>NC_090927.1:344867867-347367867 GCF_040938575.1 Ambystoma mexicanum
TTTCAGAGGGATTAAAAGGTATTATTAAAAGTAATGAGAGACTGTGTGATAGACTCGAGATGTGCTCAAGTGAAACCTTGAAGTGTTTCAGATTTAATTTCCTGGTATTATGTCTAATTTCTCCCACAAAAAAACACCAAAATAGTCATTCTTGGACACCCAAAGCCTAGAAATCTCGTCAAGAATACACAGTGTGAATAGCGTAATAATAATTCATTTCTTATATAGCGCCACACTCCCATAGGTCTCAGAGCGCTGTAATAACAGAAGACGTTATTATCCCACAGAGAGTTCTCAATTTATCCACCTCAGAAGGCTGAAAGTCTGACTTAACTCTGCTGGGATTCGATCCTGCCACAGCAGGCTGCGCACAGATATCAGTGGCAAGCGCTTAGCTCACTGTGCTATCTATGTGGATTGAGACAAACAGGGTAAATAGAGAGGGGGGAACAGAGGCCTGTACTTCTATGTGCAGTGACAATCTGGTGAGTTTCATGGTCAGCCTGGCAAAATTAAAACCATGCACAAGAGAACAAGAGAGCAAAGGCCCTTATACTTAATCCCTATGCTGCAACCGGTTTAAATGGCCAGGTATCATAGACCAGAAAGCTAGGAGGAACTGCAGGCACTCTTAAACAACTGGGTGTTGTATTGTGGATCCTCTGAGAACAATGCCCTGGGCTTGGCTGCCTGAAAGTTCATAAGACTGGCTGGGTGCTTTCGGAGGCTGAATTACTTTTGGGGTGCGGCCGGGATATGCATAATCGAGCCTTGCATACAATTTTTTATGTAGGCTACAGTAACCTTGTCCTCTTAAGAGAGAATCAGGGTTTCTGAGATTCAACAAAACAGTAGTCTGCACACCAACATACATGTGGTCTACATTGGATGTTATTTCCCTTTTCATGAACCACACCCCACTTACATGTAGACAGCATTTATTTCTTTAAGTGTGTTATGGAGTGCTACATGACCCCTTCCAGCTGTTTCACAGTGCTAGTTAGGCTTGTATAAAGCAGAATGACATTAATGTGAAACGAGATAAAAAAACATGATCTTATATAACATGACATAGCAATACAAGCTGTTATAACAAAACAAGAATTATACACAAAAGGTGAGGCTAAATAAAGAAATAAGCGAAAATGAGCCAAAACGAAATTGTGCATTCAAATCCCAATCGAGATTGGGAAGTGAGCATTGGAAAAGAGAAAAAACAAGGGTGAAACAGGTTGGTTTTAAATTCAGCGAGAGAGAAAGTGGGGAGTCCAATACGGGTTTTTAGGGGTTGGGAAACAAACCATGAAAGCAAAAGAAAGGTGCATATTAAAAAGCACAAGTTCATATTAACATTTCTGGCAAAGATAAACGCATATGGTCTCATTCTGACATTGCCGGTATTGTGGCGGTAGAGCCGCGAGGATACTGGCAAATGTAGTTACCGTTTCTGGCACACAGTCCGGCGGATTACGGGTGCCAGAGGGACGGTGTAAATCCCCATTCATGGAGTCCTATAGGACTCAATGAGGGGATTTGCCATCATTATCGGCACCTGTATTTAGGGCTTTTTTTACCAGTAGGGCACCTGGCTGACCCTCCAGCAGGAGGGAACCCAGGTGCCCCACCGGCATACCTATAGTGGGCCAGTCCGGTAAAGTGCAGGTATCCATGAATACTGGTACATTTTTCCTAACAGACCAACTTTGCATAACAGGTCCCAGCAGCATAACATGCATGGCATACCTTAAAATATGTGAGACAGGCATGGTATCAATAGAGACACAGACTCAAAAGTAACAGTTTGAAAACCTTTATTATCAAACTGTGTGGGGTCGGTGTAAAGCCTATCTGGCCCTAACTCTAAGGGGATTTTTCCTTCAAAGAATGCTTCTAAGGGCCGTCCTTGTCTGTAAGTCCAAAACCAAAGTTTGTTTTAGTCCAAACCTATGCTTGCCCTCACTCTTAAACCAAATATGATAGGGGATCTTCTTAAAGGACAAATGGTGACTCAAAAAGAAAATGTAACCCACGGCTGGTTTCAGGTAGTTTTACCAATAAGTGTAGTTCTGCCAGATCAAAATAGTTCAACTCAAAAGGGTTGCCCTTGGAACCTTCCCCGAAGAGCTCTTGCCGTAAGTCAATAGAGTTCAGAATGTCTCTGGGTCTCTTGAGGTTCTCTTCCCCAATCTTCGATCCTTCCAGTTCCAAACAAAAGAACACATTTCCTGTTAGGCCTCTCAGGGCTTCTTACCCATGTCTAGGCCTCTCTTCACAAAGTTCCACAGTGTCTTTAGTGGGCCTCTTAGGGTTCACGTCCCCAAGCCTAGGCCCCACTTTACGCAGTTCAACAAACAAACATAATGTTCCTCTTGTCAGGATGTACCTTTCACTGTACAGTTCTTTCAAGGTTGTAGTATTAGAGACTTTTGAGAATGCTGGGTTCTTTGCTCCTCCCAGGCGTGTCCACTCTGACCTGTAACCCCTCTCCTTATTCTCTGGCACCTTTTCTTCCTCTGTGCCTTTTACACTCTTTTCTCTTCCACTTTACTGTGCATCCTGCACACCTTCTTTTCTGTCATGCACACTTGCACCTCCTTTCCACCTTTCTGCATCTCTTGCACACTTCTCTTTGCTTTTCACTGTGCTCTCTTCCACCTTAATTTTTTCAATGTGCTCTCTTGCACCTTCATTTTCCCATTAACGTGCTTCTTGCACTCTTTGTATTAATTTCGGGTCAATTGCACCCTCTTTTTCGCTCTTGGGTTGCATGCTCCCTCTCTTGGCTGTCCGTTTTCCTTCTTTCTGTCTCTTTGTTGTCTTCCTCGGTTTTGGGTCACATGCACCCTTTTCCTTACTTTTGGGTCGTTTGCACCCACTTTTGACTGTTTCCGGCCCACCAGCACACTTGCTCTCTCTCTTTATTTCTGCGCCTCTAGTCCCTTTTTCTGTTACTCCGCTTTACTTTCTTCCCGCTTTCTGACTTTCGCCCTTCGCTTGCTTCGCTTTTCTTTTCCCTTTGGCTTGATTTGCATTTTTCCGCTTTCGCACACCGGGCTGTTCAATTTTCTCAACGCTCCTGCTCCCACTCCAGCCACCTGCACGCTACTGAGTTTCTTTCTGGCTCATGAAACTCACCAATAATAGCGCAGCATTGGTGAGCAGATCAATGGGCTTGGGTCGAGGCCAGGTTCTCACCACCTGCCCCTCTGACGCTCCTGGGACCCGCACACGTCCCAGGGGAACAAGCACTGGCCTAAACCAGGGCGATAGACTGCCTTCCGTCCCGCTCCGACTTCCTGCAGGCATGGCTTCCTCGCCACGCTGCAGCCCCTCACACACACCGGGCCAGCATCTCAGCATCTCGCACTCCACCGGTCCTTCTGGGCTCCTCTCCTTGCAGCATTCTGCCCCTTAGCCTCCTGGTTGCCTCCGGCAAACTCAGCTCGCTCCATGCTTCTGGCAGAACCACCCTTTTTATGCTGCAGGTGAGAGTCAATTGGAGTCAAGTGTGCACAGTTGGGATAAAGAGCCTGACCCTGCCAGACTTTATTAGTGGGACAATGCAAGGGTGTTATATGGTAAGCCTCACTTTGTATCCCTATGTTATTTCTATGGGTAATCTTCATTGCTCCTGATCGCCTCTTCCGTGTCCCAGTACTGTGAGAAACAAAAGGGTGTCTCACCCCCCAGATCTCTGGGTCTTGTCATCCAGGTTGCCAGGACATGGCCATCGCTTATGGATCCAGTTCCTGGGGGTGGGACCAGTGCGGGTGGGATCACCTGGGTGAGGGGTCTTCAGGGAGTGGGGGTGAGGCAGCCGATGGTGAAACGCGGTATCCCCCCTCTTTCGTTTATCTAACCCCTCCTATTCTTTAGAATTCTCTGAGGTCCCAACCCCCTTTTTTCACACAAACACTGCGCCAATGAAGAGGGTGACTGAGAGTAACAACATTAACTTTCACACATCGTACTGGTCATGTCGGGTCAACATCGTACTGGTCATGTCGGGTCAGGCAAAGTCAGGCACTTGACTCTAAGTGCATACACTTGATACCAATTAGTTCTCCTCACACGAATAAAAGGCAGAACCCAATGACACACTCTAAGCAAGGCAAAACACGAGTACGAGCAGAACATCCGGGACAAAGGCAAACCTACTAGAGCAGAGCGACGGACCAAGGGGTGAGACCAGCGGGTCAAAACCCCCAACTGTTATCTACCGTAGGTCGTTGCCTCCGACAGGCCATGGAAAACACGTGGAGAAGGCCAGATCCCACAAGTGAAGACTGCATTGTGTTTCAAGGACGCCAGCGACCCTTCTGGGTGAACGGCAGAGTTGGGTAGGTGAGGCCAAGCCTGTGATACTAACCTTGACTTGTGAATTGGGTATCGCAAAACCAAGAAAGAGACACTCACAGCCGGTGAGTTGGCAAGCAACCTGAGAGACCTTTGTGTGTTAAAGTTTGAAGTAGCAACACGGATCGCAAGTGAAAGCAAACCTGTGAATCAAATTTGAAGTGAAAGACAGCTGCGAAATCAGCGATACTAAGTAACGGAATGGTCTGGCGAAAGAAAGAAGCCCACTCGAAGGTTTCTGTGAAAAGTACATTATTTGAAACGACAAGGCAAATGAACAGCAAAAGTGAAATAATGAAGTTTAACTCCTAGAGAAGGGGAGAGGGAAAGTTAAACTGTAAACTTTGAGTCGAAGTGGTCCTGCAGTGGTCTGTAAAGAAAGCCATGCACATTCGAAATTCTTTGACATCCGAAAGTGGTCCGAGCTCGACAGAGGGAGATGGAAGTAAAATAAGCTTGGCGAAGGGAGCCCCCTTGCAAGTTTGTGTTGAACTTTGTTGTGAGGGACAAAGAGGGACCTATGAGAACTGTGTCGTGAAAGGTCTGAGCCCGACAGAGGGGGGAGCTTTGTGAACTTTTTGGTTGAAACATTATTTTGGAAGTCAGGAAAAGAGACTTTAATGTGGAAGGCCAAGCGAGCCTTGATCCATGTTTTTGAATGGTTTATTATATTGGAAACCGAGCCAGAGTGTGCCATCCAGCCTACCGCAACCGCCTTACTCTGCAAGGACTCACGTGGAGAGGAGAGCTGGTTCCACAACATTTATTCATTTGAACACTGGTTTTTCTGTTGGCATACATTTTTCCTTTTTACACTTTTTGTCCAAGAGATAGGACATGCATTAGGTTTTTGTTAGCATAGGCCATTTTGATTTGACAGACTCCACTAGGACTGCATTATTTATTGTTTGATGGGTGAGACTACTCCCATCTTAGTTATAGGGCAAGTAGGAGTTTCTCCAACCCCAATAATTTCAATAAACCCGTCCCGTGCAGAGTCCCACAAGGTTCCTGTGTTTCTCCTACACTTCACAATGTGTTTACCAAAGGTTTATAGTCATAATTTCGAAAAAAAAATGTCGACAAACAAAAATGTCGAAAAAAATGTCGAAAACAATAATGTCGACATCCTATACTTATAATGTAAAAAGTCATTTTTTAGAAAAAAAAATGTCGACAAAAAAATGTCACTTAGAACTATCAACACCTCACCCAACACCCCCCTGCAACCCCCCCCCCACACCCCCCACCACCACCCTCCCACCCCTCATACTCAACACATACTAATTATATATATATTTATTTATTTATTCAATAATTAAATAAATAAAAAGAGTATCATTTACTATGGGGGGGGTCCCCCCAACCCCCCCTCACCCAACACCCCCCTGCCCCCCCCCACACTCCCCCAACCACCCTCTCACCCCTCATACTCAACACATACTAATTATAAATTTATTTATTTATTTATTCAATAATTAAATAAATAATAAGAGTATCATTTACTATGGGGGTGTCTCCACCAACCCCTCTCACCCAACACTCCCTGCCACCACCCCACACCCCCCCACCACCCCTCATACTCAACACATCTAAGTTATATATATTTATTTATTTATTCATACAATAAACAGTCAAAATTTCGAAAAAATATCGAAAAGATGTCGACATTATTGTTTGTCGACATTATTTTTTTCAACATTTATTTTTCGAAATTTTGACTGTCGACATTTTTACTGTCGACATTATGACTGTCCACCTTTACCAAACCACTCTTTGATATACTTGACTATCTGGGTGTCTCCTACACCAACTATGCGGATCACACCCAGATAATCATCCCCATCACTGGTGACTATGCAACCGATGCCAAAGCACTCAATGTAGTCTACACAGTCATCCAGGCTTGGATGGCACATCATGGGCTTTGCCTTAATGATGAAAAAACAGAGCTACTCATCCTAGGCTCCCCCTCCAAACTCACCAAAATGGACCTGGAATATAAATCCTTTAATATTGAATGGAGCATTATCAAAGTGTCCAAAGTTACTAAAACGCTTGGCATCTACTTAGACTCAACACTGTCCCTCAACAGACAAACGAATGCGGTTGTATCAGCTTCGGCCTACACCTGCAAACTCATCACAGCATGCAGACCCTTCCTGACAACTGGCAATTGTATCATCCTCGCGAGAACTCTTACGTCCAAAATTGATTACTGTAATGCCCTCTACTTAGGGACTAGCCAAAAAAATCTGGATAAGTTACAGGTCACTCAGAACAATACCATTAGAGCTGCCCTTAACATCCTGAGGAGATCACACATCTCCGACACAAGACGTAATCTACACTGGCTCCCTATCACACGTCGCATATCTCTCAAAGCCCTTGCTCTAACACACAAGGCCCAGAATAACCTGGCACCTGCCTACCTGACCACCCGCTTCATACGGCACACTGCTACTAGACCCCTGAGGTCTGCCCAAATACACACACTAAGCATACCTAGTTACAAGCTGCAGAGTTTTCCAGTCCTCGCTGCTAAACTCTGGAACACGCTACCCATCACCCTCAGAACCCAACCCTCTGTCCACTCCTTTAAAAACAAAAACAAACTTTGGCTCCACGAACTTGATGCCTTGTCCTCATCATCCTAACCTCTTGGCACTCAAAGGGAAGGGCAGACTGGCACTTCCTCTCCTACCTGTCGTAATACTGCAGCCAGACACATTGCTTCTCTCGGCTTATGCCGGTGTTCACTAATCGCCTAGGGTTTGCTCCTTTAAACTTTACTACTTCTTTGTCGATATCCTGTTTTTTTGCTCTTTAATTTGTTGTTTTCTCGCAATGGTACAACTTCTTGTCGTCAGCCTGTTTCTTTTTCCTTAATATGTTGTTTTTAGGTCATGCATGTATCTCAAGTATTGCACTCTGAACTACCAAGATGTACCCTTTCGATGGGGAAAGCCATTTTGTGTTAACTCATGTAACCTTTGTAACCACTTGCTTCAAATTATGCGCCCAGATGCCTCAGGGCAAGGTGTGCAATACAAATAAACAAATACAAATACCCATTGTCTCACTGTCATACTTGTGATACCATGTCTCCCCTACTGTACATATTGGAAATGGGGAGGGGGAGAGGGTATGAGAGTGGAAATACCTCATAAATGCTGAGTTAGAATGGGTTGGGGTTCAATTAGACAAGTCTCGCCCTCTGGTATTCTCCTCCCCATCTCCCCCGACCACCCACTCAGGTTATCCTCCCTCGCTTGTCCACCCGCAGGGTCGGGATCCAAAAGTGATGGCCCTTCCCTGGCCACCTGAATGGAAGATTCCACGGGAGTAGGTGTGAGACAGCGTCAGGTTTCTCACACATAACATAGCATAGACTACATAAAAAGCAGGGCAGAGCAGTACAAGGGTGGCATAGAACAACCACATATATAAAATATGGCATAATGTAGCACTCTAGATAAATAATAATGTAACCCAGCATTAGGACACTGTGAAAGTAGCAGGCTCTAAATAAGATAGTGGGTTTTGGGGGAGGGGGTGTAGGAGATCAGGGATAAACCCAGCACAACATGGTGACCTATAACAGAACACACACACTAACACCCTGCTCCAGAATCACTCCAGTCACTGTTGTGGTCTGCTCCACTGTTGTTAGGCTGGCAAAGTGGAGGCAAGAGGGATCCACCCTTAACACCTTAACACCCTTAACACCTCCAACTCATTCCGCCCTAGAGCAAATTGCTTTTCTGTTTCATTGAGAGGCTAGAACAAAACATTTGGGCCGGCCCATTTCTATTTTGTGATGTTAGATGTGAATTTCTCACACGAAAGGAACTCAAAGGATGATCAGTGGGTGCTGGAACTCACCAGGATGTATGGGTTGCTGTGATTAGGAATCAGTTCCCAACTCAGCCTGATTTCTGAGTTCAACATGTGAAAGATCTCTGTGTATCATCTCACTAGCATAAGCACAATCATACAGGCCCAAGCAAGCACAGCAAGCGGTGTGCATTATTTAAAGGATGGGGGGATGTAGGAAGACATACTTGATACTAGAATATGTATAAAAACTATGCATTTCAGAACACAATTTATACCTAACAATAGTTTTTTCTATAAGTAATCAATCTTCCCAACATAGTCTAGGACTAGTATACAAATATAAACAAACTTCATAGAATATGTGAGGAAAGGGCTGGATAGCGGAGAGATACACTTGCTTACCTTAAAAATGTTTTTTACTGCCAATGCCATCACCCCGGGATTTTCAGCATATATATACTGAATGGAAAGTCATATGGTTTGCAGCATAGCCCATGATATCAGGGTGCACCAGAATCCCAAGAGGCAGTGGGAGCTGCAAAGACTGCAGTGAGTACTTTGCTTAGTTCTGACAGACCTGTTTGCCCAGTACTGACCTCGATGTGTAAAATTCGACTTTCACTCTAAGTGACATCCTCCACTATATTTAGAAGTTGTAGTTGGGTTCAAGTATGCATGTGATCTGGTACGTAACTGATGGCATCCGGTGTTTTCACCCGGCACACTCCACCATTGTCCTTTCAGTGTCTCACATCCTTGTATGGGAAAGAAATGTGTCACTGAGCTGGAGAAAAAGCAAAGAACTGAACATGAACATGGGAATGGAGAGTGGGAGGAAGAGCGACAGAAGGATTGGCGATTAGGGGAGAAATAAAAAGGAGGGGCATAAAAACAGAAGGGATGAAAGAGAAGCAGGCTGCTAAGGGGGTGAGTGGGAGCCACAAAAGTGGGTGCCTGCCCCAACATGAAGAAGCAGGCAAAGTCAACGAATGAAAGGGCAGAAGAAATGGAGAAAAACAAATTGTGAGAAACAGGAGAAAGGGGGAAATGAAATGGCAATTCAGGATTTCTTCTCGTTAATTACAAACATGCATTGGCAAAGACAAGCGATATGACCAAATTATAAATAACACTTTAGAGGAAATTTCCCATGGATGACCCCCTCTATATAGCACAAAATAGCTGATCCATCAACCAATATATGACCGATCCCATCAATAAGTATAGGAATGACCGCTCATCACCTAGCATCAGGTGGGCACAACCAGACAGTGGCGAGTGGTCGCCTGGAACAGTTTGCACTCGAAGGCTGGGGCGGAGGAGAGGATGACCTCAGGTTAGACAGTGAGTGAGAAAGACGCTTTGGATTAAGACGGAGAAAGAGAAAGATGCAGTTCAGGAATGGGCAAATGAGAAGACAGTAAAACGAGCTAAAAACTGCAAATGATGGGAAAAAGAAAGAACTACAGCAGTAGAGAGGAAAGGGAAGATGCGTGCCTACGAGAGGGATACATAGGAAGCCCGAGAATGTAGTGGCAGAATAAGGAGAGGGATGTTTAGGAAAGGAAAGAAAGAAATTTATAGGTCGCTCAGGAATCGAGATGGAGGAAAAGGAGGAAGTACAGTAACTGTACAGAGGAAAGGAGGGAGGGAAGGAATGGAGACAATTCCGGTAGCGATGATAAATATTCTTATGAAAAGAACTCATAACACAATTGTTCTCACATGAATTGTTCTGTGTGAATTATTTGGCAAAAAACGTGCATATTTAATGAGGGATTTCCATGACACTGTTTAGCATCGTGTAAAACTGCATTAGTTTGAAAAGTAACGTTGGAAAGAGGGCCCAACAGACTTAAATGAATGTGCTGTATTATGTATACTGCCCGGTTAAGATTTTTGTGTTAGATTGCATACCTATATAATTTAGTTCAAGGAGTTGTGACAAACCCAGGGGTTACGTCCCTTCTTCTCCCCAAGGAAACATTGCTCCAGTAACTAAATCACACCCAGGCCAAAAACTTCTTACAAGTTCCCCTATTGTTAAAACATATATACCAGATCAACCAGGATATCTCTAAAGAAGGGAATTAATTCCCAGAATGTATAGTGTTGTAATAAAGAAGACTCCTGGAAGTCCTACAATGGATAAGAAATATAATTCTACTGTGATGATGAGACCACACAAGGATGTACAGAACTGCTAGCAACGTTCTAGTTGTTGCCGGTTGACTGAGAATAACCATCCAATAAAAAGCAATGAGAAACAAAGTAATGGCAGTCAAAGAAGTAGAAGTTGTGGTTGTAATAGCAGCAGTTGTGATAGTGTGACGTTGAGAAATGCTAGTAGTGGAGGGGGATTGAGATGAGGAAAGGAAGAACCAGAAGTAAATGACAGTAAAAGGCTTTCAACTGGCCCTTGATACCGGCGAAATACAGGAGCCTGGCGTCTGAATGTAAACAGCATGCATGTATTAAACAGCCATCAACACGTGAAAAGGATTAATGCCTTGTACTTGAACGCCGACAGCGTTCCGAATTTCAGGCGAGATTTTGCCGACTGGTGTGCGCGCCGGTATCTGTACGCAGGTGGCGTTTTGGAAAGAGAATAAATCGCCAGCTTGTGGTAAGCAGCAAGTTTGACATCTGAAGGCAGGGAGCGTTCAAATATACAAAGCAGCAATATAGGAGAAAAAGTATCCTGACACAGAGAACACCTCCTAACCCACAAGTGACAGGTACCAGCATGACTTTCTGGGAAAGGCAAATAAACTGCTCAGGCAATGGGGGTCTTGGAACATGGGTATCGACAGCCCCGAGCAGAGAAAAGAGAAACCACAACTCAGGAAATCTGCTGAAGGGAGAGAGAGAAATCCTGCTGAATCCAATCGCACCTGGCACTCGCCTGTACAGGTACCGCATGGGGGAAAAGACGGTGGTCGGACTGTCTAACTGAACCATCAGAGATTATGGCGGGGTGAGAGTTAACCCAAAGATTGTCTGATAACCAAGCCCCCGAAAGAGATTTAGTAAATAACTCTGTGTTGCGTTAGTGAAACCAAAGCTCATACAGGTGGCTGAAAGCTAGAATAAACAGACATACTGAAAGTTTACTCTGCTCTTCCTCGTCCCGGTAGTTCAATAACATTAGCTGTGCTTGGCAGGAGAGTACAACAGGCTTTGTCAAAGGCATAGCTCTCAACTCGCACGCTTTTGGCGGGTGTCACCCTCCTTGTAAAAGGCTGACTCACCCGCCAAGCCTCCTGCACGGCCATTCATTCCAATGGGCGTCTCACCCGCCAAAAACAAAATCGGGGGATTTCACCCGCCTTTGCAACACAAATGGTTGAGAGCTATGCAAAGGCCAGGGAAACACTGGGCGAGCGATTGTCCTCTATAATTGGTAGGTGCGAAGACCAGGGGAAGTGGATTGGCCCTCTGGCATAGCTGCACTCTTGGAGAAGGAAGTCACTTTCTCTAACAGCTAGTGAACTACCAACTGGGAGAATATTACTTCGAAAGTGTGGACATTTCTTTTGGAACAATTTTTGCATTTTTCTTTCCATGCTGGAACTTTGTGAAAAAGAGCTGAGGAAGGCTGCAGGAAAGCAGCCGATAGACACTTTATTTTTCCCCTTGTAGTAGATTTTGTAGCATTGAGAGTGTGAGGGTCAGAATAGGTTTTGGACACAGGACAGAAAACTATATTTTGGACATCCTGACAATAGCTGGTCTATTAGTGAGTTTTGTTGAGGTAGGGAAACCCCTCATAGTGAAAGGGCTAGTGAGGCATTTTTCCAAACCCCATTATTATTTGAATAAATGTCTTGATGTCAATTCCACTACCTGTGCCTGTCTCATATGTCTGTTGCCTCACAGAGTGCTAGTTTGCACAAGGAAATATAGGTTTGGAAAATGTCACCAGGTGATGTTCCACTCAGGGGTGGATTGGCAACCAAAAGAGGCCCTGGAAATAATTTTCAGAGTGGCCCCATATTGCACATTTTGATCAAGCCCAACCCTTTCCCTATGAGAACATTTGGAAATAAAATACAAAAGAGGCCAAGGGTGCAGAGGCCCACCAGGACATCTCCACAGTACCCTGTAGACCAGTCGAGCCCTGGTCACACTTTTCATGTGCATTTTCTTAGTTTTTGTATGATTTCACTGTGCCTCATGTTCTTTCGGGAGCTAAATGGCCAAACTATAATTAAAGGGATGGTCTAGTAAAAATTTTTATTTCAAAAATAGATAGGCCACATTAAAAAAAAAATACTAGCATCCTCCGTTTTAAAACTTCCTATGTAAAATTTTGAGCTATTCAAGCTCAAAATTCGAAAAAGCAAGCACACGGGCGCCGCCATTTTGTGAAATGGAGGCCCTCCTGTGCTGGCTTTTGCTTTTGCGGCACTAATGAAGGAAAAGCCAGCCAGCTGTAGTAAACAAAGTCTACCGCTGGGTGGCTTTCCCTTCATTAGTGCCGGGACTCGGAGGATGCGGACCGGAGACCAGAGCAGGAAAGCTGCAGCTGAATCTCGGTAAGTGCTATTTATTTTTTTTTACAAAAAATAAGCACTAGCTGCGGTTTTTTTTCTAAGTTTTCCGGGCTGGAGGAGCCCGGAAAACTTAGAAATAAAACCGCAGCTTTAAAAACGTATTTATGTTTGCGGTCGCTTTTGAAGCGACCGCAAACATAAATACAACGTTATTGTGTTGGAAAACGCTGCGGTTTTTCGTTCCAAGTTTCTCAGGCTTCTCCGGCTCCGAGGAGCCTGAGAAACTTGGAAAGAAAAACCGCAGCGTTTTCCAACACAACCGTGTGTGTTTCTGCCTGCTGTGGCTATCTCTTTGGGTCTCCGGTGCTCCCATGGGAGCACCGGAGACCCAAAGTGAAACCCACAGCAGGCAGAAACACACGCGGTTGTGTTTACATGCCGCGTAGTGTTTCTACCTGCAGCTGATTTCCCATTTGGGGCTCTCGGGCTCCCCGTGGGGAGCCCGAGAGCCCCAAATGGGAAATGCTACGTTGTCTGCCTGAATCTTCTTTTCCATTTGGGGCTCTCGGGCTCCCCGAGAGCCCCAAATGGAAAAGCAGATTCAGGCAGACACAACGCGGTTGTTTTCCGCAACGCCGCGTTGTGTCTGCCTGAATCTGCTTTTCCATTTTGGGTTCTCGGGCTCCCCGTGGGGAGCCCGAGAGCCCCAAATGGGAAATGCTATGTTGTCTGCCTGAATCTTCTTTTCCATTTGGGGCTCTCGGGCTCCGGGGAGCCCGAGAGCCCCAAATGGTAAAGCAGATTCAGGCAGACACAACACGGTTGTGTTGGAAAACGCTGCGGTTTTAAAACCGCAGCGTTTTCCAACACAATAACGTTGTATTTATGTTTGCGGTCGCTTCAAAAGCGACCGCAAACATAAATACAACGTTTTTAAAGCTGCAGTTTTATTTCTAAGTTTTCTGGGCTCCTCCAGCCCGGAAAACTTACAAAAAAAACCGCAGCTAGTGCTTATTTTTTGTAAAAATAAATAAATAGCACTTACCGAGATTCAGCTGCAGCTTTCCTGCTCTGGTCTCCGGTCCGCGTCCTCCGAGTCCCGGCACTAATGAAGGGAAAGCCACCCAGCGGTAGACTTTATTTACTACAGCTGGCTGGCTTTTCCTTCATTAGTGCCACAAAAGCCAGCACAGGAGGGCCTCCATTTCACAAAATGGCGGCGCCCTTGTGCTTGCTTTTGAGCTTAAATATCTCAAAATTTTACATAGGAAGTTTTAAAACGGAGGATGCTAGTATTTTTTTTTTAATGTGGGCTATCTTTTTTTGAAATAAAAATTTTTACTAGACCATGCCTTTAACAGGTGGAAACAAGCACTTTGCTTATTAAGTCTATTCCAGACCATTTTGATCAAATTTTCTTTTCATGTCGGGCGTGGATCATGAAGTCTGCTCCGCCTCTTACCCCTGCTACCTCAGGATATCTGCCTGCATTTAATTTTGATTCAGGCTGAGAGTCTAGAATCCCTAGGGATTCTGCCTGCCTTTAGACCTGGAAAACAGGCTCAATCAGCAATCGATAGGGATTCCTTGTAATGCCAGACTCAATGAACATACATTTCGGCTTCTTTTGTGTTAAGGGTACGAAAAAGCAAGGACCTGGACTGCCTGAATTCTCGTGCCTTTTTTACACCACTAACGCAAAACAATGAAAATTGCACAGAGATTACAGCAGACACGCACATGTTAGCGACCACAGTCCTCCCAGCATTATTAACATGCCACCCAGAATTGCCCACTTTGTTGTTAGGTTCCATTGGCTGTTGGATCTCTGAGGCTTATTAAAAGCAATGAAAATGTGTTTTTTATTGGCACTCCCACTGCTGCAACACATGCCCCCGAGATCACAATGTAAAAATACCCATCCATATTCAAAAGGAAAGTGTTTCTTGATGTTCTCACGGCACTGGAAGAGCCAGCCAACCACCAGTAGCGTACTGGGGAAATTCTCTATATTCCATATCGCCAGTCCACCATTGAATTTCCAATCCAGAGATCAGTGCATATATGTTTTGGAGGATTGCAGATATAGAAATGAACCCACGTGTTTTCAGGAAGGCTGTGGCCAGAAGTCCGATAATTCAGATACCAATTACAGTCTAGCTGTGTGGAAACTAAGCAAGGGTTGTGTTTGGGAATTCCGAAAGTTTTAGGATCAAAGGCTTAGACAAACTCAAATACTTAAATTTGAAGAAGCTCATGTTCGTTGGGTTGGTTAAGTAAATATAAGGCCTAAAAGCCTTAAGTCAGGGTTGAACACATTACTTTAACACCACACCCCATTTTCAATCATTTGTATGGCAGAGAGGAGGGACAAAATGCAATGTTTGCCACCTTCCTTCATCTCCACTATGCACATGCTCCAGCATTTGCACCAGCATAGATTTTCACACGTACATTGTCTTTTGCCCTGCACATTTGTACTCCGCCGTGCAAATGACGAATATTTGGCAGCAAGTACCTGGCTACATTTTAGTGCATACGGACCAGGTCCCCGCCGTCAACTTACATTTTGGAGTAACAGGAGCTACACTGTGTTTTATTGGGAATCTTGTACAATGAATAGGTAATGTATTAAGCAGGGTAGGCATAACGTTATGTTATGTTACTATGCTTTTATACTGCACCAAATCAACAATGTGGTCATATTAGCATGCCTAGTGTTCTCTTTGTAACGGTGGTGTAATGTGCCTCTATCAGGTGTATCCAGATCTTAGTCTGCTGTAGCAAAGAAAATGAGAAAAGCGAAGGTAAGATCTTGGGAAAGCAGGAATTAGATGCTACAAACACACGGATGGAGGGATGCAGCAGGGGAAAGACTGTTTTGTAATAGCACTGTCAGTTTTGTTAGGTGGACCATAGTTCTGCAAAAGAGAGGTGGCAGATATGTTATAAAGTGTTGTGTTAATTGAGTTGTGTTTCCAAGGAGGATTTGGAGAATTTTAAGTTAGTACATTTTAGGGGATCATTTTATTAAGTGCTAGTTGCATGTAAGGGACTGCCAAACTTAGCACTTATATGCTGTTGAGTCTCCTGCATGACATTCTAAACATTTGCAAGGTGGAGTTTAAACATGAAGAGTAAAACCAGGTGAAATAAAAAGGTGTATAAAAAGAGAGCCAAAGAGCAGCAAAGGGAGCAACAGGGAGACGTGTGTGGAGGAGACCAGCATTGGACACGTATCATGAGGAGGCAGCCTTGATGGGACCTGAGAGGAAGCCAGAATGCCGGCCGATGTCCTAGAAGACCTGTGGAGCCTAAGGCGAGTCCAGCCGTTAGGCTGCCACAGATATGGGAGCCTCCGTTGTCCAGAGAAAGCAGATGGCGATGCGAGCAAGGGAAAGGGAAGAGAGGACGCTGTCCGCATCTCTGGAGGAGAACAGAGCTGCCGGCGTGTGCTAGGAGTCACCCAGAATGCGAGCGGGATTCGCAGGTACTGGCCCACTCACCTGTGCAGCAGAATAGAAGCCGCGTAGCTGCCGGAGGAGGAAGGCCGAGGACCGGTGAGTGGAAGGAGATGTCACTCAAAGCCGAGTCGCTCCTAGGGGCTGAGCATGAATACCGACGTGCTATATGGCAGATATTAAATCCCGAACTGAATGAAAACTTGAATACTGAAGTGCTGTATGACATATATTAAATCGCAAACTGATTGAAAATTTGAAGCAAAGCAAAATTACACATGTTGAATATCGAATTGAAAAACATTTTTATTGGCAAAGCTAATAGCTGATGACAGGTAAAACGGAAAGTGCCCATTTGAAAGCAACCTATGGAAAAGAGCGCAAGTGTGAAAGAGTGCAACATAAAGGTGGAGCATGAAAAAGACCACCACAAAGTGAACTTTATAAATGGATACAGTGCAGAAGGCCAAAGACTGCCAAATGTTGACGTTATGTCAATGCCAAGAGGCAAACCAGGAGAGTATAAAGTTGCACGTAGAGCCTAGACAGACAAGGAGAAACTAATCAAATGTGAATCTGTGCACAGGGACAAGTACAGAGAAACTTGTGTGGGCTTGACAACATGGCGTTCCTGGTTGCGTGACCTGTGATAAGTGGACCGGGTGGTCTGATAACTACGCGTAGACCAGTGAGCCCTAAACTGTGGAAGTCAAAAACATCGTGAAATAAATGTAGAAGGAGCACTGTGAGTGAACTGGTAAGACGAGCCAGAAGGAGGCTCAAGTGGACCTAGATTTATGTTGAACTTTGAAAGATTAAAACCAGAATAAATTGGGACGTTGACATCTTGGGGAAGGGAACCCTGAAATCTGATGAACTGCAAATACTGTCTTGAGGACAGAGCCTCAAGACTCCTTTTTTGTTTGAACTATATTTCCTTGAACTTGGGAAAGGTAATCTTGAGACTTGTGTGGAACATTTCTGAACTTGTGGAAGGAGAATTGAAGAGGAAGCTAAGAGCTGGAACAAGCTCTGAACTTTGTGTTGATCACCATTTCTTTCATTATTGACATCCCTACACATTGTTTAGCTTTAGTTGTGAGGGCAATGATCGGTTTTGGACACAGACTTTTAAGTTGCACTCTTTAACTCAGACTTTCATTAGTTTTATTCAGGAAGGAAATCCCACCTTACCATAGGGCAAGTTAGGACTCATTTGATTTAATAAACCATTTTGTTTTAAACATTGAATCTGTTGTCTCCATCTTGCTTCATGATGCCGTCACAAAGCACAATGGAGATCTGTACCTTGTACCCCAGGTCCCACTGCAGAATGCTAATTCTGTGACTTCCAAGCCTAGAGCCAAGAGTGGCAAAGACAAGCATAGAATTTGTATGTAGGTGAATGTTGTTGGTAACAGAAGGTAGGGTAATGAGGGAGTCCAACTGGTAAAGTCAAATTGAAAAGTCCTGGCACCTTAATGTCAAAAAGGTTTTTATTCAGAGTTTGTTCCATGCCTTATCATGCTAGAGTTTATCTTGGTTCATTGTGGGACAAGGTGACATCCTACTTGGAAGTAGGCTATCAAAGTCTAGTAATATGTATCTATCTTTAGTTCGAAACTGTAGTCTGCGCTCCCTATGCAGGCTGTATTAATTAGACGGTGGGAAAGGCAGAGGTGGATGTGCAACAGACAGAGTAGGAAAGATGAGAATAGAAAGATTTCTGTACTTCTGTAAGCAGTTACAGAATGGCACACGTCTGTTATGTTATTGTATGTCTTTGTGTTTTGAATGCAGACATAGAGCTATTCCATGCTTTGGTTTTTATACAGTGCTTTTTGCTACAGTAAGTCCGCCTCACGGGTTAGGGGCAAGGAGGGAATATGGTAGGTTGCAAGCCAACAACCTGAACACCAGTGACTGAGTGGCCCCTCAAATGGCAGCCAGCAAAGGTGGAGAAAATGGGCATGAAACAAAGTGAATGTGCCCCAAAACCGATTCACAGGCAAGAGAAGGGAGATCTAGGCAGGTTGGACACCTAGAAACTCGTTTGATAACAGTTGGGAGTGATTGTATGTCAGAACTATGCCATGCCCACAACACCCAGTAAAATGTGCAAAATTGTCAATTTCACAGCAGTAGTCCCACCTAGGCTTGTCCTTTTGTCCAAAAATATTTAAAGACATGAGTCTTTGGTTCAGTAGTTGCTAGGCTTTTGTAAGCTTTCCACAGTGCCACTGTGTCATTGTGATCCTGGGCATGTTGAAACCATGCCCAAAAAACATAATGGCACAGCCTTTCTACTTAGTCCCATAGGCCCCTAATGGCCAAGTTCTGTGGACCGGATAGCTGGAAAGAACTATGGCCACATTTAAATGCAAAAGGGTTTTGTCATGGCTCCTCTGGGAGCAAAGCCTTGGGTGCCGATTCTGGGAATTTCTTGAGGCCTCCTAGCAATTTTATGGAATGGTTCTAGTATTGTGTGAGGCAGCACTCCTCCTAGGCTGACACTGGCCTCTTTTGGGAGTTAATCCACATAAATCAGCTGTGTCTATCCTTCTCGACCTAGGCTACAGTTTCCTTGTCCTGTGAATAGAACCCAGCATGAAGATCTTCAGTCCAGACAGTGGTATCGAGTCTGCATGGCAGATTACATTTGCAACTCTACTTTGGTGGCCCTTTTCAAAGTGCATTTGTAGTGTCAGGATAAGTCCAGTGGTTTTAACTTAGTAGAAGTCCAGGGTAACTTAAAGTTCAAAGTTGGCTATCTCCAGCCTCATTAGATTCTGGAGTTCCCTTCCCGGGCCGACAGTGAATAAAGTGCATCAATGTCTATTAACAAGCAGAAATATTTGATTTCCCAGTACCGGGACTTGCCTTCTCCGGAGTTCTTTTGATGCTCCACACCAGCACTAGCATCACATGTCCCATTTCTGTCTCATTTTCTGGTTTTTCTTGGTCTTGTTTGACTTCTGATTTATCTTCTTTCAGTTTCACCCGCCCCTGCACCTTAAGGCACTCTTTTTCCACGGGAGCTTTGGTATTGCTGTGTTCATGGAATGAATAGCCTGTGATGTGGGTTTGGTAAGTCCCAAAGCCTTCGGTCTGGACTTGAGAAGCTTGGAAGTGTGAGACAGTGGCCAACTAATTTCCTCTTTTACCTTATTCCCAGTGAGTAAAGCTTAGCCACTCTAGTGTACACACTGCCTCCTCTGCCACACTAAAATGCACTGTCCCTATTCTTCTTTTACTTGTACCCTTGTTCACCAGTCTCCTATCTCTTTCACCAGTTCTTGCAACAACTCCTCATTGTCCTATTCCAGTTATTACTCCCTCTGTAACCTCATCTGTGTTTTCCTCCGCTGGCTCTGCATGTTTTACCGCTTTCTTCACAACTGTAGAAAGTGGGTGACTCCCTTCCTTCAAAATCTTCTTCTGATATTAGTACTTTTGCAGTCTTCCTCTCTCCTTTGAAATGTTTTTATTTCATTCTGTAACTAAATCTGATCTTTCACTTCTACTCCACCCTCCTCTGCACTGCTTTCACACTGTTTTTCATCTTCACTCTTTGCCTCTCCAAACACCACCTTACTCTTTACTATTTTCATCCTCTGTTTCTTCACCCACCTGGGGGCCTTTTTCACTCCTCTAAGCACCACCCTACTAATTTCTTTCCAGCTCAATGGTCTTTAGGTCTATCCCACCTTTTCCCTCAATAATTTTACCCTCTTTCACCACCACTGTCCAACTTCTTGAAAAACCTTGTGCCTCACCTACAATTGCGCCTGGTACCGGACTACCAAACTACAAACATTGGGCGGATCACAGTCATCTCCCAGTAAGAGCATCACCATACTGGAAATTAGCCGAGCTCACAATTATGAAACTAGGAAACCATTCTTCTCATGTTACGCTCAGGTCTTCTGGAACTGCACTCCAGTGGTAATCTGCTGAACGTATCCTCCTGCTTAGGAAGAACTGAAGATCTTGCTCTGCAACAAGACATCGGTGTAACCTAGATTCTAACAATCTTGTGCACGACCCCATCCATATATTCTTCTGTGATAATTATTACTAATATTTACTTTTCAAATTCTCACAAGGCATGTTTTGCTCTATAACCTCTGCCGCACTCTGTTGCACCAGAGTGAGTTTCAGACTATAAAAATACATATTATTAACAGTCTATGCTACCATAGGCTCTCATCCTATTCACACCTCCTCTCTCGTGCTGTGTGACTCCTGTGATGAATCCCGAGATGTTGTCACTTCTCCAACGAGGGGGGATCCCCTTCCCATGAGGCCAGGGAGTTGAGGCCACTACCCGATAGTTCCCCTGAGGGTGGTACTCAGCGGTAGTATCTCATGGGAAGAGATATCCCCCTGCGGCCAAGGGAGAACATCTCGGGAGAACGTGGTATGACAACCCTCCACAAACACCCTACACTCCTTCCAATCCCATAAAACCCAACTCCATATCCCATACTTCCATGTATGTCTCTCAGTCCGAAAACTTAGTAACCACTGAGACGAGGATGAGCAGGGAATACTTTAGAGAGACCTACTTAACAAGTAGTAGGACAAGGAGGAGGTGCAGAACAAGGAAGAGTAATGGTAAGAACTTGAATTAACAGTCTAGTCTTCTATGCCCGCTGGCAATAAAAATGAAAGACGGACTTATCATTTTGGCAAACCAGCTGTCAAGCCATCCCTAGAGAAGCCGCAAGCGTGGGCAACCTTCGGTGCAGAGAACAGAAGAGGCTGGGGACTGGGACTCAAACAAGAAGGCTGAGGTATCCAAATTCTTTCCTCTGTGGACGGACAGACTGGAAAGCTGGTGAAGCAGAGGTCAAGGCGTGCAAAGAAGCTGGACCGCACGGTCGAATGAAGATGTGCGTCCTGCGAGGAGCCACTGTCTGTGGAGCTGCTGCAGCACACTGGAGAGCGAGAGAAGATGCAAGAAGCCCGAAACAAAATCCAGGAGAGCCCAAGACCGACAGTGGATGCCAGCAAGAGCCCTACAGTTACACGAGTTGCCGGCAGTTAGCGGGGCTACAACAGAGTCCTGAAGGTCTCTAGACTTACAGAGAAGGGGTGTAGAGGGAACCCCTGGGGAAGAAACACATATTAAGAACGCCAAAGGCAGAAATAGAGGAACTCGGGTCTGGCACCCCCACCCCACAAAAGCAGATCCATACAAGTCTTTGGCAGTACCTGGCAGGAGAGTAAACCAGGTCTGCCACAACAAAGCTGTAGAGAAATACGGATTTCGGACCCGCACCCACAAGAGAAGAGAAGCATAAGCTATCTTCCTCATGGCAGTACTTGGCACGAGAGTGAACCAAGTCTGCCTAAGTCCAGAGGTGAGGAAGCCTGGGTCTAGGACCCCAAAGTAAGAAAAAGGTTAGAGAGGGGAGTCATTCTCCCTGGTGGTGCTATGTTGAACTGTGTAACCAATGTAAGAGAAAGGCCAGTGGAAGGGAGTCGTCATTCCCCCTGGTTGTGTTGTGTTGTGTTGAACTGTGAAACCAAGGTAAGAGAAAGGCCAGGGGAAGGGAGTCATTCCCCCTGGTTGTGTCGTGTTGAACTGTGAAACCAAAGTGAAAGAAAGAGCAGGGCATAATTCCCCCTGGTTGGGTTGCACTGTGAAATCAAGATACCAGGATAAGGGAGTAATTCTCGTGGTAACCAAAGCTGAAAAGACTGTATGCTACAAAGTAAGAAGAAGAGCTGGAACATTGTTTTTTGTGTTGGAGGACACTTCTTGACCCAGGGAAGGGAGCCATTCCCCTAAGAAGAATCAAGTTTGGAAGTGAACTTGTATTCCCAGTCCAGAAGAAGGGAGTCATTCTTTTGGACCAAGAAGGTCTACTTTATCTTTAGTTTAGTTTTAAACGTAAGGCCCAGAAGTAGGGTTTTTGACACAGGACAGTGGACTATTGATTTACACAGACATTCTGGCAGAACCCTTAGTGTTTTAGTTGAGGCATGGAAACCCCTCTTAACATTTTTGGGAATAATTACTCTTTAGCAATCACCTTCTGCACCCTTACACTCCTTAGTGGCGAAACCCCCTCTTTATCCTGGTCAGAGTTGCCCTTACTCTCTATACTATAATTAAAATTGCATTCTCTTTCAGACCCCCATACGAGAAAAACTTCTTACCCCTACGCTCCCTGTCATTTTGCCTCCATATTTTTGGATTATAGGCCCCACGAAGGGGACAGAATTGAAGTATGATGTGAACCATTGTTTTCTTTTTGATAAAGTAGACACACCTGTATGTACCTCCTTTGCGCATGCTCCAGGTCCCAATTGCCAATCCCTTTCTCCATGCTGGACAGGAGGATGAGCAGCAGTTGGGCATTTGTTTCCTGAATGCTATAGATGCATTCTTTGTTTACTTTAACTTTTTCCCTCTCTTGTCTCTGATTCCTTGCATGGAATGTTGTATTAGTTGTGGTAGGCAGTTCCCTCCTTCGAATCCCCATTTCCTCTGTTTTAGGTGTCTCAGACTGGGTTATTCATGGCCCTTATGCTTTTTTTGCAGTGCTCTTCCTGTAAGGACGTTCTCCCAGAGTCTGCAGCACTGGCGATTAGGGTTCGGTTACTCGCCACCTGAGGAGTGGCAGCTGTTTGTGCGGAGCAAAAGGTGGGCAAATGATTCTTGTTTTTCAGAACACACCAACAAGGTGATGGATTCACTGCGTGCCTACATGCCGAGAAGGTTTGTTTGAGCCCTTTCTCTTCTGAAACACAATTTGTTAGCCTTTTCCAGCCTTCTGGCTGGGGTGAACAGCTCTCCTGCAGCAAAGAGTGGGTACATATCCAGACCTAGGTCGTATATATAAGCCACTCAGCTCTTCAAATCTTGGAGCGGCTTGTATCACACCCTCTGCCATACCTGTAGCAATTCTTTGGGGCTTTCTGCTGGTGGTCTGCCTCCTGCAGAGCACTTAATCCCACCTCCTTCAAACCTGGGAGGGCTTTCCCTCACATGGACCCACCCAGTGACACATTCCTTGCACGTTTGAACCTTCTCCAGATAAGAATTTGAAACAGAAGATCCATCAGCTTTGCTGGGAAAACCTCTGGCATCTTCAGGTTAACAAACTCTGGTGGTGTCATCTCAACCCAGCATTTTGTCCTCCCTCTCCATTAAGGGTGTCCCTTCCACCTCATAGTCTTCTCTGGATCCCTCTGGAAATGGGAAAAGGCCTTTGTGGTCCTCCAGATGACCAGATATTCAACCTACAATGGATTGGTTGGCTCCATAGGGTCCTGGTATGGGATTACCATCCATGTTGTATTTGTTTTGATACTGCTTCCCGTAAGTCAAGCCTCATTCTTCATCCCACCCCATATTGATGCCCTTAGGTGTCATTTGCCCCGAGGACTTGATATATGGTGCACTTGGACTCTCTCACGACAATATGACCTCATTGAAGTACTTGAGAAAATGCACCAGATTCTGTCGATAGTGCATGGACTGCAAGACAATTCTGCTGTGCTGTTATTTAGATTCTGTCCTGTCCTTCATCCCTGACCTGACAAAGTCGGAGAACAAGTTGGAATCCTGCAGGACAGCATATCACTAATTGCATATCGCTTGATTATTTTACTTTCTAAGCATTTGATTAAAAAGCATTTTAATGGTCTTAAACAGCCTCTTCCTCATTTTTCACAGAGACAAAGTGATGCTTAGACCTTACACCATATGCTTGTCAATGCAAACAGGAAATCATTTTCCCTGCTTTTTGTTCCTGTAAGGACCCCTTCACAATCTTGGTATTAGTTATACAGCGAGCAGGCAAGCAGTGAAACACAGAACCAGTCAGACCGACAATAATGACGCTCTGTGTAACGTAGACAAAGACTCCAGAATTGGCTTTATCTGCAGCGGGCCGCCAACACAGAGAGCCAGAAAACCTGTGCATGAAATGGGGTGGGGCTTAAGGCCTGTTTTATGTGTTCTGATGGATGTACCCTTACCCATGGGGGGAAAAAGGCAATTGCTGGCCTAGGGATCCAGCTGATGTGGAGGATCAATAAAGAGTGAAGGGTGAGGATATAGGAGGACAGAAAGGACCGTTCGGTGTGGGTTGTTCAGGTAAGGTCCAGGGAGGAAAAGACAGACCAAGAGACCAGACAGAAAAAGAATAGTACAGAGGAGCACTGAGAAAGGTTACCGAGATTGTGTATAAGGTGAGGTATTGCTTGGTTAGAGAAAGTGGTACTTGTGCTTGAGAGTGCATGTAAAATGAATGAATGAGAATAAGGGAGAATGTAGAGGTGAGTGATAGTGGTTGACAATGGTGCCTGGAGAGTGAAAGGAGGGAAACTGTGGGAAAAGTTGTGGGTGTAGCTTAGTATAGTGAGAGGATTGTGGCATGTAGTGGTAGCAGAGAGAGGAGTAGACAGTGGTGGGGAGAGTAGTGGGACAAGAGAGAAGTGGAGAGTAGTGGGAAGTAGAGTAGTAGCAAATACAGTGAATGGTAGAAAGAGAGAGAACATCAGAGGGACAGAAGAGGGGGAGAAAAGAGAGTGGGGCGCAACAGAGGGCGGAAGAGCAGGGAGGAGGGTAGGAATGAAAAGCAGACGGAGAAAAGATCAGGGCAAGGAATATGAGGGTGTGAGAGGGAAGGACAAGTGGAGCCTAGACAATTAGAAGGTGCCTATACCAGGTGTAAAGTCCATTGTTATTTTTGTGGGACCCCTAGACCATCTCCACCTAGAACATCACAGAGAGAGACAGCTAGATAAGGTATTTGCCTTTAGGCCATCTCGACCAGCCACTCAGCTACTAGCGAGTAGGGGTTATCTCTCTCTAGTGTCCATCTTGGGAAATAGGGACATAGGGTTGCCTGGGCTAGGGAGGGAACAACCCACAGGAGATGAAAGGGAAAGAGAAAGTGACTGCCCTTAGTGAGACAGGATACTGACTCCGTTCTAATCACAAACTTCAATGACCGTCACCTAGCCTTGGATGTTAGATGTGTCACTACTGATTTTATTAGATCTGTCATCTACATCTGACACTGTTGACAATCCATCCTTAACAAACCCTTGGCTGATTTAGGCTTCGGGGGTGAGAACTTGAGCTGCTGCCAATCCTTTTTAAAGAATGCACCCAAACGTTTGATTTGCCTCCTTTTCCTCTTGATGTTCTTCATGGAGCCCCTCAGAGATCTACACGTTCACTCCTTTTGTTTCAATATTTTTCTTCAGCTTTGAAAAGAGCTCACCCACAAATATGACTTTCGGTTTTACTCTTATGCTGACAACACCAGGTTCAAGATCAGTTTGCCAGCTAGCTACCGTCATTGATGGTTCAATAGCCAGCCATTGACTCAAGCTCAACATTGACAAAAGAGTGGTCATGAAAGTGGGAGATGGCCCCATACTCTTGGTCTTAGCTTTTGACCAGTCGAAAAATATCTCAGTCCTATTCTATCTTCTTCTGTTCGTAATCTGGGTTTTTGCTTTGACCATGATCTATCTCGGCACTCCTGGATCATGGTAATTTCTAGTAGATGTTTTTGTCTTAAAATTGTGACCTCACAGACCTTTTCTTTCAAAGCCCAGATGGGTAAAGCAAGGCTAATACTACCTACAATCAGTTAGATGAAAGGTAAGACGGAAGTGACCCGATTGCCAGATCTTTGTCTGAAAAGGAAAGCAAAAGAATTGGTTACATCTGGACTAACAAGAAGGACCAGAGAAATCGGATGGCTCACAAAATAGCTGAACCACTTGTAGAGCAGGTGAGGAAATCTAGGTTCTGGATGGCAGCAATCCAATGTTAGGGTAGAGGGTCCAAAGGTTGGGATCCACTGAAGAAGGAAGAAGGCATACCAATTCTGAGCCAGCTGAAGCCATGCAGGCACAAAAGTTAAAAAGAGGTATCTGTCAAAAACCAGGTGTAATGCATACATCATAGTTCTGGGTAAAAGTCCCAGGTGAGTAGTACACGAGGAGAGGGAAGATCTAGGCGGAGGTGAAGGTAGAGTATCAAGAAAGTGTAAGGGCGGGAGAAGAGCAAAAGAGAAGGCAAGAAGAGCTCTGAGAGTAGGTTAGAGTAATTAACTCATGGGGACAAAACCAGATCAGTCCAGCAATAGACCAGTGGTCACAACAATAGGTTACGATAGTACTAGTGATGAGACAGGCAGTTCACTAAATGTTCAGGGTCAGAGTTCTTCGGGGATAATGAGACAGGAGCCCAGAGAAAAAGTCTGTTAATCGGACCAAAGTCATAACCAGAAATCAAGGGGGTAACAAAATTGTGACAAATATTACCACAGTTACAAACTAGTGTAGTGTCTTCACAAAGAAATGTGGTGAGGGACATCTGTGATGGGCATATTTTTAGAAAGATACACTGTACATGTATGTCAGCAGGCCTGCTGGGAACTGCAGCCAGTGTTGCCCCCCGGGTGTTGGTGTACCATGCATGTGTTCAGGAAATGCTTGCAGCTCCTAATGCCATTCCTTGGGTCCCTAGCGGTTGTGCAGAGGGACCCGGGGACACGGAAGGCCAGCACAGCATGCAGCCATATGCACAGCAACTTCCTATTGAACTTCCCTATTCAAACGTCCCTTTGCTGGTCTCAGCTAGACTATATTATGGCAGTTCATCATATTTGAAACTTCGCAAATTCCACATTCATTAACTACCGATTTTTCAAAACACTGCGGTATGCTTGGCTTGAGAGGCCCCTAGCTTGTCTCCCTCTAAATCACACTTGACCATTCTCTATTGGCTCCTGTTCAGTAAAAGTTTGATTTCACTGTCCTCTGCCTTGCTCATTGTGCCATCCTTCATGTGGGTCCTACATACTTATAGGCCAAACTTAAGCCCCATTCCGCAAATCGTTCACTTAGCTCTTGTAATCAATTCCTATTCGCTGATCCTCGCTTTTACTAATCTCAAAAGGGAGGCCAGTCCGATATGGTGGATGGTGTCTCACTCTGCAATAGGCTTCACCTCTCTATCCACTGTTTAGAGAATTTCCGGGCTAAACTCCACATTCTTAAGACGTTTTCCTTTTCTCATTGATTGTTATTCTCCCTTTCTCCAACCCATCAGTTAGCACCATGATGCCTGTGAGTGGCCAGCGCCATATAAATACTTTTATTCCCCGTTCTATGTTATCTGAGATTGCCAAATGTTTCCACTCCACTCCTATTCTGACATAGGCATGGAAACAGAAAAGTGTTGTAATAAGGCGCAACAACACTAACAGGGTAATTCATAGAATTTCGCCGAAAAGTGTCGCAAGCGGCTGGCGCAGAGTGTCCGCGTGCGATTGTGTGCGCCAGGAACGTGCGCTAAAAGCGATTTCTGCGCACAGCGTATTCATGGATTTTAGGCTCCCAAACCAGCCGTGGCACAGAGAATCGCAGCGACCCTGCAGCAGCGCCAGTAACGACCCCAAGAACGCCCTCGCGCAAGGAAAAGCCATCAAAATCGCTAAATCATCGCAAAGGGCTGCGCTAACCCTGGACCAGTTCACCGGGCTGGCAAACAGCAAACGCCAAGCAGGGAACGTGTATTTCAGGGGTGCGCGGGAAGTTCCACACGCGATTTCAGCAGGGTACGTGTATTCCAGGGGTGCGCGGGAAGTTCCACACGCGATTTCAGCAGGGTACGTGTATTCCAGGGGTGCGCGGGAAGTTCCACACGCGATTGGCCCAGTGCGAGCAGGGTACGTGTATCCCAGGGGTGCGTGGGAAGTTCCACACGCGATTTCAGCAGGGTACGTGTATTCCAGGGGTGCGCGGGAAGTTCCACACGCGATTGGCCCAGTGCGAGCAGGGTACGTGTATTTCAGGGGGGGGCGCGGGAAGTTCCACACGCGATTTCAGCAGGGTACGTGTATTCCAGGGGTGCGCGGGAAGTTCCACACGCGATTGGCCCAGTGCGAGCAGGGTATGTGTATTTCAGGGGTGCGCGGGAAGTTCCACACGCGATTTCAGCAGGGTACGTGTATTCCAGGGGTGCGCGGGAAGTTCCACACGCGATTGGCCCAGTGCGAGCAGGGTACGTGTATTTCAGGGGTGCGCGGGAAGTTCCACACGCGATTTCAGCAGGGTACGTGTATCTCAGGGGTGCGCGGGAAGTTCCACACGCGATTTCAGCAGGGTACGTGTATTCCAGGGGTGCGCGGGAAGTTCCACACGCGATTGGCCCAGTGCGAGCAGGGTACGTGTATTTCATGGGTGCGCGGGAAGTTCCACACGCGATTTCAGCAGGGTACGTGTATCTCAGGGGTGCGCGGGAAGTTCCACACGCGATTTCAGAAGGGTACGTGTATTCCAGGGGTGCGCGGGAAGTTCCACACGCGATTGGCCCAGTGCGAGCAGGGTACGTGTATTTCAGGGGTGCGCGGGAAGTTCCACACGCGATTTCAGCAGGGTACGTGTATTTCAGGGGTGCGCGGGAAGTTCCACACGCGATTGGCCCAGTGCGAGCAGGGTACGTGTATTCCATGGGTGCGCGGGAAGTTCCACATGCGATTCCAGCAGGGTATGTGAGTTCTGCGGAGTACTACACGTGAATTGGCCGTGTGGGTCCTCCCAGGTGTACGCTCGACAACCTCCACGGCCCCTGCAGGCAGCCCACACCACGGGGGACTACCCTGCACCCCTGCTCATGTCCCGCAGGCAGCCCATCCACCATGGGCATGCCCCGCAGCCAACCCACATGTCACCTTGCACTACTGATCAACAATGCATATCTCCCACCACCCCCACCCCCCAGCAGTGCAGGGGCACCCTCCACCAGGCCCCCACTCATGTCTCCCACCACCCCCACCCCCACCCCCCAGCAGTGCAGGGGCACCCTCCACCAGGCCCCCACTCATGTCTCCCACCACCCCCACCCCCCCAGTCACCAGGGGCACCCTCACCAGGCCCCCACTCATGTCTCCCACCACCCCCACCCCCCCAGTCACCAGGGGCACCCTCCACCAGGCCCCCACTCATGTCTCCCACCACCCCCACCCCCCCAGTCACCAGGGGCACCCTCCACCAGGCCCCCACTCATGTCTCCCACCACCCCCATCCCCCACCATCCAGGGGCACCCTCCACCAGGCCCCCACTCATGTCTCCCACCACCCCCACCCCCCAGCAGTGCAGGGGCAGCCCCCACCAGGCCCCCACTCATGTCTCCCACCACCCCCACCACCCAGCCACCAGGGGCACCCTCCACCAGGCCCCCACTCATGTCTCCCACCACCCCCACCCCCCCAGTCACCAGGGGCATCCTCCACCAGGCCCCCACTCATGTCTCCCACCACCCCCACCCCGCACCATCCAGGGGCACCCTCCACCAGGCCCCCACTCATGTCTCCCACCACCCCCACCCCCCAGCAGTGCAGGGGCAGCCCCCACCAGGCCCCCACTCATGTCTCCCACCACCCCCACCCCCCCAGTCACCAGGGGCACCCTCCACCAGGCCCCCACTCATGTCTCCCACCACCCCCACCCCCCACCATCCAGGGGCACCCTCCACCAGGCCCCCACTCATGTCTCCCACCACCCCCACCCCCCAGCAGTGCAGGGGCAGCACCCACCAGGCCCCCACTCATGTCTCCCACCACCCCCACCACCCAGCCACCAGGGGCACCCTCCACCAGGCCCCCACTCATGTCTCCCACCACCCCCACCCCCCCAGTCACCAGGGGCACCCTCCACCAGGCCCCCACTCATGTCTCCCACCACCCCCACCCCGCACCATCCAGGGGCACCCTCCACCAGGCCCCCACTCATGTCTCCCACCACCCCCACCCCCCCAGTCACCAGCGGCACCCTCCACCAGGCCCCCACTCATGTCTCCCACCACCCGCACCCCGCACCATCCAGGGGCACCCTCCACCAGGCCCCCACTCATGTCTCCCACCACCCCCACCCCCCAGCAGTGCAGGGGCAGCCCCCACCAGGCCCCCACTCATGTCTCTCACCACCCCCACCCCCCCAGTCACCAGGGGCACCCTCCACCAGGCCCCCACTCATGTCTCCCACCACCCCCACCCCCCCAGTCACCAGGGGCACCCTCCACCAGGCCCCCACTCATGTCTCCCACCACCCCCACCCCCCCCCAGTCACCAGGGGCACCCTCCACCAGGCCCCCACTCATGTCTCCCACCACCCCCACCCCTCACCATCCAGGGGCACCCTCCACCAGGCCCCCACTCATGTCTCCCACCACCCCCACCCCCCAGCAGTGCAGGGGCAGCCCCCACCAGGCCCCCACTCATGTCTCCCAGCGTGCTACATGTATTTCAGGGGTTCGCGTGAAGTTTCTCACGCGATCGGGCCTGGGGGAGCGGGCTACCTGTATTTCAGGGGTTCGCGTGAAGTTTCTCACGCGATCGGGCCTGGGGGAGCGGGCTACGTGTATTTCAGGGGTTTGCGGGAAGTTCTACACGCGAATAGCCTGGGCGCGTGTATTTCAGGGGTGCGTGGGAAGTTCCACACGCGAATAGCCTGGGCGCGTGTATTTCAGGGGTGCGCGGGAAGTTCCATACTCGAATAGCCTGGGCGCGTGTATTTCAGGGGTGCGCGGGAAGTTCCACACGCGAATAGCCTGGGCGCTTGTATTTCAGGGGTGCGCGGGAAGTTCCACACGCGAATAGCCTGGGCTCGTGTATTTCAGGGGTGCGCGGGAAGTTTTACACGCAATTTCAGCAGGGTACGTGGATTTCAGGGGTGCCGGGGAGTCCTACATGTGATTTGACAGTGTGGGTCCTCCCAGGTGTTCCCTGTACACCCTCCATGGCCCCTGCAGGCAGCCCACACCACAGGGGACTACCCTGCATCCCTGGTCATGTCCCGCAGGCAGCCCACCCAACATGGGCATGCCCCCCAGCAAAGGCACATGTCTCCTCGAACTAATTAACACCAACTCATGTCCCCCACCACCCCCACCACCCAGCACTGTGGGGCACCTGCCAGCAGGCCCCCACCCATGTCCAACTCATGTCCCCCACCACCCCCACCCCCCAGCACTGTGGGGCACCTGCCAGCAGGCCCCCACCCATGTCCAACTCATGTCCCCCACCACCCCCACCCCCCAGCACTGTGGGGCACCTGCCAGCAGGCCCTCGCCCATGTCCCATCCAAGCCCCCCTGCACCTGGGTCCCAACAATCCCCAATCATGTCCGTAATGGCCATCCTCCCCTGCCAAAAGGCCCAACCAACTATCACATCCACCCACATATCAAAGGCAATTACATGTTACACACCCAATGTAAATAATGCAAATGAACACATGTCTGTCACACACAATGGCTGCAAGTGAATGTTAAAACACCCAACATGACATGCATGAAAGCAATGAGATGATACGACACATTGAAGGATGAAAATAAAAATGTATTGAAAATCAACTTGAATGGAAATGAAATTAGAAAAACCACAAAGCAAAACAACAAAAAGAAGATGAATGGCCATGAAAAAAATCCAAGAAATCAAAAAATCCATAGAAGAACTATTTACAAGACAATCCCGGGTCCATGAGCCCAACCAAATGAAACCTAAATATGTCAACTAACTAAAAACTGAACTATATACAAAAAAGTGGCGCATTGTCCAATCGCAACCAAATAAAAAAAAAATAATTTAAAGGAAACCTACCACTAACTATATAACTATATACAATGGCAGCGGGCAAGTCCTGCAGCTCACTCTGTGATGTTGCCGGCCAGGGCATCATCGAACTCCATGTCGATGTCCTGGAGGCGGGACTCTGTCCTGGCCCCGAGATAACCCCATGTTCACCTCAAACTCCCTACGAGCTTCCTCGAGGCACTCAGCCCGCCTTAACGCCCGACGCATGGAGAACTCCGCCCTGACCATGGTGAGCCGCTCCTCTTCCGCCCGCTGCCGCTCCGCACCTATCCGCTGGACCAACTGCTCCCACACGGAAGACACTACCATCCCAGGGTTCTCCTGCCCTCCGGCCGATGCCTGCCCCTCTGATCTTGATGGCCCCGAGCCATGATGCCTCCCACGTCGAGCCTGCTGCTGCCTCCGACGCCACTGCCTCTGCCAGCACGACGGCATCCAGGATGATGGAAACCACTGACGCCGTCGTGCACGTGCCCTGCCCGATGATGCCGTCACATCCTCCATCTGCTGGGGTCCAGTTGCTGTGTTGTCCACCCCTGCTGGACCTCTGACTCCCGACTGTGGCAGGGATGGGATCCCCACCGAGCTGGCTGCATTGGTCAGGGCAGGTCCACAGGGGGCCCTGGTGGCATCTGGGCCGGAAGACGGCAAGGAGAACGACTGGCGTATAGTCTCCACAGAGGAGGAGAGGGCCGCCAGATTGGCCGACACATGCAGGAAACCCCGAACATGGCCGATCCCAATTGGGCCACGTCGGCACGGTGCTCTTCGTGATGACGTGCGTGCTCCTCCTGGGAAGCACGCACGGCATCACGAATCACAGCCGTGCGCATCGCGACCCCAATCAGGACCTTCTCCAAACGGCCAGGGGTCCCCTCGTCCGCAGGTGGAGGGGAGTCAGATGACATGGACATCCCCTCTACCTGCGGACGGGCCTGGGACGGGGCATCCCTGCTGGTGCAAGGTGGTGCACCCACAGGTTCAGGGACAGCGACATGCACAGGCCCCTCCACTGTGACCTGTGCTGCCTCCTGCCCCTGCCCCTGGACTGCACCACTTGCACCAGCAGGGATGCCCCCACCAGGCCCCATGTGCGCCTCAGTGGCGGCCTCCTCCTCCTCTGTGGAAACCACCAACCTGGATGGCTCCTGGCCGTCTACCGCCGTAGCAGGCCCCTGTGGGGGCTCACCCACCCCTTCCGCTGCAGCCGTGGGGGCATCCCCGCCGCGTTGCTCCACAGCGCCGTCTCCGCCCTCTCCTTCACTAGCCGCTGCGTAGAGGGAGACATAGAACACAAGCATCAGGGTACTGTACAATGGTCCCCTAAACAGGAAGCAATAGCAGATGAGTGCCATTGTCAAAGTACACTTCCATCATGTCACACCACAACACATGTGTCAGTCCAGGCAAAACACACACAGTGACAGTCATGGTGCGTGCCATGGACATTTCAATGCATGTCCAATGGACTCTCGAATCATACAATGTAATGGGACTCACATGCATCATGGGTCATGCCTATCACATGCACACACTTCACCTCAGTCACATCCATCTGGCCCCGTACACCCCAATCACAGTGCATACAAGGATGACTAGGCTGCATCCGTGAATCTGTACATTGTCACAGACAAGTGTCATGCATCCATGGCACTCACAAGTCACAGACACGCAGGTCAGGCACACAGACATGGATACCACATATGTATCTGGCATCAGCACCCATCCCTCGCCCCCACCCATGTCCAGGAACAGAGACTGCCATGCTCTCATGTGTGCAATCTGCACAGGGCTCCCCATGTCGCATTCAAACACATGCAACAACCGTGCGGTTCACACATTACAGGTCGCACATGCATTCCCATGATGTCCCTGCACACATACATGCGTACATGGCCTATGTCACACATGCAGGCAAGTATCAGACAACCAGCACACTGCAACATGCCCTGTCTCACACAGCAATGCTTGGCCACTTACCTGGGCGTGGAGCGCTGGGTGTGCGCGTTCCAGGACCCTCAACTGGATGGAACTCATGCGGCCCTGGCCCCCCTCCACGAGGCGCCGGGCCTTCATGAGGGTCCTGGACCTCAAGTCTTCCCAGCGCTTCTTGACCTTCTGGATGATGCGAGTTGCCACCCCCTCCGCGTTGATGGTAACCACACAGTCGGCCCAGATCCTGTCCCGTCCTTCCTTGTTGGCGCGGGACGATCCGAAGAGGGCATCATACTGCCCCAGGACTTGCTCCACCAGGACCCCAACTTCGGTGGCAGTGAAGCTGGTGCCCCTCTGGCTGGGGGTTGCCACTGGTGCCAGATGTTGATGTGCCCGACATGGCAACCCCAGGGGCAGGAGTGGGTGGCCAACTGGGTCCTGGGGCTGGGCTGTGGAGCGATGTTATCCGAGTCGGGAGTCTTCTGTTCCAGCAGGGGTGGACACAGCAACTGGACACCTGCAGATGGCTGATGTGCAGGCACCAAATGGCAGGGCACGGTGGCAGCAGGCAGGCAGGCAGGCAGGCAGCAGCAGATGGCACGTGGGAGGCTGCTCGGGGCACTGGGGGGCAGTAATTCGGCCTTCTGGGCAGGAGCGTGGTCTTCCGTGTGTTTTCGCGTGGCCAGCTTGATACGGAGTGATTTGGCACGTGAAAATCCTGCACGTCAGTGTGAAAATCGAGGAAAGGCCCTTAGCGCGTAAGCGCATCAGCACGCGTACGCGATTTCATTGGACCAAAGGCCCTTACAGCGTAAGCGCGTCTGTGACGTTTTGCGCACGGGCGTTGCCCTGGCAGGGCTTGGTGATCCCGCGTGCCTTTATGTTCTGTACGTGCTTTTCGTGCGGTGCGTGTGTTTTCCATCCGTTGGGGTTCACACGCTATTACTTCACAGCGGGTGTTGGCTACGCGTTCTTCTACACGCAAGGCAGACGGTGAGTGGTACCCCGCTCCCCCAGGCCCGATTGCGTGACGCGAACCCCTGTGATACACGTAGCCCGCTCCCCCAGGCCCGATCGCGTGGAAAACTTCACGCGAACCCCTGTAATACACGTAGCCCGCTCCCCCAGGCCCGATCGCGTGAAAAACTTCACGCGAACCCCTGAAATACACGTAGCCCGCTCCCCCAGGCCCGATCGCGTGAGAAACTTCACGCGAACCCCTGAGATACACGTAGCCCGCTCCCCCAGGCCCGATCGCGTGAGAAACTTCACGCGAACCCCTGAGATACACGCAGCCCGCTCCCCCAGGCCCGATCGCGTGAGAAACTTCACGCGAACCCCTGAGATACACGTAGCCCGCTCCCCCAGGCCCGATCGCGTGAAAAACTTCACGCGAACCCCTGTGATACACGTAGCCCGCTCCCCCAGGCCCGATCGCGTGGAAAACTTCACGCGAACCCCTGTAATACACGTAGCCCGCTCCCCCAGGCCCGATCGCGTGAAAAACTTCACGCGAACCCCTGAAATACACGTAGCCCGCTCCCCCAGGCCCGATCGTGTGAGAAACTTCACGCGAACCCTTGAAATACACTTAGCCCGCTCCCCCAGGCCCGATCGCGTGAAAAACTTCACACGAACCCCTGTAATACACGTAGCCCGCTCCCCCAGGCCCGATCGCGTGAAAAACTTCACGCGAACCCCTGTAATACACGTAGCACGCTCCCCCAGGCCCGATCGCGTGAGAAACTTCACGCGAACCCCTGAAATACACGTAGCCCGCTCCCCCAGGCCCGATCGCGTGAAAAACTTCACGCAAACCCCTGTAATACACGTACCCTGCTGAAATCGCGTGTGAGACTTCCCGCGCACCCCGGTATACACCCACACGTATTTTTTGTCAGCGGGTGTCTGTGTTTGTGGGTACCCCTTTGCACGTCATTTGTCCTGGAGGGCCACAGTATAGGACATTCATCATGGCAGTATAAAGGTGCTATTTGTTGGCGCACCTTTTGGCGCACATTTCTTACAGCCGCAGAGACGCTACCGCCTGCTTTCTTGTGGCGGTCGTGTTTGTGCCTGTGCGCTGGTTTGAGCGTGCGCTTTTTCCCCTATTCTATTCCAAGAATACGTGTTGTAGGCGAGCGTGTGGGCGTTCCGCGCACTTGTGCCCTGTACTTTCCCCCGTGACGCCCACGTTTTGGCAAGTTGTTCCCCATTCCGAGTGTTACGCCCGTGTTCCGCCTACTTTTGTTGCGTGCGCCGCGCTATGTGCGAATTTCGCTGTGGCCTGTGCGATTTTCGCTGTGACCTGGCGCACGCTGTTAGATGGCCTGTGCGCCAACGTGCGCCGTGCACTTTTTTATCGCACATCCGCTGGTTTTCTCGCGCACGGACTTCCATGAATCGATGTGCGCTGCTTTTCGTGCAATTTTCGCACTTGCACTGCGATTTTCGCTATTCCACTGCGATTCGCACGTTTTTGCCCACTTGCGCCGCGCTAATTATTCCATGAATCGGCCTGTTAATGTTTTCTATCTGATTATAATCTTAAACGAAAATAGCAGTGAATATGAATTGCTGTCATTTTCATACAAATGATTAAAACATGCTCACGGATCGCCTTGTGTGCTCTGTGCTCCAAATCCACTTAGTTGCCAAGACAGTTGTCTGTTGAATGCTCAGGTGCTAGACTCTTCATATTCCGCCTTTTTAGGCACATTTTCAATACATGCAAAAGTAAAACAACCGGCTAATGGAGCTAACTGACATAACTACAGTTGCAATAGCATTACCTGCATTTTCTGTATTGTATTCAGTAATTTTGGAAAGACTTTTGTTGCTATGGTTGTGCAATACAGGGGTGTTGACATTTCCTAGACATTTTTGAAAGGCTGTGTATCGGCACCATTCCTGTTATTTACCAAATTTTGAAAACAATATAATACTGCATGTGGAGTAAAATAAGAAAAGAGTTGCACCATTTGTAGTGTGGCATTATGTACCGACCTCCAGGCCACACTCAATACATTTATGTCCTGAAATGCTGCAATGGAACAAGTGTATTTACGACCGTAACATCAATTACTCTGTATGTCCTGTGAGTTTCCTCCATACTTATGGGACATTCCGTCCTTCGAGTGGAGAGGGGATGACTTTTTTTTTTTTTAGTAGCACCAAAAAAGGAGTCCCTTTTGTATTTGTATGCATGTGCTGGCACATGAAAGGTTATTTTTCACTGCCATTTTCTTGTGTTTCAGCCTACCTCAGACTTCAAGAGTTCATGTTTTTCCAAATTCTGACAATTGACTCCCGAGGACCGCATCCAGTAGGGACTCCATCTCGAAATCTTGATCCATTTTAGGCTTTATGGCCTAGTTCTCTCAGGAAACTGGTCGAAATGTTTAATGACTGTCTCACAGAACCTGATTTCTGTAGGGTTTTATTGGAATATGGCATCAGGGTGTCTATCACAACAGAGCGACTATTGGACCTCCATCAGACTTTTTCAATTTTCCTGCAATCAACTCACATGACAACCTGTTGTTTTCTGAGACTACTGGGTTTAATGGTCTCCTGGCTCCTGGTGGTACCATTATTGCAGCTCAATAGGAGGAGGACAGAGATAGCTTAAAGACAGGCATCATCGTATGCTTCAGATTAGCAGTCGATTATTCCCTTTTACAGTGGACATGATTAGAACCTCATATAGTAGTCGAACTTGTATAATCTAGTGGATGTTTCTCCTTTCTCTGAGCCCGTCTCTCACATTACGATTATAATAGACTCCTCTTTAGTTTGGGGGTGCCTTTGAGCCATCTGGAGATGTTCGATCTTTGGACTTCTCTAGAGAGGAGGGAACATACACATGTCCTGGAATTGGCAGCATTTTCCTGGCGCTCAAAGCCTTCTAGCCAAATATTGTGAAAAAGATAGTACACATTGAAACTGATAATGCAGTATCAATGTTTTATGTAAACAAACAAGGTGGAACCAAGACTTGTCCCCTTATCTCTCTGGTAGTACAGATCTGGGAATGGGCAATCCAGAGAAGAATATGGCTTGATGCACTTCATATTACTTTGATCATAGAATTTGGCCTTAAACACACTCAGTGGTCTGGCAACGATGAACCACAAATGGAAGCTGAATACCAATGTACTGATTTGGATCTTCAAGGAGTGCGTAACTCCCCAAGTCTATTTATTTGCAATAACTGGGAACAAGAAACTTCCCAGTTATCCCTCCAGGGACGGTATGGGATCAAACTCATTGGCAGATGCTCAGAAGGCCTACTGGGAGAAAATGACAGCGCATTTCCATCTCTTCCACTAATACATTGGGCATAATTGAAGCTACAAAACACAACACACTGTATACTGATATTCAAAGCTCGTTGGTGGCCAGCAAGGTTCTGGTTTTCTGACCTGATGAGCCTTTCAGTTTGTCATCCCATCCATCTACCAGGTGTGACGTGTCAGAAGAAGGACACAGACTTGGAACTTCCATTTCGGACTTATTCTTTATTCCAAGAAAAATAGAAAGGCCTGACTTTCCTTAAACAACATGGTTTACCTACCTAACCAAACTAATGAGGGTGCTCGTCCGTCGTCTGTGAGTCCAAAAGAAAGGATGGTCCAAAGACTAATTTAACCTGACCCTACCACTATCAGGTTAAAATACGGAGGATAGCACAGGGGCAACATGCTGGTCTTGGAAGCAAGACCACGCAGAGTAACAGGTTTGAATCCCAGATCTGCACTTAGAAACCCAACTAGGGTATTAAGCGTGTTATAAAAAAACAATTAAAGAACTATCAAAACAACTAAGCCCAGGAGAATGACTACCTCCTCTTTTGAGCTGGTTTCTGAGCAAGTTCAGGTAATAGAGTATCCATAGATAGTTCTTTGTTATCACCTTTATCAAGTCGTAAAGTTCATATATTGGGGTTTTCCACTTTTCCGTCTCTCGTGTGGGTTTCTCGTAGTTTTGTTTTCTCTTCTCTTCTCTCTTGGAGCTCATTTGTTCCTGTTTGGTTAGACAAACTTGAGACCCACTCTTTATCCAATCCTTTTCTTGGTAATAAATAAACCACTGTTCCAATTACATTTCTCACTCTTCCCCAATATCTGCTATTTACTGGGACGAGTAGTAATACCCCAGAAATTATTCTAACTCTTCTTCTTCAACATTTCTTTTGGTGCAGGACGAGTATGAGTACCCCAGTAATGATGCCCACTCTTCTTCAAAACTGGTTCTGTACTGGAACGAGTATGAGTACCCCAGTAATGATTGTCACTCTTCTCCTACACTGGTCCTGTACTGGCATGAGTATGAGACCCCTGTAATAATTCTCACACTTCTCCAACACTCGTTTTGTACTGGAACAAGTATGAGTGGTCCCACTAGTTATTTCCGTTGCCCTTCTCGAGTGTTGTCAGGATGCTTTCTCAGTTTGGTGTTTTCTTTACTCTTGGCACATACTGCATAGCCCCCAGGTAACTGGTCTCGGCGTCTTTGATGCACTCCCTCGCATACTCGGTCCCTCCACCAGTTCTTGCTCGGTCCCTTCAGGGACAATGCTCCAATTCTTCAGCATCTCATAGCTCGTGTCGCCGTGCTTCCTTGTTTACTTTAGCTCCACTCCAATAGCTGATTCGGAACTCTCTGGTTCTCTACCTTTCATGCGGTCTTCTCCAAAATGGATGATGCTGTGCTAGGACTTCCCCGGTGTAGTGTAAAGTTCTTCCTCTCTGTTCTGTTTGTGCTCAGTATTACTCCAGTTGTTTTCTTCATCCCAGTACTGCACAAATACTTCTTTTCAGGTTTTCTTAAGCTTCCTAGAGGTCTTCTGCCACCAAAGGATCTTTATGCACACTTTATAAGGGTCAGGGTGAACTCAGTCACTTTTTAAAAATGTCCCCCTGGCAGTCGATCTCAAAAGCATGTACATGGGCTTCCTAATCGGCCTCCTAACACTACTTACTTGAGCTCAGGCTCAGTTTGGGCAGGTGTTTCTCAAAATCCTCTTTAAACAATATAGAATTAGGACCATCCACCCAATAATCCTGGTCCACTGACTCAGAATCTCCCGTGACTATGGATGAAAAGGTATGGGGCAAGAAAAGGTTGCTCATTGTAGTGGCTAACATACTGCTAGTTCAGAGTCCCCTTTCCATCATACGACTGCCCATCCACTCCTATAAAATATCTTTAGTTGCTAGTACACTACCGACTTTGGCAATCAGAAAAGGACTGGAAGGTGAGGCTCGGGGCAAGGCAATAGAGTGTGGGTCCAGGGTCGCTTATTGCTTCGGCCCTGGATTAACAATGAAAAAAGACTGCATTTTTTGGTGGTACTAAAACGAAGTGCTATGGTCCCGTCCAGAAGGACAGAATGTCCCATAAGTATAGTGGAAAGGGGAGTAATCTTTTCTTTTTCCACTGGCCTGCGTGGCCAAAATCACAAATCCCAATGTGCCTGACTAGACACTACCTCAATAGAGATGATGACCACTACATCCTGAGCATCACTATTAGACACTCTATTGTGTCTGGATGGGTGCATATAGTGTAAAGTCCTCATCAATGCTACAATTTGCATTCTTACTGTTTGTGACTAATGATAGGTTTTCTTATCATTCATAGAAAGCCTTTTCTCTTTCTAAGTTAAACCATTGTATTTTTATCCGCCCTTACTGTATAACTTTTCATTTTGCCTTAGTGTTCTTTAACTATGGCACTCCTCTAAAATTCGAGTATTGTAAAAAGCTATTATTGTCACAGGCTACCTGAAACCAGAAAGTATGCCAAGACTATGAGACTCCTTTTCGAGTCTGCCAGAGCGTAAATGCAGCCACTTCTCATAAGTTGTTTGGGTTGCTACTGTTTCCAGCTCATACCCTCCCCTGTAGACTATAGCCTGCCATTGGCCCACGTTACCTAAAGAGGCAAAGGAGCTATACCCTTTGTCGGCTGTTTTTTTCCCTCTATGTGATTGGGATCACTGCTGGTTTATTCCTATTGTGAAGCTGGGTAGGTGGGTTAACCACTACATATCCCTGTACTCCTGCAGAGCAGAAGTCATTTCGACATAATAGGATGCCATGATTTGCTATTTTTTTGTAAATCACCAGGATCTGCACGTGTTTTAGGTATGTCCCTTATTTGCAGTGTCTGACCCTGGCAACTGCTCCAGCCATTTCCCTTTTGCATATGGGGGTTGAGGTTTGTGGTAGGCGGCCTGATTCTGCGCTCCTCCAACTGTTCCATTTGGGAACTGGTAAAAGCACTGCCTGCTCTAGACTAGTTTAGATGAACAGCTGTGGGTTTAAAAGTATCAGCTTCGCACATTTGCATTTAATAATCTAGGAAAACTGAAGGGTCAACTTTGTTTACCAGTTGTTTTTCTGGGGTAAATCAGGCTAGATGATGTGGCACAGTCAGTGTGTCGAAGTGTATGAAAAGAAGTAGTGGAACTATGTCCTCCACTGGCCTGCCCCGCTCTTCACAAACCCAATCGACACGCCCCCTGCCCCGCACAATACAAACCCCCAAACACATGTGCCTGCTGTTTAAGGGAACGCTCAGTGCAGGGCACTGAAGTGCCAGGTTTCAGCTGCTTCCTACACTTTTATTTTAAAACGAAACCATTCCGGAACGGTTTCTTTTTAAAATAAAAGTATTGGAACAGTAAAACTTAAATTAAAAAAAGTAGAGGAGCACTGCTCCCTACCACTGGACACAGTCAGGGTCATGACCCTGTCAAGGGTGAGGGCAAGAACCCGCCTCCACTGTTTGGTGAGTTCAGAGTTTTCCATGAAAGGAGAGCGAGACAACCAGCTAGATCCGCAAGTACAAATAGGCGACAACAACAACGGACCACCTCCTAAAAGGTTTTATTCTACCCCCTCCTTTGCAACCGCCTAGGAAGCAATGATATCTGCATCCGGGACTCAGTCCCCAGTGGGGGACAGATTGGCTTTGCAGAAAGAGCAGTGGTGTCATCATTTCAAAGACCATTGATTAATTTCAGTGGCTTTGCCTACCCATCCTCCCTCTCTTCCCCCGTCATCACAACCATTGATCCTGATTGGTTCCTCCAACATTTCTTATGGAAGCAGAGAATTTGATGGAGTCTTAAGCAGTAGATATGGTGTCCCCCTTGGACATGGACAAGGGTTTCTATTCAAGAATATTCACAATTCCCCCAACACAACAGGCTGGCCTGAGGGTAGTGTTGGCCCTGTTGTGCTCAACCTCTCCTTACCCCTAGAAAGATTCAAAGTTCTGAACCTGCTCATTTTTCAGAGGCTCTCTGTGAGGGGGACTAGCTGTGTTCCCTAGACCTGAAGGACGCTTACCTGTATGTGCCACTTTGGCATCCCCATCATCAATTCCTCAGATTTTCAGTAATGGGGAAACATTTTTAAAAGAGTCCTTCCATTCAGTGCCAAGAGTATTCACGAAAATAATTAATGCAATTGCCAGCTCATTGAGAAACAGAGGTCAGCATGTCTACCCCTATTTAGACGAATGGCTGATCGGAGCATAGTCTTTGGAAGAAGCTTCACAAACACCCCAGTCACTGATAGGTATTCTGGACAACTAGGATTTTTTGGCCAATGCGAAAAAGTGAGGATTCATTCAAACTCAAAATGACACCTTTGTGGGTTTTCAATGGGACACTGTTTAAGACAGAATATTCCCAAAGCAGGACACACCAAAGTATATTGTAGCAGCAGCAACACATTTATTCTCCAGAAACTGCACATCAATGTGGTTGTACCAACATCTGCTGGGCCTATAGGCTACTGGCTTCCTAGTGCTTGCTCTAGCAAGAGTGAAAAAGAGAAGAACACAACTACATTTAGCAACTACCTGGGAACAGGAGTCAGGTTCACAATCAAACAGAATATCAATACCAATATCACTGAAAGAATTTATATGCTCTGGTGGAGATCGGAGAAAAACCTGATGAGATGAGTGGGCCTCTGGTACATTCGATTCCCCACACCCTAGTAATGACCAGAGATTCATCAATAGCAGGCTGGGGTGCTATGTTGGGAGTACATACAACCCATGGTATATGTCCGCCAGCTACCGAGCGAGGCATATAAACTACCTCGAATCGAAGCCATCTTCCTTTGGCTGAGATCGTTCCTCCCCTTGCTGCAGAATACTATAGTACAAGTGTTAGAGACTCGACAAACTAGGTGGAACCACATCCCCAGTGTAATGCATCTTAGCGCTTCAGATTTGGAAATGGCCAATAAAACAGAGTGCATGGCTTTGAGCATCTCATGTACCGGGGTAAAACAATACGGAAGCGAACAGGCTCAGCAGACTCAGGGCAAATTTGCACGGATGGCAGATCTCCCTGGGGTAACTCAGGAGTTGTTTATATTGTGGGGTCCCCCTGAGATAGACCTGTATACAACGAGCAGCAACTCCAAATCCAAGAAATGGGCATCTTGGGTCTTAAAGAGACTTCCGAGGGTTGGCCCTTCCCAGATATACTTTCCAGAAACTAAGTGTTACATATTCCCCCCAACTCTGCCGATTCACAGTGTTCAGCAAATTGAGCATGTCCAGGAATTGCACACTGCAGTGCGTGGATTTCCAATATGACTCAGATGACATACTACAGCCTGTCGAAGCTAGAGATGTGCAAAACAATGGTACCTCAACATAGGGACCCAGCACTTCACCAGAGCCCACAGTAATGGGGTTAGCTGCCTGGTTCCTGACAGATTAACGTTGGGGCACCATAACCTTTCAGAGAATCATGTAGCTGTTATTTAAGGCTAGAAAAAATGAGGCAAGTGGATGTGATGTCGTCACTGGTCCCAATAGAAAGGAATGTATCCATTGGCTTACATCTATGGAACTTTCTTTTTCTGTTTACTTAGCCTGCTCAGGTGTGCAAGTAGGTACTTGCAGAACTTACCTAGCGGCAGTAGGCACATGTAGGAATTCAGAGCAGATGACTTTTCCTCTGGAAACCCTGTGGTGAAAAGGCACCACGAAGTACTGCCAAAAACATTTCCACTGTTCAGAATACCACGTCCAATACAGGATCTGAATATAATGCCAACAGCGCTAGCACATAAACCCCTTGAGCCTATGGCCTTAGTTGAGTAAAATGTTCCCCATGCCACCAGGACCTTTGACCTGGTCCACCCATGTCACACACCTGGAAATCCTGCTCCTAATCCCTTTTCTCCCAAACTGCCTTGTCTGCAATTCCTGCTGCATAACAACTACAACTGATTTGTGCACAGCAGGAAAGGTTACTGTGTCAGTCGTATTATCAAAGGCCAAGCCCCTCTGGATCTGAGCTGCAGCCATGCCCACTGGGCACTGCATCTAAGGCACAGGGCACAGTGGAAGGTGGGCATGGATGCAGCAGGCAAGTCAAATGACCGGGGTGACCAATTGCTGGAGAGAGTTGTGTTGTCCCTGTGGATGAATGCTTGCTCTACACGACTATTCAAAACAATTTTATAGAGGTGGCAGACAATCTTCAGAGGTCCATGATACAGTTATGAAGAAACATGTGTAGATGGGCTGATTCTGTCCATTTGTGGACAGCAAATCTACATTTAATTGCTGTGCAGTTGTTAATTAGAGTACTCATTACAAACGTGTTACATGTTTAAACTAACAGTAAAAGTAATTGTCTAACTTATAGACGTTGTAAGATCACCGTTCAACGTGACAACATGTTGGTTTATTTCGGACTGATTGCAGTGATTCTTCAACAGAAACATGGACCATAGCTGAAAACAAACGACTGATTAATAGAGGATCAAACCTATAGCACTATATGAATGCAGATCGACTGAAATGAATGCCATATTCTTTTTTCGTAGTGGTATTTGGTCAGTATACATCATCAGACAGTGTTATCGTATGTAACTGGGATTTATACCACACACCCTTGCTATTTGCATTGTCTCCAGATGTTCTGGCAGATTGAAAGAGTGGGGTTGGTAAGGATAGTGGAGAGAAACGAGAGAGGGAAAATGCAAGATTTCTCCCGTGTTGATGTGTGCAGTTTGGAAGTAATTGGGTTTCATGTGCAGGTCTGTTTCTAGGTAGTCTGTATCGAGGGGATAGGGTATTTATCTCCAGATGGGGTCTTGTGTGCTCATGGTGCATTGGTATGTAGGTTGGTTGTAAAGGTGTAGAATTCCGTTCTTTGAGGCCTCTAGGAAGGGATTTTAAATAGTTGGATGCAAGTTGCTTTGTTGGTCTTCATATCGAGGAGCTAATTTTCCAAGTCCCTCTAGCATAAGTGTAGGTGTAAAGGTGTTATGCCTGTCTTAACACCTTTAATTGTTCTCTGGGGTATTGTAGCGTTTTTTAAAGGTGGATGGGTGTCACAGATCAGGAGTTATATTTCCGCCTCCTTTTTCCCCCTCTGTGATGAATTGGATTTTGCTCCTGCAGAGGAACAAGGATGAATAGAAGCTAAAATGCCCACTCAGTCCTCACAGTGCTACAAAGCAAGAGCCAACACAATCATAAATGTAATACAGCCTCCCCCTTTTGTGGTAACGTGGGCTGAGGGAAGTCTATGTTCTTAATAGGGGTATAAATGTGATTCAGTAGCAACCCAAACAGCAAAGCCTAACAGTTCAAAATAAAGGGAATGTCCTTCAAGGTTCTATAAAAATAGATATACTTTAATAAAACACGCCATCTGCAAAATAACTAAATAGAAAAAACTACACAAAACCCACTTCTGAGAAAAGAAAAGAGAATAAGCAAGGATAGCACAATGCAGCAATCTGAGTAATGAACCAGGGGTGGAAGGCAAGTAAAAACCACAATGTTCTTTAAAAAGGATATGTTTCTTGGATGCAAAAAGGAAATTGGCGATAGTCAATGCGGTCAAACGTGGCTTCGGCCAGTGATACGAGCAGATCGAGTTCAGTTCAGGAATGTTGGATCGTGTGTGCCCAAGCAGTAAACAGGAATCAAGTAGGTTCAAATGTGGTAGCTCAGCACGGTTCGGGTTTAGCGTTCGGCGAAGCATATCAGGGTATCCACTTCGATCTGTTTGAAGTAGTGCCAGGTCGAGTCGGGTTGTAGCTGCTGGGAAGAGTAAACGAGTGGAGCTTCTGCGGTTCAAGTCAGGGGATGGCAATCATTGGAATCGGTGATCCTGTTGTTCAAGTGTGCATTTCGGCAAAGCCGCAGTTCAAAGGCAAGTCTGGTCAAGTCGTAGTGTAACCCCTGGTTTGAATCAACAAGTGACTATCCACTGGTTCGAGTTTGGTCCCAGTGACAAGCGGTTGATCCAAGCCTAGCAGGCAATGGGGTTAGCAAGGGCACGATGCAGCATCGAGCTGGGTAGAGATGCAGGCAATACTGTTTGAATGGTCGAAGGCGTGCCAAAGGCAGCACCGGCCGGATCCCTCGGGGTCAATGAGCAGAGAAAGTGTTTGGGCAACAGTTAGACCGGTTTGGTGTGGCAGAGCAGGGAGCCTTAGCTGATCTGGTCCTCCAGATGCTGTGAGTATCACTCCCCACCCTGGGAGATTCTGGTGCAGAGTGGCAGGTCCTGTTCCATAGCAAGAGTCACCCCCAATGTGCCCTGAGAGTGAGTAGGGGTAGAGCTTTCCTCTGCCTTGGACTGCTCCTTCACCTCTGTAGTTGGGGGCTTTGGAAAGTACAACTCTCCCAAAAGAGGTCCAGTAAATCCTTCTCAGGTGTTGTTCAGAAGTGAATTAAAGAAGTGGTGGGAGAACACTTCTTTTAAAAGTAAAAGTCTACAGTGGTTGGACAAAAGTTACTCTGCCTTAGTGGTCCAATCCCTGTTTTTTATAGAAGTGGACTTTGCACTTCTGACATCACACCCAAACTGCTTTTCGAGGGGATTGGGTCATCCGACGTATTCCATATCTATGACAGTAATCACCACAGCTGTGCTGCTTCGGAAAATCTTTCTGCGTCCTGCGTCGATACGTCGTCCTCGAGGACCTCCTCCGACGGCCGACGTCACCAGATGTTATAAGTAGGACGCACGATGCCTGTAGCCTCAGTCGTTTTTTCCGCGAACATGTTCGCTTCAGAGATCTCGGCGCGCCTTGACTCTTTGGAGTTTCTGTTCTTTCGGTTCTTCGAACCTGTTCATTTGTGAAGTATTGTCGGGATGTCTTCCTCTTCTTCCACCCCGCGTCCGGGCTCCAAGAAGTGTGGGGACTGCAGGTCCAAGATGTTGGTGACGGACTTGCACGACGCCTGCCTCTGGTGCCTCGGGGAGGCCCACGACATGGATGATTGTGTCGACTGCCAGTCGCTTACGTCCAAGGCCTTGTGGGAACGTAAGAAGAAGCTGCCGGTCGGTAAGGTGTCCAAGCCCTGGAAGGCGAGGTCGACTGGGCTTTCAACGGACGATTCGGGGGGCGACTCTCTGCATCGTAGTCGTAAGTCTAGGGGGTCTCAGTCCCGGAGTGGGTCCCGCCACTCCTCTGCCTCTTCGAGGCACTCCCGGGAGCGTCGTCATCGGTCGCCTTCCCCGTCCTCGTCCAAAGACTCCGCCCGTCTGCGGGTTTCTTATCCCACCAAGCGCTCCTCTCCGGAGGAATGGGCTTCCTTTGGGAAGAAAATGTTGGCGATTCTTGAATCGCAGGGCTCCGGTCCGTCCGCGCCTCCGAGAGGGGTCGGTCGTGACCGTACTGGAGACACCGCTTGTACGCCTTCAGGCTCGAGTGGTTGGCACGATTCGCGGGAAAGGTCCCGCTCGGACAAGGGGAATCATTACAGTCATGCCCGTTCCAGGTCCTGGTCCTCGACGCGCTCGAACCCCTGTGCACCTGTGAAGTCTTCGAAGAAGATGTTGATGCCGGTGGCGCTGAGGTCGTCGACGGACTCTCTCGAGGCTCTGCCTCCGAGGAAGTCGTTGACGCCATCGGCGCCCAGGCTGTCGAAGGACACGCTCGGGGCTCTGCCCTCGAGGCCTGTGTCAAAGCCGTTGATACTGTCGGCACCACGCTCGACATCGACACCGTTTCACTCGACGCCCTCAACGCCTTTCGAGGCTGTGGTGTCGGAGGTACCCCGTGGCATGGGGGAACCCCCTAAAAAGGCTCTGGCCAAGGCAAAACATGTCTTTCTTCCTTATTCAATGCCCACTTTCCAGCCTTTGGAGTATATTTCCGAGGTGGAAGAGGGTTCTGAAGATGGGTTGGTTCCTGACACGGTACCAGATGAGATTCTTTCTGGTCATAGCCAGATTGAGGACCTGCGTCAGTCACTGCATGACGCCAGTGGTTTGGACACCTCTCCGGAGGTGGAGTTCTGTAGGCCTGAGACAGGCACCCATGCCGAGTCATCGTACTGGCACCTTATGTCGAGGGTCACGGACTACTTGTGGTGGTCAGTGCCCCCCAGTTGATTTTTTGCAGGATGACCTCGCAGATATCCTCGACCAAGGTCCACCCACTGACCCGGTACTGCCATTCCATATGGCTCTGCAAAGAAGGGTGGCAGCGGCTTGGACTGCTCCGGAGAGTCTCCCGGCAGGGGGCAAGTCTTTGCCGCAAAAATACCGCCCAGCCAGTAGTGACCCCTGCTACTTGACCCCGCGCCCCACTCCGGAGAGTTTGGTGGTGCAGGCGGCTATGGCCCCAACAAAGCAGGTGTCCTATCCTACCATCCCTCCTGATAGGGACGACAAGCGTTTTGATGGCTGGGCGAAGAAAGTGTTTTCTTCAAGGGGTATGGCTCTTCTGGCGGCCAACTCCGTATGTGCCTTGTCACGTTTCACGCACACTCTGTGGAACTGTATTTCATTAGCGGCTGAACATATTCCCGAAGGGGACGAACGGGATGGTTTTCTTGCTATTATTCAGGATGGTAAGGCTGCCATGTGTGAGTCCGTTCAGTTGGTTTGGACATGGCAGACTGTGTCAGCCGGTCCATGGCGGCGAGCACCGTGATACGCAGGTTTGCGTGGTTGACGAAGTCGGGGTTTGCTCCTGATGTGCAAGCCAGGCTCCTCAACATGCCCTTTGATGGTGAACATCTTTTTGGCAGCAAGGCTGACGAGAGCTTTGAGAGGTTGCAGACCTCCAAAGCTGCAGCAAAATCGTTGGGCGCTGCAGTCCGCCAACCTCCGCCTTTTCGTCCTAGGGGACAGCAATGGAGGGGAGGTTCCTTTCGTTATTACTCTTCCTTTAGTAAAGCGAGAGGAGCTGCAAGTCAAAGGGGCAACCGTAAGAGTGCCAGAGGTGGAAAACAAGGTACTTGAGGTGCCAAGGCCGCACGTGCAGTTGACTCTTTGCCCTCAGGCAACGCTGCAGCCGCTTCTGCTCTGTCATGAGGCGCATGCTTCACCGGTTGGGGGAAGGCTGGCACATCATCTTGTAGAATGGCGTGCCATTACTTCAGATGTGTGGGTTCTGGAGATCTTAGCCCATGGCTACTGTCTTCCTTTCCGGCAGAGGCCTCATGACAATCCACCAGGGAATCACTCTTTGAAGAGTCTGGATCCGCTCCTTGCGCAGGAAATTCAATCCCCGCTGGAGAAAGGCGCCATAGAACCTGTAGTGGAGAGGAACAAGGGATGGTATTCCCCTTATTTTTTGATTTTGAAGAAAGACGGGGGATTGAGACCCATCATGGACTTGCGCGGTTTGAACAAACTCCTCAGGAAGGACAAGTTCAAGATGGTTACTCTTTCTCAAGTCCTCCAGGCCCTTCAACTTCAGGACTGGTTGGTGTCTCTCGACCTCAAGGACGCTTATTTTCATGTGCCGATCCAGCCAAAGCACAAGAAGTACCTGAGGTTTGCGGTTGGTGACTCGCACTTTCAGTTTCGGGTCCTGCCGTTCGGATTGACCTGCGCCCCAAGGGTCTTCACCGAGCTCATGGTAGTGGTGGCAGCGCATCCCAGGACAGGGGGGATTCATGTCTACCCCTACCTGGACGATTGGTTGATGAGGGTGCGCTCTCCCGAGCAAGTCTGGGATCATCTGTCCGTCACCTGCCACTCCCTCCACAAGCTGGGCTTCTCCCTCAACTTAAAGAAGTCCCACTTGACGCCAACTCAGAGGCTCCAGTACATCGGAGCAGTGCTCGACACGTCCCTGGGGAAGTGTTTTCCTCCCCAGGTGAGGGCTCATCACATTCAGCAGATGGTGCACAAGTTCCAACATGCCCAGAGTCTCCCTACATTCGAGTTCTTGAGATTGCTCGGCCTCATGGCATCCTGCATTCTTCTGGTGCCAGAGGCCAGGTTGCGGATGAGATCTTTGCAATGGGCACTCAAGCTCCAGTGGTCTCAGTCCTCCGGCAGGATGTCGGACCCCATTCAGATGCCGCCCTCGGTCGCCCAGGACCTTCTGTGGTGGGCCGTACAAGGCAATCTGATTAAGGGTGCTCCATTTTGGCTACCCTGGCCGGAGGTGACGATCGTGACGGACGCATCCCTCACGGGATGGGGAGCTCATGCCAACGAGTTGACAGTCAGCGGTCGTTGGTCTCCGTCAGAGTCCAGGCTCCATATCAATCTGTTGGAGCTGAGGGCCGTCAGGCTTGCCCTGAAGGCTTTTCTGCCAACTGTGCGAGGAAAGGATGTCCTGATTCTGACGGACAACACAGTGGCCATGCACACTTCCTCTGTGCAGGGAAGCGATGCAGCTCTGGTTCTGGGCCATCCAGCAGGAAATTTCGATCTCGGCAGTTCATCTGGCCGGAGACGAAAACGAGATGGAGGACGCTCTGAGCAGGCAGAGCACGATCTCTCACGAGTGGGAGCTGGCTCAGGAGATTCTCCTGGAGATCTTCGCCCTTTGGGGGACCCCTCAAGTGGATATCTTTGATTCCAGTGTCAACCGAAAGTGTGAAAGGTTCTGCTCGCGGGTATTTCCTCCAAGAGGAGCCTTAGGAGACGCGTTCGTAGCCGAGTGGTCCTTCCCATTGCTGTACGCGTTTCCTCCAGTCCCCGTCATTCCACAAGTGCTGCGGAGGTTACGGAGGTTCGGTTCCCGGATAATCCTCATTGCTCCGGCATGGGCCCGGAGGACGTGGTACCCGGACCTTCTCGACTTGTCCATCTGCCCTCCACGTCATCTTCCCTACCGAGACGATCTGCTCTCACGGGAGGGGGGTCAGGTTCTCCATCCAGAGGTCTGATACCTCAAACTTCACGCTTGGTTTCTGAAAGGTTGAGGTATAAGGATTGGGACCTCCCTGAAGACGTGATGGAGGTGTTGCTTTCGGCCTAAAGGCCCGCAACGAAGTCCCTGTACCGTTGCCGTTGGAGAAATTTCTGCGACTGGTGCAGGGTTCAGAATGTGGATCCTTTTTCATGTGACATTCCTGTCGTTCTATCTTTTTTGCTTTCTTTGGCCCACAAGGGCCTGCAAGTGGGTACCGTTAAAGGTTACCTGGCGGCGCTGTCTATATTTAAGCGCTCGTCTGAGGAGTGTTCTTATTTTAAAATCCCTTTAATTTCTCAGTTTCTAAAAGGGCTCACTAATGTGTTCCCTCCGTCACCTTTCCAGGTGCCCGGTTGGGATCTGAACCTTGTTCTCAAGTTTCTAATGGGTGCTCCCTTTGAGCCTTTGCATTCTTGTCCATTGAGACTGTTAACCCTTAAAACTGTGTTTTTAGTTGCGTTCACTTCCGCTCGCAGATTGAGTGAGTTACAGGCACTTTCAGTTAAGCCAGCCTTCACTGTGTTTCATAAGGACAGGGTTGTCCTTAGAGTTCGTCCTTCCTTTCTTCCGAAGGTGGTGTCGGAATTCCATTTAAGACAGAAGGTTATTCTTCCGGCATTTTATCCTCCTCCACATCCTGGTAAGGAAGAGGAGAGGCTCCATAGGCTGGATCCTAGGAGAGCTTTAAGCTTTAAGCTTCTACATTTCACGCATGTCCCGGGTCAGAGTGGATGATCAACTCTTTATTGGTTACGCTGGAAGGCGTTTGGGACAAGCTGTTACTAAGCAGACTTTGTCTCGATGGATCATCTTGGCAATGCCGAATGTTACCGCTTGGCGGGTAAGGCTTACGGGCCCATTCTACCAGGGGTATAGCTGTCTCTTCTGCCCTACAGAGGGGTGTTCCTATTCGTAACATCTGTGATGCAGCCACCTGGGCTTCGGTCCATACTTTTGTACGTCACTACTCCCTCGATTCTATCTGGGGGCAGGATCTGGCCTTTGGCAAGGCGGTCCTTTACTCTGCAATTTGATTGGGCATTCTAAATTTGTATATTCGAAATTCTTTTCGCACCTCCTTACGTTGGTACTTCTTTGGGAGTCTGTTATAGATATGGAATACGTCGGAGGACCCAATCCCCTCGAAGAACAAGTTACTCTCTTACCTGGTAACGTTCTTTCGATGGGATGGTCCGACGACGTATTCCATATCGCTCCCTCCCTTCCTACAGAATTTCTTATGCGATTGCAGCTTACGTTTCTGCAAGGCTTTCTGTGGTCATACGTGCAGAAGATTGGTGCCACACGTTCTGGGGAAAAAACTACAACTGAGGCTACGGGCATTGTGCGTCCTACTTATAACATCTGGTGACGTCGGCCGTCGGAGGAGGTCCTCGGGGACGGCATATCGACGTCATCGACGCAGGACGCAGATGCCGAAAGATTTTCCGAATCAGCACAGCTGTGGTGATTACTGTCATAGATATGGAATACGTCGTCGGACCATCCCATCGAAAGAACGTTACCAGGTAAGAGAGTAACTTGTTCTTCTCTGCAGGAAGTGGAGGGGACAGAAAGTAGAGAGAGGCAGAGTGAAACACAATGGTGGAAGTCTCCTTCTGCTGTACAGAGGCCTCCTGACTACTCTAACCCTTTTCTTTCTCACTAGGTTCAAAGGCCTTTAGACATGCAGCACCCTGGTGTGAAGCTACTCACTTTGACTGTGTTTGCTTCTTTGATGCCTGAGCCCAGGGCAGCTGCCTGTAGCAGGGGGCATTACCTACTCTCATTAAGAGATCAAAGAAGACAGAGAGCCATTCAGGTCACTGTCCAGTCATTTGGCAGGCTCAGCCCGTCTAGCCAGAATACACATCACCCTCCACAGCTGAATCGCAGGAGCTGACACATGTGATGCCAAATTGAATGTGGCTGCAATGATCATAAGTAGTGCCATGCATCATACTTAAACTCAGGCAAAGCTTTATTTTTTAGAGTTTACCCTGCCACATCATGGGCTATTTATGCATATCTTAAATTCAGCCCCTTCGCTGCAGAGACTTGGCTGTCACTGCAGCTGTCACATGGGCAACTGTGAACTATGAACCTGCTTTGTGCCACTGGTAGAGCAGGTGCTGCGAATCAGGATACTGATGCAGCAGGAGCTAGATACACACTATGCTTTTGTCATGGAGCTTATGAAAGGGGCTCTGATCAGCAGATTTCCCTTTCAGAGGTTGAATTACCTTCATCATGTTATTAATTAAATCAAAATAAAAAAAAAGCCAGGGTTTCTACACTCTTGCCAAATGGCAATATGTCACACCCTCTACCTGCAAAAACCTCTGGGGTTTAAATCAGCATAACATCTTCAATCTGGCATAAAAACAAATGTTTTCCTTTGGAATCTCCTCGCTTTTTACAACAGCAAAAAGCCGGAAACTATTGTTTGTATGTATGTTTGTTTATTTATTTATATAGTGCTCCACACCCGGAGGTATCTGGGCATGTTTACAGGTTGTTTGTGGTTTACAGTTTGCATAAGGGATCAAGTACAATGTGTAATAGTTACAGGGTAAACAGACATTCTTTACGCGATAAAATTTAGCAACAATAGTTGTACGATATTCTTACATTATTTACAAGTTTTAAAAGTATTGTACAATCAGATATATACAACGTAACTTTACATAGAGTGTTCTAGCTGATGATAAGCGTAACAAGTTGCTGCTATCAAGAATCCTGAGACAGAAGCCAACTTTTGGTACTTTTCCTAAAACTTAAGAAGGACAGGTCAGCTCTTAAGGTAGTAGGTAAGGAGTTCCAGAGCTAGGCTGCCATAACAGGAAAGCTTCTACCCCCTGCTTTCTTCTTATTGTAAATGCTATTTTCATTGCATAAATGCCAGGCAGTGTTTACTACAAAACTGAGGTGAAAAGGTAATTTTGCTGGAATTTTACATCCCTCTTTTTCACATTGCAGTGCAAATGATGACTAATGCCCGGAGGTGTCATGTTTGCACTGAAGTGCAATCGTAAATTACACCCAGGAGGAAAATGACCTTCAGAGGAAAATAGCCTCTAGTGTGTTTGGACATGAAATACAAATATCCCCACGTCCCCTGGTGTACTCTGTTTTTGGTCAGGCAGTTCAACAACTGGATAAGATTTCCTTTCTGATGTTGGAAAATAAACCAATCCTGGTACATTTTTTGGGGACTTCACCGTTTTTTATTTTTTTGTTAAATGTACTTTAGCATAGACTCGTCAGTGATAGAAAATTCGTAGTTGTTTTTCTTGGATGTGCCTTTCTTTTAGTTTTGCAGCTTAGCAGTTGCAGCACTGAGGTACAGCTGGGGAGAACCTGATTTGTGGAATGTCACTGAATGCTCTGTGTTTTTATTGAGCAAAGGCCCACGCTATCTCCCAATGGTACACTACATAGCAGCACACCCTGCCTTTTGGCATTTTGTAACGCATGCCTATTCATTCACTTCAGATTAATTTACTACGTTTCTGTACTGATGCCAGTTTGGACTTCTTTAAATAGAGAACCACTCTCTAAAATAATAAAGTATGCTTTTCTCATGGATACAGAACTCAAAATGTCACCATTGCCTGACACGATTGTGCTCTTTTATAACCTATGTTAAGTTTTGAAGTTTGATAGTTTTGTGATGGAACATACTTGTTTCTCTTTAATTCATGACCTCTTTATGTGGTATGAGCTGCTTATCCCATGAGCCTGAGTTCATTTTACCTTGTTTCATTGCAACTCACTCCTCTTGGCATAGAAAACGCACTTGCTATTTCCATATCCAGTCACAAGCAAGCCTTACTTTAAACAGAAGTCTTCTTGGTGCTTTAATATAAGATGCATGTAGAGATGAAGTAAACCTCTGAAACATTTCCACAATTCTCTTGATGGAATATAAGGAAACCCAATGATAAACTTTGAGTTAAGAAATGTGTACAGCTGTACCATTTAGAGTATGATGGTCTCTGCTAAGTTCTAGTGGGTGTCTGCTGTGTCCCTTTTGTAACTTCTGTGACTGGATGACTTCTCTGAAGTGTTAATGGATGAAACACTAAGGTATGAAGTGGGTGAGGTGCTAAGCCTTCACATATTGCTCAGCTGTGGATCTTCTTTACATGCACAGCATTTTGCCAGGAATTTGCCCAGTGTCCGTGTGGGTCCCCACAGCACTATATTTGAGTTGAATATATTAGCACGAAACGTAATAGGCTCCTAATTCTTAACCACCCTCCATCCTAATGAGGTTGCAAAGGAATACCCTCCAAGGCACCTTCATTATCTTACCATATTGGATTACTTCTTTACAAACTGCATTATTTTGTAAGTGGTTACTTTAAAGTCGTATGTTTGTTTCAGCTTATTTTTCATTTGACACTATCTTTTTTGGATGTTTGCCATCATGAAGTGTTTAGAATACCTGCCTATGTTTTTCCATCCTTTTTATTCGATTAACCTCTATGACAATGACATTTCTCCATTTCATGTTTTGTAACTGTGGGCAGGGGCGTTGCTAGGGGGGGGCTGAGGGGGCTATAGCCCCGGATCTTTTGGCTGTAGCCCCGGATAGAAGCTCAGGAGCTACAGCCAAAAGACTAGCTAGCCCCGAGTCCTGACAGCCTGGACATTAGCTTAGCCCCGGATCTTTTCCAGACCTAGCCACTTCCCTGACTGTGGGAGGATGATTCAGCAAACAATCACTTGGCCACACACGTGTTGTCTGATGCTATGCTTTGATGCCCTCCGATGTAAGTTCTATGAAACGAGGGGCTGTCCTACCACTTAACATTAGTGACATTTTGTTGTTCAAAAGATGTCAGGAGCTGTTTGGAGGGTCTAATAGCTTTACACAATTTGCTCTTGTCACCCAATCTCAAAACTGTTTTGGATTTGCAGGGTCAGTCTGCAAGCATGCAAGGAAATATTTGTGTTACTTTCTAAACAGCTTTATTGCATTGGCTGTTAATTGACTTTGTTACGTTTCTATTTTTTACTTTGTCTTTTTTTGTATATAAATATAGTGCAATTAATATATAGACTGTCGTGTTTCTTGATAATACATACATACAAACATACATACACAAGCATGTAGTGAAATCCAGACAATACCATATAAAATGGGAAGACCTCAATTCAATTTGAAGATGGCCTTAATTTGTGCATTATTAACATCTGAAAACAAAAATTCACCAAAGCTAATTAATCTTGCTCTGATTATCGTATTCTGTGACACAGGGCCTATGTATGTGTCCTTGTTCAAAACCTAACATAAAATGAAAGCAAGAGAGGACCAATCCATAGGTCTACACCGGTGTCTAGTGGACTCCTCGGCATCAAAGATGCTTAGTCCAATGGCGTTTTGGCTCCTGGTGAGTGCGCCTTCTTCCGGGCCTCGGATAGTGTCTCTCTAAGGGGAGGGGGGACACATATATGTAGTGTTTTTGGATTGTTAAAAGACCAAAACCAAAATCTAGGGAAATCGATCACTAGGGGAGTATGTGCAATTAAAAAGAGACTTGGTTAGGCGTCTCTTGTCCTTATGGGAGGAAAAGCACTAACCTTGGGTGTGTCCTGGGAACAATGGAGTGACAGACGGATCGTCGACTAATTTCTGTGTGTGCTTCCTAGGTGGCTACTGGTTTTGTTGCAATAATATATGGCTTGAATCACTGTTCTTTCAGTCAGCCCTTGGCCATAGTAGGATGCATTGTTGGAAAAATATGTGTGGGCAGGTTCAATTATACTGGTACCCATAGTGCATTATATCGCATCTCGATTAAGATGGCAGGCCAAAGGCCCTATGATACATGCTATGCTGTTGGATTGAGACAATGGGCCTCATTACGACCCAGGCGGTCCGGAAATAACGGTGGCGGTAAACCCGCCGCCACCGTTGTTTCCGGACCGCCTGAGTCCGACCCCTGCAGGCGGGAGGTGATGTTCAACACCACCCGCATGCAGGCGGACGAGGAAACACCGGCAGCATTACGAGATGCTGCCGGTGTTTCCATGATCCCCATTTCCATCGAGTCCCATAGGACTCAATGGGAATGGGGATTTACACCATTCCGCCTCCGTGATTCCCGGAAAACCGGGGTTGTAATGCCCCGGTAATTCCGGGAATCACGGAGGCGGAATGGTAATACGAGTCCGGCGTTAATCAGGCGGTTTTACCGCCTCGGTTAACGCCGGACTCGTAATGAGGCCCAATATCACCATGTTACCTTAAATACTGTTCCTTCCCAGTGTCAATATGCAAGGTTTCAGGTACCGCTGTGTTGCTATTCAGGCGGGGCGACGGGGTTCCTTTTCTTCTATGGCACATTTAGGGGCTGGAGCGTGTGCTGTAGAGAGAGAAGGAAACCAGCATGTAGATGTGTTGCAAATGCTTGCGTTCGGTAAACTGCATTATGATGAGCCCTTCAGTTTCAGCGCTCTGTCGGGCCATACGGTATACTACACATACTATGATTGGGTAGAGGGAGACAGAGTGAGTCTGAACGGGTGCTACTTGATTCACTGGCTTACTCGTTCTATGCCCTGCTTGTCGAGTAGGTAACATACAAATTCTGTTTATGTGGACAAATGGTAGTGAGCGTGTTAGAAGAAAGAGGAGAGAATGGATCGGGTGTCCATTATTGTACCGATAGACCCGCTATGTGTTTGGCTGTGTATGCAGTTAGCTGCACTTGGTGTGGTTTCCTATACAAGTAGTTGTGATCGTTATTTAGAGGCTTAATGTTACATGGAAAATAAACGCTGAGTGGGCTGTAAATGGGTGGCAAATGGTGCATCGGCTGTTGGGCAAAGCCCTACTCGCCACAAACAGCTGGGGTTTGGGATGGTGGAAGTTGGTGGAATACCGACAGGCATATCTGGGGTGCAAATGTCAGGGCATGGGGGTGTACAGTAGGTCCAGCATTGGTGGGCCCTATGGTATGTCCAGGATAGGATCCTGCAAAGTCTCAAATGATTACAAGAAAGGAACCATATTCAGTTATGGGGATAGTCCAGGGTGGCCTCATTGAGTCCTTTGATTATGGAGTTTAATTTGAATATCAACCACGCTTCCTTATGGTTAAGGGCATTGCTAATATTGGTGTTGTCGGTCACCTTGTCGATCAACCACCATCTTATGCCGTCTATGCTATCTTGGTATTTTTAGACCAGTGGGGTGCTCTGCATCTTACACCGAATTCGGGAGCGATGTTCGCCAATTCTTTTATTCACCTGCCTTTGTGTCTGTCCAATATATCTTAGCCTGCATGGGCAATCCACCATGTGGATAACATTACTGGTTTTACAGTTCGTAGAATGTCTTAAGTGCCAGTCTTTGTCTTCAAATTTGAAGGTCTTTGTTTTGTTGGTAAATTTGCAGACTGTGCACGTCCCGCATGGGGAATGGCCCGTTAGTTCCCTTAGGTTGCATAACCCTGTTCTAGGGGATTTCTGGAGTCTGGCATGTGCCAGGTACTCCATTAGATTCTTGGAGCGTTTTAGGGCCATCCTGGGGCTTGGTTCATCCGGGAGGCTTATCTGCACAAGAGGCCAAAATTGTTTAATTAGATGTCTGATCTTTGTCGTATCAGGACTGAATGTGGTTACACAAGTGATTCTGTCCTGTTCTGTTGACCTGGTTTTTGGTGTCAGGAGTGCTTCTCTTCGGGTGAATAGCACTCTTTTCTGGTTGTTTTCACCAATTTGTTTGGATATCCTCATGCTTTTAATCTTGACTCCAAATGGACTGAGTGTTATCTGTAGTGTAGTACTTCTGTGCAGTTCCTTCTCAGTCTCAAAAATTATCCAAATGGCAGATTAGCTTTGAGGTTTTTGGGATGAATACTGTGTCAGTCGTATTATCAAAGGCCAAGCCCCTCTGGATCTGAGCTGCAGCCATGCCCACTGGGCACTGCATCTAAGGCACAGGGCACAGTGGAAGGTGGGCATGGATGCAGCAGGCAAGTCAAATGACCGGGGTGACCAATTGCTGGAGAGAGTTGTGTTGTCCCTGTGGATGAATGCTTGCTCTACACGACTATTCAAAACAATTTTATAGAGGTGGCAGACAATCTTCAGAGGTCCATGATACAGTTATGAAGAAACATGTGTAGATGGGCTGTTTCTGTCCATTTGTGGACAGCATATCTACATTTAATTGCTGTGCAGTTGTTAATTAGAGTACTCATTACAAACGTGTTACATGTTTAAACTAACAGTAAAAGTAATTGTCTAACTTATAGACGTTGTAAGATCACTGTTCAACGTGACAACATGTTGGTTTATTTCTGACTGATTGCAGTGATTCTTCAACAGAAACATGGACCATAGCTGAAAACAAACGACTGATTAATAGAGGATCAAACCTATAGCACTATATGAATGCAGATCGACTGAAATGAATGCCATATTCTTTTTTCGAAGTGGTATTTGGTCAGTATACATTATCAGACCGTGTTATCGTATGTAACTGGGATTTATACCACACACCCTTGCTATTTGCATTGTCTCCAGATGTTCTGGCAGATTGAAAGAGTGGGGTTGGTAAGGATAGTGGACAGAAACGAGAGAGGGAAAATGCAAGATTTCTCCCGTGTTGATGTGTGCAGTTTGGAAGTAATTGGGTTTCGTGTGCAGGTCTGTTTCTAGGTAGCCTGTATCGAGGGGATAGGGTATTTATCTCCAGATGGGGTCTTGTGTGCTCATTGTGCATTGGTATGTAGGTTGGTTGTAAAGGTGTAGAATTCTGTTCTTTGAGGCCTCTAGGAAGGGATTTTAAATAGTTGGATGCGAGTTGCTTTGTTGGTCTTCATATCGAGGAGCTAATTTTCCAAGTCCCTCTAGCATAAGTGTAGGTGTAAAGGTGTTATGCCTGTCTTAACACCTTTAATTGTTCTCTGGGGTATTGTAGCGTTTTTTAAAGGTGGATGGGTGTCACAGATCAGGAGTTACATTTCCGCCTCCTTTTTCCCCCTCTGTGATGAATTGGATTTTGCTCCTGCAGAGGAACAAGGATGAATAGAAGCTAAAATGCCCACTCAGTCCTCACAGTGCTACAAAGCAAGAGCCAACACAATCATAAATGTAATACAGCCTCCCCCTTTTGTGGTAACGTGGTCTGAGGGAAGTCCATGTTCTTAATAGGGGTATAAATGTGATTCAGTAGCAACCCAAACAGCAAAGCCTAACAGTTCAAAATAAAGGGAATGTCCTTCGAGGTTCTATAAAAATAGATATACTTTAATAAAACACGCCATCTGCAAAATAACTAAATAGAAAAAACTACACAAAACCCACTTCTGAGAAAAGAAAAGAGAATAAGCAAGGATAGCACAATGCAGCAATCTGAGTAATGAACCAGGGGTGGAAGGCAAGTAAAAACCACAATGTTCTTTAAAAAGGATATGTTTCTTGGATGCAAAAAGGAAATTGGCGATAGTCAATGCGGTCAAACGTGGCTTCGGCCAGTGATACGAGCAGATCGAGGTCAGTTCAGGAATGTTGGATCGTGTGTGCCCAAGCAGTAAACAGGAATAAAGCAGGTTCAAATGTGGTAGCTCAGCACGGTTCGGGTTCAGCGTTCGGCGAAGCATATCAGGGTATCCACTTCGATCTGTTTGAAGTAGTGCCAGGTCGAGTCAGGTTGTAGCTGCTGGGAAGAGTAAACGAGTGGAGCTTCTGCGGTTCAAGTCAGGGGATGGCAATCATTGGAATCGGTGAATCGGTGATCCTGTTGTTCAAGTGTGCATTTCGGCAAAGCCACAGTTCAAAGTCAAGTCTGGTCAAGTCGTAGTGTAACCCCTGGTTTGAATCAACAAGTGACTATCCACTGGTTCGAGTTTGGTCCCAGTGACAAGCGGTTGATCCAAGCCTAGCAGGCGATGGGGTTAGCAAGGGCACGATGCAGCATCGAGCTGGGTAGAGATGCAGGCAATACTGTTTGAATGGTCGGAGGCGTGCCAAAGGCAGCACCGGCCGGATCCCTGGGGGTCAATGAGCAGAGAAAGGGTTTGGGCAACAGTTAGACCGGTTTGGTGTGGCAGAGCAGGGAGCCTTAGCTGATCTGGTCCTCCAGATGCTGTGAGTATCACTCCCCACCCTGGGAGAGTCTGGTGCAGAGTGGCAGGTCCTGTTCCATAGCAAGAGTCACCCCCAATGTGCCCTGAGAGTGAGTAGGGGTAGAGCTTTCCTCTGCCTTGGACTGCTCCTTCACCTCTGTAGTTGGGGGCTTTGGAAAGTACAACTCTCCCAAAAGAGGTCCAGTAAATCCTTCTCAGGTGTTGTTCAAAAGTGAATTAAACAAGTGGTGGGAGAACACTTCTTTTAAAAGTAAAAGTCTACAGTGGTTGGACAAAAGTTACTCTGCCTTAGTGGTCCAATCCCTGTTTTTTATAGAAGTGGAATTTGCACTTGTGACATCACACCCAAAGTGCTTTTCGAGGGGATTGGGTCATCCAACGTAGTCCATATCTATGACAGTAATCACCACAGCTGTGCTGCTTCGGAAAATCTTTCTGCGTCCTGCGTCGATACGTCGTCCTTGAGGACCTCCTCCGACGGCCGACGTCACCAGATGTTATAAGTAGGACGCACGATGCCTGTAGCCTCAGTCGTTTTTTCCGCGAACATGTTCGCTTCAGAGATCTCGGGGCGCCTTGACTCTTTGGAGTTTCTGTTCTTTCGGTTCTTTGAACCTGTTCATTTGTGAAGTATTGTCGGGATGTCTTCCTCTTCTTCCACCCCGCGTCCGGGCTCCAAGAAGTGTGGGGACTGCAGGTCCAAGATGTTGGTGACGGACTTGCACGACGCCTGCCTCTGGTGCCTCGGGGAGGCCCACGACATGGATGATTGTGTCGACTGCCAGTCGCTTACGTCCAAGGCCATGTGGGAACGTAAGAAGAAGCTGCCGGTCGGTAAGGTGTCCAAGCCCTGGAAGGCGAGGTCGACTGGGCTTTCAACGGACAATTCGGGGGGCGACTCTCTGCATCGTAGTCGTAAGTCTAGGGGGTCTCGGTCCCGGAGTGGGTCCCGCCACACCTCTGACTCTTCGAGGCACTCCCGGGAGCGTCGTCATCGGTCGCCTTCCCCGTCCTCGTCCAAAGACTCCGCCCGTCTGCGGGTTTCTTATCCCACCAAGCGCTCCTCTCCGGAGGAATGGGCTTCCTTTGGGAAGAAAATGTTGGCGATTCTTGAATCGCAGGGTTCCGGTCCGTCCGCGCCTCCGAGAGGGGTCGGTCGTGACCGTACTGGAGACACCGCTTGTACGCCTTCAGGCTCGAGTGGTTGGCACGATTCGCGGGAAAGGTCCCGCTCGGACAAGGGGAATCATTACAGTCATGCCCGTTCCAGGTCCTGGTCCTCGACGCGCTCGAACCCCTGTGCACCTGTGAAGTCTTCGAAGAAGATGTTGACGCCGGTGGCGCTGAGGTCGTCGACGGACTCTCTCGAGGCTCCGCCTCCGAGGAAGTCGTCGACGCCATCGGCGCCCAGGCTGTCGAAGGACACGCTTGGGGCTCTGCCCTCGAGGCCTGTGTCAAAACCGTCGATACTGTCGGCGCCACGCTCGACATCGACACCGATTCACTCGACGTCAACGCCGTTTCACTCGACGCCCTCGACGCCTTTTGAGGCTGTGGTGTCGGAGGTACCCCGTGGCATGGGGGAACCCCCTAGAAAGGCTCTGGCCAAGGCAAAACATGTCTTTCTTCCTTATTCAATGCCCACTTTCCAGCCTTTGGAGTATATTTCCGAGGTGGAAGAGGGTTCTGAAGATGGGTTGGTTCCTGACACGGTACCAGATGAGATTCTTTCTGGTCATAGCCAGATTGAGGACCTGCGTCAGTCACTGCATGACGCCAGTGGTTTGGACACCTCTCCGGAGGTGGAGTTCTGTAGGCCTGAGACTGGCACCCATGCCGAGTCATCGTACTGGCACCTTATGTCGAGGGTCACGGACTACTTGTGGTGGTCAGTGCCCCCAGTTGATTTTTTGCAGGATGACCTCGCAGATATCCTCGACCAAGGTCCACCCACTGACCCAGTACTGCCATTCCATATGGCTCTGCAAAGAAGGGTGGCAGCGGCTTGGACTGCTCCGGAGAGTCTCCCGGCAGGGGGCAAGTCTTTGCGGCAAAAATACCGCCCAGCCAGTAGTGACCCCTGCTACTTGACCCCGCGCCCCACTCCGGAGAGTTTGGTGGTGCAGGCGGCTACGGCCCCAACAAAGCAGGTGTCCTATCCTACCATCCCTCCTGATAGGGACGACAAGCGTTTTGATGGCTGGGCGAAGAAAGTGTTTTCTTCAGGGGGTATGGCTCTTCTGGCGGCCAACTCCGTATGTGCCTTGTCACGTTTCACGCACACTCTGTGGAACTGTATTTCATTAGCGGCTGAACATATTCCCGAAGGGGACGAACGGGATGGTTTTCTTGCTATTATTCAGGATGGCAAGGCTGCCATGTGTGAGTCCGTTCAGTCGGGTTTGGACATGGCAGACTGTGTCAGCCGGTCCATGGCGGCGAGCACCGTGATACGCAGGTTTGCGTGGTTGACGAAGTCGGGGTTTGCTCCTGATGTGCAAGCCAGGCTCCTCAACATCCCCTTTGATGGTGAACATCTTTTTGGCAGCAAGGCTGACGAGAGCTTTGAGAGGTTGCAGACCTCCAAAGCTGCAGCAAAGTCGTTGGGCGCTGCAGTCCGCCAACCTCCGCCTTTTCGTCCTAGGGGACAGCAATGGAGGGGAGGTTCCTTTCGTTATTACTCCTCCTTTAGTAAAGCGAGAGGAGCTGCAAGTCAAAGGGGCAACCGTAAGAGTGCCAGAGGTGGAAAACAAGGTACTTGAGGTGCCAAGGCCGCACGTGGAGTTGACTCTTTGCCCTCAGGCAACGCCGCAGCCGCTTCTGCTCTGTCATGAGGCGCATGCTTCACCGGTTGGGGGAAGGCTGGCACATCATCTTGTAGAATGGCGTGCCATTACTTCAGATGTGTGGGTTCTGGAGATCTTATCCCATGGCTACTGTCTTCCTTTCCGGCAGAGGCCTCACGACAATCCACCAGGGAATCACTCTTTGAAGAGTCTGGATCCGCTCCTTGCGCAGGAAATTCAATCCCCGCTGGAGAAAGGCACCATAGAGCTAGTGCCTGTAGCGGAGAGGAACAAGGGATGGTATTCCCCTTATTTTTTGATTTTGAAGAAAGACGGGGGATTGAGACCCATCATGGACTTGCACGGTTTGAACAAACTCCTCAGGAAGGACAAGTTCAAGATGGTTACTCTTTCTCAAGTCCTCCAGGCCCTTCAACTTCAGGACTGGTTGGTGTCTCTCGACCTCAAGGACGCTTATTTTCATGTGCCGATCCATCCAAAGCACAAGAAGTACCTGAGGTTTGCGGTTGGTGACTCGCACTTTCAGTTTCGGGTCCTGCCGTTCGGATTGACCTGCGCCCCAAGGGTCTTCACCGAGCTCATGGTAGTGGTGGCAGCGCATCCCAGGACAGGGGGGATCCAAGTCTGGGATCATCTGTCCGTCACCTGCCACTCCCTCCACAAGCTGGGCTTCTCCCTCAACTTAAAGAAGTCCCACTTGACGCCAACTCAGAGGCTCCAGTACATCGGAGCAGTGCTCGACACGTCCCTGGGGAAGTGTTTTCCTCCCCAGGTGAGGGCTCATCACATTCAGCAGATGGTGCACAAGTTCCAACATGCCCATAGTCTCCCTGCATTCGAGTTCTTGAGATTGCTCGGCCTCATGGCATCCTGCATTCTCCTGGTGCCAGAGGCCAGGTTGCGGATGAGGTCTTTGCAATGGGCACTCAAGCTCCAGTGGTCTCAGTCCTCCGGCAGGATGTCGGACCCCGTTCAGATGCCGCCCTCGGTCGCCCAGGACCTTCTGTGGTGGGCCGTCCAAGGCAATCTGATGAAGGGTGCTCCATTTTGGCTACCCTGGCCGGAGGTGACGATCGTGACGGACGCATCCCTCACGGGATGGGGAGCTCATGCCAACGAGTTGACAGTCAGCGGTCGTTGGTCTCCGTCAGAGTCCAGGCTCCATATCAATCTGTTGGAGCTGAGGGCCGTCAGGCTTGCCCTGAAGGCTTTTCTGCCGACTGTGCGAGGAAAGGATGTCCTGATTCTGACGGAAAACACAGTGGCCATGCACACTTCCTCTGTGCAGGGAGGCGATGCAGCTCTGGTTCTGGGCCATCCAGCAGGAAATTTCGATCTCGGCAGTTCATCTGGCCGGAGACGAAAACGAGATGGCGGACGCTCTAAGCAGGCAGAGCATGATCTCTCACGAGTGGGAGCTGGCTCAGGAGATTCTCCTGGAGATCTTCGCCCTTTGGGGGACCCCTCAAGTGGATATCTTTGATTCCAGTGTCAACCGAAAGTGTGAAAGGTTCTGCTCGCGGGTATTTCCTCCAAGAGGAGCCTTAGGAGACGCGTTCGTAGCCGAGTGGTCCTTCCCATTGCTGTACGCGTTTCCTCCAGTCCCCGTCATTCCACAAGTGCTGCGGAGGTTACGGAGGTTCGGTTCCCGGATAATCCTCATTGCTCCGGCATGGGCCCGGAGGACGTGGTACCCAGACCTTCTCGACTTGTCCATCTGCCCTCCATGTCATCTTCCCTACCGAGACGATCTGCTCTCACGGGAGGGGGGTCAGGTTCTCCATCCAGAGGTCAGATCCCTCAAACTTCACGCTTGGTTTCTGAAAGGTTGAGGTATAAGGATTGGGACCTCCCTGAAGACATGATGGAGGTGTTGCTTTCGGCCTAAAGGCCCGCAACGAAGTCCCTGTACCGTTGCCGTTGGAGAAATTTCTGCGACTGGTGCAGGGTTCAGAATGTGGATCCTTTTTCATGTGACATTCCTGTCGTTCTATCTTTTTTGCTTTCTTTGGCCCACAAGGGCCTGCAAGTGGGTACCGTTAAAGGTTACCTGGCGGCGCTGTCTATATTTAAGCGCTCGTCTGAGGAGTGTTCTTATTTTAAAATCCCTTTAATTTCTCAGTTTCTAAAAGGGCTCACTAATGTGTTCCCTCCGTCACCTTTCCAGGTGCCCGGTTGGGTTCTGAACCTTGTTCTCAAGTTTCTAATGGGTGCTCCCTTTGAGCCTTTGCATTCTTGTCCATTGAGACTGTTAACCCTTAAAACTGTGTTTTTAGTTGCGTTCACTTCCGCTCGCAGATTGAGTGAGTTACAGGCACTTTCAGTTAAGCCAGCCTTCACTGTGTTTCATAAGGACAGGGTTGTCCTTAGAGTTCGTCCTTCCTTTCTTCCGAAGGTGGTGTCGGAATTCCATTTAAGACAGAAGGTTATTCTTCCGGCATTTTATCCTCCTCCACATCCTGGTAAGGAAGAGGAGAGGCTCCATAGGCTGGATCCTAGGAGAGCTTTAATCTTCTACATTTCACGCATGTCCCGGTCAGAGTGGATGATCAACTCTTTATTGGTTACGCTGGAAGGCGTTTGGGACAAGCTGTTACTAAGCAGACTTTGTCTGGATGGATCATCTTGGCAATGCCAAATGTTACTGCTTGGCGGGTAAGGCTTACGGGCCCATTCTACCATGGGTATGGCTGTCTCTACTGCCCTACAGAGGGGTGTTCCTATTCGTAACATCTGTGATGCAGCCACCTGGGCTTCGGTCCATACTTTTGTACGTCACTACTCCCTCGATTCTATCTGGGGGCAGGATCTGGCCTTTGGCAAGGCGGTCCTTTACTCTGCAATTTGATTGGGCATTCTAAATTTGTATATTCTAAATTCTTTTCGCACCTCCTTACGTTGGTACTGCTTTGGGAGTCTGTCATAGATATGGAATACGTCGGAGGACCCAATCCTCTCGAAGAACAAGTTACTCTCTTACCTGGTAACGTTCTTTCGATGGGATGGTCCGACAACGTATTCCATATCGCTCCCTCCCTTCCTACAGAATTTCTTATGCGATTGCAGCTTACGTTTCTGCAAGGCTTTCTGTGGTCATACGTGCAGAAGATTGGTGCCACACGTTCTGGGGGAAAAACTACAACTGAGGCTACGGGCATCGTGCGTCCTACTTATAACATCTGGTGACGTCGGCCGTCGGAGGAGGTCCTCGGGGACGGCATATCGACGTCATCGAAGCAGGACGCAGACGCCGAAAGATTTTCCGAATCAGCACAGCTGTGGTGATTACTGTCATAGATATGGAATACGTCGTCAGACCATCCCATCGAAAGAACGTTACCAGGTAAGAGAGTAACTTGTTCTTCTCTGCAGGAAGTGGAGGGGACAGAAAGTAGAGAGAGGCAGAGTGAAACACAATGGTGGAAGTCTCCTTCTTCTGTACAGAGGCCTCCTGACTACTCTAACCCTTTTCTTTCTCACTAGGTTCAAAGGCCTTTAGACATGCAGCACCCGGGTGTGAAGCTACTCACTTTGACTGTGTTTGCTTCTTTGATGCCTGAGCCCAGGGCAGCTGCCTGTAGCAGGGGGCATTACCTACTCTCATTAAGAGATCAAAGAAGACAGAGAGCCATTCAGGTCACTGTCCAGTCATTTGGCAGGCTCAGCCCGTCTAGCCAGAATACACATCACCCCCCACAGCTGAATCGCAGGAGCTGACACATGTGATGTCAAATTGAATGTGGCTGCAATGATCATAAGTAGTGCCATGCACATACTTAAACTCAGGCAAAGCTTTATTTTTTAGAGTTTACCCTGCCATATCATGGGCTATTTATGCATATCTTAAATTCAGCCCCTTCGCTGCAGAGACTTGGCTGTCACTGCAGCTGTTACATGGGCAACTGTGAACTATGAACCTGCTTTGTGCCACTGGTAGAGCAGGTGCTGCGAATCAGGATACTGATGCAGCAGGAGCTAGATACACACTATGCTTTTGTCATGGAGCTTATGAAAGGGACTCTGATCAGCAGATTTCCCTTTCAGAGGTTGAATTACCTTCATCATGTTATTAATTAAATCAAAATAAAAAAAAGCCAGGGTTTCTACACTCTTGCCAAATGGCAATATGTCACACCCTCTACCTGCAAAAACCTCTGGGGTTTAAATCAGCATAACATCTTCAATCTGGCATAAAAACAAATGTTTTCCTTTGGAATCTCCTCGCTTTTTACAACAGCAAAAAGCCGGAAACTATTGTTTGTATGTATGTTTGTTTATTTATTTATATAGTGCTCCACACCCGGAGGTATCTGGGCGTGTTTACAGGTTGTTTGTGGTTTACATTTTTCATAAGGGATCAAGTACAATGTGTAATAGTTACAGGGTATACAGACATTCTTTACGCGATAAAATTTAGCAACAATAGTTGTACGATATTCTTACATTATTTACAAGTTTTAACAGTATTGTACAATCAGATATATACAACGTAACTTTACATAGAGTGTTCTAGCTGATGATAAGCGTAACAAGTTGCTGCTATCAAGAATCCTGAGACAGAAGCCAACTTTTGGTACTTTTCCTAAAACTTAAGAAGGACAGGTCAGCTCTTAAGGTAGTAGGTAAGGAGTTCCAGAGATAGGCTGCCATAACAGGAAAGCTTCTACCCCCTGCTTTCTTCTTATTGTAAATGCTATTTTCATTGCATAAATGCCAGGCAGTGTTTACTACAAAACTGAGGTGAAAAGGTAATTTTGCTGGCATTTTACATCCCTCTTTTTCACATTGCAGTGCAAATGATGACTAATGCCCGGAGGTGTCATGTTTGCACTGAAGTGCAATCGTAAATTACACCCAGGAGGAAAATGACCTTCAGAGGAAAATAGCCTCTAGTGTGTTTGGACATGAAATACAAATATCCCCACGTCCCCTGGTGTACTCTGTTTTTGGTCAGGCAGTTCAACAACTGGATTTCATTTCCTTTCTGATGTTGGAAAATAAACCAATCCTGGTACATTTTTTGGGGACTTCACCGTTTTTTATTTTTTTGTTAAATGTACTTTAGCATAGACTCGTCAATGATAGAAAATTCGTAGTTGTTTTTCTTGGATGTGCCTTTCTTTTAGTTTTGCAGCTTAGCAGTTGCAGCACTGAGGTACAGCTGGGGAGAACCTGATTTGTGGAATGTCACTGAATGCTCTGTGTTTTTATTGAGCAAAGGCCCACGCTATCTCCCAATGGTACACTACATAGCAGCACACCCTGCCTTTTGGCATTTTGTAACGCATGCCTATTCATTCACTTCAGATTAATTTACTACGTTTCTGTACTGATGCCAGTTTGGACTTCTTTAAATAGAGAACCACTCTCTAAAACAATAAAGTATGCTTTTCTCATGGATACAGAACTCAAAATGTCACCATTGCCTGACACGATTGTGCTCCTTTATAACCTATGTTAAGTTTTGAAGTTTGATAGTTTTGTGATGCAACATACTTGTTTCTCTTTAATTCATGACCTCTTTATGTGGTATGAGCTGCTTATCCCATGAGCCTGAGTTCATTTTACCTTGTTTCGTTGCAACTCACTCCTCTCGGCATAGAAAACGCACTTGCTATTTCCATATCCAGTCACAAGCAAGCCTTACTTTAAACAGAAGTCTTCTTGGTGCTTTAATATAAGATGCATGTAGAGATGAAGTAAACCTCTGAACATTTCCACAATTCTCTTGATGGAATATAAGGAAACCCAATGATAAACTTTGAGTTAAGAAATGTGTACAGCTGTACCATTTAGAGTATGATGGTCTCTGCTAAGTTCTAGTGGGTGTCTGCTGTGTCCCTTTTGTAACTACTGTGACTGGATGACTTCTCTGAAGTGTTAATGGATGAAACACTAAGGTATGAAGTGGGTGAGGTGCTAAGCCTTCACATATTGCTCAGCTGTGGATCTTCTTTACATGCACAGCATTTTGCCAGGAATTTGCCCAGTGTCCGTGTGGGTCCCCACAGCACTATATTTGAGTTGAATATATTAGCACGAAACGTAATAGGATCCTAATTCTTAACCACCCTCCATCCTAATGAGGTTGCAAAGGAATACCCTCCAAGGCACCTTCATTATCTTACCATATTGGATTACTTCTTTACAAACTGCATTATTTTGTAAGTGGTTACTTTAAAGTCGTATGTTTGTTTCAGCTTATTTTTCATTTGACACTATCTTTTTTGGATGTTTGCCATCATGAAGTGTTTAGAATACCTGCCTATGTTTTTCCATCCTTTTTATTTGATTAACCTCTATGACAATGACAGTTCTCCATTTCATGTTTTGTAACTGTGGGAGGATGATTCAGCAAACAATCACTTGGCCACACACGTGTTGTCTGATTCTATGCTTTGATGCCCTCAGATGTAAGTTCTATGAAACGAGGGGCTGTCCTACCACTTAACATTAGTGACATTTTGTTGTTCAAAAGATGTCAGAAGCTGTTTGGAGGGTCTAATAGCTTTACACAATTTGCTCTTGTCACCCAATCTCAAAACTGTTTTGGATTTGCAGGGTCAGTCTGCAAGCATACAAGGAAATATTTGTGTTACTTTCTAAACAGCTTTATTGCATTGGCTGTTAATTGACTTTGTTACGTTTCTATTTTTTACTTTGTCTTTTTTTGTATATAAATATAGTGCAATTAATATATAGACTGTCGTGTTTCTTGATAATACATACATACAAACATACATACACAAGCATGTAGTGAAAACCAGACAATACCATATAAAGTGGGAAGACCACAATTCAAGTTGAAGATGGCCTTAATTTGTGCATTATTAACATCTGAAAACAAAAATTCACCAAAGCTAATTAATCTTGCTCTGATTATCGTATTCTGTGACACAGGGCCTATGTATGTGTCCTTGTTCAAAACCTAACATAAAATGAAAGCAAGAGAGGACCAATCCATAGGTCTACACCGGTGTCTAGTGGACTCCTCGGCATCAAAGATGCTTAGTCCAATGGCGTTTTGGCTCCTGGTGAGTGCGCCTTCTTCCGGGCCTCGGATAGTGTCTCTCTAAGTGGAGGGGGGACACATATATGTAGTGTTTTGGATTGTTAAAAGACCAAAACCAAAATCTAGGGAAATCGATCACTAGGGGAGTATGTGCAATTAAAAAGAGACTTGGTTAGGCGTCTCTTGTCCTTATGGGAGGAAAAGCACTAACCTTGGGTGTTGCTTGGGAACAATGGAGTGACAGACGGATCGTCGACTAATTTCTGTGTGTGCTTCCTAGGTGGCTACTGGTTTTGTTGCAATAATATATGGCTTGAGTCACTGTTCTTTCAGTCAGCCCTTGGCCATAGTAGGATGCACTGTTGGAAAAATATGTGTGGGCAGGTTCAATTATACTGGTACCCATAGTGCATTATATCGCATCTCGATTAAGATGGCAGGCCAAAGGCCCTATGATACATGCTATGCTGTTGGATTGAGACAATGGGCCTCATTACGACCCAGGCGGTCCGGAAATAACGGTGGCGGTAAACCCGCCGCCACCGTTGTTTCCGGACCGCCTGAGTCCGACCCCTGCAGGCGGGAGGTGATCAACACCACCCGCATGCAGCCGGACGAGATGCTGCCGGTGTTTCCATGATCCCCATTTCCATCGAGTCCCATAGGACTCAATGGGAATGGGGATTTACACCATTCCGCCTCCGTGATTCCCGGAAAACCGGGGTTGTAATGCCCCAGTAATTCCGGGAATCACGGAGGCGGAATGGTAATACGAGTCTGGCGTTAATCAGGCGGTTTTACCGCCTCGGTTAACGCCGGACTCGTAATGAGGCCCAATATCACCATGTTACCTTAAATACTGTTCCTTCCCAATGTCAATATGCAAGGTTTCAGGTACCGCTGTGTTGCTATTCGGGTCGGGGCGACGGGGTTCCTTTTCTTCTATGGCACATTTAGAGGCTGGAGCGTGTGCTGTAGAGAGAGAAGGAAACCAGCATGTAGATGTGTTGCAAATGCTTGCGTTCGGTAAACTGCATTATGATGAGCCCTTCAGTTTCAGCGCTCTGTCGGGCCATACGGTATACTACACATACTATGATTGGGTAGAGGGAGACAGAGTGAGTCTGAACGGGTGCTACTTGATTCACTGGCTTACTCGTTCTATGCCCTGCTTGTCGAGTAGGTAACATACAAATTCTGTTTATGTGGACAAATGGTAGTGAGCGTGTTAGAAGAAAGAGGAGAGAATGGATCGGGTGTCCATTATTGTACCGATAGACCCGCTATGTGTTTGGCTGTGTATGCAGTTAGCTGCACTTGGTGTGGTTTCCTATACAAGTAGTTGTGATCGTTATTTAGAGGCTTAATGTTACATGGAAAATAAACGCTGAGTGGGCTGTAAATGGGTGGCAAATGGTGCATCGACTGTTGGGCAAAGCCCTACTCGCCACAAACAGCTGGGGTTTGGGATGGTGGAAGTTGGTGGAATACCGACAGGCATATCTGGGGTGCAAATGTCAGGGAATGGGGGTGTACAGTAGGTCCAGCGTTGGTGGGCCCTATGGTATGTCCAGGATAGGATCCTGCAAAGTCTCAACTGATTACAAGAAAGGAACCATATTCAATTATGGGGATAGTCCGGGGTGGCCTCATTGAGTCCTTTGATTATGGAGTTTAATTTGAATATCAACCACGCTTCCTTATGGTTAAGGGCATTGCTAATATTGGTGTTGTCGGTCACCTTGTCGATCAACCACCATCTTATGTCGTCTATGCTATCTTGGTATTTTTAGACCAGTGGGGTGCTCTGCATCTTACACCGAATTCGGGAGCGATGTTCGCCAATTCTTTTATTCACCTGCCTTTGTGTCTGTCCAATATATCTTAGCCTGCATGGGCAATCCACCATGTGGATAACATTACTGGTTTTACAGTTCGTAGAATGTCTTAAGTGCCAGTCTTTGCCTTCAAATTTGAAGGTCTTTGTTTTGTTGGTAAATTTGCAGACTGTGCACGTCTCGCATGGGGAATGGCCCGTTAGTTCCCTTAGGTTGCATAACCCTGTTCTAGGAGATTTCTGGAGTCTGGCATGTGCCAGGTACTCCATTAGATTCTTGGAGCGTTTTAGGGCCATCCTGGGGCTTGGTTCATCCGGGAGGCTAATCTGCACAAGAGGCCAAAATTGTTTAATTAGATGTCTGATCTTTGCCGTATCAGGACTGAATGTGGTTACACAAGTGATTATGTCCTGTTCTGTTGACCTGGTTTTTGGTGTCAGGAGTGCTTCTCTTCGGGTGAATAGCACTCTTTTCTGGTTGTTTTCACCAATTTGTTGGGATATCCTCATGCTTTTAATCTTGACTCCAAATGGACTGAGTGTTATCTGTACTGTAGTACTTCTGTGCAGTTCCTTCTCAGTCTCAAAAATTATCCAAATGGCAGATTAGCTTTGAGGTTTTTGGGATGAATACTTCTGTAGTGTAATAGACTGTTGCAATCTGTCTCTTTCTTGTAAAGGGTACATACCGATTTTTCATCTTGAAGCTTGATGGTCAGGTCTAGGATGGAATCAGTACTATTGTTGATGGTGAATTTGATGTCTGGGGTTTGTGGATTAATCCAGGTGTACAATTCTGTGAGTTCAATGATGCTGTCCTGCCAGATGAAAATAATGTCATCAATATATCTACGCCAGTAGATGATCTTGCTGGCAAATGGATTTCTGTTCGAGAGAACAAAGGTGCTTTTGTATTCTGCCATGAAGATGACTGCCAGGCTGGGTGCAAACGCGGCCCCCACTGCTGTGTCGCAGGTCTGGAGAAATAATGTTTCGTCAAAGGTAAAGTAGTTCTTTGTGTGGGCCTGTTCTAGTAATTCTATTATGAAGTTCACTGGGACTCTCCTTTGAGCCATGTGTTGAGTGAGGTGTCCCCTCACGCACTCAAAGGCTGCCTCCTGGGGGATCTAGTGTACAAGGCTTTGATGTCCATTATCACTAAGATTTTGTTGGTCTTTTTAAAGGGTGTTGTCTCAAAGGTTGTGATGGTCGACATGTTATCCCTGAGGTATGTGTAGGTGTTTGCTGGCTCAATGGTTTCCAGAAGAAGTCAATTAATTTGCAGAAGGGTTCGAGAATTGAGCCACAACCGGACACTATTGGTCTCCCAAGGGGGTTTTCCGCATCCTTATGGATCTTCGGGAGGGCATAAAATTCGGGAATCCTACCCTCAGAGTTATTCAAGAATGTCTGCTCTTTTTCTGTGATCCAGTCGTGTTCATCTTAATCTCAGCAGTGGGATCCTTTTTAAGTTTTCTGTGGTTCGCCTCGTCTTCCAGGAGATCGGCTACCATCTTTTTATACTGGGTCGTGTTCTGAATCACAATCCCCCCTGCCTTATCTGCCATTTTGATCACTAGGTCTTTGTTCTCTGCTAGATGTTTTAGGGCTTGGTGCTCCTTGTTGGTCAGATTTTGACGGAGGGTTTGTGGCCTATTGTGTAGTTTGCTAATTTCTTGCCTGATGGACTTCTCAAAGGTTATGATAGCAGGAGGGGTTTCATTTTCACTTGGACAGAATGATGATTGTGTCCTCAATGCTGTCTTCATCAGGTTCAGTATGCCTTTAGGCGTATCGTCCTAAAGAAGCTGTGTAACTCCTTGTCCAGTTAGAACCAGTTTGGGTTTGGGTTTGTTGGCACATACGACAAACCTTTGGGGGATGGGGAGCAGGTGCAAGTGGGTCTAGGTCACCTGGCATAAGCACCAGCCACCTTCTTAGCCCTGCCTCTTCCTTCCTGCTCTTAATTCTTAGATCAAAGGAGTCTCTCGCCCGGGCGTCCGAAGCGAAGGGCAGACAAAGAAAAGTGCAATTCCTGTTTGGACCAGGAGGACTCAGGGCCCGACCCACTGCTCAGACAGCAGGTAAGCATGCACCAACATGTGTTACTCCCTCTGTCCCCACAGACCATCACCACTCCCTGTCACCCTGTAATGTTCCCTTGTGCCCCCCTTCTCGCACACAGGTGTTGCCTGTTTTGCTTGATTCTTCTACCCCCCTCCAGCCTACTTCTGCAGGAACCTGTCCTGATACATTCTGGTTTCACCATCACTGTCTTGTTACCAATGCTGGATTTGACTTTTATGGACTTCATTGATTCACGGTGCGTCACCCTTTCTCAACTCTCATGCTGGACTTCCTTTGCATCTTGTACTCATGGTGGCTCTGAATCATGCTGTTCCCATCTTCATCTTGTATCCTGGCTTGCAACATTGTGTTACTACAGACTTCAGCAATTGTATTCACTCTCCACTCTTGCTTCTCCACTCTTTTTGACTGCTTACTCTCTGTTCTCTCCTCCTCTCCCTTTTGCTATCTCTTCCCCTTACTTTCTTCTATGCACGTACTCTATCAGAATTGTCCCTGGACCTAATATGATAGCAACCTCATCGGTCTCCTTTGCTCTCTTCTTACTTGTTTTTTTTCCCCCGCCACCCACTCCAGCACTATCTGAAATGTCGTCGGGCCTAGTACGATAGTCGCTTGTTTTGTTCCTCCACTCTCCCACACCTTTTGTTTTTCTCTGGGTCTACCAGAAATGTCATCAGGCATAGTACAGTAGTCGCCTGTCTGATTCCATTTCCTTCCCACTCACCCCCTCCCTTCCTTATCTATATCTTAGCTCTTGCACTATCTGAAATGTTGTCAGGCCGAGTACGATAGTTAATTTCACATCCTTACTGTTCATGGCCTGTAAGAATGTCATTGGGCCTCATTGCAAGGTTGCAGCTAAAAAGGAAATTACCGGCATGCAGGTGCTACCGTTTCCGTGTAGCACTGCTGGCCGAATCTACAGTAGATTCGGAGTCGGCGTACATGCGCATTCCGGCATGACGCAAATGCTAGCACCAGCATGCCGGTAACGGCACCCAAACCCCCCATACCAGCATCCTCGATACCACAGACACCAACTCCGGCACTGATGCTGCCGTAATTACTGGTACCCGTAATACCGGCACCGGAAACATCATTGTGCCGAACGGGAAATGCACCGGTGGCCATCTTTAAAATGCAATCCTTTGCAATATCATTCTACAGGAGTCCAACAGGAAAACCAAGTAGACACCAACAAAGTAGACCATGTCAGCTAGGCAAGGCACCATCTGTCGCCGAAAACCATGTTTCAGCGAGCAGGAGCTCAACATGTTGGCCGAGAAACTCGTGGATCATGCGGACGTGGTTTTCTGCGCTGATCTGCGGCGGCCAGCACAACTCAGGAAAAAGGTCATATGGGAGGAAGTGGCCCATAAAGTCTCGGCATTGGGGACATCACCCCGGACGGTCCGAGATTGTCCTAACAGGTGGGACGATCTATGTCTCCATGTCCGCAACCTCCTCGCTGCAGAGCACAGCCATGGGCTGGCCTCAGGAGGTGGCGCGCCATCCCCATCAAACTTACATCGTGGGAGGAGACCAGCAGCACCATACTCCACATGGAGAGCATCGAGGGAGTAGGAGATGCAGAGACGGGAGCAGCAACATCTGATGATGACGGTGAGTGAGCATTACCATAATCCCAAATTCACACCACACACCTTCATCCCCAATGCCATGGTGAAGTCCAAATGTCAAGTAAGTGGCACCAGATCCCTGCTGCATTTGCACCCACCAAAAGCCTCCACCCACACAAGTATACTGCTCATGCCACAAAGACAATCAACAAACCCCACTGACACACCCCACATGTCCGCTGTATTGACGACACAAGTACCATCTGCATGCGCACACACATCACTTTCCAACTGCTGCCGTCAACACCTGCCACCACATGTCAAGATCCACACATCACCAGCACCAGTTGCACACCTGTCAGACCACCATGTCGATACATATAGAGTAAACATCAATGCATCAACGTACACAATGGGAACACATCAGTTTCACAATCAAACTCCACCTGGCACACAACACCCAAGCCACTAGACACCGGTACCCCAGCCAACAGACACTGTGCACCACATGGCTGCACCACAATGATGCTCCCACACTGCATCCCCCCACATTCTTGTGTGCACCATGCCGGGGCCTCCAACACATCCATGACAATGCACATGACTCTGAATGTACTTGCATCGATGTATGTCAGATGGATGCACACTCATTACTAATGCCCTGCCTCACTGTCCCCCACAGGCACAGCAACCGACATCGAGGGTGAATTTGCCACCACACCCCGGTCATCCACTGCACGTTGCTGCTGCCGCAAAGACCCCATCTCTAGCCAGGAGCCCGCCACCTCCATGGCAAGACCCGAGCGCGCCACAGCATCTACGGCACAGCCCCCCCCCGCCACCAGGAAACACAGGCTGCCCAGCAGCCCCAGCACCCACCAACAACTGCCAGCAAGGGCCCCGGCTGTCCACTACACCTGCCAGCAAAGCCCCGCGGCTGTCCACTACACCTGCCAGCAAGGCCCCGCGGCTGTCCACTACACCTGCCAGCAAGGCCCCCCAGCTGTCCATGAACCTGCCAGTAAGGCCCCCCAGCTGTCCACTGAACCTGCCAGTAAGGCCCCCCAGCTGTCCACCAAACCCGCCAGTAAGGCCCCCCGGCACTCTACAACTTCTGCGGCCCAGCCGGCACACCAGCTGGAAGAGCCAGAATCACCAGTGCACGGCCAGCAGTTGAGGCACAATCCCCATTGCACAGCCAGCAGGATGAGCCACAATCTTCAGTGTACAGCCAGCAGGAGGAAGCAGGCTCCCCAGTGTACAGCCAGCATGAGGAGGCAGAATCCACGCCACTCAGGCAGGCGAGCATACATGTAAGACAAACACATGGCTCTGGAGCACACAGCACATTGGAGGCCAGTGGGCCCGAGACACGTAGCGACAGTGGACTTGACAACCAAGCTGTGTTCACTCCACCAGGCCCTTGAAGCCCACCTTCCTTGCCACTACCAGGACTGCACCACATAAGAGACATCGAGGGGTGCCTCACTGGTATGGAAGGCCAGCAGCAAGCAATGCACAACTTGGTGACCAAGTACATAACAGAGGCACAACTCACAAGGCAGACAATGCAGGACTCCATGCGCAACAAGCATAGAATGCTTGGCAGAGTCACGGAGGGTGTCTACCACCTGGCTAGGCGTGTGCGAGAGGGGAACAGAGTTATGTCAAATATGGCAAAGTCAATTGACAGGTTGGTGACCCCTATTGCTGCACAACGGAACATCACCACAACACACGGGCCATCCTCCAGCACAACACCCAGCAGCTCAATCCAGAGTAGCCCTGTGCGTCGATCGCAGCGACTGAATCGCCTGCAAGAGCCTCAGCCCCATCCTTCAAAAACGGGGCGTAAATAGGACAAGTGACTACTGCATGTGTGGAGGTAGTAGTTGGGAAGGGTTAGTGGGGGTAGTGGGGGAGGGGGTGTTGGCATTGGTTGTGGGGGTTGTGGGGTAGGGGGTGTGGGGTCAATTTAACAGGATAGTAGTGATAGGTTAATAACACACACAAGTACATAGTTCATCCATATTCAATACACCTGGTTTTGCAAATATGACATGACTGGACGTTGCTTCTTGAGTGGGTGTCTATTTAATCATGTACAGTGCCCAGTGTGACCAATGCCCAGTGCTGTGTTCTTTACAGTCAATCAAAGTATTGGTCAATTAAATCTTGCCGTGTTGCATGTCCATCATTGACATTGTGGCGCAGAGGAATTTCAGCATCTTCCTCATCCTCATCCGCCTCCTCATCCTCAGGTGGCATCATTTCCATGTGAGGGGGCAGGGGGACATTGCGTTGGATGCAATTGTTGTGTAGCATGGCACATACTAGTACAATTCTGCCCACCTTGTCAGGGCCGTAAATGAGCCCCTCCCCACCCCCAACCTTCAACAGGCCAAATGTCTGCTCGATGGTGACACAAGTGCGTTCATGTGCACAGTTGTAGGCCTCTTTGTGCCTGTTGTCTGATTGCCTGATGGGGTCATGAACCTGCCCATCAGGGGATAACGGCATCACCTGCATGGGAGCAAGAGAAAGGTGCCTTCAACTGTGACCATCGTAAATGAAACAGAATGCGCAACATTGTGATTAATCTGGTCATTCCATGCTGGCACTAGCTTTGCAGTGTTCATATTGAAAAGCAACTAAGCACAGGGATTAATAGCTAAACATGGCATGTGTCATTCTGTATGAACCCAGTAAGTGTACTTGGGGCTGATCCATGGGTGGTAGAGGGATGGGTGCAGTTGCTGTCCCATGGCCCGTTGAATGTGAACCTGCACTCCCACAATTCCAGTGCAACATACCACAATGTGGTCTGATTTCATTGATGTGTTACCAATGTGCGGACTGTGCGTATACAGTGGCAACTCACACATACGCCTGATTTGATTCATGTAAAGCAGTGGTATCCCCAGTATGCATTCTACATATACAGGTCTCCATGTACACATCCATCAACGCCTTCCTCCCTATGACTAGGTCCGATATCAATTGGTGCTATGTTTCATGGGTGAAAGGGTGCGTTACTGTAATACGGCTCCACTGTTTCAGCATGGTGGAACGAAGCTACATTGGATGAGTCCTGCACCTCTCAATCATATCTTGATGGTAGTCAATAATATTCATATCTCAAATGTTCATACTTGACCCATTGTACTTGGAGGTGTCCCTTAAGATGACATGACAGGCAACCTCATCTGCGGTGTACCTGTGGGCTGAGCGCAGTGACTAAACTTGTCGGTGTAGTAGATGTATTCTCTCTGGCAGGGCAGCATGACGTGTGAATAGCTTTGCTGAGATCTGTATTTCATGCATTCCCACTAAGAGTGGTCCATTGTGGTAGATGTGGGTCATGTTTTGTGATGTTCCTGATACATGTGCTGGTATGTGTACTGTGTCTGTTGATTGCATGTAGAGACGGCTGTGAAGGCCTTACACATCTGCATGCATCAGTTGTGTTGCGCATTCTGTTTCATTTACGATGGTCACAGTTGAAGGCACCCAGTACTCTGTGTGTGGTGTAGTTCCATTAAATTTGTGTGGTTTCATGTTGTGCTGGTTGGGAATGATGAGGTTGCTAGGTGTAATTCCTCATCTGACATAGCCTTCTATTGCCCTACCCAGTCTCTATGCACTTCAATGCATATATGGTAATGTTTACAGGTTTTTGCAGGATTGATGATGAATTAATGCATGCAGTGTGCACTTGTGCCCATCATGCATGCAATTCTATGCTATGTTCCGACAACCCTCATCGCCCTGTGGGCAGACTCACCCAGCAGACAGGTTGTTTATGCTGGTCACTGCCCCCCACTATTCAATGCCCCTCATGTCCCACCCAGCAGACCAGTTGCCTATGCTGGTAACTGCCCCCATTCAACTCCCCCCATGGCCCACCCAGCAGACAGGATGCCTATGCTGGTAACTGCCCCGTCCCCATTCAACGCCCCTCATGGGCCACCCAGCAGACAGGTGGCCTATGCTGGTAACTGCCCACCCCCCCATTCAATACCCCTAATGCCCCTGTGGTTCGACTCACCCATCAGCCAGGTACAATGTCTAGTGTGTCGTTCCATGTAGCAGGCCAGCGTGGAGTTGCGCAGCACCATGGCATCATGTGTGGAGCTAGCAAATCTTGCACAGCAATGCGTGATTATTTTGCATGTGAAGTGGGAGAATGGAAAACCAGACTCCCGTCCTTCACCTCTCGCGCTTGGCCTAGAGGGTCGCGGCCCAGACACCCGCCACGAGAAGAGTTTGCCCATTTACCAGATGACCAAATACCCTGGTACAGAAACATACGGATGTGTCCATCTGCCTGCCCAACAGCCCGCACTGGCCATGCCGACACCTGCGGCACGGACCAACTAGACTGAAATCTACACATCGTTAGAGATGCCATGACGACCTAGATAACGGGAAGCACCGCTGAACTATTATACACGCTGAACATTTCCACACCAATCTACACGAAGAACATACTCAGTGCTCTGACGTAGGCGACAGGCTTATTCACGGACGTGCATCTTTATTATTTTTACATAGGCTTTCAGAATGCAGAAACGCAAGACGCACCATGAGCTCATATATAACGCTTGCTCACGCTTCTCTTGAAACCCGTTACCATCATGAGAGATATAATGGAAACACGATACTGGCCATGAAACTGTATGCCACTATAACCTAAAGCATCCATGCACTAAATGGATTACTCGTGCACCAGGCCCAAGTAGGCCTCAAGCAAGAGTTCCCGTGGACATTAACAAAGCAAAAGTCAGGTTGCTGAGCCTGCAGAAAGAACCCAGTGGAGCAACCAGCCAAGGTCGTAATGTTGCAAACCCACAGTCAAGAAACAAATCTTCAAAGGCACGATGTTGCAACCTCGCACTCCACGTACCAATGTTAAAATCATATCTGCAAATTAAACCAGACATACAGTGGAAAAACAATATTAATTGTGCAGAATTATGCCTCAAACACGGTCCCTCCCCACGTGACCAAGCCGAACCTGACGAGATGCCAAAACCCAGGAGAGAAAAGGCGTCTGGGTACCTCGCTACGAGACGCAGGCCGACATACTTGAAAGGCTCAATGGACACCTGCTACAGTGGGAACGGTCAGTCTCCCACCTATGAATAAATCCTCACATTGCCTGCACGTACCCATACTGAAACACTGTTGCAACCACAGGTGCACCGTGTGCTGGGAACAACGGTGGTCCCAGGCTGGGGAGCTCACGGATGCACCAATCAGAACATGAGGTTCTTATCTCAGACGTCAGTAACGTTAGCCAATCCTCAGGGGTCTTCATGTAACAATTCTTATGTATCTAATTGTAGGGACAACCCAGATATACCACCTGACTACACCTTAACCACTAATATCATTCTCTATAGGCGTACTATACTAACCCCACCACTCGAGCAACCAATCAAGAGTGGCGATAGGTTCTTTTGGTAACTTTTTGGAATGACGCAAGTAGCGCGTCATAATGTAGTAAAAAGGGCCTGCGAGCCCCACTATTGTGTGTGTGTCAGGACGAACGCGTGCGCTCCTTGACCCATCCCTGCCGTTTGCATAATAAACGACAGAAGTTGCCTTGCTCCTTGTGTGTGCCTCATACTCTGTCTCGATCCGAGATATACACGGGAGGAGTTGGGGCCTCCCTGCCCGGAGGTCTGCGGACGGCCCGGCCGACCCCGGCAGAATCCCCCCCGACAAGTTGGAGGCACTGCTGAGATCTGTTTAAGATCGACTTTTATTTTTATTTTTCCAGGCACTCCCGTTGCGGGGAGGCCCGGCGGCGCGGCCCCCTCTGCCGTTGCCCCCTTCTGAGGACTACAGGACCATCGCGGAGCTGCGAGAGGACCGGACAGCGCAATCCGGATATTGGCCCTCGGGAGCCGGTTGAGAAGTATCCCGCCCGCGGTCGGCGAGTGTCCAGACGTGGTCCAGACGAGGGGAGGTGGCGAGCCGCTTGGAGGGGTGCACGCAGTCGAGCGGCCCTGCATCGAGGGAACTTGGTGAGCATGACACGCACAACAAGCAATGCGAAATTGTGAGGGAGGGGGCGGAAGTAAATAAGGGAGGAGGGAGGTATTGTAAAAAGGTGGGGTGAAGGTTTAATTGAGTGATGATAATGGAATGAATGGTAGTGAATTGAGTGCGAGAGAAGGCGGCTAACGTTACGCGAAAGAGGGGGGCAGGGCACGAGAACAACACGTGCAGACGCTCGCAACAAAAAGCTAACGTTACGCGAAAGAGGGGGGCGGGGCACGAAAACATCACGTGCAGCCGCTCGAAAGACACTGATTGGCCTAAATCGCGACTACGTGTGAGGGTGGGTGTGTGTGGTTTCCTACGATTTGACATTTATCATTCAATGAGTAGATGAGGTTCCCTATTGTTCGAGCAAGAAACTCGATAGGTAGATGAGGTTCCCTATTGTTCGAGCAAGAAACTCGATAGGTAGATGACGTTTCCCTGTGGGCGGTGGCTAGTTACGTAGTTGCCCAAAACGGAAGATAATTGGCTGGTTAAGCCCTCCTGTTGAGGGGCGTATCACACGCGAGGCGACGCAGCGTGCGCAGTCCGGTTATAGTATTGATGAGATTACCTTGTTCCAGGAGAGACAGGAAGACAGCTGTAGGGTTAGCGGGGTAGATTGCAAGTGTATTTTGAATTTAAAGAACATAACACGAATATACCAGTAGTTCGAAGAAATAGGTGACGTCACCAGTAGGGATTTAGTAAGATATCGTGAACACAAGAAGCTTTGGGTTTGACATTGGTGGGGAAGAGAAACATGATAAAGGAGCGGACACGGAGATAAACGATAAACGAGTGGATCAAAGAGGAGAAGGGGAAGGGGGCGTGGCTGCGCACGGAGAACGCCGGCCACGGCAAGTGTAAAGGTGGGAGGAGAACGGGGAAAAAGGACGACTGTGTAAGATCGTCGTAAGGGGTACGCAGCTGCAGGGGGCTGCGTGCGCTTCGGCCGCAGGGGGCCGTAGGGGAAGGAATATAATATAACATCATAAATATATTTGTTTTATAATTTTTTTTTGTGATTATTATCATTGCATAAATTGTCAAAGGATTGTCGTAAGTCCCCACACTTGCGGGGCAAGGTAAGCAATAAAAGGTTGTATGTTGCAAACTGGTAGCAAGGGGAAGGGTAAGAAAGGGTGCGCTAGTATGTCATACGGGAGAGGGTTGGGAGGGTGGGGGAATACCCTCACTACCCCACTACAACATATATGCACCACACTGCCACCACATAGGGAGAAGTTAATTAAGTACAGCATAGAGTGGACCCAGGGGACGGACAACAAAATGTTGACACCATGGCCGCCTAATGGTAGCTTTGACCCATATGCCCAACATTCACTATTAAACCATCTGCACAATACATACAAGGGGAAGAAGTTGGCAAACCATGTGGAGGTGTTTAACTTATGGAGGATGTTCCAGGGGTCTAGACCAGGACCAAATGGAATGTTCACTATGGGGGAAACACCGGAAGAAAAGGAGATTAAGAAAGAAGGAACGGATGGGGAAAAGGAGAGTGAAGGAACAAAGAATATGGGGAATGAAAAACTGGGTGGAGGAAAGGTTGATAAATTAGCTGACATAAAACAGGAACCGAGCAATGAGATACCCTTAACACCGGGAGTGAAAACAGAGGGGGGAGGGTTGTACCCTTTAAGAGAATTAGGAGAAATAAAAGGACAGTTAAGGGCGGCTGAAGGATACTCAAACCCGGCATACAGCCCTCCACCATATGTGGCTCATGGAAAGATACCAATGGGGGACGGGAGGAGAGAAGAGCAGACTGTAGAGATAGGAAACGATGAGTGGGTAGCTGCACAGATATTGTTGAAATTACGAGGATCACTAACTGGAGAGGAAAGGGAGGCGGTAAAGAGAACAAACGAGGATAGTGAAAGAGAGAGTGAAATGAGGGGAGAGGAGCTGCTACGGCAGAAGGAAGAGATTTTGGAGGAAAGATTAGCTAAACTAAGGGATGAGCAGAATGAACTGATAAAACAACTTGAGGGGGAGGAAAGAGAGAGAGTGAGGAAAAGGAAAGAAGATAAGGACGAATTGGAAAAATTAAGGGAGCAAAGTGAGGAGAGAAAGAGGGAAGCTGTAAGGGTAAAAGCAGCAGCAGAAAGGGTATCAAGAGTAGTGATGAGGGAGAAGAAGAAGGAAGAAGAAGAAAATGAAAAGGAAATGGAAATATGGAGGAGGAGGATAATATCAGAGACAGCTAAAAAATATGAAGAGGGGAAGGTAATAGAGAGTATAGTAGAAAGAGAAAGGGTGAAATGGGAAAGGAGGAGAGAGGATGAAAGGATATTGGAAGAGATGAGCAACGAAGTAATGGAGGAATTAAAAAGGAAAAGAGAGGAAAATAGTAGGGAGATGGAGGAGAGGAGTGAAGGGGAGAGAGAGGAGAGTAAGAGGGAGAGTGAAAGATGGGGAGAAGTATATAAAAATAGAGAGGTAGCAACAACGTCAGCACTAAGGGGAACAGGTGGTAACAACGGAAAGGAAGAGGGAGACCTAATAGACTTAAAAACTGTAACAATAAAAGGAAAAAAGGCAGAGTGGGGGGCGCAATTTATGAATGATTTTTGTAGTGAGGATGGAAGGAAGAGTGAAAGGGAAAGCTTAGATAAGCTATACCTCACTAGAACAAACATAGATTCGCCATGGGTGAGTAGAAGATGGGAGGAGCTGGAGAGAAGTAAGGAGGAAGTGAAAAGAATGGGAGAAACACAAACTAACGAACACACGCCACCGACGCTCACCAACCAACACACGCCACCCACATCACCATCACGCTCTCTAACGCCACACCCCACATGTTCAACAACTGCACGCTCTCTGCACAGAATAAAGCTCGCACCCTTCATGGACGAAGTTACACCTTATGCATGTCGGCTTAGGGACCTCCCTAGCCGCAGGCAAGACAGGCAAACAGACGTGCCAATATTGAACACAGGAAAGGATGAAAAAAGGGGAAAGGAAGAAGAGGGAGGTAGGAGAAGAGGTAGTAAGGAAGGATTTGAAGTAGTAAAAGGAATGGGGGAAGAGGAGGGGTGTGAAGAGTTAACATCATGGAGCATAAAGGATGACACAAGACAGAATGTAATGCCACTGCTGGAGAGAGGAGGGGTTAGACCACAATATGTACCTTGGAAACATACGGATAAGGAAAACATAAAATGTAGGCTCCCATCATTAAGTGGAGGTGCGGGTAAATGGATATATGAAATGGAAAAACACACCGCAGGACAGAAACTAGCAGTGGGAGATGTTAAGGGCCTGTTAATATCAATATTAGGGGATAGAGCGGATGACATTTGGAAAAGAGCGGGATTCCATGGGGTAACAATAACAAACACATCGCATGATGGGGCACCATTTGCAAACTGCAGACATGCGCTATGGCAGGCACTAAGAGTGCAGTACCCAGACACATCAGACATAGGAGCCATTACTTCCCGTAAGATGGGTGAGAACGAGGATCCTGTTGATTATATCCAGGATATTCAAGAGAAGTGGCGCATGGAAACTAGAGAACAATGGGACAAAACACCAGCCATATTTTATCATATACTAGTACAAGGGCTCCCAGAAGGAGTTCAGAGACAATTAAAGAAAGTAGTGGGGATGGAAGCAAAACCATGGCCGGAAATACAACTGACTATAGTACATCACTGTAGAACATGGCAAGGAAAAATGAAACAAAAGGAAGAGGACAGGAAAACAGAAGAGGCCAAATTAGTACAGAAAAAACTTACTAAATATACCATGGAAGGGGCACTAATAACTGCGCCAACACCAATGGCCCAAAGCCCAACGCAAGTAGTGGCTGCACAAAATCCAGCTCAAATAGCGCCTCCACAAGAGGTAATAGAGCAAGTGCTGCCTCTGCAATCACACGCACAGAACATGGGAGGAGGGTACCCAATGCAAGGAGCTGGGTATTATAATTATAATAGAGGGAGAGGAGGGTTTATGAGGGGAAGAGGATACGGATATAATACCCAACAACAGGCTGGGGGACTCAGAAATAATTACCAGACAGGGCAACCAGTATACCAGGACAACACAGGGAACTTCCCATGGCAAAACAGGGAACCACCCGTGTGTTGGAGCTGCGGACTATTAGGACACATGTCACGTACATGCAGGGTCAGGCCAGGAACACCAGCATGGAACGAACAAGCACAACATAGGACATCACAAGAACAGCAGGGCATACAACCACAGCAGATGTCACCACAAGGGAGTGACCAACACTATTCCCTACCACAACAACAAATAAAACAATACCTGCCACAAGTAACTGGTGCAGCGTTAATACAACCACCACCACAACCTGAACGAACGCAATTGGGTGGGGTGACGGTGTTGGGGCACAACCCTTACACAGGGAATGGCCAGTCATTGTACCCCCAATAGGACAGCCCACAGACGGCCTTGGTGTGTCCCATCCTGTCAGTAACACCTAATAGTGCGGAGGAGCCACGCATAGAGGTAACGATAGGTGACAAAAAATTATCATTCCTTGTTGACACCGGGGCGACCCGGTCTTGCATAAGGGAAGGTAAGTTTAAGATGTCAGGCGAAGCCATGAACACACAAGGGTTTTCTGGGGCTAAAGGGTTGGTTCCATTTACTGATAACGTTCCGCTATCTATTGGAGATTACGATCTGTCAGTACCACTTTTGTATTATAGTGCCTCACCAGTAAACATACTGGGGAGGGACATAATGAACAGATTAAATATGACGATCTCCTAGCAGAAGTAATTGAAGAGGGAGATTACGCCCACGACTGCACCCAAGTAACTGAGATGTACTCATGTACTAGGAAAGTTGAAGAAAACGCACTAGAGGGAGGTGAGCTTTTGTTTATTGATGGGTCATCAACTATTGATCAAGGAGACGGGATAAGGAGGACTGGGGCAGCAGTAGTACAAATGATGGAAGCGCCAGTGTGTGTGGCTATTAAGTGTGTACAATTACCACAGCATTACTCTGCTCAAGCGGCGGAACTGGTTGCACTCATATTGGCACTAAAGGAAAGTTTTAATAAAAAAGTTACTATATATTCCGACAGTGCATATGTTACATCCACTGTCCACTCAGGGCTATCAAAGTGGAGAAGAAGAGGGTTTAGGAGAGCTGACGGCACTCCAGTACAACATGCCCTCTTGTTGGCTGAACTAATTGAAGTAATAAACGATCCCCAAGAACTAGCCCTAGTAAAATGCACAGCACACACCAATGGAGAAGACTATATATCAAAAGGAAATGCAGCAGCAGACGCACATGCAAAATATGCTGCATATTTTGGTGAGATATGGAACCCCACAGACTCACAGAGAGGGAGAGGGAGGGGAATAGCGAGGGAGATGTTAATAAAAGAAGGGTACACCCATCTCCCAGCCACCCAGATTATGGAGTTACAAGCGGCTGCACCAATGGCCGAAAAAGAAGTATGGGTGAAAAGAGGATGCACAATGTCACCAACCGACGCACTATGGCGCCAGGGTGGCACTGGGAAAGTTGTAATACCATTGGCATTGTTAAATACCGCCTTGAACCAATTACATCACCCTGCCCATACAGGTAAAGAAATAATAGCAGCACGAATTAGAGAAGATTGGTTTTGTCCCGAGTTAACATCCCATGTGTCAAATTTTATCAGCAATTGCCTTACATGTCAACAGTTCACGGCCGGTCATACTTTAAAGGTGATAAGAGGTACCATACCCCGACCAGAAGGACCTTTTCGGCACCTCCACATTGACTATGTTGATATGATCAACATTTGTCAAGGCAATAGATACATGATAGTAGTAGTATGCCCATTTTCTAGGTGGATCGAAGCAGGGCCCTGTTCACACCCTGATGCGTTTAGAGCAGCCAAATTTATAGTAAGGGAGGTATTCCCCAGGTGGGGAGTGTGCGAGGTGTTAAGATCAGACAACGGACCCCATTTCGCAAATGAAATGTTCCAGCATATCACATCCCTACTGAACATTAAACACAAATTTGCATGTGCGTACCACCCACAGGCCAATGGTGTATGTGAACGCCTGAATGGCCTATTGAAGGAGGCAATTGCTAAAATACAGCAAACAACAAAGAAAAGTTGGTTGTATTGCCTTCCGTTAGCACTGTTCGAACTTAGAAACAGGCCAGGGTCCGACCACCACCTCACCCCACACGAGGTGGTTACTGGACGCCAAATGCGCCTTCCCCTAACACCAACGTCAAGGGCATTCACCGACCAAGAAAGTTCTGCGAATGTGTTAGGTGATGAAATGTATCAATATGTGTCTTCTTTGATTACTAGCGTTGTGTTTGTGTCTCAACAGCTCGAGCGCACACGGGGCGGGTCCACCAGCAACCAAGAAATAGACGAAAATAAAGAATTGGAAAAGGAGAACTTGTGCCAACTTGCCAAAGGTGACCACGTACTACTTCGAAATTTTAATAGAAGGTGGAACCAGCAGAGGTTCACTGGCCCCCATTTAGTAGAGGACGTATCAACAAGAGCAGTAAAACTAAAGGATAAGCGTGCGTGGAACCACCTGCATGATGTAAAAATCTACAAACTGCAGACCCGCCCCAGCGCCAACGACAGGTCCATTGGAAAAACGCCAACAACATCCCCGGCAGCGGAAGAAAACACAACCACAGACAACGACCCAATTGTTCCCTCGGAGAGAATAACGGACGAAGAAGGGGGCGATCCCCACACTGCCCACCCCATGGTCACACGTTCAAAGAGTAAAACTGCTCCCGCCATCTGAGCAAACCCCCCCCCCATTGACTACTAAATACAATTGTAATAAAAACTAAGGACTTCGCTTGCACCAATACACATGTAAACACGTGAATGTTCTCTTTTTCTCTCGCACATACAGGAGCTGCGTAATATTGTATTGTTAAGAAAAGTTATCTAACAAATTCAGTGTGCAGGCGTAGATGGTGCTGCCAGACGATAGTTACCCAGAAGAATTGTCACACCAATTTGTATACGAAATAAAAAGGCCAACATACTTAAAAAAGAAAAGGGTACGTGTATACTACACGGCCTTCCTCCTGGCCATAGAAAATTACATGCCCCACCTCCGCCCATACTTGCCGGTCTTGAGAGACCGATCACTTAGAGTAGCGTGGGAGCAACTCTTCACCTGGGCACTGAATGACTATTTGATAGGGAGAGCTTAATGAAACAAAACTAACATTTAATAACAAGCACTTTTTGAGAATTTTTAGGCGGGCAACTTTAACGTCGCAAGAATACGCTGCCAGGACTGCAGCAAGGTAAGAGCAAAAATGTCGGTGAGATTAGCATATGTAATAAAAATAATAGGGATTTTTATGATCACCGGAGTTTTGGCTGCCTCTGTATGGCAGTACAGCTATGCTATGAGTTTTTTTGCTGCACCCAAACCTAATGTACCCCACCTCCCTGCTGCAACAGGTGTTACGTCAGGTGGTAACAGTAACAATGAACAAAAGCGAAATAAAGTTAAACGCAGCACATACTCAGACAATAAAGGTATTGATAATTATGTACAAGATTCAGCACACGTCACAAACAACATATGGTACCAGCACATGACCCGCATTGGTAAGCAGACAACTGAGGATAGCTGTTACGTTTGCTCATTAATACCATACGCCATGAGCGCTTCACGAACATTTGTTGCCACAGAAATAGATGAAAAAACAGCACAGTGCATAATATATTTGGCCCTGTTCCAAACGAAAGGAAGATTCCAAGGAACAGTAGTGCACATGACATGGAAAACACGAGACTCATACCCATATGAAAACAACTTCCTCAAGACCTATCTGAGTTATCACAAGACCAGTTTACATGCTGAAGCATTCAGATACATAACAAGTGGCCCTGAAAAAGGAGAAACAAAGAAGGTAACACTGCAGTATCTACCATGTGATTGGTACGCCACGGAAGTTCCGGGTAAACAAGGATGCTGGGAGAGGCCATTACTGACGATAACAGGAAAGGTGTTCCTGGGTACCAGCTGGGAGATAGGAGTGGTTGGCAGCAACATGGTAACAAAAGAAACTATCTCAACCATCGAGACACACAATCATCGATGTTGGACGACATGGATCAAGTATGTACCAATGCTCACGTGGGTAGAAGAAGATGAAGACCCGATAACTATATTACCATTGACTGCGCCCAAAGTATGTTACCAGCATAAAGGAGAGGTGGACGTGGGATATAACACCAATTGTGCAAGTGTGATGGAGTTACCTGAGGGGGGAGCGGGAACAGCAGTAATAATGGACCATTATTGGGCCTGCGGAGAAAAGGCATATCATACACTGCCTCCCCTGTGGAGTGGTGTGTGCACAATGGTACACGTCAATGTACCATCACTAGTGGTACCTAAGAAGCATGTCGATGTGGCGAAATTTCCGAAAATGGATGAAGGAGACAGGAGAAGAAAGAGATCTGCACCACTCCAGAAGGAGCAAGAAAACAGGACAAACAGCAATGATACTGTCCTAAACAGGAGAAAAAGACAAGGAGAGCCATTAACAGGAAATTATCTGTGGGGAAGGTCGGAAACGGAACTAACCTCAATACCGCCAGAACACAGACTATTCAGCAGAGCAGCAATGTTCTTCTCCTCAATAATACATCCGGGACTGCAGGCATACGCAAACGCAAAATGGCTGCAAATAACCAGATGGGAACTAATGATGACCATAAATTCGACAGTAAATGGGTTTAACGCAATTAAAGAGGAGCTGCGAGCTGTAAGGATGGTAGCACTACAGAACAGATATGTATTGGACCTTCTCACAGCAATGGAAGGAGGAGTTTGTGCAAAGATAGGACAATCATGCTGCACGTTCATACCTGCCAACGATGCCGACAATGGTACACTAACAGAAGCAGTTTCACAATTGGCCCAGATGCACTCCAAAATGATGGACGAAAGTAACGGCGTAAACAAGGATAAAAGCTGGTTTTCACTATTATGGTCATGGATGCCATCTTGGCTGTCAGATGGACTGAAAATAATAGTGGGATGTGCTATTTTGGCTGGAGCTGCACTGATAATAATTAGATTTTGGAAAGCCCGGAAGGCGCGCTCAACTGATGAGTTGCTGGAAATGGTGGGAATGCACCCCTTGATGCCAGCAGATGACGGCCAGCACACAGGTGTGATAATACACGAAAGGGAGAAGTTGCGCACCCAAATCATCGCCAATCATCTAGACCCACCATCAGTGAAGATCGAGAACCCAAGGAACCCTAGGAGCTACATAGGAAGATGGGTGTACTGTACTCCTGGAGGAACATGCGAATACATGTATTGGTCATTTGAAGATCACGTAAACCATTATGGACATCTCGGAGGGATAACCAAGATATGGAGAGTAAGAGGAGATAACGAGAAGGATATGTTTGTGGTCGACAAGTCGACCAGAGGGGGGACTGAAGTGGGAGAATGGAAAACCAGACTCCCGTCCTTCACCTCTCGCGCTTGGCCTAGAGGGTCGCGGCCCAGACACCCGCCACGAGAAGAGTTTGCCCATTTACCAGATGACCAAATACCCTGGTACAGAAACATACGGATGTGTCCATCTGCCTGCCCAACAGCCCGCACTGGCCATGCCGACACCTGCGGCACGGACCAACTAGACTGAAATCTACACATCGTTAGAGATGCCATGACGACCTAGATAACGGGAAGCACCGCTGAACTATTATACACGCTGAACATTTCCACACCAATCTACACGAAGAACATACTCAGTGCTCTGACGTAGGCGACAGGCTTATTCACGGACGTGCATCTTTATTATTTTTACATAGGCTTTCAGAATGCAGAAACGCAAGACGCACCATGAGCTCATATATAACGCTTGCTCACGCTTCTCTTGAAACCCGTTACCATCATGAGAGATATAATGGAAACACGATACTGGCCATGAAACTGTATGCCACTATAACCTAAAGCATCCATGCACTAAATGGATTACTCGTGCACCAGGCCCAAGTAGGCCTCAAGCAAGAGTTCCCGTGGACATTAACAAAGCAAAAGTCAGGTTGCTGAGCCTGCAGAAAGAACCCAGTGGAGCAACCAGCCAAGGTCGTAATGTTGCAAACCCACAGTCAAGAAACAAATCTTCAAAGGCACGATGTTGCAACCTCGCACTCCACGTACCAATGTTAAAATCATATCTGCAAATTAAACCAGACATACAGTGGAAAAACAATATTAATTGTGCAGAATTATGCCTCAAACACGGTCCCTCCCCACGTGACCAAGCCGAACCTGACGAGATGCCAAAACCCAGGAGAGAAAAGGCGTCTGGGTACCTCGCTACGAGACGCAGGCCGACATACTTGAAAGGCTCAATGGACACCTGCTACAGTGGGAACGGTCAGTCTCCCACCTATGAATAAATCCTCACATTGCCTGCACGTACCCATACTGAAACACTGTTGCAACCACAGGTGCACCGTGTGCTGGGAACAACGGTGGTCCCAGGCTGGGGAGCTCACGGATGCACCAATCAGAACATGAGGTTCTTATCTCAGACGTCAGTAACGTTAGCCAATCCTCAGGGGTCTTCATGTAACAATTCTTATGTATCTAATTGTAGGGACAACCCAGATATACCACCTGACTACACCTTAACCACTAATATCATTCTCTATAGGCGTACTATACTAACCCCACCACTCGAGCAACCAATCAAGAGTGGCGATAGGTTCTTTTGGTAACTTTTTGGAATGACGCAAGTAGCGCGTCATAATGTAGTAAAAAGGGCCTGCGAGCCCCACTATTGTGTGTGTGTCAGGACGAACGCGTGCGCTCCTTGACCCATCCCTGCCGTTTGCATAATAAACGACAGAAGTTGCCTTGCTCCTTGTGTGTGCCTCATACTCTGTCTCGATCCGAGATATACACGGGAGGAGTTGGGGCCTCCCTGCCCGGAGGTCTGCGGACGGCCCGGCCGACCCCGGCAGAATCCCCCCCGACACATGCATCGCACACCATCTGTACATTCAGGGAATGGTACAGCTTCCTGTTGTAGTACACTACCTCCACAGCATGCCGGACAACCAGCTCCACATGTGTACAGTTGAGCGCACCTATTACATTTGGCATGCCTGCAAGTGCATCGAATGCTATTTTGGTTGCATTCACCTCCTCCACAGACCATGGTAAGCTGATGTGGTCGTTTGTGCGTGGGACAGAAGTGTAAATAGCACCTGGTTCAGCACACCGGAGAAACAGGGTTGGCGAGATTCCATGCAGCTGCCCCACTGTGTGCTGCTAAGTGGCTGTGACAGGGAAGTGTAGCACACTCACTACCTTCAGCAAGGAGGGGATGGCTGTCCAGATGTTGATTAGGCTCACCAGGTCATCATGTATGAGGTCCACTATTTTGGTGATGGTGCCCCGGTCCAGCCGGTACAGGGTGTGGATCTGAGCGGGTGTTAGGTTGAATGGGCTGGCTCTTAGGCGAGGGATTGGTGGCTGCCTGCGTTGTACAACTGCTTGCACAATGGGTATCTGCTGGCCCATTCTCGCCCTCCTTCTCCTCCTGCGCCTCCGCTGTATACTCTGGCTCACTGCCTTTCAATGAGTAGCAGTACAGGTATGTCCTCCAGCTCCAGTACTGCTAGTGCTAACGGTAGCATTGTGGCTTTGGGAGGGGTGTGGTATGTGGGAGTGCTCCTTTTGTGCTGTGCCGACTCCATTGCCTCCACCTGTGCTGATTGTGTGCACCTGTGGCAGGTTTCTAAACACCAGATTCATATTAACAGTTGCTACGCAATGCCGGTGTTTACGGCATCATTGTATCTGTTATTACAGGCATGCCCATGCCGGTAATTGCATGTCCAGTCACCTCTTAATGTGGGCCTAATTGCGCCATGCCGGTGTCACTGGCACGGCTGCCGCGTGTCAATGATGATGCCGGCAACGGTGTTGTGGGATATATTGACCCACTCAACGGCATTGCCCCACATCGCTAAGCTGCATTTGCACAGAAACAACCACAAAAGGTTTGCGCTGGCTCCTGTGAGCGCCACAGCTCAAAACTGCACTTTGCAACAACAACAAAAATTGCTGCACCATCCGGCCAACCCATTGGTGATTGCAGCCCCATATAAAAAATTGTATGATTTCTTTTGATTTTTAAATAAATAAATATTTTATTTCATCAACCAGCATGGTTCATGGTCCATTGCGGCCCGGGGTATTTGAAAAGGGTGTGTGATATGAGTGGTGTATCATCTCAAATATTGAATCTAACATAAAAACATAAGCATTTCAGTCATGCGCTGCATACTGGGCCGAGACTAAGGTGTGCGTTGCCGGATTGAAATACTTAACAGTGTGGCCGGCCACAGCGGGGTCCCTGCCGATGCCAGTGGCACCGGCATCACGACTCAGACTACTATGGTTCAGTAATTGATGCCGTTATGGTTATTACCGGCATCAATTTTACCAAACCACCAACCTTGTAATGATGCCCATTGTATTTTCCCTTGTTTCCCTCCCTTGTCTTGAAGCACTTTGAAACACATTGTTTATAGGCGCTATATAAATAAACTATCATACCATATCATATCAAGGACATACAATTCTTTTTCTGTCAGTCTGATTCCCGAGAGGTTAAAGATCGGGATCTCTTTGTGATTGTTTATCTCCATTGATGGCATCTCCTCCCTCGAGGCTGTCTCGAGCTGGGGTAATGGAAGATCGGCATAGGAGGGGACCCCAGAAGTTGCCTCTGGGGCTGTTGTGGCTGGGGGAAAGGTCTTTGATAAGGGTGCACTCCGTAATTACTATATTGATCATCTGGTCTGGAGTCTAAACTGGACGTATCAGAAAAAGTAGCCCATTTTCTTCTTTGCCTTGATGTTCCCACTGTATTCTGTGCCCTCTCTTTTTCTTTGTACTCAGGCGATAAGTAGAGATAGACATTCTCCAATTCGAAATTCTTTGTCCTTGCCCAGTTTTTTGTACTTTTTTCCAGAGTATCTGATGTAAATTGGTCCATTACAGAATTAATTTCCTTCAGTTTGTCACATGCATTGTCCAGACTCCTGTTGGTCAAAAACTTTTCTCCCTCAAAGATAATCTGCCACTTGAACAATTTTTGAGACTTAAAAGGAGCTGCACAGAAGTAAAACAGTACAGACAACGCTCAGTCGATCTGGAGTCAAGATTAAAAGCACACGGATATCCCAACAAATAGGTGAATACACCTGGAAAAGAGCTCTAGGCACCCTAAGAGAAGCACTCCTGACACCAAAAACCAGGTCAACAGGACAGGACCACATGTGTAACCACATTCAGTCCTAATACGACAAAGATCAGACATCTAATTAAACAATTTTGGCCTCTTGTGCAGATTAGCCTCCCGGACAAACCAAGACCCAGGATGGCTCTAAAGCTCTCCAAGAATCTAAAGGAATACCTGACGCATACCAGACTCAAGAAAGCCCCTAGAACAGGCTTATGGAACCTTAGGGAACTAACGGGCCACTACCCATGAGGGACGTGCACAGTGTGCAAATTTACTAGTAAAACAAAGACCTTCAAAGATGAAGGCAAAGACTGGCACTTAAGACATTTTACGAACTGTAAACCATTAATGGTAAATACATGGTGGAATGCCTTTGCAGGCTAAGCTATGTGGGACAGACACAAAGGCAGGTGAATAAAGGAATGGGCGAACATCGCTCCCGAATTTGGTGTAAGACGCAGAATGCCCCACTGGTCTCCCACTTTATGGAATGCCAACGTAGCCCAGGCATCATAAGATGGTGGGGGATCGAAAAGGTGACCAATGACACCAATATTAGCAACGCCCTTAACCATAAGGAAGTGTGGTGGATATTTAAATTAAACTCCATAATCAAAGAACTCAATGAGGCCACCCCACCCTATCCCCATAATTGAATATGGTTCCTTTCTTGTAATCAGTTGAGACATTGCGGGATCCTACCCTGGACATACCATAGGGCCCACCAGGGCTGGACCTACTGTACACCCCCATGCCTTGACATTTGCACCCCGGATATGCCTCTGTCCGTATTGCACCAACTTCCACCATCCCAAACTCCAGCTGTTTGTGGTGAGTAGGGCTTTGCCCAACATCCGATACACCATTTGCCACCCATTTACAGCCCGTTCAGCGTTTATTTTCAAAGTAACATTGAGCCTCTAAACAACGATCACTACTACGTGTATAGGAGACCACTCCAAGTGCAGCTAACTGCATACACAGCCAAACACAGAGCGGGTCTATCGGTACAATAATGGACACCCAATTCATTATTTTCTCTCTCCTCTAAAATGCTCATTACCATTTGTCCACATAAGCAGAATTCTTGTGTTACCTACTCGCCAAGCTAGGCGTAGAGCGAGTAAGCCAGTGAATCAAGCGGCACCTGTTCAGACTCACTCTGTCTCCCTCTACCCAATCACAGTATGTGTATCAGGTTGTTATGACGGGCACCACAGAGATTCAACTAGCACCACGCATGCGCTAGATATTGTACACAAAGCACCGAGACACGCGCAGGACACTGCAACAAACCGCTCCACATAATCAGGAGTTCCAGAAACATGCATCGCAGGAGACGCTGGATGGCCGATTTACATTAACAAACCCTGAGGTAAAATGTCTTCCGCGCAACGCAATCTGGCACGAGTTTAGTATACCGTACGGCCCAGCAGAGCGCTCAAATTGAAGGGCTCAGCATAATGCATTTTACCGAACGCAAGCATTTGCAACATGTTTACATGCTGGTTTCCTTCTCTCTCTACAGCACACGCTCTAACCTCTGTGTGCCATAGGATAAAAGGAAACCCGTCGTCCCCTATGACTAGCAACACAGTGGTACCTGAACCTTGCATATTCACACTGGGAAGGCACAGTAGTTAAGGTAACATGATGATATTGTCTCAATCCAACAGCATAGCATGCATCATAGGGCCTTTGGCCTGCCATCTCAATGGAGATGCGATATAATGCACTATGGGTACCAGTATAATTGAACCTGCCCACACATTTTTCCAACAGAACGCCCTGCTGTGGCCAAGGGATGACTGAAAGAACATTGACTCAAGCCAAACATTATTGCAACAAAACCAGTAGCCACCTAGCAGGCGGGCAAATAAGTTGTTAGACGACCCGTCTGTCACTCCATGGTTCCGAGGCACCCCCAAGGTTAGTGCTTTTCCTCTCATAAGGTCAAGAGACGCCTATCCAAGTCTCTCTTTTTAATTGCACCCACTCCCCTAGTCATCTATTTCCCTAGGTTTTCATTTTGGTCTTTTAACAATCCTGAAACACTACATATACGTGTTCCTCCCCCACCCCCTCTTTAGAGAGACACTATCCTAGGCCCGGAAGAAGGCTCACTCACCAGGAGCCGAAACGCCATTGGACTAAGCACCTTTGATGCTGAGGAGTCCACCAGACACCGAGGGCGCACCCCTGTGTGTATATATGTATTTATGTATCAAGAAACACGACAGTCTATACACTTATTGCACTGTATTTATATACAAAAAAAGACAAAGTAAAAAATAGAAAAGTAACAAAGTCAAATAACAGCCAATGCAATAAAACTGTTTATAAAGTAACAAAATATTTCCATCTATGCTTGCAGACTGACCCTGCAAATCTAAAACAGTTTTGAGATTGGGTAACGAGCAAATTGTTTAAAGCTATTAGACCCTCCAAACAGCTTCTGACATCTTCTCACTAATGTTAAGTGGTAGGACACCCCCTCGTTTCATATATCCTGAGCGCTTAGTCCTTCCACGAATAGGGCAGTCCCTCCCGTTACATCTCCTCTTAGATGCAAGTTCTGCAAGGTTCTCCAGCATAAGAGTCTGAGACACAAAGATATCTAGGTGAGGAATCCCCCAGCTAGAGAAGGAAGATGCCATCTCTTGCAAACACAGCAGATGTGTTAATCATGTCTTTGTGTATTATCAGCCTCAGTTGCATCAGCCGACCAACTTTGGTGTAGGACTGCCCCAAGGATGTTCAAGTTGCAGATAAATTTGCACCTCGTTAAGGGCACACATCCAATCAGGTGGCTTGAAACGCTGATGGAATCTACCAGGGCCTGGCCATATTCTCACAGCCAACTACACCCCTTCCCGGATGCTGCCATTATTTATTTTGGCATGCCTGCCCTCACTCATCCCTCCCCACATTGGGGCCTCCTCCTCACAGTCCACTGTGCTCGCTGCCTGTCCATGCTGCCAAAGAATTAGAAGAAAGTCTTAGTCACTGTTGATTTGTTATGGTGGTGGCCATATTGTTGTTGTTTTTTTTTTACAGAAGATTGGGCACCTGCAACACGTGCGGATCCCACCTCCCATTAAAAAAATAACAACTTTTACACTTTTCGAACATGGAGGGTGGGTCCAAATAGCCATCATTCCTTTGTTTCGTGGTGGGGGGACTCCCTTTGGGAGTACCTAAACTCAAGCTAGTGCACCACTCCTAGCTCTGTACACACCACCGACCATGGGGATATAAGCTATCACATTTTAGCCATTCTGAATGAGAAGATCAAATGATGTACATTAAGCTACCGTGAAAACGGTAAACAAATGGAATGGTCCTTTGTGTAGGTGTAAGCGTAGTTGCTGTCTTTAAATAGCTTAAATCCATGAATTAGTTTCAGTAAAAAAAAAAGAGAAAATAAGTAAATGTACGTATCCAATATATAGGGGTAATCGTTATGATAAGCGGGTTGTGGGTTTGGTTTGGGTTCTTTTTCAAAATACTACAATTTTTTTCACATCGATATAGCACCCATTCCAGCTACGCATGGTATATTTTTGTATTTGTAGGTATATGTGGTCCCATTTGTTGTTTTACAGTGGGGGCAATGTTCAAAGCTCATTTTTAGTTTTGGTCGCATTGCCCCCAGCGGTAGACGACCACAGGAACCATAGCACATACACCTATGAATACAAATAATCAGATAATAAATGTAAAGAGTGGACGCAATGTCATATCTTAAATGTATAATTTTGATGAAGAGCCTTGGCCAAGCACAGAATGTGATCAACATGTATTTACTCCCACTGAATAGTTGACATTGTACATTTATTTCACCTCCTTTCTCTTCCTTGGAGTTGAAACACATTTTGGGATCTTAAGTATATAAATAAAACAGCTTCCCTTAAATCTCTACAAAGGACCTGTCTATTAATTTTCAAACTGACGGTATATGGCCACTTGCAGGATGGTCTTTTTGTTTTACCTATTGTGTACATAGGTACCACAGGGTCCATACGTCTGCACCATCTTTAACCCTTCCCTTACTATCCTTAAAATGTATATCCCTTTGCTTGTCGCTTCGATGCTAACCAGATCCTTTTTGCAATGTTAAGCTCTCTAAAGCAGTTCATTGACACTGGTCCCAAGTGCAGATTTTTAATTTGCTTAACGTATGCTGCTATCAACACAGAAAACACGACCTGCACAGGTTATTTTGAAAATCCAAGCCTTTTTTTGGCTCTGTTACCCAAGTTGATGTTCAAGGACTTACTGGCATTTCAGTACAGACGTATTTTGTGCACAGTGATTTGTTCCCCCTCTCATATTGTGTGGTCGGCAGAGCTAGGACCGCCCGACACACATGCACCCTGGCAGATGAGAGGTGAAATGCCTAGGGGCACTCAGTGCTACACATTTCCTTTTCTCCGGTTGAGGATCGATGTGCTGTGCCTTGGGGGTAGCAACAGGGCACTGCCCAGGACCTGCAGGCAAACAGCCACCTGGGTGGACCCCACACAAGGGACGGCTACTTTACAGATGGCACAGAGCGGGAGATCAGCAGTGACAAGAGGAAAGGTCAAAGTTCTTGAAGGGAAAAGTCCTAAGACATTTTCTGAAGCAATAATGGCTCTTCTAATTCCTGAAGTGAGAAGGTGTGGAATTCCACAAGCAATCCACAGTGGCATTAACGGCCTTGCTGCAAAACCTTTCTCTCTTCGAACGATGGACCGAAAGGGACCTGGACAATGTCGATATCAGGGGTCTGGATGGACAATAGATGGTAACAGAGGAGGTAAACTGGGCCAACACTCTTAAGTGCCCAGTAGTGAGCGCCAGGTGGATTAAGCCGAATACTTTAAAGGAAATCCAGGCCTCACACAGGTGCCAATGCAGGGATTTCCAGGCAGGCTAGATGTATCTCTAGGTTTAAGAACCAGTATTAGTCTCTAGCTTTATTTTTAATCACCTGCAAAAGGTGGAGGTTGGCTTTAGGGAGTCCAAGATAGACTGTTGCAGTGGTCCAGATTTGAAAGCAACAGAGTCTGACGAGAATAATTGAGAAAAGGAAAACATGTGTCTAAGTAGGTGCAGCTAGAAAAGGGATTTTCTAGAAAGATCCTTTGAAGTAAAAAAGACCCCAACCTTTCTGGCCATGGGCACTAGAGAGCGTGGGATGCCCACAGTAGGAGGCCCAATAAAAGGACGGGAAGATGAAATGGTAGGGCCTAGGTAGATGGTTTCAGGCTTAGCTATGTTAAGGTGAAAATTGTTGTTGAACATTCATGCCTGGATATGGGAGAGGCAGGAGGATTCCAATCCCGATGCTCTAGTGATGTCACCTTCCAGCTTAAACACCATTTGTGCATCTATAGCAAAGGGCTGCAAAGTGCAGGATAAGGAAGCAAATATGTCAGCAAAAAGGGTGAGGTACATGTTAAAAAGCCATGGGGAGAGGGTCTTGGGGAGCACCAACTGCAGAAGTAGAAGGTAGAGACAAGGAAGAGCCAGACCTGACTTGAGACAATGTTAAGGCGGAAGAAGAAGATCTACTCCAAGATCTTGTTTTTGATTCCAAATGAAGTATTAAGATGGTTAAGAACAGTGACATCATTGATGGTATTAAGGACAGGAAGAGTGCTTCTCCAGCATTGGATCTTCCATGGACTCACATGCGTTGAGTATTCCTCATCATCAGGCTGAGAATCCTTAATACATTCAGGTTGTGAATAAGGAAGCAGAAGGACAGTGTAGTCTCGTTATGGTAAGTTGTTTAGGGCAAGAAAGACCCCCGGACACAGCCACAGCAACGCTGCTGACGCCCGTACTCAACTGCTCTCCCATACCATTCCCGAACCTTGATCGGCTATCGAACGGTACAGGAGAATCAATCCACAAAAATTCACAAAGCAGTTTCAATTATAGACACCAGATAACTGCACTCACGTTTGTGCTCTATTTGATTAATGTTGGGCTATTTGCCTTTCAGCTAATAATCACTCGCTGTTTTAGCTCCACCCCTGGAGGCCATTTTCAGATTCTTTTTCACATGTTGTGTGTGTGTGGAAGTCCTCAGACTACTGTCCTTTTCATTCAACATTTCTAAGAGCAAAAATTGAATCAAAATATTCAGCAAATTCACACAAGAAAATACATGCACCAGTCATCAGAGATTTTGGGTAAAATGATTATGGCCTCCACAAAAGGAGTGTTGTGAAAAGCAATAAATGGGTTACATGGATAGGCTAGCTATGTTTTTTTAAATATATTTTTTCATTTTTTATATAAATCTGTATATTGTTTTTCAATAAAACACATAACAAAAGATTGCCAAATCTTGTTTGCATCATGTCAAGAATGTCATAAGGCATACATAAAGATCACAGGTGAGCCGGGAGAGGGTAATGTCAGGCAATAGTTCCATCCTATACATAGTGGGAAGGAAGTAACACTGCAGGGCAATACATTGTTCATCCATTATTCATCTCCCACCCATCCCCCCACACTTTGTGGAATTTCCAAGGACAACCTCTGCCATTATAAATTCTCCTTTCCAGGGACGCACATCTTTCAACCTCTGCAGCCCAACAGTTGAGAATGCTTTCATTATTAAAGTTCAAAACAACATCATGCAAAAAGGGAACAGAATACTGATTGCGGGTCTTTGCAGATCAACATTGTTCATTAATCAGATATCTGTCCATCAACCACTCCCCGCCTATTCCCACCCCCAAAAGTGCACTTGGATATACACAAAAGTATAAGAAATACTATGATCAGGTTATGGAATTGACAGTCTTTTTATCAATATAGAAGATTCAGCTGTTGATGTGAATGCCGCGGTCATCTAGCACACCAGTTATTGGTACACTTAATTGCATAGCCTTTAAAAAAAATATAAACATAAGCATGAGGTTAAGTATACCCGAAAGTAAGCTTATAGGCTTATGGAAGAAACGTGCTCCATTACCAAGGCGGGAACCAATACACTAAGTCCAGTCTGCTGTATTATTGACACCTACATTCACCTATCGCTTTCAGGACCCCATATATGGTATGATAAAGCCCAGGTGAATGAAAAAAGTCAACAATTTGACTATGACATAACGTCTCAAGGAGGGTAAGGAACGGACTGTGTTAGTACAGAATGTCATAGTTAAATATATGGTTCTACTAGGTCCCATAATCTGTCGGCGTGTGTAGTGTGGTATACTCTCTTGTAACTACTTCTCTCCAACGCACATAGCTTGAAAAGCAAGGTGACGCAATGGGCTTCAGTGGTTGGAGCTTCCATTTTTCAATTAACAACAATGACCTTACAGGCCGGAAATAACATGACATGCATTAGTTTACATTTCAGTGGGTTCTCATGCCACCCCCTCACCTTCCCCAAACAGCATTGACTCAGGGGACAGTGCAGACTCAGAACCATGAATTTGTGATACATGTCAATGTATTATGGCCCAAAAGGGGACATTCCGAGCGCACGTCCAGAGGATATGACTCATAGTGCCAGTGCCACCACAGTGGCTCCAGCATGTCGCAGCCGGGACCAGACCCATATTGTATAACTTTGTGAGAGTATAATAAGCCCATTGGATAATCTTATATTGATCTCCCTGTTTTTGAGATTAAACGACACCAGCGAGATCCCATCAAAATAACTGTATATTTCCTGTGTTTATAATAAAACCAAGGTCGCTGGACCACATCGTGGGCAATATGTTATTCCTTCGTCAGGTTATTCGGGCTGCACATCCTGTAAAATGCGTGAAGCCATGGGAATGTCGATAGATCTCAACCAAATTTAGTCTCACACACTGAAGGGTCACTGTTTCGGGATTCAATGGATGGATGGGTACTAATAATCGATTGTAATGTCCTATATTGGAGCCAGTGTGTGTCTGATAGGCCTAAAATGGGCTTTGCTGCCTGGATCAGTAGCGGTTGTGAGTCTTCATATAGGTCCATCACCCTGACCTGTTGCCAGTCGGAGTCTTGGTTGCGATAAAGTTTAAGTAAGCTGTACGAAAGCAGCGCCCTTATACTTATCCATGAAGGGGCAACACCCGTATTGACTCCCATCATGGATTGCATTTTATATCATTGTACGTACAAGTGTCGGACCCAGAACTGGGTGTCTCCTAATATCTCTGGGTAATTTCTTCAGGGGAATAGCTAAAATGTCTTGTGGTGAGTGTGGATATATCAGAGTCAGTTCCATCTTTCGTCCTCAGGGTTTAGGCACCTCTTGGCCCAACATACTTGGGCCGCTGAATAGCATATATTCCAAGCGGGGAGCGACAAATCATTGTCGCCTTTTGAAGCTTGTAATATTTTCTTATTCAATCGCGCGTTGTTTACCTGCCATATAAACTTGGACATCAGTGCGTCCAAGTCCTGAAACATTTTGGCCGTATGTGCAGTTCGGATCATAGAGGCCAGTTGTACAGGTTTTCGGCAATGAGTTCATTTTAAAGGCATTTATCCTGCCGATAAGAGATAGTGCCATTGATCCCCAGTCAGCCAGATCTGATTTGATTTTGCAAAGTACAAGAGGGTCATTCAGATCTAGTAATGCATTTAAATCAGCACCCACATTAATCCCCAGATATTTAATATGGTGATGTTGTAAAGTAAATGGTGCAACTCCCCCCAGATCTCAAAGGATATCCGCTTTCAACTGAAGTACTTCTGACTTATCCCAATTCACCTTATATCCCTCAACTGTGCCACATTCTCATAGGATAACCTGAATGTGTGGAAGGGACAACAAGTATAGGCTGACCTGTAATAAAAGGTTATCTGCGTAGAGGGAGACCCTGTGTTCCTCCTTATTCCTAGTAATGCCTGACCAGTCTGAATAATACGGAGTCTTTCAGCGAGGGGTTCTATCGCAAGAGAATACAAGTGAGGCGACAATGGACACCCTTGCCTCGTTCCAGTATAAAGAGCAAATGGTGCAAATGTTTGCCTGTTCGTCACTACAGATGCTCTGGGATTATGATACAGCAATTTGAACAATCGCACAAACTGTCCCACATTTCGAAATATGTCAAGGAGTGCAAACATATGATCCCATTTGACCTTGTCAAAAGACTTTTCGGCATCTAAAGGGAGGATCACCTTCACCAGGGTCAGCATCTTTGGCTATTACATGCAATAGCTGTCTTGAATTATCCGACGAGTGTGGGTTTTGAATAAACCTGGTTTGGTCATCCCGAACAAGATGCAGTAGTAGTCCCTCTGGATGTTATGCCAAGTATTTCGCTAGGATTTTGGCATCAGAATTTATCTACGAAATCGGTCTGTAGGAACTACATTCCTCTGGGTCACAACCTTTTTTGTGAAAAACGACAATATTGGTGATAAGTATGGAATCCGGCAGGCGTCCACAGTCCGTCGCTTCAGCACACACCAATTCCAACATAGGAGCCAGGGTATCAGCCAAAGTTTTATAGAGGTCTATTGGGAGCCCTTCTGGGCGGCAGCCTTGACGGCCGTCAGGCCATCTACAGCCCAGGTTATTTCTTCAGCGGTAATCAGTGTGTTGAGGGCTTCTAATAGAACCGCTGATATTCGGAGAAGTTGAATATGTTGTAGGAAGGTGTCAACATGAAGCATGTCCGCGTGTGGGAGCGGCATATCATTCATCATACTATTCCGCAAAGTGCTTATTGATATTGCCATTGCCTACAAGCAAGGTCCCCTGCCCATCCTTATTCGAATCAATTATTTGAGCCCGTTGTCTACCCATTAGAGCCAGTGCCATCATATGAATTGGTCTATCACTCTTGGCGCGAAAAGCTTGGGACCCGCTTGAGAAGGACTTTTGGCCGTGCAGTGTTGAGACTTGCTTTAGTTCTAAGCGGAGCCTAAACAATCGGGTATAAGTTAGTTCAGTGCCTCATATGGTAGAGATCATTCATGTCTCATGTGCCAACCACGTCTTCAGTTTATGCATCCAAATTGATATGCATTGTCCGCGTAAGAATGATTTGTAGGCATGCCAACATCTATGGGCAGAGTATTCCAACGATAGGTTACCCTGCCAAAACCCCACTGTATCCTCCCTAAGCTGATCAGTAATGTGCGTGTACTTAAGGGCCATTCAGTCGCCAGGCCGATAGCCGTTTTGCTGTTTCTGGAATTGTGATGTGCAGCAGGACAGGAGCATGGTCCGATATAGTACATGGTCCGATATAGTAATAGAAGGAAGAAACCAGTAATCTAGCCTAGAATAAATAAGATGCCTATTAGAATGAAATGTATAGTTCCTCTTCCCCAGATTTTTGTGGCGCCAAACATCTACCAGGCAGAGCCATCAATAAGGGAAAGTAAACTTGTACATTTTGTATGGGCAGTATATGGTGTCAGACGCGTGCTTTGTCTATCTAACTGAGGGTTCAGAGATGCATTGAAGTCACCACCTTTGTCAGGCAACCTATGTGTTGTGCACATGCTGCTAAGGTATGTGTGAAGAATCCTGAGGAATCCGTGGTGGGAGCGTATACATTAAGCAATGTAATGGGACGTTGGTGGAGAGTACTGTGAAGCATAACATATCATCCCTCTTTGTCAGGTTTCGTAGATGTCACAGCAAAGGGAATGTGCTCATGTATTATTATGGAGACCCTCCTCTTACCACAGCTTGGGGGGGGGGATGAGCCACAGTACCCACCCAAGCTCTACTTAGCATTGAAGATTCATTAGCGTCTAAGTGAGTTTCCTGCAAAAATATAATATACCCCTGCAGATATATAGTTAAGCATTCAACATCTTTTAATAGGATGGCCAAGACCCTGCCTATTGAGGGTATTACATGTGATGCCATCACATCAAAAGCCACATGTACTGTGATTGCCTGCTAGGCATATGACCCGCTCCTGAAGTACTGAACCTCCCTAGCCCTGAAGAAAAGACATGCCATTACCTGAAAAAAAGATATGCACTTGAAACATTCCCCAACAATATAACCAACAATAAATATTAGAACATTGGAATTGGAGAAATTGATTCCAATATGGAATTTGAACAGCCCATGCACAGGGTGTCAATGGTGAAACTCAAGCATCATACCTCCACCCTCCACATATTCAAATGCCTGCAGAGGAGGTCCCAGAAAAGGAAGTGATGCTTATTATACGCTAGTCAGGGGCCATAGATGTACCATGGGTGACAAGCCATCCAGTGTGTATCGCCCCATCAGAAAAACAGGGAAAGAATCGGCTGTAAGGGTACTGTGAATACAGTTGCTGAAAGGTGCTTACATCAGGTCTGGAGCGACCTCCATCATTCTAGTAAGGAATCCATTGCCTTAAGGTCCAGAACTATGCAATGTTGTTGTTCTGTGATTAGGCCTCATGTCGGGCTGCTGACCAGTCTATGCAACCTCAATCAATAGGATATAATAGTTAGTCCTCATCCAAACAATAGTGTCATTCGACTCCACTGTTGATGGACGATTCTCTTTTCAAAGAGGCCATTTTGCATGTAGTCAGTAGGAGCCACATTTCAGTCGAGCTTCACACCGCCGGTCCGCACCTCGGGCCGCTTGCCGGCTTTCTTCCATCTGTCTCGTATCTTGGGATTGCGCTGCGGTTGCAGCGATAGGGAGTGTGTTTGCGATCCCATGCTCTCTTCAAGGTTGCAATCAGCAGGTACAATTTCTTGCTGTTTCAGGAAACAACAAGCCTAGTCTGTATCCTAAAAGGAGTTCCACTGTTTATTGATTTGGAAACATCACACTGCTGGAAATCTGAGGTACTACCTATAGTCGGTGTCCTTCAGCACCTCGAAGAGTGGGTTAAAACCTTTTCTATGCCTTGACACTTCAGCTGAAAAATGTTTAATGATCCTCATGGTAGAGCTCTCTATCTGCATATTTTCTGCTCTGTTTTATGCCCACAGGGCCGCTGATTTGTATTGAAACTTCAATAACCGCATTGTGATGATCCAAGGGTGTTCTCCTGCAGCTAGTTTCGGGACAGGGACCCAGTGACCCTTTCAATGATGTACTATCTCAGATTGTCCATTTTTAATTTGTTCAAAAAGAAGTCATAAATGAACCACTTTATATCCGTGCCTTCAGCATTCTCCCGATCCCAACCAGGCGGAGATTATTACGCCTTGACCTATTTTCATGGTCTTCCATTTTGGCTCCCAATTGCTGAACTTCTTTGATCACCCCGTCGAGGTCCACAGAGACAGTTCCATGGTTTTCTTCTAGTGCACTGATGTGTTGCTGATTATCAGTAGTGTGTTCGACAGACGATTATTCACATCCCGCAATTCTTTCATAATATCCTAAACAGTGCTATGCATTTCCTGGGTTTGCTGCCCTATAGTTTTCATTTCAGTCAGTATGGCCTGTAATTGGGTTTGGACATCCGTTATAGGAAGATGTCTAGAAGAGCAACGCATCTGTGTGGTGGCAGGAGTATGGTCACCTTGCATGGCAGTTGAGTCCATAGAGGAGTGTGGCAAATCCCACTGGCCGTAAGTGTTGGTTAATATCCACTAGCGGTTGCAAGTCTTATCTGCAGCGCCTGGCGACCCACCTTGAACAGTGGCGATAGGAGCGCGTACTAGTCCTCAAACCAGTTGTGAAACCCCTCTATCTGCATCCTTATTCATCGGTGCCCCATTGGCAGCACTTGCCCCACTCAGGGCGTGGGAAGTCACTGGATTGTTTGGGGCAATTAGTGCAAATGTACAGTGTTGTCCTTTCAAAGATTGTCCCCAATAGGAGTATTGCGCAGAATAAGGTGAGCAGCTTTTGGCAACCGTGACTCACCCCAACTCATTCTGGGCCACTAATGGTATGAATTACACTTGGCACAGATGAGAAACTAGTTCTATCCTTCAAAGAAACATTGAAAGCTAGTGTGTGAAGCATTTATTGGATATTGTACATATGCTGTAATAAGTCTTATTATGGCACTGGTGTGTATACTAGGGTGATTTGGGATACCATTTTCATTGGGCAGCATGATCACTGAATTAATAACATATATGGCAATATCTGTTCTAGCAAAACTTAGCTATATAACCTTGCAATACAATTTTGAATGGAGTGTATCCTCCACGTATTCCTAATCTTTGATAAATCCACTTCCAGCTTGCTGGCCTCGGAAAAAATGTTCACAGTAGAGGGCGCTGCGCATCGACGTCCCTCGAGTCGGTGTCCCTCGAAGGCCTCCGTATTGGCGCCAATGTCACCATAGGTATAAATAGTCTCACGCAGCGTCCTTTGCTCAGTTACGTTTTTCCGCGCTTTGTGAGCCTCGGAGATGCAACGCTCGGTTCTACACTATTCTTCGAAAAAGCTTCGAAATTCTCGAAAATCTAAAATTTCTACGATGGCATCTTCGTCCGAACCATCGACGCCACGATCCGGCTTCAAAAAAATGTCGAGATTGTGGAAAGAAGATGTCACTAACAGATCCTCACAGGATCTGTATGTGGTGCCTGGGATCAGAGCACCAGTGTTTGGAATGTGAGGACTGCATTTCTATGACAGCGAAGGCCTTGAAGGAGCGTAAGGGGAAGTTAGAAAGAGGTAAGGCTGTTAAATCTTCTACCCCTTCAAAATTGTCCTCGGCTGAGTCGAGACATTAGTCTCCTCACCGTCAAAAGAAACATTCCCAATCGAGATCTCAAAGTGGTTCCCATCACTCTTTGAGATCGAGACACTCTTAAGTGAGAAAATGTGAAGATAACCATACCCTAGTTTTATCCTCCTCCCCATCCAGGGAAAGAGGAAGAGGGATAGTACAGGCTGGATCCAAGGCGTGCCTCGAGTTTTTACATTAGCAGACTTGCGAGGATTAGGCAAGCAGACCAATTGTTTGTGGGGTATGTAGGGCACAAATTAGGTTCACCTATTACAAAAAAACCATCTCAAGATGGATTATATTAACCATTATAGAGTGCTATAAATTGGCAGGAAAAGAGCCCCCTCAACATCTCAGGGCTCATTCAACCAGGGGTATTGCAGCCTCTTCAGCTCTCCAAAGAGGAGTTCCAATTAAGGACATATGTGCGGCTGCCACATGGTCGTCCGCACACACTTTCACTAAATTCTACAGTCTTGATTCGTTCTCTAGCCAGGAGACTAGATTTGGAAAAGCTGTGTTGCACTCTGTGCATCTTTAAAGGGAAACATTTCACTTTACTCCTGCCTCCTCTATATACTACTGCTATGGGAGTCTATCAAAGATATGAAATACGTGGGAGGACACAATCCATTCGAAGAACATGTTACTTACCAACTGTAACGTTCTTTCGACTGGATGTTCCTCCCACGTATTCCTTATCGCCCCTCCCATCCTTCCGCACAGTAAAACTTCCCTTGTAGTTGAAGCCTACGCTCCTTCAAGGTTATTAACCATTTCATGCAAAGCAAAACAGCACCTCAAAACGGAACTGAGCAACGGACGCTGCGCCAGACTATTTATACATATGGTGACGTTGGCGCTGATACGGAGGCCTTCGAGGGACGGCGACGCGCAGCGCCCTCTGCTGTGAAAATATTTTCCGAGGCCAGCAAGCTTGAAGTGGATTTATCAAAGATGAGGAATACGTGGGAGGAACATCCAGTCGAAAGAACGTTATAGTTGGTAAGCAACTTGTTCTTCTTGTGTAAAAACGAAATAACAGTGATTGTGATTTTCTCTTTTGTCTCTTTCCATCCCCTCTCTTCCGCCCTTCCCCCCTTATGCCTCTTTGAATTACCATTAAGTATCATGTCTGTATGCGCCGTAAAGTAATACATGGGATTTGTAATTTTTATTTATTTTTTCTATTATTATTTTCTTTTCACATATATTGTGGTTACTATTATTGGTATGTGGTAAGGACCTATTAAGGTCAGTTAAGCATTTGGGATGTGACAAGCCAATTATGGGTTCTTTCTTTTTCTGGAACATGGAATAAATATTCTCACTTCACTGCAACATATGATATAGTCATATTTATGCACAAACATTGGAACAGCTACATCACGCCATCATTTGGAATCAACAATTAGCCTCTGGGACCTCAACGTCTAGTGACGAGCACTAGTTGGATGTGCCTCATTGTTTACAGTTCTATGGTCCTAGGTGTGGGGACACCTATTGGTACCTACCGGAGCAGCAGTCCATCTGGTCTGAATCTTTTACCAAGCACAGTGGAACCCTGTCCACCCGACCACTTCCCTAGCTATATTTCAAAGAGACCAGGTTGCGTTTTAAGGGAAATGTAATTATTACGATAATCTGTTTTTATTTGACACTTCCAACTGGATTCCTTCCACTTCTAAGCACCCTAATATTATGTTCATTATTACTCATGTTAATGATACTTAATGTATTGACTGCAGAAGGATAAAGGGCCGAGTTGGATTGCTGTGTTTATAACTTGTTACTGCAGGTTACACAGACGTCTGAGGCAATGGGATTACTAACTGAACTATTTTGCTTTGCTATGGTATTGGGATTTATACCATGCACCGCTGTCTTTTGCATGGTCTCGACGTGATCTGGCAGATATGAAAGAGAGATGGGTCGGTTAAGTTAATGGGGAGGGAGGGAAAATGCAAGATATCTTAGCTGTTGTGTTGATGTATGTTGAGCAGAATCCCAGAGCTCTGGTTTGTTCCTAGGATTTCTATGTCAAGAGCATACATGCATTTGTGTCTGAGAGCCCTGCGTACCCTTTGTGCTACGATGCAATTGATGGGATTGTGACATGTACATTGATTGTAGAGGTGTAGAGTTCTGTTATTTGATGCCCTTCTGAGAGGTTTATTCAATTGCAGTGTGCAAGTGGCCTAGTTGTTATGGGTATACTGTGTTTGCGCATTGAGGTTGAAAATGTTAGTGCAGGTAGGTTAGTGGAGGACCTGGTGGCAACTTGTTACATCTATCCGGTATGGCAGGGTTGCCCCTTGATTAATGTGTCGGACGTGGTGCCCTTTGGGTAAGAGGCTTGTGAGAGATGTCCTGAGGCAGCCTGGAGTGGACTTGGTGTCTCTGGTAGTGGACTGTTTGCATTAATTGATCCTTTATGAGAGTAGTTTATTAATCAATTTTAAGGAGGTTTTAGTTTAAAATACATATGTGGGAGAATCTTTCAAGCCCACAGAAACAAATTACATTTCAACACTTTTAAGGGGATTGTTTTTTATGGAGATTCTGGGATATAAATCAAAACTAGGCTGATTTCTATCCACTGTAGATATTCTTTGTAATCTTTTTTTTTTTTTAGAATGAGCCTCTATAATTATATTAATTTAGAGAAACCGTCAGTTCACACTATTAGCTTTCATGCACAACCTACCATGCCAGATTTACGCACTGCAGGCACAACCCACAATGCCTCTCTCAATGGCAGACTGCACAGATGGTTTTCTAAGAACTTGTCCCCATTACCAGCCTCTATGCAGCACAGTCCATGACTGATGTGTTAATTCCGGCTTTCATTAAGCCACTTCTCAACTTACTGCCAATGCATATCTCCCAGTGAATTGACGTTTACTGATCAAGGTTATTTGTGATTAAATCAATTCAATGATGGACTGCCTTCTTGGTTTGAAATCCGCAACTGGTGAAATTAAAATATAGGATCACTAGCTGGGGTACCCAGCGCTGCCTGTGTCCTGATCGAGTGGTGTCTCGTGCCTTGGAGGATGTTGCTCTTGTCCTCTTGTCAGCAAGACTCGCTTCAGTTTGCTCTGGTGTCTCATGAGACCTGGAGGATGTTGCTCTTTTCCTCAAGTCCGCAAGTTTTGCTTCAGTTTGCTCTGGCATCTCATTTGCCCTGGAGAAAGTCTTGTCCTCTGGTCGGCAAGTTGTACTGCTGTTTGTTGTTGTGTTTCAGAAGCTCTTGATATTGATTTTCGCTTTGCATCAGGTGGAGCGTTTCCAAGTGATGTTTGTTTTTTGTGCGGCATGTTTCAGTTATACAATGGCTTCAGCACATTTGAGAAAATATTCAAGAATGATTGAGTTTGCTCTCTTCTTGTGATTGACTGTAAACTATAAACTTGCCATTTCCAATATTTGGAGTGGCGTGACAAAAGAAAATTGTAATTTATTTTAATTCACTTCGAAAATGTTTTAAAAATCACTTTCAAACTATATACAGTAGTAATACATTTCAAAAGAATAACCAACACATTGAACATTTTGCTTCAGACACTTTTCCAAATTGTGCCTCTTTCTTGGGCTTACTGTAGTAAATCGGGGTGAGCATCAGTAAATGAGGGTGTCTACCGAGTGAATTCTTTGCATCCAAACATAGGGCCTCATTCTAACCTTGCTGGTCTGGAAACAACAGTCCCGGTGAGCTTACCTGCACTGTTTCCGGATCGGAAAAGTACAACTCTGCCGGGCAGAAGGACTGGTGCAGTTAGAGGCACTCTGGTGTTCTTCCTTTCAGGTCAGAGACCCCATGAATTTCCGTAATAAGTGCACCACAGCTGCTCTGACTTCTCTGTCATCTCCCTCAGCTTCCACTCCACTGCTTCACTCTTTCCCCACCAATTCATTTTCACAAATCGCTTCAATGATGTGCCTCTGTCTGATTTTTCTACATAACCAATATCATAAACATTACTGGGGAACAGTCTTTATTTGTGGGTGAGTCTTCCTCATCTTCTTTGAGATCCACTAAGCCCACACCCCAGTTAATTTCATTTTCACAAACTCATTTAACTGCTTATTCTGTTTCCCATTTTCTGTTTTGAATAATTGTATTCAATTATACTTTTAAATGGCCACTGTAAAGCACCAGCTACCCTTGTATTCCATTTTAATTTTTTTTAATGGTTTCATCCAGTAGAATCCCCCCCTTTTTTTGTTTTGGCTATAAGATGGTGCTAAATATAAATCAAAACTGATGCATGTTATTGCAGCTACAGAGAGATGGCATATAAGGGGGGACGCAATGCTTCTAGGCGTTGTTTGGTTATTTACCCACCCATTGACTGCCCATGGCCATGTTAATCCCTATGGCACTTCTTGCCCCTCCCATCCCAAAACACACCCTCCTGGGATGTCTTTGAGATAACTTTATTAAGCCTTAAAATCAAACTTTGCACTGCCAGGTTATTTTCAAAGCAGTCTTATGAAAGCTTGTGTGTAGGTATTAATAGGCATTTGCCAGGCACTGGTACCACGTGTGTGCACCATTTTCGGCTGCTACCATTATTGTCCGGTTAGTACCATTACGGCAATGCCTGGCAAATACCTTTCCCATGTCTACATAAAAGCCAACATTGTTGGCATTGCCAGTGCTTGCTTCAGTGTATGCTTTATAATTTCCCCAAACCAAATAGCACAACTGGATCGTGAAGAATCAATTTGCAACTGATTCATTTACATTCTTACCATGAGGGGTGGGTGGGGGGGCACGCATTGCATTTAGACCAGGCTGTACTCATTGGTGTATGCAAAGCATAACAAACTGTGGGAACATGACCATTATAAATGGGTAATTAATTTGTGTTGCAGTTAATTCAGGCACGTATCCCTTCTATAAGTGCCAAAGAATTAAAATTCCCGACAGTTATTTGTACATAGTTCTAAAGGGTTGCGCACATCTGTCCTTTCCTGCAATGTGCAGGTTACTGGACAAAGCGAGGAGCTGATGTGTTTGGAGAAATTATGTACGGCAGCCATTAAAGCATGTGGTAAGTGAACAGTTCCTAAATATGTCTCCAGCTGAGGCAGCCGCCTTGCAGCACTGGTGGAATTTCCGTTATTCTTGCGTGACCTCAAGGTCAGCAACGCAGGTCTTAAGTAAATTAGTGCGAAGTTAAAACAACAGACCCCGCAATCTAAACAGAATTGATCATGAAGTGTTAACGGAAAACAAAGATCGACTATGCGGGGTCAAAGGTGAGACTAAATATAAGCCAGGTGTCAGCAGTTAATGTGAGGCACACCAGGGAGGGAGTTTTAGCAGAAACCTAGATGGGATTGCTTGAATGACGCGAGAAGTGGAAGGTCTTGTTTAACCTTCTTAACCTTAGTTAGCGAGGCGACGGGCAAGGTCAACAGTAACAATATCCTATGTACAGATGAGCTCCTTTTTCAAACAGCTCGTCGAGAAGTGCAGACGCTCTCTAAAATATGTGAGCACGCAGGAGAGAATTCCTAAACTCTGGGCCCTTTCCTATACAGCCCATACTTTCCAGGGCACAAACTGCTTGAACTGGTGCCTAACCAAGCCATCAGGCTGCATTACAATACATCCCTAATATGTAGGTATAATATTTTAGACATCCATCATGTTTTATGAACCACTTCAAATATTAAAATGTGTGTATCAGAAATAGTCTGCCTGTTGATCACAGTTTGTTGGACACAAGCTTTTAGAAATGCCATACTCTTATACACTGCCGGTCAGCATGTGGAGCTAATCAGAAATATTTGGCCCAGTACCAAATATCCCTTGGCTGCATCATACACCACGTGATAAGCAGGGACACAGTCCCCAGAAATACCATCCCTGCAGAACGTCAGCAGCTTCCACCATTTGCATGGATGCCACATCCTACTATTCACCCAAACTGTAGCGCTTTAAATCATTTGTCTTTGTTGTCTCGGGAGGATAGCTCAGCGGCAACATGCTCCCCTTGGAAGCAAGACGACACAGAGCAACACAAGTTCGATACCCGGGTCCGCGCTTAGAAACCTCAGAAACCTCTGGGTATTAAGCGTGTTATAAATAACCAGTCATGCCAATCATATCATTGTTTATGGCACGGCGTCTGATCCACGACTTTCTTACTCATTATACACCTCTGCAGCTCTTTTAGGTCCAGGGTAAGCAAAGTCCTTTACTTTGTAAAAAAAAATATGACGCCTTCTGCCCCCACTAAGCCGTCATCATCACCACCAGAGCCTTAAACAAAGTGTTGACGATCAACAGCTGTGAGTTGCCCTAGTAGAGGAATCCTCTGCCATTGGAGTCTGGCACAAAATCTAGCTTCTTATTTAAATTTACCCTCTCCATTAAGGAACTACTTTGCTAGGTTTGCATTTGACTCATTATAAAGGGCAACCTTTTTTGCAGGAAGGTCTGGAAGGTCAAACGCTTAGAATTCAACTCATTTGAGGAATCTGTTCTTAAATGAACAAGCTGCTCTGGAGACATTCCCAGAAAGCAGACCTGGTTAGGACCCAATAGCTGGCACATAAAACCCAACTGGTTCCTGTATGGCTTGTGTGAGTGCTTTCTGGTAGGAAAATGATAGCAGAGTTATGAGCCACTTATCACATTTGGTGTTGGTTTTTCATTCTAGCTGCACCCATAATGTCTCAAGTCCAGGGGAGTTGCTAGGTCTGGAAAAGACCCGGGGCTAAGCTGTTGTCGGAACTGTTGGGACTGGGGGCTAGCTAGTCTTTTGGCTGTAGCTGCTGAGATTATATCCAGGGCTACAACCAAAAGATCAGGGGCTATAGTCCCCTTAGCCCCCCCCCTAGCAATGCCCCTGCTCAAGTCTCTCATATCTTGCACAATGCAGCTATTCCCCATGATAAAATTCGGTATAGCTGCACACATAATGTTTCTCACTCGAATACTCACAACACCTCTGCCATTAGTATGCAGCTATTCCCACAATAAAATCCGGCCTACCTGCACACAAACTCCACACTCCAACCCACTTGCCAGCTCAACATGGGTGACTTAAAGGGACTTGGCCACCCATACCTAGCTTCGTATTGGCTAAAATGCACACACGCATTCTAACTCAAATTTCCCATACCCGGACTTCGGTCCCCAAGGTTCTTCCACCTACAGCACCTTCAGACCATAGCAATGGTGAAAGACTCTATATAAATGCCCAGTACATTACATTAACCCATTTCTTCTTTGCTCAAAGACTGAGAGGAATCAATCTTTAAGTCTACACATTGAGGCTGCCACTAGAGTGGTCCTGGCCAACTTTTAGCAATGCAGGAAACTGACTCCCTTTTTACTGGAATAGAAAAATGTAATAGCCAGCGAGGCTAATCTGGGGGTTGAGGGAGCTGCACATCTGCACTTAGGCTAGGGATGTTATTTTGAGAGACCTTACCAGTGGCTATCTCAGTTCACTAGGCACTTTAACAATCCCCTTCTAGCTGGCAATGGTTCCCACCGCGGCCTTTCAGTGACATTTTGTCAGGTCCAAATGATCTCATTAAGGTCTAGCTTGCAGTACTCTTAGTGTAACAGAAAGCAAAAGGTTTATGAGAACATATATTTGACCATGTGGTAGCAAAGCTGAATGCTCGCTCTAGGAAATGTGTATGCGGCCTTGGTTTACAGCATAGTATACAGCTATAATCCCAGTAAATAAATAGGCATTGTGACACATTCAAGGATCCTTTTTAGAGGACAGACGAAGGAGTGAAACGTAAGGGTTTCTTTATTAAGTAATGCGCTCAAAGTTGAGTCAAGATTTTGCTTGGTTTTTCTCATCGCATCATCAAGTTGGATAATAATTTTGTCAGTCTTTCTGGAAGTATTCAGATGGACACCTGGTTCATTATGAGGTTTATGCACGGTGCCCTCCAAAATACAAGGTTTCAGTTCTTTAAAGGTGTCTCGTCTCTTCTCTTACAGTTAGTTTCTTCAGCCACTGTTCCCTACATGGTGCTGTGATTAAATTATTTTCTTGAACACTGTGGGATCTAAAATACCATTTACAACAGGTTGGGTTTCAGTAATTAAATGCGTTCTTAATTCCGAATATAATTTACCACTGTTTCTTTTAGGGAGTCAGATGATTTACTGGCAATCTCCATTACTCCGTCTTGATCTGCCTCATCAAAGTACTTATTTGCGAATGTATTAAGTTCCCCTGGCGGGCACCCCTTTTCTATTTATTGTTACTAATGTACCTCTCATTTACCTGAGAGTATAATAATGCCCATTTCCCAGCATGCAATACATTCTTCAAGTATCACCAAGATGCCAAGGCCCATTCCATCCCTTTTGGGAGGCAGAGGTGTGCTTAAGTACTGTGACGAGGAACAGAAGGACTAGGAGTAATGAAAATTACAATTTAGTAATCAAATTATTACCTCCACGTCCCTGCTCCTCATCCCAGTGCTTACTTGTGAGGTATACCAAAACCCTTCAAATGGGTTTAGAAATCAGACTCTGACCAGAATGTATGATATAAGCAAACGCCAACACCATTTATTTTCGGCATGGCCAACAGCATTCTTCACCAAACTCCTGCATTAAGAACACCCCCTCAAAAGGAACTTGCCCCTTCAGTGTGCAAATGCAAATGAGAATGCCTTTTGAACATGTTGGGCTCTGTCCTGGTAGCCCTACATATGAAAGGCCATATCTCGGGTCTCAGCCATTGATGCTGACATCAGTCTGTTGGACTTTTCCTGCACTCCCTTCGACAGGGAAAGCCCTGAATTTTCATATGCAACCTTAATCACTTCTTTTATTCATCGACTGATGGTAGGGATCATGACCTTAGTACCAGGATTTGCCCCACCAAAAATGATGAATAGGCCTTCTGATTTTTTACCTTGGACTATCTTATCCAAGTACATAAGCACCAAATGTCTTACACCCAACAGATGCCAAACAGCTTCCTCTGGGGATGTTGTTTGAGAAATGGACGGAAGCTCTATTACCTCAGCCAAACAGGACTTTGACACTACTTTCTTCTGAAAAGCTGGGTTACACCTCAAAAATATCACCTTCTTGAGCCAATAAATGTGTTGGAGTGCATAACAGGGCTCCAATGTTCCCACAAACTCCTTGCCAATGTGATGGCCACCAGAAGGTCCACATTCAGTGTCAAGAATTTCAGATCAATATTTCCAATAGACTTAAAGGAGACTCCTGCAGAGCCCACAGAACCAACGATAAGTCCCAATGTAGAAGACCTGACATCATCCCTGGTCTGGAAATTACGAGACATATCAGCATTTACTGATGAATTTCTTATTCTCAGATTCCATTTCCCAAGAATCCCTGACAACCCAGATGGCTGCCTATTGTGCTATCAAGGTAGAATGGCTAATGCGATTTCAAATCAGTCACTCAAGAACTGCAAAATATCTGGTGATCAACATTGTAGCACCTGCAGCCCTTTATTGGTTCCATGTGCGAAAATTGCTGCAAAAATGGCCCTGGACACACAATATTGCGGCAAAAAGGCTTTGGTTTTGCTGCCGCAATCCATGTAATGGATGCGGGGGACACCCACGCAACCCCCGGACCCATTATACCATTTAAGGGTAGCGGGGGACACCCCTTCAACACCTGCTCCCCTTAAATGGTGTAATGAGTTACACCTTTAATGGGTCAAACCACAGCATTTTTGCCACGATTTTTTGTACAGGTGACATTTTTGCCACGATTCTTTCACTGCATACCCTTTCTTCTAGCACTATTTAGAGAAGTTTGCCCAGTGGCTGCCATACACTTTCAAGGCCACTAGTGGGGTCAATCCATGTATCTTCAACCTTCTCCTCTTTCCCCTTTGGGGGCCTTGGCGGCTCAATCTCCAAGCCCCCAAAATGGAACTCTGTGAATTAAGTCCCATGGGTTCAGAATTAAAGGGCAAGGAAAATACAGTGGCCATAGAACCATGGCTACTGTCAGCCCTATTACTTGAGAGAACCAGGGTCTCGTAGGCCAAAAAGGCACCAGGAGGATCACCTCAGCCGCTGAATCCTTGATCTTGACCATCACCCTCTGAATGAATGGGATTGGCCAGAAAGCATATAAGAGAACTGCTGGCCACTGGGTATTATGAGAAACCTAGGGGTATTCTCCCATTAAGACCCAGAGAGTCCTCTATTCCGGTGGCCAGGTGAGGGCCATCGCTCTTGGATCCCAACCCTGGGGGTTGACAGGCAAGGGAGGATCACCCCGGTTGGGGAATTTGGGGTCGCCTTTGTGGGAATTCCCTGGGCGAGATGCTCTGACTCTGACAGGACAGCAGAAGAGGAGGAGGAAGTCCCGGATGCCTTCATGCGATATGTTGATTCCCATCACCCTAATCCAGGTCTAATTTTTCCTAAATCCAATCCCGTCCTTACTGACCCAAGTGGGGGGAAGGAAAAAATCAATTGCCCAAGGAGGGAGAGCAAGAGAAACTAACTAAACCCAAGGCAGGAGTCAGAGGGCAATATCCATTCATCCACTAACGATTAAAACCCCAGGGAATACCACCAAAACCCAGGCTTGTATAATGAACCATCAGGAATATGGAAGGGGACAACTATCCCCTTAAGGAGAAGCCAGGCTAAAGGATTTCCCTATGTCCATTGTCGATTCTCTGATAGAATAGGGGTAAATGGATCTATCCCCAAAAACCTTTCCATTACCCCCTCCCCATTGCCAACAAATACTGGGACAAGGAAGAGGCAACCGGGAGCAGTGAAGATTTTCCATAGGAATAAAATGGGGAGTATAAGGGAAACCGGCTATAGAAAGAACTTAAACTGTCCCATTGATAGTCAGGCATTTACCAATTATCACTCACACCTGACTCCACTTGACTGCTTTTCCAACTAAAAGGCATGGTTCTACGCAGATTTTTGAGTGGGCTGGGGACCTTGTTTGGACCAGTAGAGCCACTGAGCAAAGCGCAGCAGGATCTATGGCCCAGAGGAGAATGGCATGCCGAGGAGCTGGCCCGGTGTTTCTGAGGAGCTGCAGGGGGGCTGCAGTGGGGTTGGGGAGCCGTATTTCCAGAGTGCCGGCACAAAGTGTCCTGCAGGCTGCTATTGGTGGTCGGAACATTGCTTGTTCCCTTGGGACCTGAGCAAGCCCCCAAAGGTGTCTGAGGGCCAGGTGGTGAGACCCTGACCTCAGGCACGCATAAAGAGAAGGGACCGCTCGTCACCACGATGCTGCCCGTGTAAGTCTTGTGAAAGTAAGTGAAAGAGAGAGAGACTCGGGAGCATGCGGCTGACTGCAACAGAGCAAGAAAGGAAGAAAAGCAGAGCATGCAAGGGGCGCAATTTGCAAGAAGGGTGCAAGCGACCCGGCAGAGTGTAAGCATGCACGGGAAAGCGGGCAAAGGTACCAGTGGGCACGGAAAAGGTAAAGTGAGTGCAAGTGTGCACGAGAAAGCTGGAGAAATTGGCAGGGGGTACAAAAAAGACAAAGAAGGTGCAAGTGTGCATGTAGAAACTTAAAGAAGGTGCCAGTGGGCACAAGGAGAGGGTGGTGCAATTGTACAGGAGGAAAAAAAGAAAGGTGCCAGTGGGCACGAGAAAGAAGTCAAGGAAACAGAGAGGGGTTAAAGCTCGGAGGGGTCGCGCTTAGGGGGAGCCGCGCTTAGGAGGAGCAAAGAACCTGGTATTTTCGAAGGTTTCTGAGGCTACCCCTTTAAAGAACTACATGTGAAAGAAAGCTACATCCTAACAAATTGAACTAGCGCTTTGAAATGTGAGAGGGGCCTAAGCTTGGGGAAGGGAACCCTGACAGACCTGTCAAAATGGAATCTTGATTATTTGGTGTTAACTGAAGGAATTGACGCTTGGGGATGGGAACCCGAGAACATTAATAATATTGACATTGTTTGAACTATGAATGTCCTATGAACAGTCTGTTTTGAGTAAGCTCAATCTTTTAAAGCTGACCAACCTACAACTGGTGAGAAGACCACCTGAAACCAATCCTGGTTTTCCTATTTTTGTTGAACCACTACTTTTTAAGTTTCTAAGACTTCCTAACACATTTTTGTCAAAGATTGAGGGCAAGCACAGGTTTAGACAAAGACAGATTTTTACTTTGGACTTCCAGACTTTGACGGCCCTTAGAAACATCAGTTAAGGGAACCATCCCTTTAATGTTAGGGCCAGTTAGGCATTCCACCAACCCAAGAACTTTAGTAAAATAAAGGTTTTGAAACGATTATCTTTGAGTCTGTGTCTCACTTGATACCATGCCTGTCTCACAGTATTCATGGTATCTATCCCTCAAGCCCCGTGACATGGGAACCTGGAAAAGAACCTCTCTTCTTTTGCATTGTGAGGGGAATGAAATAAGTCAGGAATCTGAACCCCAAACTGCTGACATATCAGTTGGAACATCTCCTGATGTAGTTCCCATGAGGCAGATGGAAATATTCTGCTTAGAGATTCTGCTATCGTGTTCTCCTCCCCTTTGATATGAAATGCCTTGAGTGACAGCAGATATTTCTCTGCCTAAGTCCATAAGGCCTTTGCCAACGTCTCCAGTTACCTGAATCTGGTGCAATGCAATCTGTTGACATGCCATGGCAAAAGTATTACAAATACAGCATTACCCTAGAGAATTGAAGCAAACACCTGTAGAGCCCTGCCTGCCACTGCAAATGCCCTCCAGTTAGTGGAGTGAGTCGCTTCCTGTGCATTACATCTCCCCATATGAGAGGGATTTCCCACTGTTGCTTCTGACTTCTGCTTGCTGTCATCGTGCTAAGTATGATCGGCAAATGCTGGGACAGAGGAACCTCCCTCAACAAATTCTTCCTATGCAGCCACATTTGTAAACTGCGTTTTTTAAAATTCTGAGACTCCATTACCCAGTGCCGTTCAGATGTGAAATTAGGGTTCTCTTGTTAAACCTGGCCATTGGTACCAAGATGGCAGATAAAGCCTGACCACAATCAGTTTGGGTAACAGTTTGGGTAACAGTACCATGATCTGGCTGTCCAGAACCTGACACCTATAAAAGTTAGGCCCTGTGACAGCTGTGGGTGCGACTTCTCCATGTTCAAGATGAACCCCATTCTTTCCAATGTTCTGCAAGTAATCTCCACATGCTCGAATAATTCTTCCTGTGAAACAGCCCTGCGGAGCTAATCATCTAAATATGGGAAGTATAGATTCCCTGTGCATGTAGAGATGCTACTACATACTCGTATATCTCATCCCCTTTCCTCCATCCTTGTGGGCGTCCCCCAACATGGGAACGGTACTGGAACCTTTGGCAGCGAAAAATTGGGCTTCCCCTTTAAATGTAGTATAGCGTACAGGGGCGTGGCCTCAGGCATTGGAACGCCCAAGGCCCTGCCCTCCGCCCTCTTACCTTGGTCACTTTTTCCGCACAGTCGGTGTCGGAGCTGGCAGCTAGGCGCAGAGACTTTTTAACTTCCCGATTGCTCCCGTTCTTTGTTTTTTCAATCTTCTTCACCTCCCTTCGGTGCCTTGCCTCCTCCGCTCATGCCGGCTGCAGCAGGCTTCACGAGATGCACATCCTACTATCGCACGTTCCTGGCCTCGGATGCCCATGCTCTCACTTCAGAGTCTGTGTTTCGACCACCGCTGGGACGCGTGTGCAGCTTGCAGCACTCTCTCGCTCACCAGGCCTTGAAGAATCGTCTTTCTTGCTGGAGGGAAATCCTCCATGTTTCTTCTCCATGTCATCTTAAAGAGTTTGTCTCCTGGGCCCCATGTCAAGACAAGGTAAGCCCTTTGTTCAGTACTTCTCCTGAGTACGGATACTCCTTCCCGGGGGTTTCCATTGGAAAAGGTACCTTGGATTCTGGTTCTGGCAGACCTGAAGCCGTTAAGCCTACTTGCTCCCAAGCTGAGGGGCTCAGGGGCTCCTCCGGGGTTTTCTGTCAACAGACCTAAGGCCGGTAAGACTACCGGCTTCCAAGCCAAGGGGCTCAGGAGCTCTTCCGGGCGGTGCACGGAAGGGTGATACAAGTTTGTGTTCCTCTTCGGCCCCAGTGGGCAAGGGATCGTCGTGTTCTACCTCCAAGAGTCGGGCCTAAGCACAATCCACCGTGACTGCCAGCTCTGTAGCTGAGAGCCCCCAGCCTACCAAAGCCACCTCTGAGGTCGCTGCACAAGGCATTTTGACTGCCGGCCCTCCGGGCTGAGGGCTCTAAGTCAACCGGAGACAGCTCTGAGGTCAACACTTCTGATTCAGGTTCCAGGCCAAGGAGTGCTTTCCATGTTTTAGCCAGCTTGGGCCCTTCGTGCTCTACCGCTCAGGGTGTGGTGCATGGCTGCAAGATGGCGAACAAGCACAATATGTTTATACTAGCTGTTCCTGGCATAACATACGCTGTTGTAGCATATCTTAAAGGTCAATATCAGTCGGTAATTCATAGGGTCACTTCTGTCGCCCTTTTTAAATTTTGGAAGTACCACTGATCGCTTCCAGGAAGGAAGGTCACTGTGACTTAATAATGGTCATTGAAAAGGCTAAACATATCAGATGGAATGAGAGGTATGCGTGGAATAAGAGCAGTATCTAAGTTTGATCACATAGGCCTCTATGATGTGTCTTTGTAGATGCGTAATTGCCCACCTTGCTCCATTGTAGATTCCCTGTGATGGTATAAGATTGCATACTAGCATAATTGTAGCACCTACTTTCAGTTTTAGCTTTTGAGGAGGCATTGTTCCTACAGTTTTTAGCTGTTTAGAGACTGAAACGTTGAGCTGTTAATTAGCTGTTCATTGACAATGGAACCGCCGTGCCCTTTGTGAAGAGAAGTGGGGGTGGAAAGAAGTAACTTCTGAATGTTTGCGATAGTGAAAGGTGAAGGGGACCATGTGTAACGTAATGAGCAATGTATGTTTTGCATAAACCTGCTAAGCTACCCATACTGCATATTAAGCATCTAGCTTGTTGTATTGGGTAATCAAGCTGATAGCTTATTCCAAGAGTGTACTGAATGCTGGCAATCATATAGTATGATCCCTTATATGGTGGCTTAGTAGTGCTTAGGCGCCTATTATAGTGAGATACATTTAAATATAAATGCAGTAAAATGCTCACTAGGGGTTAATCACAATACATGTATTCAGCTGTTCCTGAAACACACTGCTTTCACAGCTGCTTTGCCACTCACTATAAAAAGGTACATGTTCGCACGAGAAAAGCAAACCAAAAGTACATGCTCACCTGGGCACTGAAAAGGTGCATTGCAGAGAAGCACTTCCCAGCTACATCCAGGTTCAGAAAGGGGAGGGGGGAAGATCAACTTGGATCAATACAGAGTTGTGTTTTTCCACCAGTAAACATGTTTTCACTGAAGATTAAAAAAAGGTAACATCACATTGAGTGACGGGCCTACCTGATAAAAGGTTTGCACCCAAGAGGGCGTAGAGGACTCATCTGTGGGCCTTGCTCCGTGCACATGTGAGGCGCCCAGAACCGCCAGCACACTCCTGTGCAAAGGTTCCTAGCCAGTCATATCTCACCTATGCGTTTACTCCAGAGAGGGGCAGAGACCAGTCCAGTGCTGTCCAGAGGGAAAGCGGGGTTGGGTGCTAGGCTGATCTGGTCCGTGATGTGACTTGTTCAAGTTTTAACTTGATCTAGGAATGTAAGACTTTGTGCTCTGTGTACTTGTGATTAATTACTTGCATTCAAGTATGTTATATTCTGGTTTTGGCTTTTTCTAGAGTGAGATCATTGTGTGTCACATAAAGCTCGAACCTGAGAGGGGAAAATGGTGTACCATTTTGTGTTTGGGCTGGTCCCAGGAACAAGCTCAAGTTACACCAAGTATTAGCACCACATGCTAATCCTGTTTGTACAATTGGTAGATATTCTTGAAGCAGGTGGACTTTGCCATTTGGACAGCAGAGGGAAACCTAACACTGATAAATTGCATCATCTGAGTATGGAAACATACCTAAGCGTTTTATATATATATAGATTGCATCAGCAGTTTTGACATTTATCTTGCGTGCATGCGTACAAATCTACAATGTATCAACTTAAACACAAAGTAACACTAAAAGTAACACAACCCATTCCAATTAACTACACTAGTTACATGTTAAATTACAACATTGCGTCAACATCGCCATTCCCCCAGTCATGAATATGGCATCCGCAACATGAACCCTGCTTTCTCATTGGAACCTTTATCGACCACCTTAACAAATCTGGTGGTTCATCTGTATGTGGTGCGGGTCTAAGAGGGATTTGCAGTTGCTGCAGGCACCTCTTAACAGTAGTCTTCTGATCTTCGAGTGGTCTTGTCTTTCGCTGTCTGCTTTGGATCAAACATTTTGTTCTGGAGTGCTAAGTATCTGAGCCAGGATATCTTCTTCATTGGTCTGGGCTTTACCTCATCTGATCCACTGTTAGCAGTCAGATGTTCTTGCCTGATCTCCTCAGTGGGGTTGGCAACTTTTGTTTCCTCCTTGCTAGAAATTGTATCCATCATAACTTGGATCCTCTCGTCTCTCATAGGGCTGCCAGGATTCCTATTTTTCTGCAGCTGTCACAAATTGTCGGACATATGACTGGCCGCTCCCAACTCATGCATTGCTCCCTCTTATATGCAGTGGACCTATTATGACCAGTATGGTGCAGTGATTGTGGCAGGTGGGGGCGCTAACAACACGGGAAGTGAGGGCAGAGTGAATGGCTGGTGCTTGGTTGGAGTTGACAAATATATTGTGCCATTTAAACAGCTTATTGTAGCAGAGTATTCACCATAATATATAAATCCATAATACATAAATCATTGCATTTTAAATTGTTAAGCAAAAGAGCAGATATAGAAGGCCAGTGGATTATGGTTAAAGGAATTGTGAAAGTACCAAAGCTGATGTTAATTAACATATACAGTCTGAATCACAACTCTTCAGAATTGTATAAAAACATATTTCCCTTGAGGCATGCTGATATTGATACAGATTGGATAAAAGGAGGAGGTTATAACACAATTGTGGGTTTAGATAAGGAAAGACCGTCTGCCAAACACAGTCACTACTGAAAGGTGCCAGTACCATAAAAGAGGCTATGAATTTATATTAGTTAGTGAATGCTTGGAGGGTGCTACACCTGGAACAAATGCAATACACATTCTATTTGGGCATCCATGATTCCTCAACTAGAGTAATGGTGTTAAGTGTCAAAGGAATTATTAGGCCACATGGAGACATGCACAGTTCTCGTACCAACTCTCTCTGGATAATATCCAAATGTTCTTCTCTTTCCATGAGCTCTCCTCTGACTTCTCTCTCTATCAAAATGTCCAACTGTCTCTCGGCCATTAAATATTGGATGGCTTCACACTCTCTGATGTTAAACTCCACCAAAACAGATGTGCTCTTCTTCCCCTCCAAATACTCTCTCCCATCTCCTCCACTGTCTATCCAGTTCCCACCTGACACTCTCCCCTATTCTTCTTCAGCTAGAAACCTCAGCGTCATCTATGCCCCCTCTCTCATCTTTTCTACTTTCATCTTCAAAACTGCAATGGTGGCTAACCTCAACCTCCTAAATATTAGGAAATTTAGGCACCCCCTTCCTTTCAACACTGCTAAGCATCTCTTATACCCTCATGTCTTCTCTAAACTGGACTACTGTTCCAGCATCCTCTTTGGTCTCCTCAATTGTGCTTTCTTTCCTCTCAACAAGATCATTAACTTTGCTATCAGGACTCTATTTGAACCCCCTCACTTCACACCTACTTCCTCATACCATCACCAGGCTAGATTGTTGACGATGCAAAACAGGGCCAGATTTGAATTTCTTCTCCTGGTTCACAAATCTATCCATGGTAAGGCACCATCATATCTATCCTCCTCTGTCCAACTCCACAAGCCTTGTCGTAATCTCTGCTCTGCCACCTCGACTACGCTTGCAGCACCTCTCCCTCCTGTGCTTCCTCTCAACGTCTGCTCTTCCCTCTTCTTACTCATCTTGTATGGAATTCTCTTCCACAGACATCCGAGAAGCACCCCACATGGATTTGTTCAAAACCAGACTAAAAGCTTCCCTCCTCATCTCCGAGTTACCCTCTTAATCTACCTCTCATTTGTCATGGTTGTGACTTGGTGAATGATAAGAGCACACAATGATAAGCTATAACAATCCGATATCACACCAGTGTCATCTCTGTGAGCAGTTGTGATTGTAACACTTACCTGGACTCCTCAGGAGTGTAATACCTTCCCAGCCTGTGGACCTGATACCTTGGAGCCTTTAGTATTCTTTTTCTGTTTGAACAAACAAATGACAACAATAGAAATGCTATAACATCTATTAACTGAGATAATACTACATGAGATGTGTATTCCCTTAAATCACTCCCTTCTAACTCTAGGGGTGAATTTCCTTCTCACCTGTGTTTTATTATGGTGGAGCTCTCCATCCTGCTTTTCTACAGGGGGGCGTTGAGATGGAGAAACAATGGTAACTTGGGTTGCTGATGAACTCTATAGCTTCTTGCCTTGAAATGTCTCTTCTTTTTAGAATGAGTCTTTGGGTAAGTAAGCAGGTGAAGATACTATAATCTTTAAGGGCTTGAATTGATTCCTATGTTGGAGAGATCTCTCTTTCTAATTACTCTTGTTCTTTTTCTCCTTTTTTGAAGTTCTAGGGTAAAGAATTATGGCTGCAGAGTTACTCAGGATGATAAATCGTTTTTAAAACGTAAGTTCGCCAATACGGAGTAACTGTAGCTTTCAAGTTGGAGCGCAGTAACAACTGTGAGTGAAAACTTGAAGAACCTTCAGGTACGTAGACGCTTATAAAAACTTATTCTCTGTTAAACAGTTAAGTTTGTTTTCTGATTAAATATCTCTTGTGTTGTCTGCAGGTTTTTTTTTTTGGAAAGCTGAGGGAAAATAAAACTTTGTGAGATGTGGTGGCTGCAGAAGAAACATCTGACTGAAGATGCTGCGGCTGCGAGCGAAAAATTGCTGCCTGAAGATGCTGTGGCTGTGAATGAAACTTCTGACTGAAGATGCTGCGACTGCGAGCGAGTAATAGTTCTTAACTGAAGATAACAGCTTCGGAGATAACTTCTGTGGGGTAAGTCTCTTTTGTGAACTATGGTACTCTGTAGCTTTTCGTAAAAATAATGTCTCTATTATCTCCTTTTCTTCACAGGCTCTGTGAGGAGAAACGCTGGTAGTGTTACCAGCTGTCAGCGGAACAGACGCGAAGCGCGCTTTGCAACGGAGGCAGGGCTTAAGTAGCTCCTCTGCAAATATGGCTAGAACTGTGCTGCTACTTGTAAATGGGTTTTGCGGCGGCCATGTTAAGTGTATGAAATTACTGTTGAACATCACAGGAATCTATGGAAGTATATGCTGTGGATGGTGTAAATGCCATATGTGCCAGGCTAATACCCACCTTTGACCTGCTGGTTGATATAATGTTCCATGCCTAGCCTAACTGCCTGAATGAGGACTATGCTCACTGACTGGGATCATGACGGTGATAGGGCCGATGTGTATTGGCCTGAATGCTAAATGTCTCATCAACTGCCTTGTGCAGCAATAGCCCGGGTGCTGCCTCTTTTGATTCTCCGGTTGGAAGGGTTACACCTTCCCCCAGGGCTTCAGAGGCAGCACTGGCCAGCCTCACACTATATAATGCTGATCACTGGAATGCATTTGAAGCTGTGACATGGGTAGGAGGCCCGAATCGGAGTAGCCATAGAGGGGAGGCATATTTTCTGTTAGGGCTCTTTCCTTTTTCCTGTCCCCTCCATTTCCTGCAAGCAACCCACCCTGGGTGTGGTGGCAGAAGGTAAATGGCACTTGTTATAATAACAAGGATTGGATCCTTTAAAGCAGGCTTTCTTTAGACCAATCCCCAGTGGCGTTTTGCCTTTAAAAGGAGATGGGCAGCCCCTCATTCTTTGATTCATCTTTTATTATTGTTATTGTATTTATTTAGCGTGGACCTAGCTTTGGGTAGTAACAGAGCACTTTTCAAGTCATTTGGCAAAGGACACATTAAGGGAAGCAGAAATACAAGGGACAAGGCATCTAACAGGGGAAAAAGGGAGGGCTGCAATTTTGCAGGAAGGGATCTACAAGCAACCAGGGCAGGGGTAAGGGGTAGCAAATCACCCAGTCTCAGGTTCGAAGAGGAGTAGAGTGTGTGTGGACCTAGGTATTAGGGAGGAGCCATTCCTTGAAGAGGAGAGTCTTGAGCTCCTTCCTGAAATGTAGAAGTGAGGGGGAAAGTCTGGTGTTGACAGGGAGGAGGTTCCAGAGCCTGGTGGCGTAGACGGAGAAGACTTGTCTTCTGGTTCTTTCCTGCACCATCAGAGTTCAAGTCTACACAGACCCTTACTTCTGATGGATCATAAGCCTCTGAAGATGCTGGTTTCTCAGTAAATTAGCTTGGGGACTTAAGGGCAACAGCCTTGTGGTTGATGCAGTAAGATTTGAAGATGATACATGCTTGCTGCTTTTGCAGGTGCTGTTCGATGAGGGTCGGAGTGATGGGGTTAAATTTTCAGAGTGTTTTAATGAGTCGTGCTACAGCATGCAACACACATGTCGGGTGCCAGCGCAGTCACTGGAAGGCCTTGCAGAAGGGCATTACCACCATCAAGGCAGGAGAGGACCAAGGGTGTCATCAGAAGTTGGGCAGTGTGGTAAAAATGCGGTGGTAATAGCATTACTGACGTATTACTGCACTGTCCAATCATGAGTTTGGGGGACAGTAGGAGGATTCACCTTCAGCTAGAAGCTGGAGGTGAATGTGCCGACATTCCTCCCATTTGCAGCGTGATTACCGCTGCGGTTATTGCGCCAAAAATTCCCCATTGAGTCCCATGGACTATAAACAAATTGGAACTTACACCACCACCGCCACTTGCGATCCAGAGATCCAAGTGGCGGTAATGGTAATTGCGTTGGGCAGTATTCTGGATGATTTACCACTGGGATACTGCCCAACTTCTGATGAGGCCCCAAGGCTTGAACAGCAGATGCAGTTTTTTTATGGGACAAATGGCTTTTGTATTATTATTTATTGATCATTTGTTATGTACTTATACAATAAACTTGTGTTTCCAAGCGCCACAAGGCAAATGGGGAGGGAACAAGTAAATACATTGCAAAAGAACAGTAAGTATGCAAATATGGTCCTACTAGGCCTTGTGGCATATAGAGGTGCAAGTGCAGTGAAGAGAAGTGCAGGAGGTAAGGAAGGGAGGGAATTAGGGATAGACAAGGGCTGGAGAGCCCGGGAAGGAAGTGCAAGGGTTGTCGGGTAGGAGTCCACTGAGTAAGTGCTGAGCGGAAGGATCCCAAGGAGTGGGATGCACAACCACTGTGTAGGGGGACCCCAGGGGCAATGCTGAAGGGGGAGGGTACTTGTGTTCGCAGTTCAGAGGGCCTGGTAACTTGTAAGATTCATGAAGGTACCAATCCGTCAGTTTCAGTGGCAGAGGATGGTTAGCAGGGAAGGGAAAGCGAGTTTTGAAAAGTTTCCAGAGTTTAAGGAGGTCCGATTAAAGTCTGAGAGGGGCAGTGAGGCTGTTCCAGGGAGAGGCACCAGCCAAGGAGAGAGCCCTGCCCCTCACTCTCATCTTGGAGAAGCGTTTAACAATCAGAGAGTTAGAGGAGCGGAGGGCTCTAGTGATGAAATATTTAGAGGAGTCAAAGATGACCATGAGGTTTTTAGCAGGTAGGGGGCTCAAATAGGCCGGCTAGAGGGTAGATGGGTAACATGGCGCAGGAGTCCGGATAGGAAGGTTCTCCAGCATGGGGTCTGGCATGGATTCACATGCTCATGAATATTCCCCGTCGTCAGGCTGGGAATCCTCGGTAAAGAAAAATCAGTACCGATCCCTTCTAGCCGGCGTTGTGGATGGGTTCTTAAGGGCGAGACCCTCATCCCAGATATCTTCCAGTAGAGGTACAGCGAGGACCGTCTTACTCTTGGTCTCGCTCCGTTGATAAAGGAAACCTTCCTTCTTCTTCTCTTCCGGGCAGAGCTGGAAAAGCTCGGATGCCCTGGCGATCATGGCGTGAAACGATCCAATCTCGTCGGGCGGGGAAGCCCGGGTGGGAGGTGACGACGGGAGATCCTTGTCGTAGACCTCGTCGTCAGTACCCGTCGCGGCCGTGTCAGTCCCCGTATCATCCCCACGTGTCGTGGACGGGGAGGAGGGCTGAGCAGGGCGCGAAGGTTAAAAAGGAGGTGGAGGATGTATCCTTCTTCTCTTAAGAGGAGGGCTCACAGAAGGGCCTGGCTCCGGGTCCCCCGTCGGGAGCGGTTCCTCCATTGGTGGTAACGGCAGTCTCGTCCTTATCTCCGAGCATAAGGACTGTATAGCCAACAAAATGGCCGCCGAGTTGTCTTGCAGCACTGGTTGAGGGGGTTCCGACGGCCGATCAGGCGCCCCGTCGGCACCCTCGACGTTCTCGTTGTCTCCCACATCGGGGTCCCTCCCGATAGGATGGTCTTCCTCCACGCCAGCGCCGTGGCCTAAGACTTCGATCAGCTCCTCCTCAGAGGTTGAAGCTGAATCCACGACGACCTCCTGCCCCCCCTTTCTCTTCTCCGTCGGAGGTTTCACGGGGGTCCTGTCGATGGGCATGAGAGAGGACTCCCTCCGCGGTGGCAGGGAGATTCTGGGCCCCGAGGTCGCCACCACTGGTGTAGCCTCCACAGGCTGAGCCAGGGCCGCCACGACTGTCTCGATAGAGGCCTTGGCCGGATGGATCAAGGCTTTCACCACCTTAGGTGCGCTCACTGCCTTCTCCTTGGGGGGAGGGTCATCACTTCGCTCCCCCTCCGATGGGGCTTTCGAGCACGACCGGGGTCTCTCCAGGAGCTTCGCCGGGTGCTCGGCCTTCCTCTTACCCGAGCCAGAGCGTTGGCTCGTGGTTGATGGTGCCGGGGAGGATGCGCCCTGCCTTGCGCCCGTAGAGCCCGACTGTTCGGCGCTCCCGGTGCCAGCGGACTCGCGGTGCTTGGTCTTCTGTTGGACCCCCGTCGCCGGGGCGCCCTCAAAGGTCTAAGAAGACCGCTCGGACTTCTTCTTCTTCTTCTTCTCGCCTGACGGGCTCTTTCCTTCCAGCCAGTTGGCGAGACGCTGATGGTGGTCCTTCATGGTACATATTGCCGCAAAACGCACAGTCCTTCTCCACGTGCGTCTTGTCTTCATGCAGGCAGTAAAGGCAAAGGGAGTGTTCGTCCTCCTTAAAGACATTCTGAAGCTGGCATCCAGGGCAGACCCTGAACAGCTTCCCTTCTCCTTGGCCATGCTCGAGAAGGGCCTGAGAAACTTCTGGAGTCCTCCAAAAGCGTGGCTCGACGAAATCTTCAGCCTTGAGGGGCGTAGAAGAATCCGACACGGGTCCCCGTTGATCGGATAAAGAAACGGTGGAGCTAGAGGCTCTTTTGACCGAAAAAGAGAAAATGTTCCTAAGAAAAAGCGTGAAAAAAGCACTAACGCTTGAGAGCAATAGCACGAGGATCCCAACACTTGAACGTGCGGTAAAAATCTGAAGATGGCTGCCAGAGGCGGGGCTTAGGGAGAGGGCAGTCATTGGCTGTGGTCAGTATGACGCAGAGATCATTGATTGGTTACTACTACGAAAGACAGATCAGAAACGAAACTAATACTGATTTTTCTTTACCGAGGATTCCCAGCCTGACGACGGGGAATATTCATGAGCATGTGAATCCATGCCAGACCCATGCTGGAGAACAACAGTTACAGGTAAGTAACTTGTTCCATCTCTGTTTTACTGGCATTAAAAGAGAGGTCATTAGCCATCACAATGCCTGGATAGCGAGACAAGCTGTCGGAATGAGTGAGGGGGAAAAGGAAGTGGTAGAGGGAACTTTGAAGGAAAGCTGTGTGTCATCCATATAAAACTGGAAATGAATAGAGAAGGAGGAGATCAAGTCAGCGAGAGCGGCAAGATAGATATTGAAGATCCATGGCGATAGGATAGAGCCCTGGGGAACACCACAGGTAGAGAGTGAAGTGGTGGAGAAGAAAGGGCCCAGCTGGGATGGGCAGTTAGTGAGAAAAGTGATCAGCCAATCCAGTGCCTGGTCCGTGATGCCGAGGGTATCCCAGAGCCGTGTTATGGGGATAGAGTGATTTACTGTGTCAAAAGCAGAGGAGAGATTGAGGATAATTAGAACAGCAGGAGAATTAGAATCCAGATTTACGAGCCATTTCTTCACAGGTGTTCAGGAGAACAGTTTCTGTGCCTTTGAATGCCCGGAATCCAGATTGATGGTCATGGACGCAACCAACATGTTCGGTATGGAGGGTCAGTTGGAGGAGTCCAACTTCTACAAGAGTATACCCAGGAAAGGGGTGGTGGAGATGGGTAATAGTTAGCCGGGAAGGAAGGGTCAGCAGACAGCTTTTTTAGGAGATGGTGCACAAGGGAGTGCTTGAGAGAAGGAGGGAAGGAGCCAGTCGTGATTGAGTGGTTATAGAAGTCGGCAAAGGCTGGCCCAAGAGAGGAGATGTTGTCCTTAATGGCTCTAGAAGAGCAGGGGAGCACCTGCTTGGATGAGACCTTCATAGAGCGGACATCTTTAGCAACCTCATTAGGTGTTATAGGCAGGAGTGAGGAGATTGCATGGGCTGGAAGGAGGGGGGTTAGGAGAGGCAGGACAGTGTGAATCCGAATGGGGGTGGTGGAGAGTGAAGACAGGCTGTCCTGAGTATTCGCGGTGAAATGGGAGGCCAAGGCGGTGCAGTGAGCCTGGGAAGGAGGGAGAAAGGTAGAGACTGCAGTTGGATTGGCAAGTTCCTTGCAGATTTAGAAAAGTTCTGCTGTGTTATTTGTGGCTCCAGAGATGCAGGCTTGGATGTGGGCCCTCGTCTTAGAGTGAATAAAGAAGGGATAATACCTTTGGAGCACGCAACAGGCCAGTTTGTCAGAGAATGAACCCGAAGTCTACCACTTCCGTTCAGCAACTTTGCACTTACGTTTCAGGCGTTTCCTTATTTTCTGCAGGAAATAAAGCCCTTTGTGTATTCCTTGCTATTTGCTACTTGAAGGAATGGTGCCTGCCAATGTCAAACCCAAGGGACTTGGTGTAGATGGCCAGCTGGTTTGTGAAGCCTTTGAGTTTTATAGCAGTGAGCCAGGTCTCTGGATATTAGAGTGATTGTTTTTGTTGGTCAGCAGTAGGAATTGCAGTCTTGCAAGGGTTAAGCTTCAGGTAAACACTGGACATTGGAGGCTGGATCAATGTGAGACAGGACTTGAGCCTTTGGATGTCTTAGGTGGAGGATATTTTCAGGTAGAGTTGCGTTTCACTGCGTATCTGTGGGTGTGACTGTTATTATGTTAATTTTCCTTGTATCTGTTGTGACGAATAGCGGGATTCAGTCACTTCTCCCCAGGGAGGAGCCTTTCCTTGTGAGGCTAGGGAGGTGAGCCTGTTATGAAACATTCCCCCTAGGTGTGGCGGCAAGCGATACCTTACAGGGAGAGAATCCCCCCTGGGGCGAGAACTCCTGTTCTAATAAGGAACTCCCTTTTCATCACACGCCAAAGTCTGATTAATCCATACCATTGGACAGAAAACCAGAATATTCCTACATCTGCCATTGTCATGTCATTGCAGAAGATAAATACTTGCCAGACCTATTGTTCATAAAGGAACGTTGTCTCCTAATGAAGAAGAAGGTAGGGCAAATATTCAACACCCGTTGGGTCTATTTGTTTCTCCTGTGGGGAAAAAGGCCACACCGCCCACTATACCCTAAAAATAAAAAGGTGGTGCCAAAAAGGAGGTTCCCATGGAAATAGGGTGGTCGTCGTCAGAACCCTGGCCAGACAATGAAATGGAGACAGAAGAGGTAGAAAACGCATAAAGCTAATTTGTATTACCCAACCCTTCAAAACTCAAGAGCCGATAAAATGTATTCTATTTATTTGTATATGCTGCCGAAAGCTTGCAGGCGTCGGGACGCCAACAAAATTACAAAGGGACAACCTGCATAGACAGGACTAGCAGACCAGGTTACACAGTCTTAGTGTAAAAGTAGGGTTTTCAACCGTTGCCCGAAGAGGTTGTATTTCTTCAGTAATCTGAGATCTAATGGAAGTGAATTCCAGATCTTCGCAGTAACAATGGGAAACTATCTTCCTCGGCTGTTAACCAATTCAAATTTAGGACTTTCCACTAATGCTAAAGTTGATGAACGCAGCTTTCTTGAAGGCTCATAAGGAGACATCAAGCTTCTGATATACACTGGTGCTGAGCCATACAGTGCTTTATAGATCAATGTTGCCGCCTTACTGTACTCAGGCTGTGATCGGAAGCCAGTGAAGGTCTTGGCGAAATTGAGTAATGTGTTCTCTCTTGGACTTTCTTTTGATGATGTGTACCGCATCATTTTGTACAACTTGTAGATCGTGTAGGGTTTTCTTAGGAGCGCCAATCAAAAGGGCATTGCGATAGTCCAATCTGGGCAAAATAATTGCCAGTGCGACGGAGCCACAATTGGATTCCAAGAGAAACGGTCAAATATTCTTTAGTAGTTTCATGTAGTATGAGCAGTGTTGCACAATTTTATTGACACAAGCTTCAGAGCTCACAAGGAAGTCTAGGTGGAAACCCAGGGTTTTGCTCTTATTTGAGACTTGGATGCTGCATTCATGGATGTCAAAAGTGTGGAATGTGGGATCTAGTATTCCCTGAGCCAAATATCAACATCTCTTTTTTATTCCCATTACGACACATCCAATTTAAGTTCATCCAAGATTCTATGCAGTTGTAAGTAGTTTGCAATTTGTTGGAGTCAAGGTCGTAATCACCTTTGAGCTCGAGCACCAGCTAGGTATTGTCACCGTAATTGGTGAAAAACACCTTGAGCTCATCAAGTGGGTCACACAAGGGCCTAATGTAGAGATTGAAAAGTAACAGGGATATACATGCCCCCTGTGGAACGCAACAACTGATCAAGGCAGGGGATGAGGAGGAATCACCCCAACAGACTCTAGAGTTCCGATGGGATGGGATTGGAATGACGGTACCCAGTTGACCGAGTCTGAACTGCATTGTCCTGTATATCTTAGAGAAGCCAATCATTATCCAATTGAATGCTGCTGATGGGTCTAATAAAACAAGCATTCCAGTTTTACAACTGGATTTGAATGGTGGCGCTCTTATCCAGGATTTTCAACAGAATATTACAATTTGTTATGGGCCTCAGATTGATTGTGTAAAAAACCTGGCCTTGATCTGAAAGACCCAAAGTTTTGATGGAAACCTTTTTTATGGCATCAGGTACCTGAGTGGTATGAAAACAGTGTTAACAAATTTAACGAGAAACGGGACAAACATCTCTTTATGCACCAGAATAAGGTTTGTTGGAATTTTATTTTCTGTACACTGAGAGGGACATAGTGTAGACAGGGTATTCATCATGTCAGAAGAGGTAATAAGGGAGAAGGATAATTCCGCATTTCTCTCTGTTGGTGCAGTGTTAATAACCACTTTGTCTAATCTTGGAACGAGCCCTATCTACTTTAGCTTCAAAAGCCTGTTGTATTTTTAGACAGTCCTGATTGGATGGACAGAGAGGTGTACTTGAAACACCTGATTTTGCTATGGTTTTAATGATTTCAAAAAGAGTCGTTGGATGGTTATTTACATCCTCAATCTGTTTGTTTTAAAAGGTGCTTTTTGCATCACAGATTGCAGCTTTGTATATTTTCTCTAGGTCTCTACAATTTGATTTGTGTATTTCACAAAGGTTTGTAAGCCATTTCCTTTGAGTTTTTTTTTCTTCTTCATTATTGTGAGTTCCTTTGCCCACCCTTTATGGTGGGTGGTGTAGTCTCTGACTAATTTGTTTTTCGTGGGAGGCACTCAAAGTAAATGACTTACCGGCCATGGCCCTAATCTACTTGGGGACTAAACAAACAGCTGTCCGTTCAGACTTGGTATACCCCAAAGATCTAAAAGGGGGGAGACCAGTAAGAATTACATCTGTAGACGGTGATGTTGAGACCTATACAAATGTACCTCTACCTTTGAAAGTAAGAAACCAACCCCACTCATTAAATCTGCAGTGGTTCCAGGCCTACGGGAAGAAGTGAGATACGCACTGACTTCCCTGACTTGAATAAATCACTAGGATACTATTTTAACTCAGTATCTGACTACACTCCTATTGATACATGGGAACCAGAGTTAGGGAACCCCCGGTCCTATATGGGATTGGAGTATAAGGGGGTGAAGTCCAAAGCCAAACCATAGCTATGTGCAGGAAGGACAGCAGGGATAAAACCTCTCTAAATAGAGAAGGGGAAGCCAAACACATAAGGGAAATGGTATGTGACTTACCACAGGATTCAGCCAATTCTCCCCAGGGAGGAGCCTTTCCTTGTGAAGCTAGGGAGGTGGGCCTGCTACTCCACATTCCCCCAGGTGTGGTGGCAAGCGATTACTCACAGGAAGAGACTACACCCACACTCCCAGGGTCAAGAGCTCCCGTTTCATATCACACCAAAGTCTGATCAATCCATACCAGTTGACAAAAAAACAGAATACCCCTGCATCTGCTATTATGATGTTACAGAAGATAAATACTTTCTAAATACTGAGATGACTGAAAACCCAAGGATGATGAAGAATAAATACCTTTTAGGTACTGGGACATAGAAACTAAAAGGAGATATAAGGAGTATATCTCGGACACAAAAAAGGACTACCATGAGAATCTGGGGAATCCCCAGTGCATCAACATAAAAAGAGCAGGAGCCAGAGAACGATAGAGAAAGACCCGGGAGATTCGAATCAGATAGACAGGAGAGGCTGGGAACCCGAAGGAGAAGCTGTGTTTCACGCAGGCGGACAGCGAAGCAAAGGAAGTGCCTGAGTTGCACTGTGTACGCCGCAGACCAGAGGAAGTCTACAAGCCTGAGAACGGTTACCAGAGGGGCGCTCAGGGGAGGCTAACGAAAAGCCATAGCTGGGAAGTGCCCAGACTACCACAAACAACCTGGAGAGTCTACCTACCTGAAGGAAGTCTCAGGAGTGAGTCGTGACAGAAAAGTGGTGGCGTAGAAGGAACAATCGTCGACATTCATTCCGACACCAAAACCACACTGAGAGGAATACAGTGAAGCGTGTCAAAGGAAGGAGAAGGAGCAAACAAGAGACCCATACTGATGAACCACAGAAACATTTTGATGGTGATTGCCGGCCCGGTGACACTGCCGTATTACACCACAAGTAGCGGGGAAAGCGGGACACCAGGGGAAGAGGCAGATATAACGAGGGGCACACTCATATTTGTCATAGAACGAGATATGAATAGAACAATTGGAGTCAGCCTACTCATCCCGGTGAATGGCTAAAACCTTAGACGAGAGAAGAGTATTTAGGGACTCAGCCTACCAGTCCCAGTGAAGGAAAGGATAATAAAACTAAGGAAACTGGTCACTGCGTACATCACACAGATCCCAATGAGGAGACAGGAATACAAGAGACTGTAAAAAGTAATAAGAGAGAAGCAACACCACTGGTGAAACTGGTGTTAGCAAAATATGAATGTCGGGCATCCTTCAGAGGAATAGAAGAAAAGGATATCCAGGTGCTATTATACACAAAGAGAGGAACTTGAGAAACCAAGGAGAAATAAAGAGAGAGAAGTGGAGAAGTCCCCTAAGAGAACTAAATGAGCTGTTGCAAGAAATAGCAAAGAACTATTTGAAGATCCAGTATTGAAAATAAATTGCTGAAAAGCAATCCCAGGAGAAGGGAATCATTCTCCTGGTCTTTAATTAGGATAAGTGGTAGGGATATAGAGTAGTTTCAGCCTTTTCATTTGGACTTCAGAATGGACAACAAACACCCTTGTTTAGTTCGATAAGCTAGGGAAATCCTTGCAATAAAGAAAGGTAGGTATTTTCAAATACCTTCTAGTAAACCTCTTTTAAAATGGCAAACCCTGGTCTGCCTCCTCTTTCCGATCTACCACCCTGTATAGAGCCTCATGACATATCTTATGTTGTCAAAGTGCTGTAGTAAGGGGTCTCTTCTGGAGACCATAATCCGAGAAGACAAGGCTAGGGGGCGTGGCAGTGCATGCAGCAGTAATAGGAGAAAGGAACTGTTCATAAATATTGTGTGGATCCATGAGGGTTCTGAACAGTTCCATGCAAAGAATGAATATCATAGGTTAGAGGATGGATCCTTGCGGACTCCACGGGTTATGGGTAGGGTTGGTAATCTGGGGGAATCCATCTGAACGAGCTGGTGGCAGATAGCAAGGTAGGTTTTGAAACAGCTGAGGATGATCTCGCTGATCCCGATGCAGTGATGTAAAATGTCGATGAGTGATGTGAAAATCCTCCAGTTGTCACTTCTCCCCACAGGGGAGCCCCTTTCCTTGCGGCTAGAGAGCTGAGGCCTCTTAAATTGTTCCCCTACGGGTGATAACATGCAGGAGGACATCATGGGGAGGAACTCCCCTTCTGGGGACAAGGACCTGAATCTGGGTCATGGCCCCTTTATCTCCTAACCACACAGGTTAATAACAACACCCAACCCATCCTTACATATGATAAAGTACCAGACGACTGTTACTGTAATGTGTCACTCTCATTATAAGGACTGGGACAAAGAAGAACTCAAGAATGCCACAGTCAAGACTACAAAATGTGGGGAGAGACCCCCAGCCTCCATACTCTCCTTACATAATTAATTACCCTTACCCACCTTCCACATATAATTGCTATAAAAATAAAAAAGGCATTTTTTGTAGTCAGTATTTTTGCACTCACAGTAAACGAGTGATACCAAGCACAAAGAGTGCTCAACCAGCTGTTGTCACTTGAACTGACTTACGCTGCGCTGGGGCAGTCAGAGCTACTTAAGCTAAACAGTAAAGAAGGACAAGGAGAGTGACATCCGGAAGGAGAAGTCAGCGAGCAAGGAGGATGCCAAAAAGCCTGCAAGTTGAAAACAGGGCTTTCGAAGGCTGTGTCGAAGCATCGGTGTGGAGTGGTGAGAACGAGCCAATGGACACCAGGAAAGTGTCTTGTCAGTTGGCAGGGAGCCGACAACCCTGAAGTTGAGTCAGTGTGGTGGTGGCGTGACCTGTGGTGGGTGGACCGTGCGGTCCAAGAACTACGCAGAGACTGCAATGTCTTCTGTAGCTCAGCACCCTTCCCCAATCTCCTACCAGGTCTCCTGTGACTTGTGGGATACATTGACCCACTCAGCAGAATTCCCATCCATAACCAAGCTCCGTTGGCTCCTTTGAGCACCACTGCCTTGCATCAAAACTGAGTTTTGTAGCTACAAAAGGATGGCTGCACTGTTTTGCCGAGCCCCATTGGGCAGGTTGGAACAGGAAGCAACCCGCAAAAGGCTGCCAGGGTGTGTTCTTGTGTGTACTAAAGAAGCAAAGTGAAAGGCTGCGCTGCTTTGCTGCTAGCCCAAAGTTTCCCATTGAAAAAGAGAAATATTTTACATTTTAAATGATGCCGCTCTGATGCTCTTTTCATCTGTTCTACGTTACTCTGCTTTTATCAGTGAGGCCCTGCCATGCTCATCCATATTCAGATTGTGCTCCAGCAGAAGATGGCATTATCCCTGGATAACAGGCTGTGTCAGACCAGATCCAGGAAATCAATAGAAGCTTTACTTTCACCCGCACGGAAAAACGCTTGACTTTTGGGCTACAAAATGTCAAAAGGCGCTGCTTCAAAAGAAACCCTAGCTCTAAGGGCATATATCAATTTCAGTGAACCTGTGTCTTAAACAGATTGCTGGATAAGTGAAACTGACTAGGGCTGCAAAACAATGTTGGGAAGTCAGAAGGAAGAGAAAACCTTTTGAAATGCTCAGCCCAGCAGACTTCACCATGGCCCTCATTACAAGTCAGGCGTTAAGGGTTTAACGGTGCCGTCGGCGCCGTTAACCCTTAACGCCTGATTAAGACGTCCCGGGTTTTAACGCCTGCTTTTTGCAGGCGTTAAAACCCATGCCGCAAAGTGACCTTGGTGCTAAGTATGGTGCCGCAATTTGCGGCACCGTACTTGGCGCCTTTCCCCATTCCCATTATGCCCTATGGGGCAAAAATGGGAATGGGGAAGGGCAAATGGTGAATGGTGAATTACCGCCCCGCTCACCTTTGAATGGGGTGGTAATTCCGCCATGGACCATGCCGGAGTCCGGCATGGACCATGGTGCTATTAGCACCATGGTCCAGCGCCGGACTTGTAATGAGTTAAAATGCGCTTTTGCAAATAAGGAAAAATGCCTGTTTTAAAAGTGTAATGTTGAAAGAACACCCTGTCTTGGCCCAGCAATGCAAAGGGGGTTTGGCTGGAAACATATATGGGATGTTTTATTTCAACAGGCTTGCTGGTGATCCAGAACAAAATAAAATAAAGAAATAAAGGCATTGGCTATACTGGAAAATTAGCCAAACAGGGTTCTACTATGACTCAAGGGACAGTTGGGGGCGGAGGGCTTCCCCCAACAGGAGCCACAAGGGATTTCTGGGATACCTACATGTTAACTGTTGCCTTTTGAAACTTTGAATGACCAAGAGAAAGAAATATCACACGCTCATCAGACCTCTGTCTGGGCTTGCAGCTTGAGACAATAGATCTGGGACACCTACATGCGACTTTTGGAAGTGACAACTACCAGGGGAGCTCTGGGCTAAACTGACATTTGGTGGTAGCCTGAAGAAAAAAATGGTCCCAGTGGAGGACAAAGGCAGCCCATTTTGCCTCAAAAGTCTAGTTTATTAATAAAACTTTGAGACTTTTATCTCTGCAATTGGACAACGCAGAAAAGCGTAAGTTTCACAATCTAGATGCAATTTTGGTGGCTTTAATTAAAGACGTGGTAGACTTCACTGGAATATAACGGACAGAAATGGCAGAGAATTCGATATTTTGTGGAAAGTGTATATGGTGCCACTTTGAAATTCAAGATTAACATGCTTTATGATAATATGTACACATGTATAAAGTTATAGAATTTCAGGTAAAATAATTTCATGGAAAATGACGAAAAACTATTAGACGGATGAAACAAAGTCCTAGAAACGTAAGAATTGGACTGCCATGCTCTGTGGGAAATGTGCAACCTGCCTATGTAATTTGCCAAAAGGCCACAACTGTACAAATGTGTGATTTATGTTAAGATTGATTTTTGCCAAAAAGGACTGTGGGATGGCTTTTTACCTTATAAAATACAACCTCATAAACTGAGTCTCCTCCTTGAGGAGGCAATTAACTTAGGCTGACCTATCCGGTCCTTGGAGATAGGTCTATCTTAGTTCTGCCTAACAATATACCTTGTGATGTCACACGCTTTATAAAAGGAGTGGCAGCTCATAGGGACAGGACACACACTCCTGAATTTCCAGCGCCTGCGCATCTAGACATTCCATATCCACCTTTGCAAGATTCCAGACGCTACTGCCAGGCCAAAGCATTGCTGACCCTATCCCAGCAAGGCCATTGATCCAGAAACTACACTAAAATCCCAATACCAAAGGGGAAAAGCTGTGGTACCTTTTGGGAAGTATCCTGTGACCAGACTGGCTTTTGCCCATTACCTGCATGCCCGCTGTACCATTGCCATCCAGTGACCAGACTTGCCCAGCTGTTTGCTGTCAGGAGAGCCGCCTTGCAGTGACCAGAACCTTTTGAGTCCAGAACCAGGTTGGCTGTCCAATAACCCATAATTCAAGTGCGGATTGTGAGTATTTTCCCATAGCCACACATAGTCTACCCCATTTTGACTCTTTGTCCTATTGTCTAAGTGATCCTATCCATACCCTAGTAACTTGTTTAAGAATTCTCTGTGCACCCTGTCCTTGATCTCCCAGCGTTAGTGCCACTTTTCTATTCATTTCTGTCTTGCATAGATCAAAAGTCCTTAGTCATATTTTGAATAATCAAATTAATTCCCACATAAAGTTGAACATGGGATGAAAAGGTTGACGTCATGAATCAACCTTGGAACTTACTGTGTCTTTCTTTAACAATGTACTCTTGATAATCTAGTTTAAGTAAAACTTGCCTTTCTTTCCAAACCGATTTTCTCTTAGTAACTGCTTTATTTTACAAAAACCCAAATTTCTTTCACCTTGAAAGTCTCAACCAATTATCCAGCTATAGCCACTCTTTCACTTCTATATTATCCTTGTGACGGATTCCGATTCTGTGTATTTCACCCGTTTAAAAAAAAAAAACTTTTGACATTTAAAACTGAAAAAAGGTGAAAATGCAACTTTTACACGTGTGATTTTGACTGCACTGGGGTGCTCACTTTCAAATTGCTTTTCAACTGTATGCCTTTTGTGATACATTGCTTTATAGTTTCTAGTGATATTACATCCCTGATACTGTGATAAAACATATGTACCTCATGATTCAAGCACACATATAATTATTTGTCAAAGTCTGAGTGACATTTTAAGCAATTGCAAAGGCTTTTGAAATCTTATTTTGTGTGGGAAGGTCGGATTTTGATTCTGTTTGCTACATAATATCCCTGAATCCTTGCTGCTGTTTTCTGTCCACTCAGAACTCGATTAATTGTGGATTGAGGGAACATTGCCGGGGTAACCTTAACTCAGGTGCTATCGATCCTAATTGAAAAAGTGCTCCTATTCATTTAGGCTTTGGATATGTTCTTGTACAAGGTTACCCAAGTGTATTTAAGTGGTTTTCATTGTAATTATCACCCCATTGGTGATTGCTGTCCAATTTAAAAATTGTGTGATTTTCTTTGAATTTAAAATAAATATTGTGTTACCACCCACTGGCGTGGTTCTTGGTCCATTGTTACCCGGGGTATTGACAAAAGGGGGTGTGAGACAGGTTGGGTATCGGCTCAATTCGAATTTGTAGAAAACAAAGAAAAAGCAATCTAACTGCATGCTACATCTAAGGCTAAGGGCGAAGGTCCTGGTCCGGTGTGTGACGCCAGATTGGAATCCTTCACAGACTCCTCTTACCTCTCTGTTGTTGAAGCCATGTTCTTCATGGGGTGTTGGGTCGATACGTTCCCATAGAACGTTCTCTCTGCTTTTCTTACCGCTCCACCTGCTTGCTTTGGCTCTGCGTGGTCCGCGACCAGACAGCGCCGGCACAGTTGATGGACACCTGCTCGACACCACACTCGGTACACCTGTTCAAGTTCACGCCACTGTAGGTCAGTTGATGTCTGTGTCCTGCCGACTGGAGGTTTGCTTCCTCAACTTAGCTTCTTGGTCCCAGGTTTGTACTTCCCGGGTCTGCCATGCTTCATGCTTGCTTAGCCTTTCATTGGGTCCTTTCTCTATTTTCATTTCATTCATCTGGTTCCTCTGCAGTGGAGTGCTGCAGTCCTTTGATTTTGATTGTGTTCATTGGGTATTCTTCAAGCCTCCTTCAGGCCACCTCTTTCGAGTAACTTCTGTTCTTGACAAAGGAGTAGTTTGTATGACTAGCAGAATGTATATCCATTTTAGTCTTCCTAATCTTGGTGTTATCATATTTACAGGAAGAAAGGAAGATATATTGCCATAGCATACAGTAGTACTTTCAAATGGTTTCTCAGCTGACTTTTTAGATTTCAGTGACTCAAGGTAAAGAGTGTTATAGAGTTCCATTACAGAGCGTGAGTCCTTGTCCCCATGACGGTAGTATCTCCATGTGAGATACCGCTTTCCGCCACCCCTAGGGGGAATGTTGTATAGTGGGCTCACCTTCCCAGCCTCACTGGGAAGGGCTCCACTGGGGAGAAGTGACGCGATCCCATGAATCGTCACAGAGAGAACAACTGACCATGCAATAGACCCTGCCATCGATGCCGCAGAGACAGGAGTCCAGTAGATGGCTCAGGACGCCATGCTCAGTAGACAATGGAAGTACAAACAGGTTGTGTGAAGGCAAGAAAAATGTATGGGAGAATGACAGTGAAGAAATACCATATGATGACGCACGAGTTAGCCATTTGTTAATGTAAAAAAAAGGGAAGGGGTTTTTAAATGTAGACCACCACCATCTGCTGTATACAATGTATTGGGCACAATGAATGAAATCAGCAATGTTATAAAAACAATAAGCTTAACAAATCAGCACATGAAGAGCAACGTGCTGGAAACGTCACAAATTTCACACAGTTCAAAGATACAATAAAGACAAAGGGCCTCATTACGAGTCATGCCGGTAAGGGAAAAATGATGCCGGTATGTAAATACCGGCATCATTTAACGTCCCGTAGCATTCTGACCCGCAAACCCGGCATTAACGGCACCTTTATCTACGGTGCCGTTAATAGCGGCATAGGCGCGTACACGCGCCTCTTCGGGTAGTAAATACCGGCATGCCGGTAATAGGGGCAATCACAAACCACGCAAACATGCAAATACCGGCATCGCGAACACGGAAATAACGGGCTGCATGATGCCGGAAAAACGGGCATCGCGGACCACCCGCAAACAGCAGCCAAGATAAAAGGCAGCTGCCACAGGTGCACACAATCCCCACAGGTGGAGTTAAAGGAGGCTGTGTAAGTATGAACTGAGCACACCCACACACCACACACCCCCCCCCACAGATGTAGGCAATGCAGAGTGGCCCAGTACAAAAGGAGCACACCCACACACCACAACCCCCCCCACAGGTATAGGCAATGCAGAGTGGCCCAATACAAAAGGAGCACACCCACACACCACACCCCTTCCTACACCAAAATGCTACCACTAGCATTTGCAATCATGGCGCTGGAGATCATGCCTATACTGCTACAACTACAGCAACAACAACTACAGCTGCAAGAACAGGCAGCACAGAGGAGACGCAGGAGGAGAAGGAGGGTGAGACAGGCCCAGCAATTACCACCAGCCCAGCCACCAGCGCCTCGTAGGCAGCCACCAATCCCTCGCACCAGACCCAGCCCATTCAACCTAACCCCTGAGCAGATCCACACCCTGTACCGGTTGGACTGTGACACCATCACCACCATAGTGGACATGATACACGACATTGCCAGCCACATACAAATACGCACTGCCAACCCCCCACTACTGAAGGTGGTGTCTGTGCTACACTTCCTGGCCACAGGCACCTACCAACACACAGTGGGCCAGCTGCATGGCATTTCACAACCACTATTCTCACTCATGCTGAACCAAGTGCTGGATGCCCTCCTGAAGCACGCAAGCACCCACATATCCCTACCACGGACTGCCCAGGAGATAGCCGAAACCAAAGTAGGCGTCCATGCACTGGCAGGCATGCCCAATTGTGTCGGTGCCATCGACTGCACCCATGTGGAATTGGTAGTCCCCCATGCCATAGAGGCGGTGTACCGCAATTGCAAGCAATACCACTCCATCAATGTGCAAATGGTATGTGACTCCAGCAAGATCACCCATTGCTGCTCCCGATTTCCTGGATCCACACATGATGCCATGGTACTGTGCAACTCCATGCTACCCCGTCACATGGAGCGACATGCTGGACCACATGCCTGGCTGCTGGGTGAGTTGCACAACAGGCCCATGGCCATGCTGTGGGGTACTCATGTGTGCGGATGCAGAAGGGGGGATAGTACACCTGGGTGGGAAAGGGGGGGGGGGTAGTTTACCTGGGTGGCAATAGCCAGTGAGTGGACAATGAATGCAGAGCTAAACACTCCTCACCTGACACAGCCAAACGGAAAACGACACATCACTGGGCCACATATCACAAATAATGCAAATGGAAGACAACAAGTAAGAGGCACAACCGGGGCACCATGGTGATGGCAAGCAATGCATGACTGAATAGGATGGCAACTGTGCCAATGCGGCCTGTGTGACCATGCATAGTAAAGAGTATACAGCATGAATTGGAGGCTAAACATTGTCGCACTGCCACAGCACATCTGCCTCAGCATGCATGATTACACCCTGCATCATCTATTCAACCCCATCCAGTGTTCCACACCTCTTTACAGTATACATTCCATATTGGTGACTATTTGGTACACGTACAGGGACATGTGCATGCTCACATCCAATAGCTGCTGCCATGACCGTGCTCCCTGAAGGTGTCAGTTCAGAGTGACACACACCTATTTGTATCTGCTTGCAGGTGATGGAGGATATCCCTTGAGGCCATGGCTACTTACCCCTGTGCGGATCCCGCAGAACAGCCATGAAGAGGAGTACAATCATGTGCACACTCGTACCCGTGTTGTGATTGAGCAGGCCTTTGGCCTGTTGAAGGCGCGGTTCCGCTGCCTAAGCAGGTCTGGTGGGGCACTCCTATATAGGCCTGAGAAGGTGGCAAAGATCACCATGGCCTGTGTCATGCTGCACAACATGTGCGTCCGAAGGAATGTACCACTGCCACCTGACATTGACATGCATGGCCCGGGTGAGGATTAAGGGGATGGAGACAGAGGTGAAGGAGCCCCCCTGCCAGTACGTGACGCACGGGACGGCCATGCTGTATGCCAAGCACTAATTGACGAATACTTTTAAGATACAGGGACCATGAATGACTTTTGTCAGTCAGACACTGGGCCAATGTGAACATGCACAAAGGGAATGTTGTAATTTGGACATTGAACACCGTAACACATTAAATGGATGCACACCATAAATAACAATGTCCAGCCATGGATTGTTCTCCAGAAAACTTGTGTATTATATGAAAGTGCAAAACTGTGCCCACTCCCCCCTCCCACAATCCCCCAACAAACTTCCTCTCAAAACACCCCTGTTAACTCCCTCTCCCACCCCACAAACCCTCAAAACATCCCTGTTAACTCCCTCTCCCACCCCACAGATGCAAAGTGTCCCCATGTGTGCAACGGACAGTGCTCCCTTCCACAATGTGTTTTGCCACAATGTCATTGTCCGTGCATTCACTTCTTTTGGACTTTAGTGTCGGGTGGTGCCATGGCCGACTGTCGTGCGCTCCTCCTTATGTGACGCACCGGACTGGATTGCGCCGAGGTGGTAGGGCTAGTAGTTGCGGAGGAGTCTAGTGTCAATCGACTGTCTGTGTGAAGGTGTGGCCGCTGCATCGGAGCGTTGCCTGCAAGGATGGCCTCCATGAGTGTCCCCGTGCACTCCCGGAAGGCACGCGTGGATGCCTCCACTGCTGCAGTATTGGCTGCTATTGCCCTTTCGTTGGCACTCATGGCCTCATTGCCTGCTTCCACCTGCTGGCGCATGATCTGGAGCATATACTCCTGCTGGGCCTCGACCCTTGTCAGGCGGGCATCAAATGAGGTGTCGTCCGCAGGTCTGCAGGTTGCTGGCAGGGTGGAGGAAGGCAGGGTGGAGGAAGGCAGAGTGGAGGAAGGCAGAGTGGAGGAAGGGGCCTGTGCACAGCCATCCTCCTGGGCACTGTCCTCAAACAGCGCATTGTCTGATTCCCCGAGGTCGGAATCATGTAGACACGGATCATCGAGGCACTCTGACTCCGCTAGAGGTTGGGGGCTGGCAATGTGGCTTGGGGTGGGTGTGCCAGGCATCATTTCTGATTCTTCTTCACCTCTGTGGACACAACGTCCCTGTTGGCTGGCAGCAGGGCTACCACTGTTGTGGTTCTTTGTTGTTGGGCAGTGGGTGCAGGTGTCCCCTGCAGGGTTGGTGCCTTGCGCGGCACACTGGCTTTGGCAGGTGTCTTTTCCTTGGCCGGTTGTGTTGGGGTGTCCCTGGTCCCCTTGCGTGCACTGGACGTGCTCGCACCCCTGTCCAGTGGTCCACCTTCATCATCGGTGCCTGGGGGATAGAAGAGATGCAGGTCATCAGTGATGTTGTCAAATGGCAGCTATGTTGAATTGCAGTGGGATATGTTCATGCATTCAGCCATCATTTCATTTCTGGTTTGTTGCTTTAGGTGTACTGAGGGGGTATGTGGGGAATCAATGCATGGCTGGTGGGGTAGCATTAGTTTGGTCTCTGTGTGGTGGTTGCATGGGCATGGTTGGGTCATGTGGAACCTCTGTTGGGATTGGGGTTGTCACTCAGCGTCCATGTGGTGCAGGGAGTGACAATGATTATTCTATGGATATGTTGATGCATCACCTTGCCCACTCTAACTTCCCCAGTTGGGCCACGTCATGTGTCGTGATACGTGGTTGTGATGGTACACTCACCTTCCTCTGTGGTGATTGCTGCGCCGACCTCCTGATCTCCGATCCCCTCAATGGTTTCGGGGTCAATGAAGCCACTTGCCGTCTCCTCCCATGGCATCAATTGGACTGGGGAGTGTGGGCCACCGCCTGTCGCCATTGCGGCTCTCCGGTTCTCAGACAGGATCCTCCGGACACGGAGGCGGAGGTCGTCCCACCGCTTCCGGCAGTCGCGCACACCCTCTGAGCTACCTCAAGCCAGACCTCTTTTCTGCGGGTTTGGGCCGCATGCTTTAGGTCTGTGCTGCGTATTACATCCGCATGCTCTTACAGGGTGTTGGCGAGCATGGTGAGCTCAGCGTCCGAGAAACGCTGCTTCCTCTTCCTCTGTGTGGATTTCCTGATGGCCTTGGACATGATGATGCTCCTCTGACAGACTACGACACAGGAGGAGTGTTGGTTGTGGAGGATTGCAATGGATTGTGTTTTTAAAGATGGCCGCCGGCCCATTTCCCGTTCCAGCGCGATGACGTAATTTCCGGGTCCGGTTTTGCGAACACGGTTATTCCGTGCCGGTGTTTAGGGGTTCATTGAAGGCGGTTACGGAATGGACGCAAGCCACAATGCCGGTATAGGGGGGTTGGCGGGACGTTACCGGAATGGTGTTTTTTTTCCACTACCGGCATGGGGGGACGCGCATGCTCGCGCACTCGTGATCGGCCGCTGGTAGCAGGTTCTCGAGGGCACGGACACGCACTTCCCGCCATGCCGGTAAATGTGCCGTATTTTCCGGCCGACTCGTAATGAGGCCCAAAATGTTCAAAAATGCGCAAACATCAATATCAAAGGAATACTCACAGGATAAAAAATACAAAAACAAATAACAGTTGAAATCAATCAAAAATAGTCTATTAATCGATATAACATGGTGAACAAACAGTTGTATTCTAAATGATCTCTTGAGAGGGTGCTTAAACAGTCTCCTCCTCGCTAGTTTCAACACCTACAGACATGCCCAATGCAGGTAATGTTTTTCTCAGGTCTCAACGTACAATTTCTGAAAGAATACAAATGTACTGAATCAGTTAGCAGGTGGTGACACTACATGGAACCTCCCAAATGTTCTGATTCTTTTCACTTATTCTAAAAAGAAAATCAATGTAAGTGAATCCCATCTCCTCTAGGCATCTACTGTTCCGGGGGTTCTGTGAAAGTGGCGAGTCTTGGTGAATCTAATCTGCCTTTACCCACTGTTGCACTAAAAGTGTGAATGTGAAATAAAAACAACTCAATGATGTGGACCTCTCATGCAGATACTGCTCCACTTGAGAGCGTCACTCCAACGGGCCACAGCTGAGGACACCAAAGGAACACCAGGACATACCCATGATGTTGCCTGCAAAGCACAAAGTATGACATTACTCTATGGATTGCAAAGAAACCTACTGTAAGGCCATAAAATACCACATGTCTACAGTTCATGGTGTATGAATCTTGATTCCAATGACTCTAAATAAGCAGTGCATAAAATGCAGTACGCTAAAAAGGAGCATATATAATCATGTGTAAAACAAATGTGTCTCATTGATGGCAGAAACGAAACAGGACCACGCATCTTAAGTGTACATACACTTACCACATGATCAAATCCAGAGTGCCAGACCAGGTACACGCATCCTACTATTCGTATAGGGACTGGTGAATCTCCTCGATGCTGCAGCCTTACTGCTAGGAAACGCTGCCGATGTCTAGCGTCACATGAGGGTCATGTGACACCGCCTAAACCTCACAAAGAAATGCAACTAGACTGCTGAAGGTAGTCAATTGCTGGTGAACCGGCAATGTGTCGTTTATGGCGAATAATAACCACCACAATTTGAGAACATGCAGTCCAATTAGCAAGAGCAGGCTGAGCATCATGAAAAGAACTGCCGAATATGGCCGAAGATCACCAGGGTTTTCATGCCATTATGTGTAACAAATCTTTGAGTAAAGCCAAACGAAAATACATTTATCAAATGTGTATGAAAATCAAGCATATGGGAAGACGCGTAATAAAACATCTGCTTTGTATGTCAAGATTGAATAAAATGCATCCTAACGGATGTCATTCTTTCCTATGGTTTAGACCATAGGTAAAGCTTTGGAACATATACATCCAGTACTGTTCCCTGAGGGCTAGTTTTTCCTGTGTGGATTGGTGGTCCACTGCACTGATCTTATCAATAACCCACAAAGTGAGTTGATTTTGATCACATACATCGCTCGTCTTCCATGCAGTCCCAAACAACTGAATACCAACAGTGCTCCACCAAATGCACTACTCAGTGGGGTATATGAGGATCGAGCCACTCCTGCCCTCGGATCTCTAAGCAAATGTAACTTGCTATCATCCTGTCTCTCACACACCTGTGGGAGGCAGGGTCATCCGCCAGGTGGATGAGTGGCAAAAAATAACTTCAGACAATAGGATGCTTAATGTGATGTCCAAAGGGCACACGCTGGAATTTGTCAAATCACCACTAGAAATTCAACCGCAGAAAACAAAGCCTTCACACCGCAACCAACTTCAGCTGGAAGTGCAAAACTGCTAAAGAAAGCAGCTGTAGAAAAAGTCCCTCTCCAGAAGAGAGAGAAGGGTCTCTACTCCCTGTATTCTCTAGTGAGAAAGAAAAGCAGAGAATGGCACCCCATCCTAGACCTCTACTGCCTCATGAAAAACATAAAGCATATCGAATTCAGAATGCCCACCCTCGAGCAGGAACAACCCACGGGTACAGGAAGGGGATTTCCTACCGATGATAGACTTGGAGGATGCATACGCTCACATACCCATCAACCCAGCCCACATGCGCTGTCTAAGGTTCATGGGACGCCTGCACCACTAGCAGTTCCATAACTTGCCTTTGACCTCAAGTCTGCGCCAAGAGTCTTTGCAAAGTGCTTTGCGCCAGTGGTGTCACACCTGCAAAGGTCAAGCGTGGAATTGTGTCCATACTTGGACAACTGGTTGATAAAGGCAACTTTCAAAACCAATCCATGCCAAAATGTGCAGCTGACTGCGGAAACAATTACCACATCAGGGTTTTCTTTCAACATTGGATATTTCACATACTCCATGGACCGCCAGGTTTCTAGGGATGGACCTGGACACCAGCATTCCAATAATAAGGCCATTGCCAGAAAGAATTGCATCCCTCCCTCAATTGACAAAACTATTCGTATCGACAACCAGTTGCCCAGTATGACAATGCAACCCCTTTTGTGTATGATGTCATCCTGCATATTGCTGGTACCAAATTTCAGGCTAAGTGTGCCTACCTTACAAGAAGAGGTAGATTTGCAGTGGACTCATGCTCTTGGGAGGACATCAGCCATCTAAGTCATCGGTTTCATCAAGCCCTGAACTGGTAGATGAAGGACAGCAACCTGCAGAATAAATGATGCTTTAATCGGTCCACCATCACGTTGAGGACAGATTCTTCTCTGAAAGGTTGGGGGCTGCACCTCGGTCAGCCACAGACAAAGTGCTTGTGAGTTTGTGTCAACCGCGGAGTTCTGGCTCCATATAAACATCCTGGAGCTGAGGGTGATTCTTTGGGCATTGAGGTCCTTTCAGCCCATCCTCCAAGGGCAAGTCGTAACAGTCCAGATGAACAATACAGTGTTGGTGCCTGTTCAGAGGAGAAATGCATAGCGGTTTGGTGCTGGAATGCCCTTGTGGGTGGGACCAGATTGATATGCAAATGGTTATTTCGCCTTTGTGAAGGGTGCAGTGAACTAAAACGTGGTTGTAGACCTTCCCGAGTGAAAGAAATTCCATAGAACAGGTTATTTGACCCATGTTCGTTCTCAGTAGAGAGGTTTCCACACCCTTACCTAATTCACATCACAGTGTTGAGGGATTGTGTGCCGCAAGACAAACAGTCCAATACTGTGTCATGGTATCCAGTTAAAATGTCGAAAAAAATGATGGCGAAAAAAAAAATGGAATGTTTTTTTTTATTGTATGTTTTTTTTGCTTTAGTTAGTAAACATAAAGTGTAAATTTAAAAACAAAACAGGGTTTGGGGGAAATACAATTTTTAAAAAAAAAAACGAAATTTTTTTCGGCATTTTATTTCCGACATAATGACATTCGAAAAAATGTCATTCGACATATTCATTATAAACCCTGTGTCATATTTATCAAAGACCATGCTCGTTGAGCAAATTATACACAGAATTGTTCGCAGCAGTTTACAGATCATCATGTTTCAGTATCTGAGCAAGCACATAGTTGGCATCCAGTATGTGCACATGTGCAGCGTGAGTCAAAAAGCAGAGAAATGACAGTTAGTAAGCAATGATGAGTAACTGAAGTTTCGCCACTTAAAGATGTACTCTGACAACTCCACTGTCCTGCGATTGTGAGCCAACTGTTTATCGTCAATCTGGAGCAGTATAAATGGGAGGCTCTGACAGAAATGCTGTGCTAAGGTCACCAGTCATTAGGGTTGTCACATGCCTGCCAGGTAGCCTTGGGCAAGCTCCAGTTCAAGTGGCAGTGGCCGGAACCTGATAACCAATGTACGTTTACACCACAAATGAATGCAGTAGTTAAAAACGCACACTTCCACCTCTATAACACCAACCAGCTAAAATAATTTATCAGAAAAGGGTCAATTTAAGATTATAATCCAGATAGTGGTATTTTCTAGATTGCAGTATTGCCTTTCAGTCTATTTAGGCATTGCAAAAAAATCATTATTAAAACGTCAAGAAGTACAAAACCGTGCTTGAGAACAGGGAATCAGACCATATTTCTCATTCTCGCATGGGATTAGGGTGGTGTAGGATTGAAGGATTGATTCACTTAAGAGTCCTTACATTATTATGGAAAATTCTGAATGGGGTTTCAGCAGAGTATTTATCTTAAATGGCTCAGCACTATACCCGGTCATGTCTTCCCGGATTAAGTTTACAGGATTTACTCATGATAGGAAAATACCATAAAATGTCCTACGGAAAAATAATCTTACGTGTTGCAGGCTGTTGATTGCGGGACTCACAACCTACCCATATCTGAAGGAGTTCCACTCTACAGACTTAATATCCGATTAAATGACATTTCTATTATCTGTATGTTCCATAATAGATAAACTGAGCAGGATCGGTGGATTAATCTGATTCGTTTTTTGTTTAGCTGTTTTATGTTTTGCTTTATCTGTGTATGTTGTTTATTGTCATTGGATTGTGTGGATTTTGCACAGCACCTTTCAACTGGTTGTCCTGGTAATGAGTTGCGCTTAATAAATAATGTTACTGCTACTACTACTACTCTCAGTGTACAGCTTTGTACGTCTGTCCACCTCAACAGTCTACAGAAGGAGGCATTAAGGGAAATTGTGCAAAATGCATTTTATTCAGAATAGTGCACTGAGACAAAAAGGCATTAAAGTCACTCAGACTACTTTTAGTGTAGGCTAAACACTACATAATTCATCACACACCACTTCATTAAATCTCCAATGCTCTTGTGTGACATCAGCATGTTGACAGCTGTAATCTGATGATCACCAAGATACAAGTCATCATGGGCTGGGAGCATGACGCAAATTAATTTTCATTGCATGCAAAATTTCTCTCCCATAATTCGGAGACTAATAGGCACTCCCAGAGCAGATGATAAAAAGTGACTGTTTCACCCCCGCATTTGAGGCACTTAACACTCTCGGCTCTCCCCATCCTGCACAGCCTGCTCCTTGAGTAATACACCCTGTGCAATATCTTGTACTGTAATAGTCTCATCCGTGAGGATACATTTGTCTCCCTTTCAGCCAACATTGCCTTCACCCATGCCTCGCTTTCTAGGGTCCTGAGATCCCATTCCCATTTGTCCTTCAGTTGTGTCAGTGGGCAGGTCATGAAATTATTAATGACCTTATATAGCTTTGAAATCCCTTTCTCCTGCAACTCGTCCATGAAAAGTTTGACTTCCAGGGGGCTTTGCTCTTGAAGGTCAAAATCCTCCCGAATTGTGCCATCATAGCATGTGTCAATCGTAAATAGGTGTATGCTTCTATCGGGCCAAGGCCGTATTTATCTCTTATGGCATGGAACGGCATCAGCCCATCGTTCTCAATCACATCCCCACCTTATTGATTCCTGCCCTAGGCCATCAGGGTTGGTACCCTAATTTGCTTGCCAGGTTTCCCCCACAGCGGCTGCCACTTAGCGACTTTCGCTTTCCATCCCATAGCGCTTGTGGTTTCTTCCTGTAATTGCACCAGTCACTGCCCCAGTGGGGGGAGAAGCCGCCACCCTGGGTCCTGTAGAGTATTTGCATCAGTTCTAGTGTGCTAGAGATCCCCCCCCCCCCCGAACAACCATTTTTTTGCAGGTGGGCTGCCCAGTAGTACTTCCTAAAGTCGGGTATTCTCACCCCTCCTTCCCATACAGATCTTGTCAGAATGCTCATGGCTATTCGTGGGTTCTTACTACCCCACATAATAAACCCCCTCATCAGGATATTTATCACATCAAATTGTGTCTTGGGTATTCGCACTGGAGTGTTTTGTAATGTATATAATAACCGGGTAAGTACCAGCATCTTGAGCAGATTGCAGTGTTACTGACAGTGTAGCCCAATGTTTGGTGTCCTCACTTAATCTGCAGATTAATGGGTTAATGTTGCCTTGCAAAAACATCTCTTCTTCCCAATACACCTGTATCCCCAAGTATTTGAACCCCTCCTCGTCCACCGAAAAGTGACAGCCATTTGGCATTGCTGCTTTCCCGCCTATTACTGGTATTATTACCAATTTGTCCCAAATAATTTTGAGTTTGCAGTGCCACCAAACTCATGCAATGTTTCTATTATTCTTGGACCTCATCTTTCCAGGCCCCACAATATATGAGTAGATTGTCTGCATACATGGAGAACTTTTCCTCCGAGTCCCCGGGCCATTTAAACCCTTGGATCAGCGGGTCAGCTCTGATTCTCTGGGCTAATGGTTCATTCACCATGAGGAACATTAAGGTTAATAGTGGCCATCCCTCTCAGGTGCCCAACTGCAGTGGGAACGTGCAAAATATGTGACCATTGACCTTCACCTGAGCCAATGGTTGTGCATAAAGTAGCCGTACCCATCCCAAGTAGTTGGGTCCCAATCCCATCTTGGCCATTAATGCCCAGAGGAAATTCCACCCTACCGAATCAAAGGCTTTCTCTAAATCTAGTGCCATCACCACATGAGGACCTTCCAGTAATTCCAATGCATTGTCAATCCTTCTTAGGTTTATCCTGGTATCTCTCCTAAGCACAAAGCCACACTGTATAAACCCACCTATCACAGGGAGCAGTCTATTTGCTAGAGCCTTTGATAGTATGTTGGCCTCCACGTTAAGTAACAAAATGGGACGATATGAGGGATATTCGCCAGGAGGTTCCCCTTTTTATGAATGACTACAATGGTGGATGTCTTCAGATGCTTCAGAAGTTCTCCTTTCTCATGACTCTATTGAAACATTTCCCGCATGGGTTCACCCACCTAATCCCCCATTCATTTCCAGAATTCCACCGGGATTCTTTTCAGTCTGAGTGTTTTCCCTGGTTGCAGACTATTTATTGCTGCTAAAATCTCCTCTTGTGTAATATTTTTGTCTATTTCTAATTGTGACTGTTCTCCCAGGCTTGGCAGGGCAATGCCCATCAAGTATTTGTCTATCTCCGTAGGTGAGGGCCCTTGTAGCTCCTCGTAGAGCGCCTGGTAGTACTCTGTAAACGCTTGGGCGATCTTGTCCCCTTCCGAGTATTCGTGAACATCATTCATGGTTCTCACCCACCTTGCACCCTCCTCCTCCTCTCTCCTCTCGAGCCAAACACGAATCTGGTCCCTTTTATACCCCAATTCGTACACTCGGGCTCGTAAAGCCCAATTAGCTCTCTGGGCTTCATCTGTCGCAAACCACCCTTTATTCCCCAAGAGCTTTGTGTAGGGCCCTTTTTGTTTCTACAATCGGCGCTTGTACATGATGCATCTCCGCCTTGGCCACCTCATCCTCTTTCACCTGTAGTTTCACCCGCCTCTCTCCTTTACAAGCCCCTATCTCGCTCTGCGCCTTCCCTCTAATCACTGTCTTATATGCTTCCCATAATGTGACACTATTGTCCACTTTACCCCATGCAGATCAAAGTACTGCTCAGGCCCATCCAGGAGTTCATTCCGTATTATGTAATTTCCTAAATAATATGCGTTATGTCTGCACTCTCCATGGACAACCCTTTCATTCCCTTCAATTTTAATGTATAATGGGGCATGATCCGAGAATCCTCTGGCCAAATATCGTGCCTCCATTACTCTACCGAGCGATATGCAGGGCAGCAACCGGTAGGCCAGTCGGGACATCGAGTTGTGGGCACCTGAGTGAAATGAGAATTGCAGCTGATTGGGATGTAGGTCTCTCCACACATCCCACAGCCCTGTTGCTTCTAGCAATGTTGCTAATTTCATGCAAGCCTCCCCCCTGGGTCTCCCCTGCCCCTGCAACCATCTATCCATCCCCTTGTCCCGGACATCATTGAAAACCCCTCCATCTATGGTGTGGTCAACCCCATGTTCCGCTAACACTTCCTCTATGTATGCCAGTAAATCTGATTGTAGGTTGGAGGGGCATACACATTAGCAATTAAGACTTATTCTCCCCATAGGTCATCCATGAATGCAGCGTTTCCACTTCCTCCCTGTGGGCCCCATCGATTATCACTTGTTTAGCCTAGAAAGAAATGAATTTATGGATCAGTGTTGCCACTCCCTGATTCCCCCTGCGATACCCTGCATGCTCTATCACCGTATATTAGCCTCTCCCTAAAAACGGACACATCGTTCACATCAAATGAGTTGCTTGCAGTAGCATCACCTCTGCTTTCTGTTCATGTATATAATGTGTCACCAATCCCCTCTTCATTTTGTCAATAAGGCCATTGACATTCCATGCCAAGCACTTAATTTCTCTGCATTCCCCCATCACTCGTCCATGTTGTACTTACCTAGGTTGTGCGGTGCTAGCACCGTGTTGGGTCATGCCAGTAGCTTCCATACATAATTGTGCTTTTATAACTTCACAAATAACTTGAACTCCCTGCAACTCCCTCCTCCTCCCCCAAGTAATCTCCCATCTTCCCCAATTCCTCTCTCCTCCCCTACCCCAACTTGGAGCATCTGTCACACCAAATACTCCTTCTTGTTCATCCCAGTTCCACAACTGAAACCAAAGTCCATTGTCGGGGCCTGTGCATAGTGGTCACTGCACCCCCATTGCCAGGTTTCAATCCATGCCACTACATTGCTTGTCCCAAACTTGATCTTCTCTATTATATTCAAATGCTCATTCTCTGTGTCTCAGCCGTTGGCCACCGATGCAGAGGGTCTGTGTTTTACTTACTGGAGCTTCCCCGGCCAGCAATGCCTGTCCCATTTGATGCTGTAAGACTTGTAATTTGTGAATGTTATCTGTCTTAACTCTTTTAATTCAGTCTCTGGGCCTCATTACGACCCAGGCGGTAAGGGGTTAACGGCACCGTAAAAGGTGGCGGCGCCGTTAACCCCTTACCGCCTAATTACGAGGTCCCTTTGCGGGTCCCGACCCTTAACGGCTGTTTTTTACCAGCCGTTAAGGATTGGACCCGTAAAGGGACTTTGAAGGTATTTACGGTACTGCAACTTGCGGTACCGTAACTACCGCCTTCCCCATTTCCATTGAGCCCTATGAGGGCAAAAATGGGAATGGGGAAGGGCCAATGGTGAATGGGGAATTACCTCCCCGCCAACCTTGGAATGGGGCGGTAATTCTGCCATTCGCCATGGCGCAATCGGTAAAATACCGGCGGCAACCATGGCGCTACTAGCGCCATGGTTACCGCCTGGGTCGTAATGACCCCCTGTTTTATACAGCAATAGATGAATGTCCGAAAGGCTGGCCCAACATTCTAGTGTTGCCGACTTTCCTTTCAAAGTCCCTCTTGAGATGTACTTAAACAATGTGTTCTTTGAGACAGGCATGGTATCAAGAGAGATGACACAGGCAACAGAAGTGCAATTCTAAACAAAACTTTATTAATGATCAGGATAGTTTAACACCTAACTAGCCCTATAGTATAATGGGATTTTCCATGTCTAAAGAAACCTAGGGAAAGTCTGCACCTTTAAGTCCAAAATGAAAGTCTGGCTGTGTCAAAACATAGGCTTGTCCTCACAACTATAACAAAACATGATGTGGGAAGCTTTCTCAACACAAAGGAAGTGGTCAAAAGTAAAGACTGAGCTACTTTCAACTTCAGTTCTTCTTGGGTTCCCTGTTTGCAGTTCAAAACACTTCCAATAAAGATTTAGTTCAATAGCGTTTGATCAGGTTCTTGAAATTACCTTCTCCAAGTTCAATTTTATCACAATTTACACAAAATGAAGGACCGGGACTTCTCTTTCCTAAAACTTCTAATGTAGCACAATCCACACAAAACCAAAAGTCCTGGGTCTCTCTTTCCCAATTTCCAATATAGCACAGTTAACACAAAACGGAGAGCCTGGGTTTCCCTTCTCCAAGACAGCATTCTGCAGTAGCACAATTCACACAAAAGAGAGGTCCTGGGACTCCCTTCCCCAAGACAAAGTCCTTTGCTATTTTGACTCTCAGGGTTCTCTTCCCAAAGACTGTATCATAACACTCACTTTGGGTTTCATCTGCTCCAAGTTGAAAAAGAAAATGCCAGGTCTGACTGACCCTCCTTCAGGTTTGTTTTACAAGTATTTCACAGTTCTTCATCGTTCAGGAATTCCTGGTATAGGCACAGTTGTCGGTCTACACGACCCACTCATCACAGGTCATGCAACCAGTAGTCCTGCATGTTAGACTTTCTGGTCTAGGCACAGTTGTCGGACCGCACAGTCCACCCATCACAGGTCACGCAACCAAAAGTCTCCCCAGAGCTGTTGTGGCCCATTTGGACTATACTGCCTTGGGCTTTCACTTTCAACATTTGTATTCTTTGTAACCCTTTTGATATCTTTGCACACATAATGTTCTCTACAACTCTTCAGTCCTTCATATGCCTTTGATTCTGTCAATATTGCTCTTAATGTATAGTGCTGGTTGACATATCTATTAAAGAGTTCATTCACCATATCGTAGTTTACTCATTTGGCAGCTTTCCATCAGTTTGGCATTCATTATAGGTAGTATTTATTTGTGCGCATTTGCATGACCACTTCCTTTCATTTCGGTATTCAATATGGATGGCATTTAGTTGTGTTTGTTTAAGTAGCGGTTTTCCTTCAGTTCGATATTCAATATGAGTAGCATTTACTTAAATGCAGGAACCGTTACTTATTTAAAGTTCCTTTGAGATCTCCGGTCTCCTCAGTGTTTCCTGACACTTACCGGCTTTCGCGGCTCTGCCCAAATGGGAAACCCTCCAGTTTGTTCTCTGGACACGTCTCAAACGCAGTCCAGCACCTCTTTTCTGCTCCTCATGGGGTCCGCGTGCCCGGCATCTTCTGCAGCTGCACTTGGGCTTGGCGCAGAGACTTTTTTTCTCTCCTCTGCTACCTGGCAGTGCCTGCTACCTGCCTTCACGGTAGCGGGTTCCTGGTCCTGTAAAGCTCCTCTGGCAGGTCTCCGGTAATCATTGCCGGCGTCTCTGCTCCTTGGCTCGGTCCCAACACAGCAGATTCTCACCCCTCTCTTCCCTCTCTGCTTTTGGGCTCAAGCTTTTATACTGTTTATCATTATTAACAGGCTGCAGGTGAAAAGGGTTTGACTCAATTGCCTGACCTTGTGTAAGCTTGTTAGTGTGACATGTCTGACTTTCATTATTAAGTGCATGCACGCCCCTCTTCTTCGTCCCAGTATCAGAGTGGGGTTTACAATAGGAAGTGTGCATTACTCTTAGTTGCCTCTTCCTCACCCCAGTACATGATGGGAGGTTACAGGGAAAAACTGGAAAGGAATGACAGTATCCCATGAAGACCAAGCGAGGGTTGGGTAGGTCAGCATTAGAAAAGAGGGATACCATGGTTCGCCTTCAGGTACCCTCTCTCCTATCCCCAAGGACCCTCCACCCAGGTGATCCTCCCTCGCTTGTCCACCCCCACCTGAACAGAAGATCCCTGGGGAGTAGATATGAGTCTACCTTCAAGTTTCTCACAGTCCTGAAAAATAACATAGTAATTTCCCATTGTGGGCCCCTTTTTCATTGATGCCCGGGACGATTTCATGTCCCAGTACCACCCTGTTTTCATGTAACCCTCTGCACAGAAATAAACATCAACGACTTTATGTTTAAGAAATATACATGTCTAAATAAGCATTCTGTGGAATATCCGTAGTCTAGAGAGAGTGAGATATACCATGCGGTACTAAATCCTTCATGTACTAAAATATGCATAATATATATATATATATTTGGCATTACCTGCGAAAAGATTACTGGAGATTAAGATTACTAGGTCATTTAGGCCCATAAGAAGAGATTGTGTGCATACTGCAGGCACATTGGGAGAAACCCCAAAGAACAGGGAGCCCGTAATATTCCCTCAAGAAGTTATGGGCCTCATTCATCAGCCTTAGCCAGAAAATAGATTTTGCCAGCTATTAATCAAGACTTACGTGTGTCTTCCAGTTGTTAATTTCCACCCCCAAATAAAGCCCCCACTAAACGATTTGTAGCGCTATCTGCCAAGTGTAAGGAAGGCAGCCGTTTAAAAGGAAGAGCAGCAGCACTGGGGCTCAACATGGGTTGGGTCACTGCGTGTCTATGACTGAATGTAGAAAGGTATGCTCTTTGGGCATGCAGGTCGATTATTGTCTGATCAGTGGTAGAGTTGCTTTGCCCGCTGGAGTAAATCATTCTCCTACCAGCTATGGGGACCTCTCAGAATATTGTCCCACATGTTTAGCGGACCGCCTGGACCGCGAGTAGCAGTTTCTATTTAAACAGTGACAACGGTATTGTAAAAGCATGTTTTTACCAGGTGTAATGTATAGCACAGGATTTGTTTTTTTAGACTCTTCCAACAAAACTGGGGTTTACCGTTCCTCCTCAATGAATTTGTGGCAGAAATCGAGCCAACTTCCATATTTTTTAAGAACATATTTACCCTAAACGATTGAGCAGAGTTGGACATATTTTAAGGATGACTTCCAAATGTGGGTTTGGGGAGCTTGCCACAAGCTCTTTTTGTAAACAGAGCCAAATAATACATTTTAAAAGCACATTTCCCATGTACATCGATCAAAAACTATATGCTTTTCTTGACCAAGGCAGGAATGGCAAGGTGCCCAAAGCAATTAAGTGGTTACCTAGAAGGTATTTATGTACACAGCAGACATGTTTTGTATCTCAGAAAACTGTAAAAGCACAGCGTCAGATATATTATTTAAAATGATTGGCACTTCAGAGGACCCTTTGCCACGGCACGTGAGCATTGTACTGCATGAACATTACGTCTAAATGATTTCTCTTTTACAATGTATTTTTTATCTTTTGATTTGAATTATTTTAACAAAGAATTTCTTGTTTGTTTTCTGTTTGAGCTATTGTTTTATGATGCGCGAGACCAACCCCTCTGTTGCCTAGCTCTCCTCAATTACCTCTAAACCTTGCTTCATCCTGGTTCAAACTGATACTCCTGGAGCTGCAAAGCCCATTTTATCGATCCGCAGAAGAGGCCCAAAAGCAACATCATCTGTTTCTGTTTAGTAAGCCTGTAAAGTCATGTCAAATAAAGGTACAGATAAAAATGACAAAATATCCGTGTGTTGAGGGTGAACGCATGGCTCACATACGCGCCATCATACCTTGTCTCATTGATCTTTCTGGGTAGGCACAGCTCCCAATTCCATACTTGCCAACCTTACCAATTTAGGCGATAGGATAGTGCTTTTTAAGCTGTCCTACCGCCTACTGATTTAGTGGCAACAAATACCAATTTTAAAAAAAAATAAAAAAAGGTTTATTTATTATTTTTTTTTGCCCTGGGTTTAGCAGCCTGTTCAGCCATGGTTGCAGGGTGTGCAAGTACACAGAATCCGAGGAACGTTCTTCAGTGGGGATGTGTCCAAGCTGCTGCTTTTATAATGGTACGTTCTTACTGGCAGCAGTTAGCAGACCACTGCACCAGTGCCACCTCCCCAGACTGTCAGAGGCGCCCGTGCGATCCGCTCCAGTACTTCCGGATATCAACAGCCACATGGTTCACAGTGCCTCAGCTCCCCAGTGCCAGTCATCTAGATGCTGGGGCGAGCCGCTGAAGCAATGGCGAGCCACTCCTCCTAATGAGTTCTGGCAGGTGTGAGCTTGCGCCAGGAGCTGGGGGGGGAAACCGCATGTTTCAGCCCAGCCCTGCGCGAGTCTCACCACTTCCACCCGCCTGCAATGGCAATATGCTATTTCTTCAGCATAGCTGCACAACACGGCGACCCTCTCTCCGGAACCTGCTACATACTTACCAACCCTACCGATTTAGGCAGTAGAATAGCGATTTTTAAGCAGTCCTACCGCCTACCGATTTAGTGGCAACAAATAACGATTTTTTTCAATATTTATTGAAACTTTAAGATTCCTACAGATTTTCGGTCACAGAATGTTGGCATGTATGCAATTTGCAGGCGTTGACAACCACAGTGAGCTTTGTTTGTTTCTCGGATCAAAGTATGACATGACAGTCTTTAAGAGCTCCTTTTCTCTGTGACTAGCCTCTCTGCTTTATAGCTGAACAATTCTCTCAGGGGGCTCAGTGACAGTCTCCAGGTCTGGTATGAAGCTTCTGCAGTATGTTACCATTCAAAGAAAACTGTGCTTTAACTAACTCTCTGTGCATACTGTTTGTTCTGAGGGTTAGATGACACACCTTGATCTGCGAAGATGTGCCCAAAGAACTCCTGTCTGTTCTTGTGGAACTTGCACGTTACTGTCCCTCAGTCTTTTTAGCTTCTTCTGTACTCTGCAATAGTGTTCTCTCTAATTTTCCGAGAAAATACTTCTTGTTGCTGATGTTGATCATTTCTGATAGGGCAATGATCACTTGCTTGCTGGTATTCTGAAAGTTGTACACCTCGATATTATCACAAAGCTCAGTCTTTTTTTATCAACATAGTCTTGTGTGTGGAGAAGGTGTTTATACTTCTCAACTCTGGGTGCTATGGCAAGTTTCTTTCTTTCTTTGATTCTTTCTTTCTTTTTCTTTCTTTCTTTTTTCTTTTTCTTCCGCAATGAATTACCTTATATGGGATTTCCTGACCTGGGAAGGCAAGAAGGAAGCCAAACTACAATATGGCCAAAGAACACGTGTAAATCTCCTGGCACGGCCATTTTAGGGCACTAGTTGTTGGGTCAGATTTTCATTTTTAATGCTAGGTCTCCCTCGTCTGTGGGGCCCCAGCACTTTTTGCTGGACTTGTGGATTGTTTTTCTGTATTCCTGGGTGAGTGGGAATCTTTTTCCCTACTTAACCTTTATTTTGCTCTTTTTGTGGGTGTCCTTTTTGTGACTCTTCATACTTTGAATTATGCTTTCCTGTGGCATTTTGGGCTTCTGCATTTTCCTGTTGCAGTGCACAACACTTTCTATGCAGTGTTGCAGGGGTGCCCCTTGGGCTCCACTTTTATTTTCTCTTGGGTTCCTTGTGTGAACTACTGTTCCCAAGGGTAGAAGGATACTTGTTATCCTCTCTACAATCGCCTTTGTGAGATCAACCCACCCCACCTTATGTGGAGGGCTTTAACATTACCACCACTTGGTCCGATGGTATTACCGCCGGATTACAAGTGGCGTTTGTGGTGTGAGTCCCCATTTATTTGGAGTCCATTGGACTCAAGGGGGCATTTTCACAGAAATTACTGTGGTGGTAATTCTGCCATGGTAATTGTGCCAAAAATGGGCAGAAGTTCAGCAGATTTACCTCCAGCTCAGTGCTGGAGGTTAATCCTCCAATTTTCCACCCAACTCATAGGGCCTCATTACAAGGTTGCCGGTCAAATATTTGATTTTCTGGCATGCCAGTGCCACCGTGTCCGGCAACACGTGATGCTGGAAAGCCCGTCTGATTCCATGTTGGTGTGCAAGGGCATTCCGGCATGCTGGAAACGGCGGCACCGGCATGCCGGAAATACCAACAAACCCCCCCACTCTCCGAAATGACAACACCATCGTCCTCGGTGCCAGTGACTCCCAATCCGGCAACATGGTGCCGGAGCCACCTGCACCAGTAACAACGGTGCTGCAAATACCGTCACTGGAAATACAGTATTCACCGGAACAGGAAATCGTCCGACGGCTATTACTAAAACACAATCCATTGCAATCCTGACAGCACAGGCGACATACCACAGTCCTAACCACAGAAACTGCACCATTAACATGGCATCAAGAATCCCAGAGGCGCAAGCCACGCTTCAGAAAAGCAAAGCCTAACATGTTATTGGACACCATAGTCCAGCATGCTGATGAGCTTTTTCCAAATGACCAGCGCAGACGGGCCCAGCTGCGGAGGAATACAAAAAAGGTAGCAGGAGCCAATCTCTAGAAAGAACATGGCATGATAACCTGTTCTGTGGGTTTTTTTCCGCACACAGTCCGCAGCTATTGCTTTTTGCTCGCTGTACTTTTTACAAAGGTGGAATATCCATTTGCATATCCGTCTTTGTATCCGCCCAAAAGGGCATTGCAGCACCGAAATGCCAGGCAACCTCCTTTGAACAAGGGTACCAACAGCAACATCGGACACGTGTGTCAGCCTTGTTGGGCCTGATCAGTGAGGTGGAGCTGTGCCTCTCTGAGCACAGTGAGCAAGGGGTCCACGTCTTGCTTCCCCCAGGTAACTTAGGGTGACCAACCCTAAGTTTCTTGCAAAAATACAAAAGAGGTAGCAGGTGCCCCTCTCTAGAAAGAACCTGGCATGATAACCTGTTCTGTGGTTTATTCCCACTTTGAAAGTCTGCAGCCATCTGGGAGGAGGTTGCCCAGAAAGTCTCAGCAGTGGGACGACCTGTGCTTGAGGGTGCGCAACCTCCTCTCCGCCCAGCACAGTCATGGCATGGCCACAGGTGGTGGAAGTGCATCCCCAATCCACCTGCTGCCCTGGAAGGAGACGTGAAGCAGAGTTCTGCACCTCAAGGCGATAGAAGGGGTCTGTGCTGCGGAGGCCGGAGCCAGGACACCTGAGGAGGCTGGTGAGTACATGGAACCCCAATGTTAAATCAACCTTCCTGTCCACCATGCACCCACTACAGCAGCAACATATGACATGAATATTAAGTGCATCCTGCACAACACCAATACAGCCCTGCTGCCCTCCGCCAACACCTGCAACCTGGGTGCACACACCGACATACACCCTCCACCAAAACCTCACTCATACCACTAATACACCTAGAACACAGCTCACGCACTCTGTACTGCCAACAGAACATGCTTCTGCTGCCACTCAGACACACATCTGCCTGCTCCAGCAAAATGTGCATGTGCCCGCCATGCTTCCACTGGCACTAAGTCACATCAGGGCTAAGCCCCTTCACCACGCACAAATGACCAGCATCACACACAAATGAAACATTTGATTCCCTCGTCCCAGCCAGCCTGTCCCATGAGCATAAATTGCCACCTATCCCTGTAAGTGCTATAGGCACATGGCGACCCCATCCATGGCACACCCCTCCCAACCCAACATCACACAGCGTGTAGGCCACACCCCTAACACTCTACCCAGCAATTGTCAGTACACCACGACAGTATCTCCGGCACACCAGCCTACCATGTATGGACATCACATATCCACCCGGACAGTATGCATGACACAAGAATGTGTGCAGTATGCCAGGTCCCCCACCATGTCCCCGTCACAGCACAGGCACAAACAAGATGATGCATGAATCTCTCCCTCATCGATCCACACGGTTCACTTACAACCTACCTTTCTGACTCCCTCAGGCACATCTGACAATGAAGAGGCCCATCCAAGCACCTCAAGGAGCACCAGCCGTTGACGCCGCTGAACACAACAGACCACCACCTCCACCCAGGACTCCACAGCCTCAACAGGCACAACTGCCACTGCGACCCCAGCTGCACCCGTCGAACCACCTCCGGTCCCACTGGCTCAACCCAACCAGCCACCTCCGGTCCTACTGGCTCAAACCATCCTGCAACCTCAGTCCCACTGGCTCAACCCATCCAGCCACCCCCAGCCCCAATGGCTGAACCCATCCAGCCACCTCAGGTCCCTCTGGCACAACCCCTCCAGCCACCTCCGGTCCCACAAGCTGCACCCACCTTGGCAGCCCCAGCTGCAGCAGTACCACTTCCGCAGCCACAAGCACATGAACATGCATGCATTGTAGATGACATAGCTGACGATGGTACAGTGAACACAGGGGATACCCCATGGGCCCAATTAGCCCACAATGCCCACCCTTCCCCAGTGTGAGGGAAATTGATGGCAGACTCAGCCGCATGGAACAACGCCACGATGCCTTGACAGCCCTGGTGCAGCTGCACCTCCTTCAAGGGGCAAATGATGCGTGAGAATATCCAGGCTAGTGTACGTTGTAATGCCTGTGCACTTGGCCGATGTACAAGTGCTATAATACAGATGTCCAGGAAGGTACGGGAGGGGAACAGTGTTATGTCATCTATAGCTGAGACAATGGCCATGTTCCTCCAGGCCTTCCTGGACCGACAGCCCACGGCACTCCCCCATGCACCATCCACAAGTACAATGCCTGCTAGTCCGGTGCAGAGCAGCCCAAAACAGCATTCAGTGTGGCTGGCCCGCTCGGCACACAGCCACACGCCTGTCCCAAAAGGGGATGAAAATAGGCCATGGACACACATGTGCCCCGTCTGTGACTAGTGCAAGTCATCCTTGCAAAACATGACAGGAGTTGCCTAGAGATGGTTGGAGAGTGGGGAGGGGGAGTGGGGAGGGATAGTTGGGGAGGGGTTGTGTGAAGGGAGAGTGGGGAGGGGGAGTGGAGAGGGATAGTTTGGCCAGTTATTTCGTTCCACATTTGTAAATATTTTCATTGCACAAATTACATTTGGTGTTGCATATAAATCATGACTGACATTCTTTTTCAGTGTAAGTTAGTGATTTATTTACTGTGCAGGGCCCAGTGCGCTAGCTGGCCTGTGCCACGTGTGTGTGTCAAGTGATCAGAAATAGTGATGAATAAGTTCCTCTCGTGCAAAACGGCAATCCATGCCATCATGGCGATGTGCAATTGGCAGTTCATCATCACTGACATCCTCCTCCGCCTCTGGTGGGTGCATGTCCGTGTCGGGGGGCAGTGGGATGTTGCGCCTGATACACATGTTGTACAACATGGCACAGGCAAGGTATATCTTTCCCGCCTTCACAGGGCTCTACATAAGTGCACCCCCCGATCTGCTCAGGCTGCGGAAAACCTTGCCTTTAACAGGCAAAATGTCTGTTCAATTGTACGAGTATGGATATGGGCACGGTTGTATCCCTGCTCGTGCTGGTTGTGTGGTTGCCTCACTGCCGTTATCAGCCATGGCCTCGGGATAACCAGCATCACCTGCACGGGAGCAACAAAAGGTGTAGAATGTCATACTTGTGCCCATATCATGTTGGTACAATCTGTATAGTGCTCACTCAACAATGCAATATTGCACATGCTAATTGCTGGTTATGTAGCATATGTCCTATTTCGGCTAGTAGAAATGTGCATTGTCAGTGTTTTGGAATGTCCATGCATTGTATGGGCCATTTTGAGTAGGATCAGGGTGATGTCAGGGATATATGTCTACAGTCATCAATGTAAATGTAATGGCAAGTGCTAAATGCAATTGTGGCTTGTCCAGGTGTAAGTATTCGGGTGCCATTACCAGGTGGCATTGTTTAACGGCCAGGCAAATAGCCTTCGGCCTGACAGAGTCGGTTTGCCCGACATAGCAGACCCTGCCCGGTGCCGCAGGCCTAGTAGGCATGGCTGACACGGATAAGGACGTTAATCTGCACTGATATGTGCTTCGGAATTTATGTGAAATCTGTACATGCCTGAAGGCGTACTTGCATTCTGAGGCACATGACATGCAGTGGTTGAACAGCTTCACTGATTATTGCAAAATTATGAATGTAGACATATTCACTGAGAGATACAAATATTAGGAATTTGATGGATGGAGAAGGCGATGACCGCCTAATGATTGATATGAAGCAAATATGCCTTGTCGATATGCATGGTGGGTATGTGGTGTGCAGTCGCTTTGACATGGCCCATTCACAACCACTATGACCTCTGACCCTTTCACTGTAACACACACAAATGAGACCGATGTGTGTGTTATTATTGTGTTGAAATGCAATCTTGCTTTCATGGGCATGTGTCTCAATCATAGATATGTGTGGCTAATCATTTCAACGTCAGCTCACATGCATATGTGTATGTGCACTTCAAACAGGCATGGGACCTGGCTACTTGGTGTGCGGGACACTAGTGGTATGTAGGTGGGGTGTTCTGATGCATAAGTATTATCATTCTGTGCATCAGGTGGTGTGGGTATTGGTGATTGTGTTTGTGCTGGATTTTGTGACATTGGTGTGATGCATTTTGGTACATGCAGTGCTTTTGATATTGCTGTACGGATTTGAAGTTGTTATGCATGCACATGATCAGTTTGGTCAATTGTCACCTGTCAAGGCCTTGCACTCAGGCATGCTATTACTGTGCTGTAAATGGCATTGCACACATCCAGTGCTGATAGGTGTTGTACATACCCCCATTGAAAAGTGAACATGCCCTGGTAGTTACACTCGGCCAACAGCCATATACGATATGGTGTTTTTTGCCCCCCAAATTCAACAGTGCACATGCCTTGGTAGTTATACTCACCCAACAGCCAGGTACGTTCTCCACTGTGATGGGCCATGTGCCCTGGCAGCATGAAGTTGCGCTGCACCATGGAGTCGTGGGTTGAACCGGGAAATCTGGCACACCAGTGGGGGGGTGAGGTGGCGGCATCACACACCATCTGCACATTGAGTAAGTGGTAGAGTTTTCTGTTCCAGTACACTGCTTCAACGGCATGCCTGGCCAACAGCTCCACATGTGCGCAGTCCAATGCACCGATCACATTGAGCATGCCTGCAAGGGCACAAAGGCGATTTTAGTGGCATTGACCTGGTCAGCTGTAATGGGAAGGCCGATGACCTGAAACAGAGCAAGTGAAAAATAGGGATGCTAGCGCATATGCAGTTCACCCACAGTGTGTTGGCAGGTGCCTGTGGCTAGGAAGTGCAGCACAGACACTACCTTCAGCAAGGGGGGGATGGCTGCACAGATCTGTATCAGGCTGACCAGGTCATCATGGATCAGGTCCACTAAGGAAGTGGTGGTCTCGCTGCCTAGCCGGTACAGGGTGTGGATCCGGCTTTGGCCAAGTTGAAGGGTGTGGCCCTTATGCATGGTATTGGTGGCTGCCTGCGGGCTGCAACCTCCTGGCCATTGTTGTTTTGCTGGGCCATGACGGCCATCCTTCTCCTCAAGCGCCTCTGCCGCATCCTCTGCCTCCCTGCCTCCTCAAGTAGTAGGCCTGCATGCAGGGGCTCCAGCTCCAGTACTGCTACTGTTAGCATGGTAGTGTTGGAAGGGGTGTGGGAGTGGTCTTTTTTTTCTTTTGCAGTGCTCCTTGGGGCCCCCTGGCCTGATTTTGTGCCACCGGTGGCATGTTTCTGCACACCTGACTCTACTTCACGCCTGGTCCGTGATGCCAGCGTTTACACTGCACTGTTCACGGTGCTACCGGCATGTCCATGCCGGTGTTTCCGTATGCATGGAGCTCGGAATTTGAACTTACTAGCGCCATGCCGTTGTCTCAAGCACAGCAGACGTGTCTTGCCGCAGATTCCGGGCACAGTGTTGGCGGATACGGTAGGTCACTTACAGTGACAGTATTTGCGGCATCACGACCAGCACCGATTTTTCAGGACCGGCATACCGGTAATGAGGCCCATAGTTGGGCAGTGCGGTAATGAGGCAGTAACACTATTGCTGCTGCATTTTTTCTGCACAGCCCAACTCGTGATGAGGCCCTAGTGTGATAGCATGAAACTCCAGCCATATCCTGGGAAAAGTAAAGAGATTCTAAAGTGAACACATTGTGATAATTTGAGAATCCAAATCCTAGCTAAGAAACAGCTCCATAATTGTAATAGAAAGGAAATCACAGAAGGGATTACCGAATTGGAAATAAAAATTGGACTGCACCGCCTAACCCAGCTGGCGATTATCATGACTCCAGAGGGCATGCAACATATTTTGGGAATGATTTTTCTTCTAAGGCTATTGCCTCTGATTGATTGCGTGAACAGGGTTCTCCTGATTCCAACTAACTGCCCAATCAAGTTAAAGAAAATTGTGAATTATGTTAGTTTAACCGGCACTTGGACCTTGATTGAACGACATTCCAACCAAATTTGATTACACTTTCAGAACAGCTTGGTCCCGGAGAAAACAGAGAACAGCCATAATCTCATCCATTAAAACTTTAACCTTCCATTCAACACGTGTTTCTCTATTAACTGAAATGCCCTAAAGGTCTCCAAAGTCCTCTGCGGGGTTATTATGAAAACCAGATGAGTAGTCTAACCAAAATATCAAATAAAGTAGAAAGGAGATCATACATTCCTCCTCGTTAAGATCAACTCAGGGGAGAATCCTTTATTTGCCCAAATATGTTTTAACAATGAAAAAAGCATCTTAAACAAATCCTTTGTTTAATCCTTGTTTTAATGACTACAAAAAGAACAAACCATTCCTTCTTTTAATTTGATAAATAAATGGGAAGTTGGACTACATCAAAATTCAAAACATGTACTCTCTAACAGTTGTATTTTCCAAGTTTAATTTGGAATTGTGACAACTTGGGAGTCTACGTCCCATCTCCCCAAGGGAGAGCCAACCCCTTTGAGGCTAGGGAGGTGAGCCCGCTCCGTAAGACCCTCCCTAAGGGTCTGGGCTAGTGGGACTTCAGTTGGAGTGACTCCCCCTTATGGGACAAGGACTCTAGGCCAACCATAATATCTGCATATATGGGACTGCCTTTGTTGAATACTGTGTCATCATTCTGTGTTGCTTCAGGCAATGCTGGATCAAAAAAAAGCAAAGGGAATATATCTTTAAGAAAAGACTTGTATTTAACTGAGACGTGTGGGTCACAAGGAGAGTGTGAGTACAGTGCTGCAAGCCCCCTGATGTAGCATGCCTTGGAGAGGCGGAATTGGAGGAAACCGTGGAGCCCGCAGCAATTAGAAAACTGCAGAAAGTCAGCCCCGAGAAACCAGAGAACCGGCAATGAAGACAACAAGGAAACTGTTGTAGATGCAGGGAGAGAAAGCGTGGCCGATGTGGTGGCGTGAACACAGTCGTATGATGAACAACGCAGAGATCATTACCGCAGGGAGCGCTGACAACTCCCAGCCGCCAACGTTTGTGTAACGTAATCTCTTGCTGAGACGCCGAGAACGAAATGCAATCGGAGACGGAGAAGCCAGAAATCCAAACCGATTACCTGAGTGAGTACAGAGCCCTGCAAGGCCACTCTGGAGGAACACATGTGGTACTGGGGTGAACAGGAAGAGCGGGAGGTCGCCGGTGCAACCGGATGTAAGAAGCGGATGAACAGGAAGAGCAGGAGGCAAACAAATGTAAGAAGTGGAATGTATAAAAGCAGGAAGGCGACCCTCCCATAGTGTAAACCAGCATAACTGGAGATATGAAGAAATCATGAAAAACATAATGAAAAAGGCTGGTTGGGAAATGGAGGGAAGGTGGAAAAGAGAACCCCTTGGAAAGAGGGTGAAGACCACCAAAACTCTCAAGTTATAGAGTGGGGAGAGCACTCCCTGGTACAGTGTCCCATGGGTTGTGAATTAAGACTGTCAAGAGAACATCATAAGAAGGGACATAAGCCAATAGGAAGCACCCAGGAGAGGGGAATTCTTAATAAAAGTATACAAAAACAAAGAAAGTTTGAATCTCAAGAAACTGGAAGGCATAAACTTAAAGAAATAGTGTGAGAGAATATATCAAGGAGAGACATTCTAAACAAACCAGTAAACAGAATATAAAACCAATAAACTGTTGGGAGGCGCTATAAGAGCTCTTAAAAGAAACACCAAGATAGTCTCAGAGAAGAACCACATGAGGAATATATTTTTAACCAGTGACATTTGTATCTGGAGCATAAAAGGGAACACAATAGAAACCCTGAGAAAAGCCTCAAGAAAGAAAGAAAGAATCCATAAAAGGAAATGACCAGGAGATGAAAGACATTATTTTGGCCTACTTTAGGTATTCATATCAGTGGTAGGGTCAGATAGAGTTAGGACTGGACTGAGGACATTTATGTTGGACTTCATGACGATACACGAGCAGGCAGGGAAAGCTAGGCAATTCTCCTCTGAACAAGGGCAGGACAAAGACTGATATATTTAGGATATTTCCCCTCTGTGAAAGATAGTGGTAAAGCTCTTGTAACCAGGACTCATGTCTGGCAGAGAGTCTCACAGGACTCCCCTTGTTATTTGCATATTTCAAGTAACTTTGGGTCTCACCCTCAGTTACTAGGGGAATCCAGACGTGGACCCCTTGCTCACTATTCTTAGAAAGGCACAGCTACACCCTCCTGATGAGGTTCAACCAGACTGAAACACGTGTCTGGGGTTGCTGTTGATACTCTTGTTCAGAGGAGAATTGCCTAGCATTTCGGTGCTGGACTGCCCCAGGGCAGGACAAAGACTGATATGTTTAGGATATTTCTCCTCTGTGAAAGATAGTGAACTAAAGACTCTGGGTAAGTCTCTTGTAACCAGGACTCATGTCTGGCAGAGAGTCTCCCAGGACCCCCCTTGTTATTTGCAAAGGGAAAACCCCATAGCCAAGGAATAGATAGGCCTTTTCTTTATAATTTCATTAAAAGAAAGTTAAACATGTTCAAAACGTGTCTGACTCCTTCTTCCGACCCGCCACAGAACCAAAACAATCAGACATAATTGCTGGCTCGTTAGAGATGCCATTTCTTATTTTTATTTCCATCCATTTGTTATTAATCTGGACTTGATTAATAACACATTTTGGTACAGACTAGGGGCAACCCGATGGGCTTCAACAATGTTGAAGAAGCATTTCTAACTACGCAAATACTGGATTATACTGTTGAAGTACAAGTAAAGGAAGAGGTGACTATCCCTGAAAAGATCAGGGAATTTACTGTACCAACAAAAATAAAGAAAGGCTAAGCCTTACCAAATCAGTATGCCTTTGTACATTTAAATAATATCCTCCAGTGGCAGGGTATTTTTTCTACATCTGACACCATTAGTGGACCTTACAGATGATCTGATTTGATGATTGGCGCACTGTATCAACCCTCAAAGTATTGCTTTGAGTAGTAACACCACTTTTGAAATGGCTATCGATTCCCAATAGATTTCTATAGAGCTTGAAAACCAGATGATATGTCCAATTTCGAAGACTATTTTAGCAAAACTATTCGACTGGAGAAGATCAACACTAAACAACCGATATTTTTGTTGGACTAAGATTTTCTCACTTAACCATTAGTTTATCATCTCCTACGTCTAGTCTTTCATGAGAGGTTATCGGCCATAGGCATGTCCTATGGAGCCATTTCTTCAATGGATTGATCGGTGAATGTGAATAAAGTATCCCACCAAGAATTATACATAGCAGATCTTGGCAAAATCTAATGTGTTGTTGATACTTTGTTGTGATGATTGTAAGACACCAGTGTAGGGTGAGAGCTAGCTACTCTGGTGTGTGCGTGTGGAATGGGGGGTCTGTGTGCTTGTATGCAGTTCAGCAGACGCTTTGAAGAATGTGGGTTAGTTGTATGTTGGGTTGAATGATTATCTCATTTCTTTCTATGGGTGTGCTGGGGTTGTATTGTTTGAGAGAATCAGGTTAATCCCAGTGTGTGCATGTTGCTATTGCTGTCTGTGTTATGAGGAGATCCCCTGGTGTTCCCTAGGGTAGGTGATGACATTGTTGCATGGGCTAAGAAGTATTGACTGTATGTTTAATTACCTTATGCTATGGATCAAGGAAGATCCTGGTTTGCGAGTGTGATGCCATTATGTTGTAGATTTAGATTGAGACATTGGTGTATTCAGGTGTGTGTGTGTGTGTGTGTGTGTGTGTGTGTGTGTGTGTGTGTGTGTGTGTGTGTGTGTGTGTGTGTGTGTGTGTGTGTGTGTGTGTGTGTGTGTGTGTGTGTGTGTGTGTGTGTGTGTGTGTGTGTGTGTGTGTGTGTGTGTGTGTGTGTGTGTGTGTGTGTGTGTGTGTGTGTGTGTGTGTGTAAGTGTGTGTGTGTGTAAGTGTGTGTGTGTGTAAGTGTGTGTGTGTAAGTGTGTGTGTAAGTGTGTAAGTAAAGAAAAAAAAAAAGGTTGGGAAAGACTCTATTGTACCCTGTATCTCTAAAGGCAGTGTGAGATGGGTTGAAGGGATCCCTGGTATCATCCATGGTGTGTGATGGCATTGTTGTCATTTGGAATGCGAGAGGTGTGTGTGTGGTTAATCGAGATCCTGGATGAGTAAACAGTTAGTTTTCCGATGGGTGAAAGATGCCCAGGGTTTCTTGTGGTACAGTTACACGGTTGGAATGTGGTGTGGTTGTATCCTGTCAACTGCTAGCAGTTAGATGGCAGAGGCTGCTGTCAGAGTTGCCAGCTCCTGAAGTGTGTTGGTATATACCTCCTTGCAATTAGTAAATGAAGCAAATAGGCTACTTTTCTACTACTGCCTGGTGGTCACTAGGTTTTTGGGCTGCATGAGTCTGCACCCTGAAAAAAGACTGTAGAACGGGTTTGCGTAAGGAAAGTATAATGTTAGAGTTATGACGTGATGTTCTGCACAATGCTCTTTTCCAGCATCTTCATTCATCTGCTCAGTTTGCCCTTCCGCCTTAGGATCTGGGTTTCCGTAACATGATTAACAAGTAAATGCTGAACCTTTGAACAGTGTCTATCACCTAAGTGACTCCCTGACATAGACCTTGTCAGTCCATCCACTTTGTTTCTAGACCTTCCCAGCAGGGCACCTTCGTTATTGGTAATGAGCCTCTGGCGAAAATGCATCCTCTTAACTCCACATTATACAAGTTTTAAGGCAACATTTATGGATTGTGATTAGAAAGGGAGCATGCACAATCATGTTCAGATGTAAACTATAGTATGTATTCAACTGGGGCAGGTGAATCAAGACCACATGAGCTCTGTCACACCCTGTTAACCACTGCAAATATTTATTTTGTACCCCACTTCCTTCTTTCACTTGTTAAGCTTTGAGACTTCTTTTATTTTGCATTTGATCAACTGGTGCAAGTGGGCCATGGCCACATGACCTCTGCCCAACCTACCCACTAATCACTGTTGACCTTATTGTAATCTTTGTGTATGCCCCACTGCTTTCCTTCCATTCTTATGCTGCCACCTAGCCATTTTCTTTTTTTTTTTAAGCGATCTACTGTTGCAAATGGTTCAAGGTCATGTGACCGCTGGCATGTCCACCTGCTAATCACTGGCAATATTTCCCATTGTTTTTAGCTGCGTTATCCCTTTCTTTCCCTTCTTAGGTCTCAGATCCCGGGTGTCTATCGCCCAGACATTCAAAGTGAAGTGAAGGGGAGGCGAAGACGAGGGCAGTTCCTGTTTGGTTCTGTTAGAGTCTTGAAAGGATCAGAACCCAATGGATCATAACCCTACACCACACAAGCAAGTTAGATCCTCAGCATATGTATAACACCTCACTAAACTTCCTGCCCCACTTGCATCCACACACACAAAGTCCTGGACCACAACCTGATCACATGCACCTGCAATGCACTGGAACTCATCCATAACCCACACATCACCACCCACACTTCATCTCCAAAACACCCCCGCACCCAGATCTCATGCTTATCACTGCTCAATCTGCAGTAATACATAGAGCTGACATTGCTGACCGCATCACCACTCCCAACCTATACACACTTTTTATTACACAGAGAAGTTGCTCACCTCCACACACATCCTGGTTCTAGTAAACCCTGCAGGCTACAGCATCCAACATAAGGAACGCAGATGTAAGACTGGTGGAGGGCTCATAGCCATCCTCAAGAAAGCATGGGCATACACATTCACATCCAATAAAGGGCTCACCTGCTTACCCAAGCTCAGACAGCCAACTTCCATCTGATCTACAGATCGCATCAAACCAACAAGTCCTTTCTGTATGAAGTCACGGGCCATATCAAAACTGCATGCATCAACAACAAAAATAACATTTTCCTCTGCGACATCAACCTGCTGGATGCCAAGAAAACCTGCGTCACTCTACTTGAACTGCTCAGCACCATTGATTTCGAACAACTTGTTACTTAACCAACCAACAACAATAGCAACTCACTTGACCTGGTGTTCACCACCTCTCCAGTCATCATGTCTCCTCCCCCCACCTTTGCACTGGAAAGATCACATAGCCCTCCCCATCCTACTCCACCACACTCCTCTCTCCCAATCTGGTAAACCCTATTCAACCACGATATCCCAGTAGTCCTTCAAGAACATCCCCCTGGGTGCACTGGAAGGGGCCCTCATCACCTTGGTTTCTGCGTTCAACCCCCCTGCGAAGAAGGAACTTAAAGACAGGTGTGTTATCCGCAGACAAGAAAAGTTGTAAAGGAAATCCCACAAACAATTTGCATGCATGCAAGTCCCGGACTCAACCCAACTCCTCTGCCACCAGAGTTGCTCCCCTCTTCTGCTCTACCCATTCCATTTACCTCTGCTACCCACACCCCCTACCTCTAACCCTTGGGTGCTTCCCCTAGGTACAGCACTGGGTTGCTTACCAGGTGGGAGCCTGCTTTATAAATCATGTAAATATATACATACATTCTGGCCAAAACATGGTCACCTACGACCGTGTTAATTGTTAGAAATTGAGGCGATTATCTATCTTCCAAAATGGAAATATATCACAACCAATAGAAGGGACACAATCAACAGTGGAATGAGACACACTCTATTATAATATTTTACGATATATTTAATATGTTACCCCAGTAGGATTTCCGGGAAAAGCTCAACATGCAAAAAGGGTTATGGCTATCTGACCAGGCGAGCCCCTAGCTGCTACAGAGTGTTTGCAGCTGGAAAAATGACTATTGAATGTTGGCTGTCTGACCGGGGATCTGATAGCGAGGAGGCTTGTCCCAAAGTTGCTCATTTGTCGTTCCGGAGCCAGATTACAAAAACGTTGCACCGGTGCAAGTGCATAGTTGCACAGTATTAACACTGGGATATATTAGGTAACCATTGCACCATGACAAGTGCATTTTGGCATGGTATAAGCACCAGGGCAAAAATTGCCTTAGTGCCAAAAAGATATATTTTCGATGTATTTTTGCACCAGGGCAAAGTTTGCCCCAGTGCTGCTAGCATGCAACTTTGCACTTGCACTGGTGAAAGGTTTCCGTAATCTGACCCCTGGTAGCTCTATGCTACGTCGTAGTTTAATGACCAGCTGCTTTTAAGATATAACCAGTGTGGCAGCAGCACATTAAACCGTCTCTAAAAGGGCCAGCAGAAGACGGCCTGTTTCTTTAATACCTCACAGGAAAGTGAAGGCCATCTTACAACATAGTGGCCTCTTTGACTTTTACAGGGGTTCCTTCTCATATTTTGGCAGCATGTTTGACCTTTCTCAGAAGTCTTATTAAGGTCTGTCTGTCAGACTGCACTCCCACCCGCACCTGCAGTGACTAGGAAAATCCCCATCGAAACAACGTCACGGCTGTCACTGTGCAGCTTCTCCTGATTATCAGTGTTAACAGGAGGTGGGGTTGCTTTTAAGAGATTTCCACGGAAACATCAAGAATACGGCTCTGGGCTTTGCCACTTTCTTGGAGGCAGCTCAAAGTGTCCGGCATGCTACTTCTGCAGGTGTTTCCCTCGGCATGGCGTACGAGTTACAGCAGTAGTTTGTGCGATCTCCGAGCCGATGCGCCCAAATGCCCTTCCTCTATACTCAAACCTTTCGTCCATTTATAACAGATGGCAATATTCTTACCTCTCACTCCCCAGCAGAAAAAAAGCCAGATGTTCGATGTACATTTCATGAAATAAGCGCAAGTGCCCTGCATTCGTGCAACTGAACCAGTCCTGTCCAGTCAGAACAACGTGTAGACATGATGGCCTGCCACTCCTTCCACAGTATCTTTCTCTAATACATATCGCCATCTTGTTTCTGCTAGCTATAGGTATAGTGATGATAGCGCTTAGAAATATAAGGATAATCCACTCTTTGATAAACGGTAATATAGCTGCCGTGCCGTGATCTCATTTCTTTCCTAGCTTTCGCCAACCTTTGTAACAGATCGTAGGAAAGTGTAATAACATTTTTAAATAATGCCAAAGCATATGTTTTTCCTATTTCACTTAACAGACTATGATCTTCCTTTTAACGCGATCCCTTCCTTCGCTAACTTTGGGAGCAGCAGAGTCGAGATTCATATGGCAAATCTGAAACTCTGACATTATGAACAAACCCGTCCATAACCTTATGTTGATTGCTGCCTACAACGTCTCTGGCACAAAAGAACTCTGGAAGAGGCGGAGTAGTGTCAGATGCGCTCTTTTATTTAGGAGATGTAGAAAGTGTAGTCAAGGCAAAGTGATATACCTGTTGTGCACATACGTACGCCAAGAGCTTGAATTGCAGGAAGTGCAGATCCCCCCCCCCCTCGTGAGCGTGTGGGGATCTGGAATAGTCAGAGCTTTTTTCCTGAAGGTTCCCCCTTCCTTGTTAGGGACTCTTTTGGGTGGGCAGCTGTAATGATGAAGCAGGCTGGTGAGGACCTCTGAGTTGCAAGCCACGCCCTCTTTCAGGGCTCAAGTCTTCTCTCTCTCTCTATATATATATATATATATATATATATATATATATATATATTGCATTGAATTGTGTATTTGTATAGTGCACCCGACCCTCAGGTAACTGGGCGCATTGCTTAAGGTACATGAAGGTTGCAATAAGTGGGTACAATATGTAGATACAGTATATTACAGGTAACAATGAGAAGAAGGTAGAAGGGGTTATAAACAGTGATAGAGTAGAAATATAAAGTAGACAAATGCCAATAGTGTATGTGGTAATACATTGATGAACTATACAGTTGTGGGTATAGTAACAGTGAGACCTATTCAGAAAGTCTCAGCATCCTCCCCCATTCAGCATTCTCTCCCACCATGTTTTATGTTTTAATGCTCACACCAGCAAAAGGAGACCGGGGCCTATGCTCTTATCTGATTGCACCGCACCCTACAGTTATACCAGGAGACATATTTACCATCCCACATTGTTTATATTTTCTCTTTCATTTCACTGCATTGCAGCGTAAGAGAGGTTCTGCTCACTGTCCTCCATAATCTCCGTTTCTTTTCAATGGGTGTAGGCAGTGTGTTAGCATCTGCGAATGGCTGGACTGTGGAGATGGGTGGAGCCTCTACCTATATAACAAAGTCCAACTTCCTCAGGCAGGGATGTAATTAAGTCTTTGAAAAACAAGTATTATAGTTTACATAGCCCCTCGTGGAAATACCCAGTTATTTGTGCCTATCTCTACCTGATTTGTAGTGTTGCTCAGCGAGGCATGTATTGGATGTTCAACTGTCCCACACATTGCGATCTTCAAGGTCTAAATGCTAAACTGTGTTAAGTGGGTCAGGGGTCACTGGTACTGAAGAGCAGGGAAAGAAAATAGCCCACCCTGTTAGAGTGCTCTCAGGAGGCAGGAGGGGATGGGTTATGTTGTATTGGTTATCCAGTGATACATGGAACCCTCTTAAATTCTATAGAATGTTTCCGCTTGAAGAGCTGTGGAACCCAGTCAGACGCAGTTGGAGTCGTGAGATGTCTAGAGCTGGGGGTCACGGCGCATGTTCTTAGTTTTAATAAATCAGAGTTAGCTTACCTGGAGGTGTAAGTGTCGCTACTTCAGGTTAGTGTCAGTCATTGTATGTGCAGTCCAGTTGAAACTTAGATCAGTGGTAGCACAATCATCAACATATCAGGTTTGTGCCTGTGAAAGTCTGAAAGCGAGAATGAGAATACACAGCCAGTTATGTGTTAGGCCTGTGACATCTGGAGCCCAGTGTGGTAACTTTGTGCCATATACCATATCGGGATTGTGTTACATCACAAACATGAGGAAATAGTGGGGTTTGACTAGACAAAGGTGCACTGACCAGTCTCTGGAAAGGTATTCAGCGGGGACATTTTGAGGGCAGATGGGGCTGGGTTGGAGGGAGTCTGGCAATGATTTATTGCCTTAGAGAGGCAGGTGTGGCTGGTGCAGTGTCAGTTGAATGCCTATATATAAATATATATGTATATATATATATATTAAAGGGTCTGCGGTAGCGACCCTGTAGTCATGGTTAAGTTGTTCAACCCATGGGAAGAGCAGTTTTTGTGTGGCTTATAACATTGGTGCCGTTTGACGAGTCCTGACGACACGTTGCAAAAAAAAGTATACAGCCAACTTTAAATTAATTTGCAAAGTTTTGTGTCATTTCATCTCGGGGGCACAGTTATAGGGGGGTCCCAAAACCTTTGCAATCCGGATACACATGAACGGAATATATATTTGCTCTTTGCTACAGCCCAAACAGCTGGACGGATTTGCACCAAACTTGCATGGGGATCGGCAGCCTGTTCCTGAAAGCGAGGTTTTGCAAATTTGGTGTTAATCCGCCCAGTAGATTTTTAAAATATTGCCCCAAAGTAGCTCCAAAAAAAATGTGGGATATCAGTCCGGTCCGTGGACTCAATTAATGGTTCAGTGTCCACGGAGGCCTTTAGACCAATCAGGGAGCTGCGTAAGTTCTCGGACATAATACGTGATTGCTGATTTGTCAATTAAAAATGTGAAGTGCGTCAAAAGTTTTGAAACGGGTGGCATGTTGAGTTCGCAAACTGTGCCCATAGTCGGCAAACATTTCAGTAAAAACATATTAAAAAACACAACATTACATGTGTCAATCAAATGAAACAATCTCTGGGGAGATGAGGATGGGATGTGTTATGTCCAGAGAAAGTAAAAAATCAGGTGTTTATTTTTAGATGTCCACGAACATTTTAGATGTTCGGAGACATTGCTCTGATGTTTGCAAACTTCACAAATGTTTCAGGACATCCATGAATATTTCTGCATTACTGTTTCGGTGAAGCAGTTTTTGGGTGGCTTATAACTTTGGCGCTATTTGCCAAAACTGCATGATATTTTGGGAATATGATTGTAGACCCAACTTTGAATGATTTTGTAAAGTTGAGTGCCGTTTCGCCAAGAGGGGCAAGATTGGAGGGGGGGTTCCAAAATGTTTGAATGCCTTGTAAATGTAGTGCCGTTTGACAAATCTGCATACAAGTTTGCAGAAAGAGTATGGACTCAGCTTTGAATATGTTTGCAACGTTTGGTGGGATTTTGTCAAGGGGGCAAAATTAGAGGGGCGTCTCAACAATTTTAGATGGCTAATAACTTTGGTGCCGTTTAATGAATCTGCTCAAATGTTTCCAAAATGATTAAAGACCAAACTTTGATTGTTTGTGCAAAGTTTGAAGGGATCTTGTCAAGTGGGGGCTACGTTATAGGGGGTCCCAAAACATTTGAAATCGGGATAGGCTTGAATGGTGAAAATATTTCTGCTTGTGGCTACAGCCCGAAGTGCTGGACAGATTTGCAGCAAACTTGTGCAAGGAGCATTCACAAGGACCCGAACAGCATACTTTTGCAAATCTGTCCGTGTTTTCTTTTTTGAAAAATGTCAAAATGTAGGTACAGACAATAGTGTTATATCTTTGGTAACTGAGGCATAGCCTGTGGGCATGTCAGTGGCCAGAGTGTTGGCACCAGCAAAAGGGTTAAAGTGGGCATGGCCACCGGGGACCGGTTATGTGGTAATATTTTAGAAATTGCAATAGGTTTCAAATGGGAATTCCGGACCAGCAGACTTGTAATGAGGGCCTTTGTCTCATGTGAAGTTCCCACCTGCAATTGAAACTATAGTCCATTGTCCATAAGAAGGGAGCAATTCTTCTGGACTAAGAAGATCCACTACCTCTTTATTATTAGTTACAAGTTTAAGGGGCAGAAGTAGGCATTTTGACGCACAACGGTGGACTCTTTTAATTTACTTGGACATTCTTACTTAATCCTTTGTTCCTTAGTTGAGGCAGGGAAACCCCTCTGAGTTAGGGAGGGATAGGTTTCCTCTTTTTTTAAAACTAAATAAAGGTTTATGCCAATCACCAGGCCACCTGTGTGTTGTACTATACTTTAAGTAGGCGTTTGTTAGATTTTCTTGTAACCTATGTTTTTGAGTAACAGAAGTGTTGTTACATTAAAAACAACCACTTGTTTTTTTGATATATGCAGTATTGAGGCCTGAAGTTGTTATGGCACCAGCGTGGTAGATTATGCCTACTGTTGTGAAGGTTTTCTTGCCAAGAGATACGTGTCTGTGTCTGAAGCTAGTGAGTTTACAGTTATTTCTGTTACCATCTGCATTGTATGTTAGAAGCATTAGTATCACATATTGGCCATGCGAGTTTATTTGTATGCTGGAACGATTGTCTGAATTGCAAAAAGGGCATAATATGCCATGATTTGCATTCTGCAGAGACTGGTGAAATGGAATGGATTCACAATTTGGTATCGATTACATACACAAATCGTTCATTAAGGATGTGCTCTTGTGAAACATGGTTGCAGAGAGTGCATGTATGTTTCCACGTGTATGGAATCTGAAAGATTTCATTCATAGGGATATTTTTGGTTTCCAGTACTTGTAGTAAGTACATTAGGAATTCCTGTGGCTCTTCCTATGTGTTTATGTACATTTAACCATTCCTGTACAGTAGTCCAATTCTTACCCTATACCTGAGACACTGTACGTACTACCAGTATTATTTGTGGCATTTCTATGAAGGACAAGCATTTGCAAACACAACTGTTCTCAGCCGTTTAAGTAAATGTTATGAACAATTGGTTGCAGTTGGAAGAGAAGATTGATTGCTACATTTGCATAGCAATTTACTCCAGTTGTGTTGCTGAATTTAAATGGACCAGAGAGTTGTGCCTCTGTATCCCTTGATGGGCCTCCAGTTGTTTTTTGAGAAGACACATTTGTCTCTTTGTTTTCTGATGCAAGTGTAGTTGATTTTGGACTACACAGTTTGTGGTTGTATTATTTGGGGGAACAGCAGTCGCTGTTTGTTTTTTTAGCTGTATTATTGGGAGATCTGTCATAGGTTCTGTTTGTATGAGTTTTCTTTTTTTAGGTACAGTCTATATGTCTAGTTGAGAATGTACAGTGCACGTAGCCTGTTGTATTCTAGGATGCAAGGAATGTCAGTGTTGACTTTGATTGCATCAAAGTTAACTAGGAATAGACCATTAAGTGTACGCAGATGTGAAAGTGCTAGAAAACTCATATCTTCTTTAAAGACTGTGCAGCCAATGTCAATCAATGCATGATCTAGGGTTAGACCTTGCGATTTGTGAATAGTGACAGCATATGCAAGCGATAGAACAAATCTTACTTACACACGTACATGTCTTTGAAAAGAAAGAAACATGCAATTGTGCAGCATTTTCTTTTAATTTCGGCAAGTTTGTCAAAATGGATGTTGACAAACAAATATTGTCATGTGGATATGTTTGGAAGCCGACACCGGTACCAATTGCTCCATTGACTAAACCGTGTTCCACATCAAGGTTACATTTTAGAATTACTTTTTCTAATCCAGCTGTGTTGGAGATACATTTTTCTAAGCTATTTGGTTGTGTTGTTGCTTGTTCACACATAGGGAGTATCATGCCGTGCACGTCTAGTTTGCCTGTGGAGCTGATATATTGCATGGGTTGCATTTCTTTTTACAACATTGTATCATTTAATTGACTACAGGTTGCACGGGTTGGCATTAAGGAAATGCATTTTATATTTTGTTGAGTTAATTATTCCATGACATCAGGAGCAGATATGTTTTGCCCATATAGCACATGGATTAGTCTAGTATTTAAGATGGATTTTGCACCTTTAGTAAGCAGACCAGTTCTAATGCTTTTTAAAATGTTAGCATAGGTGAGATCTGTAGACTGATGCATGTTTTGAGTTAGTTCTCTGTAGCGATAATGTTGCCAGAGATTTACATTTCCAATGCTGCCGAGTGGATTACAGCATTGTTTGTGTCCTAATGTTTTGAAAATAGCTTGACCTTTTACTGGTGTTTTCCTCCCAACAGTTCTTTCGAAGTCGGTTTTTGGGACTTCTTGCATTCTGAGATGAATTAAAGCCAACATGAGGTTGGAAACCATGCTTACTTCATCTCTCAGGAGGACTTTCATTTGTTTCAACATTCTGTGTACTAAATTAGCAGCTTCTGCTGATAATTTGTAGTATTCTAATTTGTTTTGGTGTTCTACTGGAAGGAGCAGTAGTCAGTTTAAAGTTACACCTCATATGTTGTAGGCAGCTAGACCTGTGGGAGATGTTGCAACATATAAAAGGCTGTTGTTTGTTAAATCTTGCACAAATGTGCTGTTTAATTTAATTAAGAATGTTTTACCAGAATCAGCTTCACTACTTCAATTCAGGAGGATAGGCTTATAATTTTGACAGCTACAAGGTTTAGTTTCATGTTCAAAACCATGTTCCATTTCATCAGACTTCTAGATAAACGGTGACATGTTCACCATTTAGCTGTGATTTCAGCACTGACAAGTCTTCTTCAGATTGCTTACATTGATATATTGTATTTTTTACCTCAGTCACGGCTAATTCTGCTTCGTTAAAAATAAGTGGTTCTCCAAGTGCTTCTTGTCTTCCTGTAAGGGAAGGCTGACTGCTCTGAGGAGTGTGTTTATCTAGTAGAGCTTCAATGTCTTCCTCTTGTTGGCGTTCATTGTCCAACATTTCTTTGTATTGTTTGAAATTGACATTTGTTTTACTGCTTTCATTTGTAGCTTCAAATGAGTCATGGTCACTTAATAATTCGACTTCTTTTCTCCAAGGTTTAAAATGTTGCACTAGGGCAATGTAATAAAGTTCTCTATGTTGCAGAGATTTAAATGATAACTTTATATGTGTTTGGAAAATTTCACTAGGCTTCATTCACAAGTTGAGACTACATATTTGCCAGTTGTCTCGTTTGGTGTGACATTGTTTTGGGGTATGTCGTACAGGCACATGTTTTCCAAAGCAGTAGTTATGTTTGGGTAGTATGGTTCAATTAAATTGCTTTTTAAAATGTCCTTACTTTTGGGATCATTTGTGGTTATTGTTTCTATCTCTTGGTAGGATTGTAGTACTCATTTTCTGGATGAAGCTGAACCAAGGTTTAGCCAGAAAATGTGTTCAGATTTGCCATGTAAGGTTGTACCTGTTAAACGGTCAGCAGCTTCGTAGCTCCCGCATTCTCTATTTTTATTTTTGTACCGAAGCTGTACAATTTTTGTGACCGTTTTTTGTCAGATGATATGTCATCCCAGAGGTCTTTTAGCTCTGTGTTCTCAGCTTTGGTGAGATAGGCTATGATTGCATTGTAATCATTGATGTACTTGGATGCTTCTTCCCTTTTGATGTTGTATGTGTTTCTAGGGGATTGGCCTTTTACACTGTGTCTAACAGAAGACATCAAGGTATTTGGCAAACTGGTCTAGGGAAGCCAAAGCAACATTTGGTATATAGTATTTACCTTTGTTTTTATATCTACATCGGCAGTGCTTGCCACACTTATGTTTTTGGAAGCATACAATTGTGTACGTAGGTCACTATGTGTGGTTTCTGAAGGGATGTCCCAGATAATGTATTTTTCAATAAACTGTAAAATGGTGGCATCACTGTCAAGGACACATTTGGGAGCATATTTAATCCACAAAAGCATGTGGATGTGTAGTACTCCTCTAGATTGATATTGTTTTCTCCAAATGAAGTGTTGTACTTCTCTGAGCGGAGGGGTAGTTTTATTGCAGATGAAGTGCAGCATGGCAATGAAGTGATGATGAAAGTACCTTGATACACTGACATGTAGGGGTAAGTTATTTCAATTTTGCAGTTCTAGAGCAGAACTTTTTCCACAGTATAGTCATGGCACAAGATTGCATATAGTGGAATGGTGTGCTGCCAACATTTTGATGTGGTGGAAAGTGCTTTTGCAAGCAGTTCCTGAAATGCAGGCTAATGAATGTCCTCGAAGTCCAGTGTGGTTTGTAAAGTTTTCATTTTACTTTTGTCGTTTAGTTTCACATAGTGATTGAGGAATTGTCGTAAAGATTTAAAGGATTGTTGCCATACATTACGCATTGATCTGCATGCCCATGTATACACTGGACAGTTTGTTTGGGTGAAAGGAATATTTGGTTGAAAGTTTGTTGGGGACTTTATTAGGGTTTCTTTTGCCATAATGTTGTCTCCTACTATTTCATACCCTCAGCCATTAATGTTCTCGTTTACAAGCCTCTTCATTGAAATATGGTTCTGTGCTGCTTCTGTGAATCCATTCACCTTCACAGAAGTTTGAAAATGTTTCTATATTGACATTGCGCTCATTTAGAAGTACTTTTTGTAATTTATTGATTGATGTAGTTAGTGGTTTGATTCTGTTTAAAATCAATAAAAACAACTTTGTCTTTAGTATAGATGTGCTGTCATTGGAGCTTCTAGAATTAGTCTTCTGCAGTAGTTTTTAAGGGTAGATTGTGACTTTTCAGTTGATTTTATAAGATTGTGAAGAAATCTACGGTGGACCATTTTTTGTAAAATTATTTTTTTGGAATGCTTTGCTGTGGCTACGTTAACATTGGTTGATATAGGTTTATTAGTAGGTGTGCTTTTGTTTGTACATCTTTTTTTTACTTTTTGATTTTGCAAGAGGGGCTTGTTTAGTTTTATGCAGTGGGATTACTAGCTCTTTTCTATAAATTGTGGATTCCTGTATTTCTTGCTTTAGTCTTATCTGCTCTATTTTATTCTGAGTAGCTTTTTAGATGCCATTTTTTAGATGTATTTGGGAAAGTTGTAAGAGTATCTATAGGTGTGGTGGGCTTGGGTTAGTGAGTACGGGAGTGGTGCTGTGATTGAATAAGTAAGGACGTTATGGTGTTTTGAGGAAAACAGTGGGTGTTATAATGGTGGTGGTTAGATGGGAATAGAAAGAGTGTGAATATGGCAATATAATGTTAAAGGATATTTGTACCGTGCACTATCACCACCGGAGTAGTCCCCTGGCGCTCTGGCGGTTCTGAAATAAAAAGAGGAGAGTTGGAGTTAGTGGGGATGAGCTGGAGAAGTGCAAGAGAGCAGTGATGTGCTGTTGGCGGCCTCAGCCCGAAATTCCGTTGGCTGGGCTTGAGGTGTTAAACTGTCGGAAGACGTTGTGTGCTGTTGTGCAGGTTTATGTGTGCTTTGTTTGCTGTTGCAGTGTACTGAAGTTTGTGCGGATTGTTGTGTTGTAAGATTGTGGTTGTGTTTGGTTAGAATTTGAGAGGTGTATGGAGAGGGTGAAATTGTTAGTGGGTTGGTTAATTGGCATTCCTGTCTTGAAGTCAGGCACTATATTTACGTGTTTCTAATCAGGTGGGGTGTGTGGGCGTCTCCGTATCTATGTCCAGCTCAGGGGCTGTACGACACTCGTGGTCCCTTTCCAATATGGTATTGGTTCATATGCATAACCTTGCCCAGGTTGGTATCCGTTTGTATGCGGGGTGGGCAGGCATTTGTGTGTCCCTTGCAGTCTGGCCCAGAAAGCATTCCGGATCTAGTAGGAGGGTGGCATCTGTAAGACCGGGTTTACTCCCTCCATGTGTTGATGCCTGCTCAGCATTCATCGTCTTATTCGGTTGCTCGTTCATGTTACAGCTCCTATCCCTTTGGTATGGCGCAATGCAAACGCTTGAACTTATGTCCAGGGGTGGCGTCTGCCTTAATTCATAATTCTTTTTGGTCTATGCCCTGCCAATATCCATAGCTTAATTAGTGTGGTAAGTGCTAATGTTCACCCAACTTTATACAGGTATGATCTATATTAGGATTTATCGAGTGGCTGAGGGTTGTTCGCTGGGAGTTGGCTAGGGGTGCTGTATTCTGTCCTTAAGGGTGTCGTTTGTGTCCTATTACACATAGTGTCGTCTCCCTTGTTGTTGTGAGAGTTTCTTTATTCGGTTCTAGACAGGCCTCCAGATAAGGTGGGTACCAAGCCTTTTTACGCATGAAAATCTTGTAAATACGACAGCTTTATTATTTTCCTGGGTACATTTACACACAGGTTTAGAGCAGAGGGCAGTGCAAATGTCAGGTTACTTGTGTAAGTGACTTCAATGAAGCACTCCAACTAATTCAATACCTAGTCTGGGATGCCCAATGCAAATTAAAAGGTTTATTGGAAAAATCAAATATATATATATATATATATATATCACACTTTTATGAATACATTAATATTTGATAGCACACTTATGAATATGAACAGTGATCAGTATTGGGTAATATTACAATAGCGACAACTCTTTCATCAGAAAGGAGTAGGAATAGGAAGGATAAAGTAGCAGAGAATACTTTTACGGTTCAGGGAAATGCAAGATGGGAAGAATGCAGCACAGAAATAAACTGGATATGGTTTCAACAAGAGATAATCTGATCACTTTTTCCTTTGTGACAACTCACTCCTCCCCTATGCAATATGAAGAGATGGAAATGAGGGCACACAGGTTTTCACGAATACAATCAGAAGCAGTTCAGTTCCCGTTCCCCCCCAGCAAGCTTAGAGAAACGGGGATGATTTTAAAACGCAGGCCAAATACTTTTAAATGTGATTGCAATGAAGTGAAAAATATGCTAAAAATGATTTAAATTCCCTATAGGAGATTCAGGATAGGTGATAGGTACTTTGAATTAGTTCACGTCAACACTAGCAATGATTCATGAATGATTATCGGAGTGAAAACAAATTTCAGCAGTGGAAAGCAAGAAGCAGCTATTTTTACAAATGGTGAAATTGAGCCAACTTGCAATTCGCTGCACTTTTTCCAAGTGCGTCGATCGCGATTACGGAAAAACTGGAATGCCGTGTTTGGTTTGTTGGAAAGCTTAGGTTCTTAGCTTTAAAATGACAGTTAAATCTTGCTTCTAGGACATATGGTTCAAAAGATACGGACGTTTTTGTGGGGGTAGATTTTCAGAAATGAAGTCAAGATTTCAGAATGACAGATGACACTTTTGCAGCTTTAAAATCACAGAAAGGACACACGATTTCTATGCGGTTCTGGACAGGTTGAAATGGTTTGAATAAGATTACTTTAAACTAAGAGATGGGTTCTGGACAGTTCTAGATACTCACTCCTAATATTGGAAGGGAATGGACCTCGTCACGGATCTGGTTAGGTTTGGGCTGCGGTTCTCTCGCCACGGGACGGTCTCTGGCACTGGTTCTGCCCACAGCAGGGCCTCTGGTCTGCTATCGGCACTGCATAGTGGTCTGGTCTGGGTCTGGATGCAGCTCTGCTTTCTGGGTCTGGATATGGTTCTAGCCAGAATCAAACAGCTCGCCCGGCTGTTGAATAGTTTGGTTTGGTTGCTGGATTCTGAGGCCTGCTGAAGGTTCTAGAGCTGGGTTCTAGAGTCTGGTCTCTGGATCTATCTGGAATCTGCAGTCTCTGGAGTCTTTTGGCAAAGTGCTGTGCAAGAAATCGATTGAAGAGTGGAAAATGAATGTCCCTATCTGGGTCTCAGTGGTTCTTTTTATGTCTTTTGAAAGTGGGTGAGAAGGCTGACTTTGTATGCCCAACCCTCTGAGGAGGCTGATAGGTTAAAGGATTTACTGTCCTGTGACTGGAGAAGGGAGTAGTGAGTCAGAATGAAAGAACACTCCCCCTTGTATTTAATTAGAAAACAATTTTTCATAACCAAACATGCTTCCCAGATACACATGTTGGGTTCAGAAATGACAACTTATTCACGATTTTCGTGAGTTTCGTGATATTGGGTTTGCACCAAACCTTACACAGTGGTACCCACCCTCTCTGCGCATATTGCTGTAAGTTTGCATTTTTCTAGTATAAACACAGTGTCCACAGTATTAATAAATCCAGGGTTTGGTCTCAGAGCATCCCACGGCATCCAACTTAGTCTCAAATTGTGGGGGCATTTTTCATATTAAGAATCCCCAAATTGTGCATTTTTGTCCGCTTGATACAATATTTTATAAACAATTTAATAAAACATACATTTGCCAGGCTCTCTGAATCCACAATGGTTTGTCTCCGCCCCTAGAAGTTTGGCTCTGACTCAGAGATCGCATGTCTTGCCTTCCCCCAGAGCAGTGTTGTTCAGGCACACCCAAATCAGCATATTCTATTCAATTGAAAGAGCCTATTGTTCCTTTCTCCAGGCTGCAGGGAAAATCTCCTCCCTCTTAATCAACAGGACCATGTGATTTCCTGTGCTGTTGCTGAGAAGACTAGGTGTGAAGGCTTCCCGGGGACAGCCAGCCTTTGAAGTCTCAGCTAACTCAGGTTACTGTTTAGCTCCTGAAATACAGGTCTCCTGTCAGAATTTAGATCGCTAGCGCCGGTCAGTGTCAAGCACCGGTATTGCACCCATTTTTGACAGCTGCCTTACCAGTAAGCAATCCTCAAAATATACTTTGTTCAAATATAGATGCACTTCTGTGGACCTCAGATTCATGTAGATTCTTGCAGGAGAATGATGTTGCCCCCCAACAAGGAGGTGGGATCTTTTTAGTGGTTTTAGTGAGCCCTGATTTTAGCAATTTTTGACATCAAATAAAACGGATTTTGAACAGCTCTTTATTCCTGTGCACTGATTTTGCTCTGTGTGCAGCCAAAGGATGGGGTCTGGCAATGGTCCCCTGTATTAACACTGACAGAGGCAAAAGTGTATGGTGGCCTATCTGTCAGGTTTTCACTGCGCACTTTCTGGTGAGCAGCATGCTTTCCAGTGGCCCTTCTACTGTTTCTGCTACCAGTAATGCACAATGATGTTGCAGGGCTTAGATGCGTGGGTTGAAACATCCCACAAGCCCCCCTCTTGCGATGGCGTGATTTCCATCAATGGAACTCGCAAGACTGGGATGTTCGCCTCATCTTCTTCTGATTCCGCAGATGGCAAAGTTCAGGATCTTTTCCTCCCTCAGGGATGGATCGATCGGTTCTCCTCGCCAGTCCTGATGGGAGTATTGAGCGATACTCCGGGCCCTTCGGATCTTTGCTCCCGGTCCCCGGGTCGTCCTCCTTGGTCAATCTCCCTGGTTTATCTCTCTCTGTTCTCACCTAGGATGAAAAAGCAAAAGCGGCAGAAACATATTCGTAGACATTTCCCCACCACTATTAATGTAGTGGGGTGAACATATACATTTTATAAATTAGGAGACATTTGCATTCTTATCACTGTATTTTAGAGACTATATGTGGGATATTTTAGGGTTGGAAATGTATTAATCTGGAGCGGCCCCCTCTGGGGTTCCAGAGGACTGCTCCAGTTGCTTCAGAGTGTACCTGGCATGGCAACACTTTAGCTGATTAATGTGGACCCACTTATCTTCCCCCTCTGCCAAACTGCCTTTGGGGATGCGGATCTTGTAGGCGCTGTTTGGCCTGGTTCCTTTGGAAATTGTACAGATAAACCCAGTCTCCTACATTGTATTTCTTTATGGTGGTCTTCAGGTCATAGTGGGTCTTCATGCTATCGGCTGATCTTTCTAGATTTCGCTGAGCATAGGCAAAAGCATGTTGAAGGCATTTCCTTCAATTCTCAACATACTCATGAGTTGTGGAGGCATTGATCAATGTCTGCTCTTGGGTCCTGTATAACAGATGCTGGGGAAGCACCATCCTGCGTCCAGTCATCAACTCAAATGGTGACATTTTAGTTGCAGATGAAGGGGTAGATCTGATGGCCATTAGGACCAGAGGTAATCGGATATCCCAATTTACCCCAGAATCTGCCGCAAACTTTTTTAAGATGCTCACAATGGTTCGGTTATAACGTTCTACTGCACCAGAAGAAGCTGGCCGGTAAGCAATGTGTAGCTTCCTTTTAACCCCCAGTATCTCCCACATCTTTGTCATTACTTCGCTGGTGAAATGGCTACCTCTGACTCCATACTTTGGGGTAGTCCAAAACACAAAAAGATGTAGTTGATCATCAGGGCAGCTGCTGTTTCTGCCTTGCAGTTTGGGGCCGGGAGACATTCCACCCATTTAGTAAATAAGCATGTCACAGTCAACATGTACTTGTTTCCCCTAGAGGAGCGAATCACGGGCCCTGTGAAGTTGACTTGCAAATCTGAACATGGGAGCGTCATCCCCCTCTTTTGGAGAGGGGCACGGGGTGTGAGGGATGTTGGCTGAAATTGTGCACACACAAGACACCCCTGCAAGTATTGGTCAAGGTCCTGCCCCATGTGTGGCCAGTATGCAACCTCTCTTAGGATCTCAAGTGTTGTCTGAAACCCCCTATGACAGGCGGTGGCCGCATCATGGGCGTGACTTAACATCAGGCTTCGGAATGAGGTAGGAACCACCCACTGATCATGACCAGCTTGGGATTTCCTTCCCAACAAACCTTCTTGGATTCGGAAAATGTTTGGACATTTCATCAACACTCTAAGGTCCTCTTTCCCAATGTAATCGGTATCCGTCAGGAGAAAGTTCTCAGGGTCCTCAATGTGTTGGTAAAACTTACCAATTATTGATCCCCCTTCTGAGCCGTAATGAAATCAGCATCTGGGGTCTCCTTACTCCATTGTGCAGTTGAAAGATCATTGTGAGCATTTGTCTGGGACCTAGTGATCACAGTGACCTGGATTTCCCCCAACAGGGAATCAATCTCTATTAGATTCCCATGGAGGGCCCCGGTTTTGGCCAGCTGATCAGCTAAGTCATTTCCAGTTTTGTCTGGTCCCTCTACTTTGGAATGACCCTTGATCTTTTTCCAGTAGATGGTCATCCCATTCGAGGTGAACAGATCATCAATATTTTGGATTAACTTCCCATGTTTCACGGGTTTGTTATTAGCACATAACATGCCTCTGGTTTTCCAATTAACCAGGTGCTCCACGAACCCGTTCTGTACATAATCCGAATCTGATTATGACCAGTTCGTGGAGTAGATGTTGGACAGCAGTGAGGATGGCTTGATGCACAGCCATCAACTCTGCCACCTGACTACTTCGGGGACCAAACTTGTACCCAGCGGATGGTTCTGGGGACTCATTCACCCATGCATTCCCTACGCCGGCCACAAGTCATTTCTCCCCGTTGTTGTCAACATGGTAAGAGCATCTATCCACATAGACAGTGGGCATTCCCTCACACTTGTCTTCTTCAAAGACTTTGTGTGGGGAATTAAGGTATGCCTCCATGTTGATTTTTAGACTTTTATCCTCGAGGCAGTTTTCTCTGGCACAATCATGCAAATCAGTCAGACCTTGCACGAGGGGACTCTTCTTGTTTTGGCCATATCTGACCTCCACAGGAAAGCCTTGCATTGACAGAATCCAGGAAGTAATTCTGGAATTACTCACATTTCCGGGCCGGATTCTGTCACTTTGGAGATATTGCAGGGGCTGGTGTGGAGTCTCCACTATGATGTGTTCCCCCTGGATAAATGGGCGGTAATTCTTCAATGCCCACACCGTTGCCAGGATTGCCTTCTCACATTCGTTGAATTTTTCCTCCACAGAGGATAAAGTTTTGCTCGCATAGAATACTTTATTGACCTTGTCATGCTTTTGATATAATACTGCAGTCAAGCATGTATTAGAGAACCCTGTCTCCAAGAAAAACTCCTTGTTTCTGGCAGGGTAAGCTAGGCAGGGTGCTTGTGAGAGGCTTCTTTTGAGCTGTCCTACTGCCTCGGATTGTTCTGGACCCCATTCCCACTTGACCCCCCCTTCAAGAGATGAATCAGGGGTCTGGTGATCTCTGCGTAGCCCTCAATAAACTTTCTGCTGTAATTAGTCAGTCCAAGGAGGCTCCTTAGTTCCCGCAGAGTTGTGGGGTCTTTCAGTTTCTGGAGTGCTTCCACTTTCTTTTCCTGGGGAGTAATCTCATGCCCCAAGAAATTAACATGGGTTCGACACCACTGTGCTTTCTGAAAAGAAAGTTTTGCTCCAGCGGCCCTCAACTTGGTCAGAACATAACGGATCTCCGCTATGTGTTCCTCCACAGATGAACTTTTGATGAGGACATCATCTACATAAGCCAAGTAACCCTCGCACCCAGGTCGGGCATGGCCTTGTGTAGGAAAATGTTGAATTCATTGCCGGAGTTGAGTGAGGTATCTGAAGGGAGTCCGGGTCCATGTGTACTGCTGGCCTCCAAAGGTAAAAGCCAGCTTGTATTGGTCCTCCCTACTGAAAGGCACAGTCCAGTATCCATTGGTCAGGTCTATTGCTGTGAATACCTGTGACCCCTGGATCTGGGCCAGCCCTTGGTCAATCTAGGGAAGAGGCCATCGGGAAGTATGGACCCGTTTGTTGAGTTCCCTAAGGTCGGCGCAGAGTCTCCACTGGCCGTTTGGCTTCAAGATTCCCAGCACCGGATTATTGAAGGTGCTGTGTACTGGACGGATAATCCCCCGGGACTCAAGGTTCTTAAATATTCAGTAAGGGACTCCATGGATGCGAGAGGCAAGCGATATTGCTTCACAAACACTGGAGTCATGCCAGGGTCTGTGGGAAGTGTTGTGTGGATGTATGTGCGACCACAGTCATATGAGTCTACCGCAAAGAGATCTTGGAAATCCAAGAAAACTTCTTTCAATTCTTGCTTCTGCTCCAGAGTCACAGAGGCATCAGCCTGGTTGACTCTCTCTTTAACCATCTGCCTGAAGCCTGGAAAGACTTCTGGTTTTGCTCTCTCAGTGGCCTCCTCCAGCTGGGTGGAGAAGCCCCTGGTCAGAGTGCTGATTTGGACTGGAGGCTTCAGGTGGGAAAGGCAGCCCTCATGGACCTGGAAAATCACCTCATCCCTCCTGAAGTCACAAGTCTCATCTTCCTTACCATAAGGGCAGGAAGTGTACACCAGGAAGTCCCCCCATGCCGGGTAAAGATCCTTTCTGGTGTTGTATGGTCATCACTGTCACTGTCAAAACAGTCCTTGGGGATTGGTCCTAACAGTTAATTTCCTTAATCAATGGAAAAATGTCGGTCATCAACCGCCATTCCAATAATGGTGCCCGCGGCTCGAGTAATACTCTTTAAGTCGCTGTTATCCACCTCTATTGGAATGGTGTCATGTTCTATATTGACTAACTGTGTTGGGTTTACCCCCAACCCTTGCTGTTGGAGAGAAGCATTTAGATGAATATAAGCATCAGGGTTTTTCAATTTTTGTCCTCTTTTAACTTTCACTTCCAGGGAGAATTGTTGGGTCCTTTCTGGGATGGTGACTTCCTCTCCAATCTGAATTTCAACTGCATAAGGTAGCAATTGAGCTGACCTAAATGCTTTTTCTGGATTATCAAAGCCCATGGGATTATCTGCTAATCGGGACCAAGCTTTGAAGCTTATTAGGTCCAAACTAATGGCAAAGTGATTGAGAATGTCACTGCCTAAGTAAAAGGCGGCAGTGATGTCTCGCACGACCCAACAATTATGGACTATGCTCTTGTTGCCAATGGGTATTTTGAGCATACACCTGCTTGGCAGGAGATGTTTGGAATTGGGTGTTTCCAGATCCATTTCCCATTTCTCGATCAGTTTGAATGTGGGAATGGCAGGATCTTTTGGGAGTTGGCGGAAGATGGCTTCGCTGATGAAGCTCTTACCGTTGTTCACACACACTCGGGTGAGAACAGAGTCCCTCCCATCAGTTAACTGAACAGGGATGAACAACTGCTCTCCAATTTGTTGGATATCAGCCAGGCTCTGTGCTGATTTCACCGCTTCATTGACTATTGGAGTGGGAATGTCCGAGTATTTCCTTCCAGTGTGGAATACCACCTTAAACTGGAAGGAAGGTTGATTTTCAGAGATAGAGAGGACCCCCCATCACCAGTCTGTTGCCCTACTGCTATTACTGTCATGTCTGGAATTTGGTTGTTCTGCAAGTGAAATTCTACTTGGTCAGATTTTTGTTCAACCATTTGGCATGTGCCGTTTAAACTAACATGGTTGACACTCTGTTTTAATTTTATTGGTCGGCAGGTCTGGGTCCAGAGGACCTAGTTTACGCAATCTATTAGGGGTGACAACCTTCTCAGGAGTTCATTCCCTAGTAAACAAGGGGTGCCCTCTGGAGTCACTACTATGACCGGGTGTTTCACCTTGTGTCGCCCAATTTTAATGTCCAGATCTGCAGTCCCCTCGACAGGAATTTCCTTCCCGTCAAAGTTCTGAAGTTGTCCAGAAAGGGAGGTGAGAGGAATTTGGTAATTCTCCCCCCTCCCTGAATTCAGTTCATCAAAGGCCTTTCTGGACCGAAGGGTAGCTTGGGATCCAGTGTCCACCAGTGCCAAAATTGTATGCTGCCCCTGTACTTGTACCGGGGCATAGTATCTTCCCTCCTTCTCCTCAAGGGGGCACAGATAATGCACATTTTTGGACAACTGGTGGGCCAATTTTCTGGTTTTGGACATGCAAAGAGAAGAGATTTGGGCAGAATTCTGTGGAGAGTCTTGGGAATCTGAAAGAAAAAGTTGGCAACTAGCAATGGGAGAAATGTTGGGTTCCCCTGGTTCCGGTTCTGGGCCGCCCCCCCCCCTTTTGGAGGCAGTCACTGGAATGGGTTTGAACCAGGGGATTTTGGTGCTGTTGGTTCTGGGATGAGATAATGGGCAGCGCTAGCTCAGTCCCCACATCTACCCAGTCTGTCTGTGAATCCCTTGGGACCCATTTTTCCTTGGGAGGAGTTCCCCTGTCTCTGAAGGAGAAGATCCTTTTCCCAGGAACCTCTGAGGATCCCTCTCCCTCAAATTGGTAGATCTGTACCTCCTCCTCAAAGGGGGTCTGTTTGGGTCCTTTGTTTCTCCTACCTCCTCTCTGCTCCTTGAGTGGCAGACCTTCAGGGGTTTCCGGTTCCTGGGTTTCCAGGGGCTGTTTACAAGTGGGGAAGGAAGCTTCCTCCAAGGCTTTACACCACCCTTTCCCTTGTGCCTCCTCCCTGGGAACCGGTGGGTTATCAAGGTGCTGCCCCATCATTGTTCTGGAGCACCAGGCCCAGAGTTTGGGGCTTCTGCTGAGCCCTCAGCATGCGACCCGGATCCTGTGCCATATTCTGGACCTGGCGCTCTAACTGTGAAACCCACTCAGGCTGATACGGGGTTCGGTGGTCTCCCCTGGGCTGATCCCGGGAAGGGTAGCTATCCCTTCTCTGGTAGTACCCCGAGTTGGGAAGATTTATACCCAAAGCACCCTTGGCCTCCCCTCTCCCGGATTAGGTTGCCTGGGCTCAGAGAAGTGGGGAAAGAAGGATGGATGATTTTGGGGTTGGAAATTGGGTGGATACCTGGGGAAAAAGTTCTGCCCAGGATTTGGTGAATTTCTGCCCTCCTGGGGGAAGTTAGGAGGGAAGTTCCCTGGGTTAGGTGCTTGGCCGGATCCCCCTCCCCTTGGGCTGGAGGAGTCCACACATAACCCAGGATGGGTCGGTTTCCCTTGTAGCGGGAACTTACATAGTCAGGGGAGTGAGGGACCCCGTTTGTGGGACTACCTCCTTGACTCCCTGTCTGTGACTGGCCCGAGGGCCTTCTGGGCTTGGAATTATTCTGTGCAGGCACGTTTTTAGCCCCCCCCCATCTCCAAATCCAAAATGGGGGCAACCTTTATCTCTGCCACCTTGGTCGTTTTGGGGGGTTTTCTGAGCATTACTTTTATTTTCTATGGGCTTCTGCACCTCATAGATCCGGGTGGCCTGTTCAATGACCCAGTCTAGTGACATTTTCTCATGAAAATCTCTAACTAGCTGGGTCATGATGTATTTGTGCAAGGCATGGAAAAACGTATTTACAAACTCTTTACTGTCCGTGCGCACCCTTTTGGTAGTCTGCGCAAAGGCATGCTTCAACTCCTGCACACATTCTTGTGGGGCCTGATCCTCCCCACATTGCAAATTGTAGGCTGCCTTGCGAGCCTCTTGGGGATTTCGGTGAACAGAAAAGTGTTTCAAGATGGCCGCCCTATATGTGGACCATCTTGAATGATTCTGGTCCTCCAGCTCCGCAAAGAAACTGGAGTATTCTGGGGAGAATGTCCATTTTACGTACTGAATGCAGCTACTGCTGTCTTTCAAATGGAAAGTCTCCATCATTTGCTCAAAGAGCTCCAAGTGTTCCCAAACAGAATACTTGGAGTTCTTATGATAAGGAGTGATGACGCTCCTTATTGCTTTGATCTGTTTTAAGGGGTCCTTAAGCAAGGCCCTTTTTGCCTTATTGGCCTTCTTGGTTCGGGTAACCATGGTCCATTCATCCTCTGACTCAGAAGCAGTGCTCCCAGAGGTGCCCGTCTGATCTTCCATGTTTTTTCCCGGATTCTGCGAGCTTGGGAATGGCTGGCAGAATGTGGGGGCCTAGTCTCTTGTGTCCTGGGACACACAGAGGAGTCTTCAGATTCCTCCTTGCTGCCCGGATTTGATGGGTACCCCCCCCCACTGACCTAACTGGGCAGAGGTTTTCAGAATGCCCTTAGAGGGCCTACTCTCCCGGGGTTCCCCACTAAATTGTGCTGTTCTTGGGTGCCCATACCCGGATGCCCGCCCATCCATTCCTGGGGGATATTGGCCTATGAGCCCCATACTTTTGGCTGGATAGTAATCTGCCATCCCCGTGGCCCTGGGCTCATGTGCGCCATGGGACACGGGGGTGGCCGAGTCCAAGGACTGGGAGAGATGAGGGCCTCTGGTACTAGGGCTCCTGAGGTTATGCTCAGGTGTTTCCCTTTCCCAGCGAATCTCATCTCTGTCAGCCCCTGCTCCCTGTTTCCATGCAAGAGCCTGTGCTTTCTGTTCCTCAATCAAGGCCTTACTAGACTCTATCAGTCTCTCCTACTTGGCTATCTGTTTCTGGAGCCTATCACTGGGCTGGCAGAGAGCCTCATTCTCTCTCTGTGCTTTCTGGTTAGTCTTGGAGTACTGGGCCAGTCTTTGCTGCAGCAGGGTTACCTCCTGAGTCCCATCCCTACTGGCCTGCACCTTTCTTGCCAGAGCATCTTCCACCCTCCTGGTGTGCTCTAACAAGTTCTGATACTCTTTGTGGAGGTCACCCAGTCCCTGGAGGGCCAGGTGATTTTCTTCCATTTTCTTTTTTAAGTGGCAGACTTCCTGGCCTATGGTGTCCCTTTCCTGAGTAAGAGCCTGCATCTGTGCCGCCAGGTCGTCCCTCTGCCTTTGAAAAGCACCAGCTCTCTGGCGCTCCTCATCAAACTCTGCCTGGGTATCCAGGTCTTTCAAAGTCAATTTGTTGCTCTCTGCCTTCACTCTGTCTAGGTGGCTTTGCAGGATGGCTACCTGCTCTCTGCATGCCCTGTTGAAGTCTAGTTATTGCTTCAGCTTTTTCTGGCTCTGCAGTAGAGAGTCCAAACCTTCTAGGTACTCCTTCTGCAAGGCCAGAATTCTGGTAGCCTGGTCTGCCCTTTCCTGTTGCAGGATACCCATGTCCTCTTTGATTTTAATGACATATTGCCTTCTTTCGTTTTCTGACTCCTGGCTTCTCTGCAGCCTCTGCTCAGAAGAGACCAGGTCAGATTGGGCCTTCTCTAATGCCATCAGTTGCCTACTTGCCAAATCTTGGCCTTCCACACATTTGTCCTGTATGGCTCCCATGTATAAATATAAATATGCCCCTATCCTGGCAATCTTGTCGTGCTCATCTTTGGCTTTAGGGGCCACATATAGTTCACTCAGGGCCACATGTAAGGGACCCTGATCTCTCCATATATGTGACCCTGTTTCAGTGATCTGGGGTGCAATTGCCTGCAACCACACCGTCTGGTCCTGCTGAGTCCACTCACCTCTCACAAATAGCTTATGTAAGAGGTGCTCTCTCGCTATTTTGATGTCTACCAGTGTCGTCATTCTGGAAATTGATTTCCTTCCTGACTTACAGAAGTTAGTATTTTATTTTGCAAAACAGACCGTTTCCTTAGAGCGTTCCTTTAAGGAGTGCTTTTACAGCATAACACAGCGTGGTGATCCAACAGGATTTTTGTATCCTGTCAGTTAGCACACTGCATTAAGCTGCACAAGTGGTAGATCTAATCCAGAATCCCTGGCTCCGAGCGCCCACTTTGTAAGTGACTTCAATCAAGCACTCCAACTAAGTCAATGCCTAGTCTGGGATGCCCAATGGAAGCCCTTATTCATATATGTTTATGTCAAGTTCTTAAATCTAGATGATAAACCCTTATATAACGCCCCTCCTTTTGAATCCCCCTGACCTAACTGAGCCAAGAAGTAGGTTTGTTTGGCAAATTAAAGGGTTTATTGGAAAAATTAAACAATATATATATATCACACTTTTATGACTAAATTAATATTTGATAGAACACTTATGAATATGAACAGTGATCAGTATTGGGTAATATTACAATAGCGACAACTCTTTCATCAGAAAGGAGTAGGAATAGGAAGGATAAAGTAGCAGAGAATACTTTTACGGTTCAAGGAAATGCAAGATGGAAAGAATGCAGCACAGAAATAAACTGGATATGGTTTCAACAAGAGATAATCTGATCACTTTTTCCTTTGTGATAACTCACTCCCCCTATGCAATATGAAGAGATGGAAATGAGGGCACACAGGTTTTCAGGAATACAATCAGAAGCAGTTCAGTTCCCGTTCCCCCCAGCAAGCTTAGAGAAACAGGGATGATTTTAAAACACAGGCCAAATACTTTTAAATGTGATTGCATTGAAGTGAAAAATATGCTAAAAATGATTTTAATTCCCTATAGGAGATTCAGGGTAGGTGTTAGCTACTTTAAATTAGTTCAGGTCAACACTAGCAATGATTCATAAATGATTATCAGAGTGAAAACAAATTTCAGCAGTGGATAGCAAGAAGCAGCTATTTTTACAAGTGGTGAAATTGAGCCAACTTGCAATTTGCGGCACTTTTTCTGAGTGCGTCGATTGCGATCACGAAAAACTACAAGGAGTTGGAATGTCGTATTGGGTTTGTTGGAAAGCTAGGTTCTTAGCTTTAAAATGACAGTTAAATATACGGTTCAAAAGATACGGACGGTTTTGTCGAGGTAGGTTTTCAGAAATGAAGTCAAGATTTCAGAATGACAGATGCCACTTTTGCAGCTTTGAAATCACAAAATGGACACACGATTTCTATGCAGTTCTGGACAGGTTGAAATGGTTTGAATAAGATTACTTTAAACTAAGAGATGGGTTCTGGACAGTTCTAGATACTCACTCCTAGTTTTGGAAGGGAATGGACCTCGTCACAGATCTGGTCAGGTTTGGGCTGCGGTTCTCTCGCCACGGGACGGTATCTGGCACTGGTTCTGCCCACAGCGGGGCCTCTGGTCTGCTATTGGCACTGCACAATGGTCTGGTCTGGGTCTGGATACAGCTCTGCTTTCTGGGTCTGGATACAGCTCTGCTTTCTGGGTCTGGATATGGTTCTAGCCAGAATCAAACAGCTCGCCCGGCTGTTGAATAGTTTGGTTAGGTTGCTGGATTCTGAGGCCTGCTGAAGGTTCTAGAGCTGGGTTCTAGAGTTTGGTCTCTCGATCTATCTGGAATCTGGAGTCTCTGGAGTCTTTTGGCGAAGTGCTGCGCAAGAAATCGATTGAAGAGTGGAAAATGAATGTCCCTATCTGGGTCTCAGTGGTTCTTTTTATGTCTTTTGATAGTGGGTGGGAAGGCTGACTTTGTATGCCCAACCCTCTGAGGATGCTGATAGGTTAAAGGATTTACTGTCCTGTGACTGGAGAAGGGAGTAGTGAGTCAGAATGAGTCATCAGGTATCATCTTTATGGCTGAAGGAAAGAACACTCCCCCCTTGCATTTATTTAGAAAACAATTTTTCATAACCAAACATGCTTCCCAGATACACAAGTTGTTGAAATTACATGTACACATCACAAATTAGTTAAGACAGGTCTCTGTTCAACCCTGCTCTTTCTAAGAGCTTGGGTTCAGAAATGACAACTTATTCGCGATTTTCGTGGGTTTCGCGATATTGGGTTCGCACCAAACCTTACACAGAGGTACCCACCGTCTCTGGGCATATTACTGTAAGTTTGCATTTTTCTAGTATAAACAGAGTGTCTACAGTATTAATAAATCCAGGGTTTGGTCTCAGAGCATCCCACGGCGTCCAACTTAGTCTCAAATTGTGGGTGCATTTTTCGTATTAAGAATCCCCAAATTGTACATTTTTGTCAGCTTGATAAAATATTTTATAAACAATTTAATAAAACATACATTTGCCGGGCTCTCTGAATCCACAATGGTTTGTCTCCGCCCCTAGAAGTTTGGCTCTGACTCAGAGATCACATGTCTTGCCTTCCCCCAGAGCAGTGTTGTTCAGGCACACCCAAATCAGCATATTCTTTTCAGTTGAAAGAGTCTATTGTTCCTTTCTCCAGGCTGCAGGGAAAATCTCCTCCCTCTTAATCAACAGGACCATGTGATTTCCTGTGCTGTTGCTGAGAAGACTAGGTGTGAAGGCTTCCCGGGGACAGCCAGCCTTTGAAGTCTCAGCTAACTCAGGTTACTGTTTAGCTCCTGAAATACAGGTCTCCTGTCAGAATTTAGATCGCTAGCGCCGGTCAGTGTCAAGCACCGGTATTGCACCCATTTTTGACAGCTGCCTTACCAGTAAGCAATCCTCAAAATATACTTTGTTCAAATATAGATGCACTTCTGTGGACCTCAGATTCATGTCGATTCTTGCGGGAGAATGATGTTGACCCCCAACAAGGAGTTGGGATCTTTTAGTGGTTTTCATGAGCCCTGATTTTAGCAATTTTTGACATCAAATAAAACATATTTTGAACAGCTCTATATTCCTGTGCACTGATTTTGCTGTGTGTGCAGCCGAAGGATGGGGTCTGGCAATGGTCTCCTGTATTAACACTGACAGAGGCAAAAGTGGATGGTGGCCTATCTGTCAGGTTTTCACTGTGCACTTTCTGGTGAGCAGCATGCTTTCCAATGGCCCTTTTGCTGTTTCTGCTACCAGTAATTCACAATGATGTTGCAGGGCTTAGATGCGTGGGTTGAAACATCCCACACTTGATAGAAACTAGGAGGCTTCTTTTGATCTTTATCTACATGGATGTAATTGCAAGCCACCTCTGAAACAGAATGTATTTCTCTGAAGCCTTTAAAAAAAGAAACTGCACACTGTGATAAAAGGAATGGTTTCTTTCCATTCAGCTTTAGAAGCACTGTGCATAATTTCCTAGAATGTTAGGATTGTATAATTAATAAGATGGAAAACCAAGTTGCAATTGAGAATTAATATTTGTAACAAATTATGCTTTTTTCCAGTGAAAGCAAATCAGTATTGCACAATTGTATTTTTCAGAGTTCTGGTGCTGTGTGCATAAACATTTAATTTACATTCTAATTATAAGGGGGTAAAAGGATGACTGTGCACAGTCTAGAATACATCCATTGAACCTTGTAGTCAATGGGGTACATTACTATAAATGGTCAGTGGTAGCAGTGTCTTTGCTCAAGGGTGAGTGATTGTCATTACACCAATCACAGGTGTTCTAGCCTCTCAAATCTTCAAGACTACAATTAAAGCATCCAGAACCTGACTCCAGGAAGTGCAAGCGCTGTTCAAAAACAAAGAAATGGAAGTTACATTTGTAATTGAAATAGAAACTCAGCAAAACCTGTCCCTGTGATAATCCAGATAGGTATTTAACTTCATGTAGTGCTTCATAAATGGTTCGACCAACATCTAGGTACTGTGATTATTATACCTCAGTCGATACTCAGTTAACCGACCTCTGAAGGATGCTAGCCAATAAGGTAGCTCAGCCGGTTGAGAACTCATTGCTGAAATCTGTGCGTGATCTGTAGGTGGCAGGCTCGAATCCTGGCAAGTCTAACTCAGCCTTTCATCCTTTGAAGCTCGATAAAGGAGTACCGACTTTGGTTTGGTGATAATTGTGTTAAATATGTTCTATGTACATCGCTTGGCCAAAAGCGCTATATAAATAACCATTTGACCATTAGATTAGATGTAGAATTTAGCATGGAGTCATTGCCTCTCTTGTTGTATCTTAGCATTGGCATACCATTAGGTAGTGATAGCTCCAGAAAATGAGGACTCATTAAACATCAAATGACAATTCTGCTATCGAACCTCAAAACACGCTATATCATTCATGTTTGCTTTACTATGTAATTGGCTGGGATTTTGTGATTTCAACATTTAAATATATACAGGAGAGATCAAATGGCCAGACCTTAGAGAAATAATGAAAGGTGTAGTCTGTCACAATGCAGAAAGCTGCCGTACGGTACTGATTTCCATACAGTTTGTGCATGCATCGGCTGGATGTCACATACATTTTACACTTGCAAAGGAGAAAAGTCATTTTTACTCCCTTAAAATCACATTTACTCTTTAAAACAGGGAGTAAAATATTCCCACCTCCAAATCTTATCTGGAGCACTGGTTCTAGATATTCTCACTGTCACCCTAGATTTGTCGTCTTTTTTCATTGTGTGAGTAAGAGTGAAATACTCTAATATTTATTGAAAGGTACATCGTTACAATTAGAGAGATGTATAGGCTATATTAATGGTCTTACATTGTTGGATGTGTAGAGCGTACTTTCTTTTGATAGATGTCTTCAGGAATCTTCTTCTTTGCTGTAATTGTTAACAAAAGTTAGTGGGTATATATGGTAATGGTGCAGTGAATTTAATAAGCAAGGTTGTTATTTATGAAGGTCAGAGCAGTTGGGAGAAAGTTTAAAGTTGTGTTATGGGTGGTGTACTAAAGTATGTTAACTATGTTAGAACAATGGGAGTATGAGTAGTGCTGTTTGGGACATTAGAAGGAACAGGGCAAAATGGGTGTGAGAAAAGGGTGCATGTCTAGGTTGTTTTTGTGCTGCTGATTCTAATGAAAGAAGTGCTGTGTTTGTGGTGCAATGTAATTTGTAAGGTGTTGCAGTGCTTTTCAAGAATAGGGAAACACTGACCTAGTGGTAATGCAATGGTGGATCGTTGTTGAAGTAGTGTTTGGCGTCTTATAGTACAGGCTGCTAAAGAAGAGTACTTTATATGTACAGTGAAGTGTTGTATATATATATACTTTGTTGCTGGTATATAAATATGTGTGAGCAGTTGGAAAATGGTGGCACTGTTAGGGATGTAATGAGTGAGGTTTGGGAGTGACATTAATATGGAATGAAAATGGAAAATGGAAATGGCTGAGCGTCGAAAATTTTTTGATTTTAGGAGCATTGTCCTGAAAGGTAAAAAATACATATGTGCATTTATAGCAGCATTGTGTGTACAATAATTGTTTGTAAAGAAAAGCAGATAGAAAAGATGTGTAGAACATTTTTAAGTGGCATATGGCATGTGGAAGTTTAATATGTTGGCAGTAAATGCATACTTGCCAACATGATCCATTGTAATATGTAGGTGCTTGTCAAATGTTTTTTTTTTAATTTGCATTGTGGCAGTTATAGATGCCGACTGTGCGAGGAAAGAATGTCCTGATCCTGACGGACAACACAGTAGCCATGCACTACCTCAACAAAAAGGGGGGGGGGGCAGGGTCACTTCCTCTGTGCAGGGAGGCGATGCAGCTCTGGTTCTGGGCAATTCAGCAGGAAGTTTCGATCTCAGCAGTTCATCTGGCCGGAGACGGAAACGAGACGGCGGACGCTCTGAGCAGGCAGAGCGCGATCTCTGACGAGTGGGAGTTGGCTCAGGAGATTCTCCTGGAGATCTTTGCCCTTTGGGGGACCCTTCAAGTGGATCTCTTCGCCTCCAGTGTCAACCGGAAGTGCGATAGGTTCTGCTTGCAGGAATTCCCTCCAATAGGAGCCCTAGGAGATGCGTACTGGGTGGAGTGGTCTTTCACACTGCTGTACGCGTTTCCCCCAGTCCCCGTCATCCCGCAAGTGCTACGGAGATTACAAATGTTCGGTTCCCGGATGATCCTCATTGCTCCAGCGTGGGCCCGGAGGACGTGGTACCCAGACTTTCTCGACTTGTCCATCTGCCCTCCACGTCGTCTTCCCTACCGAGACGATCTGCTCTCACGGGATGGGGGGGTCAGGTTCTCCATCCAGAGGTCAGATCCCTCAACCTTCACGCTTGGTTTCAGAAAGGTTGAGGTATAAGGATTGGGACCTCCCTGAAGATGTGATGGAGGTGTTGCTTTCGGCCAGAAGGCACGCAACTAAGTCCCTGTACCGTTGCCATTGGCGAAAGTTCTGCGACTGGTGCAGGGTTAAGAATGTGGATCCTTTTGCGTGTGACATTGCTGTGGTTCTGGCTTTTTTGCTTTCTTTAGCCCACAGGGGCTTGCAAGTGGGTACGGTTAAAGGTTACATGGTGGCGCTGCCCATATTTAAGCGCTCGTATGAAGAGTGTTCTTATTTTAAAATTCCTTTAATTTCTCAGTTTCTAAAAGGGCTCACTAATGTGTTCCCTCGTCACCTTTCCAGGTGCCCGGTTGGGATTTGAACCTTGCCCTCAAGTTTCCGATGGGTGCTCCGTTTGAGCCGTTGCATTCTTGTCCTTTCAGACAGTTAACTCTTAAAACTGTATTTTTGGTTGTGGTCACTTCCGCTCGCAGAGAGAGTGAGTTACAGGCACTTTCAGTTAAGCCACCCTTCACTGTATTTCATAAGGACAGGGTTGTCCTTAGAGTTCGTCCTTCCTTTCTTCCGAAGGTGGTGTCGGAATTTCATTTAGGCCAGAAGGTTGTTCTTCCGGCATTTCATCCTCCTCCACATCCTGGTAAGGAAGAGGAGAGGCTCCATAGGCTCGATCCTAGGAGAGCTTTAAGCTTTTATATTTCACGCATGTCCCGGGTCTGAGTGGACGATCAACTCTTCATTGCTTATGTTGGAAAGTGTTTGGGACAAGCTGTGACTAAGCAGACTTTGTCTCGCTAGATTATTCTGGCTATTTCTGAGTGTTACCGCTTGGCGGGTAAGGACCCACCGGTCGGCTTGCGGGCCCATTCCACCAGGGGTATGGCTGCCTCTACTGCCCTACAGAGGGGTGTTCCTATTCCTAACATCTGTGATGCAGCCACCTGGGCTTCGGTCCATACTTTTGTACGTCACTACTCCCTCGATTCCATCCATGGGCAGGATCTGGCCTTTGGCAAGGTGGGCCTTTGCTCCGCAATTTGATTGGGCATGCTACATTTCTTTTGCTAAATTCCTTTCCCACCTCTTTGCATTGGTACTGCTTTGGGAGTCTGTCATAGATATGGAATACGTCGGAGGACCCAATCCCCTCGAAAAACAAGTTACTCTCTTACCTGGTAATGTTCTTTCGATGGGATGGTCTGACAACGTATTCCATATCGCTCCCTCCCTGCCTTCCCTGCTACAGAATTTCTTATGCGATTGCAGCTTACGTTTCCACAAGGCTTTGTGTGGTCGGAGTGCCAGAAGACTGGTGCCACACGTTCTGAGGAAAATACTACAACTGAGGCTACGAGCGTCGTGCGTCCTTCTAATAACATCAAGTGACGTCGGCCGTCGGAGGAGGTCCTCGAGGGCGGCGTATAGTAGTCATCGACGCAGGACGCAGACGCCGAAAGCTTTACGAAGCAGCACAGCTGTGGTGATTACTGTCATAGATATGGAATACGTCGACGGACCATGCCATTTTACCAGGTAAGAGAGTAACTTGTTCTTTCATGGTATGTAGTTCAAGGAATGAAGTGGGTGGAATTTCTCCCATTTTGTGAGAATATGGTTCACTTGAAACATCCGGACATCATTGTAGTTCACTGTGGAAGGAACAGTTTGGTGTATGTTACCTGAATTCCATTACAGTTTGAATTGAAGGAAACATTTGGAAAAAACTTTATTTCTCTCATAGCTCAAAGGCAAATGTGGATGTGTTCAAATTTATTTTGTCCATAAATTGAGAGAGCAAGGCACAATGTGAACACATTTCTATGTGCATTTTTGTGAGATGTTGACATGACATCATTTCAAAATGCATTGAGGCAGTTTCTGTGAACACCTAACATATGGATTCAAGTATTCTTTAGTAGTTGAAGTAAACGAAAAAGGAAAACCAAATAATCAAAAACATATATAAGCCTAAAAGAGAAAAAAAAGGTGCTTTTAAGAGCCACCATTTTTGTATGAAAAACAATTAAAATGATTTTCATTCAACCACCCTAGGCCTGGAATTTTCCTGTTGTCCGTGGCCTAACACACTGTCCACAGACTATGGAGGTTGCAAAGGGTCCTGTGATTTTTTTTTTTTTAGTTCTATTTTTTTAACTGTGAAAGGTTACTCCTAAAGGAACCGTTTTATTGTATTTTGTGTTTTTTGGCTTGTTTTGTTTTTTGTAGGAGAGACAAGATAAGGTGGGGGAGGGAAGGGTAGTGGCAATGTTTCTTACGCTCCTTGACCGTGTCCTCGAAAACACTATGAAACTGGTCCCCCCCTGCAGATTGGTGCATTGCAGAACAAACATAGTACTGTGACCCTCAAAAGGTAAGGGTCAGCAGCGTTCTGTATGGCCTGCGAGGCGGCCGCTGGGATCCTCTGCCCCACAGCAGTGGCCTGTGTGGTGACGAAAGCAGTCGAGGAAGATGGCATAGAGGTCATCAACCTGCTTCTCCTTGAGAAAGGAACAGCCTTTCTCAGAGCACTCGAGTGGTTGGATCTGGTGTGGCTGTGTATGGAGGTGGTCCCAAAGGAATATAGGTTTTCTGTGACACCAGGTTTTCTGTGACTCAGTACGACCCCGCACTCAGTGCATCTCACCTTGGCTGCCCAATCCTTTGGTACAACCCCAACAATGGTGAAAAACCGCCAGACCCAGGACTCACTTTGGGTGCTGGAGGTAAGCACTTCCTCTACCTCATCTTGCTCTTCCTCTTCATCCTCATCTGCATCTCCGTGCTTGTTCTCCTCTCCAGGCCCTTCACGTTGATGTGGGGTGGTGGTGGCCCATGGGAGGAGGGATGGCCATGACAGATGGCATTGCACATACATTTCTGCAGCTGCTCCTTCCTGATGCTGTCTCCTGGATAGCCAGATTGAGAATAACTAAAAGTAATGGGTGGGTCGCTTCAGAGGAACCGTCCGTGGATGGTGCGACTGTCCGAGGACTATCTAGTTGAAAATAAGCCTTTGAAAGGTGTAAACATTGGGTCTAAGAGCTCTGGAAGGGTAAACCGTCAACTTGAAACACCCTAGATTGGCCGAAAATGCAGTTTCAAACTCTCTCTGGTGACACACACACCGTCCGTGGACGTGGACATCATGCCACACAGGTGCAGTCACATGATGACATCTAGGGACGTTTGCGGCAGCGGGAGTCCACGGACACATGTCGAGCAGGAGCTGCCAGGCGCATGTGTGTGGATGTCTGTAATCGGGTGCGCTGTCCGCAGACTAATTAAAAGTATGTCATGACAGACCGGACATGTCTGGACATGGCGCTATGTCTACGGATGCACCTTTTCTAAACGGACACCCAAAACTATCCGCAGTGACACACCATCCGCAGAGACGCCATACGGGCGCAGTCACATGATGACGTCCAAGGAGGTCCGCGGTGCTGACAGCCTCTACAGACAACATCAGACAGGCGACCGCCAGGCACATGCGCATGGGTGTCCGCTAATTGGCGCATTGTCTGCTTACTAATTAAAAGTGCCTCATGTAAGAACAGACATATCTGGACACGGCACGCTGTACGCAGACACCCCATTTTGTGAATGGACACCCCAAACAGTCTTATGGACCACGGACTATTAAGTGGAGTTTAAAATAAAATCATGGTACAATAATATAGAAGATATTTATAGTATAAAAAATACATGTATTTATGAAAGGGATGGGGTATCGGAATGGGGAACATAAATGGGAGAATTTGGAATTTCTATACAATGATCATCGGGGAGGGGGGAGTAAAGTTTCATCAAAGCGTCTTTTATTTATATTTTGGGAATTTGATGGGGTAATTGCTGGAGGCAAGGGGACAGGTACATAATTTAAAAGTTCATTAAGTCATTACTAAGTTAATCCAATTTTGCAGATAAGATTATAATTTCATTATGTACAGTTGGGGATATAGATTGTCTTTGTGATTCTTGGGATTCTCGATAATTAAATTGGAGTGTTGTTTCTTCATGTATAGTATGTACTATAATAAAGGAAGACATTATCATTTCACTTAGAGCTGTATAAATTACATGATTTGTTTATATTGAAAGATGTATTGTTTACCTTTAGAGATGTCATTATCACTTATTTCTTCTTTTGGAAATTTTTCTTCCAACCACTCAAGTTTGTTTGCCATTTCTGTTAAAATTACAATAAATGTGATATCTGATTATACAAAATAGTTATTTAATGAATGGTAATAATAGAGAAATAAATACAGTGTACTTACTATTTGGTGAGAGATTGTTTTGGAATGAGCACCCGGTGTATGTGAGTCTCTATGAAGAGTTGTACTGAAGTGATAATATGAGGTGTACAGTTATGGTTTGTGCTTGGTGCATTCCATTATATTTTGTTATACAGGAACAAATAATGTGTACTTTTTGAAATCATGATTTGCACAAAAAGGGATATTTGGGTGTAGTAAATATAAGTAATGTTGTTTTATGCATATGTGTTTGTTGGTTGAAGGGTAGAACATTTTCAGTTCTCCCCTGTGTTTTTGGCCTTTGTGAATGCTACTCTCTGTCCGCTGACCTTCGTGCTGTCTGCGAACTTGAGAGCTGATACATTGGGGTGAGTATAATATAAAGAACTTGTAGCAAATTAAGGGTGCACTGATAAAACGCTATAGCATTTCATTGCCTATGTGTATGTATGATTAGGTTCCTGTATTAACAACGGAAACAAGGGGGTAGCATCACATACATTTAATCTCTTTATATGCACATTTTCTGTAAAGATTTCAACATTTTACATGCTTAGTATATGTAGAACTGTATGATGAGGAAAAGGGGAGCAGAGACACTTGAGTGCACTTAGCTTTTTATTTAGCCAGTGTCAAAAGGTGCAGACTCAGTTCCACATTTTTTTTATATTTCCCTGTGTAAGGAATTCTTATTACAGGGAAACAACAAGGTCTGCATTTCACTTGCATTCATATTATAAAGAAAAGAGCACAGGTATTTTCAAAACACAAATAAGTAAGCATTGACATTTTAAATACATACACACACGTGCAGATCATTTACAGGACAGTGAAAACTGTTGAGGTTGGCCTCAATGTACAGCACATTTCTATACTTTAAATATTTTAGGGGGCAACCAATAAATAATACAGTAACAATAAGGTTCAAACTGTAGAGATCAAGTTCAAAAGTAGTCACTAGTACATCCTTCTTGGTATTTTTTAGGTGCACTAAGTGTTGGGGAGTGACCTAGTCGTTGGTCTACGTCTGGATGTAGATCAGATGATGGTGCGGGATGGGGGTAGCTTGCCCTCAGGCTGGATTGTCCCGTGACGTTTCGGCAAGGAAGCCTTCTTCATGGGCCTAGACCAGGTCTCCCTGGACGAGGTAAAGTGTGGCACGTCTTCCTGTGGCGGAGAAGTGGAGGAGTCTGTCGCCGTCCTGCTAGAGGACGGTGCTTCTACTGCCACACATGGCAAATGGATTGCTGTGCAGCCATTTACGAACAAGTGGATGGACTGGTCAGGACTGAGGTGGCTGGTGCCTGGAGGCTTGTGCCTGAATCTCGGTTAGGAAGTTTGAAATCCACTAATCTACTAATCCTGTATTAACAACAACACTCCAGTATAATGTTTTGTTTAGATGAGTACATTCTTAAATACATTAAGTAGTTTATGATGGGTCTCCTGATCACCCCTGACATCTTGTTACCAACATTATGAACACAACCCCTTGTAGGGACTGTTCATCAACATTAATTTCATTTGTGATGTTATTAGTGATGTCATCAATGACATTTGTGATGTCATCTTTGATGTCCTGGGTGTAGTCTTAACATTGCACAGTGGTGGCAAGAATTATGTCTGCTTAGCTCACCATAAATGGTGAACTTCTGGGGATTTCTGTTTTACTTGTAATAATAACGTCCCTCTAACAAAGTTTTTCACAGAATTTCAAAGTTCTTTCACTATATTTCATCAAAAAATCATAATGTCCCTACTTATTCAATCACACCACCACCCCCTTACTCACTAACCCAAACCCATCATACTTGCACAGCCTCTTACTCTTACAACCTCCCCAACCAGACCAACTCCATAGAAAAAAAAAAAATAGAGAAGATAAAAATAAAAACAAGCCATATAGTCATCGACCTCTAAAACAATTTATAGAACACATTAAAACAAAACAGCTAGTAACCTCACTCAACAAAACTAAACCAGCCACCACTAAAAAAAAAAGTAAGGCCCCTCTTGCAAAAACCAAAAGTAAAAACAGATGTACAGACCTACTAATGAACCTAACTCTATATCTACTAGTGTTAACATAGCCACAATAAAGCAATCCATTTTACAAAATATTTTCCACCGTGGAGTTCTTAACGATCTTATGAAGACAGCTAAAAAGTCACAATATACCCTTAAAAACTGCTGCAGAAAACGAATCCTCAAAGCTCAAAGCTAATTGACAATGGGCCTCATTACGACCCGGGCGGTAAGGGATTACTGGTAATCCCTTACCGCCCAATTCCGAGGTCCCTTTGCGGGTCCTCCCTTAACGGCTGGTTTTACCAGTCATTAAGGACGGGACCCGCAAAGGGACTTTGGAGGTAATTATGGTACTGCAATTGCGGTACTGTAATGACCGCCTTCCCCATTCCCATTGAGCCATATAAGGGCTCAAATGGGAATGGGGAAGGACCATGGTGAATGGGGAATTACCGCCCCCGCAAACCTTGGAATGGGGCGGTAATTCCGCTATTCACCATGGCGGAATCTGTAGTTTACCGGTGGTAACCATGGTGCAAATAGCGACATGGTTACCGCCCAGGTCGTAATGAGGCCCAATGCATTTCTACTAGAGAGAACGTTGTTTATATTAATTTTAAATAGAATGAAACACTAAATCGAACAATAAATTACAGAAAGTACTTCTAAACATGCGCAATGTCAATATAGATACCTGTTCAAACTTCCGTGAAGGTGAATGGATTCACACAAGCAGCGCAGAACCATATTTCAATAAAGACACTTATAAACAAGAACAAAAAAAGCTATTGCCATAGACAATAATGGCTGAGGGTATGAAATGGTACGAAAAACTATTATGTCAAAAGAAACCCTTATAGAAAAACCATTCCCAACAAACTTTCAACCAAATGTTACTTTTGCCCAAACAAACCGTCCAGTGTACAAATGGACGTGCAGCTCAATAAGTAACGTATGCCAACAATCCTTCAAATCTTTACAACAATTCATCAATCATTTTGTCAAACTAAAAGACAAAAGTAGTATAAAAACTTTACAAACCATGGACTTTTGTACAGTGTGCACCCACACTGGACTGCAAGGACATAAATTAGCCTGCATTTCAGGAATTGCTTGCAAAAGTACCTTTCACCACATCAAAATGATGTTAGCAACACACCATTTTGCTATACAAAAACTTGTGCATAGATTGAACTATGCAAACCCCCTACTCTAGAACTGCAAAATAAACTGTAAACAACATTCTCCTACATGGAACATCCACAGAACTTCTTTGAGAAATAGAGCACATCCAACGTAAATATTTTGGAACTGAAGTTGACTTGGAAAATTCAGTAACTTTAGAAAACATTTGCAAAACCTCACAAACACCAAACTCCTTACAAACACATACAACAAAGAAATAGCTAAGTTTCAAAACACATTTGCTGAAATACCAGAGCAAGTATGTGTCTGTTTTTGCAGAACTATTTTTTATAAAAAGAACACCTAAATAGTAGATAAGGCCTACAAAATAGTGGACAAGGAGGATTCCCAATGGTTCCAATCTAACAGAAAATATACTCCAAAACATTGGTTACCAGTACATCTAACAAACGCCTATTTAGTATTCCTTCAACTCAAATATACTCACTGAACTGTAGCACAATAAACATTTAGAATATGCCAATAGGTATCCAACTACATCCATAATACTACAATAGTACTTTTAAAAGCCAAGATAGTTAGAATGTGCCAACAGGTATCCCTTCATTGCAATACACTTCAAATATGCCATCACATTTCTTGTTACTGCAAAACTTCTTGTAAAGTCTAATATAGTTAGAATTCTCCAACAGGCATCTAACTACTTTAAATATTCCCTTAATTACAGCACACTTCAAACAAATATACTATCATACTTACACGCAAATAGTTATAATATTTGTTTTCAATCCTCTATGGATTTTCTTTCCCAATGACCCAATGATTATTTCATGTTAACAGTGTAGTATACACTAATGTTGTACCAAACATAGTACATACAATGTACTGTTTATGAGGGTCAAAAAAATTAAATGTGTATGTAAAATTGTATGCAATTAAAGCTTTTAAACTATCCTGCTTAACAAATGATACTGTTTTTTTTCACAGAAAAATAACTAGAGATTACAGTTTTATTACCGTATGCAATTAAGTAACCATGGAATATGTATAAACAAATACACATTCCATAAGCACTATCCTCAATTGTACTACAATCATAAATACCATACAGACTTCAATTATATAATTCCACCATACTATAAATACTGTATACTCCCCCTACATTACATAAAATGACTATACACATGTGGCCATGCCCCAAGAATCTGGCCACAACTACCACAATAGAATTAAACCATATAACAAATACGTACAATAGACCTTCAAATAACAAGACTCGTCCTGAACCCCCTGCAATCCAAATGATGTCCGCGGACACCAAAAGTGATCGCGGACTCGGGGGCACTTGCACATATTTTCTTCACCCATAAAAACAGCTGTGTGTCAACTTTATTGCACTCCCGTACCCTTTCCAAACCCTATTTCGACCACCAAATAAACCCAAATGTGTTTTTCCAGACCTTTTTCCCCACTGCGCGTCTGCAGACACTGGTGGCTGTCCGCAGAACCAACATGGATGCACCTCATGCTTTTGCGCGTCCAACCAGCGGGTGCATACATGTCCGGGACCCCGAATCAGTGATTCAGTCCACGGACCAGACCCAGATATCACAATTTGTTCCCTACTTTTTAAATTTCTTTTTTTTTAAACAACTGAACGATTTACATCAAATTTACAAAAGCACGCTTTTGTGACCAAGCCGCCGCTCCTAGTGCAAATTTGGTGAAAATCTGTCCAGCAGTTTGGGCTGCGGGCGCAAGCAAAAAGTGTTTTCCATTGGATCTATGAGGATTTCCACACATTTCTGGACTCCCCCCCCTATTACTTTTCCCCTCCTTGACGTAACTACATCAAACTTAGTAGAATCATTCCGCGGGGGGCATATACTTATTTTGCAAAGTCCGGTGAGAATTCGTCCGGGAAGGCAAAGTTATAAGCCACCCAAAAAGTGCTCTTTCTGTAGTTTGAGCAACTCAACCATAATTACAGGGCTGCTACCGGAGGCCCTGTAATAAATATATATCTACATATATAGTATAGTGCAGTGACTTCCGCACTACAGTTAAGGTGAGTAACATGATCCATAGGAGACCTGAAAATGTTATTGCTAATAACTTTTGACTTGCATGATGGATTTGACTGATATTTTGCATAGAAAAGGTTTGTCCCGGCCCCCATAAAGAAAAAGTCAAAACCTCTGCGTGGTGCAGGGCAAACACTGCAGGATGGAATTGGACCAAATAAGAAACAACTTGGACACAAAGTGTTGACGCGGTTTTCTGGGAGAGGTCTTCGGTTTTTCCGTCTAGTAATTTGCAAAATATTTGACTGGACAGGAGGTGCCCCCTTCTCCCAAAATTATATCTACATTTTTCTCAGATAATTTTTGACTTGCTGGATGGATTTAGATGAATTTATCGAAACCAAAAGTTTGTCAAAGGCCCCCCAAACTATAAACAATACATAAAAAAAAATGAAAAGGTTATTCAGAAAAGAAAACACCATAGTTTTTAGCCCATTCACTTGTCAGAAAGAAAAAGGGCAATTTTGGTTAGTTAGATTTGGACCTAATAAGAAACAACTTGGGCTCAAACCGTTGACGTAATTTCCTTGTCTGGTTTGTGGTAAATCCATCCAGTAGTTTTTTAAATATCCAACATATAAGGGAGTGTCCCTTGCTCCTTAAAATCTTTATATCGGATTGGTGCTTTGCAGCAGAGAGGCTGTGAGAGGCTAATAACTTTTGTCTTGCCGGATGGATTCAGATTACATTTTTTAAATAATGTTTTTCAAGGGCACCCTCAAACTTGAAATTTTGGGAACAAATCATTAAAACATTAAAATGTTATTTAAGAAACAAAATCGCAGTTTTCAGCCTACTCCAATTAATTTTCCCATACAGAAAAAGAGCTGTTTTTTAAAAGCCGTAGCTAAAAACATCAGGGCAGATTTGGACCAAACTTTCGAATTAACTACCCCATCACCTTACAGAGTCTAATAAAGTTCTCGACATCAGAAAGAGACTCCAAACACTTCTGTTTATTTAGCTGCTCCTAGGGGAACACAGATTGTTTTGAACAACAGCGTTTAGATGGCCTGGCCATAGGCACTATATAAATACTGATCCTAATGCCAATAGCAATCCCATCGGCTAGAGTTCGGGAAGGGGAACGAAGGCACCATGTGAAGTTGAGGATTCAGGGGTGGGTTGGGGGCCAGTAGGCCTAGAAATTGTTTTGGTTTATCAGGGGAAGCCCGCCTGCGCTGCAACAAGTGCTCAGTAAAATGTGTGTCGCAGGAAACGATGAGTGAAAGGGGGTAATGTGAATGGGTTGGGGAGAGATAAAGGCATTGCGCGGAGTGTGGGATCTAGGAAAAAGAAGGGGGGGACACATCTTCAGTGCCTGTGAGGACATAGAAGACTTTTTAATTCTGTGCAATTTTTCCTGTTATTGCGGAAATCATCAAACCACCACTCTACCACAGAGTTTCTGTTATTGAAAATGATTCTGTTTTTATCGCAGGAATAAGGAGTTAGAAAAAAGTTTAACATCTGCAGTGCCTTCATCTACCGGGCATGGGGCAATGGGTGTTTGATAACAAATGAATCGTGTGACATGGCCTGCGTCCATGGCTAGTGGAACCAAAAGACGGATATTGGTGCAACACTTACAAAGGCCACGGCTGAAAGCCATAGCTATTGACACCTCAAGAAACTATGCAACATGTTCAGCCGTGGCCACTGGACATGGCAGAAGGCTATGGTTGGTGAGCCCCAAAAAAACTATTGGTACAACATGTACAGTAGCCATGTCAGAAGGGCATGGCTAGTGCCACATCAGAAGGCCATCGCTAGTGGGCCCAGAGGAAACTAAGGTATAGCAAAACCCTTGAAGTTCAGTGAAAAAACATTTGTTAAGAGAGAGTTAAGGTAATCAGATTTACTGCAACAACTAAAAACTGAAATCAGCAATTAAATTTCAATCAAGTCCACCTCAGAGAAGAAAATGCATCTCAGGATTCAAACAGTGATAGGGGTAGTGGCCAAGAGAGTGCCAGTAAAGAGAAAAGCAATTGAGTGGAGTGGGGAGACCATGGAAAGAGGAGGGTGGGGGGCACTTGGTGAGGGCCTGTGATTACAGGGAAGAGTTTGGGATTTTCAAGGATTATCGGGGGAATGCCGGGTAATAGCGCAGCATGGGTAGTTCCATGCCACTGCATGTGTAGTTTGTTGCCATTATCAGGGGAATCCTGCAGGAATGAGGAGAGAGTGAAAATAAAGTAATTTTACACCTGCGGTATCACATCTCCTAGGTAGGGGCTAATGTGTCTCTTTGCCAAAGGTCATGTCTAGTGGGCCCCTAAAGAAACCTATTGGGGCAACATGTACAGTGGCCATGGCCAAAGGCCATGGACAATGTCTATAGCTGAAGGCCATAGCTAGCGCTGAAGCCCATGGCTAGTGGGCCCCGAAGAAACTAGAGTTAAGGTGATCAGATTTAACTTGAAAAATACATAGTAACAAAACCTTTGAAATTCAGTGAAAAAAGCCTGGGTTAAGTGAAAGTTAAAGTGATCAGATTTAATGTAACAAAACCCCTGAAATTCAGAAACGGCATTTCAAGCAAGTCAACCTTAACTATGCGCCTCCTGTTGCGCAGCGTATGACCACAATGGTGACATCACAGATGCGTTAAATCGGATCACCTTAACTCTATATTAACCATGTTTTTTTATATATATAAATAATCTCACTTGCTGAAGTAGTTTTCCATCAGCCACCTGCTGGCCTCCTCCGTAAAAGACTCGACCATACCAGTATATTTGGACTTCTCCGGGAAGTCAGGAACCTGTTCTGGGTAGCCTCTATCATACACAAAGACGTATGCTGAACTGTTCCCTCTCAAATCCCGTCAGCCCATCTTGCTTTGAAAGAGTCTTTCACTGGGTGATCTCCAGTCTGGAGAAAAAAGGTAACAAATTCACCAACAAGCACCCGAATTCCATGTGGCACATTGTCTGAAGGCTTGTTGAGAGTGTTCATATGTTGCTGGATCTCTCGCCCAGGGCTTTTTGCAAAACCGTAGAGTTACTTCTTTTGCAGAAGATTAAAAAAGGCTGCCTGCGCACTACCTTCTCCGCTGAGTATTTATTTAATCACCATATTCCTGGATGGTGAATATTTTTTATACTTTCTTTGCTTTGAAGGCTATCACTTTAGCTATTATGAGTTTTCTTGTGTAGGCTGTATCCTTTTTATACTCTAAAGGGTGTATTTCGTATGTGATTGCTGTACAGCGCAATGGCAAACTCGATGCAGTTGTATGTGCGTTATAAGAAACGTTAATAAAATAAAAACATGTTTAAATAAAAGAGGGCATTGAGGTATATTTATTTTATTTGCTGCATGTTTGTTAGATTTACCTTTTTGACAGGATATAACATATGCACCTGAAAAAGTTAGTTGTGCTTCCTATAGGTGCTGTTACATTCTGTGCAAGGGGGAGCATTTTGATTTGATCAATGCATAGGCCTAATAATACTTGAACAAATATCTATAAACAAAAAATGTTAAACACTATTCTGAACATGTCTTGCATTTTGTGAAATACTTGTAAAGAGAAGACTGGATTCTACTTTTCTTAATTTGCCCTCTGTCGAGAAGCATTTGGTACTAATGTCCAGTTGAAAGCATTGCTCCTTATGTGATTTCTATTTCCGCAATAAATTATATAAATCCTGCATTATTAGGAATGCACTTGCGTTTCCAACGGTATGGGCTAATGTTTGGAATTAATTCTGCCTTGTCGTAAATGTCAAAGTGGATCTGGGAATAGGTCATCCATCACCCCTGCTGCACACTTCTGTGAAGCAGCATTAGACGTCCCTTGACCTCAATGAATCCCAGTTGTACATGGCACCATGATATCTCAGTGCCTGCTGCCCAATCCTTGATCTACTTACAGAAGCAGCTGAAATAACGCCAGATTTAAACAGCTGGAAGTACATGAAAATTATTGTCAGCTTCCGGAAGGGGTATTAAGACAGCTGAGCAAAGAAGGAGGACTGAACGTTTACATTTATGAAAAGATTTAGAGGTGCTTGCCACGTTCATGGAAATATTTAGTGTCTCTGAACCAAATGGAAAAAAACACCCAGGCCCTCCTTAGCATGCGGGGAAAGTGTGTGAATGGTTTGCCTTCACAGTATTCACAAAGTAGTTAATATTCACCTAGGTCACAAAACGGGACACACTCTCAGCATTGATGCAAACAAGTTATCTCTCTAGTACACTAGGTGAACGTGTTGGAGTATATTTTCCAAGGAGAAGAGTATGAGCAGACTAGATTTGGACTTTTGAAAATCCAAGTTGTCGAAGAGTGCACACAGCACGCTATGAATGTGTGCAAAGGGTAGGATGACGTGAGAATCTATTCAAAATCATTGATATCAGGGCGTTGAGCCTTTGCTTTCCAATTGTTGTTCGCCATTACTTCAAATGAAATCTTAATAGTGTAAAAGTAGTGCTTGAGACACTGGGAGTAATCTGGCCACAGTAATAGGGGTATCTCTAAATGCTGGATAAACATCGTTTGCATAAATGAATCACACTCGGCACTAAGAAATCAGTAGTGACCTTCTTGTATAGCACTTTTATCCAAAATAACAGTGTTCATGTCTATAGCACTCACTACCTTATACTTATTATGTGGTCATTAAAAGAAGTCAAAATAAATACAGGGACTCAAGTAAAGACCTGCCAATGGCTCCTTTCTCAAGATTTCGAAAACCACACTGCCCCTGCACCACATGCTGCAGTCAGCCAAACGAAAATATACATGAGCCAGGCATTGTACTCAGGCATGTTCATTACGGTGTCAGAAGTGCAATAATGCATTGTGGCTCTGGAAGACACATTACCTTGTTTGTGAACAAACAAGGACTTGCGCATGGTTTCCATTTGAAGCACTTTGTATTTGGTGATTATAAAGTACTACTATCAATGTGCTAAAATATCTTTACATTGGAGTATGACCCCAGTGATTGGTTAACTGAGCCATGTAATTGCAACGGTTTATTGAGAGACCACCCTCTACACGGGGAGTTACTTCCCTCACAAATCAAGTGTCACACAACAAAACTGTTTAATGGATTCTTTGTTCAGCCCTATTTTAGACCATATCATGCCACTTGGATCCCTGTGCCGCCAATGAGCCAAGACCCTGGCCGGTGCACAGAAAATATATTTATATTTATTTAAATTATAGGTAATGGAGATCGCACTAAAACTACACACCCGATGTTCTCTGTGGCACACAAACTTCTTTTTACATAAATAAATCACACACGTTGGTTTGGAGAACACAAATCACAATACTTTACGTTATGTGGATTTCAATTTACGGAATAATCAGCAATGGTCAATGAACAAAACTCAATTTACATATGGAGTGCTGTGCAATTTCGATTTTCCTGCATGCTTAAAAAGGCTAGCAGTTTGTTTTACAGATGTGTACAAATGCATATGGCAATTATTATTTCACCCAAATGTTTGCTTCGAAATAGACACAGGGTGATTTTAAAGCAAGACATACATCACATGTTCAGTGTTGGATTCATGAGGTCTCACTTTTGCAAAGCACTTCTCCCCCCAGCCCCCAAAACCCAATCATCAATTACATGCAGCACCCTTCTATTCAAAGGCCAGGTCTAGGGAGTTGGGACAGTTTAGATGTTTTGGTTTTACAGACCTTTCACTTAAAGGCCATGTGGGGGAAGTTGGACAGAGGAATGGGGATGATACAGGATTTTGGTTGTCCATAAACCCTTTCACTTAAAGGCCTGTGTTGGGGGAAGTTGGACAGAAAAATGGGGATGATTAGTAGTTTTGGATTTTCAGACCCCCTTTCACTTAAAGGCCGTGCTGGGGGATGTAGACAATTTAGGGATTTTTTGTTTAATGGCAAGGAAACCCCTCTTATTTAAAGAAGTCAGGGTCAACAGGAAAAATAGGATTACCCAATTACATTACAGGCTATAGTTTTTAGCGTACACTGGGAATGGGATTTGTTGATTTTAAATGTTAACAAATATCACCCGGGTTGTTTTGCTAAAAGGGAATTCATTAAATTAATATTCAGTCAAATATGCTAAGGATCTACACAGTTTGTCCCTCCCTCCAATAAATCCCCATGCTAATCTTTTGTTGGACAATCTAATTACTTTTGGAAATCTCTGGGCTTGGCACTCAGAGCAGAGCTTCGCTTTTAGGGAAAAACAGGATTCTAGCCAGCACTTCAGTCAACTGGATCCCAGAGCACTTATCTCTATGTGGCTCCAGGGAAGAATCACAGCCTCTGGTTTCTAGTCTGCCCAGCAATAGAAATCTCCAGCACTCTTCCAATATTTCCCCCAGATGAAATTTCAGTAGATCTTCTTCGGTGATTTTTGCCGGCTGTCCCCCTCTCTCATAGTGCATCCACTTTATATACCAGTCAACACACCCACAAACCTAATAATCTACAGAGGTGCCAACGTATTCTTTCACAACCAGGATTGGACAGTTACCCTTCTCCAGTCCTGACTGCCCATAGCTTCCAGGAGTGGTGATATCCAATTTATGGAAATAAGGAATGGAGGAGATAAATCCACTGTCTAAAGTGACATTTCTTTTATATGTTCCCTATAGGTCCCTTCATGGTAACTCTCTTTATTTTACAAATAATCGTCATAATGCATATATTTGTGTGCTCCTCTCATTGTGACAAATCTATGTAGACGTCTGTCATGCTTGAACCATGTTGCCTGCGCAATTGGTGTTTTTTTTCTCTGATACCTGAAAACAATAATGGTGATTATGATCAAACTTTATCACCAGTTATGTGATACATTTAGCCACTATTGTCCCATGTTTCAGCTTCTTCCCACTTTCTGGGGTGCCGTGATTACTTTTTGGCTAGGTACCAGAGTTCTGAAATTCTGACTTTAATGCAAATTACCCCCACAGAACCACCTTGAAATTAGCTTTCAAATGACACCTTAATGGCTTTTCTCGCCCTTAAAATGATAGAGACATTCCTGAAAATGTGGTCCTATGGGCAATTCAATGGCAGAAATACATGATACATAGTCTATCATTAATTGCACTGCTAGTTCAATTTACCTCTGCGTTCCCATTTCCCTGAAATCATGTGACTCAAAGTCTGTTAGGCAGCAATGTTTACACTATCTGCAATACATCCATTAATGTTTCCTTGTGAAGACCCAGGCTGAGTTGAGGGAGGCAGAAAAGAGTGTATATCTCCATGCAGATGGTCTGTACACCATTAAGGGCAGGCCTTCACCCATTAACTACGACTCAGTCCACAAAGTTCCTTCAATTTGGGGTGTTTTTCAGAGTTCAGGTTCCCTTGATTGCAGCCCTCCATACATTCCAGTCACGCACTGGCTAGGTCCATTTCCCATGCAGAGAAATTAGCTTTCAGAGACAACAGATCTGGCAATGGGGGGGAAGTTTCTTTTGAATACCCATGTGAATGTCAGCCCTGCTGACCAGAATGCTGTACTTCGCTTGTCTTGTCACAATATCTTTCTCTAAAGTTCATTTGGCATCTGAACACTTTTCTCCACATGTTCATTTACAGTTGCAAAATGCACACACTTCAGAAAATTTCAGTTTCAGTCCCTTGATTTGCACCCAGCATTTTTTTTATTAATGTTGCAAACTTTAATGAAGGGCACAAACAAATATATAAATGGAGAAGTATTGGAAGGGGAGAGGGCTTATGTCGCTTTAAATGAAAATGTTACTTGGCTTTAACTCTCACATGCGAGGCTCAGTTTCCAGTGCACACAGCATTTCAACATGTGAAAGTTTCAGTGAAAATGCTGCATTAATCTCTCAGCCAGCATTGGGATGTGCCTTTCCAATCTGCACTCTGATTGCATTTGTTTTCCCGCTTTCTCTGGAATTCAACTGTAGAAATACAAACACGTTCCTTAATTTACTGTTCCTTGTGTCATCTTCAGCAAGACACATAGGTTCATTCACCAGGCCCTTTCACTGTTTTATGTTTTCTATAGGCCTTTCATTTTCTTCAGGATGCCTTGCCATTAGATACAATGGACCTGATACACAGATGCCTTTTTATAATGGTGCAATCCCATTGAAAAATGCTCTGTGAATCAGGCCCAATGTCCCTCACATCAGAGGCCTACCTGGCCATTCAGTTCATGTCATTTGAGGCTGCCATTTAACCCCACATATTTGCACTTGTTGGTCCAATTTTCTTTTGTACAATAAACGAGCCAGTTGATAACCATGCCACTCCGAGCATATCGCGTATTGTCTTTTGGATATATTGTGTAGAGTGTGACTCTGTAGCAGAGATATTATTTAATATGTATTGTTATGACATAGGGCCTCATTACGACCCTGGCGGTAAGGGGTTAGCGCCAGCGTTAGCTGCGCCGACCCCTTACCGCCAATTACGAGGTCCCTTAGCGCCATGGTGCTTTTAACACCTGCTTTTAGCAGGTGTTAAAATCCATGGCGCTAAGGGACCATGGAGTTAATTACGCCACCGTAATTTACGGTGGCGTAATTAACGCCTTCCCCACTCCCATTATGCCCTATGGGGCAAAAATGGGAATGGGGAAGGGTAAATGGGGATTGGGGACTTACCGCCCCGCCGACCTCGGAATGGGGCGGTAAGTCCGCCAACCACCATGGCGTAAACGTAGTTTACGCCATGGTGGTAAAGTCACGGCCCAGGCGGTAACTTACCGCCTGGGTCGTAATGAGGCCCATAATGTTTTTTGACCTTTGAGTATAATTCTTTGTCCATGTCGTTCTGACCCCTGATACTTGGGTTTACAGTGGGGTTATCCTGTCCTGAGCGGAATTCCTTCAAAAATAAATCACTCCCTACAATCTGCCAAGAACACTAAGATCCATCAACACTACACTGCTGACGGTCGTTCATTACAACAGAGAACTCCAAAGAAGCTCCTCATTTGTAGCTATGACCACTAGACCATGGAACCCGATGCTGAAATGAATCTGCTTGTTGCAGGACCGCATCCTGGAAAGCACACAAAACTTGGATTTTAGACAGCCATCGAAGCATGGAACTGAACACAGTTCAACTCGTGACTGGTTGCAGTTCCTTAACTGCTTCCACACTATGCTCCATGTATGGAATACTTGCTAAAGGTGCTGAGATCAAGGGACCACCCATTCTCACGCATTAGAGAAGGAGGTAAAGTCTTCAGCTCAACATGTGAAAACAGGGGGGTGCGTGGTTACAAAGTTGGCTTGGCACCAGGTCCAAGCAATGAAAATGCCTCCTCCCCATACTGATGGTTGTGACCAAATGCGTCTCACCCACATCCACACCCCTCGACCCGTCATTTTATTTGTGTCGGACACTGGGAAAAGGCACAGTGCAAGAAGACAGATGCAATATCTCAGGCACCAAAGATGTATGTTTCACTGAGCAAATAACATGTGCATGTACACGATAAAACCCTCATGAGTCATACCTGTTACACTGGAGGCCAGAAGCTTGTAGAAGCGCATCATTTGAATATCCCTGTGGCCTAATTGGGTCTATTTTAATGAATGAATGAACTTCTAAGTGTGTAAATCGATTAATAGGTTAGATCAATAGGTTTTTTTGGAAGAATTAATTGCTCAGCAATAAAATGTAAACATTGCAAATATTAGTTTCCACAGTTATTGAAAATACATTATTTAGCAGCACATTTTGTTTCACGGTAGAATATAGTAAAAACAAGTTTTAAACACACATTTAAAATATAATGGAGCAAATAGTTTTGGGTCTTGCTGATAGTGACAAACGAGAAAACCTGTTAAGGTATTAGGGTAGGAAAATCACAAAGAAACCTTATTTGAACCAAATTAATAACTTTATCTCAAAATCTCAAACATATAGGTGATGGTGTGGGCAGCCGGATATTTGTGAGAACAATTTAAGGAAATGAAATAGACCTAGAACAATGCATTCCTTATTGGGATAAACAGTTGGAATCCAATGAAAAGGAGGCATTACTGTAAAAGAAAAGGGGTTCCTTTAAAACGCAAAAAGGAACACAATGCTGAACATATATACTGATAAGTACTAATTCAGAACTTGTAGAATTGTTTGAATAATTGTAAATCAGTGTGAAATGCTGCATGATATTTGCATCATCGCAACACCTGCAATGTCCACGACTTTTCCACCTGCATTTTACAACCTCACTAGATCCTCCCTCAATTTTACCTACAAACTGGAGGGCCATCCAGCAACCATGCTGGATGGTACTCCATGCACAACCTCTCTTTTTATGTTCCATCCCCTAGTCTATCCATGTTCTTGCTCCTCAGTCCCACCTCATATGACAGTCCTCTTCAGTCATATATCTGTCTACTCACCATTTCCTTCCCTCCCCTCCTCTTCTGCACTACACCTGACTGTTCAATGCCCCCTGCATCTCCTCTCTCACGCTACTCAGCCCACTTGGTTGTAGCCTTCCACCCATCACAATCAAAGCCAGCCTAACCATGGATCTCTTCAAAGCTCAGATTAAATGTCATCTGCTGGCCAAAGAGGGAGCTCACTCACCCCTGTCCTTCATCCTCCCTACCTGGCCCCACCACTCCCTCCAGTGCTGAGTAGTAATTTCATATTTGAACAGTACTCCTTTTTAGTTTGCAGCACATGCCCCTCTAGGTTAATGTTACCTTTGTAAGTCACTTATTTTTCTTTGTGTACCTGGTCTTTGTCCCACTTTGTTCACACCCTTAAATTTGCTCACTACCTGTTCTCAACATTGTGCTATAGTGTTGGCATCGTCTTGGAAATGCCTCTGCCTTCTGTAAATGTGCTATTGTTAGTCATTTCTGATTGAAATTGATACCCCTATTCTTCAAATACGTACAAGTAAATACAGTCATAAATGTGCCTGCTGAAATGGAACAGTTGAGAGTTTTGTGCAGGCACCAGCAAAGAGTAAACGTTACGGTACATAATAGTCATTTTTTGTCAAATAAATTTGAAGTATAATACTACTTGCAGATTATTCCAAATCGGACATGTTCCTCTGAGCCCTGGTTAGGTATTTATGGTCTTCAGATCAACAATGGCGCAACCCGTACCTGCTGCAATGCTGGTGTGACTCTGTTAAAGTCAAATTTAAAGTGTGATTGACATGACATAATGATCACTTCTCTAGGATCATGACTGAGATGCCACTCTGTCTCATTCTCGCAACTGAGGACAAATATAGCAACAATAATAAAGTTACAATGACAGAATAACCAGGTAGGGTGGATATCTAGCTTTCTTTGGACTGAATGTGCTTTGGAAAGCAAATTATGCTGCAGAGAAATATTGATCAATAACCTTGGAGTCAATGAGCATTTCCTGGATGAGCAGTCCTAAAATTATTTTCTAATGGATTCCTTACTCCCATAAATGCCTCATCTATGATAATCCTATCCACAGCACAACTGCTCCTCATAAACCTTTTCCACCACGAGTGGGTGCATCGTGGCTCTGCATTGATTCCGTCCGACACCTCTATGCCCTCCACGCCATACATGACGTCGGAACTAGAGGCCCTCATTCTGAGTTTGGAGGTAAGTTCCATCCCTTACCGGCATGGCGCATCTAGCGTGTCCGAACTGGCAGAAGCCCGCTAAAAGCGGGCTATTATGACTTTGCGGGCACAAGCTTTGCGCCATGCTGGTAAGGTACCTAGCGCCATGCCGCAAAAGGGCCCCTAAAAGCCCTTACCGGCATGAAGCGCACCGTAGATAACACTGCGCCATAGTCCAAAGCGGCATTAGCGGTGACCGTAAATAGCGGTGACCGCTAATTAAGGTCACCGATATTTACGGTCACCGTTAAATAGCGGAACCGGAAATAGCGCCATCGTACAGGAATGGGAAGGAGCACGGCGGCCATCTTTAAAAAGACAATCCATTGCCATCCTCACCACACAGGACCCTTGGGACACTGGTGATCGTCTGGAAAGTTAATCAAACCATCCAGAAATGCCGAAAGCACCCAAGAAGGGATCTGCCCGCCTCCGAAAGGAGCGCTCAGCCCAGATGAACTCCAGTTGCTCGTAGACACCCTACACGAGCATGCTGGGACTGTGTTCAGCAGCGACATGAGGAGGGAGGCTGTGTTGCGAAAAAAGGAAATCTGGGCACTAGTATGGCAGAAGGTCAGCGCGGTGTGGAACACCCCCCGCACGGTCAAGGATTGCTGCAAAAGGTGGGATGACCTGCGGATGAGGGTGCGGAACATTCTTTCTGCAAACCGTGCCCAGGCCTTGGAGACCGGAGGAGGACCAGGTTCTCCAATAAAGCTCACACCATGGGAGGAAATCTGTGCGGGCATGATTGGGCCAGAATCCATAGAAGGGGTTGGAGAGATGGAGTGTGGTGGCACGTCATCAGCTGATGGAGGTGAGTGTCCAAAGCAAAAGTTGCTAATCCAAAAGTGATGAGTCAATGGCAAATGTCTGTCCAAAGAGTGACGCCATGGTCGGCCACACACACACACACACTCCCTGTAAAGTATGCCGACGCAATTGAGACACAAGCCGTTGCCTGGCGCAAGGCCGTAACGTACATGACACATACCACACAAAGTAGCAAATTCCATGAGGCACACAGCGTCCATGATCAGACAGCACAATACCTGGCCAACAAGAGTGACACCAACATATGCCTGCATGTACCACCCATGTATGGAATGAAGTGCCGTTCCCTACACAAATGCCTATTACCCACAATTGTGTGGATGTGCAATCGTACCAATGTATGTATGCTGGCTATCCAAACATCACTCATGCCGTCCCTCTCTTTCACCCCCACAGGCAGTGAGCATGACAACGAGGAGTAGGACAGCAACCGTCCCTCCACATCCAGGGGCCAAGCAAGGGGGCGCCGTGTCCCAGCAAGGAGGCCACCACTGGGACATATACCACCAGCAACAGCAAGGCCCGTGTAGGGCACACAACCCCCACCCCTCACTGCACTGCCTGCAGACACCTGTGCAACGCCACGTTCGGAGGAGTCCAGTGTGGCTGGGGAGGTTGCAGCTACGGCCCCCCTCGCAGTTGAGGACGACTATGTGGAAGTAGTCCACACCCCAGCACAATTGTCCACCCCCCAGGTATCCATGAGTGACACCGGTGATGCCAACACACCAGAGCAGCCTAGGCAAGAACAGACACAGGGACTTATCAGTCCCATATACAGTCCCGGGGATGATGAGCCGGCAGGACATGGCAGCCCGATTCCCCAGCAGGGCCACTGGTGCAGCCGCAGGGGCACCGCCGGCTGACCATCTCTCTGCCCTAATATCAGATTTTCTGCAGGACAATCGACAGGCCAGGGAGGAGTGGCGTGTGGATTTGAGGGCACTGGGGCAGTCCATCACTGAAAACACAAACCGCCTCTGCGAGGTGCTCAGCCACATAGCCGATGCTTTGGAGGCTGCTCTTCCTGGCCAATAGCCTCAGCATGAGGACACACCATCCACAAGCAACTCCACTGAGACCAGTCCGCTCCGTCGGTCGCTCCGTGTGCAGCGCTGACGGGACATGCCTCCCCCTGGCTCCGGGAGCGCTCAATGACTGTACTGGCAGCCTCATGTGGGCTCTGTGGACCCTATGGGACTAGTGTGGAGTTGTTGTGTTGGGAGGGGGTGGGGGGTGAGGGTGTGTGGGGGAGTTGTGGGGGGAGGGGGGAGGGTGTGTGGGGGAGTTGTGGGGGGAGGGGGGGAGGGTGGTGGAGGGTTTGTTATTCACGTTCAATTTGTACTTTCAATACACCGGTTGTGTTACAAGAAAATAAACAGAGTGGATGTGTCATTTTATCTTGCACAGTGCTTATTGTACATGTATCCCCACACCCAGTGCCCTATGTCCTAACATTATGTCACCCTCTGCTGACTTGTGTGTCAGAAATATTGTGCGATCACTGACTGCCGCACAGCACGTCCCTCCTGTGCATCGGCACCGTGATGATGTCCTGCCACATCTTCCTCCTCCCCTTCATCTTCATCAGGTGGTAGCAATTCCATGTCAGGGGGCAGGGGCACGTTCCGGCGGATGCACATATTGTGCAGCATTACACATGCCATGGTGATCTTGGCCACCTTCTCATGGCTGTAGAGGAGTGCCCCACCCGACCGGCTGAGGCAGCGAAATCGTGCCTTCAACAGGCCAAAGGTCTGCTCAATTACCACACGTGTATAAGTATGGGAACGATTGTAGTCCTCCTCGTGCCTGTTCTGTGGGTTTCGGACAGGGGTCAGGAGCCACAGCTTCAAGGGATAGCCACCATCACCTGCATGAGAGGGGAATGAAGGTAAATGTTCGCACATTCTTGTTGGACAACTGTACTAGTCTCACATGGCTGCCGGTAATTTGTGCCCACATGCACATGTCCCTGGATGCATTAACCCCATTTCAGGTCCTGCTATGTGTCATGGTGTGGGTTGCATCTTCAAGATGGGTCATGGTGTGCACTGACATCTTGTTGCACGTGCATCGTATATGCATACAGCAGTGTTGGAGTAAAATCAGTGATGTGTTGTGTTCTGTGAGATTTGGTAGTAGGGAGTGTTGGCTGTAGTCAGTACAATATTGAGCATTCTGCACTGATCATTTCCATGGTGACATGCAGCACTCCTGTGGGTGTGGCGAACCAGTGACACACTGTGGTATCCCTGGTTGGCTCAGTTCAATGCACTCCCAGGGATGATTGTCCTGGGTGGTGATATGCTGGAGACAACAACATAGTGCATATGCACTGCATAGTGCAGGATGGCCTTACGGTGTGTGAGGGCCACTGATGAGTGGGGCATGTGGGCTGGTTACCTGTTAGTCATGTAGTGATAGGTGTCGGCCTTACTTCATCACTATGGGATTCGGGTGTCATGTACCGTTTCAGATGCTTTGGGGCACAGTGTTCGGTGATGTACACATCGTGCACTGTCATCAACATACCCACCCAGGTGGAGTATGCATTCGACTCCCCCATTCCCTCCCAGGTGGAGTATGCATCCCCCTCTCCATTCCCACCCAGGTGGAGTATGCATCCCCCCATTCCCACCCAGGTGGAGTATGCACCCCCCCCTATTCTCATCCATGTTGAGTATGCATTCCCCCCCATTCCCACCCAGGTGGAGTATGCATTCCCCCCCATTTCCACCCAGGTGGAGTATGCATTTCCCCCCCCATTCCCACCCAGGTGGAGCATGCATTCCCCCCATTCCCACCAAGGTGGAGTATGCATTCCCCCCCCCATTCCCACCCAGGTGGCGTATGTAGCCACCCACCTCACAACCCCGATGCACTGCCATGGCCCAGACAGGCAACTCACCAAGCAGCAAGGCATGTGGTCCAGCATTTCACTCCATGAAGCGTGGTAGCGTGGAGTTCCGCAGGACCAAAGAGTCATGAGTTGATCCGGGATATCGGGCACAGCAATGTGTGATGATCTTGCTGGCGTTGAAAACCATCTGTACATTGATGGAGTGGTATTGCTTGCGGTTGCGATACACCACCTCCATGGCATGCAGGACCACCAACTCCACGTGGGTGCAGTCGAGGGCACCTACACAATTTGGCATGCCTGCCAGCGCATGGAAGGCAACTTTTGTATCGAATATCTTCTGGGGAGTCCGTGGTAGGGATATGTAGTCCCTTGTGTGCTTGAGGAGGGCATCCAGCACTTGGTTCAGTTTCCGTGAAAATAAGGGTTGTGATATGCCATGCATGTGCCCCACTGTGTGCTGGTAGGTGCCTGTGGCAAGGAAGTGGAGCACCAACACTACCTTCAGTAGAGGGGGGATGGCGGTTCGTATTTCTATGAGGCTCACTATGTCGTCGTGTATCAGGTCCACTATGTTGGTGATGCTGTCCTGGTCCAGACGGTACAGGGTATGGATCTGCTCAGGGGTTAGGTTGAAAGGACTGGCTCTGATGCGAGGAATTGGGGGCTGCCTGCGTGGTAATGGTGGCTGCACTTGTGGGGCATGCTGGGCCTGTCTCACCCTCCTTCTCCTCCTGCATCTCCTCTGTGGTGGCGGCTGTTGTTGTTGATGTTGAGGCATTGCAAGCAGGGCCTCCAGCTCCAGTAATGCTACTACTATTGGTATCATCTTGGTGTGGGAGGGGGTGTGGTGTGTGGGTGTGCTCCTTTTGTACTGGCCCTGACTCCATTGTCTCCACCGGTGCTGATTGTGTGCACCTGTGGCACTTGGAAACACTGCTCAGGGTTCTTTAGGCCTGGTCGGCGATGCCAGTATTTACACCATGCCAGTATGCACTTTTTCCGCCTTCATGAGGCCGTTATTTGCATGTCTGCCCCACTTGTGATCTTCTCCGGTTTACGGCATGCCGCTAATGCCGGCATGGTGTGTCGCGTGTGCACGCCCAGACCGCTATTTACGGCATTGTACTTTACAATGCCGTTAATAGTGGTCTAGTTGGTCAGAATAGCCTGTAGTGGTAAGCAATGCCGGTAATCTTTACCCTCGTTTTTCCCTTACCTCCAAACTCTGGAATGAGGGCCAGTGTATATTGAGGCGCCGTTTCCTTTCTTCCACCCACTTGCTTCAGTAACACGCACTTTAAGTTTCCGTATTTATCATTGCCATGCAAAATCCTACAAAGGCCTTGGGGATAAAACTGTGTGAGGACTGTGGCCGGCAGATGCCAGTTTCAGAACCTCACAGGATTTGTTTGTAATGCTTGGGCAAGGAGCACGACACCAGGTTTGTGGGTCGTGTCAGGAAAACATTTTTACTTTCATCCGCAATGCAAAGGGTGATGTGTCATGGTATTCCATCACTGGCAGGGTGCCCGCTGTGATTCGCTTCCACACGCCTACTGGCTCAGGTCTGGCAAGAAGACGGATGAACTTCCCCTCTGGCCGGCTCCGCCTTCTGGTGTCGAGATCTCGGCACCCACCCCATCTTCGCCCTTGGGGCCAGTTGGAGCGGCAGGCACAGAAGAACCTCTGCAGTATGCTCCTCTCTGTTTAAATTGTAAATATCAAAGATGTGCGATATCTATGACAAGGAGGGGGACCAGGTACCCTTTGGGTCCGAACCTCTGGTGTCCAGAGCGGAGGAACTTCCTGGAGTAATTCTATGAGGAAGGTGAGGACGTCCAGGGGCTGGCCTCGGACCTCCAAGAAGCCACTGGGTTTTCTTCAATCATTTACTCCCGTTAAACCTCAGGCCTCTTTCAGAGGTTCATTGCAAAGATGGCCGATACCATGGGGCTCTCAGTCCCATCCAGACCAAAAAATCAGTTTGAATTAGCGGACATACTGGATGAGGGTCCCAGGAAGGAAACACTGCTGCCCGTCAATGCGGAAGTAGAAGCCCACGTACTGGAGGTATGGGAGAAGCCTGCTTCGACTTCGGCGGTTGACAGGGAGCTGACCCGGAAACAACATCTGGCTCCCTCTGAGCCAGTATTTCACTCCACTCATGCCTCCCAGAGAGCTTGTTGGTGCAGGGCGTGACTTCCAAATTGCCCTCTCTACCACCTGACAGGGAGAGTAAGAGACTAGAAGCTTGGGGGTGGAAGGTGTTTGCGTCCGGCAACCTTGCCCTTCGCCCCATGACCACTTCATAGACCTTGGAGAAATTAACTTTTAGCCATTGGTCCGCTGTAGCAAATGCGGCTAAGCATTTCCCTGAAGGGGAGATGAGGGCGTCTTCCTGTCTATGGTGATAGATGGCAGGGAAGCTTCCTGCATGATTTTGTAATCTGGGCTAAACATGACTGACTGTGTGGGCAGACCCACGTCCACAAGTGCGGTGCTCAGACACTGCTCCTGAATGAGAATGGTTGGCTTGACGCATGATGTCCAGGCTATTCTTCTGGACATGCCCTTTGATGACCAAAATCAGTCTGTGGCGAAGGCTGATGATGCCCTCCAGAACTTTCAGGCATCAAAGGCCACAGCAAAGTCATTGCCCCTAGCCATGCAGCAGCCCTCTGCATACTCAGTAAGAAGCCCTGGGTTTCATCCCTCAGGCTCCAATGCCCTGAGGGGTTGAGGCCAGGCCGTCCTGGGTAGACTGCAGGGCAGATGATTCCTTAGCGGTAGAGGTAGAGTTGCCCCCAGAGGAGGAGTGATGACAGCCACAGGCCCTTAAGCACCTCAAGCGGCCAAACATGGAGGTTTTCTGCCATGGTTCCCCTGTGGGGGGGACTTTCCTGTTCAGCATGGAATGGGTCAAGACCACATACTCCACCTATTTTCTAGTACCAAAGAAGGACATGGGCTTGTGTCTCATTTTGGATCGGAGGCTGTTGAACTTGTCCCTACGCAAGATGGTTATTCGAGGGAATTGTGTCTTCCGATGTATTCCACATCTATGACGGGTAATGTCCACAGTTGTGCTATTCTGAAAATCTTTCGGCAGAGGGCGTCCTGCGTCGATGACGTCGATCTGTTGTCCCTCGAGGGCCTCCGTCGAGGGTCGATGTCACCGGATGTTATATATAGGATGCACAGCGCCCGTAGCCTCAGTCCATTTTTTCTGCAAACGTGTCTGCTTCGGAATCTCGGCGCACTCGATTCTTCTCTTCGATACAATGTCTTCACTTTCTTCTACTACCCCGAAGTCGGGCTTTGAAAAGTGTCGGGACTGTGGTTCGAAGATGTCCATCACAGACCCGCATGACATCTGTCTCTGGTGCCTCGGCGAAAGCCACGCCACCGACGACTGCAAGGTGTGCTAGTCCCTGCCGTCTAACACCTTGCGGGAACGTAAGAAGAAATTGAAGGTAGGTAGGGTGTCTAAGCCCCATCCACTGGGCTTTCAACCGATGACTCGAGGGGCAACTCTCAGTGTCGGCGAAAGTCCAGGGGTCTCAGTCTAGGAGTGGTTCCCGCCATTCCTCTGCCTCGTCGAGGCATTCTAGGAAGCGCAGTCACCGGTCGCCTTCCCAGTCTTCGTCGGAGGAGGACTCTGCCAGACGGTTGACTTGTCCCACCAAGTCTTCGTCGCCGGCCGAATGGGATTCATTCCGCCGGCAGATGTTAGGGATTTTCGAGTCGAAAGGCACAGTTCCGTCCGCGCCTTGGAAAGAAGCCGGCAAGGAACGGGCTTGGTCCACCACTCACACGCCTTCAGGCTCGGATGGTCGGTGCGATCATCGGGAGCCGTCGAGGTCCCGTTCGGACAAGGGAGCTCACCATAGCCATGCTAGATCCAGGTCCCGGTCCTCAACGCCATTGAGACCGTTGGAACCTGTGAAGCCTTCAAAGAAGGCGTCCGCCCTCAGCGCCATGTCCGTCGAGGGGCGCTCTCGAAGCTCCGCCCTCGAAGAAGTTGTCGATGCCATCAGCGCCTCGGCCGACATCGACGCTGATTCCCTCGACGCCCTCGACACCGTTTGTGGAGGATTTGCCAGAGGTGCCCAGGAGGACTGTCGGACCTCCGAGGAAGGCTCTCAGTAAGTCTGTGAGGCCTGTGTTTGAGCCCTATTCTGTTCCTACTCCTGGATTGGTGTTTTTGACGCTAGTGGCCTTGACACCTCTCCGGAGGTGGTGTTTGGCCGTCTGGAGCCGGGGGCACATGCGGATTCCTCCTATTGGCATCTCATATCAAGGGTGACAGAATACTTGGGGGGGGTCTGCTCCACCTGTTGATTTTACTCAGGATTATTTGACGGACATCCTGGGACAAGGTCCACCGACTAACCCGGTGTTGCCGTTTCACATGGCTTTGCAAAGGAGGGTGGCAGCGGCTTGGACTGCTCTGGAGAGTCTACCAGCAGTTAGTAAGTCACTTCTGAAAAAATACCATCCATCCAGTGGTGACCCCTGCTACTTATCGACGCACCCTATTCCGGAGAGTTTGGTGGTGCAGGCGGCTACAGCCTCCTCAAAGCAGGCTGCATACTCTACCATCCCTCCTGATAGGGACGATATGCGCTTTGATGGTTGGGCAAAGAAGGTATTTTCGGCTGGGGGGATGGCATTGAAGTCTGTCAACTCCTCTTGTGCCTTGGCGAGATTCACACACACTCAGCATTTTCCCAAAGGGGAGGAATGGGATGGTTTTCTAGCCCTCGTGCAAGATGGCAAGGATGCCATGTGCGAGGCCAGTCAGTCGGGTTTGGACATGGCAGACTGTGTCAGCCGGTCCATGGCTGCGAGCACCATGATACACAGGTTTGCGTGGTTGCGGAGGTCAGGATTTGCTCCTGATGTGCAATCCTTTGTTCTGAACATGCTCTTTGATGGTGTTCATCTGTTTGGCAGCAAGGCTGACGAGAGCCTTAGCTGCTGCTAAGTCATTGAGCGCTGCAGTTCGTCAACCTCGGCCTTTTCATCCTGCAATGGAGGGAGGTTCCTTTCAGTACTACTCTTCCTTTGGTAGATCGAGAGGAGCTGCCAGTCAAAGGGGCCACCGTCGGAGTACCAGAGGTGGAAAGCAAGGTACTCAGGGTGCCAAAGCCGCTCAGGCAGTTGCCTCTTGGCCCTCGGGCACTGCCACAGCCGTGTCCGTTCAGTCATGAGGCCATGTCCCATGGTTCACCAGTTGGGGGCAAACTTGTGCAGCTTCTTGGAGAATGGCGGGCCATTACTTCAGATGTGTGGGTTCTGGAGATCATAACTCACGGCTACTGTCTTTCCTTCCGGCAGAGGCCTCACAACAATCCACCAGGGGAAGCTCTCTTTGAAGCATCTGGATCCACTCCTTGCGCAGGAAATCCTATCCCTGCTGGAGAAAGGCGCCATAGAACTGGTGCCTGTAGTGAAGAGGAACAAGGGATGATATTCTCCTTATTTTTTGATTCCGAAAAAAGACAGGGGATTGAGACCCATCATGGACTTGCGTTGGTTGAACAGGCTCCTCAGGAAGGACAAGTTCAAGATGGTAACTCTTTCTCAAGTCCTCCAGACCGTTCAACTTCAGGATTGGTTGGTGTCTCTAGACCTCAAGGATGCTTACTTTCATGAGCCGATTCATCCCAAGCACAGGAAGTACCTGAGGTTCGCGGTTGGCGACTTGCACTTTCAGTTTCGGGTCCTGCCATTCGGATTGACCTCCGCCCTGTGGGTCTTCACCAAGCTGATGGTTGTGGTGGCAGCATATCTCAGGAAAGGGGGGATTCAAGTCTACCCCTACCTGGACGATTGGTTGATCAGGGCGCGCTCTCCCGAGCAAGCCCTGGATCATCTGTCCGTCACCTGCTACTCACTTCCCAAGCTGGGCTTCTCCCTCAATTTAAAGAAGTCACATTTGACACCTACCCAGAGGCTCCAATTCATCGGAGGAGTGCTCGACACATCCTTGGGGCAGTGTTCGTCTCCCCATTTGAGGGCTTATCACATTCTGCAGATGGTGGACAAGTTTCAACGTGCCCAGAATCTCCTGGCGTTCGAATTCTTGAGGTTGCTCGGCCTCATGGCATCCTGCCTTTTCCTGGTACCAGAGGCCAGGCTGCAGATGAGATCCCTGCAGTGGGCTCTCAAGATGCAGTGGTCGCAGTTCTCCGGCAGGATGTCGGATCCCGTTCAGATTCCGACCTCGGTCACCCAGGATCTTCTATGGTGGGCCGACAAAGGCAATATGATAAAGGGAGCACCATTTTGGCAACCATGGCCGGAGGTGACGATCGTGACAGACGCATCCCTCACAGGTTGGGGCGCTCATGCCAACGAGTTGACAGCCAGCGGTCGTTGGTTTCCGTCGGAGTCCAGACTCCACATCAATCTGTTAGAGCTGTGGGCTGTCGGGCTAGCCCTGAAGGCTTTTCTGCCATCTGTGCAGGGGAAGGCTGTCCCGATTATGACAGACAATACTATGACACAATAGTGGCCATGCACTACCTAAACAAAAAAGGGGGGGCAGGGTCACTCCCGTTGTGCAGGGAGGCGATGCAGCTCTGGTTCTGGGCAATCCAGCAGGAAGTTTCGATCTCGGCAGTACATCTGGCCGGAGATGAAAACGCGGTGGCGGACGCTCTGGGCAGGCAGAGCACGGTCCCTCACGAGTGGGAGCTGGCTCAGGAAGTTCTTTTGGAGATCTTTGCCCTTTGGGGAACCCCACAAGTTGATCTCTTCGCCACCAGTGTCAACCAGAAGTGCGAAAGATTCTGCTTGCAGGAATTTCCTCCAAGAGGAGCCTTAGGGGACGAGTTCGTGGTGGAGTGGTCCTTCCCACTGCTGTATGCCTTTCCTCCAGTCCCTATCATTTCGCAAGTGTTGCGGTGGTTACGGAGGTTCGGTTCCCGTATGATCCTCATTGCTCCAGCGTGGGCTAGGAGAGCGTGGTACCTGGACCTTCTAGACTTGTCCATCTGCCCTCCACGCCGTCTTTCCTACCGAGAAGATCTGATCTCACGGGAGGGGCGGTCGGGTTCTCCATCCAGAGGTCAAGTCTCTCAGCCTTCATGCTTGGTATCTGAAAGGTTGAGGTATAAGGATTGGGACCTTCCCGAAGACATGATGGAGGTGTTGCTTTCGGCCAGAAGGCCTGCAACGAAATCTATGTACCGTTGCCGTTGGAGAAAGTTATGTGACTGGTGCAGGGTACAGAATATGGATCCTTTCCAATGTTCCATTCCTTTGGTTTTGTCTTTTTTGCTTTCTTAGCCCACAAGGGCCTGAAAGTGGGTATCATTAAGGGTTACCTGGCGGCGCTGTCCATATTTAAACACTCGTCTGAGGAATGTTCATATTTTAAGATCCCTTTGATTTCTCAGTTTCTAAATGGGCTAACTGTGTTTCTGATGTTTGTTAATCTGCTTAGAATCACATGCTGTGCATAGGTCCGACATCCAGTGGTCACCGCGGAGTATTGCATTTTGTTTTTCGTAGTCGAAAAGGGGACGTCGACAAGGCGTGTCTGTAACACTATCCCTATAGTGACGTGTGTTGTACCCACAATCCCTCACGCGTCGAGGTCCCTCAGATTGTTTTTTTCCGCCCAGCTACTGGTCGCCTTTACGCGGAGCTCCTCGAGAGACATTGCAGATTTCATCTCCTCGACCTTTGGTCGTTTTCCTATATTAATATAGAACATATCGATCCCCCCCTCGACGCTGTTGTGAAGCTGTCTCCGCCGAGCAAGATCTTCGACGGAGGGGACGAGCGGAGGAGATCCTTTGGCGTTGCCGAACACGTGGCCTGGCCTCGCAGGCCAAATACAGTAGGGAGAGTGGGGGTCGTGGAACATCTTTAATTCTTTTCTGAGAATGCCTTTCCTTTTCCCCTTCCTTTCCCTTGGGGTGGTTATCACGTTTTATTGCCTCGGCTATGGAGAGGACACCCTTTAGGTTTTGCCCGCTTTGCAAGGGCAAGTTTACTTGGAAGGACAAGCATTCACGGTGTAACCGCTGCTTGCCCCTCGATCACAAGGAGGAAGGTTGCACGGCTTGTCGGCTTCTTAAGCCGAAGACTCTAAAAGACCGTAGGGTCAAAAGGTGGGCGGCCTACGCTATGTCGAAGGCCGACGCTCCACCCACCGTCGCTACCTCCGACAGTGACGAGGAACGTGATACCACGACCTCCGCTACGGAAGTCGTAAACCCCCCTAGAGAGCGCACACGCGCTTCGTCGTCTGACCACGGCCCCGAGGGGCTCGGCTCACGCCCTGCTTATGGGGATGAACACCCCGGCGACACTGACGCACACAAGACCACACATAAGCACACAACCCATGGCTCTTCTTTGCCGAAGGCAAAGAGAGCATCAGCGCCCAAGGAGACGCAGGTTTCACCGGCGGCCTCCTCGGACCGTTCGGGTTCGAAGCCCCTCTCGCAACCGCAGCCGCGACCAGCGACTGGGCTTTCGGCAAATAAGGGCGCCGCCCCCAAATCATCGGCCGGAGCGCATCAGCAGAAAGCGCATGCCGCCGTAGAGTCGCTGAGAGCTTGGCGAGGATCGTGGTAGCCGACGCCCACAAGCGTACGCCAAAAGACACATCGAGCGCTACGCAAAGGTCGAAAGACACGCCGAAAACACAGGGACGATCTCCTTCAGTCGAAGGGATTCCCAGCGCACCTGAAGGCTTTTCGGAGGGCGACGGGACACTTTCCTCGATGTTATGGGAGAGGCCGAGTCGTTTTCAGCTACAAGACACCAATTTTCCCCCGCTAGACCGCTCAGGGGTACCCCATGAAACCATGGAAAGGCTCCATCTCTGCATGGAATGAATGGAGAGGTTTATGAATGCCCAAAACCCTCCCACTCCAAAGAGAATAAGAGAAGGGCCTCAGGAGGACCCCAGGGCCAAAATTCCAAGATTAGTCAATCCCCACCAGGACACAGCCTCAGACTTCCACAGTGTGTATGACCTCACTGAGGAAGAACATTATTTTGAGGAAGAGGATGATTTTATGGACGAGGAAGACGGACGGAACCAGGAGGAAGGTCTGGAAGACAGCCCAGACTTGGTAGGAGAAGGCTTCGGAGAAAATCCAGAAGAAGGACCTTCTCACCCCTGGCAATCACCATCAATATATTCCGACACTGATGTCCTGAACCTAAATCCTCCTGACATTGCACCTGTTAGAAACACGTCTCCCATTGACGATCAACCCACATTTAATGCCCTGTTGCGCAGAGCAGCAGCACACTTCGAACTGGACACTGGGGAGCTCTCCCCTGAATTAGACTTTGTAGAAAGGGTAATTGAGGAGAAACCCCCGGTCAGTCAGACAATTCCCCTCCTCGCTTCGGTGAAGAGAAGAATCATCCCTTCGCTGTCCACACCCGCACTAATCAGAGGGGTCAATCCTAGAATTGAAAAACTTTTCACTCCTTCACCCTCAGACCCGCTGTACATCAGGGGACATTCCATTCCGGATTCCCTGGTAGTAACCAACACAAGAAAGAGGGCAGGGGTACCACTTTCCACCAGTGAGGCACCACCTGACAAGGAGGGCAAGCGGTTATATGCCTTTGCAAAAAGAATGACATCCTCGGCCGCCTTTTCGGCAAGAATTGCCAACAACAATTCTTTTCTCGCTAGCTATGCGGACGCGCAGTGGGCCAAACTGCGCAAAGACGCCAAAGAAGCGCCGGAACCATTACGTACACGCCTGCTTTCAACTATTGGCGAAGGAACCCAGGTCAACCAGAGTATTGTAAAGAGCTCTCTGGATGCGGCAGAAACTGCGGGACGTTCCCTGGTTCAGGGAATAGTCCTAAAACGACACGTATGGCTGCGCAACTCAGGGTTCAAACCGGAGACACAGGCGTCTTTAATAAATAAACCTGTTGAAGACTCAAACCTCTTCGGGAAAGTGGTGGATGAGGCTCTGGAGATGGCTAAAAAAGAGTTCGATACGATCAAAACTCTTGACCAAATCTCTAAGCCCGCTACCAGGCGCGGCTATGGCAATAAACGCTTTTTTCGTGGCCAACAACAAAACCAGCAGCAACAGTACCCTGCCACCAATTTCCAGACCAATAGTGGCCAGTACAGCCAAAGAGGACAGCGCCGGGGCAAAGGAAGAGGGCGAGGGTCCACCCCCAGATGTTCCCAAGCCCCTAACAACACCAAGTGACGCAAAGATTCGTGTCCCCTCCCATGCAACACCGGTCAGGGGCCGGATAACATCCTTTCTTCCAGCATGGGAGGGTATAACGTCAGACCGCTGGGTACTTTCCACCGTAGCCCACGGATACTGCATCGAATTCAACAGTTCCCCAACATACAAACCCCCGAGGGGACGACGCATGTCACCGGAACATCTTGCCATCCTTCTACAAGAAGTACAACAACTGCTGGAAAAAGGAGCCATAGAGGTCGTGCCTCTATCTCAGGTAACGGAAGGTATTTATTCAGTGTACTTCCTTGTACCCAAAAAGGATCTAACCATGCGCCCTGTATTAGATCTGCGCGCAGCGAACAAGTTCATCAAACCCCAAAAGTTTTGTATGGTGACCCTACAGGAAGTAATCCCACTGCTATCACAGGGAGATTACATGACAACATTGGACATGAAAGATGCATACTTTCATATTTTAATGTTGCCAGCGCACAGAAAATACCTCTGGTTCATGATAGAGGGCAAACACTACCAGTTCAGAGTGCTACCCTTCGGCATAGCATCAGCACCGAGGGTATTCACGAAGGTACTGGCAGTGGCAGCGGCCCACCTGCGCAGGTTGTCCATCCCAGTTTACCCTTACCTCGACGACTGGCTCATAACAGGGGATTCTTACGAAACATGCTTCTCCAATACCCAAAAGACTGTAGACCTTTTGTTCCAGTTGGGCTTCTCCATCAACGAAAAGAAGTCCAGCCTAGACCCAGGGCTTTAAGTGGGCCGGGGCCTGCCGGGGCCCAGCCCCGGCAGGCTCCGAAATTTCGTTTTGAGGCGGGGCCCTGCCGGGGCCCACTAATCTCCCCTGGCAGCCCCAGCCACTACACGAAAAGGCATTTTTTTCTACAGCCTGAAGCTCTCGCTCGTGTGCGAGAGCTTCAGGCTTCAGAAAAAAATGCCTTTAAGCCATAATGGTGGCGCCGCACCTACGAGGCATCCCTTTAATCAAGTGAGGCACGTGGGCCGGCGCCACCATTATGGAGAAAAAGTGAGGCCGCTGAAAGCAGAGGCCTTGCTTTCTAAATACTGAAGCTCCCGCGGATTCGCGGGAGTTTCAGTCCTTAGGAAAAAGCCCTCTGCTTCCAGTGGCCTCACCCTTTCAGCCTTGATGGTGACGCTGCCCCTCCCCAGCTGGCGAGGGGCAGCGCCACCATTAAGGCTGAATAGGCGAGGCGCTGTCCCCTGCCAGGCAAGCCTATGGAATATAAGTGCAGAGATCAGCACCCTCTCCATCATAGGGGAGAGGGTGCTAATCTCCACAAAAGGCTGCCTGGCAGGGGTGCCAGTAGCCCACTGAGCCGGGGCTCGTCAAGGGGGCGTGGCCTAACGGGCCATCAAGGCCCCCACTGTTAGGCCACGCACCCTCGATGAGCCCCGGCTCGATTTGTAGTGCCACTTAAGGCACTGCCTAGACCCCAGCCAAATCAAACAATTCCTAGGGGCTCTAATTCAAACAAAGGACGGCCTCGTCTTCCCCTCCAAAGAGAGGGTCCAAAACATGTTGTTTCAGATCCCTCAATATGTGACCGGTCGAGAGGTGATGGTACGCAAAGCAATGCGCTTGCTAGGCATGATGGCGTCGTGTATTTATTTGGTACCTCACGCGCGCCTGCGCATGCGCCCAATGCAGGAGTGGCTCAACAGCCAGTGGTGTCAGGCCAGCGGACTATGGGACGACCTAGTGGTGGTCTCGCAGGCCTTAGTTCTCTCGCTACGGTGGTGGACAAAAGAAAACCTAGAAAAAGGGAAACCCTTTGCCACACCCGCGGCGGAAGCCACTCTAACCACAGACGCATCCCTCACAGGATGGGGGGCTCACCTATCCCATCAAACTGCTCACGGGGAGTGGACTCCGAACGTAGCATCCAAACACATCAATCTTCTGGAGCTACTAGCGGTGTTCAAGGCGCTAAAAGCCTTCAAGGAACACCTACAAGGCAGGACAGTGATGGTCCTTACAGACAGCACCACAGCCATGTATTACATCAACAAACAGGGGGGAACCCACTCTCCAGGACTGTCCAAACTGGCCCAAAACATATGGAAGTGGGTTCTCAAACAGAATATGTTCCTTCTGTCACAACATGTACCAGCGGAACTCAATCTGCTGGCAGACAAACTCAGCAGAGATTTCCCCCTGCCCGAAGAGTACGAATGGCGACTGCACGAAGACATCGTCTTCGACGTCTTCACGCAATGGGGGTTCCCAGAAATAGACCTGTTCGCAACCCTGGAGAACTCACAATGCCAAAGTTACGCCTCCAGGTACCCCCAGAACCAATCCAAGGGGAGTCTGTCGATTCAATGGTCAGGGAGATTTGTTTACGCTTTTCCCCCGACCCCCCTTCTAAACAAGGTAGTGCACAAGATGCACCAAGAACAAGTAACCATGATACTGGTGGCTCCAATGTGGGCCCGACAGCCATGGTTCGCTCACTTGATGGAGATGTCTCTATCTCCCCCAGTGAAACTCCCCTGCCCGTACAACATGCTGTCACAAGACAGGGGCAGGACTCTGCATCCATGCCCCCAGAACATGAACTTAGCAGCCTGGCTCCTGAGATCATAGAATTTGGACATCTACAGCTCCCGCAGAGATGCATGGACATCCCCAGAGAAGCCAGAAAACCTAACACTCGCCACTGCTATTCTAGCAAATGGAAGAGATTTGTCATTTGGTGCAGAGGAAAGAGCATCAACCCAATTGACTGCTCTCCCACACATATTATTCTATACCTGATCCATTTATTGGATTCAGGTCTAGTGTTCAATTCCATTAAAGTCCACCTAGCGGCACTTTCTGCATACACCACTTCCCAACTCAAAGTGTTGTGGTGGAAGATCCCTGTTATAAAGGCCTTCATGGAGGGAGTAAAGAGAATACACCCCCCGATAGCTGACCCAGCTCCCGGATGGGACCTTAACGTGGTACTTACCAAACTCATGGGCTCACCATTTGAACCCATGCACAAAGCATCTCTTAAAGACCTCACTCTTAAGACTGCTTTTCTAATAGCTATCACCTCCATCAGGAGAGTAAGTGAACTACAGGCTCTTTCTGTTCTAGACCCCTTTGTTACAGTTCACAAAGATAAAGTGGTTCTACGCACTCACCCAAGATTTGCTCCAAAATTCATCTCAAAATTCCACGCAAACCAGTCTATAGAACTACCAGCGTTCTTTCAAAATCCTTCCAACTTGGGAGAAAGGACTCTGCACACACTAGATGTCCGCAGGGCGGTCATGTTCTACATGGAAAGAACCAGACCACTGAGGAAGACTAATCAGTTCTTCGTCTCGGTGGCAGCAGGAAGAGAAGGGGATGCAGTTTCAAAGCCCACTATTTCTAGATGGATTGTTCAATGCATCACTCTCTGCTATACTCTTGCTAAGAGAGAACTGCCCTTTAGGCCAAGAGCACATTCTACTCGAGGCACGGGGGCGTCCATAGCATTCATTGCAAATGTTCCCCTTGAGTCCATCTGCAAAGCGGCTACCTGGAGTTCTGTGCACCCCTTTATAAAACACTACTGTCTAGATGCACACTCTAGATCTGACTCCCAGGTGGGACAGGCAGTATTAAGACATCTTTTCTCTACTGTTCCTTCTCATAACCCACCGCCAACTCCGGGTACTGCTCGCTAGTCTATGCACAGCATGTGATTCTAAGCAGATTAACAAACATCAGAAGACAATGCATTACTTACCGTAAAAGCATTTCTGATGGTTGTATCTGCTTAGATTCACATGCGCCCACCCTTCCTCCACGCTTGGATGGAAGGAACATAGACATCTTTCTATATTTCTCTCTTTTCTGTACTCACTCACGTCTAGAAGGCTCCCTCAGGGCAGAAAAATACAAACAGAGGGACCTCGACGCGTGAGGGATTGTGGGTACAACACACGTCACTATAGGGATAGTGTTACAGACACGCCTTGTCGACGTCCCCTTTTCGACTACGAAAAACAAAATGCAATACTCTGCGGTGACCACTGGATGTCGGACCTATGCACAGCATGTGAATCTAAGCAGATACAACCATCAGAAATGCTTTTACGGTAAGTAATGCATTGTCTTCCACTGTCGCCTTTCCAGGTGCCGGGATGGGATTTGAATTTGGTTTTAAAGTTCCTAATGGGAGCTCCATTTGAGCCCTTACGTTCTTGTCCATTGCGAATGTTGTCCTTTAAAACTGTGTTTTTGGTTGCGGTTACTTCCACACGCAGAGTGAGTGAGTTGCAGGCACTTTCCGGCAAGCCACCCTTTACTGTTTTCCATAAGGACAGGGTTGTCCTATGGGTGCGGCCTGCTTTTCTTCCGAAGGTTGTGTCGGATTTCCATTTGAGCCAGAAGGTGGTTTTTACAGCGTTTTATCCTCCTCCACATCCTGGTAAGGAAGAGGAGAGGCTCCATAGATTGGATCCTAGGAGAGTTTTGAGTTTCTATCTCTCAAGGATGTCCCTGGTCAGAGTGGATGATCAGCTGTTTGTTGGTTATGCTGGAATGCGCTTGGGTCAGGCTGTTTCCGAATTAGACCTTGTCCATATGGATCATTTTGACGATCTCTGAGTGTTAGCGTTTGGTGGGAAATGACCCTCCACTGCTCTACAGAGGGGTGTTCTTATTCGCAATATTTGTGAAGCAGCCACATGGGCCTCTGTCCATACTTTTGTGAGACACTATTCCTTGGACTCCATCCATGGGCAGGATTTAAAATTCTAAATTTTAAATTCTTTTTCCCACCTCCATAAGTTGGTACTGCTTTGGGAGTCTGTCATAGATGTGAAATACGTCGGAGGACACAATCCCCTCGAAGAACAAGTTACTTACCATGTCTGGTAACGTTCTTTCGATGGGATGTTCCTCCGAAGTATTCCACATTGCCCTCCCAGCCTGCCCCTCTACTAAGAATTCCTTATGCGATTGCCGCTTACGTTTCCGCAAGGCTTTCTGCAGTCATACTGGCAGGAGATTGGTGCCACACGTTCTGGGAAAAAACTATAACTGAGGCTACGGGCGCCGTGCGTCCTATATATAACATCCGGTGACGTCGACCCTCGACGGAGGCCCTCGAGGGACAACGGATCGACGTCATCGATGCAGGATGTCCTCTGCCAAACAAAAATCTGAAGCAGCACAGCTGTGGACATTACCGCTCATAGATGTGAAATACGTCGGAGGAACATCCCATCGGAAGAACGTTACCAGACATGGTAAGTAACTTGTTCTATGGACTTATCCCAATCCTGCAAGCCCTCAGTCTGCAGGACTGGTTGGTATCACTTGACCTTCAGGATGACTACTTCCACATGCCGATTCATCGCAAACACAGGAAGTATCTGAAGTTCATGGTGAGCCAACATCACTACCGGTTCAGAGTCCTGCTATTCAGTCTTTCTTTGTCTCCCAGGGTTTTCACCAAGCTGCTAGTAGTGGTGGTGGCTTGCATCAGAAGAGAGGGCATTCATGTATTTTCCTACCTTGCTTGTCTCGGCTTACTCCCCAGATCTAGTATCAGAGCACCTTTTCCACACATGCATTCTATTGTATAGCCTGGGCTTTTCCCTGTACTTCAAAAAGTCTCAGGTTTTGCCGTCCCAGTCCCTCCGATTTATCAGAGCATCCTTGGACACTCGCCTGGGAGGGCATTCCCACCGGAGGACCAAGTGGAAAACCTCTTTTGGATGGTCAATGTCCTCAAATCCCAGGAACAACTCCCAGCCTTCTGCACCTTCTGGGACTCATGGTCTCCTGCATCCCAGTGGTCATGGAGGTGAGGCTGCACATGAGATTGCTTCAGTGACTTCTTCATTGCCAATGGTTGCAGTTTCAGTTTTACAAACTCGGACCAGGTGGTTCAGGATCTTGCGGGGTGGGCTGTGCCAGACAACTAGCTGAGAGGCGTGTTGTTTTGTCAACCATGTCCCCAGGTGACGGTGGTCATGGACGTATCTCTGACTGGTTGAGGTGCTCACCTGTCGGATCTTACTCTGAGCAGACAGTGGTCTCCTGCAGAGTCTTGAACACATCAACTTTTTGCACCTGAGGGAATATCATAGGGGATGCCTTGAGCAGACAGACTTTGTCCTGCCATGAATGGAGCTTTACCCGGAAGTTCTGGAGGAGATCTTCTCCTTTAGGGCACCTCCTCAAGTGGACTTCTTCGCTTTCAGTCTGAACAGGAAATGCAAGTTGTTCTGCTCCAGGGAATTTCCTCATCAGAAGGCTCTAGTGGATGCGCTGATGGTTGAGTGGAATTTCAACCTCCTTTGTATGTTCCCGCCCATCCCTGTCATTATGCTGGTTCTAAGGAGATTGCTCCTGTTTGGAACCACAATGATCCTGATCGCTCGGCACTGGGCCCGGAGAATGTGGTATCCCGAATTGCTGGCCATGTCCATCTGCCCTTCTTGGCACCTTCCGAGAACAGACAAGTTGTTCTTCCAATTGGTGGGACGGGTTCTCCACCCGCACCTCAGCAGCCTGAACCTTCATGCTTGGTTACTGAGAAACTAAGATAGAAGGAGTGGGACTTGGCGGATGACGTCATTTATGTGCTCCTTGCAGCTCAGAGACCTGCTACAAAGTCTATTTATGCCTGAAGATGGTGTACATTTTTGGCTTGGTGTCGGGAGAGGCATCTGTACTGTTTATCCTGTCTATTATGCTCTGTTTTGGATTTTTTGTTTTTGATCCAGGTGGGCCTGCTGTTTGGCACTATTTAAGGGATTTCTCGATGCTAATTCAGTTTTTAAGAGGTTCCCGGAACAAGGCACATTCTTCACAATCCCACTGTCATGCAATTTTTGCGGGGTTTGTGTAACCAGTTTCCCCCATGCCAGTTTGTTGTCCCAGCATGGGATTTACATTTTGTTATGAAGATATTTATGGGAGCTCTGTTTGAGCCCCTCCATTCATGTTCTGTTAGGCTGGTAACCCTTAAGTTGTTTCTCTTGGTGGTCATTACTTCCACAAGATGGTCGAGTGTGCCCCAGGATTTATCTGATAAACCTCTCTACTTGGTTTTCTCCAAGAAAAACGTTACTTTGAGAGTGAGGCCCTCTTTTCTGCCAAAGGTGGTCTCGGATTTTCATCCCTCAAAAGATCCATCCTCCTGTGTTTTTCGTGTGTTTTTCTTCTGCCTCATCCTTCTAAGACAGAGGAGCGATTACATCGGCTGCACCCAATGCAGCCAGCTACTATCTCTCTCAGATGAGAGAGGCTAGGAAAGATGGCCAGATTTTTGTTGGCTACACTGGTGCTGGCATGGCTGTGCCCAAACAGACGCTGTCACAGTGGATTATTCTCTGCATCTCGGAATGCTATGATCTGGCTGGAAAGGATGTGCCTGAGGGTCTCAAAGCCTATTATACCAGAAGATTGGCTGCCACTTCTGCCCTGCAGAGAGGAGTCCCTTTCCTGGACATCTGCACAGGTTTGCCAACCATTACTGCTTCAATTCCCATTCAGGCTTTGGTAGTGTGGTCCTCCAGAGTTTTCTGGTCCGGGTGGTGTCCTTGCTCTCCCCATTTCTCCAGATTTTTGTACCTCCGTGGAAGTCTGTTATGTTATGTTATGATAATTTATAGAGCAGGGTGCTTTTAAATCGAGTGGCTGAAGGCAGACCTGATCAAGACATTTTTTTTTCACCAGTTCCGTGTTTACAACTCCAATGAAGTCATTGACTCTCAGAAGACACCTTTGAGAAAACACTTGCAGGCACATTGAGGGCAACGTTTGATGGCAAGGCTTGATTAAAGTTAGCTCCAATGAGGAGGTGTTTTTGGTTCAGAGGGCCGGAACTGGGTGAGAATTGCTATATGCATTAGCATGGTCATGAAAAGTCCATGGGTGGGCAAATAACTTAATATTTACAAGCTCTGTGTCCCTCCTCATATGCCATTTCCTCCTATCTGTACTCAATGCTGTCATTGGGACAGTTCTTCCCAGATCCAGGATCTGGCAATAAATGACTCACCAGATCTCAGATACCGCTCCACAATCTGGGAAACCTATGTGCATTATATTTTTATTTTAGAATGTTGTGGTGTGTTTCTGCTTTAAACTATGTTGGGCAGGGATTTGAACCATGGTTGCTAGGTTCCAAAGTGAGACACTTCCCCACAAGACCACTTGAGGGTCTGAGCGGGAGCCCTGTGAAATCCCTTGTCAATGTTGCACTGTACGGGGAAATATTGATGTGCATTTTTTAGGTTTTAAAGGGGTGCAGATTTTGAACTTTGCGGACGATAAATCCTCTGAAGGGAAGAGGCAAATGTTCATGGGGTGACTAAAAAACCTGCCCTACACACTCCTAATCCTCCCTTCGCTGGTCCCGGCCTCTTTCACTGCGGTAGGAGGGATGCCACAGAAATAGTTTATTTCCACCACCAAATAGTTTTGGCTTATTGGCTTATTGGTGGCATACCTAGTAACGCAAACAAAAAGAATGTCATGCAGTGGTGCAACACCATTGAGCAGATCAGGCTCCAGCCCCCTCCTGAAATGTTGGGCTTTGTTGACTCGACCTGGCTGCCTGAATTCCCCATTCAGAGACCCCGGACCCGGGTTTGGAGGCAGCCATGGTGCTAATAGCACCATGGCTGCCTCCAAACTGGGAATGACCCCACTGACTGACAGGGGAGGAGTCCCCTCTTGTCATTCAGCATGTCTACGTTGTCAGCTGAATAACGAGCCAGAAGAGCTCACTTCTGAGCCCTGCTGTCTCCCATTATTTTGCTGTTTGTTGCGCAGCCAAATGCTTATGCAACAAACAGCAAAATCATTGCAAGGGCAGAGAGCAGACAGCACAGCCCCCCTGTGAATAAAGGACACGGGTGGACTGTGCTGCCTTCTACTTGGGAGAGGGTGCCACGATGCCCCCCGCAAGCCTGAGGCCCGGGGCAATTTGACTCTCCTGCCCCCCCACCACCTCGTGACGGCCCTGCAACTTGTATGAGAAAATGTGCATCTATGAAGGGTTTACAGAGGCTGAAGTTAGGTCTTTCTCGGAAAAGAGACTAACATAAGGGAATTGTGACCGTTTTGCCATTTGCTTGATTTTGGACCGCTTCCCTGCACAGCTGTCTTAATAAAGCTGGGTATTTTCCGTGCCCCTGGCGATTTTGCCGGCAGGTTCCTGAATGCAGAGTAAAAAGTGATTTGATTAATGTGACACTGTCAAATTTGGCCTGTAGATTAACATTAAGTGCATCGTTATGCTATCTTTGAAAAATGTGCTTGGTTTCACCTGACAGATAATAACCTTCCCTGTGCCAGGGTAACAGATGAAAAATATACTAATGCATTGGAAGAAGTCAAATACATCAAAATAAGTGTAACTTCTGACAGAAAAACAGCAATCGGTTTCCAGGCATTCTTTAAGGAGGCAGTGATCTATCAAACATACTTGGGAGATTTCCTCGTACTTTCACGCCAATTAAGCTCTAATTCATTCATCTGGGATGAACTCCAATCTTTTGATACGCACGTTAGCGTTCTTGTCCCTTTCACAATTGTACTTACTTTCCTACATCCAGTAACAGGTACTGATTTCGTTAAGCGATTTCATTGTTGACAACATCCTATTTGCTATCTCTGGCCACTGTTTTTGATCAGATCCTGAAGGTCGGCTTTGTGTTTGCTTAATGGGTTCTCATTACAGGTTTTGTTCATTTTTCTCCTGGATTAATTGCTGTTGTAATTACTGTTACTGCATTCGAACGTCTGAGGGTGTCTGCGGTATTCGACATTTACCACTCTTGCTGCGGGCATGCAGATTATCGGAAATACTGCATGTAGTAGTATTGCAGTGAATCTGCATGTAACCGCTTGTCACTATTAAAAATTATATTTCTATTTCCGGTTTGGGAGATGGAAATGGATATGCTACAACAGGGACGCCGCTACTTTACCCTGTGAGTACACTCATTCTGTAATGACCCCTCTGTGCATGTCACAGCAAAGGGGGCGAGGATGCAGGCATCCTTGGTGCCGAAATGTTCACTCGAGATAAATCTATAATGTATGTTCCTTCAATTGTCCACTTAGGGGACAAAATATCTATAATATGGGTGGGGTGGTTAACATTTAATTTGCATAGATCCTGTGGGGATTTCCAAGTTTCAATCCCACGCAGTATTTATGGTGTGTGGTATTTCCCAAAACGCTGCATGAGGTCAATAGGTCATAACCTGCAATCAGCCAATCTCAATAAACAGGCAGTGTTTGAAATACTGCTTGTTTTTACCACTATCGCTTAACCATCTTTTTGTGAATTCAGCTACTGTGTTTTTGTAAACAGGGTGGTAAGAAGAACAGGACAATAAAAAACATGGAATTCAAATAGGTGTATGAAATTTGAAACCAGACTAATGTCTGAAATATCAGATGAAAGGTGGTCTTCATTCCAGTGAATGAATGACATATTAATAGAGAAAGTGTGCTTTTAACCCTTTCCTGGTTGATAGGGAGCAGTGCACATACAGTGAGGATGAGCTAGAGATCGTAAGGCCTTCTGAGGGAGGAGTGAGGTGGGGAAAAAATCAGAAGAGATTGAACAGAGGAGAAAGGGTTGACTAAAGGAAGATTGATCGAAGATCCGATCCACCTACGATCACTCACTAGTCTGGTCCTTTCAGGATTTGGAATCAAATAAGCCAAGAATGTCATTCCAGGTGCCCAGAAAGATTTCTGTCAAGCATCACAGTTTAAAGAGCACCCTATCCATCTGCACCAATGTCAACGTTTCTTCCATACAAATGTCTTCTCTGATGAATTTCTCTCTTTTGCAATCCTGCAGTATCCAGTTCTGCTTTTTTTCCCCAGAACTGTCATATTTCAGGTATCACTGACTGGAATCAGTTACTGGTTTAACTGTATTGGTAGTCTTGATGCGGAAAATGGCATCCCTAACATGAAATTATTTTATTGTCAACGTAACTATCCTTTACTCACTATCCTGCAAAAAAATGACTGCTTGATCATTTTTGTAAGGGCAGTTTTGTCGTAGGATGAGGTGACTTATCCTGGTCAAAGTGTTACATTCCACATTCTTCAAAATGTTTCGGTAACATTGGTTGATGAACTCTGCATTTATGTGTTCATTAGATGTTTCTAATACAATTACCAAAAGCCGCTTTAAAGCTGCATAAACAGGCACATTAGTCAACGAAAAGTATTTTTACGTTTTTTTAAAAAGGAAACGTTACAAAGTATGATATAGGTACAGACTCTATTATCAGCAGGTCTGCAACAGGAACGTTTAAGGCTAGTAGGACTTTGCAAGCTCTGCTAGAATGTAATCGGGGAAACAAAGCGGTCATCTGCAAAAGTCTATGCAACATGTGGTTGCACTCGGCATATGATTGCAGCACCTATACACAGGAGGCTGTACCTTACACATTATCACTATAATGGAAAAATAGGCATTAACTGGCATGAGATGGCGGCGCTGGAGCATCTGAGGTTGCTCCTAGCATATGATGGCCGATCAGATGCCTGCATTGCTGCAGTTGGTTTATAAAGACACAATCTGGACATGTGAGGCTCTCCTTAACATATGAGGATTATGTCAATGTCAAAAGTGTTTGTTTCAGGCACAGCTGTCATTCACTTCACAGCTTAGATTCCTGATGCACCAGAGCCTGGTGCCTGGATCCACTATGTGGAGGTATAAGGTACAATTGGAGGGGACCTCCAAACTGTCGATGCAAGTGTGTTCCGGATGCTATACTGCGCTGAGGAAGGCTGTGCAGTGATAAGTACTTGTAACCAGGCAGTCGGGGGGCCATTGATGTAGCATTGAATTTCTTGTGTTCTCCATGTGCATGTGTGATACCTGCCCTGTATAGTAGAGGGTTAAGGGTTTGGACTTACCTACATTTCGGTGTCCTCAGATTGGGGCCATCCTCAGGGATGCTATCAAGGACTTGCTCCCTGTGGCCCTGCCGTCTGCTCCCGTAATCATTCCTCCTATGGCTCATGCTGGCTCCTTTGGTTCCAGCTCCCCTGCCCTCCACAGTTCAGGCAGTTCCGTTCCAGCATCCACTGCAGCCTCTGGCTCCGCTCTCCACACCCCAGCCCACGGCGCCCAGCACTCCTCCTCCTGCGCCGGACCTGCCAGACGCTCAGGTTGACACAGATGAGGAAGAAGACACAGATGAGGAAGAAGACCCTGATGCATCATCTTCAGCCAAGGCCTTCCACAAGCGACTTGCAGGTCTGGCGGAGTACCTGGGCCTTCCTCAGCCTGAAGTATAGCAACAAGAGGCAGGGTTGCTCGCTGAGGTCCTCACTCTACGCTCCTCAGCTAGGACGGGGATCCAGATGCAAAAGGATGTTGTCGCCTTTGTCAAAAAGGGGTGGCTGAACCCCCACTCGGTCCAGCTTGTCAATTGACACCTGGACGCCAAGAACAGGCAAATGGAGGGGGATACACTCTTGCTGTCGGCCCACCCTCAACCACACTCTTCAGTGATTGATGCAGTGTCACTCTACTCAAAGCCTCAGTCGTCCTCGCCCACCTCATCCTCAGTGCTGCTAGGCAAGGAGGAGAAGATCTTTGAGGCGTATGGGAAGAAGCTGTATTCCAACGCTTCGCTGTATCTTCGGCAAATCAACTCAGATGCCATGCTGGCAGACATTAACCAGAGGCTTTGGCAGGAAATAGCCAAATTCCTTCCAGAACCTCCGGTGCAGAGCCAGTCACGCTTCAAGGCGGGACTGGCAGAGGCTAAAATGGTGGCGCAAGACATCATGGAGTCCACAGTGGCCCACATCGACATCTCTGCATTGCCACGACATGAAAAGGACGGCCTGGCTCCGGGCTACCAAATTCAATCTGGATGTCCAGGAATGCATATTGGACTTTCCGTTCGAGGGTGGAGACCTCTTTCACTCCACCACAGACGAGGAGCTAGATGAAAAGAAAAAAAGTTTGCAAACTGTGAAGTCTTTATCCTTACGAAGGCCACGCCCAAGGCGTACACCCAGTCACATAATGGCGCCGACAAGGGGCAGACATTTGGAGGGTTCCGCGGCTTCCAAGAACAGAGGTCTAGGCAGCTTGACCATTCACTGAGTCAACACCTGTGCAAACAACAAAGTCCCCCTCCTCAGCAACAGCCTCCAAGGAAAGAAGGCATGATACGGCCCCTCGGGTCCAAGTGTCTCTGGTGGGGGGCAGGCTTGTCCTTCACGCACAGTTCTGGCGTCAGTATTTTGCGTACCCCTGGCTCCTCTCCGTAGTATCCATGAGGTACCCCCTACCGGTTCCTTCATCGGTACCCTCTACCGATTCCTTCATCTCCTCCCTCCTCCTCTCCACTCCCACAGATTGGGACAGAAACTCTGGTGGATGAGATTCAGTCGCTCGTTGAGAGCCAGGCAGTGGAAGAAGTCCCAACCTCCCAACGAGGATTGGGATTCTATTCCAGGATTTTCGCCATACAGAAGAACCACCAGGCAGGCCTGAGAGTTGTGTTGGACCTTACCAACTTCAACCTCTCCCTCCCTCTTCAAAAATTCAAGATGGTTACGCCAGCACTCATAGCAGAGACATTGTGCAAGGGAGACTGGATGTGCTCCTTGGATCTGAAGGACGCATATCTACATGTCCCGATTTGGCAGCCTCATCGCTCCTTCCTCTGGTTCTGGATCATGGACCGCCACTTCCAATCCAAGGTGCTACCCTTCAGCCTCAACTCGGCTCCGATGGTGTTCACCAGACACATGAATACAGTGGCGGCCCTCCTCCGGACCCAGAGCCACCACATCTACCCCTACCTCGATGACTGGCTCGTCAGGGTGACATCACCGGAGGCGGTGCACCACACCTCCTCCACTCTTCTGAGCACTCCTGGGTTTTTCACTCAACCTCAACAAGTCCCAGCTGCAACCCACGGAGAGACTGATTTTCCTGGGCCTCATCTGGGACACGTGCTCAGAGAGTTTTCCCCTCAGATGACAAGCTCACGGCCATCAAGAGGGCCACGGCTCACTTCCTCACCTGAGAAGTGACATCGGCCTGGTGGTACCAACACTTATTGGGACTCATGGCAGCGGTCCTGCTGGCCGTCCACCACACAAGACACATGATGAGGAGACTACATACAGCTGAACTTCGCACCCTCCCAAGCAGAGGTGGTTAGCATTCCTCATTCTCTCCACTTGGACCTCACATGGTGGTCCAGAGACAGCAAACTGCGCACGGGCAAGCCCTTCCGGCAGCCGGCCCCACAGGTCCCCATCACTATGGACTCCTCTCTCTCGAGGACTGGCGGGCCACCCTGGACAGCCACAGCGTCCATGGAGTCTGGACCCGGCAGGAGCAGGAGTCTCATATCAACTGGCTGGAACTGAAGGCCATCTGGCTAGCACTCAAAGCTTTCCTTCCCGTCATTGGGGGCAAGGTTGTCCTCATCCAGACAGACAACTCCACCAGCATGTACTATGTCAACAAGCAGCGGGGGGGTACAAGATCCCCACTACTGTGCAGACTAGCCGTCAGCATGTGGGAATGGGCCCTGGAGAACATCTACCTCATGGCTGTCCACCTTCCTGGGGAGTCCAACTTGGAGGCGGACAGGCTCAGCAGGCTGGGAGCAGATAATTACAAATGGCAATTGAACGACCAGGTGCTGAGGGAGATCTTCAGCAGATGGGGGTATCCTCAGGTGGATCTCTTTGTCTCCTGGGACAAGAAGTGGCAGCAGTTTGCGTCCTGGCAGGGACAAGGCCCCCGCTCCCTGGGTGATGCATTTCAGATTCAGTGGAACGGCATGACAGCATATGCCTTCCTGCCCACACCACTGGTCCACAGGTTGATCTACAAAATAAAGGAATCTTGACACCTTAGTATCATTCTGATAGCTCTATGGTGGTTGGCGAGACCATGGTTCTCGGAGCTGCTCAGCCTCTCGGACAGGCCACCCATTCACCTTCTGACGGGCCCAGCACACACATCTTCTGGCGCAACAGAGGGGCAGGGACATCCACCCTGTGCCACAGAAATTAGCCCTTTCAATGTGGTTCCTGAGCAGGTCACTCTAAAGCACTTCAATCTCTCACAGACTAACCTACAGAACATTCAGGGTGCGAGAAGCAGGGCTACCAGGACCCAGTATAAGACAGGACAGGATAGGTTCTGTCTCTGGGCAGACTCTAAGGAGATCGCCCCCCCTTATGTGCAAGATGGTCGATGTGCTTTCCTTCTTGGCTCACCTTGCACACTCAGGCGTGCAGTGGACACATGCTGTACGTATTTAGCAGCCATAGGGGCCTACAGAAACTTTTAGGACGAAGTCTTCTCCTCTTCCAACCCGATAGTCAAGAGGCATTTGACGGGCCTCGGGAGACTTTAGCCGCCCATCATAAAACCACACCACATGTGGGACCTTAATGTAGTTTAGGCGCCTTGGCGCACTAGCCGTTCGAGCATATGGCATCCTATGACCTCAGGCTGGTCACCATTAAGACAGCACTGCTAGTGGGCCTCCATTTGGCTTGCAGAGTCAGCGAGACCCAGGCTCTGGTGGCCTCAAAACCATATACTACTTTTCACAAGGATAAGGTAGTCCTGCAGACACACCCAGCGGTCCTACCCAGGTACCCTCCGCTTTCCATCTAAACAAGGAAATAGTTCTACCTATGTTCTTTGCCGAGCCTAAGGACGAGGCTCAGAGGGTTCTACACTGTCTGGATGTCAGACGCGCTGTGAAATTCCACTTGGACAGGACCAAGGACTTCCGCAAGTCGGATGCACTGTTTGTCACCTTCGGCGGGTGAAGGCCCAGGTATCAGGCATCTAAGGCCTCTAGCTTGGTGGATGATCGTGGCCATCAAGGAGGCCTATGAAGGGCAGAATAAGCCACTTCCAGCTAACATGCACACCCATGCGGTCAGAGCCAAGGCCACGGCCATCATATTCCAACGGCATACGTCCCACCATCCTCCCCCTAATAAAACTGGTGTCATTAGGCAATGTTACTAAATTGTTGATGCGTCTATGGGGACTGAGTTGTGCCGCCGGAGGGCGGGGTCAGGTAACGCATGCACCCAGGACCGCACCCCTCCGCGCCTCTAAATTTAAAGGGGGAGGTTTTTTCTGGTGAAAAAGCTTCTGTCTCCCGTCCCTAGGAAGGGAAGCCCATGCAGTATGGAGGAGAGGGGTCTAAGGACATAGAGTATGTTAGTCACTACGGTGAGTAACTTATAATTTGTCTCACATACAATACTTTCATGGGGTAGAATCAGAGACTCCCAAAACTACAGGCTCTTTGCTGCTCCTAAGTGCAACTACTCTGATCTTTTCCCCCTCTCTTTATTTCTTGTACTTGTTTTCCTTTTAACCTTTTATCTTCTGGTGCTTCCTGCACCCCTTTTATGTCTGTGCGTCTTTCAGATTGTTGTACACACTTGCACCTTCATTTGCTTTACTTTCTGTGTTTTGCCTCTTGCCCACTTTCTATCGGGCACACTTGCACCTGTCCGTGTCCTTATCATGCCTCTTGCACACTTGTTTCACTCTTCTGTGCACTTGTTTCCCCCTTTCGAGTCGTTTGCAGTCTTTTCTTACTTCTATATTTCTGTAAATGTCTTTACTCTGGACTTTGCTTTATTTCTGGGCCCCTAGCACGTTTAAATATCTTTCCTCTGGATGGTGCTTTATTTTTGCTCTGATAGCATGCTTTCTCCTTCTTTCCACTTTCCTTCTTACTTTCTGTCCTTTCATACTTCCACTCTTTGTTTTCGCTCCGTGCCGCTTTACAAAATCTTGTCTTTCTCCCTCTCCGCTCCAGCCAAATGCACGCTCCTGAGTTTCTATCTCTCACTTTTTTCGAAGCTCACTGGGTAGCATAGTGCTGGCGAGCGGTCTTTCCTGGATGCATTGGGACAAGGTCAGGGTCTCACCACCTTTACCTGAGACATCCTTGGGACTGGCCCACGTCTCAAAGGAACGCTCCAGCCCCTCAAGAACACCGGGCCAGCGCCTCAGCACGCCGTTCTCCTCCGGATCCTCCAGGCTTCTCTTCCTGAAGCTCCTCTGGCCCAGTCAGAACCCCCAGCTCGCTCGATGATTCTGGCAGAACCACCCTTTTTATACTGCAGATAAGTCAATTGGAGTCAGGTGTGCACAGTTGGGGAAAATGTGCCTGAACTTGCCTGTCTCTAATAGTGGGTCAGTTCAAAGCTGTTAGATGGTTAGCCTCATTTTGTATCCCCATGTTGTTTCTGTGGGTCATTTTCATTGATCCTGATCGCCTCTTCCTCGTCCCAGTACTTATTGGAAATTGGGAGGTGGAGATGCGGTGTGATTGGAAATTCCCATTAAGGCTGAGGGAGAGTGGGTTGGTGCATAATTGGAAAAGGCGGACTACCATGTCTCACCCTTGAGTTTTCTCCTTACAATCCCCCATCACCCTGCAATCAGGCGATCCTCCCTCACTTGTCCACCCCCAGGGTTGGGGATCCAAAAGCGATGGCCCTTCCCTGGCCACATGAATGGAAGAGCCTGTGGGAGTAGGTGGGAAAACATTGTCAGGTTTCTCACAGTGGGTAATGTGCATAGTATTCCAATAGTTTGGGTGAGAAGTGGGTGGCCAGGAGGGTGTTAGTTGCAATGCCTCTTCCATGGCCTACCTACATCCTAGGAGAACCAACACAATGACCTTGGACTTTCCTGCTATGTGGATCAGGTGAATGGGGCCTTGTTTTCTGCAACCTTGTTGGTTGTTGGTTGAAAGGCTCTTCTGCAACAGTGAAGGACACACTGTGTATTGCAGCCTACCTCAACTGATAAGTGTAGAGGGAGTCGTGCATTCGTTGGCTCATTAATATTATTGTGGGGCACATGAGTCCTTCGGCAGATGACTCTGTATTTAGGCGGCATAGTCCATCCTGCTACTATTTTGCACAAAGAGTCTGGAAGGGGTGTTGCATGGGCTTCAAACTGTTCATCTATGGGATACAATTGAAAAACAGGTGGGTACTTGCGAGTATGAGTGTACCCATGCGTCCCATGATGGACGACTGTGTGCATTCTGAGCAGTTGCATAAGCATATGGTTGTTTGTCTTATAGGCCAGCGTGGGACCTGTGCAGAGGGCGAGGATGCTGACACAAGTCTATCCTTCCGGACCTATCCATTTGTTGTAAGCACACTTCTTTGCCTGCATGGCTCCATTCATGTATATTTGTGCAGGCTGTGGGAAGGGATGGGGTGTCAGATGCCTTAATCCGTTCTTACTGTGGCTTTCCTCTTCTTGTCCCCAGATACGTTGTTCATGTCTGTTGTCGTTGTGGAATATTTGTACCCAAAAATTGATTTTCCGGTTCACTGTTGATCATGCACAGTGACCTGCATGGACTCATTGTCCTGCATGCTATGCTATGCATGGTGACCAACACACGTGTGCTACCTCTGTGATGCAATTGGTGTCATTTACAATAAGTAGTGCAGTCGACCCAGGTGCCATGAACATGTCTGCTTGTCGTACATGGTGGTTACTTTTCGTGCTGGTGCTCTTTCCCAAATGTCGTGACTTGCGGCTCCTCTCACATGCATGGGGTGGTGGGTGTTAAAGTAATCGTGGGGAGGAGTGCACTTCCTTGGGGCTCATGCAGGGGTCCTGTTGCAATCTGCTGGTAATCATGTTGTGGTGCTTTTCTGACAGGTCCTCTGTGGCGGTGTCCTCCATCCGGTAAACATAGTTCACTCATGTTCATACTTGTACTGTCTTGGTGATGGACTGTAACGTTGGGTCTAGGGATATGGGAAGTGAAGTTCCCTTTTAGGGAGAGGTGTTGTCCGATGTTGCTGTACACTCTGGGCCAGGTGGAATCAGAGGACCTTTCTGGTGTGTCAACATTGTTCCAAGTAGTGCCCTCTGCCCTGACCTCTCATAGCTCGCGGTGCAGGCATGCATTGTGCATCAGCATTTGCAGTTAACCACCAGCCCTCACTATCAGTCCTCTCGAGGCCAGCATTGTAGTGTCATCATGAGTTGTGTTTTCTCTGTGGTTGCATATGTTGATACTTACTGATATTTAGTTTCTTTTAGCCTGCAGTTACAGGGCCTCTTGTCATCTGTACATCCTCAGCTGTTCCTTGGCGAGACACTTTTGGAATCCACACTCATCTCACCTGTGTGCCACACCCACACCCCTTTTGGGGATGATGTGTCTGCCTACTAACTTTGTACTTGGTGGGACAAGTGCATCTCGTTGTATGCTTGGTATCACTTCACTGGGCCGTGTACCATCTGTGTGCATGCCATGGTCCAGGCGCATAGTGTTTCGGTTGGTGGGATGTTAGCTTTGCTCATTCCATGTGGGCACTTTGTGACTCCTGCTCCTATTGAACGTTGTGTCCGGTCCATTCTGTACTAATGTAGCATGCTCCAATAGTTGTCTGTGTGTGCATGTAATGTCAAGGTGGGTGAGGTTTGGGCAATGCATAATAACAGCACATCCATGTAGTATGGTAATGCGTTTTTCCCCATGTATGCTCTCTGATGTGGCCCATTGTACATCTGCCCCTTCCGCGAAAGTTCATTGTGAGTGAGTGTTGTGTGATGATTTCTTGCCATTGCTTGGTTCCGGAAGATGGGTGTGTCGCGTATTCTCTGCTTTACGCACAGCATGTTTAGTCAGCCAATGTGTTTCTTTTGGCACTCCAGTGTGACGTTTTGGTTACGGCGCTTGGAAGGGTTTGAGTGCTGCTCTGTGCAATTGAGTTGCTGTTAAACCCCACTTACTCTATGGCCTTCCTTTATGGGATTTTGGGGATGTGCATTACTGGTGTGGCTGTATTGGTTGCATGCATGTGTCCATAACTTTTCCATGCAGTGTGATGCTCTGTGTGTGGAGGCGTGCATGTTCGCTATGTGTTGGCATGGCCGGACGTCTGTTTCCATGGGTGTTTCAGGCAGGTGCGTTTGTGCAGGCTATGCCTGGCACTTATGATCCTTTCATTATGGACACTGTCTCATGTGCGGTCACTCTTCCTTTCTGGCAGCATGCATGCTCATGTTGACCAGCCACTCCCTCACCCATGCTGCTGTCGCACCGGGCTCCCCCGGGTCAGTGGTAGGTGCGTGACTGTCACCTGTGGTCTGGTACTAGGTCTGCATGTACATCTTTGTGCACTGCGATGTCATGCAGGATGCAACAGGCATGTATGATGTCACACACAACGTGTGGCCTGTAAAGGAAAACACCCCTAGGTATCTGAATTGTTACTTCAGGTGGCCTATGAACCACTCAATGGTGACTCTGGGTGCTGCATTGTACCTTTCCTGTTGAGTATTGGCAGACAGCCTGTACAGTGTTATGAGGTAGGGCCACAATGAATAATCGGCATCACCTGCATGAAGAAGTGCATGAATGGTATTGTTGTACATTGGGTGTTCCTTTGTGTAGTGTTGGATGCGTGCTAGTTGGATTTGTGTGGACCCAGTGATGCATGCACATGTCGCGATTATCATGTGCCTGTGCACCTGTGAGTGGATGCTTGGATGTGTGTGTGTGGTGGAAGGTGGTGGGCGCTGCAGCACTTACCTTTCAGCCACATGTCCCTGTAGTGTCCGGCTTCCAACTGTGCACAAAAGCTGGGGACCTGGAATATTTGGCATGTGTGGACGAAGCCCAGGACATTGGCTTACACATCAATTTACAGCCCACCGGCATTGCAGACCAGTTGAGCATTGATGGCGCACCAGCAGTGCTGGTTCCTGTACATGTACGCTAGATCCTCGTGGAAAAGGGGCATAGTGCGTCATGTGTGCAGTCAATGGCACTGAGGGCCCTGGGGTAATCAGTGTGCCACGTAGAATCCGCATGCCACCTGTCTTTGTTCCTCCGGGGTCGAGAGAATGGGGACATGTCATTGGTTTCATGATATCATGCATGCCACGACCTGGTGCAGGGCGCGTGACTGCATAGCCTGTGAGAAGCCTGCAACTGGTTCTCTGGAAAGAGCCAGTGGCGAAGAAATCCAGGGTGCCTGGGAGCTTCACATGTACCACAATGGCATTTGAACATGTGGTGGCGGATGCACATCATCCTCCCACTCCTGCAACATGTCCATGATGACCTACAAAGGGAAGCAATACCTTCTGTAGACTTCTGTCTTGGACATGCTAAAGAGGGTGGCCCTGGTGCAGCAGACCCTCTCCCTCCATCTCCTCCTCGTCTGGGGTGTGGCAGCGGCTGCAAAATCGTACCATTGCTGCGCATAGAAGGCTATCACCAAATCACAGGGATACATTTCCTAAAATGGGAGGCGTGGAGTGTCGCTCTGTGCCTTTATATTGGGACGTGTGGCGTTATAATGTGTGTGCTGATGTATATCATCCCTGTATTAGTTGGTTTGTTCTTGAATGTGTGGGATGTTCTGCAACTGTGTGTGTGTAGGGGGGGTTCAGCTGTGTCTTGCTTGCTGGCATTGTGTGGGCGTTTATCAAGGAGGGTGTTATTACTTTTTCAGGATCGTTGTATTGGTTGCACATATGATGTGGCAGTATGTGTGTTTGATGTGTTCTGTGGTATGTTACGGGACGTGTGTTGAGTTTTGTGTGTGCAGTCTCCTCATGGGTGGCTTAGTGTTTTTTGTGGATGGTGTGTATTTTCTATTAATGTTCATGTGCTCTTGGGGTTATTTACACATTGCCTTCTTTACATAACTTCTGTTTTTGAGAAGTTTCGATGTACGCTAATTTTCTTGACCTCCGTCCTTTTCGTAAATGCATGTAAGTTACCTCCCTGTATGTTACGACTCCTTTTGGGCGTAAGTTTGACTTGTGACTCTTATCTTCCGTAATAAATGTGGCCCATACAAGTAGTTTTTTTTTTTCATGGAGGTGAGCTATTGGAAACGTAGTTTGCGCATGTGTGCTTAATCCCTGCTTAAACCCTTATGTTACTTTGTCAGATGTGCCCCTTTCTAAATGTATTTCTTTACGTTTATTTTGTTAATACCACTTCTGTGTCACAAAAACCTCTGATATTTATTGTGGGGAATTAGCCGAATTCCTTGCTTCTTCAACATGGTGTAGCAGACTTCGCTCTTTCGTAAATCCAAGATGGCTCACAGCACTAAAAGGCCACTCAATGGCTGCGATTGAATGCTTTGGAAGGGCCCCTGTGATTTGACATAAAATAACATTAAAAACTATGCTATCTTAAGCTGCAGTTACAAGTGCCAGGCTTTGGCCTCACTCTCTGGGGAGCAGGACATCAAGGACTGAGGTAGTCCAGTAGCTACCACCATACCAGCCAAAAGAGGCAGGAGAAATCCCGCCGGCTCCAAGGCCCCGCAGAGGTGCAGTAGTAAACCCCTGAAAACCACATTGAGGAATGTATTGAAGGTCCACGTTACCCGGGAACAGGAGCCATTAACGATTAGCAGAAATAATGGCCAACTTTTTGAGACCTAGTTTTATAGGATAACATGTCCCAGGACGAGAAAAGGACTTGTGTTTAGGTTAACGACATTTAGGTTGAACGTGAATATCTGAAGACTTACGGGCATACTTTAGTTTACCCTGTAAACTATTTTGCTTAGAAAAACCCTTCTTAGTTCTAGTCCGGACTCTAGAACCTATCAGTGTTCATCTGACCCCTTCTGAAGACAAAACAATGCTGTTAAACTACCGTTTTCTGTGCGGTGTGTATCGTTCCACACGATGGGTAACTATCAACAACAGGAATATATTGTACAGAGGGCCGTCTGATAAACGAAAATGACATGAGCTGTTTATGGTATGACTCAAAACCCTGAGGTGAACAGTTAACCATCTCCAGTTATTTATTGCATGTGTTACCCCATTTCCACCTGCGCCCACCTCCCCATGTTTGCATCCCCCAAGCCAACACAATACTTGGCATCTCCCACCCTCCATAATATCCTACCTGTTGGTGGTGGCACCTTGTCTGAAGCAAAAGAGCAACCTGTGGCCCTCCGATCCAAAAGTACAATAACACCTGGTATCCTACAAACCATCCCCTCCTGCGTCATCTTCGAGCAGCACAGGCACCTAACAGTGCAGGTCATCGGCCTCTGTCGTGATTCATGCGTGGTTATTAGGGAAGGGCACCGGGCCTGGCCTGCTTCCCTCTAGCCTAAGGATACTCGGGCGAAGCAGTCCCCAGCCGTAATGTTGCAGCTCTGGAATGGGACTTTATAATGGAAAGACGCATCACTTTAAACTGACGTTTTTTACTTTAATTCAGCCAGCTCCAATAAACATTACGTAATTTATAAATTAATTCATGTCCTGTTGTTTTGTCTGAATTTGCCCCAACACAGGAAAACTTTGCAACATTGAAAAGTGATGTTGTGTTCAATGAATCATGACAAGAGGTAATTGCTCTGGATTGCCTACAATTCCATTGACTGCTGCCTTCCAGAATTGGACAAGCCATGTACAAATCATGCTTTTTTCTCACCTCACACTGGCAGTGCAGCACAGAAGGATGCGTATTTGTGTTTGCTTTTGGTATAAACACAAACACACTTGGGGTATTGCGTGTTAAGGTGAAGATGAAAGATAGTCTGCCAAGCCTCCGTGGTAAGGTAGACAAATGATGTTGTGCGCAGATACATCTAATTGTTGAATAGCTAGGTTTTAAGTTGTTTTCTAAACAGCATGTGACCATTTCAGAAAATGGGGCTACATTCGCTGTGATTAATAGAAATCTTTGAATTGGTTACAACAACAACGTTGTTCTGTGCCGTTATAGGATAAAAGAACAAATGTAAATTACTAATTCTCCAATATCAAAAAGGATCAATCCATACTGAACTGCTAGGCCACATCACTTCCATGTGTCCCAACCCAGGATTGCAATTATTATGATAATGAGGCCAAGTATGCAGCCTTTGTTCTGAAAGTAGTAATCCCCAGAATGCTGGTACCAAAAACCAGAATTGGGCTACTTTCGCTGTAGTGCTTTATTTAAATTCTTTGTTTTGAGGTCAGGACACAATTGGAGGGAGGGTGTTGGAAATGGGAGAAAGGAAAGAGTTGACTATGGACTGCTCTAAAATGAAGGTTCTCAAGGTCTGGTGATGTCACTGTGCTAAAAGGGGCGTAGCTGAGGTCAAGGACCGTCAAGGACCGTTTGGGATTGGTAGTTAAGAGTGACCATGCTTAGATTTGGAATTTCCTTATGATAGGATGAACTTGTAACCACAAACATTTTAACAACCTGGTGACACTGGTGCTTCGCTGCAAAGATCCATAGAAGTCTCTTATCACCTAACAACAATAGTCGGGAGGAGGGGAGCAGGAGAGTGGGAGAAGTGATGTATACACAGAGTGCTGGGCTTTGGTGCTAGTATCAGATCGGGTGAGACTTCGAGTGCTGTAGGTGATGTTTATGTGTTGTTGATGCAGTGTGGTAAAGTGCGTGCGGATTGCTGAGAGAGAGATGGTTGTGTGGCTTTGTGTGGTTTAAGTATGCAGAAGATTGAGGGTTGGGTTAGTGGGGTCTGTGTCCTGATTCAGGTACTTCTGATTCCGTTAGAGTTGTATCCCTGTGGATGGTTGGTGCTGCGCTGACCCCGCTGTATCATAGGGAGTAATTGTTTGGATTGATAGGTGCGTCTGAACCTTTCTTCGGTGTTGGACTGGGTTGGTAATATCTCTATTCTCTTGTTATCTAGTGTGACACTGGTCAGTTGAGGTTTTGAAAGGATCAGGGTCAGAGTGGTGTTGATGTGACATTCTATTGCTTCCGTCTTGGTGAGCCTGTGTATTCAGTCATTAGTTTCCTCCTGTCATGACTGTCTTTCTGTAGGTTCTTTGGTTTCTGTTGGGTGAACATCCTTGGGAATGTTGTTTGGTTGTAGTTTTTGTGTGATGGGGAATTGTGCTGCCCACTGTGTAGTAGGTGGACAGTGTATAATGATGAAACATTCTGTTTCTCACCCACTGGGTTGGGGCCCGTGGTGTAGTGCTTCCTTTCCCTCTCTCTGTTGTCTTAGGTCTGTTGGGAATGGCTATGGTTTAAGTTCATGGTCCTCTTGATAATTCGTCCTAGTGTTTATGTCTTTGTCTTGCTATTTATACAGTCTTTGGTCGTATTGCGGGTGTCTCCCGATTAGTCGTTTAGTATGTCGTGGGATATAAGCATTTTGGATTAATATAAACACAATAAATACAATACAATAAATACAATATTTTCCTGAGGGTTTTTCCCCATTGATTGCTTGGTGTGGATCCGGGTCTCTCTCTACGTTCTTAGATGTTTTAGTTGTGTGCGTGCCCCTGTGGCTGGTCTTTCTAGTTACAACGTGAAAAGCCCAGTTTTGAGTAGTTTCCCGAATAGTAGGTGGTTTCTTGTTTTACCTATGTACTTTGGAAGGTCGTTCTAGGTTTTCGGGGCTTGGTGAGAGAAGGAGGATCCTCCAAGTTTTCTTTTGTTGTAGGGTTTCGGTTCCAGGCGGATGTCAATGCTTGATCTAAGCCATGGGTTCACAACATACGGCCCGCCGGCCAGTTGCGGCCCGCCATGCCGTTTTGTCCGGCCTGCCAGCAACAAAGACTTTCCTAATGGAGGGCGGCCCGCAAGCAGCATCGGCCACCCCCCATTAGGAAAAGTCTTTGTTGTCTTCCGTGCCGGACAAAACACTGGCCCTCATTGGCTCAGGGCACACGAACCACGGAGCTCCTATGAGCCACGTAGTGCGTGTGTGCTGCACCAATGGAGGGCCAGCACTACGGCTGGTGTGGCCAGTAACGGTTGATGCCGGAAGGCATTTCAGCCTTGCCCCGCCCACGCCAGCCGTAATACCGGACCTTGCCTGCGTTCCAGCTAGCCTGCCTTCCAGCACGTCGTCCGGTAAGTATAGATTATTTTTGGGAGGGGGGATCTTTGTTTGTGTGTGTGTCTGATCTTTATCCTGCTTGTATGTTGAGATGCAGGTGTGGGGTGTGTGTCGGGTCTGCCTGAATGTGTTTGTGTGCAAGTGCAGTGTATGTTGAGATGCGGGTGTGGGGTGTGTCTCGGATCTGCCTGAATGTTTGTTTTTGTGTGCAAGTGCAGTGTGTGTTGAGATGCAGGGGTGGGGTGTGTGTCGGGTCTGCCTGAATGTTTGTTTTTGTGTGCAAGTGCAGTGTGTGTTGAGATGCGTGTGTGGGGTGTGTCTCGGGTCTGCCTGAATGCATTTGTGTGCAAGTGCAGTGTGTTGAGATGTGGAGGGGGGTGTGTGTGTCAGGTCTACCTGAATGTGTTTGTGTGCATGTGCAGTGTGTGTTGAGATCAGGGGTGGGGTGTGTGTCGGGTCTGCCTGAATGTTTGTTTTTGTGTGCAAGTGCAGTGCGTGTTGAGATGCAGGTGTGGGGTGTGTCTTGGGTCTGTCTGAATGTGTTTGTGTGCAAGTGCAGTGTGTGTTGAGATGCCAGGGTGGGGTGTGTCTCAAGTTTGCCTGAATGTGTTTGTGTGCAAGTGCAGTGTGTGTTGAGATGCAGGGGTGGGGTGTGTCTCGGGTCTGCCTGAATGTGTTTGTGTGCAAGTGCAGTGTGTTGAGATGCGGGGGTGGGGTGTGTCGGGGTCTGCCTGAATGTGTTTGTATGTAAGTGCAGTGTATGTGTAGATGCGGGTGTGGCGTGTGTTTTGGGTCTGCCTGAATGTTTGTTTTTGTGTGCAAGTGCAGTGTGTGTTGAGATGCGGGGGTGGGGTGTGTGTCGGGTCTGCCTGAATGTTTATTTTTGTGTGCAAGTGCAGTGTATGTTGAGATGCTGGGGGGGATGGGGAGGGTCGGGTCTGCATGAATGTTTGTTGTTGTTGTGTTCACGTTCAGTGTATGTTTGTTGCGCGGTTGGGGGGTCCAGGTCTGTATGGGTGCATGCTTGTCAGTTTGTTTGGTGAGTTGGGGGGGTGGGTGGCTCAGGTCTCTATGGATGCATGGTGTATGCTTGTGAGTTTGTATGGTGAGTTGGGGGTGGGTGTCTGTTTGGGTGCATGGTGTATGCTTGTGAGTTTGTGTGCTGAGTTGGGGGGGTTCGGGTCTGTAAGGGTGCATAGTGTAATGGTGATTGCTTGTGGGTTTGTGTGCTGAGTTGGGGGGTGGGAGTTCGGGTCTGTATGGGTGCATAGTGTATTGGTGTATGCTTGTGGGTTTGTGTGCCGAGTTGGGGGTGGGGGGGTTCGGGTCTGTATGGGTGCATGGTGTATGCTTGTGAGTTGGGGTGCTGAGTTGGGGGTGGGGGGTTTGGGTCTGTATGGGTGCATGGTGTATGCTTGTGAGTTGGGGTGCTGAGTTGGGGGTTCGGGTCTGTATGGGTGCATGGTGTATGCTTGTGAGTTGGGGTGCTGAGTTGGGGGTGGGGGGTTCGGGTCTGTATGGGTGCATGGTGTATGCTTGTGAGTTTGTGTGCTGAGTTGTGTGGTGGGAGTTCGGGTCTGTCTGGGTACATAGTGTATTGGTGTATGCTGGTGAGATTGTGTGCTGAGTTGGGGGTGGGGGTTCGGGTCTGTATGAGTATGTATGCATGGTGCATGCTTGGTGGCATGGGGCATAGTGTTTGGTTTGCCGGTGGGGGCCATAGTGTTTGGTTGAGGGGTGTGGCCTTGGGGCATAGTGTTTGCTTGAGAGGTGGGTGTCTTGGGGCATAGTGTTTGCATGAGGGGTGGGTGCCTTGGGGCAAAGTGTTTGCATGAGGGGTTGGTGTGTTGGGGCATAGTGTTTGCATGCAGGGTGGGTGTCATGGGGCATTGTGTTTGGTTGGGGGCCATGGGGCATAGTGTTTGGTTGAGGGGTGGGAGCCAAGGGGCATAGTGTTTGCTCGAGGGGTGGGAGCCATGGGGCATAGTGTTTGGTTGAGGGGTGGGTGTCATGGGGCATGGTGTTTGGTTGGGGAGTGCGGGCCATGGGGCATGGTGTTTGTTTGAGGGGTGTGTGCCATGGGGCATAGTGTTTGCTTGAGGGGTGGGTGTCATGGGGCATGGTGTTTGGTTGGGGGTGCGGGTGCCATGAGGCATAGTGTTTGGTTGAAAGGTGTGCGCCATGGGGCATAGTGTTTGGTTGAGGGGTGTGGGCCATGGGGCATAGTGTTTGGTTGGGGGTGTGGGTCAGGGGGCATATTGTTTGGTTGAGGGATGGGTGCCATGGGGCATAGCGTTTGGTTGGGGTGGGGGTCATGTGGCATGTTGTTTGGTTGAGGGGTGGGTGCCGTGGGGCATAGCATTTGGTTGGGGTGGGGGTCATAGGACATAGTGTTGGGTTGAGGGGTGGGCGCCATGGGGCATAGTGTTTGGTGTGGGAATGGCGGCCATGGGGCATAGTGATTGGTTGGAGGTGGGTGTAATGGGCCATGGGGCATAGTGTTTGGTTGAGGGGTGGGGGGCCATGGGGCATAGTGTCGCCCTCCAAGAGTGAATCCAATAATAAAGCTAAAACAGGCACACTTTTTGTGGAAACCTGACTCAACAAAGGCCATACTCCTCTTGGGTATCCCAAACAGCAAAGTATAGCAGACCAAAATAACGGAATGTCCAATCAAGGCTCAATAAAATATATATAATTTAATTAAACAGACAATATGCAATAGCTAAATAGAAATAAATGATAACAATGGAAAATGTGTAATACAAAATGTAAGTTTGAAATACAAATAAAAATCATTACACCTCAAAAACGTATTCATTTTCCATGTGTTTAATAAAAATTGGGGGTTGAAAAAGCCTCCCCCCATGCCACACCTGCTGCGCCTACTGCCCCGCCCACATTTACTTTTCGGCCCACTGTAGCCATCATGTAAGGTACTTTCGGCCCTCTGTCAAAATCATTTGTGCACCCCTGATCGAAGCGTTCTTGTTGGTTGATGTAGACGCAATTTGTCTCTCAGGAACTCAGCGCCTTCGTTGTGTACCGCACTGTGCGTGATGCACATTGTTTTGAATTTTATTTGTTGTTTTATTGGTAGCCAATGTAGTGTTTTCAGCGCTGATGTGTTCTCTTTGTGGTAGTTTCAGAAGCAGTCTGGCTGCCACGTTTTGAATGTGTTGTAGTTTTTTTTAAAGTCGTTCCGGCATGCCTAAGTATAGGCTGTTGGCGTAGTCTACTCGGGACATGACTAGGGCGATGATGGTGGTTGTTTTGTTGGCGAACGATAGGAATGGTAGGATCCTCTTTGCCGCTCGCAGGAGGCAGAAGCTTTTCTTGAGAAGGGCGTTTACTTGTGGCTCTAGCGTGAGATTATTGTCCATCAGGACCCGCAGGTTTTTTACAATCGGCGAGGGTGCTGAGGTTGTTCCGAGTTCCCTTGGCCAAGGGATAAAGTGGTTTTCTCCTCCATTTTTTGTGACGATCATTATTTCTGTTTTGCTTGGGTTGATTTTGAGGCAGTTGGAGTTCATCCAGAGGAATACATCGCTGAGGCAGTTTTCTAGCGTGGAATTTATTTCCGGGTTGACTTGTATTTTGAAGATTATTTGTGTATCATCGGGATAGTTGTAGCAGGTGAGGCTGTGGCTTTTGATGATTCTGACCAGTAGATACAGGTAGGTGTTGAATAGTAGCGGGGAGAAGGAGGATCCTTGTACTACACAGGTGGAGTCTCCTGGGCTAGATTTGAAGGGTTTCATCCATATGGTTCCCGTTCTGTTTGTTAGGAAAGATTTGATCCATAGCAAGGCGGTGCCTGTTATTCCCAGTCCTTCTAATCTCGTTATGAGGGTGTCGTGGGTAACTGTGTCGAATGCTGTTGATAGGTCTAGGAGTATCAAGGCAGTGCTGTTGTCCGAGTCTGCGTTCATTTTTAGTTCATCCCATATTGAGAGTAGAGCTGATTCCGTTCCTCTCATTGGTCTGAAGCCAACTTGTGTTTGGTCTAGTAGGCCGTGCTCTTCTATGAAGTCTTCGGTCGTTTTGTATATGTAGATTTCGAGCAGTTTGGCTGTGTACGGGATGTTGGAGATGGGTCTGTAGCTGGAGAGGTCCTCTACGTTTCCCGCTGTATCTTTGCGTAGTGGCCTGATGTGTGCAGTTTTTAAGGCTTGTGGCACTTTCCCAGTTGTGATGGAAAGGTTGAGCCATTGAGCTCGTCCCAAAGAGGCTCCGGGGCTCCGGATTGTACTCACGATACTTCCTCATAAGGAAGAAGACCGACGGCTGGCAACCCATCCTGGACCTTCGTCGCTTAAACAAGTACATCAAGTGCCAAAAGTTCCGGATGGTCACTCTCCAGCACGTGCTGGGACAGCTGGAGGAGGGCGACTTCCTATCGTCGCTGGACTTGGAGGATGCTTACTTCCACATCCCCATTCTAAGAGGACATCGAAAGTTCCTCAAATTCGTAGTCCGAGGACGGCACTACCAGTTCAAGGCCCTCCCCTTCGGATTGAATTTGGCGCCCAGGGTATTCACCAAGTGCCTAGCACCAGTAACGGCATGGCTGCGCCTGCAGGGGATCCACGTCTAACCCTACCTGGACGATTGGCTCATCCGAGCAAGGACAAGAGAACTCGCCGTCGGACACACAGCGAAGTCCGTCCAGCTGCTCAAGGATCTGGGATTTTCCATCAACTATGCGAAATCCTACTTGGTCCCGTCAAAAGTCGCACTGCTTCTGGGAGTCAGGCTCAACACAGTGGCGCGATTGGCCTCTCCGTCAGAGGAAAGGACGAAGACCATCCTGGGCAAGGTTCAATGACTGTCGGCCATGAACGTGGCCAGGGTGAGGTCCATCAAGTCCCTTCTCGGCATGATGTCCTCGTTCATCTACCTCTTCCGCCTGTGCAGGCTGCCGATGCGTCCACTGCAAGAGTTCCTCGACGCCCGTTGGATGCAAGCGGCGGGCAGCTTCGAAGACAGGATCTCTCGAGACCTTCCGCCAAGCGATCCGGTGGTGGGGCACCAGCGCGCATCTCGCGGCGGGGATGGACTTCCAGACCCCTGCACACCAGGGGACGGTGACGATGGATGCTTCCCTGGAGGGATGGGGAGTGCACGACTTATTCGCGATGACGAACGCCAAGTGCCGGAGGTTCGCCAGCAGGTTTCCCCAGCCGGGGAGCATGGGCGATGCCTTCTCGTTCCCCTGAGACGGCCTGTTCCTCTATGCGTTCCCGCCGTTGCTGCTGCGACTCATCAACCAACTCAGACGGTCCCGGTGCAGGATGATCCTCGTTGCACCAGCGTGGCCGAGACAGATATGGATCCCGGACCGTCTGGACATGTCAGCGTCCCCCCCAGTCAAACTGCCGATGGACGCGGATCTCTTCTCCAGAGGAGGCACCATCCTCCACCACGACCCGGGGTCGCTGAACCTGCAGGCCTGGCTCCTGCAGCACTAGAGTTTGGAGGGTACGATATCCCGGCAGACTGCAAGAAGGTGCTTGCAACGGCCAGGGCGTCCTCAACTCTCAAGTGCTACGGACGGATAAATGGAAGAGATTCTCTGGTGCCGTGCACAGAAGATTAACCCTCTGCGGATTACGGCCCCTCAAGTGCTGCCGTACTTGCTATCGCTGGCCAAGGCAAGGCTGGCCCATGCCTCCCTCAATATCCATCTGGCGGCTATCTCCCACTACACCCGAACTCCGGGGCGCTCACCCCTGTGGTCCCATCGCCTGGTGAAGGAGTTCATGAAGGGACTGTTTCGATCCTTCCCGCCAATGAAGGCTCCGGTCCTGGTGTGGGAACTCAACGTGGTGTTGACCCGGCTCATGGGGCCACCATTCGAGCCTCTGCATTCAGCACCGTTGAAGTTCCTGTTGTGGAAAACGGCGTTTCTTGTGGCCATCACGTCCGCACGACAAGTGGGAGAGATCCAGGCCCTCTCTTGTAAAGCCCCATACCTGACTTTCCATGAGACGAGGGTGGTGCTGAGGACGCACCCCTCCTTTATGCCCAAGGTGCTGTCGGACTTCCACCTCAACAAGCCCTTGGTGTTACCTGTTTTCTTCCCGTCGCCTTTGTCGCCGGCCGAGAGGACTTTGCACTTGCTGGATGTAGCTAGAGCGCTGAAGTTCTACGTGGACCACAAAAAGAGTTTTCGGAAGACATCCCAGCTGTTTGTGAACTTTGGACTTGTGAACCAAGGGAAGGCCCTCTCGAAGGCTCCCATTTCCAGATGCCCGGCCGTCCGAGAGCCCATTCGACCAGAGCAATAGCTGCTACTACGGCGTTCCTATCTGGTGTGACCCTCCTGGACATCTGCAGGGCTGCTACGTGGAGGTCGACGCACACCTTCACGAGATTCTACTGCGTCGACCGGGATTCCAGGGGACCTGTTCGCCTGAAGGTGAGCCTGGTGAGGAGATAAGAGATGCTTAATGTTGAGCCTTGCCACCTCCCGTGCCTGTGCATGTGTGTACTGCTATGTATTCTTGTATTCATGAGCATGTAAATCCATGCCAGACCCCATGCTGGAGAAGAAACAAGTTACTTACCAGTAACTGTTGTTCTCCAGCATGGGCCTGGCATGGATTCAAATGCGAACCCTCCCTCCTACTCCTCTGCGGCTCTTCACTTGGTCCTACTGCCACTTTACGTGCTACCAAATCTGAAGATGGCTGCCAGAGGAGGGGGTTAGGTAGAGGGCAGTCATTGGCTGGGGGCAGTATGACCCAGAGACCAGTGATTGGTTATTAGGAGAAAGACAGTTGAGAAACGAAACTGAAACTGATTTTTTCTTTACTGAGGATTCCCAGCCTCATGACGGGGAATATTCATGAGCATGTGAATCCATGCCAGACCCATGCTGGAGAACAACAGTTACAGGTAAGTAACTTGTTCCTTCCTCCTGCAGTCGGGCCAATTTTTGGGCCTTATCACTGGATACGTTCCGAGATCAATCTATGGCCTCTAGTTTGGTTTCTGCTTTACATAAATCATTTTCTATCACTGCTTGCATACCCTTTGCCTTGGCTACCGCTGTCCCTCTGATCACTACGTTGAAGGCTTCCCACAGTGTGCCCGCTGAGTATACACTCCCTGTGTAGTGTTTGAAATAGTCTTTTACTCCCTCTCTCAAATGTTCCTGGAACGCTGCATCTCTGAGGGACTCGCTCCTCAGCTTCCAGGTCGGGATGTGCGCCCTAGGGGGCCGGGTTTGCCATGTAACAACTAAGGGAGCGTGATCAGATAGCACTCTTGCTTTATATTCCACCGCCTTAAATTCCCCCAGTGTCTCCTCCCCTGTGAATACATAGTCCAGTTTAGTGTATAGATCTGAATGAGCAGTGTAATGTGAATATCCCGGATATGCAGGTGTAGGGCTCTCAATCTATAGGACAATTTGAATGATCGCAATAACGTATTCAAGACTTTCTCCACCCGATACTACTGTACCATCCCTATATGTGCCAATTTGGGGGTATAATGAATGGAAATAGGCAGAATTATCATGATTCGGTGCTTATGTGTTAATAATACAGAGCTCCTTTTGTTCCACAAGCCCCTGGATAATAACCATCTTACCATCTTTGTCCTCAAAAGTCTGAAGGACTTTGAATGGCACGGACGGCACCACCCATGTCTGAACCTCTCTCGCGAACACAGAGTATGGTGAGCCTAGTGGTGTTCCACTCCATTTCCCAGCTAGGGCACTTTGGCTTTCCTTTGTGGGATACGTCTCTTGAAGAAGTGCAATGTCAATTTTCTGGCGTTTCAGGTATGACATTATTCTATTGCATTTGATATACCTATTGAGCCCCCTGACAGTCCACAAGGCTGTTCTTAGGTCACCCATCCCACATAAGCAGTCTCGTATACCTCAACAGCCCGATGCGCATATCATACATTCCCGGTGTGGATCAATAGGCTAACTTCCCACTAACTTCCCCAACTCCCCAACTCCCCTAACACTTGCCCAGCTCAATACCATGTGCTCAGGCACCCCTGCTTCTCACCCCTGCCCCAGTTGCTTGCCCTGGTGAATTGGGTGCAGCAGGCGGATACTGAACAACTGGTATCTGAAAACAAATCCACTGTTAGGGGAAGGACACTTCTCGGGAGCGCTCTCTCGAATAGAGTGTGCACTATAGGCTTCTGTTATGCATAAGTGTTGATGCCTGGGTCGTGTGCAAAAGGGCTTACATCTTGCAATCTGCCGGTCAGGTCGGTCTCCACCTCACGGAACATTGCAAGCCTTTCAGCGCGTGTCCACTCTGCCTGCCATCTGTTGGTCCATTTCCGTTGGCAAGTTTTCAGTATCCATCCATGTGTGTGCATCCTCAGGGGTATCATAAAAGATGGCTCTGTCCTTGTTCAGCACTTTTAGCCTTGCTGGGTATAGCGACATGTACTTAAGGTTTGCTTCTTGCAGCCTCCTCTTGACAGGTGTGAAGTGCATCCTCTGTCTCTACACCTGCATGGTATAATCTGGATATGCAGTAATATTTGCTGATGCGTGCTGTATTGTGCCGTCTTTCCGAAAATATTCGAGGATCTTTTCTCTATACTTGTAATTGAGTATCCTGGCTATTATGGGCCGTGGAGGTGCACCTGGCAGTGGTTTCTTCATCAGGGATCTATGTGCTCTTTCCACTGTGAAGCCCTGAGTGAGGGTACCCGGGCCAATTTCTTGTAGTAGCATATTTTCAATAAAGTTGGTGGCGCTTGCGTCCTCTTCCCCTTCCGTAAGTCTGATAATTCTTACATTGTTGCATCTGGCCCGACTCTTCCCTCAAGGTTATGCAGCTGCAGTATTGCAGCGTCCCTGGAGATGTCTTTCAGGCCGGCTGTGTTTACTGCTACCTCCTTTTGCAAGGTCCCTGTGCGTTCTTGCTTCAGAAGGTTCACATACATGCTGATGGAGTCAATCTTGAATTCTAGTGCAATCGTCAAGGCTGCTGTGGCCTTCAGGACCTGTTGGTCTCCTTAAGCTTGAGTTTGCTCTTCTTGTGAGGTCAGGACCACTGGGGTGGTATTCTCCGCTGCATGCGTGGGCTTAGTAAAAGTGTCCACTGTAGGCTGCTTTGACTTGTGTTTTTGGGACTTAGACTCCATGGCAGGTCCTTCCAGAACCAGTAATTCTGCCTCTTCCCAAATTTAACACTTGCCTGTAGTCTATTCGGCAGGGCCCCGGCTGGTGTCAGCAGATGGCTGTTGGTAATATTCAGAAGTGGTTAAGTTGCCTTCTAGATGCTTCCAACATGCTCCATGGTTGGGTGACGCCACCTATATTGTCATACTATTAACAACCGTCTGTTCTTCAGGATGTGGCTGTTTGTGCCCACAAGCATTATCATATGATGCTGTTTGGCGTGGTTCGCCGCCAGCAAATTGTCCGTGCCTGTGGGCCGTGCATCCTTCTCGACATATGTCGGTGTTGGGGCCCCCACTGGGGTCCTGCTTGTTTGATGGGGACTAGTAGTTGTCCCGCAGGCTGGTCTTTGTGTTACTGTGTGGCTTACTCTCAGGCTGTTGTCCCCTGCTTGCGTGGATCAGCCTTATGATCCACTGAATCTCACACAATCCCACAGGTATTACGACCCGCTGGGCCTTGTTTGCCGTAAACCTGTCTTTCATGCCACTTGTCATATTTCCTGGGGTATACTTCCTTTTATGGATTGCTGCGTGATTAGGTTAAGTCCACTTTTGTTTATATTTTGACAGGATTAGTTCTTAGTGTTCCGGCATGTTTCCGTGCCTCGCCCTCACTTATGGGCCTTGTCGGGTTCGATGTTAATTGCACCGTATTAAATGGTGTTCTCTGGCGGCTTATGTCGAGGGTGTGCACACCCTCATATGTATCTGTGGGCCGGGGTCGGTGAATGTAACTGCTCACTGGCAGCGCTATGTCGCAATTAGGCAACATTATTTGTGTTGCTGCCGGTGTATAATATCAGATGGTGGGGGGGGGGGGGTGTTGGGTGCTGGTAACGGTCACCGCTCTAACAATGCTCCTTAGAGCTTGCACAACCTTCGAGACGTGTTCGCCTCTGCTGCCCTGCGCCTGACAACTCATCTCACGGATTAATACCGCCCCCTCTGACCTGCCTCTATTTTATAGCTTTTCCGGCAGCCTTGTCGGTCTCCACTGCAATCCTCCTTCCTCGTTGGTTCCCGGGCTCCTCCACTCTTCACAGTGATGTGTGGCTGCACATGGGGTGGTTGGTTTTCTGTCTGCTGAAAGGCCACTTGACCGTCGGGCCCCGCCGTATGTTTAGTCAAAGTTCAGCCAGCCACTGGGGTGTAAGCTACTTCTTGACTCCGCTCTGTGCAGCCTTTGTTCTCCTGCGAACTCAGGCTACTGGCTCCTGTCCCCATCTTGTCTTTGCCGCCGAAGGTCCCCACACCCTCTTACAAAGCCTGTATCTCTGCACACTGCACACCATAAACGATCCGCTTTGACAGGATTATGCCCACTTCATTAATCCGTCTGGTGATGTGTTGTGAAGGAGTCACTTGCGCTGGGGTCAATACCACAGGCCAGGATCATGCCGAATCTACAGCAGCTCCTAAAAAAGCGTCCCTACAGCATGGCTACCAAGCCACGCCCCCAGTGGTTCTTATTAGTGATTTCTCTATAACTCTATTCATAACTCTATTTGAAAATAGGAGATGAATGTCTATGATTGATAATGAATATCACAGTCACCTGAAAGTAGTATGTTTAAAATTTCACTTTTAATTATAAAAAACAAATCTCTCCCGTATTGTAAATTGACACATTCAGTAAGAGGACTGGCTGAGCCTACATTAAGTCTCATTGGGTTGTCCAATGTGTCTTCCCTCATCCCCTGCCTGCATGGACTGTATCCATATGAATATGCATCAGAGTGAAAATATGATGTTGGAATATTGCAAGAATGTTATCAAAGCCACTAAGTCTTTTAATTCAAGACTCACATAAACATTGTCCAAAGAACTAGAGCAATCGTGCTACTCACTGGATCCAGGGGACTGTCTCTATGTGAAGGTACACCAGAAGAAGACATTGTCAGCCCTGTGTTGGAATAGGCCCTATGAAGTCCTATTAGTTAGTCAGTCAAAATAACTTTATTTGATATGCTTGCAGCTTAACAATCATACATTAGCAGCAATAAATGTCATATGAAAGAACATAATTAATCCAATTCATTGCAATATTTACAAAGGATTTAGAATCACAAGATAAAATCAATCAATGCATTTCAATCATATCAAAAAAGAGTACAAGTTGCCTCAAATTATTCAAATGCATACATACCTTGGTACATGGAATAATTATTATACCTAGATGTTACTCCTTTGATTTCAGGATTAGACACTTTTTATATCTCTTTCCTCCTACACTCTACAAATGTATCTAGAGACAGCAAAAATCACCCTTCTATTTTAGTTGATTTACAAAAGGCCTTTGCATTGAATAAACAATATATGCAATTTTCTACCAGTAAAGGTTTTAAATATACAGATCTAACACCAAGTATCTGGGACAGATGAAAAGAAAGTGCTGTAATGTTTTCCCTTACTCATTACAACTCAGGCATAGATCAGAATATAGCACACTCCATGGATGCATGAAATAAGCTAATGGGAGTGTGCCGAGGTAAAACCGTACATATGTATATATATATTTATTGTGATCAGCTGTAAAACACACCTTGCACATATAATGAAAACTCACTTAGTGTACAATAAAATTAAAATGACATTTCAAAGTAATGGAAATTAAATGTACAAATATATCACCACTACTTTTACTAACATGAGTTAAGTTCATTAAACCTTCCTGTATTTCTTTCCAGGAAAGAAAAAACCTTACAAAACGTACTGTTGCTAAAACCAAAGATATTTGTGTTCCAGTTAATATTCTTTTCCCAAGACTATGGGCCTCATTACAAGTGTTTCCCGGTCCAGAAAAAATGTTGCAGGTAAGCATACCGGCACTGTTGATTCTGGACCCGCACACTACAACTCTTCAGGCAGGTGCCGTCTCGCCTGCCAGAGTCAGACCTTCCGGGTGGGACGGCACCCGCCTGCAGAGTTTTCACGGGAGCACCGGCACCTTAGCAACGATGCCAGTGTTTCTGTTTCCCCATATCCATGGAGTCCTATGGGATTCCTTGGGAATGGGGATTTACAAAATTACTGGCGCCTGACTTCCCGGCCACCAGACTTGGAATAGTCCAGTGGCACCAGGAAGTCAGACGCCAGTAATTTTTTACTGGTCTGGTTACTGCCGGACCCGTAATGAGGCCCTATGTCCAGATATCCTCTCAATATCATTGACAAAATAGACAAGTATTTTAATCTCAGCCCAGTCAAGCTAGGGCAATATATAAGCAGATGTTCAAGTCTTTCCAAGAGAACAAAGCAACACAGCTTGCACCCTCTTTTTTCCTTTGGAATTCTATGAGGTGGGCCTATGAGCTCCAGAATATGGAATAAAATTATACCTTATTTACAACGAGCGAGTAAAAGATGGACTAATTCAGTCAAGATACTTATCATGCGCAAACTCTTGCTTAATGGCCCAAAACGCGTGCCTTGTGGAGGAATATTCACATAAAGCCTTTGATTGTTCTTCTACAAGAGTATTATGCAGTCTTTTTAAAGTTAAAGAATCGTTATTTCGGGAAATGTATGCCATAAAAGTACATGCAAGATAAATATAACATATCATATACAATGCTTTAAAATCATCAAAATAAACTTCCACATGATCCATAAAATTGTTCAATGTTTGGTTTAACATTAAAATTACATTGAATAAGGTAAATGAATTTACAGAAACTAAATAAAAGACAACCAACAAATACATTTGAAAAGAGACCTTTCAATGTTTTCTCCCCAAGTTAAATGCATTTTGCAAAAATGTCATAATTTCCCAAGCTATTATCTCAGTGTTGGCCAACATATAAAAAATGATGGCTGGCTGATACTGTTGAAAGCCTGTGTTTTTTTAAGTTGCGACAATAAAATGTTTCCTACGTATTGAATATACAGAGCAGAGCAACAGAAAGTGACAGTTTCAAATGAAGCAGGACAGAATGGGTAAAGACTCTCCTCCAGAGTAGTTTTGTGCCCAACCCCTTGAGTCGGGCTCAAATTTAAACTGTGAAAACAAGCTCTGTTGTTCAAGGATTTTGATATGGTTAAGGGGAATAGGTTAAATAGGGGGTAATTTTCAAAGAAACCAATAACAATGAAGATTGTCCAGGCTTACAGCTCAGGCAGTCTTGATTCTATTAAAGACAAGGAGGCGAGCATTATGCTTTACTTCTTTATTACTGTCTCCACAGCAATTTAAAGAAACTTTATATGTAACTAACAAAACATGTTTTATTTATTTTTTTAAACCTAGTAACATTTTGTTTCCTCCCAGGAGACCTGGAGGTGTAGTAAACAACATAAAGTTAACACGGTTTGAAAAATGTTCATACAATGTCCAACTCCTGAAAGAAAAATGTCTCTGGACTACCAGTACCCACAGTCCTAAGGGTGTTCTGTAGTCCTACCTCCAGTACCTTAACCAATCCTGGCAAAGCTGCCCCTATAAGATAGCTTTGTCCCCCTCTCTACTCCTCTTTCTTTGGCCGCTAGACTGTGCTTGAGAGACTTTAACTGGTAACTGAAAACCATTGGAGCTTCTACTGCAACTGTGCATCACTCCATAACCTCGGCTGAACGTCGTCCTCTTGCAAACTTCGCCATGCAACTTGTGACAACCAAGATGTTTATCTGTACTCAAGACGTCTTCTGGTCATCTCCTGCAATAAATGGAGACGTGATTATAAGGGTGGGCCTTTACTTGACACATGATCATTATAAGTAACATGATTGTCTTCTGTCCCAACGGTGGGATATAATGCTCGCCTTCTTGTCTTTAATAGAATCAAGACTGCCTGAGCTGTAAGCCTGGACAGTCTTCATTCTATGACAAGACGGAGGCGAGCATTATGCTTGTTCAAAGCTATTCATCACTCTGTCTGCAATCTGAGACACAGGCTTAAAATAGAACGTTTTAAAGGTACATTCATTGGACCAATCGGCTGCTTTCATAATCTCCTGTAAGGGAACGCCTGCTGCAAATGCGCTGGATGCCATTGCGCCTATCGCTGAATGAGCGCCAAATTGAGATAAATCTATCCCCTCCCACTGCATGACTTCTCTAACCCATCTAGCTATGGTGGCCGTTGCTACTGCATGGAAGGGTTTTCTACGCGCAATTAATAGCTGCGTTACTCCTGCGGGTCTAAGCGGTGCTGTGACTCTTTCGTACTCCTTGATGCACTGTGCTACGCACAACTTTGCATTGTCTGGGATGTATGGATAAGACATCACTGACAAATCGGATTTTGTCCTTTTAGCCACATTGAATGCAACTCCTTCGGGGTAGAACATTTTCCGATCTATCTTCAGGGCCTTGACATTTGACACTCTTCTGCATGCTATGAGGCAGAGAAGCATATCCAGTTTGCCCGATAACTGCGATCTAGTAAGGTCCTTGTTCTCTGGCCAGTCCGCAAATAGTTAAAAAACTTTGCGCACGTTCCATAGAAATGAATATTTAGCCTCAGGCGGCTTCTTCAACTTTATACCCTTCAACAGACGGACTACAGCTGGATGTTCTCCTATCGGGTGACCCTCTAGCTTTTTTTGTCCCACAGAGACCACGGATCTATAAACTCCTATAGTCCTATAGGCACCCCCGTCTTCGAATCTTTGTGCTAAAAAATTCAGCAGGTGTACTAGAGGGGCTGAAACGGGATGAACACCGATGGACGTACAGTACGTCTCCCATCGGTTCCAAGCGGCACCATAGCTCCTAATGGTGGAAGGCGCCCAGGAGCTTCTGATGCAATCTGCAGCGAGCTGCGAAATTTCTGGCAGCTCCCAACATTGCCTGAAACCCGGCATGCTAGTAGGATGAGCAAGCCCTCCGCTAGGAGCGGGTGATACTGGCCGTCGGGGTTCTGCAGAATGTTCGTGTTGTGAGGAATCACTCTTGGAAAATCTGTAGAAAGTTCCATCACTACTGGAAACCACGACTGGGACTTCCATAATGGGACTATGAGCACTAGTTCTGCTTGCTCTCTCCTCATTTTCGCTACTGTCCTTGTCAACATGATGAATGGAGGAAAGGCATAATGGAGAGCTCCTGACCACTGGTGAAGGAACGCGTCCGTCCCTGACGCTTCCGGGTCTATCCTCCAGCTGTAGAACTCAGGGAGCTGAGTGTTGAGCCTGCTGGCGAACAAGTCGCGATGCAACGGCCCCCACAGCTGGTGGATGCGGCTGAAAATGCTCGGGAGAAGTCTCCAATCGCTGGAGTCTACCAGATAACGTGAATTCCAGTCCGCTATTGTGTTCTGAATGCCTGGCAAGTATTCTGCTGATACTGATATCTGTTGTTCCAAACAGTAATGCCAGAAATCTTTGGCTAGTTCCGCAAGCATCTTGGAGGAAGTTCCTCCGAGTTTGTTCACATATCAGACCGCCGAAATGTTGTCCATCTTGAGAAGGACACAGCAGGTCACCCTGTCTCGGGTGAACACTTTCACTGCAAAGGAACCCGCTAACAGCTCCAAGCAGTTTATGTGGAGTTTGAGCTCTTCTTGTGACCATTTCCCGCCTGTTTGCAGTCCTCTGCACCGGGCTCCTCAGCCTATCCTGCTGGCATCTGATCCTATCACCAGATCCGGAGTGTCTCCGAATATCGCTCTGCCATTCCAGGCCTCCATATTCTGTAACCACCACTGGAGCTCTGTCATGGTGTCTTGGTCCAGGGAAACCAATTGGTGATAACACAGACCGCCTCTAAAATGTCTGATTTTCAACCTCTGAAATATTGCCTGAATAGAGGCTGCTAAGAGGCCCACTACGCGGGCTAGGTTGCGAAGGGAAATGACTTTCTTCGCTAACACTATCCTCAGCTCTTTTCGAATCTCTCGAACTTTCGAGCTGGTAGTTCTAGAGAGGCACTTTTTGTGTCTATTACGAATCCCAGAAACTATACGTTGAGTCGGATGAAAATCTGACTTTTCTTCGTTGATGATGAAGCTGAGGGAGGTTACCAGGTTGCTTACCCAGGCAGCTTGCTCCCGAAGGAGTGATGCACTCTGGCCTAGAATCAGAATATCGTCTAGGTAGATAATCATTCTTATACCTCTTTCTCGAATAGCAGCCGCCACTGGCCTCATGAGCTTGGTGAAGTCCCAAGGGGCGGAAGCCAGTCCGAAGGGAAGACATGTGAATCTCCACATCTCCGCGTTCCATCTGAACCGGAGGTATTTTCGGTGATGCTCTGCGATAGGGATGGTAAGATAGGCATCTTTTAGATATAGGCGGACTAGCCAGTCTCCCGTCCTGAGAAGATCCCGTAGAAGGTGAATCACTTCCATCTTGAAATGCCTGTATACTATCCATTCGTTCAGACTTTTCAAGTTTATTACAGGCCTGACTTTGTCTCCTCTGTGAACCAGGAACATATTGCTGATGAAACCTGGATCGCTTTGTGTCTCGCGCTCTATCGCCCCTTTGCTCGCCAAGCTGTCTAATTCGCTGTGCAACAGAGTTTCTTTTTGCGCCTTGCAAATTGGCGTTGGCTCTAGAGTTTGAGAGGGGGCACCTACAAACTCCAGTGTCAAGCCGGATACAGCATGTAGAATCCACTTATCGTTGGATAAATCGCGCCATGCATGCAAAAAGCTGACTGTCCTGCCCCAAATTCTGTGTGTTACCTCCCTTGTACTCACCGGCTGGGGTGTTTTGGTATCTGTAGGCTCCTCTTCCTCTCCTGTTTCTTGGGAAACGGTTTCGTGTCGGAAAGAAATTATCTTGTTGTCTTGACTCCCAGTACTGGGACCTCTGGCCTTGGGGTCTTCTTTGATTGGAGAAGCGACCGGACGCTCGACCCCTTTGGCGACCGGTCACGGAAAAAACACGCCCGGGAAAGATTTTCCTGATAGAAGATTGGGCCTTTTCCAGTGCAGAGTATGTAGCTACAAATTGGCTCATTTCTTTGCCAAACGCCTCTCCGAAGAGCATGCCCTGTGCTCCTTCCCCCGCCTCGTACGAGGCTAGGTCGCTTAGTTTGCCGTCGATTTTCATCAGTACTCTGCGTCTTCTTTCAGAAGAAAGGGCGCAATTCGCGTTCCCTAGAAGGCAGAACGCACGCTGGGCCCAATTCGCCAATACTTGGGGGTCTACTGGCGTGTTTGTATCAATTGTCCTTTCCGCCAGATCCATTATTTTAGCCAGGGGACCGGAAAGGTCCAACAGTTTGTCTTGACAACCTCGCCAAGCTCTGTCCACCCCTTTCCGTATATCTTTGGCCGTCTTCGTGACAAACGTGACCATCTTAGGGTCTAAATCAGGAGTGTCCGTAACTTTACTGGGCAATTCGGGTCTGGGGCATTCCGCCCTCATTCTCGTCCTGACTTCTCGGTCGAGTGGTTTTCTCATGTGGAGGGTCATATATTGGGCTACCCTGGGTGATGGTACCCAGTCCGTTGATCTTGGATGCCGGATCGCCTCCAGATCGAACATGTTCCCCAAATTCTCATCATCCGGAAATTGGTCTATTAGCTGAGGAGATGGGAGTTCTTCTTCCCCACTTTCTTCATCCGGTGTGTAACCGGCATCCAGTTCCTCCCCCACATTGTACACCCCTGGGGTCGAGGGTCGAGAGCCTGGCACTGTTGCCCTATTCAGGAAGGCTTCTTTCAGCCCATTTACTGGGTCAACTGGCTCTTGGAGTCTTAAATTTACCCCGTCTGGGTGACTCGGGGGCGTCTTAGAGTCTGAACTCTTCCGAGTCTTCTTACTGCCCTTGGTATCAACCCTCTGCTCAGGGTGTCTAGCTGAGGTGCCCTCGCCAGGGCTGAGCACCCTTTTCTTGGATTTCTCCTCCGCTCTCTGTGCGTTCAGGATGGCCTCCAAATGGTCAAGTCTCTGTGTAAGAGGAAACACTCCCTGCGTCACAGCGTGTGAGAGTGAGTCCCCTAGGACCATTTTAAAACTTTGGGAGAGGTCTTGCTCATTATGTGTGGGCTCTTCCACCCATTCCTCCGAGCTCCATTCTGGAGTAGTCCACTTATATTCCCTGGGCTCAGTATATTGTGCCATCTTTCTCAAAGGCTGGCTCCTCAGCTTTCTTATCCACAACCTCTTTTTTTTTGGCCCAGATAGCGTGCCCTGTAATATGACCTCACCACTAATTCTTCGTGACTAAATGAGCTGACTGGAAGTGTGGGATCTGAAAGTCTGTGCGTGCTCACTGGAGGGAGTCTTTGTGATCCAACTCACGTTCGGAGTACTGAGAGAAAGCTCTGTTCTCTGCGCGCTCGACCGAGTTCCAAATCTTCTGGAATAGCGGTTGAGCGCACACGATGGCTTCTGGGGCGCTATGCGCGCCCGCTGGGTCCTAGCGGCCCCGAGCGGGAGCCCGGCGGCTTATTCGCTCGCCGCAGAAGGAGGGAGGGGCCGGTAGCCTAGCGCGAGTGCGTTCGCTCGTGGCTCGGCTCTGCTCCTTATCTATCAGCTACCTGCCTGTCATTATAACTGACGTGGAGTGGATACGCTCCTCAACGACTTACATGTGAGGGAATATTTAGATATATTATTCCAAATTAACGCGCGTGCAGGCTAACAACGCTGCGTACTGCGCATAAGTCACCATAAAGTACATATTAAAGTCACTATGCAAAATTTATAATAGACAATGAAATCACTATGAAATATGGTAAGGCACTTATCTCTGTGGGATCAGCAACAAAGAAAGAGGAGTAGAGAGGGGGACGAAGCTATTTTATAGGGGCAGCTTTGCCAGGATTGGTTAAGGTACTGGAGGTAGGACTACAGAACACCCTGAGGACTGTGGGTACTGGTAGTCCAGAGACATTTTTCTTTCAGGAGTTGGATATTGTATGAACATTTTTCAAACAGTGTTAACTTTATGTTGTTTACTACACCTCCAGGTCTCCTGGGAGGAAACAAAATGTTACAAGGTTTAAAAAATAAAAGAAAAAATATTTTGTTAGTTATATATAAAGTTTCTTTAAATTGCTGTGGGGACAGTAATAAAGAAGTAAAGCATAATGCTCGCCTCCGTCTTGTCATAGAATTCAATGTGTATTAGTATGCTTTGTCATTTCAATGTGAAATCTATCAGTCGTATATTAATTAACTGGCACGCGTTTTAGAGCAGCCACTGCACTTTTCCCACAAGGAGACACAAGATTGTTAGAAATACAACTCAAGACTTTGGCCAGATCCTTTCCCACCATGTTTGACCAAGGGATTCTGAGAAACCTGTCACTGGAACAGACATGTGACAAGATTTGTTGAGAGAGGAATGCTTTTGAATTAATGCAAATTGATAAGAATATCAAACTAGGTGCACATAAGGCATCCCCAATGAAAGGTAAATTCAATTCTCTATGGGCTGTCTGAGGAAGACATAAAAGTCTTTAACAAACCCCAAAAAAGTGCTCACATTCAATTCAATTGCCGTTGGATTTCACTATGTAAAATCTATGCATTGGATCAATTGTTTGAACATTATAATTGTGAGCAAGGTTAAAGACTGCACCAGTGTTTTGTCTCATCTTTGCAGCCTGTTTGGAAATGTGCCAAGTCAAGTTAAGGTTAAAAGAAAAACGAATGCCAACCTATCCTAAGAAAAAAACACAGGCATCGGGATGTTACACGAGTAAAGGTTCCTCCCATTCTTTCTGCCGTTGTTAGAGAAACACATAGTTGCTGATTTTTTTTATTTACTTTAAGATCGAGAGACAACATGTTTCAGTGTAATTGTCCATTATTTTCTGCAAGGATCCTGGGATACACACAGTGCTTATGATAAGACTGGGACTCCAGTGCTCATAATTAACGGAACATCAGCTTCCAGACTTCGAAGTTTTGCTGACAAACCGTTGATATATAAATTTAACAAAACAGGCACCAAAACCAGCTCTGCCGTATGCCACTCATAACAGAAAATGGAGAGGTCATATTGCCAAAATCATCTATTCTTACTACTGCAATGTGTCTCTCATGTATATAAATAAGCACGGAAAGCAGTTGATTTAAAATAGCCTGAAACATTGAACGATTAATAGAATTCAGTTCCTATATGTCCCCTAAAACCGTGTTGCATGTCTGACATGATGTTGTAGTCATGAATCTATTCCATTGCTCTGATTAAGACCTGTTTCCCAAATATTTTAAAAGACAAATCTAACAGGGATATTGGTGTGTAGCACGCTGAAACCCCCTTTCTTAAAAATGTGGTAAAACGGTGCAGATTTCCATGATTTAGGGTAAATCCTTGTGGTTGTTATTGCAATAGAGGAACCCCATATGTCTGGTTGATTTATGTTTAAGTCAGTAGGTATATAGTGCAGCCCTGGAAATGTATGCACTTTCATAGACAGGATACAATTCTTCACCTTTAAAGGTGAGAATAGTGTCCATAACATCTTTGGACATCATCAACATTTTCAGAGAAGCCTCTTCAGCCAAAGGGACATGCATGTATGTTTAAAAAAAAAGTTTATCCCGTCCTCAGAATGTACATTGTTATTTTCAACTTATCAACACGTTTCGGATCTGCAGCAATAAGCTTCAACAATTTTCTGGAATTTACCTCTGTTGTTGCCAATAATGAATTTTACCACCATTTTTATGAGCATTTGTTGCCTTTGTTGAGTTAAAAACATATTAATCTCTTTCCTCAGTTTTGCAATTTACGTGAATTGCAGATTTGAATTCAAATAAAAAAGCTTGATGTGCTTTTTTACAATCATTAGCTAGTCAAGATGATTGAAACATATCATATAAGATTGAATCTTTGATACCTAGGATTTAAAAGCGTTCATCAGAAAATTAAAGCAAGGCACTATGTTATCAGAAGTGCCAAACTTGTCGAGGCAACTAGGGATCGGATTTAAATCATCATTTAAGAACGCTGATAATAAGTTTGTATTTAAAATGTTATCCCAATAGATTTTACATCGACAAGCAGAAAAAGACCTTGGTTGTTTAGGGTTCACTACAGCAAGTTTTGTGTTGTGCTATTGAAACTCCATTGTTAATGTTAAAGTTGAATTCGTACTTTCCAGCCTAGGTACAACCTACAAATCCTTTGAGATGACAGTCCTTGGTCCCAAAAATAAAAAAATCAATTATAGAACTATTGCTGATGTATCTTTGGGAAATCAACCATTTCCAGTTCTATTTCTATTTGATGGAAGGGTAATGTGACGGTTTCAAAGCACTCTTGTATCGTCCAGCAGGAAAAAGAATCAACCAAAAGGAAGAAAAAGTAGAAGACACTGGACTGACAATAAGAAGGATTAGCCCTCAAATAGGAAGGTCCTTTCTAAACTGCAACAAGTCAGGAATTTCTCTGATATCCCTAGGCAGGCTGTTCTGTAATTTGCTCCGTACCACTGTGCCCAATCTCCCAAATATCCTGACTTTCTGACACCTGGGGATTTGATTGGACAGGTGAAGTAATGAGCTAAGTGGTCTATACGCATGGTACCAGGCAAACCATTTCTTGAGATATGTCGGGGCTAGGCCATATAAAGATTTATGGATCAATGTCAAAAGTTTAAAGTTGGTTCTGTCCTGGATGGGGAGCCAATGTAGCTTTTGACACAGGGGAGTGATGTGTCCCCGTTATCCGATGATGTGTATGATCCAGATGGCCATATTTTGAAGCCTTTTAGGTGGGTGATCAGCTGCTTGTTTATACCCAGGTAGAGGCAGTTAGAATAATCTAATTTAGCCCCGATGCTAGCACTGGCTAACATGGTACAGTCAGTGGTCGATTACAAAGGGTGCAGTTGTTTGAGAGTTCTCAGGTGAAGTTGGTGGAACTCACTAAGTTACCAATTTGAGGTACTACTGACAGAAACATTTCAAAATGAACTCCCAAGTAGCTTGCCACTTTGATTGAGCAATTGTATCTCGACAAATCCCAAAATGTAGGAAGTTCTTTGAGAAGCATGTGTGATGGGGGGATTTCCAAAATTTCTGTTTTAGAGCGATTCAATACTAGCCAGTTATGCGACATCCACTCAGCGATATCTTGAAAGACTGATTGTAGATGGGCTAGGTTCTTCTCATATTGGCGAGACAGTTTAAAAATGTGCGTCATCTGCGTACTTTTAGAAGCACACCCCATGGTTCAAAAGCAAGTCCTGCTGAGGCTTCACATATATGTTGAAAAGCAAGGGAGAGAGATATGAACCATGTCTGATACAAAGCCATTAACCTTGGTTCTGAATGCTCTGCTTTTCAGAAAGGAGCCAAACCATCTGGTGGCAGTATCCAAGATCAATGCCAGATTACTTAGGCATGTCAACAGAATATCATGTTCTATGGTATCAAATGCGTCTGAGAAGTCCAGCAGCATCAACATGCCGATCTGTCCCCCATCAGTTATCGTCAATAGGATGTCTTTTACATCTAATAGGGCTTTTCAGTGCTCCTATTTGGTTGGAAATCAAATTGTCTGCCACCATGAAAGCCTTGTTTTCTGAGCGAGTCTGTAATTGTCATTTGGCAACTTTGTCTATGATTTCTAGCAAAAAGGGGAAATTAGAGATGGGACTGTAGTTAGCAATACATCTCTGGATCTAGGGATTTTTTTTAAAAAATAGTGAATTCATCCATGTCTGTTTCAGGTTATCTGGGATATTTGCGACCTTAAAAGGTGTATTTATGATCTTTGCAATAGTGAGCGCCAGCACCTCTGCACGGCTTTTAATTAACTTAGCATCACATTGGGCCACTAGGAAAGTTTGTTGGATTAAGACTTGTGATTGTCATAATCTCAGTTACTGATATTTCTTTCAGAAAGAGCAGTTCCATATCAGGCACATCTGCCGGTGCCGCTTTCCAAGGGATGTTGAAGCTAAATTTAAGTTATGATGCTCTGATGGGAGTAGAGGTCAAACCATTAATTGAATACCGGGCGAGGCACAGGAAGTGTCACAATTAGATTCTTGAAGGAACTACAAGGAAGAGCTCCTGTCCCATATATTTTTTTATTTTGGTCTTAAACTATGTTTACATCTGCTTGCATTGATCATTTGAGTGGAAAAAGTCCAAGTTTCGAGCCTTAATTCGTTTGACTGTGTTGAAACACAAAAAGGATTTTAGATGAATGATCTGAAGTGATTATCTTTTGTGCCAGTGCCTTTTTCTTGGTTTCTGTAAGGAATGTCTTATATTCTGCCCTCAGAAATTTCAATCTAAGGCAGTTAGATTGCTTGGGATTTCTCTTCCATTTACACTGTGATCTAACAAGCTCTGATTTATTTGCTTCAAGCCTACTGTTAAATCATGTATTTTGTTTTGATGGTTTTGGTTCTCAAAGGGGCAATCGACTCAATTGATTTGTTCATGGAATTATAACATTCTATCATGGCTGAGATGTCTGTACAATCCAACCATGAGGGACTTGTAGACATGTTCTCCAATTCCGGATTCAGGTTGTTAGCTCTTAGCCTATGTTTATCCCAATAGAAAAGATCTATTTAATCATTATGGTGTGATCTAGTTATAGAACCACTGGAGAAGAAAAGGAGAGAATGGCATGGTCTGTCCAATCCACTCATCCGATCAAAGAATTCAAGAAACGTATAATTAAGGAGAAGATCCAGTCTGGTGAGCGCACTTGCATATAAGTTTGCAGGAAATCAATATAGGAGAAGCCACAATCTAACAGTTCTTGTCTGAGTGGGAAAGCAATGGCATCCTCCAAATCATGAAAATCAAGATTGAAATTTCCCAAGATGATAAGCAGGGTTTTCATTTTAGATTGGGAAATAATTAAGTTTGTGATGTTATCTCTAAACAGTGGATCCTATTTTGGAGGTAGATATAGAATGATAACGTCTATGGTGTAAGAAGGGTGTGGCAGAATTGTCACTTTAGAATTTCTTTCTCATGGCATCTTGGTAGTGAGTGTGTTTTAACTGTAAAAGTATCCCAATGTATCAGAACAATGCCCACTCCTCTACTCTCTATCCTATTCTATTCTGGTGATAATGGAATAACCTGTGGGAAAGGCAGCTGTAATAGAGGGACCATAGTAGTCTCTAAGCCAGGTCTCTGTGATAGCTAAAAGGTCAAGATGAGATTCCACTAACAGATAATGGCTTACAATCTTATGTGCTGAAATTGGACATGTATTGACCAAGGTCCATTTAAAATGCCTTGTGTTCATAGAAGTTAAGTCGTTCTTCGTGGATGGGTATCCAGAACATTTTGTATCCCCAGTCACCTGGGTCAAAAGAGAATTATCCTCTAGTTGTATCAAAGTGGAATTCAATTCCTTTTTAAGGGTGCATATTTAACAGGGCTTACCCATAATTGCCATGTTCGTATCAAGCATTACATTGGGCCATATTTGGTCAAAACCAGCCAAAATGCAGGATTCTTTAAAAACCATAATAGAGGCGGCAGCCTCCATTAATGAAAATTGAAATTCATTTTTATAAAAGGAGATCCTCAATCAAAATTAACACAAGGCAGGGACTTTTATAGTAAAGTGGGTTCTTCTGCCAAGGATGGAATTGCATTACCCTGGGAACCATCCCCAAACTGACTAGGACCTGCATCACTGCCTAAATCAGAAATTTTGCCCTTGGTCTTAATTAAGTTAGCATAATCATGTAAAATCCTGCACAACCAGTCAGTCTACTACATCCACGGAAAATATATTAAAGTCTCTCTCACTCCCAATGAGGATTTCACAGCAATTGCTATGCACGATTTATCACTAATACAGGGATACAAATGCATAACTGTAACAATCCCAATTTTGAAGCTTTGGATAATGCTAAATTTAAATTCAGTCACGATTGAGGGATTATTAAATGTTGCTACAATGCAATCACCATCAAGGGTTTTAGAAGTTGAACCAACCCAAGAGGCACATCTCGTCATAAGTAATGATAGTTCAAATTAATCCAGTTTATGGTGCGATTTATCAGAGTGACAGTAGACTCCTGTAGGTTAGTTTACAACCTTGGAATTTGTGTTGAAAACGACTGTCAGAGGTGAAGCCTCATGCAAAAGGTTTAAAGTTTCTCGATATTTCAGGAAATGTTTGCACCAGCTGGATTCAAACTTGAACTTTTCCTCTTGTCATAGTTCATTTTATTCATCAATTGCCGCCCTTCCACATATTTCCTCAATTGCATGATGCCATCCCAAGACCACCTTGCCCTTTTCATCCAGGGCGGGGCACAGCTTACAATTTGCTTGTCTCCCCCTAGTCAATTCAAATGGCAAATCTCCACTGGAGCAATCTGGTGAAAACTGATGCGCTTCAATCCTACTCCCCACAACACTGTCCCAATCTTCATTGTTCACCCATGCCCACCTGATGCAATCCTTGATTATCTTATTAAATCTTTCAGCAACTCCATTGCTCTGTGGGTGATAGATGGAAGTACATTTGTGGTCAATCCCATTTTCCATCAGACGCTGATTCATCTCCCTCGATTTAAAGTGTACACCATTATCTGTGACTATTTTTTTTTATTGCTGGTTTAGTCATTAAATTAATCAGACCTTTCAACAAAATGTATACAAAAATGCAAATATTCTCATAAAAATTAAATCACATACAGTAAAAATTATTATTACATTCAGTTACATTCACATTCAGTTATTTAAATATTATAACCAGGAATAGCTACCATAAAATTGCCATCGTCTAGTTCTTGTTTATTACCATAGACTTTGATCTTCAACTGATTTAAATAATTCACAGCAGCATATCTCATGCACTTCAAATTCCTGTTACACATCTTTAACCATAATTCATCAGTACATAGTATTTGATCTGCTTCAAATAATTGCTTGGGATGAAAAATGTGCAGGGGCAACAGAGTTTTGCACTCCACCATAAGATATTTCATGGTCTCCAACATTAAATTGCAGAATCAACATTTAATAATATCTTCCGAGATTTTCCCCCATTTATACATTATTTCCTTTATTGGCCATCCCATTTTCCATCAGAGGCTGATTCATCTCCCTCGATTTAAAGTGCATACTTGGCACCGTCACCAATGTCATGGGACTCTCTCTCTCTCTCTCTCTCAGTACCAAACATTTCTCTCTCAGAGAGCATGGTAACAATTTCACACTACTCTCTCAACTTCTAGATCCCAACCAGGCCACCAATACTCAGCCCTAACACTCTGCTCCGTCTTCGTGATACCTTGATGCCCCTCATGGGCAATCTCCACAATCCTCTTCCTTACCCCTTGGGGAGGAACAATGCGATCTCCCCTCATCACAAACTCACCACTCACATTCAATTATTCTCTCACCATCCACGATCCTTCCATGTCCGACCCCAACACGGTCTTCTTTGTTATCATCCCCCGTTTTGTGGCCTCCATCCTTTGTGAGACCCACTTGCTGGCTCTTCACTCACTGGTGTCAGCAGTCCAGTAATAGAGCGAAGAATCCTCTGTCCTAAACTGGACATGCTCGGGACTAATCCGCCAGAGCTCATGCTCATGCCTTGGCTGTCATCTTTCAAGGGCTCGCTAACGCGCCCACCCCCCCACGTTCTCACCGTCTATAAATAGTTTGGCCACTGATATCATGAACCTGCCAGCTAATGCACTAAATCCTAGAAGAGATAATCTAGGAAATCTTATTTCTGAATCACCATCTGAACTACAATTAAACCAGATTAATGAGAGCTGTCTGTCAAAGGGTTTGCCAATAAATGTTGATAAAACAAAACGTATGTCAAATCATCTTCATTAAACTACCTAAACTTAACTTTTCACTAATAAACAAATGAGTTGAACAGGTGGAGAATTTCATTATCTTAGGGTCCGTCTAATTATGGATGGGTCCTGAGATCGCCAGATATGGAAAAGTATACCCTAGCACATTGGGATGATACGAAGTTTGCTGATTGGTTCGGGGGACGTTCGTTTCTGCAAGAAAGCAAGTATATGTAATCAGACTATTCACTGTGCACTGTACGGTGATGAACTTGGGGTGTCGAAAACGTATCTGATCTTGAAATCAGCGAGAATAAGACTATGCTATCCATACCAAGTAGTACAACCAATATTATGTTTATAGGTGTACATAAAAAATGCAACTGGTACAAAATCAAAAAGTTAAGACTAGTGCTTGGCTAAAATAAATACTGATCTACATTAATTACTCTTGCTCTAAATCCTTAGCTTTGGTAATCCTGCCATTTTTTGGCGGAAAAGGGGAGGATTCACCTCCTGTATCATGCTGGAGGTGAACCCTTCACTTTTCCTATAAAATCAGCAGCATTCCTACTCAGTAATTTTGCGGGTGTTAATTTCACTAAAAAATCCCCAATGCAGTCGTATGGACTCCAGAAAATGGGGATTTACACCACCACTTGTAATCCCACAGGAAAACTACGGGACACAGTGATAACTGTAATTATGTTTGGTGGTATTTCCGGCAAAATTACCACTGGAATACTTCCAAACTCGTAATGAGGCCCTTTGTATTATTTAAGGGATGAATATATGGAATCAGAACCCTGCTAAAATGATTAGAAATTACAATAAATACATTGTTAAAAGCAAAAGACTACATTTTTCAAAGGTACATGCTGATAAATATGTTAATAAAGAAACTTTAAAAGGACATCCTTCCATTTCTTGACAATATTTTTGTGTTTCCTCCGCGTTTTGACAGGTTCTACGATCTGTGTTGTTGTTTCCGACAATAGAACGCATGGCTCAGTCACCTCAAGGAAAGGTCATGACTCCTGTACTGTGCAGTCTTCGGTATGTCTTGTACATGCCCATCTACCTCTTGTCATTCCTACCGGAGAGCGTTAAATCTTCCTTGGTGCGATTCGTGCTACGAGGAATCAAATCTGTCGATGAAGCATCCTTGGCTGCTTCAGTGGATCTCTTCCGCGTGGACTGTGTAGGTGAGCAAAAATATAAGTGCTTTAAGTGGGTTAATAAATCAAGAAGGGGCGTACAAAATCAGAAAGTGATATTGGAGTGGGATTTAGGAAGTGTTTTTCACAGCCTAAAAATCTCATTCATTTTCAATAAATGATTTATGTTTTTTAAAGTAATTTAGTAGCCATAAAAAAGGGTGCCCGTTGTTAAGAAGTGGCCTTACTGACACTTACAGATTTTCATAACCTGCATGAAAAGTAGAACAGTCTAAATGTGGGTGCATTAAATGTGTTTATCAGAGTCAAAGAATGAATTTAAAAAATGAAATTGGAATAGGTCAATGTAGGTTCCAATCCTGGAAAGGTGTTTGTGCATATGAGGCAAAAGTTGCAAAATGAAACAATAAACCCTGTGCAGTGGGTGCTGTAGCCCGTGCGATAACGGCACGCCCACGGTTTCAAGTCCTTCCAGGGTGCACCATAGCCAAGCACCCAGCATGATGCGGCCTCCTCGTGCCCTTGCCAGGGCCAGGAGACCTACGGTATGTGTATGGATATAGCGTAATCTATGCATTCTTGTACTGTATGTATTTATTGTATGTATGCATGTATCATGTATTGTGATGAATGTATGTATTACAATGTATGAATGTATGTATGACTAATGCTACATCTACTCTAAGAGTCAGCTGATGGCACTGGCTCTTGCCACCACCACCAGACCATATGAATGGGAGGATGTTACCATTAATACAGGTACTGCTCCTGCTGACACCAAACCTATGATGGACACAGGCAGCTCCTCGTATTCAATACTGCTGCTTAATACGCGGTCCCTTCCGGCGCCACGGCTGAAATACACCATTTGATTTCAGAGCGTAGCCCGGATCTACTATGTTTGACTTGGACATGGCTGTGCCCTGGCTCTGCCCCTGCCCTGGTCCCAAGCCATCCCGCCCAATTACCACATTATTCATTTTGACCGCTCCCCCCCACGTCATGGTGGCGGTGTTGATATGATTTATACATCTGAATGCACTATTAACCAGCTCATCCTTTCCCATGACCTGGACATGGAAGCCTGTCTCTTTAAACGCACCCTATCTCCAGCATGCTCCTACTACTTCCTGCTTATATATCGCCCCCTAGCCCTATTGGGACATTTGGGGGCCTTCTGCTGGATCTCCTTGCTGACCTACAAATGAGATATATCCGCCTAGAAGTTTTGGGTGACCTTAATCTAAAACTTGATCTACCTAGACCCCCTGCTCTTAATTTATTCTTTGATAGTATGCTTGATTTGGATTTACATCAAATTGTGCACTCTCCTACACATAAGCTTGGGAATATACTGGACCTAGTCTTTGCAGTTAATACTATGCTATCTTTACAGTCAGTGGAGCCCATGGTATGGACAGACCATTTTCTTATCTCATGTACACTTAATAGATTGACACCTTATACCAAGATAACAGCTCCTAAAATATGACACCCTGTACCAAGATACCAGCTCCTAAAATATGGCACCGTTAATGGCGCTCTATCGACCCCCCCCCCTAAGTTTGGTCTCCCTTATCGCAGCCAAATGCAACATGGATTCCCACATCTCTCGATCTACTCTAGCATTATCCCTGCAGGAGGCGGCAGATAAGGTTGCCACCCCTTAGACTTATACAGCCCTGCAGATACCATCGGAGCTGTGGTTCTCCGACTCTCTTAAGGCAGAGAGGCTTAAACTTAGACAGAACGTTCCTGGGGCAAAACCGACGATCCTCATTTTAAGGCTGTATTCAAACAGCAATTGGCATTCTACTCCGGTGCGGTTAAGACAGCTAAAGCTCTATACATGTCTGAAAAAAAAATGCCCAGTGTAAACGTAAGGCCTTGTTCACTGTTGTGAAGGCTCTCTCCTCCTCTGACAAGCTTACCTCTAGAGTTAGACCCACTCAAAAATTGTGTGATGACCTATCGCATTTCTTTATTACTAAAATCAGAGACATTCGCCATAATATTGCAAAGACTACCCCTACGGCTGAGAGTAATAACACTGAACTCAATTTCAGATCATCTCCATCTGAACTGCCTAAATGATCTGTCTTTCCATTATTCTCGGAAGAAGCAGTCCTTGCTGCCAATTTACAAGATCAAATCTTCCTCCCCTTTTGATGCTATTCCGGTAGTGATCAGGAAAACCATCTCCACTGATCTTTTAAGGGAAATTACTACAGCGATTAACAACTCCTGCCAGTCTGGGACTAGTCCCCCTGAACTGAAAGCTGCTAGAGTGATCCCTCTGTTAAAGAAGCCCACTTTGTACCCTAAGGTCCTTGCTAATATTTGTCCTATTTTACTCCTTCCTTTCTTTATGAAACAATTGGAATCTTTGGTTTCTACCTCACTCTCTTCCTACCTTGAATCTTCCACTCTTCTTGACCCTGCTCAGGCTGGTTTTAGACCTGGCAGAGGCACAGAGAGTGTTCTGGTCTCCGTCCTGGACAACATGGCCAGGCTGGTGGACTCAAGTGGGGTGGATGCCCTGATTCTTCTAGATATGTCAGCAGCCTTTGACACTGTCGACCACCCCATCCCGCTAGCCCAGATGGGTCTAACTGGCCAAGAAATGGCATGGTTCACCTCGTTCCTGTCGGATCGTACCCAGACTCTCTGGATGCCCCCCTTTCTATCCACTCCATGCCTTCTTAGCTGTTAAGTACCGCAGGGCTCCTCCTTATCACCGACTCTTTTTAACATCTACATTTGGGTATTAGTGGGTCTCATCCGGTCCTTCAGCGTCAGATGCTATTCATATGCTGACGACACTCAGATTCTGATTTGTTTATATCTAGATCAGGCTGAGATGGCGTCATGCCTGCCTGAGTGCCTGATGGCTGTGGGTTGGGTAAATGGATGGACCACAACTGGCTCAAATTGAACTGTGATAAGACTGAGGCTTTGGTGGTGGGATGCCCCCCCCGATCCGTCACTTTGGGTGTCCTCTTCCTGGCCTGCTTCTTTGGGCAACCTTCCCACTCCTACATGGAAGGTTAAGAACTTGGGGGTCATACTGACAGCTTCTCTCTCTATGGAGAGTCAGGTTGCTTACGGTATGTCAAACTGGCCATATGCAGCTGAAAGTTCTAAAAAAGTGCTGCCTTCAATCCCTGAACACCTTCGTCCCCCGGTTGTGGCTGCCCTTATTCTATCACGGCTGGATTATTGTAATTCTTTATATTTATCCCGAGCGAGAGGGCTTATCCAGAGTCTACAGTGCCTACAAAATCTAGCAACAGCTAGAAGCCATTAGCTCCCCCTATGGGGCACACATATCCCCCGTCTTGCGCTCCTCCACTGGCTGCCAGTATGTCAGCGTATTAGATTTAAAGCTTTGTGTATTGTCCATCGGGCAATCCACAATGTGGGACCAGAGTTTCTGATATCCAAGTTTGTGCGCTATTTCCCCAATTGTCAGCTTCGACGACGATTGTGGTTCAATCATTTAACCGCGCAAAGGGGGCTGCTCACTCTGAGGCTGCTGCCATTGGATGGAATGAGATGCCGCCTCTCATAAAGAAATTAGGCGGTAACCAAGCTTTTATGAAAGCTATGAAGACCCTTCTCTTCTAGTTGTGCTGCCTTTCCTGTCTACATGGACAGCTTGCCTTCCTCTAGTGCCAAGATGTCCTTGGGCGACCGTTTGCGCTTAAGACGTTTCAAATAAGAATAATAATAATGCGTATGTATGTGTTTTTGAATGTAATGCATTGTCTCTGTGCAGTCTAGTTGAGTGAGTAGCTGTGCGTGTATGTATGTATTTAGTGTAAGAGTGTCAGGCATGTGTATGTGCATGTATAGCATCTCTACAAGGGATTTACATTACAATTTGCATCGTTGGCATTGTGAATCCCCTGTAGAGAATGCTGAAGTGACCATTACTGTTATAGATAGGCTTTCTATCTATACCAGTAATGGTCACTTTAAAACACATGCATGAAGCACTTCAACCATCATGCATATGATTTAAAGTGTCATAAAAACAAAATTGGACAGGGCGAGTCAGATACATATAGACCCATTCGACTTCTCTCTGTACGACTAGCAGCAAATTTATTATATACAATTTCATGTATCAGAAGTCAATGATTGAGATTGGTACATTCACGACATAAAACAAAACAGTGTTACACAGGAGTAAAAGTGCAGTACATCACATGGGCAATCAATTCTAGTTTAAAATGTAGTGTGTTCATATAAATCTACGGCCCCTAATGCTAGACTGGGCTCTCTAAATCTAACTGCCTAATTGGCTAGGCTGGTTGAGTAGTGTCTCTGTATTGCATTACTGTATTCTTGGTTTGTCGACACAACAGTGTTCTGGCCTCACAAGCAGTTTGATAGTGCTCTAGTTGTAGCGGCCTTCATCAGGACAGAGGTGTTTTTTCAAATCCCCTTCATGCGGATTCCTGTGTTCTATAACGTGCAATTTCAATGCAACTCATGCATGTCTGGCTTGGTAGAATGGAAAGGTTGTCTGTGCTCGGCTGAGGTGTATCTGATACTTCTTATGTGGCCTCACTTTGAATTTGTTATGTTGCTATCTAGTCAAGTGATCCAGCAGGCTTTTAATTCAGACAATCAATGGGGTTCATTTCGAACCTGTGCCGCTGGAACTGTGTGACTGTCAAACACAGTCACACACTGACAAACCAGTCACATGCGTCCAGCGGCGGAGTTCTTCATTTATCTACGGACTAGCACCCCAAACTGAAGCAAGGCTATTACGTTCCACTCAATGGAGAATATCAATTGTGCAACACAATTGAAGAAATAAAAAAAATATAATTAAAACGTTAAGGCTGATCTGCTTGTGGTATCACCAAGGAGCATTTGAATGGGAATTTCACCATTATTGGACCCTCATTCCAGGGTGCACCCTCAAGTTACTGTTGTGCATGTGTAGTGATTATCACCAATTACATGCATATTCAGTCATATGTTTAAAAACATCAATTCCTTTTGCATATGGATCACAATCTTTGATGGCAATGATCAAGACATGATCTCCTTCCATGATTGGATTAATGCCAGGAATCCTTTTTCTTAAATCCTCCTGCAAGTCCAGTCGCACTACTATCCATTTTTTGTATTTGAGCAGTACTCCGACAGCAGGGGGCATCAATACGACCATCTCTAGGAAAACTACAGATTGCAATTAATTGGTTTCCTTCAGTTGTTACCATGCTAGAGCCCTTTGCAAAAACATACAGTTTGGCCAATTTTTACGTTATCGCTGATCTTGCTCCAGGTTGAGCGAATATAAATGTCATGCCCGACTTCTGTCACAACAACTCGAGAAGAGAGGATATCCAGAGAAAATAGTTTGCCAAGTGGCAAAAAGGGCACAAAATATACCAAGACAGGTAACTCTACAGAATAAACAAAAACCATAAAATGAAAAGACCATTACTGTGGTATTGAGTTATTCTTCACTCTTTAATAAACTTAAGGAGATTCTGAGGCTGTGGCAGAACCTCTGTGATAAATTGGTGCATACTGTACCGCAATCTTTTAGAGAAAGCAGCAGCCAAGACGGACATCTTACACTGTGGTCCACTACTCCAACTATTTGAAATGCTCCATGTGGTTCATGCATTGTTTGTGCACAGACAAGTAGGAGCAAGCGGATTGATATTGGTTGACACTTCGTCTCCCATCGTGGTTGAGTGGGCTGGAGCCCTTCTCCCGTCGCTGCCTGAGCCACACTCTGAACCTGCTGTGCGACCGCATCAGCCGACGACTTCTACATATTCCTGGCATTCCTGGCTTCCTACTAACATCATACTGCCTATTAATTGAATCCATCTTTCCAACGTGCCTTTTCTCTTTTCCTCGATGCACCGCCTGATTTAATAATGGCGGGCACAACGCGGCCCCACAACGAGGCTAGATCTCCGCTGCCAAGCAACTGAGACTTCTCATAACCAATCTCAAACGCTGGCAGGCGGAAGCCGGCCTCCGACGAAGGCTGAAGAAAAAAGCCCTGCTCGCTAATGTGCGACACATCAGACCTAACATTATTGTGCCTTCGCATGCCAAACTTATAGGTAGGTGTACTCTTCTTCCGCACCCTACTGCCAACCGACAGACCACCCTACCCACGTGCTACAATACGTACTCCAACCGGCAAAAGAGACATTGGTCTAGTGACCCTGCATCTCCCGTGCATTGCTGACTCCATGTCACAGGTACCCTTCACTGATTAACTTTAGTACAACCTGGCGTCTGCTTTCCGATCCCTTCCAACCTGCTCTACTAATTCGAAAATGTGTTAAACCTATCGTTCACAAGTCTGCCTTCATAAACGTACTCTGTGTGCCTTTCACTTATATTCTATATGCCGGTGTTCAACCAGCCTACTTTTCGCCACAGAGTTATGAACAAATGCTATCTTGTTCGCCCACTCACATCCTCTGCACTGAGCGGTTAATATTGACTGGGCCTATGCCTATCCTCTGTTTATGACTTGCCTCTGGACGATTTTCCATTTCTACAGTTAATATAATTGTACTGCACTATACTGTGCATGTATTTCATTCAAAATACTGATGCACTCTGAACATCTGATTGATTATCTGCACTATGCCAATTTTTAACAAATACTGTGATGACCTGTATTTTTTATCTGTTATGCCCCTGCTTTTGTGAGGACCTTGAGACCAAATGCCAGTCTTATATCAGCCTTAATTGAATCACCACTCTTCAGCCAACTAGTTGATACTTTGCTACTGATCCCTATACCGATCTGAGTTGAAACTGATACTGCTCCTAAGACCTACTTGCACAATAGTGCTTGCGAGAGTGCCTGCCTTTACAAATTAACTTGTGTCATCTGCACCTGAACTCACTTCTGCATCCTTTACATTGTGACACGAGTCTAGGGTAGTCAAGCGCATGTAATCTATGTTTTGACAAATGCACGCGTTTACGTTGGTGTTAGAAAACTGTACTGAATTACTTTGGTGTTAGTAACTATGTATGTTCCTACCAAAAATATCACCGCCATACTGTCGATCAGCCTCCACATCCTTGTTACCATTACAAGTGTCACCACCATTCAACCCAATTCTTCTAACACTATTTTGTTCACCTTGCTACACGCCTACTCAACATGCCCATACACTCCAACATGGAAAGTTGTATCAAGCCCACCAACTTTCTCCCAACACTATTTCTCCCTACCCGGAATAAACCCACCTCATTCCTACCCACACTGAAGCCCATGGTCTAGACCATATCCATCAGAGCTCCTACACTACCTGTAGCAGCCAATCTCTCCATCAACCATTAGATGCCATGTGACGCCCAACAAGTCTTTACCTCAAGCAGACACAATTCCATTCCTAAATCTCATTCTGTCCCCACTTCACATATCCCTAATCGCCCATGCCCTACCAGAGTGAGAAACGCTAGACTTGGCACTAGATCAGGCAAGTCATATAAAATACCTCCTGGCCATCTGCCCACAACTAACCAGTCATAATGCCCTAAAAAACTCCTGCCCAAACACCACAAGGCTTTTAAGAGTACTAGACTGAAACCTGCCACAACTGACCTCCCCGCCCATAAAAATACTTCCACAGCTATCCATGGGGCATCGATCAATGCCAGATCTCTGGTGGCCCATGCAGCAGACATTGCTGGCTTAATCATAGAAAAAAATGTGACTTCCTAGCAATTACAGAGACCTGGTTACATGCAATAGCAGGCCCCACTCTCCTTATTGCTACGCCTGACAACTATACGGTCCTTAAAGCTGATAGAAAATCCGCCAGAGGAGGCGGAATTGCCTTTATCGCCAAATATACATTGGGTCTCAGAATTGCATCACATGCCCCCACCAAATAATGTGAACTATGGACTATAACAATGCATCTGATTTACAGACCCCCTGGACCTATAGGATCCTTTGAAGAAGAAATCCTCTCCCTCCTCTCCACTAACACCAAGTCATCGTTCCATATCCTCATATTAGGCGACTTTAATCTAGGCTTTAATGACCCCAACGGGCAACCTGCAATGGCTCTGGCCAAATCCTTGGCTGATTTAGGCATGACTAATAGAGCCCTCATCACTACACATGCAACACTGGACTGACCACTTTCTACTCACATTTATACTTTAAGATTGTATACCTCCCAGTAGAGAGATCCTTATTGCTCCACCTATTCTGAGTAGGAACAAAAATACTGGATAATCTCAAACCTTTTCGCCAGCCGCTACTTAGACCGTCACTTGCCACCTCTGATCCAGCAGATCTAGTGGACCTCAATAACGAAACTATTACCACAGCCATAGATAGCATTGCACATTTAAAAATGTGCAAAAGTAAACCCAAAGCGCACATGAACACCTGGTTCACGGCCAAACTTAAATCCATAAGAAATGAAAAAAGGAAATGTGAAACGACATGGAAAAATAACCCTTCCACAACCAACAAAGACATCCTTCAAAAAATCTCAGCTAACTACAAAGAAGAAATTCTGTTAGCGAAACGTGACACCCATAATGAAAGGATTGATGAAGCGAGTTCAAGCACGAGATAACTCTTTCCCATTCGAAGAGAACTTGAATCTCCTACCCCGCCAACAGATAACTGCACCAAAGACAAAAAATGGTGCAGTCAAATCCAAGATGCCATATCAAATAAAATCGCCTTGCTCCAAAAGAAAATAGCTATCAAAAAACTTAATCTACCACCTCAAGCCAACACTCCGAAATATAGCCCTACATTACCTACACCAAAACAGCGCTTCAAATTCACTGCAGTGTTTACCTGAGAAGTGCAAAACATTATAACTTCACTCAAACCCTCCAACTCTCAAGGAGATGCCGCTTCCTTTATGACAGATGCTGGGCAGGTAAGTGAACTTGCCCCCTTTATTACCAAGCTAATTAACGCCTCCTTCCTCCCCTGCACTGTCCCCACCAATCTAAAAAACTCATGGGTCCTCCCAGTCCTAAAGAAACCATCCCTGGACCCAAACATCCCCTCCTACTTCAGGCCCATTAACACAGTCCCTTTTTTACTAAAGATTGTCAAAAAAGCTGCCTACAATCAAACACAATCATACCTGAAGACCAATAAGCTTCTTGGACTCTGTCAATCTGGCTTCAGACCTCAACATGGCACAGAAACAGCCTTGATTGATTTGTAGATCCAGATTGACGATCTGAAAGACAAAGTAAAATCAGACCTCCTGCTGGATTTGTCAGCTGCTATTGATCTGGTCGATCAAAAGGTGCCATGTAATCATCTCTCCACAGCGGCCTTTTCTCAGCAGAAGCAACAGCTTGGATTGAATCTTTCCGATAATAATAGATCCATGAGAGTCGTCTCATCTTCGGCAGCAGCAGATCCTATCCCCATATTCTGTGGAGTTCCACAAGGATCCTGTGTATCACCTACCATGTATAATGTGTTCACCAAACCACTGTTTGATGATCTGGACCATCTGGGAGTCACCTACACTAATTATGCAGACGGCACCCAGATCCTCATACCTCTGACAGGCGATTACGACAAAGACATAGCTCTCATTAACAAAATCTACCTAATCATTCAGGCCTGGATGGCCACACATGGCCTATGCCTGAATGATGAGAAGACTGGGCTACTCCTCTTAGCCACACCCGCCAACTTGAAAAAAATTTGCAATCAATACCTATCCTTCAACATTGATGGGAACAACATTTCGGTAGCCAAAGAGGTAAAAACAGTAGGTTTTTACCAAGACTCCTCCCTGAGTCTGCACAAACAGGTCAGCGCCACAGCCTCAGTGACAGCATACACCTGTAAGCTTATCCACACTTGCAAACCCTTCCTTTCCACTAAAAGCTGCATCACTCTGGCCAGAGCACTATTATTGTCAAAAATTGACTACTGTAATGCACTATACCTAGGTGCCAGCAAATACATCATTTATAAACTCCAGATCCTGCAGAATAATGCACTCAGAACTGCCCTGGGTATCTCCAGAAGGCAACACATTTCTGAGATCAGATGAGACAACAACTGGCTCTCCATCAATGATAGAATACAACTTAAAACAGTTTCCCTAACTTACAAATGCCTCAATAACTCAGCTCCTCCCTACCTTGCTGACACATTTTCCAAAAACACCACCCGTTACACCAGATCTACGAACTCTGGCTGCCTAAAAGTCCCCAGGTACAAACTAAAAAAAGCAGGTGGCAGCAGCTTCCCTGTAATGGCTGCTGAACTCTGTAACTCACTACCTACCACTTTAAGAGCTGACCAGTCGTTCTATAAATTCAGGAAAGACATCAAACACGGTCTCATCTCCAAAGACTCACCATAGTAGACACCCTCACCTAGGTCCCCCTCACTGCATATCTACTGTCTGTATCTATGAAACTATCTTTGTAGACAATGCTCTGAAATTCGATGTTGTATACTATTGTATATTCCATTCGTGTAAATAAGATATCTTTGTAATCTTTATACTACTGTACTGCCTTTTGTGTAACCAAGAATATGCATATCCTTGTAAATTGCGCCCAGATACCCCTGGGTTTGGAGCGCATTATAAAGAAAGAAACAAACAAACTACCTATGGACTTAGAAGACCTTTACTGAGTGCACCACCTCAGGGATCATATATATTATCACATGCACATGCCAAATAACCTACGTGGGAATGACTTAAACATCTGTTAAAACGCGAATTATTGAACACAGCTCATGCATCAGAACCAAGAAAAGGGCAGCCAACCCCTTTGTGCGCTGACTCGCATGTCAACAGTTAGTTTGAAAAACAGCAGCCTATATAACATTCAGTTATATTGGAACCAGTATGATGGGAAATGATATATTACATTCATGTTGGTTCCGTTTCTCGACATACGCAACTCCGTGTAGAGATCCATGTGATGTTACTCTAATAGGTATTGGCCACTTTAAAAACTTTAGAATGGCACTTGGCATGCTCATATACTAAGACCAAGGGCTTAGGCCACATAGGCGATGGGGATCACGTGATCCGACACAACGTCTTGAAATAAGCACTATGTGCTGTACTGCTGGCTGTTGAATAGTCGAACTGGTGCGCAGACGATAGAGATCACGTCTCGACCGATCATATCAAGGTAAGACAATTAGCAGGGAGTCACCGGTATGTAGGCGATGTCGATGGTCTTGCTCGCGAGCAGCCTGTATATGAATTAAGGCATTTTCTTACATTGTTTATAGTCTTTAAAATCGCTCACACTTTTCCCCTTGCCTTTGCAGATGTGGGCAAAAGCGGATGAGCTCTACTAAACACAGGCTTAGCCTTAGGTACCATTGAGAGATCGAATGTTTTACGACATGCCCATCAAGATGAGTGGGCAGTGAGGTAAGAGCCACATCTTGTTGGTTAAGCAAGAGCATCTAAACAGGGTAAATAGCAGCCTTAGAATATGGACCAACCCTCTATGCGGCAATTAACATGATGTTGGCCGGTGTGCTTTTAGGAATAACCAGACCACATTGGAAAATGGTAATCTTTGATGAGCATGTATCCGCAGACCTGGCGAATACATTATAATGCACTCTGATATGGAAAGTTAAGCAGTATCTTATATGTCACTTAGTATGGCTTTTGCTAGTTAAAATGTATTGGATGGTGTTAGTGTATGAAGAGAAAGTGTGGTGCGGTTCAGGGGGTAGAGGCATGAAATTGAGGCACAGGGGTGAAACCCCTCGATTAACTAAAATAACGACCAGCACAGGACAAGGTGAGGGTCGGCCCAATATGTGATATTTCGGCATTTGCCACATGCTCATTCCAGTAGTCGCTGCATACAGCATTCAACCTTTGAATTGCTTCTTCTTCGAATCCTAAAAGGCCTACTGCCATGCAGCTCATTGTAGTCTCTTGCCATCTGTTTGCCACAAATCTTATACCGTCTAGCTTCATGTATTGCCGTTGTAAACACCGTGTGCTTTTAGGATTCTGGTCACATTGTTGCTCATCAGGATCCATCAGGGCGAGTTGTATACTCTGTGCCTGGAAAGTTTTTTGCAGTCTGCATAATTTAAGATGGACCAAACATTGGGCCTCCAAGAGTGGAACCTCTTGTGGCATTAATACCTTGGGGGCCCCCGATGTGTGTGGTATCAAGGAACAAATTTAACAGCTCCCATTTGCATTTAACCCTCTTTTTCCCCACTGAGCTCATGTCTGCGTACCAGGTATTTCTCAATTCTGGATTGGGCACAACCTCTATTACATCCTAACCTAATCCTCGATACTCCTCATACTTATTTCTCTTCACTTGTCTATTAAAATGTTTAACTGTACTTGAATTTGCAATTCTATCACAAAATATATTATGCAATATTAATGACAGGGCAAGTTTAGTAAAATTTGTCATCTCCTTTTCAGCGGTATTCATAATAACAGTCACAATCTTTTTCACTGCCCCTCTTTCAATGATTACATATTGACAGTCAGCGATAACATATTAGTATTCAATGATGATGAAAGATTGGCCCTGATAAATTAAGTATTGGCATCCAGAGATGATGATGAAATGTTGGCATTTCGCTGTCCTCCTTTTATATGCTCTCCGCATATAAAACTATATCCCAAATATATCCCTTGTGCAAACATAGATAATCCAGCTACACAGTGCATCACACAAGTATAAGAGGAAGAAAATGCAAGAGCAACATAGCGTGCACAACAGATATGCAGTGAATGCGCATTAGGCGCATGCGCAGATATCTGTATTCTCACCATGACAAAAGGGCGGAGAAAGGCAAGAGGCAGGAAAAGATAGAGATGAAACAATGGAGGGGAGGGGAAAAGTAAGAGAGAAATAAAGTTCAAACCTTGTATAGCAGCGTTAAAATGATGATAGGTACAAATAATATAAACACAATAAGAATAATGCAGTAAAAACGTGCTGTTATAAACGGTATTGTAATACTACTGGTTTGCCACTGGGTAAATACATATGCACAGGTAAATCTATTGATTCGACATATCAGTTTTTTGTCACAGTATTCACACCTCTACTTCTTGTGTAGGGGGTCCGGGATGGGGTGCCTTCCAGACATCCGAAAGGTGTATCCAATACCTCAGTTCCTTACCCTTTACCGCAACAGGAGTGGCATAGACAACAGTGAAAGGACCATTGTATCTAGGCTCACTCCATCTGCGGACAAAATTGACGAAAACGTAATCCCCTGGGAACAGCTGTAGTGGTGGTGACGTGACTGAGGTAGATGCATTGATGGTTGCGTCTTCAGACCGCAGTGGCACTATCTGCTGAAAGATGCATTGTATGGCTTTTGTTAAGGCAGAAAGATAATCACTGAACTCATCCCCTAGGATGGACGCAGCACTGTGAGCATCCAAACCTTTTATATGGGAGATAGCAGCGTGTGCTTTTGCTGTCGTGTTACCACCTCATGAGGCAATATATGGTGATCCTTGCAGGGCTGTATGTGCATACTGAACAACTCCAGGGGCAAACAGTGAACCCCATTCTTCTTCAGCATTGTGCACTACTTCGGGTGTTTACACTTTAGCAGTCCGATGATCCGTTCTACAACCCCTTTCGCCTTGTGGTGGTAAATTGTGCACATCCAATGCTTAATGCCCAGTAATGTGGTCACTTCCTTAAAGAGCTCAGCAAAGAAATGGGTTCCAGTATCTGACTGCAAGAAGTCACAAACACCCCAATGAGGGAACACCTCCCTTACTAAAAAATGGCGGCACTTTAAGCATCAGGATGTGCACAAGGACCAGCCTCGACCCATCGTGATAAAGGACATACCGCAACTATTAAATAACTTGACTTATTACACCTCTCCCCCATATCTGCATATTCAGTGTGAAGCTCTCTGAATGGCTCAGTAGGGTGGGGCAAAGTACCACGTATAGTTGTTAGAGTGTGACCTGTGCTATATGTTTGGCAGGTTATGCAATTTATCACCATAGTGGAAAGATCCTCCTGGAGATTGGGAGCAAACCAGTCCTCTTGTATGTCTGCAGCAATGTGTTGTTTTGGCAAATGTGAAGGATGGTGCAACTGGTCGAAAGAAATTAACAATAGTCATAACAACTTTGCCTGTGGTATCTTGCTGCCATAACAAATCTGAAGGGGACTTTGTATACCCTCTTCCAAAACTTTCTCCTCTTGAGGTCCCTGCGTTTGTAATTCAATGATCTGAGCTATTGGGAGGGAAGTATACAGGGCTGGCAGCTGTTTCTGTCTGTGTGTCACCGGATAATCTGAAATGACAGGCACGGGAGCTACACAGCTAGTTTTGCTGTTGCATCCACAGCAGCGTTGCCGAGGGGAACTGCGTCTGTGTCATTGGTAACCACTGTAATTACAGATCGCTGAAAAAGCACTTCAATCAATTTGTCAAATAAAGCTGCATGTTGGACGGGGGACCCATGAACTCTTCTGAACCCTCTCTTTTTTCACTGTGCCAACCCTGAATGTACCACCATGTTAACATAAGTGGAATCAGAATAGATGTTCACTCGGCACCCTTGGGATGCGAGAAGTGCTTCAATTGGCACTATAAACTCTGCTGTTTGTGCTGAATAATGCATTGGCAGCCTTTCGTGCGCCACCACTTCATATTCTCTGTCCATCAGGCGGACCACTGCCGCACCAGTATGTCTCAGGCCTGTTCCCTGGTCAATAGTTGCTGACCTATCAATGAAGTGGACCTCCCCTTTCAAGTAGGCTGTCTTTTGCTATGTTCTCCTCCTCTCGCTCAAATGCTATGCAGTCATGCCTCGCAAGGTCTTCCTCAGTACACAATTCTGTTAAAAAGGTAGCAGGGTTTACTGTCTTGCACCTCCCTATGTGCATGTTTGGACTGGATGGGATGGTTTCATATGCAGATGCCCATGGAGCGGTCACCATCGATTTAGACCACTCCAGAATGGCAAACACTGCATGTTACACATGCAATGTTACAGAGCACCCCATGGTAATAGTGGAGCTTTTTTCCATCGCGAATGTAGCTGCAGCAAGTGCCTGCTCGCAAGGGAATTGTTCCTGCATCACTGAGACCAACATTCGCTGTAATAGGCCAGTGCCTTGTGGCCCATTGAACTCTGCTCGTTCAATTGGCCAACAGGAAGATGTCCAGAGAAGTATGATGCAGACATTGGGGTTAACTCTGCGTCCAATAGAATTAAATGGAATCAACACAAGATTAATAACATGAATGAAGAAATTAGGGGTGCAGTTGAGAATACCAATTATGACTGGAAACTGCTCATGTTTACTCATGTAAACCGTGGCAACTTTTTGCAGGGCACTATTGACTCCACACATGTTGGGAAATGGAACAAGGACAAGGCCAAACAACCCCCTAATAAGTAAACCCATAGATATGATGAGGAATTGGCAGAAAAAAGGAGGATATGAGGTTTTTGATATGACAATTTAAGTAAAAACATGGGTATGCAGAAATTAAGAAAATCAAGCTAAAATATAAAAATTGGGTTACAAATCATCGTGCAGTTATGGTCCATACAGATGCAGAAGAGATGTTGACTTATCTCCAGAAGAAAGACTCACAATCTTTCTGGGCCTTAAAGAATAATCAAAACAAAGGTTCTGGAGAAAACACCATCAATGCTGTCTCAGAAGCGGATTGGGTTCAGCATTCTGGATCCCCTTATGGCTCTGAAGGGCAGTTAGAAACAGAAAAGGCCACTCATGGCATGAATAATGTGGTAGATAAAGGGTCGGTGGGTGCCATTACATATAACACAAATGATGTGCTGGAGGCCATTAAGAGAGCTAGCAACTCAAGAGCCATATATCCGAATAAGACCTCCAATAGTTTATTAAAGGGAGCCATGTCAGAGTGGGCAGCCACCACTTACACTAGTTTTATTTTTAACCAGTTTTGCTTCCTCCGCTTGCCTCCTCCGTATAGTTTCCTTTTCGCTCTCTTTGATCCTTCTACAATGGTGCACTATGATGCTTTGAATCTCAGGCCATCCCTTCACTTTCACACCAGATATTTTATTGAGTGCCTTCTGCACCTCCTTGGGCAGTCCTCTTTTCACAATAAAGTAAAACAAGGATGTTGATTGTTCCCAGGAGCTGCCTGTTTCTGCTCTCCACATCTCTTGAATCCTAAGAATGTACAGCACAGAGTCTTCCTCCTCCCCCATTGTGCAATGCATTATTGACTGTAAATCAGGTGTGTCCGGGAATGTATGTCGCAGTGCATCCCATACCCTTGCCCTGATTCTGTTAAATGATGCTCCATCATGGGAAATGTTGCTCAGTGTCACTCCCTTGTACCCTGCTTTGGCCCATACTGTCTCCATATTATCTCCCACTGCCACCACTAGCAAGCTTTTAATGTCTTCTACGCCGAGGCACACCCCTGCACTGTGTTTATCAAAGGCATATATCAATTCGCCCACGCCCGCAGTGAGTTTTAGGAGGGCCTGGAGGAGGTGGTTTTTGTCAATTTGCACCCATGGACCTTGGGGTTGTCCTACACCTTTATGTATTAAGGACTTTTGTAATCTCATCCTCCCTTTCCCTTTTTTACCAACACCTCCCTCTCCACTAAGGTTGGCAATACCTCACATCAATGGCAAGTACATCAAGTTGAAACGTCTTCCATGCGACTAAGATCAGGCTCCTATGATTGATCGTCACGACTTACAGTAGATTCCACATCATTTTGGCCTCTGTCTCTCTCAACCCTTTCCTCTTCTGTGTACTCCAGTTCATACAGGAAGGGCTAAATGGTTGCCATCATTTTTGAGTATTGAAGAAGTATGAAATCAGCTGTGGGAGAATGTTTTGTATTTTAATTTGGATAAAGTAACTAAATGAGGTTTTAGTTTAAAACTCAATGTAAAAGAACATTCTGAGAAGAAACAGACATTTTACAAAAACCCATAGTGCAAAGACAAGAGTAATAGGCCCAAACTTTGAAATTTCGCATTGGCATATTTAAAAAAAGAAGCAATCTAAATATAACATTTTAATATGGTTTGGTAAAGACATTTGTACATTATAGAAATTATTTTTAAACAGAAAGCACTTACAGAGTTAATTCATTTGAGGTAATGCAAGTACCTGTTCCCAGTATGTCGTACTTGGTAGATAGCTGAACAGAGCAAAAGGGATGGTGGAGACACGGAATGAAATAGACTGACACGAAGGAAGAAGAAACTCCAATGTTGTCTGATCAAAAAGGGTTTGTTGATACTTATCGAGGAAAGCAGAGTCTTGACATTTCCATGGAGACACGTCAATAGATCGCACACAGAGGACATTCAAATGAGACGTGCCCTGGTCTTGTGACAAGGGACTTAAGCACCTAATCATGTCAGCTTGAGGGGCAGGTGAGCTGATTTACTGCTGCTTGGGCACTTGAATTTAGGGCCATGTTGGGGGGGGGGAGGGTGTGTGTGTGTGTGTGTGTGTGTGTGTGTGTGTGTGTGTGTGTGTTTTGGGTAAAGTCAGAGACGGGGGTGGCTTGCGTGGAAAAACAGACGGTTGGCATGAGGGGAGATTGGTGGGGAGGGAACAAGGGTTGCAGGGGTGGCACTCGCATTTGGATTAGAGAGCAAAGAGGGCACAGAAAGGGAAAGCAGATTCCCTGCAGCGCTGAAATCAGTCCCGGGCAACTGAATGAAATGCGCAAATCCTGGTAGTCAATCAGGATCCATGACTTCCAGGCAATAATCTTTGGTATAGCGATTGTTCCTACTTTGTCTTAGGATTCTGGGTGTCACTTGCCATCTCCACTTCTTCCCTGTGCTCCCCATGAGCTACACTGCTCCCATGGCCCACTCAGGTTTGCCTTCTCATCCTTTGCTCACCCATCTTGACAATGACCACCCCTGCCAAGTCCCCAATGCTGGTGCTGTTTGTCACAAGCTGTCTCGATTCCCTCATTCCGGAAGACATCTTCCACTTCCTTAACTTCGCCCACCTCATGCAAGCAAGTGTAAAGAAGGCTTAGAGCCTGCTGGCCGTCAAGCACCAGTTGCTCAGTGTCCTTGCATGAAACTGCAAAACAAAACCCTACTAATAGCATTATTTCCCACAGCTAATAGGATGTTGCGGCCCCCTTTATACACCCGCAATTTGCTCAGTTCCATACGTCAGATTTCCAGGCTGATGACATCCCCTACGTGAGTAACACAGTTTAAATATTTACCATAATCCCAGATAGATGGCACCGAGCAGAAAAGCCTGTGTGGATCTTGGTTAGAAGGAGGAATACCACTCTGCCAAGGCAGGAAGGAAAAAAGCCAAGTGGTCTGTTTTCTTTCTCACTTCCATTTCTTGTTGGCACTCCTCATGACTAACTGGTGGAATTGAATCCACTGGGCCAGGGGTGAGGTTTTGTCAGTCCCTGGGAGGGGAATTTTGTGGCCTCTTCATTGGAGGAAGGGGTTCCCTGCGATTCCTGTACATGTGCAGATCTCAGTGGAAGCCACAGATGCCCCTCATGAAATCCTCTTAATTTCGGACCATCTCAGAGATGAAAGTGGACATTTTACAGTCTAGTATCACTGGCTCAGTAATACACAGTCAGCATTTAGAGCCCGGGACACATCCCCATGATAATGCAGCCCCACCTGCCACTATCAGGTATATCCATCAACCGTTACTCAATATAGACATGCTCTCTTGATCTATGTAAGTCATATGTCCTCTCAATGTAAGTCAGATGTATTGTGCATCTAGACAGTCATTTTGTGTGTTGGGTGCTTGACAGGAATTCCCATGTAGAGGATCTGCACCCAGAAATTCCCGGGCAATTCCTTCCATCAAATATTGTATTCTGATTGAGGGTGTGCCTCTTGTTGAGTCACACTTCACCTTAGGTGTGTTCTGCACCTTGGCATTATCACACATTTCAGTTGCAGGGGACAAACAAACATACTTGCCTTGAATGCCATTCTTTAACTAGGATCGAACAGCAAGTGAGCCAACTCTCAATACCCGAAAACATTGGAAAGTAAGCAGTGAAGGCTTGCTGCTAACAGAATCATACTTCCCATACATAAAGGAACAACATCTACCAGTACAACACGACTGCAACCTGAACATAATTGCAACGGAACAGCCATTAGAAAGCCTCTTAAATCACAGACATGGAATTAGTAACGCCCATTTGATACTTAATCCTGCAACCTCCTCAGCAAGAGAACATCCCTTGAATAGATGGCTAGAATATGCAGGGCAAGGCTTTGGTTCTGCTGAACTCTCCAAGTAACACAGAAACCAAGCACCCTCCGACCTCACTCTAATAACAAACCTTCCCACCCACAAACCAATTACTCAAGTTGCCTCCTTCCACGTTAACTGAATACATCAACCAGCAGTCATAAATACAGCGCCGGCCATTCTGACTGTGCCCCATCTCACAGATTCACCACACTTTCATCTTAACCATCCCACCACTGCACCACCCAGGCCTTCCATGGCTCGTAGAATTAAACGTGTTACTACCCAACAGAGCTCAACAACACCTGGGGCTTACAACTGACAACACAATGATCAGTGCCTAGTTTTACCTCTGACACCTTTGCAATATTCTCAATTACCTGAAATAGCTCTTAGTGGGATAAGTTGGTGCGTGTCAGTTTTTCTATTTTAATTATGACTGTGCCGAGGAATCTCTGATTCAAAATAAAAGCAGTTTCCAAACAGATAAAAAGCAGCACACATGTTTTCAATATTGTGTAGATAGTTTGACAATTATATTTTGTGCATTGCATTCATTTGTGAGCAAACAATCGTAACATGGTGGATGGACCTATGCATATTTGGTTACTATCACACAGGTTTCAGAGACAAGTGTGCAGTGTTGTTGCCATTCTAACAATCTGCATATTCATATGCAAGGTAAAGTAATTTATTTTAGAAGGTGTTACAGCCCGATCCTATATTAAGGGTACACACACATTAACTGAGTATACGATTTGCAACTATGACTTCAGTTGAGTTATGACCCTCAAACCCATAAGTCACATGCCTGTTGAAACAGATTGCGTATGACCATGAAATCCATACTGAAACACTGTTCATGACAACAGTAGCTAAGGAGTTTTTTGTGTTGTCTATCCGAAGTATTCACTGTTCATAAAGCAGAACATGTTGGCACCGTTGAATGATCCTGCCTAGCAATGACTTAAGCTGAGTTGACACAGAAGCTCTATTAGCCGTTGGGAGAAACCATGGTCTTTTTTTTCCGGGCCATCCTAAAGTTCTTTGGCAGTGTCAGCTGGAGAAAATGACACTGTGGTTGCTGGACAAAAAAGAAAAACTCCCGTTCCAGTAGAAAACACTTCGACTAGCCCATTTATCTCAGAGTTAGTTGCAGTAGACGTTTCCATGTGTTTCCTTAATTCACATATAACCTCTGCTTCAAGTATGACAAAGTAATATAATTTCTAAGACAGTTTTTTAGCGCATCTAATATAACGCAGTACAAACAAGCATTGTTAAAGTCTGTATTGTGGGGCATTTCTTTTTCACTTGTTCCAGCTAATGCCATCATGTACTCAAGCCATTTGCCAATTATTGTTGACTGGTAAAAGCATAGGCACACGCCCAGTGAGAAGTGTGGGTGTGTCTGGCGTTACAAGATCTCAAATAGGCCAGTATGTTGGCCCATTTAGCCCCACAATGTCCATGCCATTGGATGTTGCAGCCAATACCTTCTGCCAATTCACCTCAAATGCTCACCAGAAGGCACTGGAGCAAGGACATCCACAAGTCCCTAACTATCCACAAGTTGTGCAATATGTCGAACACCTGGAAAAAACAATGAATTTACCAACATTGAGATACCCTGAAAAACCTCACGGGGGGCAAAACTCACAGCGAAACAATTTATGAAAGAAATACACACACGCACATCCTGCCTGCACATGTATGGCACTCTTTAAGAAAACATAAACAATTACTCACACCAGCGCACTTGCAAATTAGAAGACAACACACTACAGGTGTCATCCAATTTCAGCATTTCAGCGCTCATTCATAGACATGGGCCTGCATAAACCGTGCAAATACGATAGCTAAAACCACACCCAAGCTCCAGTTACTTACACATTTGCTTTTTTTATCACGCCATCGCACTCTCCAAGCTACCCAACCATAAGTTCAGACTGCACAATTGCTCAGCAGACCTTCTTGATGTTGGCACGTCTTCAGAGCCCCCTGATTGATTACCAAATGCAGGTTTTCATTTAATACCATGAAACACTTAAACACGCCTACTTTTACATCCAACACAACACAAAACACACGTTAAACGTACTGTTTTCTGCGTTTATGTCCCGAGGCATCTAACACCCAGATCCAGCCCCAATATTCTGCACTGGCAATCAGGCTGGTAAATTGATGGCAAGCGTGTGTGTTTGAACCGCCACATGCACTCCATAACAAATGTACAGGCCAATAACTCAATTGCACATACATCACACATGCACCAAATCACAAAAATGTGTGCATAGTAAAAAAAAAATCAAATGAAGACCACTCTAACTGCACTCAATTATGCATACTGTCCCAATTGTACCTGCAAGATATGCCAACTTACAAAAATCAGCACAATCGTACACTGCCAGCAAAACACTCAACTATACACTTACGTTAAAGTTTCACAGTGCCTCAAAAACATCACTCAGTAACAAAATGATATGGTCATTACCTACAATTCACACTTCACGCTAACACAAAAACGCATAACCAAATTCCATATGCAAAATGTACTAGTTGATAAAAACTCACAACCCCCTCCACCACCATTTCTAACTTCACACCTGTCTCTCACTCTGCAGTTTCCCTCCTCCTCTCTAAAAACACACCCAGCCGCTCCTCCTTCTGACCCCCTCCCTACCTCTCTCATCCACAAAGTCTACCCTCTCCTGATACCGTACCTTACTTCCTTTTTCAACATCTGTCTTACAACCGCTACTTTCCCTTCTGCCTTCAAGCACGCAACTATCATCCCAATTCTGAAAAAGCCCTCAGCTAACACCCTGCTGGCTTGCACCTTTCGCTCCATCTCTCTCTTACCCTTCATAACCAAATAACCTTCATAACCAAACTCCTTGAACGCCTTGTTTACTCACAACTCTCTGCCTATGTCTCAAACCTCTCTCTCTTTCCTTCTATTCAGAGTTTCGCCCCCACCACTCCTTTGAAACCACTCTCACCACCGTTCTTAACACCCTCCTCACTGCTCGCTACTCCAAACACTCTTCTGTCCTTATTCTCCTTGACCTTTCAGCTGCGTTTGACACTGTAGATCACTCTCTACTTCTGAACTCTCTCTCCTCCTTTGGCTTCAGTGGCTCCGTCCTCAACTGGTTCACCTCATATCTATCCAACCGCACCTTTGCAATTTCTTGGGGTGGCTGCATCTCCCCCTCCTACTCCCTCGACTACGGTGTCCCCCAAGGTTCTGTACTTGGCCCTTTTGCTTCTCTCTGTATACCTCCCTTCTTGCTCCAATCATCTTTTCTTTCGTGTATCTCACCACTTCTATGCTGACGACACCCATCTTTTCCTCTCCTTCTCATCTTTTACCCCCGACATCTATCATAAACTCTCACCCCCATGAAATCCTGGATGTCCTCCCACTTTCCTACCTTGAACACTGAGAAAACCGAAGTCTTAGGGCCTCATTACACGGTAGGCGGTGAACCATGGCGCAATTAGCGCCATGGTTCATGCCGGTAAAATACTGGCACCACCTTGGTGGAAAGGGGAATTACCGCCCCATTCCAAGGTTGGAGGGGCGGTAATTCCCCCTTCCACCATTGCCCTTCCCCATTCCCATTTTTGCCCCATAGGGCATAATGGCAATGGGGAAGGCGCTAATTACGGTACCGCAAATTGCGGTACCGTAATTAGCTCCCTGGGTCCCTTTGCGGGTTGGTTTTTAACGCCTGCAAAAAGCAGGCGTTAAAATCCCCAACCCGCAAAGGGACCTCGTAGTAAGCCCTTACCGCCTACTGTCTAATGAGGCCCTTAGTCTTTCCTGCTAATACACTCCCTCCTCCTCCCTCCATTCTCTATCCTCCTTCCCAGCTCCCTATCTCCCCCTTCGCTCGCAATCTTGGTCTCCACTTCGACTCGAACCTCTCCTTTACTCACCACATCTCTCTTACCTCCCGGGCCTGACGCTTCCATCTTTATAATATTTGCACAATCTGACCTTTCCTTACCTTCCACGCCATTAAACTCCTAATATCTTCATTAATCTTCTCTCGACTTTTCTACTGCTCAGCTCTCCTCTTCGGCCTCCCTTCCTCACATCTAGCCCCCCTCAAATCCATCTACCATTCAGCCATCTGTACTCTCTGTCTTCTCTTCCACCATGATTCTATCTCTTCTTCCCTCTCCTCTCTGGGCTGGCTCTCCTTTCACTCTCACCTCAAATATAACATCCTCTGTCTTGTCGTAAACTCTCTTTATGGACTTGCCCTACCTCTCCTCCCTCCTCTCATTATACTTTCCCTCTTGTTCTCTCCGCTCAGCTGATCACTTCCTACTACTGTTCCACCCGCACCATGTGCACCATCCCATTTCCGTTCCTTCCAACTACCCACTTCACTGGAACCTTCTCCCTCTCCCTATTCGCTCCATCACCTCGTACTCTGGTTGTATACTAATTGACCGTTTCACAATTTACCTCGGGAGAATTGACCTCGGGAGAACTGACCTTATTTGGATGGTCAATTAGGACATATATGCGGGGGGAAACCCCCGCAGACCCTCATCTAATCTAATCCAAAACCCCCTGCAGCCCCCCACCCAATCCCCTTATATTATTTATAATCCAAAATCAACCCAATACATATATAAAATAACTAAAATAATATAAAGGTCAATTGTGCAGAAGGTCAATTAGGACCACTATAATTAGGTCAATTGTGCAAAAGGTCCATTGTAAAAGGTCAATTTGGGTAACACCCGTACTCCTCCTTCCGCACTTCTCTAAAATCCCACCTACTCCAGTCTCCAACCTAACAGTTCCCTACAGTTTTCAGACAACTGTCCTTCCCTGCACATGTTTATTTTCTGGTTGTTTCTTGGTAAATTGTTCCGTATATAGTTCTCTGCTACCTGATTCATGAATTAATATTAACTTGCTTGTAATGTATTTCTTGTTGTTTTATGTAAAGCGCTTTGGCTGAAAGCACTATATAAAATTCAAAGAATACAAATAAATACAAATATGCTGGTGCCATGTAATTTTGGTTATTTATTTGCCGGTCTGATATCACAGCGAGTAGAGCGCTCGCTTTGTCATCTGTGCAGATCCTGCTGACGCAGGTTCGAATCCCGGCAGGGCCAAACGCAGCCTTTCATCCTTCCGATGTTGATAAATGAGCACCACACACTAAGCATTGCTCAGATGCCTGATGGTTCATAGCCTTATATAAATGCTAGATTATTATTATTTCATACCCCCAATTAAATGTTGCCTCCTCGTATTCAGTAAGAAGTGCTGAGTTTGCACTGCCATTGGGAATATGCTCCTCCTCCTTCAATTTGAAAGTCTGCTTCATTGCTCTATTTGTGGGTTTATCAAATAGATTCGGGTTTGACCAACTCTCTGGATGATCAATAAAGCTAGATTGTGTATCCATTTGCACCATGCAATCGAATAACCCCCTTCCCCCCACACCGTCCTGCTGCATCGTTTCATCTTGCAATGCAGTTCTATATTTTTCGAGGGTGGGTTTGCACCAGATGCGCACCCAATAAAGTAGCAATTTTAAAAGAATTAGCCGGTCAATTCACTGTAGATTTAGTTCTAGCTGTGTCATCGGGGTCAGCGTGCTTTTCAGCAGTCTTAATGCTTTTTTCAGTTACGCGTTTTTTGTTATGGAGAAGGAAGCGCACTGCCAATAACCCCAAAACTCAGCTCCATAAATCACGGCTGGCCTGGCTTGTAATTCATATACCTTAAGCACTGGTTTAACAGAACCTTTACTATGGGCTCTGGCCATGGTGGGCAGTCCAACTACCGTTAGACATAATTCTGAGACCCAAATAGTCATACGTGCACACTTGTTGTATGTTCCTTCAATTTCTATAGACGGTTTAGTAGAGTTTTTCCCCGAAGGAGAAATGACCATTACTTTTGTTTTATTCGTATTTATTGTAAACCTATCTATACACAAATTTCAGAATGTGCTTAGCTGTTTCTTTAAACCTGTAGGGGTAAGAGAGAGAAAGACTGCATAATCTGCAGACAGAAGTAAGGGGCACTTGTTTGATGTCGACTTCGAGCCATCTGTGGATGTGGCCATATCATGATCTAAAACCTCATTTATATAGGTGCAGGAAAGCAGTGGAGCTAAAACACACGGTTGGCGCATGCCCTTTTGAACTGCAATGGGTGTGGCCACCTCGCCACCAATCCCCCAATCTGACATCTGCTTATTATTCATGTTTAGTGTGCTCATGGCTGAGACGAGAAGTCCAGGTAAATCCAGCTTCTTCAAATTTTCCTATAGCCTCCCTCGTGGGGCTGCGTCAAAAGCTATATTAGAGCAATAAACACAGTGTACAACCGAATTTTCCACAAAACGACATATTTTGAATTAGCATGTATGCCATAAAGCATTGATCCATAGTGCTGCTCTTCTGATGAAAGCCTGCCCACAAGTGATTGATAACATTGTGTATGGCCACCCATTTGCCTAGCCTGATAACTGAAAGCTTTGTATAGCTCTTACCACAAACAAGTACCTGAAATCATCCACTATCTTAATTTATTGGTGCAGGAGCACGTGGAAATCCAAATGTGACAACCAAAAACAATCTCCCATACCATACCAGTGTATCACTAGATAATGCGTTTGTAGTTTATAGTTTATATTACAGTGAATTTTTTGAAATTGTATTTTCATTTTTCAAAGCAAAATTCTGTACATGATGTGGCAAACAACTGACACAAAAATCAATTATTTAGAAGAACAAATATCTCACCATATTTCTTACACCTCAGTCGTAACTCACACTCCTATATGATACCTGGCAAAATCACCACAAACCTAATACATTTCACAGTAAACAGATGTGCAAACAGTATTAATGTGCACATGGTGCATTACAGTGCAAAGGAAGTTACAATATATGTAAACAGTGACTGTATATGTGCCAGTCTAGCCACATCAGTTACGAACAATTTGCCCAAATGTTTATTTTTGCCTATGTCACAGCTTCAAACTGTGTGGCTATGGCTCAATTACTTCTTCAATCTTCTTATTGTGAAATAATACTTGCAGAAGGCCTACTTGAGTTTCGGCTGTTGGGCTTAGGTGTTTTACAGTAGACCCAGCCGTCATCAGGGAGACAAAATGTTTGAACATACACAGTGAACATAGTTTTACAATCAAGACAAATTTGTGTGTATTAACATAACAATTCCATTGATATATCATCACTAGTTCAGTTTCAAGAATACAATTTAGGTAAAACAATTATCTCTGCCCTGTGATGTTGGGAAACCAAGCTCCTGTGTCATCACATCAAAAATAGCACAACCGTGCAAGTAAGGGCACAAGGGAAGCACCCAGACTAAGCAGGAGAACACAATTTGATGTTGGGAAACACAAATAACAAACTCTCCTTACTGCTGCTCAAAAAGCACGTTTCAACAGTAAAACCTCAATTTAATGTATTGGGTAAAGTTGATGTTACCGCATTTCAAAGTGAGGGTGTGGGCTCCCCCGTACCTTTGTAATTCACTGGACTATTCCTCCCTCTTTACATGGCAACTCTAATGCCAAACTTCGATATCAATTTCCAGTTAGAGCTGTGCCAATGAAAAAACAACAAAAACCCAGAATACTCATTAATGACAATGGCATGTTCAGTGGCTCTCAACACTCAATAGCTGGACATCATGTACTAAACAAATAAGGCACTCATAGGGGACTCACCTCACACTTGAATTTAATTGTGAGTGTACCACTGGATTTCTGTTCTCCTGTCTATCATTTTAGGGTTGTGGCCTTTCCCTTGGCCTGTTCATTGAGATACATATCTGCAAGGTTAAATTGATGATTTAGAATCTCAAGCCAACAAGCTCAAGAGTGAGTATAATCAATGCTGCCTATTGTGCTAAATATTATTAGGAGCAGATTGATTTAAGTTATAGGCACAGAGCTTACCGATCTACATGGCCTGATCTGCAGACCATAATTGGCTCCAGCATGGCAGCATGGCATCACAGATGTATTTCCTGGCCTGGCGTTCGACGGCATTCATATGTGACGGTTCGGAACAATGGCTCCTCCCACCATCGTCTGGAGAAGCTCCTGCGTCACATGTTTTATTGGACCCCTTCCTTCCTTGTTACCGATATATATGCCGATGCCATCTTGGAGTGTGGCTCCATTGCGGCTAGTGCCTTGCTTTAATAACCATATAAGGTGAGGGGTGCAGAGGGGGAGTCGAAACATCCGGTTGTCCCTCTTTCCATTTACTGTAGCAGCATCATAGTACCAAGCCTACCAGATTTTTAGATGTGGTTATTCACATGTTTGGGCAAAAAGCTCCACTATCCGAAATGGTACATTTTAGATGCGGTTATTCACATGTTTGGGCAAAAAACTCCACTATCCGGAATGGTACATTTGTGTGCCAGCCAAGGGCATCATACCAAATTGGCAACATACTCTCTGACACCAGTGGTGACTGGCCCTAGATGATTGGTGAGAATAACAAGACTACAAGATCAATTGTCTGCTACTAAATGTATACTGTTGTATTTACCCGAGTGAAAAATAGTGCAGGATGTATTGTCTCATCACAGTGGCCCACTGAAGATCCTCATTGGATTTGGGGTTGTTTTACCGTGGCTCAAATGTCCTCGATGCAAATTACTGCATGAGAAATGTACGTTCTACATAAATGGTGGTGACCCCGGGGCCCAGAATCTCCCTGCCACCACGGAGGGAGTCCTCTTTCGTGCCCATCGACAGGACCCCCGTGAAACCTCCGACGAAGAAGAAAAAGGGGGGCAGGAGGTCGTCGTGGACTCGGCCTCAACCTCTGAGGAGGAGCTGATCGAAGTCTTAGGCCACGGCTCTGGCGTGGAAGAAGGCCATCCTGTCGGGAGGGACCCAGACGTGGAAGACGACGTGGGCGTCAAGGATGCCGACAGGGCTCCTGATCGCCCGTCGGATCTCCCTCAACCAGTGCCGCAAGACAACTCGGCGGCCATTTTGTTGGCTATACAGTCCTTATGCTCGGAGATAAGGACGAGACTGCCGTTACCACCAACGGAGGAACCGTTCCCGACGGGGGACCCGGAGCCAGGCCCTTCTGGGAGCCCTCCCCCTAAGAGAAGAAGGATTCACCCTCCACCTCCTTTTCAGCCATCGCGCCCTGTTCAGCCCTCCTCCCCTTCCACGACACGTGGGGATGATACGGGGACTGACACGGCCGCGACGGGTACAGACGACGAGGTTTACGACGAGGATCTCCCGTCGTCACCTCCCACCCGGGCTTCCCCGCCCGACGAGATTGGATCGTTTCACTCCATGATTGCCAGGGCATCCGAGCTTTTCCAGCTCTGCCCGGAAGAGAAGAAGAAGGAAGGTTTCCTTTACCAACAGCGCGAGACCAAGAGGAAGACGGTCCTCGCTGTACCTCTACTAGACGATATTTGGGATGAGGGCCTCGCCCTCCTCAAGAACCCATCCACGACGCCGGCTAGAAGGGATCGGTACGAGAAGAAGTACCGGGTCCCGGATGCAGCCCCCTGTGCCTTCGGGCACAGCCGACCCCGGACTCGGTCGTCTCCGCGGCGGCCAGGAAGAAAGCGGGGGGGGGGCAGCCTCTACGTCAACCTCCCCGCCGGACGGCGAGGGAAAGAAATTAGACACGATGGGACGCAGAGTCACCTCGTCGGCAGCGACGACGATTAAGGCGGCCAACGCCTTGGCTATCGTAGCCCGCTACGACAGGGAGTTGTGGTACAAACTGGCCCCCCTGCTGGACTTCCTATCAGACAACAAGAGGGCGGAAGCCCTAGAGATCTTGCAGGAAGGAGAGGTGGCGTCGGACCACGCCATTACGATTGTGACGGACATCGCTGACACTGGATTTCGCCAGTTGGGCAACGGCGTGTGCCTTAGGCGGCGTGGATGGCTCAAGGCTACTGACTTCCGTCAGGACCTGCAGACCAGAGTCTTGGACATGCCGTTCGACGGAAACAACCTGTTTGGGAAAACAGTGGACGATTCCCTTCAAGCCATAAAGGCGGACACGGAGACGGCCCGGGCTCTTGGGGTTCTCCAGCAACGGCGGCCGCCCTTTCGGAGCGGCGGAGGCAAACAGGGTGCCTCCAAAGGTTCCAGCGACGGATTTTCCACCTACCGTCAAGCAGCCCGTTCGTCGTCACAGGAAGCTTACAGGGGACGAGGCAAGTCAGGCGGACCCTGCCGTTGTCGCCAAGGAGGACAAGGCGGCAAAGCCTCGTCGAAGCAGGACTCAACCGGCCATCGAGTTGAGCCCCCACCGAAGCACCCCGGTGGGAGGCCGGCTGGCGAGCTTCGTCAGCGTGTGGGAGTCCATCTCCACCGACCCTTGGGTGCTGGACGCCCTAGCTCAGGGTCACGCGCTCGCGTTTCTAAAGAGATGCCCGCGCGTCCCCCCTGTGGCCAGGAAAGAACATCACGTCCCTCAACTTCTCTTGGAGGTAAAGGCGATGCTCAATAAGGGCGCCATCGAGCTCGTCCCAAAGAGGCTTCGGGGCTCCGGAGTTTACTCAAGATACTTCCTCGTGAAGAAGAAGACGGGAGGATGGCTTCCCATCCTGGACCTACGACGACTGAACAAATTCATCAAGGCACAGAAGTTCCGGATGGTCACCCTTCAACACGTCCTGGGTCAACTGGAGGAGGGCGATTTCCTGTCGTCGTTGGATTTGGAGGATGCCTACTTCCATATTCCCATCCTAAAGGGACACCGAAAGTTTCTCAGGTTCGTGGTCCCAGGGCGTCACTACCAGTTCAGAGCCCTTCCCTTCGGATTGAGGTCGGCACCCAGGGTGTTCACCAAGTGCCTCACACTGGTGGCGGCGCAGCTGCGCCGAGAGGGGATCCACGTCTACCCCTACCTGGACGACTGGCTCATCCGAGCAAAGACGAAGGAGCTCGCCGTGGAACACACGGCAAGGACCGTCCTACTACTCACGGACCTGGGATTCTCCATAAACTACGCCAAGTCCCACCTGGTGCCCGCACAAGAGGCTCTGTTTCTGGGAGCAAAGCTCGACACAGTGTCGCTTCTGGCCTCTCTGTCGGAGGAAAGGACGAGGGCCATCTTGGGCAAGGTGCAGCGGATGCTGGTTGCGGAGGCAGCCAGGGTGAGGTCCATCAAGTCCCTCCTCGGAATGATGTCTTCTTGCATTTATCTCATCTGCCTGTGCAGGCTCCGGATGCGCCCGTTGCAGGAATTCCTGGACGTGCGCTGGATCCAGACGACGGGCAGCTTCGAGGAGAGGATCACACTCGACGAGAGTTTCCGACGAGCGATCCAGTGGTGGGGCACCCGCGCGCATCTGACGGCGGGCATGGACTTCCAGACCCCCAGCCACCAGGAGACAGTGACCACGGATGCCTCCCTGGAAGGGTGGGGAGTGCACACTGAAAATCTGCACGCGAGAGGCCTTTGGCTTCCGACGGAGAAGTCCCTCCATATCAACGTCCTGGAGCTCCGTGCAGTGTTTTGGGCCCTCAGGTCCTTTCTTCCGTCCCTCAAGGGCAAGGTGGTGAGGATCGTCACTGACAACACCACCACCATGTTCTACATCAGGAAGCAGGACGGTACCAGATCCCCAGCCCTGTCCAAGGAGGCGCAGGATCTGTGGCATTGGGCCGTCGCCCAAGGGATGTTTCTGGTGCCGTTTCATCTGGCAGGAATAAAAAACACCATCGCCGACTCGCTCAGCAGAGAGCTGCGCTCGTGCCACGAGTGGGAACTACGACAGGATCTAGTGGACCGCCTCTTCCGACGGTGGGGCACTCCCCAGATCGATCTGTTTGCGACGGCGACGAACTCCAAGTGCCAGAGGTTCGCCAGCAGGTTTCCCCAGCCGAGGAGCATGGGCGATGCTTTCTCGTTCCACTGGGAGGGGCCGTTTCTATACGCGTTCCCTCCATTGCCATTGCTGATCCGGCTCATCAACCAGCTCAAGAGGTCACGGTGCAGGATGATCCTCGTCGCACCTGCGTGGCCGAGGCAGATATGGTTCCCGGACCTTCTTGACTTGTCAGCGTCCCCGTCAATCAAGCTGCCAGCGGACGCGGATCTTCTCTCCAGGGAAGGAGGCGCCATCCTCCATCACGACCCGAAGTCGCTGAACTTGCAGGCCTGGCTCCTGCAGCGTTAGAGTTTGGAGGATACGACATACCGGCCGACTGCAGAGAGGTTCTTGCAAAGGCCAGGGCGTCCTCAACTCTTAAATGCTATGGACACAAATGGAAGAGGTTCTCTGTCTGGTGCCACGCACAGAAGATTAACCCTCTACGGATTACGGCTCCCCAGGTACTGCCGTACCTTCTGACGCTGGCCAAGGCTGGACTGGCGCTCGCGTCCATCAAGATTCAACTTGCTGCAATCTCCCGATACACCAGAACCACAGGGCGGACATCTTTGTGGTCTCATCGTCTGGTGAAAGAATTCATGAAGGGACTGTTCAGATAGTTCCCGCCGGTGAAAGCTCCGGCCCCGGCGTGGGAGCTCAACGTGGTGCTGACCAACCTCATGGGACCTCCGTTCGAGCCTCTGCACTCGGCTCCGTTGAAGTTCTTGTCGTGGAAAACAGCGTTTCTTGTGGCCATCACCTCCGCACGAAGAGGGGAGAGATCCAGGCCCTTTCCTGCAAGCCCCCGTACTTGACTTTTCACAACACGAGGGTAGTGCTCAGGATGCACCCCTCCCTCATGCCCAAGGTGCCGTCGGACTTCCACCTCAACAAACCCTTGGTGTTGCCTGTTTTCTTCCCGTCGCCGGCCGAAAGGACTTTGCACTCGCTGGATGTGGCTAGAGCACTGAAGTTTTACGTGGACCGCACGAAGTGTTTTCGGAAGACGTCACCACTTTTTGTGAACTTTGGACCTGTCAATCAGGGGAAGTCTCTCTCAAAGGCCTCCATTTCCAGATGGCTCTCCGGCTGTATCATGTACTGTCATCGGTTGGCAAACCGACCACTGCCTGGCCGTCCGAGAGCCCATTCCACCAGAGCGATCGCAGCTACCACAGCGTTCCTATCTGGTGTGCCCTTGCTGGACATCTGCAGGGCTGCTACGTGGAGGTCGACGCACACCTTCACAAAATTCTACTGCGTCGATCGGGATTCCAGGGAGGAGTCCAGGGTCGGCCAAACTTTGCTGCGCAATCTGTTTGCCTAAGGTGAGCCTGGTGAGGAGGTAAGAAAAGCTTAATGTTGAGTTTGATGTAATGCTTAATGTTGAGCCTTTGCCACCTCCCGTGGTTGTGCATGTGTGTACTGCTATGTATTCTTTATTCATGAGCATGTGAATCCATGCCAGACCCCATGCTGGAGAAGGAACAAGTTACTTACCTGTAACTGTTGTTCTCCAGCATGGGTCTGGCATGGATTCACATGCGAACCCTCCTGCCTACCCCTCTGCGGCTCTTCACTTGGTCATACTGCCACTCACGTGCTACCAAATCTGAAGATGGCTGCCAGAGGCGGGGTTTAGGTAGAGGGCAGTCATTGGCTGTGGTCAGTATGATGCAGAGATCAGTGATTGGTTACTACTACGAAAGACAGATCAGAAACGAAACTGATACTGATTTTTTCTTTACCAAGGATTCCCAGCCTGACAACGGGGAATATTCATGAGCATGTGAATCCATGCCAGACCCATGCTGGAGAACAACAGTTACAGGTAAGTAACTTGTTCCTTATTTGGGTAAGGTAACACACGTTGCAATTCCGACATGGGTAGTGTCCCCAAATAGGGTGTCTCTGTAGATCCCATGAAGACTCTAGTGTTTTCCGAACAGGGCCCAACTGCTCCCATATTAAACTGTGAGTGGACAAATAGGTCTTTGATGTTTTTTTCCTTCCCTTAGTGCAAAAAGGAGCAGACTATTTGTAAAGCCAGTTGCTGTTACCACGTATAGTATTTCTTCACTATTTTTTTTTATTGTGTTTGTGTTCCTCCCAAAAGTGGTGACTCACACAAGCCGATCAGAGTTTTCCATATTTCTACCCTCTGTCAACAAAGCCTCCCTATTGGTAAATAAGGCTTGTTTGGTTGTATGCTTCACAGTATACGTGATAACCCCTCTCTGCCAAGTTAGACGCCCCGTTTTCAAAGTTTTCTTTAAAGGTGCAATTCCTCTGTAACCGTAGGAATTGCCCATACAGGATATTGTCCCTGAGCACCTTAGGGTGTTGGCCAGAGTACAATAAAAGTATGTTGCGCTCAGTACTTTTCCTTTATAGGTTGGTATACGTATAGCCATTGCAATAGACTATGGTCATGTCCATAAAAGGGATGGATTACTGGTTCATATGACATGTGAATTTAAGGTTAGGCTTACGTAAATTCAGCCACATACAAATATTCTTCCAATTCAACTGCTGTCCCCATCCAAACATGTAATCCAAAAATGTAATCTATAAAGCAGGCCCACTGATTAATTTTACTGCCAAACGGATTATGATAAATGTGGCACTCTTCAAAGTGTGACATGTAGATATTTGCTAGACTCAAGGCAAAGGAAGCCCCCATTGCGGTCCCTTTCGACTGCAAATACTGTTACCAAATGCAAAGAAATGATTGCATGGGGTCACATCCAATAAGTCCAAGATAATGTGATTCCGCTCATTATATGGTGTGGGTCTATCCTCGAGAAGATTGTGTATAATATCCAGCACCTCCCTTTGGAGAATATTTGTATAAAGGGAGGTGATGTCTAGAGTGGCCAATAAATTGGTTTCTGAATTGGATTACCAAATGGATTACTGCCGTTGTGTCCTTAATGAATGCCTGGGTAGCTGTGGCTAAAGGCTGTAGAAATGTATCTATATATTGGCCACTGGGTTCAAGACACGAGCCACAAAGTGAAACAATGGGCCTACCCGAGGGGCCAGTGGGGTCATTACTGTCCTTTGGTAACGCATTCCTGTCAGGCAAGGAACATAGCTTTGTTCTTATTTAGTAACCCACTCTCAATTGCATCCGTACAAAGCAACTGAAGAAGCCCCAACGGCTGGTCAGTGGGATCTATCTGAATTTGTTCATCATGTTCAGAATTTTCCAATAGAACCGAGACCATTCTGATGTATTGCATAGATCATACCAGCAACATCCAATATCCAGATTGGACGGAAATTGTTTGGATCGTTTCTTCCACCTTTTTTTATAAATGGTAAAAATGTTTGCCAATACCCTGGGTTTTCATACAGTGAATGAGGCTGCCAGTGAACACTTCTTGAAAATATGTTCATTTTAAAGAATTTTGCAGGGAATTTTTACAGACGCGTGGCCTTGTTATTTTTTTGAGCTAATATAGTTGTGTTTATTTCTTCAATCGTGAAGAAAGATAATCTTTGTAGACATTATTAATAACGGGGTCAGTTGTATTCTCAACAAATGGCTTTCTAGATTTGTGATAGTGCTCAAAGTGCTCCAGGAACATATGCTAAATGCAGTAATTTATGACACTTGATAGATGTGTATTATACAAGTTGATTTTTCTTGAGGTTTTAAACCCTAAACACGTGTCCTTAGGCCTTCTGAATTCACTTGGATGTGAATGCATTCCAAAGTTCGGGGCTTTGTATTTTTGCATGTGTGCAGTTTTTGCTTTTCTCGTATTTTTATGCTTGTTATTGGATACTAATCATGCTATGGTTGCAGAAATGTGTGAATTACAGTTGTGTCTTTAAAGTATAAAATCAGGCCTTGGAAATTGTTGCAATCTGAAAAATGTTCCTAGATGCAAGCAAATTTGTTCGCTCCTCACACTTTAAACAGGCATCAATTTTATCATGACAGTTTGCAAGATGTGCAATCCAACAGGGCATATACATTTGCAAATAGCACCTCCCTCACTCTTTCAGAAAGGCTTTTCTATGTTCAGTTTATTTTAGGCCATTATCTGGGCTGCATTTTCAGGGTAATATTTCTCCAGCATTGGATCTTTCATGGATTCACATGCTTAGAATATTCCCTGTTGTCAGGCTGGGAACCTCGGTATATTTATGAAAACGTTTTTTCTCAGAAAAAATCTGACACTTTTGTGTCCTATCAATGTCCTTTTGGGCTGCTTATGCATGACCCAATAGGACGTACAGTATAAATAGCCCCGCCCCGTGGCTCCCTTCAGATTTCAACCGTCTCCAAAGTAGCCGGGATCACCTCGTGTTCCTACTCTTTGTAAGGTTGTATTTTCTTTCCCTATGTCGGGGAAAGCGATGTTCTGCCCGTGTGCCACGTGTGGGATGAAGAAAGTGTACGAAGGAGATGGGCACATGGATTGCCTTTATTGTCTTTACCCCCATCACTCTGCGGACAACTGTGAGGTTTGCAAGGGGTTCTCGCAAAAGACATTGAAAAACCGTAATCGGTGTCTAATAACGTGGCTGAATGAAGGAGGCTACCGTCAGTCTGAGGTAGGATCAGTGCACAGTTTGACATTGAACAGGCCTAGTCCCCTGTAGTTCCTCGCAGCTCTGTTTCAGCGGAGCCTCTGGCAAGAAGCCACACCCTGAGGAAAAGAGTCGTTCCTCGTTGGGGAAAGCGAAAGACGCCCCTTCAACATCATCGAAGCATGGCCATGTGAACCAGGGCTGTCAAGGGAAATCTGCCTCTTCGTCTAAAAAGGACAAGAAAGACCCTTTAAGGAGATTTTCCTCAGGAGACCATCATAGGTCTTTCTCGGGTAGAGATTCGAAGACGCACCAGCCTAGAGAATCGAAAAAGGCGGGATCGCCTAAAGAGGCTGCGTCACAACTACCACTGCAGTCAGCGATAGTCCCGTCATCGACAGCTTCGCTACCGCCTGCGCAGTCAATACCCGCAGTAGCCTCGTCGACTCCGGCGGCGATGTTCGTGGAAGTAGCGCCTACATTTACATTGTCGTTGGTGGATCCTCCAGAGGTTTGGCAACCTGCAGTGTATGATACAGTTCTGCTGGATACCCTATTACAGCAGGAATCAGCTTGCTCGGTATTGTCGATGGAGGAGGAGCGGGAGCAGGTTGTTTGTCCAACGGATCTTGGTTTACAGGGCCTAGGCCCATCAACGGCCTCGGTGAAGCAAAATGCCCCCTCGTCATCGTCTCTGCTGAATCCACAATCACTATTGTCTTTACAAGTGTTGTCTACGCTGCAATCCCTCTTAAGCCAGTTAGATACATGGCTACCTGCCACGGGTACACCTCCAGGGATACCAGTAATACCTGTCGACGACGCTCCACAATCAACGTCAACGGCTGCTTTGCCAGCCTCCCGTCCGGTTAGTGAAGAACCAGCCCGGTCACAACCGGAGGAAGGTGAATTGCAAGATTCTGAATCAGATCAAGGGCCTAGAGACTCCTTCTTGGACATTTCATCATCGCCTTCGAGGGACCCTACATGGGAATCGGATGGAGAAGAGGAAGCTCCTAGAAGCCCGGCACAACCGTCAGCGCAAGATGACATTGGTTCCTTCCATGCCATGATGGCGAAAGCCTGTATCGAATTTGGTCTGACCCCAGAGGAAGAAAAGAAGGAAGGTTTCTTATTTGACCATATGGGGAAGAGGAGAAACTCAGTCTTCTCGGTTCCCATTCTGGACCATGTTTGGCAGGAAGGCTTGCGCACCATGCGTCATCCATTTCCGGAGCCGGCAATCAAGGGCAGGTTAGAAAAGAAGTTTAAAGCCCCGGACTCTACACCTAAGTGTTTGACCGTGCAACCGTCCCCAGAATCAGTAGTGTCAGTGGCGACTGGCAGAAAAGCTAGGTTGCAACACAAGTGCATGACACAGTGAAGCTAGAAGGCAGGATGCCTTTGGTAAGAAAGTCTTGGCAGTGGAAGCGACAATGGTCAAGGCAGCTAACATATTATCTATCATGGCGAGATATGACTGTGAAATGTGCCATCACTTGGCCCCAATCTTGGAACACCTGCCTGAGGAGCACAGGAAGGCAGCCATGCTCCTAGTGCGTGAGGGGGAAGAGGCATCAAACCACTTTATCAACATTGCTATGGATTTGGCGGAATCCGGATTCAAACAAATAAATAATGGAGTGGTGCTAAGAAGGCAAGCCTGGTTGAAATGTACAAACTTTAGGCCCGAAGTCCAGTATAAAGTGTTAGATATGCCATGTGAAGGTGAGCAGTTGTTCGGTTAGAAGGTCGACAACGCCCTTAAACACATGAAGGAAGATTCGGATACGGCAAGGTTGCTGGGTGCCTTACAAAGTGGACAAGCTTTTGGGCCCTTTCGCCCCTTGCGCAGAGCCTCTGGGAATTCCCAGTTCGCTGCTTCCAGGGATCGGAGTTTCCACAGATCTTCATACTCCTCCCAAGTGTACAGGCGAGCTGTCCAGGTGACACGAAGAAGCTGGGATTTCCAGGGGTCGAGGAGGAGAGGAGGGCAGTCTTCGTCCACCAAAAGTAAACAATCAAAGTCCCAACAATGACAATCTTCAGGAAGTCCTGGGAGGCAGAGTGGCTGGACATGGTAAAACTAGGCCACTCTTTGCAATTCAAGACCATACCATCTCAAATTCCACCTGTGTATTCGGTACAACCCCATCTTCACATATTACGGGAGGAGGTGCTGCTTATGGTGCAAAAAGGGGCTATAGAATTTGTTCCGGTGGCCGAGAGAGGCCTGGGAGTTTACTCCCGTTACTTTGTGGTCAAAAAGCCCAAAGACAAGTGGCAACCCATTCTAGACCTTCGAGCTCTCAACAAGACTCTGCAACGTCTGAAGTTCAAGATGCTTACGCTTCAAGAGGGCATCCGATCAATACGATTGGGGGATTTTCTGGCGTCGTTGGATTTACAAGACGTATTTTCCCACATACCTGTTCGTCGATGACACAGAAGATTCCTAAGGTTCGTGGTGGGTCAGAGTCATTACCAGTTCAAGGTGCTTCCATTCGGCCTAAAATCGTCTCCCAGGACGTTCACGAAATGTTTAGCTCCGGTGGCATCATGGCTTCGAAGAAAAGGTCACCACGTCTACCCTTACCTGGACGACTGGCTAATAAGAGGCTCGTCGCCGGCAGTGACGGAAGCAAGCCTGGAGGCCACCATGCAACTACTACAACGGTTAGGCTTTGCAATCAACTTCGAAAAATCCTTTCTGTCTCCCTCAAGGAGTTGGGGTTTTTGGGCGTGGAGTTCCAGACTCAATCAGGACTAGTGAAGCCTTCCTTGGCGAGAGTTCAAAAACTCAAACAAAGAGTGGAGGAGTGGAGAACTGGCACCAGGGTGTCAGTCAGACAATACATGTCGCTGCTAGGAGCCATGGCGTCATATATTCCGTTAGTGGACAACTGTTGTCTCTTCATCAGACCGATAAAGGAATTTCTGGCAAACCGATGGTCTCAAAGTCACGGATTGTGGTCCGCCAGATTGAAGATCAGCAGCGAGCTTCTAAAAGCACTTCAGTGGTGGCAACGTTCAGACAACCTGACGAGAGGAATGCCTCTGCTGGAACCGTAATTTCAATCGACAGTGGTGACGGATGCATCGCAAACAGGATGGGGAGCTCATCTGGGATCCCTGCAAGTTCAAGGGCGATGGTCCAAAGAGGAGTCGACCCTTCACATCAATGTGCTGGAACTGAGAGCAGTGCGTTGGGCTCTGATTAATCCCTGATTTCATTAATGTTATTTGTTATGTCACCTTTGAAGTCCTGCGTGTTAGTCTTAGCAATGCACGTAGATGGTGCAAGTTATGGTTGCTTAGCTTACTATAATGGGGGAATGTGCAGTGGTGTTTGGTTGCACTGTGAAGTGTAACATTCCTTTAGTGAAATCTTTTTACTGAATGTACATTTATATGTATGGCAGGGAAGGTAAAGAAAGCGGCTGAACAAGTGATGTTGTCATTGATGTGATCATTGACATTTGAGAAGACCTCTTTCATGGTCTGGGTGTTAGTTTTAGCAGTGCACAGGGGTGGCGGCAGGGTTGGGGGCTTAATTTACCGTAACTGTCGAATTTCAGGGGTTTTTCGGTTTTAATTTGAAGCAAAAAGGGGAGGTGGAAATTTTTTTTTGTGAAGTGTACAGGTTTTTGTTAGGTTAACTTAACCATAACGTCCCCTCAACAAAGTTTTTTTTGTAGTGAATTTCACTGGTTTTTGGGAGAGCAACTGAACCGTAACGTCCCCTTACCAAAGTGTGTTTTGTAGGGAATTGTACAGGTTTTTGGAAGGTGGAACTTAAGCATGAAATTGTGGCAATGAAGTTGGTGAGCAGAATATGCACTGCAATCATGTGATTTTGAGAGATATGTAGTATAATATATGTACTTGCCATCATTTAACATAGAACATACAGAACCCCCTCCCCATTGAGTTTAGAAAGGGACGGACTGAGCGCCTGCTTGCGGACGGGGGCGGACAGGATCAACATTACCCAAAGAGGCGGGGGGCTATCTGAAAATGTACTATTGTCTTACACAAAAAGTGTGAAACGGTTAAGAAGGGCATAAAGATATTGTAAGTAGTAATAAGTAAATATGGAAACCTGAAGGTGGGAAATGGAAACGACACATTTAATAACCATGTAGAATGAAGTGGATGGTACCAAAAAAAAAAAGAAAGGATGCCACAACTGTAATGACTTCACAGAAACTCGGCAGTCTGGAACCATAGTGGACGGACGCATTTGGACGAAGGGAGATTACAGCAAAAGAGTGAGTGCAGGTCATTTTTGTAATGTGGGTGTGGTTTTTTTTTGGTATGTGGTGCAGAAATAATTTCTTTCTGGTTTTTTTTTGATAACACATTTTATTATTTTATAAAATACAATACATACAAGACAGAAGAAGCTAAAGCTTAGTTAACACGGTCGATCACACAGTTATTCACATGTTTCCGATGGTTAGATCCTTCTTCTATAGAAAGTGACATGTTTGGCCTTTTAAGTCTGTTGGCTCCTATCAGTGGTTCAGTCCTTTATGTTACAACAGTTCATTAGGTGTCCCATGCTTTCCTGGTTATCTTCAGTTGTCCTCCCATCTTTGCCATATCTTACTCGCTTTCCCTGGGCATCCCCTGGTGGTGTACACTCTCGTCTCCATTGGGACACATATATCAACATATGTTACCCATTTCTCGTATTGTGGGGTCGAGGTGGAGCCCCATAGCTGGGCTAGATTTCTCTTGGCAAGCCCTGTGGCTGTCGCTAGCATGAGCTTCTCAAATCAGGATATCTCTATATCCGCGTCAATCCCAGTATTAAGAGTTTAGGATCCATCAGAATCTCTCGCCCAATTACTGTTGATAGCCTATCACAGCATTTTTGCCAAAAGTTCTGGATTTGTGGACATTCCCATAGGATATGGAAGAATGTTCCCTTCATTCGGTGGCAACGCAGACAGTTGGGATCTATCGCTCTCCCCCACCGGTGTAGGGCCTCCCTTGGGTAGTATACCCTGTGCAGGATCTTTAGTTGGACCAGTCTTATTCTGGCCGAAATTGCTGCTTCTCTGGGGAACATGAGTGCTGTGGCCCAGTCCTCTGGTTGTATTGGGCCTACATCTCTTTCCCATTTCTCTTTGAGATCCGTGAGTTCTAATTTGGCGAATGAAGTAATCACATTATACATTGTAGAGGTTACTTTTTTGCCAATTCGCTTCATAACTATGTTCCTTTCAATCGGGGTACACTCTGGCACGTCATGAAAGTCTATTTCGCTTGTGAGGAGTGCATGTCTCATCTGTGTATAGTGGAAGTGTTCTGTGGCTGGTAAGTTGTGTTTATCGCATAGATCTTGAAATGCTATTACTTCACCCTGGTGTATCATGTCTTCTAGTTTACCTATCCCGGCTACTTCCTAGGTTTCCGATTTGGGGAGTTCCTTAAGTTCTGGTAGGTGCCTGTTGCGCCACAGGGGTTGTTTGAGCATGACCTTCCCTTCCCTTCCCATCCCAAGTGTCTGTGTGCATCTATCCAGATCTGTGTTCTTTGGCCGATTGTTGTGCTCGGGGTTGGTCATGTTTTCCTTCGGTAGAGGCTCTCTAGTGGAGTAATCCCCTGCTCCCCCTGGCTGTCTGCTCTGATGTGTTAGTGTCGGATCATTATGTAGGATGTCATTTACCACTGACATCTGGGCTGCCCAGTAATAGGTTTGTAAATGGGGGAAGCCCGATACCACCCTCCCATACGGAGCGTTGCAGGGTCTTTAGTGCGATTCGAGGGTGTCCTCCTCCCCACAGCAGTTTTCTGAGTGTCATCTATTTTGTGGAATTCCATTTTTGGTATATATAATGGTGCATTCTGCAGGATGTATAGGAACCGGGGTAGGGCTAGCATTTTGAACAGGGCAGCTCTTCCCAGTAGAGTGAGTGGAAGGGACATCCAATGCCTCACGTCATTCACAAATCTATCTCTAATCGGATACAGGTTTTTAACTGCGTTTTGTGTGAGATCTGCTGTGATCTATATTCCGAGGTATCGGAATTGTTCTCTTTCAATTTTGTATGGGCAATCATCTATAGCTAATGCATCAGGGTTCTTGATCGGGAATAGCAGGGATTTGTTGTAATTCACTCTTAGCCCTCTAAATGCTCCATAGCTGTTTAATATGTTCGTGACTATGGGACATGAGACTGCTGGATCACTGAGATAGATGAGTAGATCATCAGCGTACAGGGATACTCTGTCCTCCCAATCTTGCGCCCAGTGAAACCCTCTTCAGGACTGTGACTCTCTCAGCATTATTGCAAGTGGTTCGATTGCTAATGCGAATAGCATCGCTGAGAGGGGGCAACCCTGTCTGGTTCCTTTACCCAATTTAATGCTGCGTGAGGACCAACCGTTCACCCTGATCTCAGCTGTTGGGGCTTTATATAGGAGTTTGACCCAGCTTGTGAAATGGTCACCAAATCCCATTTTACCCATTATGCCATATAATGCCTCCCACTGTATCGAGTCGAAGGCCTTCTCAAAATCGACAGTGAGGAGAGCTAAGGAATCTTGTAGGGTCAGTGCCCTTTCAATGGCGGTGTGGAGTCTGTGAATGTTCATTCTCGTGGATCTTTGTGGCATAAAGCCACATTGGTCCGGGTGAACAAGAAAGCTTATCACTGGCTGTAGTCTGTTGGCTAGTATTTTCGCCAATATCTTGGCTTCTGTGTTTGAGTGAGATCGGCCTATAAGAGCTGCATGCATCTGGCGGTTTGCCTTCCTTGTGTATTACCACTATATGGGCCTTTCTCAAGTCTGGCGGGAGTATTCCTTTCTCTCTTGCGTGCAAGAACATTTTTAGCATGTGAGGAGCTATTGCTCCGGTACCAATTTTCTTCCACGTCTCCACCGGGAAGCCATTGGATCCTGGGGTTTTTCCATTTTGGAGCTGGGAGATGGCTGCTGACAGTTCTTCCTCTGTTATTTCCGCTTCCAGACTCATGCTCTGTGCAGCCGTTAGTGCTGGAATATTAACCGTGTCCAGTATCCTTGGATCTGTCGGGGGCGTCAGAGAAGCGTATAGTGCCTCGTAGTATGTTGCAAAGGCATCCGCAATGCCTGGGTCAGTTGTTGTCCATTCTGTGTTTGTGATAGCAATGCGGCACACTTGGCGTTGACCTTCGTCTCTCTTCTCCAGCCACGCTAACATCTTGCCAGCCTTGTCTCCGGTCTCATAGTTTGGCTCTCATAGTTCTTTGGGCCTGTTTCGCACAGGTCAGTGCAACGTTGTGCAGCTTCTTTTGCGCCACTAGTAGGGATGCGTTGTCTTCTGCTGCTCCGGTGTTTGTGTATTTCTCCTCTGCGTGCTTCACCTCTGCGTCCGCATCTTCAACTTCTTGTCTATGTGCCTTTTTATGTGCAGCCGTCCAGCTCAGCACTTCGCCACGCAGTGTCGCTTTATATGCATCCCATATTATCCCTACATCACTAATTGAGTCCTGATTTAATTCAAAATATGTTGTAGACGCTTCCTGGATCTTTTCCGTTAGTTCTGAAAATCCTAGGTAGTATGCTTTCAGCCGCCAGTTCGGTGGGGGTTGGGGTCTCTCTGTCTCAAGCATCATTGTCAGTGGGGAGTGGTCTGATATCCCACGGGGGTGCAGCGTTGCTTCCATTACCTTGTGTATGTTTTCGCCGGGGAGAAAGAAATAATCTAGCCTAGACATTGACGCATGTGCGCCTGAGTGGAATGAGTATTGTTTCTTTGCTGGGTTGAGATTTCTCCAAGCATCTTTTAAGCCCAGTGCTGTCGTGAAGGTCGCGAGATTGGTTGGCACCATTGGGTTTCTTCCCCTTATATGTGTGCGGTCCTCTGTGACGTTCATTACCTCATTAAAGTCTCCACCCATCACCAGAGTTTCTGCTGTGTTATTGACTATGATCGGTGTGATATCTTCTATTGAGGCTGTTATGAGAGCTGGGGGTGAATAGATCACCATTATGGCAATGGATTGATTCCACAGTGCACCTTGTTTGAACACATATCTGCCTCCAGGGTCCTGGTTTATTTTAGTTATATCAATCGGGGTTCTTTTGTTTATTAGTATTAGTACTCCCCTCGAGCCCATGGAGAAACCTGCATGGATTGCCGTCCTGTATTTGGTTCTCTTGAAAAATTGGCACATTGTGCCTGCCAAGTGTGTTTTGGTGAGTAGCACTATATCTGGATCATGCCTGTTTATATATTATATAACTAGCCTCCTCTTGATGCTGTTTCCTAGCCCGTTCACATTCCATGTCATGAAGGTGAGTTTCTTAGCGTTGGTTCCCATTAAGTTCATTGCTCTTTGGTGCAGATCTTTGTGTGGGCAGACCTTGCTTCCTTAGGAGACCAATTTTGCGGATCCAATTTGAGGTGCCTTGTTGTCTAATTATGTTCGCTGTACTCTTTCGATCCGTGTTACTTCGAGTGCCTACTAGCAACTTGCTCAATTCCCAACTCGCCCTACCCATACTCCAACCCCAACTGAAGCATCTGTCACCCATCAAACAACATCTTTTAAAACTTAACTATTGATGCGTGCTTCTTGTCACTTTGGTATTAGGATACCGCAGTGTGCACTTGGTGCTGCGGGGGGGTTTGTGTTGTGGGGGGTCGTGGGCCACCAGCTTCTTTATGAGATGCGTTTACTTTCATCTGGTATGCTTCTCAGGTGGCTTTTACTTGAACCTGCGCAGTGGAACTTTGGTCCTTTCTTTGTTCATGTCTTGTGTTTATTCGTCTCTTCTCTGTGGATTTGCCTCCATTTCTTGTCGTGGTGGGTCTTCTGGTGGTGGATTGGGTCGTTGTCTATTTCTTCGGCCTTCCGGCTGATTCCACTGGCCCCAGTCTCCCTCCTGGTTACGCTCTGCCCAGGCCCATGCTTCTTTAGGGTCCGCGAAGTGTATCGTTTTGCTGTTGTGAAATATTTTAAGTTGTGCCGGGAATGGTAGACCATATTTCACATTCAATGTTTTGAGGCACCTCTTGAGGGGATCGAAGGATTGTCTCGGCTTCTGTACTTCTCTCGTGATGTCCGGGAAGAAGCCTATTTTGGAGCCATTATACGTTATCGTCCCTTTTGTCCTAGCCATATGTAGCACAGCGTCTCGATCCCTGTAATTGAGGATCTTAGCTATCACTGTCCGCGGTTGTCCTCCAGGAAGCGGTATGCCAGTTGGGACCCGATGCGCTCTTTCTATCGAGAATTTTTTTTTTTTTATAAGGTTTTGGGAGCAAATAAGTCTGCAATCCACTGCTCCAGGAAAAGTTCCAGGCTTGGTCCCTCAGTCTTTTCTGGCAAGCCAAAAAATACGATGTTGTTTCTCCTTGACCTGTCTTCTCCCTCCTCCACCCTATCTTCCAGCACTTTGATGCGTGCCAGTACCCTGTTCATTTGCTGGTTCATGCCCCTCAGTCCGTCTTCCGCGACAGATATCCGTGTCTCAGCTTCTCCGGTGCGGGACGAGAGCTTCTGGTGATCGTTGCACAGCTGGGAGACCTCTGCGCTGATGCCATCCATTTTGACTACCATGGACGCTCTCGAGTTGGAGATGGCGTTCATCACGTCTCTTAGGGATATATTCTCGTCAGGTTTTCGAATGTCGTCCTGTATGTTTGGTTCCGTTGACTGAGCTGGGGGGAGGTAGTATATTGCTCCATCGTGCTTTGATTGGGAGCTTTTTTAGCCCTTTCCTTGCCCATTACAACAATTGCGTGTTTGCCTGCTGCCGCTTCACTGTACAGGGATTATTGTCAGGGTTCGGAGCGCAAGTGTGGCGCGCTCTATGCTGTGGGCTCGTGGATTCTCAGCTGTTTTGTTCGTTGGTGCCTTTGCTTCTTGTCTGTTTGGGGTTCTGTTGTACTTGAGTGCTCTTGTTTGGCACAGCGTGCGTAGTTTGAGCAGCTCTGCCTGTGGAGTCGGAGACAAGACCGCAGTGTTCTCTCCTCCCGTCTTTGTGGGCAGACTTGGTGCAGAGGTTGCTTATGGGGAGTTTATCAATCTTTCTTCTGGTATTGCATGCTGATCATTTACCCCCCATTATTAGTGTTGGATGTACGCGCTTTCTTTTCCTGCCCCTGTTTCTCTCCCCGTTACTGGCCTTTCAATTTCGGGCCTGTTGGCCCCCTTTGTGCTCTTCGTGCCACAGCCTGGGTTTAGCTCCGTTTGTCCCTTGCTTTCTTGGAGCGGTCGTGGCTGTTGTTTGTTGGCTCCTTCCTGTCCTCCTGTGGGACCTTGTCTCCTCTCCTCTCCTCCCCTCCCTGCGGCAGCTCTCTGTTTGCTAGCCCATGGGCTATGCCAGCCTAATCCTTAGTGCAGTCAGATGGGGGGGAGGGGGAAAGCCCCTGCTCTTCCCTTCCCTTGTATCGTTTTAGTCCGCCCAACTCAGTGTCCGGTGCTCTCCCCCCCCTCTCTTACTCCTTTACCGGCCTGTTCTTGCACCGCCATGTGTTTTCCACCGAGATATCACGTCTCCATGCTTTGCCCGTTGGCCACGCACCCCAGCTCTTTCTGTTGTTTTGACTCAGAAATGGCTAGTACTTTGGAGTGGCTGGAGGAGTATTTCCCGCACAGTGAAATGTCTGAAAACAGCGACAACAATGGTACACATTGGTCTGCATATGGAGAATAGTGACCAGTATTTTAAAGGCATTTAACTTGTGATTTTTTTCAACAGACCAGGAAAGAAAAGAGGAAAGGGCAACAAACGAGATAGAAGAAGACAGGATAAAAAGGATAGTCGAAAAGAACAAGTTACTTCTTACCTGGTAACGTTCTTTTGATTGGATGTTCCTCCAACGTATTCCTCATTTTAGATGTATTCCATCCAGCTTTGCTGCTCTTCGGAAATATTTTCGGCAGAGGGTGCCGTGCGTCAATGTCGTTGAGTCGATAGTCCCTTGAGGGCCTCCGTCGAGAGCGACGTCATCGGGTGTATAAGTAGCATGCACGGCTCCCGTTGGCCTCAGTTCTGTTTTTCCCCTCTTTTGTATCTGTGATCTTGTACTGTTTTTGTAAATTGTGCCGGCAGACAGGTATCAGCCTAGCGAGATCTGAGATGGCAATAACCCGGAAAAAATCTACAGAGGGGTAGGTTGGTAGGGCGATGAGGAATACGTTGGAGGAACATCCAATCGAAAGAATGTTACCAGGTAAGAAGTAACTTGTTCTTCGAGTGGATTGTGTCCTCCAACGTATTCCTCATCTTAGATAGGCTTCCAAAGCAGTATTTTGCAAAGTTCCTCTGGAGGAGGGGTCAGATTTTTTTTTTTTTTTTAATGCCTTTAGATGGCAGAATAAAGCACTGCTTTTCCAAAAGTTAACTCCCTAGACTGGGAAGCATCCAGGTTATAGAATTTTGAGAAGGTGTGAAGCGAAGACCAATTTGCTGCTTCGCAAATGGACCTTATAGGGACACCTCTTTGAAGGGTCGTGGAAGAGGCGATGCCTATGGTGGAATGAGCGCTTAACCCTTCTGGTGGGTCTTTTTGTGCTAGTCTGTAGCATTCTGAAATACAAAGCACGAGCCAGCGTGAAATTGTTTTTGTTACTGATTGACCCAGTTTTCTTCCAGTGTAGCCTATAAACAACTGGTTGTCCACTCTAAGTCTAGAAAGCCTAGAGATGTAAAAGCTTAAAGCTCTTTTAGGGTCCAGTCTGTGTAGTCTTTCTTCCTCCTTAGAAGGATGAGGTGGAGGATAGAATGAGGGTAAAACAATTTTCTGATTTAAATGAAAATCAGATATTACCTTTGGTAAAAATGATGGTTTAACCCTCAACACAACTCTGTCCTTATCGAACACAGTATAGTGTGGCCCATAAGATAGTGCCTGCAATTCGCTCACTCTTCTTGCTGATGTTAGAGCAACTAAAAGGCTGTTTTCCATGTTAATAATCTTAATGGACACGTGTGCATAGGCTCAAAAGGGGCACACATTAAGAATTTTAATACCAAATTTAGATCCCAAATCGGTACTTGAAAAGGGTGAGGAGGAAACACATTAGTGAGACCTTTTATGAATTGTTATCAAAGGAATTTTGAAGTAGGAGCATTCTTCCGATGAGCACTCGAAGATGGAAAGCACCGCAAGTTAACTTTTTATATGATATGATATGGCATTTGTAACGCGCCTATACACAAGTGTTTCAAGGTGCGAAACTCAGACCTCTATGTGCTAGGGTCAGGAGGAAAGATAATACTTCCGGAATAGAACATAGAAAAGGATCCACATTCTTTTCTCTGCACCAGTTGCAAAACTTTTTCCAACGGCAACAGAATAGAGACTTTGTTGCTGGCCTTCTTGCTGAAAGCAACACCTCCATAACGTCATCTGGAAGGTTCCAATCCCTGTATCTCAGCCTTTCAGATACCAAGCATGAAGGTTGAGCGTTTTGACCTCTGGATGGAGAACCTGACCTTCCATTTGAGAGAGAAGGTTCTCTCTCTGAGTAAGACGTACTGGAGGACAGATGGACATGTCTAGAAGGTCCGGGTACCACGTTCTCCTGGCCCAATCCGGGGCAATTAGGATCGTGCGGCTCCAAAACCTTCTCAGCCTCCTGATGACCTGAGGAATGACGGGAATCGGAGGGAACGCGTACAGTAGTGGGAAATTCCACTCCACCATCAAAGCGTCCCCCAGGGCTCCTCTCGGGGGAAATTCCCTTGAGCAATACCTTTCGCATTTTCGGTTGATTCCGGTTGCAAACAGGTCTACTTGAGGGGTTCCCCAAAGGGCGAAGATCTCTTGAATGACTTCCTGAGCCAGTTCCCATTTGTGGGATACCGTGCTCTGCCTGCTCGGAGCATCTTCTGTCATATTCTCTTCCCCGGCCTTAAAGAGATTCCCTCCTGAATCGCCCAATACCAGAGCTGCATTGCCTCTCTGCACAGGGGTAGTGACCCCACGCCTCCTCTTTTGTTTAGGTAGTGCATGGCCACTGTGTTGTCTGTCATTATCAGGACATGCTTTCCCCTGACAGATGGCAGGAAGGCCTTCAGCGCTAGTCTGATTGCCCTCAGCACTAAAAGGTTGATATGTAGTTTGGACTCCGATGGAGACCAACGACCACTGATTGTCAAATCGTTGGCATGAGCTCCCCACCCCAGGAGTGAGGCGTCCGTCATTACTGTGATCTCCGGCCATGGTTGCCAAAAGGGTTCTCCTTTTAGAATGTTCTCTGTATAGGTCCACCATAAAAGGTCTTGTCTGACCTTGTTCGGAATCTGAAGATCTGTCATTTGACCCGAGAACTGGGACCACTTAGTCTTTAGGGCCCATTGAAGGGATCTCATCCTCAAGCATGCCTCTGGCACCAGGAAAATGCAGGATGCCATGAGGCCGAGCAACCTTAAAAAGTCGTAAGCCTGGAGATTTTGGGCATTTTGGAATTTGGAAACCATCTGAAGAATGTCTTGAGCCCTTGACTTGGGAGGTGAGCTCTTTCCCAAGGACGTGTCTAATACAGCTCCTATGTACTGAAGCTGTTGGGAAGGTGTCACCTGTGACTTCTTGAAATTGAGGGAGAAGCCCAGTTTGTGGAGGAAGTGGCAGGTGACTTTCAGATGATCCAGTGCTTGCTCAGCAGAGCGCGCTCTGATCAACCAATCGTCCAGGTAGGGGTAGACACGAATCCCCCCTCTCCTGAGGTGCGCTGCCACCACTACCATTAACTTGGTGAAGACCTCGGGGCGGAGGTCAACCCGAATGGCAGGACTCGAAACTGATAGTGTGAGTCGCCAACTACGAACCTCAGGTATTTTCTGTGTTTGAGATGAATCGGCACATGAAAATAAGCATCCTGGAGGTCCAATGACACCAACCAGTCCTGGAGTTGAAGGGCCTGAAGGATCCGAGAAAGGGTAACCATCTTGAACTTGTCCTTCCTGAGGAACTTGTTCAAGTTTCTTAAGTCCAAGATGGGTCTCAGTCCTCCGTCCTTATTGGGGATCAAAAAATACGGGGAGTACCAACCCTTGTTCCTCTCCGCTGCAGGTACTGGTTCTATAGCACCTTTCTCCAGCAGGGTTAGAACTTCCTGCTGTAGGAGCGGGTTTGAAAGTTTCAACGGGTGTCTCCCTGGTGGATTGCTTTGAGGTTTCTTTAGAAAAGGAAGGCAATAGTTTTGGGCTATTATTTCTAGAGCCCAAACATCTGAATTAATGGCTCGCCATTCTTGCAGATGCTGTGAAAGCCTGCCTCCTACAGGTGTTTTGTGGTGCAAGTAGTTTTGTGGCGGATGTTGCAGCTGCTGATGGCAAAAAGACTTCAGCTGAAGCTGCCTTAGCACGTTTTCCTCGTCCACCACAAGTGGCCTTTCTTTGGCCCCTTTGACTGGCCATTCCTCTCGTCTTCCCGTATGAGGTGTAATAACAATAGGATTGTCCCCTCCATGATTGCCCTTGCGCACGAAAAGCCTGAGGTTCCCTAATAGCAGCTCCTAAGGATTTTGCCGCTGCTTTTGAGGTCTGCAACCTCTCAAGGCTCTCGTCAGCCTTGTTGCCAAAAAGGTGAGACCCGTCAAAAGGCATGTTCAGGAGGCGGTTCTGTACGTCCAGTGCAAAACCCGACTTCCGTAACCACGCAAACCTGCGCATTACCGTGCTAGTCCCCATGGACCTGCTTACACTATTCGCAGTGTCCAATCCAGACTGAAGGGATTCTTGCATGGCCTCCTTTCCATCTCTAACGATGGCTAGGAAACCTTCCCTTTCTTCCCCTTCTGGTATGTGCTCCGCCGCCATTGCAGTGCACTCCCATAGAGTGTACGAAAATTTTGCCAAGGCACATGTGGAGTTGCCAGATTTTAATGCCATGCTCCCGGCTGAAAATACCTTCCGTGCCCAACCATCCACACGCTTATCGTCCCTGTCTGGAGGGATAGACGGGTACGCATGTTTGTTGGAAGCTGTGGCTGCCTGTATGACCAAACTCTCAGGAGTTGGATGTTTTGATAGATAGCCGGGGTCGTTACTGGCTGGGCGGTATTTTGATGCAAGGGATTTATTTACCGGAGGAATAGAATCCGGAGTTTCCCAATTCTTGGCCACCCTGTTTTGTAAGGCTACATGAAAAGGTAGTACTGGGTCTTCCGTGAGCCATGGTCCAAAATGTCTGTTAAATCGTCCTGGACGAATTGGGCTGGTGGTCTAGCTCATCCCAAGTAATCTACCACCTTGGTCATTAACTGACGGTAAGATGGACTGGCATGCTCTCCTGGATCTGGTCTACTGAAGTCATTCTCAGGAGAGGTGTCAATGCCACTTGCATTGTGCAAAGACTCCACCAAATCCCTCATTCTGCTTTCCTCTGAGATCAACCATTCTGGGACATTTGGGGTGCCATACTCCAATCCAAAAGGTACATTTTCCTGCTCAGATCTCTCCTGTTCCTCACAAATTGAAGTCAAGGATTTGAAAAACTCCTTTCTAGGGAAAGCCTTGAAAACCTTCTCTGGGAGAGGAGGAGGAAGAGGTGTAGTACCAGGCTCTGAAGGAATTACATGTTTTTTAACTTTTTCCTTCTCTTTTTCTGGTTGCCCTGGCTTGGTTGGAGCCTTTGGCGCCGAGGGTTTCAACGTCGATAAAGGCGTCGACGGCGTCGATGACATTGTGGTCGTCGACATGGTCTGCTTCGAGGGCGTCGAGGCGGCCTTCGACAGTTTCTCCTTCGAGGTGTTAAAGGTCTTGGACGGCGTCGGTGACCTTGAGCGGTCAACTTGAGCGTTTTTCGCTCAGCGTCCTGGAAGGTTCCCTATCCTTCCTTTTTACGATCACCTGGGCTCGAGGGCGAGCGAGTGTCGGAGCGATGATGCTCCCGGCCGGCTTCCGAAGAAGGCGCGGATCGAGGCTTCACTTTCTCAAACACCTCCATCATTTTGACCCTAAATGCTTCCCACTCTTCGGAAGACGAATGTTTTGTGGGGCATTTCATTTTCGGAGACTCGTCCGACGACGAGGTGGAGGGAGATCTATGGCGTCGTTTCTTCGACTTTTTCGACGAAGACGACGAGCGATGAGAATCGCTTTGAGATCGGGATCTATGCCTTTTTTGCGTCAAGGAGATTTTTCCCCATGGGGTCTCGACTCGACCCTAGAGCCTTTCCGATCCTTCCGACCTACCTGTAGCTTTCCTCTCCTTTCTCGCAAGGCCTTTCCCGTCATCGCCTGACACTTCAAACAGGCCTCCATGTCGTGGCCTTCCCTGAGACACCGCAAACACTTGCGGTGCGGGTCCGTGATCGACATTTTTGAGCCGCACGACTTGCATTTCTTAAAACCCGATCTCGGGGCCGTGGTCGTCATCGAGGACATAATTACTTCTCGTATATTTCCTGACAGAACTCGAGGCGCGCCGAATGTCCGAAGCAACGTACTGCGGAAAAACAGAACTGAGGCCAACGGGCACCGCGCGTGCTACTGATACACCCGATGACTTCGCCCTCGACGGAGGCCCTCGAGGGACTATCGACTCGATGACAGCGCCCTCTGCCAATAAAATTTCCAAAGAGCAGCAAAGCTGGGTGGAATACATCTAAGATGAGGAATACGTTGGAGGACACAATCCACTCGAATGGACGTTTTGAATGACAATTTTCAAAGTTTACGGGAGTTTGTGGAGGACGTTGTGAGAGGGAAAGTTCGGTACCATTGTCCCACCTGCACCTGCCCTGCTTCTCCATTCCCTAGTGACCCATCCCCAAACCTGCAACATGAAAATAGATGTTTCACATTCAGAGTGGCCCATATACTTTTTTTGCAAAGTTTGGTGTGGATTTGTCCAGGGGGAGCGGAGTTATAAGCCGCCCAAAAAAGTGTTCTTACTATGGAAACAGCAACTTAAAGTATAGTTCCGGGACTTTTTTTTTATTGTTCCTATGGTTCGGCCATGTGTTTTTAAGCATAAATCGGTAGATCGTAGAAAACTTTCCTATGGACCTTACCCGACTTTTCGTCCATTAACGCACTCGAAAACATCCGCCATTTTATGATAATCCTATCATTTCCCCCCATCGCCCTGGCTCCCCTGCTTTTGCGGCACTAAATCAAATCCCCCGCCCCTGAAACAGACTTGATCAAAACATTCATATTCCCCGCCTCTATCCGTGGCGTGACTGAGCTGCGTAGGCAAACGCGCCCAGGCGTCTTCTACGCGACTCCACACAGAACCAGGAAATCAACACAGATGAGCTCACACAACACAGCGCGCCACAATTGGGAATATGAAACTGTACTTTTAAATTAAACCGCAAGATTGTAAATTTGGTAAAGTACATTTATTTGACATCAAATGTTTTGAGAATATTCAGCGATTTGCATTTTTATTTGCTCACGTTCCAAAAAGTTCGTTTCGAGGCACACGATGTTCCTTTGCTGTACACAGGGTCTTAGATCATCTCACAGTACAGCGCCACAATTCGGAATATGAAACTGTGGTTTAAAAGCAAACGGCAAGATTGTACATTTGGCAAAGTACATTTATTTGACATCAAATGTTTTGAGAATATTCAGCGATTTGCATTTTTATTTGCTCACGTTCCGAAAAGTTCGTTTCGAGGCACACGATGTTCCTTTGCTGTACACAGGGTTTTAGATCAATGAATTTTTATTTGCTCTCGATCCAAAATATTTCGTCTTGAGGCAAGCGATGTTCGTGTGCAGTAGACAGGGTGTTGGTTTACGATAAAATAAGCTCTTCGGTCGCACTGATAATCGCATGGCTGTTCCAACAACGAGGCACTAGGCCACCACAACGGTCTGTATGTTGCATCTAGCCGTTAGTACCGCGTAAGGGCATACTTGTACTTGGCGATCGTCCCACAAAATGGTCAGGGTGCTAACGTTGTTCACGCGGAGAAGCAATTGGCGATTATAGAAGCCATCCGCCGGTGTCTGGTACTCGTGACACAGACAATAATGGACGATGTATCTATTTGAAAAACAGAAAAAAAGGAAATTAGTCTCACCATCAGATCTTTATTAAAATTATTCATTTTATATATTAGGTCTGGAAATTATTTCATAGCTAGGACAGTGCAACTGGGTTTTATACGTCAAGGGGGGGCTGTAGGATACTGAGACAGTCCCCCAGTACAGGGGTTGACAGGGAGTGCAGGTGGAGAGTGGAAGGGCCCAGGACCGAGGTCGCAGACAGTGGACCAGTTGTAGCAGGGGAGAGGAGACGGTACAAAACAATATGCCACATAGAATGAACAAGTACAACTTAACCCGTCTTTAAAGCTACTGTATAGTAATTAAATTTTGGTATAAACTCATCTAAAGAGTTACTTACATTATATTTGCATTTTCCATTGTGTCTGTGCGTAGGGCAGCCCCGAAATACCACTCCTTCTATGCCGACGTTTTATTTCTTCTAATGAACGAACATGAAATGGCTTTCGTTTCTGAAATTATATTCATTATCGTTTCTTACGTGGTCCCGGCCTGTCAAGGTCAAATAACAATAGAACCTTATACTGGGTCGTGGGCCATTCTGGCACCCGAGAAAAAATCAAAGCAGCTGACCTTCACTTTGAACGAACACACATTCCTAGTTAGCTACATTCAGTGTAAGGCCGTCTTACAGGACTTGAAATTTACACTCCATCTTTTATTTTGTCTGCGTGCTTTGCAGCCCCACAGAACCATAAATACGGAGACATTCTATATTTTTTGAAAAATCATTTATATTACTGTTTGGTTTAATTTAATGCACAAATGAACAAGGTTGGATAGATAAACATATTCAATGGGCCTGCGACATGAGGAGACTCGAGAGAACAGACAATCAAATTACAATCATTTAAACCGTGATGTGTATTTCTCAATGAGCTCTGCTTTAGGTGGACATGGAACAGAGGCAATGTTGGGTGGCAATGCAGTTGTCACCTGCACAGGTTCGTTCACAACTCCATTTATGTGCCTATCTAGGACGTCAACAATAAGTCTCTCAATAAACTCATATTGCATATCCTCAAACACTGGTTTGATCACCCATTGTTTACTTCTTTTAGTGAAGGCCTTATTGTAGCGAAGCGTCCCTAAAGTTCCGGTCGTCCTACTTTGTTGACGGCCGACATTATGGTTATGTGCCAAGACCGCTAAAAGAGTCCGATTTATCATGCCCTCCATGCCAAAATGCAATCGTTTTGGCCTGTACTTTAGGCACATATTGTGGAACACCTCCAAATCTCCTGTGTGGCAGAATTCCGTGAGTCCCCTCAAAGCTTTTGTTATAGTTTTATCAAATACAATCTTTTCAATGGCTTTGTGAGTGGGTGATGAAGGAATCAACCACTTCTTCTTCCGTGCCTCCTCTGTGGACAAATGGCCATGTTCACAATTGTGGAAATGTTGGTTCGTGTTCCAGCTGTGCACGTTTGTACAGTGTAGCATTACTGACCGCCATTTTTCCAGTAGAATTTCCAACGACCCTCCACATGTTTTTGAGCTCCACCAAAGATGGTTGCTGATTGACTTGGACCACTGTGAAATACCTTGCATATCTTTTTTTTTTATATTTTTGTACTCTTCTCTCATTGTCTTGGCAATTGAAACGTGTCTGTCCGTGGCTATCAGGTCGATCACCATTCCCCGTGATTGTAGTTCTTGCAATGATGCTACAAAGCCAACTTTCTCCATGGCCACTGAGGATGTACTTTGTGACACCTGCACGACCACCGAACTCACAATTTTCTTACTTTCCATGTCCTGAAAGTGGTAGGTGCAGTACTTGGCTGAAAATCCTGGGCTGTCGCACTGTCCATCACCGGCTAGCCTGAACCGTTTGCCCGCGAATGTACTATCAATAGACATTTTTTCCATTCTCCAAGCTTCGCTAATGGCTGGAAATAGATAATCGGTTTGGTATTTGTAGAACTGAGTTTTCGCAATGAAATGGATTCCCACAAACTGAAAGAAAGACTCTAATTTTTTAAAACTTGAACCACTAAAATGTGCAGCCGCTGCACAAAGTAGATTGCCTGCTGGCAGTTGTCCCAGCATGGGTTGTGCAGACCATGAGAAAGGATGATATTTTGTACAGGTGGCATGTATTTTAAGGTTAGTGCCTCGAATTGCACGAGTCACATTAATCAATGGCTCCCCACATACTTCCCCACCTACCGAATGCCCACATTTCAACCGAATAATAATATCAATCAAACAACTATCGAATACAATGAATTTGGCCTCTTTCCTTATACTGTCACTCTGCATCCCAGCTGGTTCGGCCTGTAACGTTGAGGACATGTCACTCACATGAAAGGTAGAATCTCTGATATCGTCTTCCGCTATGTTCAGTGATATTGAAGGTGTTTCATTGTAGTCCACTTCATTCTCTTCCATTGCAACATCTGTTCCTTCTCCGGCAATGGGTGAATAGGACAATTTCTTCAACTTTCTCACGGTCATAGTTTTTGCGGGTGTGGATTCTGTGAATTTATCTCCAACTGCATCCGAACTACCAGGAGGACATTCACTATCAATGGCTGCATGTGGTATAGCTCCGTTGTCAATCACTTCATATTCTTCCCATTGGCACGATGCATCTCCAGTCTCAAGTCCCTGCCAAAAGGTTTGACAAGCAACATCTCTCGTTCGCTTCACTGTCTGTGTAGATCTAGTTCGTACACCCACTCGCAACTAGAGGACAGATTGGAAAAGGGATGTTCAGTTTAAACACAACTTACAGTATTGAACTATTAACAGTGAAAAACAACATAATATAGTGACCAGGACACTAACCTTCTTTTGCTTTCTTTTCTTTGAAACTTTCTTGCCTCGAACTTCAACATCAGGACGCTGTTGCTCCGACTCGTGTGTGCATGTCTCCACTTCCTCTTGCGCTGCAACGACTACATTTTCATGATAAGCACATCCATCACGCACTGACGCTCCATCGACTCCCTGAAACATAGAACTTTCATTAGTATGTATAATAATATCGAAAACACAAAATGTACTTGGGGACCAATACCCACGTACATCTCAATAGCAAAACACGAATGAACGCTTTGTGTAGAACATTCAAACGACAATTATTCACGCATTGTTGATCTAGTTAGATGGAACTGTCAAGATCCATACCTCGGGCTCCTCATAGACTTCCATTGATGGTATTATTGAAGATGATGCTTCAGTGACTCCCTGAAACACAGTAATTGCATTAGTATGGTTTTCTATTTTGATAAAAAGAACAGAAACTTTGTGCAGGCGTGAACGGCTCATCTAAATAGACCTGCACAAATGATCAGTTGTCTAAAATAAATAATGGATATGTAAATATGAATCGATTTGCTTGATCGTTGGAAGTGTCACCACCCAGAGATCTGCATCAACTACTAGGGGTGATGTTCTTGTAGAAGAAGCTCCGTCATCTCCCTGAAACATAGTACTTACGTTAATAAAGAAGGAAGTATAGCGGATGTAATCACGTCATATGATTTCGCTTGATCGAACTGTCAGTATCCATACCTCGAAATGCATAAGAACATCAAGGGACGATGTAACTGCGGTGCACACTTCTGCAAGCTGTTGCGCCGACCCGTAACTGCATGCTCCCCCTTCTTCTTGGACTAATGCTCCATCGACTCCCTGAAACATAGGACTTTCATTAGTAATGAACACAAAATTGAAAAAAGAAGACACATAGGAGGGCGACGGAACTGTCCTGAAACGTACCTCGAGCATCTGAGTGACATCAACGGTAGTCGTCAATACGTTGGACTCCTCAGCATCTCCCTGAAAGACAGTACTTGCATTATTTTGGATAACAATAATTATAACTGAAAACAAAGACTAGAGGACGAGTACAAGGGTGTACCATTAGGTAACATAATTACACGATAAATTAAAACTATTGATTTACATGCCTAAACAAGTCAGTGGCAGAATAGCCAAGTAAGATTACCCGATAGGCGCTTGAAGTGGCTGATGACTGCAATAACGACACGGATGGAGAATCTTCCGCCTTCATATTGAGTGGATACATAAATGGGGAAATTATTGTTAGCTAATGCTACACACTACCGCAAGGCCAAGAGATAAATACGTAAACTTGACTCACCAGTGGAGGGATGTGGACGAATAGAGTGGGAATAGCGGTTGAGAGCAATTTTCGCCTCGCTCGCGGTGTGTTCTTCTTTATTAGCAATGATGTGGAGTACATGTCAGAGGTAAAGTGCCTGCTGCAGATGCGGTATCGATCACCCCTCTTGTCCGCAAAGACCTCTAGGACTCTACTTTCAAGCTCAGACGGTGGATATCCGCAATATCGGACCCATTCTCTTATGTGATCTATTGTCTTAGGGAAAACATGCATTATAGTACCTTCAGATTTATTATGGGTCTTCGAAGGGCAACCGCCAATGGAACAGGCAGGCATTGTGGAAAGTTCTGAAAAGTAAAGATCAACAATTCTCTATGAATACCAATGTAAACTCAGAACATGTGACTAGTTCCTTGCATGTACTGTCTTGAACGAAAAGAAATTGGACGCAAAATGATTATGGTACATGGCCTTACCTTGACGAACAAACAGTTAGATGCAGGGATCAGAGTAGTTTCTTGTCGTAGAACAGGGAGCAGTTCACAGGTTGCAAACTGACGAGTTTCCTCGAAGTGGTCACGGAAGTTCACAGAGACGAAGAGCAGATAACCAGCACCTTCACGGGTTGACTAGCAAAGCGCAAAGAAGTGCTCATTAGAAATATGAAGTGGGTTATAAAGAATTCGAAACAGGGGTGTGTTTGTGAATGAATGACGTGTATATGTCGTGGCATTATGTGGATTGCAGGGGGCCATCCAGCGTGAGGGGGGATGCTTGGCAGGAGACACGGGGTCTGGAGGTAGACATGGGAACAACAACCCATGCTCTATAGACCACTTTGAAGTGTACATGGTCTTTGGCACCTCTTGGCCTTTATCGCTCCCTGACTGCTCCAGTTGCCAGCACAAGTACCCCGGTGCGAACTGCCTTTGATAGGGCGGGGGGTGGATTGGGGCGGTGGTCGTGCAGACAAGACACAGGAAGACTCGTGAATGGAGACACACTTATGTGGATTGCAGGGGGCCGTCCAGCGTGAGGGGGGATGCTTGGCAGGAGACACGGGGTCTGGAGGTAGACATGGGAACAACAACCCATGCTCTATAGACCACTTTGAAGTGTACATGGTCTTTGGCACCTCTTGGCCTTTATCGCTCACTGACTGCTCCAGTTGCCAGCACAAGTACCCCGGTGCGAACTGCCTTTGATAGGGCGGGGGGTGGATTGGGGCGGTGGTCGTGCAGACAAGACACAGGAAGACTCGTGAATGGGTGCACACTTATGTGGATTGCAGGGGGCCGTCCAGCGTGAGGGGGGATGCTTGGCAGGAGACACGGGGTATGGAGGTAGACATGGGAACAACAACCCATGCTCTATAGACCACTTTGAAGTGTACATGGTCTTTGGCACCTCTTGGCCTTTATCGCTCCCTGACTGCTCCAGTTGCCAGCACAAGTACCCCGGTGCGAACTGCCTTTGATAGGGCGGGGGGTGGATTGGGGCGGTGGTCGTGCAGACAAGACACAGGAAGACTCGTGAATGGAGACACACTTATGTGGATTGCAGGGGGCCGTCCAGCGTGAGGGGGGATGCTTGGCAGGGACACGGGGTCTGGAGGTAGACATGGGAACAACAACCCATGCTCTATAGACCACTTTGAAGTGTACATGGTCTTTGGCACCTCTCGGCCTTTATCGCTCCCTGACTGCTCCAGTTGCCAGCACAAGTACCCCGGTGCGAACTGCCTTTGATAGGGCGGGGGGTGGATTGGGGCGGTGGTCGTGCAGACAAGACTCGTTTGCCGCAGGGCCTCACCAAGGAGAGGCCATCTAACTGCATGTAAGAGGCTGGCTGCAGGATCTAGTACATGGAAGGCAGGGGGGTGAGTTTATAAATACCTCACCCTCCCAGGAGAATATATGGGTGCAGTTCACCCTGGAGACCCTGGATGCCTAGGCAGTTAGTCAGCAGCAGGCTGGCCTGTGGTGGCAAGGCGGCACGGGCCAGAGGTGGTCATCTCTGTACCCGGTGCCCAAAAGGATGATTTATTATGATCAACCATATTTACCTATAACCATGTTTTGTATCAATAAAATACAACGGCCTTCCTTTTATTGCCAACGCTTGAACAAATCAAAACAACCATTGTTAAAATATATATTGGGTTTTATTTTGGATCTTAATTTCAATTGAACATAAATAATAAACATTACACATTGTAAATTTGCGGTTGCAGCACATCCAGGGAAAATCCGCGGTATTGTCCACTGTCGCTGGGGAAATGTTGTCTAATGGCAAGTACCGCACAGGCAGGTATTACTCTCCGAACGCAGTGTCCGAGCCTCCCGTGAAGCCACCAAGTGAAGCAACGATAGGCCACCAGCCTGTACCACCTGTGAAAATGAAAGATGCAAACTGTATTAAAATGACAAAACTTTCTTATCACTGTCGATTCAGGTAAAAAATGTCATTCTGCTTTGAAAAAAATTCTATCTAGAAAATGCACAATATGGAACCAATTTACATGCATTCGAATGATATGTAGATGTAATTTTATATGTGGGAGACGACCATGACATAGTAGTGGCATCACTGACATCACAACCAGAGTATACTTACTCGTTACTCGGATTACGCGGACGAACAGTGCCGCGAAGTTCGTGCATAAGCACCATCATCATCCTCAACACCGCCCGTGAGAGGCAGGCTTCCCTGAACTCTGGCAGCTCAGTGATGCATTGCGGACTTGGCTCGCCTTCCGAAATGTAGGCCAGGCATCCCGAGTTTTCTCGGCAGCAGCAGTTCTCCTCCTCAGTTGGCACTAGCTCGCACCGATTGCACGTGCACCAGGTGGAGACGCCGTCCATGCGACATGGTCCAGGCTCTTCATCCGTTGACTGGTCCTGCCAACTGCCGTCCGAATCCCCATCGTTTTCGCGTGCTTGCCTTTCCAGTAGTTCTTCCTCGGTGTACTCGGGCTCGTACATATACAGCATTATTGTAGCCATTGTGTGGTAAAGAAAGTAAAATAATTTATAGCGGTGGCACTGGTATCTGTTCACACGGGCTACAATCAACGAAGGTAGCTGACCAGAGCACAGAAACGAGTCACAGAATACTCAAAGTAACACAGAGAGAGGAATGGATTCGAAAATCTGCTGCTGTGTGTTGTGAAACGGTCTGTTTATACTTATTGAGGAAAGAGGCGTCCTGCCATTTCCATGGCGACACTTCATTAGCTGAGGCGCAGCGATTGTTGACACGAAACGGGAAATGGGCGGTACGCGTCTGCTGATGTCAGGCTCAGGGGCGGGGGATTTGATTTAGTGCCGCAAAAGCAGGTGAGCCAGGGCGATGGGGGGAAATGATAGGATTATCATAAAATGGCGGATGTTTTCGAGTGCGTTAATGGACGAAAAGTCGGGTAAGGTCCATAGGAAAGTTTTCTACGATCTACCGATTTATGCTTAAAAACACATGGCCGAACCATAGGAACAATAAAAAAAAAGTCCCGGAACTATCCTTTAACCATAACTACATGGCCACTATTGTGGCCAGGTAATTACATGGCCTGCGGTAGCGGGCATGTGGTTATGGTTAAGTTGCTCAACTCATAGGAAGTACACTTTTTGGGCGGCTTATAACTTCGCTCCCCGTGGACGAATCGTCCAAACTTTGCAAAAAAAGTATATGGCCCACTCTGAATTATTTTGCCAAGTTTGGTGAGGTTTCGTCAAGGGGTGGGGTAAAGTTGTAGGGGGCTCCCACATTTTATTTTCCATAGACCAAATGGGAAAAAACTTTGCTCACACCTACAGCCCAAACCGCTGGATGGATTTGCACCAAATTTGTGGCAGGAGCGGCGGCTTGGTCCCGAAAGCGTGCTTTTGTTAATTTGCTGTAAATCCGTCCAGTAGTTTTGTTTAAAACGACCAAAAAGTAAGTAAACAAAAATGTGTGATATCTGTGTCCGGTCCGTGGACACAACTCCCTGTTCGGTCCGCGGACAGGGCTCTGATTGGCTTAGAAGGCAACGTGGTGTCCGCGGACATCGGACACGCCCACTGATTGGTTGGTGAAAAGTGTGAAGTGCGTCAGATTTTTGGAAACGCCCGCCATCTTGGATTAGCAGACAGCGGCCGTTGTACACGGACATCGCAGTAAAAACATATTAAAAAACACAACATTGCACTTGTCAAACTTAGCAAATAATCTCTGTGGAGGCGAGGGGTGATGAGTATGGGATATGGCTGCAAGTCCTGTGAAGTTCGCGGACACCTCTGAATTACAGGGTTGGTGAAAAGGAGTTCTTGGATGGCTTATAACTTTGGCACCACTTAATGAAACTGCATGAAATGTTGCAATTCTATTCTCCGCTTGATTCTGGATTGGTTTTTAAAGTTTGGTGGGATTCTGTCAAGAGGTGGCAAAATTAGAGGGGGGGGTCCCAAAAGAATGTAAAGGCTTATAAATGTGGCGCCATTTGACGAATCTACACAAAGGTTTGCAAAAAGACTATAGATCTAGATATGAATGTTTTTTCAAAGTTTGGTGTGATTCTGTCAAGATTAGGGGGGGTCCCAACATTTTGTAAAGGCTTATAAATGTGGTGCAATTTGATGAATCTATTCAAACGTTTGCAAAAGATTTTAGATCTAGATATAAATATTTTTGTAAAGTCTGAATGGATTTTGTCAAGTGGGGGCTAAGTTATGTGACTATTATATGTGCATACATTTGACACTTTTGAAAAAATAAAACGGGTGGATTTCCAGCAAACTTGTGTAAGGAGTATTGGCAAGGACCTTAAAGCATGATTTTGCAAATGTGCCCGTGTTTTATTTTTTGACAAGTGTCATAATGTAGGTACAAACATAGTGATATACCTTTGGTGACTGAGGTGTAGCCTGTGTCCATGGGCAGTGGCCACATTGTCTGGGTCATGATCCGGACAATCTGGCTACTGGCCATGACCACGAGAGGCAACAAATGGGGTTAAAGTGCCCATGTCCATCTGGTCCCAACTTTGTGGTAAAGTTATTCGAAAGTGGGATTGCTTTGAAAGGGAAGAAAAATGTGCTTGTGGTAACATGGTCATAGGGTTCTCTCTTCGCCTTCGGCTGGCTGCCTACTAAAGCGAAGAGGAGCCCTGTATGGGACCCTGCCTTCCCTTTCCATGGTGGCCATCTTGGAAAGGATTTTTCTTCCTACACCGGGACGCTTCACAAAACATATAATCGGATAGTCCATGTCTTAGCAGGCGTCCCGGTGTAGGAAGAAAAATCCTTATTTATTTTTTTTAGCATCCAAGGTTCCCGCTTTGGGAACCTGGTTTGCCAATGGCCTTCATCCCCCACTGCAGTGGCTGGAATGGGGGGATAATAATCCAGAGACCTCGTTATCCAACTTCACTTCGCTTGGGCTAATAACTTGGGCTGCCGGATTGGTATCCAATGTTCCAGTCCATGGAACGGGGGATGAAAGCCACAATATTCTCATTAGCATAACACAAAATGCTAATGGAAATGTTGGAAAATCTTATTGAGTCTATGTACTTTACTGAGAAATGTAAGTAGATGGAGACTATACCTTTTTTTTAGTTCTATTTTTTAACTGTGAAAGGTGGTTCCTAACGGAACATTTCTTTTGTTGTTTTTTGATGTATTTATTTTTTTGGCAGGAGACTTTAGAACGAAAGGTGGGGAGGGAAAAGAGGGAAGAGGGACCAAGCACTAATATGAAGGGGCACGTGGACAGGGTAAGATGTTGCACATGTGTTACTTCTAAAGTAGGGGGCAGTGTTTCTTATGCTCCTTGATTACCGCTTCAAAAGCACTTTGAAAATGATTCCCTCTGCAGAATGTTATGTTGTAATATGTACAGAGGACTGTTGTCTTAAAAAAAATATGGATCAACAGCCTCTTTTATTGCTTGCAAGGTAGCTGGTGGGATTTTGTCTTCCACAGAAGTAGGCTGTGTTGTTACAGTATTGGTTGAGGAAGATCAAGTGGAGTAGGATAGCCTTCTACTCGCTAAGAAAGGAACAACCTTTCTGAGATCATTGCAGTCATTGGATTTGGAGTGGCAGCACATGGAGATGGTCCCATAGGAGTACTGTCCCAGGAGTCTGCGACTGCATAAATAGCAGTTTTGCTAACATTCTTCCAAGTATGTAATGTGTACTAGATTGTTAATGGATAATGAGTAAGAACAGGTGTAGGAGCTGTGTAAGGGAAATTTTGAAGTTGAAAGTTCCTATATCAGTAGAAAATCAGTTCCGAACTGTCGGCGAAGCACGAATCTAATCACGAATTGCAGACGCGTTCTTGGACATGTCATCATGCCGCGCTCCAGCGTATGGTCACGTGGCGCTGTCAGGAATGTCTGCGATGAAGTCAGATGTTCTTGGACGTCTACAGACGCAAAATCAGTTGAAAAAAGTGTATAGAAGTGTTAAAAATGATGCTAGAAGGTGGGAAATAGGAGAGTTTTAAGGTGAACTTTGTAAATTGCACACAAATATTGCTATATTTGGTAAGTATGATATTAGTACGTTCTAGGGAAAATAGCGTATACTGGTAAAAAAACCCATGAAATTCACAGAAAAAACTTTGTTAAAGGGACGGCATGGTTAAGTTGCACTAATAAAAACCTATAAAATTCACTGACATTTTTTTTTTTAAAGGGACGTTATGGTTAAGTTGCACTAATGAAAACCTATGAAATGTATTGAAAAAACTTTGTTAAAGGGACATTATGGTTACAAGTAAAACCGAAAAAAACTCAGAAATTCGCCAGTTATGGTAAGCTAAGCAACCATAACTCGCACCACCACTGTGTACTGCTAAGACTAACACCCAGGACATCAAGTTGCCAAACGAAGAAAATTTCTATTTAAAAATGTCCACTTTTATTTAAGACATGTCGTAAAAAAAAGGAGAGAAACACGGTACAGTGCGTTTTGTAGCGCACCCGCCCACTACTTGTTCACGTGCATGCAGGGTCGGCAATAGTGACCCTGTAGTTCTGGTTAAGTGGGCTTTCCCATAGGAAGAGCACTTTTTGGGTGGCTTATGACTTTGGAGTGGTTTGGCCTATAGGCACAAAACTTTACATAGAAAATATAAACCCATCTTAGGTGCAGTTTCATCAAGGTTATGTAAAGTTATAAAGGAATACCGAAAATGTTCGAAAACCGGATAGAACTACATGGGAAAAAGAATTTGCTTGTGGCTACAACCCAAACCGCTGGATGGATTTGCCCCAAACTTGTGCAAAGAGTGGCAGCCTGGTCCTGAAGGTATGCTTTGTAAGGACTTTGAAACATGATTGTTACAGATTAGTGATGTCATCAATGATGCCAGTTGTGATGTCATCATTTATTTAGTGGGTGTTAGTATGAGCAGTGCATAGCGGAACGCGAGCTATGTTCTTTGGTTATTGGATTTTGCACTGACAACAGTTTTTCAATGAATTTCAAAGGTTTTTATTGGAGCAAATTGATCAATAAGGCCCTTTAATAAGGCTTATGTTGGAATTCCTACCTGAATGAGAAGCTTTTAAAGTTGGTACTGTTGGCAAATCTTTACAAAACGGGGCAAAAAAGCATTGACAAGACTCTGAAATTGTATGGAATGGTTCATCATGTTCTATCAAGATGGGGCAAAGTTATAAGTGGGGGCGGGTTGCGCAAAACATGTGTTTTTATTGCAGTTCCCCATAGTGCAAACTATGCTGTCACCTAAAGCCTGTGCCACTGGATGGATTTGTGCCAACATTTGTGGAGGAGCGGACACCTGTTCCTGAAAGTGAACATCTGTCCGGCTGTTTGTTTTAAATCTGCCCACTCTGAATGGATTGTTTCCTAAACATGTTTTCCAAGCAGATTCTGTCGTTGTTCAGAGACTGTTTGCTGGTTTGTATACCCCGTGCTGTTAACATTTTAAAAAGGGGTATCTTGCCGCCCTGGGCTTGCAGCTCTCTGCGGTGCCCCTTACTTTCGTCGTAAGGAGAGATGGGCAGCAAAGGAGTGGACTGTAGGAATCCTTGCCACAGGCAAAGTAGCCACTGGGCATGGCCAATGGGCCGTCTCTTAGCAAAATTGCCAGTGGGCATGGTTTGGCATGAGTCTAGGGCATTGGGCAATGGCCATGACCTATGCACAGTGTCCAATGGGATTTACTGCAGCATATTACCAGTTGGCACAATGGTTGTCAAGAGGTGCCTGAACATGAGCAACATGGAACTGGGTATTGTCACAGACTATAGCCTGAGGGCACATGGGGTGGTGTAGGAGTACCTGTAGTGGTTACAGGCAATGCACTCTGGATACAGCAGGTGGCCTAAAGGTGCCTTGACCATGCCCTTTGGCCACAGTACTTGGAAGTGCCCACGACATGGCCACGCCTAGTGAGCACATTATGTATATTACAGTATGTCAGATTGTCTGCCATCACTCAACATCTGAACGCGGATTGTTTGCCAGTGTCTTCTCTTCTAGATTAGGTATTCTGTGGTATGAATGCCATATGGTTGCAGCACTTAGTCCTACACACTCACATGAGAAAACCTAAGAATTTCATATTATCTTACGTTTGCATCATTTAGTATTGCGATGTGAGGTGCAGATGAGACTGCACTGAGGACCTGATTCAAAGCCGGGACTGTGACGCTTGTGGTTTCTCTGCAGTGATTCTACTAGTCTTATGAATGGAGCCAGTGGCAAAGATGCGCCTGACGGCATCCAACTTACATTGCTGTAATACCACCTGTGAATGTGTATTGAGTACTGGCAAAACGTACCCATTCTGTGGACAGCCATGACAACGCACTCATCAATTGTTGAAAATCAATGACCTTGTAGGTTGGTTTTCCGATTTCCTTATCGCTTGATGTGCTTTGCACTCTGAAGTAAACTGCACTGAGAATGGGTGTGCGTAGCTGGCTGACATACACCTGTAGAGGAGGTCCCAAATAAAGCCTGAACTCCCATCGCCCATTTTGAAGTGCCAGGAACATTTACACCAAAATATGTGACGTATGATGAGCAAATAAACCAGCAAAGAGCCACAGTAGGACTCTGCCCAGTACCCATCAGAAGAGCAACACCTATTGAAGTACCAATCACCAGACAACTATGGACAGTAGGGTATCCATTGAGAAAACCCTACCAAAAAATGAGATGAAATGAAGATTGCCTAAGTATCGTCCCGGAAGAAACAACAAAGGTCTTAATGGAAGATGAATGGTGACATCAAAAGAACCCGGACGGACTCACACATGACGAACTAAGAATGGCACAAGGAGACAAAACGCCATGAGAAAAGAGATTGTGAGCTTAAAGTGATAGAAAACTATCATAGCATAAGAGAGTTAAGCTTGAATCAGAATGAAGATATTCAACCAGCTAACGCCTGTTCATATGCTTGAAACCGCAAGAAAGTTAAGAAAACAGTGCGGTTTGCTATGCTAAGTAGAAAAACAGCACGGCAAGTGCCATTGTACATAATCTACTTCAAAACTAAGCACATTATTATAAGTGCGTTTCCACTTTACACAAAAAGCCCAATCAACTCATGTTACTAGAGGCCAAACAAGACAAGATTCATATTCTAGCAAAATGAGAAGAGACGGCTGAATCGAAACTCAGCAGATGCAGCTCATGCCAAAAGAGCCAAGGTCATACCAATAGAAGGAACGAACAGTAACTACATCTAATTGAAACCTAAGATTATCCTGTCTCTGAAAGGTCAAAATAAGGAAGTGTAGGCAGGTGGCAAGCCGAATAAGAATTAAATGCACAAATCGCGAGAAACTACGCAAATTCACGGTGTCTGCATCACGTGACCATCCGAGCGAGGAGAAGCACAAGTTCACACCTACGCTTGGCATCCGCCCAGGAGGAGATATCGGACCTTTCCCAGACAGAAGATGCAGTTTCGAGGCCAACCACAGTAACATAATTGACACATTGTTGTTGAAGTGATGTTAGATTGTAACCTTAATTGGAGGCAGGCCGGGTAGCTGAGGGGGCACCCTGCACCTGTCTGACCATTCTGCGTGCTGCTAAGTAAAGGGGAAATGTATGCATTGGGTTGGTGCCAACCCAATCACAATGGACCAAATAATCTAGGGTCCTATAGTTAATAGAACCAATGGGACATCATACTTTTGGTGACGTCTACAGCAGTCATTTTGAAGGAAAGGCTTAGACGCCCACCTGACAGTGTTTTACCCAATCCCTCCACTCTGTTACCATATACAGATATAGCACCTATATTAAAGTTACCTTTTCCGAACCAATAGAAATGCTTATTAACATTTGAGTGTTAGACGTCACTTATGACGAATTTTCAGTATAAATTATGTGTTTTTTATGAAGTTCATTGGAGTTGAACGGGACAGACTATCGCATCACTGCTGATGGCCATGACTCCCTGTTTTTTGTACTTATCATTAAACCGACTCCCTTTGCCAAACCATTGAGTTGTCCTTATTGATTGGTGTTGGAGTAATACATCTGCACCCCCATCCATCTCAAGGTGTAGCTATCTCATCTTAAAGTACTCTCGGAGCAAACCTCGGCTATATGGGCCGGCCGGGGGTCGCCTGAGTACACTTGGTAGCAGAGATTAGATGGTTATCGATTATTGATTTGAATAAGACACCTATTGACCGTCGACATAAAGTAACTGTAGGTCTTCGGCAGTATCACGAGTCCTTTGCCATTCGGCTGAGTAGACTGTGCAGTTCCCCGTAGACAATGGTAGCGTAAAGAGAATGCAGTCAGGACCTGAAGGGACCCGTGTTCCCCACGCTTCCCTACCCATTCCTACGGGCAGCTGAACGGGCGAAAAACCAAAGAAGGCAGTGACAAAGGCGGTGATACCGAGGGTCCAGAGAAGGACCATGCGAATGGTGAGTGAAACAAGACTAATGTTCTGGTAGAAGTGCATGCTTTAGAACAAGTAATGGGAAAAGGTAACGGAGGGAGGCAGGAGAAAAAACGAAATATAGTTAGAAGTAGAGAAGACTGCGTGTATATATATTTCTGAGGCTTGTGGAATCTGCTTAGATCACATGCTGTGCATAGGCCGACATCTAGTGGAAGCTGCGGAGTATTACAGTTTGTTTTTCGAAACTCGAAAATGGGCGTCGACACAGTGCGTGCCAGTAATACTATCCCTAGTGTGACGTCCCCTGTACCCATAATCCCTCACACATCTAGGACCCTCAGATTGTTTTTTTCCACCATACTGGTCGGAAGCATTTCGCAGAGTTCCCTGGCCTAGGCAATATTGATAATTTTACCCCTTTCTCCACCCCAACGTCGAGATACCGAATTTCTACACTCGACGCCAGATCGGAGAGGATTTCGACCGTTGGCTGCACGATGGATTTGGGCCTCGAGGCTTCCGTCTCGGCCCGGGCCTGGGCCGCTGGCCTCTGCCCTGCAAGTAGGGAGAGTGGGGGGTGGTCATACTCTACACTCTTGTAATATATAGAATCACTTATATATTCCTACATTTACCAGCCCGCTGCCACAAGGTGCGTATGGAGGGTGCCCCTTTCCAATTCTGCCCCAAGTGCAATCGCAAATACCCTTGGGTCGACAGGCACGCCACGTGCAAACTCTGCTTGTCGAGGGACCACCCCGAGGCAAATTGCAGAGCCTGTAGTAGGTTTAAGCCTAAAACACTTAAGGACCGTTCAATCAAGCGTTATGCCCACCATGCCAGGAGTCAAGAGGTCATGGCAGCGGAGGGCGCCTTAAGCGATGGCAGCGACGCCGTACTTTCGGACGGCGAGGGCTTTATGGCGTCGAAAGACAGCCGAGCGCAAGTCCCCGACCTCGGAAGGTCGACCAGCAGGCCGGCTATGGGGAACCCCCCCGGCGACACGAGCGCTTCCCATGACACTTCCACAAAGCACATAAAGTCCAACCGAGACTCAACGCGCACGTCGAGTTCTCGGAAAGAGGCACATAGAGCACGATCCGAATAGGCGTCCTCTGGGCGCTCTCGATCTAGATCGTCGCACGACGCCAGGCAACCATCCACTATTGCCAAGAGTGCCTCGCTCCCTAAGGTCACGGAAGTTCGATCGCCGGAAGACGAAGACGACTTCCACCCTCAGGCCGCACTCCAAGAGTCGGCGCCCGCAGACCGAATTACTACGGATCCCGAACCCCTACCTCCACGCTCGAAGGATAGGGTCAATACCCCCGAACCTCGACGCCAGGCGTCAAAAAGCTCAGAGGGCCCTAAAACACACGGGAAACACTTCTCCAGTCAAGGGGAGGGAAGGAAACAGCAAAGGAAGCAGTCTCTACCCACTTCCAAGGCCGTAGAACACTCCACTCCTCAAAAACAGAAAGACAAGTCCATGTCTTCTGATAACACCAAAACCCCTGCACAGGCTACCAAGTCTAGTCAGGATAAGTTTGAAAAACTCCCAGAAAGGGTCATTCCCAGTTCCAGAGAATGGACCAGTGTTGACATAGATAGGGTAATGTCAAGAATGTCATCTTTGGCAGATTTTTATGCAAAAAACCCAGAGCACTTTCTTGCTTATACTCCCGACGGGTCAGCACCCTCTGGCTCTAAGGATCCTATACCTCCAAGTACAAGTTCCCACTTTGAGACACCAACAGGGTCTTTAGACCCCTTCTACGTCCAGCCCTACTCTCATTACCAGGGAGAGACATCCTTTGTTGAGGATCCAGATTTGGGCATGGTGGAGGAACACACTGGGACAGGTGTAGGGGAGGAGTAGTCCAAAAGACCCCCCCCTTGCCTACATCTCCACCCCGGGTGAGGGCCATGACTCATCGGGCGTTCCCTCCTACCACCAGGGCCCAGGTGGTGGATGGCTCACCTTCTGAAGACATTGCCCGCACGTATTAAATCTAGCTAGGCCTCAGAAACCATTTTCTGTCTGCTAAAGATGGTGTGAGCCCAGCGCGCTGCAGTGCGGCCCCCACCTTCAGAGAGTTCCAGTCCTCCCTGTCTCCGCAGCACCATGGTAGATCCGCTGCAAGCATGTTTCCACTAACAAGACGGGCATGATCTAGCGTAATACATTAACATTGTAACAGTTCACCTTCCGCAGCGTATCGCTGCTCCCACAATGACCCGGTCAGCAAGGCCTGGGCGATGGGAAAATCTGTAGAATGGTCATCTGCTGAAAGCAGACAGGTACCCAAATATGAATGTAAGAAACCACTTTTAACGCATGTATCCTCTCCATACAACCACTCCTACTAAAGAAATCTGTGAAATAGTGTAATTATCGTACATGACACCAACCGTGAAGGACCCACACCCCTGCAGGGGTGTACAAATGTTAAAAGCATTTCCGGGGGATTATTCTTCATAAGTACCACTGGAAGCCCCACGCCCCGCGGTCCCGTACCACAACTGAACTGATGCTGCTAGAGTACACAAGAAAACGAATGTAACCATACCCATGACACATGTGAAGAGTGTGCGAGAATGCACTCGTCACACGTGTATGTCTAGGCCCCTCATGTGCCATCTCCGCCACGCACAGTGGCGGGTTACTTTCTATGTACTCCACGAACCCAAAAACTACCTCACTCACTGCAAATATATATGCATATAACTAAATACTGTAGTTGTTAAGACATAGTGTATGAATAAGGTGCTCAGACTGGGTATAATCGAAACACATCCAGAAAAGTTTAAATGCATGTTTCAAAATGATTTGAATAAGTATTATAGAGTGTTCAAATGTTTGTGATGTTTTTACCTAAAATCGGCAACACACGAGGGAGATACCTTTGTGAACTGCATGCAAGCCCGTTTCCCCTCCCACCCTGCGAAGGCTGCCAAGACATGAGAGCAGAGGCCCGTGCTGCGCTACTCCGCCTCCCCCAACCAGACTGGAGCCGCTTCAAAGATTTGTAGCCCCCTCTGCAGCAGCCAAGGCCACGGCCCGCCACCTGCACTATTTACAGCACAGCAGTAAACCTCTGCCTGAACACACACTTCTAACGGCGCCCCCTCGTAAACCCCACAGCCCACCGGATCATCTTAGAATTATGGCCCTGTGCAACCAGGACACCCAACACTTTGACAACACACAGCGGAACATCCATAACAACTTCTAACAAGGCAGAAAGACCTGCACCGCCCGTCCCAGGCCCTGAAGCTTAGCCCCTCGACCTATAGCCCCGGTCAACAGGACACTGGTAACCATGTCCTGACGTATTACCTCCAGACCCCTCACAAGGTACATTCCTCCTGTGTTGCATTAACCTGTAGAATAACCTATTGGAAGATTTACTAAAGAAGATAATATTGCAATGACTGAATGACTGCGGTGTGCATGGCCCAGGGCAAATAAGTCAGGAAAGGACATTCATCTCTGACACTGGCCACGAAGGCACAACAACACCGCCCGGATGAACTCTGCCAACCTGCCAGGCCCAGCCCAACCCACGAGGCTGACCAGTGACGTCCTCCAGCCACGGCCAACCACATCGCAGCAGCACCTATAGTTAGTCGTCGCCACCCAATCCCATTGAACTTGTGCCCCCTATAGTGTGTAGGTTCTTATGACGTTTTTTGTAAATATATACGCCTGTCTTTGCTATTGTTGGACAGAGCGCTCTTGGAGTCTTGCACAGTTCTTTGCATGCCCTATTCTGATTGATAAACTCCCATTTAACATCACCCGCACTCTGTCTTGGCTTGATTCCCAATTTGGGAGAGTCCTTTATTGTCTCTCATTGCGGGGAGGATCGTGCTGGTTGGTGACGCGTGCCTTCAGTGTTGACCCCGAAAGCGTGATCATTATTATTATTATTTTTTCCCGATCTAACATTACCGTCCCCTTTTGGCACGAGAATCTCCGGTCGAAAAGGGATACGCACGGTGAGCCGGCTCCGGGATGCTGCCCGCCAACGGCGACCGGTACACTAAGAAGTGCGCACTCAATAGAGAGAGGGTACGGGATCCCGGTTGAAAAATCCCCTTTGAGTACCGCTCGCCGGGGCTGACTGTTGAGCTGACGGCAACACTGCCTGGACGGACCCAGTTTCGGAGACTATCGGTTCAAGACGGGCACGTGAGTACTGAGTGTGAGCGATTGTAAAGGGAGTGGGGGAAGAGGTGTAGGACAGGGAACGAAGAGGGGGTACGCAGATCTACTAAGGATCATCTTAAATTTTCCTTGCTTTTTCTTTGCATATGGCCATTAGGATTAAGAGGTGAATAAGAGATAAAAAGTGAACCTAGCTCCGAAAGGGGGTGGAAGGCGGCGCCGCATAGTGCTATCTTGACTAGTACTGGGAATATATGAAGAAGTGGAATATAAGATAAAAGTGTTCAGCAAAAGGGGGCTCTGAGAATATATTAGTGACCACTATTACTTCTTTCTTTTCTTTTCTTTAGGGGTAGGGGGAGAATAAAAAGTGAGATTAGCACAAACTTAGGGGGAAAGTAAGAGAAAAAGAGTCCTACTAGAATGGGGGAGAGCAGGCTAATATATATATATGCGCATCCATATATCAAATAAGACGGACAGGGACAGCCGGCTAAGGAGGAAAAGGGAGGGCAGCTTGAATGGTGAATTGAGTGGTACCAAGAGGTGTGTGCACCTCGTATGTATCAGAAGACAATTTGATGTTGTGAATGTGTAAAACGGTTATAAATGTATAATAGTTAAATGGTCATGGTAAGTGTGACCGGATAAATCTTTTTTGAAGACAACGTTGATACAGTGAAGTGAGTGGGTACCTTTTGATTTCCGGGTTGATATTGTCAAAATAAATGATGGGTTGCTCTTGTATGTGCCCCCCAAAGAGAACAGAGTAGACACTGTGTACACCCAGTCTTGTATTGTGCAGTCAGGGGGGAGAGCCCAAAGGAGCCCAATATTGAATGTGAAGTAAAATACGAAAAATAATATTGATACTACATTTACATTGTAGTTGCAAACACACAGAGATACACAAGCACTAGGAGGGCACAGAGATGGGGGCTGAAAACACCCTTATCACATATTTGTAAGAATCTCCCAGGGTACGCGGAGCGGATTAAGAAATATCACGACCAATGGATAACCGAGTTGAAGGGAGAGGGGTTACCCCAGAGAGGGAGGGTCATTTGATAAAAGTGTTCTGGATATGGTGGCCACATGCATTTATTTGAAGTACAAGGGGAAGCAGTTGCAAAATAGGAGGGAAATATTAGATCTTTGGAGGTTATTTGAAGAGATACCACCGCCTAAAACACCAGCATTAAATCCTGATCTCCCGTCCACCACAGACAATCCACTAATGATACAGAAAGATGTCAAAGAATTGTCAAGTGTAGCGCCACCAGTAGAGGTAATAAGTTTGTACCCGATATTAAACAAGCCTGTACCCGCAGAAGGATACAGTGACCCCACATATGTGCCTCCACCGACAACTACTACACCCCACCGGCCCACGGCACCCCCACCATATGAAAGTACGAGGGAGCGAGGCCAGGCGAGTACACAAAGGGTGGACATAGAGAAACTCACAGATGATTTACAGTCAAGACTCTCAATAGCAAAAGATGAGCTCTCGAGGATAAAAGACATGTGTGGACAAACAGCACTTAATGCGGCTAGATCAAGGCGCACGTCTAGAGCGCCAAGTGAGAATAGAAAACCTGAAGAGGGGTGGAAAAAAGGTGAGATACTGTTCAGAATTGAAGAAGAACCGACACGAATAATTGAAATAGGGACACGAGAGGGAGATACTGACAATGAAGAAAGGCCTATAGGGGACAGAGAGGAATTACTATGTGACATAAGGGACGAGTTAGAAGAAAGTGACAGGTTGAGCATGGCTATGGGAGGGGGAAGCGAAGAGGGGGATGGTACATGTTCAATGAGAACCCTGGATGATGAGTGGACGGGGAGATTAAGGAACAGAGTGGGGAAAATGGCATCACTGGGAACATCAGCAGCCAAAACGGGTCCGGATGCAACGACGAAAGGAAGGCTACAGCTCCCGTTGATACACAGGGGAGGAGGGAGGCCTAACTATATCCCATGGGCGCAGATGGATAAAGCCAATTTATTAAAGCTATTGCCCCCGTTATCAGGAGGGGCAAGTAAGTGGATATACGCCTTTGAGAAACACACTGCTGGGGTCCCCCTAGCTATAGGAGATGTGAAGAGTTTGCTCGTATCAGCAGTGGGCGATCAGGCTGAAAGAGTATGGGTTAAAGCCGGTTTCCCGGGAGTAACGTTAGACTGTGACCGCCATGATGGGGCCTCCTTTAACACAGTGCGTGCCAGGGTGTGGGATGCCTTACGTGAAACATTCCCAGATACACCAGACTTACAGTCAGTGATGCAGTGTACAATGAATGACGGGGAGGAGGCTATGGATTACATTTTCCGGGTCCAAGAGATGTGGAGAGCTGAAACGGGCACGCCCTGGTATCAATCGACATCTTTATTTTACTTCATTATCAAAAGAGGGCTCCCAAAGGAAGTGCAGAAGGCGCTCGACAAGATAGCAGGTATTGAAGCAAAGGGATGGCCAGAAATTCAGAGCATAATAGTACACCATTGTAAACGAATCAAGGAGAGGGAGAAGGAGGTGGCGCAGAAAGGATTGGCAGACGAGGCAAAGTTAGTACAGACAAAGTTGGTGAAGGTTGCAGCAGCAGTAGCCGCGCTCCCACACAGCAGGGAGGGAGATGATGAGGAGGAGGGGCTGATAGCACTACAAGGAAGGGTGGCAACTAATTGGGCGGGAGCAGGACAGCGGCAGTGGAATGAGCAGGAGCAAGGCGGAGGTCCGCAGTGGCAAGAGTGGACCCCTCGAGGGGGACGAGGTGGGTACAGGGGCCGAAGAGGAGGTGGATCAGGGTACGGGGGAATGGGAGGAAATGGATGGCAAGGTCCTAGAGGTGCGCAAGGAAGTTGCTGGAACTGCGGGAGATGGGGGCATTACTCCAGAGAGTGCAGAAGCAGACCCAACAACGGGTTCCAAGAGGTAGAACAATATGGCCATCCCCACCCGGGAAGCCCATATGGTCTACCAATGGGACAACAGCACCTAACAAACCCAGGCCAAGGTAATGCTGGCCAGCAACAGGGACCCCAGTATAGAACACAGAACCACCCACAAAACAATGACAGTATGCAATACACGCAAGGTAACCCTTTCGCGACAACAGCAAACGGGGCCCCCGCACCAGCACCTTACAACGGCATGTCAGTGGTTTCAGGAAGTGTCTTTAATGAGGGGGGGGCGATGAGACACCCCGCATAGGACAGCCCACAGAGAACACTTGCGTGTCCAGTTCTATCTACCACCTACAATGCAGCAGAGGAACCATTGGTAGGGGCGCAGATAGGAGACAAGCAGTTCATATTCATGGTTGATTCGGGAGCGGAGAAATCATGTATCAGAGAGGGCCGGTTCCCGTTATCTAACCGGAAGTTAGAGACGCAGGGGTTCTCTGGGGCTGTAATTGAAGTTCCTTACACAGAAGCTTTGGATGTAACAGTGGGGGGTAAAACTGTGAAGGCACCCTTACTGTATTACGAACATTCACCAATAAATTTGTTAGGGAGGGATCTCCTGAGTAAACTTAACATGACCATATCATTTACCGAGAGAGGAATAGTGTGTTCTACACCCGGGATCTGCCCCTTGCGTGCGATGTTGGTAGTGCAAGCCTACACAACCACACAGGAAATACGAGGGCTGCCACAAAATGAGGACATGTTTATTGAAGGGCTAAAGACTTTGGCCCTCATAATTCCAGAGCTAAGAAGAATGGATTGGAGGGTTCCAGCGGAGTTCCTTTTCCGCCCTATAGTGTGTCCCAACGCAGCACCACGATCAGTGGTATCATTAGACTTGCACGCTGTACAGGTATCAGCGAAAAGGATCGCTGTGATTGGAGTGGACAGGGAAGGGTGTGAGTGGCATACAGTACTGTGTACAAACGCCAACATCGCCCTACGAGAGTTAACAGATGAGGATCTCTTTTTCAGACACAGAAGGGGATGGTGAGATAGTAATGGAAATAGCAATGCCCTGTGACATCAAGCCAGGGAAACCCCCGTCCAATTGATGGCAGTGGTAGGAGCACCGCCGTCATTTTTTGACGACGACATGAGGCTCGTACCAAACAATTTATGGACAACAAGCCCCCATGATGTGGGGCTGTTACACGGAGTACAGCCTGTGGTAATAAAACTAAAACAAGGAGCAATTTTACCCCGAGTTAAACAGTATCCAATGTCCCGTGAAGCTGAAGAAGGGATAAAAGAAACAATAAATGCACTACTAGCACAAGGGATAATAGTGCCTTCAAACTCCCCATGTAACACATGTATTTATCTAATCAAAAAAGCGAAAGGAGGGTCTTGGAGGATGATACAGGACTTACGCCCCCTCAATGATGTAATTCAGAAGGAGTTCCCTCTAGTCCCGAACCCTGCATCAATACTATGCAGCATCCCGAAAGTGGCATCACATTTCACAGTAGTAGACTTGAAAAACGCATTTTTCTCGATACCCCTGGCTGAAGAGAGTAGATACCTCACAGCATTCACACTGGGGGGTAAGAGATATGAACACTGCAGACTACCACAAGGATACTGTGAGAGCCCGAGTATATTCAACCGCATATTGCATGAAGACTTGGGAAACCTATCAGTTGAGAGTACGATTATTCAGTACGTAGACGATTTATTAGTGTGTGCACATGACGAGGTAACATGCAGAAAGGATTCAACAACGCTCCTGACCCTGCTGGCAAACAAGGGGTACAAGGTAGACAAGGAGAAGTTACAGTACTGCCTGACAGAGGTCTTATACTTGGGACAGCTCATATCAAAAGATGGAAAAAGAATAATTCCCGACAGGGTAGAAGCAATAAGATCAGTAGGAGAACCCACAACAGTGAAAGACATGCAGAAATTTTTGGGGATGTGCAACTACTGCCGAGCATGGATATTAGATTATGCAGCATACACGAGGCCCCTCCTACAAGCACTCAAGGAAGCACAACAGGAGAATAAAAAAATACAATGGTCAGAAGAAATGAGTACATCATTTCAATCATTGAAAGAGCTAATTTCAAGCGCTCCAGTGCTAGCAAACCCTGATTATGGACGCGAATTTTACCTATTTTCACACTGCAAGGGAACACTCATGACAGCTGTACTGACACAAAAGACGTCCCTAGGACACAAGCCATTGGCTTACTATAGTGGTACTTTGGATGCCGTGATGCAAGGCCATTTCCCGTGCGAGCAATCACTCGCTGCAGCCGCGTTCGCGATTGAGAAAAGTGCCACAATAGTAATGGGTTGCCCTGTGACACTGTTTGTGGAACATTCATTATTTGCAATACTTGAGAGATCAAAAAGTACACTGACCACACAGCGGGCGACAGCCTACGAGATTATATTGTCTAGCGCCAACATCCATATAGTGAGATGCAAGACAGTGAACCCCGCCACATTCATTACAGAAGCGTGTACACTAGAGGACATGCAGAACCACAATTGTGCAACCTACACAGGAGAAAGAGAGGAGGACACAGTGGTGTGTGAGAACGCTCTAAGCGAGGGGGAAGTGTACTTTGTGGATGGGTCTGCATCAATTGACGTGGACACGGGAGAAAAACACATTGGCATGGCAGTAGTGAGGTTAGAAGACGGTGAGTATGAAACACTAGTACAATACCGCCTCCCATCACATTACTCTGCACAGGCAGCAGAACTGATTGCGCTCATAGAAGCACTACATGCAGCAAAGGGTTGTGCAGTGACAATATACACAGACTCAGTTTACATGACGACGACAGTACATGGAGGTCTAGCAAGATGGGGGCGTAGGGGATTTCGACGGGCAGACGGAACACCAGTACAGCATGCAGAATTATTGAAAGAGTTAATTGAGGCCCTACAAAACCCTACTGCAGTAGCAATAGTAAAGTGCCAAGCACATACATCCAACACAGACGTTGTGTCTTTGGGGAACGCGGCAGCGGACGCTGCCGCCAAGGAGGCGTCCTATTTTCAGAAATATGACGCAGGTGAGTACATGCTTCAGCATAGGAGAAACGAAGAGCCCCCGGAAGGATACAACATGATGCCCATATCACAAATACTAGAATTGCAGGAAGGAGCTAATGCAGAGGAAAAATTGATGTGGACAAAACGGGGGTGCAGCAAGTCGGGAACCGACCTGCTGTGGCGGCAAAATAACTCAGGGAAAGTGGTAATGCCAATACAGTTACTAGAAATTGCATTTCAACAGCTACACTTCCCTGCACATAATACCAAACAGCACATCGCTGCAGAAATACAGGAAGAATGGTTCGTGCCCTGTCTCCAGGAGCATGTGTCTCGATTAGCAATGGAATGTACAACATGCCAAATATACAATTCAGGAATGACATTATGCACGCTCCGGGGAACAATTCCTAAGCCCATTGGTCCATTCAGAGAACTGCATATAGATTACGCAGACATGGGGGAAAGGTGTAATGGCGCACGGTACATGATCGTGGTTGTGTGCCCATTCTCAAGGTGGGTGGAAGCTGGACCATGTGCACGGCCTGATGCCAAAAGCGCCGCCAAGTTCCTAGTGAGGGAAATATTCCCGCGCTGGGGAATTTGTGACGTGATTCGCTCAGACAATGGCACTCATTTTGTAAATGAACTTTTCAAGGAAGTAACTGCATTATTGGGAATAAAACACAAATTGTGTTCGATTTATCATCCTCAAAGTAATGGCGTAGTGGAAAAGATGAACGGACTGCTAAAAGGCAGGCTATCAAAACTCTGCTTTTCATTGAAAAAGAACTGGATCTACTGTCTGCCCCTTGCGCTATTTGAATTGAGAAATCAGCCAAGTAAAGATCACCATTTGTCCCCGCACGAAATCGTGACTGGGAGACGAATGCACACAGCACACTCCCCGCTGCGCGAACACTCAGATGCACATAGAAGCGCCGCGATATTAGGAGAAGAATTCACGGACTATTTGAAAAAACTAACAAGGGCAGCGCGCGTAATATCAAGGCAGCTCTCCCCACCCTTCACTAGAGAGGAGGGAAACATAACAGGGTCTGTCACAGAACCTGAGCAGCAGCTACAGCTAATGCCAGGCGAACTAATCTATGTCAGGAGTTTTGTGCGTCGATGGAATGCACCACGGTTCCACGGCCCATACGAGGTAGTGTTCTCCACGCCCACAGCTGTAAAAGTGAAGGGCTTGCGGTACTGGATACATTTGACAGATGTGCGAAGAGCTTATAATAATGTGCAAGAGGAGGCAGATGAGGAGGCACAGACAACAGCAACCAATTTAACTGAACAAAATGTCTGAACATCGACTTGTGTGTGTGTGTGTGCGTCAGCAATGAACACGAATGGGAAAGTGACTGATGAAGTATTGTTGCATTTTCTTGATTATTTGTTTTTTTTGTTGTGTTTATCCCATTATGTGATTGATGAAATGATCAAATTATAACTTGTTAACACCCTTGTCTGTGAATTCCCCTCCCTACAACCCTACCCACCTCCATTTCCCGTCAACATATAACGGCCCTAATGGTGCCAACAAAACGTTTACATACATGCACTTAATGCACTTTTGTATCTTAAACAGGAACTACCATGGCATCTAACAGGCAGCCTGCAACGGATAGAATTAGTAGAATGAGAGAAATATTAAATGAGAGATGCAGATATTCGTATGAGTGCGGATTATCTATATGCATTACAATGTTTTTTATGCTAATGTTTGGCTTGGTTACATATTGGTTTATAGCGTTCATCTCTATCGAGATGAACGAGGGGGGAGGGATTAACAGCACTAGGATTAACAGCACTACTGGGACCAATGTAACTGCAAGTGTCAATATGAGGGAAGGTGATTTTCTGGTATGGGATGGAACTAAACTTGTATGGGGTTATCACACCACACCATCCAATACTATCATATCGGAAAAGAAAGAGCCACAGGGTGGAGTGCAAAACAACACAGTGTCTCCACCCGGGATACCTAATTACAATGCCCGTAGTTTAAATGACCGAAACCCGTCTGCCATATCATGGTTGTATAACACCCCCACCAGCCAGCCTGCCCCCACCCTAAAAAATGACCTGCAAGATAACGTCAGGGACGAAAGGGAAACGCTGTTAGCAATACACAAAATATTATATGATGCATGGGCCACGGGGGGCGGGAATGAGAAAGGGGGGTCTATTTTATCCTTCGCCCAGGAAGTTGGGAAGTACAAGAACAAGAACAACAGACGAAAGAGGGAAGCAGGGAGGAGGAAGTATGATGAGTACTATGGGTTAGGCCTAGATAAGATGGAAGACCCACGACACCCTCACCAAACAAATAAGTGGTATGCAGATATGAGTGCCACAGCTAAACAAACAACAAACGAGAGCTGTTATGTCTGCTCCCTCATCCCTCACGCTTCAGGTACACCCAAAGTATTGTTACCCAAAGAGTTGCCAATTATAGATGCCCAATGTCTCCTTCATCTCACGTTATGCAGAATTAAGAACACCTTCCAGGCACACGAAGTTACTTTTCAAATGCTGCAGAACGAGAAAACATGCTACCCAAAAACGGCAGGGGTAGTATGTTTGAAAGAACCATTTTTTGTAATACAAGAGACACTTTTTTCTGATAACAAGTGGAAGGATGAAGAAGTAATGTGCAAGGCGGAAGCACTAAGAGGTGTGGCACTAGGGAAATTGCAGTGGATAGAAGAAACATGCACACCAGTATGGAAAGAACACATTTCAAAACTAACTTGGGTAACCGCCATCGAAAAACCTTTCAAACTACAGAGCCAAATAGACTATGAACTGTGTTTCAAAGGGGAGGGGAAGACCTCCATGGGAACAAACAAGAACTGTAACAAGACCCTCACCATCCCAGATTTGAGAAAAGGGACAGCGGCCCTTATGGACACGTACTGGGTATGCGGCAACCAGGCATACCTACATCTCCCCCCGTCGTGGAGTGGCAGCTGCTCAATGGCCACCCTACACTCAGCCCTAATGGTAATACCGGAGAGCCACATCGACGGGAGCAAAAAGACACAGGAACGCCGGCAACAGAGTGCAGCCCAGCCAACTGCGGAGTCGCAAATGTACGTCCTATCTTCCGGAAGCAAGGGAGAAGTGCTCACCCGTAACAGACGTGCATCAAACTACATATCAAAGGAATCATCATAATTATTGGCCCAGATCCCAAATAAATATAGATTCTTCAGCTCAGCAGAAACATTCTTTGCCTCACTGGTCTCAAGTGTCCAAGCAAGAGCAAATGCAAAATGGCTCCAGATAACACGCTGGGAACTGATTTAGCTGGCGAACGACACTGAAGAAGGGTTTAACGTAATCAAAGTGGAACTAAGAGCTTTACGACTGATGACCATGCAAAACAGGTATGTCCTGGACCTGTTGACGGCGATGGATGGAGGTGTTTGTCGAAAAATCGGAAGTGCCTGCTGCACTTTCGTACCTTCTGAAGACGCAGAAAATGGCTCCCTGTCCCATGTGATCGAAGCAGTCCACAACCTAGGAGAAAAAATGAAAATGGAAGGTGGGGCAGAAGACAGTACATGGTTCGATAACATCTTCTCCTGGGTCCCCTCATGGCTTGGAACAACTGTGAAATTTTTGATGCCAGCTGTGGTGTTCCTCCTTTTAATTTTTTGCATGTGCCAGGTGGGTCTTCGGGTTTGTGCTAACGCAGTACCAAATGGTGCAATGATGATGGTGACAATGGGCAACACCCGTGGGACAATACAAAACATGCAGGAAGTACAGGTCCAAACAGGAACAGATGACACACCAAGATATCAGCTAGTGCCTATCTATCACGACAAAGATATCATAGATAAAGCATGGCACACCACCATTAGAGAGCCCCGTGTATTAGAATGGTACCAGGAGGTGTGGGTAGACTTGGCGGGAGATGGCGGATGTATCTACCTAACTTGTACCCCAGATGAATATGCCAGAAGAGGGGAAAGCTTACGGGGGGTGTGCAGAGCATGGATGCCCATAAAAGGCACTCCTGCATGGGACGAGGCAGTGATGGACGAAGCGGAGTGTAGGAGGTTGGAGGAGTTAAAGTATTTGTTACTTAAGTAATGAAAGGGGGGAAATGTAGGGGAGGAGTGGTCCAAAAGACCCCCCCCTTGCCTACATCTCCACCCCGGGTGAGGGCCATGGCTCATCGGGCGTTCCCTCCTACCACCAGGGCCCAGGTGGTGGATGGCTCACCTTCTGAAGACATTGCCCGCACGTATTAAATCTAGCTAGGCCTCAGAAACCATTTTCTGTCTGCTAAAGATGGTGTGAGCCCAGCGCGGCCCCCACGTTCAGAGAGTTCCAGTCCTCCCTGTCTCCGCAGCACCATGGTAGATCCGCTGCAAGCATGTTTCCACGAACAAGAAGGGCATGATCTAGCGTAATACATTAACATTGTAACAGTTCACCTTCCGCAGCGTATCGCTGCTCCCACAATAACCCGGTCAGCAAGGCCTGGGCGATGGGAAAATCTGTAGAATGGTCATCTGCTGAAAGCAGACGGGTACCCAAATATGAATGTAAGAAACCACTTTTAACACATGTATCCTCTCCATACAACCACTCCTACTAAAGAAATCTGTGAAATAGTGTAATTATCGTACATGACACCAACCGTGAAGGACCCACACCCCTGCAGGGGTGTACAAATGTTAAAAGCATTTCCGGGGGATTATTCTTCATAAGTACCACTGGAAGCCCCACGCCCCGCGGTCCCGTACCACAACTGAACTGATGCTGCTAGAGTACACAAGAAAACAAATGTAACCATACCCATGACACATGTGAAGAGTGCGCGAGAATGCACTCATCACACGTGTATGTCTAGGCCCCTCATGTGCCATCTCCGCCACGCACAGTGGCGGGTTACTTTCTATGTACTCCACGAACCCTAAAACTACCTCACTCACTGCAAATATATATGCATATAACTAAATACTGTAGTTGTTAAGACATAGTGTATGAATAAGGTGCTCAGACTGGGTATAATCGAAACACATCCAGAAAAGTTTAAATGCATGTTTCAAAATGATTTGAATAAGTATTATAGAGTGTTCAAATGTTTGTGATGTTTTTACCTAAAATCGGCAACACACGAGGGAGATACCTTTGTGAACTGCATGCAAGGCCGTTCCCCCTCCCACCCTGCGAAGGCTGCCAAGACATGAGAGCAGAGGCCCGCGCTGCGCTACTCCGCCTCCCCCAACCAGACTGGAGCCGCTTCAAAGATTTGTAGCCCCCTCTGCAGCACCCAAGGCCACGGCCCGCCACCTGAACTATTTACAGCACAGCAGTAAACCTCTGCCTGAACACACACTTCTAACGGCGCCCCCTCGTAAACTCCACAGCCCACCGGATCATCTTAGACTTATGGCCCTGTGCAACCAGGACACCCAAGACTTTGACAACACAGAGCGGAACATCCATAACAACTTCTAACAAGGCAGAAAGACCTGCACCGCCCATCCCAGGCCCTGAAGCTTAGCCCCTTGACCTATAGCCTCGGTCAACAGGACACTGGTAACCATGTCCTGACGTATTACCTCCAGACCCCTCACAAGGTACATTCCTCCTGTGTTGCATTAACCTGTAGAATAACCTATTGGAAGATTTACTAAAGAAGATAATATTGCAATGACTGAATGACTGCGGTGTGCATGGCCCAGGGCAAATAAGTCAGGAAAGGACATTCATCTCTGACACTGGCCACGATGGCACAACAACACCGCCCGGATGAACTCTGCCAACCTGCCAGGCCCAGCCCAACCCACGAGGCTGACCAGTGACGTCCTCCAGCCACGGCCAACCACATCGCAGCAGCACCTATAGTTAGTCGTCGCCACCCAATCCCATTGAACTTGTGCCCCCTATAGTGTGTAGGTTCTTATGACGTTTTTTGTAAATATATACGCCTGTCTTTGCTATTGTCGGACAGAGCGCTCTTGGAGTCTTGCAGAGTTCTTTGCATGTCCTATTCTGATTGATAAACTCCCTTTAACCTCACCCGCACTCTGTCTTGGCTTGATTCCCAATTTGGGAGAGTCCTTTATTGTCTCTCATTGCGGGGAGGATCGTGCTGGTTGGGGACGCGTGCCTTCACAGGCTACTATGGGGATGATGAGGATCAAGATGAGGAGGAGGAAGACCCCTACAGGGTAGACTCCCCAGTAGAAAGAGAGGCCCCGGTTACCGACTCCCCTGTCGACAACCAGCCGCTCCTGAATGAAGTGCTGACTCGAGCAGCCGAACATTTCCACATTGACACCCAGGGTGCCCAGGAGGAAAGAGACTTTGCAGAAGAGTTAGTGGGGGAGAGGAGGCCTGTTGCCCAGGCCATCCCTATCCTAAAATCTATTCAAAGAAGAATAGACCCGTCGCTCCTCAATCCTAACCTCACCAGAGCAGTGAACCCTAGGATTGAAAAACTTTTCAAGGCGGCCCAATCAGACCCACTATATATAAGGGGGCATCTGAAGCCGGACTCCCTGGTTGTTACCAACACCCGTAAGAGGGCTGGAACACCCTTATCATCGTCCGAGGCTCCTCCCGACAAGGAGAGCAAAAAACGGTATGGGTTAGGCAGGAAAGTGGCCTCCACTTCCGCCTACCAGGCAAGGATTGCCAACTCCACCACCGTGTTGGCCAGCTACAACTGCCATCAGTGGGAAGAGGTCGCAGCACTCATAGACTCCGCACCAGAATGTTGGGGAGAATTCTCTGTTCAGGCTGAATTTCCTAACCTAGTGAGTCCCCCAGCAGCTTTGCTGGATTTTTGGGGTTTATTTTTTTCTCCTGCCAAGAGTGAGACTCTTTTACCCTCGCTCTTGGACATGATTTGGGTGTGTTTCTTTGAATCTAGATGTGTTTAATGTGCTATGGGGTCTTTTACTCCATAGGGCTTCATGTGTTTTTGTGATGTGTTACACAGCACCCTCAGTGCAGTGACACAGGGGTGTCATAGTGACCCCCAAGTATAGACTCCATACCCTGGGACTGACTACTGTCTCCCAGGGCATGTAAAGTCACCATTGACTTTACTAGTCTTAAATTCTGAACAGAACCAGTACAAACCATCATATTGTGGACGTACTGGCTGGGGCAATTCGATTGCCCCAGGGTCTGTTAGTCGAGGGGGCACGTCTCCGTCCCCCCTGATCGAGTTTTGGCTGGTGGCAGTGAATACTACTTTTTATATTCAACCGCGAATATTTTCCTATGGGATTTCCCATTGTTTTAGGCTTCTATCTTTATTTAATTATTTACGGTAGCCTCGAACATACCGCCTGTTTATTTAATTAATATTAATTCTCCGGTTGGTATTTTTTGCCAAAACTTGATTCTAAAATGGCGTTTGTGTTCTCTTCTGTGACTCCAACCCAGGTCGAGCCCTTTGTTCCACTTTTTGGCGGGCTTCTCCACAGAAGCCCTCCAAAGTGGTGCCACTCTGTCTGGGGTACTTTGGAGGGGTGGAGGGGAATTTAGGCACCCTGGACTGAGTTGCCTAGGCAACTCAAGTCGCACTCCATCCTAATTGGCCCAAGTAGTGAGCCGGCCGGCTAACCACTTAGCATGTTTGAGTGACAGCTAGGCTGAGTGAATGGGGGTTTGCTGCATAAAAGCCGGGCTTTGGGGACTGGAATTTCAGAAATCGCCACACTACCTAAGAATCCGACGAGGGAGAAGCTGAGCCAACCTGCCACGACACCACCACCGGTGGAGCCCTGCTGCACCGTCTCACCACTTTTTCCCAACGACAGAGGAGATCTCCCGCCGGAGAATCTTCTTCCTTTGATTGGTGGGGATAACCAGTTTCACTGTCTTTTCGCCTTCCCGACGTACCTCGTGGCCGCCTTGCCTGTGCCAAGCACCCCGGCAACCGGGATACCACGTTTTACCACGACCGCGAAACAAAGGTACCACCTTTAACCGGAAAACTCTGCGGCCGGTTTCTGCCCTGGTAGTGCAACGACCTTCATCTTTCCTCCAAGTCGAGATCTTCTCTTCCCCTGGACGACGACGGAACTTGCACCCACTACCAGGAACAACTGCCACCGCTGGAGGATCCTTCCCACTTAAGGTACCGTGTCCCGCCTGGCTTCCCTTGCTACCGACTGTACGGGGTAGATTTAGCCCCCGGCTTTCGAACCTGGGTTAGTCTGGGACACCCTGGCTAAACTTTCCTAAAGCCTCTCTAAACTCTTTTTTGAACCCTCTGCAAGACTTTCTAAGCCTAGTGTAACTGTGTGATCTTGGGCTCATTTGTGCTCTGCTCTCTCTAAGAGTGGGCCCAGCCTTTGGACTTTGGCTCACCAGTGACTTTTGTTCTTCTGCCTTACTAACTGTGTTCCTGAATCTTAGAGTGGTGTACCTTTCCATATTCTGTCTTTTTCCCTCCCTTTCTCACAAACCTATTGGAGTGCCATCTAGTTAAGCGCTCACCTCTGTATGAAAATAAGTGGTGTTTTACAGTGACTTATCTGATAAGGAAAAAGGGGTGTATATATTATAATAGTAACTGTGTTTAGAATATTTTACAATAAGAGTGCTGGAGTGTTTTCAACAGTGTGTTTTTAAATAAATAATTATATACTTTGATACCAAAGCTCTGGTCAGTGTTTGCTTGTATTGCTGTATCTGAGTGCCTATTGTGTATACTTTGCATACTGCCTAACTCTTCTTGCGGGAAGTCTGACTGCTCAGCCACAGCTACCAGGTAAATCTGGGTGGTACAGACTGCTACCAAGTGGGTTTACTGCCAACACCTGTAGTCTTAAATCTTTTGCAGTGGTCCCTAAGGGAACTGCACAGGTTTCTGCCTAACACAGAACCCTTAAAGAGCCAATTGGCATGAGTTTCAGCGGAGGGCAAGAGCCGTGTCCGGTTGCATTTTAAAGGCAACCTTTGATGCCGCGGATAACGCCGGCAGATTAATAGCAGAAGGAACTGTTATTAAGAGACACGCTTGGCTACGCCAGTCTGGTTTCAAGGCTGAAACACAAGCGTCATTATTGGACAAACCGGTGGAGCCGGATCTGTTGTTTGGTAAGGCGGTCGAGGACGCACTAAAGAATGCTAAGGACGAGAATTAAACACTCAAATCCCTAGGCCAGCTAACCACTAAACCCCCTAATCAGAGAGGGAATGGCAATTTTCGTCGCCCACGCGGCCAAAATTCCCAGAGAGGTTCTAACTATTCCCAGGGGCAGGGTACATGCTGGAACATTAATAACCAGCAGTCTACCCAGGGTTACGGCAGGGGTAATAAGAGAGGACGTGGTAGAGGTAGAGGCAGCCCCAATAAAAGAGGCGGCACGCCTCCACCAAAACAGTGATGCTCCGTTCAGGGTCCCTTCTCACGCAACCCCAGTAGGGGGACGCATTTCCAGCTTCACCCAAGCTTGGGAAGGGATCACATCAGACAGATGGGTGCTGTCAACAGTATCCGCCGGGTACTGTATAGAACTACTAGAGCGTCCCCGGGACCATCCTCCATGACAAAAAATACATTCCTTGGAACACCAGAAGATCCTCCTAGAAGAGATCGTCAATCTGATAGCAAAGGACGCGATGGAACTCGTCCCGGGACACCAGGTAAACAAGGGTATTTATTCAACTTACTTCCTTGTGCCAAAAAAAGATTTGACAATGCGCCCAGTATTGGACTTACGGCCTGCCAACAAGTATGTCAAGCCCCAAAAGTTTCGCATGACAACTCTCCAAGAGGTAATCCCCCTCCTAAAAAAGGGGGATTACATGGCAACATTGGACATGAAAGATGCCTATTTTCATATTTCCATGTTCCCAGCGCAAAGAAAATACTTGCGCTTCAAGGTGGACAGTCGGCACTACCAGTTCAAGTTACTGCCCTTCGGGATAGCTTCGGATCCAAGGGTATTCACCAAGGTACTGGCGGTGGCGGCAGCACACCTACGCAGGGAGGCAATCCTGGTGTACCCTTACCTGGACGACTGGCTCATCACGGGGGAAACCGCAGTAATTTGCAGAACAAACATTCAAAGGACTATCGACCTCCTCTTCGAATTGGGCTTCTCAATAAACGAGAAAAAGACAAGTCTAGTGCCAAGCACATCCAAACAATTCTTAGGAGCTATCCTAGACACTCAAGAGGGGTCGACCTTTCCTTCAGAGGAAAGAATTCGGAATATACTGCTGCAAATTCTGCAATACCAGTCCGGTCACCAGATAACGGTACGCAAAGCAATGCGTTTGCTGGGCATGATGGCGTCATGTATTTACCTGGTCCCCCAGGCGCGCCTGCGCATGCGTCCCATGCAGGAATGGTTGGCGAAACAGTGGTCTCAGGCAAGTGGTCAGTGGGACGATCTAGTGGCCATTTCGCCAACACTGGTACAAAGCCTTCACTGATGGACAAGAGAGAATCTGTCCAAGGGGAAACCCTTTTACGATCCCGAGATACAGGCGGTAGTCACAACCGATGCATGCCTGACGGGGTGGGGAGCTCACCATCTCCACCACATAGCTCAGGGTCTCTGGTCTCACGCAGTGGCCAAGAATCACATCAACCTGCTAGAGCAGAGCTTCTGGCAGTATTCAGAGCGCTTCAAGCTTTCAAACCCTACCTGTTAAACCTGTCAGTGCAAATACGGACGGACAGCACTACAGCCATGTTCTACCTGAACAAACAAGAAGGGACTCGCTTGCCAAATCTGTCCAAGCTTGCCCAGAAAATCTGGATATGGGCACTCAGACGGAACATCTTCCTGTCATCGCAACATGTTCCAGGGGATCTCAATTCCCTAGCGGATGCTCTGAGCAGAGACCCCCTCCCAGAGGAACACGAGTGGTGTCTACACAGAGAAGTCGTAGAAGATATCTTCTCTCGGTGGGGTTTCCCCACTATAGACCTATTCGCCACAAGCGAAAACAGACAATGCCCAGGATTCGCATCCAGGTTCCCTCAACCAGACTCCCAGGGGAACGCCCTGTGGATGAACTGGTCAGGCATGTTTGCGTACGCTTTTCCACCAACTCCTCTAATCAGGAATGTGGTCAACAAGATGAACAGAGAATCGATGACGCTCGTCCTGGTTGCTCCCATGTGGGCGAGACAACCGTGGTTCCCACACTAACGCAGACTGGTGGTGTGCAAACCCATCAGACTTCCGAGCTGGTACAACCTATTGTCCCAGCACCAAGGTCAAACAGTGCACCCTCACCCCAACTCAATGAACCTGGCAGCATGGCTCCTGAGGTCATAGAGTTTGGACATCTCAAATTACCACAGAGGTGTATGGACATCCTAAAAGAGGCTAGGAAGCCCAACACGAGGCACTGCTACTTTGACAAATGGAAGAGATTCGTAATCTGGTGCCAGAGTAAGCAAGTCAACCCAGTTGATTGCACTCCTTCCACTATTGTTACTTACATGCTCCACCTGCTGGATGCGGGACTGGTTTTTAACCCACTGAAGGTCACCTGGCAGCCCTGTCAGCATACACCACTTCCCATAACAAGGTGTTGTGGTGGAAAGTGCCAGTAGTTAAGGCCTTCATGGAAGGAGTAAAGAGACTTCACCCTCCTATTTCTAACCCACCTCCAGGATGGGACCTTAATGTGGTGCTATCTAAGCTCATGGGCTCCCCATTCGAGCCCATGCATAAGAGCAGTCTCAAACACCTGACTTATAAAACTGCCTTCTTAGTAGCTATTACCTCTATAAGAAGGGTCAGTGAAATTCAGGCTCTGTCAGTGCAAGATCCCTTCTTTACTGTGCATAAAGATAAACTGGTTTTACGTACACACCCTAGGTTCTCACCTAAGTTTATTCCTAAATTCCATGTAAACCAGTCCATCGAGCTTCCGGCTTTCTTCCAAGTCCCCAAAAGCTCGGCTGAGGGGCAAAGTTATAGGGGGGGCAAAGTTATAGGGGGGGTCCCAAAACTTTTTTTTCCCATAGACTGAATGGGAAAAACATTTTGCTCGCGTCTACAGCCCAAACCGCTGGACGGATTTTCACCAAATTTGGACCAGGAGCAGCGGCTTGGTCCCGAAAGTGTGCTTTTGCAAATTTGGTGAAAATCCGTCCAGTATTTTTTTTTAAAATGACCAAAAAGTAGGTAAAAAAAAATTAGTGATATCTGTGTTCGGTCTGCGGACACACTTCCCTTTTCGCTCCGCGGACAGTGTCCTGATTGGCCAATTAGCTTGCGTGATGTTCGCGGACATGTAACGTGTTCGCTGATTGGACGGCGTGGAGCACGTCAGATTTTCAGTAGCGCCCGCCATCTTGGATTCGCGGTCGTCTGCGGACAGCACAGTGAAACTTTGTTCAAAATTTGTATTTAGTAGAGTGTGTTGGTGTGTGGGAGTGTTTGGGGAGGGTGGGAGTGTATGAGATAGGATGAAAGTTGTGTTTTGTATGTGTTAGATGTTCTTTTTGTGTTCGATTTGTCTGCAGACATCACAGGTGTTCTGAAATGTTCTAAATCAACTGAATGGGGAGTGTTCTGAGGACTCAATATGTGTCCGTTTTGTTTGCAAGCAAACTGAAACTGTTCTAAGAACACTCGCAGTGTCCTGAAATGTTCGCAAATAAACATAATGGGGGTGTCGTGAAGACGTTTTCGAACACTCGCTGTGTCCTGAAATGTTGGCAAATATGAATGGGGGTTGTGGCTGACAAGTTGAATGTGTTCTAAGAACACTCGCGGTGTCCTGAAAAGTTCGCAAATAAACAAAATGGGGGTGTCCTGAGGACGCTGTCCGTATTGTTCTCTGTCAATTTGAATGTGTTCTAAGAACACTCATGGTGTCCTGAAATGTTCGCAAATAAACAAGATGGTGGTGTTCTGAAGACGCTTCTAAGAACACTCGCGGTGTCCGGGGAATGTTCGTAGGGGGTGTCCCGAGGACGCCGTCTGTATTGTTCGTTGTCAAGTTGAATGTGTTCTAAGAACACTTGCGGTGTCCTGAAATGTTCGCAAATACACAAAATGGGGGTGTCCTGAGGACACTGTCCGTATTGTTCGTTGTCAAGTTGAAAGTGTTCTAAGAACTATCGCGTTGTTCTGAAATGTTTGTAGGGGTTGTCCAGAAAACGCTGTCCGTATTGTTCGATGGCAAGTTGAAAGTGTTCTAAGAACACTCATAATGTCCGCGGACATTAAAAGTTTCCATAGACCATGGTTGAAATGTTTGACTCTATGGATGTGATATGCTGCGGTGGTTGTTGCCAGGGCATAGAGTCAGGGTGCATTTGGCGATGCACCCAAGACTGTATACCCTGGCAACAACCACCGCAGCATATCACATTCATATTTGCTTATAACTTTGGGTGAAAAACAAATGTATAAGGAACAAAGGTATTAGATACTATGGATGTGATATGCTGCTATGGTTCTCCTTATTATTGTATACTTATTGTTTGGTCTAGAAACGGGAGTCCATGTTTTTCTTGTTAATTTCTGTGATAAAAGAAAATAGCATGTTAGTATTAGTATTTTGTAATGACTAATTACATTGTATAATCAATATACTTTTTTTTTTGGACCCTCATGTTTAGTAGATTACAAATCAGAGTACTGTGCAATTTGCTCAGTTTCTGTATGTGTTGCTAAAATCATTGGGTCTGTGGGAGAAAAAAAATCCATGTTGGATTAAAAAAAAACTTTTTCTGCTAGGCTACAGTTTATTTGTTTGTTTGTTTTCAGTGTTCACTTGTTGTTTCTGGCTAATGCTTTATACTTTGGCTTGTTGTATTTTTTTGGAGCAGTCACATATTATTTATTTGTTTTGATATTATAAAATTTTGGAGCAGTTAGATACCAATTGGCGTATTCTAACTGTCTATTTTTTGATATATTTTAGTGGTATTGATTTATCTATTTGGTTATTGTTAAATTTTGGGACAGTTAGATACCAATTGGCGTATTCTAACTGTGTATTTTTTGGTCTAATTTAGTGGTATTCATTTATCTGATTAGTTGTTGTAGAATCTTTGAGCAGTTAGATAGCTTTTGGAGTATTCTAACAGTTTATATTTTTTTAACACAAGTTTATTTAGGGTTTAAATACAGTTTAGTTATCAAATTTTGGTTTTAAGAACATCAAATAAGCGTTTGTAAGATTTCCTGGTATTCTCTGCTTTAGAGTAATGGTACTAACATTACATTCAAACCATACACATTTCTTTTTTATATATGCAGTGTAGTGCCCTGAATTGGTTGTGGCTCCTGCGTGGTAGATTATACCTATTGTTGTGAAGGTTTTCTTACCAAGTGATATTTGACCATGTGTGAATCCAGTCAGTTTGAAGTTGTTTTTGGTACCATCTGCATTGTAACGTAGAAGCATTAGTATTATGTATTTACTATGTGTTTGTATTACTAACATAGAGCGATTATCTGAATTGCAGGTAGAGTATAATCTACCATGGTTTGCATTTTGTACAAGTCGCTGAAATGGAATGGATTCACAATTTGGTATTGATATATATATATGAAGCGTTCATTGGGGATTTCTTCTTGTGTCACATTGTTGCAGAGCGTGCATGTATGTTTCCACATGTATGAAATCTGAAAGATTTCATTTATAGGTATGTTTTTGTTTTTCAGTACTATATACATTAGAAATTCTGTGGATCTTCCTATGAATTTATGGTGAATTTCACCATTCCAGCACAGTAGTCCAATTGTTGTCTTATTCCAAAAACACTATAAGTGTTGTCAGGATTGTTTGCTGCATTTCTGTGAAGTACTAACATTTGCAAACACAATGGGTCTGTACTGTGTAAGTAAATGTTGTCAACAATTGGTGGTAAATGAAATAGAATATTCATTGCTACATTTGCATAGCAAATTACACCAACTATATTTGAGAATTTAAATGGTCCAGGTAGTTCTGTATCTAACTGCTTTTTATGGAGTTTGTCTTCCTTCCTTAAAGAAGTACTTGGTTTACTTTCCCTAATTGATTCTTTTTTGCTTGTGGTACTTGATGAAGTATTAGTTTCTTTTACTCTTTGGAGGATTTGCAGTGACATCCTGTTGCATTTCTGTTTGATTTATTTTTCTTTTATAATGTTTTACTTTTTGTGGAACAGAATATGTGTTTAGGTGGGGGGTGTATAGTGAGCGAAGTCTATTGTATTATAAAATGCAAGGAATATCAGCGTTTATTTTACTTGCATCAAAGTTGATTAGAAATAGACCGTCAAGTGTACGTAAGCGTGATAGTGCTATATAGCTCATGCCTTCTTTAAAGACTGTGTGCCCAATATCTATCATTGCTTTGTCTAGGGTAAGACCTTGTGATTTATGAATCGTGACTGCGTATGCAAGAGTTAGAGAAAATTGTTCTCTGCATACATACATATCTTTGAAGAGAAGGAATCTAGCTGTTGAGCGTCCTATCCTTTTTACTTCTGAAAGTTTGTCAAAGAGTATATTGACAAACTCAATTTTGTTGTCGCGTGGGTATGTTTGAAAGCCAACAACTGTACCCAGTGCTCCCTTAACTAGTCCTTGGTCCACGTCAAGGTTACGTTTAAGCATTACTCTGCAATTTAAGGATAATTTTAATATCTTTTCTAAGCCTGCTGTGTTTGAGATTGATTTTTCTAAACTATTTAGTCTTGTTGTGGCTTGTTCACACATGGGTAGTGTCATACCATGTACATCTAGTTTGTCTGTGGCGCTAATTTCCATGATTGGTTGCATTTCTTTACTTAGCATGATTTCATTGAATTTGAAACAGCTTGCAAGAGTTGGCATTAAGGGCATACAATTGACATTTTTGTGGGCTAATTGTTCCATAGCATCTGTAGCACATGCATTATCGCCATAAAGTGCATTAATGTCCCGGGTTTTCAATATTGCTTCTGCTTATTTAGAAAGTATACCAACTCTGATACTTTTTAAAATGTTGGCATAAGTGAGATCTGCAGATTGCTGCATGTTTTCTGTTAATTCTCTGTATTGGAAATGTTGCCAAAGGTTGACATTTCCAATGCTGCCAACCGTTTTACGGCAGAGTTTGTGTCCTAATGTTTTAAAAATAGGCTCACCTTTTACTGGTGTTAATTGAAGCAGATCTCCAAAAACAATAATGTGTTTTCCTGCAAAGAGCTCTTCATAGTCTGTTTTGAGTACTTCTTGTAATCTGAGGTGAATCAAAGCTAACATCAGGTTGGAGACCATGCTCACTTCATCTATTAGTAGGATTTTCATTTGTTTCAATAATCTGCGTAATTCCATTGCAGCTTCTGCAGAAAGTTTGTAATAGTCTAATTTGTTCTGGTGTTCTACTGGTAATAGTAGTAATCGGTGTAATGTAACACCACCTATGTTGTAGGCAGCTAAACCTGTGGGGGCAGTGACAACAGCTGACAGTTTGTTGTTTGTCAATTGTTGAAGGAACTTGCTAATGATTTTGATTAGGAATGTTTTGCCAGAACCAGCTTCATCACTGACGTACAGTAGTATAGGTTTATAATTATGACAGGAACATTCTTTATTTTCATGTTTTACACCATGTGCAATTTGTTTCGTTACTTCTTGAAAAATGCTACTTTGCTCATTGTTTAGTTTTGATTGTAGTATAGTTAAGTCTTCCTTATCTTCATACTGACACATGGTGTTTTCTACTTCTATCATAGCTAATTCTGCCTCATTTATTATTAGTGGTTCTCCCAGTGGTTCTTGGCTTCCTGTTACAGAAGGTTGACTACTGTCAGGAGTGTCCTTATCTAGTTGGGCTTGGAGTTCTTCTTCGTGTTGCTGTTCATTGTGCAACATTGTTTTGTACTGTGTAAAGTTTACATCAGTTATAGTGCTTTCATTTGCTTTGAAAGCATCCTCATATGAGTCATAGTTATCTAGTAATTGTTCTTCTTTTCTCCATGGTTTGAAGAGTTGTAGCAGGGACATGTAATATACTTCTTTATGTTGAGGAGTCTTTAATGACAATTTGATATGATTAATTAAATTTGGTTTAGTGAGTTTAACTAAGCTGCCTTCACAGTCTGTCACTCTATATTTACCTTTTTTTTCATCAGGTTTCATATTATTTTTGTATGTGTAGTTTTGGGCTATGTGGTAGACACATGTTTTCCAAAGTATTACTTCTGTTTGGGTAGTATGTTTTTTAAAATGTCTTGGCTGTTGGGATCATGTTTGGCTATTGTTTCTATATCTTCATATGATTTTAGAACTCTTTTTCTAGATTTAGCTGGACCAAGACTTAGCCATACTATATTTTCAGATTTACCATACAATGCAGTACCAGTTAAACGATCAGCTGCTTCATATGATCCACATTCTCTATGGGTGAGCATTTTTATGCCCAAGCTGTATAATTTCTGAGATACTGTTTTATCTGATGACAGGTCATTCCAGAGGTCTTGGAGCTCTGTCTTTTCTGCTTTAGTTAAGTATGCTGTGACATATCGTGCAACTGCAGTAGAATTGTCTGCAATGTACTGCACATCTATGTTTGCATTCCATAAATGGGCAATGATTGCATTATAATTATTGATATATTTTTCTTCTTCTTTTCTTTTTATGTAATATGTATTTTAGGTGACTTACCTTTAACACTATGTCTAACTGAAGACATGAGGTTGTTCACTTGACCTGCATTTGTAAGTGGTCTAGAGAAACCAAATCGGCATTTGGTGTAGTATTTCCCCTTGTTTTTGTTTTTGCGACGACAATATTTTCCACATTTGTGTCTTTGAAATTGTAAAATTTGTGCATGAAGATCACTATTTGTGGCTTCTGATGAAATTTCACAAGTGACATATTTTTCAATAAACTGTAAAACAGTGGCATCACTGTCTTGACCAAATTTAGAAGCATCTTTAATCCATAAAAGCATGTGGATATGTGGTGCTCCTCTGGCTTGGTATTCTTTTCTCCAAAAGTAGTGTTGCACTTCTCCAAGGGGAGGAACAGTTTTATTACAAATAAAATGTAGCATAGCAATGAAGCGATGGTGAAAATATCTTGAAACATTAACAGGATCCAAAGAACAAAGTTCTCCAGGTGTTAGTATATCTATGTTTGTTTTGTTTTTATTTGATATGCGTAGGAAATCATGTAAATCATCCCATGCATATTCTGCACAACTTAATGTAACAAACCAAGTGGGTGGGCCAAGGTTTCTGATCATACAACGTACATCTCCATGACGTCGAAACCAGTACTCTTTAGTACCACGCATATTTGCTAATAGATTTGTAATATTTGATTGAAAAACCTCATCCTTTTGTTGGACTTTTTCTAATAATTGTGTAGCTGTCATATTTTGAAAGTGTGATCCTGATTTTAATATGTGTGTAACTCCGTAACATAAAGTTGCTAGTTCACTTTCAAAGAGTAGGTGGAATATGTATTCCACATTTTGTCTAAATCTGGGATCTTCAGAATACATTGTAAGAGGATTCAATTCAACACTACAGCTAAGTCAATGCCTAGTCTGGGATACTGAATGGAAACCCTTATTGATATATCTTTATGTCCAGTTCATGAGTTCTGGATGACTACCCCAATATAACACCCCTTTCTTAGAATCCCCCTGACCCCACTGAGCCAAGAGGTAGTTCTGTTTTGCAAGTTTAAAGGGTTTATTTGAGAAATAAAACAAAATATAGATACCACGCTTTTATAATAAATTAATAATCAATATCGCCCTTATAAATATAATGTTAATCAACAATGGGTAATCTGACACTAGCACACTTCTTTATAATCAATGAGGAGTTAGTATAGGATGGATAAAGTAGCAAAAATACTTTTATGATTTCAAGGGAAAAGCAATGAGGAATAAAATGCAGTACAGGAACACTTGATATGATTTTAGCAAAAGATAAGATAATCACTTTTTCTCTGGCAATTCACCCCCCTCCCCTATGCAATGTAAGAAATGGAAGGAGATGGAAAGAGGGGCACACAGTTCTCAGGAATGCAATCAAATACAATACGAAATTCAGTCCCCCGCCAGCAAGCTTAGAGGAAACAGGTAGGAGTTTGAAACACAGGCCCAAAATGCTTTTAAATGTGATGGCAATGGATGGGACAATGTGCCAACTGATTTTAATTCCCTCTAGAGATTCAGGGTGAGTGGGAGATGCGTGTTGGTATTAGTCCAGGCTCACTTTAGCAATGCTCTGAGTTATTACCAAGTTGCAAACGGATTTTAACAAAAGAAAGAATGGAGCTGCTATTTGACAAGTGGAGAAATTGAGCCAAAATCGCAAATCGCGGTAAATTTTGTGAGTGCGTGAATCGTGATTGCGGAAAAAGTATAAGGAGTAGGAATTCGGTTATAGGTTCTAAGCTTTCAGATGAAGGTTAAATTTCGTTCCTAGCCCAAACGGTTCCAGAGATACGGATGATTAAATAAAGGTAGTTTTTCGGATTTAAAGTAAACTCAAAATGACAGGTGACAGCTTGCAGCTGCAGAATTGACAGGTGACAGTTGTGCAGCTTTAAAAATGACAGATGATACGATTTCTAGGAGGCAGTTCTACTTAGGTTAAAATAGTTTGGATTAGATTATTTTAACTAAGAGATTGGTTCTGCACAGTTCTTCTAGGTACTCCCAATGTAAATTTGAAATAGGCCTCGCCAGAGATCTGGTCAAGTTTTGGACTGGACTCCGGTTCTGGTCTTGGCACTTCACAGTGATCTGGGTCAGCTCTCTGGTTCTGCTCACAGCGGTCTGGGTCACTCTGGATCTCTGGTCTGGTCTCTGGCAATTGTTCTTGGCAAAAGAATTCAAACGGCTCGCCCCGGCTGTGGAATAGTTCGCAAATGATTTTAAGGTTGCTGAGGCCTGCTGAGAAGAGTTCTCAGTTTGTGGGTTTAGGCCCTTGCTTTAAGTTCTGAAGTAAAGTTCTGGTCTTTGGAGATTGATGGATTTGAAGTCTGGATCTCTGGATGTGAAGTCGTCGGTCAGCATGCTCCACAGCAAATGGAATTGAATGTCTCTACCTGTCCCAGCAGTCTCTTTTTATGTGTTTTGGAAAGTGGGTGTGTGCGTTGGTCATAACTAAACCTGCCCCTCCCACTTATCATTGGCCAATGCCTCCTCTCTCCCTTGATTGGGGGAAGGAAATGTGAGTCAGAGTGATGCTGTAGGTTTTATGGTCAGAGGAACCTCCCCTTGTCAGATTGCACACAAATCTATTTCTGACCCAAATACATATTTATCTATGCACCATTTTTCTAATATTATAGGTCCAGTTAACATATTTTCTGTAGCACCAAACCATCCGATCCCTGTCTTTGTACGATGTTGTGTCCACTGATGACAGAATTCTCCCCTTTTCATCCAGATAACGACTTCTAAACCTTTCCAGATTTTACACAAATGTGCACCAGGGATATGGGTTACAGATGATAAAGTGTCAGATTTTTAACATGCATATATTTGGAGTGAGACCCTATTTTCCGCTAGCAACCCCCAGAATACACCACAGGGTCCTAACGCCTCTTAAAATGTTCACAGAAAAATCACAAAAATAATATTACTTATATAATTCTGACAAGTCCGCACTATGAGTTATCTATCTTTTTAAAATTATGCTCTGGTCAAAAAGGGGTGTGGCTTCCCACATCACAGGGTGGAATAACTGGTTTATCCACTTCCCCCAAGCTCAGCTGCTAGCAGAAGCACTGCCCCTCCCAGTTTCCCCTAAGAGGAAGCCACTTTTACGACACCCCCAATATATCATTTGCCTGAGTCCAGGACAGGCCTTTGTTCAACTCCCTGTAGTCCCCAGCTGCTGCACCCCTAATCTAATCAGAGAGGTGACAACTCCTTTTGGCCAGGGGCAGCAGGATGCAGCTAGGCCTGGGAAGAGTGGCTGAACAGGTTTCTCCTGTCGGGGCTAGTTGTCAGGCAGAATCCAGTTTCACTAAGCCAGGTTTCAGCTAAATGTCACTTTTTGTTCCCAGTTTTCTACATTGAAATCAAACTGACAATTTGTACCTATACATTAAATAATTACTTCCTTCAAGTCATTTCAGAATAAGGTTTTACATTCTTCCACCTCTTAGCAAGTCTTTCCTTGGTCTGGTTTTGTTTCATTTGTGCAGTTTTACACAAAGGTCTGGTGGTTTTTAAACGCCGGCTTTCTGATAGTGGTGAGTACTGGTAATGCAACCATTTTTGGGATTAAGAAAATGAATTCCCCACAGTTCTGAGTTGCTTTTTTTTGTTGCAATGGTTTCAGGCTACTGTGTGTGTAGCCCAATGGTGGTTTTAGGCAGTGCCCTCCTGTGCTCACAACATAGGCAAAAATGGGTGGCAGCCTAGTCTTCATGTTTTCCCTGTGCACTCTCTGGGGAGTTCTGGCCATTATGATGTTTTCCATGCCAGTACTGCACAGTTTTATTGTAGGGCTTGGATGCATGGGTAAAAACATCCCACAACATCCGTAATGAGTGGTATTCTGAGGCTGATATTTGAATAGGTCTATCATCATACCTTCCTCCTTTGCCAGTAGGAAAGAGTAGAGGAAAAGCACGTGCTTCTATACTTTTCTCCCATATGCTGATTGACGATCCTTTTGTTTGACGCATTTGGTAAGTTTCCAGTACATCTTCTACGGTGTCATTACAGTGCAAAGAATGAATTGTATAATGGTCTAAAGTATTTGATATTGTAGCAGGATCTAGTAGTTCAAATTGACCAGCTTCTTGTGTTTCTTGAATTATTTCAGTTGTATCTTTCAAGTTTTCTTCAATATTAATTTCTTTGTAATATTCATTATTCTCTTTAAGATATTGGAAGGCTTGTCTAACTTTATATAAATCTACCAGCTGTTGCCATATTTTTTTGTCTTTTGTAGGTACTCCATTTACTAAGATAATTAAAGATTGCTGCATTGGACTTTGCACTCCTAGAGTATGCACATTTTCTTTTAGATCTAATGGTAAATAAACTACTTTTCCACGAATGCCTTTTACCAATTCAGAGCGAGGTAATTTTGCTGTTTTTGGTTGAAGGCGTATTATTGCTTGAAATGGGTGTACTGTTTGAATTATGATGCTCTCATATAAATTAAGTTGTTGTATGGGTTTTGGTACTGGGTATAATTCCAAACTATTTGTGATAGCACGTGAAGGAGTTTGGTTGTTGTCAAGTTTTGTAGTGCAGTAACTGCAAAGTATTAAGGGCTCAGTTATTTCGTATTTGTTTTCTGCTACAAGGTAGGAGCTAATTCAAACCATTTAGAATCTTCCTTGTCTTCTATTTTGTATGATAGGTCTACAGTTTTTGTGTTACTTTTATAAAAAGTTCTACGGCAACATACACATACATGGTTTGGTACTTCAGCTGATGTACTTTTAAATTTTAGTATTTCTTTTTTGTATGTGTTTAGCAAAAAGTTGCCATGTGTAGAATTGTTGCTTAATTGGTTTAAAGCTATTTCATTCTGTAAATGGCTTTCACTTCCAAAATATTTATTCTGGATATAGTGAATTTCTTCAAGTAGGTCTTTTGCTGTACCATGTAGAAGGATGTTATTTAACTTTGCTAGTGCTAAAGCAGGACTTTTAGCATAGTACAGTTTATAGACTAGATTTCGTATAGTTGAATGATGTGTTAATATCCTTTTGATATCATGGAAAGTGGTTTTACAAGTAGGTCCTTTAATGCAGGCCAATGAATGTCGTTGTAGTCTTGTGTACTGGCGCACTGGACAGGTATCCATATTTTGCAGTAATTTAATTTTGATTTTGTCTTTGCTTTTTACATATTTATTGAGGAATTGGCGTAAAGATTTGAAACATTGTTTGGGAATGTTACACATTGACATGCAGGGCCATTTGTACACTAGACGTTCTGATTCAGTTGAATGGAGGGCTAACTCTAAGTTTTCAGGGCATATTTTTGTAAGGAGTACTTCTTGTTCCATTATGGTATTATTCACTTTTTCATAACCTTGACCACTGCTATGTATGGAAATTGTATTTGTTTGCTTTTGTTTGTACGCTTCTTCATTAAAATATGGTTCTGTGCTCGTAGTGTGATTGCATTCACCTCCGCAGATACTTAAGAAGTTCTTTCTGTTGACATTTCACTTATTGAGAAGTCTTTTTTGTAATTTAGTTATTAGTTTTGTTAGTGGTTTCATTTTGTTTAACAGTAAAATAAATAACTTTCTTTTCAGAAGAATTGCACTGTCCATCAACGCTTCTAAGATTAATTTCCTACGATAGGTTTTAAGCATTGAACCTGATTTCTCTCCTGTTTTTATAAGATTTTGAAGGACTTTGTGACGGTACATTTTGGCTAAAATACTTTTCTTGGTATGCTTACTTTGCACTATATTAAAATTTGAAGAAGTAGTTTTATCTGTGGTGATAGCGGATTTTCTGTTAATTGTTTTTTGGTTTGTTTTACATTTTGATAGAGGAGGCAAAGTTTTTGTACTTGAAACTTCTTGTGTTTCACTAAATGACTGTATTAGCTGTTTTGTTTCAACTTTTTTTTACAAATTCTGCTAGAGGTGGATGCTTATGTTGGACACTTTTATTTTCATTTGCTCTACTTTTTTGTTGCTTTCTACGGACTTGACTTTTGGTAGGCATTCTTTAGGGTCTGTTGAAAAAAATAAAGAAGATATGGGTTTGGGTGTTCTGGAATGTATGTGTGCTGTGTGCATGAGTGTTTGAGTAAGATGATAAAGATGTATGTAATGGTGTGTGATTGTGCATTGGGAACTACAACTAGTAGGGATAGGTATTCTTGAATTAATGTGTTACTAAACTGGGGTTCAGATGACAAAAAAAAGTAAGCTAGTGGTGTGGAAAAGTACAAATAGTAAATCTAATGTATACAATTAAAACAGTTGTTTGTTCTATAATATGAAAATTCTAGCGGTTCAGTTGGGTAATTTGTGTGTCCAAAAATAGGAATTTGTGGGCCATTCTGGCTGTAAATCGCTGTTGAAGACATGGAGATTTTTGGACAAAATGGTAGGCACCAAAATAGCTTGTATTAACGTTATAGCATGTTTGATTAATAATACAGATATTATGGTGATATTCTACTTACTTTTATTCTTAAATTAACAGGTAACTTCTTAGTTCTTCTTTGTTCTTCGAATTCGGCTGCTTCTTTTCAGTAGACTGGTCTTCACAGCAATTGTAAAAGCTTCAAATTAGTAACTTTGTTTGTATATAGCGCTGTTTTTAATTTAGATATTGATTTTTTTAATTGAAATCCTCAGTTCCTTCTTTAAAACCATTAAACTAATTTATTTACATAAGATACATTGCATCAGTTCAGTACATATGATATGTTCTTAATGAACAAATTGTATTGAATGACTAACTGTAGCAAAAAAAATATCTTTACTATGTCTTGTGAAATTTATAATATACCAGTGAATACCACTATTTCTGTAAGTAAGCTGTTCTAGGTAATAGTGCCTCAATGTCATGTCCAAATTAAAGTAATTAAGTAAATAAATAAATAAAAACAAATAAATATGAAATTGTATAAGTATTTTTTTAAAGATTTAAACATAGATTGTGCTTGCATGCAATTTTGTTTGAATATATGTAGTGTATATATTTCATTTAAAATGTTTTAGTTTAACATGATTTGAGTGTGTATGTATAAAGAAAGTAAATAGTATAAAGGTTTATAAGTGATAGTTGATTTTAGGATATTGAAAAAATACAGTAAATTCATTTTACAGATTACACAAGCTAAAAGTCTGTTTGAAAATGTGTTCATCTACTGTACAGAAAATATGCATACCTGAAGTTTGTGTTCATGCAAATGGATATGCATGGAGCTGCAAGTAGAAATCTTGGAGACTTGTACAGTATTTCTGGTAGATGGTGCTTGCCAATGATATGACACTTGTACTCGGAGAGATTCACAGTACATTTGCAGTGCTGATTTATGATGATGCAGTTAGATCTAGAGGTCTTGAATGTGATTGATGCATGGTCATGTGATTATTTTAGCTACATCCAATGAGGGAATGGCAGATAGAGTGAAGTGGAAATGGTAGAAGGGCTGTTCATGTTACGATATGTCCGCGGACATGGCGGTAGTTCGCGGACATCGGGAGTTACATCCGGTGATTTTTGGGTTCAGAAGTCATGCAAATGAGAATAAGCACTGAAAGGGATTGGTCAGGAAAGTTTAGTGGGTGTGTTGTGCCAGGAGAGAGTTTCTTAGATGCTCTTTTTGCTGCGAGAACAAAAGATAGCTATGGCTGTGTGTTTCAGAAAACAGATTATTTGGATTTTGGGAGATTCGTGGATACATTGGTTGAAGGTGCATGCAGAAAGCTGTGGAGTAGCTGTAGATCTTGGATTCCCACATGTGGAAGTACACTGGCATGGAGTTTTAAGTGGTTGGTCTTGCTACCTCTCTGTGCTACTTTGGAGACAGAGCAACATCCAGACATAATTGTAATTCATTGTGGAGGGAACAGTTTAGGACATGTGACTGGAATTTTTTTGCAATTTGCTGTGAAAGAAGGACTTGGGAAGGTTATGGACATGTTTCCTAATTCTCAAGTGATATTTTCACGGATTGCGCAGAGACAAATGTGGCTTCGTTCTTCTTCATTTGGTCCACAAATGGAAAAAGCAAGGCGCAATGTTAATAAGGCTGTTTGTGCCTTTCTAAGAGATTTTGGCATGTCCTCTTTTCACAATGAAATTATGTTTCATAGTACATACATTTTTCGCAGAGATGGAGTCCATCTTACTTATGCTGGCAATCAGATTTTTCTGAGAAATGTACAAAATGCATTGCGACCTTTTTTGGAATTACAACAACCATTTTGAAGTAGGTGTTGAGCATTTATAATTTTTGACTTACAAACACCACCCAAAGGCTCTTTTCAGAGCCACCACTTCTTCCCAGAGAAAATTGCAATGTTTGTGATGGGGTAGCAACCCAATTTTTTAAATGTTCGCGAACTGTCAGCGGACTTCTAAAAAATACAAAGGGCCTGCTTCATTTATTTTCACTTCTATTTTTTAACTGTGAAAGGCGGCTCTGAAAAGAGCCTTATTTTTTTTTTGATATTTTGTTTTTTTTTGTTTTTTTTATACACGAAAAACTAGGAGAGGAAGGTAAAGGGGGGGATAAGAAAGGGCGAGCTGAGAGAGGAAGATGTAGAGTGGGTTTTATTTGGGTAGTGAGCAGATCTTCTCGTGCTCTGAGACGATAGTCTCAAAAGCACTACAAAGTCGCTCCCCCCTGCAGAGTACTGTGTCACAGTACATACATACAACTGTGACCCTCGAAAGGTAAGGGTCATCAGCATTCTGTATGGCCTGTGAGGCAGCTTCAGGAAGACGCTGTCCCACAGAGGTTGTCCTTGTGGTGACAGGATCAGAAACAGAGGATGAAGTAGAGGAAATCAACTTGCTACGTTCTTCGCAAGGTACAGCCCAGCGAATAGCCCCAGAGTGAAATGACCTCCGGTGTCGCTTCATAGTAGTGGTCCCAAAGCTGTACTTACCGTGCTTCCCGCACTCATTGCAGGTAACACGGTTCGCACAAGCCTTAGGAACATTACCATGAATGGTAAATAACTGCCACACCCAAGACTCACGCCTAGTGCGGGTAGTAGGGTTTTCCTCTACCTCATTTTCATCATTCTCTTCTTCCTCCTCCGCATCCTCACTCCTGTTTCCCTCTTCAGGCCCTTGGGGAGGTGGTGGTGGTGGAGTGGGTGGGGGTGGTGCTGAAGCGGATGCAGCACCAGGTGGCAGTTCTGCAGCCAGGGATGCCATCTCAATGGTGTAATCAGCAAGTTGCTGGAGAAATAGCTGGGCTCTGAAGAATAGCCAGAAACACAATGAGACTAAGCTCTAGGGTGTGGTCTTTTATAGGGGTGCTTGTGCGTGGTTCACGGACTTGCGCGCTCTCCGCGGATAGATCGAACACAAAATATAGTTTGAAAAGTTTCAAAAGGTATGTAGAAACTCAGGATTACCATGTGGGACTTGTGCCATGGTGAGATTTTATTGAAAAATATTATGAATTAATTGAAAATGTACTTTTAATTTGTTCGGGGACCCGAACAGTGTCCTCATTCAGAACACGCGATCAGCGTGGGTGCGGTCATATGATCCGTTCGCGAACCAGTCCGCGAAGGAAGCGCACTGTCCGCAGGACACCAAATGCACAGAGATACGTGAGAAAAGAATAAAAAGACGAAGAGAAGAGGCAATTCAAAGGGCAGATGAATGTAGAAATGAAAGGAGAAAGGAAGAAGATAGGGTCAGAGAAGAGGCGAGGAACCGTAAAGAATTTGATGATGACATAGATCGTAAGTGAAGACAGAGAGCACGCGATCTTGAACATCTGGAGAAAGAGGTTAAAAAAGCTACTCCAGTTGTAGACTGGGAAGACATCGAAGAATTCTTTCCTGGGTACGATTCAGTCCCCGGCACAACTAGGGCAAATATTGACGATGACTTCGACGCCAGAAGCATCGGAGAAACGATCGATAGAATATATGATGAAATGGGGCTAGAACAAATACCCCAAGGGGAGGGGGAAGACGAGCTCCTGGAAAGCACTCAGCTGTATGACACTGAGGATGTCTCCAGAAGTAGTGGGAATAGAGAGCTATCCCTGGATAGATTAGAAATAAGTAGGAACAAAGAGGATACGAGAAGGCACACTAGTTGGGGACAGACAATGTCTGACTCCGAAAGGGAGGAGCGCAAGGAAAAAGAGGAGGAGAGACGGAGCGAAAGACGACTCCCAAGGGAAAAAGAAATAAGATGATCAGACACTAGTCTGACACGAGTCTGCACCAAGTGCATCAGAGTCCGCCACGCAGCCTGATCGATATGAAGAAGTATCTCACGGTCAGAGGGGGGTGTCTTCGCCGCCCTATGTGGACAGACTAAGGGCATTGCCAGGTAGAGGGCGATGCGGGAACATTACCCATGCAATAGACAGGAGAACAATGAGAGAAGAGAGAGGGCTAAAAAATTCCAATTTTCGTTGCTCGAGAAGGGGGCGGAGTAAGACCGCAATATATACCATGGTCACACATGGATCAAGAACATTTGAAAAACAAGCTTCCAATGCTGATATCGGGAGTGGATACATCAGTTAGAAAAAATGACAGGAGGAAACACGTTAGCTATAGGGGACATTAAGGGTCTCCTAATCGCTATACTTGGTGAGAGAGCAGACGACATTTGGGCACGAGCAGGCTACCCTGGCGTAACCATAATTAATACCGCGCACAACGGGGCTCCAGTCAGAAATTGTAGAGCCGAAGTATGGAAAGCGCTATGAGTGCTTTACCCAGATACTTCTGATATGGGAACTATAATGACACAAAAGATGAAGGAGTCTGAGGATCCGTTAATTTACATACAGAATTTTCAAGACGCATGGATGCTCGAGACTCATGAATCTTGGACAAAATCTATACCTGTATTTTACCTTATATTGTGCCTAGGGCTGCCTGAGCCGATACAGAAACAACTCAAGAAATTGGTGGGAATTGAAGTCAAGCCTAACCATCGGATATTAGTGTAGATTGCTGCAGGAAAAGAATCGCAAAAAGGAAGCAACTTGAAAGGATGAGGAAGCGGAACTGGTGCAATAGAAATTGTCAAAATATGCTCTTGAGGGAGCCATGATAACTAGCACAGCTGAATCAAGCATGCAGCAGGTGGCTAGTCCACAGCAGAATAATCAGGGCAATAGGGGGTTTTATCCAAGGGGAAGAGGATTTAGGGGAAGAGGATGGCAGAGCAATCAGGGAGGTTTCCAAGATAATCAAGGAGGTTTTCAAAATGTGCAAAATGGTAACCAGGATATGTCAAATGGGCAAATGATCCGACCACCGCCAGTATGTTGGCTGTGTGGAATGGCAGGGCATTTGGCGCACACATGCGGAAATCAAGGCATGATGCAGAACGGCCAAGGAATAGGAGTAGGCATGCAAATCCACCTGTAGTTTTACAGCAGGGTGGTGCACAAAATCACACAGTGCAACAACAAGCACCAAGAGCGCAGTAAGGTGTGCAACCGCAAATCATGGAGAATTTTCCACAAGGACAATCCTAACAGGCACCACTGCAACTATCGCAGACGATGAGAACAGGGCAGACCACGAACCCTGGAATGGAAGGTAACAATGAGAATGGGGGGACATTCACCAGCACACAGTGGGCCAAATTTGTATATAAACTAGGACAGTTCACTGGGAACCCTGATGTGTTCTATCCTATCAGTGCCACCAGACCCTCACATGGAACCTAGGGTGGATGTCGTTATAGGGTATAAAGAATATTCCTTCTTACTTGACACGGGTGCAACACGCTCGTGCATACGTGAAGTCAAGTTTTCCTTGTCCGGTGAGGCCATAGGTACTCAGAGTTTCACAGGAGCTACCTGTCATGTTCCCTTCACAAATGCACTTCCAGTCTCCATAGGAGAATGTGAAATGAATGTACCTTTATTATATTCTCGGCGGACCCCAGTAAATATTTTGGATCGAGATTTAATGACAAAGTTAAACATGACAATCTCGTTCACGCAGAAGGGCATAGTAAGTTCCACTCCAGGAATGCACTACTAAAATGTATGCAAAATGATTAGAGCATACTCAGAACACATAGCCATGAGGGCCATACCATTAGAGCCAGAAATGTTCGCATATGGTATACATGTGCTTACGGCAGGATTGCCAGGCCTTGCAGAGAAAATCATGAGAACCCCTGATGAGTTCTTATTCAGACCCAGAATACCGATGCATGAGGAGAAGGGATAAGTATTTCCCTTGATGATACACACAGCTGCAGTGAAAGGGAGAGTGGCCTTGATTGATGGCTATGACGACGAGAGCAGACAATGGTGCGCAGTAAACGCCATTGAAGAAGGATTTCGATTGACTGACGTCACCGATGACAATCTGTTTGAAGAGCAAACAGATATAGGAGAGACAATGGTGGAAGTGAGTCACCTTTTGGGTAAAAATGATTAAAAGAGAAGTACCTCAGAGAATGATGTAGGCACTAAATCGTCCTGAATATTTTGATGACGACATAGCCAAGATGCCTGTCTCAGTATGGACTACAGGACCCTATGACGTAGGTCTCTTAAAGGGGGTTGGAGAAGTGAAGATTAAACTGAAACCAGGAGCAATTTTACCAAAAGCCCAACAATATCCCATGTCCAGAGAGGCAGATGAGGGGATTTTTAAGACAATTTCTGCTATGATAGAGCAAGGCATCTTAGTGACGTCAGAGTCGTCATATAATACTTCAGTGTACCCTGTGAAAAAAAGTAAAGTGGGGTTGTGGAGGCTAATTCAAGATCTAAGGCCAATAAACGATATTGTTGAAGCCGAGTTCCCTATAGTCCCGAACCCGTCTACAATTTTATGTAATATACCTGTTGAGGCAAAATATTTCACAGTGATTGACCTGAAAAATGCATTTTTCTCTATCCCGTTGCACCGTGACTCACAAGATCTGACGTCATTCACGTTCAGACAAATGCGTCTGAAAAGCACAAGGCTGCCACATGGGTACTGTGAGTCTCCTTCTATTTTCAACCGAGTCCTGCAGATGGACTGAGCAATATTGCACTAGAAAGTGTCGTCCTGCAATGCGTGGATGACATCTTAATTTGCAGCACCACAGAAGAGCGATGCAGGCACGATTCTGTTCAGCTATTGACTATACTAGCTGAGAAAGGATATAAAGTTGACAAAGAAAAGTTACAATATTGTCAACAAGAAGTGCTGTACATAGGCCAGCTGATCTCACACGAGGGAAAGAAAGTGACCTCAGAAAGGGCTGAAGCCATATTTAACACAGCTAAGCCACACACGATAAAGCAGATGCAGAGCTTTTTAGGCCTATGCAACTATGTCAGGGCATGGGTCTTCGACTACAGCTCTTACACCAAGCCTTTACTTCAGGCCCTAAAGAAGGCCCAAGTGACGAAGGAAAAGATCGAATGGTCCGAGACCATGGCGAAAGGGTTTGCGGAACTCAAAAGAGCCATCTGCACAGCACCAATTTTAGGGATCCCCAATTATGCAGAGGAATTTTACCTCTTTTCACACACAAATGGCAGCGTTATGACGGCAGTACTCACACAGAGAACCACGTTGGGGTACAAGTCCCTGGCATACTATAGTGGGACTTTGGAAGGCTATAGCCATAGAGAAGGCTACAACCATTGTAATGGGATGCTCAATGATGTTGTATGTCGAGCACTCGCTATTTGCCATTTTAGAGAAACCAAAGGGCACATTGACATTTCGGAGAGCTTCTGCTTATGAAGTAATCATATCAAATCCATTGATTAAAATAGTCTGATGTAAGATAGTGAACCGAGCTATGTTCATAGCAGAACCAGTCACTGAAGGAGAGCCCATACATGACTGTGCAAAATATGAAGAATTCTATGATGAAATCCCCAGGGTGAAAGAAAATGCCTTGGCAGAAGGAGAGATCGTCTTTATTGATGCGTCTTCGAGTATCGACCAAAATGATGGGCAAAGATACACAGGCATTGCTGTGATGAAACGCACAACGAATGGAGAGTTTCGAGTGCTTATTAGTGCATGAATGCCATCTCATTATTCAGTACAGGCTGCAGAATTGTTGGCGTTAATACTCACCATTGAGAATCACGCAGACCAGGAAGTAGCGGTGTACAGTGACTCCGCCTATGTGACGTAAACAGTGCACGAAGGCTTAGCACGCTGCAAAAGGAGGGGCTACCTCCGGGGAGACGGCACCCCAGTGCAGCACGCAGCCTTATTGGACAGACTGATCAAGTCACTACAGCTCCCAGTGGGTATAGCGGTTGTGAAATGTGCCGCCCACGCGAAGTGGACAGATTTTATCTCACACGGGAATCAAGCAGCAGACACGGAAGCCAAGCGTATGGTATCCAAAGGCGAAACGATCATGGAAGTGGATGTTTTCCATGCCAATGAGCGAATGATGGTTACACAAACTGCACCTGAAAGTTACAGTAATTTGGGGCAAACACAGCTAATAGAACTCCAAGGGGAGGCACCACAGGAAGAGAAGAACCTGTGAAAACGTCATGGGTGTTCTTTAAACCACTCTGAAAGCTTGTGGCGACAAGACAGCACTGGTAAACCAGTAATGCCTGTAGCCCTATTAAAAATAGCGCTGGAGCAGTTACATTACCCGGCGCACATGACAAAAGAGAATCTAGCAGCAACACTCGCAGAAGGCTGGTTCATACTGAATTTAGTGGAGCACGTTGCATTCTTTATAGTGAACTGTATACTCTGCCAGCAATTCACAGCTGGGCACACATTAAAAGTAATGAGAGGAGTCATCCCAAGGCCAAATGGGCCTTTTCAGCACTAACATGTTGATTACGTGGACATGATTCAAGTATGTAACCAGTGCAGATACTTAATTGTTGTGGTGTGTCCATTCTCTAGATGGATTGAGGCAGGTCCATGTACACACCCAGACTCTACCTGTGCGGCCACATTTTTAGTGAGAGAAATGTTTCCCAGATGGGGGGTGTGTGAGGTCATGAGGTCAGATAATAGCCCTCATTTTGTCAATGCAGTGTTCTAGCAGATTAGCTTGCTGCTTGGTATAAAGCACAAGTTCTCGTTGGCATATCACCCACAAGGTAATGGGATCTGTGAGATGCTCAACAGCTTGTTAAAGGAAAGGATAGCCAAGTTGAAGCTTACTCTAAAGAAAGGATGGTTGCACTGCCTTCAACTGGCACTGTATGCACTTCGGAACCAACCCGGGTCCGACCATCATTTTACGCCACACGAGATAGCCACAGGAAGAAGAATGAGAACTCCTCTGACACCCCGAGATAGAACTAGATGTGATGCCCAGTCAACAGGAGAGGTTTTAGGGTCTGAAATGCAAAACTATCTGAACTGCATGACATCTCGCCTTACTTAAATTTCAGATGAGCTGCAGCGATGATGAAAAGGGTGCAGAGCAGCACAGAGCACAGAAGGAGACACTACAACAGACCAAGTTCAAGGTCTATATGGTCCACCCGTCTTCCCTGGAGACGGCATCCTTGTAAAGAATCATACAAGGAGAAAGTGGGACGAGCCAGGGTTCAACGGTCCTTTTACAGTGGAGGACTGCACTCCATCCGCAGTGAAACTACAAGGCAGGAGAGCTTGGATTTTTATCAGCGATATAAAACCCTGCATCGGAGAAGGCCCTCTGCCTGTTCCCGAACTAGAGGAATCAACGAGCAATGGGGAAGAACCACAGCACGTGCAGACGAGATCCATGACGCTGAAGAAGGACGAATGACCAGTCAGACAAAGACAAAGAACTTTTTGCAAATTGTGGCTTAAATTGGACATTTCCTCCAAGCAAAAAAGGGGATAAGGAAGGAAATTGTATGCACAAGCCACAACACAGTCTGATAACTTTGAACTTTGGACTGAGGCACACTTAAGCCTTGAGAAAAGAGTATGCCAAATTTTGACCGAGGACACATACATTGGAAGCAAATACAGTATCCCGATTCATTTAATACTGAGACACTATTCGGAATCACTTATGGTGTCCCACAGTAGAGACATCACAAAGGACATAATAACCTATTTTGATCTAGTGCTAAGATCATACCCACCATTGGTAGGGAGGCTCACCGGTGTCACTAACTTTCTACAATATCCTGAAAACGAAAATACAATAAGACAACTCCTCACTGTCATTGCCGAACAATTTATCCTACTCCCCGAGTTCAGTGAGAAAGAATCAAATGTTCCCAACACTGGCGGAAATAGATGAACACACTTTTCTTTCACATAATCGAAGTCTGTCCAACTCTTATTGGGAGAACAACAGATACACTCACATTCCTCAGAGACCCAGCAAATACAGAACATTTAAGCCATCTTTTAAATAAAATCATAATTCTAGTTGCACTACATGCGACCGGACAGTGCAGACATTATTCACATTCAGGAGAAAACATATAATCTGAATCTCAGCAGGACAGGACGGATGTCCCTATCACCAGAAGATACCAGGTTGGCCCATAATGTTCTCTTTTGCCTATAGTCACTGACTTTCCAGAGCTAGTGGGGAGACCAATCGATGTTGACGTCCTCACTTTCATCAGAGACCCAGCTAATATTGCGCAGATGGGAATGCTCTTACACAGAATCGTACTCCAAGTGGAACTTTCTAACCATCAGAGGAGCTACCTGAGGAGATGATTCCACCGAGGGACAATCAAGGAAGCGGTGCCAAGAACTCCATGTGTCATAGTTGTTGTTATTTGTGTCCCTAATCCTTCATATTGATCAACGTACACTATGTCCTCAGGACTGAAGCAAATCCGAGGGGTGGATTAGGAGCTCACCTATTTTAAACATGCACAGTAAAGGGACTCACTAAAATGTTATTTTATTTCTGATTTTTCCCATAGTCTAGCAAAGGAACTGTATCCTGACAAAAAGAGACAATTTGTAACTCGTGAGAGGGGGGACACATTCATATTCATTATTGTTTAACTGTCATTAACGATCAAAACTGCATTCTTTATTGGTGCACAAAGCGTCCCAATTTCAGTGCACCCACCTAATGATGCACGCATAAAACCCACAAAAGCACCCAGATCTTATATAGTCATTCCAGTCCCTAGAAGATCTGATGGTGGAGTGAAAGAACTTGAAATGGATGTTATTAGCAATGAGACACACACACTTGTGGTAACGAACAAAAAGAAAAGCCAGAGACAGGGTCGGCAAGGGATGAATGAAGTAACATCACTGACAAATACACGCACGCAAACACTGCACACGAAACAGGCCTAGTATCAGTGACTGCAGAACCACAAACCAAAGCAGTAGAGTGGTAGAGACTGCCTGCGATAAGAAACTCCACAGCAGATGTTGTGAGAAAACAAGAATTTAAGCAAAAACCAACAGAAGCAGTTATATCAGAAACTCTTAAGAAAACAAGAGCCATCATTGAGAAACTCTCTGCACGGACACAACTGATAGTAGACTCATTAGTTCCGCACATAGCCAGAGCAAGGGAACTGCAAGAGAAACTAAAGAACAAAATTGCAGAGACTATATTACCAAGCATATATATTCCAATGCAAGGGACAAGTACCAGTTCTATAATACAACCATACACCGTACCAGTGTCAGACTGGTTGGCATGGGCATTTTTAACCAGCAAGAGAAAGATGTATGAGGAGAGGGAAAGAGCTACCAGGCTCTTGTCCACTCAAATGGCGCAGATTAGGCGGCCTGCACCATGGACCAGGAGAATCCTCCAGCAAGGAAAAGCCATACGGATGCATTCAGGGATGTAGTCATAGCCAACTACAGGAAAACATTAAGAATCAAGAGAAGTATGCATGGAGATGACAATGAACTAAACGACTACCTGGACAGCAAAGCACATCTGGGAAATAACATTTGGTACCAGCACATGAAATAAGTTGGAAGACGAAGTTCAGAAGGGGAATGCTTTGTTTGCGCACTCCTACCATACAGCATGGGGAAGTCCAAGATCTTCGTAGCTGTAGACATAGATGTCCAGACAGCACACTGTATGTCACAAGTAGCAATGTGCAAGACCAGAGGCCAGTTCATGGGCATTGATGCCTCTCTGAAATGGGCAACTGAAGCAACTGATCCAAATGAAGGCAATTATGTCCAGGACATAAAGACAAGAAACAATGGAAAGACAAAACACATTGTGATCAGATATGAAAACCCTGGAGTTAAAGGAGCAGAGATCAGAAGAGAAGCAAATCAGAAGCTAAATGTCCAAGGAAAAACTCCAGAAGAAGCTTGGAGATGGAAGAATGAAGGCCAAATGTAAATTTGGGGAACAGTGCTTTCACCAGACGGATGGAAGAAAGGAGTAGTGATATGCCGAGCATGGGTGATCTTCGGTCACTACAAGCCCACCATAAACATAGTGCGAAACGGATGCAAGCCATTATGGGCAAAACTTGCAAAACGACTTACATGGGTCAAAGACAGAGGAGGACCCTTGCAGATAGTGCCACTAGAAAGCCCAAAGTTCTGTTTCAGAAATAATGGCACAAGGAAGATGGGAGAGAATCAAAACTGTGGCAAGTTTTCGACGCTCCAGGAATGGTACATGGAACCGCAGTGATTATAGATCATTATTGGGCGTGTGGCTCCAAAGCATACATCAGACTGACAAGAGACTGGGGAGGCATATGCACGATAGTGAACGTCCACGTTCCAGCATTGGTGATCCCGAAAAGTGACCTGAATATTGACAGTTTCCCAAAAGCAGATGCTCACCTGAGGAAGAAGAGATCTGTGGAACTGATAACTCGGATGAAGAGAGAGAATTACTTCTCTGCTAAATCAGAAGAAGCTTTCCATGCAATCCCATATGAACACAGGCTGTTCAGCCTCAACTCATCAGTGTTCACAACATTTTTCATGCCAAGATTCCAAATTGGAGCAAATACTAAATGGTTACAGATAACCAGATGGGAGTTACTGCAGACCATCAACATGACAATAAAAGGATTCAATGCAATAAAGGAAGAGTTAACAGGCATCCGACTGATGACTCTCCAGAACAGGTATGTGCTTGACATGATCAAAGCCATGGATGGAGGAGTTTGTGCAAAAATCAGAGAATCATGTTGCACATTTATACCTTCTCACGACGAGGAAAATGGAACCTTAACAGCAGCCATAGGTATGCTGATGAAGCTACAGAACCAGATTATCGACGAAACTGACGAAGTTTATGACAGCTTGTTTGGATCTCTATTCTCTTGGGTCCCACAACGGATGGCAGACTTAGTCAAGTTCCTAGGAGCCCTGCTAGTGATGATATTACTAGGATGTTGTGTTATCAAGATAATAATCTCGCAATGCCAGAAAACTTCAAAGAAAACCATGGGGATGAAGATCATGATTGATGTCAAGCCAGCATGGAAGCCAAAAAACCTGACTGATGATGAAATAAGAGACTTTGTGAAGGCCAGCAGGCACGCGCCAGGAGGTTTCTCTATCCCAGGAAGCACAGAAACTATGTGGGAAGATGGGTTTGCTGTAGCCCAAATGGCCAAATGGACAGTGTCAACTAATGACATGGAATACTGAAGAACATGTAAGGACAGCAGGAAGCCTGAAAGGAGTAATAAAAATATGGACTCCAAAGAGACACTTCTTCAAACCATCATGTATAGATCCAGAAGATGAAGAACGAATAAACCCAGGCGATGGAGTGAAGATAAACATAAAAGACTCAAGTGAATTGCATCCAAAGAAGGAGGTGAAATTGGTTGATGAATCGCCCAAAGGGGGGAGTGTAGAGGAGGTCCTAAATAAAGCCTGCACTCCCATCGCCCATTTTGAAGTACCAGGAACATTCACACCAAAATATGTGAGGTATGATGAGCAAATAAACCAGCAGAGAGCCGCAGTAGGGCTATGCCCAGTACCCATCAGAAGAGCAACACCTATTGAAGTACCAATAACCAGACAACCATGGACAGTAATGTATCCATTGAGAAAACCCTACCAACAAATGAGACGAAATGAAGATTGCCTAATTACCGTACAGGAAGAAACCAAAAAGGTCTTAATGGAAGACGAATGGTGACATCACGAGAGCCCGAACGGACTCACAGATAGAACAAATGACGAACCAAGAATGACACAAGGAGATGAAACGCCATGAGAAAAGAGATTGTGATCTTAAAGTGATAGAAAACTATCATAGCATAAGAGATTTAAGCTGTAAGCAGGATGAAGATATTCAACCAGCTAACACCTGTACATAAGCTTGAAACCACAAGAAAGTTAAGAAAACAGTGCGGCTTGCTATAATAACTAGAAAAATAGTGTGGCAAGCACCATTGTACATAATCTACCTCAAAACGAAGCATGTTATTATAAGTGCGATTCCACTTTACATGAAATGCAGAATCAACTCAGGTTACAAGAGGCCAAACAAGACAAGATTCATATTCTAGCAAAATGAGAAGAGACTCCGCAGATGCAACTAATGCCAAAAGAGCCAAGGTCATACCAATAGAAGGAATGAACAGTAGCTACATCTAATTGAAACTTAGAATATCCTGTCTCTGAAAGGCCAAGATAAGGAAGCGTAGGCAGGTTGCAAGCCGAATAAGAATTAAATGCACAAATCGAGAGAAATTAGGCAAATTCACGGTGTCTGCATCACGTGACCATCCGAGCGAGGAGAAGCACAAGTTCACACCTACGCTTGGCATCAACCCAGGAGGAGATATAGGAACTTTCCCAGACAGAAGATGCAGATTTGAGGCCAACCACAGTAACATAATTGACACATTTTTGTTGTTGAAGTGATGATTGATTATAACCTTAATTGGAGGAAGGCCGGGTATCTGAGCGGGCACCCTGCACCTGGCTGACCATTGTGCATGCTGCTAAGTAAAGGGGAAATGTATGCATGGGGTTGGTGCCAACCCAATTACAATGGACCAAATAATCTAGGATCCTATAGTTAATGTAACCAATGGTATGTCGTACTTTTGATGATGTCTACAGTAGTCATTTTGAAGGAAGGGCTTAGACGCCCACCTGACAGTGTTTTACTCAATCACTCCACTCTGTTACCATATACAGATATAGCACCTATATTAAAGTTACCTTTTACGAACCAGTAGAAATGCTTATTGACTTTTGAATGTTGCTCGTCACTTATGACGAATTTTCAGTATAAATTATGTGTTTTTTATGAAGTTCATGTCACGATGCCTACCCCCGGGGACCCGGACCACGTACAGCAACCCCGGAAGCAGGCATCATGTTATCCTAAGTAAGCCCAACAACCCCTGCTAGGGGCTATTTGGGTCCAGTCCTGTCGCCTATGGCGCCAGGCTCATATGGAGAGTCAGTCCTTGCGCCATAGGCGCCAGGCTCATAGATTAAAACTTACCTGATGCAGACCATGCTGCAAGAGCTCCAAGCCAAAAGAGGCTTGGAAGGGACTACTTTACTTAGGGACTATTTTTTACTCGGGCGGGGCTGGGGAGGAATACTTACCTGGGACTACTTTGGAGGCTATTTAAACCACGCCCGAAGAGCAGCACACGCTTCGCGTTATTCTGCATCCAGCAGCGTAACTGTAACGCTCACCTGATTCCCGTAGAGGCGCCGGTCTTGACTGGGCGTATACCGTATCTTCAAAGGTGATGTGTAACACACGGCTGGCTCTTTGGGCTGGACCTCTGTGCACTGTATGTTTGACTCGAAGGGTAAGATGTCTGCAGATAGAAAATATGGGATTAAGGAACTGGGTTATTGAATGTCTCTCTCTTCTTCCCTTTCTCTTCTCCTGTAGAACCCCAAAGGTTAACGCTCTCACCTTAGGTAAGTGAACGCCGTGCTCTCCATCTGCCTCGGGGCAGGGTGCTGTAACCAGTTTCTTCACTGGATAAGGGGAGCAGGCCTCTTGACTTCAGAGGACTGCTGTCCGTCGTTTACTGCACGAAGGGTAAGTTTCGAGTAATTCTAATGTCTTTAAAGTCTTTAGTAATGATGTTTCTTGTTTTGCAGGGTTCCGGCGATGGCGGATGACGGGCTGAAGTGAGTTGAAGATGGAGCCCGTGTGATGAATAGAAGCGCCTGGAAGCACGTAAGTAAGCGCTAGTTGCCTGCTTCACGATGCGCTCTAACTGTCTTTTTATTTTGCAGGTACAAGTTCGGAGCGGCTGCAGGGTGCCGGAATACCCACTGGGTTAGATGTGAAAGGAGTAATGGCACGTGAGTATTAAAGTTCCCCAATGTCTTTAAACGCACCTTGTTTTGTCTTTCAGATGTGGGATGCAGCGCCGAAGGCCTCCGGAGCGTGCGAAGAGTTGGTAAGCTTTTGTCTTTCAGATGCCGGAATGCAGTGTGAAGATCTCCGGAGCGCACGAAGAGTAGGTAAGCCTTTGTCTTTCAGATGCCGGAATGCAGCGTGAGGCGTTGGTGACAGCCGATGGACCAGGTAAGTGAAGAGCTGTCACTGAAGACTGTAATGCTAACCTGTTCTTTCTTGTCTTTATAGGTGTTGCTGAAGACTGGATTCAGGATGGTAAGCCTTTTTCCTTAGGCCCAGGATCAGATGCAGAAGACACGATGAGCGTTCTGCTGCAGAGGATGCAGAATAACGCAATGCAAGATTCATCCATCGGGTGTGGTTTAAATAGCCTCCTGTAGTGCTTAGGTGTCTCCTTCCACAGCCACGCCTAGGTAAGAAAAGAGTTCCTGCTTTCCAGAAGAGTTCCAGTGTTCTGAATCTAGGGAGTGGCTCCTGCCCCACCCAACAGGAAAAGTAGTTCCAAACAGAAGAGGATCAGAGGCTCAACTGGCAGGCAAGTAAGCAGCATGGTCTGCTGCAGGTAAGTCCACCCAAGCATTATGAGCCCGGCGCTTCCAGCGCTGGGACTGGGCATATTTATGAGCCTGGTGCCACTGGCGCCAGGAATGGGTCCAAAAGGTCCCAATTGGGACTGGTTGGCACTCGGAACCTGGGTTATGGATCTGCTTCCAAGGGAGTGGGAAAACCCTGACCTTTTGGAAGCAGAGATCATGACAGTAACGTTCACCGTGCCTGCAAGTCTGCCTCCAGCCTTCTGCCACGCCCGCCTCGAGTTTGGAGCTCCTAGAAAAAGGGAGAAAGAAGGAGCAAAGGTTAGAACAAGAGCAATACCTTTAATCCTTACCTGAATTCCCGATCCATCGCACCTTCCAGCTGGAAGAAAGAAGTTACTTTATGCGCGTCACCTCGCCTGCTGCAGCGCCGCGCTGAACTCACCGGCCTTCGCAGCATCTTCACATTTCACTGCATCCTCCTGCATGTTCCCGCCGCACTCCGGCACCTAAGGAGAAGACAAGAACAGCAAGGTGAGCTAAGGGAATACACAGAGGAATATTAGTTACCCCCCCATAGACTTACCTGATTTTACCACCGGGGGTACTATTCCTCTTCACGGGTCGGCGCAGCTTCCACTGCATCTTCGCCGAACCCCGGCCCCTAAGGGGAAACAAAAGGACAGCAAGGTGAAACAAATTGACTAACAAGGGGAACCCTCCTCACCACAAAAGACTTACCTGATTTTACCGCCGGAGGTATTATTCCCCAAGACTTCATACTTTCTCTCAGCGCCTGAATAAGGGAGAAAGCAACAGGTTACATATTGACTTTATTTTATCGAACTGTGTTGGAAAATACAAATCCTTACCAGAATACTACCGGTTGCCACAAGGAACTCTTCATTAGGGTCAAGCTGCAACCTGCAAGGAATCGGACAAGAGTGAAAGTCAGGCATTTGAACTCTTACGAACTTTATACTTACGGCGTCTTGCCGGGAATCTCTGAGTCAATATTGTTCTTGAACTCACCAATTCCTTTGAGCCAGTTAAGCAACCGGTTATCAACGCACCCCTGCGCTCAATGCAGGATGGAGAGCTCATCTTTTCAAACCATCAGGTGAGACTATAAGAGGGAACATCAAAGGCGATCTGTGGGGAGAACAGCGGGGGTGGGGGGATTTACGCTCAACTCCACGGGTGGTTAATTTCCTTTCTCCATTTGCAGAAGAATATTCCTACGGCCAAGCAAACAAAGCTAGATGGGCCAGCCCAGTCCGTCATCTCGGCCCTATGCGTCACATTGGTGGAGACCGCAGCTGTCCAGTTCCGATCGACGCCTCTGTGGGATCCAGGTGAGCGTAACAGTTCATTGGAGTTGAAGCGAGATGGACTATTGCATCACTGCTGTTTGCATGACTCCCCGTTTTTTGTACTTGTCATTAAACGGTCTCCCTTTGCCAAACCATTGAGTTGTCCTTATTAATTGGTGTTGGAGTAATAAATCTGCACCCCCATCCATCTCAAGGTGCAGCTATCTCGTCTTAAAGTACTCTCGGTGAAAACCTCGGCTATATGGGCCGACTGGGGGTCTCCTGAGTACACCCCGGAGCTGACCTTGGGGAGAAGGCAAGAGTTGGTGTGTTGCTGCATTCTGGGACATACTGTGCTCTTTCCCCACCTGTTACCCCATCATGGCATGGCACACTTCATTGTGGTGCATTGCTGTGCAAATGTCACAGAAACCGTCCATTCTAAGGTTGAGGACCAGTCATTTTTTGACCACATTGATGTTTTGCCGATTTCAGGCAACCGTCTCAAGGTGCTGAAATACGGTGAAAGGAGAGGGGTTTCCAAATGTAGCCAGTAATGTACGGAGGGTCCTAACAGGTAACTATGCACATTTTGGTGCATATTGGTGTCACAGTGAGGAATTGTATAAGGAACAACGCTTCACCAAGCCACAAACCCACAAATAAATTGAGAGTTTTGCTTGAATCCGGGGAAAGGTGTGGGCTGTCCAAATGTCAAGTGGCCAGTAATGTCTGGAGGGTCAGAACAAGTAATTATGCAAAATGTAGTGCCGATTGGTTAAACAGTGTGGAATTGTATAAAGAACACTTCGTCAAGCCACAAACTCAGCCACAAGCCACACATTTTCACTTGTATAAATATTGATAGATTACAGGGGGTTCAGTAGTATCTTGTGTGGACCTAATCATTTTTCAACTCAATTACACTCACCTAATCTGGAGGAGGGAGGAATTGAAGAGAGCACACTCTTCTTGTTCCTTCTGCTCTCACTCCTCATGGTCATGGCTTCATGGCCGGCGCAAGGATGTTGCAGCCCTAAGTAAATTGACCTTTTGCGATCTTTCCCTACTAATTACCTGGCACTAGGATCATATTTTCTGTGTGTATGTGTAATGAAAGAGCTCCCTGTCACCTTCTGCCCTCGTTGATTGCCCAGTCTTGCCATGCCCAGAATTAGTCCTGCCTGGTGTTGTTCCATCCTACCTTATATAGGTGATTGATTTGCTTTACAAAACACCCATATAACATAAGATAACCTTCATGTAGGGTTTATCTCTTACATGGATATGATACTAAATGGACAAGCAAAACAGATATTTCCTTGTGAGTAATCATGCACTAGGATCAAAGGGAGGAACTAAAAAACACTGTCTTTTGAGCATGTGTTTACATTCGTATTATAATTACTGTGATAAAGAAGTGACGCAATCATTGTAATGAAAATGGCTTTTAAGTCATTAGAACATTATCCTCCTCACTACCTTCAAGGGGAGTAAAGGCTTCTGGTGGAAATTCCTTCCAATCCGCGTCCTTCTTTTGCCCCCAACAGGTGTCGTGGGTGCATCATAGCACTGCCTGGTGCGTTTATGAATGTTATTGGTGAAGCTGGCACCCTAGGCATTGGAAGGGTTTATTTTGTTACTTAAGAGATGATGGTACACAAAGTACACAATTTCATGCACTTGACAGTCATTTGACTTCTGTTGTGTGTGTAATTTTTTCATTGTGTTAGGTTAGTGTGTCTGCAAGGCTGCTGGTGTTTAAAAGAGGAAGCACGTTTGAAGAGGAGACTACAATATTTCTATGTATTTGTTAACTTATTCCTTAACAATGATTTGAGAAGATTTTCTGATCTTTGATAATTTCAGGGTTCTATTTTTAGACAATGTGACAGTAATGTTTGGTTAATTCATTGCAATCTTTTTTCCCCTAGCAAATACCATGTACATGGGAAGTCAAGAAATGGTCAAGGTGGTCGATAGAGACAATCCCACTATAAAGCAGCAATTGAAAAAGGTAACAGAAAACCCACTATTGTGAAACTAAACGTGACTATATTACAGAAGTCAATAACTGATTTGCTATATATATATATGTGTGTGTGATCAGTCAAAAAACTTTAATTGAAGTGATGTTAAGGGGCCGATTTCTTGCAACAAAACCCCTGCAATTTGGCAGGTGTTGGAAGCTATTGTGAAGAATCTTACAGATCCCTCACTGAAACCCTGCCTAAAGTCTCCTTCCAGGTGGCAAGGAAAAGGCAGACCTTTCCTGATCATGACCTTGGGGGTCGTGTACTGCAGGACCAAGGGTGGTGAGGAGATCCTGTGGGATGAGACGCAGTATTTTTCCTCTGAAAGGCAGTGTCTTTCTGGATTGCCAAAACAGGTGATGGTGTATTGCCATTATAGTGTTCGTGACTCACATGTAAGATCTATAACCTGGGGTACAAGCGCTGTTAAATGTATGCAAACCTTGCTAACAGAAAGGTTATTTAAGAATAAATGCCCTCCTTACTCCCTAGGCATAATATAAAAGGATCTAGAAAAATGCCTTAAATCCAATGTCTTCCTCTGTAATAACCAATCATAACCGTCCATCTTTTAACAAGCTTAAGGGACATACATGTACCCTTAAAAATAACTCAAAAGTTGAAAGAACAAGTCCCGTAATCCCAGAAGTACTGGGATGAAAAAGAGGGCTGAGGAGGCAAGCTGTAGCAGTAGTCAGGCAATTAAGGCTATTAGCCCACACCTGAAGGGACCTGGAAGGCATAAAAGCCCCCCTCATGTGCAGGCAATTGGAAGGGGTGGTAGAATCTGGAATTGTGACTGGAAGGCAAGCTGTAGTAGTAGTAGTAGTAGTAGCAGCAGGAAGGCACAAGGCTGGCCAACCAAGCAGAAGTGGGAGAACAAGGAGAGGGTCCTGTTTCCCCAAACCCTGAAGTGCAGAGGCTGCGCAGTGGAAGACGTGCAGGAGAAAGGCCTTTTCACATGTGAGCCTGATTGTCATGGTTGCCGAGTTGCAGACATGCAGGAGACTGAGGGAAGAAGTAATTATCAAGCCGTGGGTCTAGGGAGTGAACAGAGCTCCCGAACAGTACGGCTCGACCAGATAGACCTTTTGCAGGAGAAGGGTGTGGGTCCACAGCGATCCAGAAGTCGTAGAAGTGGTGGCAGAAGTCAGGAAAGCAGTTCAATTTGCAGAACAAGTGTCTAAGAAGCTGGTGAGCGAAGCACAGTGGTCTAACACATTGCGCGAGTAACAGTATCCAGCTCCCTGTCAACTCGCATAAGGCTTTAAGCAAGTAGAAGTTGTTTGTTGATTTTCAAAATACATTGAACAATGGAAATATATCACTCACGTATAACGGTATAACTCCTTACCCACGTGAGAAGGTAAAGCAACTAAAATCCATTGTTCTGCTATTTTAAGACTGTTAATGCTTGAAGGAGTGTTTGGTCGTGTGACCCTAATTAAGGAGAGCGCACGCTGCTGTGGCCATTACCAAACATTTAAGTTTAACAGTAAAAGATTTCCAAACTTTGCTTGTGAAAACAACGTTAGAGAATAGTCCTCTGTGCCCAATTGTGATTCCCAAAGGCGACCTGAACTCTATACTTTGCTTTTACACAGGAATATAATTAAATACCAATCTTTAAACCCCAAAAACTATACTAAGAAGTGGTTGTGTGTGCCTAATTCTGAATTTCAAAGAAAGACTGAATTATTCTAACATGGCGTACAACTCATTGTAAGAAGTTTAAAGTGTATAACCATAGAAGACATGCATTGCCCAAGCCAAGAGACTCCCAGTATTCATACTGAAACCCACCTTTTCCAAAGTTAAGAAGCAATCTAACTATACTGTGAAGTTGAATGGTCTAAGATACAAGTGTGCAAACATTACCTGAAGCTAGGAGCGTGGCACAAAGTCTTCTGGGTAATTACTGGGCTGATAACTGGCAGAAAGATGCAGGTAAAGGGATACTGGCTGTTTGTAAAGACTATTTTGAAGTTGACACAACCTGTAGTGCCAGAGACTGTGGAAGACAGCAAAGTGAGTCTCCAATGCACATCCATGTTGTTATTGTTGTGACAGACAAGAGAGGCAAAGAGGCTGCCCCTTTTTGAAGAGAGTTATTCAGAGGAAGAGTGGCGTGCCTACCTGAAGTTGTTGAATATCTTGTCAAAAGGATTACTGTGGGACAAAGATAACTATTCTCTTAGTAAATGAAGTTGGTAAAAGTTGAAGCAGCAATACTATTAAGTCAACTTGACAACGTCACCATTGTGAAGCTCAAAATTGTAATTAAGAGAATACAAACTGATAACCAAGAAATGTATATCACTGGTGTTAGTGGATATTGCATTTTTCTTTGAACTATGGCAAATCTTATTGAGGTAAGTAACAACGCCTAGTGGCTGGGATTACCAATGATGCTATTTGGAAGAAGTGGAAAGTGGAAGTTTCACCAAGAAGAGGAGATGTGCTAATGGAACTTTGGTTAACAAACTTTTCCATTGACTTTGAAATATCAAGAACTGATTTAAGACATCTTTTTCATTCGTTGAACACTAACAGATCTGAGTTTGAGTCTGGGGAAGGGAAATCACCCAAGAGATTATAAGGTTATCCAGAGACTGCAAATGTTGTTCATGTGATGTTTCATTGCCATATATTTTCTTTGTGTATTTGTTGTTTGGTGTGAGGGCCTGATATCCTGTGTTAGAGTGTGTTCCCTTGGCTTTAGTTAGGCAGGGAATTCCTTAGCAGAGTAGGGATAGTGAGGCATTTATTTTTCTACAATTTCTTTAATAAAATGGCAAATGTTGGTAAATCAACAAACAGTTCTATGCCTCGCATTACAGACCCTTCACATGATTCCAGCTTAACTGTGAGGCCCCCATTGCTCAGCTCTTAATCACACTGATAACATCACTAATTACATCACTGATGAAATCACATATGATATCACTTGAGGCATCATCAATGTTATTACTGGTACAGTGATCATGCATGCAAGAAAAAGAGATGCAACATTTAATACGCATGTTTCTGCATATAAGGGAGGATTCAAATGCAAAGTTTGATTGAAGTTTGCATTTAAAAATACTGTCCATTTACAACCATGGTATTCTTACACACCAAAGTTACTTTGTATTGAATGGGCATTTACCTTGATAAGACACTCTAGTACCTTTATCGCTTTGTTCTAAAATAATTTCCATTTACACAGAAGATAATTGGATAGTACAATTATGGCTTTGCACCAGACCACCAAAGAATACAACATACATGAGAAGGAACAGTTTCTGAAATCATGTTATAGTCATATATCAGACTATTTAGTATCAGTATAACAAATCAAAAGGTAGACGTTGGCAGCGTCAAATGGTAAAGGTTAGGGCAGGTGGCCTGCAAGTGTCAACAATGTTAAACACTCACTGGTGAGGACACATGTGTATCAGGAGTAGAGTAGCTAACGTACTGGACGGACAAAAGGTGTTTGAAGCCGGCATTCAGCGACATGTTTTGGACTATGAGTCACATGCTCCCTCACCATTGCCTATGCTGGGTAGGTCTAGTGGAAGTTGCAATGCAAAACCTCTGGAGATCCTAAGCTTGCAGACTCCCACTGTATTGAATCTGAAATTGTAGATTGCTTTGAGCAAAACCAACTTTCTGTAGTTCCCCAACTAATACTTACAATGCTTGAGAACTGTTTTCAGACCTTCATAAAGGACAAGGTATATTGTATTTGTGCTATATCTTCAAAAAAAACTCAAATGTATCCCAATGACTGGTTCTTACCAGTAGGGTCACTGAGCAGTTCATATGTGGTGTCCTACTGGATTATTCATATTATGCCATCAGTAATGGCATCTGACATGTCCTAAGTGATGTACAATGTGATGTCATCAGTGCTATTATTTGTGATGTCATCAGTGTGCTTAGGGACTGCACAATGGGGGTGACCGTGACAAGCAAGAGTGAGGTGGTGTAGTGTGGTATTGTGAAAAGCAAGAGTGAGTTGGCGGTAGTGGGGGACTGTGATGAAGAAGATTGAGTTGTTGGTAGTGGGGTATTTTGACTAGGAAGAGTGACATGGTGGCCACAGGGGACTGATGAGAAAGAGTGCAGTGGTGTTAGTCGGGTACTGTGAGAGGTCAGAAATGAGAGGCAGACACAAAGTTGTAATGGATTCAACATTTGACATCTTTATTAAAATAAAGGGGTTGGATAAGACCTTTCTGCCCCTACCCTAAAGAATGATTACCTGTCTAGGAAACTAAAACTAAAGCTCACTATATGTCTCCTCGCCAAAATGATGCCATCAGTCCTCGTGTCCAAATAGTGTCCGACCCTCACACTAAAAATGAACAACCAAATGTGTAAGGTAAATGTCTATTTTTAAATTTAACAAAACTTGTGTGCAAAATCCAAGTATGTAAAATCCAGCAAAAACAATCCTTGGATCCAAGGGGTGGTTCCCTTCCCCTGGATTATTTCAGGTAGGATAGCAAAATTGTCCATTTCAAACAACAGTTCCTTAAGAGTAGTAGAGATGTCTCTTTCACACAACATTGCTTCAAGGGTGGCAAAAGTGTCTCTTTTACCCAACATCTTTTTAAGGGCAACTTCCTGGTATGCTAGGAATCCTCCAGTAGACTGTTTAGATCCCTGGTGTACTCTCCTGCCAAGTATCTTTGCCCCAAAAGGCTCACTGCCTGATGCATCTTGTTTATTAGGGATTCTTTCAATGTTATCCCTGTTTTCCAGTATAGCACAGTTGCGTTCCTGCACTGTCTATACTAAATTGACTTTAGTTACTACTTGTTCCAAACTTTCCCATATGGACATCTCGCATATAGAGACTTGTTCAAGTTCTGTCTTTTTAACTTATTCAGCAGTAGCCATTTGCTTGTGGCAATGTCTGCTCCTACGTTCCCCATATTGCCATTCATGCGTGAGGATTTGTGCAAACTCTGTCTTTCTATTTTACCTGGTCAGTGTTCAAAATGAACTTTTAATTGTCGGTCCCCACCAACAATGGGCAGACTCGCCAGTGTCTCCTGGTGGCCTTGCAGACCGTTTTCCAGCTCCCCTGACGGCTCTACATTCGCTTGCCAGTGGCGCTGCTGCTGTTTGGCATAACAGTGTCCTTGACAGCCTCACTGCTGCTGCTGGTACCTCTGCGGCTCTCCCTCGGCACCTGTTGTACTTCCCTGGATCTTCTGCCACTTCGATAGGAAGCGCTTGCAAGCAGCGGCTTGAAAGCTCCTGCCTTCTTCTGCTTGGCCCTTTTCCCGGTGCCTGCCTCCACCAGCGGTTTTGCTTCCCACTCCACCCGCAATGCTTCTCTTCTCCAACACTCCTGCAATGGAAAGTGTAAACCATTTTTAAATGTCCAGCACAGCTGATCTTTATGGCAACAACTAGTCTGCGTGTTTAGCTTAGGGTTTCTGTCACTCCATACTAACTCCATCTTCCTTTTCCTCGTCTCAGTACTATATGCATTCTGGGAGTGTGGAGTCCATAGGATTTCCAGGTCTTCCAAAATTATATTGTTCAGGATTCTTATTTAGAACAAAAACATCAGAGACAGGAGATGGTAAATGTGTATTATATGCATATGAGGTATGAATGGTATTCTCATCAGAGTATTTTGCAGAAATGGGTCTTTGGGTTTTACAGCGGGAAGAATTTGCATAGTGGAAACAGGCCATCACGAATTTAGGAATGATGGGGTCTTCTTCATTGTGAAGGGAAGAATACTGCGTCCCTCCTGATGGGGTCACCACCTTCCTCTGACAGCCGTCTCCCCCCCTGCGATCCTCCCTCATAATACCACCCCCAGGGTCAGGATCAGGTAGCGGCTGCCATCTCCTGGCCACTTGGGAAGAGATCCCTGGCTGGGAATCAGTGATGACTCCACAGGATTCATCACAATACTGTGATGAGTGAGTTGGTTAAAGTGGTGTACTGTGATGAGGAAGAGTGAGGTTGAGTTAGTGTAGTACTGTGACAAGGAAGCGTGAGGTGCGGGTATATAGATAAGATTACTATTCACAGGATTCAGGGGTTCAGGTAGGTTTACTTATCTACTGTGACAAAGAAGAGGGAGGTACAATAATAAAGCTATCTTCCCTGCTGACGTCCGGAGTGAATCAAGATCTTCACTGTTAAGTCACGTGAATAGCTTGTCCCATGAAAACAAAGACTATAGTAAGCGAGCATTGGCTTCCCTCATACCATCGTTCAGCCCATTCTTTTGAACTAATTAAACAAATATAAGCTTACTTAACACATTGAACACCCCAAACAATCTATTACCCCCATAATATCCCCCTTCCGCATATTTTAAGTGAATTTAGGAAGCAATCTGGGTAAATATTTTGTTCCAAAATCTCTTCCAAAAGTAGCTTCAAATACTCCTCTTCCCCTAACTAGCAATCAGAGTGATTGCTACATCTCAATAGATATTTTAGTTTTGAATTAGTTTCACTTTTTTGTCTTACGTGCCGATTTTCAGATTTGGAAAAAGAACTACACCATCCCCAAACCCCAAACCTGCTCCCTAGTCTCAAAACTGTGATAGGGCCACATCAAGTGGGGGCTGAGGGGACACCCAGCCCAACATAGGTGCCTGAGTACAGGCAGGCACCCCTCCCATCCCTTATTACTTGCAGGGATGGTGGCTTCCACACCGCAGCAGAACAGCAGCCGGAGGAGACGTGCTCTCTGATGCCGGAGCTCGAGGTGACATCCCTGTTGAAGGATCCCCCAAACACTACAACACCGGATGTCAAAGAATTCCAACACCGGTACAGACCTCCACTAGCTCACCACGGAAATTGTATTAATAAATAAATGCATTTACCCACTATACCAACAGGAATGTAATTATTATTTTAATAGGTCCCTTCAGGCCTTCAGCGCAACAACCCTGTACTCTAGCAAGGTACAGGTTGTAAAGGAGCGGGGCTTACCAGCCCTTTTAAGCCTCCCATGGCCTTTCTTTGTCACGCCCCTGTGAGCCAGGTTAGTGATTGGACAGGGTAACTATCCAATCGTGGGAGGGGGTAAGGTATTTAAGGAGGTGTGTGTGTGTGTGTGCAAGCGTTGGTTAGTTGGGTGAGGAGAGGAGGCGGTGGAGGACGTCCTAGAGACCAGAGAAGGCAAGAGCAATTGGAGTGTGGAAGCTATTTTTAAGAAGCGGGTCTGTGGAGTGTTTTTGTGAAAGAGTAAGAGTAGTGGCTCAGTACAGTAGTGGTAGCAGGGGAGGTGGTGGCAGTAGTTGGAAGTAAGTAGGTATCAGGAGTAACAAGTAAAAGAGATAAGAGTTAGGGTGGTAGTCGGTAGAAGAAGCAGTGTTTAGGTCACGATATCCCTGAGTGTCCCTGAGGATCTGACCAGGGGCTAGCAGAAGGGTGAGCAGGGAACTATATACCTGGGAGTCCAGAGAAAGAAAGACAGTGGAAGTAGCAGAGTGGAAATAGTAGACGAGAGAGAAAAAGAGACTGGGATAGCGACAGTGAGTGGGAGTGTCGAAGTAACTATTGGTATAGAGTAAAACAGAGATGGGAAACAGAGGAACAGTAAGAAGTGGAGAGTAGAGAGAGATGAAGGAGGGAAAAGAATAAACACAATAGAGAGATAGTTGGAGGTACAAGCGTTTGTAAGAATAGGAGCAGGAAAGGGAGTAGGTTCGAAGGATAGAGGTAGAAAGGTGGATTGAGAGGTTTGAGGGACAGTGGTGGGAGCCGAACAGCTCAAGAGGCTGTATAGCGAGCAGTCAGGTACGAGAAGGTGTAAAAGGAGTGAGCATGATGCGGGGTGAACAAAGGCACCATTCTCTATTCCCTGAGACTACTAAGCAGGGATAAGCAAGGGAAAGTTAGAATATCCCTAGGGAGTCAGCTAGCCAACGATTTAGGGAAAATGCCATTAGCTCAGAAAGCGAAAGACAGATGGGGGTTACAGTTCCTAGTGCTACTAACATCCCTGATAGGGACGTTTGGGTTAGGGAGGTGAAAACATGGGTGGGGTGCACCAGAAAGAGAGGCCCCACTACACCCAGACACCAGAGATATGACTATCCCATCTGTAAGGAATTTTAAGAAACACCCTTGAACTGTACATTGGAGTCAGCGTGGTTCTTTGTGGTGGGCCACCTCACCACAATCCCTTATATAATTTCAGGGAACTTTCCAATATTGATTTGAGAAATTTATTCTCAAATTGTTTAATGGCGGATTTTCAGAAATGAGAAAGCTTGGCACGACCAATGCATCATGGGAGATATAACTAACTTTTCGGTACCGGGGCACCACGCTCTACACCAAATAAAAAAACCAACTGGACGGATTTCCGCCAAACCAACAAAGGATTTCCTTCGAGCACTTTGTGTAGTTTTTTTCTTATTTGGCACAAATCTGTCCAGAAGTTTGGATTGTGCTCTTAAGCGAAAATGTGATATTTTCCCTTTGGGAAAATACATGGAAAAGTAAAAAGCACACCTTTTTTGGACCCTTTATATCTTTTGAACCTTAACACAGATTTGCAGGACATTTTCCAGTTTTGGGGGGCCTCGGCTCCACATTAGAAATATCAAATCTTGCACTGATCTGTCCTACTGCTCAAATCTTAGCCATAGAATATTCACATTTCCCATAGTATAGGTTTCACCTTAACCATAGGACAGCTAGCGCCGCCTAATAGCATATATGTTAATACATTTCAGCTATGTTACACATGCCATAACACCACCCAGTAACCATCACCTGATCTTCAGTAAAGCAAAGCAGTTCCCAAAAGACACAGTTCCTAGGCGCCCGATTATATAAATCAAATGTGGTAAGGCAGCACATGGCACTTCATGGTACACTGCAAATACAGAAAGTACATTTAAAGAACAGCAAGTTGTATGCTTATGCGCCAACAATGTTAATCAGTTAAATCAATAATGGCAGTGGTATGGTGTTTCAACTATGCAAATTATTCTCATCGCACAGCTGGTGCATCTTAATACATATATTGGTCATAGTGCTGACACGTGTTGCAACCGTCTGGTCTTTTATCAAGCCAATGATTCCCTTATGAGTCCTATTCTGTTGCATTAGCGTACATTTCTAAAGTTGAGGATAAGCTTGAATTTCTTTATGAGCTCAGGTTTGGCTCTAAGTCTAAAAATAATCTAGCCCTCATGGAAGTGTGCAAAGGCATGGGCTTTTCATCTGTGCAGCATATTAAACCTTCTTGTGGATGTTATGCATCTTCGCAGTTATTCAGCTTTAGACTGGAGTACCACATGGTGTTCTCCGCCATTTCAGAGCTCCATGCGCAATGCTGATGAAATTACTTATTCTACTTTCAGTTTTCAGTTGAAAGGATTGCTTGTCAACCATTTATAAACCCATCATAACTTTACTGGTGTTTGGCATCCACTGGATTCCCTTGGTCTCTCAGGAGATGTAAAGGAAGCCATATGTCCCCCAGTGCTAGGAAGACAAAGTGGCCCAATTGTCAAAACCTTAAACACCATATTATGAATAGAGACCCCCAGCCAGCACCTGTGAAGACCCATAGTGAGCACCAGCTGCTCCTGCTTCCTCCCTGGTGGAATGAGTGCAGATGAAGAAGATATGAGCACTTGGACCACCATTTCACCTTCCCTTTGTCCCTGAGTGGCCACTTTGGAAGCAGGTAGCTCCCTCATTGACTCTGCCATCCCTTGTGATGCAGATCTGTTTTTTACCAGCATTTCCCTGTGAAGCAGTGTGCTTCGCAATGCATCACAAAAATCATATGTCTGCAGCCAGCAACCACACCACCTGCTTATTACCCGCTGCTACTCTCTCTCCCATCCCACCAACTGCAACCTTGTCGACCCTACCCACTTCCTTTTATCTCCTTCATCAACCACCTCCTCTACCTTTGGTCCCCCTGTTGACCTCACTCTGGGTCTCTGGAATGCCCACTCCCTCTGCAACATTTCCTTTCTCAAAAATCATTTGCTTCTCATCACCCAATACTCTGTGATGGGTATCACTGTAAACTGTATTCCCTGCCATGACACGTCCAACTTGGCAGCCCTTTCAGTCACTCCCCACATGTCTCCAGAAAAGGTTGCAGTGTTGATCTCATGATTATCAAGGACATGCCATCTGATTTCAGTACCTCCTCTTTTGAGCACATCTCAGTCCAACTTCTTATTTCAACCCTTTCTTACTGGCCTTCTCATCTAACACCCATGAAGGCCATGGCTAGTGGTGCCAGTATAGTAAACAAGGGTGTGGCGTACACCACTACAACCCCTGCCCCTCTTGATCGCTATAATGGCATAGAATGGTATGCCATTCTTGTTCGAAATGTCGGCTTTAGAAATTCTCGAATGGTTGAAATTCAAACAAAAATACCATTCTTTTTTTGGTTTTTTATTTGTGGATACTCCCCTGCTAGAGCCCTACGCTCCTCTAACTCCGACTCTTTCACTATCAAAACACTTCTCCAAGCAGAGAGTGGGGGGGCAGGTCTCTCTCCTCGGCTGGCGCCTTCCTTTGGAACAGCCTCCCTGCCCTCCTCAGACTTTAGCTGGACCTCCTCAAGTTCTGGAAACTGCTCAAAACTCTGCTGTTCTCTACCTCCTTCCCTGCTAATCATCCCACTGCTGCTGTGACTGGTGGCCTGATCCTCATGAATCTCACAGGATTCCAGGCCTTTCTTCCCAGTAGATACCAGCATCCCCCACTGCACTGCCCTTCTGGGCCCCTGCATGGCAGCTCTGCATCCCACCCTTGGGAGTCGGCCCGCACAAGCACTTAGCCTGAAGTTCTCCCCCTTGGCTCCCCCAAGCACTTCCCTCCTGGCTCCTCCACCAGCACTTGCCTCTCCTCTACTCCCCCCTCCCTCCCTATCTCCTGCACGTCTCCACACTGCACTTGCATGTGTGAATGCCAAAAGGCCTAGTAAGACCACGACTGCATTTTACTGTTTTGCTATTATTATTTTTCCCCTGTTCCCTTCCCATTTAGCCTTTTGACGCCTTGAATCACTATTCAGTTGTATAAGCGCCTAAGAAATGCTCAATAAAATAACCAAAAAAAATGTGTATTGTTCCATGTCATGTTGTTGTTATATTTAAGTGTAATGAAATAAAACATTTGTCAGTAGTGGTCATAAAAATTATCTAAATTATTCAACCAGTAATGTCACATTGGATGTAATTTTGAAATTTTTTGAAACTCATGTTATTAGTAAGGTCAGCAGTGATGTCATCAATGATGTAACCGTTGTGGTCATACACTGCACAACATGGGGCTCACAGTTAAGGTGGACTTGCTTGAAATGCAATTGCTGAATTTCAGGGGTTTTATGTTAAATCGGATCACCTTAACTCTCTCTCAACCAAGGTTTTTTCAATGAATATATGAATATATATATATATATATATATATATATATATCAACATGAATGCCTTTCCTGGCAGAGCCAGCAAACGAAATGGAGACCTGGTGCTCACTCCAAAGAATGCTTGTAAAGATAATGCACCAATAAGATGTATAACGAGATTTGTCATTAAAAAAATTAAAAGATCAGGGCAATCTTGCTAAAGTTATGGACTTAAAAATTACTTGGATCTAGGACCAGTTCTAGCACTGACTACACAGTTAAAATACAAAAGATCATAGAATCTGAAAGAAATTGTAACAAAGAATCATTAAAATAAATCAGTCATCAATAAGAGAAATCTGTAAACTGGATTACTTTACTCAAAAGCAAACAGGTTTTTTTCTTGTGGAAGCTATGAAGCTTGCAAATTGACTATGAATAATCAAACATTTTGAAACAACACATTAATTAAGGACCTCATTTTCTGCATTTCCGATTTCACAGTTTGTACCCACGGTCAAAGGTGTACATTGAAAGCACTATTAGAAAGGAAAAGATAAACATTTTGCATCACATACGAACCATAACAAAAAATTATTTGATTATCATTGGCATTATTTGTACCAAAACATTCCACAAACCCTGTCTCTGGTCTGACTCATGATAATTTTTTGTTTGATGCTAAGCTGTCCAGTGGTATGTCTTAAATAGGGACAAAAGTAGCTAAACACCCATTTTGCATACGTGGATTTTTTTGACATAGTTGAAGACTCATATGGCTGTTTTAGGATCCTGACTGGCCAATGGTGTTCCCAGGCCTGCACACATTTTGTGAAATGCAGTGCGGGACCTCTTGATTGGCTTGTTATGCACAGTTATTCACTGGAATAATCGCCAAACCGCCCTCCATCTGAAGAAGATAAAGACATAGGGGGTCATTAGGAGTGTGCCAGTCTGGTAAAAATGCCAGAAAAAATGACAGTAATACCGGCTTTGGCATTTTTAGTGAGAGTTACCAGTAGGGGCAGTGAACTACCGGAGTTCCAGCCCCTACCGGCAAATAATTGCTGCAATCACTGCCACCAGTACTGCAGGACTCAGTCGAACTGGAATTTACTGCCTTTGCCGGCACCCGTAATATCCCAGTAGTACCGGGATATTGGGTGCCGGTAATGGTAAAGTGGGTTTCCCGGTGACCCACAGTAATCACTGGCGGGTTATCGGCAAAACCGTAATGTACCCCAAAGACCACTAACTTCAGTTCTTGCAGGATGAATGTGGATGTAAGAAAGAAGGACGTGTATCCAGGACCAGTGATGGTCAGGTCATACCCTCTGTTTCAATGCTACCAGTCATAGTTTAAGGAAAATAATCATTCAAGCTCACCCATATGGACGTACACTCCGGCAAGAATAACTTAATCTGCAATGTTGATATTTATTTGGAACCAGAACATCTTTTTGTGCTGTGACAGTGGTCCCAGACCTTTTTTACGCAGCTTAATGCCAAGAGAATATTGGGACAGTTAAGGCTCCCCTAATAGCTGAACCTCCTTTCATTAGTGAGCGATTGACTAGAAGTCATGTTTCTAAGTTTCAAGTGGTTTATTTCAACAACTGAAACTCTAAGGTATTAGCTAGAACTGAAGCAATGGTGTGGAAACGAAATAACACAAATATCTCAAACTATTTACGGTCCATACACTGCCAGTCCTTCACTCTGTCCCTAAATCTCTACTACTGGTGGTCAAAAATGCCCTATCACTTTCTGCTTTCATAGCTAAGTGCTTGTCTTTTGTAGAGGTTGCCAGGATGTTGTTCTTAATGGGCTGTGGCTGGTACCGCTAGCCTTGGTGGTTGGGTCTTCTGCCAAAAGTCAGGTATCAGACTCCTGCTGTTTGCAAGCACCACCTCAATGTTCATGGACGCACACCCTGTAAGATTCTCTCCAAGCACTTACGCCTTAACTACCCTTTTAGCGGGTTGCCCTTTGACTCGGACACCTCAACCTATTTAACTGTCTCCCCCTTTTTGGGTCTGGTCTTCTCCCTCCTTTCCCATTTCACTTTTCTCGCTCCTTTCCTCTTTGACACTTTTCCACACTCTACTTCTCTCCTCCCTCCCCCATGACCTTGGCTCCTCCACTGGTTCTTCTCTCCTCTTCCAGCTTTCTGCCACCATCTTTTGCATCTGCTGACTCCTCACAACCCCCACCATCCCGCTTCTCTTATGCTCCATTGCCTCCTTAGTTGTTCTCTGCTCCCATTTTATTAGCTCTTCCTTCCCTCATCCGTCTTATTTGCCTCCTCCTCACTGCCTCTTTTGTTCTCCACCTGTTCCTCTCGAATCCTATAATTTTCCCCAACCGCCTCACCTCCTCATGCTCTCCACCATCGCCTTTCTCATAGTCTCTACAGCCCCCTCACACTCTAACCTCCTTGCTGCATCCCTGCTTACTCTCCTCTTGACCTCCAATTCCTAACTTCCACACTCTTCCAGAAATTCTGTCACTTTTCTGCAGTTCTGTCCACTGGAAAGGTATCAACCAGTTTGCACTTAGCACTGGGGTTTTGTTTTCAGTGGGCTTTCTGGTTGGCTGACTCACCAAGCTCTACTAATCCCTCAGCTGCTTCAGTTTGCCTCGCATTCAGCAGCTTGGTCCACATGCCGAGGTTTTAACCTGGGAGACATCATCTTAAAATCATTTGGTCTATGGGCTGGGTTGCTCTGCTGATCACTGTCAGTCCATCCTGTTACCTCGGCATGTCATGCATCCGCCTCCTAGCACAACACTGCTTCTTGCAGAACTCTTGGGGGTGGGGGGTTAAGCTCACAAACAGCTATGTGATGAGGTGTGGCAAACAAAGTTTGTCTCAATGTAAGCCAAGAGTCAAAATTTAGTTCATACTATTCATGGGGACAGTTCTCAGAGGTCCCACGAGTGGATATAAGTGACGAACCATTGAGTTGACTCCAAGTGTTCCCACCGAAAATGCCCCTCCATATGGGTTATAATACATAACTGAAAGGTTTTAGCTGTACCTTAGTGAGACCTGGGCTCTCTTTAAAAACAAAAAAAAACATCTCTTTCCAGCTGAGCTACATAGTCCTTCCTATTACCACAATGAGCCCTTCCAAGAGCCTGCAGGTAGGTCCCTGTACTTAACAGGCAATTTAGGCAGAAACAGGATATGGATGAACTGAAGGAACCTGGAGCAGAATCCATCCTTTGCCACCTCTGGGGCCACATTGACGCTGTGAGTTCCCAGTCCCCATGAATTCCTGAGTCCCATGTTCTATTCTGAAACATGGGACTTCATCACACCCCACCAAATGGATGTTTCTAACCCTGTCGAAGTCTATTTTGGAGCAAATAACTTTAGTACTGTTCTTTTCTGTGACCCAAAAAACCAAGTCCAGCTCTCCTCTTAGGTTTGAATTGAGATACCAACAAAGGATAATGGTTTAGATTCATCAAGGTTGTTTTCCCTTATTAAATCACATCTCCTCCAGTACCAATCCTCAAAGGAAATATTATAATCTCAGATATGGCACATGTTCACCAGCATTATCATTGCTTTTTAACCCACTTCTTACATTGCAAAGCCAGAAATAGAAATGTGCATTCAAAGCATGAGTGTTTCTTCTTTTGTTCGGCCACGAAACCAGATCTGGGAATAAACATATAGATTTGCAATGGACAGTCTTTAAAGACATATCATTGGCAATATGCACCCAGCACCCATTCGATTGGAGGACTGACTTATGTGGATGCTGGCAACAATTCACATTTATGTGATAAGAGTTTTTCCTGACTAGGAGAGCTTTGAACTCACAGGTAAGCCCTCCTTCTACATGTAACCCCCTCTCTAAATCATGGAATCTTTGAGCAGAATGTGAGAAGAGCAGAATCTGATGAAGACTTTGCAGGCAACAGCCTTCTCACAGGATAGAACTTTCAAGGCATTTCCACAGAGACAGTGGAACATTTGTGTAGGTCACCAGTCATGCAAGAGTTGCTCCGGCCGTCCTCTCGTGGCAATTGGTCCACCTGTGCGGAGAGGAGGCAGAGACAAAGGAGAACAACAAGGACCTCAAAGAGAGAGTGGTCGCACCTACGGCGCTCCTCCTAATTAGCTGATAAATAATTAAATAAGAAAAGGGCCAGGGAGAAGGGACCTCAAATGTGCACACTGAATACAACTGGGTTTACTGCATATGGTTACCTGTGTACATGAATAATTAAATGGTTAAACGTGCATCATGTGGAGGCTCATCTTTTACAAGGCCATAACATAAATGGCGACAAGGACGGGAGCACACCTATGGCCCCACAAAAATCCAGTAGGATGCAAGGAGCTACACCACACCCAGCATTCCTACAGATGCCAATTAGGCCAATGATCCCATAGCCCCATTGAGAACCACTATTTACCACATATGTACCACTATTTACCACATATGTGGATGCCTCGGGGTGGGGCAGGATATGACCCAGGAAGGAAGAAGGTCATGCTGCTGAAGCCATGGGTGGTGGAAATGCAGAGGATTTTTGCCGGACTGAAGCTTGAACCAGTACAAGGTGAAGAAGATGATGATGTGTACAGGAAAGCCATCAGGAGTATAGTCAAGAATTTCTCAAGCAAGGAGAACACTATGCTACACAGGATAAGATTCTATAAAAGGAAACAGGAGAATGCTGAGCCGGTGGATGACTTTCTTACAAGAATGCCTGAGGTGGCAGCAATGTTTGAACTTCGAGACAACATGGAAAACATGATATGTGACACACTAACAGTAGAAAGATACAGGACAAATACATATTAACAAAAGAGCTTTTGCTGGACAAAGCCATACAGATACCCATACAGATACCCATACAGATAGCCAGAGCAGCAGAACCAACTATACTTGGTCTCAAAGCGCACAAGTACACGCCCTTCAGTATCGTGGGAATAGAGAAAGGCCAGTGAATGCCATCCAAGAAGAAAGAGACAAGCAGGTGAGCCATCACGAGACACTTTTTGAATGATAAAACATGCCTGGCCTGAGGCAAGGAATGTACCAACTGCAAGTAGATAGGGCATATTGCCATAGTGTTGCAATGGAGAAAAGTGACGTTGGTAGAAGCGAAAGAATAAGAGGCAGAGGAAGATCCGTTAAAGGATACTCGACCCACATCCATTATGGTAAATGCCAAAAATCCAGAAGAGAGAAACCCCACTGTGTAATTAAAGTCGATGGTAATGAAACTAGAGTCATGGCAGATTTTGGGTCTGCACTAACAATACTGTCCATACGCACTGCGACAAATTGAGGAAATGCATCTCTTCTCCCCAAGGGGGAGCCCCCACTTCTGTGAGGCTATGGAGGTGAGCCTGTTCAGCAATACCCTCCTTAGGGGTAGAGGCAAGAAGGACCTCACTGGGAGAGACTCCCCCTTTAGGGACAAGGACTCCTGTCCCTGTGAGGAACTCCTTAAACCATATCACATGATGGCCTACATGGCACTATCTAATATCCAATGTAGTGTCAAGTCCCGCGATTTGGCTGAAGAGAAAGCTATCACCAGGAAGAAAACGAAAATGTCTCTTTAAATAAAAATCTCCAATCAACTGGGATGGGGAGATTGAATAAAGAGTGCAGGCCGAATTAATATGAGAGAGAGGAATGCATACACAGGCAGACAGGGGAGGCCCCCTGGGAGTGTAAGAGCTGGAGGAGGCGTAGCTGGAGAGAGATGCGGAACCCGCGACGTTCAGAAGGGTTTCGAACATGGGAAAACACTAGAAGCCCAGCATGTGGATAAAGCAATAAGCAGAAGTGAGTGGCGTCCAAAATGGGATGGTGGCATGACCACGAAGACGTCATGGTGGACAGGCTTCCCGTCTAACAAGGCCAACACCGTACCGAGCAGGAATTGGCAAACGCAGGCTACCGTGATGACAAGAGAGAATGAGAGAACGTAAGGAGGAGATGCCGGCAGAAGAGAGAGGGCAGACAAAACCCAGCGAAGGAGAAGGTCGCGCAACACTACAGGCCCTGGTGATGTTCCCCTGACAAACTAAAGGTAACAGGGAGAACAGGAGAACGAGGAGGCCAGACGAGGTTTGCCTCAGTACAATTGATGAAGTTGTGAAACTAAATCTGACGAGCTTGAATAGTGTGGATGTAAGAAGAATGATCATAGGTAATCCTGAGAGAGGATCAATAAAACATGGGCTAGGGCTACACTATACTTGGATGAAGGGATCATACGCAGTTACTCTAGAAACGTTGAGAGGAAAGTAACAGAGAAATATTCTAAAGAGACGGGCAGAGCAGCCTCAGGACTAACATACAAGACAGAATATGCCATGAAAGGTTGAAGCATAATTGCATAGGAAACAGACAACACATGAGGAAGGACACTTCCCACAATTACCCAGAATAATAATATCCCAAAACAAACGATTCGACAAGGGCCCAAAAAAAGTAATCCTGAACATTGCAAGGAACGCAATAGAGAAAGAATGTTATAAAGTGAGGGACAGAGAAGCTTCAGGAATAAATTATATACAAGACAGTCTACGCCAAGAAAGGTTGAAGCCTAATTGTGAACAACACTTTCCCTGGTTACCCAGAGTACATTAGTACGAAACAAAGGTTTCGTAAAGACCATGGAAAGTAATAATTAAAGAGGAAAGGAAAGCTACTAGTTTGCAAAGAGAACTACATGAACTGGTACAGAAAGCAACGTGAGAATATTAAAAAATTGAATATTTTAATGTCAGAAATGCATTGGAGGGACACTGCCTCACTGTCCTTGTCCTATACCTTCTTAAACTGTGTTCTCTGCTTATTTTCTACACAGGAGTCCAGTTTGGACCCCTGGCAGTGCAACTCTTAATTGTGTTCTCAGTGAATAGTACTCATGGGATACCCTTAGGACACCCATGGGTAAGGGTACAACACTGTACCCCTAGTATATGTTTTTGGGCACATGTGTGTTGTCCACAGAGCAGGTTATGGGCTGCTAGATGCTGATGTGACAGTGGCTGTAGGTATCCTAAATTTGTGTGATGCCCAGGCCCTGTCATTGGAATCAATGGATTCCTACACAAAGGCAAGATGGCCTCTGGTGGCCACTTGGTTACCTTTGCCCTACCCCATTGTTTCTCAAAGTCCTGAGAAGCCCTGTCCCTACTCCCTTCCCCAAAAAGGTTGTTGGGTGGAAGGACCATATAGGGCTCTGGGGCCGCCTCCTACCAGACTGGCTGGAGCCTTACCAGGGGTATACCCTTGAGGTGGAGCCTACATGTCTCAGGAAGATAACTCAGCGGCAACGTGCTTGCCTTGGAAGCAAGACAACTCAGAGCCGCACAGGTTTGATCCCCGTGTCCGCGCTTAGAAACCACTGGGTATTAAGCGTGTTATAAATAACCTATCATATCATATTAATTAAGTGAATAGTCAATAAGCATTCTGTGTTGTGAGTGCCTGGTTTTGGTTGTATGGCACAATGCCTGTGCCAGCCCTGACTGAAACTGGAATGAATGCAGTGTGGTGCACTGAAAGGCTGGGGAGTAGCCCCCATCCACATCCTGTGTTGTGGGTGTCTGGTTTCTGGTAAATAGCCTGAATGCCTGTGAGCCTGATTGGGTGCTGCCTGCATGAATGCTCTTGTGGGTGATTGGCTGGCTCAGCCTGGCTCAGCCTTAGTGAATAAGGAATGTTTTATATAACATGGGGCCTCACACTCACCTCCTTGTCCTAAACTGTAACAAGAAACCTAAAGCTGAAGATATCTTAAGCTTGCATCCTGAAGTCCAGCTGGAGGAACAAGTCTGTGGCTGAAAATCTTCAAGCAATCCGAAAGCTGCTCTGCTGACTCAAGGACTGAAACAGAGGGGACCTGGATAGCCGACCTCTTCCTGAGCTATGAGGGAACATCATGTAACTGCTACTCTTCGCCCGAAGTGTCATGTAAGCCAGTCCTTTGTGCCTGCCGTCCGAAGAAGGGATCTTTATGGGTCCAGAAGAGGAGTGCCTGAACCTCTTCAAGCCAAGAAGTTCATTTCCAATAGCCTCACCAATAGACATTCTCACGATTGTCGGAAGTGGCCGTCTGAGACAGCGAAAGGCAGTATGGTGCGGCTTCACAATCCTTGGTTCAGTTCCTGTTCGAGAAGATCGTGCAGACGTTCTTTCCTCTAGCCCTCCCCGCACTTCCTGAATGCCACCCACTGCCGTGAGCTACGGGCAGCAAGTCGTGTGTGTGCCGTGCAGGGCTGGGTCTGTCCTGGCCCAGCTGTTAGCAGCGACAAAGATCTGCCCGACTTAGCCTGGCGATTGCGATATCCTCTGGGCGTATGCTAGGTGCCGTGAAGCGTGCTCGTGACTGCCGACGGCTGAAAAGCGGCCCTACCTTTTCAGGACCAAACTGCGGGTGAGAGCAGCGCTGACAGTGCAGTGAAGGCACGGAGGCTGAAGCAACCAGCCACCTGTTATTGTAATACGTGAGTTGTGAATACTGCGCACTGCTGGATTAAAATATACAGCATTGTTTAATAATTTATCAATTTTAAAAGGGTTTTTTAAATTCTCCCTCTTTATACAAAGGTTGTTGTTGTTAGGCTTTCCCAATTTGTACTGTTGAGACTCTACACAAGGCGGCCTTTACTATTACTATGCCGGGAAAAGCGCAAGTGAATATTAAACATTACAATCTTCGCAAAAACAAACCCTATGGGAAAATATCTAAATCTAACACGGTATCACAGTGTAGTGACTCGCCGATTAGTGGAGATTAAGCCAACAGAAATATTGGCCCGAAGAAATCCACTAAATTACCTGGAGGATCTCCTAATCAGATCACTGATTATTTTAAACCTGACAATGCAATGAATGCAGAAAACCGTCAGAAAACGACCGCTCGGGTTCATGCTAAGGTTGGCTCTGATAATCTAAGTGTAGCATCAATCCCATCACTTGGGAAAATAGACGACAACTCTTTGTTGCATTTGTGTTATCGTCTATGTGGATCCACCCAACGTGCCGGGGAACAATGTAATGACAACTTGAGCCAAGTGGCACGTGATTTTAATCATGGTGATACTGGGAAAGAACAGAACATACAACAAGAAACTGATAGATTATCCAGTACCCCCACAATGTTTCTCCTTACTCAAATACCTGAAAAACTACCCAGCATAGAAAGAGAAGAGGAGGCATCCAATAATACGGTGAACCATGAAGGCTCTGCAAGCGAAATCAGTGAATCTGACAACATAAATGTGCCAACAATTAACATCTCTACTCCATCACTTAATTTGTTGCACTTTGCCCTTAAAATACTGATTAAGCTATGCAATAACATCTACTCTCAGTCTCAAGTGCATAGTCAATATTTAAACATCCTTATGAAGAATGCGAATACGACGCACGAGACTACTATCATTGATAATGAAGCTCAGGATGTAATTGAAATTGACGAAACTAGAAACTCTGTAGAGGTTGTCAACCCGGTTAAAAGTGCGAATTGCCCTGATAAAAGTCCAACTTCTAATGTGCCTCAAAAAAAGCAGAAGATAAATGAAAAACCTAAGAAAAAACAAAGTGGTACAATAAAGCCTGAAAGTACCAAAGAAAGTGAGATTGTACATTGTCATCCTCTAAATTCTACTACGACATCCTATAAAGACCAGAAAAAAAATAAGAGGCGAGTGTTAGGGAGAATTCTCTCTTTAAGCTGAATTTCCTAACCTAGTGAGTTCCCCAGCAGCTTTGATTTATGGTGTTCCTTTGACTGTTAATGTGTTTTACTCCATAGGGTCTCATGTGTTTTACTATGTGTGTTACACAGCACCCTCCGTGCAGTAACACAGGGGTGTCATAGTGGCACCCCACCATAGACTCCATACCCTGGGACTGACTGTCTCCCAGGGCATGTAAAGTCGCCATTGACTTTACTAGCCCCAAATTATTAACAGAAACCTGTACAAACCATCCTATTGTGGATGTACTGGTCGGGGCAATTCGATTGCCCCCGGGTCTGTTAGTCGAGGGGGCATGTCTCCGTCCCCCCTGATTGAGTTTTGGCTGGTGGCAGTGGAAACTACTTTTTATATTCGACAGCGAATATTTTCCTATGGGATTTTCCCGTTGTTCAAGGCTACCAACTTTAATTAGTTAATTATCATAGCCTCGAACATACCGCTGGTTTATTTAATTAATATGAATTCACCGGTTGGTATTTTTTGCCAGGACTCGATTCTAAAATGGCGTTTGTGTTCTCTTCTGTGACTCCAACCCAAGTCGAGCCCTTTGTTCCACAGAAGCCTCCAAAAGTGGTGCCACTCTGTCTGGGTACCACAGGGGTGTGGGAGGGGCTTTAGGCACCCTCAACTGAGTTACCTTGGTAACTCAAGTCGCACTCTTGTGTGACTGGCCCAAGTGGTGAGACGGCCGGCTCACCACTTAGCATGTTTGATTGACAGCTAGGCTGAGTGAATGGGGGTATGCTGCATAAAAGCAGAGCTTTGGGGACTGGACCTGAGAATCCGAAGAGGGAGAAGCTGAGCCGACCTACCACGACAACACCACCGGTGGAGCCCTGCGGAACCGACTCACCACTTCCCGACGACAGAGAAGATCTCCCGGCTGGAGAGGCTTCTTCCCCTGACTGGCGGGCACAACCAGTTTTACCTTCTTTCTTTGCACCCCAGACCGGTTTGTGGTCGAACTGCCCGTGCCAAGCACCCCGGCGGCCGGATAGCCACTCACCACTGAACCGCGAATCAACGGACCGCTCCTTGTACCTGAGAAACTCTGCAGCTGGTTTCTTCCCTGGCAGTGCAACTGACTCCTGTCTTCCTCCACAACGAGATCCTCTCTTCCCCCGGACGAAGCACCGACTTGCATCCGCTGCCAGGAACAACTGCCCCCACTGGAGTATTCTCACCACTTAAGGTACTGTGTCCGCCAGGCCTCCCTTTCTAAAGATTGCTACAAGGTAATAATAACCCCTTAACCTTCTGGACTGGGCTGGCCGCCTTGACCCTTTGACTGGTCCCTTTCTTTGTTCCAACTCCTTTTTGAACCGTTACAAGACTTTTTGTGCACTGCAACCGTGTGACCTTGGACACATTTCGTTTGATCCTCTTAAAGTGGATCCGGCCTATTGAACTCTAACTTCACGGTTTTACTTTGCCCTCCTCACTTGTTATGTTCTTGTAAAAGTGTTGGGATCTGTTTCAACTTATTCTCTGCTTCTCTCTCGCTTTTAAAAAACAAACTATTAGAGTGCGTACCTACGTTAAGCGTTCACCGCTGTCTGAAAATAAGTGGGGCTTTACTTAAGACTTGTCTAATATTCTTTTAAGGGAGTGTATATCTTTTAGTGACCGTGTTTTTGAATTGGTTACTATTAGTGCCTGTGTGTTTTTCTAGATGTGGTTTTAAATAAATAATTATATCTCTTTTACACCAAGCCCTGGTCAGTGTTTACTTGTTCTACTGTTTTCTCTTGACCTATTGTGAATACTCTGTATACTGCCTAACTCTTCTTGAGGGAAGTCTGACTGCACAGCCACAGCTACCAAGTGAATCTGTGTGGTACAGTCTGCTACCAAGTGGGTTTACTGCCAAACACCTGTAGTCTTAAATCTTTTGCAGTGGTCCCAGAGGGAACTGCACAGGTTTCTGCCTAACACTGGTGGCAGCGGTGGGATTTGTATTGAGTATACACTTTAGAGTGCTTGTCGAACACTTTAGGACAACTAACCACAGAGCTTAGAACTAAAAAGCTGATTTTCTAACTATGTCTGCTAAGGAGAGTTATACCCTAGAATCATTGTCTGCCAAAACTGCTGATTGCTTAAAAGTATTGTGTAGACATAAGAATCTCTCTGAGAAGGGCAAGAAAATGGAACTTATAGAAAGATTGTTAGAAAACCAAAGTCTGGGTGGTACAGAGGAATCTCCCCCCCCCCCCCCCCAGCAAATGTGGAAAACAGTGATGGTATTGATCTGAATCAAAGTCTTGATAATGAGTCAGAAGAGGAAAGTGAACCTAATGAAGTTAGCCACTCTGAGCCTCTGTCTGCCTTACCTACTGTACCTACTGGGCCTATACCAGGTCCTACATGTAACCCTGCTTATTTTGAACTTGAAAAAATGAAGCTTGAATTAGAGTACAAACGTTTTATTGCTCAATCTGAAAGAAACCAAGAGCTAGAGTTCAGGAGAATGAATGCCCAGGCTGAGCAGAATCAAGCTGAGTTAAGACTCAGTGAAATAGAGCTTAATCACGAATTAGAAAGGAAAAAGTTGTCTGTGGAAAATGCTTCTCTCTCCTCTGGTTCTTCTAGGAGTTCCAGTCCCAAAAGACTGAACCTGTCCCGGATGCCTAAGGAATTAGTGGGTATGGATGAACCTAGATTGGATGTGTTGGATTGGTTGAAAATGTTTAGTATAATCATGGGCTCCAGGACATCACAGGGAATGAGTTACTTCCCTGGTTGTTCTCTAGGCTTCCCCCTGTTGCAACTGATGTGGTAATGGAGTTGGGGGAGGTGGATAAGAAGGATTATGAAGGTGTGAAACTAGCTTTGATAGCTAGATTTGGGAAGACCCTTTCCCAGTACCTTAAGAGGTTTAGGACCCTCAAAAAGCATGATTGGCTACCTGGGTGAGTGAAAGTTTGAAAAACTTAGAGGGATGGATTAAGGGTTACAGAGTTAACACTTATGAAGGAATGAAGAATCTTGTAATGTTGGAGTCAATTTATGATGCCTGCTCTCCTGAGCTCAGACAGCACCTGGCTGATTCAAAGGAATTAGATTCCAGGAAGTTAGCTAAGGCTGCTGACTTGTGGGGTGCCAACAGGGTCACTCACAAGGATTCTGGGGCTACTCAGAAAAAGGATGAGGGAAAACAGCCAAAAAAGGACTCCAAAGAGAATTCTAATAATTCCAATTCCAAGGAGGGCCCCAAACAGAACCAAAAGGGTAAGCCACCAGGGAAACCAAATCAGGCTAGTGTACCTCCTGGTGCCAAACCAGAAGGAGGTCAGAACAAGCCACCATTCCAGAAAGCATTTGGTAAATGCGTTGTTTGTGGCTCTACTGGCCATATGAAAGGAGACCCCAGATGTAAGGGTAAACCTTCAGGGGTCCAGCTTGTCTCCTTAGCCTTCGCTCCAGAGGAGGAAGTACAAATGGCAAGTGTAAACTTTCTATTACTGGCTGATGAACCCATTGGAGTCTCAGCCAGTGTTTCCTTAGTGTCTCTGGGTCTGTGGGAACAATAGAACTTAGATGTATATAATTCTATCCCGGATAATACTAAAAAGTGTTATAAGGACAGTGTCCAGGTGAATGGTCAGGAGACTCCTGCCATTAGGGACACTGGGGCCAGCATAACTGTGGTGGACAAAGCGTTTTTTCAGGCTGAGGATATTGCTAAGGCACCCAAACGCCTCACCAAGTTAGCTGAAGGGGCTGTGCAGATGCTTCCCCAATTAGCAGTTCTCATCCAGTGTAATGATATGACTGTGAAGGTACCTGTCAGCATACAAAGTGAGGTGCCAGGAAGGGTGCTGCTGGGGAATGACTTGAACACTCTTGGAGTAGTGTCACATACCCCCAGACCTCCTAGTAAAAGGTTACAGGAGCTCACCAGTCCTGCAAGGGAGAGAACCATGAGAGCTACTCCCAAGGAGATGATGAAGAAAGAGATCACTCCTGCTCCACTGGAGATGTCAGCTGCTGTCTCTAAGAAACTAGAAGAAAAAGGGAAACCTAAAACTTCTAAAAAGAATCTCACAGCCAGCACTCCAGTGCAGCCAACAAGGACTTCCCCTAGGTTGTCCAAAGTTACACCAGTAACTCCCCCTCCAGCTGAGGCTGAGAGGGAGGTACAACCCTGTGTGGTTGACCTAGACTCTGAAGAAGAGCTAGTGGCAGGCCAGGAACTCATTGGAGATCTGGATCCTGTTGACCATCCTGAGCTGCAGTCTTTACTGGCAGCAGGTGGACCCAACAGGGCAGACTTCAGTAAGGGACAGAGAGAATGTCCAACTCTGGAAGGTCTTCACCACCAGGCAGATGCTCAGGCTGAAGGGCAAGAGCCTGGGAAATATAGGTTACACTGGGAAGATGGCCTCTTCTACAGTGAACCAACCGAGTCTGCTCCTGGGGACAACAAACAACGTGTAGTACCCCAAGAGAACAGACCACAGTTCTTGCAGTTAGCCCACGAGATTCCTTTGGCTGGTCACTTGAGTTTCAAGAAGACTAAGGAAAGGCTCTCACTCTACTTTTATTGGCCAAAGATGGGGGCTGAAGTAGATAAATACTGCAGGAGCTGCCACACCTGCCAGACTTCTGATAATGTTGGCTTCAAGAATGTGGCACCTTTAGTGCCTCTCCCTGTAGTGGGAGTCCCATTTGAGAGAGTAGGGATTGACATTGTTGGTCCCCTTGATCCTCCAACTTCCTCAGGCAACAGGTTTATGCTTGTTGTAGTAGGCCATGCTACTAGGTACCCTGAGGCAATTCCTATGAGGACTGTTACAGCTCCGGCTGTGGCTAAGGCCCTCCTTGGTATTTTTACCAGGGTTGGGTTTCCTAAGGAAGTAATCTCTGACAGGGGGTCAAATTTTATGTCCCACTACATGAAAGCCATGTGGAAAACCTGCAGAGTTACTTACAAGTTCTCAACCGCATACCACCCTGAGACAAATGGGTTGGTTGAAAGGTTCAACAGAACCATGAAGAGCATGATAGGTGCTTTAGAGGACCCCCTTAAAAGAAAGTGGGACCTTCTACTGCCATGCCTTCTCTTTGCTTATAGAGAAGTCCCTCAGGAGGGAGTAGGTTATTCTCCCTTTGAACTTCTTTATGGTCATCCGGTCAGAGGTCCATTGGCCCTGATCAAGGAAGGGTTGGAGAGTGCTCCTTCCCCCAAGCCAGTCAGAGTGACTGACTATGTGAGAGGTCTCCGGAGGAGAATGTCACAAATGATGGCAGAAGCAAGTGATAACTTGAAAGCTGGACAAGCATTGGTCAAGCACTGGCATGACCAAAAGGCTAACATGGTCGAGTTTACTCAGGACCATCTAGTTCTCGTTATGATTCCAACAAGGCAGAGGGCCTTGCAAGACACATGGATGGGACCCTTCAAAGTTGTGGGTAAACTTGGAGAGGTCAACTATCTGGTGGACTTCGGCAACCCCAAGGAGGCTCCGACCGTCTTCCACACCAACAGGCTAAAAGCGTATGTCTTCAGACCTGATGTAGGAGCTTTGCTTCTAGCATCATCAGAGGAAGAAGAAGAGAGTGAAGCTCTTCCTGATCTCCTCAGAGGACTACCTTTAGACGAAAAGATTGAAGGAGTAAATCTCTCTTCAAATCTGACACCTGAGCAACAGGAAGAGTGCAAATCTATGTTAAATCAGTTTGCCTCTCTTCTCACTTTCACCAGGCTTGACCCCTTGGGGACAACATGACATACTCACTGATGACTGTCTGCCAGTCAAAAGCAGAGGATATCAAATGTCAGAAAATGTAAGAACCCACATCAAAGGTGAGGTCAACAAGATGCTTGATCTCGGGGTAATAGAACCCTCTACTAGTCCATGGTCTAGCCCAGTTGTGTTAGTACCAAAGGCAGGATCTAAATAACTTAGATTCTGTGTGGATTACAGAGCTCTTAATGCAGTCACTAAGACTGATGCCCACCCTTTGCCAAGGACAGATGAGTTGGTGGATAGACTTGGTGCAGCCAAGTTCCTCAGCACATTTGACTTGACGTCAGGCTATTGGCAAATAGCCCTGACAGACCATGCCAAGGAGAAAACTGCATTTTCTACCCCAGTTGGCTTATACCAGTTTAAGGTTATGCCTTTTGGATTGAAAAATGCACCTGCTTCGTTTCAAAGGATGGTAAACCAGGTTCTGAATGGGATGGAGGACTTCTGCATGGCATACTTGGATGACATAGCAGTGTTCAGCAATTCCTGGGAAGAACATGTGGACCACCTGAGATATGTTTTGCAGGCTCTTGGAAAGGCCAATCTGACCATAAAGGCAAGTAAATGCCAGATTAGACAGAGTAAAGTTGTCTACCTTGGACATTAGGTAGGAGGTGGAGAAATAAGGCCTTTGCCCAGTAAGAGTGAAGCTGTGCAAAATTGGACAACACCGACTACTCAGACCCAGGTGAGAGCCTTCTTAGGTCTCACTGGGTATTACAGGAATTTCATTGAGTACTATGGGTCCATAGCTTCTCCACTGAATGTCATCTCCTCTCCTAAATTCCCTAAAGAGGTTAGGTGGAATGAGGAATGCAATCAGGCCTTTGAAACCCTGAAAAAGGCTCTTTGCCAAGCCCCAGTACTCAGAGCTCCTGACTATCACCAAACTTTCATTGTGCAAACAGATGCTTCAAATGTAGGAATAGGTGCAGTCCTCAGTCAACTGGATGGGAAAGGTAGGGAGCACCCCATTTGCTTCATCAGTAGAAAACTGAAGGATCCTGAAACAAGGTGGGCAACCATTGAACGAGAGTGTTTTGCTATTGTGTGGGCTCTGAAGAAGTTTAGGCCATACTTGTATGGTTCTACATTTGTCATTCAGACTGACCACCAACCCTTGAGATGGTTAATGCAAATGAAAGGGGAAAACCCAAAACTATTGAGATGGTCAATCTGCCTGCAAGGGTTTGATTTCACCATTGAGCACAGGTCAGGGTGTCACCACCAAAATGCTGATGGTCTCTCTAGGATGTATGTCATCGACTAGAGTTATGAGATTCATCCAGGAGTGGATTAAATCCTCCTGTCCCTAAGTCTGGGGGGGGGGGCGAGTGTTAGGGAGAATTCTCTCTTTAGGCTGAATTTCCTAACCTAGTGAGTCCCCAGCAGCTTTGCTGGATTCCTGGAGTTTGTTTTTTTCTCCTGCCAAGAGTTAGACTCTTTTTCTCCCACTCTTCGACATGATTTATGGTGTTCCTTTGACTGTTAATGTGTTTTATGGGCTATGGGGTCCTTTACTCCATAGGGTCTCATGTGTTTTACTATGTGTGTTACACAGCACACTCCGTGCAGTAACACAGGGGTGTCATAGTGGCACCCCACCATAGACTCCATACCCTGGGACTGACTACTGTCTCCCAGGGCATGTACAGTCGCCATTGACTTTACTAGTCCCAAATTATTAACAGAAACCTGTACAAACCATCCTATTGTGGACGTACTGGTCGGGGCAATTCGATTGCCCCGGGGTCTCTTAGTCGAGGGGGCACGTCTCCGTCCCCCCTGATCGCATTTTGGCTGGTGGCAGTGGAAACTACTTTTTATATTCGACCGCAAATATTTTCCTATGGGATTTTCCCATTGTTCGAGGCTACCAACTTTAATTATTTAATTATCATAGCCTCGAACATACCGCTGGTTTATTTAATTAATATGAATTCACTGGTTGGTATTTTTTGCCAGGACTCGATTCTAAAATGGCGTTTGTGTTCTCTTCTGTGACTCCAAGCCAAGTCGAGCCCTTTGTTCCACTTTTTGGCGGGTTTCTCCATAGAAGCCTCCAAAAGTGGTGCCACTCTGTCTGGGTACCACAGGGGGTGTGGGAGGGCCTTTAGGCACCCTCAACTGAGTTACCTTGGTAACTCAAGTCGCACTCTTGTGTGACTGGCCCAAGTGGTGAGCCGGCAGGCTCACCACTTAGCATGTTTGATTGACAGCTAGGCTGAGTGAATGGGGGTATGCTGCATAAAAGCAGGGCTTTGGGGACTGGAACTTCAGAAGTCGCCACAGGACCTGAGAATCCGAAGAGGGAGAAGCTGAGCTGACCTACCACGACGACACCACCGGTGGAACCCTGCGGAACCGACTCACCACTTCCCGACGACAGAGAAGATCTCCCGGCTGGAGAGGCTTCTTCCCCTGACTGGTGGGCACAACCAGTTTTACCTTCTTTCTTCGCACCCCAGACCGGTTTGTGGTCGAACTGCCCGTGCCAAGCACCCCGGTGGCCGTATAGCCACTCACCACTGAACCGCGAATCAACGGACCGCTCCTTGTACCTGAGAAACTCCGCGGCTGGTTTCTTCCCTGGCAGTGCAACGGACTCCTGTCTTCCTCCACGACGAGATCCTCTCTTCCCCCGGACGAAGCACTGACTTGCATCCGCTGACAGGAACAACTTCCCCGGCTGGAGTATTCTCACCACTTAAGGTACCGTGTCTGCCAGGCCTCCCTTTCTAAAGATTGCTACAAGGTAATAATAACCCCTTAACCTTCTGGACTGAGCTGGCCGCCTTGACCCTCTAACTGGTCCCTTTCTTTGGTCCAACTCCTTTTTGAACCGTTACAAGACTTTTTGTGCACTGCAACCGTGTGACCTTGCACACATTTCGTTTGATCCTCTTAAAGTGGATCCGGCCTATTGAACTCTAATTTCACGGTTTTACTTTGCCTTCCTCACTTGTTATGTTCTTGTAAAAGTGTTGGGATCTGTTTCAACTTATTCTCTGCTTCTCTCTCCCTTTTAAAAAATGAACTATTAGAATGCCATCTACGTTAAGCGCTCACCGCTGTCTGAAAATAAGTGGGGCTTTACTTAAGACTTGTATATATTCTTTTAAGGGAGTGTATATCTTTTAGTGACCGTGTTTTTGAATTGCTTACTATTAGTGCCTGTGTGTTTTTCTAGATGTGGTTTTAAATAAATCATTATATCTCTTTTACACCAAGCCCTGGTCAGTGTTTACTTGTTCTGCTGTGTTCTCTTGACCTATTGTGAATACTCTGTATACTGCCTAACTCTTCTTGAGGGATGTCTGACTGCTCAGCCACAGCTACCAAGTGAATCTGTGTGGTACAGACTGCTACCAAGTGGGTTTACTGCCAAACACCTGTATTCTTAAAACTTTTGCAGTGGTCCCAGAGGGAACTGCACAGGTTTCTGCCCAACAGCGAGCCCGTAAGCGAGCAAACTGGAAAAGAAGAAGACAAGAAATGAAATCCGGTATGTTAACAAGTTGGCTACTTCAAAATAACAAGGCAAACGAGAAAAAGGATCCACCATTGGGCGATGGTCGCTTTGAGTTAGAAAGTGATCTTTGCGGGCCATCTATCAGCACTGTGACTACACACTGACATAAAAAAGAAAAGCATTTGTAAAAGAGCAAAGGTCCATGTGGAGAACAAGTACGCACCCCTTGGGGAAATAGAGGAAAAAGAACTTGATCCACGGATTGTGACGATAAGTGAAAAAACAGATAAAAGAACAAAATAATAGAGCTTTTCTACTAACATTATTCCCCAAAATTCCTGAATTGAGAATGTTTAAATCATGTGATTTTGAATTTGTCAAACCCATCAGGAGGCAGTTTGGGGCAATATCTAGAGTGCACTGTGTTTTGCCTGCAACAGCAAAGGTGATAAGAGCCCAGAGCGAATCCCTCGACTTCCTTGGCTACGACTTGGACCTAGAAATAGCTGAAGAAGATCAGCGATATGTATGTCTAAATTGTAAGCCTGGGAAGCCTGGAGAACAGAAAACAAACACTGATCACAAAGGGGAAACTGACAATCAAGCTGGAATACGTTGGTTGCAACAACTAGTAGACATGATGAAAAAATCATGTCCATGAGGGTGTAAATTGTGCCCTGGAATAATAGGGGGCATGCCCATTTTATTAGACCAGGGCACTCTTTGAACAATTTTCTTATCCACCAAATATTTCTCTTACAGGAGACCTGGATGATTTTTTTCGTAGACACTCATGTCCTCTTCCACAATCATGCGAAAAAGGGAATTAAGGGAAGGCCATTTGGTGGGCTAATGATAAGAGTCAGTCACGACTTTGACTGTGAACTCCTTACACCAGTAGAAACAAATGATAATGTATTGGCAGTTACTATTGGTCTAAAACAAAAACCTCATACAGATAAAATATTGATCATCAATATATATGATCCACCTGGTGGGAGTAAGACCATGGACATCTTTGATACCATCGACAAACTTATTACTAGTTGGCTACTCAATGCTAACCACTCTATGATATTAATAGGAGGAGAAATGAATGCACAATGTGGAATAATGTCTATGAAAGCTAAATTTCATAGTTTGGCTGCCATTAATACGTTTATGTGTTCTAAGACCAATGCACAAGGGAGAGTATGGAAAAACTATGTGAATGAATGGGGTTTCAGTTTCCTAAATGGTAGAACAGAGGGGGATACCCCAGGGAAATATACATGGTCGTGTGGTAAGAAGTCTTCCACGATTGATTATATATGGGGAAATACTGAAATGCTTAACGCTGTGCAGAACAAATACAGCGATCATGCCATGCTGTGTGCCAATCTAGAATTAGGCATGGACACTAAGATAACGAGTGCCACTGGTAACATTTATACCAATCAAAAGGGTACAAATATTAAGTGGAACATCAAAAAATGTAAGACAATGGCACTCAATTTACATAGCATCTTCGAATTGGTACACATGCAGGCTTCCACCCTTAGTGGTAATGAGTTTGAGAGTATGATAAAATCTATCACGGATGTTGTTGGTTCTGTAAAGAGAAGCCCCAAAACTAATAATGGAAAAAGGATTAATCGATCCTTTGATGAGGAGTTGGTGTTTGTTAAACGTAAATACCGTACGCTCTCTTCGGCGCCTGATTAAATCTAAACTGAGCTCAATTGAGCGTTGTAACGAAAAAAAACGGTTGAAAAATGATTTTTCTAACTGGTGCAAATGTAGAAAATTATCTAAATTAAACACTAAATGGCAGATAATGTTTAACACCCTTCAATGGAATGAAACTAGTGCAGTGTGGAAGATCTTGAATAATGTAAGAAATGTGAATAAAGCTTGCATTCTGAACCCAATAGGAGAGAAAATATGGACCAACCACATTGATAATACCATGTATAAGAAATCAGAGAAGAACTTCCCCAGACCTAACTGTAAAGCATGGCCTCTCTCCTTTACCATCAAAAAGATTGAGTTCATCATAACCAAATTGAATAAATCTCGAGCTCCTGCACCCAATGGATTGGCTACGGTAGTATTGAAATATGATCCTGTTATTTGGAGTAAGATGTTGTTTAAGATGTTTATTAGTGTTTGTCGGGACCGTAATATCCCAGACTCATGGAAGAACGCCATTCTTATCCCGGTGTTTAAAGCGGGGAATAGAGTCCTTCCTGAAAATTATCGAATGCTGTCTATATTAGACTCTATTAGCAAAGTCTTTACAGCCATTGTATTAGAACACCTGAATGCCTGGGTACAAAGTAACCATCTACTGAACACATTTCAAACAGGATTCCGACGTGGCACCAGCACTACTCATAACATTTGTGTATTAGATGCTATAACTTCCAATGCTAAATCAAGCAAAGGGTCGTCTGTTTATGTAATTTTTGTAGATTTTAGATCAGCGTTTGACAGTGTTGACCGAGCAAAACTGTGAGAAATTTTGTCAAAATTTGCCTGCCCCAGTTGGCTCGTTGATATCACCTGCAATTTACATGAAAACAACACTGTACAAATTGGTTTAGATAATGAGGGCAGCCTGACACAGCCTATTAATGTGAATAGGGGTGTTAAACAAGGCTGTCTACTGGCTGCCCTCTTATTTAATCTTTACTTAGCTGACCTTATTAGACGCCTTGCAGCCAAAGCCAAATGTCCAGCAAAATTAGAAAAGCATTAATATCACTATGCTTTACACAGATGACTTGAGGGTAATAGACCACTCTATAACAGGTATAAAGGCCATGTTGGAAGAACTTGGCCATTTTGTAAAAGAACATGGTCTAACAATTAACTTGCAAAAAACTAAGGCCATGTTGTTCACTCGCAAAAAAGTGAACAGAGTTAAAGTAGATGTATCATGGGGTAATGTAGAATATACCGAGGTATATCAATATCTGGGCGTTTTCTTTAATTGTAAAATCGGATACAGGTTTCTTATTGAGAATAAAATCAGGAGGGCCAAGCAAATCACAATGTTGGTGTATAAGTTTGTCAAAGAATACGCGGGCTATTCACTAAAAGGAATACTTACCCTGTATTGTCAATGGCTTACCCCGGTTTTAGCTTATGGGTTAGAAGCTATTTCTATTTCTGACCTTTCCTTTCTAGATACGATTGAAGGACTTTTCTGGCGAACCATATTAGGAGTACCCCGATCATGCCCCATCCAATATATTAGGGTGGAACTTGGCCCACAGTCATTGGGATCCATTGTGAGACAACAACGTGGCCTCTTTAATTTAAAAGTAATGTGCCACCCAGAGAGTGAGCTGCTACAAATTATTGGAACAAATGCAGCTAAAATTGATGTCCCTGTCTATAGGAGCAAATACCTGACTAGCTGCAGTAAATACTTCAAAGAATTGCAGTGGGTGGCCAATATGAACCAATGTGGTTTTTTTCCTGCTATTAAAAAAGCATTCAAAGCAAAAGCAAAGAGAGTCGATTGGGAAATGAATTTTATCCGCATGTTAGAATTGAACATTTTTAAATATAGTGAATGGACTATACATGAGTATTATAGGCCTCAAAGATATTTAATACAATGTCCTGACCCATTGATACTGAATTTTAGACTCCGGTGAAGGCTACATTTGGTTCTCAATGGAAGATCCCTGAAAAAGAGAGATATTGCCGAATGTGTCTGGATTTTGATGAACTTGAGACTGTTAGACATGTATTAACTTCATGTCCTAAAAGACACAATTATTATATGTTATATTACGGTCCATTTGTCCACAATATCAACTATATACAATCGGAGGAATTTTGCAGATGGTGTTTGAATGTACAATCAGAGGCAGTTTATATAGCTCTTTATAGAGTATGGAAAACATTTCCATCCAGAAATAATGAAAGTTCTAACTGAAAAATTGATAACCACGTGTGTCAATGATTTAAGGAAATTACCATCAATTTCTCTGTAATGAACAAATTAACATCCTGTAAATGTATTTTACACTGATCCCTTGTACTGAAATATGAAAGAGTGAGTATTTATTTTGTTTTTAACTATTTTACTTTTGTATAATTAGTTAATGTGTGATTGAAATGAATGTAAAGTTGTAAAGTTTTATGAAATTAAAACAACTAAATAAATAAATAAAAGAAGTTCATTTGTGTGGCCCGGGTCCGGAGGAGTGTTTGTGACCGCTGGAAGCCAAGTTGCTGAGTATCGCCCGGAAGAGGGGGTACCTGGCATAGTGCTGCTTGACACCCACAGTTGTGAAACTTCAAAATCATTTAACAATCCTTCAAGAGGCATCCCTGCCCAACATCTGTCCACTTGTCCACGCCAGAGAATGTCCCGGTTCACTGCCTGCAGTGGAGTGTCTGCTGTTATGTTTCCCATCACCAAAATCTGAAGAAGTCGTCCTGAGTGTCCAGACTTGGTGAGGGTCTGCAGTCCAGTCCATTGATCATATCCAGGTCACCAGAAGCCATATTTAGGTCTGTGTTGTGGCTGCAGCACTGAAGATCCAAAAGTCAGCAAACCGAAAAATTCCAAAACCTGACACATACTTAAACCACTGCACCCATCACTACTGAAAGTCATCCAAGGCCAGCAATGTACTCTTACGTCCCGTCTTCTTTCCTCCATACTGCATGGGCGTCCCTTCCAAGGGACGGGAGACAGAACCTTTTTCACCAGAAAAAACCTTCTTCCCCTTTAAATTTAGAGGCGTGCAGGGGTGTGGCCCTGGGAGCATGCGCTGCCCAGACTATGGTCCTCTGGCGCCACCTCTTAGTCCCCTTTTCCACGTCGACGGGAACAGGCCGAATTCACCAACACTCCTGGGTTTGGCGTTGGCCATGTAATTTCACACGGGGATACTTCTTCTCTTCTTTTTGTCTTTTTATCATTCAGGTACTGGGTCCTCATGCAAACACGCTCCTCCCTGGCGCATGTTGACTTCTACAGGTTTCAGCAGGTGTCCATCCTGCGACGGGCTCTTTCCAACTTCAGAGCCCCGCGCCCTCTGCCTGCGTTGCCTTGGCCCAGACCACAGCTGGCAAGCTTGTACCTCTCTGAAGAACGGACTAGCCAGGTGTCTATCATCGATCCAAGCCAAAGGTAGGGGCCGCTCTTTTCCAGCGCACCCCGCAAGGGAGACTCCTTCCCAAGGACTTGCCCACATGAGAGGGACTGCTCAGGTCCTCATACCAGCACGAGTACCTAGGCTAAATCAGCTACCGGCTGGCAGGCCGAGAGGTCAGTGGATCCTCCTGGTGACAGTGCTGAGGAACCAGAAGGTTCTTTTACTTGGTCTTCACCCAAGGGGGGCCACACCCTAGTACCGGCAACATGTCAGAGGGGGCGCCTATACGCAGTTCTACCGGCAGATCCGCTGAGGGCAAAACGCCTACCAGGTCTCGGCCTGAGGAGCATGGTAGGCCTCATGATCCACACTCAAGAGACCTGGACGGGGCTGGGCCCAGTGAGCCAAACAACACGACACAGGCAGGTGGAAGGCAGCTCGACAAAATGGCTGCCGAGCCAGACCTTTCTGACATCCACCCGATGCTGCACCAAGGCAGGGAGCAGGTGGAGGAACGTGTGTCAAGGTGGGACTGGTGTCAACCATGTATGTGGCCTACAGCCCACCCTTCATTTGCGTAGGGCAGGTTCCCGCCGCGTCCCTATGGGCAGGGTGCGCAACGGCTCCAGCAGCCGCCCGCTACCCCGTCAATATTGCCTACCATCCCTACGGCCTGTGAGGACAGATTTTTTGAAAGGTTCCTCTGGCTCATGAAATCTCCCGGCCCCCCAACCGATAATGCAGGTGGTTCCGTACCAGCCTCCGGCTCTGGTCTCCACACCCCAGCCTTCAGCTTCCAGCACCCCTCCACCAACCGAACCCTCAGGTGGACACAGATGACAAGGAGGTCCCTGACACGCCGTCATCAGCCAAGGCCTTCCATGAACGTCTTGTAGGGCTGGCAGAGTACTTGGGCCTTCCTCAACGCGAGGTCAAGCAACCATCAGAGGGGGTCCTTGCCGAAGTCCTCATGCTTCATCCCGCAGTGAGAACAGGGATCCCGATGCAGAAGGACGTAGTCGCCTTGGTCAAAAAGGGCTGGCTCAAGCCCCACTTGGTCCAGCCGGTCAATCGACGCCTGGATGTCAAGTACAGGCAGATGGAGGAGGATACACTCTTGCTATCGGCCCACCCTCAGCTGTACTCTTTGGTGATTGCTGCAGCATCACTATACTCCAAGCCTCAGTCGTCCTCGGCCTCCTCCTCGTGGCGGTGTTAGGCAAGGAGGAGAAGATCTTGGAGGGGTACGGGAAGAAGCTGTATTCCAACGCTTCCCTGCATCTTCGTCAAGCCAACGCGGATACCATGCTGGCAGCCATTAACCAGTGGTTTGGCAGGAAATTGCCGATTTCCTTCCAGAGCTTCCAGTGCATAGCCAATCACAATTCAAGGCATGACTGGCAGAGGCCAAGATGGTGGCACAAGACATCATGGAGTCCACCGTGGCCCACATTTTTTTTTTTTTTGTAAAGTATTTTATTGGTTTTTTCAAGAAAGTGAGAAACATTACAAACTTACAAGTGTGGTAATAAAGAAACGATACAACAAATAAAAGTAACGTGAGAACAACCAAAACAACAGCAGTCTACATGTAGCGTTAATTGTGAGATGTTTGGTGGCAAGTAAAAATTATAGTTCCGATGTTACAGGAAGCGAGGGGAACAGATTCGGGTAATTCCATCTCTGTATCAGTATGAAAAATCGGGTGTTGTAGGACGCTACAGTCCCTCAGGGAGGCTTATAGTCTGCCTTGAAGCGCATGTCACTCAGGAGGACTTTCCAGGAGTCCAGGGTTCCACTTGTGGCTTCTCCGCTGGTTGTGATCCCGTCTTGCCAGGCCCTGGTTTCAGCAGTCGTCCATCTCGCCAGTTCGCTCAGCCACCGAGCATGGCTGGGGCCCGCTGGAGTCTTCCAGGCCATCGCTATTGTTCTCTTGACCAAAATGCATGAGATGTCCATTAGTTTCACCAAATGTTTAAATTTGCCCGGTCTAGGATATATACCTAGTAGACACTCTCCGGGCGTCCAGTCGTATCTTACCATGCCAGCTTCTGCGCAGGATTGTTTGGCTTTGAACCAGAGTGATTTCACTTTGATGCAGGACCAGAACATGTGGATCATGTCTGCCTTGTCATTTCCGCACCATGGGCACGTCGGGGGTATTTTCGGGTTGAATGAGTCAATCCTGTGGGGAGTCATATATGTCCGGTAAAGGACATTCAGCTGTATTTGTCCGAATCTGGAATTCCGGGACACTTTCTTGGGGTAGATCAGTGCTCTCTCCCATTCCTTGTCAGTAAGTGGTGATTCAAGATCTGCCTCCCATTTCGCCTTCAGTGCCTGACCTTTGGGGTTAGGCTTGTCTATGAGTCTGTTGTAAAGTCTGGAAACTGGTCTCCATCCATCTGAGAGGTCGTGCATTTCCTGTAGCAGTGGGTCTGGGATGGGCTCTTCCGGCCAGCTGTTCCACTGCTTCTTAGCGATCTGTTTGATCCTGTGGTACCAGAGGAACTGGCCCTTGGATAGTCCTTCAATGCTCTGTAACGACTCGAAGTCCCTGAATTCCCCATCAGTGAACATGTCTCCCCATGTATATATGCCTGCTTCCTCCCATCTCCTGGGAGTGGGAAGTTCCGCCTCCGACTTGCACACATCCACCATTATGGGGTTATCCGGTGAGTACGGATGTTTCACTTGCCTTATGTGACAGGCCCTGGCCCATATCTGCCTGCCCAGCTCGACAATCAGCGGAGTTTCGGGAGGTAGCCGAGGGGGAAACCATAGAGTTTCTTTGGGGATTAAGTTTGTGGAAGATTGCCTGAGTAGTTCCAGTTCGGCCGATGTGTCATCAGACAGCCACTTCGTAATGTGACTGAGCTGGGCCGCCAAATAGTAAAGGTGAAGGTCCGGGAGTTTTATTCCACCTTCCTTATGTGGGAGAGACAGCGTGGCCAGTGTGAGCTTGTGTCTGCGCGGACCCCACAAGAAGTCCTTGATGATGGCCTCTAGTGTCTTGAAGAAAGGCGGGCGAACGTAGTGGCAAATATTGGCAAAGAAGTACAGGAATCGAGGAAGGATTATCATTTTGGCAATCGCCGCTCTACCCACCATTGACAGTGGTAGTTTGGACCAAAATTTGATTGAACGCCAAAGGCCGGTGACTGCTGCTATAGTGTTGTGTTCGTGTGTGAGTAGCGGGGTGTGACCCACATTGATTCCCAGGTACCGGAACTTGTCAGGTTGCCACTGTATTCCGATAGGCGGGAGGTCGTCTACTGCAATGCCCCTCAGGCTAGATAGGGGGAATGCAGTTGATTTGTGTCTGCTGAATCGTATCCCTGAGTACTTTGCATAATTGTCGAGAACTTCTAGCGTTGTGGGTGCGTTGAGCTCAGGGTTCCTCAAGTAGAGAAGTACATCATCCGCATATAATGAAATTATGTTGTAAACGTTGCCCACCTTAATGCCCGCATCAAAAAACTGTTGGCGAAAGTATATGGCTATTGGTTCTAGGCCCAATATATACAGCATGGGCGAGAGTGGGCACCCCTGTCTCGTGCCCCTTTGTATTGCCCAGGATCCCGAGACAATCCTGCCTGTTTTAACCCTTGCCATTGGCGAATTATAAAGTACCTGGATCCATCTGATGAAGCCCGCACCAAAGCCGAAGCCCCTCAAAACCTCCACAAGCCACTCCCAATAGATAGAGTCGAAGGCCTTGATGGCATCAAGTGACAGTATCGCCAGGTCCTCCTCTCGGTCGTGGGTTTCGGCCATGATGTGTTGTAGTCTCCTGAGGTTGGCCGTGGTGTTGCGTCCTGGGACGAATCCATTTTGATCTTCGTGAATTATGGATCCTACCACTCTGGCGAGTCTGTTGGCTAATATAGAAGTGAGGATCTTGCTGTCGTAATTCAGCATGGCCAAAGGTCGATAAGAATCACAGTCGGTGGGTGACTTGTGCGGCTTGAGCATTGGAATAATTATGGTCTCTTTCATGGTGTTGGGCAGGATGCCATTTGTGTAGGCTTCTTGATAAACTTCATGCAGGATGGGGGTGAGAATGGGTTCGTATGTCTTGTAGAATTCGGGCGGGAGACCATCACTGCCGGGGGCTTTGCCATTAGCGAGCGATCTGATGGCCGCTGTCACATCTTCGGAAGTGATTTCCGAGTCCAGTTCCTCCCTCTGCTCGCTGGAGATTTGAGGGAGGCCTATCTCCTCCAATGTTTCGATTAATACTGCGGCGGGCACCTGGGACTCGTGGGCATACAATTTGGAGTAGAACTTAGCAAAAGTCTCGTTGATCTCCATCTGCGTCTTGTATGTTACTCCTTTTTCGTCCTTTATCTCTGTTGGCAGGTGTTTAGGGTGTTCCCGCTTGCAGAGCCAGGCAAGCAATCTGCCGGGTTTGTCAGACTCGCTGTGGGATCTGGCGGTATGTGTTGCGAAGTCAAATTTCTCCAGTCTGACCCATGATTCCTGACATTTTATACGGGCTGTTTTAAGGATCTTCTCGGACTCTGGGGAAATGTCAGGGGCGGACTCTAGTCTTGCGATCTCTAATTCCTGGGCCTCAAGAGAGGACTGTAGTTGTCTGCGGGTTCCGCCCGCTCTTGAAATGATTTCTCCCCTGGTAACCACCTTCATGGCCTCCCACAGTGTGGACCAGGTAGCCACCGATCCCTTATTGATTTCGACATATTCCTCTAGCTTCTCAGCAAGGTCCTCTCTGAACTCCGGATCATCCAACACTGCTGCAGGCATCCTCCACATGGGAATTGGAGGTTTGGGTCCACGCAGCTGCCAATGCATGGCGAGCGGGGAGTGGTCGGAGATCGATCTCCCCAAATATTCAGTGGATGTGGCCAGTGGAGATTGTTCCTTATCAACAAACAAGTAGTCGATCCTTGTGTGGACGCCATGTGGAGCTGAGTAGTGTGAGTAAATTCTGGCCTCTGGATGTTGCACTCTCCAGATGTCTACCAGGTTGAGCTGGTCGAGTGTTTCCGTCAAGGAGGTGGATGCGGGATTGCTTGGCTGAGGAGGAGGGTGCGATCTGTCCTTGCTTAAGTCCATGACGCAGTTGAAGTCTCCCCCCCACACGAAGGTCCTGCCTCGGTGTTGTGCCAGTCTAGCACTCAACGTGCTTAAGTATGACGGGATTCCATGCTGCGGAAAGTATGTGTTAATGAAGCACACTGGGGTTTGTTCTATAGTGCCCCACATTGATGTATATCTCCCTTCCTTGTCAGAATCCCAGCCTTCTAGCTGGAAAGGCACATTCGGGTTCACCCATATCAGTACGCCTCTCGCATATTTGGAGTAAGGAGACCCCCTCGTGGTCCCATCCCATCGATCTGTTAACTTAGACATGGAGTCTGCTGTAAGGTGGGTCTCTTGTAATAGCGCAATCGAGACCTTCTTCCTCCTGAGGTAGGACTGTACGCGGTTCCTTCTGAGGTATGAAGCCATTCCCCTCACATTCCATGTCATCACAACAAGTTGCGACGCCATCGGATCGGTGTTCTGAATTCGTCTTGGAGTTCTGGCCCGCTGGCCCGGTGGCACAACGAACCACAGGTGGCGTTCTGCGGGCGGGGGGCCCCTGGTTCATGAAGTCTTGTGCCGTAACTTGCCACCATCTTGTACTTTACCAACATTGATGATTCGTAGACTGCGAAACCAACTAAACTATTAACATAACACCAACTGGTGCGCCCAGCAACTACAACACTGTCGCGGTGCTCAGGCGCTCTCGAGCCGTCTGAACCCATCCGGGAATCGGGCGTGAGCTGGGTCGGGCGGTGAACTGGCCCAATTGGATTTTCTGCTGGGGGTAGGGTTGGTGCCAGGCGGCAGGGCCGTGCGAGGGCCGCTTCCGTAAGTTAAACTGTTATTTGGATTACCTGCTGGGGTCCGGTTACTGGTGGTGCGAGGAGACTCGGGACTTAATCATCATTCCGAGGAGGATCCTTGCCATCGGCTAGGTTATTATCTTCTAGCCACATATTGGCCGCCTCCGGGTTTTCGAGAAATATCGCTCGCCCATTATAAACAACTCTCAGGCGCGCGGGGTACAGCAGCCTGTATTTAATGTCCAATTGGCGAAGCTTCGCCTTGATCGGGACGAATGAGTTCCTTTCCCTCTGCACTTTCTGGGTGTAGTCGGGGTAAATAGTAATTTTTGAGTCCCCCCTTTCAATGGGACCTGCTTCCCTGGAGTGCCGTAGGATAGTTTCTCTATCTTGAAAATTCAATATTTTGGCTATTATTGGCCGTGGATGTGAGCCGGGGGGAGGACGTCTCTGGAGGGATCTATGTGCCCTTTCGACCGCAAAGCCTTGGGTTAGTTTTCCGGCCCCGATCTCTTGTAGCAGAAGGGTTTCGACATAGGATGTGGTGTTTAGGTCCTCTGTTCCCTCCGGGATACCCAGGATCCTGATGTTCCCCCGCCTGGCCCGTCCTTCGGCTTCCTCCGCCCTTTCCTCCAGGAAGGCGACCCTCCTCTTTAGATCGGAGACTTCGGACTTCAGGGTTGTGGTGGCCCCGGACAGCTCTGTCGTGGAATTCTCGACGGTCGTTACCCTCTCCGTCAAGTTGCGGGCATCTTGGCGGATGAGTTGTATGTCTATTTTGAACTCATCAATCTTGGAGTCAATGTGGGTTCTCAGTGAGGCAATGGCATCCAATATCTGAGAGCGATTGTCGTTGACCTCCCCTTCGTTCGGATGAGTGTTTTCGGAGAGGCTAGGTCTGGACTGGGTGGAGGTCTTCGCCTTGGTCGAGACAAAGGAGTCCATGGTGGCGGCCCTGCTCTTGTTCTTGGTGGCCATCTTGAAGCCGCTGGACGTAGATCGCCGAACATGCAGGGGCAAGTGCGTGCCCCGGGGCAGCCGAGTCGGGGAGCCAAGTGCAGGCGGCCCAAGGGTGCAGTGGTGGTCAGGGGCCCACCAAAGGGTATTATGTAGGCTCACGCACCTTGAGTTTCAGGGCCCCCGAGTGCTTCGGCTGGAATCAGGTCGTTCGGGTGATGGCCGTGGGGCGGGGTGCTGCTTCTCAGAGGTGGCGAGTTTCTCTTTATGTGATGCCATCCACGTGGTTCTAGTTGTAGTCCGCGTTGCATAAATTGGGCCAGCCCAGGGGTAACGGAGTCAGGGGCCTGGGGGCCTGTGTCGATTCCGAACTAGTGTCAGAAAGGGGTCGGCCTTGTTGCCGATCCCCAAAGCGCTCCGTCAGGGGACGCTGGTTCAGGGGCTGCGTGAAGCTGTGCCAGGCGCCATCTTGGATCAATGCGCGGCGGAGGGGAGGGTGGGATCCGGAGCCCGCTCTTCCTCACGGGGGCTCTGAAAATTCCAACACTTGAGTAATTCCTAATGGGGAGCACTTCCCCCACCGATGCGTGCTTTTCCGCTGGCTGCAACCACTCTTGTACCGGAGAAAAAGGATCAGGAAGCGGCGTCTCGGCCGGAGCCCGGCAGATCAGCTTCTGCCCTCCATCGGCTCCAAGCCAGGCCCCACCGTGGCCCACATTGACACCTCTGGCCGGGCCATGTGTATTGCTACAGATATGAGAAGAACAGCCTGGCTCTGTGAGACATTAAATCAACCCGGATGTCCAGGAACTCATCTTAGACCTTCCGTTCGAAGGGAATGACCTCTTCCACTCCACCATGGACGAGGACTTGAACAAAAAGTAAAACAACTCACATACGGGCAAGTTTTTATCCATCCTAACAAAGACCACGCCCAAAACCTACACCCAGTCCCAGCAGCGGTCGGACAAGGGGTGTACATACAGTGGGTTCCGCGGCTTCCAAGAGCAGAGGTCCAGGCAGCCTGACCCGGTGACCCAGCATCGGCACAAGCAACAAGAGTGGGGGGTAACGGCTTTTTCCAGTCCCCCTCCTCCGCAACAGCCTCAGAGGGAAAGAAGGCATGACACGCCCCTCCGGGTCCATGTGTCTCCAGTGGGGGGCAGGCTTGCTCTCCATGTATAGGTATGTCGCCAGAATCATGCAGACCCCTGGATGCTCTCTGTAGTATCCATGGGGTACTGCCTACCCATCCCAGCCTCTCCACCCTCTTCCCCTCCACTCCCACAGGTTGGGACAGCAACTCTTTTGGCAGAGATCTGGTCGTTCGTCGAGAGCCAAGCAGTGGAGGAAGTCCAAGCCTGCCATCGAGGCTTGGGCTTCTACTCCAGGATTTTCGCCATTCAGAAAAAAAAAACAGGTGGACCTGAGAGTTGTGCTGGACCTTTCCACTCTCAACCTCTCCCTACCTCTACAAATTTTCAAGATGGTTACGCCAGCTTTAATAGCGGAGACATTGTGCAGGGGAGACTGGACGTGCTCCCTGAATCTGAAGGACGTGTACTTCCACGTCCCATTTGGCAGCCTCATTGTACTTTTCTACGATTCAGGATCATGGGCTACCATTTCCAATACAAGGTGTTTCCCTTTGGCCTCAACTCGGCCCCCAGGGTCTTTACCAGGCTGATGAATACAGTGGCGGCCCTCCTAAGGGCTCAGGGCCACCACATCTATCCGTACCTCAACGACTGGCTAGTCAGGGCTTCATCTCCGGAAGCGATGCACCGTACCTCTCATGCCCTCATGAACACACTTCACGATCTGGGCTTCTCGCTCAATCTCAAGAAGTCGCAGCTGCTGCCTACGCAGACTCTGAACTTCTTGGGGCTCATCTGGGACACAGGCTCCAAGAGAGTTTTTCCATCGGAGGACAAGATCACGGCCATCAAGAGGGCCACTGCTCACTTCCTCAGCAGAGAAGTGACATCGACCTGGTGGTACAAACACCTAATGGGTCTAATGGCAGCGGTCCTATTGTCCGTCCCCCACACAAGGCGAGGATGAGGACGATACAGCTGCACTTTGCAGCATCATGGAACCAGAGGCCTCGCTGACCTTTGTGTGTGTAGAGATTGAAGAGTTTTAATCAATGTGTGACAATACCGAATCAACGTCCCATCCTCTAATGTTAATCCTTGGGCATGGGGGGGGTGGGGTGGATCAGTCCCCATTCTCATTGGGTGCCCTGTGAGGATTTCATGACCCGACAGTCAGTGCTTACGCTGTGGGTTATTTCTCATAGCCAACAGTACTAGCGGGAGGGCAAGGGGCCACTTTAGCCTAGTTTCCCTACACACCTTTGATAACCTTTGCTTAAGGGCGCCATTGCAACATTTTATGTGTGTGGTTGAGCATGGGTGGTAAGCACAGTGGAACTGCTGTGCTATCATAAAAGCTTTGCAGACTTCTCTGATAACCTGGCCTGTAAAATGGGTACCTCGGTCACTGTCTATTCACCAGGACAGTCCAAATCGAGGTCTAAATTATACAAGCACTTATTTTGGCTACAGTAATCGCATCTGCCTTCCTGCATGGGTAGGCTACCAACCAACCCGAAAACACATCTACGATCACTAAGTAATATTGATATGACATACATTCGGGGGGAGCTGTATGAAATCTAGTTGCACGTGCAAGAACGACCCTTCCGGTATTGGACATGCAGATGATTTTGTGGGCACCGCTCTCCCGACATTATATGATAAGCATGTTGTACAGTGTTCACAATAATGTTGGGCCACAGAAGCTAACCCAGGCACTATCCATTCTCTCTGGAGTAGCGTAATCATGGCATTTTTACCTGAATGGGCCACGCTGTGGCATTCACAGACCAAATAAGGGAGTAACACCATGGGCGCCACCAAGCGGACATCTGGGGAGCGCCACAGGGAGTTTACTCCCAGACTACACCTACGCTGAGGTCAGGTCACCTTCTCAGTCTCTGGATCTGGATCTTGGAGGATTGCCAGACTGACAAGAGACGTGATGGGTGACCGTGGAACAGCAACACAAACAAGACAGTCATTACGAGCTAAGGTCCCGCTGAGGGCCGCGGAGCAAGCTGCACTGTCTGCTAAATCATTACCTAGAGTGGTGTAGGGCAGTGAGGGGCCGTGCCCTCAGCACTTTAGTATAGCGATAGCAGCAGGGAGGAGAAGAGCATCTAATAGGCCAGCTTCATACTTTCTATTCTGTATTGGGGAACCTCTGGATGTCAAGTACCTGTTGTTTCCATAAAATGCTGAAGTCGTAGGCCAACCCTTGAGCATACCTGGAGTCGAGTTACATGGTTGCCGATATACCCCAGACCAGAATGCGCGCCCGCATGAGTGCCAGGAGTTTGGCTACCTGCGCTGATTTGGCAATGGGCAATCAGTGACCTTCTAGGACTCACTGGGGTGTGCAAACAGCTTAACCTGAGACCAATTCTCTGATATCCGGGATACAGGTGCACAAGCCGTTCATGAAGAGGATGAGATCTGGGTTCTACAGGGGCACATCAACCAAATCGGTGGGAGGCGAATAGTGTTTTACCACTACTTGGCAGTCACACCATTCCTGGGTCGCTAAAAATGAGGCAGGGTTCAGGACAGGGCAGTGACTTAAGGTCGTATTTGCAGTGGAAATCAGCAGCTTCTCGTACCTGGTAAAATGGGAATTGGACACGTGTTGGGTTCTACCTTTAAACAGTAACAACAATACGGCGTGAGAAACAGAAATCTTGACAGGATGCCCTTGGACTAGTTTTCTCAATTAGTACCCTGGAGACGTGCACAACAGTTGTTACGGCGAACGTGATTGGTTGAAGCAGGGGCCATACCTGCAGGGCAATGCCGCATTCCATCTCACATGCTGCCTCACTCTCTGTGTATTACGCAGTTTCATCTGCGTTTCGCCTTCGTCCGTCGCTGGTCATTCCGGCTATCTCAGTGTCACAGGATACTTAAAGCAGCAGTATTCCCTTGCGGAACAAGTATCCACTGTTGTTTGTATCCCTTTCCGAACGGCATGGCAAGTACGTCCAGAGACAGCGCGTTTCCAGGGGATGATGAAGGACAACTGAACTTTAATGTTCTCGGCCCACACACTGAAGAGGAGTGGCTCCAAATCAGTGACAACGACACTCAAGAAGGACAACAGAAAAAATAACCATTAGTTCCTTCCTTGTTGCAACTATTGTGTCTCCACCCTGTAGACATGCTTCTGTGGGGACCATGGATCTGAACACAATTGAACTTAGCAAATCTGAGTCAAATACCCAGCAAGCCACAAAATGGGCAATTGATACTCTCAAAAGTTGGCTTTCCCAAAAAGGTTTGAATCTTTCATTTGAATATGAACCTGTACATTCACTAGCTCATCTTCTGTGCCAATTTTATGCCGAAAGTGAGCGCTGCCACAGGATACAAATACCAGCCCCAAAGTTTAATTGCACTACGCGCTGGAATCAATCAGCATATAAATAGTCCCCCATTTAGCCGAAATTTAAACATAATACACAATCAAGAACTTCTAAGCGCAAACAATGTCTTTGTGAGTATCATCAAGCGTCTTCGCCGGGCTGGAAAAGACACTTCTGCCCACAAAATGTCTATTTCACTTACCGACTTACATCAATTACGTAACTGTGGTGGTGTTTCCCTGAAAGCTCCAGATACACTCCAGTTTAAAATGTGGTTTGACATCCAAATCCACTTCACACGGTTCGGACGCGAAGGACTGCGCCAATTACCACCAAATGTGTTTACTGTTGTTGTAGATGAAAACGGCCACAAATATGCCAGCCTAACGTTCAATGAGGTCACAAAAAATCATCATCCACTACTCAAATACATCGCAGTAACTTCCATGGCCGCATGTATGCAATTCCTGCTACTCCCGACTGCCCTGTGCATTCATTACTGCAATACATACCCTGCCTTCCAACAGATGCCCCATATTTCTCCGTCACTCCCCGCAATCTAACTAAGGAGGAACTTTGTACAGAAAAACATGGTATACCAAAAAACCATTAGGGAAGAACACACTGGGTTCATTTATGGTTAAGATTAGCAGACGTGCTCATTTGCAAAATCACTACACTAACCATTCCATCCGAGCGACAGTAGTGCAACTTCTGTCCAACGCCGGGCTTGAAACACGACAAATTCTGTCTGTTACTGGACAAGTTATTGGAAACCCCAATCTGCCGAGAAACTGAAGTGGTCCACCATCCTCCATCACGGATCAAGCAATATAACCTCCTCTCCATCACCATCAATGAGTACCTCCACAAACATCTTTTCTCCACTATCAAACTGCATTACCTATTGTGCTGCCACCTCGCCTGTCACCTTCCAAAACTCTGTATGATCCTCTAATTCCTTCCCCCAATGTTCTAATTGTTATTTTACTTTTTCATGGGAATGTACAATTAAATGCCAAATAACAAAACCTGTGTTTGATTTCAGCACATTTGATGTTATAGCTTGATATACCACTCCTTTGCATATGTGCAATTGAATGCCACAAATTACTTTCTATCAGTTTATCATCCTATTTGATGTTATTGCTCGTTAAAGCCCTCCTTTTGGAATGCGAAATCAATGCATAGCAACAGTTTTCCTACAATGTGTACATTTCATTTAATGTTATGGCTTGACACAGCTCTCTTTTCTGAATGTCAAATTCAACGCCAAGCAACATGCTTCCTTGTTTCTTTGTATCAGATTTGCTATGGTGAATTGGTCAAGCATTGTTTTCTCTATTTGCAATTCATCGCCAACTACTATGAAGCCCTGTTCTTACATCAAATTTAATGTTATGACTTGATAAAGCTCTCTTTTCTGTACGTTTAATGCAATGCCCCGTAATACTGTTCCTTATAGTATGCATTCAATTTAATGTTATTAACCGATAAAGCTCTCTATTCTGTGTGTTCAGTGAAATGCCTTGAAATACTTTACGTAGTTCTTTGCATATAATAGAATGTATGCCTTTAAAAAGTTCTCTTGTCTGTTTTCATTGCTTTCATGCTGGAAGGCAGACATGTCATCTCCTGGTATGTTTTGCCTAATGTTTACAAATTAAACAATTTCTCAAAACTCCTATTGGTATAGTTTCTCTTTTTTCCACTTCCAGCCTGAATGAGGGGAACTTCTGTTGGGTTGCATGAATGCACTATCATGAAATATTGTGCATAATAGTATACCAGATACTTTTCTGCAGAATGCCTCATGATTGCCATACCATATTTTCCACATTATTCATTGTTTGGAACAGTCCATTCTCCAAGCAGCTCCTTTTCCTCCTTCCAACATGGCCACCAACCGTCCCGTCTCACGGAACACATGAAAGCATGCCATGCCTCCGCTTCCCCGAACTCCGCGTTTCAACGACAACACACAGCCCCGACGTGGCACGCAACGCCTAACGAAAAGGTAAATGAAATATAAAGACTACATATTGCTTTCAATATTCCGGATGTTAGTCCGGAATACTAATAGCACTATGCCCCTTGCGGCAGGGGCATTACCGGCTCATGGTAATGCCCGGGGCCTTCGTTAAGGGCCTCCCTACGCTCGGGCCTATAACTATGGGCCTGGGGCATTACCTGAGCCGGTAATGACCCCGCCGCTCGGGGCATATAGCTTTATTAACAGGGCAGCCGTAGCAACAGCCGGCAGACAAGCTGGGAGCCCCACCACCACTGGGTCAAGAGCTACACTGTGGTGGATACAACCAGTGATTATCACCATGTAACTGAGTCAACACACCTTGAGCAAACCCATAGCGCTCATCACAAAATAAGACAAAGGGCTTGCTATAATCCAGCAGACCTAAAGCCGGAGTCATTGCGATTACCTGCTTAATGCTGAAAAAGTTCTCCTCTGCGTCCTGGGACCATGGCAGGGGTTCAGGGGTTGAATCATGGGTGATATTCTGAAGGGGCTTCATGATTGACACAAACCTGGGGACCCATTGCCTACAGTAACTAACCATCCCAATGAACCCACTCATCTGCTTCTTAGTTCATTGCTTAGGTAGTTTCTGGATCGTGGAAATAGGATAGTGGGACAGATGTCTTTCCCCAGTGGAAATCTCATGGCCAAAGTATCGCACACAGGGCAGACATAATTGTAATTTGTCTTTCAATGCCTTGTGAGCCTTTTGAGCAAGACATTTCAACAAAACCAGTGTGTCTCCCTCGCATGTTTCCAGGGAGGGGGAGACTATGAGCAGTGTGGGGCTTTCTACATACCCTATTGGGAGACAAGTAAACCTATACTGAGTCATTTTAGTGTGAACGCAAAGAGATACTGACTTTCCGGGTGTATGGGTATGGAGAAATATGCAGAGCACAAATCTTCAACCGTAATGTATTTGGCAGTGTAAGGAATAAATGACAAAACCGTAGCAGTATTGCAGGTCCTGACTAAAACAGTACTTCTCTTTCCCTGTTTTTTTTGTAGGCAGTATCAGAGTATTACAGCTGCTGTGGGTTGGCACAATGATACCTTGGTGGAGCAGCAACTCAATCACAGGGCGAATACCTTCTTCTGCTCGTTGGGGAAATAGTGGACTGGGGCACACACAGTAATGGTTTGGCAGGTTAAATGTGATCTTGACTGGATCAGCACTGAACATATACCCACTGTTGTTTGCTTGTGTTGACCATGAACAAGTAGGGACCTGGTCCAATAGCCCTTCCTGTGGATAGGGTGTATTGGTCCCGTCTGTGGATTTAGAGTGGGCAACTTGCAACACAGCTAGGACCTTGTGCTCTCTATGAGTGGGGATATCTAAATACACTCCATTCGGGAGAACAATATATTTATTTATATATTTGTAGTGTGCCATAAGCTTGCAGGCATCAGGGCGCAAGTGGCAGAAGGAGTAGTTCGACATCAAGAATCAGAAGTTATTTATGTAAAAGGACTGTTTTCAGACGTTTCCTAGGAGGCATGTGATTCCTATCTACACAAAGGTCTTTCGGGAGGTTATTCCATAGACATGCCGCCTGCGCCTGGAAGGTCCTTTCCAGACCCTTTACTCGTTTGCTCTTAGGGATGACCAAACAAGCTGAGTCACTAGATCTTGTTGCTCTCTTGGGCCAAACAACACTTATAGAGTCTTTCAGATAAATTGGTGCATTGCCGTAAAGGCATTTATGCACCACAGTGCATACTTTCAAACAAATCCTGGCTTCTACAGAGAGCCAGTGCAGGTTTTTACGATACCTTGAAATGTGTTCTCTCCTAGGAATATTTTTTATAATGCGCACAGCAACGAATATTCTCTCCCACTGGGGAGAAAGATCTATTACTTTCAACATGGGGCAGGGCTACGGCTCCAGCTGTGAATTTAGTGAGTTGTTGGTGGGGGGGGGCTTATTGAGATGACCCTAGAGGAGCCAGATTATCACTTGCCCCACCACTTGTGGTCCCCACAGTGGCAGATACGTGGAGCCATGACAACGCACTAGCAGCTGAGAGGCCGCCCGCACTATGGGGCTTTTCACTATGTGAGGGCGTGCGTTCCCAAGGGAGATGCGTCGCACCTCCGGTCCAGACGGGGATGGGGTGGTCCGTAAGCCCTACAATGTTGGTGCTTGTGGTGTGGATCAGGCTTTGGAGCACTGACTACTCCCACGGTAACTTGGGGGTGCTCCTCCTCTCCTCACAGTGTGCTGCGGGACGGACCTGTCCCACCTTGTCTTCTGGCAGAGGTCCACACCACTGGTTATGGGTTTGTGCGCCGGTTGGACCTCTCGGTCAGTGCCGTTTGGGGGGGAATCCCCTCTCTGCTGGTGCCGCGTGGCTCTCAAATGGGGGGCCCACTTCTCCCATGGTGCATGCACCGTCTCCTCCAGGTCCTTCACGCAGGTGTTTGTTGGACTTGACAAATCGCCCGGTTCACAGCCGGTGCAAAGTCAGGTGACGGGAGGGAAGGTCACAGCTCTCATATTGTCTCTGATCCCCTTGTGGAGACAGACACCCCTTCCCCGGCTAACGGTCACTGCTCCAGTGTACCAGGCCAGACATTCCCATCGTGAGGCAAAGTTCAGTTTCACCTTCGCTCTCTGTTGTGGGGGGTCGTTTCTCCCTTGAGCAGCTGCAGATTTTCTCTGTACTTTCTCTATGCCCATGCGGGAGGGGTTCACATATCTAGTGAGCCAACCATTTCGGTGGTGGGGGGTCCAAAGTGGGGGTCAGACCCTCTTATAGGACCCTCGATCCGGGAGCTCATATGGAGGTTAACTTCATCCACGCACCCCAGGTGGCCAGTAGTGTTGTTTTAACATCTTTATGTTTGTCTTCAACGATCCTAAAGGCATCAGACTCTAGAATAAGTTCCAGGGGCATGGTGTATTTGAAAGCCTGTATTTTTAAATAGTAAGGAACACCACCGTTGATAACTAACCGTTTCTGGGGAACAGTGTCAAAGGAGGCAGTCAGCGCTGGCGCATCCAACGCGGACTTGCACAGACTTGCTAGTCCCTGACGTGCTGGCGCTGATGCACCTGAAATGATATTAAGAAAGGTGCACGGACTACAAGGCTGCTGGGGGATGTAGTTCAGGTGCGTATGTTCGCAAAGCAGGACCAGCTGTGTCTCCTGATGTAAGCAAGCCTTATACGAGCAGGCGGTCACAATGAAACACGAAATACAATATACAAGGAGCTAAAAAAACATATTAAATCAATTTAATTTAAAAATTGATAAAAGTGACTACAATTACAAATTCGAATCTAGCTAAGGCAGACTACCTATCTCAAAGTAGCAGCACAATTTACACGAAAGTTTACACAACAAATCTAATCAAAACAAATATCGCAGGAGAACAAGGTCTTAGTAAAAATGCATGCTGTTCGAAAATAGGGCCCAACGTGACCATCATGGAGGTGAACATGGGGTGAGGTATCGGCGTACCTCCTATGCTTCTACAACTTCTTCCGAATGGGGATCTGGAAAACTTCACATGCCCTCAGAGTGGAGGGTGATGCTGGGGTGTCCACTAAACATGAAACCTTTTGGCTGGCCACATTACATTCAACATAGGGGTGCCCCTTGGCAATCCCTTACATCGGCCTTGAGTAACAACTGAGGGGGTGGTCTTCTCGCCGCCCCTTCTGGGACAGTCGTCATACTGAGGCCGATTTGGGCACTTGGCTCTCCAGTGCCTGGTCTGTTTACAATAGTGGCACTGGTCATAGTGCGTGTTTGGGTAATAACCTTTGGTTGCTTGGCCTTCCTGAACCGCCCATCCCTGCCCCCTTTCCCAGAATCCTCCCCTTCCCTGCAAGGGTTGTAGACTCTGTCTGCAGCGCAATGAGCTTGGCTTCTGGTATTTCTTACTGTCTTTCAACTTTCTCATGAAAATGGTGCACTGCCAACAAAACCTTGATCAGCCCATTTCCTTCCCATCTAATTGTTACAGCCTTAACCCCTTCAAACAAATTACCAATGACAAAATGAAACTTCGGCATAGGGGAAACCCCCCCCCTCCCTCCTGGATCCAGGTATTTTATACTCCCAGGAATACATGGGTGCCAATGGAAGGGGGTGATCTTAGTCTTTGGCAAGGTTACACCTTTGCACTTTATTGCTGACTGAGACAACACACTTATTTTACAGTGTTTCGATGCCAGCTGCATTCAGCAGTGCTCACTAGTGTTATCAGTAAGTAGCACAGTGTAACTCATTTCTTCAAGGCAACTATACTCCCTTCAGCTTCACATCTCACCTTGAGGCAGGTGAGAGGCCTTGTAATATGATGACCTTCACCTGCTAAACCTGCCTCGGACAAAAAGTCGAGAGCACAAAACATGCTTAGTTATACCAAAACGGTTATACGTTAGAAGCGTTAACGGTGAAGGCAAGCATTCTTTAGCAATGAGTGAAGCACTTCTTGAGCAGGGACATATGCAGTGTGATTCAGCAAATTGCATTGTGTGGCTAATATCAGTAGTTCAACATGGCGTGAGGCAAACATTATATATTGTTATACAGTAGCGGAGTACATGTGGAGTACTTATGGGGTCATGCTTTATTAAATTGTTTCCCCCACAAGACTGAATTCGTACCTGACATTACAACAAAAACAGTGATTCACATTCTGAATTCGCTATTTCAAAGAGAAGTGTTGTTGAAAGAAATAGTGACTGATAGCGGAGTCCAGCTGACGCAAATCAAATGACTACATTTATGCAGGACAACCATAAAAAAGGCAAATCAAAGCACTTGTATATCATCCTCAAGCAAATTGGTGGTTCGAGAAAACAAATTGATTTGAGAGAGGAGCCATTCAGCTAGCCATGGTGTCCAGCATGGATCTGCATGAAACCTTTTAAAGAGGCAGTTGCTGCCCACAGACTCATTCCAAATGGAACAACCATGGTATCACCTTTACATATGCTGAGAGGCAGAAGAGCTGCGTCCACACTAGTGCCACCATGGCTATCCAAGGTCAGAGATGATATGATAAATATAGAAAAGGTGGTCTGGAGGATCAAGAAAAGTAAAGACCAAATGAAAAAGTGGCATGATCCCACAGGGTGGCCCAAAGAATTGAGTTAGAAGAGGGAGACCTGGTAAAGATCAGACTACCTCACAGGGATCGCATTATGGGTCCCACTACAGTCAACCAATTAAAGTAATGAAGAAAGGCATGAACCATATATTTAATCAAGCTGGAAAAAGATAGGACCTAGAGAAAGTAGCAGTATTCACAGGAAGGAGGAGTTCCTTACTGGGCAGCTGAGTAACCGAAAAAGGAGTATCACACATGGAAAGAGAAGGAAGAAGTGGAAGCTGGGAACAAGAACCGGTCAGCAGAAGATCGAGGAAGATGCGAACTGAGAATTATAAGAGAAGAGCCACTTTAGCTAACTGATATGGTTTTGACACGAGGCAGAGTGGAAGGCGATGAAAAACCCACACCCAATGTAGACAGATGAAGTACAATGATGGAATGATGAGGCCGCCTTTCTGAAGAAAGGAGGTGTGTGGGGTACAAGTCTCGAGAGATCAGCTCTTCGCAAGACATGGTCCGTGCCTGTGGGGAGGAGGCCAAGAGAAAGGAGAACAATGAGGACCTCAAAGGGAGAGCAGTCACACCCACGGTGCTCCTCCTAATTAGCAGATAAATAATAGAAAAACAGGACCAGGGAGAAGGGAAATCAAGTGTGCACAGTGAATAAAACTATGCATTGTGACAAATTTGAGGGAATTTGTCCCTTCTCCCCAATGGGTAGCCCCACCTGTGAGGCTAAGGAGGTGAGCCCAATCCACAACACCCTCCCTAGGGATCAAGGAAAGTGGAACCTCACTGGGCGAGACTCCCTGTTAGGGGACAAGGACCCTTCTCCTGTGAGGAACTCCCTAAAGCTGTTCACACCATGGCCTACAAGGGATGCTCTGAAATACCAGAGACTTCTAAACAACAAGACTGGGACAAAGAAACATGTAATCAATGCCATTATAACATAGTAAAATAACATGCCCCTTTAAAATGGAGTATCCAATCCACTGGGACAAGTGCGTTGAATAGCGTGTATTCGATGAGCAACAGGGAGTGAGAGGAACACATACACAGGCGAGGGAAGTCCCTGTGCTTCGTTAGAAACCTGGATGAGGCAGAGTAGGCATGAGACAGGACGCCTGTGAGTTTCAAACTGGCACTATACTGAATAGGGAAACAATAGAACAACCGTGAATCCCCTGCATGAGAAGCTGAAAGGGCAGGAGCCCAGGTTTAGGTGGTGGAGAGACCACAAAGGATCTGTGGTCAACAGCTGCCCCACAAACCATGGCTAATACCACCACAAACATACAGCAGCAGGGTGTTCAGTCATTCAGCAGAACAGAGACATTGCGAGGAGAAGAGAAAACCTGAGGAAACAACCGACAGTGTCATGGAGCAATTGAGAAGCTCCGTGACACAGTCGAAGGTAAAGGGCAGAGTGGGAATAACGGGAGGCCCAGAGGGAATCATTATACCTGGCAAGCAACTCGTCCCAGTAGAAGTCATGAGGGAAAGTTCAATCTGAAACTGATGAACTTAAAGTGTTTTGATATAAGGGACATAAGTACTGAAAATTGGAATACTGAAAGAAAAGAACAGTGGAAATAAACTTTTTTTATGTGCAAGAAGAACCTAACATAACAGAGATAAAGTTATAGCTAGAGATCAGAGGAACTATTCAGTTGAACTAAGTACTAAATCAAGTAGACCAGAACAAGCTGAACTATAATTGCCCAGGAGGGAAAGCCTACCAGAGAAATTGTATTTTCCAAGGATACGCTGAAATCAGGAACCAGGAATACAGATCTTATAAAAGATCACTGATTCATAAGTCGGAGGACAAAGCTATTAGTGCATTTGAAGAGTTACAGAGACTGATCCAAGAAATCATGAGCGACTATTGGAGGTTTATGTATTAATAAAGAATCCTACAGACTGATACCAGAAGTACCCTCAGGAAAAGGAAGTCATTCTCCTGACCGAAGTTCATTTTCATATTGGTAGGGCCAGTTAGGTTACTTTTGGACGTCAAACGTATTTCTTTGCACATTCACGAATGACTGATGAGCACCTTAGTTAGTAACATAGGCAGGGACCACCCATAGTGATAGGGAAATGTAGGCCTTATGCTTTTATTTAAATAAAATCTTGTGAAACATGTCCTCCGAGTGTCTGCGTCCTTCTTATGACTCGCCACAGCATCCTGCTTATGGTTACCTGTGTACATGATTAAACAGTTAAACCTGCATCTTTTACAAGGCCATAACAGTATACCAACTGTTTAATGCACAGATATTAACATAGTCAATAGATATGTACACATTCTTCTGTATTAACCCACCAGAAACTTCACTTAGCCCCTCATTTCTGGATGTGAGGTTCTCATGCCTTTGGAAATGGCCACAACAAGCCAGAGCAATGTAGCCAGATTGCAATCCCCCTAATGTTGAACTTTTCGTCCACCAGCAAATCCCTGAAATTTTGAGGCAAAGGTTATTGCAGAAATTACGAAGTTTTGACCAAATGGGATATGCCAATTATTAGCACTAGTTGCCAGGTATCCATGAATTAATGTGTCCTCCACTTAGTGAGAGAACAAATCATAACATTTCAAGAAATCCATTCCAAAATAATCAAAATGGGGAATAAACAAAACAGGGGAGCTAATTGTATCAGCTGTGACGAGTACTATGAAAACCTATCGGAGAAGTGGATTGGAAAAGTGACATATATGAACTCTTAAAGAGGCGCTATTTGGCAAAATACAGGCATTAAGAAGAGTACCTAGCACTAACATTTACAGTACACATACAGATCAGTATGTTAACATGTTCTGAGCTAATAATATATTTGTGCCATATTATTTAAAAATTCTTTGAAATAATAATCCCATGAGAGATGTGAAGTTCTGTTGTTAGGATTTTTACCACGCACTGCTTCTAAAAGGAAAGATTGTTGTCCTTTGTGTTGTGGTTGCAGCTCGGAAGTACCCTGATCTATGCATGTTTGTAGGCTTCCTGGGTGTGAAGTGTGTGAGGCATTGAAGGCGTTGTGCCCTCAGGGTTGGCCTTGTGCCTATAGTGGGGGCATGTGTTGGCCAGGAGCTGAGTATGTTAGTTGTAGTTAGAGGTGTACGTTTGTGATGTTTGAAGTCTATGGAGTTTTTTTTTATTTTTTTAAAGCTGTGTGCAAGTAGCTGGTTTGCATTATGTATGTTGAGTAAGGTGGCGAGAAATTGAGGGTGGGGAGTGTTCTTTGTGTTGGGCTCTCACAATATTGGCCTTGCTGTCCGTTATGTTATGTTATGGTGAGTGATGTTTGGATATACTGAAGATGTCCTCTGTTGAGGTTTAGATATTCTGGGAGGCATGGTAGGCATTCTCTCACTTCCTTGATGTGATGTCTTGCAGTCGTTTCAGTTTCCTGAGTGTGATGCCATGTATTCTAAGCAGGTCGGGCGAGTATGCCATTCCCTTCAGTTGTGTCTGCGCTGGAATATCAAATTATTGATAAGTGCAATTTCCACTGCTTGAGGGGTATGGGTTAAACTTATATTGTGTTAAGCATTGAACAGCCAGGTTTTTAGACTTTTCTGGAATTTCAAGGGGTCCTTAATGGTGTGGATTTCCCTTGATGGCATGTTACAGTGTTTGGCCACCATAGTGGGAAAGGTGTAACATCTGTACCTATCTTTGCAAAATATTCTGGTTTCTAAAAGTATGTAATTTCTTGATTTGGATCCAACTGTGGGGCATGACGACTGCAGCATGTTTTTGCTGTGTCCAGACTATCTTGATGCTCACACATACATATTATTGAAAAATTGTAAGTATTAACTAAATGTGAAATAGTTTTTCATTTAACAAGAGAAACTGACAATTTTCGAAAGATGTCCATATCTACGAAGGTGTTGAAAAGGATGAACAAGAATGCCAAAATAAATTGTGTCGAGGGTAAGAGTAAACTGGGGAAGATTTACAAGTGAGCAGTGATAATGTTTTGAAATAAGTAGTATGACCAATGTGGGGATGATTTACAAGCCTTTTTTGTGGTTTTAAATTGACTTGCACCATTAAAGAAGCAGTGCTCTTGCGCAAGATTCTACCTTCATTTTTTACTTCAGGAGTTATCAGGCAATACAAAAGATAAGTGCCAAGATCTCCTTCATATAAAGAGCTTCATATTGTCACAGCAGATGGGGCTGTAAAAGGAGAAATTACTTCTGTTTCTCAGAGGTTTATTGTTAGTTTATTTTCTTTTAATAAATGTATGCCTGTTTAAAGATTTCTGCTGCTCACCACCCTAAACTCTCCTCCATCCTCATTTCATCTGGCCGATCTACTCTTTTCACTACCCTACACCCCCTTCAGTCTTGGAATCCAGGACACTGCTCCAGGACCATCGCCTGCATTCATTCTTACCTTTCTGACCAATCCTTCCTCCTCTCCATTAAGTGTAGGAGTCCCTCTAAATGCTGTTTTGGCCGCTTGATCCTCTTTATCCTCTACACCTCTTGCCTAGGCATACTCATTTCCACCTTTGGATTATACAATCATCTCTATTGCTGACTGTTCCCAGGTAGTCTTCGATTTTCTTATGTTTTATCCTTAAATCTCCAAAGAAGTCTTTGCCTGCATCCCTTCAGCACGCCACTGATGATTTGTCTACGTCTCTTGCTTACATATTTCTAAACAGACGCACTCTACCTTCCTGCACACCACACTTCTCACACTTGCCCCTCATCCTTTTCATTCTTCATGACATACTCTCACCAACCCTAAGGCCATCAAGCGTGGGTCTTAGCTGACGGTGACCTCAGGCTCCAGCTATTCTTAACAAAAATTGTCACTTCAGGCAGACTCAATGGCCTACACATTAGAAAGAGCCGTCTTCTCCACACCTACCTCTATACTAAATCTCCTATCTATACTCTTGTACTCAGTTGTCTTGACCATGGTTAGGCCTCCCTCCCTGGTCCTTCGTATACCTCAACAAATGTATTTACTTTGCTACCCTGCACCTTTTACAACCTTACGTTCACCTCTCGCAACTCCCCTTACTGATTCCACCAGGTTGCTTCAAATTCATACTTTTAGTCTTTAAATACATTCAAGGACCGGCACCCTTTAACTGTCCTCCCTTATCTTTTTGTACACCCCCACTTGTGCCCTTTACTGCAGGAAGAATTAACATTCTACTCCAAAACAGCTGTTTGATTACTCCCAGTGCAGATTATTTTCTCTGTTTCCAATTCACACCTTTAAGGTGGTACTTTAATGTCATCTATAGGTCTGAAAGAGGCCTATTTCCTCTCCAGACATATTTCCCCTTCTCTATCCTTGCTCCCCTACTAATTCCTTGAACCTACCCTTTATTTTAATACCTGCTCCAGCACTGCCCCGGTCCTCTTAACATTCTAATCAGACAAATACCCTCATACCAAAACACAACTCTACAAACTGTTTAGCCCTCTCTGATATCTGAACTCATGATGCTTCTAGCTCCTAAATTGACCTACGTCTCTTGCTTACATATTTCTAAACAGACGCACTCTACCTTCCTGCACACCACACTTCTCACACTTGCCCCTCATCCTTTTCATTCTTCATGACATACTCTCACCAACCCTTAGTAGACATACTCGTACCAAACATTAGACACTGTCCCGATAAACCTAGACTGTTGTGAAGTAGTCTCTTCTTTGATGAAATTAAACACTCCCTCTTTCAATAACCCTTAAATAGCTATTTTCTTCTCATCATCAAAACCACCCTTAAACCTGCAGAGCAGAAACAATCCTACAGATCCACTAAAAGAAAACCCTTCTTACTGGAGACTTGAATCTGTGGGTCGAAAACCAATCTAACTCTGGCCTCCTCATTATTTAATTATATTTTTTAAGTATCTACAAAAGCGTTAAGCTCCTACTGACATAGCTAATCACACCATTTGCAACTACCCACACCTTTTGATTTCAATGGTCTCCCCATAATTTGGTCTGACCATGCTCACATTACCTGGTATTCCCTCCCAAGTGTCACCCTCAAATCAATCATCACCGCCCCTTCATTATGTTTGGTTCTATAGATTATTCATCAATCCTTTGAGTTGTGGGCCAAACTACCTGAAGGACCACCTGAAACTTTACAATCCTAGGGCTCTCACTTTGTCATCAACTTTGCCTTAATGTGAGAAGAGTTGTGGGGGATGAAGGTTACCATGAATTGGCCCAGGTCTGTGGAACAGGCTACCACAGAATATGGGAGCAGAAAGGAACTTCCTTAAATTCTGGAATTAGATGAAAACCTCCTTCGTCATTCATGTGTTCTAAAACAGACTCATTGAAGAGCTATGGAAGAAGGACTTTAATGGCTTGGCCTTGTTTCATAACTGGAATACCCTTGCCCTCTGTGCCCTCACTTTCATCACTGTAACTGCTCCTTTTTTGGAGCAATGCTAAGTGTATACACTCTCTCTCCCACATCATATTTTAATACATTTATATAGTGCTTGTATCCAAGGCGCTGCACAATGTGACAGAAACAGAACAACGTTTTTTCGGCCATCTAAGTATAATGTGCAGCAATAGAACATTTCAGAAGGTAGAAAAAATATAATTAGTGTAGTATATGTCATTTATTGACTATTCTAAGGCCTTTGCACAGTGAATAGACAAAGACTATGGAGAAAACTACAACTGTGGGGACTGGATAGTACCACGTTGCATTTTATAAGGACATTATATATGGAGACAACCTCACAGATTGGGACTATTATGAATGGCCAGCTGAGGGGGTTTGTACCAACAAATCATGGACTGAAGCAGGGATGTCCGCTGGCACCTGTTTTATTTAATATATATATATATATATAGGGGACTTATGCCCTGGACAATTCTCAGAATAATCCATCCAAAATTGGTCAGATAAGAGTACGGTGGCTTTCATATGCGGACAACACTATTTCTTATGACCGCACGCCGGCGTTACATGACTATTCCGGAGCTAATGACCTAAGGTACAACTTGGATAAAACAAAAGTGATGATTATTAATAATATGAAAAATAAATACAAGAATTTTGTATGGCTATTGGATGGTACGACTATTGAAATTGTCAAAAATTATAAGTACCTAGCAACCCCAATTTTGTATTCATCCTATCCTAAACTACTAGCTAATTACACTAAGACCAGGGTATGTAGGGAATTCAACATGATTAGATCATTTATATCAATCAGCGGAGGATGTTCAGTGGAGGGGCTTCTTAGATTGTATAAAAAAAATCGTCCCAAAAGATTTATTTGGTTCCAATTCCATGTGAATGATATGGAAGATTGGTTGTAGTTCTCTCTTGATCCAAATGCTAAACCAGTCCAAGAACCCGGGCTCTCTTTATTTTGGGGTAGAACTAATGCTTACAGAGGATGGCCCTTCCAAAATGATGGAACGTTGGCTGCAAGACATTAGAACATTTCATTTGAATAATGGATTTACAATGCAGCACCCTGTTAATGTAAGTGGTGATATTAAATCAATATAAAATAAACCAGTAATTTGGGACGTATAAAGAATGTGTATTATCTAACCAGCAAATCATACCTGAAAGATTATGTGAAACATGGCCTCGCAATGAGAACTCCTTTTAAATATGTATATGCGATATGCATCTTCAAAGTACGTTGTTTCATGATGAGATTACGACTGGACCAACTTCCAATTTATAAACATCTGGCAGCCTGGATGAAAATACTTAATGAAGCAAGATTATGTCGAATCTGTCATGAAGCGATTGAATCCGCACAACGTCTACTTACATTGTGCTGCAAACTAAGGGAACGTTATACTAGAAGTTATCTTAATTATGTGAGAAGAATCGAGAATATTCAAAATGATCAGTTTTGGTTGTACATTTACTCGGGATATAACCAGAAATGAATGTTTGCTACATATCATGTTTGGCAGAACATTTTAAAAGACTATCGTATAATAACGCATAGTTAATTCATTTTTTACATTTTTATGAATGAGATATTGATAATATATGTAATATTGTTCTAAACATAACATTTATTTTTTAGTAAAGATTTTCAATTAGACTGGCTTCTGTTAATAATTTTATATAATATTTTTTCAGTCCATTAAGACAATGTTTTGGGTTTATGGTAATAACTAATAAACCTATTAAAAATAAAAAATGTTGTGTACTGTAGGAAAAGCCAAAGACAACATGTTTTCTTTTAAATGTGATTCAAATTGATTCAAAGGATTGCATACAAATATTGAAATGGTGAAACATTTCATAATTTAAGTGCAAGAAGTTGGAAAGCTGGAAGGTGGGATATTGTGCAAGGTGGACTTTGAACCTGAAGCAGGCCTAAAGAATAACATATTTGCTGGGAAGGTTGATGTAAAGAAATGTGAGCAGAAAGAAAAACAGACACAATGCCATCTACACATTTGATTACAATACATAAAAAGTTATATTTACACCTATAAGAAATAGGTAGCCAATGTAGTTAGACAAGATATGAGATACATGAAGAAAAACTTAGATTAAACAGAATTTGAATATTAAAATGCAAAATGAATTGAAAGGAAAGATGAGCATATTTTGGTAGGTGAACATATGAAGAACAGCAGTAATTTGGACAGAACAGAACCAGAAGTAAAACGTATTTTGCAGGAAAGAATAATAGATGATACATTTTTCTAATATAATTGAAAAACGTGCACCCTACAAACTGACCAAATTTGACCTTTAGCACAAATGGTAGAGTCTAAAATTAAGACTAGTTCACAAGCTGGTAAAAAAAGACTAACTGTAGAGGAGGAAAGGAAATCGATACAGGGTATTGATCATTTGGTGATGCACAATAAATCAAAATCTCTGTTTTCATATGTTTGCACATTCTTTCCCTTCTCTTTTTTTTGGTCCTGTACACCATAAAATCCTAATACTTTATCTCAAATCAGTACTTCAAATTATTTCTCACTGCCTTTGGTGGTTTGATTTCGTTCCTGACAAACATGTTTAATCAAGTCTGTCAGGGAAGCTTTTCTACCACTCTTTCTTTTCCTCTCAGATTGCCAATGTGCTACAGTTTTGCCCACCATCTTCCAAATCTACATGCGCCCTCTAGGAACTTTCATTAGAACCACTCGTTCCAATTTTCACAATTGTGCTGGCGACAGGATATTTTCAATTAGATTAAATCGTGTCCATCCAGTACTGAATGTCTTATCACACACTTTCTTTATACATCAAAACTGAATTATTGATCCTCCGCAAAGTCTCTTCTCAAACTACGCTAAAACTACTATAAATCCAATGTATTGCATTGTGATAACATCACAACCAAACTGGGTGTCATACCCACCTATTCACTATCATTTGAAGTGTAAATCCTCTCCACCTTCTACCCAATGTTCACTACCTTTCTAAATCTAACATGTGAACCATCACTTAACCATCACTCAAGGTCCGATCACCATTAAGATGGACTACTGCAATGCCATACACATGATGCTATTTGCTAAACTACAAATACAATAGAACCCTTTTGAGGGTCAGAATTGGTTCTGCAACGTGGTGCTTTCTCAAATGATCGGGGGGGGGGCATCTTGCTGTCCCTGATTCCAGGTACTCAAACCCAAACCAAGGATATCACAGCAGCCTTGTACTAAAATATCTAGAATGTTGCCACAGCCTATAAATCTAATCTTAGAATTGTCCAATTATCGCACAAATTTCATATCTCCTCACAAACCATTAACTCTTCTTTGAGCCATCCTCCATGAATGTGCTTGATCCTCCTTCCTTGAAATCATCTTCCATAGGAGGCAAACGGTTCTCCATAAGAAGGGGCATTCAGTGTAACTCGACATCAAATGCAACATATAACATGATTTCCATTGTTTACCATATACATTTTTACTTTTCATGTGTTGATTTCCCCATGTCACTGTTGTCACCATATGTTTGTTACCTTATGCGTTTTCGCAATGATTATAGCATTCTTGATGTTCTCTGTGATGCCACCAGTGATATTTTCGATTGTGTAACTGATAATGTCATATGTGATTCCATTGATGGTGGAATTTATAATGTCATCTTATTATGGCAGCTCAGGCATGAACTGTGAATTTTGTGGGTTCCCTTTTAACAATATCACCCCTTCAAATAACGTCTTTCCTTGGAATTTCTAACTTGTATTTTATTCATTTAAATTGGGTACTATATCTTCTTAGCAAAACATGTATCTTGGTTTTAACAAAGTTTGTTACTGAATTTTGTAATTCTATATGTTGACCATTAACAATGGCTACAGTGCCCCCTGGGCACTAGATGGGAGGCCCAGTACCTCGCTTCGGCACAGCAACCTTGACAGCACTGCGTTTATTTTAGGCATGTCTTGTGAGCTATGTATCAAGGGATGGCAAATTACTTTGGCCATGCCCCAGACACAGTGACCATGGATGGTGTTGACTCTATGCAAAGCTCATCATCATGATCTGGGCACCGTAGGGCACTCTGCCTTGCTCACATGACAGGACCTTTGCAGATGGTCTGCTAGCACTGTTTCCACCGACACAGCGCCTCTGGCTAACGTGCCCCAAATGCAAGGGTTTCAGCAATGCTGTGCAGGCAAGGTTTCTGAAGTATTCCTTTTGGTGTTTACCTTACCACAAAATTCAAACACGTTCCAACTTCTATAGACATATACTGCCTCAAACCTTTGTATGCAGCTCATAACCACACACATTTGACCCACCACTACTATGCTCAAAATATTGTGAATCTGCCCACAGTACCTCACTACAGAAAGAAGATACAGTTCCTCGAAAAATATACCCAGCTAACATGTTACTTTTATTTTATTCTACTTACTGTCAAATTTATAAATAGGAAAACATCTTTCTTTCTTTTGCATTATAAAATGTTCTCATATTTTTCTGCCATCCTCCTTTATTGTCTTCTTGATTGTGAACATTAGACACTATTTATAGTTTCGATGTATTCATTTTGTATAGCGCTTAATCCACCAGTGCTGGTACCTTGTTTCTACAAAGAACTGGTGTGAGTGTAAGCCCATGGGCAATTTGGGATCCATACATGGTCATCAGAGAAAAGTCTATATTTTACTGCTATGCGAAGGAGTAGTAAGTCAGTGATGCAGTGAACTTTAGGGGCATTAGCCCCCTGGGAGGGGGCTCTGGCCTATCAGGATGCTCGTATCGTGGTCTGAATTCTCCGGTATAAGCCTGAGTTCCGAGCAGCATGCATGCTAATGGCCAGCGGTCCTTTCCCCTTCCCCACTGCTCCTTCCCTTACTCACTCCACCCTCACCTCCTAGCACCTGTGTAGTTCCTACAGGGGTGCTAGGAGTGTTTCATTAAAATAAAAAAAGTAACTTGATTTTCGGTGCCGCGCCACGCAGTAGTCTCAACTCTGTTTTCTTGTTGGTGATGTGACAGTCATCAACATAGAAAACAGACTGAAACTATGGCGCTGCACCGCACAGCATCACAAAGTATGCTTCTTTTTTTTTTATTAAACACCATTAGAACCTGTGTAGTAAACTACACGGGTGTCAATGACGGTAGGACCCTTGGCGGCAGGCCGACCATGTCGCTAATGGCAACAGCACCTCTTTTAAGAGAACCTGGCTTCTCTCAGGCCCTAAACTTGGGTGGCGGGCTGTTACCAACATGGCCGACCTGCTGCCTCGAGTCATATTGCCTTGTTAGATGAATGCTAGAGGTAAGCCTCCTGCATGGAAAAAGGACAGCGTCCAAGTTGTGATGAGTGGAAAGAGGGAACAAGAAGAAGATTTGGAAACTGGGAAGATAGGAGATATGGAGAATAATTCCATAAGAATTTGAACACAATGCATTTAGGGTGTTGAGTCTATACGATCTGAAATACAATCGAGAGGGCCTTAAATTGTGCTTGTTTCGCCGAAGGAGTGCAAGGGGAGGAAGCATATTGCAGAGGAAACATGGTCAGGGTGGCTTAGGCACATTAATAACCTAACTGACACAATTTCCACAGCTTGTAACCTGGTAAACTGCTGTCTAAGGAGACCAATACAAATAGTATTAGTCCAATCTACTAGAAATGAAGCTGTTTGTGGTGGTCATTTTGGATAAAAAAGAAAAATTAAGAATATGATGTGAGTGATAAGAAGTTGAAAAGGGCAAGATTGGACTGCGCTTTGAATATGTAAGGGGAGCTATGTTTACACTTATGTCTTTCACTACCGAATCAGAAGTAGGCCAAGCACTAAAAATTGGCCGTAGGGCTGAGGACCAGAGAACAGATTTACAAAAAGGGGCCAGAACCTTTATCAAACTTCATCCCTTTTAATCATTCTGTCATTTATTTAAGCTTGATGGACTAATCATGTGGACAGGTACTCCAAATCCTTACTCTTGTGTGGAAAATTATACATACAAGGTAACACAGCTGTCAAACCGTTCACTACTTTGTAATCCATTCCTGATTCTAATTGCACCTATTCTTATAGTGTACGGAATACTCTCAACGTCTGTGTTTCTGGGAACAGTGTCCGAGCATTTCTGTGATGACTGTGCCAAATTCAACAGATGCCCTTTCGAGCTCACATTGGCATAACCCTTTGTTTTGGCAAACATTGCATGCAAAAATACAGGTTTAGGCCTCTTTCCGCATGTCTCCCTCTGGCTTTTACCCTCCTTGGGTGAAAGCTCTAGAATCCTCCAGTTCCCACTACAGTTTAATGAATGTTATCAGAGCGACGTTCATGAGCCCTTGATGCAGATTGCCATGGCCAACATGGCAGATATGCTAGAAAGTTTAAACAGGGTGCACGTTCTCAACCAGTCAAGATGGTCTTCGAAATTCAAATGTGTTTTTCGGTGGTGTCATTAAATCTACAAGTATTCCATTTTGTGACTTCTCTTTCTGCCCAATGAATTTCCTCAATTCCACAAAGGGATCTCAATTTTGACAGAGCTGTAAATAGCATTCCAAGTTAGTTGAAAATCTAGCCATCCTTTTTTGTTGTAGCTTAAACACCCCCTCTCGAACTTAAATAGGGGATTGCAACTTTTGAGGCCTTCTTTGTAATTCCTCCTTTCCCAGCTAAGCCACCCCCCTCTTGAAAGAGTACCATGAAAATTGTCAAAAACTATGTGTGACTAAACGTTTTGTTTTAAGGTTTCATTCAGATTTACCAAATTGTAGCAACCTTCTTACAGGGAAGTCATTTCACCATAATGCCAGGGGTAGCGGAAGTGACATCACATGAACCTTGACCTCTGATGACATCAGAGGACATGATGTCATTTGATCCCACCCCCAAGTGATCCCAGGAAGGCGATGTCGCACATGGTTGCGATATCACCATAAAGTGAAATACATTTCATACAAGAATAGATCACCATATGTATTGTTAATATTACTGTGAATGCAAGCAGACGTCCAAGGCCAAACGATAATGTTGTGATATTATATAGCACTTACACTTAAGTGCTTTATATAGAACAAATATACATACAATATCACCCAATCTGTGTCGGTACTCGTTTATCAACCTCAGCAGAATGAAAGGCTGTGTTGACCTTGCTGGGAGTCGAACCGGCAGATCATACACACATTGCAGCAGCAAGCGCTCAACCAACTGAGCTATGTCACCGGCTATAACTATCAGAAAACTAGCTACTCCAGAAACAAAGAGCCACATGCTGCTGGCCAAAGCCCAGGAACCTCAATTAAAAATAATAATAATAATAATAATGTTTACATTTTTTGTTAGGGGTAGCAAGGAAGACCCTAGGGGTAGTAAAGGAGACCCATAAATGACTTCCCTGCCTTCTTAGGTTCTCAAAAATGCATTTTCTAGTAAAAGACGATTTTAATCATATCTACAGTGGAGCAATTGCCAGTATATTAATTTACAGTAGAAGAACACTGACCTGCGCCTTCCACTGACTGACAGCGTTTGGTTCACATTTATTCATGAGCACATTACACATAAACGTTTTCCGAAGTAGCGAAGAACGGCATGCATGGTTGCTGGAACACGTTGCTCTTCCCTCAGCCTTGCCGGGCCGGACTGGGGAGGCAGGATTGGCAATTTCACGGCGGATAAGCATTAGACATTGAAAGAGCGCTGTGGCAATAATAGTTCGTCTTTTATTTACTATGCTTCATGACAAGGGCTGTTCGCAACTGTTTGACATGAAATGAGACTTGGAGGTAGACATTGGAGAGACCTATGACTGGAGCCAGTCAGGTTAAGCAGCAGCAGCAGCAGTCGGTGCCAGCACACACACGTTTGCTGTCATTCACCTGAGCCACTGTCCTCCTGCTCGCATTGGAGGACTCGGGAAGCGAAGGAATCGCCCGCCACAAGCAGCCTTGTTTTATGTCTGCCCAAGCAAGGCCTTTGCAGAAATGAACCCACGAAACCTCATGTTAACTTTGCTTTATAAGTTCCTACACCTGTATGTCATCACATTTCCGATATGGCAGTACCCAGCAAAATAACATCTGAGGGAAGGCTCTAAACTCTGGACAGTCCCAGAGGAAGCCGAGGCAGAATACTGTAGATGTTGCGGTGGAGCCTTGTTTATTTAACTTGTTTTCAGTCATTTCTTGGAATCTGGAAAACGGGAAAAAAGGACTTGGCATTCCGCTGAACTTTCAGCAACTTGACAGTACCAGTAGGTTTAACTTAATAAGGGTTGGAAGTTTACGAAAACAGGTACACTAGTCCAAGTTGCAGCAAGAGCTGGCAAGGGAGCGCTTTACGCTTTAGTTGACATTGTGGTCAGAGGTTTAAAAGCCAACCTTGACGCCTGAGCCTGCCAGCTGCTGTGAAATATAAAAGTTATTACTGGAGCCTGCGTGCACGTCGGAGGAAAAGAAGACACCAAATTATTCCAGTTTAGCACCTGGGCCAGGGTAATGCTTGCTTGCAGTATGACAGAGAGCTGGGCAAATGCGTGGCCTTTCAAGTTGGGTCACTCTAATTAGCTAAATATATGATTCTAATTAGACCTGAAAGCACATCATTTGTATAGTTAATTGCATAGCTACTTCATAATAATTTGGGTAACAGAATACTGAAATTCTACCAAGTTCAACCACACAGTTCTCTCGTTGTGGTTACCCCTGTACAAACCTCCTCAGTGCAGCGCTTATAACAGACGGCAGAGCCATTTCATTACTGCTCGGACCGTTTGGCATGTGAGCATTAGACATTTTGTAAAATGGTGTCAGTGCTAGTCTTAAAATACTAAAACTGCAATTTAAAAGAGTAGGTTTTCTTTATCATTGCGGTTGTTGCAGCGGAGTGAGGCTGAGTACTCATTTCTGCAGTCTGGCAGATGGACGGTGCTTGTTACATTGATACATTGTTAGTGTAATTCACTACAGAGCGGGGTGCAATAGTCATTGGAGGTTGCCGTGTGGACCCTGGTGATCCATTGATCTTGGATTTGCTTGTCTGCTGAATCTGGGTGCCGCTGCCCAACCTCACTGAAAATTCTTCAATTGGAAACATGCAGCGCGTAGCACTCTGCATGCGGTCGTTGCAGCGGAGTGAGGCTGAGTGATAATTTCTGCAGTCTAGCAGAGGAATGGTGTTTGCTACATTGTTACTGTAATTTAATACAGAGCGGGGTGCAATAGTCATTAGAGGCAGCCTTGTGGGCCCTGATGATCCATTGCTCTTGGTTGGATTTGCTAATCTACTGAATTTGGATGGCACTGCCCAGCCTGCATAAAAACCCTTCAATTGGAAACACAGAGCGCGTGGGGCTCACGTGCAGTTGTTACAGCGTAGTGAGGCTTAGGGATCATTTATGCAGTCTGGAAGTCTGGCGGCCAAAGGTAGATGGCTGAGGGCAGCTCCGTAGAGGTAAGGCTTTGCCCCTACCCCTACCCTAATGACAAGATTACGCATCGAACAGGCTTAACAGCCAGTTTAAATTACTTTGAGCTTTACATACTGACTCTGACACTGGTGTGTGTACATGGTATACGGGCTTAGTAGCAACAGAAAACAAATAGAGCCCCCCATTTTCGCTGCCAGCAAAATGGTTAAAAACAAAGCTCAAACAAACCAGACTTTGCAAGCCAAGCCAGCGCATTTAAAAACAGTCCTCTTAAACAAACAAAAGAACTATGGCGCAGATTGCATCAGGGATTGGAGGAAATCATGATTGTTATCAGACCCCACCCGTGCTGCATGTGCAAGTAGCTGAAGGCATGCCAATAACATTGACAGACACCACCTCTGAGTTTGAAGCCTCTTTCAGCGGCTTTTCTAATACCAACTGTGAAGCTGATGATGAGGTTTCAGGTGCTGCATGTTCCTTGGTGCATATAGACATAGAGAACCTATTGTCTTGTCAGAACTTAATTTCGGATGTCTCCATACTTGCCCTAGCTGTTCCACAAGAATTTGCTAAGCAGGTTTGCTCGTCCATAGGGTCACGTGTGTCCTGTAGTCCATCATGGGACAGGAGGGAGGAAGTTCCTCTTTGTAGACCTACACCCAAAGCGTAATTTGAATCATCTCCTATTTTACTCTTATGTCCCATCCCCTTTCCTCCATACTGCATGGGCGTCCTTTCCTAGGGACGGGAGATGGAACCTTTTTCACCAGAAAAAAACGTCTTCCGCTTTAAATTTAGAGGTGCGTGGGGGTGAGGCCCTGGGAGCATGCGCCTCCCTGAATCCGCCCTCCGGCGATACACCACCTCTGTCCCTTTTCCGCGTTGACGGTAATGGGCCAAATTCACCAGCGCTCCTGGGTTTGGCTTTGGGCGTGTAATTCCACGCGCGGATACTTCTCTTCTGTCTTTTTGTCTTTTTATCATTCAGATACTCTGTCCTCAGGTGTCATGCTCCTCCCTGGCGCATGTCGACTTCTACAGGGTTCAGCAAGTGTCCATCCTGCGACGGGCTCTTTCCAATTTCAGACCCCCACGTCCTCTGCCTACGTTGCCTTGACCCAGACCACGGCTGGCAAGCTTGTACCGCGTGCAACGCGTTTTCCTCGAGGTCTCTGAAGAACAGACTAGCCAGGTGGAGGCAGCTCTTCCAGAGATTGCCTCCAGAGGACCTGAAGGACTTTGTCAATCATCGATCCAGGCCCAAGGTAGGGCCACTCTTTTCCAGCGCACCCCGCAAGGAAGACTCCTTTCCAAGGACTCGCCTGCTCGGGAGAAACCGCTCAGGTTCTCATACCAGCACGAGTACCAAGGATAAGTCAGCCACCGGCCGGCAGGCGGGGAGGGGTCAGTGGATACTCCTGGTGACAGTGCTGATGGACAGGAAGGTTCTTTTACCGGGTTTTCACCTGAGGCGCCTATAAGCAGTACTACCGCCAGATCCACCGAGGGTGAAACGCCTACCAGGTCTCGGCCTGAAGAGCAGGGTAGGCCTCATGATTCACACTCAAGAGTCCTGGACGAGGCTGGGCCCAGTGAGCTCGACAAGATGGTTGCTGTGCCAGACATTACGGACACCTGGCCGATACCGCACCAAGGAAGGGAGCAGGTGGAGGAGCGAGTGTCAAGGTGGGACTGGTGTCAACCAGGTATGTGGCCTACAGCCTATCCTTCATTTGCACCGGGCAGGTTCCTGCTGCGTCTGTATGGGCAGGGCACGCAATTACTCCAGCAGCCACCCGCTACCCTGTCAATATAACCTACCACCCCTCCAGCCTGTGAGGACAGATTTTTTTAAAGGTTCCTTGGGCTCATGAAATCTCCTCGGATGGGGTCATCCTCAGGGACACCATCAGGGACGTGCTCCCGCCAATTGCTCTGGTGCCGCAGGCCCCAGTACAAGTGCCCCTGGCCCCTGTGCAGCTTTCGCCACCCGCTCCGGCCCACCAACTGATAGTGAAGGTGGTTCCGTACCAGCCTCCGCTGCAGCCTCCGGCTCCGATCTCCACACCTCAGCTTCCAGCACACCTCCACTGGTGCCGGACCAACCAAGCCCCCAGGTGGACACAGATGAGGAGAAGAACCCTGACACATCATCGTCAGCCAAGGCCTTCGACGAACGTCTTGCAGGGCTGGCAGAGTACTTGGGCCTTCCTCAACCAGAGGTCGAGCTACCATCAGAGGGGGTCCTCGCCAAAGTCCTCATGCTACGTCCTGCAGTGAGAACGGAGATCCTGATGCAGAAGGACATCGTCACCTTGGCCAAAAAGGGCTAGCTCAAGCCCCACTCGGTCCAGCTGGTCAATCGACACCTGGACACCAAGTACAGGCAGATGGAGGGGGATACACTCTTGCTATCGGCCCACCCTCAGCCGCACTCCTGGGTGATCGCTGCAGTATCACTATACTCCAAACCTCAGTCTTTCCTTGGCCTCCTTGTCCGTGGCACTGCTAGGAAATGAGGAGAAGATCTTGGAGGTGTACGGGAAGAAGCTGTATTCCAACCCGTCCCTGCAACTTTGTCAAGCCAAAGCGGATGCCATGCAGGCAGTCATTAACCAGAGGCTTTGGCGGGAAATTGCAGATTTCCTCCCAGAGCTTCCGACACAGAGCCATTCACGATTCAAGGCGGGACTGGCAGAGGCCAAGGCGGTGGCACAAGACATCAAGGAGTCCACTGTGGCCCACATTGACACCTCTGGCCAGGCAATCTGCATCGCCACGGACATGAGACGAATGGCCTGGCTCTGCCCTACGAAATTCAACCCGGAGGTCCCGGAACGCACCTTAGACCTTCTGTTCGAAGGGGGTGACCTATTCCACTCGCTACGGATGAGGAGCTGGATAAAAAGAAAAACAGCTCACAAACAGCCAAGTCTTTATCTATCCTACAAAGAACACGCTCAAAATGTACACCCAGTCACAGCAGCGCTCGGACAAGGGGCGTACATACAGAGGGCAAGAGCAGAGGTCCAGGCAACCGGACCGCTCTCCGACACAACATCGGCACAAGCAACAAAAAGGGGGAGGGGGAATCAGGGCTTTTTCTAGTCCCCCTACTCTGCAACAGCCTCAGCGGGAAAGAAGGCATGACACAACCCTCTGGGTCCACGTGTCTCCAGTGGGGGCAAGCTTGCACTCCATGCACACTTCTGGTGCCAGAATTTCGCGGACCCATGTATCCTCTCCGTAGGATCCACAGGGTACCGCCTACCCATCCCAGTCTCTCCTCCTCCCTCTTCCCCTCCACTCCCACAGAATGAGACAGCAACTCTTCTGTCAGAGATCCGGTCGCTCGTCGAGAGTCAGGCAGTGGAGGAAGTCCCAGCCTCCCAGCGAGGCTTGTGCTTCTACTCCAAGATTTTCGCCATTTAGAAAAGGAACCAGGCTGGCCTGAGAGTTGTGCTGGATCTTTCCACCTTCAACCTCTCTCTACCTCTACAAAAATTCAAGATGGTTACGCCAGCTTTAATAGCGGAGACATTGTGCAGGGGAGACTGAATGTGCTCCCTGGATCTGAAGGACGCGCACTTACACTTCTCAATTTGACAGCCTCATTCTTTTCTACGATTCAGGATTATGGGCTACCATTTCCAATACAAGGTGCTTCCCTTCGGCACCCAGAGTCTTTACCAGGCTGATGAATACAGTGGTGGCCCTCCTCAGGGCTCCGGGCCACCACATATACCCGTACCTCAACGACTGGATCGTCTTGGCTTCATCTCTGGAAGCGGTGCACCACACTTCCCATGCTCTTATGAACAGACTACACGATCTAGTCATTTCACTCAACCTCAAGAAGTCACAGCTGCAACCCATGCAGAGTATAACATTCTTGGAGCTCATCTGGGACACATGCTCCAAGAGAGTTTTTCCTTCGGAGGACAAGATCACGGCCATCAAGAGGGCCACTGGGCACTTCCTCAGCAGAGAAGTGGCATCTGCCTGGTGGTACCAACACCTACTGGGTATCATGGCAGCGGTCCTACTGGCCGTCCCCCACACGAGACTCAGGATGAGGAGGATGCAGCTACACTTTGTAGCATCATGGAACCAGAAGCAGGGCTCTCAGGCGGAGATGATCAACATTCCTCCTTCTCTTCACCCTGACCTCACATGGTGGTCCAGGGACTGCAACCTGCAGACGGACAAGTCTTTCCAGCAACCTACCCCAAATGTCACCATCACTACGGACTCCTCTTTCGAGGGATGGAGGGGCCACCTTGGACAACCACTGTGTCCATGGTACCTGGCCCAGGCAGGAGCAGGAGTACCACATCAATTGGCTGGAACTGAAGGCAATCTGGCTAGCGCTCAGAGCCTTCCTTCCGGTTATCGAGGGCAAGGTCATCCTCATTCAGACAACTCAACCAGCATGTCCTATGTCAACAAGCAGGGAGGTACCAGGTCCCCGCCACTGTGCAGGCTGGCTGTCAGCATGTGGGAATGGGCCCTGGAGAACAACATCTACCTCACGTCCACCTTCCGGGGGGAATACAGCCTGGATGCGGACAGGATCAGCAGACCTGGAGCGGACAATTACGAGTGGGAATTGAACGACCTCGTGCTGCAGGAGTTCTTCGGCAGATGGGACACACGCAGGTGGACCTCTTTGCCACTTGGGCCAACAGGAAGTGACAACAGTTCGCCTCCTGGCAGGGACAGGGCCCCAGCTCCCTGGGCTACTTAAATTCAGATTCAGTGGTAGCATATGCCTTCCCTCCCACACCGTTGGTACACAGGGTGATATGCAAGATCAAGGAGTCTCGCCAACTCAGCGTCATTCTAATAGCTCCATGGTGGCCAGCCAGGCCATGGTTCTTGGTGCTGCTCAACCTCTCAGAGAGACCTCACATTCACCTTCTGACGGCCCAGCACTTCTTCTGGCAGAGCATGGGGGGCAGGGTCATCCACCCCGTGCCACAGAAGCTAGCCCTCACATTGTAGTTCCTGAGCAGATCACGTTTGGGCACCTCAGCCTTTCTCAGGCTAATCTAGAGATCATACAGGGGTTTAGGAGCAAAGCTACCAGAACCCAGTATAAGAGCAAGTGGACCAGGTTCTGCCACTGGGCAGACTCTAAGGATATCAACCCCCTTGCATGTTCATTGGACGACGTGCTCTCCTTCTCGGCGCACCTCGCCCACTCATACGTACAGGTAGACACTTGCTGCATATATTTTTGCGACCATTGGGGCCTACATAAACTCAGAGGAAGAGGTATACTCCTCTGCCAACCCGATTGTCAAGAAGCATTTGGCGGGACTCGCCAGAATCTACCCGCCAATCAAGAGGCCACACCCCGTGTGGCACCTAAACATAGTTTTGGGTGCCCTGGCGCATAAACCATTTGAGCCAATGGCGTCCGCGAACATCAGGCTGGTCACTGTTAAGACGGCCTTACTAGTCGCCCTCACCTCGGCTCGCAGAGTCAGAGAAATTCAGGCGCTGGTCGCCTCAGAGCCCTATACTACGTTTCACAAGGATAAAGTAGTCCTGCAGACACACCCAGCATTCCTACCCAAGGTACCTTCCGCATTCCATCTGAAAGAGGAAATAGTGCTGCCTACGTTTTTTGATGAGCCTAAGGACGAGGCACAGAGAGTTCTGCACTGCATGTCAGGCATGCCCTGAAATTCTACTTGGGTAGGACCAAGGAAATCCACAAGTCGGACGCATTGTTTGTCACCTTTCGGCAAATCAAGACCGGGGTATCAGGCCTCCATAGCCCGTTGGATGGTCTTTGCCATCAAAGAAGCTTACGAGGGACAGCATAAGCCACGCGCTAAGAGCAAGGCGACGGCATTCGCAATCCAGTGGCATGTCCCCAGGCAAGTCATAAGCAGGGCGGCCACATGGGCCACCCCTTCGGCTTTCTGCAAGCACTACTGTTTGGACGCCAGCTCTAGATCCGGCGTGGCTTCCGGACAGGCGGTCCTTAGAAACCTATTTGCTTAAGGAGGGTCTCCTCTCCACCCTAGGGCTACACTCAGTTGTAATCGCCAATGCAGTATGGAGGAAAGGGGACGGGACGTAAGAGTAGTTATTCACTCTAGTGACTAATGTTCTCTTAGTCCCCTTTCCTCCATACATCCCACCATCCTCCCCCCTAATAAAACTAATGTCATTAGGCAATGTTAATCTATTGTCGATGCGTCTATGGGGCTGGGGTGTGGCGCCGGAGGGCAGAGTCAGGGCAGCACAAGCTCCCAGGGCAACACCCCTGTGCGCCCCTAAATTTAAAGGAGAAGAAGGTTTTTTCTGGTGGAAAAGGTTCTGTCTCCCATCCCTAGGAAAGGAGTCCCATGCAGTATGGAGGAAAGGGGACTAAGAGTAACTTATAATTATTTGAATAATCATTGTGGAATTACTAACCCAATGCCTACAGAGGAGTCCTCGCTCACCAAGCATCACTCAATGGAGTTGATTGATCTATTACATGGTAATCTCGATTACAACCAAACGGACATGACAGAAGAGATCAGATTATAGATGCTTTCTCATTTTGTGTATTATCAAGGATCCTAAACTCAATTGATAAAGGCCATGTCCTTGTCCAGTATGATCTAAGGGAAACACTTACAGCACTTGTGTGTTAAAATTAATTTCATAGAGGGATATGTTATAACAAGTGGATGACTATTTGCCAAACAGGTCGATAAACATCAAACTGGCCTTATAGGATCCTGCCAAGGTAATTAAATCAAACCTAAATCAACGGAAAACTGCCAGTGGAAGCCAGACAATAAAACCATCTAATTAAATAAATAGCCGACAAACGATCTACATGGAAAAGTGGTTGACCAGGATATCGAGGAATCTACATCTCTGGTCGTTGCCAATCAAGGTGCTCCTCCAGGCGGAAGAAGATTCTGAGCTTATATTGTTTCAACAAAGGAAAGGGAAAAAGAAATTGAAGAATGTCAAAAACATTCCACAATAAAGAAAAAAGGGCTCATGAAAATTCCTCTGCTCACTAACATTTGCAGCAGGCTCCTCAAATGAGACTAATGAAGCCGAGGACTTGGGAATGGCAACAGCAAAAGTAAAGACAGGAAAAATAACATCTGAAAATAATCAAGAAAAGCCTTCTGATCCAGCCCAGACGCAGGTTTCACCAAATGGGAAGTGCCCAACATTTAAGTGATTTAGGAAAAACAAAAAAGCTGCTAATGGACTAATTACAAGCTTTTCAAAACGTATTATAGAGCTAGGCCGTAATAGTTCTGCATAGAGCTAGGCCTTAATAGTTTCATTTCTATGCATGCCAAAGGGCAAGAGTAGGAGCTGAACCCACTGTTAAATCATATTGAAGAACATCGCATTGTACTTGAGGTTAAGAAAGCCTCGGCAGCAGAAGGGCCATGGGGTTTACCTATATGACCATCATCTCTAAATGTAATGCAATGCCCTTTGTGGCGGCCAGTCAATAACGTTGTACACCAGATAATTAATTTCCACTTTTCCTTTCATTGGAGGAAAAAAGAAAAGAAAATAATAAGTCAACAAAGCACACCAGCTAAAGTCCCAATGAAGGTGCCTTTGCAACAAGATACTAAGACGATGAACCAATTTAGACTCCCACGAATAGGTGATCTGCATGTAGGGTTACAGAGCTCTGGTTCCCAATCTGAAACAATGTTACTTAATTAACGATATTACAGCTTCCCCGAACTCAACATCAATAATAGATCTGATGTTTAGTATTAATCTGCCTATTCCACGTGAGCCCCTAGTGGTTACGGTAAAACCAGGAATGTCTGGTGGGCATTATAAAACAAAGGGTTTATCAGAAAAAATAACGGTGTCCTACGATTGGGCACATATCCTGAACTCATTACACGAACATGGGGATATAAGGCGAGGGAGTATGTGAAATCAGCAGCAAATAACTGTGAATTAATGGAAGGCACATGGTTTTCAGCATCTTACATCAATTTATATAATTTGTTTACAAGAGATATGGCTCACAGTTATCCCAATTATGGATGGGTTTGAGATCCCTTTTGAGGCAGTGTCACGGGGCGAGGGGATGTTATATGCGCTATGGTTGACTGGTGCCATTTCTATGACAACACTGACTATAGGTGATATTCTGAGTGTTAAATTAGACTGGTGTGATGTGGATTCCCATGTACATTCAGTACGCATTGTCTTGAACGTGTATTTTAATCCATTAATGACTAGTTTGTTGCACTTTATGGAATGTATTTTAGACATTCTTGAGAAATATGCACATGAACTAGGTATGGGTGTTATAGTGTTGGGGTATTTATTTTAATATTGCAATAACGAGTGCCTTGACAAACACTATTACGATAGAAAGGGGGCTAGAAAAGCTTCAAAGATATTGATGGACAGAGCTTGTATTATTAAAAAAACCCTGGACGAGTTGGACGTAAAACCTTTAAATGGTAACCAAATAGGAGATATACCTGCAAAGTGCACTTGGTTTAGTTCTGTTGCTGAGTCCCCTTTATATCATATATTTGTCTCTAGTGATTTGGTGCCCAAGTGCAAAAACCTGGCTGTTGCATCCCAAGAAGGTAGTGACCACTGACAAGTAATACTGACATTGGCATTGGACACCAAAACAGATAAGAAGGGAATTAGTAACTAATGCTTAGAAACAAGGGGGAGAGATCACGTGATGCATTGATCAAATCTGCCACAGCAAGTGCAGCTGCCCATTTGCACTGGATAAGAGATCCGTGGTAATACAAATGTATAATTAGAAAATAGTGCTGAGGATTGTCCACAGCGCTGAGACACTAGATGATGGCTGGAATTGGGTATTGTTTGAATCGAGAATATGGAAGAGGTCTTGGGCCTTCGACTGGCCACTCCACAGGCAGCAAATCACCACGAATTATGGTTAATTGCCCCATAGGCACGAATTGAATGATGACGATTATTCTTACTAAAATCAGTATTAGTGCTGCCAAAAAACACTCTTTTTGCTATGCTGAATGGCCTGTCATGTAAGATATATAATGTATGGGTTGGCTCTTTTCCATCAATACTGGCTAAAGGCGAGTCTACTGATATGGAGCTAGTACATTATCCTCTTAAGGTAAAGAAAACAATTCTGGAACAAGACTGGATTATTAACAGAGAATTGTTGGTTGCTTACAAGGTGCATGACTATTTTCAGTTTGATGTTAAACCAAATTACACCCTGCAGCCGTATCTACAGAAACACGTATCTAGGTTATGTAGAAGTGTTCTTTTAAGAATAAAACTCAACCTGATGCCTACTCTAGCTGTGCTTGGAGCAAGAGCAGGAACACACAGGCAGGAGAGACTAAGCTGTTTTTGTGGTACTGCTTTGTCTGGATTACGCTCAAGAGCATTTGGCAGGTATCTCTTAAAGACAGGAACCTGCTTGTGGGAGCGAATGTGGCACTGTTTGTTAATTAACCCATGCTCTCCATAGCTGCAATGAGATATATTAATTTGATTTTAACTGAACTTGTGTACGTGAGATAGTTTTGAGCTAGTATATCTGACCTCTGCCTCCCTATTTCCCTCGTCCTTTCTGTTGAAGAAAATAGCTTCTATAAGATATACTATGCAGATTTGATCCTGATGTTGCACTTCTTGGGCTTACTATGCTCTTGGGCAAAATGACCATGTTTTTAGCATTATGAAATTCAATGCATGAGATTATTTAAAATATGACATTACCTAGGTATGATTCTCTTAAGACTAATGACCTTTTATGCTCTCCATCACCCGTCTAAAATACCTGCTATTAGATATACTTTGCACTTTTCATCTTGGCTTTCAGTTTTTGTCTTCACCATGAATTTGGTCAAAATGGATTGTGTTTTTCTGATTGTGTTTTTAGTACTATGTAACCCAATCTAATTGTAATATTCATAGTGATAAGGTATAAGCTCTCTTTAATAGTGTGATGCTGATGAAATGTATGAAAGTTTGAGATGGCACACCAATTGAGTAGAGGTGGTTCTGCTCACCATTTCTTTCTTGAATAACGAGTTGTGGTACAGAGAGTGCCATCTGCAAAATAAATTCAGGAGACTGCTATATTGTTTAACGTAAGATGTGTTATTTTGTCAGTATTGAATAACAAGTGTTTCTCTTTTTAAAAAAATATATATAAATGTAATTCTTTTAGATGAATTATGTTGATGTGTATTGTGAAAAGTTTTAGCATAAACTGTAACACAATAAATGAAATAGATACATTTATTATTTTTCTTGTATGATGTGTCCATCTTTACTCTCGCGTCTGGTGGTAGAAGAAATTGTGTATGTAATACAATAAAGAGCAAGATGATACGTGTTGTTTACTTGCCTCCAACCCCCTCACACAGTTGCCTGGAGCTATCATGCTTGAATATTTAAAGAACTAGGCTCTTCCTCAAGGCCTCATAGTAAGAAATGAGCCACGTCTATTTTTAGACAACAAGGAGTTTAAATTAAAATGGAGCTATATATCCAATAAGTGTGGGAGAGATTGGTTAGTTTTAATTATTGATACAGCAACAGAGGTTTCCAAACAAATTGAAATAAATATCACCAAGCTTGAAGAAGAAATCAAAAAAGAGTTTGATTTAAACACTTTTAAAACAAAACTTGAACAACATTTAAAGGGACTAATTGATTTAAAAAATGACACTACTTTAGAAAGGGTAAAAAGATTAAAGAAAGACCTTACCAAATTCTCTCTCATGAGAAATCTTTTCCCTATGTTACTGAGGGTTACAAATTTGGTAATACATTTCAAACTCCGAGAAACAACAGACGGGTACATTTTCGAGATACTTCCTATAGTTCTAGTGAAGAAAGTACGACAGGAGATAATGACCCTGGAGCTCAGGCCAGTATGAGTAGAGGAAGAGGAAGAGGTCCTAGAGGGGGCAATAGACAAAGACAAAGGATGCCTTTTTTAGGACAAGGCCCGAATTGGAGGACTGGGACAACCAGGTCAGGACAAGGAGTCGAACAAGGAATCAGTGGTGATAAATTTGTCCTCCTATGTCCTGTCCTCGGAAGAGGAAAACATCCTGAATAAGGGTCTCAGTTTTGTCATTACTAAATCTCATGATCCTTTTGAATTTAGAACAGAGTTGTTTGCATTTATGCGCAAGGTACGGTTGAATGAATACTTCAGTGAACGTGAAGGATACACCAGTAATAATCTCAGTGGGTTGCGCAATACATCTACGTTCTGTGCTCCCAGTTACTCTCATACTGCCGAATCTATGGTTTTTGAAAGACAGGTGCTGGCAGAGGTTCTTAAATTGGAGTCTGGCGAAAAGTCTCGCAACTCCAACTTTAGTAGGTCAAAAAGAGCATTGGCACTAAAGTTAGCAAAAGACAAGAACCTGATTATTAGACAAGCAGATAAGGGAGGAGCGATTGTGTTGATGAACCGTAGTGATTATGTAAGAGAATGTGAAAGACTGCTATCTGATGATGTGAGTTACTTGAGACTGGCTAATGGCCCCTCTGCCAAACTCAAAAAAATTATCAAAGAAAAGGTGACTGCAGCTTTTGATGCCGAAATGATTAGTAAGCAAGAATTTGAATTCCTGATTAGGGATCAAGGAAGAGTACCTGTTTTTTACATCTTGCCCAAAGTACACAAGAGACTTGTTGATCCCCCTGGTAGACCTATAGTGTCTGGTGTGAATTCGATTTTGGAACCTTTGTCCAAATTTGCAGACTTCTATTTGAGACCGTTTGTTTTGAAAATGAAAAGCTATTTACGAGACACCACTGACGCTATTAATAAATTGGAAAACATTGAGTTTATTCCGGGCCAGTCCTTGCTGATAGGCTTGGACATTCAATCTTTGTACACTGTGAAACCCCAAAGAGCCACACTTGAGGTGGTTGAAGAAGTGTTGATGAATAGAGAGGATGGCCATCCTGTGAGTAATGCTTTCATTCTGTGGTGCACGGAGTTTGCCCTGACTAAAAAAATGTTTCAATTCCAGGGTTCATTCTTTCAACAGATTGAGGGTACAGCCATGGGTGCTGCCAAGGCCCCGAATTTAGCCAATCTTTATGTCGAGTATTTTAAAAAGGCAGCAATATACCCAGCCACCAACCCTTTCAGCAATCATTTGAGGAAGTGGCTGAGGTATATAGATGATATACTGATCATATGGGATGGCTCAAGAGAAGAGGCAGATTGTTTTGTGACATGGCTTAACCAACAAAATCGGTTTCTGAAATTCACTGGGTCTATATGTGATTGTGAGACTCATTTTCTAGACATCACCATTTTCCATCACAATGGTTCTTTAAAAGTGAAGCCTTATAACAAGACCACTGATAAGAACTCTTTATTGCACTTCAATAGCCACCATGCTAAACATTTAAAAAACAATTTGCCATTTGGACAATTTTTGAGGCTGAAGCGCAATAGTAGTCTTAAAGATGATTTTGCCCGAAGTGCGGATGTATTGACCAACAAGTTGTTGGCCAAAGGCTATCCGCCTAGAGTTATAAGAAATGCCTCAAAAAGAGCTTACAATAACAATTGTGAGGCACTTTTGGAGAAAAGTAGTAGGCCAATTAAAAAGATTGGCACTGTATTTGTTAATACTTTCTCAAATTTGTCCTACAAAATCAAAAATATTGTGATGAAAACTTGGAACAAAATATATCGTGGTAAAGAAGTGTTGCCTCCCCTAGTGGCTTTTAGAAAAAGCCAGAATTTACGAAATATTTTGATCAGAAATGATGTGACAGAAATGCAGATACCACAAGTTAGGCAAACTAGACTGTGGGGTTTGCCTGAAGTAAAAGGACATTTTCCATGTGGGAATTGCAGCATGTGTGGACAAACAAAAGAAACTAGATTATTGCAAATTCTACCTGATGTTAAGTGGGTCTTCACTGAAATGACGAATTGTAACACAGCTAATGTTGTATATTTGATCACCTGTCCATGTGGCCTACATTATGTGGGAAAAACAAATAGGCAATGTAAAGTTCGAATGGTGGAACATCGCAGCTGTATCAAGAATCAAGTGATAACTGCCCCTCTTGTGAAACATTTTATTGAAAAGAAACATGGTTTCAATGACTTCACATGGCTGATTTTGAAAAAGGTGCATGGAAATACCAAAATTGAAACAGATCGAAAATTATTGTATTTAGAGCAAAAAATAATTTTCAAATTACAAAGCAATGTGCTAGGGCTCAATGAAAGCATTGATTGGCATTTGGTTAGCCAAATATAATTTTGGACATTGTGTGATGCATATACCATGTGGGCACCCAATTTTGGTAAACAATTTGGTTTTTAGTTCAATTGATGAAGCTAGTGCATCTTTTTGATGCGCTGAGTGTCCACTAAACTCCTCTACACCAGTTGATCCTGGGTCTGTTCCAATATGGCCCCCTTGGTTGTTGTACTCCTGATTAACTTCGAGAAGTTGAGTCCTTTTTTTTTTTTGTGTTGCTGCACAACCCTAGACGCTTTAACAGAGTCCTTTCTTTGTGTTGCTGCGCAACCATAGATGCTTTGAGATTGTGCAGCAGCCATGGCTCCTCTGAATCGAGTGCTGGCCGAGTATGTTTGAATGCTGCAAGTGGAGTGAATAAACCCCTCTGGGTGTATAGGTGAGCACGCTACCAGCTTTTCGCCTTTGGATGTGACTCTGTGCATGATATTGTCTCCATGTCGGGACATCTTTTGCATTATTTGGTGGTTGGGGCATTTTATTTTACACTTTTTTTTTTTTTTTTTTTTTTACACATGTTGTGTGGCTATCCATTTTCTGCGTTTCTTTGACGCTGTGGAGGTTGGACAGCATGGACGCTGAGTAGTTGTCTTTACACATTAGATAATGCATGGCCTCCTCACGTGTGTGAAATATAAGCACCCCCTTCTGTTTGCCCTCTAGTGCATGTTGACGGCATGTTGTTAGCTGAGGTTTTGGTAATGCCAGATAAATGGTGTTTACTGTTATGTTTCCATTGCTTTCCAGATTGACTCTGTATTATTGCTTGATCGTATGGATGTTTCCATTTCAACTTGTCCATTACTGAATTGTGAATTGCAGTCTTGATCCCTACATTTGTGGAGGTAATTTACTTTGTTATTTGGAGACTTGATTTTATGTGCAATGGTATTGAAGCCAGTGTGATTTCTGGATATAACAGAGCATGTGGTCTCTGTTTATTGGTTTTGTCTTACTTAGGTGTGGCGATACTCTAGCAGACTGTGACGCTTTGTTGAAGTATTGATTTCTCATTTGGAGGGAAACCAGCAAATTTGTCATTCTGTGACGTGCTTTGAAGTTTCACCATTTAAAGGTAAATCTGCGGGTACCCTTTTGGGACCCTTGTGAGTGTGGCATAATCCCTGTGCCATGCCACCATTTACATTTTGTAGTACTTCCTTCCCTTTTTGGAACTCATTAGGTTTCTCCTTTCCTTTATTTTTACAGGCTTGGAGTTTGTTTTCCTTTTACCCTCTTGGGTGCCTGAATCTACCCTTTCAAAACGGTGTGGAAGAGATTAGTGGATGCTTTTAAATTTATCCCCTGAAGAATGTTCGCCTGAACTGGGCAGTTAAGAACAGAAACATGTTGGGATGCTTGTTGTTTTAGTGACACATTGAGATTTTTTTGTGTGTTATGTGATATCTTTTGTGTCGTATAAATAAGTTATTTGATGTTTTACATTTGTTTTATATTTGTTTTTTAATGTTTAGTACACTGTGTTAGGTGAGGGTAGTGTTTTTTGTTTAAATTCAGTTTAAATTATTTCAATAATAAACTTGTTATACATTTGTGTAAATCAGTTATAGCAGACGGTCCATTTTTTCAGGACTAGTGATGCTGGAAAACCTTATAGAGTTTTTGTGTGAGGGGGTTGGAGGCAAGTAAACAACACGTATCATCTTGCTCTTTATTGTATTACATATATCTATATCCCCGTTGGTGGAGTAGGATGTTTTCATGTTAATAGGGATTCTTTATACCTATTTAAACATATTATGGTAGAAGAAATTGTCCAGGCAACAAATGTCCAGAGCCCAACTGCACACTGTTAAGGAGAACCACAAAGGTTCGTATTTTACTGAAGCAATGAAATGTAATCACATAACAAACGAACAAAACACGGTATATGTGGCGTTACACTGGCTTTTTAATTTTCTTTTATTGTTACAGTGTTTTCGCAAGACGATTCTGCAAGGAGTTGTATTTATATTGTGGGAATGTTTGAGGTTTAAGGTGGTTCTTTATTACTATTACTGGTGAGGTAGATTTTTGGTTTTAAACTATGGTTAATGAGTTATGTTATTTTCTTCTTTACAGATGCTGGTTTCTTTAATATTATCTGTTTCAAACTCCTACTAATGGGATTACGTTTTGTATTATACCTTGCTGATGGCTTTTAGGATACTAAGGGTTTCTTGCCAAAATGCTTCAGGTTAGACTTTAATTCATTTTTTTCCAGCTGAAGAAACATTGTTTCTGTAATAATAAATGGCCAATACTTAATGTATTCTATTTGCTATTCTTTCAGAACCACTACGAGGGTGTACACCTGAAAAAGGGACAATAGTCCCGAAACGTGTAGGGTAGTTTTGTGTTTGACCCTCATTAGTACTGTCTTATCTGTATTTTCAAACTCTCCTAATACGTGCAACTTCAGCAAGTGATTTGTGTTGTTATTTAAATATGTTAAGCAACCTCTACTGTCTATAATGTTTTCATAAGAGGTTCCCTGAATGTTATGTTTGTTTGATCTGTAACTGGGCGTGACAGCAATTTGCGTTACTATTTATGTACTAACTATGTAAAAATTAAAATTGTCGCTGTTTTGTTATATGATTACATTTAATTGCTTCACTAAAATACAAACCTTTGTGTTTCTCCTTTACAGTGTACAGTTTATTTTAGTATTTTGGGTTGTGGGGTCAGAACCCTTTCAACTTGCACCCCAGTCAAATAGTTGTATCATTTTTGAGAACTTTAATTATTATTTTTTTTATATTGACTGCGTGCAATCCGTGTTTTTCCATGATTAGTCTCGGGTGGTATAATGGTTCTTTTGTGCATGTGCGAGCATACGCTACGCAAGTGCAAGCAACCACTTCTTATGTGCAATCAGATTTCACAAGCATAGAGCAAAAGTATTTGCACTGGCACTAATTGTTGTGACGTAGGACGCCAGCACTGTCAGGTGACGTCCTATGTCATTCTGTGAATAAATAGGACTCTGCTCCGGGCAGCCAGAGGACATTAACACTGGTGTGTGTCTCCGTCATTTATGGTGCTAGGCCCCAGCCTTACAAACTAAACAACTGGCGAAGAGGAGTGGGACGTGCCCACTGCTCGCTTCTTCGTGTGCCCAGGCGCTGCTCACCTCACCAGGTGCTGACGCGCTCTAAAACCAAGCAGCGAATGCTGATCCTTGCACAAGGTGTGGACGTGCTTGGAGACGACCAAGCGGCACAGGGCTGCATCAGAGGCACTGTGGGACTGAGCCCTGCCAGTCCTGTGCTTGAATGTGAATCAGCACGAAAGCCGTGGTGTACGAGAAAAGATAAAAAAACAAAGAAGGAAAGAGAGCCGACCAAGTGCTCATTGAAGGTGAGCAGAAGGTCTGACTCTGCTGCAGTGCTCACGGCTAGAGCAAATCCACAGGCTAGATCTCCTCTAGTCACTGGGTCAAGGGAGGCCTGGGAGCAGGGACGCGTGCCGCTACACATAAGTGCCTGCCCTTAATCTTGGTGCCTGCATCACCAAGTCATCGCAGCAGGCACACAGAAGCAGAAAATCACAATGGGGTGAAGAGGAGATCCATAACACTGCAGTTGCAGCTTGTGGCCCACCTTGCATGGTCGTGAAGCTCTGATATCTACAAAAAGAAGTGCAGTTCCTAAAAAGGTGCCAAACACACATGGGTATCCTAACAGGCAGTAAAGTAATACTATAATACTCAAAAATACACATTTTATTAATCATACAAAATCAATTATTCAAAAAATCATTATAAAAATTGATCATATCACATAAAACAGTTAACCAACCTTAAAACAACACAAGTGAATCAACCTAAGTGGGTCCTAATCATAAATTCAATCTAGGGTCAAACACGTGTAACCTAATCACACTGAGATCCCTTTGCCTGAGATGTTTTTTTGGCTATTTCATATGTTAAATTTGTAGATTACCAACTTGTACAACTTTCTGTCCCATTAGCACAGCAATGTAGGACATTCTTCAGGGATGTGGAGTATCTTGTGTCGATTCTATTCAAGATGAAACTGTATTACCATGCCTCAGTCTTCTGGTAAAAACGATGTACCCTGTTAGTAAAAAGGAGGCACTATATTACTTCCTCAAAGCACAGTACTAGTCCAATTACTTAAACTAGCTGTGTCACCCTTATCCCCATAAGGGTAAAAAGCATGCTGTTAATTACATACCTCTCTAACTCGGGGGTTCAGTATCCTGGAGTCTTCTCTAACCTTAATTGGTTAATTTATCGGCAAATTCCAATTGCTTTAGAAAATATTGCCTTAGTTCCTCTACCTTCTGTCCTAAAGTACAACACATATTGACATTAAACTCATGTTGGCATAGTATGATGTTTTATCATGCCTTATTTTCATATAAAAGTGGGTTTTACCATGTTCTTTCTGGCTATCATATCAGTATGAATATGTAACCGAAATTAGCCCAAAATGTCACTCCATCCAATCATGGTATGTTTCAACTTCTACAAGAAGCCGATTGTTGCCTGTAAAATACAAAATACAGAGACAACTCACCTAAAAATATGTCCATTAATTCACTCCAAGGCGAGTGAACTGATGTAACTTAAAGATCCACTTACTTGTGTATAAGTATTGGGGAGTGGGTCTCAATAGCGCCCAATTCTCTAGGGCTAATTTCCATAATCCAGGTACTCCCCAGATGGAGTTATCCTCTACACTCTTAGTGGCTGTGAGATTACAAATACCCCACGAGACAATTGGTCTTTCCACCAATGAGGAGTTAAAGACATATAGGTATAATTATTCAGGGTACTTACTAAGTCTCTTCCAAAAAGCCTCAGTAAATCGGCCCGGGGGTGCCTCTCATTCCATCTGATTTAAAATGATAAATCTGCTGCCTGATGCATTTGGATCACTAGGATTACCCACATCAGACTGCCCCTACTATGTGATCCTGATTTTGTGATCATTTGATCAATGTAGTACAAATTTGCTGCCTGATCCATTTGGAACACTAGAATTATCCACGTTAGACTGCCCCCCATTTTTGTGATCTTTTGATTCTGTGATAATTTGAACACACAGGCACCCACTGCGTCCATTGTGCTAATTACTGCTAGCCCATAGCTCCCGTGCTTGCCACCACACACTGCCATACAGCCACTATCCCAACGAATATTTGCGTGCCGTAAGTACTCGTCTAGACATCGGAGCATTACTGCCCTCATACACTCTCACACATAGCTAGAATTTGTCTTTGTCCACCTGTGTTAACACTGTACAGCCCCCTTTCTGGCCTTACTGCTGCTCATTATGTACAGATACCATCTACCACAACGCTCCTATCCTCTACCCTCAATAATAACATCCTTAGCCTGGACATTCATCCATAGCCACAGCTTCCTCCACCCCTGCCGACCCACCCCCGGTATTCAGTGTATCTCACCATGTCTTCTCCTACGAGCTGCTCCAACTACACTCGGTCACCATGCCAGCTAGCACCCACCCCTGCCTCACCCATGAGTCAGCACCACAGGTACCGTAGCAGCGACATACCATTGACTTCCCTACCGTCAACCACCAACCCATACCTTAATTCCCCCGCATTATGGCTGGAACACTTTGCGACTAAACCTACACCCAATGAACATGCCCTGCACCTTAGGAACCTTAGATTGGACTCTAGATGCCACTCACAGAAGTTCACCATCACAGCGAAATCGCCGTTATCCACACAGCTACCCTCCAGCTCCACCAACACCTTACCCACAATAACACCTGACCTTACCTCTCACATCACCAGAGAATCGCTGATCAAATGTGCTTTGGTCAACCCCAGATCCCTCCCCGCTCATGCCTTGGATATTGCAGACTTTATCACTACTCATGATCTCGACTTCCTGGCTATAACAGAGACCTGTCTACATGCAGCCTCTCGACCACTACTAGCCCTCGCCATCCCCACAGGCTACACTATCATCAGATGCAACCATAACACTAATCAGTCGGAAGGTGGTGGTGTCACCTTTATTCACAAAAACTCCATCACCCTTAGAGCAATCCTGAATCAACAGATTCCCTCAGCAGAGCTACTAACAGTCAAACTGACCACCTCACCCTATCCTATCAAACAGCCACCTTCCATCTCATTTACAGACCTCCCGGACCTCCCGGACCCCTCACTACCTTCACTGATGACATTATGTCCATTCTAGCAGATAAAACCAAAACCAACTCTCAAATTATCTTATTCTGTGATTTAAACCTTGGCTTTCAAGACCCCAACAACCCTATAGCATTGGACATTGCCAACACTCTATCTGGCTTGAGCTTCTCCCACCTTCCCACAACAAGGATAGAACTCTTGACTGGCTAGTCTACATAAATTGCAGCATCAATCTTCAGTCTATCACACCATGCGCCTGGTCAGACCACCATCTGATCACCTTCAACATCAAAGCCAGTGAACAATGCCTCAAACAAGACATTGCACCCCCTATTCACACCAGAAACAAAAGGGACATAACAAGTGAAAAGTTACTCCCACTCATCCTTCCTATCTTGAACGTGTTATCTGCATGCACAGACCCTACTGTTCTAATGACACCTTCAACCACTCTATGCTCCAAGCCATAAACACCATTGCCGCAATTAAGCTTAGGAAATCTAAACCGCGCGCACACCTCAACTCGTGGTTCACACCACAGTTGAGAGTGTTGCGTAAAGGAAAGCGAACTGCTGAAGCTCGTTGGAAAAGTCTTCCTTCTGATACCAATAAGGACAGCTTCACCATAGCGTCCTTCAATTATAAAGATGCCACCTTCCGAGCGAAAAAAGATACCTACAATAAGCGTATCTTGCTAGCGGATTCTAACACTAAAGGGCTCTTCAAAATTCTGAAAGTACTTGAATCCCCAGTAACTCCTCCTGACACATGCACCAAAGTTAGCACCTGGTGCTCGAACATTCAAAAAGCGCACCTCGACAAAATCGTCACACTCCAAGCTAAAATTAATGCCAAACAAAGCATCCTTCAGACACACCAATTGCTCAACCCCCCCGTAAGTATAGACACTTCCACTTCCTACACTAACAAACCTTTCACCTTCTCATCTCTAACCATCACAGAAGTTGAAAACATCATCCACAAACTCAAACCCTCTAACTGCCAAGGCGACACATGCCCAGCCCTGATTACCAAGGATGCTATACATGAACTAATCCCTTTTATCACTGCCTTCATAAACTCATCATTCAACTCAGGCATAGTCCCGGACAACCTTAAGGATGCTTGGGTCATCCCCTTCTTAAAAAATCTACCCTTGACCCGAGCATACCCACCAATTATAGGCCCATCACAACGGTACCATTCTTTCTCAAAATACTGGACCATGCCGCCTATTTACAGATCTAGGAGTACTTGGAATCTAACAAACTCCTCGGCCTTAGGCAACCTGCCTTCCACCCTAGGCACGGCACTGAAACCGCCCTCATTGATTTGAAAACCTAAATTGAAGACCTGAAAGATAAAGGGAAATTAGCCCTCTTACTATTATTAGACTTATCAACAGCCTTCGATTTGGTCAACCACCAAATTCCCTGCCAGCATCTCAAATCAGCTGCCCACTTTTCAGATTCTGCCACATCCTGGATCAGATCCTTCCTTGATAATAGATCGATGCGGGTCTTCTACCCCTCATCTTCCGCTGATCCTTCACCCGTTCTCTGTTGTGTCCCTGTGTCTCACCGACACTATGTAACGTGTTTACAAAACCCCTTTTCGATATTCTTGACTATCTGGTTGTCACCTACACTAATTACGCCGATGACACCCAGATACTGATCCCGATCACCGGAGACCATACAGTAGACACTAAATCCCTGAATTATGTTTATCTGGTCATTCAGGAGTGTATGGCACAACATGAGCTTCGCCTCCATGATAATAAGAGCAAGCTCCTCATTCTGGGCTCCCATTATCGTCGTAATAAACTTGACCCCGCATTCAAGTCGTTCACCATTGATGGCAATACCATCAAGGTCGCGAACAACACTAAAATGCTAGCCATCTACCTCGACTCAAGCCCATCACTCTCCAGACATGCCTCCGCCTACATGTGCAAACTTATTACTGCCTGCCGTCCCTTCCTCACTACTGCTAATTGCACCATCCTAGCTAGAACACTCATTATGTCTAAGATTGACTATTGTAATGCCCTCTATCTAGGGGCGAGTCAACAGAACAATGCCATTAGGGCTGCCTTAAATATTCCTAGGAATCAGCGCATATCCGACACCAGACGTAACTTACTCTGGCTTTTAGTAGCTCAAAGAATCTCCCTCAAAACGATCACTCTCACCCAAAAATGTCTGGCCAACCAGGCCCCCATCTACTTGGCCAGCAGATTCACACCCTGCACCTCTACCCAACGTCTAAGATCTGCACAAGCCCACTGCCTCGCCCTTCCCAGGTGTAAACTCCAGAAACAGGCGGGACTAACTTCCCGGTTCTAGCCACCAAACTGTGGAAGGTATCCAGGTATTGTTTAAAAAACATAGTTTCGAATGACAAGTTTCGAAAAAAAAATGCATCGAAAAAATGAATTTTTTTGTGGGTAAAGGTTTTTTTTTTTTTTACTAAAATGGGTGTTAAGGGATAAAAAACAGGGGTTCGGGGGGGACCCCCCCATTAATTTTTTTTGTTTTAAATGCACTTTTTTCAACGCATTTTTATTCAAAACGTTGCCATTCGAAACTATGGCATTCGAAACTATCACTACGAACCACTGTGGAACACTCTGCCCAACCCGCTTAGATCTGAACCATCCTTCCATTCTTTCAAAAGCGAAACCAAGCTGTGGCTCTCTGCCTCAGACAACCCCCCCACTGTATGATGGACCACCGTGTTGCCACTGCATTGCCACACCAGGCAACCTTGTATATATAACCTGTATTTTCTTGAATGATCACTGTATATTTATTCTGCACCCTCGCTGTATATTTTGTAATGTACTCACATTATGCTTTTTTACATGACCTGATTTCTCCTGTGATCTGTAATATATGTCACTGTAACCTCAAGGAAAGCGCCCAGATGCCTTTGGGCCAGGCGCGCTATACAAATAAAGAAATACAAAATGTGTCTCATACACTTGTCCCGTCCCTGTTTCCCTGTGGGCTCTACGAAACAGAATTTACTTGCTGTATAAGTGCCTAACAAGCGATAAATAAACCTAGGGATAACTCGTATAAGGAAGCAAAAGGGGCATTGCAAATGTACTTCCTGCCTCTGCTCAACATGGATTATGAAAATTTCAGGCTGCAGCAAGTACATCAGGAACCCTCTGAGTCGCTGCAATCATATCATGCACGTCTCCATCGATTGGCAATGTCGTGTCACCTCAATGATGAAACGGACGAGATCAGGGTGCAAATTATACAGCTCCATGCCTCAGCATCACTGAGAAGGCAAATACTCAAAGAGACCACTACTTCCACTATGACAAATTCTTGAGCTGGGCCACACTCAAGAACTCAACCTCACGTGACACTCAGATGGAAGAAGCTTCCAAAGCTGGAAGAAGGGAATGACCTCATGCAGTTGCAGCAAGAGGTCCGCAAAGCCCAAAGGACGATTCAACAGGCAAGCAACCCAGGTGATGCCCAAACCAAATGAGGGGCAGCAGAAATGCTGTGACACATGCAGGGGCATGGCACCGCATGAACAAGCATGTCCGGCGGCCAGCCAAACATATGGTTGCTGTGGAAAGGTGAACCATTTTGGCAGATTATGCAGGGCACTGTGGCCAACAGTGCAGTCAGCGTGACCACCACCCACGCCACCTCGACCCCCGACAATGGCTGTGGCAGCACTGGAGGATGACAAAGGGTCGGTGTTATCGAGACTGGAGGGGGCAGCAGACATTGAGGATGTATTATTAATTTCAGCAATCTGTTTGGGTTGTCCAGGTCAACATTGCAAGCTGCAGATTTAGATCTCCATCCTATCAACTAAAATGCCCATTCTTATCGATCCCAGAGCCTCAGTTAATGTAATGTCTACCATCCAGTTCAGGAAACTACAGCCGACACCCACTCTGGCTCGTCTACAAATTAGAATCTTCACATAAGGTGGATCATCGCTGTTACCACTGGATGGTGCATTCTGAGCCAAAGTGAAGCATGAACAAGCATCAGTTGACGCCACTTTCTATGTAACCCCGGTAGCCACTGACACTTTGTTGAATACCTCGACAGCAGAAGACATAGGGCTGGTGCAGTTTGCTTCCAAGTTTACAAAATGGACATTGCATGTTTGCCTGTCTACTCGACAAGTTTCAGCATCTGTTTGAAGGCGTGGGATGCCTCAAAGGACAGGAGTTTACCTGCACATCGACCAGTCGGTCCAACCAGTGGCACTGCACCACATACGAATACCATTCCACCTGAGACAGAAGGTGGAGGAGGAACTGTCCAAGCTGGAGAGGTCTTGCATCATCAAAAAAGTGGAAGCCCATACTCCAGGGGTGCCTCTGATAGTGGTGGCCAACAAGCAGAAGTGCCCAGAGGAGGTCAGGATATGTGTGGACATGCAGCTCCTCTATAGGGCCATTCCTCAAGAATGCCACCCCACAACCACGCTAGGCAACATCCTTGCCGATCTCCGAGGGGCTAAGGTATTCTCAACCCTCTATTTATTTAGGATTTATATAGCGCAGATCCACTGACCCTAAGGCTTAAGGGTACTGACAAATACACAAAACAAATAATGCAGCCAGAAAGGGAGGCCACAGGGGCTGAAAAGGAAGTGCCAGAAGACAGACGCTCAGACCGAGATGGTATTAGTTAAACAGATAGGTCTTCAGTCCTTTTCTGAACACTCTGTTGGAATGTTCAGTTCTCAATTTCAGAGGGAGGTTATTCCATGCAATGGGGGCCACAGAGTAGAAAGCTCCAACCTTAGTCTGTGATAATCTGCAAGAAGGGACAGTTAGCTGGAAAAGATCATTAGATCTAAGACTATAGTTCCTCATTGAGGTAGATAGGACCAGAGTTTTTCAAACAGTTGAAGGAGATAGACAGGAAGCGAAAAAAAATACGTTCCTTGATAGGAAGCCAGTGAAGCTCCCTTCTCGACAAGGAGATATGGTCTGATCTTTTCTTATCCATAACAACCCTGACAGCATTGTTCTGCACTACCTGCAGTCTATTCATTTCACAGTTTGGGAGGCCGGTCAGGAGACTACTGCAGTAGTCCATCCTAGAGCTAATCAGTGCTCTAGCTTGTGTTTCTCTACTAGTTTGTGAGAGAAAGGGGCGTGCGTGAGAAAGCAGTTTGATATAATATGAGGACGAAGGTACCAGACTGCTGACCTGCGCTTTCATGTTCAGATTACAATCGAGATAAATCCCCAATGTCTTAACTTTTTTTCTTGACCTTTATGGCTCAGTTATCAATCGCAAACTGGGAGTATAGATCTTCCAGTTTGAGAATTTTAGGATCAATGTCCACAAGCATGAGTTCTGTCTTGCTGGTATTAAGGGCCAATCCATTAGCACACATCCAGCTTTGGATGAGAGAATAAATCCAATTGATTTTAGTTTCATCATCCGAGAAGACAACCGTGATGGGGATAATACACTGGGTGTCGTCAGCGCAGTTGGTGAACTCTGTCATTACTGTCCAGAAAGTCAAGGAAGGGCACCGTAAAATGTTATAAAAGATCGGAGAGAGACCGGCTCCCTGTGGGACTCCCTGTGTCAGATCCATGGGGTTAGCGTCTGCCAAGTTACTGCTCACTCTCCATTGGCGATCTTTCAGAAAAGAGGCAACCCAGGTGGCCACCGGAGCTGAAAAGCCCGCAACCTCCCTCAACCTGGAGACCAAAACTGATTGGTCTACCAGGTCGAAGGCAGCAGAGAGGTCCAGCAACATCAGCACACTAGGGTTGCCTTGATCCATATGGTGAAGTAGCCTAGATTTTAAATTCAGCAGGGCAGACTCAGTACCGTGCTTTTCCAGAAAGCCAGGTTGTCTTTTATTTAAAATGTCAGCATTTCTCAAATGGGTCATTAGTTGAGTAAATGCAGCTCTGTCGAGAATTTTAAGCAAGAATGGTGAATTAGAGATAGGACGGTATTTCAATGGATCGTCAGGGGAGAGGTCTGTTTTTTTAATAGTGGAGTCACCCAAGAGTGTTTTATGCATGTAGGCACAGCACTGTCCCTAAAGGAAGCATTAACAAACTTGCAGAGGGTGGGGATGAGCGAGGAGGTGCAAGCTTTTATTGTAAGTGCCGGGCATACGTCACCCTTACATTTGGATGGTTTGAGATTTTGGATTCTCTGCTTCTACCTCAAAGCAGGGTATCACCAGGTCCCCATGCACAAGGTTTCTAAACCAATAACATTTTCCTCGTATGTGAGGCTATTTTGCTACAAGCGTCTGAGCTCCTCCAAAGCAGAGGTGTTTCAGCACACCATCAGAGGTGTGCTGGGTGGGCTGCAATGAGTACTCAATGTGAGTGATGATGTGTTGATTTTCTCCAAAAGTCACAAAGATCACCTGCCGTGGCTGGCAGCGGTGTTGGTCGGAATCTGAAACATCAAAACAGGCTGGCACTGAACCAGAGAAACCGTTGCTTCATGCAGTCCAAGGTCGATTATTTGTGTTTTGTGTTCATGACGGAGGGCAGTCAGCAGACCTGCACAATGTTCAGGACATCAAATGGGACACACCCCGGGATCTCCTGCTGAAGTAAACATTTTTCTCAGCATGGTGAACGTCTGCAGCCGATTTCTCCCCAACTTGGCCACTTTCACAGAACCGCTACGGTTGCTGACCAAAAAAGACCAGGACTGGAAATGGGGTACGGAGGAGACCAAGGAAGTGCTAGTAACGAAAACTGCGACGGCTTACTTTTATTCAATGAGGACCACGGAACGGGTTGTACTGGGAGTACTGGGAGCAGTGCTACTCTAGGTGGACAGTCAAGGAGATCGGCGACCGGGGGCACAGTCGAGGATCTCCTTGACTGGCACTGACAAGCACGGAACGCTGCCACTCACAAATTGAAAGAGAAGCGCTGGACGTCTTTTGGGGCTGCAGACATTTTCACATCTAAACATAGGGGCTTCCCATAAACAGTGTTGACCAATCATAATTCACTGCTGCTGATCATGGTGGGGGTCAGTCCTGCGACCACCAATCCGGCTCGAGCGGTGGCTTCTTCAATTGAAAGAATATGGTGTCACGCTGTTGTTTCATGCTGGCATTGATAACCCTGTAGACTACCTATCGAGGCAGTCCGGCAGACAAGAGGTGGGAGCAAAGCTTGTGGCCATGGTCACCCGTGCATCGGTTCCTAAGTCGATGTCCCTGAATGGTATTGTGGTGGCCACACAATGCGATGCAGGCCTACACGATCTGGTGGACCAGCTACGTGGACATAGGTCCCTGCTGCCTCAAGCCACACATCAGCAGTGGCAGCACTGCATCCCGGATGGCCCAGTAGGCCAGTAGTGCAGCCACTGTCTGGGTGGAGCCATCGGTGTAGGTGAGCAGTGCTGCAACAGATGGCCCTGGGACAGGAGGCTGTGCTGACCCCACCACGGTGGACTGCATAGCCTCCTGTCTCTGGGCCAGATGTGCAGTCTGTCCATCCCCCTTGGAACCCCACATGACACCGTAGGCAGGCCTGCAATGGCCACATCCTCCTTCTCCATCCACCCAGATGCCTCCAATGATGTCTCCATGGCTTGGGGCCCCTGTGTGGTGACATCACCACAACCCAGTCCCACTGTTGCAGAGATGTCCACCACAATGATGGAATCCTGGGACTCCCCGTCAGCAGCATTTCCAGATGCTCCCCAAGGCACTCTCAAAAGAAGTGGAAACAACTAGGCATGTCTGGGGTGTGCACCTGTGTCTGAAGTACATGTCCCTGGGTTGCAGCTCCACAGCACAGCTTGTACCTTCTTCTGCAGCTGCAGCAACTGTGGAAAATGGAACAAAGAACATAGGAATCAATCATAAGTGCCAATGCATGTGTACTCTCCTCAAGAGGATTAGTAACATGCAGTCAGCATGAGCCGACAAGCAACTGCCTCACACACACAGTCCCATGCTTTGAAATCAGAATGAATCCAGTCTCATAAGTGATAGCAAAATGACTAGTCACAATGGTGTGACATGCACGTGTGAAAATAGCACATTGATGTGTGGCCACATTCAGATAGCAGCAACTAATCTCGCATCACAATACCAAATAAGCAGTGACCCAAGTGTTTCCTGCAGGCAGAGCCATGGAAATGGTACCTGGCAACATGTGTCCATAGCACCATAGGCACATCTCCATGCAACCACATCTAGCAACAGGCACCCCTAACAGTCCAGCATGAAAGCATGCAACACGTACATGCACACGTTGCTGAGGATGAAGCAGCAATGCAGTCGCTTCAAACCCGAACAAATGCCATGATTGCATACCATGTATGAGTCCTTTTTCTGTGTCCTCACAGGTCACAAAGTCGTTCCAGATAGTCAAATGCACTAAATGTCCATTACCACACACCCACACACGTGTCATTCTCAGCTGCTGAGTGGGTATGATTTAATTATCATACACAGTTGAACAACCCATAGAGGAGGTGTGCATGAATGTGCCTCACATGTCTGCAACATCTCAATCTGACAGCTGTTCCTGTCTGAGACCTTGCTGTCAGCATCTCACATTGCATGCATACAAGTATACTTTGTCGCCAAATTCTGACAGAGCTCATCCCTACACATGTCTACTTCATAGATCTATGCCATCACATACTCTGTGTCTGCATGAGTCTGCATTCTAGTTAAGAATTGTGCAACTCACATGCCCTGAAAAGAAGCAACTTGCTAAATTCATGCATACCCATGCGGGGGACACAAACTGTGCTTGGATCTGTGCTTGCCGGTCGAAGACCCGGGCATGGACAGTTGGGTTTATCCTCTCCAGGATGGGGGGACACCTGATGGCAGACTGCAGAATGCACCTCCACGGATGCACCTGCCTCGAGGGCCACCTTTGCCTTCACCTGGCTTTGTATTCTGAGGTCGCCCCAGTGCTTCTTAGCATGGTCCACAGTACGGACTGCCAACCCCTCCACGTTCATGGCAGCCAAGATGCGCACCCATATCTTTTGGCACCCACATGTCCGAAGCTACTTCTGTGGATCGAAGAGGGAATCCTAATGGGCCAGGACCTGCTCCCTCAGGATGCCAACTTCTGCAGCAGTGAAGTTGACAGCCCTCAGCCTCACCTTGGGGGTGCCGGTCGATGTTCCAGATATGGTGCACCTGAGGCTGGTGGGTTGAAGCTGGCCCTGACAATGCATGCTATGGAGCTGTGGTGATGGTTTTGAGGTGTGGAAGTCCTAATATGGCAGATGAAGTGGTCACAGAGCCTTACAGGAGGGCCAAAGGAGAACAGGCAAGGGGGGAATTCCAGGCAAAGCAAGGCAGTGCTAGTGGTAAGCAGTCAGTGAGACACGACCAGGAAGTAGGAGATGTTAAGGATTGGAGGCAAAATATGGCTGGAGGAGGCAAGATATTGCACAAGGCAGGAGTAACACGAAGGAACAGGTGTCTTCCATTCAGGCATGAAGCAGTAGTGTAAAAATCAGAGAAAAGGCTCTATGCACATAATGTATGCACTGCACACAGCTTGCCTACGCACATAACGCTGTATATGATGTGCACTCTCTTGCGTGCGCAGACACAGAGACATTTAGGGGGTGCAATGCGCATTTCCTGGTATGCACAGAGGCTGGGATATTTAGGGGGTGCAACGTGCATTTCCTGGCATGCACAGAGGCAGAGATTCTAAGGGGGTGCAACTCGGAATTTGTGGCGAGATTTGAGGGTACCTTGTTGTGAATGTCACTTGCACCATAGGGGAAGAGGGCAGAAGAAGTGTTCACCTGCTAAACGTGGTGGTGAACCTGCAGGTGCCCCCGTACCACCAAGGCCCACTAGGGGCAGGAGGGGCCAGCTGCAGAGCAGCAACATGCAGCATCCAACAAATAGGCACCGGTCAAGGAGAAGGGGCCACCAAGGAAGAGGCACTTTACAGATGAAGAGCTGACAATCCTCACTGATTACATTGATGAACACCAAGTCGACCTGTGCCCTTGGGCTGGCAGTATCCTTCTTACAACTCGGCGTTGGAGGATGTGGCAGGAGGTCACAAATCCCATCAATGCCTGTGGTGTGGAGAGGTGCACAAGAGGATGGTAGACCTCATGCGACGGACAAAGGAGAAGCTTCGCACCCATGTGGCCTCTGTCCAGGCTACTGGAGGTGGATCACCCCATGTGGATGAGCGGGCTCCATTTGAAGAGGTCTCCAGTGGACCCATTAGCAGTGAGCAGGTGGTTCGCATGGGAGGCATGGTCACCTATGCAGCCTCATCAGGTATGTGCCATGTGTACATGTCATATATGCTTCCATCTTCACATGATATGCTGTCAAATGTTGTGATACAGTTGTCCAGGGTACTTCTGACCAATCCATGAGTATTACAGTAATGCTTCCATGGCCACTTCCATCACAAGTTGTGCATCCTGCAAGGTGGATGTTTTCACTCTACGTACGGTTGACATTGATCTTACAGCACACATTACTGTATTCATATTGAACAACAATACACCTACATGTGGCAACGGCCTGTAAGACATGTCACTGACACGCTCAGTGTCATGTTTGTGGATAGTGCATTGTGAATACAAATTCTGACTCACATGGAATGACACCAAGCAATGAATGATGTTGGAGTTATCCATTCACTGGCCCTGGTGGTCAGTGGACATGGGTGAGCAGCATCGCCAGTGCAAAGTCGCATGAGGGTGTGTTCCTGCCGGGAGTTGCAGTGGTTGGTCATGAGATGTTTGAGTGATGTTCATTCCACATTAGGAGTTTCGATTGTTCAGTGCTCGTGCAAGTGTACACTGGCCATGTCCATGTTGTTCTTTCAGACATAATTGAGGTGCATGTGGGCGTGGGTAACCATGAATCTGGCCTTGGGCAATGTGGTGAAAGGGTTGATGGGGAGTTTGGCAACCTCTGTTAACCTACCCATATTAATGATTCCCCTAAACCCACCAGCCACATATATTTGTTGCAAAATCCATGATAAGAAAATTCAATGATTTCTACCACAATTGAATATGCTGCGGCAAAACCACCCTGTCCCGTGACGTTTGCATCCCAATTGTGGCATGATGTGTCACACTCAGGGCTTAAATGGATGATGTTTGGGTAACGATCACTGTTACTGATGATGTGAGTTGTCCTACATAATTGTCTATGTGCTTGTCTCCTTGATCAGCTATGCATGTGCATTGGGTTACTGGTTGCATATCCATGGCTTGCGGTTTGGAGTCAGTCTCCTCAGAAGGTTCCTGTATACATATTTTTTATGAGGGCTGATGCAGGCACTCAATTTTGATGTGGCATTACAATTTCACTCCTGTCATATCAGCCTTGCATGCCCTCTCCTGAAATGTGCTATATCGAGTAGCCACTTCATGATCAGGGGTGGACTGGCCTATTGGGAACTCTGTTAATTTTACGGTAGGAATCTGAACCATGGGCCTCTTTTGTGTGGTGTTTCCACTTTTTCTCATGGGAATAGGGATTGCCCTGTAGTAGAAGTGTGATATGGGTCTACTTTCAATATTATTTCAAGGGCCTCTTTTGGTTCCCTGTCCACCCCTGTCCACGTTGCATGGGCATGCTAAACAACTGACTGTCACAATCCACATAAGTGGATGATCCAATTGACAAGTATGCATGTGGGAGATGTGTGTAGTGTGCAGTGCATTGCTGGTGAGGTGTGTGTGTCTGTTTGTTTTATTTGTATTTATATAGCGCATAACAGCCCGAGGACATCGTGGCATTTGTTACAGTACAAAGCTTAGTTACTTAGTTACATGGTCATTAGCAATATATATATATATACAGGTTGCAATATAGTTACATAATCATTAGCAGTATATATACAGCTTACAATACAGTTATACTGCAGTTGTGTTATATTACAATATACATGGCAGAAGTAGAGGAGGCAGTCCTCCACTTGCTAGTTGAGGATAGTGGCCTTGAGGTTGTTGCGGAAGACAGAGATGGAAGTTTCAGCTCTAAGGGTGGCAGGGAGTGAGTTCCAGAGTTTCGGTGCAATATAGGAGTAGCCTAGACCTCCCGCTGTGGCTCTCTTTATGCGCGATATGTGTAGCTGGTTGGTGTACTGAGCTCTGGTGGGGCGAGTGGATGTGGTCCTTGATATTACTTCAGATAGGTATGCTGGAGCGGTTTTGTTGATGCACCTGTGAGTGATGGGAGGATTTTCAGAGTAATACGGTCTTTGACCTGTAGCCACCGTGCTTTACGTCTGGCGTGGGATATATGGTCTCTTTTAGGGATGCTCATGGCGGCTCTGAGGGCATTGTTTTGTGTGGTTTGCAGTCTGTGAATGTTTTTGGCGGAGGTGCCAGCTAGAAGGGCGTTGCAATAATCGAGTTTGGCTCCTATAGTTGCTCTCTAGCTATGGCCAAGCAGTTGGGGGTTGATAAGTAGGGTTTAATGGCAATGATGAGTTTGGTGCTGAACGCTGATGCAGAGGCTATGGCGCTGACTTGTTTGTTCATCGATAGATTTGCATCAATGTGAACACCTAGAGTCTTGACAGAGGATGATACGGAGATGGTTGAGTTGTCTATGTTGAAGTTGTTGTATTGGGGGCTTAGTTTCGATAATGTGTTTGTCTGGCCCAGGATGAGAATTTCGGTCTTCTCCCCGTTAAGACAGAGGCCATTGATGCCATCCAAGCTTGGATAGTGGCATAGATATTGTGAAGGGCCGTGGCGCCTTGGTGATAGAGTCCAGATAGGGGTAAAAGTACTTGAGTGTCGTCTGCATAGTTTGTATATGCAAAACCCATGGAGTCAAGTAGGTCGAAGAGGGGTTTTGTGAAGAGGTTATAGAGAGTGGGGGCTGTACAAGATCCTTGGGTGACACCGCAATTTATAGTGGTAGGATCTGCTTTAACTGTGTCGGAGTAGACCTTCATGGCTCGTCCTTCAAGGAAGGAAGTGATCCAGGATGCTGCTTGATTAGAGACATGGGCTGCATGGGTGTCGGCTGCCAACATCTCTTTCTCATCTGTCATGTGTAATGTCACTGATGTGTTCCCATTGATATGGTCAAGGGTGTGTTGCCTTGCCTTTGTGTTGCTGTTTTTGTGTCCTGTGACTGGCTACTTTGCTTCTTGGAATTTGTGGAGGGCATCTTCATGATTGGACAAGGGACATGCTGAAGGTATCCGAGACATGCATGAAGAGGAGATGGGTGGGCAGATGTTGATTTTCCCCATTGCAGGGGAACATACATGGCGGCGGTGTGTGGCGGTGGGAAGGACCAGCAGCAATGGTGCAAGGGACACATCATCAAAATGGCAGTCAGATGACCCCTTTTATGCACTTGATTCATGCCACTCAAGGGAGCACATAGAATTGGCACATTGTGCCTTGGCTGGCTTTGCCATGTTTTGCATGTTGGGCCTGTGGCATGGTAACCCTTTATTCCACTTGAAATGACTGTGGCAGTGGTTTGTGCACTTCATGCGATGATGTCGATGGGGTGGCCTTTTACTTGTCATGTTATGGGGCACACACAGTTTGGGGATCAGGGATGTGGCTTTACTGTGTATCTTCCACATGGGTTTGTTTGTTTGTTTATTTGATATGGCGCAGCCGAGACCCTTAGGTAGTTGGGCGCAAACATTACAAGTATACTTAATAGCTTAGTTGCAGGGTAATTCTATACATACATAGTTATATACAAGCACAGATATTTATACATTGTTACAATGAGTGATCATATTTACAGTGAGAGAATACTGTGTATCAGACGGTCTTGCGTAGGGGTGGTACAATGGAGTATATACAATTGGAATATGGTAGGCCGAGTGGTCAAGTAGAGTGAACATTCTAGGTGTGAGGGAGAGTCGCAGCTCGAATCAGGCATCATTGGTCCATAGCCAAGCTATGACTTTGCGCCTAAAACTAGTGTAGGGTTGGTCAGTTCTGAACTCTACTGGGAGCTCATTCCAGGATTGGGCAGCAATGACTGGGAAGCTGGAGCCACCAGCTGTGTTACGTTTATATCTAGGCACTTGGCTTTAATGTGAAGTAGGTTTGTACTACCTGGTTGAATGTGTCCTGTCCCTGTGCCTGTTGGACTGCTAAGGGAATGGGTTGTGGCAGTGGATGAGGGCGCATGCCCTCTTGCACCTCTACTGCTATGCCACAACATGTGACAATATTATGTAGGACACAACCTCCCACAATGATTTTACATACTACAGGGGGGTGCATATAGCAATAAACCACCTGAGTGGTCAAGGGAGCGGAAGCGTGACTTAAGCACTCTGAATGTGCGCTCCACTATGCCCCTAGTGCCTATGTGTGCTGCGTTGTAGTGTGCCGCACCTGGGGTGGCTGGATTCCTGATGGGTGTCAACCCCAATGGTGAGAGTGGGTACACACTGTCCCCTGCAAAGAAGTAAATGTCATGTGACTACTTGTCTGTGCGTGATAGTTAATACTCACCCACGAGCAAGCTATTTCCGATGGTTGGACTGGTATATGGGGGAATGCCGGAAGATGTGGTTATCATGCGTGCAACCTTGGTAATTGGCATTGACATGCATGATGTGTCCCCTGGCATCACAGACCACCTGCACATGGATGGAATGCCAGTGCTTCCTGTTGCAATAATTTTTCTCTGCATCTCAAGGGGGTTGCAATGCTACATGGGTGCAGTCGATGACTCCCAGTACCTTTGGAAACTGTACAAATGCTTGGATCCTGGCACACTCTCTGCCTTGCCTGCAGTGTGCGTGGCATGTGACTTTGCCTATGCACACATGCTAGGATGCAGTGCAAGACCTGGTGGAGGCACCATGATTGTGTGGGCTGTGATATGCCCCCAGAATGGCTGTGGTATGCTGGAATGATCCTGTGGCCAGGAAGTGTAGGGCTGATAGCACCTGACCACAGATGAGTCTGTGAGCTCATGGTGGGTGATGCCAGGTCATTCTCCCACTCCCTGACCAGGTCAAGGATGACATGGGGAGGGAAGCAGTATCTTCCATGCACCTCCTCGCCTGGCATCCCAAATAATGTTGTTCGTGGATTGAATATTCTGGCCCTCCTCCGACTCCTCCTCCTCCTTCCATGTAATGATATCAGTGCTAGCAAAGCAGGATCCGGCACTTTGGCAATCGTATGTTCATGGGGGTTGCATTGTGCTTTTATGCATGAATTTTCATTGCACTTTGTGCATTGCGATGGTTAACGGGTGGTGGTAAGATTGCGGAATGAGCATTCTCCTTTGTACTTCAGATGATTGCGCAATAGCTTCTGTGAATAGAGTTTCCTTGGCACTTGATGGGGTGTGTTTGTTGTTTGCATGGTGCCTCCCTTCCCATGCCCATGTTCTTCCTAATCATCCTTGGTTAATGAGGATTTTGCTGCTGTTCTTGCGCTGGCCCTTCTCACACCAGAGCCCGAAGTGGGAAGAGCCAGCGCAAAGTGCAATCTGTGAACCGGAAATAGTTTTTTGCATGGCGCAAAGTGTACTTTTACGGCATAAAGTCACTTTGCGCTGCGCAAACTGTTTTGTAAATGAGGCCCAATGCATAATGAGATAAAAAGGATTTGGCCAGGAGCACATGCTTTGGTTAAGTGGCGAAGCCGGTATTTAAGACCAGTCTGTAATTCACACATCTCTTCGCAGATGTAATTGGTAGAAATATTGTTTGTTAAAGGTCTTTATGAAACCTTGGTTTAATAAAACCAGCTGACTGTGGTAGGCATTGCAAAAATATGGTGATTGTATTTTGCTAACTGATGCTAATTGGTGTTTTGCTGAGGTTTTACATTTATCTTTTCTTTTTATTGTATATACATTTGGCCATATTCTCCATACTAGCAATAGGCTTTCATTTCAAAAGCCACAAATAAGGATTATTTTGACTGTCAAAAGAAATAAACTCCAAGCTGGTTCCAATGATGTCATGTCGGGGCAGGGATTGGGCCTAGTACAGACAGGGTAGATTGTGTATATTGCAGGATGGCCTTATAGTGCGATAGAGCCTATTTACCTGGGAGGTCTTGAGATAGTGAGAGTAAGCAATTTTGCATGTCTTCAAATGTTAACAAACAGGGCTCTAATTTTAGAAAAGTGGGGTCTCTGTAATGTATAAGGATTTATACATGTGTACCTTACACATACCTTACTATACTTTTCAAGTCATTGTTCTAATAAAACAAAGTACTATTTAAAGCCAAACATGGCGGTGAGGAGGGGAAATGATAAGAGGGCAAGTGAGTCATAGATATTTGCCCAGAATGTGGCAAGAGAGGTTTCAATCCTGGAGCGGTTATTTTCCCTGGTTACAGCAATGTACTTCTTTTCATGTCCCAAGTAAGAGGACACATGTGGCTGGATAGCTTCTGCCCCCTTTTTTCAGGGGGCAGATGCAACCCCATCCTTAGGTAGTTTTGACGCCGGCAAGCTTGTTCAAGAGTTTGGATACCAGGATGCCACCCAGGTTGTCATGTTCCCAGTGTGACCCTTACCCACAAGACCACACAAGTGTCATCCATGCACATGCCTCATATTGGGATTTCGTTTTCTAAGGATGAGTTCACTATCGATTGTTCGGTTTAAAAGGTGGACACTTTTTACACTTTACCAGCGTAGTTATTTGAAAATCTCCTATCTCAGGTTATTTTTTCAGTGTTGAGTAACATTTTTGAAAGGCCAAATCTCTTTTGTCTTGTGCACTTTCTTTTAAGGGTGAAGGTCAATTGAACTAAAATTGTACATTTCGCTTTAATATATGTTCACTTACTGTGCCATGTATTTTCATGGGTGCCAGCTTTTGATTTTGGCTATGGGAGCAGAAGCCCTCTCACCGAATGAATCGAGGGAGACGTGCCCCTCCCCAGGTTGAAACACCCCATTTTAAAGCAGCAATAGAAAAAATAGCCATAAGGATTTACGGAAAGGTATAAACATATAACGTCTCAGCAACAGTCACCTAACCTGCTGAGTTGCCTCTTAAACATTCTGCTATAGCAACCTCCTGCTATTACCACGCCCCCCACACATCTTTGGCCTGCTCACTCCCTCCAATCAAGGCTCAGAGTGTACATTTATGAGGCTACCTTCTCATTTTGAAGTGAGCAGTGCTTGATAATTTCGAAAGAAGCATGCTAACACGTCACCAGGCCTAAACCCAGCAGGAGAGCGCACAGAAATCCTGCCTCACCCAGTGATTTATAGATGCAGGACCTTCAATTCGGATAATCTTTTTTCATTTTTGGTCACCTCATGCAAATAATTTGCAGATTCTCCACAAGGGCAAAATGGCACTCCTGCCGCAATTGTTCACGGAGAACGTCTCTATGTACTCAGTGTATTATTAAGAAGCAGTCCGGTTGCTGCGGTTCTCCATCTTCAAATTGACTACAGAGAGTTTTTTGTTGCCATTTAATATTGGGTCAAGGCATGACAGGTGGAATAAGAATGGTGTGTTATCTTTGGCGGATGGCTTCGCCCAAGTGTACAGCGTTGACACGCTCTCTTCCGCCATGGTCTTTTTCAAACCGGTTTCTAATATGTATGCTACCTTCTGCGAAGTACCATTTTGGCACCCACTTTCCTGACAGTAAGGGTAGGTTTGCAGGTGTGAACATGGCATTTGGGGTCATTGGGTGATCGACAATGCCCTCCATCTGATCTCTTGATTCCAGCAACAAATGACAAAAAAGAACGGTTCAGGATTCTGCAATGTTCTGTTAACCAATATGCATATAGTATGGCATATGGGAACCGGACGTTACACTTGTTATTTCCTCTACACAGTCATGCTATTTATAGATATCATTCGACAGTGAAATTGATAGGGGCAAAGCTTTCTCAGCATTGTATGCATCCAGGACTGAAAACAATTTAAACTTAAATAAACATTGTAAACACTGTGGTGATGATTCAAAACACTGGGGCTCATTACAAGTCCGGCAGTTTACCAGCAAATGGCCCCTACCATTACATGCACCTGATATCCCGGTATTACTGGGAAATTCCATGTGTTGGCATAAAAATCCCCATTCCATGGAACCCCATAGGACTCAGTATTGGCAGCAGCTTTTTTGCTGGTGGGAGCCTGATTTACCGGCAGGTCAGGCCTGGATGTAGATCTGTGGCCCCCACCGGCAAACTTATGTTTCCCCAGTACAGTAAAAATGCCCATGCTGGAATTACCAGCAATTATACCGGCAATTATACCAGCATTCTGACCGTACCGGGGGAAACTGTAACGAGACCCAGTGACTGAGGACTGGCTTAGCTCACATCAATTTATATGGTGTGTGATAACCTCTCTAGAAACCAGGAGACAGCAGACTGCGAATGAACAGCAGACCATTATCGTCTCATTAAACAAGGACTAGCCACACAGAGCATGTCAGTGAAGTAGGGAAGAGGCTTCAGCAAATGAAGAACATGGAAAATACATTGTTGCAGGGAACCATTCAAGCAGATTGCTTGGCTCCCTTGTGGGATCAAGCAGTCTGCTGATGAGAAAAGTATGGGAGGGGACAATAATAAGGATGATACTAACCTTATTAAATTTTCCTGGCAATCCAGTTGTTCTTAGAAGAGAAGTGGCATATGGCTTCAAATGTACAAATTCTCGGTATGAGCGGGCACTGCTATAGGTAGGTTCAGTATTCTCAATAGTTAATTGGTTATTGTTGCAAAATACATCCAGTGGTTATACCCCACCCCCGTAATTACATTTTTGATATGCCAAATAGTTAAAAAGAGACACAACGTCAAATAAATGTCAGTGATCACATCGACAATGAGATGATATTCTTGTGTAGTGGGACAATGGAAAAGGGAAGGAAAAGAAAAGGGAGAAAAAATGAACAGACGGGAATTAGGAAATAAACCGTACCAATTTCGGTGCTGTAACTGACTGGACATTAAATGCACCACAAATGTGGCTAATTATTCTCAATAACGCATATTGTGCAAAATTCCATCTACCTGGCACATAGAATACGCGTGGTGGTCAGGGTGTCTCAACATGTCACAATTATCATGGCTTCTAATGTCTATCCCCATGCTTTGGAAAACAGGTATTTCCTCTTATAAAGAATGCCAGCACTTACCATTTAGAAAACAGTCAAATGCAATGACATTTTAGAGAAACCACTCGTTATAAATGTCTCTGATAAATATTACGTATCTAATATAAATACTGTTCACCTTTTAGAAAATCAGGTGCTTTCACGGCAGCAAAATGTAGCAGCACCATTTCAACAGTTCTGCAGTTGTTCAATGCCTTTTGTCGGGAACATCTGCATGCTTAAACCAAATGAAATTATATTATATAATATGATGACTTGTGACAGAATGATGAGTTTCACTGTATTTCACAACAGTATTTATATAGTTTTTAATTTAAAATATTTTTTATCATTTAAAGTGTGGACCTATCGCGAGAGCAGCAGAGTGCTGTACAGGTTGTGGGTAGCCAGCGTTTGGGCTGGCATCTTTTAACAGTAGCTGTGACAAATCAACTTCCAGGGTATCAGTCCTCCAGGGATGAATATCGGTTTCTAAACCATCAATCAGCCCCACACCTCTAGTACACCAGAAGGGATCTGATCAGATTGGAAACGCAAGCAAAATGTCAACTTCCTTCTCCAATTTTGGTAAAGTGGACATAATGGCAGGCTTATCTTCACAAAGTTGTGGATCGTTGGATCGTTGGTTAGTGCAACATCGCGAAAATAAAATTATTACCCAATGATAAAAGGGATGAGCATTCCGGTCGTCCTTCCTTGATCAACTCGAGTTAGCTGATTAGAGCTTATCTTTATGGGATATCCTGTAATTGTATGTTAAAGATGTATGCATCTCCAGGGAAAATGGCATATTACTAATAATCCATTGGAATCTTGATAGATTGGATATGGAACTGAAAGAGCGCATACTGTTGGTCTTTTGTAGAGGTTCTAATGCCCTCAGTGGATGCAGTCCAAGTTTGTTGATTTTCGGGACGCTGCTCTGAGATTTGGTCAAATGTGGCACCAGAAGGTGATAGAGAAGACAAAAACTGTCCCAGTCTGAAATGATGAAAATTAAATGAGCCTCCACACTAGACCAGCCACAGAAGATGAGATTCAAAGATTCATTGACACTATCCTTAGATGTCGAATTTGTATAAGAATATTCTGACCTTCTGACCAATTGCTGGCCATGTACGTAGAGTCCCTGGCCCTAAGCAAATACCCCAAATCCACTTGTGTGGCTCTAGTGATGGTATTGATTGAACTCCATAAACCTCCTTGCTGCTGCTCCTCATACTGTCCACTGTTCCTCATGAATACCGACAATAGGACTATGTAGAAATAACTTGTCAATGATCTTTACATTCGGTCCCATCTTTAATAAGGAATAATGAGACTGGCTTTGTACGTGAGTGATCTAGCAAAATTATCCACTACATCCATTTGCATTGATTCTTCAAGGTTCTTCGGGTTGGGTGACTACTTCGTGCCACCAGTGAACTTGTATATTTTCAAAATGTGGCCAGAGTTAAATCAAACAGGATAATATCCCCTCCTTGGTTAACTGCAGTTCCAGTCAAGGACACTCTCTCCCCCCTCAATTTTTGACCTTTCTATAGAATCCCCGGCATGCCTACTTAGGGAGAAAAGAAAATTGACAGAGGGATACAGGAATACTCAAAAAAGCACCCAATTGTTCTTTATGCTGATGACATGTACTATAAATATATCCTTTCCATACAGAATTCCCCCCACACCATGGTGGACCTTATCTGCACCTTTGAAAACGGATGGATTACTTATAATTTGGTATATATGAACATTTCCCCTTATGCCAGTAGATGAAAATGTAAGTTACTATCTAGGCTTTAAGTTGCATCAAAAGTCGTATACTTGGGAGTCGATATCAAGCACATTTCTAACAAGGTGTATCAAGATAACTATGTTAAAACCTTGCATGTACATACTCTATCCCTGATGACACAGATTTTGATAATCAATATAGTCCATCACTATTTTTTTAAATATGCTTATTGTCCCACCTGCTTCTTTTTTCAATTGACTGAAACAACTTCTGGTCAAATGATTAGGGGCAGTCAAGCATCCTCGAGTTGCATTTGGCTCTTTGAAGGTCTGATGTTCGCTGTGTGGTCTCTCATTCACTGATATACATTTGTACGACCAGTCTTCCGTGCCAAATACATAGTGATTGTACTCTAATGCCCATAGTTCCCTTTATATCTCTGCTGAAAATGCAGTTGAACATCCGGCACAGCAAGGCATCCTTTGTTTGGTTCTACACTGCGCCAAGAATAAGATTTAACCACACAACATTGAAGGCGATGCAAAGACTGATAGATTTCACAGAGAAAACCTTCCCCTAGTCCTTCAATATCTCCCATTTTTTCTTCTGTTTTTATTGCACAGATTACCAAATTAAACACTGGGATGTGACATGGCATACAAGGTTTTTCAAAGCCTTGTGCAGTCTGCATATTCTGACAGATGTTTAACTATAGATAGGTCTTTCATAACCCTGAGAAAGCTCAATGAGAGATAGGTGGTCGATCCACTCACAATCTTTCTACATTTTTTATTTTATGACATGGTGAGGCCAGGGTAGCCTGAACTTTTTTTAAATTTTTTGTAAGAATTTCTGTTTTTGAAATTGAGATCTGCTAATAGGAGCCCATTTTCATAATGGCACATGACACCTTCATAGTAAACTAATGTGCCTTTGATGTGACCCTCTCCGGACATCTACAGGAACTGTCCTGCAGAAGGGTGTTGTCAAAGGACATATCTGCATTCCTGACAGCTGTTGGAACTTAATGACAGCTGTTGGAACTTAAACTTCCAACGGGCAGAGGTGGCAACTGAATCAGTCCAAAATATATTGATTATATACACTAGTCAGCCTGGTGGCATGTTAAACTGTAAATATGAGCCATGTCTGGTTAAGACATAGTGGCTGCTGGATCACTTAATTATACAGCCACAGCATGTGTATGTCATCTTAGTGTATTAGCTGTCTGTTCTGCATGTCTCCACAACAACCATGGAGGACCCTGCCATGGAATATGCTTCTCTGATCCAGCTGGGGAAGGTCATCACCTTCCTACAGTACACAGAAAGCCTCCTCTGGTGATTCTGGGGGAACTACTGCTTCAAAGAAAGTCCTAAAACAACAAAGACACTCTCACACCAGGGTGCTGATTACTGGAGTCCCTTTGAAGTAGGCAGACATGAGAATGGGGTGGAAGTAGAGTAGCTCATAGGATATCTTGAGGCCAAGAGAGGATTTCCATTATTCAGGCATCTGCTGGGCTCCCTACACTTCCTGTCCCCTCCCCAATTCATGAAGACAAAGCATGTTGATTAGGACATCAGAAGCCAATGGAGACATGTTAATGCAGCCTGGATTGGGCCCATGACATCAGGCTTCCTTTCAACCAATCCACTGGAGTAGATTGCCTTTGTAAGTGGAGGAATCCTACCATTTGTTGATTTATCTTTGATCTTCAAGGCAAGACTATTCACTCTGAACTACTTTCGTTATACAGTCTGTTCCAACGTCCTCTACCATACAGGTGAAGACAGAAGGCTCCAAGTAGGAAAAAGACTCTTCTTCCTACTCACTTCAAGGGCACATTTGGGGTGACACTCCTGTGGACCAAGGCTTCTCTGCTGGCTGTGCACCGGTACCAAGATCCTGCTTATTCGAGGTGAAGTTCCTTTGGTAGGTTCCAGATGTTCTTTTCCTGGATTAAAGTATGAAGGAAAGGATTCACCTTGTCTCTGGAGAGCCTGTATTGGGTCTCCCAGCAACCTAGAAGTCCAGAAGCTGCTCAGAACCCTGTTTACCACCTCACAACATTTTCAAGCTGTCTCAACCTCGCTCTACTCCCTTTGTGCAACTTCAGGACCTGGGGTACCACTTTAGGCACTCTATGACGTCTATGCACTTTGAATCACATACCGTCTTCTTTGAGCTGTCTCGATGCCCACTCGACCCAGTGAAGCACATTACGACTGTGATGCGACCTGCGGCTTGCTGCTGTGGAAGCACTTGGCTCGCCACATCCTGAGTGCCGACTTGACCCAACAGAAGCATCTCACATTAGCTGAAATTCCTACTCGACCCTCTGGAACATATCAATTGACCCACCTTGATTCAGCAGATGCCTTGTTTCAACCTGACTCGAACTGTTGGGGCCCATGGACTTGACCTGTCTTGAGTGCCGGGGAGGGGGAAGGGGAAAAGTGCCAGGGTAAGGGGGGGGAGAGCTGTTCATGGGATCAAATCAATACCAAGAAGTGCGAACAGCAGGTGGCAGGTGCAAGGGTAAGTGCAGACAGTAGGTGTCCAAAAGTGCAGGTAGGGGCACTGTAGGGTTACAGATACAGACCCAAGTGCAAGGGTTGCCAAGAGGCAGTGTATGTGTGCAACTGGGCAGGTAGGGACCTGGGCCCGTAATCGGAGGGTAACCAGGTGACCAGTGCAGTATCAGACAGGAAATCAGCAGGGGAGAGGAAGGGAGAAGGCAGAAGCAAAGAGGAAGGTCTTGAGGTGCTTCCGGAACTGGAGATGGTTCTCCTTGAGTTTCAGAGAGGCAGGGAGGCTGTTCCAGAGGGAGGCCCCACCCAAAGAAAGAGATCTACCACCAACTTGCTGCTTGGAGAAGCGACTGGCCCTGAGGGAGTTGGAGGTGGAGGAGCGAAGAGCTCGAGTAGGAAGATATTTATTACCAGAGAGTTGGAGGTATTGACCACCGAGGCCCCAGAAGGCCTTGTGGTCAATGCAGAGGGTCTTGAACTTAATCCTTGCAGCCACTGGGAGCCAATACAGAGATAGGATTCCTGGGCTTTAGCACCCAAGACAAGAAATAAAGCTATGTGCATTGGTATTGTCCCACTGGTCCTCCCTAGTGACTATAAAGACCACATTCTTTGCCTTTCCAAGTCATTTCCAAGGACTTTTGACATTTGCTGCTTAAATCAATTGCCACCCCTGTTTACACTCAGAATGTCCCTTTACCAAAGTTTGCACTCTCTGTGTTTCCTTACTTTTGTCCCCATGGATACTCCAAGTAGAATACATCAGTTACTGAAGTCGAACAGTTTTTCTGATACATTAGATTAAAAACATATTTTATGAATGTTGAGAAGGAGGTTAATAAGGATATTGCTGGATTGAGACCAACTTCCAAGTTCACCTCAGACACATTTGAGATGCCACATGAACTTCTCGTTTGTGATATTAGAAGTAGAGAAAATATTGTGCATGAAATCTAGATCTGACAAAGTGAATTTAAAACGGTTCTGAGTTTGAAGCAATCAAATCTTTGAAAAATGACCTCTCAATTATTATTAAGGCTGCTAACTAGGGCGTTGGCATTGTAATTTCAGATGCAGACAATTATGACTCTGAGGTACTTCCGGGTCATTATTCCAATTTAGGACTAATCCAATTAGGAGGAAGGATAGCTCAGGGGGCAATGTGTTTGTCTTGAAAACAAGACAACTCAGCGCAACACAGGTACGAATCCCGATCCCGGGCTTTGAAACCACTCGCTGGTATTAAGCGCGTTATAAATGAAAAATAAAATAAATAGAAATAAATAAAAAAGGCAAAGACCTTTTGGATTTCGCACTACAAAGAGGTCTACCATCTAAAAAAAGAACACAAATGCATTAACTTATCAATGGGAGGATCCTTAAATTCTATATCCTTCCTAAGATCCATAACAACAAATCTACCAGGGGGTTCCATGTTGGGGTGTGGGTACATCTTCCAACTGTTAGCTCAATATGTGGATTGTTTTCAATAAATCAATGGCAACAACCACATGCACCTATCTTAAAGACATGCGATGTTAAAAATTTAGTTGAAGATTCTTCATTCAATTTAAGCAAACTCATTTTGGTGACTTTAGACATTGAGGGCCTAATTCACAGAAATACAAAAAAGGTAGCAGGCGTCCCTCTCTTGAAGGAACAGGGCATGATAACCTGTTCAGTGGTTATTAACCGCTTCACCTCACTGATGATGCCCAACAAGGCTGAAACACGTGTATGGGGTTGCTGATGGTACTCTTGTTCAGAGAGGAATTGCCATAGCATTTCGGTGCTGGACTGCCCTTGTGGGCGGGACAAAGACTGATATGCAAATGGATATTTCCCATCTGTGAAGGTACAGTGAGCAAAAAGCAATGGCTGCGAACTCTCAATGTGGTTAATAACCATTGAACAGGTTATCATGCCTTGTTCTTTCGAGAGAGGGGCGCCTGCTACCTTTTTTGTATTCCTAATTCACAGAAGGTTTAGCGTGGTGCAAAGTGACTTCGCACTGCAGAAATACACTTTGCACCGCGCTAATCGTTCCTGAATACAAACATACCTCAAGATAAGGCATTAATGGTATTAAGAGAGGCACTTGACACTAGATGAGAACCACATGATGTTCCGATGGATTTCATATTAAACTGCGCTGCATTTGTTTAGAACAACAGATTTTCCGTGTTTAAACATAATTATTATACTCAAAATAAGGGCACTACCATGGACTATTGTTCTGCACCGAATCTGGCCATTTTATATATCGTGGTCTTTATGGAAACATACATTTTATCAGCAGTTACTGGTTTTCAAACAATCCATTTCTCTTGGCAAGCAATATATCAGTGATACTCTCATACACTGGCAGGGCACTGCATTCAGTTACAAGAGCATTACTTACTTGGATTTGGTCCTTTCACACAAAGAAGGAGAACTAGAAGTAGATTAATCTCGGAAGCCTAACGATAGAAATACTATACTTCCACTTTCTAGTCATCAAGCAAAGGCACCTTTTATGTCATTTTCTGTATGGAATGTTCCTTCGAATTTGTTGGGCTTGTACGAGGACAACACAATTTAACAATATTCTAAAAATAGGTCTTTGAATCGAGGCTATCCATACAAACTCATTTGACATAGTAGATAAAGAGCATGACATGCTTAGCAGGAAAATGTGTTACTTATTCAAGATCAAACAAAAACGAATGCTAACCAACTAAATAATGCTATCTAACCGGCACTTGTTTAGTGTTTAGTACATAAACCGTACTACTCTGTGTTCCTTCAAAGTTTTTTTTCACTTTACGTTTCAGGGAGAAATTTGCGTTCAACAACAGCCGGTTACTTGGTTCTGAAGTTCAGATATGCCAAACGGGGCAGTTTTTGGTAATGGCAGCTAAATTATGGAACACCTTGCCTTAAGGGTTATGACTTACAGTAAATCATGCAGCATTTCGGCCTACATAAATCTTGCTGTTCCCCCGTAAACGGTTTGATCTGCTTTTGTTTAGGTTTTCTGTTTAGCGCTTTGATGCCGGTTCTGGTGATTCCGTGCTTTTCAAGAATTATACCATACCATACCAGGGCTTCATGTACTGTAAATAAATAGAAATTGTCTATTTTGTTCATGTGGAATGCCCCACAATTTAAGGGCCATGTCCCCTGTGGAGATTATATGGCATGTGCATTTCATCAAAGATCAACTAACTTTAGTCATGAAGGAACAATCTGGGAACTAGAACACACACAAACAACAAACCATCACAATGTTTGTGTTCGAATTAACGATCATTGTTTGAAAATTCGATCAAATAATTTGAATGTTCCTTTAGTTTCACACCATTTAGAATATGGACAGAGAACAGAGGATATTTTGGATTGCTGTTGAAAGAATTACAGCTTCAATGGTTGAAGATACATCAAGTAAACTAAGTTATAAAGAGCAAAAACAGCAACTGTGGATGCATTTCAAAACATTTGAGCGAGGTCTCGATAAACTGGAAGAATGTGTTGCGCTAAAATAAGTTGTTATTCATAATATGCCATCATAATTTATGGGTATGATCCAATATTGCGTTGGACCCTTTGTATCCAACATTGCATTGTACCCGTGTAAGATTTGCATTTTTGGCCATACAAAAAGTATTTACCCACAAAATAGTGTTTTAGTGCTGTGTTGATAGCATTGATTATTTCAAATTTGGACTCTTACAATTTAAAAAAAAAGTTTGTCTTTCTTTTAGAGACTAACAAACATTAATAATGAGCTGCATTAGTTGAATATTGTTATAAAATGGCTGCCAAGATAAACATGAATTCTTTCCCTAATTTTGATTCTACTTTGTGTCACTTGAGTTTCAGTCTCCATGAATGAGGAAGAACAAAACTACTAATTCTTGCTAAAGCAGTTGCTAGTGTACCATCTGCTGTGCCAGTGCTTGGACAAACTGGGATATTCTGTCAGAGAGTACAGAAATTATTTTCTCAATCCTTCAAAAAATAAATGGAAGCCGTTGTTAGACAAGATTTCTCTTTTGCAACTTTCCCTCCATAGTTTCTATGGACCACCAATCTTTTAGTTTTGTTTTTGAACCTGTTCTGCCTTTCTGAAGGGAAGTACAGCCTTCAGCTTCACTTCTCCTGCCTTTTGCTCATTTGTTATTGGGAAACTGATCGGTCCTTCGGACTATCAAGATTGGGAAACAATGTTTCCCTTTTTATCTTTTACATTTTTGTTACTTTTTAACAGAGCCCACAGCATCTTACAATGCAGTGCAATGGGGATACTTGTGTATCACCCTACCCTTTTACACTTGGGATTTTAATTACTTTTATATGTTCCTAAAGACAAGCAATTGGGTGTAGCAATTATATTTGTAAATGTTTTGTGTTATTTCTAGAGTGCACATTTGTGTTTACCGTGTGTCTAGTGTCCTAAAATGCCCATGCCATGAGATTTCCGCTGGTTCTTTGGCCATACTGTAGTTTGGCCTTCTTCCTGCCTTGCCAGGTCAGGGAATCCTGCATAGGGTCATACCCATTCTCGAGTAAGCTGCAGCTTTCACAGGTTAGTGATCCCTTTGTGTATATGGCCACCGAGGGGGGTGGTGGAACTGCATGGTCACACTCCATATCTGTGGTGCCAATAAAACAGGGTGTGGGGCATGAATGAAACCAGTAGGTGTCCCTGATCGGAGAACTCTTGGCTGTTTGAACGCTGCCGATCCTTACCATTGGTGGGCTTGGATTTGCTTACAGGCAGGATTTTGGATAAGAAGAGGACTCCTGCAGCCATTTCTTCAGATCAGCATTGGAGCCAAGAATCCCCATAGAAGAATAGCCGACTGAAGATCCAACGGAAGAGGCCCAGCATCTCTTCCTGCATCTGGGCTGGTGAAGCCATGTGGGATTTCCTGATCTGTGAAGGCACTTTCCAGTGCTTAACACCTGGACTGGTGGGACCAACCAGTCTCAACGTGTTCTTGAGGACCCCGCCATCCTCAGCCTTTGGAAGTGCCCTTGTATCATCCGGTGGACTGTCCATTTTTCCAGTGGTCTACCTAGGTAGAACTGTTGCCGTTCCTCATTTTCCAGCTGGAGCTTTGGTAGTCACCAACTTGTGGTATAAGTCACCTTCCTGCCGAATTTCAGCCTCCCATCCTCAAGGGATCCTGTCCCAGAAGGACTTCGACAGCAAGGATGCCTGCTGTCGTCTTTGTGAAGTGGCTGTCGTTAGAACTCAACCCCCATCCTCTGAGATGTCCTGAAGAGGGCTGTGTCAGCGAATCTTGCATTTCTCCATCGCCAAGGGTTGCATTCTGCTCCTGAACCCGTCACAAAGACTTTGCACCTGCAGCTCCTGGGCATCTCTCTCTGGAACCAATGGTGAAAAATACAACCTCCAGCAACCCCCAGTCAAGCCATCAAGTCATCTGGGAAAATCAGAGTCAGGGCGGTAAGTAAATGCAGCGCATGTTCCCCCCTGTGCCCCATGAGATACAATTGCGAACAAGTCCTTTGTCTCCATTGTGATTAATCCTGCAGATCCCTCACTAAACCCCTGCCTAAAGTCTCCTCCCAGGTGGCCGGGGAAAGGCAGACGCTTCCTGATCCTGACCTTGGGGGTGGTGTACTGCAGGAGGATCACCTGGAAGGGGACAAGGCTCAGTGTAGTGGTGAGATCCCGTGGGATGAGACATGGTATTTTGTCTTTAAAAGGGAATGAACATTTGCAGGTACCAAGTCATGTAATGGCTTATTGTCTTTATGATGTAGCTGAACCACACATAAAATCTTTGGATGTGGGTAAAGCTGATATGAAATCTTTAAACATCCTAAGAAAGGAAAACCCATTTGAGATCTCTAAGGTTACAAATCCCCCTTACTTGCAGAAGTACAGTGGAAGGAAATCTGAAAATAATGGCTTAAAAGAACTGCCCTTTCCTTCCCAAGGAAACTCTTGTGATTTTGTATATGCATTTAAGAGGAGTAAATCTGTGTTTAAAAATCAAAAGCTGCCTAGAAAACCTAATTCTGTTGGTTGGGACTACAAGTCCCATAACCCCCAAAGTACTGGGACGAGGAAGAGGGCTCAAGAGTAATGTTGCAGAAGTAGACAGCTTGTTAAGCATAATGACCAACACCTGAGGGAAGCAGAGAGCCTTAAAAGACCCTTTCAGGTGCAGGCCCTTTGATGGAGATGGAGATGTGGCTTGAATAGTCGCAGCGGTAGCAGCAGCAGAGCAAGAGCACAATGTTGGAAATCCAAGCAGAAGTGGGTGGAAGGAAGGGGCGCCGGGACTTCGACCAAGCAGATTCCAGTTGCCTGTCCTGAGAGGGTCCTGTTCCCCCTAAATCTGAAGTGCAGAGGTTGCCTAGCGGAAAGCGTGAAGGAAGACAGCTTTGCGCCATGTGAACCTAATTGCAGAGATTGCGCAGCAACAAGTGTGTTGGAGACGGTGGCTGAGAGTTGGTGTACAGCCGAAGGTCCCAGGAGCCAAAGGAGCTCCATGACTGCATGGCGGGAATGAAGACACCTTCAACGAGGAAGGGTGTGTGTCCAAACAAAGCCAGAAGCAGTTCAAGTCCTGAAAAGACACGCAAAGGGAGCAAGACAGAAGCCGGTGAATGTTACCGAGTGTTCTGATCCCTTGCGCGAACAAATGCAGGCAACTGTATTCAAGCAGAATCACTTGCTGTGCTGGCCGTTGATTGTTGGACAATGGCAAGTTACAAAAGTAGCACTCGCGTATGAGTGAACTACTTGAATAGCACTCGCATAAGAGTAAAACACTCAGAACCAGATTAGTAGAATATTTAAACTTTGAAAGCAGATGAAAGACTGGTCACGTGTGGTTAAAATTATTCAAAGGTAAAGGTTAACCAAAGAGTCAATTGTGAAGCAGTTGAAGATAATGTAGCACTCAAGTTAAGTGACTGAACAATGATTGTCAGTCTGAGGAAACAAGCATTACCTAAACCAAGAGTGAAACAAGCATTGCCCAGCCCAAGAGTCAAACAAGTATTTCCTATAGCCAAGAGGGATACAAGTGTTGCCAAAGCTAAGCATTGTACAAGCATTGTCTTCAGTCAAAAGAAACAAGCATACAGTTAAGCTGATTTGATGGACAGGAAGTGAAGCGACGAATGAAAGGTTATAAAAAGGTGAAGCTTGCTGATTGTAGTTCCCTAAAAACCTGGTATAACTCACATTGCCTAAGCCACAAGGAAGAAAGGTAGAATCACATCCATGAGGGATTTTTTGGTTGTTAATGTGGCAGAAAGACAAGAGTAGCAAATAGACTACCCTTTTGACAAAGTGAATGTTCAAAAGAAGAGTTCCTTGCTTTCTTGAAAGTGTTAAGGGCACTAAAAGCGAATCTTGTCTATTCTGAAAAGTTGTTCAAAGTCACAAAGGTACAGATGCTGAAGCTGTGGTGAATATTGATGTGGCAGAAAGACAAATGGCAAAGAGGCTGCCCTTCTGAAAGGTGAATGTTCAGAGGAAGAGTGACCTGCCTACCCAAAGGTGTTGAGGAGCACTGATGTGCACATTGTCTTTTCTGAAAAAACGGCTACAAATTACAAAATTGCAAAACTGTTCTAGCTGTGGTACCACTTTGGGTTGTCAGTAGATTTAAGACTTCAGAAGCATAGTTGAACATGGTACACTATTGGGCTGGCGAATAGACTTGCATGGTGTACCCTTGCAGAAGTTAACCTGGTATGAGTGTTACCCCGGTAGAAGCAGAGGTGCTGTGAAGTCATCCTGACAAAGGTATAAACTGTGAATGAAGATATTACACAGAGAATTGAGAAATGCTAACAAGAAGCTGTATTTCTGTAACCTTGCCAGCCAGTAGTTGTGATTCTTTGAATCTGACAAGGAGATGTGTTTCTTCTTTGATATTCATAAGTTGAGGTAAAGAATCTTTACTCAGAACACCATTGATGCTATTTGATAAAGTGGAAATCATTGTTCGAGGAAGAAGAGAAATCTTTCTGTCGGTTGAACATTGGTTAATAGAACTTTCCTTTGACAAAGTGAAGGGGCTGAGTACCGAGTTTGAACTTTTTTGCAAACCTGGATTTTCTTGTTTCATTTTATTGAACATTGAAACTGAATCTAACTTGAAACCTGGGGAGGGGGAGTTCACCCAAGTTATAAAAAGAGTCTGTGAATAATTAGATATACCATTGTTGATATTGTTGTGAATTGCCATAGATCTTCTTTTTTATTGTATGTTGAAGTGTGAGGGCAAGATATCCTTTCTTATAGTGTTTTCCTTTAGTTTTCATAGGCAGGGAAATAGTTGGCAGGGTAGGGATAATGAGGCGTTTGCTGAAACATATACATTCTGGGGAGAAGCATTGTGGCTCCAGTGATGTTTGGGCAGAAGGCCCTATTCTTCTTAAGGATTGAACTGCTGAAGTTATGGAATATCATTTGTGACTTGGTTCCATCTTTACTGCATCACTTTCCATACCTCCTTTAAGTGATTGAATGCATTTTAAGAGCATATGTGAGCGTATATGTTTATTGTGGCGCGTTGTGCGATTTTTATCACCTGCTTGCTAGAATAAATGGTGTATTTGTATACATTGCTGTCTACATTGAATTATTGTGTGCTTCACTGTGTGGACTCATTGTGGACCTCTGACCCCACTCACCATCTCCTGACAATAGCCTTGACCGCTCTCCATGTTTACCTTGATTGTGTTTTGGCTAACCCCTCAAAGTTCCCCTGTTAACTATAACTAGGGTGGCCTCCTAAAACCTGTCCATCATGCCATATTCTAGAAATCCATTTTAAAATCCAGTGTTGGAAAATATGCAACAGAGCTCAAATTAAACCTGAATACCAATAAAGGTATATTATATGTAACTGTGTTGTTTAATACTCTGTATACTGCAAATACAAAAATATTTTGTTGCCATAAACACTTGAAAATCAGTCCGGTTTGGAAATAAGTGTTCTAATAGCTGTGTGCTATCTGTCATGGTGATCACTTGCCCTCGGCAAGGATAGCTTATTTATTTTCCGTTATTGCCTCCAAAAAGATAGAAAGTTCATTTTCCAGTTAAAAGTAAGTACATGATTTCATTCATAATACGTCCTGCATTATTGAGGGAGGAGTAGATAATGCAATTAATACATAGATGCATTATTTTTTAAGCTGTGTTACCCTGGCTATCCCTCCCTTACCTAAATGGAGGCCACTGAATGCTTATCCTTTTGGGTTGCCTAACCATCCGCTATTATTTCTGCTTCTGGTTTATCAGAGAGAGTTACGTGTAACTCATTTATGTTTGTGTTCCAATTTCTAAAAAAAAAAACATTTATTTGTAGTAAAAGATAAAAAGGCCTAAGAAACAGATTCATCACTTAGTCACAAAAGAAAACAACATAAACATTCAAAGTGTTTTAGCAACAAAAAAGCTAAATACAACACAGAGTTTGTGCAGCGAAAAACTTATTCACATACAGAAATGAGTGATGGCTGGGGTTTAGTATAATAGGATCTACGTGGTTTGTCAGGATAAGCATTAAGTGGCCTCCATTTAAGTAAGGGAGGGGTAGCTCACTCGTGTTCAAACACTTCCACACTTGAACCTGGCCCCGCAACACACAATACATTTGTGGAAGTACCCAATAGATGATCGGCTGTTTTACCCTGACAAAGACGTGGCATTAATCACCCGAATAAATTGAAATTGGTGGTTGTAAGAGAAGGGCTTTACAGGAGAAGTTGGCGACTGGATGGTCATTAGCATGTGCAAGCCAAACAGCTATTTGTGACTGGATGAAATGCTAGATGATTACCCAAAGACATAATGAGATTAACATGGCATTATACATCGAAGGGATGAGTTTTATTCAAACAGAGGCACTTGGAAGACAGACAGGTTATGTTTCGGACTGTATGATATATGAGAAGTGTATATGATGGATGCATTGTATATTAAATGAAATTCACACAAATATGTGTACAAATAGAATACAGATTCTATTCATGTCTTTGTCATTTACATGTTTGTCTATGTAATGCAATTATTTTATGGTTTTTGTATTTATGTATAAGTCTGCTTGAGGAGATTAGCAGGAATAGCACTGCCGCGTGTTAGAGATGGTGTATGATACATTCTCTTGTTTAATAAAATAATTGACATTTTGCATGTGATGGATACCAGCATTGTTCTGTAGATACTGTCATGTTGGTCCATGCCAGAGCTCCTCCTGCCAGAAGTTGCAAAATCCCTGAAAGGCATCATAAAGTAGTGTTAAATCATGCGTAATAGTTGTATGCCTTGTTTGAAATCTCTTTGAGTACCGGGGGTTTTAAAAATAAACAAATAAACCCCTCTGTGGTAAACCGCATCTGCCATCATTTTTTAATTTGCCTTACCATTGATGTACACTATATTTGAAATTATGTTTTGTCTGTTCCTACGAGTCCAGCATTTATTGACATTATTTGCCACCTCGTGGCCTGAAGGCCTATGGATCCCCCCTCTGCCACCAACTATTGAAGGTAAGCCATCTGGGCTATTATGGAGACAGATCGTGATGCGCACTGGGCACCTGCTCGGAATCCTTTTGTGTACTCGACATCTCCGCCTTTCCATTGCAATCAAAGAATATTTCCACCTGCATTTGCATTCTACTGCACCCTGCTGCATTGCAAGACTGGTGTTCAGAACACCATGTTCTTTCCCCATACCAGGCCTCTTCCAACATGGCCGACGCGTTTTCCAGAAGAGCTGGTGTGCCTGGCCCTGAGCCTGCTTGCCTTGGATTGGTCCCTTCTACAGCCACCTTGACCAATCGAGCCAGCCGGCAGGCGAATGCCGGCCCGCTTCCAAGGCCCACGATTAATGCCTTTCTGTGTCTGCCTCTCCCCCTCACTTCCCGTTTTCCCTGATGCTGGATGGGCTGGAGGCATATGGATCCCCCCTTCTGCCACCAACTCTTGAAGGTAAGCCCGCTGGGCTATTATGCGGACAGATCGCAATGCACACTTTTGCGCCTACTTGAAATCCTTTTGTGTGCATGACATCTCTGCCTTTCCATTTCAATCAAAGAATATTTCCACCTGCATTTGCATTCAACTGCACCCTGCTGCATTGCAAGACTGGTGTTCAGAACACCATGTTCTTTCCCCATACCAGGCCTCTTCCAACATGGCCGATGCCGTTTTCCAGCAGAGCTGGAGTGCTTGGCCCTGAGCCTTTTCGCCTGGGATTCGTATCTTCTACAGTCATCTTGACCAGTCAGGCGAGTCGGCAGGCGAATGCCGGCCTGCCTCCAAGGCCCACGATCTAGGCCCTTCTGTGTCTGCCTCCCCCCTCACTTCCCATTTTCCCTGATGCTGGATGGGCTCCTCTCCCACCTCGTGGCATGGAGGCCTATGGATCCCCCCTGCCACCAACTCTTGAAGGTAAGTCCTGTGGGCTATTATGGAGACAGATCGCAATGCACACTGGGTGCCTGCTCGAAATCCTTTTGTGTGCTCGGCATCTCCCCCTTTCATTGCAATCAAAGAATATTTCCACCTGCATTTGCATTCTACTGCGCCCTGCTGCATTGGGAGACTAGTGTTGTGAACACCACGTTCTTTCCCCATACCAGGCCTCTTCCAAAATGGCTGATGCTGTTTTCCAGCAGAGCTGGTGTGCCTGGCCCGGAGCCTGAGCGCCTGGGGTTTGGTCCCTTCTGCAATCAACTTGCCAAATCAGGCAATCCTACAGGCGCATGCCTGCCCTCCTCCAATGCCCACTGTGTCTGCCTCTCTCCCTCACTTCCCATTTTCCCTGTTGCTGGATAGGCTCCTCTCCCACCTTAAGGCCTCGAGGCCCATGGATCACCCCTCTCCCACCAACTCTTGAAGGTAAGCCCCCTGGGCTGTTATGAGGACAGATTGTGATGCACACTTTGAGCCTGCTTGAAATCCTTTGGTGTGCTCGACATCTCCGCCTTTCCATTGCAATCACAGAATATTTCCAGCTGCATTTGGATTCTACTGCACCCTGCTGCTTTGCGAGACTGGTGTTCAGAACACATGTTCTTTCCCCATACCAGGCCTCATTCAACATGGCCAACTCCGTTTCCCAGCAGAACTGGTGTGCCTGAGCCTGATCGCCTGGGATTGGTACCTTCGAAGCCGACGGGCGAATGCCGGCCCGGTTGCAAGGCCCACAATCTAGGCCTCAGTCAGTCCCTGTCCGGGCATGGCTTTTCTGGTTGGGCTCCCCCTAATTATCTTTCTCCGCTTCCCAGTACTTCCCTGCTAAAACACTTGGTCTTGTGGTTGTTGGAGACATCCCTCGCCTAGCCAGGATTCATGGCACACCTGCAGTCCTCCTTGTGAGTAGGCAGCACATCTCTCCATGCATCACCAAGACTTTGATCTGCAGCCACTGTTGATTCATGTGTATTTAGTGTGCTTGTTTGAAATCGAATTTAGGTGTTTAAACATCACAGCCACTGTTGACTTGTGTGTTTTTAGTGTGCCCTGCCTGAAATCGAATTTAGGTGTTTTAACATCACAGCAACTGTTGATTCATATGTTTTTATGTGCATTGCCTGAAATCGAATTTAGGGGGTTTTACATCTGCAGCCATTGTTCTGTGCCTGTTTGTGTAGAGTGCACCTCCCCTTCTCCCCCTGCCCTCATCCTCTTCTCTCCTCCTTTATGTCTTTTATACTTATTTTTGTTCTTGTGCGTTTTACCCCAACCATGCCCCTCTTCCCCTCTATCCTTCTTCATGTTTAGCTGTTGCATATTGTAACGACCGTCAGGCACATGCAATATTCCTGTCATGTAACAGTATTGTATTGCTCCTGTATTATGTTGTACCTCTAAACGCATTGCACTTGCCCATTCTGAATGTCCCAATGCTTAGTAAGAATGTTAATCCTTGTAGCCTTTGCCCTCCCTGAGTTGGAGTACTTTGAAACGCTTGTTTGTGTATAGGCGCTATATAAATGACCAATAAATAAATGAAATAAATAAATACATTTTCAACTTTTCTCTGGCATTTGGCTGGGCTCCTAAATTACATTTCCTCTAAAAATATTTTTATGCCTGTTGTTTTCAGCTCATTTATTTTTTGTCTTTTAATTAGTGCTTTATCAAATCCTACACGAGTTTAACATGTTTTATTTTCCAAATCCTATCAATATGGTGTACTAATGCCTCGTGTAGCGGATACAAACATGTCTGTGATTTGATGGTTTGGAGAAATTTACGTGGGTGCAAATGACACCAAATCTGTGTTTCCTACGGGCTTCTGATCCCAGACTTAGTAAAAAGCTTGTTTAATCTGGGTTGCGGCCACTAAGCACCTGACACGTCTGATGCCCGTGTAAATTAAGGTTTTGGCACGTGATTAGTCAAATTATAACATACTCTTGACTTTATTCTGGTTTGTTAAAACGCAGAATTCTTGAAGTTTGTTCCTGTATTAAATGTAACTTGGATAACACAGAAGGCATCCGCTCAGGATGTAATAAAGACTGAAAAACAACACGTGTTTTCCAAACTTGTTAAAAACTTTGCATCATCCTGGAAAAACCTGTTTAGTTTTATTAGCAAAACCAATTTACTAATAAACTGAACCCATTTCCAAGAAGGTTCACAGCTATCAAAATAGATGTGTTGTGGCTATGGCAAACAAATGACATTCTGTAAAAATTACTTTTCAAAACAAACTTCTGTTCACCCTGTCAGTAGCTAATGACAGGAGCGGATTCAGCCAACGTCCTTCCTTTGCTAAAACATATTAGAAAATGTGAGTCAATTGAGAACTATTGGGAAAGGTGGCTTATTTTTTAGAGATACACAATTCTGTTGCAGAATTGTGTATTTGCACAAAAGCAGGAAAAGCTATGAATCATGAAAGCGGAGACGCCATCTTGTTATACTTTTAGGAGCACCTGAAATGAACATCAAATACATAATAAATGTGTTTCCTCGTGTCTTCTTTTCTTGTTTCTTAAGGTTTGTTTTTAGAACCACATGCTACACCAGTTTTCATTTTCTGCTGCATTTACCAGTTTACTGGGTATCGTTTTTGAAAAATAAAATATGTTCTGTTGTTAAAAACATGTTATCATTATTGTAAATCCGAAAGCCACGCCACAGATTTAGGCGAGAGACTGTTCAAAGACTTTCACTTGTGCCATGGCTAAGCTCTCACAAAGGTTTACCCATCGTGTTCTTGCAGATTTATACAAATACATTCTTACAATTATCTGTAGATGGCAATTGAGCACTACTGGAGGAGCTCCAACATACTCTGAGAGAGGGTGGGGTGTGTCTGGAAAGAACCATCACTTACTAAAGTACAGTTAAAAAAAAGAATGTATGGTCCAGATAACATGCATAAACATGTATGAAAAATATATCTAACTGCCACACAAATGTAATGATCATTGTTAAAAAAGGAAAACAATGAAAAACGTGTACCAAAAATAAACTACAATACATGATCAAGATCATAAAACATACTCCATGTATGAATGGATAATGACTACATCCATTCTCTGAAAGAAAACTGAAAACAATCTAGAGGAATGTTTGTGATAAAAGAATGCCTGAATCTTTCTTCTAAAACAGGGGTCTGCAACCGCGGATCTCCATATGTTTTGGACTGTGCATCCCATGATTACTCACCATTGGCTATACTGGATAGGGCTGATGGGAGTGGTAGTCCAACACATCTCGAGAGCCAAAGGGTGCAGACCCCTGTTCTAGAGGAACGCATTGTACCCCGTTACTTCACACTGGACTGTTATACTTACTCATTTTAGTTCTAATGTTGGGTGTTGAAATTACCTGCAGTGTTTCAAGTGTGAAAACACAAGTACTTTCAGGTTCAAGATGCTGATTGGATAAGGAACTCCTGTAAAAATTGTTCACATAGTCTGTGCTATAGCCTGTACATTCAATCCATCTCCTTTTTAGGGTGTAGTTCCCTAACCTCACAGGCATTTTCTGCAGGTACTCTCAGGAACAGCTCCAAGCAGAGACAGTCCTCTACTGTTTTGGTAAAGCATCACTGGCCCTAACAAATATTTCCTGGCAGGCACACCAGGCCTTTTCAAGGAATTTAGGAAGGTGAGGGATTAAGCAAACTCAGGACAATTTAATAACCCACACCACCTGAATTATGTTTTTTTTAAAGGACAGCTCCACTTTATTATTTCCATACACAAGAATCTCACCACACACTGAGGGAGAGAAGACAGTTGATTTTACATTGTATTTCTTATATAATGATCGGAATAATCTCACTGTAAAGAAGCTCAAATTTGAGAACACATTACACAACAAATGCTGTTATCAAAATACATTGACGACTTAGAATTCTTTTTATGGGATCTTATCAAAACACGTGTATATTTAAATATTAATCAAATTGATATAAGGAAGTCATATCGAAATTACAAATATTAACCATATGCATTTATAAAGCCTGGACACAGCCTTTACTGCAATGTCTCCCGATTATCTTTCGATGGACAAGTAACTAATACAACAGCTCAAACAACCATGTATTAAAGACAATTTTCCAAGCATTTTTTTTTATCTTGTATTTTACACAAATTACTTTAAGGTTAAATATTATTCATAATTATCCTTAAATTGTATTAGCAAAGTCAGGGCAGTATGTGGAATTTAGCCGCCAAGTATTTTGGTGCTCTGTTCGAGAATGTGTGTAGGTGATCCATGCAGTTTTTAATATAATCCTGGTGGGGAGTGGAAGCCAGTGAACATCGCAGTGTTGGATAGATGCAGCGGAAGCTTAGAGCACTTGTAATGAGGCGAGCTTCAATTATGGGGGCAAGACGTGCAGCTGTAAACCAAATAAGGAGGGCATTACCCTTGTCTATGTGTGAGATCTTGAGGGCTTGGATCACAGTCCAGACGTCATGCGGGGGGAAGGGGGGTGACAGGTTTGATTTTGTGGAGTGTAGGAGAGATCCTGCCAAAATTCCATGACTTTGGTCTTGCTAACATTCATTTATAATCCATTTAATGCAGCATAATTCCCCAACGCGATCAGCCTTTTTTGTAACCCAGTTGGGTATAATCCATTATTACAATGTCATCTGTGTACCCCAACCATAATGCGCAATGCATACCATACCTAACAGCACAAGTACCTGCAATGTCAAGGACATACTGGAGATTGGACAGATATAAGTAAAAAAAGGTTGGAGCAAGTATACAGTCCTGCTTTACACCACGGCAAGTGGAGAATCAATTGGTCAGCCTTTCAATATGATATGCACCCTCGTATTGGCATGTAATTTAATAATCATTGATAGCAATCCACAAGGGATTCCCAGGGCAATCAATTTTTGCCATAATCTTTCTCTGATTATAGTATCAAATGTCACTGAGAAGTCGATAAAGACTGTATATACTGTCCCAGTTCATCCAAACCAGGTATTCCCAACCAATGGTGTTAATGTTATGAGATTATATAACGTAGAGGAGGCTTTCTAAATCAGGTTTGATTTGGAGGGATTATATTGTTATCATTCATCCATATATTAAGTTCATTGAGCAGAACTCTGGCAAATATCTTAGCTGGAATGTCCAACATCACAAGCATACGATAATTGCAAGGCAATCTTCTAGACCCTTTTTTATATAAACCGGCTCGATGTTGCCACACGTCCAAGACCTAGGCACGATGCCGCTGTTACTAATGCATACCATACAATGCCTCTGCCCATAGCACAAGATTATTTCATACCAAAGAGTTACATGAACGATCTGATCCCACACCACAGGAACAGTTCAGTTTATTAATGATAACCAAGAGTTCAGGAACAGATGGAACAGCAGTCCACCTCCACCTCATATCATGTGTTATAGAATAAGTGTCATAAGAAGTACCCCAACTTATTTCCCCAAGGTTCTACCAATGTGTGCCTCCCACTCTTTGTAGAGGCACCACCAATTACAGAATGTGAGATATAAGTATCTCTTATGATTTTCCAAAACGCAATTATATTACTGCTATTAGCACCTGCTGCTAGTGATAGCCACTTTATCAGCTGTTTATGCTTAAGGTGCCTACGCATCCAGCTAAAATATATACACAGAAAAGATTATCACTTCCAGATATCATCTTATTACGTTTGTAGAAATGAACCATGCTCTCAATATCATATCTTAGTGCCATCTTTTCTGCCTGTATTTTAGCAATATAGTGATGGTTGAAAGTGGAACGAATATTACATCTTGTCCGCCTACCCTCCCTTTTTCATATTACGTGTACCTGCACATTTACACAACACATTGTTTTCATATCTGCTGATACAATCCCCATTAATGATTCCAAGTTCTCTATTCTCATCAACACATTTTTAAGTTCAATGCTAGCTATATTGTTAGCCTTAAATAATTTAGGCAAATTCCATCTAATACGATTGCCAGCATTGTTAATGAATACTAAACCATTTGTGTCACAGCAGCTAGATGGAGTCTTTATATCGAATAATGCACACAAAGATTTCCTCATGATAAACAATGCCAATATCTATAAAAAGAAAAAGGGTAAGATGATTTGGGTGACAAAAATATAATCGTGGAGGTACTACGACCATCAACTCTGGTATATCCACATATTGCATCACTATTACAATATCTGCTCAGACGTACAAGACCATAGTTATACAATAAATGTGCCCAAGACATTCCCTTTTATCATATTGCTCAGTGAAAGCTGGCAAATATCAGTATGTGGGGGATACGAGCATAAAAATGCCCCCCCCCCAATAATCACTGGCATGCAAGTACCAATAGAGACTAATAGCTCCTCTACCGTTCGAATAATGACACTATGCGTGTCTCTACTAGGGGGATCGTACACATTAATCACCCTTAGGCTGTTAATCATAAGTGATATGTTAGTAATCTTACCCACCAAAACATATTTGCAGCAGAAATTGAGTTTTTTAATGTACCACTTATTATGTACTGCAATGAAAAGTCCACCTTTGGGCCTGCCAGTTGGACCTTTGTGGGCCAGTTCTGATATGGTCACCAATCCATCTAATGCCAGGGGGTCAATGGAACAAGTTTCCTGTATCATCATTAATCCAAAGACCTCCATATAATTTAGAAGCCCAGCTTCATTTGCAAAATGTGAATGTCCTATGGCATTCCAAGAGCATAAGATGAGTCTATTATCAGGGATTGTGTTTAAAATGCACTTGAAAGGCCTTCAGAAGCAACTGCCAGCTGCGCCCTTTGACCCGCTTAGTGGCCACATATTGTGAGAAGGATGCTGAAACGTTGCTTCATTTCCATTGTGTGAGAACTCTCTTCACCTCATACCATAGGTCTCCAGAGACTGGCATACTTAGCGGTGACTGCGGGCATATTGTGCGCCCTTTGAAACGCTTGGCAGCGCATATGATGCTGAAGTGTCGCGAAAGCGACACGCGCGAATTGCGCAAAGCGCATTGCCGTCATACCATCAGGCGTGATGGCGGATGGTGTGAAAGGGGTGGAGATGATGGGCAAAGAGATTGAGGTTTGCTGTAAACTCAGGACCGGCACCATGGAATAAACGCAAGTGGCGAGTGTGGAGAATGCCAGCACTTCTGGTACCCGCGTGTATTCCTTCAGGCATCCTCGGGTCTGCCCACCCAAGGTAATTTTAGCACCAGCGGGCTCTAATAAACTTTTGAATAACGGACAATCACCTCAGTTTTTCCCGATTAGTGAGGACAGAGTGAATAGGTATTTAAACCAATTGGAGCCCAAACTCTCTGGGAGACTTGCCTGCTTGGGCACTGAAATCACAGATAGTAGACTAGGTGCCATTTCGATTGAGTGCACATGGTAGTACTATTGAAGGTTATTACCCTCATGTCCTCCACATACTACTGAGGGATCTGCAGGTGTGGGTGGGATGGCTAATTAAATATTGGTTATTCCACAACAGTAAACTCTGATGGCCCTGCTGCAGCGAATCATAATGGCTTGGGGGAGTTGGCATGTAGTAGCGAACACAACGATATGTCTGATAGCCTTCTCTGTGCAACTCCCTCATTATTATTAATATACCTCATGATATTTCTGAAGTTATTGTTCATGATGCTTAGTGGGTACATCATGGTGGGGCAGAAAGTGTGAGTAGACAGGAGAGTACCTCATTTTCTAGTATGTTCAATTCGGTGCTGGGAGAAATGCTGGCAGGAATAATATGCAAATGTGATGCAAACACATGGTGCGTTATTGGATTTTCTTTTACATAAAGGCACAAGTCAGGGTATTAGATGCAAAGTTGCTGTGAACATATGAAGCTGGCTGATGATTGTATGGAGTCTATGGTAGCTGCTGCTAAGCCGCCTGATTGTGGTTTAACTATTGTCCATGAGAATGGTGCATTAAATGCATCTACTGTGGATTGTGCCAGCACTGGGACGAGTATAAACCTTTTGGCTGGCAACAATGGAGTCTCTGTGGCCGAAGCAAAGGGAGGTGATATGGAAAAACAGCAGGGCAGGAAAACTAAGGGGAAAAAGTCTATAAAAAAACAAATGGTGCAGGCTAGCATGTACAGTAGAACGAAAGGGCCAAAAACTCGCCCATTAGTAGCCGATTCAGCAAATGTTGATCTGGCAGTTGATGAAGATGGCCGCTTTGTTCTAGTAACTAAGAACTCTGGATCAGCGAATGTGGGTGTGAGAAGGAAACGGCCTAACAAAAATGTAATATGGATGTTCCGTTCATTACATCTGATAATGCCAAGAAGAAACGGAGGGAGGATAGGGATAGTAGGTACATGTGTGTGTCAGATAGACAACCTGCTGATAAACCGGCATCCACAAGCACTCTTAAAGGGAAAAGAAGAGGGAGATTGCAAAGAGAGGGGTTAGATGCACTCAACTGTCTTGAGATTGTATTGAGCAATGACATTATGTTGGTAGAAAAGACTGTCACTGCAGCATCTACACAAACCTTTGAGGCAATTTGTACTAATGCAAGTTCTGTCCTAGAATATAATGCATTGAGATTATCGTGTGCATCGGCAATTGGTAGTCATCCGCCCATAAACATAGCTTTTTTTTAAATAGTACATTGTATTGCCCCTTTACGTGTTGTGACTAATAATGTTTTGCCAGTGGATCAGATCGAAGGGTTTGGAAGGGTTGTTCTAATAAAGTGTTTAATACAGATGAACTCTTGGAATTTGTCTCTGGTTAGGAAACAGCGCTATAGCCCTGCAGTTGTTACTAAGTATGCCGGTCTGGTAAGTGGTACAGCAATATGAAGCAAAGAGAGTTCCCACACAATGGAAATGAAGCGCTGCTTTAGCATCCTTCTCACACAATGGAAATGAAGCCAGGCGATGCTGTTATATGCCCAGCCTCTCACACCATTCTGCAGCTTTAATGGGCAGTGCCTGGCAAATTCCTATCTCATGCCTGCAAAAGAGCACAAACTGTTGCATTCCTGTTTATAGTTGGGTCTTGTATAAACTCTGATAGCTAGATCTAAATTTGCGGTCTCTTTTGGGGAGTGGTGACAAGCAAGCACACGCAGCTATTCTTGATATGTAATTGATAGTATTTTTGCTGACACAGATAGAATCACAAGATCAATCATTGAGTTCTTGTAACTTACGTCAGAAATGTCTCAAAGATACTCCATCTCTCAGAGATGGTTCAAAGGTTTGTATTACTTTCTTTGGCAGGGCGCTATGGTCATCCCTCTCTCTCTCTAAACTAGAAATATTATGTCCTGCCTAAACCCAGGTATTCCTAGCCCCAGGTTAGTAGTTCTATTCTCTAGACTCCCTCAGGGATTTCATAAACTCACACTACCACTTGGTCTCTTCCCAAGGATTGGGGTTGTGCCTTCAGACACTCTGTCTATCTCAGTTATTCTGCTCTCGTGCCTGTTGTCCCTTTCTGTCTGTCTAGACACTACTCTCCTCTTGCTACTCTGTTACTCCCAACTCCACCCCACTTCCTCTACAACTAGTGGCTTCCTCCTCTGGCCCTCTGATGATTTACACTTATACAATCTTTAATGTTACTTCTACCTCCTCCACACTACTGCTCCCTCTTTTACACTACTACTACTGCCTCCTCACCATTACTACTCCCTACTCTACACTACTACTAAAACTCCTCCCCAACTTCTTCTCAGTCACCAACCTTTCACTCTCACAATCATTTCCGGCTCAGTCTTTACACTCCCTCTAACAATCTCACTGGCTACTCACGCATGCACAAGTTCTCACCATTCAATGCTTCACCTTTTTCAGAAATCGCCTCTGCCCACCCATGCACTGTCATTATTACTTCTGCTGATTTGTTCGGCCACCTCCTCTGACCTCAACCAAACAACCCGCAACTTCCTGTTTCCTGAAGCTTTCTTATCCCCCTCACCACCGCTGATTGGTTGTCTGTCCCTGACCAATCCAGCCCTGTTTTCCCTGGTTGGGAGGTGCTGCAAACAGAAAAGCTTTGAAAGAGCAGGATACGTTTGTGATAGGGAGCCTTCTCCAGCATGGGGTCTTGCATGGATTCACATGCTCATGAATATTCCCCGTCATCAGGCTGGGAATCCTCAGTAAAATAAAACAGTTTCTCTTTAAACCTAAAACTGCTAGTCTCCTATATAGCCTATCAGTGTCCTTTGGGTCATACTGCCCCTAGCCAATGACACTCGTCCTCCTAAACTCCACTCCTGGCGGCCATTTTCAGATTTTACTACACGTTTCTAATGTTGGGAGTCCTCATGCTTCACTCCTCGACCTTTGTGGATTTTTTGATGTTTGTCTTACTATTTTCAACGAATTTCTTCCATCTATTCTTCATCAACTGTCACACAGAATGAAGAATATCGAGATGGAGAAGGCCTCTGATGCAGCCCCCAGGGTGCATTCAAGCCTCATCCAGGGCCGGCAGTTCCCATGAGTGTACAAAATAGGTTGAGGATACTCTTTCTGGGAAGATCCAAATGAAGGCAAAGATCCACGCTCCATCTGCTCCCTCAGTGGTCGCATCAACACTCTGAGCCCAAACTCGGGAAGGGGGCGGTCTCCGTTTCCATTTCTGTTGATGGTTAGCCTTCCAGCCGGTGAGTTACCTCCATCTGCGAGGAAGTCCTTGACCCTAGCCAAACACAATTTGTCGAAGAGCAGACCTTTTGAAGGCCGGTCAGTGGCTCTGCGGTCTTTTTCGCCTTTGGCGAGGTGGGCCCCGTCAACAACACTGTCCACTAGGACCACCACTTTATTGATGGCCTCTTTGTCAATGACCAAGACCACTGCACCTTCGACGATCACTTTGTCAACAAGCTCCTTGTTGATGAACTCGTTGATGACTCAATCGAGGAAGTCACGAAAGCCAGCTCTTCCTTTGTTGACAAAATGTCAGCAACTGTCGTCTCAACCTACACGACGAGGACTACTCCAAGGGTCTCATTGCCTCCAAGGCCTCCGCCAGTGGCCCGACCACAACCTCGTCATCAGAAGCGCATGTTCCCATTCTGCAGATTCCCATCATAGCCTCCTTCCCAAAGGATTCAGGTAGAGTGAGAGACTTGCTTCCATCTCTGGATTTCCTGCTGAGATCAGCCAAGGTGTCCCCTCTGTGTCCCGTGAATCTCTGAGAAAATCTCTGCATATCTATACCAGTTCTAAGGACGATCTTACAGAAGACTTCTACTGAGACCATAAGGGAGGCGAGGGACCCATGTTTTAGGAGGGACCACAGTCTCATGTGCCATACCAACTGTTTGATCCTCCAAGGGGTTTCAGCCCTGCCCCCGCTACACCATTTGCACCCCCTCCTGCCCCGAAAGATTTGACAAAGGACATCCTGACTACCCTGCATACTTTAATGGCAAAGATTCAACACCGGTTGTCTGCAGCCCCTTTACCTGGTCCAGCCAGAGGTCCTCCCAGGCCACCTAGCTGTCAGCTGACACTGCCCCGTAGGGAACCTGTCGCCCCTGGGCTTGGGGCCTTGCCCTTGTAGAAGAGGAGCCAGTTCGCACAGACACTAGCACTGGAACCAATACTGTATTGAATCACACTGATGAGTATGAGAATTATGTTCCCACTGATAGGGAACCGCCAGATGATGATGAGCCCACCAGGGCTTTCCCACCAGATGAAATTGGCTCATTCCATTCCATCATCTCGAAAGTGGCCAAACTCTTCAATCTGGTGCCAGAGGAGAAGAAGAAGGAATGCTTCTTTTTTCAAGAAAGTGAGTCCTCAAGGATGACCATTGTGTCAGGCTGCAGAAGAAGTACTGAGTCCCGGTTTCGGCCCCTTGGTATCTCAGGTCTCAGCCTTCCCCGGACTCGGTGGTGTTGGCCGCCACCAGAAAGCAATAATCCAACCCCTCCTCATCATCCATGTTACCTCCGGACCAGGAAGGTAAGAAGCTGGATACGACTGGCAAGTGCATCATTTACACCGCAGCTTCCACCATCAAGGCCGCCAACACCCATGCCATCCTGTCTCGATGTGACAGGGAGCTATGGCACAAGCTTGGGCCCATCCTGGACTTCCTCCCTGATGACAAGAAGGCTGATGACTTGGCCCTGTTCCAGGATGGAGAGGTGGCTTCAGATCACCCCCTTACAATCCACCTTAACATAGCAGAATCGGGGTTCTGCCAAATGGGGAATGGTGTGGCCCTCCGGCGCCAGGGTTAGCTGAAGGCCACAAATGTTTGTGGGAACGTGCAGAACAAGGTTGTGGACTTGCCGTTTGACGGGGACAAACTGTTTGGGTAGGCAGTCGATGACACTCTCCAGGCCATCAATACCGATATGGAGATGGCACACACTCTGGGGATCCTGCAGCAAAGGAGGACGTATTTTGTTCCCCAAGGGAAGAGTTTCCAGGTCCTCCAATGGGTACAATACCCTCTATCTTCAGCCCTCCCGCTCCACTTCTCAGGAAGCCTCCATCAAGGTACATCTGGCTGCCAAATCCGGGTACACATAGACACTAGGCAAGCTCTGCCTGTTGTCGCATAGGCTTGTCAAAGAGTTCCTCAAGGGACTCCTTAGAACATTTCCGCCGGTGAAGTCTCCTTCCCCGGCTTGGGAGCTTGTAGTACTGTCTAATCTTATGGGCCCTCCATTTGAGCTGATGCATCGGGCCCCTCTAAACTTTCTATCGTCGAAGACCACTTTCATACTGGCAATCACCTCAGCCAGGTGGGTCGGGAAGATTCAGGTACTCTCCTGCAAGCAGCCGTATATTTTCTTTCACGCTACCAAGGTAGTGCTGTGGACTCAACCTACCTTCATGCCAAAGGTTCTATCAGGCCTTAATCTCAACAAGCCTTTGATTCTGCCAGTGTTCTTTGCTAACCTTTCTATGCCTGCTGAAAGGGCATTACATTCGCTGGATGTTGCTTGTGCCCTCAAGTTCTACGTGGCACACACTAAGGACTTTCAGAAAATGTCGCAGCTGTTTGTCAATTTTGGACCTGTGAGACATGAGAAGACCCTGTCTAAGACTTCCATATCCAGGTGTCTCTCCGGCTGTATCTTTCACTGTCATCATCTGGCCAACAGATCATTTCCAGGCCGGCTGAGAGCCTATTCCACCAGAACCCTTGCAGCAACTACAGCGTTTCTCTCTGGTGTTCTCTTGCTCGACATCTTCAGGGCTGCTATGTGGCGGTCCACCCACACCATCATGAAATTCTTCTTTGTCAACAATGATTCCAGGAGGGAGTCCCGGGACAGCCAAGTAGTGCTACACAACCTGTTTGTTTGAGGTGAGTCTGTTCCAGGGGTAAGTTTATTGCTTCTGTGAGCCTTTCCAGCTCCCATGGTTGTGTATATGTACTGCTGTATAATCACATTCATGAGCATGTGAATCCATGCAAGACCCCATGCTGGAGAAGGAACAAGTTACCTACTTGTAACTCTTGTTCTCCAGCATGGGTCTTACACGGATTGACATGCAAACCCTCCCTCCTTCCCCTCTATGGCTCTTCTTGTTTCATACTGCAACTTTACGTGCGCTACCATATCTGAAGATAGACACCTGGGGTGGAGTTTAGGAGGTTAGGAGGATGAGTGTCATTGGCTGGTGGCAGTATGACCCAAAAGACACTGATAGGCTATAGAGGAGATGAGCAGTTTTAAGTTTAAAGTGAAACTGCTTTCTTTTACCAAGGATTCCCAGCCTGATGACGGGGAATATTCATGAGCATGTGAATCCATGCAAGACCCATGCTGTAAAACAAGAGGTACAGGTAAGTAACTTGTTCCTTAGCATGGCGTCCCCCAATGTATGTGTAGTCTTCAATGGGGGTTGTTTTTCAAATCCCTTGTAGTCTATGGGGTCTGCTGCAGCCTTGCTATATCCCATGCCAATAAGCAGTCTGTGGCATAGCTTGTGGCCTTGTAATCTCTGTGGTCTTGTCTGTCACCCTTTGCCATCTCAAGGATCCCGGATCTGGGATGCAGATAGCATGGGCCGCTACTGGGCTGCTGTCTCTCGGCTGATCTCTCCAGTTTGTCATGTTGTAAGTGCCGAGTCTAGAGAAAAAACCTGCCGAGCATTTCTTTTAATTGCCATAGGGTGGTGCAAGAAGCACTTGAGGAGGAAGATTTGGTGTAAGTAGTGATGGAACGTTTGGGGATGTTGTTTTACTAGAGGAACATATGTTGCTGATCTTGTAGAAGAGGGTAACTTTTGATATCTTGCCTTCGGGTGGGCTCTGGAGAGTTCACAAATGACAGTGAGACAGGGACAGACTTTGGCATACAATTGTCTTGGGCACCAATTGAAATGTGTCCCACGGTTGTAAATGGAAATGTATTCCTTTTGTGGCAGACTGTTTGAGTAGTACCCAATGGGGAGTTTTTTGATAAAATGTGATGCAAATAGTGATTTTAAAGAATATTTATTCGGTAACAATGGTCAAAACTTCTATTCACATTGTGAAGTAACTCATCAAACTGGCACACATTGGCCAAAAAAGTGGCCCACTTTGACCCTAAAAAAACTGGCCATCAATAGCATTTGCGTTTTGGGTTTGGCATTTCCCTATTGCCCTATAGGCCAGTCAGAGCCTGCAGTGAAGATGTCAAAGGAGTGTTTGGAACATTTGGAAAGTTTAAATGAGTAGTAATGGCATTTCACACAAACATTCACATGAGAAAGACGGCTGTGGTTGGTTTGAGCTAGTAGCCTATTCATGTGCTTTTTTCCTTTAGTGTACTCTTTGTTGGCAGGCCTTACGGTTGAGAGACAAACAAGGAGCCCTTTTATGGCGTGTCACGGTTGTGCCGCATGTAAGTGTATCCATTTAATGGGTCCCGTACGTGCTGCTTTACAGCTGTACTACCCATCTTGTGAAAGACCAGCAATGTCCCCGTTATTAGCTTCCCCTCATATCGCATTCACTCAAGGATGACAGGATACGTCTTGCATTCAATCGACTTTAATCTAGAATGCTGCCTCTTCCACCTGTGCGGTCTCGTCCCTGTTAACCCTCTCTGTGCTGCTGCCTCCTCCCTCTCAACACCTCCCCCTCACATATCTCCTTACGCCCATGTCACACTTCCTCAATAAGTCTGCCTGGATCAGTCACTCTGAGGGGGTTGCTGTCATATCTGGTGTCTGTCTTTCTCTGTATGTGTTCTTTTACCAGCACCTCTTCTCCGTCTACGAACTCCTATTTTTCGCTCTCCTGGTTCCGTTCTGCTCTTTCCTTTGCCACATCTTTAGCTGCTGCATCCCGTGTTCTCACCTCGTTCTCCATTGTTGCTCGATCTTCCGAGTCCATCTGGGTCATGGGGTCCCTTGGGGCAGGCGTGTCTTAGCTTGGTACTCTCTCATCAGGTCCCCGGGTGGTACTCTGCTTACTGTGTGGTGTGTTTCAGTAGTGGTGGAGCATGCGGCACAGGGCCCGCTGGATTGGCATTTCTTCGATGGTCGCCTTCTGGATGGTTCTTTTGCTAGATGACATAAACCGCTCCGCCATTCCATTGACCTGTGGCCACAGCAGAGTTATCCACTGGTGATTTAAATCCAGATGTCTTGCAAACCTGTGGAGGTCATGGCCACTGAATGGAGGTCCATTGTCTGTTTTCACTGTGATGGGGATGCCCCACTCGCTGAACACTTTGTCTATGACTTCGGCGATCCGGCCGAAAGCTGTGGATGGTGTGTGCTTGACAATGGGGAATCTGGAGAATTCATCAGTCATCACCAGGAGGTAGTCCCCTGTCTCAAGTGGCCCATAGAAGTTCATGGCAACCCCTTTCCACGCTTCCTCAAGGATGCATGTCTGTTGCAGAGGAAGTGGCGGGTTGTTTCTGCCTGCGCATTGACATGGGAGGCAGCTCCTCACTGTGTCTTCCACCATACCCTCCATGAGTGTGAACCATGCTGATTGCCTGAGTAGATTCTTGGTTGCATCTACCCCACGGTGCCCTTCGTGTGCCAGCTGCACCAATCCTCTGCAGAGATGATGGGCTGACTATTCGGCATCCTCTCAGTAGTTTCCCCTGTTCGGAAACCGCCAGTGCTGATCTTCGACATGCGATCCAGTTCCTGCCTGTTTACTCCCTCACATTGATGCGATCGTCTTTTGCTGTCCCTCGATTTGTTTGATCCAGTGAGTTCCCTGGCCTTCCTGGTTGACAGGTCTGCCTGTGTTGCCCAGGCTATGTCCTTGTTGGAGAGTGTGGTCGGTAGGGACTGTTCTGCGATGTCGCATAGATATTCTGCATCGCCCACCCTTGACGACAGACCTGTCATTGTCGGGTGCCTTGAGATGTAGTCGGCCGGATTGCTGTCTCCTCCCGGTCGGTGGACAATGATATAGTCATATTCCTGGAGGCAGATTCCCCACATTTTGATCCTGGGAGACATTTTTGTTCTCGGCTTGCCAAACAGTGACAGGGGAGCCTGGTGATCTGTTACAAAGGTGAACTTTTTACCAAGTACGAAGTGGTGAAAGTATTCACACTGCTGCTAGGCTCGCTTTTTCAACCAGCGAATATGCGCACTCTGTCTGGGATAGGGATCTGCATGCATATGCTACAACACAGCTTGCGGATTGTCAAGGTGTGTCGGGATGGCTCCCAAGCTGACTGGACTGGCATCAGCCACCAGTTCTGTGTGCCATCTTGGGTTGAAGTATGCCAGGTGTGTCGCAATTGCCAGTTCCATTTTGATCACATAGAACACCTTATGGCACCCTCTTGACCACCTGAATGGTTCGTCCTTTCTTAGGAGCCATCGTAGTGGCTCGGTGGTGATGGCATATTTCTGTAGATATCAAGCGCAGTGCCCTGCCATCCCTACAAAGGATCTGACCTCTCCCACATGGGTGGGCTCCTGTAGCTTGTTGATGGTGCGCACCTTTTCTGGGTCAGGTTGCATTCCTTGTCCAGAGAAGATGTGGCCGTAAAATCTTAACTTGTCTTTGCTGATGTTGCATTTGTCGTAGTTCAGGGTGAGCCCTGCTTTCTTCAGGATTTTGCACACCTCTAGTAGCTCTCAATAATGTTCCTCTTGCGTGGTGCCACACACCAGGATATCGTCTGAGTAATTAAACTCCCTTTTGACAGGGAGGAGCAGGTGCCTGATGGTCTCCTGAAATATCTCTGTGGCGGAAGAGATCCCAAAGTTCAGCCGCTTGTACCTGAAGAGGCCATCGTGGGACGCAAATGTTGTAGTCCCTCTTGAATCAGGGTGCAGCGCCAACTGATGGTACCCCTGATTGAGGTCCAATTTTGAAAACATTGTTGCACAGTTTCAGTTGACAATCATGTCCTCTATCTTGGCCCCCGGGTGTCTCTCACTCTCCATGGCAGTATTTGCCACCCTCATATCGACACAGAGGCAAAGTCTATTGACCTCCTTGAGCACCCCTACCAGGGGTGATATCCATGATGTGGGCCCCGTTGCACGTTCGATGATATCGTTGTCCAAAAGCTGTTGTAGTTCTCATGATATGGCGTCCTGTAAGTGGAACCCCGCGCTACATGGGTGTTGCAGGATGGGCTTGATTTGATTGTTTATGTGGAGGTTAATTACTGTTCCTTTCAATTTACCCAGTCCTTGGAATAGCTCTGGAAACGTATCTCTGATCGACTCCTTCGTAAGTGGTGAACCCGCTAGGTGGCATATGGACCCTTAGCCATACTGGCCTCCGCTTCATACCACCATATTGTCTTCATTGAAGTGAATGTCAATCAGGCTGTGCAATAGCTGAGTAGACATTTGCTTTAGACTGGGCTTCATTGAAAGTGGATGGTGGCGTTGATCCTCTTCCCTTTGAAAGAGAATGTTTTCTCAAATTGACCTATCTACGGGAGTGGTACACTGGCTGCCCATTGAAAAAGTCTTGCTTTGGGCGGTTTCAGCTCTTGGGTGTTGCCTGCAAGCAGGAATTCTTGTTCTCCCATAATGTTGACGGCGCCAGTGTCAATAAGGAATGTGTGTGTGACCGCGTCCATCATCACCAATACTGTAGGAACCTCACTGGCGTCTTGTGCCCCCTGGATGAGGTTTACAAATTATTTGGGAAATTCAGGGTCTTGGCCATATGAAAATTCATCCCCGGGTCATCCAGATAACCGAAGACATCCCGATAGTATTCTGGCTGTGCCAGCAAATCATTCATAGGGGCATCACCGTATTCCAGTCCCTGCTCCATTACTCTCACCATCCTCCTTGGCTGTTGCGGGTAGGATTGGGTCCGCCTCCACTGTAGGGGCGGCTGGGCTGGTCTATAAGGCAGTATCCAATTGAATTGTGCCACCTGTTTCTGGCGTGTTGTCGGGAATGATCTCCCTGCATGTGGGAAAAGATGTCTGCACCGGTAGCACAGTCTCTTGGGGTGTGGCCTGGGTCTCGGTTTTGGGTATCCTTCCCACTGTGGCCCTCTCGGCTGTGTCTGATGGTCCATGGTACTTCTTTTACCCCTCTGCTGCTGGTAAGGGCTGCCACTGTGTCGTCTGTCCATTTTCTTTTTTGGGGTCTCAATCGCAGAGGCCTGTATCTCCACCTCTCATCCTCTTTTGGTTTCCGTGGTTCTGTTCTATCCTGGTTCTCCTCTTACTTATCTAATTGAACTTTCGCCGTATCCTGAGGCGGCAATTCCTCTTTTTCTCTTTCACTCGATCACAGAGTCCCACAAGGCTCTGTTCTTGGTCCTTTTTTCCTTGTACACCTCCTTTTTCACTCCTATTATCTCTTCCTTCGGAGTATCACATCACTTATATGCAACAATACTAAGCTCTGTCTTTCTTTCTCATCTTTCACACCTGACATCCAGCTCACTCTCTGCTCTTGCCTTACTGCCATCAAGTCGTGGATGACTTGTCACTTTCTTACCCTAAACGTCAGTAAGACCGAAGTCCTTTTCTTTCCCGCTAATGTTCTTCGACACTCGTCTCCTCCTCCTTCCATCCCCTTCCCTAATCTCTCTATCTCCCCCACTGCTTGCAATCTTGGTCTTTACTTTGACTCTAATCTTTCCTTTTCCCATCATATCTATCTCGCCTCACGTGCCTGTCGTTTTCATCTCTACAATATACGCAAAATTCGCCGTTTTCTCACTTTCCATGCCGCTAAGCTTCTGTTTTCCTCATTAGTCTTGCCCCTCTTAAATCCATCTATCACTCTTCTATTCGCTCACTTTGTTTGCTCTCTTACCGATACTCAATTTCCTCTTCCCTTGACTCTCTCGGATGGCTCTCTTTTCATGCCCAGCTCAAAAACAACTTCCTCGGTTTAGTATTCAAATCTCTCTATGATCTTGCCCCTGAGTACCTTGCTTCTATTCTCTCATTCTACTCTCCCCCTCGGCCTCTCTGTTCTGCTGGACTTTTCCGAATTGATGTTCCTCGTGCCCCCTGTGCGCAATCAGATTTTTGATTTTTCCAACTTCTCTCCCCCCTTCACTGGAACCTCCTTCCTCTATCAGCTCCATTTTCTCCTATTCTGTTTCGCTCTTCCTTAAAAACACATTTACGTCAGTCATCTGTTTGATTGTTACTGGTTGTTTCTGAACACCACCCTCTAATGCTGTTTCAATGTACTGCTGACTGTTCTCTATGAAGCGCTTTGGTAAAAGCGCTATATAAAATATAATAAAATACAAATACAAAGGCACTCTCGCCATCTCTATTACCTTGTCGATCATTAGAACTTTCTTTAGAAGCTGTTTTCGGAGCACTGACGTTCTATGACGCGGAGCGGGATTACTTTGTCTTCTGGAAAAGCTGAGAATTGGCAGTGGACCAGCTTTTGGCAAAGCCGTGTAACGAATTCCTCCCCTGTCTCAAGAGATGCTTGCTAGCATTGGTTGAACACATAGCGTTCATAGTCCCTATTTGTTTGTATCATCAGCTTCTTGTCTAGGGCAGCCACAAGTGAATCGTAAGTGTCCCAGTCTTTGGCCAGGATGGTCTTGATGATGCAATTTATCTCTGTCCCTGCTAAATTCCTGAAGATATCCTTCATTACCGGAGTCTTTTCCTCCCTCGCCACCTTAATGAAACCAGCTAAGTCTTAAACCTATATCGTCCATCTGGGTCCTCTGTCTGCCTGTGGCTGGAAGCTGAATGGGTCAGGTTTCCACAAAAATGTGACGCTGCTTGCAGTTTGTAGAGGTGTGTCTTGTCCTCCTGCCTGGTCTACCATGGCTGTAGTTATTTATGCGCCCTGGCATGTGTCAGGTGTTTGGTCTTCTCTGCTGTTGGGGCGTGCACGTGGATGTACCCGTCCTCTGACGTGAGGGTGCTGCTGGGCCCCAGGTTGGCGGTGGACCTCTGTCTTGCCTTGATCCTGCACCTCGGTTTGTGTAGGGCCCATGTGGTTGGGACCTGTTTGATGTCTGGGTTTCCGGCCTCACTCCCCTGTTGTAGAACTGTGGGGCCGTTGGGTACCCACTAGTTTCCTGGTGTTCACTTTGTCGCCTGCGCAGCGTTTTCTCCTACTTTCTAACTTGTGTGAAGCAACAGCGGGCGGGGCGTACAGCCGAGTTGTTAACAGTGCCGGCGTTATAATGGTTGCTTTGGTGTCTGCACGGCACCTTCTCCTGATCTTCCCTTTGCCCGAGGCTGCAGTGGGCTGGACTTGCTAATGGTGCCGGTGTAGAGCTTAAAAGGTGCACAGGCCCTCGCTGGACCTGCAAGGTCTCCTGGCTCCTCAGTGGTCTCTGCTACTGCAGGGGTGCCGGAGCACGATGCTGGGAAGGACGCTGGCACACTCGCGCAGCGAGGATGGGCCGCTGCCCAAAGGACACCGGGTGGCAGTCAAGAACTGTGTGGCTCACACAGAAGGATGGCGTCTCACTACGCTGGTTTGAAAGGAAGTTTGTCACTCTCCTTTTTATCCTCGTCGCGAGTTATTAGCTTCCCCTCATATCGCATTCTCTCAAGGATGACAGGATACGTTTTGCATTCAATCTACTTTATTCTACAATGCTGCCTCTTCCTCCTCGAGGCCTCTCCTCTTCCTCCTGCGGGGTCTCGTCCCTGTTAACTCTCTCTGTGCTGCTGCTGCCTCCTCCTTCTCACCAGTCCCCTTGCTATCTCATTCACACTCACCTCTGCGACGATATCTTGGGGAAGTAGCAGGTTTCTGAGTGTGTCCAACGCTTTATATGGAATATTCTGCAGGTGGAATTACGAGGAATAGCGTTATCACAGGCTATTTGATTATAAACACTTGCAATATTTACGTTTTTTGCTTCAGAGTTAAAAGCATCTTCTGTATTCCTAAATAGCAATATGTGTTTATGTCACAGGCATACAGTTTGAAACGTTTTTTTTTTTTATGTTAGTAAATCTAAGTGTGGTTCCCAAAAAGAATGTGGGTGATGTTCATGCTCGGACTGGTCTATAGGGCAATAGGGTAATGCCCGAACCAAAAACACAAAATGCTAGTGTGGGCCCGTTTTTTGGGTCAAAGTGGGCCACTTTTCTGGCCCATCTGGGCCATGCGACTAATTCTTTTTTTTAAAGTTATTCTTGACTTAATTGTGTTAAACAATGTTTGCAAGATTCCACCTACAGCTTCTTGTTACTGTTAAAATACATTACTTGAGACTATCTTTTCAGGTACCAGGACCTCTAACAGAGCAGGGTCCTATAAGGCTAATGTCCAAATGACTCCAGGCCAAGACTTTGCAGGGGTCTATCACGCAACAGCAATCACACTTTTAGTAGTCTTGCCGCTCATCAATTGATTCCACCAGAGTGTCTCATCATGAATAGGAAAATCCTTAAAAAGGTGTCCCATGTTTGTAAGTCTCTTGACAGTTGTACCCTTGCAAGCTAGTGATAAGTGTTGTTGTGTTTCCACAGTGTCCTCACTGTCACAAAACCGGCATTTGTTCGATGTTGAGCTTCCTCTTATTGCTTGAATCTCATTTGTTTTTAGTAAGTTTAGGCGAGTTCTTAAGAACGTTGATCTGGTGCTCTTGTTAGGGAATTTAAACAGATAATCAACAAGGTCATTCATTTTTTGTGGTTTTTCTGGCAGGTGCATAGTGAGTTTGTTTTTGGCAGCCGCCTCCAGTGTTTGAATCCAGTCCCACTCTTGCGACTAATAGTTTTGACCTTGTGTTACTGAATAAATATTCTTTAAAATGTACAATTCTCATCACATGTTATCAAAAACCTCCCCCTTGGATACTTAGTCAAACAGTCTGTCACAAAAGGAATGAATTGCCATTTGCAACTGTGGGACACTTTATTGGTGCCTGAGACAACTTTATGCCCTGGTCCGACCCTGGTGATGTTATCTTGAAAGGCTCACTGTATTTTTGTTGGCCTAGCATTGGGCAGCACGTACATAGTTTCACTGGAACAGTTCCAGCAGTTGACAAAGAAATTAGGTGTACCTATTTTGGATTAATACATAGAAGGGCCAAATACCAAAACGATCTTTCTGGGAATACAGCTAGACTCGGAGGTGTTCTAGACCACCAATTACAACAGTGAAAGATTCTAGAAGGCAATTGAGGCTTCAGTACAGCCAGCCAAGGTAACATTAGGCCAACTGCACTCTTTATTGACCAAGTAGACTTCGCAGCGAGCTTCCTTTATGCGTTCGGAGTATTGCCTCTCTGCCTGGCAAGGCCTTGACTTGTTCCCAGCAGCAGTGCTAGGCATCTGCTCTTTCCAAATAAGACTACACTTTCACATGACAAGTTGCCTCTCAAAAAGTCATTCTGCACAAGCTCATGTTAGAAACATATTGCTTTGTAGATGTGTAACCTCATTATGACTTTAACAGAGCTGCATCACAACCAAAAGGGCATTAGCACAGAATGCCCGGAAGCGCTACGCTATGGTGAAATGGGTGTAGCAGGAACAACTTTAAAAGTTTGTGATTTTTTTATTTTTTTTTAGGAGTGGCCAGAACATCTACATCTTTTTAAAGACGTGCCCGCCTGGACCCTCCAGTGTGTTATTGCAGTCGTAGGCATCGCCATTAGGAATCTTGGCCACCAGGCGATGTGCTGTCTTTTCCAATGCAAAATGACGCATATTAATGAGCCACGCATCTCACATCTATTTATTTGCACTATTCTGAATGCACCAGCTTCCTATAAAAAAATAAATTGTTGCATATCAGGTGCCAAATCAAAATCACACTGCATGTCAACACATTCTGTACCTTCTCCTTTCTAGTGATGCACAGACAACTTTAATAGTATTTAAAACACATCTCTTTTCATGTGACTGTGGCATTCGTTCAAATACTGTATGGACTTCCCCTTGATGGCCCTTGAGTCTTCCTCATTTTCATGCTCCCACAAGTATGGTATTTGTGCATTCTCCAAAAACATAGTTGTTCCTGTTGTGTACCCCGGATGGTTCTCTCTGTACCCCAAATGGTTCTCTCTTACCAACAATGTGCTTCAGTGCTAAATGCACCACCATTCTGATGTCACATTACCCACTATTAAACTTTCATCTCTTTGACCTTGCTGTCTTTTTAATGTATGTTTTGATTGCTACAGACCTACTTATTGTATGCACTGGTCTCTTGCAGCCTAATTGCTGTTTTTTGGTCACTACACACCTAATTACGTCTATTTTGGCAACTATGTGCCCATATTGTCATACACTATTTGCCTGCAACCTTGACTCTACTTTCACCTCCTTGTGCAATGCTCTTCCACATCCTCCTCATTGCAAGCTCTGTCTCCCTACCATTCCCCTGGGGGAACTGTGAACTACCTTCCATGGTGTCTCCACGGCTCCTCTCTTATCCAACTTTCCAACCCTGTCCTTCCCATATTTCCTAAAAGGGACACTGGTCAAGTAAACCATAGTCACTTAAATCTCATCTACCTCCCTTGTTTCCCGATTGGTCAGACATCCCATTACTGCCCAGGCTCCTGAAGGGATTTCCCTCTAGTCATTTATTCCCTATTAACAAAATACTAAACCTTTCCACGTAAACTCTATATAAATTCCCACAATCTCTATCCACCTGCTTCCATCTCTTCCATGCAGTGTTGCTTTCCATCTATAATTTCTCCTGCTGTATTCGCTAGTCTGCCTCAACCTCATCATTTGGTCCATCTTAAGCTATCTACCTTGTTATGGTGGTCCCAAAATCCCAAATAGACCGAGCAGAAATAGAGTCAGTCCAAATCACACTCTCAATGATGGAGTAGACAAAGTGCAAGGCAAAACACTGCTTTATTATCATCAAAACAGAGCTGGGACAGCATACAATCATAACATAATCTTGTTTACAAAACCTAGGGGGGACAGAGATAGGTTAATGGGTTTGGCTACAAATAAATTCCATAGGGGTTAAACATTTAATTGTGTTACAGATATCGGATCGCTCCACCTGGAACCACCCCTATGTTGATAAGGTTAAAAAATACATAATCTCTACGACAAGGGGTTGCTTGGCATACTACTTGATGGATGGTATGACACTTGGGATTCTAATAGGTTGTCTCCTTGCTAACCAACCTTGGACACTTGACAGGTCGTCAAGATATGAGCCAGATGCAGGGTAGGGTGGGAGAAGCCCATGAACTGTTCTTGGTTCAATTAAAAGTTACAATCCCTCCTTCTCAGGCCGGGGTAATCTCTTTGTAGTTGGCCTTGTTTGGCAGCTTGCGCCTATGTGTGCATCTAGGAAGTACTGCAGCTGTCCTATCTGTGTTGGCTTCTAATGAAAAGTCAGTGTTCTCCAATTATGGATCACGTGATGGAAGACTGCATGAAATTGAATTACCTCCTGTTTATTGAGGTTTTAGCTAATATTAACGTGTGTGTGGTGTTTTCTGTTGGCACCCGGGACACTCTTGTTTCTCTTCATGTAGTCTTTTGGCTTACTGTGTTACTGCGCCTGGCTAACAAAGACTGGTGTATTCTTATAACACTTTAATTAATCTAAGAGTAAACGGCTTACTTCTTGTTAATTGTTATCTTGTGCCTTTGTTCTGTAGTTCCAATCCACCCTTATTTAACTCTGATCTTGTTACTAGTTGCCAGCTACTGTCTGAGCTCTTCATGGATCTGTATTTCTGTGGATTATGCCCTTTGAGTTTTCCTGAGAACATGAGCCCTTTTCTCATTTGAAACCCGTGGTTTCCGTTTTTAAGAAGATGGCTGTCCAGTTACACTCTTGTTTCTTTGTTAGCGAGCTATATTAGCATGTCGTTAATGCTGCATTCACCTTATACATTAATCATGTTAGTGTTCTTCATGTCTGTAGATGCAATGTTAATATTCTCCATGTATAAAGGCATATATTAGCTAGTGCATGTGTTCTTCATGTGGAGTGCATGTTTGCTTTGTATCTAATAAATGTGCTTGTTACTGTTACATCATCAGCTTGAATGCATTTTCCATCTTCAGCTTAAATTATCTCCACGTCCTGCCTGGGATAAGGGCGGTATGGTTGTCTCAGTGAGTAACGTTTCTCACCTTTGCAGTATTGGTCCAGGGGAAGGAGGGTCAGAAGCTATGGGTGATGTATTCATCTGCCTCCCAACAAGCTTTGTTTCTTTTTTTCGCTCCTTCACCCTTCTGGGGCTCCACCACTGGAACACACTGCCCCTGAAATCAAAAGCATCCCTAGGCTGACCGAGTTCAAGCTTTGAGTTTAGAATTTGGGTACCACAGAAACGCCAAGCTGACACCTCAGGATGTTATTCATTTGCAAATCAGAGGCCCACTAATCCAACCAGGCGGATGTCTCATGCATTCATTTAAAAAGGAAAAGCATACCCTTTAACATTATCAAGATTCAATAAAACTAGAACCTCATTGTGAACTGTCACATAAATAAAGAAGTTAAAGCTGCTTATTTACTCATTTGCTTACCTCATAATGGAAGTAAAACTGTACTCCAGCTGAGAGAGAGGTAACAAAAAATATATAACCGCATGAGAGAAGCGCTTGTGCAAAGGCTTGGCAACACTCTGAGAAGTTTTAATGATTCCTGTGAGAAAGAAAATGTAACTTGAGGAACCAGGATAATATACATTGCATCATTATGATATTATATGATAGGTTATTTATAACGCGCTTAATACCCAGAGGTTTCGAAGCACGGATCCGGGGATCGAACTTGCGTTGCTCCATGTCGTCTTGCTTCCAAGGAGAGCACATTGCCCCTGAGCTATCCTCCCGAGACTACCCAGGTTTTGATAGAACGGGATCTTAACTCCTGCTTTTAAGAGGTCTGACAATATAGTGAATCTTTATCCTGCATAAATTATCATAAAAACTCTACTATGAAGATAGTGTAAGGGCGGGTTCGGTCTTCCTGTTTCTCGTGCATGTGCTTGACACGGCTGAATGGGAATATCGATGGGGACTCCTCTATGGCCGCAAGTGGTGAAATGGTAAATCGGAACCATTAATTGACTACATTTTTGTCTATATATGCGGAAAAATTGTGAAACAATATAAGTTTTGGGTGTCTACAGCCAGTGATCACAGAATGCTGTCCCTCTCTTGCAGATGGAGAAAGGCAGATTATCAAGGTAAAATAAGGGGGATGGCACTCGTTAATCAAGGATGAAATAGGATTAGGTGGAATTTGGTAAAGGTGTCTGCCTATAATGAGGGCCTGTCTCGATTAGTATCTTCCACCGATTATAATACGAAAAGCAGAATGTGTGTGTTAGATATCTTCCTTTTATGTCGGTCTCTGTCGCCATCTCTGTTGACGGTTAGCCTGCCGGCTGGTGGGTTGCCTCTGTCTTGAGGATTTGTTGAATGAGAATTGCCTGGGAAAAGGAGTTGCTGGGGGACGATCCTTGCAGTATAAGAAACATCAGCATGCTTTTGATGCTATTTTAAAAGAGAGAAAGGGAGCAATGCAGAAAGAATTGAGGAGACTGAGGAAATTACCCATGGCCAATGAGATGCATAGCGTCTATAAGGAGTCGGCTGCAAAGATAAAATAGGGCTATCATAACTTAGTCCAATTTCACAGTTGGAAACTGGTACAGCAGGATAATGAGGTGATGATGGAGTTCATTATGAAAAAGGAAACTAAGGGTTTTTGGGACACCATCAATCCAATCAAACTGTCTATCGGAAGTGGAATGGGCTGATTACTTTCGGGGGATATTTGGTGAGATTCTGGACCTGCTAGAAGCCCAGAGACCACTGTGGAGGAAAAATGCTTGATGGAGTTTGATTATGACAATGTTTTAAATAAGATTCGAAAAGCAAGCCATCTCACGCTATGGGCCCCAATATACTAACTAATGCCTTGAATAAATCAGACCATGAACTTTGGGCGTCTATTCGGTCAATATTTTTTAGACAAATTCTCCTGAGAAACATTTTTCCCATATCGTGGCAGACCTCTTCATTGTGTCGATATGCAAAAAGGGTCCATGTGCTGACCTGAGGAATTATTGGCCCATTATGATCATGGACGCGGATAGTAAGATATTTGCGTCCCTGGTCTTAACCCATCTAGAAAAATGGACTGCAGAGGATAACGTTATTCTGAAATATCAGACAGGTTTCAGACATGGACACGGCACAACATTAAATGTATATTTCCTGTAGTGACTCCAGGACCTGGCCTGGAGTAAGAAATATGAATCCATCTTTTTTAGCTTTGGTTGATCTTGCAAACAGAGGTAGGTTATGGGCCAAGTTGGCGGTGTGTGGTCTGCCGAATGGTCTCTTAAGTGTTTCTTATATTCAAGTTAGAAACTTGGATGGTATGCTCAATAGAAAAATGGACACAAAATTGGGTGTTAGCGCCCTATGTATTTAACATATTTATGGTAGATAGTGATGAATACTTGAGACCAGAGGCCTTTGTTTCTCCAAAATTGGGTAGTGAGAGGTATAGATGGCTGTTTTATGCAGACGTCTACCTACTGTTTGACTGTAATCGCCTGGGCCTCCAAAGAGTGCTGAAGGGTTATGTACGATATGCATGCAATAATGGGTTGCAAATCAATCCTAGTTAAACACACATTTTGGAAATTACTGCAAGATGTCTTGCAGCCAAAGGTTCCTGGTTTATTAATGATATAAATTGGTACAAGTGGACAATCTCATTTACCTAGTTCCGGTTATGAGTAACCCATCTAAGCAATGATTGTGGGACTACTACAAAAATAAGGAAAATATTTTTGTGCCCCTTTTGGTAAAGGTAAATAATAGATTTGTGAAATTCTACTTAGGTCCAGCTGTGAGGTTTTATGAGGCTAAACTAGTACCTAAGTTACTGTATGGAAACTAAACATCTCAGTCTTGGATCGATCGGGTAGATACTTCCGTTGCTGGAAGAACTGATTTGGAGGTGCACATTGAAATGACTGAATTGTAAACCAATTGCCCTGATCAGATGTGAATCGGGATTGTTATCCCTAAAAGCCAGGATAAACTGGAAGCTACTCTGTTTATATGTACAATTTCGACCACCCTTGACAGACACAATCCCTCTACGGGGATATGGAAATTCCGATAGAGCAAGATCAAAACAACACGATAGGGCAATTGATGGCATATTGTAAGATAATTCTAACCAGTTTTGGGACTTATTGATGAAGACTTGTTCACCAGGCCAGGTTATGTTAAACGTGCCCTCTTTCAGGGTGACTGGATTTCGACTGCTTAATTATTTATCTATTTATTGTGCATTTGTATGGCAGCTATACACAGGTTTTTCCAGGCGCCACAAGAGAAGATGGTGGTGGGGCGACATGGGAATCACAAAAGTAGAACAACAAAAAACGGTTATATTGGCCTTGTGACAATCCTTCCGTGCAAGTGCATGACAAGATAAGTGCAAAGGCGGGATATAGGGAGAAGTGCAGGAGTAGGGTACCACACGGGTGGGATGGGCAAGTACTGGGATGGGCAAGGCAGCAAGTGCCAGGGGAAAAAGGGCAAGGAAAGGATGAGTGCGGTGGACAGGAAAGACCAAGTTGGGCTAGTCCGGGAAAGGGAGCCAGAGGGCAAGTGCTGGCAAAGAAGGCTGGGGGGAGAGGTAGGGGGTGGTCTGGCCCCTGTATGACTCTGAAGGGACCAGGCACCAGTCGCAGTGGCACATGGAGAGTTTAGCACGGAGTGGGAGAGGGAGGAAGAGGACAAAAGGGAAGTCTTGAGAAATTGAAAATATGCATGGGTATGGATCATTTGCCCACTTAAGTATTTGTATTTATTTGTATTTATTTATTTATATTGCGCACCTAACCGAGAGGTAGCAAGGCGCAGAGGCAACAAGAGGATTGCAAAGCTTGGTTACATATGAAGGTACGTGGTCTGGCTGTGGTAAGTAAGGAAAATAAAAAGTTGGGCACAATAGCCTCATACTTACTGCGCAGCCCAAATAGGTTTGTGAAAAGTAAACCTATGTGTTTTAGAAATTCTTGCTCGTAGAGGAATCATTCAAAAGAGAGATTCCTTCTGTAGGCACTGTGGTGTTCAGTCAGTTTGTGAGTCGTGGAGCCACATGTTTTTGTTCTTCAGAATGTTACATTTGGGAAAGTTTTTATATTTCTCGAATCTTATTGACAATGATCTCTTGGAAAAGGTTGTTAAATCTACATAATACAAAGATAGTTTTATCATTGTGGGGTTTTATCAACTGTCTTAAAGTTTATGCTAAACCTGAATAAGAGATTAACTGTATCATTCTGAAAGGACTTTTAAGATTATTATTATGTGTGGGGTACCATTGAAATCTGTAGAATGCACATGAATTGTATCAATGTGCTTATTATATTCGTTTTAAGGGATTAAACGGAAAAATGTGTTCCTAGGATGATGTGAATGTTTTAAAGAATAGACATTTAATGATGGCTACACTTTCATGATTGAGTTTTATCGAGTACTTTAGAAAGGTGTATTTGAGAATGTGTTAATTTTGAAAAATGATGTGTATATTTATAGGGATTTGTGATGTGTTTTTATTTGCTATCTACTTAAGAAATTCTTTTTCACTTTTTCTTAGTTGTAAATTGTTTTGTGTTATATTTTGTCATTTTTCTTTTTTGTATTCTTTGCTCTCTTCCACGTGCAATTTGAAATATTGTAAAGGTTGAATTTTTTATTTAACCATAGACAATAATAACAAGAATTATTGCATGAAATTGAATCGATATAAAAATCCATATAATATACTTAATAAAAAGTAATGCGCACACCTCTTGAGGATTTCAAGAGGAACATACTTCACGATTCAAGTATGATGAAGTGCATGTTGATAAAGTTTTCGTACTGCCACAGATTGCTCAAGAAGCGGTTCAAGGAATTTTATTGAAGATTTTGTGGGGCCTATAGCTGTCCCTTTTGCCTTCGTCTCGTGTAGAACCTCCACCCATACCCAGGCGTCCCTGACCCCAGGTCAGAATATACAAAAGGTTGACCCTGTTGTCTAGTTGTGTCTTGAGCTAGAGGTGATGATCTAAAGACTGAACACCTCATTAGGTAATCACCACTCGCTGAAGATGGAACTAGACAGTAGGTTTTCTGTATATATTGTATAGAAGGGATTTGGGGTCTAGTTTCGAACACTCCTGTGCTAAGCTCAATTTGTTGGTCTTGTGGTCCTAATTCTTCTGTGCAAGGTCACAGGTTGGTAGAGGTGAACCCACACCTCTAGGTAGGTATAGAGCGACAGTCCTGGTTACCTCGGAATGTATTACTTTGAGAATCCTTTGTATGAATTGATTCCCATGCTAAATGCGTTTTTTTGCATTGTTATTTTTATTATAGTATAGACTCATAGTGTAGTGTTGGTCTGAACCAGGACGTATAGTCTGACTCTCGCGGCTGTATACATCACATTATCACTGCCTGAATGCCTAAAGAATATTTAAACTATGCGTGTCCAATTAGGCCCTTTCTGAAGAAGAGGGATCACCTCAAAATATGTTGGCCATTCATATTGGACCTCTTGATGTGCTTTACCTTTAATATGTTTGTTTGATTGATTAAACAATCTTCCTTTATTTTACAAAAACCGCCTAGGTTTAGTGCTTGCTAAATTGAATATTGCCTGAAAGTTCATATTATCTTTGTATATTTGAATCTTTTGCGGCCCTCAGGGCGTATGTAGACAGTGTGCAGGGGATGGGAGGACTCCTAACTTGGATCCTTTTTCTCTCTTTTGTATAGTAGGGCTTTATGCCAAGACCTTTTTCCTCCCTCACACCTTGAGTTTCCTGAAACCAGCCCATGCTGGAATAATAAGAATTTTACTCTGCTTTCTTTTTTTTTTTTCTTTTTTTTTTTTATTCAAACCGTTGTTTATTAGTTCGATCAACAAACTTTTACAACTTTTAACATTATATAATATTTCATGTTATACATTTGATAATTTCAAATAGTCTCCTCATGTTCTTACAAGTCTATTTCATTGTCATTCATTATACAATTTAATATAAATTATATAGTAAGCAATTAAAAACTCTATCGTATGCTATGCACCGTATGGCAAGTTATTTATCAGCATATGCACATACATTAGAAAAATGGATAGTATAGTGCATCCTTTGTTAGTACTTCATTTATCCACTTAAGTGTCATTTAGCAAGTTGTAAGAACTGCAGGATAACATGGGCGTAACCCATCCTGTATGGAAGAGCATGTAAAAAAATGAGAGCACACAATCACATAGCAGACAAGGCAAAAGACAATTGACGCTTGCTGAGGAGAAAACAGTACACTTAGTGTGGTAGTTAAAACAAATGCTAATTCCACCCCCTAGATATTTTGATACCTAGTCTCAAGTTCTTGGTTTATGATTGTTAAAAGGGACAATATAAGACCCGTTCTGGTCCCCCACATGCAGGCTATCCAAAGCCATTCCCTATTAGCCTCAGAACCTATACCATCTATGTCAATTGTTATTATACGCGTTGCCTCAAAATGTTGACAAAATATCACTAGATGTTTCAGAGTTTCTATGATAGATCCATCATTGCAGAACCTGCATCCCAAAACCTTGTCAGATTTCAGGAGACGTTTCCAACTACCAATTCTTTCTAGAGTTAATGATTGGTTCATTTTAAACCTAAAGTAAACTTCCCTAGCTTTATTGCAAGGAAATTGAATTACATACGGTTTATGTGGGCGTCTTGGGGTGCTGAAAAGAGAAGCTTCCTTATATCCCTTAAGTTCAGCTATTCCACTTAACGTTTTACACCAATCATGCTCAAAAATACGCAGCTTAACATAATTTGGTCTAAATTCCAGATCAGATGGTTTGAGTGCAATTTTGTCTAGTAAATGGACCATTTGTGCATAGTACTCTGTGATGGAAGATCGTTCAGAGGCAACCATTAGTTGTCCAAGATCTTCATATAAACAATTGTCTGGCGGGTATAGCATTCTGGCAAAGTTAGATAATAACCGCTAGTTATAGCGTGCAGACAGAGCAGTGAGACCGAATTCATACCTTATTATCATATTGGGAGTAGATCTAGCCAAACGCAACGCCCCCTTCCATATACGACCTTGTAGCTGGTCAAGAAAGCTGTTAATATTCACAAGGCACATGTCCAAAGGGAAGAGGAGCACAGATTCCACCTTCAATATGTAAAATTGCAGTAGTGGCAACAATGAGAATTTGCAGAACTTGATATAAACCATCCGCATTTGAGTGGAAAGAGGAGCCACTTTCTTAATAAGTACCTCTTTCCACATTTCCAAGGAGTTGGAATCAGTTATTGTGTAACCAAAATAGCGAATGGCAGGTACTATGGTTATGGGAAAGTTTTAAATTTTCCAATTTTGAGTAGTACGTTTTCTCTTGAAGTTCCTAAAAACCACAATGTGAGATTTTTCTACATTACATTTTAGATTGTGGTTTTGACAGTAAGAAGCAAACAAATCTAGTTTAATTTGGAGGCCTTTAGGAGTATGATCGAAGATGACTATGTCGTCGGCGAAAGCTAGCCATTGTATTTTTAAATGACCAAGCCTTGCCGGGTAAGAAATCTGATTGTTCCAAATGTCATTGATGCCACATAAGTAGAGATTGAAAAGCGTGGCCACTAGGTTGCATCCTTGCTTCACACCAACCTCAATCCTTATCGGATTTGTTGTTGCACCTTCATTGTTCACTCTTACAAGATAGGTGGTATTTGCATGAAGCTTAGATATCAACTGTATAATGTACTCAGGAATATTCATGGCAACCATTTTCTTCCAAAGCAGTGTATGTATGACACAAACAAACGCAGATGTAAGGTCTATTGATGCCATGTACAAGGGACCGGAATTCCGTACTTTGGTTTTCGCTAGCAGATGCGCCATAATTGTTGCATTAAGGGCAGTGCCCATCTTTGCCCGAAAACCAATTTGGTACCTGGACAGTATCCCAAGCTGCCCAATCACTACTTGTAGTTCTCCCAAGAGCAAACTAGCAAAAACTTTTGCAGCAGTATCAATTAGCGCAATAGGTCGAATGTTACCGGGATCAGATCTTACACCTTTTTTATATATTGGTACAATGATAGAATTTAGCCAAGAAGGGGGGAGGTCAGCGCTTAGGAGGATGTTATCAAACAGTTGTTTGAAGATCTGAGCCCACATAGCTGGCTGCCGTTTGAGAACGCAAGGAGGAATCCCATCAGGGCCCGCTGCTTTTGAGTATTTTAGTCCAATTATTGTACTTTCTATACTGCACACTGACCATGGAGAGGACAACGAAGTGGCTAAATTGGCCCAGACATGTGCAGAGATCGTAGAAGACTGATCAGTCGGGAGTACAGTAGTACCAGCCCTAAGCAAGGCCCATGTGGATCGTCTATCCCTGTGGCAGAGTGTACTAAACATTTGTTGGTTTGTCTGGTTGTGAATAAAATGTTTGTGATTTCTACATTTGTTTCGATAGGTATTTAGAACCCTTTTCTTTTCCATCGCAAAATCCCCCCTCGTGAGAGAGTTTTTGTGAAGTTCGCGGAGCGCCCTGTTCTTAGTTCTCTTAGCTTCAAGAATTATGTTGGAATTTGGAGTGGTGGTTCCTACGGAATGGTAAGTAGTATTTAACCGCAGAGAATTTATTACCTCAGTTATGATTCTGGATAAGCCGTCGAGTTCATGATTTGGCAAGGCTTGCTTATGGTGAGTACTAAAATAGTGCACAAGGCGTGCAGAGATCATATAGTTTGCCTTGTCACAGAATTTAGTGGACCATCGAATTGACAATCCAGGTCGATCCCCTTCAAGCAACAACTGCTGCTGGTCCTTATGTAATACTGGCACATCTACTTCCAGATTCAAATGAATCATGTAATGGTCACTGGATCATGGATTTCAATGTTGCTGGATATAGACTGCAAGCCCCGAGATACAGCAAAGTAATCAATACAGGTGGAGCTGCCTCCTCTCCTCCATGTATGACACCCATCGCTGATCCCAAAAGAGAGAATATCGAGTTCCCAGGATGCCAGATACTCCTTCCACAACTGCCCTCTGTATCCCGCTTGCTGAGTAGCCTCACAAATCACACTAATAAATTTAGGTTTCAAACAATATGCATTGAAATCCCCTCCTAAAACTATATCACAAGTAGGATATGCTGATAAAACTTCATCAAAAAGGGTATCCAGCTCTTGAAAAGCAAGTGGTAGCTTAAGAGCTGCAGGATTGTGATATAAACATACAAGAAGCATTGGAGTCGACTGTTTGCCCTTGAGCACTATCAATACAGCCAGCGTTGCTAATGCGTTATAAACATCTAACACAAGTGCATTCAAGTTGGTGTTTAAGCATATTGCTAAACAACCATGCGGCCTACCAGCTAGGGCGCGTTTCGCTTTTAGTTGGTGGACAGTGTAACCAGGCAACAAAAGATTGTGCTTGCGCATAGTTTCTTGGCATAACATAACATCACATTCCATGCCTACATGAACATTGCTAAACCATGAATTTAAGTTTCTAAACCCACACGAATTCCAAGATAAAATTGATAAGGTAAGGGGCTGGTTAGTGGGGAGTGTTATCCATTGCTGGGTTTAGAGTATTGTGTAAAGCAGCTAACCATGACCAGTCCTTACTAGTATTGGATAAGCCTACTAATTGAGCAATTACTTCCGCATTTACCCCGCTCTGTGCGTCACCAGAGGTTAAATTAGGCAATTGCGAGGAAGTAGGCACCAAATGAGTTTCATTAAATGAGATGGCCTCATCAATGGAATCGAAAGGGTGCAACATCAGGCCAATAGAAGGCAGCTCTTCTGTATATTGTAAGAGCAAGTTGGTAATAATGGCTGATTGCACCTTACAAACCATACGATGGTTCTGAATTGGTGGCAAAGTAATCCACTCAATGTCAGTCGTACGCAATGTGCGAAGAGCAGGAATTCTACCGAAGGCTTGCAATAATGCAGATCGATTCAGTCGCTTTATGCCATTCTTATCCGAGATGATTTCCCATTCTATGATAGTTGTGGAGTGCTTACCCATTTCTCCCATCACCTCATGGTCCCTCCCAGAATGGATTGGAGATGAGTCCCGCTGCCTTTGCTTTGCATCCTCTCCCTTTAAAGGCATGGTCTAGTAAAAACATTTATTTAAAAAATAGATAGGCAACATAAAAAAAAATACTAGCATTCTCTTTTTTAAAACTTCCTATGTAAAATTTTGAGCTATTCAAGCTCAAAATTCGCAAAAGCAAGCACATGGGCGCATCCATTTTGTGAAATGGATGCCCTCCTGTGCTGGCTTTTGCTTTTGCGGCACTAATGAAGGAAAAGCCAGCCAGCTGTAGTAAACAAAAGCTACCGCTGGGTGGCTTTCCCTTCATTAGGACTCGGAGGACGCGGACCGGAGACCAGAGCAGGAAAGCTGCAGTTGAATCTCGGTAAGTGCTATTTATTTTTTTTAAAAATAAGCACTAGCTGCGGTTTTTTTTTCTATGTTTTTCGGGCTGGAGGAACCCGGAAAACTTAGAAATAAAACCGCAGCTTTAAAAAGGTTGTATTTATGTTTGCGGAAAGAAAAACCGCAGCGTTTTCCAACGCAACCGTGTTGTGTTTCTGCCTGCTGTGGCTATCACTTTGGGTCTCCGGTGAGACCCAAAGTGAAAGCCAAGGCAGGCAGAAACACAACACGGTTGTGTTTACATGCCGCGTAGTATTTCTGCATACAGCTGATTTCCCATTTGGGGCTCTCGGGCTCCCCACGGGGGGCCCGAGAGCCCCAAATGGGAAAGCAGATTCAGGCAGAAACAACGCGGTTGTTTTCTGCAATGCCGCGTTGTTTCTGCCTGAATCTGCTTTCCCATTTGGGGCTCTCGGGCTCCGCGCGGGGAGCCCGAGAGCCCCAAATGGGAAAGCAGATTGAGGCAGAAACAACGCGGTTGTGTGTGTTGGAAAACGCGAGCCGGAGGAGCCTGAGAAACTTGGAAAGAAAAACCGCAGCATTTTCCAACACAATAACGTTGTACTTTCAAAAGCGACCACAAACATAAATACAACGTTGTTAAAGCTGCGGTTTTATTTCTAAGTTTTCCGGGCTCCTCCAGCCAGGGAAAACTTAGAAAAAAAAACGCAGCTAGTGCTTATTTTTTTTTTTTTTTTTTTTTTTAATAAATAGCACTTACCGAGATTCAGCTGCAGCTTTCCTGCTCTGGTCTCCGGTCCCCGTCCTCCGCGTACAGCACTAATGAAGGGAAAGCCACCCAGCGGTAGCTTTTGTTTACTACAGCTGGCTGGCTTTTCCTTCATTAGTGCCGCAAAAGCAAAAGTCAGCACAGGAGGGCATCCATTTCACAAAATAGATGCGCCCATGTGCTTGCTTTTGCGAATTTTGAGCTTGAATAGCACAAAATTTTACATAGGAAGTTTTAAAAAGAGAATGCTAGTATTTTTATTTTATGTTGCCTATCTATTTTTTAAATAACATTTTTTACTAGACCATGCCTTTAAGCCTTGCGAGAGTGAAAGCTTCTTTTCAGACTCACAGCGATTCTCAGGGTAATGAGGCTGCTGCGGCTCACTATTGGATGAGAAGGCCCTAAGATCTGGTTCAATGCCCAGCTCCGTCTCACTAGGAGTGCATGGTGTTTCAGCCACCTTTCCTACTTGAGTGATTTTGTTGTCAATAGATTTAAAGAAATTAGATAATTGGGTCTGAGAAGACGAGTGCACTTTCTCGTTAATAAAGGAGTTCGTCTGCTGGGTCGGCAATTTTTTAGAGTTGTTTTTGGAGAGCATTTCTCCAGGGCCCAAACCACTTTTAAGGGTTTTCAATTCATCTGAACCCATCAATGATCCAGCTTCGTTACCCTTAACAATTTTTTTTTTTAGTTTTTTCGTTTAAATTGCCTTGTACAACGGGTTCGATGTGAGAAGCTTTGGTCGCTTTTTTCGGTCCTCTTTCCTTTTCAGAGCTCGGAAGAAAAGTTTTTTTTCCTTCCTTGAGATGAAGGTGTGCTCTGCTTTAGGCAGGGGACTAGCAGCAGTAGGTGCAATGCAATCAAGAGAAGAGTCAGTTTGGGCATTTACATCTAACAATGTGGTTAGTGCTGAGGGACTGTCGGGATGGAATGCCTGACCCCCCTCTGTGCTGCCAATAGGATCCCCTGACTTCTCTTCTCCAGGTCCAGATTGTAGAAAAAATAGGACCTGTTCCAGCTTCTCAGCATGTGAAGCAACTTCCAAACATAGTTGGGCATGCGTGAGAATTTTGCAAGAGGTGTCGGGCCTTGTGGCAAGCACAGTTTGAGCAAATGATTGGGGAAATGAGTAAGTAGCACATGGAACATTCATGACATGAGATCCATTCAGAGGGGCAACTAGCTCATCTGTTTGCGTAGTCACGGAGATCTTACAGGGCACATCCATTTTCAACGGCTGATGCGCCTCTGGTTCCCATCTAAGACTGTCAGAAAATATGAAGCCCTCCAGTGTGTTGATTTTTATAAGGATTTCTGTCAAAACAGACTTGCAGTCTCTTAACTCATAATGCGTGTATTCATGGCCACGATCTAATAGATTAAACATTTGCGTTAGTACAGGTTAGGATGCTTCAAGGGATTGCATATCCTCTGTGGCTTCTAGAATGTCAAATCCCAAAGGATGATTCGATAGTTTTTTAGCGGGCGAGTACAAGGGATCTAGGCCAGGCTTTGTAGAGCCGCCTGGAGCTGGGATTGGCGAGGAAGGACACAAACTAGAAGCAGGAAAGATGAATGGCATGGTTATGTGCGAAGGAGGTGCTGGATAAATGTTTAGGTCCTCCATGTTTACCACGTCTTTACAATGAATGTGCACATCAGCTCTTTTGCAACTAGGATAAGTGACTGGAGTGGAGGGACCAACAGATAGCCGCACCCGTTTTTCAAGAGCAGCGAGTACGACCGGGGCTAGTATAGAATTATCCGAGGGTGAGGAGGGAATCTCATCAATTGAACGGTCAGGGGCAGGAGGTACAACGTCCATACGCATGCTAAGAAAACTTTTACGGGATGTCTTTGGAGAAAGCTTACTTTGATGGAGATCAGAAACAATAGAAGCAGACTCATTTGTTGCCACTGCTAGTGCTTGTGCACGCGCATAAGAGAATGCTACCTCAGGCCTTAACAGGTCCTGGACAGTAACAGGACCCCAAGATGACGCATAACCGGCGCCTTCACGAGACACAAGCTCATTGCTCCTTCCGGAGCACTTTGGCATCGACATGCGTTTGTTTTACTGGATTTTTTTCGTATTCACAGGTTTGGGAGGAGATGTTTTCAGAGTGCGACCACTACGCAAACATGAAACCATTTAAGCCTATTGTGCTGAATGCTAGCAGAATAGCCTCCAACCCCAACAGAATACACAACTTTCACCCTTGTAAATTTTCAAGGATAAAACACAACCTGACAAGGGACAGTGCTCCTGTGCTCACCGCCTCACCGCCTAACAGCCCAACAGCCACTTGGAGCCCACTTCGATGCGCGTGCGCGTGGATTAAGTAGGAAGTTGGAGTTGGCTGGGGGCAGTGCGAGGAGGGAGGGGGCGGAACCAGTCAGGGAGTGACTGCAAAAGAAGAACAGAAAAGGCTACAGTTACCCTTCAGAACATAAGGGTATGCACAAGCACATGCAACCCATACAAGAAGATCTTTTCAGGAAATGAAATTGAGAGTCCAATTATTTGGTGATATGTCCAATACGGCGTTTCGCCGACAAGATGCTTCCTCTTGCGCACGGCGCTTGGAGAAGAAGCAATTTGCTGCTTGAAAACAGTCCATTGCAAGCCAGCAAGTCCGGGCAGCCCAACAGCCACTTGGAGCCCACTTCAATGCTTTCTCTAATAAGGGTGTGCACCACTTACCCCAATTATTTGTTCAGAAGATTAGGAGAGCCCCAACAGCCATCAAACCAGTGATCATCCAATGATCAGAAATACCAAAGAGTCCAAGGACAAAACCTGGCAGTTCCTGCAAACTCATATGGAGGAGGCCCAGATCAGACGAGCTAGAACATACAATAGAGAAGCCCCGTTGTATACTTTCCAAGTGGGGGACCAAGTGATGATCATGTTGCTCACCAGCCAAAACAAGCTGCAGGCCTGGTGGCATAGGCCACATACCACTTTTTTGAAAAAGTGTCCCCACTAACCGATAAAGTACAGCAAGCCGACAGATGGAAGCTGTTACAACTATCCCATATAAACATACTCAAGGCCTGGAAAGAAAATAGTTATCCACAATTGCTGGATGAAAATAAAACATGGGAAATCCCCTTAGCACTGGAGGTACATGGAGTATTCGTTCCATATTAATTGGGCATCACAGAACATCAAGGTCTTGCCCATCTTTTCAAAGATATGCTGTTGTATTCCATTAAGTGAGGGTGAGTACAGGCGATAGTCCACAAAATACACACCTCACCGGAAAGTAATTCCGGTAAAACCATACCAATTACCGAAGGCCTGAAAGCATATCATCTGCAATGAATTAAAGAAGATGCTGGAATTAGGGGTTATATCAATGGGCAGTATACAGTCTGAGGTACTATCTCACCAGTCAGAGGTTTAAATTGGTGACATATCATGCTCCGCTAATCTGGATGACCAGGAATAAAAATACCAACCCCTGCATCCTGAGGTGGTTCCTGGCTTTACAGCCATTTTCATTTAATGTTGAGCACCAGGCAGGAATGAAACAAGGTAGCGCAGATTTTCTGTCACGTTAACTCCAGGCAGTTAGCCAAGAGAAGGAGGAAGACATGGACTTAGGGGAAAGGGAGGAGGTGTGACAAGGCCAGTGACGTGCAGATGCCATTTTGAGCTTAGAAGTGTTGATAGAGTTTAGACAAGGAAGAGGCCAGGTGTACTTGACATCCTCAGCCAGAGGCCCTGCTAGAAATTATTTTGTCCCAGGTAAAACGACAAGCCTATTCTAGGCACCTTACTGGTAATCAAAGCAGTAGACCATTTATGGATACACTTTTTTTAAAACAATTTTTATTTGTTTTTGAACATAAACAAAACACTTTACATGTTATTACCAAACACCACCAAACATTTAATAACATAACAAATCCCTTTCCCTCCCCCCAACATCCCCTCGATCTAGGCCTACACTGCACCCATGTTCGCGCTCCATCTTTCACCTTTATTTTATACATCTATAGTAGCTTCCTGCACGGTGATCTCTACCTCGATTTGTGTCTCACTCCCGGAGGTCGTCAAGGTTGTTATGAGCAATCTCCACGACTCGATCCCTCTCCCACCCTGCTCCCCTTCTCTGTCGGACGCTTCTTGCCATACAGTGGTCTCTGCGTTAGCCCATTTCAGCAAATCGCTCCACCACACTTGTGCCACCAGTGTTACTGGAGCTTTTCAACCCATCACTATTCTACATTTTGTCACGATATACGCTAAGTCTTTAAGTTTATTTACATGCAGGGCCTGTTTAGATCTTGGGAACCCCCCCTAACAAACACGCTTTGGGAGTCTCTACATCTAGAGTAATCTCTACTTTCGCCAACAATACCATTTGTGCATACACTTATTGTTTTTTCATTTCATTTTTATTTGTAACTTTGAAACCAGTGATAAATGAGCCCATTCAAACAGATTTGGAGGTAACGTATTACAATGTTTCACTTTATTTATTACTACTTGTTTAAAGACTTTCCTTGTAAATTAGTATCTAAAAAATACCCACTCAGTTTGCAGATCCCAAAACCAAGTAGCCACGTATGCCCTTGAAAAACTACAATAAGAGTCAGATCTGCCACTATTGATAATAAGCACTAAATGGTGCTTTGTTCTTCTTCCCTTGTAGCGCTACTCCGAATTACACATGAAGTGTGGTCTGCTCTCCCAAAGAAGGCACTCCTAATGTGCATGTAGTCCAAGCCTTGAGTTTTATGAACGAAAACTAAATAAAACTATGAATAATTTTTAAGAACTAAAGAAAAACGCATTTGTGAGAGACTTTGTGTACTGAATGGAATGGACTGATTTGTTACACACGTTATACATTGTTATAGGACCCCACTATTTAGTGGATTTGAGTAGGAGCATTTAACATTTAGACCACTGAATCCAAAACCTTGAATTGTCCATCCCTCTGAGGGTCACCCTCCCTCATGTAATCCTCCCTCACATAGCCACCCCCAGGGTCAGGATCAGGTAGTGACTGCTGTCCCCTGGCCACAAGAGGAGAGGCTACCTCTAGGAAAGGAGTGATTACATCATCAGATTCATCACAGCTTGTAGAGTTGGATAGAGCAGGATAGATACAGTGCTGCCTTAGTGTGGATAGATTTGTGAACCAGGAGAAGACTTTTAAATCTGGCCTTGTTTTGCATCATCACCCATCTAGCTTGGTGACAATACTAGGAAGCAGGTGTGAAGTGAGGAAGGTCAAAGAGAGTCCTATTAGCGAAGTTAATGATCTTGTTGAGAGGACAGAAAGCATAGTTGGGGAGACCAAAGAGGATGCTGGCATAGTAATCCAGAGTGGTTAAGAGATGCTTGGTGGTGTTGAAAGGAAGGTGCTGCCTGATTTTCCTAATATTTAGGAGATTGAGGCAAGCTGATAATCCAGTTTTGGAGATGAAAGTAGAGAAAGTGTGAGATGGGTCATAGATGATACTGAGGCATCCAGCTGAAGAAGAGTAGGGAGGGTGTCAGGTGGGAACTGGATAGGTAGAAGAAGAGATGAGAAATAGGTTTTGACAGGGAAGAAGGGCACCTCTATTTTGGTAGAGTTTAACATCAGAGAGTGCAAAGCCATCCAATATTTAATGGCAGAGAGGCAGTTGGACATTTTGATAGAGAGATCAGAGGAGAGTTCATGAAAAGAGAAGATGATTTAGGGGACAGCTGTGAAGAGCTGGTATGAGAACCCAAAGGAGGAGATTAATGTCCCAAGAGCAGAGGCACAGAGTGTAAAGAGGAACAGATCCAGGACTGAGCCTTGTGGAACATCAACAGTCAGAGGAGTGAGTTGAGAGGTGTTGTTGCTCCAGGAGACAGAGTATTGGCGAGGTGCAAGGTCGGAGTCACACCAGGCAAGGTCTTGATCGCGAATCCCAAGAAGAAAGAGTATTAAGGAGATCAGAGTGATCAACAGTGTCAAAGGCAAGGAGATTTAGGATAGAGGATCGGTTGGAGTGCTTAGCAGAAGCAATGAAGTTGGACACATTCCTGAGAGCAGTTTCTGTGGAGTGACAGGAGTGGAAACCTGCTTGTAGGTGGTCTCGAAGGTTGTGGATGTCTAAGAAATTGGCAAGATGGTTGAACACAACCCTTTCAAGCACTTAGAATAGTTCCAAAGCAGAGACACAGAGTGAAAGTTAGCCGGTAGTTTCAGGTAAGCCTCTTGCTTTTTAGGAGAGGGGTGACCATGGCTGCTTTGAAGACAGAGGGAAAACAAGCAGAGTCGAAGGAAAGGTTGAAGAGTTCAGTGAGTTGAGAGGCCACTAAAGGGGCAGTAGGCTTGACTAGCTGAGGAGCAAGAGGGTCTGATGGGGCACAAGAGGGGTTAGCCTTCATCAGTAGAAATAGAACTTTGTCAGTATTAGTGTGACTAAAGTGGCAGATGGAGGCAGAGGATGATGGTATAATAGGCAGAGTGTACAATGTAAGAGTAGCGAGTGTGATGAAGTTCATGGGAGAGTCTCTAATTTTGCAAATGTTTGCAGCAATGTATTGAGCTACGTGATTAGCTGTCAGAGTGGAGTTGATATCCATAAACTTAGGATGAGTGAGTTTAGGTTGCCCTTTAGCCGGCGATGATGGTTGGAGTGAGAGTCAATGAGGATTAAGTAGAATTTCCTTTTCGCTCTATCAAGAGTAGACTTGAGAGAGTTCAAGAAAGAGGGGTAGAGTGCTCATGTGAGTGGGTATGCCTCAAATTAAGCAGCAGCCGACGCATGTCTGTGCGGAGAGAGTGTATGAATTAGGCAACCCATTGTTGAGGATACTGAGAGTTACCGGTGAAAGTAAGCAGCAGGAAGTGAGAGAAGAATGAGTCATATTGTAGGGATTGGATGCGGGAGAAGGCAGTGATGGTGGAGGAGGCATTGGGTGTGAATGAGAAGAGTGAGAACAGTAGGTCAAAGAGAAAGGGGAATGGCAGAAGATTTACATTTTCTTTTAGTAATAGGTGAATCAAGTGGTGAGGAAAGGTGAGAAGGTGGAAAGGATATGGTGGGGGAAACAATTGAGTGATCAGATATGAATGGTGGGTCAGTAATATTAATGGCTGAGAGAGAGGTGGAGATGAAGAGGAGATCCAAAGAGTTACCCCCTGTGTGGGTAGGTAGGTTATGGATAGAGTGGAGATTGTGGTCACCAAGAAGAGACTGAAGTTCAGATTTCTGAGAAGTGGTTGGAGAGGGAAGGTTAAAGTCACCTAAGAGAATGAGGTGATGTTTAGTGGAAAGAGAATCAAGAGGTTTCCCAAGAACATCAGAGAATGGTTCAGTGGGACCAGAAGGGTGATAGATGGAGCGGATGTGTACCGAGTGAGGCAGAGCAATAGTACAGATGGTGAATTCAAAAGAGGTAGGAGAGGACGTGTCACAGGTGATTTGTGAGGCATTGCGTGGGAAAGAGAGTAGGTGTCCTATGCCTGCACCTTTGCCTGTCAGTTGAGAAGCATGAATAACGGATAGTTTGGAGTCATGTGGGGCCACCAAAGTGACTGTGTCATGTGGAGAAATCTATGTTTCAGTGATAGCAAAAAGGTCTAGGGGAGTAGAGCTGGAATGAAAGTAGTCAGTAATAAAGGATGTTTTGTTGCATATAAACTGAGCATTCCGGAGTGCAATGAGTAGTTGATGAGGTAAGGAAGAGTAGAGAAGTTGAGTCTCAGAGGAAGTGAGGCGAGGTGGATTGGTGTTAGAGGAGGTATGGTTAGCTCGTTGGCTTTGTTTGTTGGAAGGAGGGGGAAGAGAGATGGAGTAGTAGGAAATTCAGAAGGGATGACACAATCTTGTCACCTGATTGCCTAGTCCATCAGTTGGTTGGTGTCTATGATATTGTCCCTGGTGTTGCTGGGATGTGGTGATTTCTTCCTGATTGGTTTTCCCAGAGGAGCCTCTTGTGTCCTTTGGCTGGAGATGGGGTGGATCCAAGATGGCCAAAGGAAGTGATGTCACCGATCCAAGATGGCCACAGAAAGTGATTCCACCAATCCAAGATGGCCGCTGGCACTGAAGTTCGAGACAGAAAGTGAAGACAAAAACCAGAAGGGATGACGGACACTCTTGTCACGTGATCACCTAGTCCACCAGTGGTTGGTTACTCTGATGTCCATGGTGTTGCTGGGATGAGGCAATTTCTTCAGATTGGTGTTCCCAGTGGAGCCTCTTGTGGCCTTTAGCTGGAGATGCCTGTTCTCCCCTCCTGGTTTAGTTCTTATGCCCACTTTGTTCAGGTCAGGTAGGATAGTCATGGTTGCTTCCTGTACCAGTGAGCTGTATTGCAAGTCTAGGGGGAACTGAGAACAGTATGGACAGATGTCACACTTGCACAGAAGGAAAGATAATTTGTTAAATTCACGAAGGCAATCTGGTTTTTAGGCACCTCTCCCCAAGCAGGCATGTATTGACTAACAGTTGATGAAAGCCTACAAGTGTGGTTATACCTGATGGTTTTGGCATGTGTTACTGCTTTTTTAGCAAGAGACTGGAAGGCTGGCAATGAGATTCTCACCCATTGACTTGGTGGAAGACAGCTGGCCAGACATGAAACACCCACAGCAGGCAGATGGCGCTAGGCCCACAAACAAATGTAGTAGAAAGGACAGGCTGACTCTAGTAGTGCTGTGTTGGATCTCAATATGACTGTCCAATTACCAGTGTAGCCCATTTTCAGCATCTTTGCTCTGTAATTCAACTCAATGGTGAGGAGAAAAGCACTGTTCCTTTTCAAAGATATAGATAAACTGGTCAAATGTACCATGGAACAGGAGGCTTGTGGCCTGGCTGTAATTTGGTTAAACCAGCTACACCACAAATGAAAAAGAAAGGCATAGAGAAAGTGCAAAGTATTGGCGAATAGAAAATGGTTGTAAAGGTTCAAATTAAGGGACAAAATAAACAAAATCTAAAATATGCTTGAAAATCTTTTAAAGTTCTGCCTGAAAATGCTCAAATATGAACTTCCTTATGAACTGCAAAGACCACTTAATATACCTGTGCAGTCCTCTTTTCCGTACGTAGCTAAGAATATTTTTTCTCAATAAACCCAAATCAATTGAAGCCCTGCTAATCACTAGCCCTTTCTGTGAAGTTGAACTTTGTCTACTAAAATCAGCAATGTCACTGGTAATGTACACATTGCTGGTGTTAATTAATTTTGTAGTGTTCCACACGTCTGGCTCAAATGTTCATGGGTCACCTGTAGGTAACGGCGTATCCCTCCTTCCATTGTTATCACAACCTAGAGTTCAAACTTCTAATGTTTCCTCTCAATCTTACATATCCTTCATTCTCCACCAGCAATCATTCGCTTTCAATCATTTTATGATCAGGGTGGCTGAAATCTGCAGTCCTACGCTGCTCCATCGGGTCTTGCCCCACCTTTAGTTAATAAGACACTGGGGCAGCAGCAACTGTCTGAAATGGATCCCCGACTAAAAGCAACCCATAGCTTTGAATTAAAAACGACACTCTGCTTTTGGTGACACTGAGCACATTGCCCCTCAATCAAAGACATTGCCTTCCCCCTGTTCTATTTATTGCCCCAAACCCACTCATATCCTAGTCAGTTAGCTCTTGTTAGTTCAGGACACAATTGAGCAATAATCACCCCTTACACGGGCTGGAACGGGTGGTAACGGCCCAGGCCTCAGTTAATAACGAGGGTCTCTGGTGCCTTTATCATCTGTTCCAGCCTGTGTAATGTGTTATTATTGCTATTAGCACCCTGTGTTGCCAATGTGGTAGCCCAGAGTGCTGATAGATATGTCTTTTGTATGAATTAACTGGATGCCTCGCAACATCCCATAAATTCATACAAACATCTTGTTAGGGAGAATTCTCTGTTTAGGCTGAATTTCCTAACCTAGTGAGTCCCCCAGCAGCTTTGCTGGATTTCTGGAGTTTGTTTTTTTCATCCTGCCAAGAGTGAGACTCTTTTCCTCCCACTCTTGGACATGAATGTGGTTGATTTCTTTGAATGTCAATGTGTTGTATGGGCTATGGGGTCTTTTACTCCATAGGGCCTCATGTGTTTTGCTATGTGTGTTACACCGCACCCTCCATGCCGTAACACTGGAGTGTCCTAGAGGATCCCCACGGTGTCCAGTCATATTTTGGAATGTAATATTTTCGAAAGTCAAAATGTCGAAAATACTTATTCGAAAATAATAATGTCGAAATACAAAAAAATTCGAATTGATGTTAATATAAGGAAAGTGTTACAATATATCAATATGTTATTAAAGAGTAGAATTGGTATATAGTTATTTATAGCTATAGAAACTTTTTTTCAAAAATATCTTTTTTATCTACTATAAACATTTGAATAAAAGGTAGTGCAATAAATATTTTATTAAACAATTTTTTTTTAAATAATTAAAGATATATCCATGGGCGGTGGGGGGGGGGGAGGAGGGGGGGGTAGGGGTTTGGTATGGGGGGGTTGGGGGGGACCCCCCCATAAAAACGTTAGTATTTGTGACATTTTACATTGTTATTTTAGCATTGGTTTTTCGATTTTTTTTTTGACATTTTATTTTCGAATTAATTACTTTTTCTATTATATGTATGTGATTTCGAAATTTTTGAATTCGACATTATTTTTTCGGATTTTTTGTTGTTCGAGTTTTTTTTCGACATTTTGACTATAAACCGATCCCCACCATAGACTCCATACCCTGGGACTGACTACTGTCTCCCAGGGCATGTAAAGTCACCATTGGCTTTACTAGACCTAAATTTACTAACAGAACTTGTACAAACCACCCTATTGTGGACGTACTGGTAGGGGTAATTCGATTACCCCTGGGTCTGTTGTTCGAGGGGGCACTGTCCCGTCCCCCTCGTCGAATTTTGGCTGGTGGCAGTGGATACTACTTTTTATATTCAACCGCAAATATATTCCAATGGGATTATTCCCATTGTTCGAGGCTAATACTTTTTCACATTAGTCTCTAACATACCAGCCGGTTTATTTGTCTTAAGTAAATCCACTGGTTGGTATTTTCTGCCAGAACTCGTTTTTTAAAATGGCATATGTGTTCGCCTCTGTAACTCCGAACCAAACGTTGAGCCCTTTGTTTCCACTTTTGGCGGGCTTCTGTACAGAGGCCCTCCAGAGTGGTGCCATTCTGTCTGGGTACCACAGGGGGTGTGGGAGGGGGTTTAGGCACTCTGGACTGAGTTGCCTTGCCAACTGAAGTCCCACTCTGGTGTGATTGGCATGAGTGGTGAGCCGCCCCGCTCACCACTTAGCATGTTTGATTGACAGCTAGGCTGAATGAATGGGGGTTTTCTGCATAAAAGCAGGGCTTTTGGGACTGTAACTTCAGAAGTCGCCACAGGACCTAAGAATCCGACGAGGGTAAAGCTGAGCCGACCTGCAACGACGACACCTCCGGTGGAGCCCTGCTGAACCGACTTACCACTTCCCAACGACAGAGGAGATCTCCCTGCTGGAGAGTCTTCTTCCCCTGACTGGTGGGAACAACCAGTCCCTTGCTTTTTCTTCGCTTCCAGGACGTCTAGTGGTCGAATTGCCCGTGCTGAGCACCCCGGAACCGGATATCCACTAACCACTGTACCGCGACCAAAAGGTGGTGCCTTGTGACGGAGCATTCCGCGGCTGGTCTCTTCCCTGGTGGTGCAACGATCTTCAACTTTTCCTCGATGACGAGATCCTCTCATCTTCTGGCAAAGCCCCGACTTGCATCCACCACCAGGAACAACTGCCCCCACCGGAGCTGTCTCTTCACTTTCAAGGTACTGTGTCCGTCTGGCTTCCCTTGAAACGGTTAGCGTGAGGTGTCTTAAATCCTTACCTTTCCACTGGGTCGCCTCCAGACCTTCTTAACTTTTGTTCTAAAACTGGTCCAACCTCTCTGTGACATTTTGCTACAAAGACTTGAAGTGCATTTCCACTGTGATACTTTTGGGACATACCGCCTTGCCTCTCTCCGAGTGGGCCTGGCCTCTGAACTTTGTGATCTACAGTAGACCCTGCCTTGCTTGCCTTGCATTTGCTTCGTAAAAGTGTTGGTACTGAGTTGGTTTCATACTCTGCCTTTTTCTCTCCCTTTCTAACGAATACTAGAGTGCCATCTAGGTTAAAGCATTCACCTCTGTCTGCAAATAAGTGGTGCCGTTGAACCTAGACTTGTCGAAATATTGTTATGGGATTGTTATATACTTATAGTAACTGTGATTGAAGTTGTTTGCCATATTAGTGCCAGTGTGTTTTCCATAGATGTGTTTTTAAATAAATAATTATATATCTTTACACCCAAGCCCTGATCAGTGTCTGCTTGTTCTACCGTGTAAATTGCCCTATCCTGTATACTCCAAATATGGCCTAACTCGTCTTGAGAGAAGTCTGACTGCTCAGCCACAGCTACCAGGTAAATCTGGATGGTGCAGACTGCTACCAATTGGGTTTACTGCTAACTCCTGTAGACTTAACCTTTTTGCAGTGGTCCCAGAGGGAACTGCACAGGTTTCTGCCTAACACATCTGATGCAAGATGGCCGCCACGGAGCTGGAAGACGTGGCTCCAAGCTTATCCCCTCTTCCATTTCCATGGCGGCCAGCAGGAAGCTGGAGCAACAGCAGCGGCGGGAACATAGCTGCTGCTGCTGAAGGCCTCAGGGAAGTGGGGGTGGGGAGGGATGGGAAATTGAGGGGAAGGTAAAGGGGTGGGGGAAGATGGTGGGGCAGGTGAAGCAGCCATCAGGTTGCTCTGAATGCGAGCTTGGATTGTGGGATTCAGCCCACGATCCGAACAACCTGATTTGTTGCTCCCTCTGCCCCAGGTGCTAATAGAATTTCCTGGAGAATGCTGCCTTTCTTAACTGTACAACACTCTTTAACTGCAATTAATGCAGTGTGCCGTCACACCTTGGTTATGCAAACGGCCTGTACTGAGATGTCACCAAACCTTGTTAGTCAGAATAAAGCCAGTGCAGACCAAGGTGCTCACCTTCTGAGACACTAAATTCCTGCTGAGCAAGACACACTGTAAACCCATCAATTCCATGTTGCATTCTTTAAATTACTCCAGTAGAGGTGAATACATTTAGTCCCTATAAGCCCCTAAAGAGAATCAGGTCGACTCGTCTAGATGTCAGACAGGCCATGCATCCATAAGCTGTAAAAAGTTCTGTCTTGCTTAGTGAAGAGCAACTGTAAACTTCAGACTTCCCAGATGAAATCAAATGAATGACCTTTGACTATTCAGTAGATGCAATTAGACATGATTCCACTCCGGATTACTTCAGTTTCTGAGGCAATATCACATGCTCTTAAGCATTCTGAGGATGTAAGTGCAGAAACCTAAACAAAAAATATCCCCATGGTAGAAAGCTTCAGAAAAACGTACCTTAAGTGCATTCAGACAGAAGTAAAATGCTCCTGTTACCCCTAACCCCAAGGGTCTGACACATATGTAGAGGTGAGGCTCATTATATATACACCTGACCTCAGCTCATTAGTTGATGAGGGTGTCAGGTGTGAGTAGTCTAAACAGCAGGGAGCGTTCCACTGCAGAGTCTCCCTTTATTAGATGACAGGCACGCTCCTGAATGATATGCCCACACCGACAGTTCACTCCATTCTGCCTAGATGGAAATGTTCATATTTCCTACAAAATAAAGAAACATATTTGAGGAACATGAAATACTTTTAAGTAGTTGTAACGTGGGCACAAAGGGATACTTTGCAATCCCAACTGAATTTGAAGAATGTGTTTTTGTAAACAAACTAACGGGGTAACCCAATTTTGGCAGATACATGTATCAATCTTGACTTTAGGGAATTTGTTCCCTCATAAATGACATCTTACTGTTGCACATTCATGGTAAGTGATCCTCTGTATTATAGTTCCACATGTCAGTCAACGGTAGCAGCTGGACTTACATCGACTCTACCATCACTGTCAGTGTAACATTTATGGTATTTTGGAAGGATCGATGTAGCCCTAATTGAAAAGTAATAAATAATGAACATTTTACAATTTGTTTTCTGCAAAATCAATATCCACGGCTTACTGCTCGTCTAGTGATATTTTGGTTCTGCTTGATGTACATATTAATGCGTATTTGGTTCATTTGTTTCAGCTCATTTTCTATTATGGAGCCACAGACAGGTGGTGCCCGGTGCAGTATTATCACGACATAAGAAAAGATTTTCCAGAGGGGGACATTCGTCTCTGTGACCGTGGATTCCGGCATGCCTTCGTCCTGGACTCAAGCGAGGAAATGGCATCTCTCGTTATGAACTGGTTACAAGAGGATTTGTCTAGCTAATGAATCACTGAGCTTCCATTGCCTGTGCGCCTGTGGATGTCCCCATTTTAAAAGCGTGTGACCACATTCCGCTGAAATTAATAGTCATATTCTTCAGATACCACGGAAGTATACATCTGTTCTTCTCTGACGTTACACACATTGGATTTCCCACCAAGAATATTTTGGACTGCAAAATAAAAAACTGCATTTTATTGTGGGAGGCATATATCTACAAAACTGTGTATAAAATCCACTTCAAAATGACAAAATGACACTACATGGAGCTCATTTTAAGTGGTGGAGAGCCATTATGTGTTGACATACACCCTGCCATCAAATCCTTGTTATTTGCACGGCAGAGTGCAAAAGTGCAGGGCAAAAGGCGACATACACATGTGTATACCGCCTGTTGCCCTGCACTTTTGCAGTATGCCGTGCAAAGTGATAACACGCTGCCTGCCATGCGAGTATGTCAGGTATAATGTAGAATGGATCCCTACGGTGTCTGCCTGCTTTATGCTTGTGCATAGAGCAGACAGACCCCATACGGAACTCCAGCATTTGCGCAGGTCTGAAAATCTGTGCTGGTGCATTTGTATTTCGGAGAGGAGGGAAGGCAGTGGATACGCACCTCCTTTTTGCCAATGATTGAATGTGTGGCATGGCGGACGCCTTACTCAAGGCTTTTTTTACGCCTTTCAATCACGTTACACCACTATGGAACATGAGCTCCATTGTTAATAGGTATAAAGTAGAATTAAACTGAACCTTTAAGATCCACTGTAGTCCTCCTCCGATGTATTATGATCCACCGAGAATGCATATGTGACAGCGGCATCCTTTATGCATGAAATTTCGGAATAAATCAAACGAATGGTGTCCATAATATGGCAATGAACAATCTTGCAAGATTGCTTACCGTGCACTTTGTGTAAATGCATAGTGTGTTTTCTGATAATCCAGCGGCTCCCAGTCTGTTCTTGGTATTGGCATGAGAGGGGCGCAAAGTTAAGGTGGCTTTAGCTGAATGTCAGCGGATTTGTTGCGGTAAGTTCTCACCTTAACCTCCCTGCAGCTAAAGATTTTTCCTTGAATGTCAAAGGTTTTGTTATAATGTGTTGCTCACCTTCACATCCCTGCAACTTAAGTTTTTTCCTTGAATTTCAAGGGTTTCTGGTGGGGCAATATATAATTGACATTAATAATACTGATAATTGGGCTAATGAAAATGATGTAGCATGTGTAGAAAGTAAAATAAAAAGAAACTGTGCAACCACATTCCCCCGAAATAAACCTGTTCTTAAAAAACGTAGTTTGCATATTTACTTAACCTTTTAAAGTGTTTACATGTATATGTACTGTGAATGAATGTAAAGTTATTAAAGTGTTAAAGTAACTGTGTACACAGACTACACTCAATGTTTCCTAAAATAACTTTTAACGGTTTGATAGCCGCGGCTAAATGCTGTAACACCTGGGGGGGTTTACCCACAGCTTCCACAGGGGTTAACGGCAGCTATAATGAAATACATAAGGATATGTAGTTTTCTTTTTAACACACACTTTATTGAAAGGATCAATTAAAGGTCTTTGATCCATATATACAGTATGTGTTTTTATTGTCTATTTTTATAACTGAAAAGTTGGCCCTAAAAAGGACCTTTTTAGTAGATAAGGAAAAATGAGGTAGTAACTGGATAGGTAAAAACATTAGGTTTCATGCATATAACAAAATGTATTTATGTTTAGTACACTTAAAAATATACCTAGTGTTGGCAATTGCCCGAATGATCTGGAAGAGCCTTACCCAAAGCATCTAGGGCGCCACCTTCCACCTTGATCAAGCTGTGATAGGTTTTGCACATCACAATAAAGGTAGAAAGATTTGGTGCAGGCACGATGGACTGAGGTTGGGTTTTAGTTGGTGGAGAATAGTGAGTAATCATGCTGGAAGTCTGTGGCGAAGATGATAAATACTGCAGTGCTGATCTTGCTCCATGTGCTGTGACTTTGTTTCACATAAGCCTTCCTATAAGATTCATCCACTTGATCCCAATGAATGCGGACAAGATGTTGAATTAACGTGGATGTTTCCAAGCTTTGCAACAACTTGTGTGAAGGTCCACTCTGCAAAACCTTAGCACAAAAATTGCACATAACCTCCTTGATCTCCTTTTTGCTGTGTTGGTCGTTTATACACAAATATTTCCAACAGTCAAAATTTTGTGCACATTGCTTCTTCCATAGTGGTAAAGCTGAATCCACACACACCACCTTATCATCACTGCTGGTCATAGTCATTTTGAAATGCAGGACCATGGAAGAGAAATAAATACTGTAAATATACACAATACAAAAAGGATTCTGCCACTTAATAAATAACAAGTGTAAACAAAATAACAAGCTAAAATAAAAAAATGACAAAGTTCAATACACAAGACAAAGGTATAGGAAGAAGAAAGGTAAAAAAGTAATGGATACATCAAGGTACTCCTTTTAAAAGTTCCTGAAAGATTACAAAGAAATTCACCCACCAGGAGACAAAAAGCAATGACAGAAAACAGGAAAAAGGTACTTGGGTTGGGAGAGGGGTGTAACCGCGGTTACGCAATATAGCAAACCAGAATGTGTTTTTGATATGCGTGCATATGCCCAAACACAATGAAGTTTCCGTGCCTAAATTATTGCCCATTCGCCTGAATCAACAAGAAGACACTCCTGCACCTAGCCGTAGCCGCGTTGAGGAAAGGCCCAATCACCTGAAAAGCTGCATTTACGCAGCTATGCGGCTTCGCGCCTGTTTGTAACAGGTAATCCGTGCCCCTACCGGCAAACTCTTAGTTTGGCGGTCCGGAAAGGGTCCCGGTACGTTGCTACCGGGACCCTAGTTAATTAATAGTTAATTAACATAACATAGTTAATTGACATAGTTACAGGCCCGACTGAAGTGAGGGCCTTAACACAGACCCTGGGGCATTACCTGACGCAGTAATGCCCTCCCCACCCCCTGGCTCATGGCTTATTGTTCAATAATAATTTTCTGCAACACTGATGTGCAACATATTACACACTTAGACTGAAAATACCCTAATTCCCCAAACCTGCGTGTAAATTGATTTCTTTACATGTTTTTCTTTTTTATTGAAAAGTAATATACATAGACAAATATAGATCTTCTTGAATCTGTATAGACAAAAAAGAGTTACAAATATTTATCTTCTTGAATCTGCAAATAGAAATCTGTAAGAGGGTGAACAATAGTTTATCATAAAGCAAGCTCTAAATAACAAAACAAATGCACTCTCAGTGGTTCTGCAGCACATAAAGCTGTAAATAGTTACTGACACTTTCTATCTCCTTATTTTAAATATCCATAGATGTTTACATCAGCAACAGAGTAAGCATGTGCACAGTGTGACTTCTGCAATCTTAGCCTACATTGTTATTAAGAAATACAAAGTTTTTTATAAGCAAACTTATAAACATGTCTAATGCCATAAGTGTTTCATTTAGCCGATCAGATAGCACAGCGAGTAGAGCGCTCGCTTTGACATCCGATGCAGAGCCTGCCGACGCAGGTTCGAATCCCGGCAGGGACAAACTCAGCCTTTCATCCTTCCAAGGTTGATAAATGAGCACCACACACTGTGGGTAATAATAAGCAGCGTGCAGATGCCTGAGGGTTCGTAGAGCTATATAAATGTTAAATTCTTATTATCTAAGTACACATAATCCTTTTGTTTTTCTAAAGAAGGTGGGAAGAAATTGCCACTTATAAACAAACTAAGGATAACAATGAATCTGTTACTCAGCTATTAACTTGTCCCAATCCTTACTTGCAGCACCTCCCACAGTTACTGATTGGTGGCATAGATCACAGCACAATAAATAAAATAAATAATTCACTCTCATAACAGACATTGGGAGCTCGTAAAATTGGAACATGTGGAGTTGACACTGCTGCCAAAGTCAAGGGTTCATTCAGTGTCGGTGGCTGCACACTGGTGGAATGAGGTGCTGGGCATGGTGCCAATTTCCATGCACGTAATACATGAGCCACATGCATTTCTATTTTATGGTGCTTGTGCAATTTCCAATCTGCATCATCCACATCATCCCAGTAGACTCGCACCAGATGATTTATCATGATTGATGTTACCAGGCTTTGTGATGGAACATTACCAAATCTTAGTGTTTTCTTGCACAATGTGCACTGAACATCCTCTGCCTCCCTTTTAGAGTACTGTTCTTTCACCTTGAAACATCTCCAACTGTCTACAGAGGTTTTTATTCATGTTGCTTTCTTCCTTGGTGGTGATCGATTGGGGACCCAGATGGCATAGTCATCGCTGCTGCTGATATCATGATGAGACATTTTCAAATGTTCAAATGGTAAGGAAAATGTAAAATAACAAAAATGACAACTCTTAAAAAGACAATGCCACAAAAAATTAAGTCTCCTCATCAGCATTTCTGATGAATCTTCGAATGGAGTGCTGAAGTGCTACAGGTGTTTCAAGACTCTGGCCATTGCTTGCAGCACCTTTAATGTCTGGAGATTGATTCTGCACAACCACCGCTCACAGCTACATTGAACAGGTAAGACCACATGTAAGTAAAAAAAGCTTCAGCCAATTATGGGGCAGACCATCCAGAAGGTGTTGGGTGCTAGTTTAAGACATATCTCACAGCATCTATCCATCATGAAGTTAAAGTTCTCCCAAGGCATGGATGAGATCAGAAGTACAGGTGAGCCTGGAAGAGAAAAAGGGTGAAGAAAGAAAGCCCAGTGGGCACATGATGGCCAGACACCTGTCACGACCCTCAGCCCTGATCCCCACTGGCAAGCCCATTGGCCAGGTGGAATCAGGGTTCGGATCACTAATAAGGCTTGGCATCCACTTCTCAGGCCCTCTTGGGGCCAGGCTCATAAGTAAGGAAAGACATCTGCTTGAGGAACTACTATATTTAGGCTTTCAGCCAACATGGAGGCATCCACATAGCTTGATTCCTAGAACCAAACTATGCGGTCTAGTGTTTTGGGTGTGGTGGCCTAGGGACTACTTTACCTGGACTACTTTACAGTGGCTACTTAAATCACAACCGAACAAGACAACACGCTTCATGTTACTTTGCTTCTAGCAACGTGACGCTCACCGTGTCCAGCTTTCTCACGAGCCTGGTGAATTCCGGACCTGCAGAAAAACCAAGGACATCGTTAGCAGCAGAATCTTACCTGCATTCAACATCCTTCACTGCTCGCAGCTCCTGGGCAGCTCTGTTGGTGGAGTTCACCGCCCGGATCGAAGGACCTGAGAAAAGGAGAAAGACATCATTAAAGGAGATAGTGGAGACATTACAACCACAAAGCGCTTAAAGACTTACCTGGTTGGTTGCTTTTCGGCCAGCATAGCTCCGGAACTCCATCTGCGTTGGGAACTCACCGCGACCTTCGAAAAGAGAAAAGCACAGGTCAGTGAGGACAAGACATTGCTGCGCTACACAAAGCGCCTCCTTACCGCATCATAGCGCTATAGCGCGCAATCATCTCCCGGTGATATCCAGTTCTCCAAGCGGACACTCCATGCTCCTAGGGAGATAGAAAGAGACATTTAGAACAGAGAAAGGGCATGCAAGAACTACGACGCCATCAATCGCAATAAGACCTACCTGAAAAACACTACAAGGGCAGCAGTCAGTGACCGCCCGTGCCCACAAAAGACAACGCATCCCTGCCCAGAGAGCAGGACGGAAAGCCCACCGATTTCAACATCCAGGTGAGAAGAGAACCTGGAGGGGTTGGAAACACAAGGGAGGTGGGGACAAACTTACCTTGGTCGCCTAGTCCTAATATAGTCTTCATTTCCAGGCGGAATCCCATCGACACCGAGACCACACCAGGGAATCATTGGGAAAGGCACCAACAACCAACTGGCTGGGTGGCGTCCCCGTGGATATCAGGTGAGCGTAACAACACCTCCGTGTATGCTGCAGAAGGAGCAAGATGGCAAAAGAAAAGCAATGAGGTTGAGGTTGAAAGAAAGCAGGTGGCAGAAAATATCCTCACCCAGCTCGGTCGAGGAAAACAGCTGACAGGAGCAGTCCAGTGAAGAGGGGGTGAAAACATTGTCATCTTCCAGTGAAGATAAACACAAAAGAGCTCTCAAGAAACGAAAGATCGAATAAAATCACAAGGAAAATTGACCCAGACACTCTCATCATCCCTGGTCATCAGAATGGAAGCCACCAACAAAAATAGTTTTTGTTTAACGCAACATCAAGCATAGACAAGTCTGATACAGGCCCACTGCCTTTGTATACATCATTGTAGTCCAATAGAAACTCCAGTGCGTTTTTCACTTTTTCAATATCTATAAGCTGTTGCTAAATGTTCTTATCTTTTTTACCAACACCATTTACTAAAACAAACAAAGAATCTGCAATGTCACACTTAACTCCTAGAGTGTAGACATTTTCTTCCAAATTGAGAGGTAAATTCACAACTTTCCCTCTAACACCTTGCACTAATGATTTCTTAGGCAAGTTTGAAATCTTTGTTTGCAATCTAACAATAACTTGAAAAGGATGGATGAGCAATTTGTAAAACAATCACTTAAAACATATTCAATTTTTGAAGCACAACAGGTATATCAGACACTACCATGTCGTACAAAACAATTCTTGCAGGAATAATTGTTTGATTATAAAACCCAACACAGTGTCTACAAACAAAGTGCCTCATTTGTGTCAACTCGTTCTTCTACAAACAAATACGGATAAAGTTCTTTCCAAACATATTCTACACTCGCTTTAATTTTCTCCTCAATGTACACTAATTGCACTTGAGACTTCTAAAAGGTGAGTCGACAAGATATGCAAACAATGTCAGGTCTTTGAATAGAAGACAACTCAAACATTACAATATTTTTTTTATACTGTTCAAAAATCAGATCCTTTGAAAGAATAGGATCATTATTTCCACTTCTTGTAAGTGTTTCATCTACATACAAATAATCTTTTTAATGCATTATATTTATCATTTGCAGTGTAGAAACTAAACTTTCTACAGTTCCAGTCAAAAGTGTTTGATTTTAAAGTGATAAGCCCGCTGCGTGGAGAAGGGCGCTGCTGTTTGGAGCTGATAGAAGGCTAAATTTGCTTTTGTTTCTGTTCGCTTTGCCGGAGGATCTTGGCTCTGCCCCCTGCACTCGAGGACTTCAAAATTGAATACCGGCAGCCCTTGCGGCGATAAACCTTCTGCATAGACGGCGCTGCTGTTTGGAGCTGATACAGGGCTAAATTTGCTTTTGTTTCTGATCGCTTTGCCGGAGGAACTTGGCTCCGCCCCTGCACTCGAGGACTTCAAAATTCAATACCGGCAGCCCTCGCAGCGATAAGCCTGCTGCGTGGACAAGGGCGCTGCTGTTTGGAGCTGTTTGGCTGGACGGCAGGATGCTCTGCTCCTCCCAGAAGACCAAGCTGCAACAAATCGGCCAGGCACACCAATCTGCAACAAACATGAGTACACATAAAGGGAATTAGGTGGGTTTGACCACGTAAGCTTGAGTGCTGCAGGAGAATTTAAGCTAAGCAACGTTATATGACTACTCATACAATCTGATAAACACAGTGACTCATTCACCATCATTGGATCTGAAACCTGGTATAGGGTGACTGTTGGGGCTTGACCCCCTTGATCCCACCGACTGATAATTTGCTACTTTCGGACTTGAAACTTGGAATAGGGAGACTGTTGGGGCTTGTCCCCTTTGATCCCGCCGATCGACACTATTGTCAGAAGGAAGAAACAAAGTTAGCAAACACACAAAAGGTGCTAACCAAATTTGACATATTCGTTGGCCAACTGGAGTGTGGCCCCCAAACGAATGAAAGAATTAAAGGAAATATTAATAGAAAGTAGAAAGTAACCCAATAATTAAAGCACAAACAGCCTGAAATGACAACTCAAGCTGAAGATCTCATACCGCCGAGCAGCCACAATGAACCCATGACCCCACAGCAGCCAAACATAGACTCAATAGACTCCATATCGGGTGCAATGCAAGAGGACCCACTACTAACAAAGGAGAACATCAAAGATATTATAATAACCCATTACAAGGAAGATGCTCAAGTTGTGCAAATCATGAATTCGAGCTCAGAAAATAACGACCTCAACCAGGGGGGAGTGCCCCCCCTGTTCATGATAGAGGTGAAGATCGTTAAGCGAACTGAGTCGAGCATGGCTCAAGAGAATACATATAAAAATCCTGTGAAGGAAGGGAAAAACTCGGCTCGGACAATTACACAACCTGCCCCACAGACAACACGACTGTGATCGAGCAACCATTTCAGACACAGGAAAGTAATGCTGACTCGAAGAGACGTAAGGGAGCCATCTTATCTAAGTCAAATGAAGTACCTGACATAAACAAACAAGAGTCGGAATCAATAAAGAAAACTGCCTATTCAAAGGAAGGTGCGCTAGTCAATCCACTAATTGCATCAGAAGCAAGGTCAAAGGAATCAACTGAAGACACACTCAAGGAAACGGAACTAAATCAATTACAGGAAGAAAACTCACGGATAGAACTAACGCCCCAGCCAAACAGTCTGACAAAGCAACAAATGGGACTCCTAGTGCAACAAATGGGCGAACAACAACTCCCAAATCAATTAGAATGGACTTCATTAGATGCACGGACTTAGAAAAAAATATGGAAACCTCTAACATTATCCTCAGGAGACGCCCAAGATAGAAACAACCATTTCTTTGGAAAACAAACTCTACTAAATTGGGGTAGGAGAACCGCCAACCATACAGCCAAAAAAAAGCCCCTTAAAGGCATCACGCTAAATGAAATACCAGATGAGTTAATGTTGGAAAACTCAGCTTTAATGGATAAAGACTCTCTGACTACAGAGATGGCAACACAAACTACGGAACGGGTAACGAAAAACCAGCTAAACCAAACAGACAACTGGCATGAGCTAGAATTGATAGGGCCACCCACAACAACAGAACCCCCTCAAACATTGGGGGAGCCTGATACCAAGCCCGATCAATGGGGTCAATGGGAGAAAAATTAGAAAAAGACAACTTCTTGATGATCACTACAATGGCGGCAATATTGGCCCCTTATATGAAACTACATGAAGATGCCACAGACAACTTAAAAGACCATACCACTTTGTTAGCAATGGTTCACTCGAAGACAATTTTTATTGAAGGTTTCATAACGGCCATACAAAAGAACATGCAAAATACTGACAAAGAATCGCTGATATGCTGCACACCATACTGGAACCTATAATGAAAGCGAGGGAAAATCGGTGGAAAAACCCCAGAAGAGATTCACTAGGAGGTGCTGATTTTTCTGCACTACAATTGAAGGAACTAGTGAAAGAACAACCACAAACGGATAAAAAATCCAACAAAGAGAAGAATTTAGAAGGGTCAAAAAACCCGAGCACCCAACAACATCTTCAGTGGAAGGACGGATCAATCGAGCCCTGTCGCTGACATCGAATGCCAGCGAGCGAAAAAACGAAGTTAGTGACCTAACGTCAAATATATTTAAAACTCTCCCATCTAACGAAGGACAGGAAAGGGAGACACCGAATAACACCCATTCGACAAGTCCAAGTATTCGGCCGAAAAAAGATCTTCACGAAAAAGTTAAACAAAACACTAAGACTGGACAACAAGCACAAGAAATAATCCTGGCCACTTCACAACTAGTAAGGGAAAATGAACTGTCTAAGGATGATAATCAGAATCCCAAACTCTGTGACATCTTTAAAAAAAAAAGAACTCAAACCAGAAGGTGGTGAATGCCTTGGTTCGGCCAAAGGTGAAAACCACCACTACCGAACAGAAAGCTAGACCTACGCAAACAGTACAGCTAGGCAAAAAAACAAAAAAATCAACCCTACCAGAGGTTACGGAAATCAAATAAAAGCAAAACATATTTTAAATGTTTGACTGTGCCAAAGGAAAGAGCAGCAACTAAAGTGAATCAAAATACCTGTAGTCTGAAAAAGGCCAACATGCAGGAAAAATCGAGTCAAGACGACGAAGAGGCAGCAACAATCGACAATTCGGAATTGGAGCGATTGGACTTGTCCACGTACTCTATCTCGGAAAATGATTCGACTTCTAGTGACTCGAAAGAAGATGAAATCGAACAAGTAAGAGAGGGGTAATCAGAGACAGAACAATTAGAATATCCTATGCCAAAAACATTGCAGGAAGGAAACGTAATATTCGAGCAAAACTCACATAAACCTGAAGCAGCAAAAAAGAAAGGTAGTACTTGAGAGTCCGGATCTGTAAACAAGTGAGCCTGTAGCAATATAGATGGTGGACAAAAGAAAAAACTAAAAACAACGGTGAGAGGAGGACCAGGTAGTCCAGCTAAAACTCTTACATCGATGCCGGAAAGCCAAAACATAAATAGCGCCCCGCTTACGCTGAAGATTAAAGACTACAATATAGAAGAAAACACTCAAAACATGAGCAACGAAAAATTCTTGATTAGTCCCCTTGAGATTACCAAGGTAAAACCCCGAAAAGAAGGGGCGGGACTCCTCCTGGAAAGACTAGTACATACAAATGATGGACTCATTCTAAATTGGGCCAATGTGCTAAGATTGTTCCACCACGTACCAACATTGAGACTAATCAGCTCTAGTGATATAGCCCTGATTGAATTTCCCAACAAAATGTATATGGACAGAATACGGGTTTCAACTTGTTCACAAGTCATCCACCAGTTATTACTATCAGAAGAGAGGACTATATGGAGTATGGGATTTAAGATAACTGAAAAAAATAACAAAGAAATCGAACCGGACGTTCTTGAACTAGAAATTCTTTCAAAGACAGCCCAATTTCAAGAGGCGTATGACACGCACAAAAAAGCTATGAAGCAATCCCAAGTAATTCAACACCCGGTCGGAGAACAGGAGAGACGGGAATGGCTGGCCAATCTAGCAGCTGGTAAAATGAAGACCCTATAGTGCCGAAAAGAAAGCCGAAAGGAAACCTGGACCCTTATTACATGGAAAACAAGGGGATTCAACCACCTTCTAGCAAAAAATGAATTTGGAAAAAACATGCCAGACATCTTATACCTGCAAGAAACTTGGTTGAGAGGAACTCCCCTGATTTTCAGTAAACATAAACCCAGCAAAGAAAGCGGGAAAAGGAATACCAATGGCAGGTTTGCTGATAGCAATAAAAGATGAACTAAATTGGAACTTGATCCATTCATTGAACTTGTCACCATACATTCAAATCCTAGTTGTGGAAATAACAGCGATCCCAGATGAGCATCAATCACAGTACGTATTGCTGATCAATATATGCTGGATGGCGGGAGCTAAAGTAAACAAATCACTCCCGAAGGATGTTGTAACTGGAATCGATGACCTGAAAGCCAAATGGAACGACGCTTGCATAATAATGGTGGATGATCTCAACTGCACCTGCTTTGATGAAAACAACAACGCACTTCAAGACGTACCAAAAATGGCGTCAACTAAACAAAAAAGAGGAGTCAACTGGAGATCATCCCTACAATCGAGGGATTGTATAATTTTAAATGGAATCACACCAGGTGACATCCCAGGGAAGCCGACATGGCAAGGTCAGAAATCGGAAGCCACCCTAGACTACGTCACAATTTCATCTAACTTTTCAATATTTAGCCAAAAACTTGAGGTAGGAACGACGCAGTCGAGTGACCATAATCCGGTCAAACTTACATGCTTAAGTCTCTCTGTGAAAAAGGAAACGGAAATGTATCCATTCAACCTGGAAATTAATTCAGGCAGAAATAGACTAAGAATGAACCCAGCGAAACTGCCAACATTGAATGGAAACCTGTCGACAATGATAATCGAACAACAGTCGCAGGCAGTCCTGCAGGTCATCGACTACGTTCCACTGCTAAAAATGTTCAACATCACAAGCAAACCGGGAAGTTCAAAACCAATAATGTCGCACCGGCACGTATACGATCGGGCCGTGGTTGTGAAGAAAAGATCTTTGAGGAAACATCTAAAACAACTCAAGCAATCAAACGAGGTGAATAAAACCGTGGCAATACGGAAAATAAAACAAACTTTTTACAATTGGATAAAGATGCATAAGAAAACAATGCTAAACCACGACGCGCAGGCAATGATAAATACAATATGTAAGAGAAACACTGCAGAGACGTGGGCTTTGATAAACAGTAAGGAGACCCTGCAAGACGCTTTAACATCTAACCCAGTGTCAGGGAAACAATGGCAAGCATATTATAAACAAAGACAACCGTTACTAGAACCTCTAACAAACTTATGGATTCCAGTGAGACTAGACGAAAGCTTGCTGGACATTGACAGATCGACCTTAGAAGACCTCAACCGAAAACTAAAGAATTCAAGAGCTCCGGGACCCGGCGGTTTGTCAAACGAGGGATTGAAAAAGGACCCAGTGGAATGGGCAAAAATATTACACCAACTGTTCAAATACATCTTGCAATCAGGAAAAATACCAAATTCATGGAAGACGAGTGTAGTGGTGCCAATTTTTAAAAAGGGCCTAAGAACTGATCCAGAAAATTACAGGCCCATCGCCCTGTTAGATGTGGCAGGGAAAATCTTCGCCACCAAATTGCTAAAAGCTTTGACGAAATGGGCAACTTGAGCTGGCCACAAAGACGAATGGCAATCAGGTTTCGTAAAGGGACAAGGCACTCCATTAAACATCTTCATCTTAAACCTATTAAAAGCACGAACCCTTAGAAACAAATTCTACATGGCCTCTATAGACCTAAGGCCTTTGACACAGTAGATAGAGAGGAGATGTGGAGTAAATTAAAAAAATGGAACTGCCCGGAAGTTCTCCTCTATAATATAAAGGAGCTACATACAAACACTTCTATCAAAGTGAGGCTAAATAAAGCTGGCCTCCTGTCTGAGATAATTCCCATGACAATCGGGCTCAAGCAAGGTTGCCCTTTGGCACCAGAACTATACAACTTGTACTCCTCAGACATGCGAGACGCCTTTGCTGACTCAAAAATCTTTCCTGCAAAACTCGCTAATGTATCAAATGGAAGATTAATTTACGCGGACGACATAGTCCTAATTGATCAGACTCCAATAGGCCTTCAGCACCAACTAAAAGCCTTAGTCATATGTAGCGAAAAATGAAATGACCATCAACCCGGGAAAATCTAGGATTTTGACATTCGCCAATACTAAAAAGGGGAAAAAAACAAAACATGATCAATGGTTCCTAAACAATACAAAGATAACGGAAGTGTCTAACTTCACGTACCTGGGGGTTTGCATCAACACGGACAGAACTGAAGCCCCAAGATGTCTAGATCTGAGAAACAAACTCAGAAACTTGACGGGACAAGCAAAGATCTTATTGGCGCGATTCTGTCAATTTTCCATGAAACCCCTGATAGACTTCTATTGAGCAAAAGTGGTGGCAATCCTCACCTATGGATCACAAACCTCGCTTCTCTTGGATGCCAATATATGGTCCTGGCTAGAAGGCAAATTCTGGAGAACAACCTTGGGACTGCCAAAATCTTTCCCAATTCAAATAATTCGAAGAGAATTGGCGCTATCCTCATTGAAAGTCATTGCAGAGTGGAAGATAATGTCTTTCTTCAGGAAATGCCTGGAACCATCGACAAAGGGTGGTTTTGCAACTATAAAAAAAGCAATGGCTGGGAGGTCGGAACCAATACTATCCGAATGGTCCCAGACATGTCAGATAATTCTCCTTAACCTGAACGAAACTGAAGAGTCTGTACTAAGTAATCCGGACCAAGTGAAAATAAAAATGTACCCCACAGACTGGATTGAAACATTGGAAGACCTCTACAAATATCAAGGGTATGAAGAGTTCTGGGCAGTTCTGTGAAAACTGAACAGGCTACCGAAATATCTAATATTATTCCCTAATTGGTTCTTGAGAATGGGCTTTTTAAAACTACGTCTTACTCTCTGGTCAAGTAGAACTAACCACTACAAAAAGAGAAGAAAAGAAAAACCAAAGGGAGGTAGATTATGCAAACATGCAAAGATGGTGGAATCCCTGAAACACCTGCTGCTGGAATGCCCAACCTTGAGAGGGTAAAGACAGACCTATTCAGGTCATATCTGGCAGGACTACAGATTTAAGGAAATCGACTGCTGGTGGACACACTTGCTGGAAGGAGACAAGATCTCAAATAACCTTGCAGTAACAAAATGTATGCTGGTTATCTTTGAGAAAATCAATGGGAGAAGATTCAAACACAGTTTTTCGACAAGGTCCCGAAGCATAGCGGACATACTCTGTTATAAGTATCACGTAATTTAAAAGAACAGAAAGAGAAAGGAAACCATGTGTTCTTGTACAAAGGTTTTTTTTCTATTAATATTTTAGCTTGTCTTGTTGAATTGTGGAGTCTAAATGTACATTTTTCCGATCTTTTAAGCCAATCTTCACTTTTATATTCTGTCATCGTGGTTTCTAATTGTTAGTTGGTTGTTATAACACTATTTTTACTTCTTATTAATTGACCGACTTATTGATATATAGATTTTATTTAGTTGTGTTCTTCTTTGGTGAAATAGCCAAAGGTTTTCCTTTGTGTAAACCAAAGAGCTAATAAATAAAAAATAAAAAAAGTGCAAAAGACATACTTGGTGTGTTTCACTCATACAGTTTAACTAGAAGGTTCTCATTTTAGTATGACGTGCATCCAGCATCCTTAACTGATGAAACTGACTGTTACATATAGTTTTAACAAAACAAGCTAGAGAGTGGGCTAAAAGTCCTGTTTTTTCATGAACTTCACACTCATCTATTCTCTGTGGCATCTTTAATCTGTCATTGAAAATAGTTATTTGTGTTCTAAACTTGCAAAAATCTCTTTAAGACTTTACAAGAAAATGTATCAATATTGCACACAAAATTGCACGTCCATACCACACTTTGCTTGTTAGGTTGTCTTCTAGAGGGTCCTAAACGTTCAATTTCTGTATTATCCGACATTAGCATGTCTTCTTCTTTAGAAATCACACAGTTTTTCACTTCATAGCCACGCCCACTCCCAGCAATGGCAAGAGGCACATTATTTCCTTGAATGTAAGTTTCCTCATAAAAAAAACTTTCTGTATAAGTATGTTTCCATTCTCCGCCAAACATGTCACAAATGTTGTCACGTGTAACTACCTGACCTGTTTCTATATTTCTATTGAATTGTATAGTCACCTTCAGTAATTTACTTCAGTAAGTTTATTCAATACAAAAATGATCAATTTTCTTTTCATATGGAAAGCCTTTTTAATTACTTCTACTTTTTTCTTTTGCAAAAAAAGCATTGCAACATATCTCGATTTTACTTTCACACTCCTCCCAAAATTTGTCAAAACTCAAGAGTGATACATTTTTCTATATATTCAGCTAAAGCCACCATAACTTTGCGCCCCCAGTTGCGCAGCTTATGACCACAATGATGACTTCACAGATAACATCACTGATAATATCACTAATTACATTACAACAGTAACCAGCATTAAGGATGGCCTTCAACCATGGCCAGTATGCATGACCAAATATATATATATATTTTTTTTTTAAAGTTTTTATTTTTGGCGGCAGAGGTACAAAGGCACACACAAGAGGCAGCAAACTTATACAGCAGTTACATCGTAGAGCAGTACAACAATTACGATACAGCAATCACAGCATATACAACATGGCAATACCTGAGGAGGAGCAACAGTGGGGCTTCAACCAATGGGGTCAGAGCCCGATGGGGCAGGGGACATACCGAACACGGGGGTGTCCTTGCTGAGGTTGTTAAGGTAGGTGTTAAATTCACTCGAAATATTTCTGGGGCGAGATTGGGCGGGAGCGTAGTCAAATAATCTTCCTCGCAATTCCGTGCCCAGGTGAGTAAGCGGAGCCACTTGTGATATGACGGGGGAGAAGAGCATTTCCAACTCTGGAGTATACACTTTTTGGCGATCATGCAACTTATATTCAGAAATTTGGCCAGACGTCTGGAGCCATCGGTTTTCCAGGCCCCGAACAAAACCGCCAGTGGGTCAGGGTCAACCACGGTGTCAGTTATTGCGGAAAGCGTTTTCAATATGCTATCCCAAAACCCCAGCAGCTCCCTACAGGCCCAAAACATATGCAAATGGTCAGCTTCCTCCGCGCCACACCGGGGGCACAGGGTAGCCGCGGTGCGGATGAACCTCGTGGCCCTACGTGGGGTGTAGTAAAGCCTGTTGAGGAGTTTGTACTGCATGGCGTGGAAGCGAAAGTTGAGGGAGACCTTTTTGGTGTGTAGACACATTTCGCCCCAGGCAGCATCAGATATCTCCAGACCCAGTTCGCCCGCCCAATCGTCCCGCGCTCGGAGAACTGGGGTAGAGGCATTCTCCTGCAGGATCTTGTATAGTGAGGAGATGACGCCGCAGGCGCCGCCAGAGTTAGCAATGTAAGCAATTGCCGGGTTATCTGGAGGCTCATCCGGGAAGGAGGGCCATGTAGAGCGAAACGCTGCCCGTGGTCTATAGTATTGGAGAGTCTCTAAGGCGGATCTGGTGTGGCCCTGTTTCCATGTTTGGGGGTCTATAAATATACCTTTGGGGTAAAAGTCGGACAGTACCTGATATCCCAGGGCCCCCCAGTGTTGGGCTAACGCAGTGTCACGTGTGGGTTCTAGGCCAGGGAAGTCCCACACCGGGAGCCATTTGTAATAAGGGGAGGACTCGGAGGTTGGATCCAGCAGACGCTTCCAGGCCCTAATGGTCGTACCGACAGGGTCAATAGGAGAGTCAGGTGTGTAACGACGATGTAATATGAGGGACATCATGTTGGTGTCGATAGCCGCTCCAATTTGACATGCGGCCGTGTCGGGGAGCCGGGGTAGCAGTGGGTGGCATGCTGGGCCTGGGCCGCGGTCCAGTAGAGAACCAGGTTTGGAGCCGTGAGACCCCCCTGCTTATATGGGAGCGCCATGTCCGTCCACTTCTTGCGCACTGCGCCCGAATGCCATAGGAACTGCGCGCATAGTGTGTGTAGTTTGGTGAAGTATCCCTTCCCAGGCCATATAGGAACGTTACCGAAAGTGTAAAGGAGCTTAGGAAGCAGAATCATTTTAATGAGAGAGAGTCGACCCGCCATGGACAATGGGAGAGAGCGCCACCTCAACATTTTGGCCTCAGCCGACTGTGCTACGGTCCCATAATTGTCGGTCAGTAGGGTAGGTTTAGTTAAGGAAATCTGCACACCTAGGTATCTGATGCCATTCGGGGACCAGCGGAGGGGGTACTCAGTGGTGGGTCGGTGGGTAGATTTGGTAAGCGGGAAGATCTCAGACTTTGAATAATTGATCGTGAAACCAGAGTACGTGCCGATGCGCGTGATATCCCTTAGTATGGGATCCAAGTGGGTTGTGGGCTCTCTGATGTACAATAGCACATCATCCGCGTATAAGGAAATTATTTCGGGGTCGTCTTTCAGCCTTATTCCCTTGCGGGCGTGGCGTGCACACACATAGTCCGCCATTGGCTCTATTGCGAGTGCAAAGAGAATCGGGGAGAAGGGGCAACCCTGTCGGGTGCCCCGAAAAAGCGTGAAAGGGTCAGATGTCAGAGAATTGGCCCTTACACGTGCTACAGGGGAGGCGTATAGCAATTTGATAAACCCGATCATGTTTGGGCCAACGCCCATTGTCTCCAGCACCAACCACATGTAGCTCCACAAGACCATGTCAAAGGCCTTCTGGGCATCCAGGGTTACCGCCACAGCCTGGGCATCCTGATCTATATGGGACAAAACATTGAACAGTCTCCTGATGTTATGGGAGGTGGACCTGCCAGGGACAAATCCTGCCTGATCCTCGTGGACTAAGTGCGGCATGATAGGCAGAAAACGGTTCGCTATGATCTTTGCAAAGATTTTGGTGTCGAGGTTCATAAGGGAAAGGGATCGATAAGATCCGCACTCGTCTTCAGGTTTGCCAGACTTGAGCAGTACCGTGATAACAGCTTCACACATGGAAGGAGGAAGGATGGAGACCCAGACTGCTTCGTCCCAGACCTCCAGTAGTCTGGGGGCCAGTATGGCCACGTGCTCTTGATAGAACTCGGCAGTGAGGCCGTCAGGCCCCGGTGCCTTGCCCTTGGGCAGATTTGAGATGGCCGTCACTATCTCGTCAAGTATGATCGGGGAATCCAACTGGTCGCGGGTGGCAGGGGATATTTCAGTAGTGGGAATCTGGGCAAGCAACTCTTGTATGTGTTGTTCAGTGTGTTCGGCAGGTTGGGAATACAGGGACCTATAGAACTCGGTGAATACCTCCAAAATCTGTTGATCCGCCCATTGTACATTGTCGAAATGGTCCTTGATGGAGGCGATCTGAGTTCGGCCGAACTCCCCCCTCACCAACGCTGCCAGTGTCTTTCCCGGCCTATCCCCCTCGCCGTATTTCCTGGCGGCCAGTGGTCGGCTGAAGTACTGGATTTCACGGATGGTGAGTGCCTTAAATGCTAGCAATTCCTCGCTAATTTGGGACAGTATGGAGGGGTCAGCCCCTGTGGAGCATTGTTGCTCCAGTTGCTTCAATTTGGCTTCGGAGCGGCTGAGGGCCACGCGAATTGTTTTCAATAACCCAGCCTCCCGTGAGATGGACATTCCCCTAATGTACACCTTAAAGGCATCCCACCGGATCGCCGCCGAAGTGCCCTGGAGGGAGTTGCGCTCAAAGAAGGATTCGATGTCAGCCAGAATTTCGGCTCTGAACACAATGTCCCTGAGGGCCTCGGATTTGAACCGCCAGGTGCTAAGTGCATGCTTAGCTTCACCAAGAGAGTAACTGGAGCGTGGTCCGATAGAGTACGGGGGAGGATCTGGGACCCCTCCACCCTGCCCATGGTTTCACTGGACACGAAGAACAGGTCTATTCTGGACGAACTGTCATGTACCGACGAATAATAAGTGTACTCCCGTCCCTGGGGGTGTAATGCCCTCCAAATGTCGCGTATGTTAAGTGTCCGCATGTGGCCGTGAAGTCTACGTGCAGCACTGGATAGGGCGCGGGGGGCCGTGCCAGTTCTGTCCAGGACAGTGTCCAGAATGAGGTTCATGTCTCCCCCCCATATAGTCTGGATCCCTACATAGTCCAATAGTATATTGGTCACCACATCAAAGAACTCAGGAGAGTCGACATTGGGGCAATATGTATTGACAAGTAAGTATTCTTTGTTCACCAGGGTGCAGTGAAGTATGACGTAGCGACCCTCAGGGTCTATGTAGCTCTTATGTAGTATAAATTTGATCGATTTATGTACCATCGTGAGGACACCCCTGGATTGGGAGGAATAAGAGGTGAAGAATCTAGCGGGGCCCCATGACGGGGCCATGGTGCCCGGGATATGGGCGTTGGAGTGTGTCTCCTGTAGGAGCAGTACCTTGCAGCCATGCCTGCTTGCAAAGGCCATGATCTTACGAGCCTTGGTGTGATTGCTCAATCCGCGGACGTTCCAAGACATTATGACGGCGGACATTTCAATAGCAGATATATGAACTCACAGTACACATGTCAGTGAACATCCCAGGTCCAGCAATGGTGTGTGTTCCCAAGGTCAAAGACGGGAGTGCACACGTGGTTTACCTTCGTGCGTGCCGAGGGACCTCGATTGCCTTTTTTGTGTAACGTCCCATACCCACCCTCCACCCTCACCACCAACCCAAACTTAGCAGTGTAAACAGAACCCACCATCGACAATGCAGAGCTGGGCCGACCCCAACATGGCCCAGTCCGCCAAGAAGCCCAACCGGGGCTGGCCCGCTACAAGGGCATAACCAAGAGCAGTGCAATCGCAGTGGGGTGCGCTATTGCCGAGTAGTAGCACGCTGGGAACCAGCTGGTTCCGTTACAAAGCAAACAGTGTTAGCGGTCATATTGTAAATGTCTCTGTTTTCCTCAATCAAGTACGGGGGTCAATAGAAGGAACATAGCGGTTGAGCAGCCCGGCAACCAGGTGTGACCATAGAAAGGTTCATGAGGCAGCCAGAGTGAATGCAATCAAGTAAGCAGAGTGAAAAGCATTTGGTTCATGGCAGGAGTGAGAACAAGGCAAAAATTGCATAAGGGGGCGTTGTACCCGCAGGGATACAGAACGCAACCAGCCATGAATGCGAGCAAATAGTGGTATGAAACAAACAGAATGTGGTCATTGCGAAGAAATAGCACAGGTCAACATGGAGTTCAGTCATTGTTCATAGAGTCATCGACAGGAGGTTGCAGGGGAACATGTGCCTCAATGAATTTTACTGCTTCAGACGGCACAGTGAAGAAATATAACTTGTTGTTGAACGTGAACTTCAAGCGTGCCGGGAAAAGTATGGCATAGGGAACATTTCTTTCTCTGAGGAGTTTCTTCACTCCAAGGAACTGGCAGCGCTCCTGCTGGACACCAGTTGAAAAGTCGGGAAAAATTCTGATCACTTGCGAGTCCATACGTAGCTTGCCTTTTTCCCGAGCGAGGCGGAGAATAAGGTCGCGGTCCTTGAAGCTCAAAACTTTCGCAATGATGGGCCTCGGGAAGTCTCCAGGCTTGGGCCGCGGCGAGAGCGCCCGGTGTGCCCTTTCAATGGTGAAGAAGGGTGACATGTCTGGATTGCCCAGTAGTTCCTTAAAAAGATTTTCGACCGCCGGTTCCAGTCTGCCCCTCAGCGCATTCTCCGGGACACCAATGATGCGTATATTATTTCTGCGCAACCTAGATTCAAGGTCATCACACTTGGCCTTGACCGCCTTCATGTCCGCAACCAGGGTAGACACGGTGCCCTGGAGCGTGGCTATGTTGTCTTCGTTGGTTCAAATTCTGTTCTCCGCCTCCATGATTCTCGACCCCTGCTGGTCCAATTTGGCTCTGAGCGATGCCACGTTGGCATTGATGTCATCGAGCTTTTCGTGGAAAGCTGCAACGTTTCTAGCCATGGATTCCATGATTGAGGTGAGGTCCGGGGTGGGTGCCTCAGCAGGGAGCACATCGGACACCTGGTCGTCCGACGTGTGGGCCGAGTTGGACCTCGGGGCGGGCTTGGCGAATTTGTCCATGGCCCCGGCTTTATTAGTGTTCCTGGATCTGTTGGACATCGTAGCAGATGATCTTAGGGCGTCGAGTGCTCAGAGTGGGGACCAGTGCGAGCGTGTTAAGGAGGCGCGCCGCAAGCTCCGCAGTCGGGGAAGCACGGATCAGTGAGGCAGGGCGCCAGGCCACAATTGCACATATGGAACGTAGGTGGAGGCGGCAGGGTCCGCGGCATCAAAATGGTGCGGAGCAGCCGCTATGACGCTCTGATGAAGGGCCAGTGTCCGGGCCGGCATCCGAGTAGGCGCAGCAAGAGGGACAGTAGAGGCAATGTTCAGTGGAATTGCAGGACCCAGCCAGGGCCGCACCAGAACAGATATGAGTGGTTGACAGGCGGTGTAGCGCAGGGAGAAGGCAGGCTCTATGTCCACTGTCCGAGCATGGATCAAGGCCCACTAGGAGGGGGCACATGTAGTCTCGTGCAAACGGAGGCCGGCCGGGGTGCAGGGCAGCGATGGCGGGTATGGGCGCTCCACGGGGTGCGCAGCACGGACAAAAGGCCGGGGGTGGCAGATGGCGGTTGGGCGCAAGGATAATGTCGAATGCTGCGCAAAGCAGACGGAGCGGCGCCTCACCTGGGCAGGTCCAAGTATGGTGCTGAGGGCCGCACCGGGCGCACCCGCCGGAGGGTCCGTGCGCAGCCTAGCGAGGAGGTCTCGGGTATGGCGCGGGCAGGCCAGAGCAGAGCAGTGGGGGCCCAACCCAGGCCGCAACACAGGCCAACGGGGGCGCCGCCCGACCCGCGGCGCTCACGGTGCGGGTCGCAGGCAGTGCGAGGCGGACACCCCACAGGGCCCGGGCGAATGGGCGGGCAGCAGCAGCGAGACAGCCAGGCCAAGGAGAATGTCGCGGCGGCCGGCCGCGCACCACCGCAGCCCTGATGGCGTCGCACACGCCGAACTCCGGCTCCGGGGGTCCGATCCGAGTCCAGATTGCAGTGGAACATAGCCCTAGTTGTGGAGGGCACAGGGGATCAGGAATCCAGGCGTAGGGAAGAAGCAGACCGCAGATGTCGTCGGATATGCAGCGGTAACACACGGAGCTAACAAGCTAGGCAGCCATTTTAACGGCTGCTCAACAGCGCCCCCATGACCAAATATATTTTTAACACATAAATGGGTACGAATCATGGCGTTCAGTCATGGACACTGCCACAGTCTTCACCCATGTGCATTGTATATTTTAAAACACTAACAGGGCACTAACCATACAATTTGGCCTTCACCAGTGGCTACAGCTTTCAGTTGTGTCCACTGTATATTATATACACTAATCAGCCAGTAGCCATGGGCTTTAGCACAATACTGGCCAGTGGCCACAATCTTTGGCTGTGCCCACTATATATTCTATCATATAAATGGGCCTCACTAGTCATGGCCTTTTATCATGTGCAGTTTGTAAATCCTTTGGTCATGTCCATTGTATATTTTAAAATACTAACATGCCATAAGTGATGCATTTCGGGTGTGCCCACTGTGTATTATAGAACACTAACCAGCCCCTATCTATGGCCTTCAGCAGTGCCCACTGTATATTATATACACTTATCAGCCACTAAGCATGTTCTTCCACAGAATACTAGCCAGTGACTACAGCCTTTGGCTGTGCCGACTGTATATACTAACATATTAATGTTCACTAGCTATGGCCACTGACTCCAGCTTTCAACGTTGCACACTGTATATTTCTAAACAGTGATGGGCCACTAGGCATGGCTTTTAACCATGCACATTAGTTTTTTTCAACACTAGCTAAACACAAGTTATTGTGTTTGGTGATGGCCAGTGACCACAGCTTTCGTCATGGCCAAGTCCATGGCCTAAATTGGTATTAGGAAATTCAAATGGTTTTATGAGCTGATTTATAAATGATGTTATCTCTAATTCCATTATTCATGTAATCAGTTATATACAATGTAATTAGTATTGTCACCAGTGATGGCATCAATCATGTGATTTGTAATTTCATCAGTGTTCTCATACAACATGTAAGTAGTGATGTCATCAGTCATGTGATCTGTGATGTCATCATTGAGGTTATAGGCTGCTCAACAGGGGGCCCGAAGTTAAGGTGGCTTTAGCTACATTTCAGGGTGTCTGTTGCATTAAGTTCTCACTTTGCATACGCACCCACAGAGCTTATGTCCCGCGATCTGCCCTCTGTGGCATGATCCTTCGGTGCTTCCAATATCCTGCACCCGAGCCCAGCATTGAATGAAGCGCCCATCAACCCCCAACCACCACGTGGAGCCGGAGCTGATGTCCCAGATCCCTAAGATGGCCGCCGCCCTGCTCCCGTAATAGTTGTTTATTTTGGTTGCCTAGCAACCGCTGTGCAAGGAGTTCAAAGCTCGCACAGTGGGCCGGAGGTGGAAGCCGGCCCACCCCGACAAAGGCCAACAATAAATAAGGCCATATCCTGTCTGCACCTGTCGCACCGGCAGTACGGCGCGTGACACTTCGCCTCTGTCCCTTCCTGCAAAGGGTTTCAAACGGATCTACTGCAGCCTTCCACTAATCATCTTTTACCTCCACTCTTGAACACCCATAAACTACTGGTAAGAGTCTGCCTGCGCTATTATCTACTCGCACTGTCAGCGCCCAGACCCGGTCCCTAAGACATTGAGCACCACAAAGTCACACACTAATGGCATCATTACAGGTGCCTACAAGCATGAGTCATGAGTACCTGCTGCATCTCTAATATGCTTTGTAGTAGTTCCATTGTTGTACCTGGCTTGTTGCATTAGCTTGCCTTGCACGCTCTCGCTGCCTGCTCATTCTGCCTTACAACCACTGCTTAATCATACTAAATAAGATAGTTTTTGTGCGCCGCTAGCTTCATTGTCTTAACAACGTACCATCTATATTCTGACATGCCATGTACCTTCGCCCTCTGCATAATGTATTGCACCTCCCCCTTGCAGTGCTAGATCCGTGCACTAACACGATTGCGTCTTACAAAGTTGCCCCATAGTAATTGTTCCTAGCATTACTGTCTACTATTCCAATACTCCCATGTTGTGCACAAATCCTACTAGTACGTGAATACAGGCAATTGTGTCCTTGCTTCTGAAATGTCTACCTCCTACTATGTAGCACCGTGTATGCATAAATAATATTAGCAACCGTGTTACTTACCGCAGGATTTAGAAATACTGCCATGCTTCTCTCACCCTGTTCAGAACTAGCCAACCTTATTACATCTGGAATTTGCTATGCTGCTGCAGTTCTTTGTTGCTTGCCACCTCCTTGCAATTTGGGCCTTGGCTACTCCCTTGACTTGCACTGCAATTCACTATGCTACATCACACCAGAGACTCGCGTTTATTATCCCACTACCATGTCTCCGGCATTGAACCTGGGTACCAAACCACTTGGTCACCACACCACTACACCCATCTCGCCTTCTACACCTGCACACTGTTTCACCCAAAATTCTAACCTTCCTCACACCACTAATCCGTACCTCAACTCTCCCACTCTATGGCTTCAGCATTTTGCAACTAAACCCACACCCAATCAACCTTGCCCGCTACATCTGAGAAACCTCAGATTAAGAACTAGATTCCTCCACATACCCAGACTCCATCATACCACCCACCAGCGAACCAACACCATCCAGCCTCAGACTGCCCAGGTACAGTCTGGCAATCTCAAGACACCGCCTAAAAATGAAGTGAAGGGCGCTCTCATCAATGCCAGAGCCCTCCCGGCCCACGCCCTTGACATCGCAGACCTCATTACTACACAAAACCTTGACTTTATTGCCATCACGGAAACGTGGCTACATGCAGCTTCAGGTCCTCTATTGGCACTAGCCATCCCTAATGGATATTCCATTATCAGAAGTGATCGAAATTCCAAACCTCTCTAAAGGAGGGGGCATCGCATTTATCCACAAAGTTGACATCAATATGAGATTGATTCCTAACACACAATTGAGTTCTGCTGAGTCCCTTTCAGTCAAACTCTCTCTATCCCACAATAACACAGCTACCTTGCACCTCATCTACAGACCCCCAGGCCCACTCGCTACATTCTCGAATGAGATTGTGACCATCCTGGCCGACAATACCAAACCTAACTCTCAAGTTCTACTATTTGGTGACCTTAATCTCAGCCTACTGGATCCCAATGACTCCCATGCCGGAGAGATTGCTAGCAATATTTCAAACCTGGTATTCTTCCATCGCATTCTCGAGCCTACCCATTCCAAAGGGAGGACGCTTGATTGGATTGCTGACTTAAATTCCAACACGCATATCGCCTCCAATGACCTCTGTGATTGGTCAGACCACCAATTATCATCTTTAACATACCAGCCAATGATCCACGCACCAAACCTAATTTTCCGCCCTCCATCCCTACAAGAAACAAAAAGGACATTACCAAGGACAAACAACTCCCTCTCATCTTGCCAATACTTAATAATTGTGCCTTCTCACATGATGACCCAACGGTCTTGGTGGACATCTTCAACCAAACTTTGCTCAAAGCTATTAACACCATAGTTCCTCTCAAAACTAGGAAACCCAAACAGCGTGCCCATCTCAATTCCTGGTTCACTCCACATCTTAGAACACTACGTGAAGAAAAACGGAATGCTGAAGCACTCTGGAAAAGCCTTCCATGCAAGGCTAATAAAGAGAACCTTATTATAGCAACACTCAACTGCAAAGAAGCAATTGTACAAGCTAAAAAAGAGACATACAACCAGTGGTCGAAGTGAGCGGGAGCGGTCGGGAGCGGTTCTCCTCTACTTTTTTAAATTACGTTTTACAGCTCCTATACTTTTATTTTAAAAAGAGACCGTTCCGGAATGGTTTCATTTTAAAATAAAAGTGTAGGAAGACGTTGCAGCTTGCACTTTCAGTGCAGTGCACTGAACATTCCATTAAATGGCAGGTGCAAGTGTTTGGGGGTTTGCCTTGTGTGTGGGAGGGGGCGTGCTGATGGGGTTTGTGGGGAGTGGGTGCAGGCCAGCAGGGAACATAGTTCCACTACTTCTTTTCGTTCACTTCGACCACTGCATACAACCAATGTATTTCAAAGCTGAATCTAATACGAAGGAGCTATTTAAAATTCTTAAAGAATTAGAATCCCCCTCCTCCATCCCTCATATTTGTAATAAGGACAGCACATGGTGCGATAATATTCAAAAAGCTCTCCTCAACAAAATATCCACTTTACAGTGTAAAATCAATGCTAAGCAAAATTGCCTTCAAACCGTCTCCCAAACTAAATTCATGACTAATAAACCCAAAACCCCCATATTCACGCATAATCCTTTTAGCTTTGCTCCTCTTACCATCACTGAGGTAGAAAGCATCATCAGTAAACTGAAATCTTCCAACTGTCAGGGTGACTCCTGTTGTGCCTCCATCATCAAGGAATCTGTGCATGAACTTGCCCCTTTCATCACCGCCTTTATCAATTCCTCTTTCCATTCGGGCATTGTTCCTGATAACCTCAAGGACGCATGGGTCATCCCACTGCTAAAAAAAACCATGTTGGACCCCAGTATTCCCACCAATTACGGGCCGTTCACCACGGTCCCATTCTTATTAAAAATCCTGGACAGGGCAGCGTATTTACAGATTCAGAAGTATCTAGAAAACAACAATCTTCAAGACAATCTGGTTTCCGACCTAAACACGGGACGCAAACAGCCTTAGTAGATCTTCAAACTCAAATTGAGGACCTAAAAGACAATGGTAAAATGGCCTTATTATTACTCCTTGATTTATCGGCAGCATTTGGTCAACCATCAAATCCTCTGTCGCCACTTGAAATCAGCAGCCCACTTCTCTGAAAAAGCCACCAAATGGATCAGTTCCTTCCTGGATAACAGACAGATGAGGGTATTCTCGCCTACTGCCCCAGCAGAGCCTACACCGGTGCCCTGCGGGGTGCCTCAAGGTTCATGCGTCTCACCAACACTCTATAATGTTTTTACTAAACCTCTGTTCGATGTACTTGATTATCTGGGTGTCACCTACACCAACTACGCTGATGACACCCAGGTGACTACATAGTCGACTCTAAAGCCCTCAACGACATCTATCAAGCCATACAAGCCTGGATGGCCCAGCATGAGCTCTGTTTTAACGATGACAAGACAGAGCTCCTCATCCTTGGCTCCCAACCGCCCACCGCATCGCCGCTCTCTGCCCCTACTTCCAGTGCTATGCAGACGATACCCAGCTCATTTTCAGGCTACCCTCGGCCTCCTCCTCTCCTTCCCTCATCTCCGACTGTCTGTCTGCTATCCAGGAATGGTGTGCCGCCAATGACCTCTGCCTCAACGCCAGTAAGACTGAGATTCTACTCATCGGCACACCCACTCCCTCCTTCCCTGCAGCTCTCTGGCCGGCCTCCCTTGGCCCCCTTCCTGCCCCTACCTGCAAAGCTAAAAACCTCGGGGTCATCTTCGACTCCACACTCTCCTTCTCTCCTCATATATCTGACGTCTCTAAGAAGTCACACTACCAGCTGCACCTCCTCAGAGGTATTCTTCCCTTCCTCTCCTTCCCCCAGAAGCTCACTGTCTCCCGAGCCCTGGTTCTCTCAAGGCTGGACTACTGTAACAGCCTCTATCTTAATCTGCCTGCCTCCACTCTCCGCCCTCTGCAACTTATCCAGAACAGAACTGCGAGACTTGTCCTTGGCCTCAAGCCCAGGGACCGTATCTCTCCAGGACTGAAATCCCTTCACTGGCTCCCAGTGGCTGCGAGGATTAAGTTCAAAACCCTCTGCATTGTCCACAAGGCCTTCTGGGGCCTGGGACCTAAATACCTTCAACTCTCTCTTCCTAAATATCTTCCTTCACGAGCCCTTCGCTCATCCGTCTCCAACTCCCTCATGATCAGCCGCTTCTCGAAGCAACGAGCTGGGGGTAGATCTCTCTCCGCAGCAGGGGCCTCCCTCTGGAACAGCCTTCCTGCCTCCCTGAAACTTGAGGAGAACCATCTCCGGTTCCGGAAGCACCTCAAAACCTTCCTCTTCGCTTCTGCCTTCTCTCTCCCTCTCCCCTGCTAAACCTGCTAAACCTGCTTAACTCCCCAATGAATTCAGCACTAAACCTGCATCTGGGCCACTCTCAGCAACCTCGGTCCAGGGCCCAGCCACTCTCCACTTGCACTGCCTCCCTGGCTGCCCCTGCACTGTGGGACTGTCACTGTACCCTACAGCCCCCTTCCCAGCACTTGCTCTGCACTTACCTCGCACTTGCCACCAGCTGGCCCTTTTTATTTATTATTTATTAATTATTATTTTTTACGCTACTTACCTTGTACTGCACTTCCCCCCCACCTCCTCCCCCTGCACTTCCTCCTTTTCCCCTTACCTCTGCACTTGCGCGATCTGAATGACACCTGGCCTAGTAGGATCGTTTGTCTGTCTTCCCCTTGTTTTCCCTCCCTCCCTGCCTCGTCGCGCCTTGAAACACTTGTGTATAGGCGCGTTACAAATACCATATCATATCATATCATATCATAACACCGATTGAATAGACTTGACCCTTTCTTCAAAACTTTCAACATTGATGGCAACTCTATTAAAGTTTCCAGTTACACCAAAACATTAGGAATCTACCTCGACTCCACTTTATCACTTAATAGACAAACGCACGCAGTGGTCTCGGCATCCGCTTACACATGTAAGCTTATCACAGCATGCCACCCCTTCCTAACCACACAGAACTGTACTATCTTGGCCAGGACATTGGTTGTCCAAACTGGACTACTGTTATGCCTTATATCTAGGGACCAACCAACGTAACCTTAACAAACTACAGGTTACCCAAAATAGCGCCATTAGAGCTGCCCTCAACATCGCCAGATCCGTACACATCTCTGAAACAAGGAGAAGCCTACACTGGCTCTCAGTAACACAAAGAATTTCTCTGAAATCTCTTACCCTCACACATGAATGTCTGAACGGTCAGGCCCCCATCTATCTTGTCTCCCGTTTCTCTCACTACTTGCCTACCAGGCTTCTCAGATCAGCTCAAGCACACTGCCCGACTATCCTTAGATAGATATTGCAGAAAGCCGGCGGTGCAAGCTTTCCAGTCCTCACCTCCAAATTATGGAATTCGATTCCATTAACTATCAGATCCAAACACTCTCCAACCCTCTTCAAACAAAAAAACAAACTGTGGTTATCCACTACACAAGCCTAAATCCACTTTAGGTCCTTTTTGGTTCGCTACTTGCCCAGCGTTTGTATTTATGTTCATGCTAACTGTAGATATTGCTGCATTTCATATTGTATACTATGTATAATGCCACTGTATATATAGAGCTCACCTACATTGTTATTTTACTATCTTGTATCTCCTGTACACTGTGCTTTGTTTCTCTTAACTAACTATTACTGTGCTGTTCCTTTATTATGCCAAGATATGTGCCCGGATGCCCTTGGGCCTGGTGCACTATATAAATAAATAAAATACAAATACTTTAATGTCCCTACAACTAAAGTTTTTTCCTTGAATTTCAAAGGTTTTTTTACAATATATTGCTCACCTTAAAGTCCCTGCAACTAATGTTTATTTTTTTTAATTTCAGGGGTTTTGTTATTACACAGATTTCTTTTCCACATATGGCCAGTGGCCATGCACTATGGCTGTGCCCACTATATTTTTTAGAACTCTACCAGACCACTAGCCATGGCCTTCGTCCATGTCCTGTGGGCATGGCCACTCAATTTTTTAAAACACTTGCAACCCATGCCTCAAAAATGTTCATCAATCCCAAATTAAGTTTGACCTGTTTTGATAGTGGTATTGTTATATATAAAATATTCTCATCCTCCTCGACCTCTCTTCTGCTTTTGATACTGTCATGCCATCCTGCTCAACTGGCTCTGTGATAACCTGGATATCACTAATCAGGCCCTGGCCTGGCTGACCTCTTTTCACTCTGACCGACCCTCCCAGGTCCTTCCTCTCCTCTATCTCTCTCTCTACCTGTGGTGTTTCCCAGGGGTCTAATCTTTATTCTTGGCTTTTCAATCATTACCTGGCACCTTTCGCCCACCGCATAGCTGCTCTCTGCTCCAACTTTCAATGCTATAAAGATGACACTCAGCTCGCTTTCAGGCACCCCTCAGCCGCCTCTTCTCCCTCTCTCATCCGGTATTGTCTGTCCGCAATCCAGGAGTGGTGTGAAACCAATGATCTCTGCCTTAATGCTAGTAAGATGGAGATCCTCCTCATCGCATCACCAGCACCTTCCTTTCCTGTCTCTCTCTGGTCGCCCACTCTGGGCCCTCTTCCTGCTCCTACCTGTGAGGCTAAGTAACTCAAGGTCATCTTTGACTTCACACTCACCTCTCCACACATCTCTGACATCTCTAAGAAGTCAAACTACCAGCTGCAACTCCTCAGTTATTCTTCCTTTCCTCACTTTCCCCGAGAAGCTCAATGTCTTCAGAGCTCTGGTTCTCTCTAGGCTGGACTACTGCAACAGCCTCTTGCTAAATCTACCTGCCTCTACTCTCTGTCCTCTACAACCCATCCAGAACAGGACTGTCGGACTTGTCCTTGGCCTCCAGCCCAGGGATCGTATCTCTCCAGTACTGAAATCTCTTCATTGGCCGCCAGTGGCGGCAAGGATCAAGTTCAAGACCCTCTGTGTTGTCCACAAGGCTTTCTGTGTCCTGACAACGCAATACCTCCTACTCTCTCTACTGAAATATCTTCCTACTCGAGCTCTTTGTTCCTCCACCATCAACTCCTTGAGGGTCAGTCACTTCTCCAAACAACAAATTGGGGGTAGATCTCTTTCTTCCGCTGGTGCCTCCCTCTGGAACATCCTCCCTGCCTCTCTGTAACTTGAGCAGAACCATCTCTGGTTCCGGAAGCATCTGAAGACCTTCCTCTTTGCTTCTGCCTTCTCTCTTGCTCTCCCCTGCTGATCTCCTGTCTGATGCACTGGTCACCTGGCAACCCTCTGAATCTGGGCCCAGGTCCCTGCGTGTCCAACTGCAAACTCGCACTGCCCCTTGAATCCCCTGGACTTCTGGTCTGTATCTGTAACCCTACAGTCCCCTCTCCTGCACTGATTAGACACTTGATGTCTACACTTCTAACACTCGCACTTGCCACCCGTAGGCTGCACTACTTGTTGTTTCCTGATTCCTTGTCCTGCACTTGTCCACCCCCTAGCAATTCTCCCTTCCCCCTGCACTTACGCAATCTGAATGTCACTGGGCCTATTAAGATCTGTGTTTTTATCCTCTCTCTGTTATCCTCCCTTGCCTTGTTGCGCCTTGAAACACTTGTGTATAGGTGCGTTATAAATGCCATATCATAGCATTGCAGATTTTGAGAACTGTAAGGATGGCATGGTATCAAACAGTGATGACAGACACAAGTGATCACAGTTCAAAGGTGTTTATTGAACTTCAAATGGGTTGGTTGAACACCTATCTAAACCTTATTCTAAGGATGGGAGCAAGCTACGACCATCAAATAATAATGATGTAGTCCTAGTGAAGTCACTGTCAAATAAAAGGGCCTATACTAATAAACCTATTGCCAATCCTTACTTCTAAATACAAAAGCGTGTGGGACAATGATGTATGCAAAAGAAAAGTGTTCAAGAATTAATATGTCAGGACGGTTGGGCAGTTGCCTTCCCTTCCCCACGTTTTCATCATGGATGGGCGAGGCGGCACGTTCAAACTTCGCCCACACTCTGGCTTCTCGGCCACAAGGATACAGTTCAAAGCACAGACATCGGGGCCTTCTGCCATAACCTCTTTTCCAATTTAATTTTCTTACTGCAGAGGGTCTGTCATAACAAACAAAGTCTCAAAGTGCCATTCCCATCAGGATTTCCACATGCACAAGTTCTTGCTTTCAATGTTCATCATGGGTTTCCTTCTTCAGGCTGAGACCTCCTTTTATCACAATGTGCATAATTGGTCTCCCTCGTTCGTACTCGGACCACGGCTCTCCCTTGGATCATCTTGATATCTCAATGTTTATATTTGGTCTCCCTCGTTCGGGCTCAGACCATGGACCACCCTCGTTCGGGCTCAGACCCTCTTTTTACCAAATTGAACACTTTTCAGTGTGTGATGGGTTTTGCTTAAACCGTCGCAAGACCACTTTGATTTACTTCATACGATTGTTTTCCTCAATCTTCTAGTTTAATTTCTCTTGGCTGAATACTTAACAGAGCCCTTCGATTGAGCACATTCATGGTGCCAGACCACTTTGTCCACGGTATTGTATCCTTCTTAAATTCAAACATTCATCAGCAATTTAGCTTTACTCACGTCCTTCATCACACACGTTCAACAATGTTCGTTACAGCACTCGTTATACAATGTTGCTGCTTGCAACCTTGACTTCAACACAGACCGGTCTTGCATCGGTCTCCCCAACTCACTGGCTGTGTTGATCTCTCTGGCACTTCTTTGTTCTTGGAGCCAAGGACAGTACCACAGCGACTGCTGCTGCTCCTGCCCGCCTTGGTCAGTTACAAGGGAGTGCCCTCGGTATCTTCGACAATCAATTCAGGATTCTTCATTCTGGTTTCCTGGCCTTACACTTTCTGCCTTGAAGGTTTCTTGAAAGTAACAGCATCTTGCCGAAAAGGTCAAGGGTATTTCCCGTCTTACAAACTCTTCTGGGTTTGCTGTCTTTCTCCCCTGGTTCAGCTGCTGACTGGAAACTGTGGTTCCTTTGTGTGCTTTGCCACGCTCAGAGTGTGCTCTAGTGCTCCGCCTTTTATTTGTGTGGGGAAATTTAATGGAAGTCAGGTGTGAGTGATTGTCACTAATTGCCTGACTTAGCCTGACCATGGCAGCGGGACATGTCAGGTACACTGCACGGGTGTGAGTCTGTTTTCTCACACAGCAGGCTCTCCATGTGAAAGTGTTTGTGATGTGAAGGGGGGGGTTAAAGTTCCTACGTATGCTTCCTGATAGGATGGGGTAAAGGTTTTAAAGGGGGAGGGATATCACGTCTCGCCATCCAGTGTCCCACTCCCACTTCCTGAAGGCCCCTCACTCAGGTGATCCTCCACCAATGGTCCTCCTCCAGGGTCTGGATCGAAAGGTGATGGCTGTGCCCTGGCCACCTGAGGGAGAGATCTGCGGGGACTAGCGGGTGAGACACCTTCTGGTTTCTCACACACCCTTCCATTATGCGATGTAGCCGCTCTGTTGCACAGGGACCCAGGAAAGTAAATCAACGTTCCCTTGGTCTTTGCCTTTTCGGTGTTCCACAGTGAAACAGTAGGGTTGCAGGTCTAAGAACCATTGCATGACTAGAGGGTTAGAGTCCTTTTGTTGGCTTATCCAGACTAAAGGCGAGTGGTCTGTGAGAAAGGTGAACTTCCTTCCCAAAAGGTAGTGGGCCTCATTACGAGTCCGGCGGTAACCGCGGTGGTAAAACCGCCTGGTTACCGCCGGTCTCGTATTACCATTCCGCCTCCGTGACTCCCGGAAATACCAGGGCATTACGACCCTGGTGTCCTGGGAATCTTGGAGGCGGAATGGTGTAAATCCCCATTCCCATTGAGTCCCCTAGGACGATGGTGCTGGTGTTTCCACGTCCGCCTGCAGGACTCGGGAGGTGTTCAACCCGCCAGGTCAGACCTGGCGGGAAGATCACCTCCCGCCTGCAGGACTCGGGATCGGGCGGTCCGGAATTAACAGTGGCGGCGGGTTTAACACCACTGTTGATTCCGGACCGGGCGACCTGTAATGAGGCCCAGTATCTTAGATGGGTGATTCCCATTTGATGGGTAGGGCCTCTAACTCCAATATGGACTAGTGCTTTTCACGAGGGAAGAGTTTTTGACGATTGAATAGGATATGGCGTTCTAATACATCACAAATTTGTGATAAGACTGCTCCTAACCCTGTGAGAGAGGCATCCATTTGTAACACAAACTCCTTTGAAAAATCTACCACATTTAGGTTTAGATTCTGGCACAAGGTTTGTTTTAAGTTTGTGTAGCATATATCATCCTAATCAGTCCAATGAAGCTTTGGGGGTTCTGTGTTCCTTAATTTGTCGGTTAACCTAGCTATTTTATCTGAGAAATTAGGGATGACACTACGGTAATAACCAGTCATTCCTAGGAACGCACAGAGGTCTCTCTTAGTCTCAGGCATGGAGGTATCTAGGACACTTTCACGTTTTCTCGTTGGGGCTGGACACTGCCATTCCCTACAAAGAAGCCAAAGAATTTCACAGCTGATAGGGTCAGCTTACATTTGGATGGTTTGGCAGTTAAGCCGGCTTCTCTGAGTGTTCTCATGATGGTATAAAGATGGAAAAGATAGGTTTCCCAATCTTACTGTAAATGACTATGTTGTCAATATAATGCCCACAGAAATCGGAATTGGGCTGTAATATCTGGTTCATAAGCCGTTGGAAAGTGGCAGGGGCCTCATGCAGGCCAAAAGGGAGCACCTTAAACTGGAATAGTCCCAGGGTCATTGAGAAAGCTGTCTTTTCTTTATCAGGTCCATGTATGGGGACCTGCCAATATCCCTTGGTCATGTCTAGGGCCGATAGAAACACAGCACTTCCGAGTTTATCTGTTAACTTATTGATGCACTGCATGGGATACCCATCAAATTCGGAGATTGCGTTAAACTGCCTGAAGTCTATGCAAAACCTCCAAGAGTGATCTGGTTTTGTTACCAATACAATAGGGGAAGACCATGGGCTAAGGCATTTTCTTAACTTCCTCTACCACTATTTTTCTATTATTGTTCATTTATATATGATTCCAAAGAAACATATTATTCAATTTCAATTTTACATAGCATTCAATTCAATTTAGCATTTCAGATTAAAATCACATATTCATTACTCATAGGTAGTTCATAAAACTTATAAAACTTAAATCAACTTTGTTAGGCTGCTTCTTAGCGTTCAATCATTTGAACACTCACTGGAGGATTACACTTCAAAAGGTAATAGTGCAGCCCATAAAACAAGCGTAGAATTTCATAAGATTACATAGGGCCTCACTCCAAGTTTGCTGGTCCGGTAATTAGTTCGCAGTCTCAGAATCAGGCTGTGAACCGCCAGGCTCGGGCACTGCCAGAGGTAGGGTTGTAGGCATAAGTAGCTGTGGGACACATTGGACACATATTGATATGTTCTAAAAGTAGACAATCGAGTATAATTATTACACCAGTTCCAACGTTCCAGCTTTCTTTTAAATGATGCTTATAGAGTGACATAGTTAGTACCCCGTTTGAAGTCGAGAGTCCAGTCAAGACTCTCATAAAGATGGTATATCAAATGGGCAAAGTCCCCTCCTCCTTATTTCCTTTCACTCCCCTTACCCGATCCTACTAAAGCCAATAGTTAACATTTTGGTTTTGAGTTAGCCTTCAAATGGAGACCTCCTTGTCTAAGCAAAAATTGACCTCTCCAGGAGACCAATCCCAGCTCCAGTCGCAGGTATTCTACTGGTACTGTACTAGGGAGGTTTAGAACCCACCTCCAAATGTAACCCTCCACTCTATCAAACCAGATCAAGTTGGTCATTTGAAGGGCTTCCAGGACATATAATATCAGGCAGAAACTTTGCTGAAATAGGGTCAAAATACCCTCTAGTGAGTAGCCTCCATTGTACCGGGCAAACTTGTCTATCAGGCTCGTCAGCTCTCTGCCCTTTACAGTCTTAGATTCTATAATATGTATGTAAGACAAGCTTGGACTAATTTTGAGGCCCAAACATGGGTACTAGTTAACATAAGGTAAGTTACCCAAGCTCGTATCAAGAGTAGGATGGTTTACCTTGGAGGCTGAGACCAACATAATATTTGTGAAAAGAGAGAGGCGAGAGTGCAGAGCTTTTTTACTGATGATTTCTTTTTTTTCCCAGTAGTTCATGATCCTGTAGATTCGTTTGTTAGTGGGGTGCAGCCCACTATCTCGTGCCACTGTGTAGGGCACAGAAAGTGAACATGGAGAAAAAAGACCTAGGCTGATGTGCCTTTGGTGTGGGCCAAACACCCCAAATTCCCACTTTGGGTTAATCGATTACTCTTTGTTTCAAAAGGCCAACTTTGGTGATTATTCAAAGATATAATCTTGTTTAATGTTCATAAATATGGATTCTTTAGGTACAAAAAGGTTTTGCTCTTAATTGGTTAAACATCACCAAAAAAGCTATTGCTGTCTGTTAAGGCAAAAACAGAAAACCCATCCGGCTAATGCATTTCGGAGTTAATCCTTCTTCAGAGCCAGGTTGTTACTGTACTACATACATTATGATTGTTATATATTACAATATCCATTAGACATATCCACAATGTTCAGTTCAAGGTTCAACACTGCACCATGCACAAAACAAGTTTTTTAAAAAAGAATTATTAAACAGGGTGCCCACAAGGACAAACAAATGTACAACATAAATTTGAGAGAGAGAAAAACAAAAAGAAACAGAGGAACTTTCATCAATGTGTATGCTCATTCCGAGGTATTTTACGTCATATCAAGCATTTAATAACGTTTATCATACGTGTGAACTACGGTGTTTAGCACAGTGACCTCTCGTGTTAATCGAATTGCTAAATATTCTAACTTTCAATGTGAGTCTTAACGTACTAAGGTGCATAATGGCCGGTATACTTAGTGCTGATACCATGTGACTGTGCATTACGATGTGTGTTTAGTGTCACTGACCTGTTAGCCAAGATATGCAAAAACGCGATTTGTGTGCGTGTTGAATTCTTCCAAATAACACTGCCTGACATGGAGAGAGCAAGCGTGTTATCTTCTGTCGTCCTTCTTATGCACTGACATTAAGTATTAATGCGATCAGAGATTGCGCATCTTCATTCTGTCTATACATCTTACATGGAGCGCAGCAGGCAATGTCCTGCTCTGTCTTCTACGAACAGCGTCTGATACTCGCGGTTCGTGGCGTTGCCCTAGGCAACGTTAAGTAAACATTATGGCCGCACGTAGGCTTACGTGTCGGCCATATTGGTTGTGGCTAACATAGTTCAATTCAATTTCTTACAGGTTGTATGTTTTCTATTTTGTTACCTTTCCACTGCACGAGACCACCAAAACCACGTGTAAATAGTTTACATTATGTACATTCATTGCTGTCCAACAAATACGATTTCCCGCATGGTTTGGTATGGCCCCCCTATAACCTTGGGTAGTGTCAGTGTCCATAAGACATTCCAGGCTTAGAGCCAGTATAACATGATCACTAAAACAGTTTGGTATAGCTTTTAATTCTTTTGTTTTTAGCAGTCTAGCATTGCTCTGCACGTATCAGTGCCCCAGGTATATTGGCCTGGAACATCACCCCTTGTTCTACCATTCAGCAGTGTTAACCCCCAATTACCCAATGCACCCATTGGTCACCTTTTATTGTTATACTTACTCTGCAGCATTAGGCTTTCTTTAGCAACTTTTGTATGGGGTGGGCCCTCTTGCGCATCTGTACAGCGAGCATTAAGGTCCCCTCCTATTATGATTAGCTCATTGTCACTAGTGCATGCCCATTCAGCCAAGGTCTCCCCCAATAAGTCAAACATTTCTTTCAAGCTAGTGGTTTTGAGGGGATTGTACATATTCCCAATTAACATTTTTACTCACACTCCCCCTCTGACCCAGTCTACCTCTACCGCCATTAATACATTGCTTACATTTGCAAGGGATATTTCTCGTGATGTGAGAGCTTGGGTAACGCCCATTACCAGCCACCATAGGGTCTACCCCTAGAGCCCCGATTGGCTTTAGTTTGGTAGACATGAAACCCCTTTATTCATGTAAGGATAATGACCGTAGCACCCTGTCAGCTTATACCCCATGGAACAAAGAAACTCAGAGCCCATGCATAGTAAGGAGACCACCACTGGGCATACAAAGTTTACTAAAGCTCATTTTGTCTGACTGTCCCACAAAGGGAGCTCAATTTGGGACATGTCTCTGCTGTTAATCATTGAAAGGCAGGGGATGCTCCTCCAGATACGCAGCAAGGTGGATTGATTCAAAAATGGGCTAGAGGCAATTGGGTGCAGTTTTTTCAATTTTACAATAGTTCCCAATGTAGGTCACTCAATAGGAGGACTGCCAGCCCAATGGGAGTCGGGAGCAAGACGAACCATTTCCGGAGTATTACAGCCCCCCCCCCATGGTACAATTGGGGATCTCTTTTTCTATCCCTCTATGCCCGTTGCTTACTGTTTGCTGATGGTCGTAGTCGTAATTTGTGGCAACCTTTTCTGCATAGTAATTAGCTGCAGGGGCAAATGTTTTAAGGCCATATGGTGGTCTACCGCCTTTCTCCTTGGATCACTGAGACTGCCGTTATGTCCTAAGGGAAGTGGCTTATTTATGGGGGCTGGCCTCGCCGAGGGCTGCAGGAGAGTGGGCTTTAGGTAGGCCCATTTATCCAGTGAGCCGCGTAGTGTTTCTTGGCAAAGGGATCCCTCATTTTGGATCTTGCTGACCAGTTTTTGCCCATGGGGTACACCGGGGGAGGGGGAGCCTTTGAGGAGATCATGTATGTCTTGTAGTAGCCTTATTTGAAAAGGATACCTGTTTACCAGTGACCTGCACAGGTATTTTATGATCTACCTGAGAAGTTGTATCAGGGCTCGCGGGAGGTTCACAGGCCATCATAGATAGTTGGCTACATCGCGCTTCTAGTCCATCGTCTTCATCATGGGCTGCAATGTTCAAAGAATCTTGTCAGGTTGAGTGAGTGGCTAGGCAATGGGCACTGGGCTCCATAGGCAACGATTTAGCCCCTTTTCAAGGCTCCCTTGATGTCAATCGCAGGATGGGTTTAAGATTGGTAGTCTGTGTGGTCCTTCGGTCGGGTACAGTACAGCCATCCAAAATGTCTTCATTCACTGGGCAGCAAGGCACGGGGTGAGAGTCGAGAATAATATCCGCAATGTTGGCCGTCATAGTCTTCAGTTGTAATTGGTCGGCAGCCATGTCCTAGCATAATGTCATTTTAGCTGTTATTATGTCAAGTCACTGGAAAACAGCTTTCATACCTACAGGGACGTCATTTCAAAATAATGCCTGGGGTAGCGGAAGTGACATCACACGACCCTTGACCCCCAGATGACATCACAGGAAGTGATGTCATTTGACCCCACCCCGAAGTGATATCGCGGGAAGCGATGGAACACAACCTTTCACCCGTTTGACAAAACAGGAAGTGGCATCACATAGCATTGTACACTATGAAAAATATGGTTACGCAATAAAAAGAAAAATCACAGAGGTCGCAAGGCAGAACACAGAGGTCGCAGTTGCGACCTCTGGCGACCACTTAATGACGTCCCTGCATACCTACTTGCATTTCTTCTCTCAGGGAGTACAGTGCACTGGCCTCAATTGGGCATTCTTCCTCCTCTGAATCTTAGTCGCCTGCCAGCGGAGATCAGTTAGGACTGCTCGACAGGTTAGCCGTAGTAACATTATTTATGCAGACCTCGTTAGAGCCCAAGGAATTGCGTTTCAGAGTTTGGCACAGTGATGTGTTGTTATCAAGGACTTAAGACATGCTTATCAAACGGTTCCGAGATTCTAAGCGTTGTGTCAACTATTGGAATATTAAGGACTGAGCGCTCTGCATTCCATGCATGAGTACTGGTAAGGGCGCTGGTGGTATTAGCCCTGTCTAGATCCGATGCAGGGCAAGTAGATGGTCCTTTGTTTACATATAACGTAAAAAAAACAATAGCCTGGATTGGGTAGCCACTTCGGAGGAGTGGGGGGTTTCTGCTCCAGCGAGGGCCTTGCCACCTCTTTTCTATCTTTCTTAGTCAAGGGTGCATCTGATAGGCCCCCCACTGTACACACCAAACTCTCTGGGCGTTTCGCCTCCTTATTAGCCCCACTGCGCAGACCCGGTCTGCGCTGAAAGTTAGGTTTCATCTTGTACCAGACAAGAGGAGAGGAGGCAGGGGTCATGGGGGAGAGAGATGGCCCGAATATGTGGGAAAAATGGATAATCAAGCTTCAACCAGGGTCAGCTCAAAGCCACCACACCCGCATTCGCCGCACTAGATGCAATTAGCAAACTTGTTGGTCACTGGGCCAATGCATTACTCTCGTGGGGTCTGCTGTGCTGCAGCCGAGCGGGCTTGCAAAAGTCACCAATTTCGCGGGCAGGATTCACTGATCGCAGGGGGAAGAGGGGAGGGGTGAGGGAGGGGGAGAGGAGGTCGGGAGGTGGGGGGGGGGGAAGAGGAAAGAGGTATCATCTCACCCGTGTGTGGCCCGTGCAAAGTCCGCACGTCCTGCACAGACTGCAGTGACAGCCTCACAGCCGCCTCTCCAAGGGAGTTTTACCTTCTCAAAGAGTCCAACCCACACACAGGTTTACAACAATGCACAATCTCAAGTACAGAGTAAACAGACAAATGGAATTTAGCACCCAGTAAAGCTGGGTGGGGGCTCTTGTGGTTATATCTGTACAGGGTCTCTGCCGTGTATGTCAGTGGGCGTGTTGAGCGTGTGCTGGGCAGGGGGTCTCAAAGCGCTACGGTTCATTTCAAGTTATATGGTTCATAAATGCCGCTTACCATAGTTCATCAGGGGACTTAGTGTTCTCCGCCCTGGTCACCAAACACACAACACACTTTGCCTTCCACACTTCGCGCCTGCCCTTCTCGCTGGCTATGGTTTTTGTAGGGCTCCTCCTCAAATTATGTTAAAGACACAGCAGGCTTCAATGAGGGACCGGCCCCTGGAGAAAAAAAGCTGTGTTCCTGTTAGGGAAACACTACAGCTTTGCCTTCCACACTTAGCTACTATTTGTTTTCGGGCTTCTGAGAGCTTGTAGGGCTTTAAATGAACCACTTTTCCCTTTGGAGTTCTGATATAATGGTAAGTACCATATACTCGCCCTGATTTTTTGCAGAATACATCGGCGAATGCCATGACCAGATCGTTTACGTCTTCTTGCTTCTGTCTAGGCAGTTCTTGGGGAATATGTTCTGAGTTGTCTCCTCTGGTATTAGGCAAGACAATATTGGCTGCATTTTATTCAGCCATACTGCGGTGCGTATGTATATAACTGGGCTCACTGCATGAGCCTCCTGCAAAGTGCAAATGCACATATTGAAGCATGTCTGGACGAGTTAGTGCTGTGCTCTCTTGAACTGTTTTCTTGCTACATTGGACTGAATAGTGTGAAGTTGCGTTTCGTCTATGACCGCTGCATGCAATTGACTGGACTCTCGCTTTTAAAGCAGCTTTCATGCATACCATTCCAGTATTTATTAAATTATGGCAGACTGGGAACTACATTCCCCAGCAGTCTCGGCGCTTTACAAATTTGGTGACCAGGTGCACCAGCGCCGGTGCACCTGCAATAAACCCGGTTTTCGCCGGTCCGTGCCGCAGGGGTGTTGCTAGGTCTTGAAATGATCAGGGGCTAAGCTAATGTTGGGACTGGCGGAATTCAGGGCTAGCTATAGCCTTTTGGTTGTAGTCACTGAGCTTCTATCCGGGGCTACAACCAAAAGACCTGGGGCTATAGCCCCCTCAGACCCCTCCTAGCAACGCCCCTGCCGTGCCGGATGTCCGGTGTTTGGCAGTTTCGTTTTCCTCTCACATACTACTATCTGTTTGCCTACTTTCTAATATGGGTTATCACCCAGAGTTAGAACAACTTCTCGCCGTGGCTGGTAGAAAGCTTCATCGCAGAGATGATGCATGATATCGAATCCCCTGCCCAGGCATATCTAGTGCTCACACAACCTTGGTTTGACAGTCCTGTATTGTCACCTTGTAAACCTCCTGTTTTGGCTGAGACTTACCCATACGAGACCGGGCCTTGGCTTTAGGTCCAGGCTCTCATCCCTACTTTGACCAACCCTGCTTTAACCAACCCTTCCCCTGTTACATTATCATCTAAGTCAGTGAATGATACGACTGCAAACAGTGCCTCTCCTTGTGAATGATGAGTTTGTCACCGTGAATAGCATTGACAACAGCATCGTGTCCCCCACCTCTATTATTGAACATTCAGTCCATTAAACTCGCACTATTGAACACTCGATCTCTGGTGGAACACGGCACCGATATTCATGACTGTATTATGGAAAACAATCTAGCTTTCATGTGCCTGGTCGAAACGTGGCTGAATGATGCATGTGGCCCTAAAATAAGCTTAGATCTGCCTCTGGGTTATGATTTTTTCAGTAAAAACCGGGAGCAAGGTCTTGGAGTGGCCGCTGGCTTTTTTGTTAAAACCCACTGGAAAGTTTATGAAGTTACTCTTACATGCATTGGCTGCGAAATAATTCATCTAAAACGTATTTCTAACGCCAACTGCAGTATTAACTTGATAGCCCTCTACCGCCCTCCTGTCAATATGCTAAATTACAACAAGGATTTCCTATGTCTTCTTCCCCCTCTTAATACCTCTAAAGGTGCAACTATTTTTCTTGGAGACCTGAACAGATGGCTGTGGGCGCCAAGTGATAAGCTTGCTAAAGATCTTGAAAAGTTACTAAAACCTGCGTATTTTAAAATACTAACTATTGAGCCTACCCATCTAGGGGGTAACATCATGGACTGGGTCATTGTCAGGAACATTATATCAGATATTACCAACACTAAAGTATGCCCATGGTCATCATCTCTCAATTGAATGCAATATGTTTTTGCCTAGTAAAACTTACAAACAACATTCAAAGCCCTATAAGATAACGGGCAGACATTCAAAAAAAGTGAAGCCGGAAGATTTAGGCAATTGCCTTGAACACATTGCAGAATTAACCGAGGGTACAGACCCACCGGATGTGCTAATGGACACATATAATACTCAAATTACTCGTCTTTTAGACAAAGTTGTGCCCGTGCACATAAAACAGTTGGAGATAACAGTAAGGAAGAGACGGCTTGAGAGGGTTTGAGAAAAATACCATACTATTGAAAATAAAAGGACCTACAAACAGATACAGATTTTCTATAAACAACAAATCTATGAGGCCAAACAAAATGTCTTTGACAGGGGAATTGAGTGAGCTGATAATGATACGAAGAAGTTGTTCAATATTATTTGTAATCTGGAAAAACCCACACCCCAATCTCAGCAGTTTACACCTAATAACGAAATCTGCAATCAAATCCAACAAGCTTTTGCCAGCAAGATCCCCAAAGCAAATGCTACGATTCAGGGGCGTTGCTAGGGGGGGGCTAAAGGGGCTATAGCCCCTGATCTTTTGGCTGTAGCCCCGGATAGAATCTCAGGAGCTACAGCCAAAAGACTATCTAGCCCCCAGTCCCAACAGTTCTGACATCAGCTTAGCCCCGGGTCTTTTCCAGACCTAGCAACTCCCCTGCTACGATTGCAGCTACTCTCAAGCCACACACCGTTTAACTTTGTCAGAGCAGGGAGGGTGCCACTAAACACCTAATCAACTTCTCCTTTTCACACGTTTCTGAAGACAACGTATTTACATTTTTGAAACAGATGCGTCCTACATTATGCAATGGCGAAATCTCGCCCTCTAAGCGCATCGTGAAAACCCCCAATATTTTCTCCCCATTTGTCGGACGTTTTGTTAATTCATCCTTTAGTCACAGGGCTGTACCTTATAGCCATAAACGAGTTGTAGTTTCCCCCTAATTTAAGAAATTAGGCTCTGATCCCAGCAATCCAGACGATTTACGCCCTATAACAAATTCTATCTTCATGTTAAAAATCATCAACAAAATGGCTATAATTCAGTTTCAGCATCACTTAGAGGTCAACAACAATCAGGCTGCAGGGCCCTACATTGAATGGAGACCACATTGGTGGATTTACAGGCAAAAATGCTTACCATTGTGGAGAATGGCAAGTCCGGCTCGTTGGTCCTATTGGACTTGTCGGCTGCGTTCGACTTATTGGAACACTCATGCCTTGTGAGTCGCCTTCGCTCACATGGCCAGTGTTCGTCTGACGCAATCCAATGGTTCTCATCCTTTCTGAGTAACAGGCAATCACGAGTATGCAGGGGGAAAGTGACCTCCATAACATAATGCATAAAGGAAGGTGTTCTGCAGGGGGCTTGTTTGTCACCCTCCCTATTTAACCTATATATCCTGCCTTTATGTGACTTGTTAACATCTCAGAATATCCATTACTCAAATTATGCAGATTACACTCAGCTCATTTTGGAGCTCAGTGGCAATAATGATCTGGATTCTGCTTACCTACAAGACCTCTACGAACTCATCAATGATTGGATGAACCTGAATTCTATGTATCTCAACCCTGCAAAGACCGAACTGATAGCATGGCTCATAAGTGCATACATGGTAATGCACCCAAATATTTGAAGTAGCATATAACCATGTATAATCCATCAATATCACTTTGTTCCAGCACTAGTGGTCAGCTTACTATCTCTAGAGTAAAAATAAAGCAGCAGCCTGGTGAGATCTTTTCCTGTATTAGTAGCTCAAATTTGAAATGCCCTTCCTATGCCACTGAGACAATAAACCGACTGGATGCATTGTAGAAAAACGCTGCAAACCCACCTATTTTGCTAATCCTTCAGGTACTTCTTGCTCCTTTTTTATTGTCCTGTCCTCAAAGTCCTGTTGTGTTATTGTAGCGTCCTGGTGCCCCAGGGCTTTGGTACTCAATAAATAAATAAATATCGAGGTGGAGGCAGCACAAGGATTTCCATTCCACTCCTTTAAGAGATTTACATGGTAAAGGTGGGTCTTTTGCTTCTTATCAGGTTGGGATATTTTAAAGGTACAGGTCCCTGTTTTTCTCATATGACCCATGCCACTTTGAGACAAGTTTATTTTCAGAGTTCGGTAAGAGGACTTTCTTGAAATAGGTGGACTTCTGTCGGGCTTCAGCTTTTTCCACGTGAATGTAGACTAGATTTCTAACAAGTTTCATAAGCTCTCGTAATCGGGTAGCTGTTTGTGAAAGAAGAATAGGTGCCTTTTCTCTCTCTTCCCAGGTCTTCCGCAGCATGTCTAAGACAGCTCTAGTTTCTCTACTGTAAAGTAGTTCAAAAGGAGAGAAACCGGAGGATGCCTGAGGGGTCTTTATTACTGCAAATAGGGCCCAGGGGATGATGCTATCCTAGTCCTTTCCATCTTGATCTACCAATTTTCTCAAAATCATTTTAAGGGTTTTATTGAATCTCTTGACCAGTCCTTCCATTTGGGGGTCTTAAACTGCGGTTCTTAAGGTGGAGATATGTAGTAATTCCTTGACTTCGCTCATCAATTTTCTCATAAAATTGGATCCCTGATCCTTTAGAATTTCTTTGGGGAAACCAACCCTAGAAAAGAATGGTAAAAGATATTTTAAGATCTGTAGGGTTGTATTGTTCCGCATGGGGAACGCCTCTAGATATCGGGTTCCGTAATCAACGATTACGAGGACATATTTACTACTGTGTCTAGAGGTTTCCAACGGCCCAATGATATCCATCTCAATTCGGGAGAAAGGGACTTTGGTGATTGGTAAGGGGTTTAGAGGGACAGGTAGGGGAATATGTGCACTAGTTCTCCATCATATTTCACATGTTTGGATGAGGTACTTTATGTCTGCATGGATACCAGGTCAGGAGAACTTCCCACTGTTGTGAGCTTGGGTCTTAGATTGTCATAAATGCCCCCTGTCAAATGAGAATGTGCAATCTCTAACACAATCGTACAATGGGTTTTTGGGATTACTAATTGAATTTTACATAGGCGTTCTCTGGAGATTCCCTTTCTATATAGTAATCCCTGTTTCTGGAAGAAAATGGGGCTTCCACCTTCTTGTCCTTCTCCCTCAGGAACCTGTACGAAAGCCTCTGCTAGTGCTGGATCATTTGGCAAAGGCTAAATCAGGAAGGATGGTAGGTTCTCCTTCGCTTTTTGCCTCAGCGGTGGGTGGTTAATCAGCCTCTCCAAAGCCTAAGCTATCTTTCTGTTTCCTCTGGTTCACTTTCTTTCTTTAAACAGGGAAATAGATCTTTCTCAAGAATTCCCTGTGCAATTGTGTCCCCACAACATATTTCAAATGGAGTTTCGCCATGATTCTGTAGGAGAAACTTTGTCTGCCCAGAAGTCGGGATCAATGACGCCTGCTAGGACATCCAGACCAAACTTACAGGCTAGGCCAGATTTTGGGGCCAGTCTTATATAACAAATCGCAAAGGTTATTAGAAATAAATCTGGGGGAACCATCCCACTTTTCGCTGGAGGGAAAGTAGTGTCTCTGCTACTACAGATGTCAAAGCCTATGGATTCTTTCATGGTAGTGAAGGGATCTGTGGATTAGTTTCAGGAATTTTTGGGCCCCCCAACTTGTCTCAATTGAGTCGCATCCCATTCCTGACACCGCATGTAAGGAAGGCATGGTATCAAACAGTGAAGACAGACACAGGTGATCACAGTTCAAGTGTGTTTATTGAACTTCAAATGGGTTTGGTTGAATGCCTATCTAAACCTAAATCTAAGGATGGGAGCAAGCTACGACCATCAAATAATAATAATGCAGTCGTAGTCAAGTCACTGTTAAATAAAAGGGCCTATACTAATAAACCTATTGCCAACTCTTACTTCTAAATACAAAAGGCTGTGAGACAATGATGTATGCAAAAGAAAAGTGTTCAAGCAGTTGGCTTCCCTCCCCACATTTTCAGCATGGGCCAAGGTGCCACGTTCGAACTTCACACACACTCTGGCTTCTCAGCCACGAGGATACAGTTAAAAGCACAGACATCAGGGCCTTCTGCCAAAGCCTCTTTTCCAATAGCAGTCTCTTACTGCAGAGGGTCTGTCGTAACAAACAAAGTCTCAAAATTCCATTCCTTTCACAATTTCTACGTGCACAAGTTCCTGCTTTCAATGTTCATTGTGCGTCACCCTCTTCAGCCTGAGACCTCCTTTTATCACAATGTTCACAAGTGATCTTCCTGGTTCGGGCTTGGACCATGGATCTCCCTAATTCGGGCTCAGATTCTCTTGATATCTCACTGTTTACATTTGGATTCCCTCGTTCGGGATTGGACCATGGACCTTTCTCGTTCGGATCTCTTTTTACTATAATCAAAGACTTTTTAATGTGCAATGTGTTTTGCTTAAACCGTCGCAGAACCACTCCAATTCACTTCACACTATTGTTTTCCTCAATCTTCTACTTTCATTTATTTGGCTGGATACCTTAAACAAGACCTTCGATTGAGCACATTCACGGTGCCGGATGACTCTTTCAATGGTATGGTATCTTGCCTTCTTAAGTTCAAACATTCATCAGCAGTTTTGCTTTACTTCCATCCTTCATCACACATGTTCATCAATGTTTGTTCCAGTGCTTGTTATACAATGTTCCTGCTTGCAACCTTGACTTCAACACAGACCGGTCTTGCATCGGTCTCCCCAACTCACTCACTGTGTTGATCTCTCTGGTGCTTCTTTGTTCTTGGAGCCAAGGACGATACCACAGCAGCTGCTGCTGCTCCTCCCAGCCTTGGTCAGTTACGCGGCAGGGTCCTCGGTATCTTCGACACACAATGCAGGATTCTTCAGTCTGGTTTCTTGGCATTACGCTTTCTCCCTTGAAGGTTTCTTGAAAGTAATGGTGTCTTGCAGAAAAGGTCAAGGGTATTTCCCTTCCTACGAACTCTTCAGGGTTTGCCATATTTCTCCCCTTGTTCAGCTGCTGACTCAAAACTGCTGTTCCTTTGTGTGCTTTGCCACACTCCGAGTGTGCTCTGGTGCACCGCCTTTTATCTGTGTGGGGAAGTTTAATGGAAGTCAGGTGTGATTGATTGTCAGTAATTGCCTGACTTCGCTTGACCATGGTAGCGGGACATGACAAGTACACTGCTCGAGTGTGAATCTGTTTTCCTCCAGAGCGGGCTGTTCATGTGAAAGTGTTTGTGATGGGAAAGGGGGTGGGAGGTAAAGTTCCTATGTATCCTACCTTGTAGGATGGGATAAAGGCGTTAAAGGGGGAGGGATTCCGTGTCTCGCTATCCGGTGTCCCACTGCCACTCCCAGAAGACCCCTTGCCCAGGTTATCCTTCCGCAATGGTCCACCCCCAGGGTCTGGATCCAAAGGTGATGGCCCTGCCCTGGACACTTGATAGAGAGATCCACGGGGACTAGCGGGTGAGACACCTTCTGGTTTCTCACATAACTCATAATGTTGTTAGGCAATGTACAGTGAGATTACATTTTTTACTGAGGATCACTCACTTTGGTTAAACCTCGTGCTACAAGCCCCATGTTTTTTGGCCGTCTCTTGGTGACTGTTGTGCTACACTGAACAACCCCAACTAATCACATTTAAGCAGCAATGAAACAGTTAAAAAATAACCAACTGCAAGAATAACATATGCCCAGGTATTTTTGCCCCCATAGCGAATATCAAAAGCTGGCATCCATGAATATATGCACAGATAAGGAAAAAAGAGGTAGCAACTGCGAATGGAGAAACACTAGAATTCATATATATAACAAAGGTTTAAAAAAGAAAATTTCTTTTGTTTTCTTATTTTATATTTTGTACATTTTTTGTATTTATTTTCTAAAGAATGGGGTGTATTTGTATGTGAGAAGTAGTCCTTAAAAAGGACTGTTTTGGGGTACACTGAGTGTAGTATTTTAGCAGATTTTGGAGTACTGTTTTGATGTTATGAAGGAACACCACATTTCCTTCATCGGTTAGGTGTACTCCATCATGTGTATAGAAATTGGCAATGTAGAACTGTACATTGTTGTTGAAATCCATAATTGGTTGTGCTCTTTCATGAATGCTGAAGCTCCTTTATTAACATTTCTCTGTGATTTTTCAATTTTACCATTAAATCTGGTGGTCCATCTCCATTTCAAGATAAAGATGGTGTGAGGAAATAGATCCATTAGTGTTCCCATGTCTTGTTTCATCATAAAAGTAAGGGACACACCGCGTACATTCCCCAAATCATTGCCTCCACAGTAAATTAGTGTGACGTCTGGCTGCCCTGTACTTCTCAGACTTAACAATTTTGGAAAAACATGGAACCAAAGCATTCCCCGCAATCCAAACCATTTCATTGTAAAATCTTTCAAACCTAGGTCCATGTTAATATTTAGTTTCTCCATAAAGCCAGCAACTAAAACAGCCAACCACACAGTTTTCAAACAAGCTATGATAAAAGCAGTCTTTCTCTGTTTCCAGGAAAATGATTCTTAGTTTGAATTTCTAGTAGTTTGTACGAGCAGGGTTTGTATGATGGGCGTGTTTTCGAGTTTGTAATTGGTTGATGGCACTTTTGTAATTATCCGCGGCTATCTGGCAACCACTCAGTGCATTGCATTTCTACACGTGGGTAGATGTGGTACCCTGTGCAGCCGTGGCTATATTGTGGCAAATGACACGTCGTGTGTTTGTCGACGTGCGTTAGCCATGGCTATCCAACATTGTTTGTGGAGTAGCGTGATAGAAGCATTGAGTGTTTTGGGGGATTGGGAGAGACCAGAGGAGTGGAGGAGGACTATGGGGAGTGGAGGCAGGCTGGTAGACATGTTAGGCACACTTGTTTGGAGTTTGTGGAAGTGGAAAATACATATGTTTATTTGTAGTTTTTTTACAAAAGTTTTTATTTGTAGTTTTTTTTACTTACAGTAAACAAACATTCAGGGCTTACTATAACTGCATCTATTGAACAGCACATGCGTACGTGTGTTGATGCGTTTTGTCATTTTATTGGTTGTACACATAGGCGCAGTTATAGTTTTAAAGCTGCCTCTATAAATTGTCTGTGCAATAATCATATTTCTATGTGGATGATACAGTACAGAATATTATTTTAATGTGTTATTTTATCTGCTTAGGTTTGAAGGCCAATTTAGTTTGGTTTTGGACTTGCAGAAAAATGTACGTGTTGCCGCGTGTACAAAGCAAGATCTGCAGCCGTGTTGAAAAGCTGCAGCTATGAAAGAGGCTGGGTGGGGAAAACATTGATTTCTGTGAGTTTCATTGCTTGTTATTGGTTGTTGTTACTTTTCTATTTGTGCAACTCTTTGTGATTGGTTGTAGTGAAAATGTGTCATCCATTTTAGTAGTTTTATTTTATCTTTTTTGGAAAGTATAAACGCCACCATTTTCTGCAGTTTTATCCTTTTGATGCCAGAACTCTCACTGTGCACATGGCAGGAGTGTGGCTGATGTGAAAGTGTTAACACATATTTATATATTTGAAGGTTTATTTGCATTGTTGTGTGTGTTAGTTATATTAAGCACTGCTTCAGGTGGTGTCCATTATCATGTTTTTCATCTGCTCTGATTGTGTGGCAACTATTTTTTAATGCATTTTTTAAGTTCCACTACCATGGACCTACAAAATTAGATTTGTCAATCAGTGGCATTTATATGCAGGCATTTAGTATGTATTCCTGTTAGTGATGTTGAAGGTATATTTGATTATATTTGTTGTAATTTCAATGCACTTTCAGCTATGAAGTATTCTTAGCTGTTTTTAGTTTTCTTTGAGGTAGTACAGTTGATGGTGTTTTGCAAGTTCATTTCTTTCATTTTTGTATTTTGTTGGAGGTGCATCGTTCTCATCATCCCAGTGCACCAGATTGTGTACATTTAACTCCACTGAAAGGCCAACCCATATCCAAAAAATAGGGGTATTGCTGGAGATGGGAGCAGTACTTCTGTAGTCAAAGAAAAGCCTCCTTCGTGAACCTTTTTAGCATTTCTGATGATTTTTCAAATGGAGTTCTTCAGTGCTGCAGGTGTTTTAAGACTCTCTGTTGGTCGCAGCACCTTCAATGTGTGTAGGTTGATTGTGCACAGCAACCGCTCACAGCTCCAGTGATGACAGAAGACCACATGCAAGTCAAAAAAGGATGCAGCTTTGTATGGGGCAGAACAGCTAGAAAGATATGGAGGTCCATGTCTTAGTGCTTTTTTGCACAAGGTGCATTGGACTTTCTCCATTTCTTTTTTGCCCCAATTTATGAAAACAAACAAAGTACTTGTGTTTCTACCTGTTTGATTGTTTTCTATCCATGTCCTACAAGTATACTTATCCCTCCCTGTTCTCGCTTGTTCTCCAAGTTTACTTAAACTTCTCCATCCTCTGTCCTGCAACCACCCACTATAGCATCCTTTGTTTATTCTTACCCAGTTTATATATCCCTGTTTGTTTATTGTAGTGGTATTTTCTTATACTTTTTTATATTACTGTATGTTTTGTTTATCCAAGTTGGATTTCTTTCCCCACTGATTAGTATGTGCAAAGAGAACAACAGTGTTGTATGCACACATGTTGTATCTTATATAGTGTATGCTAGTCACTGCATACAAGATATGAGGGTCATAAAAATGTATGTGTTAAATTGTGTTTCTTAAAGTGTGTGTGTTCTTTAACTGATTGTTTTCTTTTTTTCGGATAGAAGGATATTATTATTATTTTTTAAACATAGATGAATAACCACGGCTACGGTGTAGCCCAATGGGCTGTTGAGTATTGGAGGCGGCGTTAACTGCAGCAGCGACTGGGGAGGGTCATAGGTGCAGGTCTGTTGGACCATACCCATGGCTATAGGCCTCGATGGGCAAAAAAGTAAGCTTTTTGTACCCGAAAGAGTGAACTGGGGTTCTCGACCCAGACCTTTAAAATGAGGTAGCAATACCTTAAGATTGTCTGGGATGCAGAAGATACTCAAATATCAATAATCAAACTAACTCAGGAAGTTGGCAAATGACATCTGTTTGCAATTGTCTAAAACAGGGAGTCACAACGAACATCGACAATTCTCCCGATCTTCTCACTCAGCAAGTTTTATATAAAAGCAGCTTGTGACTGTGTAGTTATGTTTAAGTTGCTAATCCCATAGGAAGAGCACTTTTTGGACGGCTTATAACTTCGCTCCCCCTGGACGAATCCACACCAAACATTGCAAAAAAAGTATATGGCCCACTCTCTTTTTGTGTGCAAAGTTTGGTCTAGGGGGGGGCAAAGTTATAGGGGGGATCCCAAAATGTATTTTTTTCCCATAGACTGTATGGGGAAAAACCTTAGCTCATGCCTACAGCCCAAACCGCTTGACAGATTTTCACCAAACCTGCGACAGGAGCAGCGACTTGGTCCCGAAAGCCTGCTTTTGTAAATTTGGTGAAAATCCGTCCAGTAGTTTTTTTTAAAACGACCAAAAAGTAGGTCACACAAAATGTTAATTGGTTAATCGGCTTGCGTCATGTCCGCGGACATGCACCGTGTTCGGTGATTGGATGGTGAAGAGCGTGAAGTGCGTCAGATTATTGGCAATGCCTGTGATCTTGGATTCGCGGACTTCGCTGCTGTCCGCGGACATCACTGTAAAAACATATTAAAAAACACAACATTGCACTTGTCAAACTTATCAAATAATCTCTGGGGATGTGAACGGTGATGAGGATGGCAAGGGTGTTTTTGCCGCAAAAGTCCACAAACAGTTAAGAGGTTTGCAAACAGTCCTGTAAAGTTTGCGAACACCTCAGCATTACAGGGTTGGTGAAATGCAGTTCTTGGATGGCTTACAACTTTGGCACCACTTAATGGAACTGCATGAAATTTTGCATGTATATTTCTGAGCTGATTCTGAGTGAGCATGCAAAGTTTGGTAAATGAGGTGCCATTTGACGAATCTATACTTAATTTGGGAAACTGATAATACATTTAGATATGAATGTTTTTCCGAAGTTTGGTGGGATTTTGTGAAGAGGGGAAAAAATTAGAGGGGGGTCCCAAAATAATAAAGGCTTATAAACGAGGTGCCATTTGACAAATCTATACTTAATTTGGCAAACTGATAATAGATCTAGATATAAATGTTTTTGCAATGTTTGGTGGGATTTTGTCCAGAGGGGGCTAAATTAGAGGGGGGTCCCAAATATTGTAAAGGCTTATAAATGTGGTGCCATTTGACAAACCTACATAAAGGTTTGCACAAAGATTATAGATCTAGATATAAATGTTTTCGTAAAGTCTGAATGGATTTTGTCAAGTGGGAGCTAGGTTGTATGACGATTGTATGTGCATACACTTGACACGTTTGAAAAAATAAAACACTGGTGGATTTCCAGCAAACTTGCGTAAGGAGCATTGGCAAGGACCTACAAGCATGGTTTTGGAAATGTGCCCGTGTTTACAGTACATACTTTTAGCAAAACTGCTATTTATCTTAAAATGGCATCAGCTAAGGCCATCCCTCCTCCCCAAGAGACACCACCACTGCTGTAATCAAGGAGCATGAGAAACACTGCGCCCTACCTTAGAAATAACACACGCACAACATTTTACCCTGTCCACCTGCCCCTCCATATTAGTGTTTGGTGCCTCTTCCCTCAATTCCCTCCCCACCTTTCATTCTAAGCTCTCCGGCCAAAAAAATCCATCCAAAAACAAAATAAATGTTCCTTTAGGAACTACCTTACACAGCTAAAAAATAGAAAAAAAAAACACATAGACTCCATCTACTTTATATTTCTCAGTAAAGTACATAGACTCAATAAGATTTTCCAACATTTCCATTTGCATTTTGTGTTATGCTAATGGGAATATTGTGGCGTTCATCCTCCGTTCCAGGGACTGGAACGGTGGATACCGGCCCAGCAGCCCAAGTTATCAGCCCAAGCGAAACAAGGGTGGATAACGAGGTCTCTGGACCATTATCCCCCCCATTCCAGCCCCTGAAATGGGGGATGAAGGCCATTAGCACCCTAGGTTCCCAAAGCCCGGCCCCTGAGCCTCAAATCACCAAACCTAGTGATATTCTCCACCTTTCTCGGTGATGTTCCTGGGCAGCGTAGCCAAACGCACCCAGTCATCACCTACATGACGTGACGCAGAACCCGGAAATCAACACACATCGTCTCACAACACAGCAAGACTGTACAATTTGTAAAGTACTTTTATTTCACAATAAATGCTCCGAGAACATCCGGCTATTGCCATATTCAATCAAATCGGAAATTTGTTTCTTCGCTCGCGACCCGAAAATGTTTATCGTGAGTCACAAGTTGTTCTTTTTGCGTACACAAGGTGTTCGTTTTGGGTAAAAGAAGCGCTTGGGTTGCACAGTTAATTCCAGGGCTTGTGCATCAACTTGGGGCTAGACCACCATAAAGGATGTTATGTTGCTCCTAATCGCTAGTACAGCGTAAGGGCATATGTCAAATATATACAGTTGTTCACAAGTATCTGCAGCTGCCGATTGAAGAAACAGTCAGTTGGCATCTGGAATCTATGACAATCGCAGAATGGCAGGATGTACCTGTTTCGAAAACATAATAGAAATGTGTCTCAGCCAATCTTTATTACAATTTATCTATTGACTTATTATTTGAGCATAGAGTTTAAACTAACGATTAGCACAGACATGAAACAATGTCAACAGAGAGAAAACAACGTGGAAAGTACTATACAATTTGCTTCCGAGGACATTTCTAGGTAGTATGTTCAACTCTAAACGGGATACGGAAGCTGACGCTACAATTTGAGGTGCACATAGATGGCATTTTAATGAAATATTAGCGTTGAACCCGGGAGAACCGAGTAGTGGTCTACATGCATCTCAATGCTGGCCTGCCCATGTGGGCGGTAGAAAGAACATGACACACAAAGGTTATACTTGCATTTCATTGCAATATGCCACACAGAACAAACAAGTAGAATGTAACCCAGAAATAATAGTCAGCTAATGATAAGTTGATGCTCGTTCGGGTATAAAATCGTTGAAAATCAAACTTACATTATATACGGCATTTACATTCTCTGGGCGTAACTCAGACCGTAACGCAGCCTCAGTTCGCACCAACGATTTTTCATAAACTGAATTTACATGTTCCTTAGTCCAGTTTTGGAATGCATAACCTTATCATATCTTACATTATTACACCCCTCCTTTCATTCAATTCCTTTCGGAATGGTCCCTTTCTCTCAAGGTCAAAAAACAATTGAACCTTATACTGTGTGTCCGATGCGTGGGCTTCCTTAGCTCGCAAGCAAAAATTCAAAGCTGGTGACCTTCACTCAGAATGAACATACGTTCTTAGTTTGCAACATCTTGGCTCACCGCATCCATGAGAACTGTAATTGTGATGCACGGGCACAGGAGGAAAAATGTGGGGGCTGTACTTGCTCGATGATCGTGGTGCTGCTGAGGAGTAATAATAATATAATATGATAGTTTATTTATATAGTGCCTATACACAATGTGTTTCAAAGTGCTTCAAGGCAAGGGAGGGAACAAGGGAAAATACAATGATATTCTTACAGGCCATGAACAGTAAGGATGTGAAATTAACTATCGTACTCGGCCTGATGACATTTTAGGTAGTGCCAGAGCTAAGACATTGATAAGGAAGGGAGGGGGAGAGTGGGAAGGAAATAGAAACAGACAGGCGACTACCGTACTAGGCCTGACGACATTTCTGGTAGAGCCGGAGAAAAACAAAAGGTGCGGGAGAGGGGTGCAGAAAGGCAGGGGAGGAACAAAACAAGCGACTATCCTACTAGGCCTGACGACATTTCAGATAGTGCTGGAGGGGTGGTGGGGAGGAAAAAAACACTAAGTGGATGGGGGAGGAGAAAGACGAGTTTGCTATCATACTAGGTCCAGGGACAATTCTGATAGAGTAAGTGCATAGAAGAAAGTAAGGGGAGGAGATAGGAAAAGGGAGAAGGGAAAGGAGGAGAGAACAGAGAGTTAGCAGTCAAAAGATGGAGAAGCAAGAGGGGAGAGTGAATACAATTGCAGAAGTCAGTAGTGACACATAATGTTGCAAGCCAGGATACAAGACGAAGATGGGAACAGCATGATTCAGGGCCACCAGTACAAGATGCAAAGGAAGGTCAGCATGAGAATTGAGAAAGGTTGACGCACCATGAATGAATGAAGTCCATAAAAGTCAAATCCAGCATTGGCCACAAGACGGTGATGATGAAACCAGAATTTATCAGGACAGACTCCTGCAGAAATAGACTTGAGCGGGGCAAGAGGGGTAAAGGGGGAACATGGTAGAAGAATCAAGCAAAACAGGCAACATCTGTGTGCGAGAAAGGTGGGTGCACAAGGGAACATCTTTTCAATGACAGAATGCGCCCTACTCCAACATTGGAGTAGAGCGTACCAAAAAAAGAGTCAAAGTGTTTCTAGCAATAGCCCCACCTATGCTTAGGTCACAGACTCCTTCACTTATGTAGCCTAGGCTCATCCCTTTTGTGGGATTGTAAGACAATTGTAAAAACTACAGTAGTTGAAAAAAAATTAACAAAGAGGATACATTTTAACAGATAAATTGGATGATTTATTTGGACACTTCTTAAAAACATTGTTGATAAAAAAGATGTTAATCATTTGTACCTGGATTTGAACTGTTCCACGAGCTCAGTTTTAGGTGGACAGGCCGCGCTGGCAATGTTTTCTGACAATGTATGTGTACTCGGAACAAAATCGCATGCAATTCCATGATTATACATCTCCATCCCTTGAATGCCGAAATGCAATCTCTTTGGTCTGTACTTTAGGCACATATTGTGGAAAACCTCCAAATCTACCATGTGACAGAATGCTGTGAGTCCCGTCACATCTCTTGATAGAGTTTTATCAAACACAATCTTCTCAAGTGCTTTGTATGGAGGCGAAGATGGAATCAACCACTTCTTCTTCCGTTCCTGCACAGGACTGTTCACGAACATCCTAACTGTTCGGACTGTTGTGACAAAAAACACCCGTTTTTTGCTTCTTACAGCCATATCCCATCCCATCCTCATCACCCCTCACCTCCACAGAGATTATTTGATAAGTTTGACAAGTGCAATGTTGTGTTTTTTAATATGTTTTTACTGCGATGTCCGCGGACACTGGACACGGATCCAAGATGGCGTCTCCAAAAATCGGACGCACTTCTCGCTTCACCCCAGCCAATCAGAGAGCATGTCATATGTCCGCGGACATGACGCAAGCTGATTAACCAATCGGTGTCCTGTCCGCGGAGCAAACAGGGAAATGCATCCACGGAGTGGACATAGATATCACAAATATTTTGTGACCTACTTTTTAGTCGTTTTAAAAAAAAACTACTGGACAGATTTTCCTCAAATTTTCAAAAGCACTGCTCCTGCCGCAGATTTGGTGAAAATCCGTCCCTCGGTTTGGGCTGTAGGCGTGCGCAAAGTTTTTTTCCCCATTCAGTCTATGGGGAAAAAAGAAATTTTGGGACCCACCCTATAACTTTGCCCCCCCTTGACCAAACCTCACCAAACATAACAATTGAGTGGGCCATATACTTTTTTTTGCAACGTTTGGTGACGATTCGTCCAGGGGGAGTGAAGTTATAAGCCGCCAAAAAAATGCTCTTCCTATGGGATTAGCAACTTAACCATAACTACACAGCCACTACTATACTATATATATATATATATATATACATATATATATATATATATATATATATATATAGGCGCATGCCGCAATCTATTCCCTACATAGCTAGCCTTGAGAATACTTTGGGCCTGATTCATGGAACTATTTCCTATGGGATTGCGCCATTATAAAACACTTCCATGAATCAGGCCCTTTGTCTGCTTGCGTTTCTTGCATCTGTACACGTATAAAATGACTTGATATCATCATCGTTTCTGCAGCATAAACATCTTCATCTCAAACGCGAAATGTTGCTCATCTTCGACACTTTCTTAACACCTATAGAATGTCTATGCTCTCTTGCCTCTTCATCTCTTCTGGGTGCATCAGCCCTAGTCCGTGTGCCGTCACCAATCTTCCCTTTTGCTAATTTTTCCCACTTCTTCTGGGATTTCATTCAAATGGCCATCATGTTTTCGTGTATGCAGATATGGTTTTCTCAATGAGAACCTTGCTTCCAGGATTCTCCTTGGTATTGGTATCTTCACTGGCACTGCACATATTTCACGCTCTGGTTCCCAACATATAGACAACATGGGAGCGGTGCTTGAGGAAGGGGTACTTGGCTCCTTCTCTACAAGTTTTTTTTCTAAAAATGATCTTTCATGTATATATTTATAAAAAATCAATGCGACTTACTCGCAAAGGTTTCATATTGTAATCACGGCTCGAAAAAAAGCAATGAACTCTAGCGGCAGCTATAAGTGATGAGTTTTTATGTACTCTTTTTACTATTTCTTTTGTTATTCATATTATATATGCAGTTTCTTTAAAAAATCACACAATCCTATTGCCACGGCTACTATAAATGGGGCACCATTGGTATATTCATGATCGCGTCTTGGAGTATCAACAACTGGGGGTGATTGTTTTCGGCTATCTGAAACCCACCCCATGTGCTGGGTTGGTAACCGCGGCTAGGGAGCATTTTGGGGAAAAAGAAATTACATATGAGCGGTATTGAGTGTAGTGTTTGTAAACAGTTATTGTAACATTTGAAATATTTTTTATTAATTAATAATACATTTAAGTGTACATACTTGAAAAAAGTAAATAAAAATGCACACAAAGTGTTAAAAACAGGATTATTTGGGTGATGTGATTGTGGGTTTTCTTTTTCTTTTAGTTGGAACACATGATACATCTTCTTTAGCCCAATTATCTGGATTCTTACTGTCCATGATTTGTCTTAAATGTTCAATATCCTTTTTTATTGATTGTACTTCTTTTTGAATATTAATTAGTAGTTTTTATTCTGTTAATTAATCCATGATTAGCTTTGTGGGTACGTGTTGTGGTGCTTCTTGGTTGATTCTTCTTGATACTTGAACGACTTCATCACCTGTTTGAAAATATTTGAAATATTTTTAAACAATTGAAGATATAATACACTTTAAAGATATTTTTTTGGTTTTATAGACATTTGATAGTAGGTAGATAAAGTATATATGTTTGGTGACTGATATGTGTTCATTAACTTATTATTGTTAGTCTCATTTTACATAATATAAAGAATGGACTTACAAAATCCTGAATGGTGGTGTATTTTCTTCTGGTTCATTTTCTTTAGCATCTTCTTTTTTAAGTTCTTTCTCTGTAGGATAATTGTCCTCCAGCCATTTCATGTAGTTTTCCATTTTAGTGTGGTAGAAGGAAATGCTACTTGTCACTTTTCAGATATTAGAATTAGCAATGGAGGAATAATACATGAGGAGAGAAGGTGGAATGTTTGTATTTACTTCTGATTGGTTGTTCATTGTCTGTGTGGTGGGTGGCTGCCAATATACTGTGAAGTACCTCAGATGCTGTTGAATTGTTGAACCTATTAGAGAATATATTGTTTTGAGTGATGTGTATATATGCCAATAAAACTGTTGAGTTTTCTACATAATACATTTGTATTGCTTGAGACTGAGGCGTAGTTTTAGGAGATTGTGTTATTTTTGAGGAATATTTATTGTTTGATTGAATATTTCAAACATGCAGCCAATTTCAGAAGGAGTGGATTTTCATTGTTCAGAAGACTGTGAAGAATTTGAGAATTTTGAGAATGGGGTTTATAGTGATGTTGAGGACATAGGTGATGTGTTGTCAAAGCATTGGCTTAGAACTTTTTTTGGTTCTATAATATTATTTTAGGTGGCATGTTTGAAATGAGAGGTTTATGCTGCAATTGTGGAAACATATTTTTGACAGGGAATGCAGGTTTTTTCTCTTTGTGAAAGAAAATGAATTAATCATCTAAAGAAAAAGCACAGATAAATGTTCCAAAATGTCTTTAATTGTAATAGAGGTGAAGAGTGTTTCACTGATTCAATAAATATATGTTTTTGTTATATAATTGGTTGAAGAACCCAGAGGCTATTTTAAGAGCCACCCAGAGAAATTTGAAAGTATATTGGAAAAGGAAAATACTGTTGATGCCTTTTTATAAAAATAGCTGTGGTTACGATAGCAGCCATTGAAACCTTGTGCCGTGTCAGATGGGTTATAGCTGCGGGTACCACTAAGCCAATGGGATGTTGTGTATTTTTGGCAGGTGTAGCCACATCTATGACTATCGCCTTAGCCGCGGGTATGGCGATTCCAATTTCTGTGCATTGATCATGTTGTTTCATTGATGTTTTTGCACAGATCTCTACATGTGTTTCTGTTTGGATGTTCTCTTCTCATGGCATATGTGAATTAAATTTGCAACCTTTTCAATATGTGCTCTCTAGCACATTTGAAAAGTGTATGTGTACCCGCATCTGTAGGCGGGTCCTTACTGTGTAACTGGGGTGATAGTCGTGGTTATGCAATTTGTCAAATTTAGAAAACATTTTTTTAATTTAATTGTGTTTGTACATGTTCTACAAAGTATTCTTTGAAAGGATTGTGTTGGGTTTAATGACTGTTATAAGTTGTAATAAAAATGTGTTGGGCATTTGACGAATTTGCTTTCTACAGTCCTCTTTTTGTACTATTGATTTTTGAAAGTTATGAAAGTGACCTTTTTGTGTACTTTTGACATTCTGATTGCAGAATATTGTGAAGATCTATTCATTATTTGGAGCAGCAGAAGGTGAGTGCTTTTCTATATTTTATGTATATTATGAATTGTATTTCTAAGATAAATTAAGTATCTTTATGTGTCTGATTTACTCAAATTTATAAGTATTGTTTGGAAAGTAGGGTTTTCCATATTTTAGTTCATTATTTTTAGGAGAGTCATCAAGCAGTATCACATGTTATGCTATGGTTCTGTTTGACAAAAAATTGTTTCTCACTGACATTGGAAGATATGATATGAATGGGGGTGCAAAATATACCCTAGTGTCAACCAAGCAGCACAACTCTACCCTTGACAAATATTGCAGCTGTGTATGTGCTTTGTAGTTGGATATTAAGGTGTTTTCTGTGACCCTTTTTTGGTGATTTTCTACTGTGTTAGAATTGTGGAAGTGCTTGAATGTGCCTTTAAATTTGAGAAGTTTTACGAGGTAGTGCACCTGGTGAATGCTAACTTAGTTATGATGTTCGACAATGTTATTTTGCTTATTTGTAGAGATGTGTGCATTCTGCTAGCTTACTGGGAACGCTAATTTGAACTGGTAAATTTGCAGTGAACACTTTTTGTTATCTTGAGAAGTTGTTTGGGAATTGTACTGTGAAGTTATGGCTAGAGTATGCCGAGTATTATGGAAGTCTTTTGGTATTTCAGGCAAAATACAGCAGGTAAATGGTTTCTGAGAAATTATGAAGCAAAGTGAAGACGGTGAATTCATAGTGGCTAAGTCGGTAGGGTTTTATAGTTTGCATTTCAGCTTTTATGCAGTAATGTATACAATGTGTTTGACTCTTTCTATACAGGTATGTGTTTGCAAATGACTTGGTTTATGCATATATTTCTCTTAATATGTACATGCTTTATCATGATTTGTTAGGTTATGTAAGAAGTGTGTACTGTGGCGTATAAGATTAGCTCACTTTTTATTTAGGCTTGTCACTAAAAAAATGTACTGTGCCTACGACAGATATATCACAACCCTACAAACGTAATGCCCACTTAGTGAAACCCTCATCTTATTTACGCTATATGAGCTGCCGAAGAGCATCCTACATAACTCAACTACTTAGAGGAGAGGTCTACATGGGGTATTCTTTTATACTGCAGTATTTACACTCCCATATAATCTTTGTTAATAATTTAGGAATAATAACCAGCAACCATATTTGGCAGTTTCACAATTTACTTGGAAATGGGGTGCCTTGGAAGGGCAGGAACCTATTTGGGTTTCATGCTATGTAATGTTATATGCTGTTACACATTGCACTGACATAGGGAGATTACAATGAATAGGGGTATATAGTAATTTGTATAATGAAACACGCAGCATTCCTCTACCCTTGAAAAGTATTGCTGCTGTGTTTGTGCTTTGAAGTTGGATAGCAATCTCTTCACTATGATCCCATATGTGTAACTACGTTTCTGTTAGATTTCTGGACGATTTTGAATGTGCCCTAAAATATGACAAGTCCTATAATGGAGTGCAGCTGATAAATGCTAACTTGGTTTTGATGTTGGAAAATGTAATTTTTTAATTTGTGATATTTCATAGAGTCTCCCATGCTACAGGGTAAGTTAACTTCAATTGGTAAGTTTCCAGTGAACATTTCTTCTCTTTAGTAGTGGTTTGGGAATTGTACTCTGAGGTTATGGTTACAGTATGTCAGGTATTAACAAAGAAATGTTCACTGAAATGGGGGGCAAAGGCATTATTGATGAAGTTCGCTAATGTAGCATTCTGGGGCTGCACACGGCACTTGGGCATTCAAACCCCAGTGAGAGTGGAGATGGGTAGTAAAGGGAGGACACACATGGTGATGTCTTTTGTTGAGTAGCAGTTGCAGGGATTAGTTTGTAGGTGAAATGCAGGATAGTGGGTAAGGCCAGTGGTTTTATCAGGCCTGAACAGGTACAAACAGTCGAGCCCCTTGTCTTTGCATGCCCTTTGATGAGGACGCTTAAGGAGGACTGATTAAATAGGTGCTGTGAGGAGTGAGTGAGTGAGTGAGTGAGTGAGTGAGTGGCAGGCTCCAGTCATGTGACCAGCAGCCTACTCAATGCTGTGTGCCTGCAGTTGAGCTACAGTCTTTAATTAGAGGTTTGAAAGGTGTCAAAAGTGTAGTTGGGTGGAGTAACTGAGTGGCAGTGAATTACCTTCCAGGTCTCCTACCTCATCACCTTCCTCATGAATTGAGGACACCACAGAGATTAATGAATGGCAGGTTGCTACATCAAACCAAAGATATGTAGCAGATTATCATGCCACGCCTTTATGTGTGTAGATTAACATGGTATACTAATTTATACCATGTCTTTTGTATTCAGGACTAAGATGCACACTTTGAATGTTCAGTTTTATGTGATTAATGAATGTAAAGGGAGAAGACCATGTGCCCTTCCTTCAGATTTCTGGTGAAGGAATGCCTTTTGCCTTATAGGCAAATATAGCTCTTATATATTATCCTTACATGATTGGATAAAGTGTGTGAAGGGTTTCATGTAGTGTAAATAGGATGAGCAAAGTAGAGTTTGAATGGCAATTGAGTTTCTCAGTTTGTGATGCATTGTGGTTGGAAATGTACATTTTCAAGATGGTATGTCTGCATGAAACCTGAGTTTATTGTATAAATGATAGTGACCATTTTTTTTTACAGCCTTATACATCATGATAACGGATACACATATAAAATGAAAGATATGCACCAACTAAGGGAATTGCCAGGTCATATGTATGGAGAAAGAAGGAAGGACATTTGTTATTCTAATTGTTTTTGTTCATATATAAGCATAGCATAACATGTAATATTTCTTGAACTTTCTTCAGAAAACACTGATATAAAATATGGAAAACCTTAATTTCCAACTAACACCTATGAGGTGTATTGAATTAAAAACCTAAATATACTGAATATATTTTATATAAAGAATAATTAATATTATATATTGAAAATATAAAGAAACAATGACTGACCTCACCATCCCATTTTTTTCTTTTTATAGCTTTTTTAGTGAGATGCCCTCAAGAAAGCAACAACAACGTGCCATAAGAAAGAATCGTGTGCAGGGAAGTCAAGTTTTAAAATATCATATTTTAAAAAGTAGTGCTCTTCTGTATATACAAATACTGTAGATAATACTGCTATACCTTTATCAATCATACTTTTCAAAATCTGCAATTTCAAGTAGGAGATGTGCCAACTGAACAAATTGATGAAACCGAGAATGTTTTAGTGAAAGTAAGAAAAGAAAATATGTATCAAATCTGTTAGTAGCTAGTTAAAAAAAAACAAAGATGTTTAGAAGAAAAGATAGCAAATGGGCTTCTAATTTGGAACAGAAGAATAAGGATATAGATATATGTGGTAAAGGGTTTTTGCAAAAGAAAAAATAGAAGTACTAATTAAAAAAGTGTTTCATATGAAAAGAATATTGTTCATTTTGGTATTGAAAAAACTTGAGAAATTATTTAAGGTGACTACTCCATTGTATCCAACTATAGAAAGAGTTCATGTACTTACAAATGACAACTTTTGTGATGTGTTTGGTGGAGAGTGAAAACACACTTCTCACACAGAAAGATGTTTTATGAGAGTTACATTCAAGGAAATAATGGTCCCCTAGCTATTGATGAGAGTGGACGTAGAAATGAAGTATGAAATGGTGTGATTTCTAAAAAAGACAAAATCCTAAGGTCTGATAGAACAGAAATTGAAAGTTTCGGTCAGTCTAGAATAAAAGCTAAAAAGCATTGTGAGATACGGATGTGCAATATATTGTACAATATTGATACGTTTTATTGCAAAGTTTTAAAGAGATTTTTGCAAGTTTTGCACAAAAATAATAATGTTCAACAACAGATTGAGATGCTACAGAGAATAAATGACTATGAAGTTCGTGAAAAAACAGGACTTCTGGGTCACTCTCTAGCTTGTCTTGATAAAAGTAGATATAAGTGTCAGTTTCATCATATACGGATGCTGGCTGCACGTCATAATATATTGAGATACCTTCTAGTTAAACTGTATGAGTTCAAAAAACCAAGTATGTCTCTTGCACTTTTAAATCAAACACTTCTGACTGGAACTGTAGAATGTTTAGTTTCTACAGTGCAAATGATAAATAGCATGCATTTAAAAGAGTATGTGTACCTAGATGAAACACAGGGTTCGGAAATGATGATCCTATGCTTTCAGAGGATCACATTTTTCATCAGTATAAAAAAGTATTGCAATGTTTGAGTTGTCTTGAAAGACCTGACATTGTTTGTGTGTCTTGTCGACACACTGTTTATAAGTCTCAATTGCAACTAGTGTACATTGAGGAGAAAAGTAAACACAGTTGGAAGATGTTTGGAAATAAAGTGATCTGTATTTGTTTGTAGAAGAACGATTTGACACAAGTGATTCAAAACACTGTGTTGGGTTTTATAATCAAAGAAATATTCCTCCTAGAAGTGTCTTGAACGACATGGTAGTGCATGATATCCCGTCGTGCTTCAGAAATTGAGCATGTTTGAAGTGATTGCATTACAAACTGTTCATCCTTTCCAAATTATTGTTAGATTGCAAACAAATATGTCAAATCTGCCTAAAATATCATTAGTGCAAGGTGTGAGAGGCAAGGTTGTGTATTTAACTCTCAATTTGGAAGAAAATGTGAACACTCTAGGAGTGAAGCATGACATTACAGATTCTTTGTTTTAGTAAATGGTGTTGCCACTAAAGATAAACGCATTTGGCTACAGCTTATGGATATTGGAAAGGTGAAAACGCATTGGCCTTTCTATTGTAGCACAATTATTTATACAAAGGCAGTCTGACGGTACCAGACTTGTCTATGCTTGATGTGAGTCAATAAAAAGCACTGAAGGTCAGTTCCAACGTTTATCCCTGCCAGAAAGGAATCGTTTGTATGAACATTACACTATTCATTCTCTACACTCACGTGAAGTCATGGGTGACGGATTAGAATTGTATCAAAGGAAAGCAATGAAAGTGCACCAATCAGTGTCTAGGGAAAGACGTGGGAAGCATGTGGTTTCCGTATACTTTTTCTACTAGTACTGGAGGCAGAGTGGATGCTCAGAAGGTTTGAATCTCTTCATCAGAATATTATAGCAAAATAATGTATTTTGAAGATTCCCGATTCCGCACCAATGTTGAATATATTTTGTACTTATTGTATGAAAGTGAATTTTCAACATTATGTTATGCTGTTGCTTATACACTTCTGACCAGAACTAGATTTCAAAATCTTTCTGCATGTGAGAAGCTGCAACAGGGGAAAGAAAGAAATTAAGTTTTAGAGGGTACACTTACGAATATTATTGCTACAATGAGAGGATCAAAGGAATATTGGCATAGGAGACACACCGAGGTTAAATGCATGATCAGAAACTTCGGCCCTCCAACTTGGTTTATGACTTTAAATTGCAATGAGTAAGGTTGGGATGATCTTGCAGAGTGGGTTCGTGAAAGTCATCCACAGTAAGAAGACATAGAACACATGACACCAGGAGAATTGTGTTTCATGGACACTAAGTGTATCGCGGTTCTTTCATCCCAGATTTGTAGCCATTTTACACCTAATATGTACTAAAGAAAATGGTCAAATGGTCATTAGGCACAGTGGAACATTTCTTTTGGAGGAAAGAGTACCAGGCACGTGAGGCTCCACATATACATATGCTGTTGTGGATTAAAGATGTTCCTTAATTTGGTAAAGAAAGTGATGGCTGTGTGATGGAGTTCATAGAAAATATGTTACTTGTTCCATTCCTGCTCAGCATGTGAATGCTGATCTATGGAACAAGGTGCACGTTTTTCAAAGGCTTCATGTGGAAAGTACTATTAGAGAAAATACAAAAGTAAAGACAAGTACTACACTTAGTGCAGATTTGGCTTTCCGAAGTCTGTGACACCAGTTGGTCGAGTGAATAGTTTGATGTCATAAGTTCAACACCATGTTACGGGTAAGTTACCAAGAAATACATATCATTTAAAAAGAAATAGGTAATGCCAATTCATTAATGATTACAATCCTGTCATTGCTCAGCATTGGAATGCAAATACTGATGTACAGTATATGGCTACTGATACAACTGGTGTTGCTCGTTATGTTACAGCATACATGACAAAAGCTGCAAAGAGCAATGCAGCTGAGGTATGGGCATATTTATCAGCAGATAGGTCTTACTCAAAAACTTCTAAGATTTGGCCGGATTTGGCCGGAAGATGCTCTCAAATAAAAAGTGTGGTAGCTTCAAAGCTGCAGTTTGGCTAACTAGGTTACCTCTGTATGGACGTAGAATTTATTTACTTTGGTTATGTCTTGGCCCATCTAGTATTAGAAATTGGGTACTGAAGCCTTTGAGTTAAATTCAGCAGTTAGCTGAAGCAGTACCTGACAGTACAGAGATTCTGAAAACCAACTTTATTGATACATATTATCCAAATCGGATGGATGATCTTTTTTTATATAAAGTAGCAGAACACTATTCATTTAGCAAATATTGAGGCAAACAGTGACAGAGGACTGTTTAATTTACATGGCTGTAGTGGTTGTCTAGTGAGACATGAGAAGGCAAGTCTCATCAACCACATGACACTGCCTTGCCAAACTGCAAAGAAAAAGGAAAAGAAATATTTGTGTCTTTTACAGTTGTTCTTTCCATGGCATGCAGAGAGTGATTTGATTGGAAGTTTTGAAACGTTTGAAAATCATGTTTTGCTATGAAAAAAAGCTTAACTACATATCCATAATGTGAGCAGTACTTGGAGTTACTGGATAAAGAACTACGTCAAGAAGAACCTTTGGCAGCTGAACTGGCAAAAGAGGCTCCTGAGGGAAGTCAAAGTGTGCTTGGTGAGCCAATTATTCAAACTGATGTTGAGCTTGCCATGTAAGAAGTAGAAAGTGCAATGCAACAGACTAAAGCTGCAGATGTGAATTGTGATGAAATAGTTAATAAACTTAATGTAAAGCAAAAAAAGTGTATTATAAAATTAAAGACAGGTTCTTACATGGTGTACAGCATGACAAGCATGAATGTTCTTGTGTTCAATACAAACCTGTGTTGTTGTATGTTAGTGGATAATCAGGAACAGGTACATTCTTTTTTAATTCATGCAATAAGAGCTATGATCCAAAATGTAATGGTATGCTCTTTGTGATGTATTGTAACTGCTCCAACAGATTTAGCAGCATTTAATGTGGGAGGTGTTACTTTACCTCGACTGTTGATGCTACCATTGTAGCATGACAACAATCTAGAGTATCGAAAACTTGTATCAAGTGCTGCACAAGAAGTAGGAAAAGTACTGAGAAAATTAAATACCTTGATTGTAGATGAAGTAGGTATGGTGTCTAACTTGATGCTAGCTTTCATTCACTTGTGAATGCAAGAGGTTTTGAAGACTGACTACAATGTTTTGTTTGGAGTTAAATATTTATTTATTTATATTTATTTATATTGCGCATAAAGACAGGCCCATGGTCATGGTAGCGCACACATAACAGACACACATAAAATAGCAAACCTAACAATATCAGGGGTTGGAGGGGAGCCAGAAATTTCAGAATAAGAGTGTCTTCAACGTTTGTTTAAATTTGGTCAAGGACCGACAGTCAAGTGGGAGGTCATTTCATCTCTTTGAGGCATCATAGCTGAAAGACCCTTGGGACGCCATCTTGAGCTTGGCTTTAGGAATCTGAAGGAGGCCAGTGTTGTTAGACCTCAGTGCTCTGCTTGCCAGTACCCAGGCTAGCCAGTTAGATATAACCTGGGCTGGTACCATATAGGCATTTATGTGTCAGGAGATCCTGCTAGTCACAGGAAGCCAATGAAATGCATGCCAAGTTTCTGAGACATTTTCCTTTCTACTCATGCCTTCCACTACTCTAACTGCACTATTTTGAACAATGTGAAGGCATCTTATTTCTCCTTTGCTAACACCCTGAAGCAGACAGGAGCCATAGTCTAGCTTGGCACCCACCACTGCTCTAGCAATGGTAGCACAGTTCTCCCGTGATAGGACTGGTCTTAACTGTGCTAGCAGTTTGAGGTAGTACGATGAGGAGGCCACTAGGCAGCTCACATGTTCCCTTATGCTCAGCTCCTGGTCAATAACTACACCTAGAGTCTTAACCTTAGGGAGAGTTGGAATACTGCAGCCATCTATCTGAAACACCTCGTAGTCTGGTGTACATTCTTTTCAGCCGTGCCACTATGCTGATGATAATCAACTCAGTTTTTGTGTCATTAAGCGCCACTCCAGCATCCAGGATTGTATAATGGAGTATACATAGTTGATGACCTCAGTGTCCCGGATCTAATCGCCAGAAAGCGGGATGAGACTCTGAGTATCAGCAGCATAATTGGTATACAGCACTTTGTTGGCATCAAGGAGTTCAAAGAGCGACGACATGAAAATGTTGATGAGAATGGCGATAGACAAGAGCCATGGGGAACTCCACAGGGTACCATGAAGTCATCTGCCTTGTGGGTATCTGAAAATACTCTGACAGTACAGTCAGGCAGGAAAGATTGCACCCACCTTGCCACAGAGTCAGAGAAGTAGGCAGATTGGATGAGCCTGGCAATCAATTTAGAATGAACCACCAGGTCGAAGGTGGCCGAGAGATCAACCAGTATCGGGAGAGCTGTACTTGCCTTATCCAGAATGTCCAACATATTTGCCTTGAGGCCCAGCAAGGTGGTTTCCATGCTGTCGGCTCTGCGAAAACCTGACTGCCTCTGCCCGAAAATATGAGAACTGTCCAAGAAGTTTTGTATCTTTAGATATGCAGCTTTATCTAGCATTTTAAGTGAGAATGCTACGTTCGTAATTGGCCTGTCATTAGCTAGAACATTAGGGTCTAAAGATGGCTTCTTTATTAGCGGTGATATCCAGGCTTGTTTAATGCTGGTGGGAACCACACATTCTTGGGAGGGAGACCTGATTCATTTTGTGACCATTGGGAGCTACCTGTTAAGCACAGGCATTGACCACTTTTGCCGGGCACACATCGCCGTTGCAGAAAGTTGGTTTGAGTCCGTCCAACAACGTAAGAACCTCTGACTCGTTTAAGGGGCGGAACTCAAACTGTGGGACTCCTGACCGTGGAACATTTTCTTCCTTCATAAACTCTGCTTGTGGGCCCTTATTCTGGCATTCTTTTTTCGTTTTGATGTTCCCCTGAATCTTCTTAATGTTATCATTCATGGCATTCTGAATGGCAGGGCACCGTTATTTATCTTTAGTGACTTAGATGTACTCGAAGTCTCAAGTTCTTTCAGTACCTTGAAAAGCTCCCTGGATTCAGATTGAGCACTCTTTATCACGAGGTCATAGGACAATTTCTTTGCCTTTAAAATGGCTTCTCTATTTCCTTTGAAAACCGCCAGGTACTTTGCGTTTAGCCACTTTCAAATGTTGAATTTCAACAGAATACCATGCCTTGAACTCTCGTTTAATGACCTGCCATTTTGTTTTCAAGGGCCACTAAATTGACTGCCTGCTCAAACGTCAATTTGAACTGTAGTTGCTGTTAGAAGTGAAAATCAAAAATGTTCTCAAAATACACAGGAAGATAGTTAAGAATGTTTAATAACTGTCTTCGATTTATTAGTGCAAAAAAGAGTTAGTGTAGATAGGTATGTAGGAATTAGTTACGAGTGGAATCATATGCGTTCACAATATAAGAAAGATTACACTACTGAGGATCTTTCTGAAGGTTTTGTACATGTTCCTTTCTCTGATCAGAAAAGTGCGCATTTTTCTGATCTTCTAAATAAAGCATTCCATGACCTGCAATGCAGTGACTGTGGTTGTAATTTGCAATCATTACTGCAAAATCAAGTTTTTAATAAGTATGTATTAATTATGTTTCAAATATACAGTGTATGTGGCAGGAAAATGAACACGTCAGTAATTAATTTTGTAAATAGTCAAGTTTCTATTAGTAAGTAAACCTTTAAGACGTGCAATGATTTTTCATGGGGGGGCATCCATTCACAGAGGACATTTCACAACATGGGTGCGTACAGAAGTAGATTGGCTTGTTTGTAATGACTCCATAGTCACGCACTAAGCTAGGTTGCCAAAGGATTTAAAGAATGCTTACTTAATGTTGGTAGAACCAAAGTTTTAAAATATCTTTTGTATTCCTTGTGAATATAAACATGCAAAATAAAAGTTTGAAATGGAAAAATAGGGTAATAAGTGTTTTATGTAGAGTAGAAGATGGATTGTTACTAGGATGCATTTCAAAAACATTACAAAAAAATGTAGAGGTAAGATTCTGAAGATTACATAAATTAGAAGAGAAAACCACATTCTGCAAACTTCTACTTTTGTTTAATTGTGTAAAATAGTGTATATTTTAACATGTACAAGTGTTCCCTATATGTGCTATGTTACATACATGGTTCCATGTACATTATTTTGAGTGCTAGGGAGTGTAGAAGGTCATGACTGCTTACATATGAAACAAGCAAACAGTAGGTTGTAGATACAAAAACAATAAAGTACAATGTGTGCCAAATAAATGAGATATAACTACTAATAAGAGTTTTAGGGAACAATTTTGATTTACCGTGTATACTTGTTATGTATATAGGGGGTGAAAATAAGTACACACACAACATTTTAAAAAAGTATTCCAATTCAATAAAAAAAATGAAAACAGCCTTCTTGAAGTGTTAGTTTCTTCAATGTTTAAATATGTTAAATATGTTTTATGTGCAGTATGAAAGATTTCAGGAAAAATTGTAGAATGTATTGAGTCATTAAACTGTGGACGTTTTTTCTTTTTAAAGTAGGTTTTGGAAAATTGCCATTAGCTGCTTAGGTGTGTAGGTGGCCAAAAAAAGGATGCACAGCAAATTATAAAACAAGTAGTGTAATGGAAATGTAGACATAATTTTTATGTTTTAGAATGACTTTTGATATCATAAAAAGTAGTCCACACTGCACACACCGTCTGTGCCAATAGAAGTTTTTAAAATGTTTAAATATGATGGGTTCATTTTGAAATGTCATTATGAACTTCTCATGTGTGTAGGTGGCCAAACAAAGGACGCACACAGATTTTACAAGAACTATGAAAATGACATTTGTTAGGTTATTAGTGTCGTTTTTGCTAAGTGTTAATATGTTTGCACACACAAAGGTTTTCAATGTCTATCTATTATTAGAAATATTGGTATGCCTATAATTTTTAATGATTTATACTCAAAATAATGTTATACTGTTAGCATGTCTTCATTTAATTATTTGTAAAACTGAAGCCATAGTTAGCTTGTATGTCTTGGTTTCCTGGTTAAGGTTGTATAAATTAATCCGTGAATTTCTCCAGCATGGGTCTGGCATGGATTGACGTGCTCATGAAAAACGAAAATTCCCAGTTGTCAGGCTAGGGATCCTCGGTAAAAGAAAAAACAGTTTAAATTTCACTTTAAAACTGTATTTCTCCTCTAAACCAATAACTGTCCTCTGGTTCATACTGCCCCCATCCAATGATTTTTACTGCATGCTTCAGTGTTGGGAGTCCTCGAGTTGCTCTGCAAGCTATTTTTTTCTGTGTAATTTTTCCAAATTATTTAGCGGGAAATTTCTATTTTTGTTTTATCAGAGCCCGTGTGCTCCTATCTCTATCGGCCTGCAACAGGGAATCGTTGTCAGTGAAGTTTTGTGTCCCTTAATGACGTTTTTTCTTTTTGTGGAAGGCCGTCTTGGGCCTACTTCACACCCTCTGACCATGACGGAGGAGAAATAGGAGGGAAGGTCCCTCTTCAGGCCCTGCACCGAATGCGGGCTACAGAACATCTTCATGGAGGACAAACATCTAAAATGTCTGTACTGCCTGCACCTGGACCACAACGAGGATTGGTACGAAATATGCCTGGGCTTCTCAAAGAAGACAAAGAAGGACAGGTATAGCAGGCTGATGGCATGGCTCAAGTCGAGCAAGGCCTCGGACCTGTGCTCCGAGCAGAGCCATGCCTCACCCCGGACCGGCTGATCCAAAGACCATTCTCCCTTCTGGAAGAGGTCAAAGGTCTTTGAGAATGCCCCATCTGTGGGGGGTCCAAGATAAGGCCAAGAACCGCTCATCCGATTGCAGCGGGTTCACTGCTGATGCGGGTCAGCGGTTGGATAGGCCGCGATCACCCTCGACGTCAGCCTCCATAGCCAGTCTGTCATCGAGCTCCTCAAAGAGCAAGTGGTCCACCCCGGTCAAGTTACGGGACAAATCAGAAAAGCCAAGGCCGAAGGAAGAGTAGAAGGCTGCGCAGGCCAAGCAGGCTCAACTGGCACAGCTAAAGACCTCGTCGATCCCACTTCGTTGACATCGTCTGTGACGACCGCAGTGGTGGTTGGTGATGACACATCGAGGGTGGTTCCTACTGTGCAGAGAGTATCCCTGCCTCCGAGGTCTGACGTGGCAGCCGAAGCAGCGACAAAAGCTGAAGGCAACCTTGCGGGCGGAGGAAAGGCACTGGTCCCGATCCTGGTTCAAAACCCTCCACCAGTTCCACTAATGGACATCTCGTTCATGGATAACAACGACCAAGAGTCTGTCCATACAGTCCATACAGGCCTAGAAATCCATTGTTCCCTCCACAGCCAAGGGACAAATCCATGGACATCCTGCTGACTCTCCACACCCTAGTGACAGAGATCCAGCAGAGGTTGTCTGCAGCACTGGCACCTGGGTTATCGCAGGACCCTGACCAGCCTCTGCGTAAGAAGAGGAAGCTTCATCCGCTGCTGCCGCATCAGCCTCCACCACGTGGGGACCCGACTCCACCTGCACACATGTTATGGAGACGGTTGCGGAAACCGAAGAAGATGAGGTCCTCATCCAGGCAGACAATGAATCACTACTCCTGGATGCCCTCATAGAGTCTCTCCACCAGACGAGGTGGGATCATTCCACTCAGTGATATTCAGGGTCTCCGAGCTGTTCCAGCTGGTGCCTGAGGAAACCAAGAAGGAGGGCTACCTATATTAGCGGCGAGAGTCCAAGAGGAAGACGACCATGGCGGTTCCCTTTTTGGACGACATTTCGGAGGAAGTCCTAGTCCTCATGAATCCATGCATGGCTCCAGAAATACAGGGTGGCAGACTCTGCACCCAAGTGCTTGAGGTCACAACCATTGCCAAACACGGTGGTGTCGGCTGCCGCAAGGAAACATTTGGCCACCCTCGTCCTCAGTCCCCCAGGACAACGAGGCTAAGAAGATGGACACCATGGGAAAGAGAGTCATATACATGGCGGCATTCATGATCAAGGCCTCTAATGCACTGGCTATCTTAGCCCGATATGACCGGGAGCTTTGGTATAAGATGGGCCCTATCCTGGAATTCCTCACCCTCTTTCAACAAGGGGAGGTGGCGTCGGACCATGCCATTACGTTGGGAAATGGAGTCTGCCTTCAGCGGCAGGGATGGCTGAAAGCCACGTACTTTCATCAGGATGTTCATGCAAAGGTGCTGGACATGCCCTTTGACAGCGAAAATCTGTTCAAGATGGCGGTCGATGAATCCTTTCAAGCAATAAAGACAGACACAGAAACAGCACTTTTCCTTGGCACTCTACAGCAGCATCGCTCGTCATCTTTTCACTCCTCCCAGGGAAAATTGAGTTGATCATCCAAGGGATACTCCACATCATACAGGCAACCTCCTCAATCCTCCATGCAGTAGGCCTAAAGGGGTCGGTCCCAGGCATACGGTAGCAGAGGTCAGCATCTGGAGCAGCACATCCCTTAGCTCCGGGAAGAAGTGCGAGCCATGTTACGGAAAAGGCGATAGAGCCAGTTCCCCAATGGCTCTGGCATCCTGGACCTGCACCTTCTAAACCAGTACTTGAAATCCCAAATATTAAGGGTGGTCACATTGCAACACGTGCTCGCCCAATTGGAGGAAGGGGATTTCTTTTTTTAAAACTTTATTTATAGAGTGCTTGACATTACAAGCAAGCTAAGTATTGCTTGACACCTGCTAAGTATTCCCTATGACACTCCGTCACCTTAAACGCTCCACTACCCAACAACCAAATATCCACTCTAGCACTATGTACGCCCGTGCCCTACTACTTAGTACAGTGCTTTGGGTATTGGACTTAACAACCTTAAGTACACAAATATCATCCCAAACAGGCACAACCCATACTGAATCGCTTTTCCTAATCATGGCCAACAACAGCCGGCTATGTGCGTCCAGAATTAGCACCCCAGAACATACTTGCATGGTAAACTATATCTGCAATCCACTCCCCACTCAACTTGTGAACAATTATACTACCAAAAATCGCACACCCTGTGACACCTTGGCTACGAATAAAAGACTGAGAGACAGATTACCGAGATACTATGAACCCTCAAATACCAAATCAACCGAGGAAACTAGCCTTTCCTTAGCGAAAACCACTAAGAAATACCACAAACACAATCTGAACAACGTTAACATTATGACTGCTCAACCTATTGCACACAAGGAAGGAAATGAGACCTGCCCCACTAATCTCACGATCAACACGCTAGGGACTATTAAGAAAAACTCCCACGCTGGTAACCACTCTTCTCCCAAGCCTGAAATATCACATGACTCTACCTCTGCCTGCATGACACATAGCAACATCCCCAAGCTCAAAGCTGCGCTAGTCAATGCTAGATCACTTGTAGCACATGCTTCTGAGATTGCTGACCAGATCTTGACAAATAACCCTGACTCCTTAGCCATAACAGAATCATGGCTGCACCCAGATAACTACAACATACTTAGAGCAGATAGAAAGGAAGCCAGAGGTGGAGGTATTGCTATTATTGCTAAACCCAGCCTGGACATGAGAATAATTACGTCCCCAGACCTTAGATCATGTGAACTCCTCAAGATCAAACTACCTACGTCCAAGACCAGTACTCTAACTATACACCTAATTTATAGACCCCCAGGACCAATTAAATCCTTCGAAGAAGACATCGCCACTATCCTATCGGAGAACACTAAAGTCTCATCCCAAATACTTCTACTAGGGGACTTCAATCTTGGGTTTAATGACCCTAAGGACATACAGGCCCTTTCCATTGCCAACATACTCCTTGAGCTTGGCTTCACCCAAAGAGTGACACAGGCCACCCATGACAAAGGCAGAACCCTTGTCTGGGTGGCAGACCTAAATTGTGATGCATCCATCTTATCCATCACCCCTCAAACTTGGACTGAGCATTTCCTCCTGACATTCTCCCTTTCAAGTAATATTCTCTGTCCCAAACTCAACACAATGGCCCCCCGCATCCACACAAGCAACAAAAAGAATATCACAGCAGATAGGATTCTACTGCTTATCATCCCTGCCCTTAACGCACTGCCAAATCCTTCTAACCCTGTTATATTGGTCAACGCATACAACTCTGCCATGACAAACACACTGGACACAGTAGCATCCCTCAAACTGCGCAAATGTAAACCAAGAGCACACCTGAACTCTTGGTTCACACTTCACCTTAAATCACTAAGAGCTGAAAAAAGGAAGTTAGAATCCACCCAGAGGCTCCTCCCTACAGCAGATAATAAAACAAACCCTGTCAACTGTATTGTAAGAAGAAATACTACTATCCAAACAAGAAACTTACAACAAGAGAATTCAGAAGGCCACCCCTAGTTCCAAGGAACTCTTCATGATCCTAAGAGAATTAGAAGCACCCTCTCCACAATCAGATGACTGCATAAAAGACAAACTTTGGTGTACCAACATCCAAAATGCCCTCTCTATAAAATATACCTTTTACAGAAAAAAATTGAGAACAAAAAATCAACCTTACCCACCATGGACAACAACGATGCCCCTCTAGAGGTTGAAAAAACTATCCTCTCACTCAAACCTTCTAATTGCCAGGGAGATAGTTGCCCTGCCCAACTTACCAAAGACGTCGCCAGAGACCTATCCCCTTTCATAGCTAAACTAGTCAATACCTCTTTCTCTTCAAGGACTGTCCCCAGTAATTTAAAAGAATTATGGGTACTTCCCTTGTTAAAAAAGCAATCCTTGGATCCCACCATCCCTACCAACTACCGCCCAATCACTACTGTACCGTTTCTCCTTAAAATCCTAGATAAAGTGGCATACATCCAGATTCAGAAGTCCCTTGAGCTTAACCACCTACTACGCATCCGCCAATCAGGTTTTAGACCACAACATGGCACAGAAACAGCTCTATTAGACCTAAAGACCCAAATCAACACCCTCAAAGACACCGGTAAAACAGACCTCTTACTTCTCCTCGACCGCTTGGCCGCCTTCGACCAGGTTGACCACAAAGTATTGTGTCAACACGTAGCCAGAGCAGCCCACTTCTCTAAGGATGCTATCACATGAATTACGTCCTTCCTGAATAATAAGACTATGAGGGTCTTTTCTACTACTGATTCTGCTGACCCCATTCCTATTACCTGTGGTGTGCCACAAGACTCATGTGTCTCGCCTACACTGTACAATGTCTAAATGAAGCCACTATTTGACAAGCCGGACCATCTGGGTGTCACCTACACTAACTGTGCAGATGACACCCAGATCCATATTCCACTCACAGGCGATTACAGTGTGGACATGGCTGTGGTAGACAAAATATACCTAATCATTCAGGCATGGATGGCCGCCCACGGCCTATGCCGGAATGATCATAAAATAGAATGCCTTGTACTGGGGTTGGCAGCCAACCTGAGCAAACTCAACCCCAACTATTCCTCATTCAATATTGATGGAAATCAAAGTGGAAAAGGAGGCATAGGAGGCTAAGACAATAGGTTTTCACCTTGACTCCACATTCACCCTAAACAAACAGTGTGTGAACCCTTTCTTTCTAAAGAAAGTTGTTTGATCCTGGCAAGGGCCCTCGTTTTGTCAAAGCTGGATTACTGTAATGCACTCTATTTAGGAACCAACAAGGGCATCATCAAGAAAATCCAGATTCTACAAAACAATGCACTAAGATCAGCCTGTGGGATCCCTCGGAGAGAGAATATCTCACATGTAAAAAGACAGAACAGATGGCTCTCTACCAATGATAAAATTACCCTCAAGATGCTCTCCCTTACCCACAAATGCCTGGACGGTGCTGCCCCATGCTATCTATTTAAAGAACTTATCGAGAAAGTTCCCACTCGACCGAGCAGAACAGCAAATTCTTCCAAACTGATCGTGCCACGAATCAAATTAAAAAAGGCAGGAGGGAGTAGTTTCCCTGTCCTGGCGACACAACTTTGGAACAACCTCCCTCTGTCGGTTAGAGAGGATCACCATTCCTACACTTCAGGTGTAAGACTATTAACTGGCTTGTTTCCAAAGACTCCTGACTTGTCCCATTCCCACAACTCCCTCCTCTATCCACGACCGACACAGCACCCACCTGAGCTGCACAAACTCTCGACCATACCGGGCATCTGCCCCCTGCCTCTACACTTACCTTATCATAGCCTTATATCACTATGTACATACTGTGCTGACCTATCGCTCACTACTTACTGTAATGTACTATGACCTGTATATGCACTTGTTGTCAAATGTTGTAACTTGTCAACTTTATTTTTGTCTATAACATAAGCCTAACATATACTTGTTCTCTTGCAAATTCTGTGCCCAGATACCCCAGGGTTAGGAACGTATTACAAATAAACCAACAAACAAACATTACAAAAGAAGACAAGAATAGCAGCATTTACAGCAATAGAATTTCACATACTTTTTGCTCACACTGATTTGGTAGCAGTCAAGTCATATTACAGCGTGGTTTCTGGTGACTATATGAAACCCATTGACTGCAAGGAGTTGTAATACTTAATGAGGGGATGAGTAATCGAGTGGTTGGGGAGTTTCATTGTCCTGGGTATTTTCTAGTAGTGACATTAAGTAATTGCGAAACTGGACCAATATATCAATCGATTCACAGTTTCTAGGTTGTAGTATGGACCATCGCTCCTCCTGGTCAGATGCCCACATAACAGCTCGCAGCCTATGTGGAACAGTAGGGCAAGTGGGCCGCAGCCATAACAACAATATGCCTCGTGCTGCCAGTAACATACAGAGACTCGCCAATCTATGTAGGCCTTGCCGAAGCCACTCAAACCTGTGAAATAAACAGTTAAGTGGGGTGGGATCAACAATATAATTTAGTATCTTGGACACAATAAACACATACGCCGCCCCAGTATTCCCCTAGCCTTGGGCAGTGCCAGAGCATGTGGAGGTATCCTGCTCCCTCTGCCTGGCACCTAGGGCACAAAGCAGAGTGGGTGCGAGAAAAGAGGTGGAGTCTGGCCGGATGTAGTGGAACCTGTGTAGTATCTTGAATTGTATGAGGCGGAATTTGGAGTTAAGGGACACTGCCTGAGACTGCTGGCACATAGTTCTTCGGTAATGTCTACATCTAGATCGTTGGCCCAGGTCTCACGCAGCTTCACAAGGGGTTTATTGCCTCTTGACTGCAGCAGGTCGTATAACCTGCTAACTCTGCCACGGGTAGAGGTTCTGCCCATGACTATGTCTAGTAGCGGTTTGTCAGGAGGTACTACAGGGAATTCTGCCCAGTTTTTTTAGCAGCTCGGCAAAGCCCAGCATATTGAAACCAGCGCAAGGGGTGCCTGCGCGAAAGTCCCGATATGTACTGAAGTGTAATAAAGGATCCCATATTGTAAACATCCCCTACAGTTGTGAACCCATCTGACACCCATTGTCGCACCGCCACCTTGTTCATATTAGGGAACATCGGGAAGATGTTCTATAATGGCAGATCACCATGGAAGGGACGGGGTTATCAATCATTTTCCAAATCTTGCCCCAGTCCAGTGCTGTTACAGCATTGGGGTCACTGACTCCAGGGTCCTTCCATATCGGTGGTTGCATCAATGAACGCACATCGTGAACGCCAGTCACGTGTCACCTGATTTTAGCATGTGGGTGGTGTGTGTCCTCGTCGAACTATTAGGCTGCATAGTACGCCTGTGCTGTAACTTAGTATTTTCAAAGTCAGGAGCCGCTAGTCTACCCTGAGAGTAGGGTCTGGTAACGTATCCTATTTTAGTCTGACTGCACCAGCATGCCACAGAAAGTTATAAATAGCCACTTTCAGCGTATCAAAGAACACAGTGCCTGGCCATGCTGGTACATTCAGAAAGTAATATAGGAGCTTTAGAAGGGTGATCATTTTTAGGAGCGCCATTCAGCCCGCTAATGCGAGTGGGAGTTTCACCCAAGCACAAAGTTTGGCTGTTGTACTTACCATTGTTACGGGCGTACAGTGCAGTCGGATGTCACAGCACTACTATCCCCAGGTATTTAATTTCCTGGGGTGACTATGTGAATCCCATAAGATCTAGTGGTGCAGTCATGGCATCAGTAAGTGGAAACAGTTCAGACTTGGTGCAATCGACATGTAGACCGGACAGATAGGACCTTGTGCGTAATTGGGGCTAAATTGACTGGGGTCTCGCACAAATAGGAGTGCGTCATCTGCGTATAGTGAAATAATTTTGGGTTCACCCAAGAGTCTGATTCCTCTTGGGGTTTGTCTTCATCTGATCGCATCTGCCAGCGGTTCCATCACAATGGAGAATATTAAGGGTGATAGTGGGCACCCCAGCCGGGTCCCGCCGTAGATGTCTATGGGATCTAGTAGGAATCCATTTATATTGAGTCTAGCGGATGCTGACGTATAATGTAGTCATACCCATGATATGAACCTAGGTCCAAAGTTGCATCTACCCAGTGCTGCCCACATAAATTGCCAGGATACTGACTTGAAGGCCTTCTGAATATCGAGGGCCGCAGCAACTGCCTGCATCTGTGGGTATATTTGCTGGGCATGATTTCGTCTTGAATCTACGTCATCCGTCTCTGCACGTTGCAGATGCGACCCCTACAACAATTCTTGGATGCACGTTGGATACAGGGGTCCCAGAATTGTATGGAAAAGATCCCTGTCAACAAGGAGTTCCGGTGGGCAATAGAGTGGTGGGGGGTACGTTCCCACATCGCCCAGGCAACAGTATTTTGAACCCACCATACCAGGAGATGGTCACCATGGATGCCGCCCTGGAAGGTTGGGGAGCTCACACCGGATGTCTACACACCAGAGGTATGTGGCTTCTGGAGGAGTAGGATCTGCACATCAACATCCTGCAGTTACAGGCAGTGTTCTGGGCTCTCAAGTCTTTCCTACCATCTCTGAGAGACAAGGTGGTGAGGATCTTCACGGACAACCCCTCCACCTTGTTCTATATCAGGAAATAAGGGGACACTCAATCCCCAGCGCTCTCCAAGGAAGCACAGGGGCCATCGGACAGGGGATGTTCCTCATCCCGTTCCACCTGGCAGGCGTCAAGAACACCATGACCGACTCCCTTAGCAGGGAGCTTCCTCCTGCCACGAGTGGGAACTTCATCAGGATCAGGTGGACCATCTGTTCGTCAAATGGGACAGACCTCTGATTGATCTTTTTGCCACAACGGCAAACTCAAAGTGCCAGAGGTTTTCCAGCAGGTTCACCAACTGAGGAGCATGGGGGACGCGTTCTCCTTCTCATGGGAATATCTGTTTCTGTATGCCTTCCCCCATTTCCTCTCCTGCTACGTGTGATCAACACACTCAGAGAGTGCTGGTGCAAGATGATAGTCATCACCCTGGCGTGGCCGAGGCAGATTTGGTATCCAGACCTACTCAGCCTGTCAGTGTCACTTCCAGGCAAGTTGCAGGTACCTCCGTATCTGCTCACCAGAGAGGGAGTTGCAATCCTTCATCATGACCCAGGATCTCTGAGCCTGAAGGCATGGCTCCTGCAGCCTTAGCGTTTGGAGGTTATGATTTGCCAGCGGACTGCATGATGGTCCTTGCCAAAGCCAGGGTGTCGTTGAATGTGAAGTGCTATGGCAATAAGTGTTAGCATTTTTCTACATGATGCTGGTCATAGAAGATTACCCCTCTGAGAGACATGGCTCCACAGATTCTTCCATACCTGCTGTCCTTGGCTAAAGCTGGGCTGGCTCACGCTTCCATAAATGTGCATCTGGCAGCCATCTCACGCTACACTAGATCCCTGGGAAGATCCTTGCTTTGGTCCCACAGACTCGTCAAGGAGTTCCTCAAGGGCCTTTTTCGATGTTTCCCCTCTGGTGAAGGCATGGGAAGTCAACGTGGTCCTGTCAAGACTCATGGGGGTACCTTTCAAACCAATGAATGAAGCCCCACTCAAGTTTCTCTCGTGGGAGACGTCATTCCTTTTGCCCATCACCTCAGCCACTAGTGCGGGTGAGATCCAGGCCCTATCCTGCAAGTAGCCGTATCTGACTTTCCCCAAAACTAGGGTTGTACAGCGTACACACCCCATTTTCATGCCAAAGGTTCTGTCGGAATTCCACCTCAACAAGCATTTGGTGTTGCCTGTTATCTTCCAAAACCTTTGTTGCTGGCGCAGAGGGCCTTGCATTCACTGGACGTTGGTGATGCCTTGAAGTTCTACGTGACACGCACAAAGAGCTTTCGGAAGACTTCTCAATTGTTTGTGAACTTTGCACCTCTGAACCATGGGAAAGCCTTGTCCAAGGCTTCCATCTCAAGATAGCTCTCTGGCTGCATCATGCACTGTCATCGGCTGGCTAACCGGCCTCTGCCAGGCCATCTGAGAGCCCACTCCACCAGAGCGATTGCTGCGATGACGGCATTCCTTTCTGGTTTGCCCCTGCTCGACATCTGCAGGACTGCAACGCGGAGGTCCACCCATACCTTCACAAAGTTCTACTGTGTCGACAGGGATTCCAGGGAGGAGTCCAGAATCGGCCAGGCAGTGCTACGCAACCTGTTCACTTGAGTTGAGTCTGTTCCAGGGGTAAGTGTTAATTGCTTCTGTTGAGCCTTGCCACCTCCTGTGGTTCTGTAATATGTACTGATGTGTACTTGTTATTCATGAGCATGTGAATCCATGCCAGACCCCATGCTGGAGAAGGTTTAAGTTACTTACCTATAACTATTGTTCTCTAGCATGGTTCTGGCATGGATTCACATGCAAACCCTGCCTCTGGCCCCTTTGCGGCTCTTCTTGGTCATGCTACCACTTTACGTACTTACCAGATCTGAAGATGGCTGCCAGAGGCTGGGTTTAGGGAGAAGACTGTCATTGGATGGAGGCAGTATGACCCAGAGGACAGGGATTGGTTTAGAGTTGAAATATAGTTTTAAAGTGGAAGTGAAACTGTTTTCTCTTTTACAGAGGATTCCCAGCCTGACAATGGGAAATATTTGTTATTCATGAGCATGTGAATCCATGCCAGACCCATGCTAGAGAACAATAGTTACAGGTAAGTAACTTAAACCTTTTCATCATTTAATTAAGCAATATGCCCCGAGTGGCGGGGGCATTACCGAGTCAAGTAATGCCCTGGGGCCCATAGTTAACGAAGGCACCGGGGCATTACCTGACTTGGTAATGCCCCCGCCGCAAGGGGCACATTGCTATTAGTACACCAGCCTGCAAGACCTGCAAGACCAGGGTACTAAAAGCATTTTTTCTGTCCCGAACATAAAAAAACCCCAAAAAAATGACTGAGAAAATGGACACCGGGGAAGGGAAAACGGAGTCTGTTTTCCCTTTCCATGGCGGCCATCCGGAGTGGGAACACTTCTGCTCCCAGCGCGTCCGCTCCCAAATAAATAAAGATAAGAAGGTAAGTGGGGTTGGGAGGGAGAGAAAAAAGAAAAGAAAAAAAAGAACAAAAAAAATGTACCTGGGTCGCCGGCGGGGGACGATAGAAGCCTCCAGCCTTGTGGAGGCTCGGAGCGTGGATGGCCCCACTCCAAGTCTCCACACGGCTGGAGGCTGCAATCGCCCCCCTCCGGGGACAAAGCAGGCTGAAGGTAAGTGGGTTTGGGAGGGTGGAAGGGAGAGATAAAAAAAAAGAAACAAAACAAAACGTACCTGGGTCTCTGGCGGGGGACGAAGGAAGCCTCCAGCCGTGTGGAGGCTTGGAGCGGGGATGTTCCCGCTCTGAGTCTCCATACGGCTGGAGGCTGCCATTGTCCCCCACCGGGGACAAAGCAGGCTGAAGGTAAGTGGGGTTGAGAAGGTGGGGAGGGGGAGGGAGGAAACCATATCTGAATCCCCGGCGGGGGACGAAGGCGGCCTCCAGCCGTGTGGAGGCTCGGAATGGGTATGGCCCTGCTTCAAACCTCCTCATTGGCTGAGGGGCTGCCATGGGACAAAGGCGTGGAATCCGAGGGATTCCCGGCCGGGTAATTCCCTGGTGAGGGCCAATGAGAATGGTTCTTTCATTACGATTCTTCCTCGCTGGGTACTAATATTACATGATGTTTGTACAGTATTTTAACACATCTTCATTGTAGTGAAATGCCTTTATAGGTGCACACACTATTGGGATTCTGGGCAATTCAAGTTCGTACTTACCTAAATGGTTAGCATAGTTTAGGTAATCATACTGCATTTTTATTCCTATACTACACTGTAGCAGCCCTTTCTTTTTCAAAGTGCTATTTTTTTAAGGGTGTTTTTTGATACAATGTTTATTTATAAAATTGTTTGCATTTTTATTTCACATGTTATATAGATATACCTTGAGAAAGTCAGATAGTGTATAAGTTTTATATGTATATATATTTATTGTTAAATATTTTACAAAACTGAACAAGAGCTTTTTTTCCTCTATTGCATGATTAATAAATACAAACTTTTATTGGTCGTGTACTGGAGTACATTCAGGATTGACTTAGTACCATTATGAAAACAAACATGAATATTCTTGTTTTTATTTTATTATGAAATACATTTCATTCTGTTTCAGAGTTAGTAATATTGAAGACAGAAGACAGCACATATAAAGATATTGGGTAACAAATTTGATAAATATGATATATATGTGCAATGCACATATATAAAGACGGAGATTTGTATATTTTTATATATTATTATGTCTAGCCGCGGCTACAGGATCAGCCAATGAGGTGCATGATTATGCTTCTGCGGTTAAGGTGAGCAACGACTGGAGTAGTTCTAGCCGTGGCTAAATGGCTCCCCTGTTGACATTGTAACTGTGGTTACAAACAATCATTTTGGGGGATTTAAGGCACTCAAACTGCATAAAATAAATTACAATAGATATTGTAATATATGTTTGCAGTCTGTGTTAAGTTTATCTATTTTTGTAACTTAAAGGGTGTCCCTTAAAAGTAGCCATTTTGGGGGAAGGAACGAGGTGGGTAGAACAGGGGAGGAAAACACTTAAGGATGACACATATAACAAAGGGAATTAAAATAAAAAGAAACATATTTTTTGGGTATTTTCTTTCATTTTTTTATTTATTTTTGTAAGTAAAAAAGGGGGGGAATTAGCACTTTAAAAAAAAACTAAGGATGAGAGTTATCCTGGTGTTCAGCTATTAACTTCTCCCATTCCTTAGTTGTGGCACCTCCCTCGGCTACCCATGCGAGGTATCGTTCACACAGGACTCTCATCACTGAGAGATCGGGAGCAGACAACATTGTAGCTTGTGAATTTGACACTACTGCTGAAGATGAGGCTTCATTCAGTGTTGCTGTTGTCCACTGGTGGATGCAGGTGCTGCAGTTGGTGTTGATGTCCTTGCACATAGTGTATGAGCTCCATGCGTTTTTATTTTGTGGTGCTTATGTGATTTCCAATAGCTATTATCCATATCATCCCAGTGTTCTTGCACCAGATGGTTTATCATTATTGATGTTCCTAGGCTTTGTCGACGGAACATTATGCATATTACATCCTCTGCCTTTTTTTCAAACATTGTTCTTTCACCCTTAAGTATCACCAACTGTCTGCAATGGTCTTCATTCAAGTTGCTTTATTTCTGGGTGGCGATGGATTGAGGACCTAAGTGACATCGTTATCACTGCTGCTACCGTCATGGCTGGACATGTTGGAATGTCCAACGGGGGAGGAATATGTAAAACAATAAAAATGACAACACTAAAAAGACAATGCTTCAAAAAATGAAAACTTTTTTTTTAAAGAAGAGAAAAATAAAAAAAATAAAAAATAAATAAACAGAACAAATCACAAGACAAGGTAAAAGATGATTAGGTAAAAAGTGGGTAAAAAGGAAGAAGGATTATAGGGTTAAAGTTCCGAAGCACAGTTACTTGGATAACCTTTTAACTTTTTACTAACAATCAGCAAGGATTATTCGTGGCTACACACCACTGCATGTGTTGATTGGACATCTCTGCATGTGCGGATGTCATCACATGATGTGGGCGTAACCTTGTAAATACATTGCAATGTGTGATTGGATGTTTTGCGAACACAGATAGGAGTAACGTGTAGGCGTGGAGCCGATATTATTGGCTGGCGCATCAGGCGCGAAGATGCGTAGCCGCGTTGAAGGAGGTGGATGTCCTAATGGGTCATTTCGCATGAGTGGGTTTCGTCATACAGCATGGGCATTGCTATGTCAATACATTGCAACATGTGATTGGATCGTTGGTTGACGCAACTAGAAGGATACTGCAGCCCATAATGCAACTGGCTGTGAAAAACAGGTGTAAAGCCGCGTAAATGTAACTTTCAAAGTGATTGGGACTTTCATTGATGCTGCTACTGCCACGTGCATGCGTGATACTCATTGGGCGATGTCACTGGTCAATAACTTAGGCGCAAACACGTCATTGCGCTTGGCCATACCGGCGTGTAAGGAAAACATATTTCGGTTGGCTATATCATGTAACCGCAGTTACATCCCTATCCCAAACATTTTTTCATGTTTTCTGTCATTGCTTTTGATCTCTTGGTGGGTGAATTGCACTGTGAGCCTTCAGGAAATTTTATAAGCAGTACTTTCATTTATCTATTCCTTTTTTACCTTTCTTCTTCCTATACCTTAGTCCTTTATCTTGTGCTTTGTATTTTGTTCGGTTTTGTTATTTTAGCTTGTTATATATATTTTTTTAAGTTTTGGAATATCAAGCCGCAGAGACCTTTATGTGTTGTGTATATTTACAGTTTTCATTTTCCTTCCACGGTCCTGCATTTCAATATGACTACATCCAGCAGGGATGATGAGGTTGTGTTGGTGGCTTCAGCTTTACCGCTGCGGAAAAAGCAATGGGCACAAAAAAACATAGCTGACAGTTGCCAATATTTCCAAGGACCAACACAGCAAAAAAGAGATTGAGGAGGTCTTGTGTCATTTTTTGTGGTAAGGTTTTGTGCAGAGGACCTTCACACAAGCCATCACAAAGCTTGGGGATATCGACATTAATCCAATATCTTGTTCGTGTTCATTCGAATGAAGTGGATGAATCCTATAGGAAGGGTCATGTAAAACATAAGGTAAAAGCAAATGGAGCAAGATCAGCAGAGCAGTATTTGTCATCTGTGCCAGAGACTTCAAACACGATTACGATTTTCTACCATCTAACACCCAACATCAGTCCATCATGCCTGCACCTGATATTTCAAACTTTATTGTCATGTGCAAAACCTGTTACAGCTTGATTGAGGTGGCACCTTAGATGGTTTGAGCAAGGCTCTTTAATATACAAATCTTTATATTCATGCAATGTTGTATTACCTAATACCTTTACATGTCTCATCCTCTTTGTTGAATATAGTAATTCTGAAACAGAATGAAATGTATTTCATAATAAAATTTAAATATGTGTTTCTTTTTCATAATGGCACTAAGTGAATACTGAATGTATTCCTAGTACGTAACTAATAAAGGGTGTATTTCTTTTTTTTATCCTTTGTGTTTTATCAAAATGTATTGATTTTACAAAGACAGATTCTGTTACTTCTGTTAAATTTTTCTGCTGATTGTTGATTCCAGTGCAGTGCATGTCATACTTCGTTCTTACTTTCATTCTTTCTTTATTTCTTTATCTCTTTCTTGGTTTCTGTCTTTCTAGTTCCATACTTTATGGTGTTGAGTTTGTGATTTTCAGACACTCTAGCAAAGCGCAATCCAGAATTTTTGTGGCTGATATCGTCCAACGATTTTTTTCCACTTAGCAGGCGGCACCACCAGGTGTCCTCCTCCCTCAATACGGAGGATTCCAGCAGAGGAGTTAGGTATACCTTCCTTAGTTGGACTGTTTCAGGGCATATCGTCAGGAGATGTCTCACTGATTCAATTTCAGTGTATGTCATCTTTGATGTCCTGGGTGTTAGTCTTAGCAGTGCACAGTGGTGGCGCGAGTTATGGTTGTTTAAGTTACCATAACTGGTGAATTCCAGGGGTTTTTCGGTTTTACTTCATAAAATCCCTTTAGCAAAGTTTTTTTACTGAATTTCATAGGTTTTTAGTAGCGCAACATAACCATAGCATCCCTTTAACAACGTGTTTTTTACTGAATTTCATAGGTTTTAAGTAGCGCAACTTAACCATAACGTCTCTTACCAACATTTCTTTACCGAATTTCATAGGTTTTTAGTAGCACAGCTTAACCATAATATCCCTGACTTTATATACATGTAACATAGAACATACTAAACCCCTGCTACTGAATTTGATGTCCGCGGACTCTTCGTATGTCCGTGGACAGACGCGGACAACAGCAACAGTACCCAAAAAGTCAGGGGGTATCTTAAATTGTTATATCATGCCATATGAACACTGCACAAGTTCACAAACCAGCTTGCATACACATTATATGTAGTAATAAATAAGAAGTGTAACCTATATATGTAACACATGAACCATTCATTTAAATACAACATGTACTAAAATGGAATATACCAAAAGAAGAAAGATAGGCTTCCAACATAATTACCTCACAGAAACTGCACAACTAGGAGCAACAGCAGAGCTACAAACCAGTAAGAACACAACTTACTAGAAGCCAGTAAATGTACCTCATTTTTATTATATATTTGTAAAATTTCTGTATTAGATACAAAAAAGTGATATCATTTTCTTTTCTCACAGAAATGTCCAGTACTTTGGAGTGGCTTGAGGAGAATTTCCCACGTGAGTAAATGTCTGAAGATAGTGAACCTAATGGTAGACACTTCTCTATATAAACCAATTAATAAGTATTACTTTATATAAACTTAACATATACATCTTTTTTTGTACAGACCATACAAACATTGAAAATAGTACACCAAAAGATATATTGGATAAGACTCTCCAGCGCATGGAAGAAAACATGGACTTGCTCATGTCAAATTTCAACAATTTGAAAACTTTGTGGAAGATCACTTGAAAGCAATAATTAGATACCATTGTCCCACATGTACCTGTCCCCTCTCTCCATATCCCACACAATTATACCCCAACCCTCTCCATGAACAAAAATGTTTTGATGAGACTTCCATCCCTTTTTCACCTCCTATCAATCCTCTTGAAACCCCCAATTCTCCTGTGTTTGTCTCAGTTTCTGCTTCCCCTTCTCTTTCATCATTTTTACATCTATATATAATAAAGCAAAATTATTATATGTGTCCTAATTAAGTTCTTGTTTTTGATTTTATTTTTTTTAAAGCAGTTGAGGTGTCCGCGGATAGTGCGGGTGTCCGAAATGTCCATAATCAAACAAAAATGGGGGCATCCTAAGGACCCTATACCTATCCGTACTGTTCGCAGGCAAGTTGAAACTGTTCTAAGAACACACGAGATGTCTGGGATGTCCGCAATTAACCAAAATGGAGATGTTCTAAGAACATTTTGCCTGTCCGTACTGTTCGCAGGCAAGTTCAAACTGTTCTAAGAACACACGAGGTGTCCGGGATGTCCGCAATTTACCAAAATGGAGGTGTTTCAAGAACATTATGCCTGTCCGTAATGTTCACAAGCAAGTCAAAACTGTTCTAAGAACACTCTCAGTGTCCGGGATATCCGTAATTTATCAAAATGGAGGTGTCTAAAGGACACTATGGGCCTCATTACGACCCAGGTGGTAAGGGGTTTACGGCAGCGTTAACAGCGCCGACCCTTACCGCCTGATTACGAGGTCCCCTAGCGCCATGGTGCTTTTAACACCTGCTTTTAGCAGGTGTTAAAATCCATGGCGCTAAGGGACCATGGAGTTAATTACGCCACCGTAATTTACGATGGCGTAATTAACGCCTTCCCCACTCCCATTATGCCCTATGGGGCAAAAATGGGAATGGGGAAGGGTAAATGGGGATTGGGGACTTACCGCCCCGCCAAGGTCGGAATGGGGCGGTAAGTCCGCCAACCACCATGGCGTAAACGTAGTTTACGCCATGGTGGTAAAGTCACGGCCCAGGCGGTAACCTACCGCCTGGGTCGTAATGAGGCCCTATATCTGTCCGTACTCTTCGCTGGCAAGTTGAAACTGTTCTAAGAACACACTCATTGTCCGGGATGTCTGCAATTAATCAAAATGGAGGTGTCCTAAGGACACTATACCTGTCCATACTGCCTAAAGAACATCTACCCACATGTGCACCACACCCGTAAGTTCTCTGAACATTGTGCCTGTCCGTTAGTGTTCGTGTCACTTGTGCCGCACTTTTAATTAATTTCAGGACCTGAACACTGTCTGTAGAACACCCGCGCGAATGCGCACAACTGTTCCCGTGCATTTGATGTCCTGCGAACACCTCTTCCATTCGCGGACATGTTCGCGACGCCATCATGTGACCGCCCCCATCCTGAGCATGTATCCTGAATTGCAGACACTGTCCGGGTCCCCGAACATTTCAAAAGTACCTATTCGACAGTATTTTATACTAAAAATGCACCATAGCACATGTCCCAGACAATAACCCTGACTTTCTACATATTTCTTAGGACTTTTTGAGCACTTTTGGGATGTTCGTCCTGTCCGGGGACAGCACAGGTGTCCACGAACCGCGCACCAGCACCCCTATAAAAGGCCACACCCCAGAGCTCATCCTCATTGTGCTTTTGGCTACCTTACAGAACACAGTGCATTTTGCTGCCAATTTTCCAGATTTTCTTCTCAATCCTGATGGCATCCATGGTTCCTCTACTGCCACCTGGTGCTACATCTGCCTCAGCACCACCCCCACCCCCTCCAGCACCACCACCTCCCCAAGGGCCTGAAGAGGGGAACAGGCGTGAGGATGCAGAGGAGAATGAAGAGGATGACGAGGATGAGGTAGTGGAAGTCCCTACTACCAGCACTCGCTGTGATTCTTGTGTGTGGCAGTTATTTACCATTCTTGGTAATGTATCCAAGGCGCGTGCGAACAAAGTCACCTGCAACGAGTGCACATGCACACTCCTGTGGGAGAGCACATCCCTCCAGCTGCCTCTCAGGCCATTCACAATGCTGATGACCCTTACCTTTTGAGGGTCACAGTATTCTGCATGTACTGCGATGCAGTACTCTGCAGGTGGGGAGACTTCGAAGTGCTTTTGAGACTCTGGTCTCAGAGCACGAGAAGACCTGCTCACTACCTAAGTAAGGCCCACCCTACATCTTCCTCTCTCTGCCCGCCCTTTCTTATCCCTGTGGTTGGTGTCCCCCTCTTACCCTCCTTTCCCCTCCTCTCCTAGTGTGTCGTGTGTAAAAAAAAAAAAAAAATACCAAACAACAAAAATTAAAAAAAAGGCTCTTTTCAGAGCCGCCTTTCACAGTCAAAAAATAGAAGTGGGAAATAAATTGAGCAGCCTCCTGTTTTTTTGTTTTTTTTTTAGAAGTCCGTAATCAGTTGGCGAACATCAAAAGTTTTGGGGTGTTGCCCTCTCAAAATTATTGCACTTTTCTCTGGGAGGAAGTGGTGGCTCTGAAAAGAGCCTTTTGTGGTCTTTCTTTTTGTATTTGAAAAATCAACACCTCCTGCAAAAAAGCTGGCTGTAATTTCACAAAAGGACGCAATGCATTTTGTACATTTCTCAGAAAAATCTGATTACCAGCATAAGTAAGATGGACTCCATCTCTACCAAAAATGTTTGTGCCATGCCAACATGTCTTAGAAAGGCACAAACAGCCTTATTGATATTACGCCTCGCTTTCTCCATTTGTGGACCAAATGAAGAAGAACGCAGCCACATTTGTCTCTGTGCATTACGAGAAAAAATTACCTGGGAATTTGGAAACACATCCATGACCTTCCCAAGCTCTTCTTTCATCGCAAATTGCAAAGAAATTCCTGACACATGTCCCAAACTGTTCCCTCCACAATGAATTATAATTACGTCTGGATGATGCTTTGTCTGCAAACTAGCACAGAGAGGTAGCAAGTCTAGCCACTTCATTCCACGTACTCCATGCCAGTGCACTTCCACATGAGGGAATCCAAGATCTGCAGCTACTCCACAGCGTTGTGCATGCACCTCCAACCAATGTATCCATGAGTCTCCCAAAATCCATACAATCTGTTTTCTGAAACACACAGCCATACCTAACTGTTCTTCTCTCAGGAAGAAGACCTTCTGACTAACTGTCTTCTTACACAACACACCCACCAAACTTTACTGACCAATCAATTCCTCTGCTCATTCTCATTTGCATGCCTCTCCACCCCAAAATCCCTGTATGTAATTCGCGGTGTCCGCGGACTTCCTTTATATCCACGGACATATCGTAACCTAGACAGCCCTTCTACCATTTCCACTTCACTCTCTGTGCCATTCCCTCATTGGATACAGCTAAACAGTCACACAACAATCCACCAATCACATTCAAGACCTCTACGTCTAACTGCATCATCAGAGTTCAGCACTTCAAATGTACTGTAGATTACTCTGAGTACAAGTATCATATCATTGGAAAGCACCTACTACAAAAACTACTGTACAAGTCTCCAAGATTTCTACTTGCAGCTGCATGCATATCCACATGCATGAATACAAACTACAGGTATGCATATTTTCTGCACAGTACAAGTACAACTCTTGTGAATGCATCTAAAAAGAGTAACTGTCACTTAATCTGTATAACCTGTAAAATGAACTTACTGTCATGTTTCCCATCTGCTATAATCAACTGTCACTTCCAAACCTGTCTGCTATCTAAACAAATTTGTACACACACAGCTATCTAAACAATTATAATATTAGAAGATAGGAGAAATAACAGTATAATTGTAGAAAAACACTAAATAGTGTATTATAAAATTACACACAGCCAGGATAAGGTCATGCACATTCATACACTCACACAAATAGACACTAACATTGAATAACTCCCAAGTGCAATAACACCAGTACCTGTAAATCACATCCTTCTGATTTATTACCCACACCTTCACAAATGCATACATTCCATGCTTTTCTATACAGTATCTGCCATTTACCTTATATAAATTGCAAAATAAGTATATCATTATTTCTTCTGTCTCCTAACATCCAATATCACAGCCTTAAGAAACCAAGCATGTTTCATACACTTTATATTCTACTTATTTGCATAGCATGTTGAACTAACATAATGCAAATAAAATATAAAGGCGGCACATAGTCAAAGTAAATTACATACTATATACACACAAAACTACTAACTTCTTTCCTTCACAATTACAGTGAAGAGCACTCTCCTAAAAAGCAGCAGAATCCGAAGTACGAACAACAACTCAGAAGAAACCTAATCTTTCCACACAAAAAAAGTAAGTACAATACTACCATAATATTCTTACTGTTACTCAAACACACTGTGCGGTTGATTCATGGTATTTGTGCACCAAAAAAAAAAGATTAGTGCACAATTCTGCCCAAAAATCCCCATTTGTTAAATAGGGATTTGCAGGCAGAATGCCGCATAAATCCCCATTTTTCGGCGCACAAATGACATAACTCAGCCTCTAGAATGTTATTATTGCAGAACAAAGAACTGTTTTAATTCTATACCATTAGATTTAGTATTTGTGCTTCTCCTCACCACTAGCTTACTTTCTACTGTCATCTGAACCCCAGTATAGTAACACACAAATAGAAGAATAGCCTTCCCAACTAGTTGTGGCTATCCAATACACAATCACACACCATCACATACATCTCTACCATCATACTCAGACACTCATGCACACAGCACACATGCATCGCAGAACAACCCAACCCATACCTTCTTTATTTTTTTCAACAGACCCCAAAGAATGCCTACCAAAAAGCAAGTCTGTAGAAAACAACGTAGAAGTAGAGCAAATGAAAAAAGAAGAATCCAAAATAAGCATCCATCTCTAGCAGAATTTGTACAAAAGGTTCAAACAAAACAGCTACTACAGTCATTTAGAAAAACGGAACATGCTTCAAGTACAGAAACTTTGCCTCCTCTATCAAAATGTAAAACGAAACAGAAAACGATTATCAAGAATTCAGCTACCGCTACTGCTACAACTGCTCCTATAAATCTTGATAAAATGGCAAGTAAACATACCAAAAAAATATTTTTGCACAAATGTTCCGCCACAGAGTCCTTCAAAATCTTATAAAAAAGGAGAGAAATCATACACAACCCTTAAAACCTACCGTAGAAAATTAATATTAGAAGCTTTGATAGACAGTGCAATCCTACTCAAAAGAAAATGATTTATTTTAGTGTTAAAAAGAATGAAACCACTAACAAAACTAATTAGTAAATTACAAAAAAGACTTCTCAATAAACGGAATGTCAACAAAAATAACTTCTTAAATATCTGTGGAGGTGAATGGAGTCACACCACAAACACAGAACCATATTTTAATGAAGAACCATACAAACAAAAACAAACAAACACGATTGCTATACAAAGCATTGGTCGAGATTATGAAGAAACTAATAATATCATAATGTAACAAGAAATACTGCTTCCAAAAATATCCCCCGAAAACTCAGAATTACCTCTCCATTCCACTGGACGAAAACATCCAGTATACAAATGGTCATGCAAGTCAATGTGTAACATTCCCAAAAAATCTTTCAAATCTTTACGCCAATTCCTCAATCAATATGTGAAAGGCAAAGACAAAGTCAAAATGAAACTGCTGCAAAATATGGATACCTGTCCAGTGCGTAAATACACAGGGCTACAAGGACATTCGTTAGCCTGCATTTCAGGACCAATTTGCAAAAGCACCTTCCATCATATCAAAATGATATCACCACATCATCCAACTATAAGAAATCTAGTCTATAAACTGTACTATGCTAAAAGTCATGCATTAGCACTAGCCAATTTAAATAACAATCTTCTACGTGGTACAGCCAAAGAACTACTTGAAGAAATTGACCATATCCAGAAAAAATATTTTGGAAGTGAAAGCCACTTACAAAATGCAATACCTTTACACCAAACTAGCAACAGTTGTACACATGGCAACCTTCTACTACACACATACAAAAAAGAAATACTAAAATTTAAAAGTACATCCGCTAAAATACCAAACCGTGTGTGTGTGTGTTGCCGCAGAACTTTTTATAAAACTAATACAAAAACTATAGACATAACATACAAAATAGACGATGATGAAGATTCTAAATGGTTTGAATTAGCTCTCTACCTTATAGCAGAAAACCAATACAAAATAACTGACCCTTTAATACTTTGGAGTAACTGCACTACAAATCTTGACAACAACCAAACTCCTTCATGTGCGATCACAAATAACTTCGAATTATTCCCACTACCAAAACCCCTACAACAACTCAATTATATGCGAGCATCATAATTCAAACAGTATACCCATTTCAAGGAACAATACGTCTTCAACCAAAAACAGCAAAATTACCTCCCTCTGCATTGGTGAAAGACATTTGTGGCAAAGTAGTTTATTTACCATTAAATCTGACAGAAAATGTGCACACTCTAGGAGTGCAACGTCCAATAGAACAATCTTTAATTATCTTAGTAAATGGTGTACCAACAAAAGACAAGATAAATTGGCAACAACTCGTCGACTTACATAAAGATAGACAAGCCTTGCAATATCTGAAAGACAATAATGAGTACTACAAAGAAATAAATATTGAAGAAAATTTAAGGGGAACAACTGAAATAATTCAAGAGTCACGAGAAACTGGTCAATTTGAACTTCTGGATCCAGCTGCAGTATCCAATATTTTAGACCATTATACAGTTCATCCATTGCACTCTAGTCAGCATAGATGATGCACTAGAAACGTACCAAATGCGACAAACCAAAGGATCACCAATGAGCATATGGGAAAAAAGTATAGAAGCATGTGCTTTTCCTCTACGATTTCCTACTGGCAAAGGAGGAAGATATGATGACAGACCCACTCAAATAACAGCATCACAATACCGTTCATTACGAATGTATTCTGAAGATACCAGATTTAAACAAAATGTGGAATACATATTCCACCTACTCTTTGAAAGTGAACTGGCAACTCTATGTTACAGAGTTGCACACATATTGAAATCGGGAACACAGTTTCAAAACATGTCAGCTACTCAATTAATATAAAAAGTGCAAGAAAAAGATGAGGTTTACAATCAAGTATTATAAATCTGTTTGCAAACATGCGTGGTACAAAAGAATACTGCTTCCGACGTCACTGAGATGTACGTTGTATGATCAGAAACCTTGGACCACCCACTTCGTTTGTTACATTAAGTTGTGCAGAATATGCATGGGAAGATTTACATGATTCCCTACGCATATCAAACAAAAACAAACCAAACATAGTTATACTAACACCTGGAGAACTTTGCTCTATAGATCCTGTTAATGTGTCAAGATATTTCCACCATTGTTTCATTGCTATGCTACACTTTGGGCCTCATCACGAGTTGGGCTGTAGCCCTTAAATGCGGTGTAACAGTATTACAGCCGCATTTAAGGGCTGGCCCTATCACGAGTTGGGCGCTAAATGGGCTGTTTTACCTCCAGCCTTTCTCTGGAGGTGAAAATCCCGTGTTTTCGGCTGTATTACCGCGGGCTGTATTAGCCCGCATAATTAGCGCTGAAAATACCCCATTGAATCCAATGGACCCAGTTGGGAATGGGGATTTACCGTTAACACCCAACTCGTGATCCGGCGGTAATACAGCCAAACCGGTCGGTGCTAGGGCTATTACAGTCGGCAGTGTTACAGTCGGGAATACAGCCCAACTCGTGATGAGGCCCTTTATTTGTAATAAAACTGTACCTCCACTCGGAGAAGTGCAACACTTCTTTTGGAAAAAAGAATATCAAGCCAGAGGAGCACCACACATCCGCATGCTTTTATGGATTAAAGATGCTCCTAAATTTGGTCAGGACAGTGATGCCACTGTTTTGCAGTTCATCCAAAAATATGTCACTTGTGAAATCCCTTCACAAACGACAAATAGTGACTTTCATGCACAAATTGTACAATTTCAAAGACACAAATGTGGCCAATATTGTCAGCGCAAATACAAAAAGAAAGGGAAATACTACACCAAATGCCGGTTTGGTTTCCATAGGCCATTTTCAGAAACAGGTGAAGTAAACAACTTCATGTCTTCAGTTAGACATAGTGTTAGAGGTGAATCACCGAAGAACACGTATTACATAAAAAGAACAGAAGAATCAAGATATATCAATGATTACAATGAAATCATTGCCCACTTATGGAATGCAAACATAGATGTTCAGTACATTGCAGACAATTGCACTGCAGTTGCATGATATGTTACAGCATACTTAACAAAAGCAGAAAAAACAGAGCTTCAAGACCTCTGGAATGACCTATCATCAGACAAAACACTATCTCAGAAATTGTACAGCTTACGCATAAACATGCTCTCTCATAGAGAATGTGGCACCTACGAAGCTGCAGATCATTTAACTGGTACTGCTTTGTATGGAAAACCTGAAAATATAGTATGGCTAAGTCTTGGTCTTGCTAAATCTAGAAAAAGAGTTCTCAAATCATACGACGACATAGAAACAATAGCCAAAAATTATCCAAACAGCCAAGACATTTTGAAAAACAATTTACTTAACACATACTACCCAAACAGGATTACCACTTTGGAAAACATGTGTCTATACCACATAGCCCAAAACTTTGCATACAAAATAATATAAAACCCGATGAAAACAAAGGTAGATATACAGTGACAGATTGTGAAGGCAGTTAAGTAAAACTTACCAAACCAAGTTTAATTAATCATATCAAATTGTCATTAACAACTGCTCAACAGAAAGAACTATATTACATGTCCCTCCTACAACTTTTTAGACCATGGAGAAAAGAAGAAGAGTTACTAGATAACTATGACTGCTACGAAGATGCTTTTAAAGCAAATGAAAGCACTATCACCAATGTAAACCTTATGCAGTACAAAACAATGTTGCAAAATGAACAGCAACATGAAGAAGAACTCCAGGCCCAACTAGATAAGGACACTCCTGATCTTGGGTGTCCTTAGAACAGTTTCTACTTGCCTACGAATAATACGGACAGGTATAGTGTCCTCAAGACACCTTCATTTTCATTTATTTGCAGACATCCCGGACACAGCGTGTGTTCTTAGAACAATTTCAACTTGCGTGCGAACATTACGGACAGGTAAAGTGTCCTCAGGACACCTCCATTTTCATTTATTTGCGGACATCCTGGACACGGCGTGTGTTCTTAGAACAGTTTCAACTTGCCTGTGAACAGTACGGACAGGTAAAGTGTCCTCAGGACACCTCCATTTTCATTTATTTGCGGACATCCCGGTCACGGCGTGTGTTCTTAGAACAGTTTCAACTTGCCTGCGAACAGTAGGGACAGGTATAGTGTCCTTAGGACATCCTCATATGGGACGATTGCGGACATCAAGGACAGCGCTACTGTCTGTGGACACAACGAACACAACAGCGGTGCCTACCACCTAAATAGATACAATATTTGAACCATCTCTTACCCCCCCAACCATCCCCAAACAATCTCACAGACCAACACACTTGCCAAAATTGTATTTCCCCACCATTTGACACGGCGCTGTCCGCGGACATCCACGGATACAAGATGGCGGGCGTTTCCAAAAATCTGACACACTTCACCATCCAATCAGTGGACACGTCGTATGCCGCGGACATGACGCAAAGCAGGACACTGTCCGCAGAGCGAACAGGGAAAAGTGTCTGCGGACCGAACATAGATATCACTAATTTTTTTTAACCTACTTTTTGGCCATTTTTTAAGAAACTACTGGACAGATTTTCACCAAATTTACAAAAGCATGCTTTCGGGACCAAGCCGCTGCCCCTGCCACAAATTTGGTGAAAATCCGTCAAGCGGTTTGGGCTGTAGGCGTGAGCAAAGTTTTTCCCCCATTCAGTCAATGGGAAAAAAAGACATTTTGCGTACAGAAACAGAAAGGGGTGTTCAAAGGATATTATACCTCGCCGTACCGCTTGTAAGCGAGATGCTACATGTTCGTAGAACACACCAGATGTCCGGAATGGGTGTAAATGAGGAAAATGGGAGTGTGAGAAGGACAGTATAGCTGTCCGTATCGGGCGCAGCCAAAATGGTGCCGTCCGTAGAACAGGTGCGGTGGCCGGCAAGTTCGTAGGCAAACAAATTGGAGTTGTCCTAAGGACACTGGAACTGTCCGTACAGTGAACATAGCATGGGTGCACATGCGCAGTAAAAACGTAAGTATAGCGAACATCGGGCCTGTTCCTAACTGTCCGTCCCACTTGTGTAGCACTTTGAATTACTTTGAGGACCCGAAGACTGTCCGTAGGACACTTGGGCGCATGCACACGTTTGATTCTCTGCATTTGCTGTCCAGGGGCCGTCCAGTACTGGTGCGGATGAGATGAGGACATCATCATGTGACCGCACCCACGCTCAGTGTGGGGACTAATCTGCGCGGTTGGTGTGCTTCCGCAACAGTACAAAAAGAACTTGCAGACACAAGGGAAAGTTTTGTAGAGTGTAAAAATGTAATTTCACATATCTCAGACAAAAGCAGACCTCAGGATTTGCTGTGTAACATTTTTGTAACGCTTTGTAGAGATTAAGACGGTCACGAGGCACACCCCTCCACCCCTATAAATGGCCACACCCCAAGCGCATCTTCATTGTCCTTCTAGCTGTAGCAGATTGAGGTGTACTGCCTTTACTGCTGTAGTGAACAAAAGGAGAGTAATCAGTATGGCTTCCATGGCTGTTGTTGGGTCATTAGGCTCTGCACCACCCCAAGCCCACCACCACCATCACCTCCCCAAGGGCCTGCAGAGAGATATGTGGGTGAGGATGTAGAGATTGAGGAAGGAGAGGAAGAAGAGAATGAAGTGGAGGAACCTCGTAAGAGGAGCCCTCGGCCGGAGTCATGGGTGTGGCGCTTGTTTTCCGTGTATGGGAACGTACCAAAAGAACGTGCGAAACTGGTGAAGTGTAAGCAGTGCGAGGTGGTGCTGAGTCGTGGGAGATTTGGAGCGTACAGTTTTGGTACGACAACCATGAAGCGATACCTCACTTCGTTCCACACTCCGGACATTCGCAAGGTGGTGCCATGTGAAGAGCGTAGTCGATTGAGTTCCTCCACAGCATCCTCTGTGTCCGATCCCCCCAGCACAAGAGACACTCCTGTGCGGGAGTGGCTCCCTCCAGCTGCCTCACAAGCCATTTGCAATGCTGTTGACCCTTACCTTTCAAAGTGACAGCAGTGTGCACATAATGTGATGCATTACTCTGCAGGGGGGAGAGTTTTCGAAGTACCTTTGAGGCTGCGGTCACAGAGCACCAGAAAATCTGCTCCTTACCTAAATAGAGCTCACCCTAAATATTTCTCTGTTCACTTGCCCTTTCTTATCCCCGTGGCTGGTGTCCCTTCCTTACCCTCCTTTGCCTTCTTCCCTTAGTGTGCCGTATGCTGTTAAGCAATAAACGTAAAAAGAACAAAAATTACAGAAAAGGCTCTTTTCAGAGCCGCCTTTCTCAGTGTAACAATAGAACTATGAAGTGACGGTTGTAAACCCCCGCGGAGTGCTGAAAAGGTTTGCGGACAGTCGTTGGGGAAAAAAGGGAGTGTGCAAGCGGAGCAAACACAATTAAGTGTACGATGGGAGTAAGTGGCGGCTCTGAAAGAGCCTTTTGGTGGTGTGCTGAGTGGCTGAAAAAGTGTGGATTGGTGAAAACGGATTGTCACATAGGTTAGTGTGATTGCAAAAGAGGTTACAATGCATTTTGTAAATTGCGGAGAAAAATCTGATTGCCAGCATACGTGAGGTGGACTCCATCTCTGCGGAAAATGGAAGTGCTGTGAAACAAAATGTTTTCATTGTGGAAAGAGGACATGCCAACATCTCTTAGAAATGCACAGACAGCCTTATTTACATTGCGTCTCGCTTTCTCCATTTGTGGACCAAACGCAGAGGAACGCAGCCATATTTGTCTTTGCGCAATACGGGAGAAAAGTATGTGACAATTTGGAAACATGTCCATGAGCTTCGCGAGTCCTTCCTCCATTGCAAATTGCAAAGAAATTCCAGATACATGGCCTAAACTGTTTCCTCCACAATGAATGATCAGTATATATGGAGGACGCTCTGTCAGTAAAGTAACACAGAGAGATACCAAGTCTCATGCCACGCACGCCATGCCAGTACACTTCCACATGATGAAATCCGAGATTTGTAGATAAACTGCAGCTTTCTGCATGCACTTTCAACCAATGTATCCATGTGTCTCCCAAAATCTGTTTTCGAGTATGGAAAGCCATGGCTGTGTGGTCTCCTGTGAGGGAGAAGACGGTCTTATTAATGTACGTTGGTCAGGACACACCTACTGAACTTTATGGACCAATCCCTAGCTCCGCTCATTCTCATTTACATGCGTTTCCATCCCCGTTGGTGATATGTGCAGGCTGCAAAATACCACCATGTTCGCGGACATGTACAGGATCAGAAAAAGAGGATTTTTATTTTTTCTGGCCAGATACCGTACAGACACCTGGTATTTTATGTATTTTTTTGTATACTTTGTCCTTGCTTTACTCTTCCAAACATTACAGAACCTTCTCTAATGCAAAGAACATCGCATTTCCCAAAGAAGATAGTGCAAAACCATCCCCATCAAAATGATCTGAATTGCTTGGAGCAATGTTTTCATGGCTGCAAAAAAACATACCAGCTCGTAGCATGAATGCACGCATGCCGCGATTGATGATACACCTACCGATGCTTTGATCAGGACAGAAAACAAAAGTGTTGTTCCATTGTGCTCTAGGGAATAAAGCGGAAAACATTAATTTGGTTGTTGGGAAGATGGTCATGAGTGCTTCAACCAACTGTGCCAAATCTGCCAACAAAGTACGTAAAGTCACGTATCCCAAATGGCAAGCACCGTAGTACAAAATGACCACAAGAGGAATGGTCATTGTACGCATGTCTCTGCAAACTTGCAGAATTCCCGCAGCATTGGCATCAGTGTCAGCGCTCCACACCACCTCCACTCTTCACACATCGAAATGGTGTGCCACATGCCTACTCTCGGCGTAGTGTTGTAAACCTTCCACAGAAATGTCTCCAAGCATCAAAACCCTGACCCTCTACACCTCTGCCATCTTCAGTGTGCGCACGTCTTTCGACACAAAAGAGTAATGTGAACATCTGATTGGCTGATGCCTACAGTCACCCGCGCCTGCAGGATTTGCTGTAGAAACCCGTATGTGACATGCCCTACCAGCGGACAAGCGTTGCCTATGTGCGGCACGTAACTCTTACCCAGTCCTTCTACCCTTTCTACAGCAGTACCAAAGCGAGTTCCTCATTGGACACAACTAAGCAGTCGCACAATCATCCACCAATCACATTGAACATCGCTAATTTTAACTCTGTCATCAACATTTCGCACTTCAAAATTACTGGCTATGATTCTGAATGGAAGTCGCATATTATTGCAAAGCACCTACTTCACATGCTACTGAGCAAGTATTGGGAATTTCTACGTACAACTCCGTGCATGTGCCCATGCGTGAGTATAGAGTACAGGTATGTATATTGTAATCAGAGAACATGTGGAACCCTTATGATTTATTTAGACAAAATAATGCCACTAGATGTCCATAGGGAATACATAGCAACGCTCCCCCTTTATAGTGCAGGATGTCCGATTAGTCAATCACAAATCGCACGACTGCTTACTGTATTCCGCATAACCGGTACATACGTTGCAAGCATGGCTATTTAGGGCAGAACTGATTTTTGTATGTGAAAATGACTTAGTTGTGTACTCTGTACGGCCCATAGTTATGATACTTGCAATGTGATTGTATGAGAATAGTAAGTGCTCCCGATTGCGGTGGTGACATTTTCTTCTGAGGGTCTCCCGATTTTTCAACATTGTGCTTTTAATGTACAAGTAGAAAATGTTTCCCCATCTAGTACTATGCCCTATCGCTTACAAACCTCCCTCCTATGCACAGTACACTGTAAACAACAAGGCATTTCCTTACCTTTAAAAGTTTGAGCTACTTTGAACGACTTGCAAGTACCATATTGCAAATACCATGCAAAGACTACACAGAGTGAAATGAGATGTACACGTGCACTGGGTTGAAATATAAAAGGTGAATGCTGTGACGAAAGAAGGACAATCAATGTGTGCAGTGTCATCACTGCTGCAAACACACAAAGTAATTGAATTTTTTTTTTAATTCGCAGTGAAGACTACTGTCCTGAGAATCAACAGCTTCTTCACTGTAGATGACATATCCGAAGAAACTTGGTCATCTTGCACAAAAAAGTAAGTACAGTACAACCTGTATATGGTAATTACTCCTTAAAGTGGCTGCGTGGGTTATTTGTTTAGTTTGGGCACCAAAGCAAGCATTGATTTGTAAACCATTCTACCTACAAATATCCATTTATTGAACAAAGAATAACAGGCAGAATGGCTGACAAATCCATGTGCGTTTGGTATCCAAATAACATATGTAATGCTTAGAAAGTTAGATTGTAAAATGAAGTTGTTGTAGTAAGCTTTTGCCATTTCGGTTATTAATAAGGGGTCTCGTCACAAGTAGGGCACTTTGTATTCTCATCTGAAGTAAATTGTAGTAGTATACAAATAGTAAAGTAGCCTTACCAAATCATTGCAAGAGTTCAATGCACGTTGACACACCATGACAAAGAGCTTCCCCATCTGACTCATGCACACATGCATACTGCACACATACATTGGACAACAGACCAAAGTATATATTTTTTCTCAACAGACACCAAAGAATGCCTACCAAAAATCAGCTCCGTAGAAAGGAACGCAGAAGTAGAGCAAATAAAGGTGCCCAATGTAAGCATCTACCAGTTGTAGAGTTAGTAGAGAATGTTGGTATAAACCAGCTAATGCAGTTGGGTAACAAAATAAAGGAAGTCTCAACTAGGGAAACTGTACCTCCACTATCAAAAATTGTCATAAAACACAGAAATGTTGTCAAAAAACACCTACCAGTACAGCTAACAATGTTCCTAATAATCCTGATAGTGAAAGAAGAACCCATTGTAAAAAAAGTATTTTAGCAAAAATGTTTCATCACAGAGTCCTTCAGAATCTAGTAAGAAGAGGACCGAAATCATCCTCGCCGCTTGAAACCTACCGTAGAATGTTAATTCTACAACCTCTCGTGGACAGTGCAATCCTTCTCAAAAGGAAGTTGTTCATATTAGTGTTAAATAGGATGAAAGCACTAACAAAAATAAGTAGCAAACTACAAAAGAAACTCAGCAATAAACGGAATGTGAACAAAAATAATTTCTTAAATCTTAGTGGTGGTGAATGGAGTCATACAACAACCATTGTGGGATGTCTTAACCCACTAATCCAAGCCCTGCAAGATCACTGTGCATTGCTGGCAGCAGAAACATCATAATGGCCATCGGAAAGCATGCTTCTCGCCAGAAATCGCCAGGAAGTGCACAGTGAAAACCTGAAAAATAGGCCACCATCTACTTATGCCTATGTCAGTGAGCACAGGAGCTCACTGCCAAAACCCACAAAGTAGCCTGAGATCACTTGAAAAAGCAATGCTGATTGCAAAAAGAAACACAGAGCTGTGTAGAAATCCGTTTTCCCTGGCTGTCACATTTACAAAAATGATGGCTCACAAACCACCCAAAAAGATCCAACCTCCTTGTGGAGTGGTCAACATCATTCTACTGCAAGAATCTACATAAATATAAAGTCCACAGAAGTATGTGTATCTATATCTGAACAAAGTCCACTTTTGAGGATTGTTTACTGGAAGAAATCTGTCAAAAATGGGTGTAATACCGTTACTCACCTCTACCAGAAGCTGGTGTTTTAAAACCATTTTGTGTAAAGTTGTACATTGAGCCCAAACTATGCCAAAGAAAGACTTGCTAAGAGGTGGGTACAATTTAAAACTATATTCTGAAAAGGCTTGAAGCAAGACATTGTTTAATGTATGTGTTAAAAATGTGGGTTATATTATAAGAAAAGACAATTTTGTAGACATTGGGTTAAGAGTTAAAAGTTTCCCACACTGTGTTCAAACGAATTCAACACCTTCTCCCTGGACAAAAGGAACTTCCCCCTGCCCTTGGCTAAGAGATTGACAGGCTGGTGTCAAAATGAACTGGGAGTGGCACCCTGGCCTGTTGCTCTCAGTGCAGACAAAGGAATCCTTGGGCTGAATAGAAAATGCTAATTCGGGTGTGACTGAAAACAAACTGCTAGCAGGAAGGAGAGACATGTGACCTCCGAATCAGCCCAGACCTTGGGTGCAGAGACACACCATTGTGTGGATTCAGAAAGCACAGCACATGTATGTTTTAGAAAAATGTTTATAACAAATTGCACTGAACTGACCAAAATGTAAAAGATTGAGATTGTTCAAATGAAAAATTCGCTCACAGTTTAAGACTAAGCTGGACTCCGTGCGATGTTCTGAGACCAAACCCCGACATTTTTCATATTGTAGCTACTATGTTTATACCAGGATCCTGAAAAATTACAGAATTTTGCTCGGATGGGGTGTGAAAGCATGTCTAAAAATTGGTGTAGAAATAATATTGAGAAACCCACCAAATGCGCAAAAAGTGGTCATTTCTGAACCCAAGCTCTTAGGAGGATGAGAGTTGAACAGAAATGTACCTTAGTTAATCTGTCATGTGATTTATGCAATATTAACAAGTTGTGTATATTGTAAATATTTGTTTTATGAAAAGTAAGATATGCTGTACAGAGACCAAGGGGAGTGTTTTTCCCCAAGCCATAAAGATGACACAGGATGACACGCTGATCCTTTCTCCAATCATGGGACAGGGAATCCTCTAGCCTATCAGATCCCTAGAGGGTTAGGCATTGCAGAATCAGCCTCCCCACCCGCTTGGGAAATACATAGATAGACACTGCTGAGAACAGACAACAGACACACTTTCTACTTCTCAACTGATTTCTTGGTGAAGCACCATGCAGGAAGACTCCAGACTCGAGACATAGATCCAGAACCCAACTCTAGAACTTTGAAGCAGATAGGCCTAACCCAAAAGCTGAACCTTTCTCAGCAGGCCTGCAGAATCTAGCAACCTCAAGATCCAACAGCCTGGCTGAGCTGTTTTGCTGTTTTGTTGTTCTAGCTAAGAACCCTGTGCTAGAACCAAGATCCAGACCCGCAGAGCAGAGCTGTAATACAGAACCAGTCAGATCCAGTCCAAGAGGCCGTGCAGACCGCAGTGCAGTGCTGAGAGCAGAACTGAGACCTGTCCGGTGGCGAGAGAGAATCCCAGCCAAACCCTTGACCAGATCTTTGACGGGGCCCACTCCATTCCAAAGCCATAGGAGTGAGTATCCAGTCTAGAACTGTACATAACCAATCTCTTAGTTTGAAGTAAGACTATTCCATCCATTTCAACCTGTCCAGAACTGCATTATAGAACCTCTTTTGTCTATCCTAAATTCTCTTCTCCTCCACATAATCCTTGATAATTGTAGTAATAATCATCTTGGCGCTAATATATATTTTCTGGAGAAAGGCAATCGTCTCGTTCAGACAGAAACCACCCGGAGGCGCCTCTGGATAGGTGGCTGGGCTGTCGTGTAGTTTGCGGCTCCATAGACTCTTTGGTGTTAAGAAATCTTTGTTTCTAATATTTAAAGCGCATCTGTCATTTTTGAAATCTTGACTTTATTTCTGAAAAATCTACCTTCACAAAAACCTCTGTAACGACATTCCAATTCACATGTGGAAAAGTTGCCGCGATTTGGCTCAATTTCACCACATGTCAAAATAGCTGTTTCTTGTTTTCAACTGCTGAATTTCTTTTTCAATCTGATAGTCATTCATGAATCATTGCTAGTGTTGACCTGTACCAATCCAAAGTAACTATCACTAGTGCTGAGTCTCCTTTAGTGAATGAAAATCATTTTAGCATATTTTCCCATCCATTGCAATCACATTCAAAAGTATTTTTGCCTGTTTTAAAATCATACCTGTTTTCTCTAAGCTTGCTGGGGGGAACTGGAATTGAACAGCATTATTAATTGTATTTTTTAACCCTGTGTGCCCTCATTTCCATCTCTTCATATTGCATAGTGGGGGGAGTGAGTAATAACAGGGGGAAAAGTGATCATCTTATCTTTTGATTGAAATCATATCAAGTTTATTTCTGTGTTGCATTTTCCCATCCTTGCATTTCCTTGAATCATACAAAGTATCTCTGCTACCTTATCCTTTCTATTCCTACTCCTAACTGATTGAAGAGATTGTTGATATTGTAATAATACCCATTGCTGCTCACTGTACATATTCATAAGTGTGATATTCAGATATTATTCTATTCATAAAAGTGTGATATATGTTGTTCAATACTTCAAATAAACCTTTTAATTTGCAAAACAAACCTACTTCTTGGCTCAGTGAGGTCGGGGAGATTCAAAGAGAGGGCCGTTATATAAGAGTTCATCATCCAGATTTAAAGAACTTTGACATAAAAATATATAAATAAGGGCTTCCATTGGGCATCCCATACTAAGCCTTGACTTAGTTGGAGTGCTGGATTGAAGTCACTTACACCACACAGCCATATTTTAATGAAGAAGCATACAAACAAAATCAAACAAACACAATTGCCATCCATAGTTACAGCATTACAGGGTTGGGGAAAAGCAGTTTTTGAATGGTTTATAACTTTAGTGCCACTCAATGAAACTACATGTAATTTTGCAATTCTATTCTAGACCTAATCCTGAATGGTTTTGCAATGTTTTGTGGGATTCTGTCAAGAGGGGGCAACATTAGAGGGGCCATCTCAACATTTTTAGAAGGCTTATAACTTTGTTGCCATTTGACGAATGTGGACAAATGTGTTGACAAGGATTATGGACCCAACCTTCAATGTTTGTGTAAAAACTGAATGGATTTTGTCAAGTGGGGGCTAAAGTATATGACTATTGTATGTACATACATACATGTTGACACTTTTGAAAAAATAAACCATGGGTGGATTTTGAGCAAACGCGTGTAAGGAGCATTGGCAAGGACATTAAGGCATAGTTTTGCAAATGTGCCCGTGTTTTATTTTTTGACAAGTGTCATAATGTGGGTACAAAAAATAGTCATATACTTTTGGTAACTGAGGTATAGCCTGTGGCCGTGGGCAGTAGCCAGATTGTCTCGGTCATGGCACAAGGTCATGACGCTGACAATCTGGCTACTGGCCATGACCGCGAGGGACGTAAAATGGTGTTAAAGTGGCCATGTCAACCTGGGATCGGCTGTGTGGTAAAGTTATTCGAAATTAGGATAGGTTTGAAATGGAACAAAAATGTGCTCGTGGTAATATGGTCATTGGGTTCTGCAGGCTGCTATAGAAAGGGAAGAGGGGCTCTGTATGGAGCCCGCCTTCTCTTTGCATGGTGGCCATCTTGGAAAAGGATTGTCCTTCCTACAGCGGGACGCTGCAGGTCTCCCACTGTAGAAAGGAAAATCATTCCTTCCTACAGCGGGATGCCAGAGGTGTCCCGCTGTAGGAAGAAAAATCTATTTTTTAGCACCTCAGCTTCCCGCTTTGGGAGCCAGGGTTGCTAATGGCCTTTATCCCCCTTTTCAGGGGCTGCAATGGAAGATAATGGTCCACAGGCCTCGTTATTTATTTATTTATTTATTTTCAACACGCTAAAGCCCGCAGACATCAGGGCGAACACAGACACACTTCGCTTGGGCTGATAACTTGGGCTACTGGGCTGTTATCCCCTGTTGTGGATGATAAATTGTGTTAAAAGTGGCAATGTCCACCTGGGACCGGCTATGTGGTAAAGTTATTTGAAAGGGAAAAAAATGTGCTTGTGGTAATATGGTCATAGGGTTCTGCAGGCTGTCATAGAAAGGGAAGAGGGGCTCTGTACGGAGCACCGCCTTCTCTTTCCATGGTGGCCATCTTGGGAGAAGGGAGGGCAATATCTGATGTCATTTTTAAGGCAAATAGCAGTTTTACAAATATTCTTCCAAGTATGTGCTTTGCACTAGATTGTTAATGGATAATGAGTAAGTATAGGGGCAGGAGCTGTGCAAGGGTTCATTTTGAGCTTGAAAGTTTCTAGATCAGTCGATACATGCAGTTCCAAACAGTCTTCGAAGTATGGCCCGATCGCGAAGTGGGGACACCTTCATCATGCTGCGTGCAAGCGCATGGTCATGTGACACTGTCCGGAAGGTATGTGATGATATCAGACGTTTGGGAATGTTGACAGTTGCAGAAACAGTGGAGAAAGTTGCAAAAAGTCTGTAGAAGCGTTAAAAATGTTGCTAGAAGATGGGAAATGGCATGATTTTAAGGTGAAACATTGTAAATTGGACAGAAGTGTTGCTATATTGGGGAAAGTATGATATTAGTAACTTGTAGAAAAATAGCATGCACTGGTAAAAACCCATGAAATTCAGTGAAAGAACTTTGTTAAAGGGACGTTATGGTTATGTTGCACTGATAAAAACCTATGAAATTCAATCAAAAACCTTTGTTAAAGGGAAATTATGGTTACAAGTAAAACTGAAAAACCTCCAAAATTTGCGAGTCATGGTAAGCTAAGCAACCATAACTCACACCACCACCGTGCACTGCTAAGACTAACACCCAGGACATCAAAGATGACATCACAAATGTCATTGATGACATCACATGTGAAATTACTTTTGATGAAAAGTCCCTTCAAGGGGTTGTGATTATAATGTTGGTAACAAGATGTCAGGGGTGATCGGGAGACCTATTGTGAGCTACTTAATGTATTAAAGACTACTCATCTAAACAACATTGTATTTGAGTGAATATATAAACATAGGCAATGGCTGCAGTACAATATTCATAATCTTGTAATTTTGGAAAGTACAATAATGAATGCTACCTTATGCGAGTTATGAGTAATGTTAAACGTGTAATAACTATCTAACAATTCAAGACTTACTACACTTTTGTTAGTACAAACAATACATATGAAGAACCACAATGCATACAAATCAGAGGCACATACAGGGAAACTAAAAGTAAGGAAAAAAGAAACAGCATCATCAGAAAATGTTAATAACATTAAAGTTTATCTTCATGTATACAAATTAAATGTGTGTTTGAGGCCTGCTTATTTCCCCATGTATGTGCACCATCAGCTGAGACTAAACCATATGGACCATACTTTAAGAACATATGACAAGGTTAACGGCTAGATACAAAACCACCTGGCCTAGATATGTCAGTGAACAAAAACAAGTGGCCCAGATATGTGATGTCATCAATGTCATTTGTGATGTCATCTTTGATGTCCTGTGTGTTAATCTTAGCAGAGCACGGTGGTGGTGCGAGTTATGGTTGCTTAGCTTACCATAACTCGCGCATTTCTGAGGTTTTTCAGTTTTACTTGTAACCATAACGTCCCTTTAACAAAGTTTTTTTCATTGAATATATATATATATATATATATATATATATGTATATATATATATATATATATATATATATATATATATATATATATATATATATATATATATATATACACAAATGATATTCTATCCTACCTTCTAAACGTATATCTATATGACAGGTTAAATACAAATGTTAACAATTGTATAAATGAACATTATGTTGAAAAAACCCTTAAAAGAATAACATTTTCAAAGAGAAGGGGTACCTGCAGTGTAGTATATTTAGGTAACTACAAACTTGGTTTTGCATCAACAAATTCGAAATACAATTGCCCACAATGTCAATAGTTTGTGCCCCTATAAAGGCAGTTCACTACAATAAAGACATGTTTCAATACTATAAAACATTATTTAATATTAAATGATGACAAATTTGCAAATAATGTGTGCAACCTTAACCAGGAAACCAAGACATATAACCTTCAGTTCTACAAATAAAGACATGCCAACATAATTTGGAGTGTACATCTTTTTAAGTGTTGTCATGCCAATATTTCAAATAATAGCTAGACAATCAAACCGTTTGTGTGTGTAAAAGTATTAACACTTACCAAAAGCTACACTAAGAACCTAAGTATAAAATTGAAAATCAGCCTTAACACAACTATCTGGTGAGGTGTATGGTCTTTCCATCTAATGCCATTGCATCTAATGCCATTCCATCAAATGTTTTCCATCTAAAAACTTTGCATCTAATGCATTTTATTTCTTTTTTTGGGGGGTGCCCCAACCCTTGTTTTTTACACTTTATAATGCACCTAAACACAAATGAACCCTTTGCCCCCAAAAAAATAAATTAGATGCAAAGTTTTTAGATGGAAACATTTTTATGGAATGGCATTAGATGCAATGACATTAGATTGAAAGACCAGATACCATCTGGCGAGCCTTGGTTTATAGAATATATGAATTCCTTTTGTGAACTTATGAAAGAGGTGCTGCACTACGGCTCCTTATTTCTGAGGCTGATCAGAAAGCGAACAGTAACTATCACAAAACACAGTATGCCGTTAAATTGAGCTCAACTCTTAGATCCTTTAAGTGTATATAATTGATTTGGATACCATGAACCAATAACTAGTCACAGCTTGGATGATTATTCAAATATAGTGTTTATTTTCCAAACTTTAGTCTTAATGTCTACTGCTTTCATAAAGTTGATACTGGTACCGTATTATAGATGTACAATTTCTTGATCATTTTACTGGTCGATATAGATTCTCTCATCATCCTTAATTCAACATACATGAAATAAAACTATAGGTTGGATTGTACAATAGAAAACAATTAGGGGGTAATTCATAGAATTCAGCGCACAAGTGGCGCACGCGGCTGGCGCACAGTGTGCGCGTGCGAATCCCTGCGCCAGCCGCGTGCGCTAAAATCCATTTCCGCGCACAGCGTATTCATGGATTCCAGCCACCAAAACCAGCCGTGGCGCACAGTGGCGCAGCGACCCTGCAGCAGCGCCAGTTACGCCTCCAAGAACGCCTCTCGCGCAGGGAAAAGCCATCAAAATCCCCAACCCAGCGCAAAGGGCAGCAGCAAACGCAGAGCTGGGAGTGTGTATTCCAGGGGTGTGCGGGTGTTTCCACACGCGATTGGCCTGGGTACGTGTATTTCAGGGGTGCGCGAGAAAGTCAACACGCGATTGGCCTGGGTACGTGGATTTCAGGGGTGCGCGAGAAAGTCTACACGCGATTGGCCTGGGTACGTGGATTTCAGGGGTGCGCGAGAAAGTCTACAAGCGATTGGCCTGGGTATGTGGATTTTAGGGGTGCGCGAGAAAGTCTACATGCGATTGGCCTGGGTACGTGGATTTCAGGGGTGCGCGAGAAAGTCTCCACGCGATTGGCCTGGGTACGTGGATTTCAGGGGTGCGCGAGAAAGTCTCCACGCGATTGGCCTGGGTACGTGGATTCCAGGGGTGTGCGAGAAAGTCTACACGCGATTGGCCTGGGTACGTGGATTTCAGGGGTGCGCGAGAAAGTCTACACGCGATTGGCCTGGGTACGTGGATTTCAGGGGTGCGCGAGAAAGTCAACACACGATTGGCATGGGTACGTGGATTTCAGGGGTGCGCGAGAAAGTCTACACGCGATTGGCCTGGGTACGTGGATTTTAGGGGTGCGCGAGAAAGTCTCCACGCGATTGGCCTGGGTACGTGGATTCCAGGGGTGCGTGAGAAAGTCTACACGCGATTGGCCTGGGTACGTGGATTTCAGGGGTGCGTGAGAAAGTCTACACGCGATTGGCCTGGGTACGTGGATTTTAGGGGTGCGCGGGAAAGTCTCCACGCGATTGGCCTGGGTACGTGGATTCCAGGGGTGCGCGAGAAAGTCTACACGCGATTGGCCTGGGTACGTGGATTTCAGGGGTGCGCGAGAAAGTCTACACGCGATTGGCCTGGGTACGTGGATTTCAGGGGTGCGCGAGAAAGTCAACACGCGATTGGCCTGGGTACGTGGATTTCAGGGGTGCGCGAGAAAGTCTACACGCGATTGGCCTGGGTACGTGTGTTTCGGGGTGCGCGGGTAGTTCCACACGCCATTGGCCTGGGTACGTGTGTTTCGGGGTGCGCGGGTAGTTCCACACGCCATTGGCCTGGGTACGTGTGTTTCGGGGTGTGCAGGTAGTTCCACACGCCATTGGCCTGGGTACGTGTGTTTCGGGGTGCGCGGATAGTTCCACACGCCATTGGCCTGGGTACGTGTGTTCCGGGGTGCCGTGAACTTTCACACGCGATTGGTTGAAATCCACGTGTGTTCTGTCATCACGTGCAATGAGGGATACTCCCTCGCACGTCACGTCACAGACGCGCTCACGCGCTGAGGGCCTTTGGTCCAATGAAAATGCGTATGCGTGCAGACGCGCTTACGCGCTAAGGGCCTTTCCTCGAATTACACGCTGACGTGCAGAATTTTCACGTGCCAAATCACTCCGTATCAAGCTGGCCACGCGTAAGCACACGGAAGACCACGCTCCTGCCCAGAAGGCCGAACTACTGCCCCCCAGAGCCCCGAGCACGCTCCCACCTGCCATCTGCTGCTGCCTGACTGCCTGCTGCCCACGTGCCCTGCCATTTGCTGCCTGCACATCAGCCAGGGGTGCTGTTGGTGTGACTACCCCTGCTGGAACCAAAGACTCCCGACTGGGATTCCATCGCTCCACAGCCCAGACCCAGGACCCAGTTGCCCACCCACTCCTGCCTCTGGGGTTGTCATGTCGGGGCAAACTCCATCTGTGACCACTGACAACCCCCGGCCAGAGAGGCAGAGGGGCACCAGCTTCAGTGCCACCGAAGTTGGTGTCCTGGTGGAGCAAGTCCTGGGGCAGTATGATGCCCTCTTCGGAAGTTCCCGCGCCAACAAGGAAGGACGGACTCGGATCTGGACTGACATCGTGACTGCCATCAACGCGGAGGGGGTGGCAGTCCGCGACTTCCAACATGTCAAGAAGCGCTGGGAGGACTTCAGGTCCAGGACCCTGAACAAGGCCCGGCGCCTCTTGAAGGCAGCGGATGCCAAGGGGCGCCGGGGCCACTTGTCGGAGGAACAGATGAGGGTCCTGGAACACATATCCCCAGCGCTCCACGTCCAGGTCCTTGAGAGGCATACCCGTCTGGAGTCGAGCGGTGAGTGTACATGCATCCTGATTGTGAGCAGTGCGTGTGGTGATTGTTCAGTAGTGTGCAGGTTGCACATCTGTTTGTATGGGGTCGAGTATGGGTGCGGGTGTACAGGGCCGTGGGGCTGACACATGCGAGGGCTGTAATGTGTGAGACATGGAGGGTGCCTGTGTGTGTGGGCTTGCATGCCAAATGCAGTTGTGTGGGCACACAAGTTTGTATGAATGTGTATGTGAGTAGACATGTCCGTGATTTCACGCATGTATGTTGTTTTCAGCTGCATGTATCAGCGCTGTGTACATGTGCATGTGTGTGTATTTGACAAGGGTGCAACAGTGATGCAACATGGATGCATGTGACAGCGGTATGTGGAAGCCTGATGGGCAGATGTGACATGGATGCCCGTCTGAACACTGCGACACTTGCCAGAGGTGTACACATGCATGCAAGTGTGGTGGTGTGTGTACATGTGTGGTGCACTTCCTGTGTTGCAAGTGATGTCTGGCTCACCTTTGGCTGCTCATGCTGTTGTATGTGTATGGATGGTGTTGGCAGTTGCGATATGGCTGTGGTATGGCTCGTGTGTGCGAGTTGTAATGACGTGTGTTGGGGATCGTGATGACATGTCTGAGGTTTGCCAATGCCACTCATGTACAATTGTCATGTGTGTATGTGTCCATTGTACATTGCCCTGATGCGTGTGTTTTGTTTCTCCCTGTCTGCAGCGTCAACTGATGAAGAGGGCGGAGAAGGTGCTGTGGAGCACAGCAGCGGGGATCCCACCGCCAGCCGGAGACGCAAGGCCCGGCTCCCCTCCCATGTTGTCATCTCGTCGGGGAGTGAGGAGTCCGGTGCCGCGTCCCAGGCCGCAGCTGCCGGGGGGAGGTCCAAGAGGCGGAGGTTGCAGTTGGACTCCTCGGCAGCAGAAGGGGCAGCTGGGACCCCACAGGGCCCAACGGGGGAAGATGGCACAGAGTCATCCAGGTTGGTGGGGGGTTTGGTGGAGGAGGAGGCCGTGCAAGCACCAGAGACGGGGTCTGGGGGTGGGGATCCCACTGGTGCTAGTGGTGCAGTGCAGGACCAGGGACAGGAGGCAGCACAGGCCGCCGCGGAGGTGCCTGTGTGCAATCCTGTCCAGGGATGCCTATGTCCAGACCAGTTTTCAGGCAGGGGATGAGCTGACGTCAACTGGCCTTCCTCTGCCTGCGGACGTGGCTATCCAGGCCCGGGTTGAGCCTGTCCTGGCTGGTGTGGCGTTGCGTCAACGGGCCATGCGAGGTGACCTGCAGTCTTTTCATGAAGAGACTGCACGTCATCTCGAATGGCTCGTTGACCACGTCAGCCTGCTGGGACAGGTCACCCAGGCCGGATTCCTCCGTCTGATGGGGCTTGCCACGACCCCCTCCTCAGCTGGACCCCCTACGCGCCAGTCGTACTCTGTGCCATCTTCCCACCCATCAGTCACCTGGGTGCCCTGTGGAGCTGCCTCTGACGGTGCGGCCAGGCTGGTGGAGGAGGCATCCCTGCCACAGTCGGGAGTCGGACGTCCAGCAGGGGTGGCCACGTCAACGACTGCACCCCAGCCGGCGGAGGATGTGCAGGCAGCAGGAGGCAGTGCAGGGGCAGAGGCACAGCAGCAGCAGCACCATGGTGGGAGCCATGAAGGCTCGGGGCCTTCGACATCGGAGGGGCAGGCATCGGCCGGAGGGCAGGAGGACCCAGGACAAAAAGTGTCTTCCGTGTGGCAGCGGTTGGGCCACGCCATAGATGCGGAGCGGAAGAGGCACGGCTCTCAATGGTCAGGGCGGAGAACTCCATGCAGAGAGCCCTGAGGCGGGCCGAGTGCCTCGAGGCAATCCGCAGGGGTTTGCGGACCCTCGGGGCCATGGAGGAGGACCGCCTCCGGGACATTGAGGAGGAGTTCGATGATGCCCTGGCCCGGCACATCCAGAAGTGAGCCGTGGAACTAGCCCGCTGCCCTTGTACATAGTTATGTAGGTAGTGTTAGGTTTCATTTTTGTTTTTGTTTCATTTGGACCTTTTGGACATTGGCCACATTTTTGTATATATTTTTTTTATTAGTTAGTGTAGTTAGATAGGTTTCCTTTATTTTGTTGGGATAATGGACCCTGGCCTCTTGCATTGTACATAGTTGTAGACTTGTACATACTTTCTTTTCTTTTTAACATTTTCCATGGATCAATGGCTTTTATTTTTATTTCCCATTGGATTTTGTTTTGTGGACATTGACTTTGTACAACATTACTTTGGATTTCAATATTCTTTTTTTTTTTTAATTTTGAACGGACATGCTTCTTTTCATTTTTTTACATTCACATTTCTGTTTCTTCATTTTTGATTCTATTCATGTTTCCTTTAATACATTATTTTTTTGTTGAACTTCAATGTGTGGTATCTCATTGTTTTCATGCATTTCATGTTATGTGTTTTGAGATTCACTGACACCCATTGGGTGTATGTAAGGGACATGTGTTTGTTTCGGAACTTGCAATTGGTGTTCTGTGATGTAATTGCAAATTATGAGTGGGTGGATGCAATACTCGGGTGGGTGTTTTGCATTTGGGGGCTGACCATAGAGACCAGGGTTCTGGATTGTGATGACATGTTGGGTGGGGAACATGAGTTGGACATGGGTGGGGGCCTTGTGGAGGCTGCCCCTGCACTGCTGGGGGGTGGGGGTGCTGGGAGACATGGGTGGGGGCCTGGTGGAGGCTGCCCCTGCACTGCTGGGGGTGGGGGTGCTGGGAGACATGGGTTGGACATGGGTGGGGGCCTGCTGGCAGGTGCCCCACAGTGCTGGGGGGTGGGGGTGCTGGGAGACATGAGTTGGACATGGGTGGGGGCCTGCTGGCAGGTGCCCCACAGTGCTGGGGGGTGGGGGTGCTGGGAGACATGAGTTGGACATGGGTGGGGGCCTTGTGGAGGCTGCCCCTGGTGACTGGGGGGGTGGGGGTGGTGGGAGACATGGGTGGGGGCCTGGTGGAGGGTGCCCCACAGTGCTGGGGGGTGGGGATGGTGGGAGACATGAGTTGGACATGGGTGGGGGCCTTGTGGAGGCTGCCCCTGCACTGCTGGGGGGTGGGGGTGCTGGGAGACATGGGTGGGGGCCTGGTGGAGGCTGCCCCTGCACTGCTGGGGGGTGGGGGTGCTGGGAGACATGGGTTGGACATGGGTGGGGGCCTGGTGGAGGCTGCCCCTGCACTGCTGGGGGGTGGGGGTGCTGGGAGACATGGGTTGGACATGGGTGGGGGCCTGCTGGCAGGTGCCCCACAGTGCTGGGGGGTGGGGGTGGTGGGAGACATGGGTGGGGGCCTGGTGGAGGCTGCCCCTGCACTGCTGGGGGGTGGGGGTGCTGGGAGACATGGGTTGGACATGGGTGGGGGCCTGGTGGAGGCTGCCCCTGCACTGCTGGGGGGTGGGGGTGGTGGGAGACATGGGTGGGGGCCTGGTGGAGGCTGCCCCTGCACTGCTGGGGGGTGGGGGTGGTGGGAGACATGGGTTGGGGCCTGGTGGAGGCTGCCCCTGGTGACTGGGGGTGGGGGTGGTTGGAGACATGGGTGGGGGCCTGGTGGAGGCTGCCCCTGCACTGCTGGGGGGTGGGGGTGCTGGGAGACATGGGTGGGGGCCTGGTGGAGGCTGCCCCTGGTGACTGGGGGTGGTGGGAGACATGGGTGGGGGCCTGGTGGAGGCTGCCCCTGCACTGCTGGGGGGTGGGAGTGCTGGGAGACATGGGTGGGGGCCTGGTGGAGACTGCCCCTGCACTGCTGGGGGGTGGGGTGGTGGGAGACATGGGTGGGGGCCTGGTGGAGGCTGCCCCTGGTGACTGGGGGGTGGGGGTGCTGGGAGACATGGGTGGGGGCCTGGTGGAGGCTGCCCCTGCACTGCTGGGGGGTGGGGCTGGTGGGAGACATGGGTGGGGGCCTGGTGGAGGCTGCCCCTGCACTGCTGGGGGGTGGGGGTGCTGGGAGACATGGGTGGGGGCCTGGTGGAGGCTGCCCCTGGTGACTGGGGGGTGGGGGTGGTGGGAGACATGGGTGGGGGCCTGGTGGAGGCTGCCCCTGCACTGCTGTGGGGTGGGGGTGCTGGGAGACATGGGTTGGACATGGGTGGGGGCCTGCTGGCAGGTGCCCCACAGTGCTGGGGGGTGGGGGTGGTGGGAGACATGGGTGGGGGCCTGGTGGAGGCTGCCCCTGCACTGCTGGGGGGTGGGGGTGCTGGGAGACATGGGTTGGACATGGGTGGGGGCCTGCTGGCAGGTACCCCACAGTGCTGGGGGGTGGGGGTGGTGGGAGACATGGGTGGGGGCCTGGTGGAGGCTGCCCCTGCACTGCTGGGGGGGTGGGGGTGCTGGGAGACATGGGTTGGACATGGGTGGGGGCCTGCTGGCAGGTGCCCCACAGTGCTGGGGGGTGGGGGTGGTGGGAGACATGGGTGGGGGCCTGGTGGAGTCTGCCCCTGCACTGCTGGGGGGCGGGGGTGCTGGGAGACATGGGTGGGGGCCTGGTGGAGTCTGCCCCTGCACTGCTGGGGGGCGGGGGTGCTGGGAGACATGGGTGGGGGCCTGGTGGAGGCTGCCCCTGGTGACTGGGGGGGTGGGGGTGCTGGGAGACATGGGTGGGGGCCTGGTGGAGGCTGCCCCTGCACTGCTGGGGGGTGGGGGTGCTGGGAGACATGGGTTGGACATGGGTGGGGGCCTGCTGGCAGGTGCCCCACAGTGCTGGGGGGTGGGGGTGCTGGGAGACATGGGTGGGGGCCTGGTGGAGGCTGCCCCTGGTGGCTGGGGGTGCAAGGGGACATGCGTTGGTGGGCAGTAGTGCTAGTTGATATGTGGGTTGGCTGGTGGGCATTGCCAAGGTGGATGGGGTGCCTGCAGGACATGTGCTGGGTAGGCCCCTGTGGTGTGAGCCACCTGCAGGGGCCGTGGAGGGTGTAGAGGGTACACCTGGGAGGACCCACACGTGCAATTCACGTGTGCTGCTCCCCGCGCACCCCTGTAATACACATACCCTGATAATATCGCGTGTGTAACTTCCCGCGCACCCCCGAAATACACGTCCCCGCTCAATCGCATATTTGACTTCCCGCGCACCCCGAAATACACTTACCCCGCTCAATCGCGTGTGGAACTTCCCGCGCACCCCTGAAATCCACGTACCCGGCCAAATCGCGTGTGGAACTTCCCGCGCACCCCTGAAATCCACGTACCCGGCCAAATCGCGTGTGGAACTTCCCGCACACCCCCGAAATACACGTACCCCGCTCATTCGCGTGTGTAACTTCCCGCGCACCCCCGGAATACACGTACCTCGCTCAATCGCATATTTGACTTCCCGCGCACCCCCGAAATACACGTACCCCGCTCAATCGCGTGTGTAACTTCCCGCGCACCCCCGGAATACACGTACCTCGCTCAATCGCGTGTGTAACTTCCCGCGCACTCCCGGAATACACGTACCCTGCTCAATCGCGTGTGGAAGTTCCCGCGCACCCCTGAAATCCACGTACCCGGCCAAATCGCGTGTGGAACTTCCCGCGCACCCCTGAAATCCACGTACCCGGCCAAATTGCGTGTGTAACTTCCCACGCACCCCCGAAATACACGTACCCCGCTCAATCGCATATTTGACTTCCCGCGCACCCCCGAAATGCACGTACCCCGCTCAATCGCGTGTGTAACTTCCCGCGCACCCCCGGAATACATGTACCTCGCTCAATCGCGTGTGTAACTTCCCACGCACCCCCGGAATACACGTACCCCGCTCAATCGCGTGTGTAACTTCCCGCGCACCCCCGGAATACACGTACCCCGCTCGATCGCGTATTTAACTTCCCGCGGCGCCACTTTTTTGATGCGCTGGGACTCTACCGCCTGCCTTCGTGTGGCGGCCGTGTTTCAGCTTGTGCGTGGCTTTGGCTGTGCGTGGCTTTGCCCTATTCCATTCCATGAATACGTGTGGTTCGAGTGCGTGTGTGCGTTCCCTCTGCTTCCGTGCAATACATCCCCAGTTACGCCCTTATTTTCGCGTGTTGTTCCCCATTCGGCGCGTTACGCCCCATGTCCCGCCCACTTTCTGGTGTGTGCGCTGAGGTTGTGCGCTTTCACTGTGCGCGTCGCGCACGCCTTTCGCGATGTTGCAGTGACTTGTGCGCAATGCACGGGTTTGGCGCACATCCCGCGGTGAACACGCGCAGGGACTTCCATGAATCGCACGCGTGCGTGTGCGCCTGTTTTTTTCCGCTTGCGCATGCTTGCGCATGCTTGCGCCTAGATTTTCGGCGCACGTTTGTTCCATGAATCGGCCCCTTAATGTCACAATTATGATAAATGTATGGAAATTCACAGTTAATACATTTGTTTTCAATTAACACCTTTTTTCAATTTTTAGTTGACATTTGAAAATGTTATTGGATCATTCTGTTCATGAAAATGTTAGTCTTTGTGCTGAACAACCTTTTGGTCTACAATCAGTATTCATAATAAATGCATCATTTATGTATCTGAATTTAAACCATTGTAGCAAGAGTCAAGTGTACAGATCCAGAAAGCTTCCCTGGATCTTAATATTTTGTCCTGGTTGCCTCCTCTTGGGGGCTTCCTGATTCTTTCTATTCCATAGAATTTCATAATTGTTTTTGATATTTGGTTATGTTCTGTAGCATGATGAAAACATAGGGGATATCTTTGACAATTCTCTTTTTTTCAGTTGTACTAGGTTATTAAAGAGTGATCTTAATGATTTGGCATTCGTAAACTTTGTTTCTCGAGTAAGTAAGTAAAGCTCTGAAAGAAGCTGTTCAGCCTCTTGTTCCCTTTGATCATATATGGATGCCATTTTCTAATACAACTGTGAAAAATTATTTCGAAGAAAACTAGTTTGTTGCAGTAAGGATTCTTGAATACAGTCGCTTCAGCCTTAGTTGTTTTGGACTACCTTAGTATAAAATTGAAAATCAGCCTTAACACAACTTTCTGGCAAGCCTTGATTTATAGTATATATGAAGTGATTCCTTTTGTGAACTTATGAAAGAGGTGCTGCACTACGGCTCCTTGTTTCTGTGGTTGATCATAAAGCTGACACCAAGAACCTAACAAATGTTATTTCTATACTTGTGAAATCTGTGTGTGTCCTAAATTAATAATGACATTTCAAAATGTACAAATCATATTTGACATTATTAAAACTAGAAATTGTTATTTAAACTTTGATCTGCACCGATAGTTGTGTGCGGTTGGAATCGTTTTTTTAATGAAATGAATTTTCATTTAAAAATGTAATAATTATCTCTACATTGCCATTAGAATACTTCTTATTTAATTTGGTGTGCATCCTTTTTTTTTGGCCACCTTCACACTTAACAAGCTAATGACAATTTTGTATAAACTACTATAAAAAAAAAAAAACATCCATGGTATAATGACATAATGCATTGTATGACTTTTCGGAAGACTTCCATACTGCAAATAGAAGATTTTTAAACGTTGAACAAACTAACAGTTAAAGTAAGCTATTTTCATTTTTTTATTGAATTCGAATTCTTTTTTAAAACGTTGTGTGTATCTTTATTTTGGCCACCTACACACATGACAAGTAAGATACAATGTATCTAAACACCTCCCCTAAAACTTTTATTAGTAGTAAGATGTCATTTATTTGACAAACATTGTACTTTATTATTTTTGTATCTTCATCCTACTGTTTCTTGTTTCATATGTAAACAGGCATGGCCGTCTACACTCCCTAAGACTCAAAATAATGTACATGGAACCATTTCTGTAAGCTAGTACTTATAGGGAACACTTGTACATATTAAAATATACACTGTTGTGCACATTAAAACTGAAGTAGACGATTGCAGAATGTGGTGTTCTCTTCTAATTTATGTGATTTTCAGAATATTACCTCTACTTTTATTTCATACTGATTTTAAAATACATCCCAATAACAATCCATCTTCTACTTTTCATAAAACACTTATTACCCTATTCTTCCCTTTCAAACTTTTATTTTGCATGTTTACATTCAGAAAGAATATAAAATAAATTATTTGGCAATCTAGCATGGTGTGTGACTACAGAGTCATTACTAACAAGCCAATCTACTTCTGTACGCATCCATATTGCGAAATGTCCACCGTGAATGGATGGCCCTCATGAAAAATAATTTCACATGTCTTAAAAGTTTTCTTACTAATAGAAACTTGACGATGTACAAAATGCATTACTAATGGGTTCATTTTCCAACCATCTATACTGTAACTTTGAAACATAATTAATACATACTTATTAAAAACTAGATTTTGCAGTGTAGATAGTAAATTACAACCACAGTCACTGCATTGCATATGAAGGAATGTGCTTTAGTTAGAAGATCAGAAATATTTACACTTCTTCAAAGATTTGTAAAAACTTCACAGTGGTACATTTTCCTATGTCTAGCTATATTCCTGTGTTTTAAATTGATAGCACAATTGTTATATTTTCTTCTAAAAATCTTTTTTTTTGCTAACTACTAATAAATTTGATACATTTTTTCTTGTATTACTTTCACTAAAAACATTCTGGGTTCCATTAATTTGTTCAGTTGGCACATCTAATTGAAATTACAGATTTTCAAAAGTATTATTGATAATAGGTATTGTTGTATTATCTACGTCGTTTTTATTTACAGATTTAAGAATACTACTTTTACAAATATAATGTAAAAGTGTACTAACCGGCACACAAGTCTTCATTCTAGCATGTTGTTTTTGGTTGCTTGATGGAATCTTAGAAAAAAGCTGTAAACAAAAATATTCGGGATGATGAAGGTCAGTGACTGTTTTTTATATTTTAAATATATAATATGAATAGTTGTTTATATAAAATGTATTCTGTATATTTAGGTTTGTAATTTAGTACAGTGTATAGGTATTACTTAGAAAGTAGGGTTTTTCATGTTGTATTTCAATGTTTTCTGAACAGTGTTCAAGCAGTAGTACATGTTATACAAATATCCTTGCTTCTTTTTCTATAGGTATGACCTGGCAAATCCCATAGTTGGTGCATATCTTTCACTTCATATGTGCATCCCTTATCATGAATTCTTAGGCTGTGAAACAAATGGTCACTTTGATCTGTACAATTAGCTCAGGTTTCATTCAGGCTTAGCATCTTGAAAATGTCCTGTGCCAACCACAAATGCATCCACAAACTGAGAAACTCAGTTGCCACCCATTGAAACTCTACTTTGCTCATCTTATTTACGATACATGCAATCCTTCACACACTTTCTCCAATCATATGAGGCTAATCTACCAGAGGTATGTCAGCCAATTGGGTGAAAGGCATTCCTTCACCAGAAATTGGAAGGAAGGGCACAAAGTCTTCTCCTTCTCGATTTATTGATCACTTTTTATTGAAGGTGCAAAGTAGACATCTTAGTCATGAGCACAGTAAACATGGCATATATTAGCATAACTTGTTTATTTACACTTGATTATTTGCATACATAGAGGTGTTGCAAGATAATCTGTTACACATTTTTGGTTTGATGTAGCAACCTGCCATTCATGAATCTCTGGTGTGTCCTCAATTCATGAAGGTGATGAGGCAGGAGAGCTGGAAGGTAATGCACTGCCACTCAGTTGCTCCACCTAGCTCCAGATTTCACGCCTTGCAAGCCTATACTTAAGGACTGTAGGGCAGCTCCAGGGAGACAGCATTGAGTAGGCTAATGGTCACATGACTGGGCCCTACCACTCACTTGCTACTCACACCTATTTAATCAATCCTCCTTAGGCGTCCTCATCAAAGGACGTGCAAAGACAAGGGCCTCACCTGTTTATACCTGTTCAGGCCTGATAGGGCCAACAGCCTAACCCACTATCCTGCATTTCAACTACAAACTGCTTCTACTGCTATGCAACAAAATACATCCTTGTGTGTGTCCTCCTCCCACTGCCCATCCCCACTCTCACTAGGGTTTGAATGGCCAAGTACCCTGGGCAGCCCCAGAAATCTACCCTACAGAACCACATCAATATTGCCCTTGCCCCATCCCAGTGAACATTTCAGGGATACTGTAGCCATAACTTTAGAGTACAACTCCAAAAACAATTCTCAAGAGAAGAAATGTTCACTGGAAACTTACCAGTTGAAATTAACTTTCCCTGTACGATGGCAGCATCCATGAATTACTACAAATAAGGAAAATAAAATTTGCCAACATCATAACCAAGTCAGCATTTATCAGCTCAAGTGTTACACGGCAGAAATGGGAAGGAGGGGCGAAGAATACCGATATCTGTCCTTTCCATTCCCGATGCAAAAACTTACATTCATTTGGATATGAAGACTGTCCTGAAGAAAGTGGGTAAAAAACTTGTAAACCACTGAAACGGCTAGAACTGTCAGAGACTACACAGTTTGGCTTCTCCACTGATTGGGCAACTCCTGTTTTTCCAAGGTACGTTTTTCAGTGTGAGATAGCTCCTGTTTGGTTTTCTTCAACACCTCGATGACAGAAACGTCATAGTGAACAATTTGGATGTTCTAATTATTTTAATACCTCTGATTGAATTGTCAACTTATGTTATATCTTTTAGAGCAATAGTGCACATTAGATTGGGTCTACAGGTCATTAGAATATGAATTGTTACTGTGAATAGACTGACTTAGTGTGTGTTTTAATACTGCCCGTTATGTCACACACTGTGCTTTCCATGCAGTGTGTTGGGTGTTCTTTTAGGCAGGAAGTTGTCCCAGAATCCAAATCTTGCCACCTGCTGCATTTTAGGATTGTGGTCTTTTTCCATTCCATCAGTTAAGCGGTACATCAGTGCATCCTAGTATTAGAGGGAATCTAGGTAGTTGTAGTTAGAACTTCATCCTATCCTTCTGTCTTCCTGTTTATGCAAATTGCAAGCTGGGGCACATCCTGTTATGTTCCATATTGGTTCTCTCATCAGGATACATTTTGGAATAGTGTGACAGTTGTTGCATTGTCGATGAAGTCCTTGGGTACTGTCTCTTTTTGTGTTAAACTAATCAAGATTAATTCAACCTTTACCGATCCAGACCACAAAGAGATTCAGAGACGTGAACAGTTTTCAGTGCTTAGAGGACCAGGTTAAAATGTTGTCTGAGCAAATTGGGAAATTATGTGCAGTTCAAAAGCAACAATCAAGTGATGGTGCAGAAGGTCAGACCAGTGATCCTGCATGAGGCCGATGCCTGTCTTTGCCTGCCTTGCCACCTGTGAAGGGCAGGAGCCCTCACCACCACCCACCGCCGACAACCGCAATGTGGCCGTGGCCCACAAGTGACCGCCAGATGATCCAACGTTGCCCCAGAGGCCCAAAATAAATAGGTCTCAGCTGTATTGCACTGACACCTTCATTACCTTCAGGAAGTGCAATTCGGCATTGTTAATTTAACTGCTGCCCCCTATCTCCATGCCGAGCAACCACGAGAGTCGGGGGCCCTAAAATGGCCGCTCTCCGTGGTTATTGACATGGTTGCCTAGCAACCTGAAACGAACGAACAAGAGCAGTCCGCTCCCATTGGGCCCGTGTGCCTACTAATCAAATAGGCTGCCACCGGATGGCGTCAGCTGGCCTTCGAGGCTACGGCCTGAGTGATCAAGGATGACGCCTGTCTTTGCCTGTCCTTGCCGTACTGGCCTAAGACCAGCAACTTTGGCCGTGTTATGCCTACCCATCTCCAGTTTCTGATTCACCTGCATTCCTGCCGCGGCAGCGACCCAGCACAAAGTCGTGCAGGAGCCACCCCCAGCGCCGCAAATGCAGTAATGCCCAGCCAACCTTCAATGAGACGGTAGGGTCAACGCAATGCCTTCTCGTCCTCAGCTGTTCTGCATTGACTAGCAACTGCAGCAATGACGAGTCCACAGGCCGCTACTTGCAACCAGAAGCCTCCCGTGATGACATCACGCCATTACTAAAGCCCACGCCCGCTCATATCCGATTAGGACTACCAGGACCAGGGCTCTGGTCTCTGCCTATCGTGGCACACCAAGATATAATATATGGACATGCCACAACTCAGCAAACAAAGATCCACAACACCATAGGTGTAACCTAATTGTGAGTACTCCCCGTTGAACCCGTACTACCACCTGCCCTCCACCTAACTATGTGCCTCACTAAGTACCCATATTATCTGATCCAAGCTACTAGCTAACTCCCAACTAACTACTAGCTAACTACTAGATAACTCCACTCTGCATTTAGCCTTCATTTGCATTGCCATCTGATAGTTGCTTTTGCATTTAGCCTCCATGTGCATTGGCACTTGATAGCTGTATTCTGCATTTAGCCTCCATTTGCTTTGCCATTTGATAGTTGCATTTTAACTTGCCTCCACCTGCTTTGCCACTTGATAGCTGTACTCTGCATTTAGCCTCCATTTGCATTGCCATTTGATAGCTTTACTCTGCATTTAGCCTCTATTTGCATTGCCATTTGATAGCTATACTCTGCATTTAGCCTCCATTTGCATTGCCAATTGATAGCTGTACTTTGCATTCAGCCTCCATTTGCATTGTCATTTGATAGTTGCATTTTGTATTTTGCTTCCACCCGCTTTGCCACTTGATAGCTACATTTTGCATTTTGCCTCCATTTGTATTGCCATTGGACAGGCACTATTAGTTCCCATTTCCATTGCCACTTGATAGGTGCACTCTGCATTTAGCCTCCACTTGCAGTGCCAATTGGCAGCTGCATTCAGGATCTCTTACCTATACTGCGAGCAGTACTACTATACTGCTAGAAACTATAAGCACTATTTTATATTTGTGAACACCTAGACATAACTGTGGCCCCCTTACCAGACATAGATAATCATCTTTAGGATAGGATGACCCCTACCCTCCTCTATTTAACCACTTGCTGGTCCATATTGACAATAACAAATCACCTACTGTATCAATGAACCCTGAGGAGCGCCTACTGACCCTCACCCTAGGGACTGACCCTCAGCCTATAAGGTTACCCATCCCTTACCACGCCATAACAAACATCCCATGCAACACCCTAAGCAGAAATGCCAAACTACGTTGAAGACTACCTAAAATCTACGAACCGCCAGCCAGACTAGTCAGAGTACTCAGCAATAGAAGAAACTCCCAACTCAATGCCATTAAATTAATCACCTCCCCCACCAAAAGTGACTGCCACCTGAGCAGTCCTGCTAACACTCACTGTAAATTAAGTAACAGGTTAACTAACCAAAAAAATCCGTCCACCCCTGTGTCACCTAAACCATACACACCTCTGAAGGAGGCCCTTATTAATGCTAGGTCATTAATAGCACACGCTACCGAAATTGCAGATCCAAATAGGTGATTATGACTTCCTTGCCATAACGGAAATCTGGCTCCACTAAGCAGCAGAATCTGCCCTAATGCTTGCCGCGCCCCCAAATTACAACATTCTCAGAGAAGACAGAACCAATTCTCGAGGAGGTGGCCTTGCCATTATAGTTAAAAATAATCTCACCTTAAAAATAGAAACACCATCAAATACCAAATCTTGCGAATCCTTAACTGTCAAACTCCTAACCTCATCCTCTCAATCCATTAATATACACCTCATCTACAGGCCACCAGGTCCCATCAGAACCTTTGAGGAGGACATCTCTATGATCCTCTCAAACAACTTAAAAACCTCATCCCAAGCCATCCTTCTGGGTGACCTGAAGTTAGGCCTCAATGACCACAAAGACCTACAAGCAACCAATATTGCCAATGTCATTACAGGATTAGGATTTACCCAAAGAATATCAAAACCTACCCACAATAAAGGTCGAACACTCGACTGGGTAGCCAACCACAACTGTAATGTAACCATTACTGATGTCAGCCCACAAATCTGGACAGACCACGAGCTAATAACCTTCCAGATAAATGAAAATACTACCCAACCTAAGGAAAATATACTGGCTCCACCCCTACCAACTATAAATAAAAAAACATAACCAGGGACAAACTGCTACCACTTATCCTCCCAGCTCCAAACGCCTTACCTGAATCACTAAACCCCTCAGATCTAGTGAATGAATTTAACTCAACCATGGCCATAGCCTTGGACACTATCGCCCCTTTGAAAATGAGAAAAAGTAAGCCTATAGCACATTTAAACACCTGGTACACCCCTTACCTCAAATCCCTAAGGATTGAAAAACGCAAATGTGAATCTGCCTGGCGATTAACTCCATCCGAGACTAACAAAGCAACTCTCATCAATGCCTCTAAGACTTACAAAAATGAAATAAGGCAATCTAAAAAAGAACATTTTAGCAACAGAATACTGCAGGCTAAATCCGGAACCAAAGAGCTATTCACTATACTAAAGGAACTAGAAAACCCTATCCCGGCCCCGGACAACTGGACAAAAATAAAATGTGGTGTTCCAACATCGAAAAAGCGTTAAACAATAGAATAGCCACACTTCAGACTAAAATTGAGAAAAAGAAACAAAATATCCCACCCTCAACCAAAGAGATGAACTACCCTCTACTGCCAGACCAGAACAAAAATTCAACTTCAACAAAGTGACTATCTTAGAGATCGAAAAGAAAATACTCTCGCTCAAACCTTCTAACTGTCGAGGTGACATGTGCCCAGCCCAACTGATAAAAGATGCGGCCAGAGACCTATCCCCATTTTTTTCTAAACTCATTGATGCCTCTTTTGCTTCAGGCATGATACTAAACAACCATAAACAATCCTGGGTCCTACCCCTCCATAAAAAGCAAACTCTGGACCCATCCATCCCGACTAACTGTAGACCAATTACAACGGTACCATTTCTGTTAAAACCCGGTTGAAGAGCTGAGAGACCATGGAAAAACAGCCTTACTCCTCCTACTAGATCTCTCAGCGGCCTTTGATTTGGTTGATCATGGTGTACCCACCTGGAATCTGCAGCCCACTTCTCCACACACGCCATTGTGTGGATCAAGTCATTCTTAAGTGGTAGAACCATGAGGGTTTTCTCTACCTCTGCAGCGGCTGACCCTGTACCCAGGGCTCTTGCGTCTCTTCCACTATGTACAACAGCCCCTGTTCGATGATCTAGACCTTCTGGGTGTCACCTACACTTTCTTTAGTCTGTCTAAACAGTCGACCAGCTTTAACCGCAATTGCGAAGCCGTCAGAGTACTTTTTGGGCATTGTCCCTTCAGCTTAAATTTCAGGCTCTATCCCTATTAAGTAGTAAACAAAAAGGTTACCACCCACAGATCTAATTCATAGCACTGCCCTTATGTTGGGCTGTCTAAATAATGTGTGTTCTACGCCAGGGGGAGGAGCCCCCCATCTAGTTGGACAGGACAATAGGGCACTCAAGGTGCTTGACCTTTGGGCGTTTCGGCTAGTTGTTAGAACGCCTTCATCTGGACCTCCGGTATGGAAATATCTGCAAAATAGGGGGAAGGAAGGAAAGAGATGGATGAATTCTCTAAGATGTCCCTAAACCTGTTAAAACCAAAAGAATGCTTACAAAGTACGGCTATGCTGCCTAGAATGTGATATTAATCAAAGATATTTGTACTGCAGTAATAACAATAACAGCCATGGTCTGAAATGTAAAATAGTGGAACTGCAAGAAGGCTAACCTGTGGGAAAACAGCCGCTAGGCGTGGCTGGCATAGGGGCAGAATCCTGTAGTCGCAGTGTTCGATTTTACACACGCAGGATTAATGCTGCTTGCATCATGTAGATTCAGCTTCATACACGCACAATTTGGAGAGTGGCGAAATAAGTTGCCTCACAGTGTATGTATCTAAAGAAGAAAAAATACAAGAAAGAAAAGCCTGGTTGAAAAATAAGGTAAACGCTCTGGTACAATACGTGGCTAAAGTAATTTATTCATAAGAAGAGGTAAGCTCTTGGGTAATTGTACCAGAAAGAAACGTGACACAAATAGTGCGTCGTGGGGACGGATTGGTGCAAGCAAACTGTGGTGAGCTTGTATCCTGTAGCAGTCCGAGTAGTTCAAACCAGCGTAGGGCTGCACAGAAAAAGATACAGTATATTGCAGCAACATCAACTTGGAATTGTTCTGCCACACAGTGAATAACAGTCTATAGAATTGGCCATCTCACGGGAGGCTCGCAAAGATCTACAATGCTTACCTGAAGTTTAAGTTCTGCCTAGGTGCTCGAATCGATCTAGCGCATGTTCAAAGCGTCAGACCTCCAGTCTCTCCGGCGGCCGTGGGAGAGCTGTGTCGATGCGTGATTGAATGCACATGCGCGGAGACTAGTAAAAATAGCCCAGCGCATGCGTTTAATCCATGATTACTATGCGTTGTCATATCAACGCTGAAACGTTCGCAGCCAAGGAAAGGCGAGGCCGAGGTTGCGTGGATCGAAGCACATGGAGTCTCGGCTACTCACTGAATCATAATGGTGTAAAACCAAGCGTCCTGGAAGCCCGATGGAGGCACAAAAGCTTTGTATAAAAAACAACAAAGTTAGTGGACCTCTTCAGTGGCAAATTGGAGATAAATTGGTATGCCTGTAAATATTGAGCTGTGCGTGGCTGCATCTTTTGTTTGCCCAATAGTTCTAATATTGTAAGAGTACGAATTGTTTTGCATTTGTCTGGTTGTGAGAAAAGTGAGGGTCGCCCATATATCACATGGCAGTCAGAGGACTGGGCTGTCTCTGTTAAAACCGGCAACTTACTGTGTTGATCAGCAGAACATAAATCAATAGCTACCTACTTCATGGTGTATAACAGTGACCAATGAAGACAGAGGTAGATATAAATTCTCTGTAAATTCCGGGAGCATAGTGATGCAAAGGACTGCTTTACACATAAAGAGGGGGATGCATCCAAAATTACAGTGTGATAACCCCTCACCCCCATGTAGCTTTGGCCTCATTGAGACCGTGGGTTATTGTTTGGAGCTTGAAAATCCACCAAGCTTCCTTGTGCTTGAGAGCATTGCTGATATTAGTGTTACTTTTCAATTTGCCAATTACCCACCAGGTAAAGTCATCGGGGCCATGGTGGAATTCAAGGAAGTGAGCAACCATAGGGGCATTGTGGGTCTTACACCGAATGCGTGAGCAGTGTTCGCTTATTCTTTTGTTGACCGGTCTTTGGGTCTGTCTGACGTATCTCAAACCACAAAGACATTCAATAAGGTAAATTGCATTGTTGGTCTTGCAGTTAGAAAAATGTTTAAGTACCCAGTCCTTATTGCCAATCTTAAATGTTTTGATCTTCTTAGTTAGTTTGCATGCTACACATTGGCCACATGGGTGGTGGCCAGAGAGGTTCCTCAAGTTCCAGAGTGTCGTACGAGTGGTTTTCTTAATACGGGCATGGGTGAGATGTTCCTTAAGATTTCTGGAACGTCTAAGTGCCATTCTTGGTGGTGCTTCGTCAGGCAAATTCAACTGTGTTAGTGGCCAGAATTTTCTAATTATCTGTTGAACCTTAGTGGTATTTTGTCCAAAAGTGGTGACGCATGTTATTCTGTCTCTGTCCATGGTCCTTCTTTTCGGGGTAAGGAGGTCATCTCGTGGGGTGTACAATGCTCTTTTGTTAGTATTCCTTATCAATTTCTTGGGGTAACCCCTAGCTCACAATCTCTCTTCTAGCTCTGCTGCGTGTTCCTTGTATTGACCAGTTTCCATACAGTTCCGTCGTATCCTTAGAAACTGCCAGTAGGGTAGATTGTTCCGCAAATTTCTGTGATGATTACTACTATGATGCAGTAGAGTATTACGATCAGTCTCCTTTCTGAATAGATTGCAGGAAAGTATATCTTCATTCACTTCTATCCTAAGATCGAGGAAGTTGATGTTTTCTCTGCTACAATTCATAGTGAATTGAATCTCCATGGTTTGCTGATTCAACCATCTATGGAAGTCATTGAGCATAGTTATCTCCCCATGCCAGATAAAGATGATATCATCTATATACTTGAACCAATCGGAGATGTGGCTCAAGTAAGGGGCCTGGTGTGCGAACACATATTTTTCTTCGAAGTCGGCCATAAAGATAACCGCAAGGCTCGGGGCAAAGGCAGCGCCCATGGCCGTCCCGTTAGTCTGTATGAAGAAGTCTTCATTGAATGTGAAATAGTTCTTGGTGAGAGCCAGTTCCAAGAGTTCAGTGTTAAAATTCACTGGAACCTGTTTGTCTGTCAAGTGGTGAGTAAAGTAGCTCCTTCTGCACTCTATTGCTGCTTCCTGTGGGATACTTGAGTAGAGAGCAGCAATATCCATAGTCACCAATACGTCTGTGATGATGTTGAACGGGAGGTTCTCGAATTTGTTAATGGTGGACATTGTATCCCTGAGATATGTTCTTGTTTGTTTGTTTGTTTGTTTAGTATTTATTATGCGCACCGGACTCTGGAGTATAAGGGCGCAAAAGGTAAGAAGATGTACAGCTTGGAGCACAGTTACAGGTTACAGGTCATCGGTTACAGGCATCTAATACATGAGACAGGTAACAGGCAAGTGGGAGCAAGTTCATGCATTCATTTAACATTTGTTGTCGTCAACCAGTTGATCACATTTTGCCTGAATTTGGTAAAAGATTGTTCTAGCCTCACAGTGGTGGGTAGTTCATTCCACAGTTGAGCAGCTTTGACTGGGAAGCTGGTTCCACCTATGGTGGCAAGTTTAAATTGGGGTACTTGGAGATGATTGATGTTGGCTAGTCTTGTTTGGCTTGTGGCGTGAGTTCTGGTGAATCTGTCCTTTAAGTATTGTGGGGCTTTATTTTAAAGTGATTTGTGTGTGAGTGATGCAGTTTTGAGTCTGATTCTAGGTGGAAAGCCATTTATATTTCCTTCTTGTTTCTGAGATGTGTTCTCTCTTGGGAATGTTCAACACAGCTCGGAGAGCATTGTTTTGCTGTATCTGAATTTTGTTAATGGTAGATTTAGTGGCTCCTATGTACAATGCATTACAGTAGTCTAGTTTGGAGATGATTAGGGCTCTGGCTAGTGTTAGCCAACTGTGCTGAGATAAGAATTGTTTTCCTGCTCTAATTAGTTTACATATGTAAGCTGTTGATGAGGATAGGGAATTTACCTGTTTGGAGAATGATACGGTATAGTCAAGGTATATACCTAGCGTTTTTACTTCTTTGGCTACTTGTATACAGTTCTCATCGATGATAAAGGAGGAGTAGTTTGTACTTAGTTTATTAATGAGGGAAGCGGTACCTAGGATACGAAGCTCCGTTTTATCATCGTTCAGGCATAATCCATGGGTTGCCATCCATGCCTGAACGATGCTGTAAATTTTGTTCACCAGTGCTAAATCCTTTTCGTAGTCCCCTGTGAGTGGGAGGAGGATCTGGGTATCGTCAGTGTAGTTGGTATACGTGATACCCAGATGGTCCAAGTCATCAAACAGGGGCTTAGTGAAAATGTTATACAGCACTGGTGAAACGCAGGATCCCTGTGGCATGCCGGAGGTGATGGGAATGGGGTCTGCTCCTGCTATAGAAGAGAAGACCCTCATGCTACAGTCAATAAGGAACGATTGGATCCACACTATGGCCTCAGGGGAGAAGTGTGCTGCTGTATCTAGGTGGTTGCACAGGACTTTATGATCCACTAAGTCGAATGCGGCAGATAAGTCTAATAGCAGGAGAAGTGCTGGTTTTCCAGAATCTCGTACTTTTTCTATTTGTGCTTTTAGGTCAATCAATGCAGTTTCTGTGCCGTGCAGTGGGTGGAAACCGGATTGACGGGAGCCTAGTAGTTGGTTTTGTTCCAGGAAGTTCTGGATTTGGATGTATGCCATCTTATCCAGAATCTTCAAGAGGAACGGTACGGTAGTAATCGGTCTATAATTCGTGGGTATGGCTGGGTCTTAAGTTACCTTTTTAAGGAGTGGGAGCACCCACGACTCTTTTAGGTTGCTTTGGATAGTGCCTGTGGTAAAGGAGGCATTAATCAGCTTTGTGATAAACGATGCTAGGTCTCGTGCAGCGTCTTTGATGAGTTGTTCTGGGCAAAGGTCTCCTTTGCAGTTGGACGGTTTTAGGCCAAGTATTACTTTCTCCACCTCTAATATGGAGACTTTGTAGAAGTGGAATTGGATGGTGGGTTTAGGGTTGGAGAGCGTCTTAGTAGAGGGTAATGTGGCAGAGACTAAGGTGTCTCGTTTTAGATCTATTTTCTTTTGGAGGTTTAGGACTTTGTTAGATAATGCATGCTGGATTTCAGAGCACCATTTTTTATCTTTGAGGCAGTTATCTTGAGGCGTTATGGGGTTTTCCAGTTCTCTAAGTATGGAGAACAATTCTTTTGTACTTGTGGTCTGGCTTAATGGGTTCAGAAATTAATCTATGAATTTACAGGTCGGTTCCAAAACTGAACCACACCCAGAGACAATCGGTCTCCCTCGGGGGTTTGTTAGATTCTTATGGATTTTAGGGAGGGCATAAAAGGCTGGAATTCTGCCCTCCGAGGTGTTGAGATATTTTTCCTCTTTATCTGTGATCCAACCTTGTTCAAGTGCAAATCTGGCAACCTCTTGAATAGTGTTTTTAATGACCACAGTGGGATCGTTTTTGATTCTTTTATAATTAGTTGTGTCATTGAGCAGTGTTGCCACCATTAGTTTGTATTGACAGACACTCTGGATGACAATTCCCCCTCCTTTATCGGCACTCTTTATAATGATTTCAGTATTGTTTTCAAAATCTTTGAGTGCCCTTCGTTCAGCATTGGTCAGATTGTGTCGTATTGGGATCATTCTGTAATTTACTCACTTCTTTCCAAATGCATTTCTCAAATGTAATTACCAAATCTGGTACATCATTTTCACTTGGGTTAAATGAAGATTTTGGATGCAGTCCAGTATCTTCTGGTTGGTCGTCATAGTCGGAATCATGAAAATGTATCTGAAGTTGTATCGTTCTGAAAAAGCCTTGCAATTCTTTATCCAGTACAAACCAATCAGTTGGATTGGTGGGGACATAGGATAGTCCTTTGGAAAGAACAGAAAGTTCTGTCCGGATAAGAATGGTGTCTGATAGATTAAACACTGGTATTTCTTCTACAGGGGTTGTAAGATCTACTGGCGATTGCGCCGTCGCCCTCTGTTGGGTCTCCAGGGTGGATACTGGAACATGGGCATTGGTGGGGGGCCCCAGTAAGGTCCTTGGGGCCCCCCTGGCCTAAAAAAGGTGGTGGTCTGGAGAATTAAGCCTCAGATGACGAGCCGTGGAAGGCTCGAAACACGTGTTAGGCTGTTGCTTGTACTAAACCTTGGACTTTAAAGGCTGTTCTTTCACACAAATCACTTGGACTCCCGATTTTTATTTTGCTATACTTGGTGCAGTGAAACCGGGACTTCTTTGTGTTGCAATTGTACTTACCTCAGTAGAATTATACTGGCAGTATATCCACACTACCCAGATACCTGCAGCCTTGACCCTCTTTGTCTAATTTATACTTACAAGCACTGTGGATCGTGACTTTTTCTGCCAATTTGTTCTTTCCGTGAGCCTATTGCTAGTTTACAAAATTGGAATGTAGCGCAGGAGAAATGTAACTCTCTCATCCGTTGTACTGCCATTCCCAGCAGCTTGGGATAATCATTTGTACTGGACATTTCTGGAGGGTGGTTGATTAAAAGGGAGGTTGTTCTGATGGAGAATGACATCACAGGGAAAGGCAGGCACTTTTACATTTAATGTAAGTAAAATGTATATCCGTGGGCAGTCTCAGGGAGAGGGCTTAAATAGCAGTGCACATGAATAGGGGAGGTGCCCTACCCTCTAGAATGTTAATCTTTACACTTATTTAATGCAGAACCATTCAAACCCTTACATAAAGCCAATGGGGCAATGACAACTTTGTCTCATGGGTCAGCGACCTAGAAATACACAATATCAACTGTAGTACTTCAACAGCTCTTTATTATTTAGCTGTTGTGTTTTTAGGAAGTTCAGCATATCATAAATCAATCCGTGGTGCCAGTTATGCTAGAACACTGTATGTAGGGAACATTACAATGACCATACAAACTGTTGAACACTTACAGCAGGAATGAGTAACACAGAAAATGACCACAGCATATTGTGGCCTACAACACTGTGAAAAGACAGTAAGCATACATTATGTGACTTATACTGCATAAGTGAATTAACGTTGACATCATGTGATGTAAAGACCAATTGGAAGACCTCAGTGGAGGTACTCCTATGCCCGGCAGTTGGTTGATTTCTGGATAGGTCGACATCTTGGACTAGGTGGCAGACTCAAGCGAGGCCCAAACAGTGGGCAGGGTAGCTGCAGACATTTTGGCTCGATGGAAGGGGAGCCTTCTTCTAGGGCCAATAATCAAGTCTCTCTGTATGAGGGATATTAAAGAATAAAGTGTGTTAAAAGGGCACATATGTGATAAAAGAAGGGTAAAAACAATTGTATACGATTGTATATGTAGCAAAATTTCTCATTCCAGTAACCATAAGACTAACCTTGCTGGGTACTCCAAAAGGGCTGGCTATTCTTAAGGGGCTAAGGAGCAGCAGTGAGGTGGGGTTGTGCGGTCCGGCTGGAGTCCGTGAACCGGGGTCCTCCAGGAGGTAGTGGGGCTCACTTAAAGTGCTGGTAAAGGGACCCTGTGGGTAAATATATCAAGGTATTAGTGGAAGTGTAGCCTGGTGGATGAAAAAGGGCAATACCAATTGGCTGAAGAGACACGTTACCTGTTGGGCGATGACTTGGGATTCCGTGAGGTGGATCCAGTGAATGGAGGCAAAACAGTCTCTGCGTCTGTGGGGAGGCGACATGAGTGGAGCTGCAAGGTCCTGGGCATTCCGGGGCAGTAATAACATGAGTCAAAAATACGCTACCTTATGGAGTGGAAGGGACGGGGAAGGCAAACGTCCTAGCCCTTGGAGGATGGAACCATCTAGGTGAGGTAGCTGTGCGGCCAAATTCTGATGCTCCAAATGAGGACATGTGAGGGTATAGAGGGGCATGTCAGCGGCCTGTACAAGAGCGCCAGCGTGTAAATCCAAGGGAATAGCGCAAAGGCATTACATATAGAGGAAGGTACTGGCTGGAGAGGCAAACGTCCTGGTCCGTAGCCTGTGCTGGCTCTGCCGGTTTAGTAGAAGGCGAGCTGTGTAAATGCAACAGTGCGCGCATGCACCTGGGGGAAAGTGTCACCAAGAGGTGCACGTGCGCATCCAGTGGCTGCACGTCTGAGAGGGAAGTGGTGGCGGGTAGGGCGTCCCTGCCAGGGGAGGGAAAAGTGGAGCCGGACACCTGCAAGGACTGTCTCGGAGGTGCGCAAATGCGTGGAACCTGTCGGTGGAAACGGGCCTGAAGAGAGGCGGTACAGTCACACATAATTCTGTAATGTGTGTGTGTGCATGAAATGTAATGCCGGCATGAAACAAAAACAGGTGCATGTACAGAACATTATATGCATACATTGAGCATGTGTCTCATAGAGTAAATGTGGGACACAATCATAGCTCCATACCAAATATCTAGTATAGCTCACAGCCAGGCAGTGTCCTGTCTATACAGATGAAATGTTCTTACTGAGTCATATAGGAGAGAGGTTAATGATTACAGGAGTGGAGACAAATGGCATGGAGACAATGTCACGGAAAATGATACAGCAGAGCCAGGTGGCACCAGTGGCTTATCAATGAAGAAGACAGAATGCATGTCCAAAATTAGTGCACAAGGATACCTAGTTAAGTTTGTTGTCTGATACAAATGCTGTGCCCCTAACGAGTTACATTGTCCTTACGTCTGTCATGATTCCTGCCCATCATGTCCCCAGCCCTCCAAAATGTCAAGCTGGAGCCAGGCCATGATCACCTACATGGCCCTCAAGGGCCTCTCCATCCCTCCAAAGACCCACTTGGAGCCAGACTTGGCGCTTGTGGCACCAAACTCACTCACTCCCATAGGATAACATTGGGGATTGGACTTTTATTGCATTGATGGAGACAGGATGGATGCCCCCACATATGTTGGTTCCCAGAACTGCATGTGCAGTCTAATCTTTTGGGTGTGGTTCAACCCAGAGACTATTTAAGCCAAGCCCAGGCTGAGAAACATGCTTTGTGTTTTCTGCACCTGCAGCGTGACACTCACCGTGTTCGGATCAGTCTCCAGTAGACCTGCATCTTTCTTCTGCGCCCAGCTCCTGCAAAAACAAGAACACCGTTAGGAACAGCCTTACTGTCACAACTTTAACACAAATCGGAAAAAGGATACAGACTTATAAAGGATACAAGGTCAGCATCTACTTTCGGGAGCCCCTTCACTCTGAGATATCTTGGACTGTCACCAAGATGGTTCTGGAATATCTTGATCGCAATGTACACAAGACTTTCCCCCCAAGAGCGCAGCCTGTAGAGAGTACATTAAAACTAACAGGCCAGGGGCTTGAGTGAAAAGGCAGACACAGCGACAACAGAGCTAGGGAAACAAAGAGAAATGATAGTTCAGGATAGCAGTCAAAGAGCTACCAAAGTGCAGTGTTACCCCACCCGTAATCAACCCTCTCTTACCTGCTTAGCCAGAAAGGAAGTCCAGTGTACCTATGGAAGTTCAGCAGGGTGATGACCAGATGAGGAAGGAAGAAAGTCTCAGTTGAATGAAGTCTGTGCAATGATCCACCTAACCCGGACGGCACGAGTGAGCAACTAAATGTAGTCCAAAAAATCCCCAAGAATAACAGCAAAGCGTCCCCACGTGAGAAATAGCCAATCCAAGAAGTGACCATGATAAACAGGAGAGCGTCCGTTTAATCACTTCAGCATGTAGAGCGTTGTTTTCTTGTGATGCAGGCAGCTTTGTTGAGCAATTCAAAAATGTAATACATGGTAGTAAAGGAAGTCAGAAAACCCATGCAGGAAAAGTAGCCAGTGGAGGGAAAGAAACGTAAACAGAAGTCTAGTTTAGGTTTTCCTTAATAACCTGCCATGCGTTACACTGGAGGTTAGCAAGGTTCAAACGCCACAACAAATGGGAGCAGGAGGAACACAAATCCGTTTAGAATGCCAAAAGTTCGATTACCAAGGGGAACAGCCAAGGGATCTGGAACCAGAAATCGTAGGGAAAAAACGTTGGGAGAGGTCCTTGGAGCACAGCCGGGTCTGTAATAACACAGGAATCAGGATAACAGGAATTCGAGCACTCGAACTGATTACTCAGTTTTAGGAGCACCCGTTACAGGGACAAGCCGTGCCAAGTACTGGCATCTGGTCCAAAACGCAAGGCACGTTGCGTGTGGATCACGGATCGCGAACAGATGGAATTCTGGACCTTGTAGTGCGGCGTGTCCCCCGGGCTGTAAACAGTCGCCAGGGCAGTTTCCACCTGGAAATAAACGCCCGCGAGCTGCCGGAAACTGAGATGCGGGGCATGACAGCACCCCCCGCAAAGGGCGACCACCCCTGCGGGCACGCAACCTTTCTAACCAAAAGCCCTCAGGAGTCAGGGTGCATGCAGATTCGAGGCCGGTTCCCAAGTCCTATCCTCGGGACCATAACCCTTCAATAAATCAGGTAGGAACGTACTCCGTGACGCAGACGGGTGTCCAGTATAGCATGCACTTCATATTCGTCTTCACCCTGTACAATGATCGGAGCAGGGGCAACAGAAAGCCGAGTGCCTGGCACAAAAGGACGGAGCAGGGACACGTGAAAAATAGGATGAATCCGCCAATGGGACGGAATGTCCAAACGGACAGTAACAGGATTGAGACAAGAAAGTACCTTGTATGGGCCTACATAGCGGGGCACAAGCTTCCGTTTACCCCGAATATTGAGATGCTTAGTTGCAAGCCAGGCACAGTCACCCGGTGCATAAAATGGGGCAGGTGAACGATGTTTATCTGCTTGAGCCTAGTCCGAGACTGCGCAGCCTGTAAATGAATTACAACCAAATCGCGTATAGCAACTAGTGTATCCCTTGTGGTTTTTGCAGCAGGGATTTGGTTCAAGGAAGGCAGTACAGGTGGAAGTATCCTTGGGTGTAATCCATACAAGGCATAAAACGGGGAACATCCTATTGAAGCATGTCGGGAGTTGTTATAAGCGAATTCTGCGGTTCCCAGAACGGACAACCAGTTGGTCTGATGTTGCAAGCACAGGCAACGAAGATATTGTTCCATGGTGCCATTGGTGCGTTTGGTTTGTCCGTCCGTTTGAGGATGATAGGATGATGAAAGCCATGCATCAATGCCCAAAGAATGGGTAAGGGCTTTCCAAAACCGCGAAGTAAACTGAGTACCCTGATCGGATATCATGATTGTAGGTAGGCCAAAATAATGCACCACATGATCAAAAAACAGAGTAGCCAATGATGGGGCGGTAGGTATACCCGAACATGGTATAAATCGTGCCATTATTGTGAAAACGTCCACCACCACAAGCACTGTTGACATCCCCCTAATCAAGGGCAGTTCCACCAAAAAGTCGAGCGTGACCGTATGCCAAGGATGTGGAGGTAGGGGCATGTTCATCAATAGACTGAAGGGTCTCCCTGGTTGCCTCTTACTGTCATGAGCACTGCTCCCGAGAAGCCAAGTCAAGCCCAGCATCCCCGGAAGCAGGCTCACGACCCTCGTCCCCGGCTCCAGCAAACCCCTATAGGGGCCCTTTGGACCATGTCCTGGCGCCTCTGGCGCCAGGCTCATAAGGAACCTCAGTCCCGCGCCGGCCACATAATTCTTGCAAAGGTGCTTGGGTGGACCTACCTGTAGCAGACCATGCTGCATACTCACCTTTGCAAATGCTGGCAGGATGAAGTCCCCAGCCTTCTGCTGGGAGGAACTATTCCCTGAACTGGGACTACTTTCTTACCTGGGTGGGGCTGGTGCCACTCCTTAGCTCTGGAACACAGGAACTCTTTTACCTGGGCGAGGCTGAGGAAGAAGACACCCAATCACTCCAACACTATTTAAACCACACCCGATTGGGAAAACGTGCTTCGCGTTATTCTGCATCTGCAGCAGGACGCTCACCGAGTCAGCTCCAGCATTCCAGAGACATCTCCAGCTTCAGCTCAGCAACCTGTGGAAGAAAGACACGAGAACTATACTTACCATCCAGGAATCCAGACACCGGCAGAACCTGCAAGCAAAATAAACATAAGGTTAGCAAGTTGCAACACGTTCTCAGCCGCGCTCGCTTACCTGATCCATCTGTGCTTTCACGGATTCTTTGCAGCCTCTCTTCAGCAGCCTAACGGCACCTGTAAAGACAAAGAACATTGTTAAGTAGGAATCGGGTGAAGGCGGCCGCATTTACTTTTCTTACCTGCTTTTGTGCGCGTATTACGATCTCTTCAACCGCAGCAGCCCGGCACCTGAAAACAAGAAAAGACATTATTTAAGTGCCATTAAAGACTGCAAGAAAGCCTAACACTTACGTGTTTCCCCACGTGCATCTGCGACTGGGAAAACGCCCGCAAGGTCCCGACACCTGCAAATAAGAAAAGAACATTGTTAGAGGTGCTATAATATGCTCACAGATCATTATACTCACGTACTTCGCACGTGCAAGGGCAACGGACGAACAACGCCCGCAATATCTGAAGACCTGAAAACAGAAAACAAGGGACATTATTGAGGTGTCATTGAAATTCCCATACCTCCGTACAACCGCACGTGTCGTGCTCTCAGTGACCACGCCCTCAGCATCCAGGCACCTGAAAAAGACAATGCAAAGACTTCATTAAAGGTGCCCATCTCTTCAAGACTATAAACTCTTTATACCTACTGGCATCCGCTCGTGCAGTAACGGCGGCATCACCTTTTGGCATCTCAGCACCCGTGCCACTTCTAAGGCCACAAAAGACTTTGAGGACCTCCAGTGATGTAACTGGAACCCATGCACCCCTGCATAAGTCGCAGGATGGAGAGCCCAGCATTTATACGCCTAAGGTGAGAGCTCACCAGGACATTGGACTTTCGGAGAGTTGGCGATTAGTGAGGAGGAAGTCCAGCCAAACGGTCATTAACCCTTTTTTTCTTCCGCCTGTAGAAACCTTACCCTGCAAGCCAGACGGTCAATAAGAGGAAGCCCAGTCCAGAGAGTCATCCGAGCTCTACGCTTCTCAATTGAAGAGACTATAACAGTTCAGCCGGGACCAGCGCCTCCGTGGGAATCAGGTGAGCGTTACACTTACATTGTACACACACCGCACACTTAGATACGTATCATGCGGTATCCTTCTTCATACCCGGCCACCAGCACCATCGATGTAGTAGGTCATAGGTTTTAAGCTAACCTGGGTGCACAGCTAACGGGGTATCATGTGCCCACTCCAAAGCCCACCGTCTGGTTTGGTTATCAGGTAGGTACAAAAGGCCATGAACATAAGGAAGACCCGTGACAATCTGGCCACCCAATGTGTCAAGAAAAGAGGTGTGGTCCTTGGCCCACTGCCGAACTCGATCAAGGAGTGAGGGTGAGACCGAACAAACACAAACAACAGAACCCGAAGGAAATATAGGGGTAACCAAATCCCGAGTGTCAAAAACGAGACCGACACGGGACAAGGCGTCCGTCTTTCCATGTAGAGGTCAAGGTCAAGGGCGGTATGTAACTGCGAAGTCAAATAACGTGAAGACTAAATGCCAACGTATTTGTCGAGCATTGGTACATTTTGCATGTGAAAGAGCCTGGAGATTCTGATGGTCGGTGTACACAGTTACTGGATGTCGAGCACCTAGCAGGTGGTGTCTCCACTCCTTAAAAGCTGCCCGAATTGCCAAGACTTCCCTCTCCATAACAGTGTAGTTGCGTTCAGCCGAGGACAGTTTTCGGGAGAAATAGGCCACCGGATGCAGTTGTTGTGTAGCGGGGCAGACCTGTGACAGAATGGCCCCCACCGCTACTATCTCAGAGAACGAGGCAATAAAGCGCCTATAAAAATTTGAAAAACCCAAAAAAGACTGGAGTGCCTTTACAGAGTCCGGGACCGGCCAGTCCATTACTGCTTTAACCTTAGAAGTACACATGAGCACCCCTTTCGCAGATATCTGAAACCCCAAGAATTCAACCGAAGATGTATGAAACACACATTTTTCCAATTTAGCATAAAGGGAGTGTGCACGCAAACGCTGCAGTACAGAGCGAACATGTTGGATATGTTGAGTGAGTGAATCCGAGAAGATCAGCATATCGTCTAAGTAGATCACCACATAGCAATCCAGCATGTCTCCAAAAATGTCGTTAACGAAGTGTTGAAATGTGGCTGGAGCATTACAAAGTCCGAATGGCATGACGCAGTATTCGTAAAGCCCAAACTTCATTTTGAAAGCGGTTTTCCATTCGTCCCCGCTTCGCATCCTCACCAAATTATATGCCCCTCTGAGGTCTAATTTGGTGAAAACGGTGGAGGAGGACATTTTGTCGAGCAGTTCCGATATGAGGGGCAACGGGTATTGGTTCTTAACTGTTATCTTGTTCAGGGCTCTATAATCCATGCAAGGGCGCAGATCTCCCTCCTTTTTTGGTACGAAAAATATGGGAGAGGCAGCAGGGGACCGGGAAGGTCGAGTGCGTCCCAGACGTAACGCCTTATCCACATACTCTTTTAGGTGTTTCTCTTCGTTCACGGTCAGAGAGTAAACACGACCGTGAGGAACCACCGCCCCAGGTACCAAATCAATGAGGCAATCATAACAACGATGCGGAGGGAGTTTTTCTGAAAGCCCTTTGTCGAATACGTCAGAAAAGTCCTTGAAGACTGCTGGTAGTTCGGGGTTTGAATCCCTCAGCGTGGCATTAATAGAGGAGACATTAGTCACCAAAGCCAAACAAGGGGACGAAGACGTCACATCTGGGTTTTGAAAGCAATGTTGGGTACAGAACCCAGAAGAAAAATGTACTGTCTGTTTGACCCAGTCAATTATAGGGTTATGAGTGCAGAGCCAGGAAAGATCAAGAATGATCCCGAACTGGGGAGCAGAAATAAGATCGAACGCTATTTGTTCAGTGTGGCCTTCTGAGGTAAACATGTGAAACGGAACTGTCTGTTCCGTTATCCATCCGGACACCAGGCGAGAACCGTCTACGGCATGTACTTCCTCAGGCCTGATCTTGGGAACCACTGGTACACCATAGCAATGAGCTAATTGTATATCCATATAGTTTCCACTAGCCCCTGAATCAATCATAGCCGGATTGGTGAATGGCTCAACACCAGAGATAACAAAACACATGGCAAGATAGATGTGTGAGGAGGAGGGACATTGGTCCGAGCTGTCCATTTGATGACTCATCCTTAGGGGTCGGCTTAAGGACGAGTTTTGGCGTTTCCCGCTGTCTTAACAGGCCTCTTAGGACATACGCAAATGTTATGGCCAGATTGGCCACAATAGAGACATAGGTTATTAATCATACGCCGTTCTCGCTCGGCTTTGGTTAATGGCCCTCTGATCGCCCCTATTTGCATCGGTTCGGCTTCTCCTGAGGAAGCAGGCGAGGTAGTTTCTGGCTTGACTGAGAAGCGGAGGTCAGGAATACGCCGTTCGCCACGTTATTGGCCGCAGCCGAGCGTCGACCTGTAGGAACAAGTCCAACAGTTCCGGAAAGCCGGATGGTAGGGCCGGTAACACTGACAAAGCGTCCTTTAATTCATCCGAAAGCCCCTTATAGAAGACGGCTGCCTTTTTCTGTTCAGGCCAGGTGGTGTCCGCTGCCAATTGATTAAAACGAGCAAGGTATGACAGAAGATCTGATTTACCTTGACTGATCGCCAGGAATTCAAAATCCGAAGTTTGTGCCGTGTAACGCATGTCAAATACGCTATTCATAGACTGAATAAGGGCATCAAAATCGTACAGGGCTGGGTCATTGGCTTCGAGTAATGGTTTAGCCCAAGCCGCTGCTGTTCCTCCCAGATGTGAAAGAAGAAAAGCTGCTTTAGTAAAAGCGTCAGGAAACGCCAGCGGTCGGCAAAGAAAATGCAGACGGCATTGGTTTATAAAGGTCCGATAGGTTTTAGGGTCTCCGTAAAAGCGTTCCGGAGGGGCCAAAGGGAACAGTCCAGGAAGCAGAATGGGTGCCGAAGCAGGAGCTTGCGCCTGGGGTACAGGAGGGGCTGCTGCGGCAGCAGCATCACCAAACTCCTCATCGGGGGGTAACGGCTGCACAAAGCTCTGTAGCACGTCCATACGCTGATGGAGAGTCGCATGCGCGGATGCCATGTCGGTGCGCAAGGTCGCAAAGGCTTGCACCAAGGCAGCCATTGGATCAGATCCGGTTTCCAGAACCGACAGGCAAATTAAATAGGCTCCTAAATCTGTCACAACTTTAACACAAATCGGAAAAAGGATACAGACTTATAAAGGATACAAGGTGAGCATCTACTTTCGGGAGCCCCTTCACACTGGGATATCTTGGACTGTCACCAAGATGGTTCTGGAATATCTTGATCGCAATGTACACAAGACTTTCCTCCCAAGAGCGCAGCCTGTAGAGAGTACATTAAAACTAACAGGCCAGGGGCTTGAGTGAAAAGGCAGGCGCAGCGACAACAGAGCTAGGGAAACAAAGAGAAATGATATTTCAGGATAGCAGTCAAAGAGCTACCAAAGTGCAGTGTTAGCCCACCCGTAATCAACCCTCTCTTACCTGGTTAGCCAGAAAGGAAGTCCAGTGTACCTATGGAAGTTCAGCAGGGTGATGACCAGATGAGGAAGGAAGAAAGTCTCAGTTGAATGAAGTCTGTGCAATGATCCACCTAACCCGAACAGCACGAGGGCGCAACTAAATGTAGTCCAAAAAATCCCCAAGAATAACAGCAAAGCGTCCCCACGTGAGAAATAGCCAATCCAAGAAGTGACCACGATAAACAGGAGAGCGTCCGTTTAATCACTTCAGCATGTAGAGCGTTGTTTTCTTGTGATGCAGGCAGCTTTGTTGAGCAATCCAAAAATGTAATACGTGGTAGTAAAGGAAGTCAGAAAATCCATGCAGGAAAAGTAGCCAGTGGAGAGAAAGAAACGTAAACAGAAGTCTAGTTTAGGTTTTCCTTAATAACCTGCCATGCGTTACACTGGAGGTTAGCAAGGTCCAAACGCCACAACAAATGGGAGCAGGAGGAACACAAATCCGTTTAGAATGCCAAAAGTTTGATTACCAAGGAGAACAGCCAAGGGATCTGGAACCAGAAATCGTAGGGAAAAAACATTGGGAACGATCCTTGAAGCAAAGCCGGGTCTGTAATAACACAGGAATCAGGATAACAGGAATTCGAGCACTCGAACTGATTACTCAGTTTTAGGAGCACCCGTTACAGGGACAAGCCGTGCTAAGTACTGGCATCTGGTCCAAAACGCAAGGCACGTTGCGGGTGGATCACGTGATCGCGAACAGATGGAATTCTGGACATTGTAGTGCGGCGTGTCCTCCGGGCTGTAAACAGTCGCCAGGGCAGTTTCCACCTGGAAATAAACGTCCGCGAGCTTCCGGAAACTGAGATGCGGGGCATGACACTTACCTTGCAGCACTTCTGCCCATCATTCATCGCTCCTTCTGTTCTGCGGGCGTCTTCGGCGGTGTCATTCCCATCCCGGCACGCCGCTTCCTAAGGAAAAGGGAAAAAAACTGAAAAAAGGCATTAGTAAGCATTCAGCAAATCTTCGCTTATTTTTAAAGACTGTACGAGCTTCAAACGCTTACCTGAATCCCAGCCGCTCTGGGGAACTCTGTCTCCGGAACTTCTCATCCATCTGCAAGAGGGAAAAGACACTCCTGTTTAGCGTGGAAACATCTAGAGGTACCGCATACCGCGCTTACTCACCGCATTTCTTCTTCATAACCGGCATCCACGCTGAAAACGTCACGGCACCTAAAAGACACAGAAAAAGAACTCAGTTCAATACAAATACGAAAGGGTTGCATCGCGCATTGCGCTCTCACTCACCTTCAGCGCTACTCATCTCAGCAGCACGTCGCCATCCCGGACGCTGGCCATCATCTAAGGAAGGAAAGGAACGAAGTTAGAGAACTGTTCAAAAGACTCAATGTACTTACCTGTTGGACTCTTGCCAGTGAAGTAACTAGGCAGCAACGACCCTGCATCAATCAACGCGCCCCTGCACTGAAAGCAGGATGGAGAGCACACTTTCCAAGAAAACAAGGCCCAGTCTCCAGTCGAGTAGACTCCAGGGAAGGGTTCAAGGTCGTAAGAGGTCAGAACAGGCTGATTGACGTCCCCGTGGATACCAGGTGAGCATTACAATGGCAGACTGTGCAAATGCATGCAGTGGATGGGGTGCTAGCACAATCTGAAAAAGAAACCGGCCTAAGATGAAGGAAAGTCCTTAGGGCATGAAGTCCTGTGTGAGGGGAGCAAATAAGGGGTGAAGCCATCAGGTGATAACGGGACAGGGTTGGGCTTCATTAAGACCTTTGGTAGTGGATTGAAGCTTAAACATCCACCATGCTTCTTTAAAGTTGAGGGCATTCACGATGTTGGATGTTTCTTGCACTTTGTCAATCACCCACCAGGTAAATGAGTCTGGGCTATGTTGGAACTCAGTGAAGTGGGAAACCAGGGGAGCAGCATACTCAGCCATAAAAATGATGGCCGTGCTGGGTGCAAAAACAGCCCCCATAGCTGTACCACATGTTTGCACATAGAACGTATCATTATATGAGAAAAAGTTGTTAGTCAGGGCTAACTCAAGCAGCTCGACCATGAAATTGATGGGGACTCTGTTGGGACATGTGGAGTGTAAGGTAGCGTCTTATGCACTCCACTGCGCTGTCTTGGGGAATACTGGTGTATGAGCTCTTGATATCCAATGAGATCAATAAATCTTCAGTCTGGTTAAAAGGTTGATTCTCAAATTTGGAGATCGTGTCCATGGTGTCTCTGAGATATGTTGGGGTGCATTGACTCACTGGTTTGAGGAAGTGGTCTTTAAATTTCCCTATAGGTTCCAGGACAGAACCACACCCTGAGACTATAGCTCTCCCTGGTGGTGTAGTTCTGTTTTTATGTATTTTGGGGAGAGCAAAAAATGCTGGTGTCCTCTCTTCTGAAGAGTTCAAAAATGCCTCCTCCTTTTCAGTGATCCACGGTTGTTCCAATGCATATCTGGTGATCTTTTGAATTTTGGTTTTAATGTCAAGCGTAGGATCTTTTATCAGTTTTTTGTAGTTACCCTCAACATTCAGGAGGGCCATTACCATTTCATTGTATTGTATGGAATTTTACACCACAATGTCTCCCCCCTTGTCGGCTGCTTTGATCACTAAAGACGTGTTGTCACCCAGGATTTTCAGTGCTCTCCTTTCTCCTGTCGTCAAATTATGTCTTAGTTGTTCCGGGGTGGTCTGTAGTTTTTGGAGTTCATTTCTGATACATTTTTCAAATGATATAATGGAATCTAGTATTTTATTGTCTCTCAGGTTGAAATACGATTTCGGTCTGAGACCTGTATCTTCTGGTGTTAACGGGTAGTCTTTCTCAGAAAAGAAGGCCTTCCTTCTGATGGTGCAGAAGAAATTAGAAAATTCAAGGTCCAGTTGAAACCAGTCAGTGTGGTTGGTCAGCACGAATGACAAGCCCTTGGCTAATAGTGATGTTTCATCCTTGGAGAGTGGTAGTCCCGACAAATTAAAAATGGGGGTCTCCTCTAATGCCTCCAGCTGTTTCTGCATTGTCTGTTCAGCTGCCTCTACTGGGGGTAATTGAAGAAAGGGAATTGAGGTGGTTGGGGGGGGCCCAGTACCCTCGCCTGGGCCCCCCTTGGCCTAAAAAAGGCCTCATTGGTGGTTGTTGAAATGGTTGGAATTGTTCAAAGTTGGTTTGTCTGTCTCTTGGTTGGAGTTGGTCGTCCGTTGAGGAATCTGAACTTGTGGTGTCTGAGAAGGAGACACCATTTCGTCTATTTCTTGATGCCCCGCCTTGCCTAGCTGTTCTTTGTTTATCCTTAGTTTTCTTATAATCAACAGCCATATAGGGATAGACATGTGCTATTTTAAAGTTTTTTATGTCTTTAGCCAGCTTTTAATGCTTTTTTTCAAGATTGATAGACATGAAGGTATCCAAGGTTTTATCTATCTCTTTGCGTTTGTCTCGTGCGTTGGTTAGTGTCTCATCATTGAGAAATTTAGTTTCCTCTTTTTTAAGATCCTTAAGCATTTGTGTGTGGATTCTCTGTGCCGTGGTGATGGTAAAAGCCATTAAATCACGGCTGCATTGCAGCTGGTAGGCTGGGTCACTCTCTCTCTCGCTGATGCATCGTCTCCGAAGGCTGGCTTCTTTGCATCAAGCACTCTCTGTCCCTGGATTGGAGGGGATTGCACAGGCAGCCAGGCAGGCTGGAGAAAAGCTTTGTGGAGTCTTTCGGGCAGATGAAAAAGACAGATTTTCACCAACTGGGTGGAGAGAGGAATCCGAAAAGTTCCTGTGTCTGGGGCACGCACACCTCAAACTTCCTTCTTGGTGAGTGTTTACTGAAGTGAGGTGCGAGCTAAACTGAATGATTACAAGAATGTGTTACATGCAATTGTAGGTTGCCACATTTTCAAATTAATTTTTGGAGGCTGCACAGAGTAATCGCTATATTTTGAAGGTCTCTATGAAGTGTTACTGATAGACACAGCATAGAAGGGTGAGTTTGCATTCTTAAATGTGGACAGTTTTCTCATATTTTTCTCCATTTATGTGACAGGCTTCAAACGAGCCAGAAGCTTACACATTGCCAAGACTTGTGCTAAACTCAAGGTCAGGGTTACAGAACTCTGGCCATTTAACAAAAAGAGAGGTTTTTTTTAGCTGGTTATGAGAAAAGCTATTTACCGTGAGGGAATCTTTCATTAGAAATCATTAGCACATTTATCCCGGGGAAGCAACCCCAGATCAGTTTTATTTCTGAAGGTGTCATTTTCGTTTTTGAGTCACAGATGTAAAATGCTATGAGAGCACACTGTGCTTTATTTGCTGTGTTTTGATAGTGTGCATAATTCTAACCTTCCATAAAGAGCAGAAGTGAGAAAATTGAATTTATCTCAGCGTACTTATTATGTCTTCTGGTCTCCAGATATCTGTGAATAACAAGTGGTAGTTGCAATTTACCTCAGGTGGTAACTTCATATTGCCGCTTGTGGTATAATACATAACAAAGTTGGTTATTGTGAATTGAATTCATTTCAGGGGCTGATTACATACATTACTGTGCTCAGATGACTTGGTAAGTCTATTCAAAATACTACCAAAAGGGCATAATATGGTATTGTAAATAAAATACTGCAAGGGCATTGAGTTTTAATTCTAGAGTATACTAAGTACAGTCCTGTCTTACTGTTAGTGACCCCAATATAAAAACAATCACCAGGCAATTCCCTATATTATAGACTCACCATCATATAAAAGATACCATAACAAGCTTACCACCAAAATACCATCAGGATATCTTTAACAGTATGCCTTGTCAGGTGTATCGACCCATGTTGAGGTTATTATGCTGCAACATTTGGTGCTGTGGGCTTAGAAAATCCCAGATGGCTGAAAAGCCCACATTTGCGCCAGAATCCAGTTTTTGCGCACACCAAAATGGTCGCCTTACCCACCACCCACCAGTGCGAGCGTGATGGGCCAGAAGCGCTATGAGTGAAACATGGTGCCAATGGAAAAACAGCAGTGCCTGTTAGCTCAAAAACACTTTGAAATCACCTTTGTTTCTCTGAATGCAAGCTCAAAATTCCTATTTCAAACATTGCAAGATATTCAAAAATCTTACTGAACACCAGCAGACGTCTGGTAGAATGAAGTCTTGTGTGCATACCAAATCTGGAAAGATGAAGAGCCTAAAATAATGTTCATAACAAAACTGGCTGTGCTGTGGATGTCAGCAGCTTACGTGAAATGGGATTTAAAGCCACTAAAATCGAAATGTTTAAAATAAATGATTGACCTACTTTTGAGTGTCACATAGGTTGCAACTGTTTAAATGTCATAGTTTTGAACTTAGAATCAGCGTTCTAGCTGCATGTGTCAAAATTGTAAGTTTGATTTGAATGAAGAAAAGTGGGAACACAAGTGACCTTTGGCTGAAGCCTGGCTTAAAGGGACTGAATTCTGCCCGGCAACTACCCCCGACAGGAGTTGAAACTTGCCCAGCAACTGTATTCACAGGCCTGGCCTGCCTCCTGCTGCCCCACCAAAAGGAGATCACACCTCTCTGATTGAATCAGGGGAGGGGTACCTGGGAGCAGGGAAACAGAACAATGAACTTCCCTTTGCTCCAAGCAATTGCTAAATCAGGGGGGTCGTAAATGGCTTCCTCTTGGAAGGAAATGGGAGGGGCACTGCCTCTGTGAGCCAGCTGAGCCTGGAGGAAGTGGACAAACCAGAAATTCCCCCATGTGCTTTGGGAAACCACATCCCTCTGGGCCAGAGCATACATTTTAGAAAGATGGATAATTCATAGCACATAATTGTCAAAATTATATCAATAATATCATTATTCCTGTGATTTTTCTGTGCACGTTTTAAGAGGTGTTAGGACTCTGTGGTATGTTCTGGGGGGTAGTAGCGGAAAATAGGGTATTACTCCAAATGTCTGCATGTTAAAAATATGATACTTCATCATCTGATGCCCATATTCCTTGCCCACATTTGTGTAAATTCTGGAAAGGTTTAGAGGTTGTGTTCTGGATGAAAAAGGCAGAATTCTGTCAGAAGTGAACACAACATCTTACAAAGACAGGGATCGGATGGTTTGGCGCTACAGAAAATATGTTAACTGGACATATAATATTAGAAAAATTGTACATAGATAAATATGCATTTAAGTCAAAAATAGATTTGTGTGCAAAGTGACAAGGGGAGTGTTCTTTCTGTATACCATAAAAATGATGCCTGATGACATGGGATGACTCACAATTCAGTTCCCCAGTCAGGCAACAGAGAATCCTATAGCCTATCAGGATCCTCAGAGGGTTGGTCATATAAAGTCAGCCTTCCCACCCATTTTCAAAAGATATAAAAAGAGCCACTGAGATCCAGGTAGGAACATTCACTTTCCACTTCAAACTGATTTCTTGCGAAGCGCTTTGCCAGAAGACTCCAGAACCAGAACTTAGAATCCAGACTTCAGAACTTGTAGCAGAGAGGCCTAGTCCACAAGCTGAATCCTTCAGAGGCCTCAGAATCCAGCAACCTAACCAAACTATTCAACAGCCGGGCGAGCTGGCCTAGAACCCTGTGCCAGACCCAGAAAGCAGAGCTGTATCCAAACCGCAGACCAGACCCAGACCAGATCGCTGTGCAGTACCAAGAACTTTTGCCAGAACCAGAGATCCCGACCAGCAGAGCAGAGCTGACCCAGGTAGCTGTGACGTCAGAACCACCCGCCAGAAGTCCCAGCTAAACCTGTTGACCAGATCTGTGACGAGGCCCATTCCTTCCAAAATGAGGAGTGAGTATCCAGCCAGAGCTATGCAAAACCAATCTCTTAGTTTAAAATAATCTAATTCAAACCATTTCCACCTATTTAGAACTGCATAGAAATCGTGTGTCCATTCTGTGATTTATAGTTTTTCCGTAATCGCGCTCGACGCACTCGGAAAAAAGTGCTGCAAATGTTTTGCTTCCATTGCTGAAATTCGTTTTCAACCTGATAATCCCTCATGAATCATTGCTAGTGTTGACCTGAACTAATTCAAAGTAGCTGTCACCCACCCTGAATCTCTGATAGGGAATTAAAATAATTTTTAGCATATTTTCTCTTTATTGCAGATCACATTAAAAGTATTTCTGCATGTTTTAAAAGCATACCGGTTGCTCTAAGCTTGCTAGGGGGGAACTAGAATTTGTATTGCATTTGATTACATTCCTGAAAATTGAGTGCTCCCCTTCCATCTCTTTGTATTGCATAGGGGGGGAGTGAATTGCCACAAGGGAAAAAGTGATTATATTATCTCTTGTTGAAACCATATCAGTTTATCCCTGTGCTGCATTCCTTTCCATCATTGCATTTCCTTGAAACCATAAAGGATTCTCAGCTACCTTATCCTTTCTATAACAACTCCTAAGTGATTTAAAAAAAAGTGTGCTAGTGTAATATTATCCATTGTTGATCACTGTCATATTCATAAGTGTGTTATCAAATGTTAATTTATTTATAAAAGTGTGATATATATCTATTGTTTAATTTTTCAAATAAATCTTTTAATTTGCAAAACAAACCTACTCCTTGGCTCAGTGAGGTCAGGGGGATTCAAAGAGAGGGGATTTATACAAGGGTTTATCATCCAGATCTATGAACTTGTCATAAAAATATATAAATAAGGGCTTCCCTTGGGCATGCCAGACTAGGCATTGACTTAGTTGGAGTGCTGAATTGAAGTCACTTAACAGAGTGGGGGCTCCAGCCGGGACGTCTGGATTAGATCTACCACTTGTGCAGCTAAATACAGTGTGCTAACTGACAGTATACATAAATCCTGTTGGATCACCATGCTGTGTTACACTGTAAAAGCACCCCTCAAAAGAAGGACGCTCTAAGGAGACGGTCTGTTTTGCAAAATAAAATACTAACTTCTGTAAGTCAGGAAAGAAATCAATTTCCAGAATGACGACCTTGGTAGATATCAAAATAGCCAGAGAGCACCTCTTACATAAGCTATTTGTGAGAGGCGAATGGACGGAACAGGATCAGACGGTGTGGTTGCAGACAATCGTGCCCCTGATCACTGCAACAGGGTCAGGCATATGGAGAGATCAGGGTCCATTACATGTGGCCCTGAGTGAACTAAATATGCCCCCTAAAGCCAAAGATGAGCAGGACAAGATTGTCAGGTAGCGGCATATTTATATTTATATATGGGAGCGATACAGGACAAATGTGCTGAAGGCCAAGATCCGGCAAATAGGCAACAGATGGCATTAGAGAAGGCCCAATCTGACCTGGTCTCTTCTGAGCAGAGGCTGCACGGGAGCCAGGAGTCAGAAAATGAGAGTAGACAGTATATCATTAAAATCAAAGAGAATATGGGTATCCTTCAAAAGTAAAAGTCTGACCAGCATACCAGATTTCTGGCCTTGCAGAAGGAGTACCAAGAAGGTTTGGATGCCCTACCAGAAAAAGCTGGAGCAACAACTGGACTTCAATAGGGCATGCGCAGAGCAGGTAGTCACCCTGCAAAGCCACCTAGATAGGGAGAAGGCAGAGAGCAACAAACTGATTCTGAAAGACCTGGATACCCAGACAGAATTTGAGGAAGAGCGCCAGAAAGCTGGTGCCCTTCAAAGGCAGAGGGACGACCTGGCGGCACAGAGGCAGGCTCTTAGTCAGGAAAGGGACACCTTAGGCCAGGAAGTCTGCCACTTAAAAAGAAAAATGGAAGAAAATCACCTGGCCCTCCAGGGACTGGGTGACCTCCAAAAAGAGCATCAAAACTTGTTGGAGCACACCAGGAAGGTGGAAGATGCTCTGGCAAGAAAGGAGCAGGCCAGTAGGGATGGGACTCAGGAGGTAACCCTCCTGCAGCAAAGACTGGCCCAGTATTCCAGGACAAACCAGGAAGCACAGAGAGAGAATGAGGCTCTCTGTCAGGACACTGATAGGCTCCAGCAACAGGTAGCCATGCAGGAGAGACTGATAGAGTCTAGTAAGGCCTTGACTAAGGAACTGAAAGCACAGGCTCTTGCATAGCAACAGGGAGCAGGGGCTGATAGAGATGAGGTTTGCTGGGAAAGGGAAACACCTGAGCATAACCTCAGGAGCCCTAGTACCAGAGGCCTTCACCTCTCCCAGTCCCTGGACTCTGCCACCCCCATGTCCCCTGGCACACATGAGCACAGGGCCACAGGGATGGTAGATTACTATCCAGCCAAATGTATGGGGCTCATAGGCCAGTACCATCCAGGAATGGATGGGCGGGCATCCGGGTATGGGCACCCAAGTACAGTGCATCCCAACACGGAGGTCTGCAGGCTCGGCTCATTCTCGCTCGGGTGCCCTGTGAGCCTCTTCCCACTCGCATCCAGCGGAACCTAATTAAGCGTTTTCTCCTTTGCTCAGAGTGCTCTTGCTCCGTTTGAAGAGTTTGCCTTCTAACGTTTGTTTTACTTTCACGGACACTCCGTCGCCATCAGCAATGCACAAGTCCAATCCAAGGCGATTTTCTCTTCTCCGCCCCTCTCGAATTCTGTCCACAGTCTGGACTTTCAACTCAGCGCACTCCACATCTTAGGAGTGCCCATGCCGACAGTACTTTGGATCACTCACTTATTGTGATATCCACTTTTCGGTATGTAATAGTGCTTTTTCCGATTATGCCAACGCCAACCTGTCTGGCTAGGTCTGGGACTGAGGCAAATGTCACGTTCACCAATCTCATGTCACGAGCTTCCAGCTCGGCCACCACAACACTTTCCATGCATGACACCACGTCCTGCTGGTTTCCAAATCCATGGGTTCTACTCAACTAAACGGTGTTTTCCATCACGGCACGGTTTCTTTCTTTTTTCAACCGTTTCTTTACTTCGCATCCCGAGTGCTTCAGCTTGGTCTTCAATTAAACTCCTTCCTGCATGACCTGAATTTCTCTAAACCAATGTCCATACTCATCAAAATGTGACTTTAGTCCTTAATTTTTCCTTCTACAAACAGTACATTGAATTTTGGATCCACAAGTGGTTATGGCTCCATGTTCGGAGACTCTTTCTTCGCTGCTCCAGGGGGTTAAGTTCTCCGCCACCTACAAACCGTAAAGGCTGTCAAGGCTGCACATCCACGTGCCATTTGCAAGGTGAGTTCAGTGCAGTTCCTTCATCTTTATGTAAGCTAGCAGCACTGCCATTCTCCAACCATGTTGTTACTTTAGTAGGAAATGCTCTTGGTCAATTGGGTTGATTGCAATTCTTGCACTTCCTGATCTCACAAACTTGCCTTACCCCTCCTTTCTTTTGTCTCTTTGGATTTCATTTAGATCCAATTTGCCCTGAGGAAGGCTCTACAATCAAATGCCAAGAAAGATGGCAATAGCCGAAACATGCCTCTAGAACAACGCATACCGTAAAATCGCAAAATGTTATGGTTGTGTATGCATTACCAGTTACCTACAGTTTCAATACTGGCACGTAGGCAGTTTTACAAAAACGTGATCATACCTTGATCATGTATACACACAAAGGATAGGAACCTTTGAATTGCAATTGTACATGATAAAATACTAAGTTCAATCTTGCAATTTATACGCCAAATGAAAAAAAATGTTTTGTCCATGTTTAGAACAAAATGTATCTCTTAGTATGTTTTATTACTTACTTTGACAACTTTGGTTTATTTACCATGTATGTATTCAAAGAATTCAAGTACAAAAAATCTTTTATTACATTGTTTAGAATTATTTTTTTCATTTATGTTGTGTTTTGGATATTTTAACCTATTTTATTAAAATTTATGATCATTTTTGCTCCAGTTGTTTGTCCTCAGCATTTGCCCTATTGTCTGAACTCCCTAGGAGCAGAATGTACATTGGTTTGGCAAATTTACTACATTGTAGACCTTAACTTCTGTGTCTATTTACAGTGTGAGTTGATTTTTTCCTTGTACCCCCATGTCCCCTGGCACACATGAGCACAGGGCCACAGGGTGACAGATTACTATCCAGCCAAAAGTATGGGGCTCATAGGCCAATACCACCCAGGAATGGATGGGCGGGCATCTGGGTATGGGCACCCAAGTACAGTGCAATTTAGTGGGGAACCCCAGGAGAGTAGGCCCACTAAGGGCATCCTGGAAACCTCTGCCCAGTTAGGTTAGTGGGGTGGGGTATCCATCAAATCCTGTCAGCAAGGAGGAATCTGAAGACTCCTCTGAATGTCACAGGACACATGAGACCAGGTCCCCACATTCTGCCAGCCATTCCCAGGCTCACAGAATCCGGGAAAACCTGGAAGATCAGACGGGCACCTCTGGGAGCAGTGCTTCTGAGTCGGAGGATGAATGGACCAAGGTTGCTCGAACCAATAAGGCCAATAAGGCAAAAAGGGCCTTGCTTAAGGACCCCTTAAAACAGATTAAGGCAATAAGGAGTGCCATCACCCCATATCACAAGAACGCCAAGTATTCTGTTTGGGAACACTTGGAGCTTTACGAGCAAATGATGGAGACTTTCCATTTGAAGGACAGCAGTAGCTGCATCCAGTATGTAAAATGGACATTCTTCCCAGAATACTCCAGTTTCTTTGCGGGGCTGGAGGACCAAAACCATTCAAGATGGTCCACATATAGGGTGGCCATCTTGAAACATTTTTCTGTTCACCGGAATCTCCAAGAGGCTTGCAAGGCAGCCTACAATTTGCAATGTGGGGAGGAGCAGGCCCCACAAGAATTTGTGCAGGAATTGAAGCGTGCCTTTGCGCAGACTACCAAAAGGGTACGCATGGACAGTAAAGAGTTTGTAAATACGTTTTTTCATGCCTTACCCAAATACATAATGACCCAGCTAGTGAGAGATTTTCACGAGAAAAGGTCACTAGACTGTGTCATTGAACAGGCTATCCGGATCTATGAGGTGCAGAAGCCCATAGAAAATAAAAATAACGCCCAGAAAATCCCCAAATCAACCAGCACCCCTGCTGCTGGTAAGGTGGCAGAGGTAAAGGTTGCCCCCATTTTAGATTTGGAGATGGGAGGGCCTAAAAACTTGCCTGTGCAGAATAACTCTATGCCCAGAAGGCCCTCGGCCCAGTCACAAACAGGGAGTCAAGGAGGTAGTCCCACAAATGGGATCCCTCATTCCACTGATTATGTAAATCCCCGTTACAAGGGAAACCGACCCATCCTAGGTTATGTGTGGACTCCTCCGGCCCAAGGGGGGGATCCAGCCAAGCACCTAACCCAGGGAAATCCCCTCCTAACTTCCCACAGGAGGGCAGAAATTCCCCAAATACTGGGCAGACCTTTTTTCCCAGGTATCCACCCAATTTCCAACCCCAAAATCATCCATCCTTCTTTCCCCAATTCCCTGAGCCCAGACCACTTAATCCGGGAGAAGGGAGGCCAAGCGTGGAGTGGTACCCAAATCTTCCCAACCCGGGGTACTACCAGAGAAGGGATAGCTAACCTTCCCGGGATCAGCCTAGGGGAGAAAACCGAACCCCGTATCAGCCTGAGCGGGTTTCACAGTTAGAGCGCCAGGTCCAAAATATGGCACAGGATCTGGGTCACATACTGAGGGCTCAACAGAACCCTCAGATGAGCATGCCAGCACAGAATGCCCCTAACTCTGGGCCTGGTTCTCCAGAACAATGACGGGGGCATCATCCCAATCACCCACCGGTTCCCAGGGAGGAGGCACAAGGGGAAGGGGGGTGCAAAGCCTGGGAGGAAGCTTCCTTCCCCACTTGTAAACAGCCCCTGGAAACCCAGGAACCGGAAACAAAATCTCCTACCCCTGAAAGTCCGCCTCCCAAGGAGCAGAGAGGAGGTAGGAGAAACAAAGGACCCAAACAGACCCATGTTGTGGAGGAGGTACAGATCTTCCAATTTGAGGGAGAGGGATCCTCAGAGGATCTTCTCCTTCAGAGATGGGGGAACTCCTCCCAAAGAAAAATGGGTCCCAAGGGCTCCGAATCCAGACTGGGTAGATGTGGGGACTGAGCTAGCGCCGCCCATCATCTCATCCCAGAACCAACAGCATCAAAATCCCCTGGTTCAAACCCACTCTGGTGACTGCCTCCAAAAAGGGGGGGGCGGCCCAGAACCAGAACCAGGGGAACCCACAACGGCTCTGATTTCCAGTTGCCAACTTTTTCTTGCAGATTCCCATGACTCTCCACAGAATTCTGCCCAGATCTCTTCTCTCGCAATGTCTAAAACTAAAAAATTAGCCCACCAGTTGTCCAAAAATTTGCATTATCTGTGCCCCCTTTAGGAGAAGGAGGGAAGATACTATGCCCCGGTTCAAGTGCAGGAGCAGGGTACAATTATGGCCCTGGTGGACACCAGATCCCAAGCTACCCTTCTGTCCAAAGGGGCCTTTGATGAACTAAATGCAGGAAGGGGGGAGAATTACTGTATTCCTCTCACCTCTCTTCCTGGACAACTTCAGAACTTTGACAGGAAGGAAATTCCCATCGAGGGCACTGCAGATTTGGACATTAAAATTGGGAGACACAAGGTGAAACACCTGGTCATAGTAGTGACTCCAGAGGGCACCCCTTGTTTACTAGGGAATGACCTCCTGAGAAGGTTGTCACCCCTAATAGATTGCGTAAACAAGGCCCTCTGGACCCAGACTAGCCGACCAATAAAATTAAAACAGAGTGTCAACCATGTTAGTTTAAACGGCACATGCCACGTGGTTGAACAAAAATCTGACCAAGTAGAATTTCACTTCCAGAACAACCAAATTCCAGAAGTGACCGTAATAGCAGTAGGACAACAGACCGGAGATGGGGGGGGGTCCTCTCTATTTCTGAAAATCAACCTTCCTTCCAGTTTAAGGTGGTGTTCCACACTGGAAGGAAACCCTCTGAAATTCTTTACTAATCCACAATCAGACATTCCCACTCCAATAGTTCCGAAAGATGTGAAATCAGCTCAGAGCCTGGCTGATATTCAGCAAATTGGAGAGCAGTTGTTCACCCCTGTTCAGTTAAATGATGGGAAGGAATCTGTTCTCGCCCGAGTGTGTGTGAACAACGGTAAGAGCTTCATCAGCGAAGCCATGTTCCGCCAACTCCCAAAAGATCCAGCCATGCCCACATTCAAACTGATAGACAAATGCGAAATGGATCTGGAAACACCCAATTCCAAACATCTCCTGCCAAGCAGGTGTATGCTCAAAATCTCAATTGGCAACAAGAGCATAGTCCATAATTGTTGGGTCGTGCGAGACGTCCCTGCCGCCTTTTACTTAGGCAGTGATATTCTCAATCGCTTTGCCATTAGTTTGGACCTAATAAGCTTCAAAGCTTGGTCCCGATTAGCGGATAATCCCATGGGCTTTGATGATCCAAAAAATCATTTAGGTCAGCTCAATTGCTACCTCATGCAGTTGAAATTCAGATTAAAGAGGAAGTCACCATCCCAGAAAGGACCCGACAGTTCTCCCTGGAAGTGAAAGTTAAGAGGACAAAAATTGAAAAATCCTGATGGTTATATTCATCTAAATGCTTCTCTCCAACAGCAAGGGTTGGGGGTAAACTCAACACCATTAGTCAACATAGAACATGACACCATTCCAATAGAGGTGGATAACAGCGACTTAAAGAGTATCACTCTAGCCGCAGGCACCATTATTGGAATGGCGGTTGATGACCGACATTTTTCCATTGATTTAGGAAATGAACTGTTAGGACCAATCCCCAAGGACTGTTTTGACAGTGACAGTGATGACAATACAACACCAGACAGGATCTTTACCCGGCATGGGGGGAACTTCCTGGTTTACACTTCCTGCCCTTATGGTAAGGAAGATGTGACTTGTGACTTCAGAAGGGATGAGGTGATTTGCCAGGTCCATGAGGGCTGCCTTTCCCACCTGAAGCCTCCAGTCCAAATCAGCACCCTGACCAGGGACTTCTCCACCCAGCTGGAGGAGGCCGCTGAGATAGCAAAACCAGAAGTCTTTCCAGGCTTCAGGCAGATGGTGGAAGAGAGAGTCAACCTAGCTGATGCCTGTGTGACTCTGGAACAGAAGCAAAAGTTGAAACAAGTTTTCTTGGATTTCCAAGATCTCTTTGCGGTAGACTCATATGTCTGTTGTCGCACCAACATCCAAACAACAACAATTCCCATGGACCCTGGCATGACTCCAGTGTTTGTGAAGCAATATCGCTTGCCTCTCGCATCCATGGAGTCCCTTACTGAATTAATTAAGAACCTTGAGCACTGGGGAATAATCCGTCCAGTACACAGCACCTTCAATAATCTGGTGCTGGGAATATTGAAGCCAAACGGCTAGTGGAGACTCTGCGCCAACCTTAGGGAGCACAACAAACGGGTCCATACTTCCCGATGGCCTCTTCCCTACATTGACCAAGGGCTGGCCCAGATCCAGGGGTCACAGGTATTCACTGAAATAGACCTGACCAATGGATACTGGACTGTGCCTGTCATTAGGGAGGACCAATACAAGCTGGCTTTTACCTTTGGGGGCCATCAGTAAACATGGACCTGGACTCCCTTCGGAAACCTCAACTCCGGCAATGAATTCAACATTTTCCTACATAAGGCCATGCCCGACCTGGGTGCGAGGGGTAACCTGGCTTATGTAGATGATGTCCTCATCAAAAGTTCATCTGTGGAAGAACACATAGCGGAGATCCGTTATGTTCTGACACAGCTGAGGGCCGCCGGAGCAAAACGTTCCTTTCAGAAAGCACAGTGGTGTAGAACCCGTGTTAATTTCTTGGGGCATGAGATTACTCCTCAGGGTCTCTGTCCCCAGGAAAAGAAAGTGGAAGCACTTCAGAAACTAAAAGACCCCATAACTCTGCGGGAACTAAGGAGCCTCCTTGGACTGACTAATTACAGCAGAAAGTTCATTGAGGGCTATGCAGAGATCACCAGACCCCTGATTCATCTCTTGAAGGGGGGGGGTCAAGTGGGAATGGGGTCCAGAACAATCCGAGGCAGTAAGACAGCTCAAAAGAAGCCTCTCAGAAGCGCCTTGCCTAGCTTACCCTGTCAGAAACAAGGAGTTTTTCTTGGAGACAGGGTTCTCTAATACATGCTTGACTGCAGTATTATATCAAAAGCATGACAAGGTCAATAAAGTAATCTCCTATGCGAGCAAAACTTTATCCTCTGTGGAGGAAAAATTCAACGATTGTAAGAAGGCACTCTTGGCAACGGTGTGGGCATTGAAGAATTACCGCCCGTTTATCCAGGGGGAACACATCATAGTGGAGACTCCACACCAGCCTCTGCAATATCTCCAAAGTGAGAGAATCCGGGCCGGAAATGTCAGTAATTCCCGAATTATTTCCTGGATTCTGTCAATGCAAGGCTTTCCTGTGGAGGTCAGATATGGCCAAAACAAGAAGAGTCCCCTCGCGCAAGGTCTGGCTGACTTGCATGATTGTGCCAGAGAAAACTGTCTCGAGGACGAAAGTCTAAACATCAAGGACAACATGGAGGCATACCTTAATTCCCCACACAAAGTCTTTGAAGAAGACAAGTGTGAGGGAATGCCCACAGTCTATGTGGATGGATGCTCTTACCATGTTGACAACAACGGGGAGAAAGGACTTGTGGCCGGCGTAGGGAATGCATGGGTGAAGGAGTCCCCAGAATCCTCTGCTGGGTAAAAAATTGGTCCCCCAATTAGTCAGGTGGCAGAGTTGATGGCTGTGCATCAAGCCATCCTCACTGCTGTCCAACATCAACTCCACAAATTGGTCAGAATCACAGATTCGGATTATGTACGGAACAGGTTCGTGGAGCACCTGGTTAATTGGAAAACCAGAGGCATGTTATGTGCTAATAACAAACCCTTGAAACATGGGAAGTTAATTCAAAACATTGAGGATCTGGTCACCTCGAATGGGATGACCGTCTATTGGAAAAAGATCAAGGTTCATTCCAAAGTAGAGGGATCAGACAAAACTGGGAATGACTTAGCTGATCAGCTGGCAAAAACCGGGGCCATCCAATGGAATCTAATAGAGATTTAGTCCCTGTTGGGGGAAATCCAGGTCACTGCTATCACTAGGTCCCAGACAAATGCTCACAATGATCTTTCAACTGCACAATGGAGAAAGGAGACCCCAGATGCTGATTTGATTATGGCTCAGAAGGGGGATCCAATAATTGGTAAGTATTACCAACACATTGAGGACCCTGAGAACTTTCCCCTGACGGATACCGAATACATTGGGAAAGAGGACCTTAGTGTTGATGAAATGTCCAAAAATGTTCTGAATCCAAGACGGTTTGTTGGTAAGGAAATCCCAAGCTGGCCATGATCAGTGGGTGGTCCCTACCTCATTCCGAAGCCTGACATTAAGTCACGCCCATGAAGCGGCCACCACCGGTCATAGGGGGTTTCATACAAAACTTGAGATCTTAAGAGAGGTTGCATACTGGCCACACATGGGGCAGGACCTCGACCAATACTTGAAGGGGTGTCTTGTGTGTGCACAATTTCAGCCAACATCCCTCACACACCGTGCGCCTCTCCAAAAGAGGGGGATGACACTGCCATGGTCAGATTTGCAAGTCGACTACATAGTGCCCGTGATTCGCTCCTCTAGGGGGAATAAGTACATGTTGACGGTCACATGCTTATTTACTAAATGGGTGGAATGTCTCCCGGCCCCAAACTGCAAGGCAGAAACAGCTGCTGCCCTGATGATCAACCACATCATTTCCCGCTTTGGTCTACCTCAAAGGATTAAGTCAGACAGAGGTAGCCATTTTACCAGCAAAGAAATGACTAAGATGTGGGAGATACTGGGGGTTAAAAGGAAGAAACACATTGCTTACCGGCCAGCCTCTTCTGGTGCAGTAGAATGGTACAACCGAACCATTGTGAGCATATTAAAAAAGTTTGTGGCAGATTCTAGGCCAAGTTGGGATATCCGATTACCTCTGGTCCTAATGGCCATCAGATCTACCCCTTCATCTGCAACTCAAATGTCACTGTTTGAGCTGATGACTGGACGCAGGATGGTGCTTCCCCAGCATTTGCTCTACAGGACCCAAGAGCAAACCTTGATCAATGCCTCCACAACTCACGAGTATGTTGAAAATTTAAGGAAACACCTTCAACATGCTTTTGCCTATGCTCAGCGAAACCTAGAAAGATCAGCTGATAGCATGAAGACTCATTATGATTTGAAGACTACTAGGAAAGAATACAATGTGGGAGACAGGGTCTATCTATATAATTTCCAAAGGAACCAGGCCAAACAGCGGAAATGTCTGCCTACATGGAATTGTAGACAAGATCTCCCCAGTCGCCTACAAGATCTGCATCCCCAAAGGCAGTTTGGCAGAAGGGGAAGACAAGTAGGTCCATATAAATCAGCTAAAGTGTTGCCATCCCAGGCACACTCTGCAGCAACTGGACGAGTCCTCTGCAATCCTAGAGGGGGCCGCTCCAGATTATTACAAGTCCAACCCTAAAATACTCCACATATAGCCTATAAAATTCTATGATTCTTGAATGCAAATGTCTCCTGATGTATAAAATGTATATGTTCGCCCCCAGCATTAATAGTGGTGGGGAAATGTCTACGAATATGTTTATGCCGCTTTGCTTTGTCATCCTAGGAGAGATAAACCATGGAGACTGACCAAGGAGGACGACCTGGGGACCGGGAGCAAAGATCCGAGGGGCCCGAGGTACCGCCCAAAATTCCCAATCAGGACCGGCGAGGAGAACCGATCGATCCACCCCGATGGAGGAAAAGATGCTGAACTGTGCCATCTGCGGAATCGGAAGAAGATGATTCGGACATCCCAGCACGTGGATCAAAACATCCTTTGCACCCAACTCCCCCTCGACTCGAAATCAAAGTGCAGTCGGGCGGGGGGGCTTGTCAGGTGTATCGACCCACGTTCAAGTTATTATGCTGGAACATTTGGTGCTGTGGGCTTAGAAAATCCAAGATGGCTGAAAAGCCCTCATTTGCGCCAGAATCCAGGAAAACCGCACAGTTTTTGTGCACACCAAAAGGGTTGCCTGACCCGCCACCCACCAGTGCGAGCGTGATGGGCCAGAAGCGCCATGAGTGAAACGTGGTGCCAAAGGAAAAACAGCAGTGCCTGTTAGCTCAAAAAAAGCGCTTTGAAATTACCTTTGTTTCTCTGAATGCAAGCTCAAAATGCCTATTTCAAACATTGCAAAATATTAAAAAATCTTACTGAACACCAGCAGACGTCTGGTAGAATGAAGTCTTGTGTGCATACCAAATCTGGAAAGATGAAGAGCCTAAAATAATGTTCATAACAAAACTGGCTGAGATGTGGATGTCAGCAGCTTAAGTGAGTGTCACATAGGTTGCAACTGTTTAAATGTCATAGTTTTGAACTTAGAATCAGCGTTCTAGCTGCATGTGTCAAAATTGTAAGTTTGATTTGAATGAAGAAAAGTGGGAACAAAAGTGACCTTTGGCTGAAGCCTGGTTAAAGGGACTGAATTCTGCCCGGCAACTACCCCCGACAGGAGTTGAAACTTGCCCAGCAACTGTATTCGCAGGCCTGGCCTGCCTCCTGCTGCCCCACCAAAAGGAGATCACACCTCTCTGATTGAATCACGGGAGGGTTACCTGGGAGCAAGGAAACAAAACAAATGCTCCAAGCAATTGCTAAATCACAGGGGTCGTAAATGGCTTCCTCTTGGAAGGAAATGGGAGGGGCATTGCCTCTGTGAGCCAGCTGAGCCTGGAGGAAGTGGACAAACCAGAAATTCCCCCATGTGCTTTGGGAAACCACACCCCTCTGTGCCAGAGCATACATTTTAGAAAGATGGATAATTCATAGTACATAATTGTCGAAATTATATCAATAATACATTCCTGTGATTTTTCTGTGCACATTTTAAGAGGTGTTAGGAGTCTGTGGTATGTTCTGGGGGGTAGTAGCGGAAAATAGGGTATTACTCCAAATGTCTGTATGTTAAAAATCTGACATATTCCTTGCGCACATTTGTGTAAATTCTGGAAAAGTTTAGAGGTTGTGTTCTGGATGAAAAGGGCAAAATTCTGTCAGAAGTGAACACAACATCTTACAAAGACAGGGATGGGATGATTTGGCGCTACAGAAAATATGTTAACTGGACATATAATATTAGAACAATTGTACATAGATAAATATGCATTTAAGTCAAAAATAGATTTGTGTGCAAAGTGACAAGGGGAGTGTTCTTTCTGTATGCCATAAAAATGATGCCTGATGACATGGGATGACTCATAATTCAGTTCCCCAGTTAGGCGACAGAGAATCCTATAGCCTATCAGGATCCTCAGAGGGTTGGGCATAGAAAGTCAGCCTTCCCACCCATTTTCAAAAGATATAAAAAGAGCCACTGAGATCCAGGTAGGAACATTCAATTTCCACTTCAAGCTTATTTCTTGCGAGACGCTTTGCCAGAAGACTCCAGAACCAGAACTTAGAATCCAGACTTCAGAACTTGTAGCAGCAAGGCCTAGTCCACAATCTGAATCCTTCAGAGGCCTCAGAATCCAGCAACCTAACCAAACTATTCAACAGCCGGGCGAGCTGAATTCTGGCCTAGAACCCTGTGCCAGACCCAGAAAGCAGAGCTGTATCCAAACTGCAGACCAGACCCAGACCAGACCGCTGTGCAGTGCCAAGAACTTTTGCCAGAACCAGAGATCCCGACCAGCAGAGCAGAGCTGACCCAGATAGCTGTGACGTCAGAACCACCCGCCAGAAGTCCCAGCTAAACCTGTTGACCAGATCTGTGACGAGGCCCATTCCTTCCAAAATTAGGAGTGAGTATCCAGCCAGAGCTGTGCAAAACCAATCTCTTAGTTTAAAATAATCTGATTCAAACCATTTCCACCTATTTAGAACTGCATAGAAATTGTGTGTCCATTCTGTGATTTCAAACCTGTGAAAGTGTCATTTGTCATTTGAATCTTACTTTATTTCTGAAAATCTACCTCCACTAAATCGTCCGTATCTTTTGAACCACACGTCCTAGGAGCGAGATTTAAATGTCATTTTAAAGCTAGGAATATAAGCTTTCCAATAAGCCCCCTTATAGTTTTTCCGTAGTCGTGCTTGATGCACTCGGAAAAAAGTGCCACGAATTGCAATTTGACTCAACTTCTTCACCTGTCAAAAATAGCTGTCTTTTACTTCTATTGCTGAAATTCGTTTTCAACCTGATAATCCCTCATGAATCATTGCTAGTGTTGACCTGAACTAATTCAAAGTATCTGTCACCCACCCTGAATCTCTTATAGGGAATTAAAATCATTTTTAGCATATTTTCACTTCATTGCAAATCACATTAAAAGTATTTCTGCATGTTTTAAAAGCATACCGGTTGCTCTAAGCTTGCTAGGGGGGAACTAGAATTTGTATTGCATTTGATTATATTCCTGAAAATTGAGTGCTCCCCTTCCATCTCTTTATATTGCATAGGGGGGAGTGAATTGCCACAAGGGGAAACGTGAATATATTATCTCTTGTTAAAACCATATCAGTTTATCCCTGTGCTGCATTCTTTTCCATCATTGCATTTGCTTGAAACTATAAAGGATTCTCAGCTACCTTATCCTTTCTATACCAACTCCTAAGTGATTTTAAAAAAAGTGTGCTAGTGTGATATTATCCATTGTTGATCACTGTCATATTCATAAGTGTGCTATCAAATATTAATTTATTTATAAAAGTGTGATATATATATATCGATTGTGTAATTTTTCAAATAAATCTTTTAATTTGCAAAACAAACCTACTTCTTGGCTCAGTGTGGTCAGGGGGATTCAAAGAGAGGGGCGTTATGCAAGGGTTTATCATCCAGATCTATGAACTTGTCATAAAAATATATAAATAAGGGCTTCCCTTGGGCATACCAGACTAGGCATTGACTTAGTTGGAGTGCTGAATGGAAGTCACTTAACAGCCTGAATAGTTTTGGAAAAGTTCCTAGTCCTGCAGCAGGGTCCATGTGGACCCTCGAAGAGTCATGGGTGTGTAGCTGTTACACGTCATACTGAATTGGGACTCCTGGTGCTCGGATCTCACTTAGTTAGGTGCAATGAATCTTGCAGTGCACCCTCATCAGTGGACCTGGACCTCACCATTCTGCTGTTGCTCTCTGCCAAGAAGAGGAGCCACTGCCCATCTTGATTGTGGCCTCATACTGGTCCCCATTAATATGCAATCAGAAGCAGAGACCCCTCTTCCTCTTCAGCCCACACCCAACTTCATGGTCTTCAATACTGTGAGGTTGCTAGCAGAGACTGGAAACACATACCTTTTGGACCCATCTATCATAGTTGTCAAAAGAACAAGCCCATTCACCTGTGACTCCTGGGCCCCTACAACCACAACCAAGAGTGAGGCCAGTTGTCCTCAACTGGCTAGGGTTTCCTAAGGTCCCTGCCTGGCCTAGTTGAGGATTGAGGGGCTGTTGAGCTTACCTGCTTTTATATCAACTGGCCCCCATTAAGGTCCATTGGGTGTAAGGTGCTTCCCTGCAGCTGTCCTGGTCTGTACTTTGATAGCAGAACCTGGTGTGAGGTTGGCATCATGGAAGGAGATACAGACAACATATTCAAAGTTGAACAATCTTTTACTAAAGAAAATATCAGGATGGGTTAAAGCCTAACTTCCATTATACTAAGGTAGGATTTCCTTATCTAAAGAAACTAAGGAACGTTTATGTCAGTAAGTTCAACATAAAATCTGTCTGTGTTCAGAATTCTATACTTGCCCTCACAACTAACACCAAATGATGTGTAGGGACATCAACTATAACTCAAAATAGTGTTCCAAACATAAGATTCTGAGCTCTGGCGTATTCATCAGCTTTCTCTCCCAAATGTCAATAGGTTCACCACACAGTTTGGTTCCTCTTCCTGTTAGCATCAAATGAAATACAGTTTATAAAGGTTAAGGTGCCCTTGCCCAATTACAACACAGTTCCAAGGTAATTCATTTCCAGGACACCAAAACGTAGGATTCCCTTCTCCAAGCTCAATGTTCATATGAAAAGAAAGTATCCTTGAGGCGTTTTTCTTTTAGATGAACTTATATAATTTAGGGTCCCTTCCCCAAGTCTGATGTTTATCACCATGGGCTTTATTATTTCACCACAGCGAGCTTCCTTGTTAACACAGAGAAGGTCACTGGTCAAGGTGTAGTTTCAGACCACAAGGCCCACCCATTACATGTCAAGCAACCCGGAAATTAGCATTCACTTTGCCATCAACATTTGGTTCACAATTAGTGGCTCTCTGGTTTTAGTGCAGTTTTAGACCACATAGTCCACCCATTACAGGTTACACCACTAGGAGCTTCCAGGGTTCAAGATGTGATTCCCTAAACAATTTATTAAATTGCAGCTTCACAACTTTGTCACCTTGGTTTCTTAAAGCGGTCAGTTTAATTTCCTTGTTAAATTCCAGTTCATTGTTCATCAGTAGTGTTCATCTTATGTCATTCTATTAAAATGAACAGTTAATCTGGTTTTCCGGTTTTCTTTCATGTAATGCAATATATCTTTGCTTCCGATAAAGGTGGCTTTTGCTCCATTCATTCAATCTTATATTCAAGTTAAGTTTCTTTCACTACTTTCATTCAATGTGTTATTCAATTAAAGCAAATTGGTTCATTTTGTTTAGTCCGCTATGTTACTTTAACTTGTTTCATTCAGTTCTGTGATTCAATATCAATAATGTTATTCGTTTCATATAAGTAACATTGTCTGTTTCATTTAATGTGTGAGGCTACTTTAATTAGTTTCATTTAGTTTGGTATTCAATATAAGTAACATATTTTGCTTTGTTACAAATATTACGCTACTACCATTCATTTAATTCAGCTTGGGATTCAGCATAATTAACGTGCTTCGTTTCATTCTTTTGACCAGTATTGTATTTTCGGTCTTCTTAGAGTGCCCCGGGTATTGCGAGTGTCCCAGACACTTACCCCGTCTTGGCAGCTCCTTTCTGCTTTTGTTTTCCAGCGGATAGCCAAATAGCTGGGCACTTCACAATGTGCCAGGGAACCTCCAATTCACATACACCTTCTTGCAGGATTCCCAGGACTTTTGATGGCGTACTGGCTTCTCAGCTTCTCTTTCCACACAGCTTCCACTCTGGTTCTCTTGCTTCAGCTTCTGCCTCCATTCTAATGCTTGTTCGCAGTTTCCCTTTTTATACACCTGTGCTTTACTAATAGGATGCAGGTGTAAATTAAGAGCTTGTCTTGCCTGACTTGCCTGCCCATAATTAAACCAATTAAGGGGACCTGCTTGACCTAAAGCCCTCTCCTTCGTCCCAGTATGTGAATGGGAGTTAATCTTCATGACTCCTAGTTGTCTCTTCCTCGTCTCAGTACTGTCATGCATTTTAAAGGGGGAGAGAAGTGGAACACATTTATAATGACCCACAAATGTTGGGGAAAGATCAGGTTGGCTATTTTGAGGATAATGGGGATACCACTTCTCATTTTTACCCTTCCTCTTCCTTTGTTTAAGCTGTGTAAAGTAATACTGGTCCCTACCCTTCTTAGAGATTATGGGACTGGATCAACAATATCCCATTACCTTCTCTGGTATAGGGATTCCCTTTGGAAAGAAAGATATGGATACTGTGTCTCACCTATGGGCACCCCACTCCCAATCCCGGAGGACCATCTATCCAGGTGATATATATCATGCCTCGCTTGTCCACCCCCAGGGCAGGATCTAAAAGTGATTTGCACTGCACTTTTCCTCCCCCCTTCCCCTGCACTTTCCTTTCCCCCCTTCCCCTGCACTTGCTCGATCTGAATGACACCTGGCCTAGTAGGATCGTTGTCTGTCTTCCCTCTGTTCCCCCTCCCTTGCCTCGTCGCGCCTTGAAACACTTGTGTATAGGCGCATTATAAATGCCCTAAATGCCATATCATATGGCCTTTGCCTGCCCACCTGCAACGAGGATCCAAAGGGAGTAGAAGTGAGAATACCCTCAGGTTTCTCATACTGGGTATAGGAATTGTATTTTTGGCCCACCTAGGAGTACAGGATTGGTGGCGGCCTCTTGCATAAATGGGAAACCTATAATCCTGGTGTTACCAATAATTACACTATCTAAAGAACTTAACTATCAAATTAAACTATGATATTTCCTGCAGGAGAACCTCGACTAAATTTCTAAAAACTCCCTCAAAGTATGCAAAACTTGGTTACTAACCTAAAACGTTCTTGAACACTTGTTTCAAGGTTAGGGTTGGACTAATTAAGTGTAGCGAGATTATGCTAGTGTTGTGTTATATTTGTGTAAGGCCTTTGATTACTATTCCAACATCTACCCCACTTTCACACTTGTAACAGTGTTGCACTGAAATGTATTATTTCTAAAGTGTGGTAGGTGTGCCACTTGGAAACCTTAACTGTGATTGAATGTATGTGTATATGTTTTTATTGACCTGCAGTATTCCAGTTTAATGCATCTGTATTGTCAAATAAATAAGTGAATAGCACAATTTAGCCCTTCACTCCCCCAAGCCACTATGTGACAAACTAAGTACCACATTATTGGTAATAATGTTAGTAATAAGTAACATTAGTTACCAAGGGCTCATCAACTCTATTTCTGGTGATGTTGGTGCTACGGAAAACACCAAATTGCTGGATATAAGCATTGCTCCTCAGACACTCATCCAAGTAAAGGAAGTAAAGGTTTGGTTAGATTTTGTGTTAAACAGTGCAGGTCCACTGACTTTGCCGTGGGATCATCAGGGGAGGTTGAGGTTGGAATTTAAGCAGAGAGAAGAAGTGCAATACGTCATATATATACCACCAACAAGGAATACGTTGTCACAGGGTATCCTGAGGAATTCATAGATAATATTGTGAATTTAAACTTTGCATTTGAATAGGGCCAAACAATGCATACATCTAAAGAAGGATACAATGTGAAAATGCATAGGTTTAGGACCAGACCTACAGGAGAAAGCAGGAGTTGAATAAGGAACTGAATGGGGTGTGTGATAGTGGGGCAATTTAATAAAATTAGTCCTCCACTGGATATCCCAAGTAGTTGTCATTGTGTGCAATGGGAGTTGAAAGATGTGCATGTATTTAGACATGTGCAAGCTCAATGCTAGTATATGAGAGGAGAGGTACCCTATGCCATGCATTTCAGAAAGGCTCATCCCCAGTAAACCAGCAAATACCTTTCTGCATCGGACATGTCCTCAGTATGCCACCAGAGATCAGATTGCATGACTTTTCCCGGATTCTTTAATCCTTGTTAAATCACTGGGGGCTTTACATTTCACTGCAGGCTTTTTGGGATGGCCTCTGTGGCTGCCCTATTTTAAAGACTCATGTAACAAAAGTTTGGTAGTATGCCTAGAGTCTGTTACTTCAGTGTGACATTATGGTAAGTGGGAGTTTGCGAGAGGAATATGTCGCTAGACTAAATGAAGGTCCACCAAGGATAATAAAGAGTAAGGACCTGGCTTTGCACCTTGATTAAGTGCCAGATTAACGTGAAATGAGTAAAATAACTGGGATTAACAATACGTGAAAAAGGGATAACACCAAAAGGGGTGGGTAAATATTATGGTTAGAGGGGCTGTTTCCAAAAACAAGTTCTATGAGCCAGCATACCTGAGAAGCAGAACATTGAACCAGTTCTCAACTAGTGAAGGGCTCCTCCTCACGCTCATGTATTTGAGTGAAGGGGTGGTTGCTTATGGGTTGAAACTGCACTCTGTCAGATGTGTAGTGCTCTTTGTTTTAAAGAGAGGCAGGTACATGATTCAATCGGGTGTGGATAGTATTAGAAGGAGACGTTGTAGTGAACATAGAAGGTGCTATGAGCAGAGTGAAGCCCACTCGAGAGTAGTACAAACAATGGTATCATGAGCCTTGTGCAGCCAAGCCTATCAGGTCAGGAAACATTGTATATTGCCATTGGACTACACGTGTATATATCATGGGTATGGCTCCAGTTAAAGGGATAAGTGGTAGTTTGGAGAACCTGGTTGTGAAAGGAGGTAAGCATTGGAGTAAGAGTGTTGTGTTCAAAGTCTGTTACATACTTTCCATGGTCAAGCTCAATCAACTGTGATAAACCTGAAGGTACTCTCACAACCACTCCCCAGGGATCTTCTGTTCAGGTGGTCATGGAAGAGCCATCGCTTTTGGATTCTGACCCTGGTGGCAGACAAGTGAGGGATGATCACCTGGGTGGAGGGTCTTTGGGAATTGGGGAGAGAGGGCCGGATGGTGAGACATGGTATCCCCCCTTCCCTAACACTGACTTATCCTCCCTTCCCTCAACCTTCATGGATTACTTTCATTCATACCCTATCTTCCCCTTTAAATATCCACCAAGTACTGAGAAGAGAAAGAAGCAAGTAGGAGTGATATACACTTCCTATTACAAACACCACTCTACTACTGGGACCAAGAGGAGGGGTATGGAGACATCCAATACTGAAGGTCAGGCATGTCCCATTGATTGGATTGCGTATGGTCAGGCACGACAAGCCAACAACTCACACATTAGGCCCCTTAATATGGCTTAGGTGTATAAAAGGGGATGGCCCAAACATGCAGAAGAAGAACAAGAAGGAGAACCGCTGTGTTAGGAAGAGACACAGAAGTCTGTATGCCGGCATTGATCCTGGAGGACCTGCAGCTGGTGGGTACAGGACCAGGTGCCTTCGAACTGGAAGGCGGGCAACTGAGGCTGCCAAACCAAAGAGAGAGAGACACACCATCAGTACCAAGACCCGGAGGCAGCTGGCACTTCAAATGCAACCGGGACCAGGGGAGACGTGGTCCACGTCTATTATGAAACCAGGAAGTACAGTGTGGACTTGCCCGACAAAAGTGGCAGTCTGCTTCCCCACTAGAGAGGTGAGTGAGAGCAACAGGAGCAGCCGCTGGGGAAAGGCAAGGCTCCAGTGAGTGTCAGAGGACACAGAGAGACTGGAGCATTCCTAGAACCACAGGCAAGTGGCGGTCCAAGTGAATGTGACCTATATTGAATATCGAACTCAATAGAAATTACAAATTGAGTATATTGAACACTGAACTGAATTGAAAGTGCTATTTAAATAAGATCACGGCATATTGAATTCCGAATGCACATTTGAAGTTAGCAAGTGCTATTTGAATAAGATCACAGCATATTAAACACCGGATGAACATTTGAAATTAAGCAGACTTACTGAATGTCAGACTGTATGTAAGCATCACTGTTGGCAAAAGGAGAGCATATGGAACATTGAACAATCATTTAAGTATTCTAACAATGGGTGTGAGAAAGGCCCATACATCTCTGGTAAAACAAAAGACTGATGCAGAAGACGGTTACATTAACAAAAGGGTGTTACAAATACCCAAAGTGCATAGAAGTGTGAGAAGTCAGAGGCCTGAGGCAGAAGAGCCTAAAAAGTGGCTAAACAAGGTTAAGGGATCTCATGGTTGCGTGACCTGTAATGAGTGTACTGTGTGGTCTGACAACTGCATCTAGACCAGAGAGCCATAAATGACAACCAGCAAAGGGCACTGGAAATGATTCATGAAGAACTGTGAAACAATTGGTAAAGCAAATCAGAAGGTGGGTCAAGCAGACCTATTATTTTCTTGTATTAGACATTGAGCGGATGAAAGCAGTATAAGTGCTGCAGTGAAATCTTGGGGAAGGGAACCCTGAGTTGAAAGAACTAAAACACTGTCTTCGGGAAGGGAACCTCAAGATCCCCTTTTTGTGTGAGCTATACTGTATTGAACTTGGGGAAGGGAACCCAAAAAGCACTCTGAGCTAAGAACAGCTGAGACTTTATTTTTTAACACTATTCTGTGTGCTATTACCCCACACCACATTTTCTCTAGATGTGAGGATAAGCATAGGTTGTTGACACAGACAGACTTTTTGATTTGGACTTACAGACACAGACTTCCCTAAGTTTTCTTTAGGCAGGAGACATTTCTACCTTAGTTATAGGGCAAGTTAGGCCTTACACCATCCTGACATTGAAATAAAATATTCTTTGAAACTTGAAATCTGTTGTCTGTGTCATCTCTTGATACCATGCCTCTCTCACACAAAACAAAAATGGAACTGACCTGTGACAATACTGGAGTTATTCCAGAAGTAAACCTGAGAAGTGTGAGAAGAGCAAAGCTTATGTGGCTTAGAGATTTTGTGACATTGTAGCTCCCATTGTTCTAAGTCACTGCTTTATCACATTTTCCTAAATTCTGAGGATGCGATGATTTGCTGTGCTCTCTGTGACTGGATTAATTTGACATGGCTGTGTTTTGTGCTCTCAATTGCTGATATCGCACATTCCACAATCAGTATTAGGCTGGTTCTGGTCAAGAAAGTTGGGGGTTTCCTCATCTGAATAAACACCTACAAATATTTTGGTGGTCAAGTCTTTCTTTACAACAATGCATCCTGCAGATCCCATGAGAAGGGAATTAAGCATGCAAAGAATTGCAGAAGATGCTAGGTTTAGGGTGCTAATGTACGGTATTGGTTTCAGAGGGTATCGGACGAGGTTGGATGGATTGGGGGACAGGGGGCGGCGAGAGGGAGCTCCAAAAGGACAAGAATTAGGGTTGAGTCAAGCGATCAGCAACTGGGGAGATGTTATTTGAAGAGTGGACTCTTCAGGTCCTTCCTGAAGTGAAGGGTGGAGAGGGTCAGTCTTATCTGCATTGGTAACTTGTTCTAGAGACTGGGTACCTAGCAGGAAAAGGTCAGTTTCCTGTTTTTCTTTGTTGCCAGCATAGCAATATTGTGACTTCTGGTGTTGTGCTGACTTCCAGAGAAGGTGAGTTTCTTGGCCAGGTAGAGTTTTTTTTCATTGTGAATGCCTTGTCAGCGATGCAGGCTGTCTTTAACATGATACATGTTTCAAGGGTGAACCAATGCAGTGCCTTGAGGATGAGGGTGATGTGGTTGGATTTATGTAGTCCTGCGGTGAGGTATGTTGTAGTGTGCTGGACGTACTTCAGAGGAGACAAGGTGGTTTCTGGGTCTCCTGCTGGTAGGGCATTGTCATCATCCAGGTGGGAAATTACCAGGACTTGGGCAACTTTTCTAAAACTTCGAGCAGGGTTGAACGTTTGACATTGTGTAGGCTGGTACAATACTGTTTGGATCTTTTTGGTATTGTGTGTTTTTAATGAGAGTTTGCACTGGGTGAGAGTTGAGGCATGACTCCATTGAGCTTCATGTCAGAAGGACAGCTCTGGACTTGTGCATGCTTGGTGAGGTTTCCTAGGAGGATAAATTCCGTTGTTGCCAGGTTGAGTTTCAGGTGGACGCTTGATATCCAGATTTATATGAGAGACAGACAGTGCTTGAGTAGATGGATGCAATTAATCTTTAGGTAAAGTTCTGCCTCATCTGCAGATTAGTGTATGCTGATAACAGTGTTAGGGAAGACTCCCCCAGAGGTTACAGGTACAGATTGAGGATGAAAGGTGACAGGAGGTAGACATGTGGAACTCTACAGGTTACGAGTGGGCACTTGTATATGTTGGGGGCCCATCGGGATGAGTTGGTCTATGTTGGGGATGTAGGAGGTGAACCACTGCAAGACTGTTCCATCAAATCCCAATGTGCTTGGCAAGGTTTTTGAGGAGGGTTTCATGGTCAATGTTATTGAAGGCACCAGAAAGGTCAAGTAGTATTAGTAAGCAGGGGTCCTTTTTGTCCAGGATGTGCAGAGCATCACTGAAAATGTGAATGGTGTTATAGAGCACAGCAGTCACCTAAAGGGCATCTTGGCACTACAGAGCAAGGGAGGAGAAAAACTCAGGAGAACATACCATTCGGTTACATATGGCCTTTTAATCCACAGATGTTTAAAGAAGGTTCGGGGTTTTTTATTAGAACAAAAAAAATAATTCTGGTTCCTGGTTTCATAATTAAACTTAGATGAATCTGAACAGAAGTATTAACTTAAATAGTGGAAGAAAACAACAAAGTCCAAAGCTGGCTCACCCGTAGACCCTTGTCCACCACTCTCCGCACACAGCTTCAAAATACATCCACAACCTCATGAAACATTCACTGGAAACAGGAACAGTACCTAGGAGTTTCAAAGCTGCCTACGTTAATCCACTTCTCAAAGATCTCTCAGGGAACACAAACAAACCAACCAATTACCGGCCTATATCAAACATGCTTTACCCGGCCAAACAGATAGAAACCTACGCATATGGACAAATGCTGACACACTTTGAATCCACCCACCTACTAGGACAGGTACAAGTTTTTTCAGGGCTACGAATGGAATGGCCTCTGCTCTACTCTCCATCTGGAGTGACCTAAAAATGACTCCAACATCACTTCTGCCCTGATACTATTAGACCTTTCAGCAGTTTTTGACAGTCAACCATACAAACCTCATTGAAAATAACCAATCGGGAATAAGCGATACTGTCAGAAAGATTGTAAATCACCTGGCTACAACCCTGTAGCTCAATATCGTACATACTCGCCTGTGGGGTTCAACAAGGCTTATCCCTCTCACCACTACTCTTCAAAATGATCATGTCCCCACTCAGGAAACTCATCAAAGGGCATGGATTCACATGCCACATCTATGCAGCTGATTCTCAAATCATGTAGAAAATCGATACCAAGTGAAGGCATGGACAAAACCCTTGTCAACTGCCTCTCACAAGACAATGGTTGGATGAACCTCAACAGCCTTAAACGCAACCCAGACAAAACTGAAATCATGATCCTGCCCAACAACATCTCTATACAACAGCATATGCCATGGCCTACTGAAATGGGAACCAGGCCGGAAACATAGTAAAAAGCTCTACATTTTGATAGACAATGACCTAACACTGGAACCCCAAGTGAACGCAGTATTAAATAGATACTTCTACCTCGTATGCACTATCAAGCAGATATTACCCTTTCTCACCTTTCCACACAGAACTCTCGTCATGTCAAGAATAGACTACACCAAAAGTATTTACCTTGGAATGCCTGACTACCTCACCCACAAACTGCATCAGATCCATAACGCAGAAGCAAAACTTCTAAGACTCAGCAAGAGAGAACATATCACACCAGCACTAAGATCCCTACACTGGCTCAGTCCAAAAAGATACATTTATTTTCAAAAACTTTTCATTGTTCAGAACCAAGGAGCAGAACTCCTGCTAGAAAGAAAATAATCTACAGACCATAAGGAACACTGAGGTCTAGCAATGACATATGTCTTGAACCCAAATACTATTCAACAAGCAATGAAAAATCCAATAGTTATGGTATTTGTAGTTATTGATTGCATTATATATTTAGCAAGGGGGAAGGATGAGGAATGTCAGCACATGAGGGATGACGGTGCAGGGGAGGAGGAATGACCCTACAAGTGGGGTAAGGAATGACAGCAGGAGAGGGGGAAGAATGACAGCACAAGGAGGGGAAAGAATGACAGAGCAAGGGGGGAGCAATGACAGTGCAAGGTGGAAGGAATGACAGCGTATGGGGGAAGGAATGGCATTGCAAGATGGGAAGGAATAACAGCACAGAGGAAATGAATGACAGTGCAAGGGGGAAGGAATGACACTAGAAGGGGAAGGAATGTGTTTGCTTTACTCTTAATGCCAAGTAAAACATTCCATTTCACATTAAGAAAGTATATACAGACTGACACTATTAGTAGTGCCTGCCTGAATATACCTTCTTAATGTGGCATGGTATTTTTTAATTGGCATCAAGGGTAAAGCAAATATATGTGATATAACATGGCTAGACTACATTCAATGTAAACCAGTAATACTTAGAATGTCTGCTTTACCCTTGATGCATGGTAGACTATAAGGAAGCCTCCAAACCTTTCAAAAAGGCCATTATAGAATGCAAGAGAAATATGTTTGATCATAGAATCCAAGGAGCACAGCATGAGTCCAAAGACTTGTTCAGAATCTTAAAGGAATTAGAAACCCCATGTCTACGTTCACATAAAGGGCCTATATAAAATGCTGAATGGTGCACACCTATTCAAGATGATATGCTTAATAAATTGGAATGGATCAAACAAAACATTGAGGCAAAGAGAACTGATGTGGATTATGTTAAACCACAGGTTGTGAGGACGCCTGTCAGAACAGGTGATCCTGTTTTTAATTTCCGCTCAGTAACACAAAGAGAATTGTCCAAGATTATTGATAAGCTGAAACCCACAAATTGCAAGGGGAATTCATGTCCAGCAGAGACATTTAAAGCATGCTCCAACGATATGATTGGAATCCTGACTGAATTTGTAAATACTTCTTTTTCAGAAAGTCATGGCCCTGATCACCTGAAAACTGCCTGAGTCTCTCCTTTGTCGAAAAGGGCTGGCCTGTGCCCTTTTGTAGCAATGACCTATAGGCCTATTACCAATACCCCCTTTTTACTTCAGATTTTAGATTGTGTCGTCTATATTCAGATTTTAGAATATTTCAACAATCACAAGGCATTACATGAGAGGCAATCTGGTTTTAGACATGGTCATGGCACAGAGACAGCATTGTTGGACCTTAAGTCCAACTTAATGCGTGGCCACGATAAGGGCAGGACAGCCGTCTTGATGCTATTGGATTTGTCGTCTGCCTTTGACCTGGTGGATCATAGTGTGTTATTTTCGAGGTTGAAGGAGGTGGCAACTTTTTCCGAAGCTGCCACAGCACGGATGCAATCCTTTCTTGGGAACATAAAGTGCAGGGTGTGTAGTGACTCGGCAGACGCACCACCAAGTCTTCTGCATTTCGGAGTTCCACAGGGTGCATGTCTATCGCATTCCCTGTATAACGTTTTCAATGTTCAGCTCTTCCATTTGTTAGATAAAAAAGGCATTGAGTTGACCAACCAGGCGGATGACACTCACTGGGCCTCATTACGAGTTTGGCGGCAGCTACCACCAAACTCGCTACTCGCCCCGGCACCCGCAAATGGGCCATTACCCGCCCATTATGAGATGAATGGGCCGGTAATTGCCCATTCGTGGGTGCTGGTATGGCCGGCCTCCCAATCCCTATTCTGCCCCTTAGGGCAGAATGGGGGTCGGGAGCATGGTTTCACTGGCACCGTTAATAACGGTGCTGGTGCAATCACGAGTTCTGCTCACGGGTGCCGGTCTGCAGGCCTGCAGTCCGGCACTGACAAGCAGAACTCGTAATGTGGTGCAGAGGTAACAATGGCACCGGTACCACTACCTCTGTGTCATCCCATTATCGGGTAATTATGAGCAGGACACCATAAGACAGAATGAGGTTTATGGTATCATTCAAGACTGGATGGCGGACAATGGTCTCGTGTTCAAAAAGGAAAAAACAGAACTTATGGTAGTTGGGACAGCAAATAAAATCAAAAAGCTAGGGGACAATTGCAAGATGTTTAGGATGGCAGGATTTTATTTGGAAACCAAAACAAAGGTTAAAACCCTGGGAATCTTTTTGGACCATCATCTCAGTATGAAGGCGCAAGTGAGTAGCCTGGTATCATTGTCAGCATATTATCTAAAACTGCTTACCCAGATCCGGCCATTCATCTCAAAGTCAAATTGTGAGATTATCGCGAGAGCCATCATTGGCACAGTAAGAGCTAGTGCGGGGCTCAGAAAGACGTAACTAAAACAAGAAGAGATTTACACCGGCTACCTATTGAAGAAAGGGTTAAGGTCCTTTAGTTATGGCGCACAAAAGCTTTACATGTACTGGGCCCTCGTATCTGAGTGAAGCTTTCTTTGTCTGTAAAGACCAATACGAGAACGCTCAGATCAAATAATATACAACAGCTAAAAGAGCCGAGATGTCTGCTCGTTGAAGTGGAAAAGGGTGCTTTGTATGCAGCACCTCCTATGGCCTGGAATGCTCACCAGGCGAGGGCAACTGGGGCATGGCAGGGCTAGCTCCTAAATTTGGTTGCCCCGCTCCCATTACAAAAAAAAAATAAAACACACACACACTCTTTTGTTTTTTACTGTTACCATGTTTTAATGCTGCACTTTACTGTCGATGCATCGATGCATAATGTAATCCTCAATTAGTCCTAAGAATGCAAGTCACCTTTTAGGCCAATTACTATGTCGTTCTTCAATTAGGGTAATGTTTGACCATTTGTCCTTTTCCGTCTGACCTACTCAAAGTTTCCAGGCATTTGCCCAGAATATAACAGGTGATGATTGCTAAAGCAAATGTACTTAATACAAATTAGAGACTAAAAGACAACTTTTTGGCTACAATAGTTTTCAGCCAGCCTTGAATTTTCTGTCAAGATAAATGGATTGTAATTAAACGCAAGGCTACTATACTTTGCATTCTTCCAGGACATTGATAAAGCGAATGCTGTTCTTGGCATTGCATTTGAAAGTCTGATTATCTTCCAAAGCAAAACTGAATATCCTGGAACACTTCGGATCATAGTAAATGTGCTCTCTGATGCATTAGGTTTCATTTTGGATTGATGTAGAATATTTAACAGGATTTACTCTTAAAATTTGTCAAGCCTACTACAAAGACCAAGCAATGTCCACAGACGATATAAAACACCTGACCACCAAGGATGGGATTAAGGACAATGGAATGCAGTCTAAATTTCTAAAGTTAAAATGATTATATGCTTAATTCTCGTAAGAGGTCAGGGAAATGTTAGTATTACTTTCACTGAGCCAGGCTCTTCATGGTAGCAGAAAGCAGGAAGTTCTATATATTAGTACCCGGCGGGCTTTTGAGGCTCGGAACAGAGGCATTACCAGCAGTAATTCCCCCGCTCTGAGCTGCCCCGCTGCTGGAGGCCGCCATCTTCCTTGGCCAGGGATCGAGGTAAGTGTGGTCCTCCCCATCCACAGAATTCTCTCCCTCCCCCCAACCCACTTACCTTCTTTTCAGTCCATTTCAGGAGAGGACGCGCTAGGAACACTTCTGTCCACAGCGCGTCCACTCCTAATCTGCAACAGGCCGTCATGCAAAGGAAGAATGGTCTACGTGTAGTCCTTTCTCTCCTTTACCTGTCGGGCATTTTTTGGTTTACTTTGTTTAATGGGCATCATGGAAATAGAGAGGGGGCTACGTATAGTCCCTTCTCCCGGTGTGGTGCAGCCAGATGCGGTTTGAGGACTCGACTGCCTTTCATACAGAGGGGTGGGAACTAGCTTCATGCTGACAAATTGCACACCAAAGGGGTGTTAGTCCTGCCTTCGTGTTGTCTCTCCGGACCAAGCCCACTGGGCAGGCTTGCCTAAATTATCTCTCATTAGTATGCACTACCACCAGCCAGAGAACAAAGCAATGCAGATCCATGGAGCCTTTGATATTTTAATTAGGCTACTCATGGCAGGAGGAAGGCGTGCCTTCCCCCTTCTTGGAATGCTTTGATGTACCCAGGGCTGTCACATTCCATTTGAATATGACAGGGGAAGACAGCGCCTGTAGGCTGTGCCTTCCCAGAGTACAGGTGACTATGTGTTTGGTGTAGGAAGCAGATAAAATGAATGTGGAATGGCCACTAATTTCTCGGAGGTTGCTCTCCCATCATTCATTTTCATTTATTAAAAAATCAAAAAAGTCCAGGAGGGCGCACTCTTCCTCTGCAGATGGTCGAATTACTCACACCCATATGACTACTTTGGGTAATCGTGCTATTGTCACCCATATCAATACCACTGGTAGCAACACCTCTTTTCTGTTTTGGAGGTAAGACTTCCATGCATATGCAAGTGCAGGTGGGGTTATAGCTTATGGTTTTAGAATCTCTTAATCAGAATCAGCAGGAATGAAAAACAGAGGAGTATCATTAACATCTCTTTTTCACTTATCTTGATGAGATACCCTGCATATACCACCCCTGAGTTTGTATCGCCTTATGCATGGTCACAGGCAGGCCCACTTATTGTACCAGCTCCTGCATACATAGCCTCCAGCCCAAAAATGACAGCAGGCTTGTCCAAACTTGTTGGATCACAACAACCATATAGTCTATGGAAGATGAGAGGAAGAGGTAGTGCATTGCCAGTCCTGACATCATTCCAGCACTTCAATGATTCATGGAATGTCTCTTTCTTTCGTAACATTGTGGTGTGCCTCAATGATTTCTCAGAACATGCCCATAAACTCTGGGGACCAAGGTACTCTAGGGAACAGTGACCCCAGTGGTGTGAGCTATTTCATGGATTGGCCAATAATTTTATTCCAGGTTGTGATTACCATGCATGCATCACAAATGAACTGCACATTGATGAGCAGTGAGGCCTATGATATCTAAGTATCTGTTCTGTGTTCCATGGTGGAATCAAACATATTCTTCATTTGTCAATTGCCTCTCACACATTGGGTATGCTACTGATGGCATAGGACGTTGCCTTTATGAGATTAAGTTCACCAGTACGAGCAGGGAAATGGAAGTGGTCATGGAAACAGTGCAAAATGACTGATAATATATGTTTCCGTGCCTGGCAAAGTGCTGGCTGTGGGATCCATGCAAAAAGAGACACACAGAGTCGGAGTTCAAAAAAGAAGTGCACATTGTTTTCTAGGAGGTGCATATTGTGCATTAGCTGCACAGTCCAGGGGAAATTCTCATCGGGCATGTGGGCAAATATCTGATACTTTTATGGGCAGGACAGGTTGTTGCAGCTGAGGTCTTGGCGCAAGAAAACGTAAAGCATTTTACTGTCATGAACCATTGCAAATGGGAAGTCACAACAACACAGCACACAGTACCGGCCCTCCCATATACAACTCTTGCTGGGCCCATAATGTGGAAATGCCCTAGCCAATCCTGCAACATGGAAAGAAAGGGATACACCACACAGCAGTGCATGCATACCCGCAGCGTTGATAAAAGAAAACCTGTGTGGAATTGGGGAAGAACGGGGGAGAGTGACTGATGGGTCACATTACTGATTTGTTACTTAAAACAGGCCACACACAGAGGGTGAGGTATACATGGGTTTCATGAAACAAAAGAGAAACTCCACAAGTCTCTAAGAACGCAAGGAATAAAGGGTCCTTAAATACCTGTATTCTTAAAAGTGCTTCTCTGTGACACTTTCCACAGCTCATGTGTTAAATGTATTGCACACTTAAAGCAGTCAAAGAAGTTCAAACCGGTTGCCCAGTTGACTGTGGGGTTCACCAGGATCGATCCATCAACATTAGAGAGAAATGCCGGCTCCATAAAGCCTTTGTGTTTGGAAGGACATCCACATCACACTCTCCTCCTCCTCACATTGCGTCCATGTGTGTTTGTGGCAATGGCATGTAGGTTCCGATGCATCGACCTCTGTTGAATGACAAAGAGCCACCCAGTGGTGAAATGATGAAAAGTATCTCAGGAGGATGTGTCTGGTGTGTATCTGAGGCAGATAGGGCGTAAAATAGTGGAAAACTGTGTCAGTAGAATGGCCGATTAGGTTGATTAAAAAAAAGAGCAGCATCTACAAATGTCTCTCACAAATACAAATATGTTTCATTTCTCCCACAAAACAAACCCCAAAATAGTACTTCTGGGACTGCAAAACTTAGTGACCAAGAATGGGCAAGGCAATAATAGACTGATAGGTGATTCTGTCTGGGAACACATGTGATGTCTGGTTCAGGGGGAACATTGCACATCCTCTCGTGGAAGATCAAAGGGGTTAACAATCCGGTGAATAGGAAGGATATTCTTGATCACTTGAATAGCCGAAGGGCTGATGTAGCATTTTTACAGGAGACACATCTCACAGTCGGTGAGGCAACCAAACTGCAGTGTGGATTGGTAGGACAGGTGTACGGTTCCTCGTTCAACAGGACTGCAAAACTTGTCCTTGGCCTCAAGCCCAGGGATTTTATCTCTACAAGGCTGAAATCTCTGCACTGGCTCCCAGAGGCGGTGAGGATTAAGTTCAAACCCTCTGCATTGACCACAAGGCCTTCTGGGGCCTGGAACCTCAATACCTTCAACTCCCTCTTCCTAAATATCTTCAGTCTCGAGCTCTTCGCTCATCCGCCCCCAACTCCCTCAGTGTCAGTTGCTTCTCTAAGCAGCGAGTTGGTCGTAGATCTCTTTCTTCTGCTGGGGTCTCCTTCTGGAACAGCCTCCCTGCATCTCTGAAACTTGAGGAGAACTATCTCCGGTTCCGGAAGCACCTCAAGACATTCCTCTTTACTTCTGCTTTCTCTCCTCCTCTCCCCTGTTCATCTCCTGGCTGAATCTAAACTGCACTGGTTACCTGGCTACCCTCTGATCTCTGGCCCAGATCCCCTCCCTGCCAGTTGCACACCTGCACTGCCCCCGCTGGCAACCCTTGCGCTCTGGGAGTGTTTCTGTATCCCTACAGCCCCTACGAGCACTTGACCCCTGACGTCTGCACTTACCCTTGCACTTGCCACCAGATGGCCGTACTTTTTATTCATTGTCCTATTGATTGTATTTATTGTATTTTATTTATTTTACTGCTATCCGATGTATTGCACTGCCCCCTCTCCTCCCCTGCACTTCAATCTCAATTTCACCTGGCCTAGTAGGATCGTTGTCTCTGTCTTCCCTCTGTTTCCCCTCCCTTGCCTCTTCGCGCCTTGAAACACTTGTGTATAGACGCGTTATAAATGCCATATCATATCATAACTCGTGCTCAAGAGGTGTGGCTATACTTATTCGCAAGAATATGGCAATCCAGGTACTCCCTGAGCAGAGGGACAGGGATGGTTGGATGTTATCCCTTTCAGTGTGCATGCAGGGGGAATCGTTTACATTCTGTAATGTTCATGCCTCGACTGTGGATGATGGGTCATCCTTTAGGGAGTATATGCAGTCCTTACTTGATCAGACGTGTAACAATATTGTTTTGGGCAGAGATTTCAATCGGCTGCCAGATCCGTTCATGGATAGAAGCAATAATAGTGTGTTGTTTGGAGGCTAGCAGGCGACTGCCTTTCAAGATTTCATTTCTGACCATAGTGTAACAGATGCCTGGAGACTTGAGCACCCGTCTCAAAGAGGCTACAGTTTCTTCTCTAGTGCCCATAACTCCTATTCATGGATTGACTTAATATTGACGTCCGGTTTGGCTACCACTAACTATGTAGTAGGTGCGATTAAAGTATTCAAATATCCGACCACCCACCAGTTGGGTGGCTATTGCGCTCCAGTTTACTACTCGTAGTTGTTCACTCTGGAAATTGAACACTTCAATTCTGGAGGAGGAGATTGTGGAGAAGATAGTCAAGGAAGCAAGTTACTTTGTAGAAGAAAATCATACCGGAGAGGTATACCCGGGTACGGTTTGGGAGGCATTTAAATGCCCAATGATATGCCTTTTGATTGGTTTGTCTAGCAGGTGAATGAAGAACAGGGAAGAGTAGATTGAGAAAAGGAAGGTAACGATTAAGGATGTGGTAAAGAGATGATGCAGGACCAGTGTGATGGGTGGAAGAATGAGCTGAGTCAGCTTAAATAGAAATTCAATAAGATGGTGTCAGAAAGGGCAGATTATATGTTGTTTCATACTAGATGCATGTATTTTGATAATGGGGAGATATTTCACAGCTTCTATAAAAAGCTCTACACTCAGGAGGATGGTGATACGGGAGATTTACAGGGCCTCATTTGGCATACAATGCTTCCAGAGTTAACTGATGGTGAGAGGGCATTTTTGGATGAGGATTTTTCACTTGAGGAGTTGCAGAAATCAGCTTTGGGTTTTAATTCAGGAATTTGTCCAGGGCCAGACGGATTAGCCATAGAATTCTATAGGATAGTGCCGGATTCTGTTTTTGAACTTCTGAGTTGACATGTACAGGGCCTCAAGAGTCGTTGGGATCTTACCGGCAACAACGCACCATGCATCTATATCATTTATTTTGAAGAAAGATACGACTCGGACATTTCCATTGAATTACTGCCCTATTAGTCTCATTAATATGCATAATAAGATCTTGGCTAATTGTCTGGCGAAGAGGATGGAGGCAGTTTTGCCAGGGTTGATACATTCCAATCAGACCATATTTGTTAAAGGACACGCTGCGAGCAACATGAGGAGGTAGCTACAAACTATTACACAGACGAATAACATAGATCAGGTTGCCACGGTCTTCTCCTTGGACGCGGAGAAGGCATTCGATCAGGTCAGCTGGAACTTTCTGTTTGCTGTGTTGAGGAGGATGAGCTTTCAATCTAGAACAGAGGGCAAGATAAAGTTGACCTCATTCGACTTTGTTATTTGTGGTTGCGATAGAGCCCCTGGCCTCGGTTATCAGACTGGATGTGAGAATCAAAGGGGTAAACAAGGGTGGGGGTCACCCAAAAATTCTGGATGTATGCAAATGATTTGCTCTTGTTGGTGAGAGACCTGGATAGGTAGTTACCAGCACTGCTGGAACTGATTGCTGAGTTTCATGTTAGATCTGGATGCAAAATTAACTGGTCTAAGCCTGAGGCAATGATGGTTTCGCCATGCTTTGAGAAGGACTTGATTGTGTATTTAGGCTTTAAATGGTGCCCAGATAGGATTAAATACTTGGGTGTCTGGTTGACCAGTGAATTGGACAAGATTATGCTGGAGAATATGAGGGGGCTGCTGTCGGGTCGGGAATCTGATTAGGAGAGATGGAAGTTATTGAAACTTTCCCTGTAGGGGAAAGTTAACGCAATGAAAATGACCTTTGCACCAACGATAACTTATGTGTTTAGTATGTTGCTTTTGCCTGTGTGGAAGAAGTTGTGGTCAGAGTTAGATGTTCCGCTGGAGGGTCTCTCATGGGATGACAAGTCTCCTCGCATGAATCCCTGGAAGCTGCAGTTACCTGTGGAGAGAGGCGGCTTGGGAGTTCAGAACTTCCAGGTTTATCACTTAGCTTTTATGGCCAGGCACATGGCACCACTTCTGAATTCGGAACAGGATCATTGGGCCAGAGAAGAAGCGAGTCTAAATGGACTGTTGACACATAAAGCGGTTCTGACCACAAAGTCAGTTCGGCCGGTTGCCTCCATGCAAGTCACAGAATTTTTTAGGGCTTCCTGGAAGAAGCTGGTATCCCTTCTAGGGGGTAAACCATTCAAACGTCTTGACTCTTCAATCTGGCATAATCCAAATATTAAGAATGTGAAGAAAATGTTGATTTGGCTGGAATGGTTTCTTGGGGGTGTTCAGTGGATAGGAGATCCCAGGGAAAATGAGAAATGGCTCATCTTTGGTCAGCTGAGAGCTATCTGGCATATTCAAGATTGTACAATATAAGAATTTTGTACTCTAAAGCTGATCATTGTGGATGTTTTGGAGGAAGATGAGTTGACTTTGAGAGGTTGACTGCTCAGGGCATCAAGCGAGCAAATATTACAATTTGATTATGTCCTCGGCCAATGGCAATATTGCTTTATTGCAGGAGTGGTCCGCTAGGTTGTCAAATGAAATGACTGAAGTGCGCTGGCCGAATGTCTGCAGAAATGTTGCTCTCTCGTCTGTCAGCCTGGTCGAATGGTCCAGGCAAGTTAAAATTTTGAATATGGTCTACTGGATGCCAGAGCACTTTTACAAGTGTAGTATGGCAGACACGGATGAGTGTTGGGGGTAATCTCACAGAACAGGGACACTAGAACACATGTTGTGAGAGTGCATCAGAGTGAGACATTTGTGGGAGAAGTTGACTTTGATCTTTAGTGGTGTGTTGGGATTATCCCTGGATTATGATTTTGAGATGCTAATCTTGGGTGATGACGAGTTTGTAGATGATTTGACTGTAGCACCGAAGAAGTGACTATTCAGGGGCTCTCTGATGGCTAACAAATGTATCTTGCAAAATTGGAAATGAAGGTTTTGTCCCGAGGAGAGTGCATGGATTGATGAGATGTCTAGGTTGGCCGGAATTGAGAGAGTGATCTATAAACGTCAGAATAAAATAGAATTGTTCAATGGTATCTGGGGCAGGTTTTTGGATTTGTACTAATTCTGCGATTACATCGTTGGGTTTTGGGTGGGGGCACGGGGTACTTTCTTTCTGTTTGATATTATGTTCATTTTGTAAATATGTGACAAAGGAATAGACTGTATGAACGGCAAATGTGTACAGATACAAGCATGTTGAGCAGAGATGGGTGGGCCAGATGCCTGTACTTATGAAAGTCTGGCAATCTTATGTGTCATATTTTCTTGCGATGTGAGTATGTCCTTGGCTAAGGGGTGGTCAGGTATTGAGCTCTCCTGGGTGTCAATGCTAGAGTGGGTGAGTTGAAACAATTCACATGGGAACAAGTGAGCAAACACTCTCGGATGAACTCCCTAAGGCCTGACTGGCCACAAACATCAAACTTCTGAAGACAAGGTGGGAGAAATGATAGGAACGGGTAAATGGAGGAGGACTTTGACATGTGTCTCTTATCGGTGCAAAAACATGGAATGAACTGCCGGGACGTTCCTGAGCTCTTCTATGAGCAGGATGGCAATGGTTAGGCAGCTGTTGGAGGTGGAAACTTCTAGGCATGAGGCGGGACTCTTCTGGGAGTTAATCTGCATAATCCATCCTCATCTATTCCTCTAAATGCAGTTACCTTGTACTGTTTAAAGACAGCAGAACGATGATATGAAGTCTAACAGGCATTTAGAGTATGTTTATCAGCTTATATTTCAGGTCTACTTTAGACGTTATGACCCTTTTCACAAAATGAGTGCAATTTATGTTTATTTATTTCTGTGCATGTTTTGTGGAATGCTTAATGTCACCTTCAGGCTGCTTCAAAGCACGTATCTGTATTGCACAAACCAACTTGACGTTAATGTGAAACAAAACAACAAAACATTATATGACACGACATAACCCTCTAGCATAACAAACCTGGCATTATGTAAAACAATATGGTGGAAAACATCTACAAATAAATAAAAACAAAGAACAAAACTCCCATAAAAATGCGAAGATGTAAACAGGGAAAGGAACATTTAAAAAAGAAAACCACACAAGCATAGCAGGGTTAGGAATAGATTTACGGTCAGTAATAGCCACACCGTGGGACTAAGTAGTAGTGCAAAAGGCATATGTATTCAGCCTCTCCTATCACATCTGACACTATCTCATCCCTTCCTGCCTTCCTGAGAGCACTCAAACAGGGTGTGTTTTTTTTTTCTTCCTGCTGAAATGCATGTCTCTCTGAAAAAGATACTAATCAGATACACAGATAAGTTATTGTTGAAGGTGGTAGTTAAGATGCAAAAATATTCAAACGCTTCATTTTCTTTGTTTCGAGGAAGTGCTCTCAAGATCACAAAATCTTGCAATTAAATGACTGTCTGCTTAATTGAGGTATCTACTTGTTCTTTTCTTTTGGATAGACTCTGTTTAATTTATCCTGGGCTAGTACGGTACAAACAAAGTGAACTCTCTTTCTAGCACTCTCTCTCGCGCCCTTTTTTGGTCTCCACCAGGTTCCTCAGGCTAGGGGAGTCCGCCGATGCAGCACGGGCTCTCCCTGCCCTGTCACATGACCTTTATTTTCATCTGGTGTAGCAATTGATGGAAGCCTGAAACGTGCTTCAGCAGTGATTGAAAGTAGCTAGCGCTGTATGGCGTCCTGTTTTCTCTTGGGGCTCTGTACAGAACTTCCTCTAGAGCTGCCCGGAATCTTCTGGAGTGGGCAATTCTGTAAGTAAAAGGGAAGAGACATGGAGCGAAGGGAGGCTGCAAGGCATAGCCTTCAAGACAATGGTTTAAATCATGTTACACCACAACTCTCTCTCAGGGTAGTCAGATACTGGGGTCCTCCCAACTCCCTCACCCAACCTCTGAGATTGCAGACATAATTTGCTTTGAAAACGTTTGGTAAGGGCCTCTGCTTTCTTTTTGTGGTATTCCGAGGGAAAATTGCTGGCGATAAATAAGATGGATGTTCATTCCAAAACTCCAGCTTGGAGGGATTTAAAACAAATTGCCCCAAACATATTTCTGCCTTTTTAATGTACAGAGATGGAAGTGCACGCCCTTCCAGTCAATAAAGTAAAACTTTTTTTAGCATGGCCAAGGAAAGGGCTGAAAGGTTGGGCAACTAGGATGCCTTCTTATCACGACCTTCACTTTTTTAATGCACAGAAGGGTCGTTCATGCTATGAACCACTGCTGTACATCATCCAGTTTTACCTTCACATTCCATCGAACGAAAGCTGAAAATTATTTGGGTATATTTGTAGATTTTTCATATGGAATAGAATGTTGACATACTTTTGGTTATTAGAAAGTCATTTTATGGAATATATAAAAATAATAATGAAGAATTGTGGAGTAGTGAAACAATATAAGTCTCATGTGAAATGTTACATCTACTGACATAGAAGAAATAGCAACAGTTCTGCAGAAGTGTGAATAGTTGTGAGAAATGTGTGCATTAGAACGTCTAATGTGGTAAACCTTTTATAATATGTTGGCCTTACAGTCATACACAAAAGGAAATGTATTACATATTTTGAAAATAAAAATACTGCATGAGTTCAATACTGATGGTTAGGGCTATTAATACCACCTGTATATTGGAGGTAATACCCCATATTTTTTAATGTGTTTTTGGCCTCTAAATTATGAGGTGCTCCCAAAGACATTGTCCCCGCAAGGGAAGTAATGTCCCCTTCACTTTTGTGAAACATATTTAGACTCTGCTATCGGAAATTATGATGTCCCTTATCCACCTATGTGTTAAATGCACAACTGGAGTGGTAGAAGGGAGGTTTCGAGCCATTGCGTGGTCACACAGATGAACGTTATTATGTCTGAAAAGGGCATGTGCTCCCCTGCACCTGCCTGGAACTGGGACAATGCACACACTGTGCATAGCGGACCCTTCTCTTCAAGGGATGGACATCCATGTATTAACATCGAAAACCAGGACATGAAGTAAAAAAGAAACATTGCAAGCAGGTCTCATTTTATTGCAGGCAATATTTTAAAAGCAATGTGCCCCTGATTATGAGTTTGGACATACTGGCTGTTTTACCACTGCACCAGATTGCGAGTACCAAATTGAAACCCTTCAATTCTGCCTGCTTTATGCAAACTAAACAAGAGGGATTTGGGCGGGGGTGGGTGAGGGTTCTCCGCTCGAGCACAGTTTTAAAATAATGGTAAAAATAATGCATTTTACAACACCTTCTTTGTGATCAATTTTGTACGGTAGCACATGCAAATAAACCAATAGATACAAGTCACCAACAGTGCACAGGAAAGTTTCCAACATATTTTCATTATGCCTTTGCCCACAACATGTGGCAGTATATAATACATGTTCATGCTTGCTGCATCCATATATGTCCATGCATGCTGCACCAACATATGCCAGTATTACCATATAAGGACTTACAGCCAATACAACAACGCTGTTCCACCGAAAGAAACTATATCCAGACCGGCTATGCCAAGATAGGCCAGTGTACCATGTAATCACTTATGCTTGCTTTTACCCTTAATTCAAAGTAGGCAAATGCCATGATACATACACAAATATATGGCCAGAATAAAGCCACCAATTTAAGCCAGTATAGCCAAGTAATAACACTCATCATGTTTGCTTTACACTTGATATCATGCCACAATAAGAAAGTAAATACACACAGATAACATAGGCCAAGCTAACCAAGTAATAACCATTCTCATGTTTGCTTTACACTTGATGCCAAGTACAAAATGTTATGCCACATTAAGAAAGTAAAGGTAGCCTGGAACTACCATTGTAGGTCAGTTTGGCTTTGTAATAACACTTATGTTTGCTTTACCCATGATGCCAAGTAAAAAAAATGCCATGCCACATTAAGAATGTATATGCAGGCTGGTATTAGTAGTGCCAGTCTGCATATACTTTCCTAATTTAGCAAACGTTTTATTATTTGGCATCAAGGATAAAGCAAACGTGATGAGTGCTATGACATGGCTACACTGGCTAGACTAGCCATGTAATAATACTTCTCATGTTTGCTTTACCTGTGATGCCAAGAAAGAAATGCCATGCCACAATAAGAAAGTATATGCAAACTGGCACCACTAATGTGGGCCAGTCTAGCCATATAATAATACTTATGTTGATTTATACTGCAAGCTGCTGCCATTCGCATGGTATCCAGGGACTCTTATCATGCTTGCTTTACCCATGATGCACAGAAACTGATGCACAGTAACTGTGCATCAAGTGTAAAACAAGCATCATTGCTATGTTTGACTTACCCTTGATGCAGTTACAGTGCATCAAGGGTAAAGCAAACATAATAAGTGTTATTTCCTGGCTATATTGACCTACACTGAAGGTAGACCAGGGACAAAATGTACAGTGTATGACCGGATGCCCCCCCCCCCTGTAGACACCCTGACTGATGCTGACAATCAGGTGAGGGGTCGCCCCCCAACTATAATGGTGGGTCACAACTATTGGCATCATTGGCAGCCTCACAAGCCAATACAAACCACCGTACTCTCCAAGGTGGATTCCACAGATGTTGCAGGCTCATAAGCACCCATATCATCTTTGGCAATTCAGCTGCCAATCTAAAAGCAAGATCTGAAAGTGAAATTCAGTTGCCAGTCAAATCCACTCAATTTCTTCTACAAGATTAGAGATTTCAGGGATATGTTGAGGCTACTATAGTTGTAGTAGTAGCAGTAGTGGTGCATCATTTGCATAGCACCTTTCACTATTAGTATGGTCACAACATGCTGTAGGTTGAATGCCCTCGGGGGACCAGAGTCTGGGAAGAAATTCAAGGAGGTGCTAGTATATGTGTGTGCATATTGGACAGTGCTTGAGATATGAGGGGTTGCAAAGTCCTTGCTAGCCACCCATGTTGAGCTGGCATGTGGATGGGTGGTGATAAGTGGTCTAGAGAGGGTGAGCGAGAGTGGCATAGAAATTATGTATGCATCTACATATCAAATCTTTGTCGTGAACGGTAGCTGCATTCTTATGGCAGAGGTGTTGTGCAAGGTGTCCTCATGTGGTGTATGATGGCAGATGTGCGCAGCTCTGCGGCCGTGCATTCCGCTAGTTTCCCTATGCATGGAGTATAAGAGGTTAAATGCATGATCTACATTCTAGGCAGTGACCCAGAATTAGTCTGATTGCTTAACTCTAAATTGACTTACTTTAAAGTAGGGCTGAATTCGACGTGCTCCTGGGATCAGTGTATAGGTTACCATCAACATTCTTATAGATTCAATATCTGGCTATATTCTGCATTCTTCAAGCTTTTTTCATTTTACCTAGGTTCATTAGCCAAGCTCGGTTGTACAATTAGCTCAGATTCCATAAAGGGCTATAGTGCAAGCTACTCTTTTCTTTTGGAGCACTCACAGTCTGTGTTTCTATCTCAATTATTCTCACAACTTTGTACCCCGATGTCTGGCATGCCTCTGAATTCTGCCCTTTTGCTCCTAAATTTGAATATTTATGGTCAGCCACTGGCTCCCTTTTTCACTTTTTTCTCTGACTCTTTTTTCCCCCGTGCCACAGACACCCAGATTCTGCTCCGCTTGGGCCTGTGTCTAGCGGGAATATTGGCTATTTCAGAGGTTGTATGCAGGCAAAGGGTATGTGCTTTGCGGAACCATTAGCTGAACCTTAACACAGATAACACCAAAGTGTTATCAGTGTCTTATAGGGTGAACCTTTGCAATTCTACCTGCTTGCCCCATAGTAGGTGCTCTCGCTCTACTTGGTGTGGAATCTGAGTTTTGAAGTTAAAACAGACTTTTCTGTTGTTCCCTGAGTGGCGGCGTCAAGGGAAGCTGATTCCATCAGTTTAAGGTCCTGACAAACATTTCCCCTACTTACAAGTGAACCTTCATACCCCTGTGATGACATCTACCATACTCTCCTGCTTAGACTGCAGGAATGCTTTGTATCTCTGGCTTCGGCAAAGCCAGATCAGGAACATTGCTGTCATTTTTTATTCAGACCTCGAGGTCACACCACAAATCAAGTACACCTACTGAAAGACAACCTTCCAGTCCTGTATTTGAACCAGGAAGAATAATTGGTGAGAGTCTTGGTCCTCACCCACATTCACTACTGAAATGGCCAGCTCATTGGTGCTCCAAAGAAAATCCTCACACAGCCACAAAGGATACAGAACTGTGCAGCCTGAGCAGCCCCGAACATCAAAAGATCAAAAAACAGGAACATATCAACCCAGCACTCAAAATCCCTTCATGGGCTCTGTGTGGAACAAGGAATTGCATTCTAGATCCTAGGCATCATCCTCAAGGCACTGGAGCACAAGGTTTTGAAATTGCTGGGTACCCTCTTTACTCCAGACATGTTAGCCATACCTATAGGATCAGCCAAGAAACAGCTGATCTGCTGCATTGCATTAGAGTTTATTCAGATAAAAATACATATCCATAAAAGCATACCAACAACACAGCATACATAATAGAAAAATAACAAAAATAAATACCAAAATCCACTGATCATACTATTTCAAATGCATAACATCTTGCAAGGCTAAGTTCATATGTGTCCTACAGAGGGTTATACATGTTTTGAATTACTTATGTTTAAAAGTTTTTATTTAGGTTGTGCAGTTTCGTTTGACCAGGATTCAAGCCATTTTTTATGGGGCTCGCCCCATGCTCCCTCTCCATACCTCACGTCAACACCTCACCAGTCTCTACTTCCCTACTCCCACATAGACATACACATACCCATATAAAACTGGTTGAATTCTGGTCGAACAAAAGTGCATAACCAAAATGAAAACCTTTTAAAGTCATTTGTTCAGAACACAGGATATCCTAGGGAGGCAGAATCTAAAAACGTTGCTGTTGCACTAGTCAGCTCTTGGTCTGATGACACTTTGAAAACGACAGGTTCCTCTGTTGAACAAGTTATCCTATTCATAACAATATATATTATGAGAAACGTGTTCCTGTATTTGCTGTAAAAAGGGCAAATGTTTTCTGAAAAATGAACAATGGCCTCTTCAGATAAAGTGCATCATGCTTCATTTACCCTTGCCAAGTAAAAGTAAGAAAGCGTATGATAGGATAGTTTATTTATATAGCGCCTACACACAATGTGTTTCAAAGCGCTTCAAGGCAAGGGAGGGAACAAGGGAAAATACAATGAAATTCGTAAAGGCCATGAACAGTAAGGATGTGAAATTAACTATCATACACGGCCCGACGACATTTAGTGCAAGAGCTAAGACATTGATAAGGAAGGGAGGGTGAGAGTGTGAAGGAAATGGAAACAGGCGACTACTGTACTAGGCCTGACGACATTTCTGGTAGAGCCGGAGAAAAACAAAAGGTGAGGGAGAGGGGTGCAGAAAGGGAGGGGAGGAACAAAACAAGCGACTATCGTACTAGGCCTCACAACATTTCAGATAGTGCTGGAGGGGGTAACAGTAAGGGGATGGGGGAGCGACAGACGAGGTTGCTATCATACTAGGTCCATGGACATTTCTGATAGAGTAAGTGCACAGAAGAAAGTAAGGGGTGGAGGGGAGGAGATGGGAAAGGGAGAAGGGAGAGGAGGAGAGAACAGAGAGTAAGCAGTCAAAAAGAGTGGAGAAGCAAGAGGGGAGAGCGAATACAATTGCAGAAGTCAGTAATAACACTTAATGTTGCAAGCCAGGATACAAGATGAAGATGGGAACAGCATGATTCAGGGCCACCATGAGCACAAGATGCAAAGGAAGTCCAGCATGAGAGTTGAGAAAGAGTGACGCACCGTGAATCAATGAAGTCCATAAAAGTCAAATCCAGCATTGGCCACAATACGGTGATGGTGAAACCAGAATGTAGCAGGACAGACTCCTGTGTGCGGGAAGAAGGGGGGGAGCACAAGAGAACAACACGGGGGGACCAGAGCAGGTGGGGATAACCTGTGGGGACAGAGGGTGTAAACATATGTTTACCTGCTGTTTTAGCAGGGTTTCAGGTCCTGGATCCTCCTGGTCCAAACAGGTCCAAACAGGAATTGCCCTTTTCTTTGACTGCCCTTCGCGTTGGACGCCTGGGTGGGAGACGCCCTTGATCTAAGAGTTAAGAGCAGGAAGAAAGAGGCAGGGCTAAGAATGTGGGTGGTGCTTAGGCCAAGTGACCTAGATTCACTTACATCTGCTCCCCAGCTGCAAAGGAAAAGAGGCTGAAGGGCTCCTTAAATAGGGAAAAGAGCGGCAAGCAGGAAAGCACCAGGTGGGTGGGGCTTGCTAAGTGGTGAAAAAGAGCGGCAACCAGGAAGGCACCAGGTGCGCAGGGCTTAGGCCAGGTGACCTAGATCCACTTACACCTGCTCCCCAGCTGCAAAGGAAAAGAGGCTGGAGGGCTCCTTACATAGGGAAATGAGCGGCAAGCAGGAAGGAAGCAGGTGAGCGGGGCTTAGGCCAGGTGACCTAGATCCATTTACACATGCTCACCAGCTGGGAGACGCCCTTGATCTAAGAGTTAAGAGCAGGAAGAAAGAGGCAGAGCTAAGAATGTGGGTGGTGCTTAGGCCAGGTGATCTAGATCCACTTACACCTGCTCCCCAGCTACAAAGGAAAAGAGGCTGAAGAGCTCCTTAAGTAGGGAAAAGAGCAGCAAGCAGGAAGGCACCAGGTGGGCGGGGCTTGCTAAGTGGTGAAAAAGAGCGGCAACCAGGAAGCCACCAGGTGGGCGAGGCTTAGGCCAGGTGACCTAGATCCACTTACACTTGCTCACCAGCTGCAAAGGAAAAGAGGCGGAAGGGCTCCTTAAATAGGGAAAAGAGCGGCAAACAGGAAGGCACCAGGTGGGCGGGGCTTGCTAAGTGGCGAAAAAGAGCAGCAACGAGGAAGGCACCAAGTGGGCGGGGCTTAGGCCAGGTGACCTAGATCCACTTACACCTGCTCCCCAGCTGTAAAGGAAAAGAGGCTGGAGGGCTCCTTACATAGGGAAATGAGCGGCAAGCAGGAAGGCAGCAGGTGGGCGGGGATTGGTAAGTGGTGAAAAAGAGCAGCAACCAGGAAGGCACCAGGTGAGCGGGGCTTAGGCCAGGTGACCTAGATCCATTTACACCTGCTCACCAGCTGCAAAGGAAAAGAGGCTGAAGGGCTCCTTAAGTAGGGAAAAGAGCGGCAAGCAGGAAGGCACGAGGTGGGCGGGGATTGGTAAGTGGTGAAAAAGAGCGGCAACCAGGAAGGCACCAGGTGGGCGGGCTTATGCCAGGTGACCTAGATCCACTTACACCTGCTCCCCAGCTGCCTATGCAGACTGGCACCGCTTATGTAGGCCATTCAAGCCAGGTAATACAACTTATCATGTTTGCTTTACCCTTGATGCACACAAACTGTGCATCAAGGGTAAAGCAAACATAAATGTTATTACATGTCTAGAATGGGATACATTCAATTCAGGACATTCTAGCCAGATAATAACGCGTATCTTGTTTGCTTTACCCATGATGCAAAGGGTAAAGCAAATAGAAGTGTTATACTTGATCTTATTGACTGCACTTTGCCTCTACACTGGTAAGTGGCAACAGGTTACACTGGAATTTTATATAAAATGCATGTTTACGCAGAGATAAAATCCACCTCATAAATAACACACAACCTAAAATAATTTTGGAGCAAAGATAATACAGGGATTGTCTACCTAAACTAGAGCCAGATAAAAATTAGTTAGAGCCCATTCTTTAAAAATAGCATACATTTTTTGAATGTTTGTAGTTGACAAATTACAGTGCTCATTCCACAAATTCAAACGTTTGTGAGCAGATAAAATATTTTTGATGAAAGTAATCCACTTCTTTTATGTGCCACCAGTCTGGTTAGTAAGGTCCCAGCAAAAGTTTTTTTTTTAAATAAAACTTTAATTAATCCTTTGCATTAATATGGATCCTTAAGCACTACACGTGTTTAACAAAGTCACATACTATATTGGTTGCAGACCCACGTCTAAATGGAAAGGAATTGCAGCTGCTCTTTTGTGGAGATTTAACAGGTTTTAAAAAAAAAAAACACTTTTCACCCATTTCCATAGAATGAATTACTGAGTGCCACCAAAGTTCTGCCTACAGAATGCTGCTGGGAAAGCCTGAACTTTATAACTTTTAAGTGCCTTAGTGACAACTGTCCCACCAAATGTCTTCATATAATCCAAAGGGCAGCAGCTCATTGTCTTACTATACTATTACTTATTTCTGTTTGGATATTCCAATTACAGGCCTAGATTACATTAGTGATGTAAGAAGAAGGCCCAAATATGTATTATGACCTTATGTGAACATGAAGGGACCACATAAATGCATTGAGTCCCTGAAATCTCTGCTACTGATATTGACTGCATAGTACACACAGCCCACTATTAGGCTCTGAGTTCTCCAGGGCTCTTGCCCCTCCCTTCACAAATGTGTATCTTGAATATTGACTCATTGGTCCGTTATTAACTCTTAAATGTATTTTTTTTGTAAACTGCCTAGCATTGTATTGAACGATGGGTATCCGTTAAGGCATCCTTTGGTTCAGCCGTGATTGGTTACCCACCTTCTGCTTCTTCTCCCTGATTTCCTGCGCTCCTCATCCACTCTTTGGTATTGTTTATTTATAAAGCACCTAGACACAAGCAAGTGTTTCAAAGTACTCAAGGAGGATGGGAACATGGAGAGAAAAAACAACAGAGGCCTTGCAATTCTGAGGCGATAATAGTCTACACAGGCAGAATAAGTGCGTAGAGTACGTTTAACAGTTTGAGATACTGCAAATAGGCCTGACGGCGATTCTGCAGATTATACCAGTGCAATTAAGGGGTGGAAACAAGGGAGAGCACATAGACAATCTTCGGCACGGAGCGTACGGATCATGCAAGTGCACAGATTATAACCGGGAGTGGGAGGTCCAAGTGCACCCGGTCAGTGGAGGCTGGGGTAAGTGCAGAGAGAGCCACTCTCTAGGGTTATTTCTCAGTGCTTAGCACACTCAAGCAGTGTTCTCACAAGGTGACATGTTACAAACCCACAGTAAATAAATACAGGCAGTTAATGGCTTCAGTTACTGCAGAACGCTGCTGTCAGCATCCTCTCTGTCACATCTGGCTCATCCGCCATCTCGCCTTTTCTCTGTGTCCTCCACTGGCTCCCCGGTGAGGAACGTCTGAACTTCAAGGCCCCCACGCCCCAGCATTATCCACAGCACACTTAAGAATAGTGTCCCCCTTCTTCTTATGGAAAGAACGCTCACATGCACGCCATGTCCCCTACCTTCTGCATAGAACTGGAAGAGCCAGGAATCTCATGGCTATGGCCGGGCCAGGGGGTCAAGCCTGGCTCTTCGGACCAAACGTGAACTGAACCAGGGAAATGGCCCTGCAGAGCTGGGGCTGGAAGGGCAGAAAAAGGGGTTTGGGCACAGAAAGGGCTTTGGCACAGAAACGGGGTTTGGGCAGACAAAGGAGCTTGTTGGCAGAGAAAGAGGCCTGTGGGTCTAGAAAAAAGAAATGGAGGCTGAAGAAAAGGGGGCGGTGGAACTTGGGGGGTTACAGTGGTATTCTATGGATGGTGGTGTGGGGAAGCGGAGGTGAGGTGGGGGGAGAATTCCCAATGGTGGCATGCGTAAGGGGGAGAGAAAGGTGGCTGCAGCACTCTAGGTGCGGTGAGGGATTTGTCAATGGTGATTAGGGTAAGGAGGAGAGAGAGAGAGACAGGGAGGTCGAGGCACAGGGATGAGGAGAGAAAGGTGGCTGCAGCACTCTGGGTGTGGTGAGGGATTTGTCAATGGTGATTAGGGTAAGGAGGAGAGAGAGAGAGAGACAGGGAGGTCGAGGCACAGGGACTGGGGAGAGAAAGGTGGCTGCAGCACTCTAGGTGCGGTGAGGGATTTGTCAATGGTGATTAGGGTAAGGAGGAGAGAGAGAGAGACAGGGAGGTCGAGGCACAGGGATGAGGAGAGAAAGGTGGCTGCAACACTCTGGGTGTGGTGAGGGATTTGTCAATGGTGATTAGGGTAAGGAGGAGAGAGAGAGAGACAGGGAGGTCGAGGCACAGGGACTGGGGAGAGAAAGGTGGCTGCAGCACTCTAGGTGCGGTGAGGGATTTGTCAATGGTGATTAGGGTAAGGAGGAGAGAGAGAGAGGCAGGGAGGTCGAGGCACAGGGACTGGGGAGAGAAAGGTGGCTGCAGCACTCTGGGTGCGGTGAGGGATTTGTCAATGGTGATTAGGATAAGGAGGAAAGAGAGAGAGACATGAGGTCGAGGCACAGGGACTGGGGAGAGAAAGGTGGCTGCAGCACTCTGGGTGCGGTGAGGGATTTGTCAATGGTGATTAGGGTAAGGAGGAGAGAGAGAGACAGGGAGGTCGAGGCACAGGGACTGGGGAGAGAAAGGTGGCTGCAGCACTCTGGGTGCGGTGAGGGATTTGTCAATGGTGATTAGGGTAAGGAGGAGAGAGAGAGACAGGGAGGTCGAGGCACAGGGACTGGGGAGAGAAAGGTGGCTGCAGCACTCTGGGTGTGGTGAGGGATTTGTCAATGGTGATTAGGGTAAGGAGGAGGAGAGAGAGAGAGAGAGAGAGACAGGGAGGTCGAGGCACAGGGACTGGGGAGAGAAAGGTGGCTGCAGCACTCTGGGTGTGGTGAGGGAATTGTCAATGGTGATTAGGGTAAGGAGGAGGAGAGAGAGAGAGACAGGGAGGTCGAGGCACAGGGACTGGGGAGAGAAAGGGGGATCGTGGTCCTGGTGTGGCCAAGGCGGGGGAGTGGAGACCCGTGAAACACTTACCAAGTCACCTACTGCACTCCACCATCACCATATTCTGGGTCAGAGGCCATGCAGGGAATGGGCTGGAACAAGACGGAGCGCTGCTTTCTCCCCCAGACCCAGGGGCTAGCTAGCACACAACTGTCCCAGATCCTGCACCTCAACGAGCAGACCGTTTTCAGAAGACTCGGTATGGAGTGCTGCATAATCTTCTGAAGGCAGTCTGCTTGCTCACTGCCTGCTATAACTCAACAGTGTGCTGCCCTTTCCCCAAATCCAGGGGGGAGGAGGGGCTGGAACAGATACCTACCAACTAGATTTGAAGTTGCATGCACACACGAGTAACCTATTCTTCAAAGAGTTTTCAGAAGTCCAATCTCTCGCTTGGCTCCCAGGCCCGGCTCCAGGAATGTTCATAAGGGTGGGCCAGGTTTGTGATCAGGGGGGCCCAATTTCTATTCTGTGTGGGCGTTTGAGTACTCAAAAGAAAGGGCTGATATTAATCCAGATTTCCCAGATCCGTGATCCAGAAGAAAATGTCTTCTCAGATCCGGACAAAAATAAATGTGCACCACTCTATAAAAACAGCACAGAGCAAAAGAGAAACTAGGAAAATCGTGTTGCAAAATCAATCTACCTATCTTCCCTTGTCATCTGCTCCTCCCGTTTCTATTATATCCACTTCTCCTTCACCTTGCACATCCAATCACCTTCCATCAGGTCAGGTCCCCCTGGCCACCATTCCCATTTACCTCCAATCCCACCTACCCCACCTACCCCAAAAACCCACACCATGGTCATCATTACAGGTTTGCTGGTCTGGAAATAATGGTGGCGGTAAGCTTACCAGCACTTTTGTTTCCGGACTGGCAAACTAAGAGTCTGCCTGCCAGAGCCGCTGTGTCTGACAGGGCAGACCCTGCCGGACATATCGGCCACGGTAGGCAGACCGTCACGGAAGCACCAGCACTGTTAACAATGGTGCCAGTGCTTCCCTGGTCGTGGTCCCCATTCCCATGGGGTTTTACGGGACTCCATGGGAATGGGGACTTACAATTTACTGGCGCCTGACTTTCCGGAACGCCCGGGTTGTAATACCCCAGTCTTTCCGGCAAGTCTGGCGCCGGTAAATCATAAAGGATCTGGCAGCAACCTGCCGGTAGTACCAGCACGGTTATCACCAGACTCTTAATGAGCCCCCCATGTCTTTCTTGGCCTGGCTGCAGAGAATCAAGGGTGATGCTGCCTCTTCATCTGCGAGGATTGGGCAGCGAGGCCACCAGTCTTTGTTCCATTTCAGTTGGTGCGTGCCCAACAATGCCATCCTAAACACTGTGGCTACTCCCAGCAGGCCCAGAAGGAGGTGCTTTTTGTCCTGCCATCTAGTTGTAAAAGACAGTCCCCCTTCTCCAGAATACTGAAGCAAGGAATAGGACATCTTGTTTCTTACAAAATGACATTTCGAAGAAAAACATTTTATTTTTTTGTTACATTTTTGAAGAACACTTTAATTGAGTTGAGTGCACGAGGGAGTGGTAGCATGTAGGAGAGAGAACTTAGGGTTGGGGGGAGTGGGATCAATCGGCCGACAGTGCAGGTTAAGGGGTTTCCAGCTTCCTGGTATCGCTCCCGGTTGGGCTTGGCAGGGAGGAGAGGTGCTTCCTCCCTGCCATTCCCCTGTACATCATTGTCTAGTACATACTGTTTACATGCTGGTTAGAAAATATGCAATTGTCGATGATGGCGTTTTGTTTGATGTGTTTACTTTGATTGGCTATTCAATTTCACAATTTTGTTCAATATATGTGGCCTGATATTTTCAAAGAATGGTGCGTGTGTGTTCTTGGCAGGTCCTGACACATGCGCTACTCATCTCTTAAACCGCGAGTGAGGATTTTTTGAAATAGCTTATACTGTGAACTGAATGATTACATTATTGCCCAGGATCACACACTTTGGTTAAGCGGGAAAGTCAGAATTTGAAACTTGCTTGAAATTTAGATAGTTGACTACGCATCCTCCAATCTCAAGTTGGTACAAATATGTGTTGAAATTTGGTTTTGAATATCTAAAATAATACTAAATTTTATACAATTGCTTTAAAAAGTCACATGATAAACCAACCTGACAAGGTTATTATTGTAGAAACGTGTTGATGAAAAAGAGTAAGGGAGTAATTTTGTTTGCAATCCTAAATTGCACCACTGCTGTTTTCAGTTTTTTGCAAAAGTACACCTCCATGCAATTGTAATTGTTTCCACCAAGTACTGGTAAAGTAAAGCATAAAACACTGGTAAATATCGCCTTTGATCTTCCCTTTTCCTCTATGTGTCTGGAAAAGTGTAAATACCTCCCACAATTAACAATTGTGGGAGCCATCCACAATGTTTTCTTTTGAAATCTGCCTGCTTTTACCAGTGTAAAAAAGTCAGGCGGATTCCATAGGAATCCATTGGTTTTGCAGCAACATAAAAATACATTCTGGTGGAAAACCAATCGGATTCGGCAAAGGGACCTTTAAGAGCAGGAAAACTTGTTAAATTCGATCTGCTCTCCAACTTTGCCTACCACACCATCCAAAATTCCTGCAGTGAACAAAAAGTTGTGATAAATGCTTTTAGCGCAACCTTTTCCATTTCGCTTGACTTGGAAAATGATCCACTACAATTGTAACTTTATTTTCCCAATCCTGTATGATAGCCTACAAACTCCAGCATAAACGTTAATGAGAATTTAAAAGAAATCTGATAAGAGTACCAATATCAACCCCAGACAAGTGTTTCGGTCTGGTTGGACCTCATCAGTATGGTGGACCTGTGCCTCTCTAAGAATAGTGAGAAAAGGGTCCACGTTTGAGGCTGTTGCTGGTACTCTTGTTCAGAGGAGAATTGATTAGCATTTCGGTGCTGGACTGCCCTAGGGCAGGACAAAGACTGATATGGTTTAGATATTTCTCCTTTGTGAAAGATAGTGAGCTAAAGACTCTGGGTAAGTCTATCATAACCGGGACTAATGTCCGACAGAGGGACTCCCAGGGCCCCCATTGTTTTTTTCATTTTTTGATTTTATTCCTCTCCGGTCCAGAATTACATTTTTGTTACTACCAACCTTATTTTCTCACTTATACTTAAGTTGTTATTGCAGCAGAATATATATTTTCAATGTAATTTGTAAAGGACCCCAGTTGATTGATGCACCTTCATTAGACATCTGTGTGAAAGCAACATCATGGGGGTCATTACGAGATAGCGGTAGCCATGGTGCTATTAGCTATTAGCACCATGGCTGCCCCCCATACCGTGACCGAGTCCGGTCTTGTTCAAGTCCATTGTCCAGTCCATTCCGCCCCGGAGGGACCGGTAAATCCCTATTGAACAAACCACTCCCCATTCCCATTTGAGCTCCCATAGAGCTCAATAGGAATGGTGAGGGCGCTGATATTGTGCTCGCGACTAGCAAGCCTGTCATTAGCACCCTGGTCCCTTAGCGGGACCCGTAAGGGACGTGTGGTCCGACCACATGTCTGTGAGGCATAGATCATTGTCCAGGGCAAGCAAACAAATCCTGGCTGGGCCTCCTGCAGTGCAGCCTCTCAGAATGATAATCTCTCAGAGGTTCCATCTGCACATTTAGGGCCTGATTCACAGAACGCTTTTCTATGGGATCGCGCCATTTTAAAACACTTCTGTGAATCAGGCCCTTCGAGTGAAATGCCCAGTGCTGGCGACTGAGCCGGCTCTTGCCAGAACCGAGATCCGGCACCAGATGTGTAGCTGGATCTCCGGATCCACCCAGAGCCAGCGCTGGGGGAAAAAAAAAGGAAGCGCCCGTGAGCAAACTATAACTTTCTCTGGTGACCCTGTGCCAGGGGTCACAAGAGGGAGTTACAGTCCTCAGTCACAACCCGGTTCATTTATTTATTTATGCAATGTTTGTCGGATACATGGACCCAGATTATTTATTTATTTCTGTAATGTTTGTAAAATACCTGTATCCGACAAACATTGCATAAATAAATAAATATGCAGGTATCCGACAAACATTGCATGAATAAATAAATACCCCTATTAACATTGAAACTATCACACATGATGCAGCCACCCAACTGCTTTCAGAGGGGAGCTGCAGGAGCTGTGCCGGGTTTGGTTCAAGTTAAAGAAAACCTTGCTTATAGCAACAGAAATCACCCCGTTCGAATAGTACCGAAGGGGAAGTTTAAAAAAAATAAATGGGATGCAAACTGTGCATTTTAAAGAATATTTACTCAGCAACACTGGTCAAAACTATTTTTCCGCATAGTGAAGTAACCCATCACCAGTGCCATGGAAGTGGTTTAAAGTGGAATTGATATATAGTCTAGGAAAGAAGCAGCATGAAAGTAATAGCGCTGTTTAAAACTATTATTTTGGACATTTCCTTTGATCGGAGGTCAACTGCTAACTACGCTCCCCTAAACCCTGCCTCCTCCGGCACCGTCCCCCCAAACCACTGCCCCCACCCGGCCCTTGTGGGATCCCCCACCAATTTCTTTCCATTTCCACCACTCTAAATGCCCCCCACATCCCAAATTCCACACTCCCTTGGGTCCCACATTGAAGGTCTCCTTTCTAGGGGGGGCCAGGGAGAAGCCTTGGGAGGGCCTGCCCCTCTGGCCCCCCTGCTGGAGCCGGGCCTGTTTGCTTCGCTTAAATCTGTTTTTCATGCTTCTATTCTTGTCCTTGGTAAGCTGCCTCCTCGTGACTCTATCTCTTCCTCTCTGATTCAACTTGGTTGGCTCTCTTTTCACAAACGTTTACTTTCTTATGTTTGGTGTTTGAAGCACTTCATGGTCTTGCACCTCCATATCTTTCTTTGCTTGTTTCTTTTTATTTTCCTTTGGGTTCTCTTCGGTCTTCTTCTCATTTCCACCTTGTTGTCCCCTGTCCTCCTTGTACCCAATCACGTTTCCGATCTTTTTCTCTCCTCGCACCTTTGAATTGGAATACTCTCCCTCTCTCTCTCTGATCAATCACGTATATTCCTCCTTTCAAGCTTTTCTACGCTCTTACTCACTTTCATCTGGTTAGAAATTTTTAAAATATGTGTTTTAAATGTTGATTCTATTGCATGTACTGTTTTAATGCTATGTAAATCGCTTTGGAGTAAGGTGCTATATAAAATAAAATAAAATACGAGTCTCGGCATCGGACACTGCATACAGAAATTGCGTAAGCCGCACATACAGTATTGTCATTGTCTTCTTCTTCTTCTTCTTAATTATCGGGTGAGTGGGCAGACCCACGCAGGCGTTTCCCCATCCTAAAGGATGATGTGCACCAGACCCAATAATCAATACTTGTCTCACACAAACTCACAACTCCTCCCACCGCCCCGTCTGCCTCACAAAATCCAACATCACACTGTTCCTCCTCCTGCTTCTCACCCCGTCACCTCCAGGCAAAGTCTTCCCACTCATCTCAGCCACACCCAGGACAGATAACCGAACCCTCATCAATTTTCTCTCCTCAACATGTCTCTCACATCTAAGCAGAAAATGTCCCACAGTCTCAGGCACCCCACACACCGCACAATCTCTCGTCTCACGCTTCCCCACTTGATACAGACAGTCATTCAGCCCCACATGCCCTATCCTTAATCGATTCAGCATCACCTCCTCCCCCCTCCTCCATTCCAGACTCCCCGCATCCACCTTCACCGACACTTTCCCACAAACACCAAACATCCACCTGCCCTTCACCCCACTCACCCACCTCTCCTGCACTCATCCATGACCCGTCTCACCACCACAGCTTTCACCTCATCCACACTCAAAGGCAGCCTCACATCAACCGCTCCCCTTCTCATACACTCACCCGCCGCCAGATCCACCAACTCATTACCCACAATGCCACTGTGACTGGGGACCCACGCCAACTCCAAATCCATTCCCCCACGCACACACCGATCAATCTTCCTCCTAATGTCCAAAATCACATTCTTCCTGTCGCCATCCCCTGCCACAATCGCCTGCAACCCACTCAATGAATCTGAAAACATCACCACATTCTCTAACCCCAACTCGCACACCCTATCAATCGCCAATGCAATCACCACCAACTCAGCCGTACAGATCGACACATTTTCGTCAATCGTCCCACTTTATACTCCCCAGTGCTTTCCAGAAAATACGCCATACGCACTCTCCCAGACACAGGGTCTTTCGAACCATCCGTGAACACCTTGCATCCTTCCTTTCCTGCCACATACGCCTGACCCAAAGCTTTGATCTCGCCCCGCTATCCTCTCTTCTTCAACACCACATTCGCCAACCCCAAACACACCTTTGGAGACCCCATCATCCACCTCGGCCATCTCTCCAAATTCGTACCCGTCACAGTCATCAAATCGCCCACACCCCACTGCACTCCCTTCTCCCACATGTGAAACCCAAAAGTGCCCCCCTTCCTCCTCCACCGGTCCCTATAATAGTCAAACCTCCAATTATACTTCAAACATTCACGCACCGGATGAGCCACACTCTTCGCACTGCACTTCACCCACCATCTCATATTCCTCGCATCCCTCCTCAACCCCAACGGCATCTCCCCCACAAGCACCTGAACCGCATTCACTGGAGAGGACCTCATCACATCTGAACACACCCTCAATGCCCTCGCCTGTCCCCTACCCAACCGCAACTTCTGACTCGCCGTGAAACCCACTGACACCTGGCATCCAAAATCCATCACACTCAAAATCAACCCCTTATACAACATTTGTAGACACTTCTGCTGCGCACCCCACTCTTTCCCAGTCATCGCCCGCAGCAAATTCAACCTATGTTTACACTTATCCACCATACCATTCACCTGCAAATTCCAGTTTAACTTCCTATCCAAGATCACCCCCAAGTACCGAAACTCTTCCACGCTTTTCACCCTCTCACCTCTCACCTTCCAAAAGTAAGTGCAACCCTTGCTGCACTCTTCTCCTTGAGAAAACCATACTCACACTTTTATCCACAGACACCGAAAATCCCCATTTCCCACACCACTCCTCCATATGCACTATCGCAGCTTGCAGCCGACTCTGCACCAACAACAAACTCCGCCCTCTTACCCATACCACACCATCATTTGCGAAGAAATCCACCTGACACCCGAAACCCGCCAAAGCTCGAATCAACCCATCCACCATCACATTAAACAGCATCGCACTAATCACACTCCCCTGCGCGTCCCATTATCCATCTTCCAAACCTCAGACATCACCCCCTCACTCTCACCTGAAAGGTCCTGTCAGCCTAAAATGCCTTAATCCACCGAAACATCCTCCCCTTCACACCCATCTCCAACAGTCTCACCAACAACCCATTCTTCCACACCATATCATACGCCTTCTCCAAATCCAAAAAGAATGCCCCCACCATCTCCCCATCACACAACGCCTCCTCCACTCCAGTCACCAACCTCACTAACGGATCTGCCACCGACCGATTCTTCCTGAACCCACTCTGAAAATCACTCAAACACCTATTCGACTCCAAATAAAACCCCAAACGCTCAACTACCATCCGTTCCATAACTTTACACAACACAACAGTCAGCGCAATCGGTCTATACGACTTACACTCCGTCGGGACCTTGCCACTCTTCAAAATCGCCACCACAATCGCTCTCTTCCACAACCTCGGTAAAACTCCACTCTTCCAGATCTCATTGAACAATGCTAACACCTCCAACTTACATTCCACTGACAACTCCAAAAATACATACATGACCCCATCCACCCCTGGACTAGACCACTTCCCCTTCCGAATCGCCCCATCCAACTCCACCATAGAAAGCGGAACCTCATACTGCTCTTCCCAAGGCCCAACATTCGCCAACAACTCCCGCATCTCCTCCTCAACCACTCCCATACTTAGTCTCACCGCCTCTGGGAAGTTCCCTGAACTGTGCACTCCCGCAAAATGCTCCCCCAACAAATTTCGTCTTCTCCCCATCTTCACTGACCACCTCCACCCCTTTCAACAACACAGACATACCACCCTGCGGCCTCATCAACCCGGACATCCGCTTGAACTGCTTCCAAACCTCACCCACGCCAGAATGACTCCCCAGAGACCCACAATAGCCCCTCCAATATCTGCGCTTTCTTTCCCTAATCACCCTCTGCACCACCGCCTTCGCCTTCTTGTATGCCACCAAATCCTCCAACATTCCCGTTCTCACCACCCTGGCCCTCGCCTTCTTATGCGCTGCCACAGCCCGTGAACATTCCACCGACCACCAAGGAACCTCAATCTTCCCACCCTTCCCCTTTCCCTTCTCAACCTCCGGAACTGCCGCCAACGACGCCGCTCTCATTGTCATTGTCCAAAATGATAAATATGTCCTGCAATTTACAGACATCTCTTTATTAGGGTGAGTATTGTGACCAATCAAAACAGAAGAGTCCATTATTCGCATAAAAGCGTTTCTAAATTAATCACTATAAGACATGTTTAGCATTTAAAATTGTTGACCTTATGATGTTCCCATAATGCTCTTTTCTTTTGTGCAAATCACCAGGATTGGGTTCTATGAAGAGATACTGTGTTGGGCAACCTGGCTGGGGCGACCCCTTAGGCCCCACCCCTCCTTCCCACAGCTCTGCCGCTCCAAAAAGCTGGCAGTTCCCCCAGTAAATGATTTCCATTTCCAGCACTGGTCACATGTGCCGCAGGCAGCAGGTGGGACTCGTGGCTGGCCCCTGTTTTAGACGGGCACTGCCCGAAAGGAGAGTGAGACCAGAGCCCCATTTTTGAGTAGTGCTTACCCAGGCTTCACTGGGATCGCCCAGCTCTACTTCTGCACGCTTTAATCTGCCGGTAGTCCCTTATTACAGTTTTAAGTGCAGAGACGGCCGTGCTTTCTCTGTGTGGGCCTCTGCTTTCTAGAACTCCTGCCTGCCTTCATCGTGTACTGTTTATCTTCAGTGGGTAAGGGTAATTCTTAATGGTGCAGATAACCACTCCCTGCTTAGGACACTAGCTTATTGCTCAATAGATTTCTAAAATATGTCTTAAAATTACAACGAACTTCAATCCAAAAATCAGTTCGAGTCTCTACAGTTTACTATTCTTGTTTGGGTTGCGTCATTTCATGGATATCCAATTCGTCCAAGTTAACAATATTGATATTTGCAAAGCCTCGCGATAACAAAATAGTTTATGTTCCTACATATGGCCTCGCTAAATCACGCCGGCGCTCAGTCGTGCATTAGAAATACCACACTGTTTATTCCCTGCTGATCAGTTCTATCTGCACCTCTTTCGATCCGTCGTCCTTAACCACGAGGGCCGCATTTTTGCTTCTTCAAACGCCACGAGCTCCGCGGATTCTAGAAGATGTGTTTTTACTCTCTCGTGGATTGCAACACACATTGCTTCCGCAGTTAGCAAACAATTAGTTCATACTTTGTCATACGTCGTCCCCTAGTGGTTAACATCGGTACTGTTCTACTGGCAACACCAAATAGGAGACCATTTTATATAGTGTGAATTTAAGCATTCACACCTGTGCATACCTATCGCCTGATTCTCTTGTTTTTTAAGTCCTCGGAGTCAGAGACACTCTTTGACGCCGATTTTAAAAGCCTTTTATTACCTTTTTAAAGGGCTTTGGCACCCCAGCTGACGCTGGAAACACTTAAAACTGCTCTTGAAGTTTGCTACCATAGACACAAACAGTAGCGGCCTATCTATCACATATGAAAGGTTCAAATAACCCACCACTTGCCACTTCAATTTAAAGCAATTAGCAACCATTCGGCGCAGAAGTCGGGATTGGTAAATTAATAAGTATTATGAGCACTGCTGGGGCAAAGTCCCCTGCCTGATCCTAGCGACAGCAAGTTGGGTTATCATACCAATGGAGCCATGGGTGCCAACTTTTAATTTTGGTTACGGGGGTAAAAGCAAATCTTGTTTTACGCAACGGGGGAAGAAATTCCTGCACCACATTAACAAGGGAGCTGTACACAGCCCCAGGGCCAAACACCACATTTTGCAACACATTTATCAGCAGGAATTGGCAAAAAATGATATAGGGCCTCGTTACAAGATTGGTATGCAGGAAGAAAGTGGCAGTAATTCCGTTACTGCCACTTTTCCCGCACTGCTAAATTGCAAATTTGGTGGGATTATTTTTGGGAACAAAAGCTTGGTTCTGGAGGTAAATCCTCCACTTTTCCTCCAAAAATCGGCGGAATTACCACTGTGTAATTCCACCATAGTAATTCCGACAAATTCCCGAATGCCATAAACAGGCACTAACACCGTCCTACCACTACTACTTAATCCCATGGTAACTCCACAGGGTCAAGTTGTGATAATGGTTTTTGAGTTTGGCTATATTTCAGAGAATTTACTTCCAGAATACTGCCAAACTGGTGATCAGGCTTATAGAATTTACAAGTAGGTCTAAACATCTAGCATCTCAGCAAAACTTGCCTAACCTGCCGGGTTGTCTTTGCAGCATTCTGCTTTAGGATTCCCTGCTGCCTGTAGACAGCTTTGGCCTGTCCCATACACTCCCTCTCAAGATTGAGGTGATGATGAGGCAGCCTTCCCACTTTGAAGTGACCAGCGCGTACTAACTTTGCAAGATGCAGGCACTTTACGCAGCCTGAGCCTAGCAGGACAGGAGCCAGAAGCCCTGCCATACAGTACAGGAAATGGGCCGGAACAGGGTGGAGCGGCTCCATGGCAACAAAATGTCTTGCCGGAGTCCCGCTCCGTCCTCCAGACCCGGGGGTTCCAGAAGCGACTCTCACAGATCCTGTGCCTCATCGAGCAGACCACTTTCAGAGGACTCGGCTTTCATGCCGAGTCTTCTGAAAATAGTCTGCTCGTTGTAGCACAGGCTGCTCCCACCCATTCTTATCATGTGCCTCATTGAGCAGACCGCTTTCAGAAGATTCATGCATTTGATGTTCAAGTACATGACCCTCTGCATAGTTCACAAGGCTTTCTAGGGCCGGGGCCCACGCTGCTTACAACACACTTTTCCAAACAGAGACTTGGAGCTGGATCCTTATCCTCTGCAAGGGCCACCCTCTGTAACAATCTCCCTGCCTCTTTCCCTCTCGAGCCGGATCTCCTTAAATTCCGCAAACTCCTCAAGACCTGCCTCTTCTCCTCTGCCTTCTCTCTACCTCTCCCCTGCTAATCTCCGCTTTCTACCTGCTACCACCTCCTTCTGCTGAGATAGCTGACTGGTCGCCTGGCTCATCTCAGAACATTACAGGTCCCAGATACCCACACCAGTCCCTGCACTTGCCTCCGGGCCCCCGCACTACTTGCAGCACCACGCACTTCCCTAAGAGATAACCCTCGGCACTTAACCCAGCCCTCCTGGACCAGGCGCAGTTCCCTTCGCCCATCACTCGCACTTCCTGTCTGGCACTTACATGATCTGAATGCACCTTAACCAGTAAGTTTGTTGGCTGTCTGTTCCTTTGTCTCCCCCCCCCCCTTGCGTTGTGCACCTGAAACACTTGTGTTAGTGGCACATTATAAAGGCACAATAACCTGTTCATATCCCCTCCTATACTAACTGCTGGTCTTGCACTTGCATTATTGTCATTTGTTATGCTTGTGCCCTTCTGCTCCCCACCCCAACTACAAGGTAACACACTTGAATTAGCACAAATGTTTTCAGGCCTAGTATGCTTATTATTACTGTATATCATTCTGAAACTTTCAACGCCTTATGAATGATTGTATCCCATATTCCCCTCACGTCTTGGAGCAATTTGAAGCACTCGTTTTTGAGTATAAGTGCTTTATAAATAAACAATACAATACAGTCTGCTCCCCCTGGACAACCAATTTTTCAAAGTACTGAAGCCTGAATACAGAAACTGCCGAAGACTCACATTGAATTTTGGAGCTGTTCAATCTGGTATATATGTCCTGCATGTTACAGACATCACTTTATTCGGGTGAATATTGTCACCAATCAAAACAGACAAGTCCATTATTTGCTGAAAAGGTTTTCTTAATAAATCACTATAATTATCCTGGTGCAACTTAAAACAGAGATCAGAATCCTCTGCACGCACCAGGACTTACAAGACTACATTACCCAGCAGCACTTGTAGTCTTTGGGACAATTTTTTCTATAACCCGGCGCGAACGTGCCGGCGCGAATGCGGTAAGCTGGTCTGTGCTGTATATTAAGGACACGTTGACTTTCCTCACTCATAGATTGACTAGACTGATTTCATTAGCTGACTGTGTTTTATTAGATTTTAACTACGATTTTTGTGCTTTTAAAATAATCTAGTTGTGCCCTTCTGTGTGCGCCAAATGCATATTTTGTTGCATTTGCTGTGATTAATTATCCTGGTGCAACTTAAAACAGAGATTAGAATCCTCTGCACGCACCAGGACTTGCAAGACTAAATTACCCAGCAGCACTTGTAGTCTTTGGGACAATTTTTTCTGTAACCCGGTGCGAACGCGCTGGCGCGAAAGCGGTAAGCTGGTCTGTGCTGGTCTGTACTGGGATGTAAGGGCTGGGAGCACTATACCGCGACTATGGGCATCGTGGAAGTCTTAGCTGCTATTTAGGCGGCCAGAGGTATTTATGCCAAATACAGTAATGTCCCTTGCCCCACGTATAGACCAGATTCGATTTTAGATTCCATCAGATTATCTAACAAGCCTGACGCTGATGCAGCGCATAGGATATGTGGAGCCAAGTGTATGGAGACTGATTTGAATGCCACAACACGACCTCATACGCCACCAACTAAACAAGTATCGCCTGCAAATGTAGGTAGCCAGGACACCATCATACCGCTCTCCTACACTGAGAACCGAGACTTAATTAGGAAAAACTTTCCGACACTACACTGACAAACGACTCAGTTGTAGCAGCTGCCCCCAGCACTGTAATTAAGGCTGCAGCCAGTGATTTTTATTTGAGCGGACCTTCCAAACCCACAAAGGACTCAGAGGTAATTAAGATAGGCCTCCCTATACCTGCTAATACTTTATTAACAGTGGCTGACCGCAGCCCTGGTACCAAAGCTGCGGAGACAGCAACTAATGCGAGAGGGCCTCCTACACCTACCTCTAGAATCAAATTCCTCTTACTTAACACCAGATCACTCGTGAGCCATGCCACTGAGGTGGCCACATACATAGAAGAGAACAACATTGATATAGGTGCTCTCTCTGAGACTTGGGCATATGCTGAAGCAGCCCCCTCATTAAATTTGGCCATTCCCATGGGGTATGGAATGATTAGATGTGATAGAAAGGAAGGTGAAGGAGGTGGGTCACTTTAATTTACAGGTTGTCTCTCACGGTCTGGGAAACTGTAGGGTATGTGATGGACGGGATTGAATCTCTTTGTGTAAAAATCAGCATGAATGCCGAAGCTACACTGAACGTGGTCATAATTTATAGACCACCAAATTCACTTGGACATTTTTCAGCCAACCTCTCAAGCTTTCTACTCTCCTCTCTGAAATCTAATTCTAACTACATGATCATGGGGCACATTCATCTATGGTTAAGCCATAAGGAATATCCTAAGGCACGCAAATTACACTTAGCACTAGACGAGTTGGGATTTGAACAACTCATCCATGAACCGACCCATCATTTAGGACATACCCTTGATTGGGTCGCCTGTCAAAAAGTGAAAACCATCGGCGCAGTAGTCTCCTCATGTCCTTGGTCGGATCATTCCTTTGTGGAATTTACTGTAATATCTGACTTCATTAAGAAACCCAAACCTACTAAGGATGAAGAAGTCCCGACCCGTTATCTAAAAAAATATCACTGCCACCAAGATAGAACCTTTAATCATGTCACTGACTAAGCTCTCCAATAGGGACACTTCAGAGGAGTTAGCAAAAACCATATCAGATCATTTGTGTATAGCCGCCAATACCCTAGCACTGCTAAAGAATAAAAGGCGGAAAGAAGATATCAAAAGCAATTCATGGTTTTCCCCTGAATTACAAAGACTAAAATCGCTAACTCTTAGACTCTTCCATGTTTGGAAATCTATGAGAACTCCAAACTCCTTATTAGAATACAAGAAAGCAGCCAAAAAAGTATGGAGTGGCCATTATCGATGCAAAAAAAAGCTCCTTTGACAACAGGATAATACAGACCCAATCTGATTCAAAGGAACTTTTCAAAATCCTAAAGGAGCAGGAATGCACCAGCTCTGTGAATTCAGATCAAGTTACTAAGGATAACGACTGGTGCAATACCATGCAAAAAGCTATGCAAGATAAACTCCATAATGTCCTAAAGGATATAGCCACAAAAACAATAGTCAAGAAGATAGTGCTACTGGAACACAGGAGTCTCATTTAAGATGCCCTTCTATTCCTGTCTTTAATTGCTCTCCAATTACTGTAACAAAATGCCCTCCAACATTGCTAACTGTGATCTGTACTTTTATTAATGGCTCCTTGGAAACTAGGAGTGTTCCTCAGGAGTTGAAGGATGCCTCGGTTATGCCTATCCTGAAAAAGCAAGGACTAGCTGCGGATCTGGCAAAAAATTATAGGCCTATTCCTAACACGAGTTTCCTTCTTAAAATCCTAGATCGTGTAGCTCATGAACAAATAGCCAAGCATCTAAAAGTTTATCCGGTACTAAATTACCATCAATCAGGCTTTCGAGTGGGTTTCGGAACAGAAACGCCCCTTTTAGAGCTTAAATCTAAGCTTATAGCACGTATGGACAAACAGGAAGATTCCCTGTTGATGTTACTAGATCTTTCGCCGCTTTTGACCTGGTGGACCATTCAATCATGTCCACCAGGTTCAAGGAAGTGGCTAACTTCTCCCCTCTAGCGACCCAATGGATCTCCTCATTTCTCAGCAATCGAGAAAGTACAGTTTTCTTCAGGAAAGCAGAGTCGTCCCCCATTAATGTTGCCATGGGTGTACCACAGGGTGCATGCACATCACCCTGTCTATATAATATATTTACTGGTCCCCTATTTGCCAAGTTGGCTCACGAGGGTGTGATATTTACGAACTACGCCGACACAATGTGTCATTCCTCTGTCTGGCAACTATGAATTAGATGCATTAGTGATTAACAAGGTCTACTCCCTAATTGAGTCATGGATGATCTCTTATAAGCTAGCGCTTAATAGAGAAAAAACTGAATTACTGGTGATTGGTTCTCCTCACATGATACAGAAATTAGGTCCCACCTACGAGAATTTCTCATTAGGAGCAGTTAATATTTCCCCATTGAAAAAAGTTTAAACTTTGGGGGTAATGTTTGATCAGCACCTCGCCATGAAGACGCATGTAAGCAGTCTGATATCCTCCTGCGCCTATTATATAAAGTTCCTCGCCCATCTTAGGCTGTTTATATCGCAAGAGAACACAGAAACAATTGCCAGAGCGATCATAGGGGCAAAAGTGGATTACTGCTCTAGCCTTTTAATAGGCATTGACAAAGCAATGTGCAACAAACTACAAGTATCCCAAAATGGAGCAGTAAGGGTGGTGAAGAGGCTTGGCCGTAGAGAGCATGTCACGGCTGCAAGATGCGCATTGCATTGGTTACCAGTTGAATCAAGAATCCTCTTTCGCATCCTATCACTCAGAAATGTCTTCAGGGAAAAATGCCTTTTTACTTACGAGAACTTCTGATGAATTAAACCCACATCAGATCACTAAAATCTAGTCATCAGAACCTTCTTACTATCCCAAGATGTAGGACGGTGAAGGTCACTAAAGCTGCATTCTATGGTATTGCCCCGAAGGCCTGGAATTACCTCCCATTAGAGCTACGCTGCATCGATTCATTGGATATATTAAAAAAAAGTTGAAGACTCATCTGTTCACCTAGTCTAAGACATCAGCAACTCTAGGGCCTTGCACGCGGCATGGCTTCCGTGTCCTTATTTGTTACTTGTTGTCCTTGTCCTGTTGCACTCTTAAGCCCAAGGGTCAATGGCTGCGCAATATAAATCTATTAAAGTAAGAGATGCTTACCATTTAAAATTATGGACATTATGTTGTTTCCATAATGCTCTTTGCTTTTATGCAAATCGCCAGGATTGGGTCCTATATAGAGATACTGTGTTGCGCAACCTGGCCAGGGGCCCCCGTTCCTCAGCCCTGCCCCCTCCTTTCCAAAGCCCCGCCCCTCCTAAGTAGTTACAGTTCCCCCAAGAAATGTTTTCCATTTCCGGCGTTACTACCATACCCATGATTTGGGAGAGCAAGAGTTGCAGAATCTCCATGGGGGCAAAATGACACTCCTGCCCCCGTTTTTCAAGGAGAACGGTGGGCAGCTACCACCACTGCCCCCATGCACTTAGCACCTATGAATGGGGCCCAAGCCCGAAGATGGCAGACATGGAGGGGATTTCCAGGTCACCATCACTGTGGCCTCACCTTAAAGTTAGGATCTGTAGCATTGATCTCCACAACACTAGGAGGATGTCAGAAACCCCAGGGCTACTAAACAAACACCTGATGCAGGCAGGGTACTGCATGCCAGCTCCCAAACTTAGATCTGATTCTAGTCCTCATTACAAAGGGGAGACATGCTTATCAAGCAATTTTAACACACTCCGTACTCTGTGGGAGCACTCTGCAGCACACCAGACTTCAGCTTCACTAACTTTAACACTGTTCTTAACAAGTGCTGGGCAACATTTCTAGAATCAGCTCCGCCACCTGCGGAAACAAAATATCTCAGATTTAAATCTGCTTTGCACGACTCTGCTGTTCCACCATGCCCGTTGATTTGCCTGAAATGTTCACACTAGTTTGGTTGGTTTTGAAATGCAAATATTCACTGTCGCGTGCCGGCTTCCCTTGTCCTCTTAGAGCAAAAACCTGCCGAACCAAAGCACAAGCTTCATTTCGGTGGTTTCGCCCATGTGTGCAGCATATTTCATGTACTTTGCGTATTTCGCCCAATTCTCTTTTGTGTGCATGTGTTCAGCAGTATATTTCGGTTTCGGCCCAGCTGGATGCACATTTCGTGATTGTGTGCATGCGCTTAGCTCTGAATTTTAGCACTGCAAGACCAAAAAAGGGTCATCAACCCCAAAACATTTCGGCATTGCAGAATGGTTTGCATGTGCTAACCCGGGCAATGATGCGCCAAACTCACGAGAACGCATGCAAAACCGTGACAGATGAAATATTCCACTTTGCACATGAAATTCCGTTGAGGGTGGAACCGTAATGGTGATGTTGCGGAACGCACAGAAGTGGAAACTAGTGCAAATTCTGCCAGTTTCTCTTTGCGGGCAGAATTTGCACCCAGCACTTCTGTTAACACTCCCTTCTCCTCTCCCTTCCCTCTTGCTACATTCACTCTCAAACCCTCGCCTCCACGGACGTAGGTTTCAACTACCCTCTGCACCTAGGAAACAGCTATGAGGAAAAACCTTTGCACCAAGATCTAGAAACTCGTCAGATCTTCAGGTCTACCTAACTGCCCATCAAAACTACTCCTCTGCTTTCGACTTTGCCAAACCTGACTTCTATCTCTCTTTCATTTCATTTCAATCCTCACAACTAGGAGCCTCAAAATCTCTCAACCCAATTCTCTCCTCTCCTATATTCTCCTCCATCTCCTATACTATTTCTGCTAACGGTCTAGCCTCTACTTTGCTTCAAAGATTTCCACCATTCAAAATAAACTTGCAAATTACCTTCTATCCCCGCAACATGCTCACTTTTCTCCACCACTTCTACCCTCTTCTCATACGACAATGGGGGTCATTACGCGTACGGCAGTAGGGGGTTAACGGCAGGATGCCAGTGCCGTTAACCCCCTACTGCCGCATTCCAAGGTCCCTTAGCAGGTCCAACTAGGGCCGGCTGGTTTTACCAGCCGCCCTTAGCGGGATCCGTTAAGAGACCAGGGAGCTAATAACAGGCCCGCAATTTGCTCCTTGGGGGCTCAAATGGGAATGGGGAATGGTTTTCGAAATGGGGACATTCCGACACCACAGACCCGGACACGGGTTTGGAGGCAGCCTTGGTGCTATTAGCACCATGGCTACCTCCAAACTCGTAATGACCCCCCAATGTTTTCCATTGCCGCCACTAACATGGATGTGATTCTTCACTTTCTCCACAGAGCTAACCTTTCATGTGCCCTCATTGACCCTCTATCCCCACACATAGTGAAACTCATAGCTCCCAGAATTTCTCCATATCTTACTTCACGCTTCAACTCCTCTCTTGACAATGCCACTTTTCCACTATCCTACAAGTCAGCTACTGCCATTTCTATCCTTAAGAAGTGTGGCCTGAATCTTAACTGTCCTGCCAACTTTCGTCCTATCTCCAATATTCCAAAATCCTACAGCATGTAGTTTTCAACCAACTCACTGAGTTCCTTCACACACACAACCTCAGGGATCCTCTTTACTCTGGTTTCCAACCTCTACACTCTACTGAGTCAACTCTTCTCAATGTTAGCAGCTACATCTCTTCAGCTCGTCATTCTAACCGTTCATCTATTCTTATTCTTCTCAACCTCTCAGCTGCCTTTGATACCAGCAACCATTCTGACCTTTTCTCAACACTATCTGTTTTAGGCATCAGGGACGAAGCCCTCACTAGGTTTGCTTCATATCTTGCCCTCAGACATTTCCAGGGGTCCTGGAGCAGCCTTACCTCCCCCCATTCGCCACTCTTATTACTGTTGGTGTTCCCCAATGTCCAGTCCTAGGTCCACTTCTCTTCACTCTGTATACCTCTGCTCTTGGTACCTTGGTCTCATCGTATGGCTTCTCCCATCAACTCTTTGTTGATGACACTTGGATCTTCTCCTTTCCCTCCTTATCTCAGGAGCTAGGGTAAAAAATGTCTAACATCAAATAAGGGATGGTATCTCACTCGCTCATGCTCAAATCCACTAAGACTGAAGGTCTCTACTTTTCATTTAAACAGGCTAGCTCTTTCTCTCAGCACATATGGGTACTATGGCACGATCAAGCTTAGTTAAATAAATGGGTTTAAACCAGCACAAACCCTCATAATTGTTTCATTTGATTATCCAAAATTGGTAATTAAATTACAAAAACATTAAATCCACACTATCACAGCCAAGATGTGTTTCGACCCATAGGGTCTTTTTCAAGGCTGATTTAGTTGACAAGCAGATATAATTGCACAGAACAATGTGAGTTGTAGTTGAAGAGGTCAGAGATATTTACATATATCAAAAGATGGGGTATCATATACAAGGTTCAGTTTCATGGAATCATATAAATGCCCAAAATGATAATAACATAATGTAAAATCACAAGTTACAGTAAATTATTAAAACCAAAATTATACGAAACAAGGTGAGAAGAGGAAGAAAAAAACAAAAAAGATGAATTAGCACTTGTATATATGCAGAACAAATAGTAAAGAACTCACTAACCACCAATAATAGAAAAGAACTCACTACCCATCAATAGCCTGTCTCTTATCTCTCTTACCCAGAAATCAGGTTATTGGTCTTGAGATTCATTTAAGAGGGTAGTAGATAACCCATAGGTTTCAACCTTGCCTGAGGGCTTCCTTATATGTGAGGTTCTGTGAAGTAAGGAGGCATCATATGATTTATGGGTGAACATATAAGCAGTCATATTCAAAACAAATCATAATTAACTAAATAGATATCTGTTTTAGTGTTACCTCTCAGCTTATGTGATGCTCTAGATATTGGATTGTGAAGAATACTTGCTCTAGTTCCAGGAATCACTCATTATGTCTAAAAAAGACCATTGGTCAGAGACTAGTTAATAATGTTTTAAAATGTACCGTTAATTCTACTAGAAACCGGATGAATAGTGCAAGCAGAGCTTTATCCCTTACCGTTTTCTAAATTGAAGGTTTTCTCGTGTAGTCTGCACTGTGCAATTCCACCTCTCAGTTTTCACAAAAGTTTGGGTTCCAGTGTTATCTCTGTGGGGAGTGACAAGGGATAAAGGTTAAGGGGTTCCATGGAATTGTAATTAAGACAAGGCCCAATGCAATTGGTCTGTTGAGTATAACAAAACTTACCAATACAAATGAGTGAATGAGTTCATCCCGGCCGTGCTTGGCACCAAATGGCGTTTGCAATTTCACAGGCGCAATTTTGTGATGTTGTTTACAAATCCAAGATGACGTTACACGTACAGCGTTTGATGCCATTGTAATAATCTCAGTACGTGAGGCACCCGTAAATAAAGTTTTGCAGTGGGTGCTGTAAAGAAAACAATTTACTGAATTGTAGTTTTGAATAAATTAGAAATGGTTCTCTTAATCCATTGTTTTAAAACTACCTTATTTTAATATGATGCACTGGAAACACAGGGATTAAAAATTGATATTTTTATGCTTTTTTGTACACCTTCTGTTAAGGGATCTACAACCATTGACCTTGATTGGGGTTGTGGGGTGCGGGGTCTAACATACATGGCAAGAAAGGAAAGGCAAACCTCTCTTAAAGGTAACATGGGCAGAGCATCCAGGCTTAACTCTCAGGTAGGCTGAGGCTGCACAAAGGTACAAATAGTCCACACACTTACATCTAGAAAAATACAACACACTGATATACTGGAATGGAAATACTTGTATTATGTTACATATATAGAACTCAATCAGGTCAATAAGTGGTTAACACATGATATATAGCATTAAACAAATACATAGAATGCTATAAAAACAGTAAATGTCTAAAAGGACATCCTCACCCAACTGCCTAGATATGGCACTATCACAGATAGGCACCCAGCACAAATGAACAGGGTGGAGGGCAAGCGAACCACATAAACTACCAAAGCTCATCCCACAGTGCCAGTTCTGCTCACCAAAGTGGCCCATTGAGCACTTGCATTTGATGCCCTTCTCCATGCTGGCTTCTTACCCATTTAACGTTTGAGAAATCTGTTGAGGGTGTGTCTGCCTCAAGACCTCTAATCGTTTGGTTAACCAGGTAATATCCCCAATGGGTCTGGACAATTAAGTACAGTGTCCTAAAGACACAACCCACCTCTGTTATATATACTAGGTCCAAGACCTGGGGCCAGGGCCTAACACATATAGGTAGGGCACAGGAGCAAAGGGGAGCCAAACAATTTAACCGGAAAGAAAAATAGCGTAAAATCCCCAGAGGCCCAAATACCCGCTTCACATTAATTCTAACCCCCTACAGCATAGAAATAAAAATGATACAAATGCACACATGGTAATTAAACATAGTAATATATAGAAATACATATTTCAGAACCAGAGCACACTGAATGAAGCCCTTGTGGGTACAGAGAAAATGTCTTGATACAGGTCATTATCCCCAGAGTCATTTCAGGAGAGTACCAGGAAAGATAGAAAATGCCATAGGAATCAATGGGATGAAGTCAATGGGCCATCCTTTTTAATGAGAATTTGGAAGCAAGTATGTTTTACTCCACAGGTGCAGAGTATGCTGCAAATAATCCCAAGTAGGACCAGAGGAGACCCCAATAAAGAGATCTAGAGGTCAGGAGATTAAACCGGAAGCCACAAAGCTAAAATACAGCAGAGCAGGGAGACACTCTACCCCAATGTAATTTGCCTCCAGAGAATCTCAACCTCACACCAGAGGGTCCCTTGAGGGTGAGTATCTGTAATAATAACCCACCCAAGACCAAAAGGTAAGTACTCATATTGTCAGTTTTGGCAAAAATGGCATCGGCACAGCAAAACAACCTTGGTAAGTAGAAGCTTCTTTCCTCGGTGCGGTTTACAGAATTCAGTGCTCAAGGATTTGTATCATGAGCCAATGATGACCCTCATGACCAAGTAAAGGAACACGCAGATTTCCCATGATGTTGACCTTCAAGCCTAAAGTGAAGAACCTGCCAAATAAAACAGTGAGGAAGATGTGTGAAGGTGAGGAAATGCATGAAGATGGCTCCCGGCGGTTCAGTCGACAAAGAAAGGTGGCTACTCATCAGAAAACTATCACAAGGCTTGTGTAAAAGCTGGAGGCACCAGCAGCCATCCCAAACAGCATATAAGGTAGGTTGTTGGTGTTCACAATCAAGCTGAAGATCATGGCTGTAAACGGCAGGAAGTGGCATTAAAGGGCCCAGAAAATGGTTCCACCATGGAAGGCTTGACAGCAGGAAAATTCAGTAAGCCTGGACTTAACCTCCAGGAGCAAAAATCAAATTAGGAGTTGCCCAAACAACTATATGTAGCTGGTATGGCCAGGCAAGGGTAAAACAAATGGCAAATAAATGACCAGAAACATGGGAAATCTCCATCAGCAAATTGGTAGAACTGCTTCTTTCAAGTAGCAGAACAAAACAGCAAGACTAGGCAATGACTAGGCAGCCTCTTGGTACCACTGTAAAGGGACAGGCCAAAGGACAGCCCACCAATCACTAGAGGAGGCTTGTGTAAAGGGTCATACATAAAACCATACTGCTTAGTCAGTAGGAAAGCCACCCAGCATATACCACCCCCACAAGAAGTCATTTGGAGCGCACATGGACCTAGACTAGCTTAAACCATTTTAAACCAATATGGGGGCTGCCACGTGGGGTCATAGAGAGCCCACCTGGTTAGAAAAGCCATTTTGTGCCTTCCTTGTGGTTGCCCTGAGCAAAGGAAGCCCTTTAACAAAAATGGTTGAGAGCAGCACTGAAGAAAACATTGGTGCACCAGTGTTTACCAAAACATTAATTGCACTGTCAGTGCGGTAAATAGGCTTGCACACTTGGTAAGGCCAAAACTAAAGTACAGCTGCCAACAGCCTACTCCTTAAAACCAATGTTGGGTGATATAATCACTGTAAGGCAAAATGGAGTGCCTGGGAATTGGTGCCTTAAAGGTAACCCAGTACAATATATGTTAATTAAGGTAAACAAGCATTGGCATTGCCAAATATTTTGGCTTTTGTGTAGGCTTTTGTGTAGGCATGGAAGAGGCACTTGCTAGGCCCTGCTGTAGAGGTATGTACCAGCTATTGCTGGTAGCAGGTGCAAAATGGTGCGAGTACCTGTGCACCTAATAGCAGTACCTGGCAAATGCCAAATACTCGTTTTTAACAGGACGTCTGTGAAGGACGTGCATTGTGCTTTAAATAGACTGGCTGAAGACAGACCTTATTGCGACTTTTTCATCACACCAATAGCGCATTTACAGCTCCAGTTATATTATTAACTCTCATAATATTGTTTGAGAAAACACTGGCAGGCACTTTGAATGCAAAGTTTGATGGTAAGACTTGATTAAAGCAAGCTCAAAGAGTTCCCATGAGGAGGTGTTTTGGGCGGGGAGGGGCAGGAATTTGGTGGAAATGGCCATAGTCATTAGCATGGCCATGAGCAGTTAATGGGTAGGCAAATAACCAAACAACACCTAAAAGCTTTGTGTCCCTCTTCATATGACATTTCTCTCTATCTGTCCTCTAATGCAATATCTTCGGCTTATACTTGGTGCTAAAGCGCCACCTAATAGCCCAAACTAAAAAGGTAAAAAGTGTTGTAGTGACAGGGGAACTTCGGAGAAGTCCCCCAGGCCACGAAAAAGAAGCCAGTGATCCAGAAAACTATAGGGAAAAAGCAAAATGTTGAGTGAGCCTTAAAGGTGGCCATAGAATCCCCCAAGATAGGGATTCTCAACGTTATCGTCTGGTGCAGTACAATGTTAAAAGAACTGCACTCTGATATTACAAGTCTTTGAGGAAGCCACATTTTTGATGTTGTCAACACGAAAGGTTATTCCCTTTAGGAATTCTTGAGTCCCTGAAACAAGTAGAGTGAATACACTCAGGGCCTGAGTACAGGTTTGGTGGCAGTGTTAAAACATCCAGTATTTTAGAATAACAGATGTTTTACCACTCCACCAAACTACGAGTTTCAAACCTTACACTCAAATTCTACTCCAGATTTTGTGTGTTGGAAATTACACAAACATTACTGCATCTGGCAGTTGTCAGATGCAGCAATTACCACATGGGGTAATAGGACACCGCCATGGAGTCCTAGGGCAGGCCAAAATGGAGAATAACTCGGAATCGTGTGGACCCTTTAAGTTACCACATGCTTACTGCATCTTGTAATAGTATTAGGGTATTGTGTCAAGCCCGAAGAAGAAGTCGGACTACAGTGTGCCATGTTGACTGGATGTTTTATTTTATTTTTTAAAGTAAACACCTATTTAGCCCCACTGCTATGAAATGAGTTCCTTACCTAACCAACTAAAAATAAGGGTGCTTGTCAAAGTCCAAAGAGTTAGACCTGTGTCTGCCTGGCCCAATTACCTGTATCTCTTGTCCATAGGTTTCACAAGGTCATCAATGTCGCAAAATAAATTTCACAACCTCTCTGCGAGTTCTGTAGGTCAAAACTCAGTTCTTTACAATTCTCTCTCTTCTGGCGATTTGTGAGCATCTCAATCGCTCTCTATGCTACCGCTGGCTCCACGGTGCAGCATGGCTCCACCCCTCCAGGACATCTCTCCATCAGAGGCTGGCCTCTGCAGGGGATTCTTTCTCCTCTCCAATTCAAGGTTCCTCATGGTTTTATGTAAGCCATCCGAAACAAAAGGGGTGTGTCTTTCCTCTTTGACTGTGGAGTTCAGGCGAGACCCAGCATTACCTAAAGCCAAAACAATTGATGCAACAGTCTTTCCAATTCCCACGTGGGCAGAAAATGTACGCTACCGGAATGGCAGTCTTTGTCGCCAAGAGGGGAGTCATTCCCAGTGAGGTCCCACTTGCCCAGTCCCCCAGGCAGGGTCTTGCTGAGTGGGCTCAGCTCACTAGCCTCAAAGGGGGTGGTTCCCCTCTCGGAAGAAGAGACAAATAGTAAAGATTGGTCACAGTACCCAGAGGAAATATTGCCAAACTTGTAATCAAGCAGGTAGGGTCTGTGTATACAGTTGGTACACCCCTCACATTTTTATAGGGACAGTTTCTTTCTCTTAATAACATGGGACCAGTTGTACCTTTCCATATACTGGCAGGGCCCATCCAATGTTTGTATTCTCACTTATTTTTGTGGTTTAAATGTGACGACCAGAAGCGAGAGATTTCTTTGGTGACGTGATGCAAACCAGTAAACAACAACATAATAACAAGAGTGAAGTATAGCGATGGGGAAGAAAGAATAGAAAGAAAAAGGCAAGCGAAATACACAGGTGAGAAGAAGGAAAGCAACAGCAAGTCATAATTTGAAAGAGATAAGTAAGATAATTGGTGACATTTTAGTGGCAAGATGACGATTTAGTTTTTAGTGTGACATTTTGAAAAGTGTCTGTCTTAAAATAAAAACAACAGGAGGACACATGCATGATATATTTTAATTTAATGTATTATAATTGGTGGCATGGCTTGAAATGCAAACCTTCCACCTAACATTTTTGTGAAAATCCTAATTAAATTATAGTAGTAACTTCAATCCAGTTATACTTGATATCCAGCCATTATTCTATTCCAGAGTTTGTGTCTATTGATAAAACTAATATCATGAAAACATTTTTCAAAATGTAGCTGACGTTGACCATCAGATGATACAAGGTTTCTACAATATCTTTTTTTTAATATATTTTATTGAAAGACTACAGTTTTGACAAAAAGAAAAAAACTTTTGTTTCAAGACATCGACACATCATTTCTATGCAATAAACACAATGTCTACCGGCATCTTTATGTGTGACCGAGATTTCAGTTTGGAGTGTCTTTATAGTCCAAAGGAAACTTCAGAAGCATAGTTAGATAATTTACAATGGCACATACATGTTTGTTGTTTTGTCCAGAGGAAATCATGTCCCACCATGTTGCCATGTTCTCATCCAAGGAGGCAAATTCGCCTAAATAGGCAGTGCGCTGGTTGCATATTGCTGGACAATTTAGGATTAAATGTTTTAGTGATTCTACAGCAGCAGCACAAAAGCGACATAAATTATTATGTATATTGGGGTGTTTCCTTTGATATAGGATTTCCTTCGAGGTCAAGGTGTTTAGCCGGAAGCGTAGAAATTGCTCCCGATAGAAACGAGCATAAGATTGTGACAGATATTTGGCTTGGCAGTTGAGTTTTCTTTGAGCATTACCTAGCCATTGAGCAGTTGAAATTGCTGAACGTTTTTCAACATTAGCGATCCACGACCATGTATCAAATTTTCTTTTGGCAAGTTTGGGACGAGAAAATAAATCGAAGTTATTGATTTCTGCAGCCACGATCCAAGCTTGAACTTTATTGAGCCATTGGTCTAACAGTCGGCTGGTGCATGAGTTGTCAATAGGAGTAAATATTTTATAGGCTGGAGCCCCACTCACCTCTTTTATTTTCCGCCATAGCAAGATGGACTTCCATATCATATGGGTGAAGAGGGAATTCAATGATAATTCATGGTGTATCAAGATGATTGACACACAGTCCGGAAGATTCAAAACTCGTCTCCAGAAAAGCCCCTCTAATTGGTTCCATTTTTGCTCACTGATGTTCCAACCGGCTTCTGCGCCGAATGTTAAGATAGGAACTACCTTTTGAAGGTAGAACGTTAGAACCGGCGTTCTTTGCCGCTTGGATCGCCAATCGTGCTGCTTTCAATTTTAGGACACTTAGCCACTGCTTTTCACAAATTGAATTGTTAAACTGGACACCCAGATAACGGATTGAATTAGTTGTAGATAATCGCTGTCCTCCAATGGCCCAATTAAATGCACAATCTTTTTTGCTAGTTTTTGTACCTATTGATAGAATTTTCGTTTTGTCTGGATTGATTACCAGCTCATTAATGGTTAGGTAATCAAAAAGACAATTCAAGAGCTGTTGTAAGCCTATCTGAGTTTTATCAATCAATACCAGATTGTCTGCGTATGCAATATAGCGTACGGAGGACAGATTTAATCTTGGGAGGAAACAGTGTGCCTGCTCAAGATGATTCGGGAGATCTGCAAGAAATAGTTTGAACAGGTCGGCGGCAAGCAGACAACCTTGCTTCACACCCCTTGTCGTGAGGATACTGTCTGATAAGTCGCCGTTGTTATTAAGGCGAACGCGAAATGAAGTGTTCGTATGAAGAGCCATTATTGGGATAAGGATATCTTCAGGGCAATTCCAATTAATTAATTTTTTCCAGAGCAGTTCGCGATTAATGCCATCAAACGCTTGCCTCATGTCAATGAAGGCTAGATGTAGTTTGGATTTTTGTTTTAGGGTGTCTAGTTTCAGGGCTGTTAATATAGAGAGATTTACGTCTACTCCTGTGCCCTTTGAAAACCCTGTTTGACGTACATCAGGAATTCCTGCTTTTTTGGCCCAGGGTGCCAATTTCTCTCTCAAATTGGAACCGAATAGTTTACCGATGCAGTCTAAGAGAGCAATGGGCCTATAGTTTTCGGGAGCCTCCCAACTACCCTTCTTATGAACCGGGATCACAATTGCAGTAAGCCAGGACTCAGGCACTCTTTGTGCACTTGCGATGTTTTGAAAAAGGTACTCAATAAAGGGGGCCCAGATTTGTGGATTTTTTTTTAGCATCATATTGTTAATCATATCTGGCCCACCAGCGCGCAAGTTTTTGAGTGACTTAATAGCATCCACAATTTCAGTTTGTGACATTTGAACATCCCACGGCACTAGATTGGCTTCAAGATCTAACAACGGCACTATAGACTGGTTATTAAAGACTGCTGTGAAGTGCTTGCACCAACTATCACCAGAGATCGTATTCTGTGTTAGGTTTGTACTTATTGACGGCTCCATATTCAAGATTTTCCAAGTGTCTCGTGTGTTCTTGGTGACCAACAACTTCATCATGAGTTTGGCGCGGTCTTGCTCGAGGATGAGTTTCTGGGATCTAGTTCAGTTTCTATAGGTTGCTCTTCTTGATTTGACTTCATTACGTATAATTGTCCATGAAACGTTTTTTTGTTTTTTTTAAACGGCGGATGTCACTTCTTAACTCTTTTTTTTTGGCATCCATCACTTTGCTAAACCAATGATTATGAATTGTAGGTTGACTAGGTATCGCGTTGTTTGTTGTTTTATATATTGCTAACAGCGGCGTATAGTCAACCCCACTTGGCAGGTTTATCAGGTTTTCCGTTAAGGCGCATATCTTCTTGATGCTCAATCTTAGGCGATTGCCACTTGGATATGCCTCGACTTGCATCGGATATCAGATTACAGATTTGGGCCCTGGCAATAGGCAATCTAGTTTTAGTATCCTATGATTGCTCTTTGTTGAATTTATGGACTGCAGAGAGCTTATCTTTTCTTCAAGATTCCTGGACACCCAGAAGTAATCAATAATACTATGCAAAGATTTACGATGCCATGTCGGTTGAGCCGGCATGTCACCTCTCACTCTGCCATTCAACATCAAACAGTTATGCGTCTCCATTAGAGTGGACCAACGTTGTTCCTTCGCGCCTAGATCCTCATGTACGAGATGGCTGTAGATGTTGGACTGAGGATCACACTTGAACCAAGACCCATTTAAGTCTCCACAGCAGATGATTGTCAGGTTATGATATTTCATCAGTGCGTAATCCATTAGGCCACTGATCGCAGAGATGTAGTCCGCTTCTTGTATTTTCGCTGGATTCCAATAACAATTTATCAGTAGCTAAGAATAAGAGACGTTTGGATTTTCAGTCTGTGAGTGCATTAAAGAGGCATGAATATATGGGTTTGGATTGACACAACTTGGGCTAGATCAATTTTGCGACAGTCGTATCATGGTCAATAGTCCTGCACTCGGGCGCCCTTGTTTGTTTTTAATAGCCGGGTTGATCATTGTGACAAATCCATCTCTCATTGGTGCATCGATCAACCAGGTCTCTTGCAAGCAGATAGCAAAGACATCATCTAAGGGGACCTCGAAATCCTGAAGCAAATGATGGTTCCACGATATGATGGAAGAGGTGACGTCTTGGTAGCATAGTCATGGCTAATCCTGGTTCCGATTTTTCTGGAGACTAGCTTTTTTTTCTTTTCGGGTGTTTGATTCAGATGTTTCCCCTCAGAGAACATGCTATGACGTAGAGATCTCACCTCTGCTGGGTTTATGTCGGCCGAACTTAATACCGACTGATTGGAATCACTGGTCCAGGCTTGCTTTTCTGGTTCGACCGAAATATCAAGGCCAAACAGCAGTAGATCTTCAGCTGCTTTGAGGAGTGTATTGCGTACACCTGCTGCATCTATGTGTAACAGCAAAGCATCAGAGTGACGTTCATTCACATATTCAACGATTTTAATGTCATCCGAGTTTATCAACCGCAGAGGAGGGATATGATTGAATAGACGCAAGACATTTGTTCGATTCAGATTCAATTCATTGTCGTCTTTATGGATATTTTGTAGCCTCAATTTACACTTATGATTGTTTTGTCGCTGTAAGTGCGAAGCTTGAGACCTCCAAGTGGGACGAATTTGCTGGTTACGTTGCTTTATAGTGAACTTTGGGTTTAGACTAGATGTGGCAGCCATGGAGTCTGAATCAGCCTTATGAGAAATGGTTGAACATCGACTTTTTACTACTTGCCACTTCTCAGGTGAGCGACTTTGCCTTAAGTGGGTACCTTTGGAAGACCTCTGCATCTCGAGTGGATTTTCTTCACTGGCATCCTGCGATAGCTCATCATCGCTCGAGTTTGAGTATGTAGAAAGATCACATAGGTCTGGCGCGTCTTATTTCACAGAAATAACTGAGGAACTGTCGTCTGAGTTTGAATGACGACGCGTGGCACCTTGTTTCATAGGTGGATTCAAAACACACGATTGTACTGCTGAGAGACCGTTCACGTCCTCAATGTTGTGCTTAAAAAGCCCCAACCGCGGGGGAGTAGTCAGGTTTCTAATGAACCTTTTCGTGGAGGTATGCGTTATCGGTTTTACTTTTTTAGCCTTTGTAGTTTGCTTTACAGTTTTGGCTTGAACTATGAGCTTGGATTTTGTGCTAGCTGTATTTCAGTGTGCACAGCAGCTTGCAATTTCGTTCTTTTTTACAGGTCTCCCAAAAATGCTAGCTATGGACGGTACACTTTCCTGCACATCTGCTTGTATTGCGGCTGATGTTGCTCGCAATGTAACTTGAGATGGCGGCTCCACTGCCACTGCTGCCGACATGGCGTCTGACGAACCATGCTGGTCGACCCTAGCCAAGATGTGAGAAGAATCTGCTGCAGCTGAGTGAGAGACATTTTGACTTATCACCTGCAGGTCAGTGGGTGAATCATTTTGAAAAGTCACTGAAACAGAGGAAGCACCACATTGCTTCTCAGCCTGCGCCCTAGAAAAAGCATTCAGCCATGGTACCTTACTATGCTTGTCAGCTTTGAACTGGGTTGAACAATGACCTGAGTTGAGTAGGGGCGCAATCTCAGTCAGGACTTCCAAGAGACATTTTAACTGAAGATCATGTCTCTCCTGTTGTAGGGTGACGAGGTCATTTAGACGAGAATGCCAATGCGAGCTTGCGTCTTTTCCTGCTTGCACATCTTGCTGGATGAACTTAGTAAAGGAATCAATTTGGTCCAATTTAGATGTGAGATTCACTAATATGGCCCCTTGGTCTCTGATTGTTTCATTTAATGACTCATACAGCTTAACAAACGGAATCATGGTTTGTGACGACGCCGCTAGCACATTGTTATGTAGCTGTATTGCAGCACCCACAGTTAGATTGATTTTTGAATTTGGTGTTTTCTGTCCATCTTTAACTGGAGTTGGAGCTATTGGGTGCTCGAAGCCGGACGTGGAAGCTTTTGATGGAGTGGTTAATAGTGTTGAAAAAAATTGGACCTGCTAAACAACTGCTGCCTTCTCATTGTTTCACTGTACTCGACAAGTACAAAGGTTTAACTTTTTCTTGGAGACCAGGACACGGGGTTGTTTGAGGTGTCAATGTAGATGTGGCCAACAGTGTTGTAATCGGATGTGCCACAGGTTTCTGACCCATATGAGTCGTCCGAGGATTGAAGGTCGGACGATCATTGGGCAGGCGCTGCTGGACTGGAATATCGTCAGACAAACCATTTTGTGGCCGATGTTGTACTTGCCTGTTCACTTTAGATGCAGAAGGGGCCAATATTGCCCTCTTGGGCATGCCACCAGAGATTTGAGAGGGCAATGCTGGGGCTACAGCAGACTGCAGCATGTGCACCTTCGTATGAATGCTTCATTCTCTGGACTTTGATACTGGCAATTTCAAGGCTTTTGATGCCTCAAGCAGATTATTGTTTTCCACCGGCCCTGTTGTCGGCTGCAAGGTTTTTTTAGGGTCAGGGTTTTTGATGCCTGAAACAGGGGAAATCCGATCTGATGTGCCATCAGAGGGAGCAGGCTGTGTGGTCAGTGTGGTACTTAAATCAGCTATGGTGAAGAGGTTTTCCGGCTCATCATTTGCATGCATTTCAGAATGTTCGCATGCATCAACCCCCCTCTGGACCGCAGGGCAGATAGAAGGTACCCCCGATACGCCTGCTACGTTGGCTTTGCCTTGCGTAGCCGACGTGGCGCTTATAATTTCAGCGTCTGTAAGATCAAAGGGGGAAAAGTAGAATTCAGGTAGAGGAGTTTTCTCAACATGCGGGACCTTTGCCACCTCACCATCGTCTGGGAGCGTGGGGATCGGTGCAAGGTCAGTAAGGGAGAGTAAAACCAATGGTCGTGATGTAGATTGGGGGGGTACTGAGCCTACTGTGCTAGGAATAGGGATAGGAGTTGAAATTTGATCGCAAATGTCAGATCCACCTTTCGTAGGAGTAGGCTCCGAATGGATCATAGAGTCATCAAGGTGTACCTGGGCAATAAAATGAGACGTAGCTAGGGAACCCACAGTCATCGCGCCGGCAACAGTCTTAATTTGCAGCTTTTTGCTTGCTGCAACTACAGCTGAATTTGCCGGCAGGGCAGTCCAGGGGTTTAACATCCGACGTTGCTGCAGCGTCTTGTGGCGCGTCTGCGGCCCGCTCGAGAGTGAGGCTTTTGGCGTGGCAACCATCTCTCCCAGTCACCTCCGGGCAATTTGGTAATCAACCGGACTCAGTACCCAAAGCCCAGCGCCAAACAGCAGCAAAACAGTTCTTGCCGCCGAAAAAATGCGCCGTCCTTTACTCCGCGGCCGGGCTTAACGCTGCAAGGGTGGCTGGGGCTGCAATTTCTGTGGTGGAACAAGTCACGTGACCGCACACGTGAGCGCCGATGCGCTCCGCCTCCTCCAGGAAGCGAGCGCAGATTCTCCACGGCAAGAGTCCTCCAAGACTCGCAGTGCCAGCACCAGGAAGCAGAGCTCAGGTAAGAAAATATTCCTTAAAAGGAAAGCAGCTTCTTCAGCTATACAAACGCTACAATATCAGGATCTTTACAGAATCTACAGAATCACTGTGCTCTGGCCCTAGATAGCCTGATAGATTTATTGGGAGTGAGCTGTGTGTTGCACTTATATGGATTTCTGGGGATGGAGCTGTGTCGCACCTAGCTGTATTTGGGGGTGGGGGCGTAGGAAATGTGTTGCACTTAGATGGCTTTTTGGATGGAGGATGGGAAATGCACTGCACTTAGCTGTATTTTGGGGCTAGGAAATGTCTGCACTTAGATGGACTTTTGGGGCTAGGAAACGTGCTGCACTTGACTGTATTTTGTGAGTAGGAAATATTTCACCCTTAGCTGTAGTTTGGGGGTAGGAAAAGTGTTGCACTTGGATGGATTTTTGGGGGTAGGAAATATGTTGCACTTAACTAACCGTACTAAAAACTCAATATTCTGCATACTTACCCTCAAACGCTAAAGTAAACACAACCCTACCTCTACCGCACTACAAACCACACACACTTCACAACACCAACATGAAACCAAACACAAGTCACACAAAGCACCCATGCACAATCATACCTCAACACCACATGACGGCTACCAACCAAAAATGCACCAACGCTGAGTGACCGTTTTTTCTGAACTGAAGCTACCAACAGAACATCAAAGCTCTCTTTCTCTTCTGTATTTTGTATTTAGTTTATTTATAAAGCGCATCCAGGCCCAAGGGCAACCGGACGCATAGTCTTTCATACACAGTTACAGTACAATACAGTAAAGGTCAATGACAAGAAGGTTCAAACTCCCCCAGTTTACAGGTGCGGGGAGCAGAATTCTCGTAGAGGAATCAAGCATGCAATAGTGTACAGGCAGAGGCAATAGAGATGAGCAGCTATCTGTACCAGATGTTTAGCCATAATCAATAAGGTAAGCAGGTAAATAGGAGACATTGTACAAGAAAGCAGGACGACCCTGTGGTGGGACAGGCCTTGTGTGAAGTGCTTCATCCATTCTGCGTGAGCAGCCAGGATTTAGTTATCTTCTTGAAGGTATGAAAAGAGGGCTCAGTTCTGATGGGAGCAGGCCGGGAGTTCCAAAGCTTTGAGGCTAGGACAGGGAAGCTCACACCTCCGGCTTTTTGGAGTTTAAATCTGGGCAGAATGAGGCTGTGAATTTGTGGAGTTCTGGTGGGGCGTGTGGAAGTATGGAGAATGAGGCAGGTGGAGAGGTATGGTGGGGCTTTGTTGTCCAGGCATTTATGAGTCAAGGCTAGTGTTTTCAAGGCTATTCTTTGTTTCACTGGGAGCCAGTGAAGATCGAATCGGACGTTGGAAATATGGGAACGCCTAGGGATGTTGAGAGCCGCCCTAATGGCATTGTTCTGGATTGTTTGCAGTTTGTTGAGGTTGGACTGACTAGTCCCCAGGTAGAGGGCACTACAATAGTCAATCTTCGACATAATGAGTGTTCTTACCAAGGTAATGCAGTTGTGTGGGTTCAGAAAAGGTCTGCAGGCCATGATGAGTTTGCAGGTATAGGCCGATGCCGACTTTACAGCATTCGTTTGTCTGTTCAGAGAGAGAGCAGAGTCCAGCTATACGCCTAGAGTTTTGGTGTCCTTAGAGACCTTAATATCATTGCCGTCGATGTTGAAGCACTTGAAGGCTTGGTCTAGTTTATTGAGGCGTTGAGGTGAGCCTAGTAATAGGAGCTCCGTCTTGTCGTCGTTGAGACAAAGTTCGTGTTGTGCCATACAGGCCTGAATAACCAGATAGACGTCATTCAAGGCTTTGGTATCAGCTAGGTGGTCACCAGTGATATGAATTAGTATCTGGGTGTCATTCGCATAGTTACTGTAGGGTACACCCAGATAGTCAAGCACATCGTAGAGGGGTTTGGCGAACACGTTGTAAAGCGTAGGCGATACACAAGAACCTTGTGGGACACCGCAGTGTATCGGTGAGGGGTCCGCAGAGGCTGTCGGAGAGAAGACCCTCATGGATCTGTTACTTAGGAATGAGTGGATCCACGCATTGGCGGAGTCTGAAAAATGGCTGCAGATTTGAGATGTTGGCAGAGTATTTGGTGGTTGACCAGATCGAATGCCGCCGAGAGATCAAGAAGTAGGAGCAAAGCTAGCTTCCCATTATCTTTTAGAGTCTCCATTTGGGTTTTCAGATCGATCAGGGCTGTTTCTGTTCCGTGTTTAGGACGGAAGCCGGATTGTCTTAGCCCAAGGAGATTGTTGGATTCAAGATATTCTTGGATCTGTAGATGGGCTGCACGATCAAGAATCTTGAGCAGGAAAGGGACTGTGGTGATAGGTCTAAAATTAGTCGGTATGTTAGGGTCCAGGGGTGGTGTTTTCAGTAGTGGGATCACCCAGGCGTCCTTGAGGTTGTCAGGGACAGTGCCTGTATTGAATGAGGCATTTATGAAAGCTGTGAAGAAGGGGGCTAGGTCGTGAGAGGCTTCCTTGATGATAGGGGCCGGACATGGGTCGCCTTGGCAGTTGGATGGCTTGAGGTTGTTTATGATTGCTTCTACTTCAGGAATAGTAAGAGGGGAGAAGGCGAACGGTTTACAGTTCGGGTTGGCTTGACAGGTCACACACGTGGGAATGGTCAGGGGTTGGTCAGACTGTAGGGAGTTTTGTTTACCTCTAATTTTAGATTGGAGAGATGCAATTTTTCCCAGAAGTCCTGTCTGTATGTTGGTACACCAGTTACTGTCTTTGGTGCAGGACTCAGGAGGTACTGCAGGAGTCTCAAGTTCCTTGAGAATTTTGAATAATTCCTTAGAATTGGATTGTGCTGACAAGATGCGATTGTTGTAGGACTCTTTTTTGGCCTGAACTATGGCTTCTTTGTAGTTGAGAGTAGCTATGAAGAGGGCCTCGGACGGGTGACTTTTCCAGCGTGATTCTGCGCTACGTTTCTCTTTACGAAGCACTCGAAGCTGTGGTGTGAACCACGGGTTAAGGTGCGCATGCTGCTTGGGTCTCCTGAGTTTGAGCGGGGCGATATAGTTTATAGCTGAGAGCACAACCGGGTTATAGGTGTCAGCTAAGGTGGTGGGGTCCGAACAAGAATCAATGACATTGTTGAGGGTGGGAAGGATGAGGGGGAGTAGTTTTTCGGAAGTTATGTACTTTTTATTTCTGGTAGGGATGGCAGGTGCGACAGAAGGCGTGGGTAGGTGGGCTGCTTCAATGTTGAAGGTGATGATGTGATGATCTGACCAAGCACATTGTGAGTTTGAGAGAAGACCGATGTTGCAGTTGGTGTCGCTTAGCCTGTCTAAGGACCTCCCTTTAATGTGGGTAGGTTCTTGTATATGATGGGAGAATCCTAGATCAGTTAGGGTGTTGGCGAGGTCAATGGCCAAAAGGTCATTGGGGTCTTGGTAACCTACATTGAGGTCACCAAGAATGATGGTTTGAGAGTTAGTTTTAGCTTTGCCAAGTACTAAAGAGGTAATGTCATCCACAAACGATGTGCGGAGACCGGGTGATCTGTAGATTAGGTGTACAGTGGCCGTTTGGTTAGGAGAATGTGGATGTTTGGCCGATAGTAGCTCGGCAGATTCCAGATTAGTACTAGGTAGTGTTCTGAGTCCTAATGAGTCATTATAGATTCTCCCTCTGAATGGGATTCTCCCTCTGAATCCCACTAACAAACCTCGCCCAACCCTCCTTCCATTGCAGAACCGGCAGAGCGCCAAGAGACCATGCAAGTGGCAGCAGTGCACGGTACGAGACCACATAGCATAACATAACATATTCAGTCGAGCTCCCTAAACTTAATTTGTGGGCAGATTATTTAATCTGAACCTCATGAACCAAGATCAATGGGCCTCATTACAAGTGTGCCGGTCCGGTAACAACAGTGTCGGTAAGGCTAGCGGCTCCGTTGTTACTGGACCGGCACACTACGAGTCTGTGGGCGGGTGCCATCTCGCCTGCCAGGGTCTGACCTGGCGAGTGGGACAGCACCCACCCGCAGACTTACATGGAAGCACTGGCACTGTTGCACGCGGTGCTGGTGCTTCCATGCTCCCCATTCCCATTGGGTCCTATGGGGCTCAAATGGGAATGGGGATTTACATTTTCTGGCGCCTGGCTTCTGGTGTTTCCATGAAGCAAGGCGCCGGAAAAATCCACAAGTCTGGCGGTAATGAGGCCACATGACTTTGATTGGGACATTTCCTCAAATAAAATGGAGCAAAGATTAGAGGCTTTTCCGTATCTACAATGTGCATATATAAATGATAATATTCTACTCTTTCCCTCGTTAAAATCCAGACTGCTGTTCTAAGTTTTTTTCTAACCTCTATAGACACTGTAATTAGGGATTTAGTGTTCATCTCCATTTAATATTTTGCTACTATAATCCATCCAGAGGGTTCATTCTGCATCAGTTCCACTGCTAAACACCATGTTCAATGTGTGGTATAAGGAGCCCTCCGGGGTGCATACATTTTTATATATAGGTTTAACAGGTTTCAGTCGACTTTCAGCACCATACGCAAGGATAGACACTGTTTTAGCCTAAAACTATTTATAGCAGGAATCATGGAAAATCACCCACACCGCATGCAGATTCTTCTGGCTTTATCAGGGACTGCAATATATTTTACACAAAGCTCAGCGTAAAGAGCTGCATTACGGTTCCTCACAAAAATTGGGAATCCCAGGTAAGTAAAAGAAGAGGCTACTTCAATAGGAATTTTACTTAAAGCTCAACTGAAGTTTTTATATTTAGTTCTATGGCTAGGGCTGAAATTAATATCTTAGTTTTTGTCAGGTTGATAGTCAACCCATTCACCTTAACGTAGGCGTATAGGGCCACCAGTTGATTCGGTGGTCCGATTGGGACTTTCAGCACCATACGTAAGGATAGACACTGTCTTAGCCTAAAACTATTTATAGCAGGAATCATGGAAAATCACCCACACCGCATGCAGATTCTTCTGGCTTTATCAGGGACTGCAATATATTTTACACAAAGCTCAGCGTAAAGAGCTGCATTACGGTTCCTCACAAAAATTGGGAATCCCAGGTAAGTAAAAGAAGAGGCTACTTCAATAGGAATTTTACTTAAAGCTCAATTGAAGTTTTTATATTTAGTTCTATGGCTAGGGCTGAAATTAATATCTTAGTTTTTGTCAGGTTGATAGTCAACCCATTCACCTTAACGTAAGCGTATAGGGCCACCAGTTGATTCGGTGGTCCGATTGGGGTGATATCCAATAAAACCAGGTCGTCAGCGTGCGCCAACCAACTGACCGAGGAATTCCCAATTTTCGGGGGAAAAGTTCTTATCTGACCTAAGTATTCTCCAATATCAGCTATGAACGTATTAAAAATGAAAAGAAGTACATAGCCTTGTCGTATGGGCCCTTACAAGTAGGAATAGGTCTAGAAAAAGTGCCCCGTGCATGCAGCCTGTTCTGAACGTTGATATCAAAATGAAGGTACTGGAGGATTGTTAAATAAGCGCAGGAACAGCCCATATTTTGTAGTTTCTGCCAAAGAAGAGCTCGATTGACACAATCGAAGGCCATAGTCAGGTCAACCAAGTCCACAAAGTTGTTCTGTTTTTTGAGAATTGCTCGAGATTGAAAAAGTGATCAAATGAATCCATTTAATGCCGTTCCTAAAGAATAATTAAGCCTGATTGATTCTGATCATGTTTTTCTTGTCTATTTCCCATTTTTCCAGATGTTTTAACAGAATGGAGGAGAAAATCTTACTTGACAAGTACAAAAGTGCTATCGGACGATAGTTCTGTGGAAGAGCTCTATCACCTTTTTTAAAGATTGGAACTATATGAAAGATCTTCCAAGAATCATGTGTAATATTAGTAAGGATTTTAGGGTCAAATAATTATTCTAAAATGTATGACTATAGTTCTAGTTGGCTTCTCATGGGAATATTACAGAGTCCATCGGGCTCGGGAGCACTTGATGGTTTACTTTTTGGTTTTGGCGTATTTGGTGGTGCGTTGGCACCCCCTCATGCCAAAACATTGGTCCTGTAAGTACTAGAGAGAAAGGGAAGATTAAAATTTCCTTGTTCTTTTATAACACACTTAATACCGGAGACCAGTTTCTAAGCATGAGACCAGGATTTAAACCTGTGTTGCTATGCCTTGTCTTGCTTCCAAGACAAATGTGTTGCCCCTGAGCAGTCTCTCGAGTTGGCATGGTAACTGGGTGACGCTTACGGGATGAAATGGCTGAAGCACCATCCATGCCTTGATTTGTTTCTAGGAAGCCTGCGCTTCTGCCCTTTCCTAGCATAAGAGCGGTGGAATGATTTATTTATTTCCCACCCGCCTCCCCAGCTGCACTATTAATTTATTCCCCAGCCGCATTATTTATTTATGAGTGTTTTTTTTTTACCTGTGCGGATAACATGGTAATTCCCCATTCTGAGTAGTGTGATTCCTCATTTTCTAGCCCCCCTCCCAGCTTTGTGTATCAGTAGCCCGGAGAAAGGAACTGCATGCCAGAATGTGATGGTACACTTGGTTTTCACGTGTGAAGTTTTCCCTCCCCTTCGCTGAGCTCCTGTGCTTTGTCCAGGGGCAGCAGTTGATTGTGGGGGTAGTTTGCTGCCCACCAGCACTGGATTCATTACCTCACCTCCCAGCCAGCAGGATGGAGACTGCCAGGAAATGTCTGAATGGGGCTCTGGTGCGGTAAGATAATGCTCTCTTCTGCTTTTGTTGTGCCTTCTGTGTGTGCTGTTCTGCAAGAGGCAGAAGTGAAATGCATGTCCGACACCTGACTGCTGTCTCATGGTACTCTTTCTTTATCTAGCGGCGAGTGGTGGACTTATATCACACATCTGAACCCCTGCAGGCCTCCCTTGCCTTAGCTGATAGCTGGGTGGGGATGAAGGATGTTAGGGTGTCTGTTTGGGATGGGTGTGGTTAAGAACTTTTGCTGGGTTTGAAGACTTAAGGAGGGTGGGTTTGGACCATCGATGTTGAAATGTAGGGGGGCACCTGGAATGAGGAAACACAGAGAGATGTACACAGGATACAAGGGGATAATTAGTGCCATAGCTTGCAGAAGAGTACTGCTTTTGTACCACCACAAAGTGCATTTGCTGCAACAGGAGGATGCTTGCAGCAAACATGTATTGCTTTGAAATGCACCACAACAGTGAAATATGGCATGCACACCAGAGTTCAAAGAGTAAGAGACAATGGGCCTCATTACGAGTGTGCCGGTCCGGTAACAACAGCACCTGCCCGCAGACTTTGACAGAAGCACCGGCACTGTTGTACACAGTGCCAGTGCTTCCTTCCTCCCCATTCACATTGAGTCCTATGGGACTCGATTGGGAATGGGGAGTTACTTTTTCGGTGCCTGGCTAGCGGGAGCCATGCCATTTTTACTGGCACAGCTAATCTGGGGTCGTAATGAGACCCAATGAGTGATGAACCGAGTTGAGGAAAAGGCTGAGGAGGCACGGTTTGTCCTTTTTGTCTTCATTGGCCCAACAGACTTTTAGAACAGATGATGTTTGGCCAGGGAATTAAAACATATTTGGCCTTGTTGAATGATAAAGGCCAAAGGTATTTAGTGCATGGTAACATGTTAACATTTTGTGTGCTTCTGTTGCAGACCTGCAACAATGAAAGAGTGCAATAGGGTGTCTTTCCCAGCCACTTCCACCTGCCGAAGTGCAGTTGGTGAATACCCACACTCTCTCGACCCCCACTCACTCTACCCACACCCACCAAACTCACCCCAACTCTCTCTACACACACTTAACTTCACTTATCTATCCCAACCCACCTACCCTATCTCCACTCTCTCTATCCCTAAACCCCCACCCACCCTACCCGAACTCTCTCTGCAACCACTCACCCTGCCCCCACTCACTTTACACCAACTGACCCAACCCTACCCACACTCACCAACACCACACCCACCCAGCAAGCCTACTCCTATACACCCACCCTACCCCCACTCTCTACCCCACCCACCCTATCCCCATTCTCTCTACCCCACCCAACCTACCCCCTCTTTGGGCCCACCCACTGTACAGCCTTTATTCCCCCACACACCCACCCTACCCCACGCTAACCCTCCTATTCCCTCAGCCACCCACCTTACTCACTCATCCTATCCCCCCTTTCCATTCCTCTCACACTCACGCTTTATTTATTACCCTCTCACCCTTACCCTTTCTTGCTCATATTTACTCTTGCTCATCTTCGGCACGCTCAATCAATGGCTTCCTCTGTTGTTCTATTCCCCTTCTTATTCTATTGCACACCTCCACCCCTTATCGCATCCTCCTTTAAATCTTTGGAGTCTCCTCCTTGCACCCTGCTGCCTGTAAATGCAAAATGCAAAGAACATCAGTAAACACCAACGTTATTGACATTGCCATTGCTTGTTTGATTAGGTGGTGAATATCCTCAATATTAAAATTCAGAGCCCAAACAGGATCAGAGAAGGTTATATCTACACATGACTGCATAGGCCTAGCATACATCTTGTTACAGCGGTTAACCCACTCCATTTCTGAGATTGGGCACAGGAACCTATAGAGTTGAGTTGAACTAGCGTTATTAATCAGCTTCCAGAAAGACGCTATATCATTGGAGGACAACCCAACATTATTTCCACTTCACGTTGGAGAATAAAGGCTTTGTAGCCTCTGATCCAATTTTTATGTTGCAAATTTAACTTAGCCACTTTGATCGTGAAATTTGCAGTAGAAGCTGGAGTAAATGCTCTACGGTTCTGTTTTAACTCCCTCATTTTACCACAGATGTTAATGTCAAAGGCCTGTTTAGGCTTTGGGCCATCTCGTAATTTAAATTTGAACTCTGCATTGAAACTTGAAAAACAAATTAAGATGTTCTCCAAAGAAAAAGCATCAACCAGCCCTTGCGTAGGCCATATGGAGGTTATTGCTTGTAATCTTTCATTGTAGAATGATGCAAAAGTATTATTCTATTTCAGAGGATTCCCTCTTGTATTAATTTCATTTTGGGAAGATAAAGGGACCAAAGGAGATAAAGAAACATCCGCTCCATACTTCCATTGGACCAGTAAGGTGGCCAATTTGCAGAGGCCTTAAGCATGTTAAAGCTTGAGCATGTGCCAAATAAATAATCAGAGGCAAACATATAATCAATGAGAGATTTGGATTCACCCAGATGCCAGGTCAAATATGGAGGGATATATCTCCATGAACATTCCCATTAAACTGGCGGCAGTCCCATATATCCATAAGCTTTAACCACACCTAGCCACGACTAAAAGCTTCTTTAGAATAATGGCTGGGTTGTGGGAGAGGATCGTTAACTGTTTGAGCACATGTACAATTAAAATCACCTGCAATTAAAACATTTAACAAAGCACAAACAGACATCCACTTATATAACAATGACGTTACACAGGACAAGAAGGTTTCTACTGAAGTATACGAGCTATTCCAATAGACATTAGGCAAAAGGCTATAGTTGGTTATACGTTACCTAGAGCTTCATTTAAAAACAGTAGCTTGTATTTCAAATTTCAAATGGTTTGTATATCAAATTTCAGTGGAAATTTGATCGGACAGCTGGAAAGGGAATCGCCCTCGTCATTCCTTCCTGCCGTCAAAAGAGCACCATTAGGTCTCCCTTTGGCACCTTTATGGCAGGATTCAGAATATGATGAATCTGTCCATAAATGGGATTTCTCTTAACCATGTTTCCTGCATCATTAGTATATCATAGGTCCCTAAATCTAAGCACATTTAACTAAATAAATGGGCATAGCCACAGGTATTCCAAGGCAGCATACTCATAGATTCAGGATTAAGAATGCTGGGGAACCGATCGTTTAATGGTTTGACTGGGCTGTAAAGCAGGAGCCAACCAAGTCCAGTTACTCACATCAGTTTATTTTCCCCTGTTAATAGAGTTTACATGGAACACCTGTCTCATTCTCCTCATTTACTTTACAGTGAATCTTTGAAGATAAATCTATCTTTTCTTCAAATGTCTGGAGGGGGCCCAAAGTATTTTAATGTATAGGCTGTCTTTCCCAGAGATCGTAACCCAGGTTAAGGAGAAAAGGAATGGCAGATTTCAAAGTTCCCGCACCGTCCACGACCTCACATGAAGACACACAGAATCACATACCTTTTTTTAAAAAAAAAATTCTTTTCATTTTAATTATAACAATACAGGAAATGACAAAGAAATCATAACAAAAACTATATACATAATTATAAAACATATAGATACACCCCCCCCATAGACGCCAGGTTCACATCATATAATGTGCAATTGTCAGATTCAATAAAATGTCCGAAATGTACCCCAAATCCTCATAAACAGCCCATTCTTGCCTTGTTTCCTATATATACATTTTTCCACATCTGCCAGATGAAGCATTTCTTTCAACCAGTCCTCCTTCTTTAAGGTAACATCGGATTTCCAATTCCTAAGGATTCTTTTTTTTCCCATCATGGCACCCCTAAATAACCACTTCTTTTGGCATTGAGTGAGCAGTTCTAAGGTATTATAAATTCCCAATATTAATGTTTCAAAATCAAAACCAATCGATTCATCCAAGACCCTCTCCAAGATCATACCAATTTCACTCCAAAATCCACGCACCTTCCTGCAATCCCACATCATGTGTTCCAGCGTACCTGTTTCATGAGCACAAGCCCAACACTCTGAGTCATCCTTCAAGCCTTGCTTCCATAATCTATCAGGTGTCCAATAAACCCTGTTTAATATCTTTATTTGTCTCGTTCTCTCAGTCAAACCCAAGGAACAAAATGGTTTTTGGGTGGTGTGAGTTGGATTGATGATCTATTTAAGGAGGGGAGATGGATGAGTGCTCGAGAGATACAACAACAGAATTTCAGGTTTTCAGATTACAAGAAATTGAAGATTGCGGTTGGTGAGATTAATTTCCAGATAAGGTTAAATCTGGATTTTTTTTTACAAGAGAGTCATTGGTAGGTGAAGGTGGTTTAGCTAGCCGGGTATAGTGAATGCATATAAAGACAATGCTCAGCTCAGAGATGAATGGAATCGAAGAATTGGCTCTGACATTACAGTGGAGACATGGACAAGGATGTGTGCAAATGTCAAATTTTGTTCCTTGGGTTTGACTGAGAGAAGGAGACAAATAAAGAATCACATACCTGATCATCTGAAAATTCTATAAGAGCTACATCGCTAGAAGGTATTGATCTTAAACTGGGAATCAGTTTAAATAAAGCAAGTACATTTGCTCGATTTAATGTTACAGGATCTTCGAAGGAAACTACTCAATCTAATTTAAGTCGTAAAGGTACAGGTTGATGCCACAGCAAGGGTAAGTCATGGGAGGTAGCTACCAGCATGCTGGAATTCATACGTTACTCACTGAATAAGTGACCAGGGCTGTGCCTTTCTTCTTATTTCTCTTCCAGCATCATACACACTGGATCTCCATATGCTCTGCCTCCTCAGCAATGTTTCTTTGTGCGTTGGCCCTGTTTGCCAGATAAACCCGAGGCTCGTTAGATTAAGTTAATGTATTTAGTAATGAGTACTTAAAGGGGGGTGATTGTGGGAGTCAACTTCTTCGGCCTCGTGACTTGTTAAATCCACAATGTGCCAGTGTCGCTAGTGTGTGAAAGAAAAGATCGGAGGAACCACTCCCCCTCCTCCGTGGCTAAATAGAGTTGTGTTGTTTTCACACATAAACAGCGTCACATGTTTGCATGACGCTGTTTCTGTGTGAAAACAACACAACTCTATTTAGTAATGAGGCCATATCATCAGGGTGTGGCACAACCTCACTGAAAAGTGCAATATCAGTCGCCACACTCAGTTTTCTATTAGCAGGCAATGCAATGTCCTGAATGTCAGCAACCACTTGTTTTTGCTGCTTCTTTTTTGACTTTTTCTTGACTTTCTTTATTTGTGGGGCCTCCACCACAGAAAGATGCATCGCAGACTCAAAGTACGTAAAATATTACGAGAACAGCTAGGATTGTTGTTTTGGATGCCTTTTATCTTTTTAGATTTGTTTCCAATAGTTTGGATTTAGATAATGTTGTAGGTCGCCTCGGTTTCCTTTGGTAGAAAATGTCATAATTTGCAGCTTCAGAATGTATTTATTTATTTCTATTTATATAGCACCCAAACAGCCCAAGGGCATCGAGGCGCTGTTACATGTGACAGGCTTAGTTACAACGGGCGTCAGCGACGCTTGTGGAATCAGATGAAGGTTAGTCACATACGTGAGTGAAACCTTTTTGCGATTGGAGTAAAGGCGGGTAAGTTGCATACAAGTGTGATACGTTCGTCAGACAGTGTGGCATCTGGTGGTGGAGAGATGGTGAGATGTATCTGAAGAGTAGCATCTTGACTGCTTTGCGAAATGCAAAGTGAGAGACTTCGCCTCTCAGAGTTGGAGGGAGGGCGTTCCAGTGCTGTGCTGCGAGATATGGGAAGCTGGCTCCACCAGAATGTGGGCCAAGGGCAGTTGCCTCTTGAGAAGTTTGTGTTAAATCCAAAATCATTGACGTAGACCATTCATGTTTGTAGACAAGACTTGATCTACTATTGATGCTGGATCCTGTTGTATATCGTCCTTAATAAGGATTCATTCACTCTCTTTGCCATTTGAATGTTGAAGAGTGCTGCCTTCTTGCTCAGAAGCTAGATGGCTAGTCTTTATTTTAATGGGACAAAGCTTATCAGGAGCCTCCTGAACACCTGTTCCTTGAGCGTGTTGTAAGAACAGGGGAGACTGCCTTTCTAGAGTTGGAGGAGCGGTTCTCACCCAATATATAACCTTCAATGAATATGATTTTAGCGTTCATTGAATGTAAGAGAGCCTTTTGTGCTGTTTGACAGTCTTTCATATTTTCGTAAAAATTAAACTGAAGCGTTGAGCACAAACTTCAGCGTTGTCAAAGAAGAGGTGACCAACGAGGCTTGGTGGGTCGAGCCATCAGTGAGATGAAGTGAGAACAGTGGAGTTGACGGGGATAGCTGAAAAGAATCATCACTCCGAGAGTCCCCCAGAGCCACAAAGGCCTTTGACCGAGCATGGTCTTCCAGGACATTGATAATTGCGGGCTCGGTAGCTTAGGCGATAGGCTCAAAGGGCCAACCAATTCCTCCATTGGCGCGTTTTCTAAGATACTAATTAGCAAGTCATCCGCAATGTTATCCACAATAGTTGAAACTTCCTTGTTTACAAGGTTCGGTGCAGAGCCATGTAGGCTAGAGTTTCTATTAACTTCTATGGATGCTTCTACCGCCTCATACTCCAAACTATTAGATAGTCCCGCTTCTGTTCTAGAGCTGTGGCCAGCGAAGTTGGCAGGACCTAGAAGTAGATCTGAATCAGTGTCTTTTTTGGAAACAAAATTGGTGATTTTCGAGTCTCCTGCTGATATAATGAGACCCTTGGACACAAATCCACCCACAGTTTTAACCGCTGATGTACAGGTGCGGCGACCACCCACCCTCTTGAGCCTGGGGGAGAACATGCCACGGTCACAAGAGAATTTGTTGAAGCCCTTTAGCTTGTGGGCTAGAGGGATTTGCAGTCTTGCTTCTCAGAGCGTACTGTGCATAAATGCTGGCGTCTAAGGCTTATCTTAAGAGGATGATTTCAACATACTAAGGATCATTTCCCTTTCACCAAGAATGCTCTGAAAGATTTGTACTTGGACTTAAAGTCAGTATGTTACGATACAATGCAAAAAAAAACCTCACTTCGCCTTAAACAAAGAGAAGGAGCCACCAGTACTTATTCGCGTACAGACGCCAGACGCACCACACTTCTGCTGTGCTTGGAACTTCCAGGGGGTTTGCAGTGTATTGCTCCTCCCATTCCTCCAGCACAGATCAGCATCCAGACAACAGCCAAAGCAGGATAACAGGTAGGCAAAGACTGCGCAGGAAACTGCACTTGCACCCCACTTCCGCGGCGCACCCACTTCCGTTTTTTGTGTGTATTGCTCCTCCCCTTTGTCCAGCACAGATCAGCATCCAGACAACAGACACAGCAGGAAAACAGGTAGGCAAAGACTCTGCAGTAGACTGCATTTGCACCGCACTTCTGCGGCGCAGCCAATTCCGTTTTTTTTGTGTGTATTACTCCTCCCCTTCCTACAGCACGTATCAGCATCCAGACAACAGCCACAGCAGGAAAACAGGTAGGCAAAGACCTTGCAGCAGACTGCACTTGCGCTGCAAATCTGCATTTTAAGGAAAATCATCATACATTCATTAAAAATCCCGTAGTTCAGCCATGTAATAATGAGGGACTGGTGATGGGTGAGATAGTGCGGATCAACTTCCCATAAGGTGGGAATGAGTGGGAAGATGTGGAATTACATTTAGTACGCCTTGGTAAAGGAGAGCACAATGGGAGAATATGGAAAAGTCCAGGGGCACTTGGTTTTGGTAAAGAATAGTCCCGATGGGAAGATGAGTCGAGGCATCTTGGTAAGGAATGGCGTGTGCCTGAAAGACTGACACAGTAGAGAGTGAGCAGTGTTGAGGCTACTTGGTATGTTCAGTATGGAGGGTGGCCACAGCCCTCGGAGGAGCAGGCAGAGGGAGACGTGCCCAAGAAGGCTGAGAATAACAGGATCCATGTGGTTAGAGGGCCAGTGAGTTGAAAGAACGCTTTGGTGAATAAAACCAAAAACACTCTATCCACATTCATGGTATAAAAGGGAGTGACATTTGTGACACGATTCACTGGTTGTAATTGACATTCACAATATCCACAGATTCTTCATTATGAGTGTTGATGTATAGAGGGAATTCAGACAACATATCTTTCACTCTATTCCCCTTAGTTATTGTTTTGCCAAACATCATCTCAAATTAGCAATCCATGGAAAATGATATCAACATCACCGACGTATCTTGACATAGGTGTCAGTATACACGTTTTCTTTTACTCAGTTCTCTTCATGCTGGCACTATTCAAGGGAACGTCACACTGCCATAGGGGCAATACCTTTGCTTTCATCTTGTCTACACACAACACACCTGCGATGGAATCCTCAACGTTTCCCCAGGATGAGGCTGTTAAAGTGAGCTCCAAAACGCCTTAATATCTTCTACATCAGCAGTGAAAATTGCAGCGCCTGCAGAATCCCCTCCCTACTTCTAAATGACTATCATTCGCCGTGTAGTTCTTTTACTCTTGGTAGAGTCCATCATTTCCTTCCTCCTAACATTGCCAATGTCATCTCATGGCTTTCTCATGAACCAGAGCCATCTACACTGTGATTCGTCGAGCGAGTGCAATCATGGTGTGCTGGACATGTCCAGAGAAGACTGAATAGGCAAGTCAGGCACCCTGGAGATAAAGAAGAATCCGCCACAGGGATGGCTAAAGCGTGATAGCGCTTTGATACAGGAATGGATGGTGGTGCTTACCTGGGCTGATTTGATGGTGGACCCTTCACCCAGAATCAATTGTATTGCATTGAAGAAGTGTCCAGTGGGTAGATCGAGGGAAGTGACCAGTACAGGATTATCGATTAGGCCAAGTAGGCACCAGCCTATGGGTCTCACACCTTTTAGGGGCCTGCGACAATGGATCAAAATAAAGCAGTGCAGAAAATTAAAAACGTATTAAGAGATAATTTGCGAGGGGCGGCCCTGACATTTCGACTGCCTAAGTGCCTTGACAGAGTTTAATCCGGCACTGGAAGTGGCCAGATCAGGCGAGTCTCAGCGGCAGACATGTCTGAAATCGAGCAAATGTACTTGCTTTATTTAAACTGATTCCCCGTTTAAGATCAATAACTTATAGCGGTGTAGCTCTTATAGCATTTTCAGATGATCAGGTATGTGATTCTTTGTGGTTTAATGTGAGGTCGTGGATGGTGCAGGAACTTTGAAATCTGCCATTCCTTTTCTCCTTAACCTGGGTTATGATCTCTGGGAAAGGGGGCCTATACATTAAAATACTTTGGGCCCCCTCCAGGCATTTGAAGAAAGAATAGATTTACCTTCGAAGATTCACTGTAAACGAAATGAGAAGAATGAGACGGGTCTCAGCGGCAGACATGTCAGAAACGAGAAGCTGGTATGACACAATGCTGCCAAATGGTAGGCAACCTATAAATATTTTAATAATTCAAGTTGCACCTTCTTCATACCTCATAAAACACACCTCCTAAGCACATCAAGCTCATTATCCCTGCTGATGACCACCCTTTTCAGCCGACCTCAATGTTGAAACCCCACCCCTCCTCTCAGCATTGTTACATGGCCCCCACTGATGGAAATGTAAACAATTCCCTGGTACCCACCCGGTATGTCAGTAGTAAATGCTATGTCGTAAGGATTGTTTCCCCCTGGATGCATCTATGTGGGCCTGTACTCCTCCTGATGTGTAGTGCTCGATTCCTTCCCAAAGATAGGGTTGGATTACAGAAATACGCCCGATAAAATAAATAAATCAACAAGTTAATGTAGCTCAAAATCAGACTTAAGCAGAGAGGCTTTCATCTCTGAGAACTTGCACATGTGCAACCTGTGCCTCGTAGACACTTCTTGCTGACTTTCAGGATCTCTGGAAGTCAACTGAAGAAAGGAACAAGACAGAGCCGCACAAGCTACCCCACCTTTACACAAGGTCAGGGATCAGACCTAGTGTAACAATCCCAAAACAAGTATTCATTAATCAGCAGCTTCATTTGGTCAGGATCACTTAATAACAATTTATTCAGACATAGATATATATATATATGAGTAAATCAATGTAGCTAAATGATGGCGCTCTACCTCCTTAAGTGGCTGGTGCTGGAGTGACGAATTTAGCCAAATTCGTAAATATGAGAAAAACACACAAGCCCCTGCGCGGTTGTAACACTGCAAAAAACCACCCAGTGGGCATGTGTAGAAAATACTCCAGCACACAAGACCTAGCTATTTAAAATATCATATTTATTGGTACTTAATACAGCACATTACAAAACGCAGAGGTGAAATAATTCGCCTCTGTGACAGCCATAAGGTTGAACAAAACACTCACCCCACGGGTGGAAGATGGTCACGCGTTACGCCTGAATGCTCAGGCTTCCTCAGACCTTTAAAATCCAAATGTGGCTTGCACATCATAGAATTTAAAAAGAAAATCAGTTACAGAGCATCCCCATTCGTGTCACATCACGTGCAAACACGGACATGTGACCGCTGCAAGGAAGCAATGGTGAAATCTATCCCCTACGATGACCTCCATACTGGAATGGTCAAAGTCCTATAGATAAGGTAAATGCGTTGGAAAATAGCGTAAAAGTTATACGTAAGGAAGTCACTTATGTTAACTACCGCATCGTGAACTACACCATGGAGACGCTCTAATCTTCTTATTTAAAGTATTATTGTCAAATTACAATTGATGTGTAACAAGTGAGCACAAGTGTGCCTGTTCATTATTGGATGACTGAAACCAGCTAGGATAGCCGCTCTCAGACATATGCCCCTACATAGGGTCAGTGTTTGCAAGCCAGGGATTACGCTCACAGCGGCCGCAGCCAAATCGTCTATAGGCAAGTGCCCTGTTATTCGAGAGTATGCCTATAATAGGCATTATTCTTACAGGCAGGTGCCCTATTACTTAGTGGATGCACAAGTGAACCCAGAGTCTGGAGGGAGAGTAACATTAATTCATCATATAGCTCCTCCCAGTGCGCAAATAGCAGTTCCTGAGTCAATGATCTGATCCTTCAGATTAGCAGCCTACTACAATAAATACACAGAAATAGGTTCCATTACACCACTAAAATATCCATTGTGCAAATAGCAATTCCTATGTTAATGATAAAGTGCAAGAGAAAAAAACAGCCTTATTAAATAAATCAATCAACAGCTCAGTAAATCGCAATGTGGAGATGTGTAACTTACACTTCTCCCAATGTGAAAATAGCAGTTCCTATGTCAATTATTGAGTACAGTTCAAACTAGTATAAAGTGATGGCCTGAAGGTCATCCCGTGTTTCAAATGTCCAACTGTTACTCCCTTGTGCAAATCGTGGTTCCTATGTCAATGATAAAGTGCAAAAAAGGTATAGCAGCCTCATTAGATATGTCATTCAGCTTATCGATACATAGCAGTATGGAGATGTCTAACTCTCACTTCTCCTAATGTGCAAATAGCAATTCCTATGTCAATAGTACAGTGCAATTCATACAGATATAAATATAGCGTAATTGCCTAAGGCTCATCCTGTTTTTCCAGTTTACCCCTAGCCAAGTGTGCAGATGGCAAGTTTAGATTTCAACACATATCTAAAAACAAGGTTGTATACAACACTCATATTATTATACATTTTTTGAAAAGCTCAGGTTTGCAAAAACACATAAAGTTCTGCATCTATGTTCAATCCTTTCGGTCTCAAGGTGTCAAACTTACAAATGAGTGTTGCTTCTAATTGCCTCAATTTCAATTCTCGGTTGCCTAATCTTTTGCTCGGTGGTATGTAAGCCAGCCCCGTAAAGGATAGAGATTTCTCATCGCCATTGTGCTTTTCTTGAAAGTGGCTAGTGAGAGGGTATGTTAAATCTCCATTTTTTATGGCTCTGTAGTGTTGGAGAATCCGTATCTTTAAAGGACCTATTGTTGAGCCTATATAATGAAGGCCACAAGTACATGTAATCACATAGACCACATATTTCGTGGTACAAGAAATTCTGTGTTTGTATTTCCAACAGTGGCCATTCACACTCTGAAAGGGAACCTTAGACACATGATTGCACAATTTACAGTGAGCACATTTGTAGAAACCAATTCTTCCACTCTGAATCATTCCTGTATTTTCCGCTGGTTTGGTTATTACCATGCTAGCGGACAGCATAGTTTTGAGCGTGGGAACCTTGCGATAAGTGATCTGAGGGAAGTCATCAAGTACTGGCTTGAGATGAGGGTCAGTGAGCAAAACTTTCCAATGTTTATTCATTACCATTCTGATTTCTTTGGCTTGATGGTTAAACCCTGTGATTAGCCTGATTTTTTTGTCTTTCGCTTTCACTTTTCTAGACAACAAGGATTCTCTAGTGGGTATTTTTGCTTTCATAAAGCTTTTGGAAATAACATCCTTTTCATATCCTCGTTTAATGAATCTCTGACCGATTTTTTTTGGCTTCACTCATGTAGTCATCGCTATTGCTGCAGGCTCTTTTTGCTCTCAAAAAGTCAGACCCACTGAGTACATAGGACATATCTTACCTGAAATAGTAACTGTACTTAATTTTATTCATATATTTATAAACTTTCTGTATTAGATAAAAAAATATATTATCTTTTTTTTTCTCTCACAGAAATGTCTAGTACTCTGGAATGGCTAGAGGAACATTTCCCACATGAAGAAATGTCACAAGATAGTGAAACTAATGGTAAACACTTTATAATATAAACCATTTAATTATTATTATTTTGTATACATTTAACATATATATTTTTTTTTTGTACAGAGCATAACAAAATAGAAACTACCTCTGAAGAAGCTGTTATAGAAAACAAGCTTGACAGCATAAAAGAAAAAAATGATTTATTGTTGACCAATTTTAATAATTTGAAAACTTTTGTTGAAGATCATTTTAAAACAAAAACGTCATACCATTGCCCCACATGTACTTGTCCCCCCTCACCATATCCCTGTCAATTATTCCCAAACCCTCTCCATAATCCAAAACGTTTTGATGAGACTTCCATCCCTTCTTCACCTAATAACAATCATGGTGGAACCCCTAATTCTCCTGTTTTTGTGTCTGTTTCTGCCTCACCTTCTCTGTCATAAATTATTAATATATGTTAAATAAAGTTTAATTTTTATATTGTGTTGTAAATAGTTTAATTTTTTTATAAAAAAAAACAATGTAGGTGTCCGCGGACAGTGCAGGTGTTCTAAAATGTTCGTAAATAAACAAAAATGGAGGTGTCCTGAAGAACACTACACCTGTTCGTACTGTTCGCTAGCAAGATGAAACTGTTCTAAGAACACACGCAGTGTCCTGAAATGTTCGTTTCACGTGTGACGCAATTTTAATTAGTTCAGGACCCGATCAGTGTCCGTAGAACATCAAAAAGCATGTGCTAGCCAATCTCCGTGCATTTGGTGTCCTGCGGACATGCGCTTCCTTCGCAGACTTGTTCGCGAACGGATCATATGACTGCGCCCACGCTGATCGCGTGTTCTGAATGAGGACACTGTTCGGGTCCCCGAACAAATTAAAAGTACATTTTCAATTAATCCATAATATTTTTCAATAAAATCTCACCATGGCACAAGTCCCACATAGTAATCCTGAGTTTCTACATACCTTTTGAAACTTTTCAAACTTTTTTTTGTGTTCGATCTGTCCGCGGACAGCGCGCATGTCCACGAACCGCGCACAAGCACCCCTATAAAGGACCGCGCCCTAGAGCTTATTCTCATTGTGTTTCTGGCCATTCTTCAGAGCACAGCTATTTCTCCAGCAACTTGCGGATTACACCATTGAGATGGCATCCCTGGCTGCAGAACTGCCACCTGGTGCTGCACCTGCTTCAGCACCACCCCCACCCCCTCCACCACCACCACCTCCCCAAGGGCCTGAAGAGGGGAACAAGAGTGAGGATGCGGAGGAGGAAGAAGAGGATGATGAGAATGAGGTAGAGGAAAACCCTACTACCCGCACTAGGAGTGAGTCTTGGGTGTGGCGGTTATTTACCATTCATGGTAATGTTCCTAAGGCGTGTGCGAACCGTGTTACCTGCAAGAGTACACTCAGTCGTGGGAAGCACAGTAAGTACAGCTTTGGGACCACTACTATGAAGCGACACCTGAGGTCATTTCACTCTGGGGCTATTCGCAGGATTGTACCTTGCGAAGAACGTAGCAGGTTGATTTCCTCTACTTCATCCTCTGTTTCTGATCCTGTCACCACAAGGACCACCTCTGTGGGACAGCGTCTTCCTCAAGCTGCCTCACAGGCCATACAGAATGCTGATGACCCTTACCTTTCGAGGGTCACAGTTGTATGTATGTACTGTGACACAGTACTCTGCAGGGGGGAGCGACTTCATAGTGCTTTTGAGACTATAGTCTCAGAGCACGAGAAGATCTGCTCACTACCCAAATCAAACCCACTCTACATCTTCCTCTCTCAGCTCGCCCTTTCTTATCCCTGTGGTTGGTGTCCCCCCTTTACGTTCCTTTGCCCTCCTCTCCTAGTGTGTTGTGTATAAAAAACCAAAAAAATACAAAAAATCAAAAATCAAAAAGAAAATAAGGCTCTTTTCAGAGCCGCCTTTCACAGTTAAAAAATAGAAGTGAAAATAAATGAAGCAGGGCCCTTTGTATTTTTTAGAAGTCCGCGGACAGTTCGCAAACATTTAAAAAATGGGGTTTTACAAACATTGCAATTTTCTCTGGGAAGAAGTGGTGGCTCTGAAAAAAGCCTTTGGGTGGTGTTTGTAAGTCAAAAATTATAAATGCTCAACACCTACTTCAAAATGGTTGTTGTAATTCCAAAAAAGGTCGCAATGCATTTTGTACATTTCTCTGAAAAATCTGATTGCCAGCATAAGTAAGATGGAAGCCATCTCTGCAAAAAATGTATGTACTACGAAACATAATATTTTCATTGTGAAAAGAGGACATGCCAAAATCTCTTAGAAAGGCACAAACAGCCTTATTAACATTGCATCTTGATTTTTCCATTTGTGGACCAAATGAAAAAGAACAAAGCCACATTTGTCTCTGCGCAATCCGTGAAAATATCACTTGAGAATTAGGAAACATGTCCATAACCTTCCCAAGTCCTTCGTTCATAGCAAATTGCAAGAACATTCCAGTCACATGTCCTAAACTGTTCCCTCCACAATGAATCACAATTATGTCTGGATGTTTCTCTGTCTCCAAAGTAGCACAGAAAGGTAGCAAGTCCAACCACTTCATTCCACGTACTCCATGCCAGTGTACTTCCACATGTGGGAATCCAAGATCTACAGCTACTCCACAGCTTCCTGCATGCACCTTCAACCAATGTATCCATGAATCTCCCAAAATCCAAACAATCTGTTTTCTGAAACACACAGCCATAGCTATCTTTTGTTCTCTCAGCAAAAAGAGTATCTGAGAAACTCTCTCCTGGCACAACACACCCACTAAACTTTCCTGACCAATCCCTTTCAGTGCTTATTCTCATTTGCATGACTTCTGAACCCAAAAATCCCCGGATGTAACTCCCGATGTCTGCGAACTACCGCCATGTCCGCGGACATATCGTAACATGAACAGCCCTTCTACCATTTCCACTTCACTCTCTCTGCCATTCCCTGATTGGATGTAGCTAAAAAATCACATGACCATGCACCAATCACATTTAAGACCTCTAGATCTAACTGCATCATCATAGATCAGCACTGCAAATGTACTGTGAATCTCTCTGAGTACAAGTGTCATATTATTGGCAAGCACCATTTACCAGAAATACTGTACAAGTCTCCAAGATTTCTACTTGCAGCTCCATGCATATCCATATGCATGAACACAAACTTCAGGTATGCATATTTTCTGTACAGTAGATGAACATATTTTCAAACAGACTTTTAGCTTGTGTAATCTGTAAAATGAATTCACTGTATTTTTTTCAATATCCTAAAATCAACTTTCACTTATAAAGCTTTATACTATTTACTTTCTTTATACACACACACTCAAGTCATGTTAAACTAACATTTTTTAAATGAAATATATAGACTACATATATTCAAACAAAATTGCATGCAAGCACAATCTATGTTTAAATCTTTAAAAAAATACTTATACAATTCCATATTTTTTGTTTTTATTTATTTATTTACTTAATTACTTTAATTTAGACATGACATTGAGGCGCTATTACCTAGAACAGCTTACTTAGAGAAATAGTAGTATTCACTGGTATATTATAAATTTCACAAGACATAGTAAAGATATTTTTTTTTGCTACAGTTAGTCATTCAATACAATTTGTTCATTAAGAACATATCATATGTACTGAACTGATGCAATGTATCTTATGTAAATAAATTAGTTTAATGGTTTTAAAGAAGGCACTGAGGATTTCAATTAAAAAAATCAATATCTAAATTAAAAACAGCGCTATATACAAAGTTACTAATTTGAAGCTTTTACAATTGCAGTGAAGACCAGTCTACTGAAAAGAAGCAGCCGAATTTGAAGAACAAAGAAGAACTAAGAAATTACCTGTTAATTTAAGAAAGAAAGTAAGTAGAATATCACCATAATATTTGTATTATTAATCAAACATACTATAACATTAATACAAACTATTTTGGTGCCTAAAAATAGAGATTGTGTACCATTTTGTCCAAAAATCTCCATGACTTAAACAGCGATTTACAGCCAGAATGGCCCACAAATTCCTATTTTTGGACACACAAATGACCCAACTGAACCGCTACAATTTTCATATTATAGAACAAACAACTGTTTTAATTGTATACATTGGATTTACTATTTGTACTTTTCCACACCACTAGCTTACTTTTTTTTGTCATCTGAACCCCAGTTTAGTAACACATAAATTCAAGAATACCTATCCCTACTAGTTGTAGTTCCCAATGCACAATCACACACCATTACATACATCTTTATCATCTTACTCAAACACTCATGCACACAGCACACATACATTCCAGAACACCCCAACCCATATCTTCTTTATTTTTTTCAACAGACCCTAAAGAATGCCTACCAAAAGTCAAGTCCGTAGAAAGCAACGCAAAAAGTAGAGCAAATGAAAATAAAAGTGTCCAACATAAGCCTCCATCTCTAGCAGAATTTGTAAAAAAAAGTTGAAACAAAACAGCTAATACAGTCATTTAGTGAAACACAAGAAGTTTCAAGTACAAAAACTTTGCCTCCTCTATCAAAATGTAAAACAAACCAAAAAACAATTAACAGAATATCAGCTATCACTACAGATAAAACTACTTCTTCAAATTTTAATATAGTGCAAAGTAAGCACACCAAGAAAAGTATTTTAGCCAAAATGTACCGTCACAAAGTCCTTCAAAATCTTATAAAAACAGGAGAGAAATCAGGTTCAATGCTTAAAACCTATCGTAGGAAATTAATCTTAGAAGCGTTGATGGACAGTGCAATTCTTCTGAAAAGAAAGTTATTTATTTTACTGTTAAACAAAATGAAACCACTAACAAAACTAATAACTAAATTACAAAAAAGACTTCTCAATAAGCGAAATGTCAACAGAAAGAACTTCTTAAGTATCTGCGGAAGTGAATGGAATCACACTACGAGCACAGAACCATATTTTAATGAAGAAGCGTACAAACAAAAGCAAACAAATACAATTGCCATACATAGCAGTGGTCGAGGTTATGAAAAAGTGAATAATACCATAATGGAACAAGAGGTAATCCTTACAAAAATATGCCCTGAAAACTTAGAGTTACCCCTCCATTCAACTGAATCAGAACGTCTAGTGTACAAATGGCCATGCACGTCAATGTGTAACATTCCCAAACTATGTTTCAAATCTTTACGCCAATTCCTCAATAAATATGTAAAAAGCAAAGACAAAATCAAAATTAAATTACTGCAAAATTTGGATACCTGTCCAGTGCGCAAGTACACAGGACTACAAGGACATTCATTGGCCTGCATTACAGGACCTACTTGTAAAACCACTTTCCATGATATCAAAAGGATGTCAACACATCATTCAACTATAAGAAATCTAGTCTATAAACTGTACTATGCTAAAAGTCCTGCTTTAGCACTAGCAAAGTTAAATAACATCCTTCTACATGGTACAGCAAAAGACCTACTTGAAGAAATTGACTATATCCAGAAAAAATATTTTGGAAGTGAAAGCCATTTACAGAATGAAATAGCTTTAAACCAATTAAGCAACAATTCTACACATGGCAACTTTTTGCTAAACACATACAAAAAAGAACTACTAAAATTTAAAAGTACATCAGCTGAAGTACCAAACCATGTATGTGTATGTTGCCGTAGAACCTTTTATAAAAGTAACACAAAAACTGTAGACCTATCATACAAAATAGAAGGCAATGAAGATTCTAAATGGTTTGAATTAGCTCTCTACCTTGTAGAAGAAAACAAATACGAAATAACTGAGCCCTTAATACTTTGCAGTTACTGCACTACAAAACTTGACAACAACCAAACTCCTTCACATGCTATCACAAATAATTTGGAAATATACCCAGTACCAACACCCCTACAACAACTTAATTTATATGAGAGCATCATAATTCAAACAGTACACCCATTTCAAGCAATAATACGCCTTCAACCAAAAACAGCAAAATTACCTCCTTCTGAATTGGTAAAAGGCATTCGTGGAAAAGTAGTTTATTTACCATTAGATCTAAAAGAAAATGTGCATACTCTAGGAGTGCAACGTCCAATGCAGCAATCTTTAATTATCTTAGTAAATGGAGTACCTACAAAAGACAAAAAAATATGGCAACAGCTGGTAGATTTATGTAACGTTAGACAAGCCTTCCATTATCTTAAAGAGAATAATGAATATTACAAAGAAATTCATATTGAAGAAAACTTGAAAGATACAACTGAAATAATTCAAGAAACACAAGAAGCTGGTCAATTTGAGCTACTAGATCCTGCTACAATATGAAATACTTTAGACCATTATACAGTTCTTCCTTTGCACTGTAATGACACCGTAGAAGATGCACTGGAAACTTACCAAATGCGTCAAACAAAAGGATCGCCAATCAGCAAATGGGAAAAAAGTATAGAAGCACATGCTTTTCCTCTACTCTTTCCTACTGGCAAAGGAGAAAGGTATGATGATAGACCTATTCAAATATCAGCTTCAGAATACCGCTCATTCCGGATGTATTCTGAAGATCCCAGATTTAGACAAAATGTGGAATACATATTCCACCTACTCTTTGAAAGTGAACTAGCAACTTTATGTTAGGGAGTTGCACACATATTAAAATCAGGATCACACTTTCAAAATATGACAGCTACACAATTATTAGAAAAAGTGCAACAAAAGGATGAGGTTTTACAATCAAATATTACAAATCTATTAGCAAATATGCGTGGTACTAAAGAGTACTGGCTTCGACGTCATGGAGATGTACGTTGTATGATCAGAAACCTTGGCCCACCCACTTGGTTTGTTACATTAAGTTGTGCAGAATATGCATGGGAAGATTAACATGATTTCCTACGCATATCAAATAAAAACAAAACAAACATAGATATACTAACACCTGGAGAACTTTGTTCTTTGGATCCTGTTAATGTTTCAAGATATTTTCACCATCGCTTCATTGCTATGCTACATTTTATTTGTAATAAAACTGTTCCTCCCCTTGGAGAAGTGCAACACTTCTTTTGGAGAAAAGAATACCAAGCCAGAGGAGCACCACATATCCACATGCTTTTATGGATTAAAGATGCTCCTAAATTTGGTCAAGACAGTGATGCCACTGTTTTAAAGTTTATTGAAAAATATGTCACTTGTGAAATTCCATCAGAAGCCACAAATAGTGATCTTCATGCACAAATTTTACAATTTCAAAGACACAAATGTGGAAAATATTGTCGTCGCAAATACAAAAACAAAGGGAAATACCACACCAAATGCCGATTTGGTTTCCCTAGACCAGTTACAAATGCAGGTCAAGTGAACAACCTCATGTCTTCAGTTAGACATAGTGTTAAAGGTAAGTCACCTAAAAATACATATTACATAAAAAGAAAAGAAGAAGAAAAATATATCAATGATTATAATGCAATCATTGCCCACTTATGGAAGGCAAACATAGATGTACAGTACATTGCAGACAATTCTACTGCAGTTGCACGATATGTCACAGCATACTTAACTAAAGCAGAAAAGACAGAGCTCCAAGACCAGTCTTTAGGGCGTTGGGTGCCAATGGAAAAGCAGTTTTAGCCAGATTTCCCGAATTTGGAGGGATCTCGTGAGCTTGGGAATGCTCACCCATAGTTTAGACCATTCGCTCTTTTCTATTGGCCTCGGAGGGGGATCTTCAACCACTTTTAGGTGCACGTATATGGAGGTGACCACCCGCCTGTCGCCGGGATCTATATTCAGGTATTTTTCAAAGGGCGTTAGCTAGCATGTCCCTGCTTGTTTCATGGAGGGTTGGAATAACCAGTGCCTTAGTTGTGCATAGCGAAATCTCTCCCTCTCCCCCAGTTCGAAGTCTGCCATATATTGGTCGAATTGTTTGACCTGGTTCCGCGCAAACATATCTCTGATCTTTTGGCATCCCCCCCTGCTGCCATTTGGTGAATGCAGCGGTTTTGTGTCCCGGGGTCAATTGTGGATTGTCCAATAACGGCGTGAACGGTGATGGGTGAGGGGTGATGTGTCCTCTCTTCATTGCTTCATCCTACGCGTCGCCCACTAGAGCCAGAATCTTGCTACAGTACATTCGGGGTGGTTTATCTGGTTTGGGTTTCCATAGTATCTCTTCCAAGTTTTCCCCTGCTACTGATCGGTCCATTGGCCTCCATCTCTTTCCCCTATCTTCATTCTGCCGATCCCGGATAACTCTCACCTGGGCTGCCAGATAGTAGACTTTAAGGTCCGTTTCCCCCAACCTGCCTTTACAAGTAGGCATTTCCATGACTCTAGCAGCCACTCTCGGTACTCTATTGTTCCATAGGAATCTACTCGTCATTTTTTTGCAGAGACCTGAATAGGGCGCGCGGTACCTGGATAGGGAGGGCTCGGAAGTAGTATAACAGTTGGGGTAGGATGACCATTTTTATAACATTTATTTGACATAGCAGTGTTATGGGTAGGGGCCCCCATAATTTTCGTTCTGATCCTTTCTAGGAGGGGCGGATAATTTGCTTGATACAGCTATAGGACTTTGACCATTCCAGTATGGAGGTCATCGTAGGTGATAGATTTCACCATTGCTTCATTGCAGCGGTCACATGACCGTGTTTGCACGTGATGTGACACGAATGGGGATGCTCTGTATCTGCTTTTCTTTTTAAATTCTATGATGTGCAAGCCGCATTTGTATTTTAAAGGTCTGAGGAAGCCTGAGCATTCAGGCGTAACGCGTGACCATCTTCCACCCGTGGGGTGAGTGTTTTGTTCAACCTTATGGCTGTCACAGAGGCGAATGATTTCACCTCTGCGTTTTGTAATGTGCTGTATTAAGTACCAATAAATATGATATTTTAAATAGCTAGGTCTTGTGTGCTGGATTATCTTCTACACATGCCCACTGGGTGGTTTTTTGCAGTGTTACAACCGCGCAGGGGCTTGTGTGTTTTTCTCATATATATATATATATATATATATATATATATATATATATATATATATTCAGTGAAAAAACTTTGTTAAAGGGACGTTATGGTTAAATTGCGCTACTAAAAACCTATGAAATTCAGTGAAAAAACTTTGTCAAAGGGACGTTATGGTTCCAAGTAAAACCGAAAAACCCTTGAAATTCGCCAGTTATGGTAAAGTAAGCAACCATAACTCGCGCCACCACCGTGCACTGCTAAGACTAACAGCCAAGACATCAAAGATGACATCACAAATGTCACTGATGACATCACTGATGACATCACATGTGTATGTACTTTTCATGAAATATGTGTACAAGGGATTCTTATTATAATGTTGCGAAACAAGTGTCAAGGATCATTGCAATAAATATCATACCCTAATTAGTGCATTGAACAATGCATTGATATAAATAGCATTCTATTACGGGGTTCTATCTGGTATACTAAGCTACTCACACCGAAACATAACATTGTGTGCAGCGGACAAGATGAAGGTATAATATTCGTAATGTTAATATGTTGAATAATGAAATGATAATTGTTTTCTTAATAGATTTTTGTGTACTGTGAAATATGTAATACATAGCTAATAAAACACATGTATTACATAATTGCATTACTATAGACAAAACACAAAGCCACAAGAACACATACCAATATGGGTATATACAGGGAAAGTGAAGTTAGCAAAAAAGCACAAGTAGTAGCAGAAACAATTCATAAATTAACTGATTATTTTCATGCAAATAAATGATTGCACTGTTTCAAAGCTGCTATTTACCCTATGTATATGTATCACTTGATGTGATTGGACCCACAGGGAAAGTACAGCCATAAAATAAAACAACAGAACTATCAGGCAGTGCTCATATGTCTATTGATTATCTTTATGCACAAAAAGGATTGCGGTCTTTCAAGCTTTTGTCGTTCCGTATGTATACGTTTCATATGATATGACTGGACTCTAAGGGAATTACTGTAAGAACCTACTTGAAGGATACGTCTACAAATAAAATAACATTTTTAGTTTCTGACTGTTACTGAAGAAAACCATGTGGCCTAGACATGTCAGCAAAAGAAAAAAGAGCGAGCCAGACATGTGATGTCATCAGTGATGTCATCAATGACATTTGTGATGTCATCTTTGATGTCCTGGGTGTTATTCTTAGCAGTGCACGGTGGTGGCGCGAGTTATGGTTGCTTAGCTTACCATAACTGGCGAATTTCAAGGGTTTTTCGGTTTTACTTGGAACCATAACGTCCCTTTGACAAAGTATTTTCACTGAATTTCATAGGTTTTTAGTAGCGCAACTTAACCATAACGTCCCTTTAACAAAGTTTTTTCACTGAATTTCATAGGTTTTTAGTAGCGCAATTTAACCATAACGTCCCTTTAACAAAGTTTTTTCACTGAATTTCATAGGTTTTTAGTAGCGCAACTTAACCATAACGTCCCTTTAACAAAGTTTTTTCACTGAATTTCATAGGTTTTTAGTAGCGCAACTTAACCATAACGTCCCTTTAACAAAGTTTTTTCATTGAATTTCGTAGGTTTTTAGTAGTGCAACTTAACAATAATGACTTTCACTTTATATACATATCATATGGAACTGACTGAATCTCTTCTACTGTACTCGATGTCCGTGAACTCATTTAATGTTCGCGGACATGTTCGAAGAACAGTACCACTACCTAAAAAACTCTGGGGGGGTATGTTTGATTGTTATATCATAACATAGGAACATTTAACAAATTCAAAAAAAAGCACACAAACACATTATATGTACTAATACATAAGAAATGTAACCCATATATACAACACACTAACCATTCATTTAAATGCACTATGTTCTAAAATGGAATATACCACAAGAAAATAAATTGGCTTCCAACATAATTACCTCACAAACACAACAGAACTGAGAACAAGAGCAGACCCACTGAGTACATAGGACATATCTTACCTGAAATAGTAACTGTACTTAATTTTATTCATATATTTATAAACTTTCTGTATTAGATAAAAAAATATATTATCTTTTTTTTTCTCTCACAGAAATGTCTAGTACTCTGGAATGGCTAGAGGAACATTTCCCACATGAAGATATGTCACAAGATAGTGAAACTAATGGTAAACACTTTATAATATAAACCATTTAATTATTATTATTTTGTATACATTTAACATATATATATTTTTTTTGTATAGAGCATAACAAAATAGAAACTACCTCTGAAGAAGCTGTTATAGAAAGCAAGCTTGACAGCATAAAAGAAAAAAATGATTTATTGTTGACCAATTTTAATAATTTGAAAACTTTTGTTGAAGATCATTTTAAAACAAAAACGTCATACCATTGCCCCACATGTACTTGTCCCCCCTCACCATATCCCTGTCAATTATTCCCAAACCCTCTCCATAATCCAAAACGTTTTGATGAGACTTCCATCCCTTCTTCACCTAATAACAATCATGGTGGAACCCCTAATTCTCCTGTTTTTGTGTCTGTTTCTGCCTCACCTTCTCTGTCATAAATTATTAATATATGTTAAATAAAGTTTAATTTTTATATTGTGTTGTAAATAGTTTAATTTTTTTATAAAAAAAAACAATGTAGGTGTCCGCGGACAGTGCAGGTGTTCTAAAATGTTCGTAAATAAACAAAAATGGAGGTGTCCTGAAGAACACTATACCTGTTCGTACTGTTCGCTAGCAAGATGAAACTGTTCTAAGAACACACGCAGTGTCCTGAAATGTTCGTTTCACGTGTGACGCAATTTTAATTAGTTCAGGACCCGATCAGTGTCCGTAGAACATCAAAAAGCATGTGCTAGCCAATCTCCGTGCATTTGGTGTCCTGCGGACATGCGCTTCCTTCGCAGACTTGTTCGCGAATGGATCATATGACTGCGCCCACGCTGATCGCGTGTTCTGAATGAGGACACTGTTCGGGTCCCCGAACAAATTAAAAGTACATTTTCAATTAATCCATAATATTTTTCAATAAAATCTCACCATGGCACAAGTCCCACATAGTAATCCTGAGTTTCTACATACCTTTTGAAACTTTTCAAACTTTTTTTTGTGTTCGATCTGTCCGCGGACAGCGCGCATGTCCACGAACCGCGCACAAGCACCCCTATAAAGGACCACGCCCTAGAGCTTATTCTCATTGTGTTTCTGGCCATTCTTCAGAGCACAGCTATTTCTCCAGCAACTTGCTGATTACACCATTGAGATGGCATCCCTGGCTGCAGAACTGCCACCTGGTGCTGCACCTGCTTCAGCACCACCCCCACCCCCTCCACCACCACCACCTCCCCAAGGGCCTGAAGAGGGGAACAAGAGTGAGGATGCGGAGGAGGAAGAAGAGGATGATGAGAATGAGGTAGAGGAAAACCCTACTACCCGCACTAGGAGTGAGTCTTGGGTGTGGCGGTTATTTACCATTCATGGTAATGTTCCTAAGGCGTGTGCGAACCGTGTTACCTGCAAGAGTACACTCAGTCGTGGGAAGCACGGTAAGTACAGCTTTGGGACCACTACTATGAAGCGACACCTGAGGTCATTTCACTCTGGGGCTATTCGCAGGATTGTACCTTGCGAAGAACGTAGCAGGTTGATTTCCTCTACTTCATCCTCTGTTTCTGATCCTGTCACCACAAGGACCACCTCTGTGGGACAGCGTCTTCCTCAAGCTGCCTCACGGGCCATACAGAATGCTGATGACCCTTACCTTTCGAGGGTCACAGTTGTATGTATGTACTGTGACACAGTACTCTGCAGGGGGGAGCGACTTCATAGTGCTTTTGAGACTATAGTCTCAGAGCACGAGAAGATCTGCTCACTACCCAAATAAAACCCACTCTACATCTTCCTCTCTCAGCTCGCCCTTTCTTATCCCTGTGGTTGGCGTCCCCCCTTTACGTTCCTTTGCCCTCCTCTCCTAGTGTGTTGTGTATAAAAAACCAAAAAAATACAAAAAATAAAAAACCAAAAAGAAAATAAGGCTCTTTTCAGAGCCGCCTTTCACAGTTAAAAAATAGAAGTGAAAATAAATGAAGCAGGGCCCTTTGTATTTTTTAGAAGTCCGCGGACAGTTCGCAAACATTTAAAAAATGGGGTTTTACAAACATTGCAATTTTCTCTGGGAAGAAGTGGTGGCTCTGAAAAAAGCCTTTGGGTGGTGTTTGTAAGTCAAAAATTATAAATGCTCAACACCTACTTCAAAATGGTTGTTGTAATTCCAAAAAAGGTCGCAATGCATTTTGTACATTTCTCTGAAAAATCTGATTGCCAGCATAAGTAAGATGGAAGCCATCTCTGCAAAAAATGTATGTACTACGAAACATAATATTTTCATTGTGAAAAGAGGACATGCCAAAATCTCTTAGAAAGGCACAAACAGCCTTATTAACATTGCATCTTGATTTTTCCATTTGTGGACCAAATGAAAAAGAACAAAGCCACATTTGTCTCTGCGCAATCCGTGAAAATATCACTTGAGAATTAGGAAACATGTCCATAACCTTCCCAAGTCCTTCGTTCATAGCAAATTGCAAGAACATTCCAGTCACATGTCCTAAACTGTTCCCTCCACAATGAATCACAATTATGTCTGGATGTTTCTCTGTCTCCAAAGTAGCACAGAAAGGTAGCAAGTCCAACCACTTCATTCCACGTACTCCATGCCAGTGTACTTCCACATGTGGGAATCCAAGATCTACAGCTACTCCACAGCTTCCTGCATGCACCTTCAACCAATGTATCCATGAATCTCCCAAAATCCAAACAATCTGTTTTCTGAAACACACAGCCATAGCTATCTTTTGTTCTCTCAGCAAAAAGAGTATCTGAGAAACTCTCTCCTGGCACAACACACCCACTAAACTTTCCTGACCAATCCCTTTCAGTGCTTATTCTCATTTGCATGACTTCTGAACCCAAAAATCCCCGGATGTAACTCCCGATGTCTGCGAACTACCGCCATGTCCGCGGACATATCGTAACATGAACAGCCCTTCTACCATTTCCACTTCACTCTCTCTGCCATTCCCTGATTGGATGTAGCTAAAAAATCACATGACCATGCACCAATCACATTTAAGACCTCTAGATCTAACTGCATCATCATAGATCAGCACTGCAAATGTACTGTGAATCTCTCTGAGTACAAGTGTCATATTATTGGCAAGCACCATTTACCAGAAATACTGTACAAGTCTCCAAGATTTCTACTTGCAGCTCCATGCATATCCATATGCATGAACACAAACTTCAGGTATGCATATTTTCTGTACAGTAGATGAACATATTTTCAAACAGACTTTTAGCTTGTGTAATCTGTAAAATGAATTCACTGTATTTTTTTCAATATCCTAAAATCAACTTTCACTTATAAAGCTTTATACTATTTACTTTCTTTATACACACACACTCAAGTCATGTTAAACTAACATTTTTTAAATGAAATATATAGACTACATATATTCAAACAAAATTGCATGCAAGCACAATCTATGTTTAAATCTTTAAAAAAATACTTATACAATTCCATATTTTTTGTTTTTATTTATTTATTTACTTAATTACTTTAATTTAGACATGACATTGAGGCGCTATTACCTAGAACAGCTTACTTAGAGAAATAGTAGTATTCACTGGTATATTATAAATTTCACAAGACATAGTAAAGATATTTATTTTTGCTACAGTTAGTCATTCAATACAATTTGTTCATTAAGAACATATCATATGTACTGAACTGATGCAATGTATCTTATGTAAATAAATTAGTTTAATGGTTTTAAAGAAGGCACTGAGGATTTCAATTAAAAAAATCAATATCTAAATTAAAAACAGCGCTATATACAAACAAAGTTACTAATTTGAAGCTTTTACAATTGCAGTGAAGACCAGTCTACTGAAAAGAAGCAGCCGAATTTGAAGAACAAAGAAGAACTAAGAAATTACCTGTTAATTTAAGAAAGAAAGTAAGTAGAATATCACCATAATATTTGTATTATTAATCAAACATACTATAACATTAATACAAACTATTTTGGTGCCTAAAAAAAGAAATTGTGTACCATTTTGTCCAAAAATCTCCATGCCTTAAACAGCGATTTACAGCCAGAATGGCCCACAAATTCCTATTTTTGGACACACAAATGACCCAACTGAACCGCTACAATTTTCATATTATAGAACAAACAACTGTTTTAATTGTATACATTGGATTTACTATTTGTACTTTTCCACACCACTAGCTTACTTTTTTTTGTCATCTGAACCCCAGTTTAGTAACACATAAATTCAAGAATACCTATCCCTACTAGTTGTAGTTCCCAATGCACAATCACACACCATTACATACATCTTTATCATCTTACTCAAACACTCATGCACACATCACACATACATTCCAGAACACCCCAACCCATATCTTCTTTATTTTTTTCAAAAGACCCTAAAGAATGCCTACCAAAAGTCAAGTCCGTAGAAAGCAACGCAAAAAGTAGAGCAAATGAAAATAAAAGTGTCCAACATAAGCCTCCATCTCTAGCAGAATTTGTAAAAAAAAGTTGAAACAAAACAGCTAATACAGTCATTTAGTGAAACACAAGAAGTTTCAAGTACAAAAACTTTGCCTCCTCTATCAAAATGTAAAACAAACCAAAAAACAATTAACAGAATATCAGCTATCACTACAGATAAAACTACTTCTTCAAATTTTAATATAGTGCAAAGTAAGCACACCAAGAAAAGTATTTTAGCCAAAATGTACCGTCACAAAGTCCTTCAAAATCTTATAAAAACAGGAGAGAAATCAGGTTCAATGCTTAAAACCTATCGTAGGAAATTAATCTTAGAAGCGTTGATGGACAGTGCAATTCTTCTGAAAAGAAAGTTATTTATTTTACTGTTAAACAAAATGAAACCACTAACAAAACTAATAACTAAATTACAAAAAAGACTTCTCAATAAGCGAAATGTCAACAGAAAGAACTTCTTAAGTATCTGCGGAAGTGAATGGAATCACACTACGAGCACAGAACCATATTTTAATGAAGAAGCGTACAAACAAAAGCAAACAAATACAATTGCCATACATAGCAGTGGTCGAGGTTATGAAAAAGTGAATAATACCATAATGGAACAAGAGGTAATCCTTACAAAAATATGCCCTGAAAACTTAGAGTTACCCCTCCATTCAACTGAATCAGAACGTCTAGTGTACAAATGGCCATGCACGTCAATGTGTAACATTCCCAAACAATGTTTCAAATCTTTACGCCAATTCCTCAATAAATATGTAAAAAGCAAAGACAAAATCAAAATTAAATTACTGCAAAATTTGGATACCTGTCCAGTGCGCAAGTACACAGGACTACAAGGAAATTCATTGGCCTGCATTACAGGACCTACTTGTAAAACCACTTTCCATGATATCAAAAGGATGTCAACACATCATTCAACTATAAGAAATCTAGTCTATAAACTGTACTATGCTAAAAGTCCTGCTTTAGCACTAGCAAAGTTAAATAACATCCTTCTACATGGTACAGCAAAAGACCTACTTGAAGAAATTGACTATATCCAGAAAAAATATTTTGGAAGTGAAAGCCATTTACAGAATGAAATAGCTTTAAACCAATTAAGCAACAATTCTACACATGGCAACTTTTTGCTAAACACATACAAAAAAGAACTACTAAAATTTAAAAGTACATCAGCTGAAGTACCAAACCATGTATGTGTATGTTGCCGTAGAACCTTTTATAAAAGTAACACAAAAACTGTAGACCTATCATACAAAATAGAAGGCAATGAAGATTCTAAATGGTTTGAATTAGCTCTCTACCTTGTAGAAGAAAACAAATACGAAATAACTGAGCCCTTAATACTTTGCAGTTACTGCACTACAAAACTTGACAACAACCAAACTCCTTCACATGCTATCACAAATAATTTGGAAATATACCCAGTACCAACACCCCTACAACAACTTAATTTATATGAGAGCATCATAATTCAAACAGTACACCCATTTCAAGCAATAATACGCCTTCAACCAAAAACAGCAAAATTACCTCCTTCTGAATTGGTAAAAGGCATTCGTGGAAAAGTAGTTTATTTACCATTAGATCTAAAAGAAAATGTGCATACTCTAGGAGTGCAACGTCCAATGCAGCAATCTTTAATTATCTTAGTAAATGGAGTACCTACAAAAGACAAAAAAATATGGCAACAGCTGGTAGATTTATGTAACGTTAGACAAGCCTTCCATTATCTTAAAGAGAATAATGAATATTACAAAGAAATTCATATTGAAGAAAACTTGAAAGATACAACTGAAATAATTCAAGAAACACAAGAAGCTGGTCAATTTGAGCTACTAGATCCTGCTACAATATGAAATACTTTAGACCATTATACAGTTCTTCCTTTGCACTGTAATGACACCGTAGAAGATGCACTGGAAACTTACCAAATGCGTCAAACAAAAGGATCGCCAATCAGCAAATGGGAAAAAAGTATAGAAGCACATGCTTTTCCTCTACTCTTTCCTACTGGCAAAGGAGAAAGGTATGATGATAGACCTATTCAAATATCAGCTTCAGAATACCGCTCATTCCGGATGTATTCTGAAGATCCCAGATTTAGACAAAATGTGGAATACATATTCCACCTACTCTTTGAAAGTGAACTAGCAACTTTATGTTAGGGAGTTGCACACATATTAAAATCAGGATCACACTTTCAAAATATGACAGCTACACAATTATTAGAAAAAGTGCAACAAAAGGATGAGGTTTTACAATCAAATATTACAAATCTATTAGCAAATATGCGTGGTACTAAAGAGTACTGGCTTCGACGTCATGGAGATGTACGTTGTATGATCAGAAACCTTGGCCCACCCACTTGGTTTGTTACATTAAGTTGTGCAGAATATGCATGGGAAGATTTACATGATTTCCTACGCATATCAAATAAAAACAAAACAAACATAGATATACTAACACCTGGAGAACTTTGTTCTTTGGATCCTGTTAATGTTTCAAGATATTTTCACCATCGCTTCATTGCTATGCTACATTTTATTTGTAATAAAACTGTTCCTCCCCTTGGAGAAGTGCAACACTTCTTTTGGAGAAAAGAATACCAAGCCAGAGGAGCACCACATATCCACATGCTTTTATGGATTAAAGATGCTCCTAAATTTGGTCAAGACAGTGATGCCACTGTTTTAAAGTTTATTGAAAAATATGTCACTTGTGAAATTCCATCAGAAGCCACAAATAGTGATCTTCATGCACAAATTTTACAATTTCAAAGACACAAATGTGGAAAATATTGTCGTCGCAAATACAAAAACAAAGGGAAATACTACACCAAATGCCGATTTGGTTTCCCTAGACCAGTTACAAATGCAGGTCAAGTGAACAACCTCATGTCTTCAGTTAGACATAGTGTTAAAGGTAAGTCACCTAAAAATACATATTACATAAAAAGAAAAGAAGAAGAAAAATATATCAATGATTATAATGCAATCATTGCCCACTTATGGAAGGCAAACATAGATGTGCAATACATTGCAGACAATTCTACTGCAGTTGCACGATATGTCACAGCATACTTAACTAAAGCAGAAAAGACAGAGCTCCAAGACCAGTCTTTAGGGCGTTGGGTGCCAATGGAAAAGCAGTTTTAGCCAGATTTCCCGAATTTGGAGGGATCTCGTGAGCTTGGGAATGCTCACCCATAGTTTAGACCATTCGCTCTTTTCTATTGGCCTCGGAGGGGGATCTTCAACCACTTTTAGGTGCACGTATATGGAGGTGACCACCCGCCTGTCGCCGGGATCTATATTCAGGTATTTTTCAAAGGGCGTTAGCTAGCATGTCCCTGCTTGTTTCATGGAGGGTTGGAATAACCAGTGCCTTAGTTGTGCATAGCGAAATCTCTCCCTCTCCCCCAGTTCGAAGTCTGCCATATATTGGTCGAATTGTTTGACCTGGTTCCGCGCAAACATATCTCTGATCTTTTGGCATCCCCCCCTGCTGCCATTTGGTGAATGCAGCGGTTTTGTGTCCCGGGGTCAATTGTGGATTGTCCAATAACGGCGTGAACGGTGATGGGTGAGGGGTGATGTGTCCTCTCTTCATTGCTTCATCCTACGCGTCGCCCACTAGAGCCAGAATCTTGCTACAGTACATTCGGGGTGGTTTATCTGGTTTGGGTTTCCATAGTATCTCTTCCAAGTTTTCCCCTGCTACTGATCGGTCCATTGGCCTCCATCTCTTTCCCCTATCTTCATTCTGCCGATCCCGGATAACTCTCATCTGGGCTGCCAGATAGTAGACTTTAAGGTCCGTTTCCCCCAACCTGCCTTTACAAGTAGGCATTTCCATGACTCTAGCAGCCACTCTCGGTACTCTATTGTTCCATAGGAATCTACTCGTCATTTTTTTGCAGAGACCTGAATAGGGCGCGCGGTACCTGGATAGGGAGGGCTCGGAAGTAGTATAACAGTTGGGGTAGGATGACCATTTTTATAACATTTATTTGACATAGCAGTGTTATGGGTAGGGGCCCCCATAATTTTCGTTCTGATCCTTTCTAGGAGGGGCGGATAATTTGCTTGATACAGTTGTTCGACCGATTTGGCAGCAGGTCGTCGGTTTCTTTTCAGGTTTGGGGTTATGGGTGCGTGATCGGAGTGCATGATAGTCTCGACCGAGATCCCTGTAGTGTGGCCCAGCAGACTTCTGGAGAGCCACACATAATCTATCCTCGAGTGCTTGTGGTGAGCATGCCAGTAGAAGGTGTACCCCTCCTGGTATCCCTTCAAACGCCCTCCACGCGTCTACCAAGGCCAGGGTTTCCCTTGTGCCCCCTGTGCTATTTTGGTTCTGTCCTTAGAGGGGTCCCATGCTATGTTAAAATCCCCTTTTAGGATAATTGGCATTGTAAGTGATATACAATTAGTTCTTCCACTGATTGAATGTCACTGTTCATGCTGTTGCTTTGTTTGTGTTCTGTTTCTTCTGGCTGAGGTCAGGTTCTCACCTCCTGGCCCTCACACACTCCTGGGCTCTTACTCTATGCCCAGGGGAACAAGCAACTCATTAGGCTCACTAAAGGGATTGCAGAGTCTTTGGGCTAGCTTGTCATTACTCTGTCTACCTGGTGTGAAGACTAAACTGCGTGCTAGTGTTGGAAGGGCGTGGCTAGCAGCAGAGTGATGAAGACGTGAGTCTCCGAGCTCTCTCAACCGCTGACAAACATCCTGTAAAATAGCCTGCTATTCTTGTAAACCCTGAGGGGAAAACCATCCCTGTGGAGCGACAAATGAGTGGGGAACATTTGGGCGAAAAACAGAATCAAAAATCAGACCGGCCAGCAATATACAAGCTGCGGAAGAAATCAGCGTGTATTCGAGGCCAAGACGAAATCGGCAGGGGCGACAGCATCAACTTCCACTTCCCCGCCGGACGCCAAGGGGAAGAAGCTGGATGCCATGAGACGAGGGGTCATCTCGTCGGCAGCGACGACCATCAAGGCAGCCAACGCCCTCGCGATCGTGGCGCGCTACGACAGGGAGCTGTGGTTCAAGATCGCTCCCATCCTGGACTTCCTCCCAGATGACAAGAGGGCAGAAGCCCTTGAAATCCTGCAGGAGGGTGAGGTGGCATCGGACCACGCCATCACGGTGGCCACAGACATCGCTGACACCGGCTTTCGCCAGATGGGCAACAGCGTTTGCCATCACTGGTGCGGTTGGCTCAGGGCCACTGATTTCCGTCAGGACGTGCAGACCAGGATACTGGACATGCCCTTCGACGGGAACAACCCGTTTGGTAAGGCAGTGGACGAGTCGCTGTAGGCTATCAAGGTGGACTCCGAGACGGCCCGGGCCCTGGGTTCTCTCCATCAGCAACGGCAGTCCTTTCGGACCTCCGGTGGCAAGTCTCGAGGTGCCTCCAAAGGATTCGGCGGCAATGCCTCATCGTACTGCCAGGCAGACCACTCCTCGTCGCAGGAAGCCTACAGATGCCGCAACAAGACAGGAGGACCGTCGTCGCCAAGGAGGCAAAGGTGGCAAGGCCTCGGCGAAACAAGACTGAACCGGCCGTGACGCCGGGCCCCCACCCGAGCACCCCGGTGGGAGGCCGGCTGGCAGAATTCATCAGCGTGTGGGAGTCCATCTCCACCGACCGTTGGGTGCTGGCCAACAGGCACTCCCTGGAGTTCCAAAAAAAGTGTCCCCGTTTCCCACCTGTGGCCAGGAAGGAAAACCATGTGCCACAGCTGCTTCTGGAGGTACGAGTAATGCTGAGAAAGGGCGCAATAGAACTCTTCCCAAAGAGGCTCCGGGGCTCCGGAGTATACTCGCGGTACTTCCTTGTCCGAAAGAAGACCGGCGGCTGGCGGCCCTTCTTAGACCTGCGCCGCCTCAACAAATACATCAAGTCCCAGAAGTTCTGGATGGTCATCCTTCAGCACGTGCTGGGACAATTGGAGGAAGGCGACTTCCTGTCATCGCTGGACTTGGAGGATGCTTACTTCCACATCCCCATACGAAAAGGACATCGAAAGTTCTTAAGTGCGGCACTACCAGTTCAAGGCCCTGCCCTTCGGGTTGAAGTCGGCGCCAAGGGTCTTCACTAAGTGCCTGACCGGTGGCGGCGTGGCTGCAGGGGATCCATGTATACCCCTATCTGGACGATTGGCTCATCCGAGCAAAGTCAAGAGAACTCGATCACACAGCGAAGACCGTCCGCCTGCTCACAGAACTGGGATTCTCGATCAACTTTGCAAAGTCCCACTTGGCACCGTCGCAAGACGCCCTGTTCCTGGGAGCCAGACTCGACACAGTGGCACGGTTGGCTTCACCGTCAGAGGAGAGGACGAAAGCCATCATGGGCAAGGTACAACGACTGTTGACCATGGAAGTGGCCAGGGTGAGGTCCATCAAGTCCCTGCTCGGCATGATGTCGTTGTGCATCTACCTCGTGCGTCTGTGCAAGTTGCGGATGCGGCCATTGCAGGAGTTCCTCGACGCCCGTTGGATGCAAGCGGCGGGCAGCTTCGAAGACAGGATCTCCCTCAATGAGACTTTCCTCCAAGCGATCCGGTGGTGGGGCAACCGCACGCATCTAGCAGCGGGCATGAACTTCTAGACCCCGGCACATCAGGAAACTGTGACGACGGACGCCTCCCTATAAGGATGGGGAGCGCACACCAGAGATGCCTTTGGCTCCCGGAGGAGAGGTCACTATACATCACCATCCTGGAGCTCCGAGCCGTGTTCTGGGCCCTCAGGTCGTTCCTTCCGTCCCCCAAGGGCAAAGTGGTAAGGGTCTTCACCGACAACACCACCACGATGTTCTACATCAGGAAGCAGGGGGGCACCAGATCCCCGACCCTATCCAAGGAAGCGCAGGATCTGTGGCACTGGACCGTTGCCCAAGGGATGTTCCTGGTACCCTTCCATCTGGCAGGAATAAAGAACACCATCGCCGACTCACTCAGCAGGGAGCTGCGCTCGTGCCACGAGTCGGAGCTTCGGCAGGATCAAGTGGATCTCCTATTCCGACGATGGTCCCCAGATCGATCTATTTGCGAAGGCGACGAACACCAAGTGCCAGATGTTCGCCAGCAGGTTTCCCCGGCCGGGGAGCATGGGCGATGCCTTCTCATTTCCCTGGGACGGCCTGCTGCGATTCATCAGTCAACTCAGACGGTCCTGGTGCAGGATGACCCTCGTCGCACCGGCGCGGCCGATGCAGATTTGGTTCCTGGACCTTTTGGACATGTCAGCGTCCCCCCCCCAGTCAAACTGCCGACGGATGCGGATCTTCTCGCCAGGGAAGGATGCGCCATTCGACATCACGACCCAGTATCGCTGAACCTGCAGGCCTGTCTCCTGCAGCACTAGAGTACTGAGGGTACGATATCCCGGCGGACTGCAAGGAGGTGCTTGCAAAGGCCAGGGCGTCCTCGACTCTTACGTGCTATGGACATAAATGGAAGAGGTTCTCTGTCTGGTGCCGTGCACAGAAGATCAACCCTCTGCGGATTATGGCCCCTCAAGTGCTGCCGTACTTGCTGTCACTGGCCAAGGCAGGGCTGGCTCATGCCTCCATCAAAATCCATCTAGCGGCGATCTCCCGCTACACCAGAACTCTGGGGTTGTCGTCGCTGTGGTCTCATCGCCTGGTGAAGGAGTTCATGAAAGGACTGTTCCGCTTGTTCCCGCCGGTGAAGGCTCTGACCCCCGTGTGGAAATTCAACGTGGTGCTGACCAGGCTCATGGGTCTGCCATTCGAGCCTTTGCATTCGGCACCGTTGAAGTTCCTATCGTGGAAGACAGCGTTTCTTGTGGCCATCACCTCCGTACGACGAGTGGGAGAGATCCAGGCCCTCTCCTGTAAACCTCCATATCTGACATTCCACGAGACTAGGGTAGTGCTGAGGGCACACCCCTCCTTCATGCCCAAGGTGCCGTCGGACTTCCATCTCAACGAGCCCTCGGTGTTACCTGTTTTATTCCCGTCGCCTTCGTCGCCGGCTGAGAGGACTTTGCACTCGCTGGATTGTCTAGAGCGCTGAAGTTCTACGTGGACCGCACGAAGAGTTTTCGGAAGACGTCACAGCTGTTTGTGAATTTTGGGACTGTGAACCAGGGGAAGGCTCTCTCGAAGTCTTCCATTTCCAGATGGCTCTCCGGCTGCATCATGCACTGCCACCGGTTGGCAAACCGACCGCTGCCAGGCCGTCCGAGAGCCCATTCGACCAGAGCGATCGCTGCTACCACGGCGTTCCTGTCTGGTGTGCCCCTGCTGGACATCTGCAGGGCTGCTAAGTGGAGGCCGACGCACACCTTCACAAGATTCTACTGCGTCGATCGGGATTCCAGGGAGGAGTCCAGGGTCGGCCAAGCAGTGCTGCGCAACCTGTTCGCCTGAGGTGAGCCTTGTGAGGAGGTAAGAGATGCTTAATGTTGAGTTGTTGTATTGCTTTTTTTGCCACCTCCCGTGGTTGTGCATGTGTACTGCTATGTATTCTTTATTCATGAGCATGTGAATCCATGCCAGACCCCATGCTGGAGAAGGAACAAGTTACTTACCTGTAACTGTTGTTCTCCAGCATGGGTCTGGCATGGATTCACATGCGAACCCTCCCGCCTTCCCCTCTGCGGCTCTTCACTTGGTCATACTGCCACTTTACGTGCTACCAAATCTGAGGATGGCTGCCAGAGGCGGGGCTTAGGGAGAGGGCAGTCATTGGCTGGTGGCAGTATGACCCATAGCTCAGACATTGGTTTATAGGAGAAAGACAGTTTATAAACAAAAGTGAAACTTTTTTTTCTTATACCGAGGATTCCCAGCCCGACGACAGGGAATATTCATGAGCATGTCATTCGGTGCCAGACCCATGCTAGAGAACAACAGTTACAGGTAAGTAACTTGTTCCTTACCCTACTTCCCCCTTGCTTTCCACACCCTCTACCTAACTCTCTTTCCGGTTACCCTACCTCCCTGTGCCTATCCAATCCAACAGACCCTAACCCTCTATCCCTGAGGGGTTACTGTGTCCTGTGTACTACTATAGTGCAGGTGCCATAACCCTATGGGGATACACAAGTTTGTGCTGCCCCTGCGTAACAGACAGAGGACCTGTGACACCTGGAGACACGGCTTTGTAATGCTAGTGTGTAAAATTTGAGCCAGGATAACATGGCGTCGATGCGCAGCCATTTTGAACACTCATCTACCATTGCTGCCTACATTGCCCACAATGGTGGCAAGGATCAAGTTCAAGACCCTCTGCATTGTCCACAAGTCTTTCTGGGGACTGGGACCGCACTACTTACAACTCTCTCTTCCTAAACATGTCCCTTCTCGAGCTCTCCGCTCATCCACCTCCAACTCTCTGAGGGTCAGTCGCTTTTCAAAGCAGAAAGTTGGGGGCAGATCTCTTTCTTCGGCTGGGGCCTCCCTCTGGAACAGCCTCCCTGCCTCTCTCAAACTTGAGCAGAACTACCTCTGGTCCCAGAAGCAACTCAAGACCTTCCTCTTTGCTTCTGCTTTCTCTCTTCCTCTCCCCTGCTGATGACCCGTCTGGTCCACGCACTGGTCACCCTCTGAAGTTGGGCCCAGGTCCCTGCCTGTCCAGTTGCACCTTGCACTGCCTTTTGGCTGCCCCAGCACTCGGGGTCTGTATCTGTAACCCTACATCCCCTTCGCTCTGCACTTATGAGCCACCCGTTGGCTGCACTTTTGATTACCTGCACTGAGCCACCCGCTGGCTGCACCTTTGATTACATCCCCTTCCCTGCACTTGCGTGATCTAAATGACAAGGCCTAGTAAGATCGTTGTTTCGTCCTCCCTCTGTTTCCCCATCCTTGTCTTTTCTGGCCTAGAAACACTTGTGTATAGGCACGTTATAAATTCCATATCATACATTAAAATACAAGCCTACCTGAAACAACACAACATCCTCAGCCCTCACCAGTCAGGCTTCAGACCTGTCCATGGCACAGAATACTTCCTCCTTGACCTGAAAAACCAACTCGACGATATCCACGACACTGGCAACCTACCCCTCCTCCTTCTCGATCCATCGGCAGCGTTTGACCTGGTCAACCACCAAACACTCTGCCACCACCTCACTTTAGCTGCCAACATTTCAACCAAGTCCACCAAATGGATTGCCTAATTTCTTGCAGGCACACAGTGTCTATGCTGAAAGCACTGCTGCCCATCCAACTCAAGTTCCCTGCGGGGTCCCTCAAGGCTCATACCAACTATGCCGATGATACCCAAATCCTCATTCCCCTCTCAGGGATTTATGACCAAGACTACAGCTACATCAACAGAATGTATGACACTATCCAAGCATGGTTGGCCACCAGGTTGGCCTGGGGCATAAAATTGTCTCAGGCACCAATGAAAAAGTGACCCACAGTTGCAAATGGCAATTCATTCCTTTTGTAACAGACTGGTTGAATTGTACACAAGTGGGAGTTTTTTGATACAATGTGATGCAAATTGTGAAATTTAGGAATATGTATTCAGGAACAATGGTCAAAACTACTAGCCGCATAAAATATAAATTTTTTTATACAATTATGACTTTCCTGGACATTAGTCCGGAAAATCTGAATTCTGAAAGCTCAATTCTGAGGTCTTTAGTCACGTGGGGAGAAGAAGTCGGAAGAGCATGATGGTCACACCTACGCACAAAGGCAGAGTGTGCCTTCACTCCCCTGAATTCTTCAGTAGCAAGGAACATTTCCAAGGACGAGTTCAACGCCCTAATTTACAGCAGACCACTGAGGTGATGATGGATGATCATGTTAATTGTTGGGAAGCTGTGGTTAAGACTAGCTTATCTGCACCTGGACACTCAGCCTGAGAGCTGCTAACATAGGTTGGGAGGGTACTGACAGAGGGTGGAAAGTTACCGATGATAAAGGACCGCATGATCAAGGGTCCTATAGTTGTGAAGCCAATTAGACGTCGTATATTTAGTGACATTTATAGTGACATTTTAGGGAAGGGCTTAGTTGCCCCACCTGATGTAAAGAAGCCTATCACTTTATTTCACTGCCCAAACGAGTATGGATAGTATACCTAGATGATTCGTTTAGACCCTATCGCATTCACCCGTAGGTATTTAAGTTTTCCCACGTAGGATGACATGAGTGATACACAGGTTAACGTCATCAATGACGAATATTTACTATAAAGGTGTCATTTTTTTAATGAAACGCTTTGAGATAGTGATGAGAGACATCTGCTGATGTACGTTATCATTCCTGTTTTAGATAATTGATATTAAAACACTTATCCTTTTGCCAACTACCTGAGTTGTTTCGATTATTGCTGTTTGAATACAATTCTGCATCCCCGTCTATCTCAAGGGTATTGCTATCTCATCTTAGAGGGCTGGAAGGTCCCGTTCACTCTGATGACATGTACATTGTAATTTTTAATTTCACATTACTATTATAAATATATGTACCTTGATGCACCATTTGCTGTATAGGGGCATTATAAATACCCAATACATTATTGATTAATATGTTCATGCTGTCATACGTTACATTTTGGTGGCTATTGCATGCATCCCAATCTTTGAGCCTTACTTTTTTATCTCTTTACACTTAGAGAGAAGTCATCCTCATTGGAGCATTCCGCGTTGGCTTGTGTGGATGACCTGAATTTCGCACCAACCTCCTGAGTGCCATTGTTTCGAAGTTGTCCAAAAATAAATGTTCTTGCTGGTTTTTGCAATTTATTTTCTGTTAATACATATTTCATTGTAAAGAATAAAATGATCAGCATAAAACTTGATTGCTTCTCTACTACTTTGCTTCTTTGTGTTAACATTGATCAAATCAGCGTAACTTCAAATGGCCTTCAACTATACAGAATGTGGGCCAATAAAGCAAATGGGGGCTTATACATCTATGCTTGCTGACAGGAGCAACAGAGTGGGATGGAACATCACATACTATCCAGTAGGAACTATTTGGCTGTGCCTTGAAACTTCATCCTGGAGAACTCCTTGGTAGTGCTAAAGAACATATAATTCATAAGCTATACAGTATATATAATTTGCATCCGTTTTATGACATTTTTGACTGGGGTGTATGAGGTGTTGATGATATGTGTGCAGTCTGGTGGGTGTACACCCAGACTGGGTTCTGGCTGCGTTAGGCCTGTAGGACGCTTATATGTGCAGCAAGGCCGGTTTGTAATGGGATATAGCTGCTTTTTATTAGAGTGATGACGTGTTTGTGGGGTAGTGGTCATATGTGAGCAGCTTGGCCGAACTGATTGAGGGGTATAGGTGCACTCTAATTGTGTAATGTGTAGAGTAGAGAGTAAGCATAGTGATATGATATGATGTTCCATCCACACGGCGATTAAGCGCAATGCGCTTCAAAGTCATTCAATGACAAGGGAGGGAAAGAGGGAGAAAGCAAAGACACTCCCACAGGGCATGAACAGCACAAATGTGAAGACTAGCTACTGCACTCGGTCTAGAGACACCTCGACAGTGCAGGTGCTAGGGCACAGACAGGAGGGCATGCCTGGGAACTGTAAACGAGGACCGGAGGGGTTGGGTACACAGGGGCATCGCAGGGGACCGGGGGTGGGGGCAAACCGCAACAGGATGCAGGGGACCAGAGGGTACAGAGAGAAATCACAGTACCAGAGGGGCTGGGGGTATACAGCGACATCAAGGGGGACCAGAGGGGGGTGGGGGAACACAGCGACAACATGGGACACGAGAGGGGCATGGGGTAGATGGCGATATCTTAGGGGACCAGGCGAGAAGCTGGCAGCATCACACTGAACCGGAGGTTGTTGGAGGGGCAGTGACGAGATGTGAACCAGGGGGTCTGGGCACACAGTGAAACATTGGGACCTAAGGGGTTGTGGGCACACAGTGATGACGAGGGAAATAAGGGCGGGGGTACCAGCGACAACTGGCGGATAGTAGGTCAAGAAACTCATATCCGTTAAGACTAGTGATCTGACCAATCAGGGAGGTGGGCGGGCTGGGAGACGGGCGGGGATCAGGAAGAGGAAGCTGGTGGGGAAGGCAGGGAGAGGGATTCACTGAGGCACGGAGCACAGATTAATACAATTAAATGGCAAAAACAGGCTCGGAGGAACTTTTAGATGCTTTCCACTCGCCTCGCTTTCACGAAGCGATTATTACCGAAAGCAAAGACATTGGGTAATAATTGTATTATCGCTGTGTTGCAACTAACCAACGATCCATGACTATTCACAGATAAGCATGCCGCTCCGTCCATGTTACCAAAATTGAACAAGGTTTATAATTTGCTTATGTTTCCAATCTATTCAGATCCCTTATGGTATACTAGAGGTTGTGGGGTTGTTTGATGGTTTAGAAACCGATATTCATCTCTGCACCACTTGTGCACCGGAAGTTGATTTGCCACAGTGTGCCTCATATCCCAAACAGAACGGCCCTCCTAATTGGCTAATAGTCACCAAAGAGCTATAAACCCAATCGGAGGGTTGGCCTAGCCAACTATGATTCTATGAAGGCCACTTGCCTCCGGAACTAATACAGTTGTGTCCTGCTGTGAGCAGTTAATGATTGTCAGGTAAAGGAGGAGTGCTTCAGTTTAAAGAGTTTCGAGTACAGAAGCAGCCAGGCACATATGATGTGTCCTTGAAGGATGCAAGGATGGCAGTGAGTGTCTCCAATTGTCCAGATAGCTGCGGTTTTTCGAGATGGGATGTGTAGTGTGCAGTCAGTTGTAGCGTTGTTTTCAGAATGAGTGTAATTGTTTCAGTGAGGGGAGGCGGGACAGGACTTCTCGTCAATGGTGTGATAATTGCACGAGAGAGAAGCCGCACTTTTCACCTGGTGTGTGATACTTAGCAACACTTTATGCGTCAGGTTCCCATACAGTCCCCAGGCGGTGTTTGAGCACTTTTGATTTACTTTATTGAATTTGTATTGCGCACCTGAGAACCCGGAAGCTTAAGGGCGCAGACAAGACACACAACATAAATACATTTCTGATGTTTGTTAATCTGCTTAGAATCACATGCTGTGCATAGGTCCGACATCCAGTGGTCACTGCGGAGTATTGCATTTTGTTTTTCGTAGTCGAAAAAGGGACGTCGACAAGGCGTGTCTGAAACACTATCCCTATAGTGACGTGCGTTGTACCCACAATCCCTCACGCGTCGAGGTCCCTCAGATTGTTTTTTTCCGCCCAGCTACTGGTCGCCTTTACGCGGAGCTCCTCGAGAGACATTGCAAATTTCATCTCCTCGACCTTTGGTCGTTTTCTCATTAATATTAAACACATACTCCCTCCCTCGACGCAGTTGTGAAGCTGTTGTCCGCCGAGCAAGATCTTCGACGGAGGGTCGAGCGGAGGAGATCCTTCGGCATTGCCGAACACGTGGCCTGGCCTCGCAGGCCATATACAGTAGGGAGAGTGGGGTCGTGGGACATCTCTGGTTCTTTTCTGAGAATGCCTTTCCCTTTCCCCTTCCTTTCCCTTGGGGTGGTTATCACGATGTATTACCTCGGCTATGGAGAGGACTCCCTTTAGATTTTGCCCGCTTTGCAAAGGCAAATTTACTTGGAAGGACAAGCATTCACGGTGTAACCGCTGCTTGCCCCTCGATCACAAGGAGGAGGGTTGCGCGGCTTGTCGGCTTCTTAAGCCTAAAACTCTAAAAGACCGTAGGGTTAAGAGGTGGGCGGCCTACGCGATGTCGAAGGCCGAAGGTTCACCCGCCGCTGCTACCACCGACAGTGACGAGGAACGCGATAACACGACCTCCGCTACGGAAGTCGAAAACCCCTCTAAGGAGCGCTTGCGCGCTTCGTCGTCTGTCCCCGGCCCCGACGGGCTCGGCTCACGCCCTGTTTATGGGGATGAACACCCCGGCGACATTGACGCACACAAAAACACACTTAAGCACACAACCCACGGCTCTTCTTCGTCTAAGACGAAGAGAGCTTCGGCGCCCAAGGAGACGCAGGTTCCACCGGCGGCCTCCTCGGACAGTTCGGGCTCGAAGCCCCTCTCGCAGCCGCGACCAGCGACTGGGCTTTCGGCAAATAAGGGCACCGCCCCCAAACCATCGGCGGGCGCGCATCAACAAAAGGCGCATACCGCCATAGAGCGATCGACACCCGTAGCGTCAAAAACGCAAGCTTCCGCCGACAAACGAGTCGCCGACAAACAAGTCGCCGAGAGCTTGGCGAGGATCGCTGTAGCCGACGCCCAGAAGCGTACGCCGAAAGTCACGTCGAGCGCTACGCACAAGTCGAAAGACACGCCGAAAAAGCCCGAAGGAAGGCAGGGACTACCCCCTTCAGTCGGGGGGTCACCCAGCACACCTGAAGGCTTTTCGGAGGGCGACGGGACACTTTCCTCGACGCTTTGGGAGAGGTCGAGCCGTTTCCAGCTAGATGACTCTATTTTTCCCCCGCCAGACCGCTCTGGGGTACCCCATGAAACCATGGAAAGACTCCACCTCTGTATGGAGAGGATGGAAAGGTTTATGAATACCCAGTCCTCTCAAACTCCCAAGAGGACTAGAGAAGAGCCTCAGGAGGACCCCAGGGCAAAAAATCCGAGGCTAGTCGATCCCCAGGTGGACACAGCCTCAGACTTCCATAATGTATATGACCTCACTGGGGAGGAACAATACTTGGAGGAGGAGGATGATTTCATGGACGATGAAGAAGGACAGAACCAGGAGGAATGTCTGGAAGACAGGCCAGACATTATAGAAGAAGGCTTCGGAGAAAACACAGAAGGACCTTCGCACCCCTGGCAATCCCCATCAGTATATTCCGACAATTATGTCCTAAACCTAAATCCTCCTGACAATTCACCGGTTAGGAACACGTCTCCAATTGACGATCAGCCCACTTTCAATGCAATGTTGCGCAGAGCAGCAGCACATTTCGAACTGGACACTGGGGAGCTCTCTCCAGAATTAGACTTTGTGGAAAGAGTAATTAAAGAGAAACCCCCGGTCAGCCAGACCATTCCCCTCCTAGCTTCAGTGAAGAGAAGAATCATCCCTTCGCTGGCCACTCCCGCATTGATCAGAGGGGTCAATCCGAGAATTGAAAAACATTTCACTCCTTCTCCCTCAGACCCGCTCTACATTAGGGGACATTCCATTCCGGATTCCCTAGTAGTATCTAATACTAGATAGAGGGCAGGGGTACCACTTTCCACCAGTGAGGCACCCCCTGACAAGGAGGGCAAAAGGCTATATGCCCTTGCAAAAAGAGTAACTTCCTCGGCTGCCTTCTCAGCAAGAATTGCAAACAACAATTCTTTGCTTGCTAGCTATGCAGACGCGCAGTGGGCCAAACTGCGCAAGGACGCCGAGGAAGCACCGGAGCCTTTACGTACACGCCTACTTTCAACTATTGGCGAAGGAACCCAAGTGAACCAGAGCATTGTAAAAAAACTCTCTGGACGCGGCAGAAACAGCGGGACGTTCCCTGGTGCAGGGAATACTCCTAAAACGCCATGTATGGCTGCGCAACTCAGGGTTTAAACCGGAGACACAGGCGTCTTTAATAAATAAACCTGTGGAAGACTCTAACCTCTTCGGGAAAGCGGTGGATGAAGCTCTAGAGATGGCTAATAAAGAGTTCGATACTATCAAGACTCTTGACCAAATCTCTAAGCCCACTACCAGATGCGGCTATGGCAACAAACGCTTTTTTCGTGGCCAACGCCAACAACAACAACAAAGTCAGCATCAACAATACCCTGCCACCAATTACCAGACCAATAGTGGGCAGTACAGCCAAAGAGGCCAACGCCGGGGTAAAGGGAGAGGTCGGGGATCCACCCCCAGAGGCCCCCAACAACTCCAAGTGACGCGAAGATTCGCGTCCCCTCCCATGCAACACCGGTCGGGGGCCGGATAACATCCTTTCTTCCTGCATGGGAGGAGATAACGTCAGACCGTTGGGTACTTTCCACCGTAGCCCACGGATACTGTATCGAATTCAACAGTTCCCCATCCTACAGACCCCCGAGGGGACGTCGCATGACACCGGAACATCTTGCCATCCTTCTCCAAGAAGTACAACAACTGCTGGAAAAAGTAGCCATAGAAGTCGTGCCTCTATCTCAGGTAACGGAAGGTATTTATTCAGTGTACTTCCTTGTACCCAAAAAGGATCTAACCATGCGCCCTGTATTAGATCTGTGCCCAGCGAACAAGTTTATCAAACCCCAAAAGTTTCGTATGGTAACCTTACAGGAAGTGATCCCACTGCTTTCTCAGGGAGATTACATGACATCTAGTTGTGGTCTCGCAAGCCTTGGTTCTCTCGCTACGGTGGTGGACAAAGGAAAACATGGAAAAAGGGAAACCTTTTGCCACACCCGCGGCGGAAGCCACTCTAACCACAGACGCATCCCTCACAGGATGGGGGGCGCACCTATCCCATCAGACTGCTCACGGAGTGTGGACTCCGAACGTAGCATCCAAACACATAAATCTACTGGAGCTACTAGCTGTGTTCAAGGCGCTAAGAGCCTTCCAGGAACACCTACAAGGCAAAACAGTAATGGTCCTTACAGACAGCACCACAGCCATGTACTACATCAACAAGCAGGGGGGCACCCACTCTCCAGGCCTGTCCAAGCTGGCCCAGAATATATGGAAGTGGGCTCTCAAACAAGACATGTTCCTACTATCACTACATGTACCCGGGGAACTCAATCTGCTGGCAGACAGACTCAGCAGAGATTTCCCCCTGCCCGAAGAGTATGAATGGCGCCTGCACGAAGACATCATCTTCGACGTCTTCACACAATGGGGATTCCCAGAAATAGACCTGTTCGCAACCCTGGAAAACTCACAATGCCTAAGTTACGCCTCCAGGTACCCCCAGAACCAATCCAAGGGGAACGGTCTGTCGATGCAATGGTCAGGGAAATTTGTTTACGCTTTTCCCCCCGACTCCCCTTCTCAACAGGGTGGTGCACAAGATGCACCAGGAACAAGTAACCATGATACTAGTGGCCCCAATGTGGGCCCGTCAACCATGGTTCGCTCACTTGATGGAGATGTCTCTATCTCCACCAGTGAGACTCCCCTGCCCGTACAACATGCTGTCTCAGGACAAGGGCAGGACTCTGCATCCATGCCCCCAGAACATGAACTTAGCAGCTTGGCTCCTGAAATCATAGAGTTCGGACATCTACAGCTCCCGCAAAGATGCATGGACATCCTCAGGGAAGCCAGAAAACCTAACACTCGCCACTGCTATTCTAGCAAGTGGAAAAGATTTGTCATCTGGTGCAGGAGTAAAAGCATCAACCCTATTGACTGCTCTCCCACACATGTTGTCCTATACCTGACCCACCTTCTGGATTCAGGTCTAGTGTTAACTCCATTAAAGTCCACCTAGCGGCACTTTCTGCATACACCACTTCCCAACTCAAGGTGTCGTGGTGGAGGATCCCTGTTATAAAAGCCTTCATGGAGGGAGTAAAGAGAATACACCCCCCGATAGCTGACCCAGCTCCCGGATGGGACCTTAATGTGGTACTTACCAGACTCATGGGCTCTCCATTCGAACCCATGCACAAAGCATCTCTTAAACACCTCACTCTTAAGACTGCTTTTTTAATAGCTATCACCTCCATCAGGAGAGTAAGTGAACTTCAGGCTCTTTCTATTCTAGACCCCTTCGTTACAGTTCACAGAGATAAGGTGGTTCTACGCACTCACCCTAGGTTTGCCCCGAAATTTATTTCTAAATTCCACGTAAACCAATCTATAGAACTACCAACGTTCTTTCAAAATCCTTCCAATTTGGGAGAAAGGACTCTGCACACACTAGATGTACGCAGAGCGGTCATGTTCTACATGGAAAGAACCAGACCACTGAGGAAGACTAATCAGTTCTTCGTCTCGGTGGCAGCAGGAAGAGAAGGAGATGCAGTTTCAAAGTCCACTATTTCTAGATGGATTGTTCAATGCATCACTCTCTGCTATACTCTTGCTAAGAGACAACTGCCCTTTAGGCCAAGAGCACACTCTACTCGAGGCACGGGGGCATCCATAGCATTCATTGCAAATGTTCCCCTTGAGTCCATCTGCAAAGCGGCTACCTGGAGTTCTGTGCACACCTTTACAAAACACTACTGTCTAGATGCACACTCTAGATCTGACTCCCAGGTGGGACGGGCAGTATTACGACACCTTTTCTCTACTGTTCCTTCTCATAACCCACCGCCAACTCCGGGTACTGCTCGCTAGTCTATGCACAGCATGTGATTCTAAGCAGATTAACAAACATCAGAAGACAATGCATTACTTACCGTAAAAGCATTTTCTGATGGTTGTATCTGCTTAGATTCACATGCGCCCACCCTTCCTCCCCGCTCGGATGGAAGGAACATAGACTTCCTTTATATCTCTCTCTCTTTTCTGTACTCACTCACGTCTAGAAGGCTCCCTCAGGGCAGAAAAAATACAAACAGAGGGACCTCGACGCGTGAGGGATTGTGGGTACAACGCACGTCACTATAGGGATAGTGTTTCAGACACGCCTTGTCGACGTCCCTTTTTCGACTACGAAAAACAAAATGCAATACTCCGCAGTGACCACTGGATGTCGGACCTATGCACAGCATGTGAATCTAAGCAGATACAACCATCAGAAATGCTTTTACGGTAAGGAATGCATTTTCATAAGGGTCGATAACAAGATAAGAGCAAAATGGGCAAGACATAACAATCACCATCCACTTAGTAACTGCATTTCAAGTATTGAGAAAATCTGAGTAAGCATGTTAACAATAATCAGGAAGAGGAAGAACCATAAGAAACTCTCTGAAGATCTAAATTCTAAGAATAATGTTACAGTTTGAGGTCCCTTTGGGTAGATATTTGCATCGTCTGAGAAAAGCAGGCAAGGTGCTGGCCCCACAGCCCACCAAAATGCAGTCACAATTGGGTAGCAGACACCAGTCACTCAGATCTATCCTCCGAATGATCCTTAAGTCCTTGAGTCCGACTACTCCTGGGACAGTTCTGTGGCACAACCAAGCGAGAACCTTATTGCGAAGGGCTTCTTTGGGCTCTTTTTCTTTAGTTTTCTGAATGTTCGTTATAATGAAATATATTTGATCCATTACAAAGTCATGAGTGTTCGAGTCCATTAAGTCCATTATCTTAGGCATATGTGATTTTTTTTTTTTTTTTTTTTACTGGCAGATTTCATAGGGAAGTGCTTTTCAATTTGGCATTCATGACTGTGGGATGTTTAACCTCTTTATGGCCAGCACTCAGCTCATGCAGAGATAAGGAAGGAACAGTTTCCTGTAATAAGTCTACGCTAGGGATTTTTGCCTTTTCATCGCATGCCAATATTGGCCCCATAGAACTCAGGGATTCCTCAATACAGAGGTCAGTTTGAGTGGCTTGATCTGTCCTTTCCCTTTGTGAAAGAGTTTGGCTGGCAGTGTTTACCCTTGCTGCCTGTAGCATCAGCGCTAGCATGCCCATGTGTCTGGGATGCAGAGTTCAATTTGGGCACCTATAGGTCTGCTACCCAATCGTTTAATGCACCCGACAAAAAGCCACGGTCAAATGGGTCCTTAGAAAGTAGTAACTCTTTAGCAATGTTGGCCATAAGGTCGGGCCATTTGGAAGAGAGCCGAATGCTTGGATTGATCAAAATTGGGTGTACTCCTCCCTTGTGGGGCAAGATTGAATATACCCCTACCTTGAGGGGCAATGGCAGGTAAGGTTATGGGTATCTCAGGCTTTGGCGATGGTAGATCATTAGAGGTCTACACAGTCACTGTGTCATCCATGGTGCTATGCAGACTTACTATGGGTACATATACTTTACGATTTTCCTTCAGTGAAAGACTATCCAAGACCCGCGTTGAAAAATGGTGTGGCCTGCTAACTAAGTGCATATCACAACACAGTGTGCTTGCTTCATTCCTTGAAGTATTAGAAATCAATGCTCAATATCATTAATTATTGGACCCTCACAAAAGGGTAGTTGTTTTATTAGCAGGTTCATTAGCATCCCATTACATAGTTTGGGCAAGACTAACCCTTCAAAGGCACTACTCATCTCCTCTGTCGGGCTGTGAAAGGGAGGCCCAGGCAATTCAGACACTTTCATCTGCCTACAGCACCCAAGCAGCTAGTTTTGTTGCAAATAGCCTCTCCGTCCATCCAGTGCCTTATGAGTGGGAAAGCAGCCGGAGCCAGCCCTGAGCCTTGAAGGGACAAGCATAGAAGAAAGCAGCAGGGGGATAGCAGGAGCCTTGAAGGGGCAAGCGTAGAGGAGAGCAACAGGGGAACAGCAGGAGCCTGGAAGGGGCAAGCGTAGATAAGAGCAACAGGGGGACAGCAGGAGCCTTGAAGGGGCAAGCGTAGAGGAGAACAGGGGGACAGCAGGAGCCTTGAATGGGCAAGCGTAGAGGAGAGCAACAAGGGGACAGCAGGAGCCTTAAAGGGGCCAGCGTAGAGGAAAGCAGCAGGGGGACAGCAGGAGCCTTGAAGGGGCAAGCATAGAGGAGAGCAACAGGGGGATAGCAGGAGCACCCGTGGAGCCTCATAAGGATCCCGACAAGTGCAACCCCGATGAGTGCAACAGGTGAGGCACCTCTATTAATGCAAACACACAGAGGAAGATACCGTAGGACATAGCAAGGGAGGGAGGAGGCTCCGGACCACAGAGCAGTCAGCTATACAAAGAGGACTACCTCACAACCTCCACCACACCAACCATCCAGGAGAAGATTGAGGCCAGGAAGGGCCAAGGCACCGCACCCAAGAGGGGCAAAGCGGACACCTCAGGCAGGGGGGTCGCTGGGAGACATTTCCCCCTAAAAGCGGGGGATGTAAAGGACTAGGGGCCCTGCAGACCTGGTCCAGGAGAGACAACCCGCCAGGTATAGCCCCATTACCTCCACGAGGAGAGAATCCCCAAGTAGCTGCAGAAAATAGGTCCGACAAAAGGAGGCCCGGTTGAGAAGGAGGGGGACCCACCAGCACCTCATCACCAAAAGACCGGGCCTCAAAGACATTACATAAAGGGGTTTCCACCCCCCTTCCCCCCATGAGGCTAGAGGGGTCCGAGAGGCCCAGAACCAGAATAAAATCACCAGGGAGGCTAAACTTTAAGGCAAAATGAAATCCTGGGGAGGGCAACCGCCACAATAGATAACACCAAAAGGGGTGGGGGGGGCCTTGGAATTAAAAATGGGCCCAGACAAGCCTGCAGGTTGTACAGCTGGGGAAAGGAAAAGACTCCATTTTTTTAAAAAAACATTTTTTATTGTGTTTGGTTAAAATGGACCTTTGCAAAACAATCATCACATTAACAGTAAAATGTGTAAACTTCTAAGCAAAAACAGACTTAATACTCTAAAAGAACAAAAGAAAAAATGAAAGGACTCAATACCCGCGATTCCACAGTGGATTCGCCACCAGAATTTGCTTAGGCTGGCGAAATGATGCAACATGGGGTTAAAAATGCTGAGGCACAGCTCCAGTTGCCCGGGAAGGACGGCGCCAAGCCACCATAGGGTTATATTGGCACAATTCCTCACAGGCGGCTTTGCAGGGCAGCAGAAAATTGCATTTTATGTGCCGCCAGAATTTGCTTAGGCTGCCGTCTGATTTTGCAATCTCACCATAAATGATTTAACATAGGGTACAAAATTGCCACCATAGGGTTAATGCTGCACTGCCCTGTACAACACAGGTTTAAAAATGATAACACAAATTGCTAACATAGGGTTAATGCTGACTGCTGCGTACAACATATGGTTGGCTACAAAAAACACTGTCAAAAAATGCCATTGCAAGCATTTTCTGACGGGTTAATGCTATGCTGCACTGCCCTGCACAAAATAGGGTTAAAATAGATAATATGCCCTGTGGAAACATAGGGTTACTGTAGCACTGCCCCTGCCCCTGCTGCCCCTGCCCCGTAGACCAGAACACATTTTCTGACGGGTTAATGCTATGCTGTACTGCCCTGCACAACATAGGGTTAAAATAGATAATATGTCCTGCGGAAACATAGGGTTAATAGGGTTAATGTACAGCTGCTCCTGCCCCTGTCCCCGCTGCCCCTGCCCCTGCCCCGTAGACCAGAAAGCATTTTCTGACGACAGAAAGCATTTTCTGACGGGTTAATGCCCTGCCCTGCACAACATAGGGTTAAAATAAATAATATGCCCTGGGGAAACATAAGGTTAATAGGGTTAATGCACAGCTGCCCCTGCCCCTTGCCCCGCTGCCCCTGCACCGTAGACCAGAAAGCATTTTCTGACGGCAGAAAGCATTTTCTGACGGGTTAATGCACTGCCCTGCACAACATAGGGTTAAAATAAATAATATGCCCTGTGGAAACATAGGGTGAATAGGGTTAATGTACAGCTGCTCCTGCCCCTGTCCCCGCTGCCCCTGCCCCTGCCCCGTAGACCAGAAAGCATTTTCTGACGACAGAAAGCATTTTCTGAGGGGTTAATGCCCTGCCCTGCACAACATAGGGTTAAAATAAATAATATTCCCTGGGGAAACATAAGGTTAATAGGGTTAATGTACAGCTGCCCCTGCCCCTTGCCCCGCTGCCCATGCACCATAGACCAGAAAGCATTTTCTGACGGGTTAATGCACTGCCCTGCACAACATAGGGTTAAAATAAATAATATGCCCTGTGGAAACATAGGGTTAATAGGGTTAATGTACAGCTTCCCCTGCCCCTTGCCCCGCTGCCCCTGCCCCGTAGACCAGAAAGCATTTTCTGACAGCAGAAAGCATTTTCTGACGGGTTTATGCACTCCCCTGCACAACATAGGGTTAAAATAAATAATATGCCCTGTGGAAACATAGGGTTAATAGGGTTAATGTACAGCTGCCCCTGCCCCTTGCCCCGCTGCCCCTGCCCCGTAGTCCAGAAAGCATTTTCTGAAAGCAGAAAGCATTTTCTGACGGGTTAATGCACTGCCCTGCACAACATAGGGTTAAAATAAACAATATGCCCTGTGGAAACATAGGGTTAATAGGGTTAATGTACAGCTGCCCCTGCCTCTTGCCCCGCTGCCCCTGCCCCGTAGACCAGAAAGCATTTTCTGACAGCAGAAAGCATTTTCTGACGGGTTAATGCACTGCCCTGCACAACATAGGGTTAAACTAAACAATATGCCCTGTGGAAACATAGGGTTAATGAACAGCTGCCCCTGCCCCTTGCCCCGCTGCCCCTGCCCCGAAGACAAAGCATTTTCTGACAGCAGAAAGCATTTTCTGACGGGTTAATGCACTGCCCTGCACAACATAGGGTTAAAACAAATAATATGCCCTGTGGAAACATAGGGTTAATAGGGTTAATGTACAGCTGCCCCTGCCCCTTGCCCCGCTGCCCCTGCCCCGAAGACAAAGCATTTTCTGACAGCAGAAAGCATTTTCTGACGGGTTAATGCACTGCCCTGCACAACATAGGGGTAAAATAAACAATATGCCCTGTGGAAACATAGGGTTAATAGGCTATATGTACAGCTGCCCCTGCCTCTTGCCCCGCTGCCCCTGCCCCGTAGACCAGAAAGCATTTTCTGACAGCAGAAAGCATTTTCTGACGGGTTAATGCACTGCCCTGCACAACATAGGGTTAAAATAAATAATATGCCCTGTGGAAACATAGGGTTAATAGGGTTAATGAACAGCTGCCCCTACCCCTGGCCCCGCTGCCCCTGCCCCGTAGACCAGAAAGCATTTTCTGACAGCAGAAAGCATTTTCTGACGGGTTAATGCACTGCCCTGCACAACATAGGGTTAAAATAAATAATATGCCCTGTGGAAACATAGGGTTAATGTACAGCTGCCCCTGCTCCTTGCCCCGCTGCCCCTGCCCCGTAGACCAGAAAGCATTTTCTGACAGCAGAAAGCATTTTCTGACGGGTTAATGCACTGCCCTGCACAACATAGGGTTAAAATAAATAATATGCCCTGTGGAAACATAGGGTTAATAGGATTAATGAACAGCTGCCCCTGCCCCTTGCCCCGCTGCCCCTGCCCCGTAGCCCAGAAAGCATTTTCTGACAGCAGAAAGCATTTTCTGACGGGTTAGTGCACTGCCCTGCACAACATAGGGTTAAAATAAATAATATGCCCTGTGGAAACATAGGGTTAATAGGGTTAATGAACAGCTGCCCCTGCCCCTGTCCCCGCTGCCCCTGCCCCGTAGACCAGAAAGCATTTTCTGACAGCAGAAAGCATTTTCTGACGGGTTAATGCACTGCCCTGCACAACATAGGGTTAAAATAAATAATATGCCCTGTGGAAACATAGGGTTAATAGGGTTAATGTACAGCTGCCCCTGCTCCTTGCCCCGCTGCCCCTGCCCCGTAGACCAGAAAGCATTTTCTGACAGCAGAAAGCATTTTCTGACGGGTTAATGCACTGCCCTGCACAACATAGGGTTAAAATAAATAATATGCCCTGTGGAAACATAGGGTTAATAGGATTAATGAACAGCTGCCCCTGCCCCTTGCCCCGCTGCCCCTGCCCCGTAGACCAGAAAGCATTTTCTGACAGCAGAAAGCATTTTCTGACGGGTTAGTGCACTGCCCTGCACAACATAGGGTTAAAATAAATAATATGCCCTGTGGAAACATAGGGTTAATAGGGTTAATGTACAGCTGCCCCTGCCCCCGCTGCCCCTGCCCCTGCTCCGTAGACCAGAAAGCATTTTCTGACGGGTTAATGCACTGCCCTGCACAACATAGGGTTAAAATAAATAATATGCCCTGTGGAAACATAGGGTTAATAGGGTTAATGTACACCTGCCCCTACCCCTTGCCCCGCTGCCCCTGCACCGTAGACCAGAAAGCATTTTCTGACGGCAGAAAGCATTTTCTGACGGGTTAATGCACTGCCCTGCACAACATAGGGTTAAAATAAATAATATGCCCTGTCGAAACATAGGGTTAATAGGGTTAATGTACAGCTGCCCCTACCCCTGTCCCCGCTGCCCCTGCCCCTGCTCCGTAGACCAGAAAGCATTTTCTGACGGGTTAATGCACTGCCCTGCACAACATAGGGTTAAAATAAATAATATGCCCTGTGGAAACATAGGGTTAATAGGATTAATGAACAGCTGCCCCCGCCCCTTGCCCCGCTGCCCCTGCCCCGTAGACCAGAAAGCATTTTCTGACAGCAGAAAGCATTTTCTGACGGGTTAGTGCACTGCCCTGCACAACATAGGGTTAAAATAAATAATATGCCCTGTGGAAACATAGGGTTAATAGGGTTAATGAACAGCTGCCCCTGCCCCTGTCCCCGCTGCCCCTGCCCCGTAGACCAGAAAGCATTTTCTGACAGCAGAAAGCATTTTCTGACGGGTTAATGCACTGCCCTGCACAACATAGGGTTAAAATAAATAATATGCCCTGTGGAAACATAGGGTTAATAGGGTTAATGTACAGCTGCCCCTGCCCCTGTCCCCGCTGCCCCTGCCCCTGCTCCGTAGACCAGAAAGCATTTTCTGACGGGTTAATGCACTGCCCTGCACAACATAGGGTTAAAATAAATAATATGCCCTGTGGAAACATAGGGTTAATAGGGTTAATGTACACCTGCCCCTACCCCTTGCCCCGCTGCCCCTGCACCGTAGACCAGAAAGCATTTTCTGACGGCAGAAAGCATTTTCTGACGGGTTAATGCACTGCCCTGCACAACATAGGGTTAAAATAAATAATATGCCCTGTGGAAACATAGGGTTAATAGGGTTAATGTACAGCTGCCCCTGCCCCTGTCCCCGCTGCCCCTGCCCCTGCTCCGTAGACCAGAAAGCATTTTCTGACGACAGAAAGCATTTTCTGAGGGGTTAATGCACTGCCCTGCACAACATAGGGTTAAAATAAATAATATGCCCTGTGGAAACATAGGGTGAATAGGGTTAATGTACAGCTGCTCCTGCCCCTGTCCCCGCTGCCCCTGCCCCTGCCCCGTAGACCAGAAAGCATTTTCTGACGACAGAAAGCATTTTCTGAGGGGTTAATGCCCTGCCCTGCACAACATAGGGTTAAAATAAATAATATTCCCTGGGGAAACATAAGGTTAATAGGGTTAATGTACAGCTGCCCCTGCCCCTTGCCCCGCTGCCCCTGCACCATAGACCAGAAAGCATTTTCTGACGGGTTAATGCACTGCCCTGCACAACATAGGGTTAAAATAAATAATATGCCCTGTGGAAACATAGGGTTAATAGGGTTAATGTACAGCTTCCCCTGCCCCTTGCCCCGCTGCCCCTGCCCCGTAGACCAGAAAGCATTTTCTGACAGCAGAAAGCATTTTCTGACGGTTTTATGCACTCCCCTGCACAACATAGGGTTAAAATAAATAATATGCCCTGTGGAAACATAGGGTTAATAGGGTTAATGTACAGCTGCCCCTGCCCCTTGCCCCGCTGCCCCTGCCCCGTAGTCCAGAAAGCATTTTCTGAAAGCAGAAAGCATTTTCTGACGGGTTGATGCACTGCCCTGCACAACATAGGGTTAAAATAAACAATATGCCCTGTGGAAACATAGGGTTAATAGGGTTAATGTACAGCTGCCCCTGCCTCTTGCCCCGCTGCCCCTGCCCCGTAGACCAGAAAGCATTTTCTGACAGCAGAAAGCATTTTCTGACGGGTTAATGCACTGCCCTGCACAACATAGGGTTAAACTAAACAATATGCCCTGTGGAAACATAGGGTTAATGAACAGCTGCCCCTGCCCCTTGCCCCGCTGCCCCTGCCCCGAAGACAAAGCATTTTCTGACAGCAGAAAGCATTTTCTGACGGGTTAATGCACTGCCCTGCACAACATAGGGTTAAAACAAATAATATGCCCTGTGGAAACATAGGGTTAATAGGGTTAATGTACAGCTGCCCCTGCCCCTTGCCCCGCTGCCCCTGCCCCGAAGACAAAGCATTTTCTGACAGCAGAAAGCATTTTCTGACGGGTTAATGCACTGCCCTGCACAACATAGGGGTAAAATAAACAATATGCCCTGTGGAAACATAGGGTTAATAGGCTTAATGTACAGCTGCCCCTGCCTCTTGCCCCGCTGCCCCTGCCCCGTAGACCAGAAAGCATTTTCTGACAGCAGAAAGCATTTTCTGACGGGTTAATGCACTGCCCTGCACAACATAGGGTTAAAATAAATAATATGCCCTGTGGAAACATAGGGTTAATAGGGTTAATGAACAGCTGCCCCTACCCCTGGCCCCGCTGCCCCTGCCCCGTAGACCAGAAAGCATTTTCTGACAGCAGAAAGCATTTTCTGACGGGTTAATGCACTGCCCTGCACAACATAGGGTTAAAATAAATAATATGCCCTGTGGAAACATAGGGTTAATGTACAGCTGCCCCTGCTCCTTGCCCCGCTGCCCCTGCCCCGTAGACCAGAAAGCATTTTCTGACAGCAGAAAGCATTTTCTGACGGGTTAATGCACTGCCCTGCACAACATAGGGTTAAAATAAATAATATGCCCTGTGGAAACATAGGGTTAATAGGATTAATGAACAGCTGCCCCTGCCCCTTGCCCCGCTGCCCCTGCCCCGTAGACCAGAAAGCATTTTCTGACAGCAGAAAGCATTTTCTGATGGGTTAGTGCACTGCCCTGCACAACATAGGGTTAAAATAAATAATATGCCCTGTGGAAACATAGGGTTAATAGGGTTAATGAACAGCTGCCCCTGCCCCTGTCCCCGCTGCCCCTGCCCCGTAGACCAGAAAGCATTTTCTGACAGCAGAAAGCATTTTCTGACGGGTTAATGCACTGCCCTGCACAACATAGGGTTAAAATAAATAATATGCCCTGTGGAAACATAGGGTTAATAGGGTTAATGTACAGCTGCCCCTGCTCCTTGCCCCGCTGCCCCTGCCCCGTAGACCAGAAAGCATTTTCTGACAGCAGAAAGCATTTTCTGACGGGTTAATGCACTGCCCTGCACAACATAGGGTTAAAATAAATAATATGCCCTGTGGAAACATAGGGTTAATAGGATTAATGAACAGCTGCCCCTGCCCCTTGCCCCGCTGCCCCTGCCCCGTAGACCAGAAAGCATTTTCTGACAGCAGAAAGCATTTTCTGACGGGTTAGTGCACTGCCCTGCACAACATAGGGTTAAAATAAATAATATGCCCTGTGGAAACATAGGGTTAATAGGGTTAATGTACAGCTGCCCCTGCCCCCGCTGCCCCTGCCCCTGCTCCGTAGACCAGAAAGCATTTTCTGACGGGTTAATGCACTGCCCTGCACAACATAGGGTTAAAATAAATAATATGCCCTGTGGAAACATAGGGTTAATAGGGTTAATGTACACCTGCCCCTACCCCTTGCCCCGCTGCCCCTGCACCGTAGACCAGAAAGCATTTTCTGACGGCAGAAAGCATTTTCTGACGGGTTAATGCACTGCCCTGCACAACATAGGGTTAAAATAAATAATATGCCCTGTCGAAACATAGGGTTAATAGGGTTAATGTACAGCTGCCCCTGCCCCTGTCCCCGCTGCCCCTGCCCCTGCTCCGTAGACCAGAAAGCATTTTCTGACGGGTTAATGCACTGCCCTGCACAACATAGGGTTAAAATAAATAATATGCCCTGTGGAAACATAGGGTTAATAGGATTAATGAACAGCTGCCCCCGCCCCTTGCCCCGCTGCCCCTGCCCCGTAGACCAGAAAGCATTTTCTGACAGCAGAAAGCATTTTCTGACGGGTTAGTGCACTGCCCTGCACAACATAGGGTTAAAATAAATAATATGCCCTGTGGAAACATAGGGTTAATAGGGTTAATGAACAGCTGCCCCTGCCCCTGTCCCCGCTGCCCCTGCCCCGTAGACCAGAAAGCATTTTCTGACAGCAGAAAGCATTTTCTGACGGGTTAATGCACTGCCCTGCACAACATAGGGTTAAAATAAATAATATGCCCTGTGGAAACATAGGGTTAATAGGGTTAATGTACAGCTGCCCCTGCCCCTGTCCCCGCTGCCCCTGCCCCTGCTCCGTAGACCAGAAAGCATTTTCTGACGGGTTAATGCACTGCCCTGCACAACATAGGGTTAAAATAAATAATATGCCCTGTGGAAACATAGGGTTAATAGGGTTAATGTACACCTGCCCCTACCCCTTGCCCCGCTGCCCCTGCACCGTAGACCAGAAAGCATTTTCTGACGGCAGAAAGCATTTTCTGACGGGTTAATGCACTGCCCTGCACAACATAGGGTTAAAATAAATAATATGCCCTGTGGAAACATAGGGTTAATAGGGTTAATGTACAGCTGCCCCTGCCCCTGTCCCCGCTGCCCCTGCCCCTGCTCCGTAGACCAGAAAGCATTTTCTGACGGGTTAATGCACTGCCCTGCACAACATAGGGTTAAAATAAATAATATGCCCTGTGGAAACATAGGGTTAATAGGGTTAATGTACACCTGCCCCTGCCCCTTGCCCCTTGCCCCTGCACCGTAGACCAGAAAGCATTTTCTGACGGCAGAAAGCATTTTCTGACGGGTTAATGCACTGCCCTGCACAACATAGGGTTAAAATAAATAATATGCACTGTGGAAACATAGGGTTAATAGGGTTAATGTACAGCTGCCCCTGCCCCTTGCCCCGCTGCACCTGCCCCTGCCCCGCTGCCCCGTAGACCAGAAAGCATTTTCTGACGGGTAAGCAAAATCCGACGTTACAGTACCGTCGGATTTTGCTTTGCCATTGAAATTCACGCATGCGCAGTAGCAGCCTAAGCATTTTTCGACGATGAGCAGAATTCGACGTTACACCGGTTTGGCATGGAGTTGCCAATGCTTTTGAATTCTTGGACGCTGCATTGGGGTATTTTCGTGACCCAGGTCATCCTGGGTAGATTTCAAGAGGGAGGTACGTGTCATTGGGCCTGAGTGTTGTTGTGTGAATGTTTGTGGCCCACGTTTAGGGGTGTAGGATGTGTCCCCGGGTTGGTGATTAGTGGGCGATGTTGTTTAGAGGCCGTTGTTAGTATTGCGTGGTGTGTTGTGGCCTCTGTTTCCCGGGTAGGTCCCTGTCAAGTTATTGTGCAATGTTTAGGCGCAGTTAGCGGGTTTCTTTTGTATTTAATGGGGGATGGCACTGTTTTAGTTTTTCAGTTTTTAGTGCTTATGGACATTTGGAAACGTGGTGCGGGTATTGACGTTTCCTGGTCGGAGATCTGCACTCATCTATGAACATGAGCGTGCGGGGAAGGGGCTTTGGGGCATGTTGCCGGGCAGAACATGGGCATTTTTCCAAGAGCCTGGGGTTTTGCTCGGAGACTGCACTCATCTATAAACATCAGGGTGCCGTTGCAACAGCCATTTTGGACATTTTGCCGTTCGTTGTGCATAGGTGTGCATGCTAATCCGGAGCAGAGAAGTAAACTGGTTGCAGGGAAGTAAACTGGCGCAGAGAAGTAATGCTGTGCTATTTAGCCAACTTGGAAATAATATAGCAGGAATTTTGACCCTTTTCAGGCTTTTCAACTCAGGGTTCAGGTAGTATGTGGAGTGAGAGCAATAGTGATAGGATGCTTGAGGTGTTAACATGTTTATTTGTGATAGGATTTGCATGTCATAGTGTTACATCTCATAACAAAACCTTTTAGGACACTTCATTGATTTTTAAGAGTTATAGCAATGGAAATATGTAGTTGTGAGGGTTTCACAATGTTATTTGTAGGTAATGACCCTACAACTGTGTTATGGAGCTATGAAGGTACAATAAGGTACTAGATGTTTTGGATCTGTATAATGGAAAAAGTTGTGATATATGGTGTGGAGCCATGCATCTTTGAATGCTGGCATGGAGGCACAATAAGGTGTCAAATATTCTGGATGTAGTGTGGAGCCACACTTATGTACTGGCACAGAGGCACAATAAAGGGCCTCATCACGAGTTTGGCAGTAACCCTTAAATCCGGCGGTAGCGCTGTTACCGCCGGATTTAAGGGTCCGCCAAATCAGGGCTTCGGCTGATTTCCCCGCGCTAAAAGCGCAAAATTTCCCCATTCCCCAGAATGGGGAATTCCCGAATGGGCTCAATGGGGAATGGGCAATACCCGTTCCGCCAAACCCGTGATCCGGCGCTAATAGCGCCGGTAGGTTTGGCGGTAGGGCTGATAACGCCAGCGCTTTTAGTGCCGGCGTTACCGCCCAACTCGTGATGAGGCATAGGGCCTAATCACGAGTTGGGCGGTAACCCTTAAAATCGGCGGTAACGCTATGAGCGCCGATTTTAAGGGTCCGTCAGATCACGAGTACAAATACCGCCGGCACCATTACAGCCGGCGCAAGTACAGCCGGCTGTACACGCGTCGGCTGTAAAAGCGCCAGTATCCATTTGCGCTAAAACATAGCAATCACGAGTCTGCGCAATTAGCGCCAGAAAAGCGGCGGATAATCCGCCGAAAATACCCCCAGCAAAATGCTGGAGGTAAAAGAACACAGGGCACAGCAATAAGGGCCCAGGTGAAACCAATGCAAATCAGAGGCCTACAAAGGACCCACCCATGCACAACACACCCTCCCCAACACCATTTCACCAGCGGGAGCAGACAGCAATAATGGCCAAGGTGAAACCAATGCAAATCAGAGGCCTACAAAAGACCCACCCATGCACAACACACCCTCCCCAACACCATTTCACCAGCAGGAGCAGGGAGGAGACAGCAATAAGGGCCCAGGTGAAACCAATGCAAATCAGAGGCCTACAAAGGACCCACACATGCAAAACACACCCTCCCCAACACCATTTCACCAGCAGGAGCAGGGAGGAGACAGCAATAAGGGCCCAGGTGAAACCAATGCAAATCAGAGGCCTACAAAGGACCCACCCATGCAAAATACACCCTCCCCAACACCATTACACCAGCAGGGAGGAGACAGCAATAAGGGCCCAGGTGAAACCAATGCAAATCAGAGGCCTACAAAGGACCCACACATGCACAACACACCCTCCCCAACCCCATGCTGCCATTTGGAGTCGGGAGCCTTGATGTGGACATTTACCTGCTGCGCCTGGAGCTACATAGGCCAGCCAACCAGGCCAGGGCATTGGGAGCGCAGGGGGTGGTGGGGATGAGGAGAAGGAGGAGGAGAGCAGCACCAGCAAGGCGGCCAGCCATCCCCAGGGTCAGGCCAACACCCTGGGCCCTGACTGATGGCCAGTTGGTGACCGAATATCGGCTAGACAGGGCAACCATCACCCAGTTGCTGGACACAATCCAGGCTGACATCGGCAGCCGTCTAGCCATCAGCACAGCAGTACCCCCGCTTGTGAAGCTCGTGTCCGTGCTACAATTCCTCGGGACTGGCAGCTACCAACACACCGTTGCCATGATGCATGGCATGGCCCAGTCCACATTCAGTGCCATGCTGGGACAGGTGCTGGATGCACTGTTGAATCACGTGAATGAGCACATTGCATTGCCAGCCACACAGGCACAGGTGAACCAGCTGAAGGGTCAATTCCATGCCATTGCCCAAGTCCCGAATGTAATAGCAGTCCTGGACTGCACACATGTAGCACTCGTACCACCCCAGGCACGTTAGGCAGCCTACAGAAACCAGAAAAATTACCATTCCCTGAATGAGCAGATGACATGTGGCCCTGACCTCACCTTCAGCCACTGCTGTGCCCGCTACCCAGGATCTACCTACGACTCCATGGTCTTGCGCAACAGTACCCTGCCAGCGTACATGGAAAGGCGCCGAGGGCAAAACACATGGCTGCTGGGTGAGTACAAAGGTATACCGTAATGCATGTTGATCCACATATGATGGGGCTGGTCACACACAGTGAAATCCCTGAATGGCAATAGGCAGCAACATCACTGCAGAATTTCCATGCAAGCACCTTGCACGAGAAACCTTGGACATGTCCAACACAGCATAACACACCCATTCAGGATGTAAAAGACACTTGGCAGCACAGTGACATATGGAAGGCCTACGACCACAAAGCCTCCTGTGTGAGTTGCAATATGGTTTCCCACCCTGACACAGTACAGACATCTCACCCTGGCCACCCGACAATCATGCAAATGTAACACAAAAGTCGGCACATCCACAAAAGGACTACACATAAGTAGTCTGATTAATGCCAATGTACATCCCCCAAACACTGTCCCCTGATTGGCCAATGAAATGCCTGGAGAACAGTACACAATAGTGGCAACCAGCAAATGCAACAGCTGCCAAAGGGAATGGCAATGACACATGAGGTAGCCACTTCTCGCATGCACAAGCAGATGGAAGGGTCCCCTTCCCCAGTGACAATGGACTGAGTACTGTTACATTTTGAAACAGAGGTGTACCAAGTTGTGAGTACTCCATTGAATCAATGCTGCTCCTAGCACAGCACACTCCACAATGTTAGTGACCAAATGACAAGTAGGCCACATGTAATATATGAGTGTGATGCAGATGACAACTCACAAATATATAAACAGCTGTAAGGCAACCTCACACCATGCATGTCCTGGAAGTAAAAGGTCGGATGCCAACATTGCAGTGAGATGGCATGACCTACTCAACAGAAACTTGATCCTGCTGAATATGTCACTGATGACTGAGCCTTGTACACCCACTGAACTTACCTTCTCCCCAAACCTGCTTTCTTTCCCCTGCAGGTGATTCTGGATATCCCGAGTACACATGGCTCATGACCCCTGTGCGTCATCCACACACTGCAGCAGAGCGGGCATACAACATTGCCCATGTTCGTACACGGATCTGTGTGGAGAGGGCATTTGGACTGCTGAAAGCACGCTTCCGGTGCCTAGACCGTATGGGAGGGGCATTGATGTATGCACCTGAAAAAGTTGGAAAAATTGTACTGACATGTGCCATGCTGCACAACATTTGCTGTCGCAGGAATGTGCCACTGCCCCCCGATGCTCATGTGCAGCCACCTGATGATGGGAGTGAAGGTGATGACGTGCCTGAAGGTGTTGCACGTGCACAAAGGGTTGGTCTGAGGGAGGGGAGGTTGGCCAGACAGGCTTGGTTGATGATTTTTTTTGATACGGGTGACAGCTACATTTTGCACATGTCACTTGAACATTAAAGAGCACTTAATCACAATCACAACTGTCCATGCTTTGTGAATTTTGAAATGTGATTTATTCTAAGTTTAACTATCCCCCCAGTGAACACCCAGCACACAATCCCCCCTCCGCCCAGTGAACACCCAGCACACAATCCCCCCTCCCCAGTGAACACCCAGCACACAACCCCCCCCCAGTGAACACCCAGCACACAATCCCCCCTCCCCCAGTGAACTCCCCACAACAGTGCAGGTAGGTGCATGTTTGTTCTCAGGGCACCCACAATGATGCCATGTCCAACTAAAATGGTCGCGGGCGCTTTCCATGTCCAGGCCCCTCTGGTGTGTGTGACCTCAGGTGGCGCATTGCACGGCACCTAGGAGAAGGCTCAAGGGATCCCTCCGTGGGTGTAGTGGAGGTTGATGGGACTGACCGGGCTGCTTGCATATGCTGACGGAAAAGGTTGTTCCCTTCCCTTGTCTGCTCAGCAAGTGCTGATACTGCCTCGCACAACTCCCGTACCCTTTGGCCAAACCCTGTCAGGGCTGAGGTGCACTGCTCCACCACTCTGCGTGTGCGCGCGTTGTCTCGGGCAATGTACTTGCAGCGATGGCGTATGGATGCACTGATGGCCTTGATGTGCCGGCTGTGCACTTTGGCCATGGATTCTACTTTGGCCTGTTTGGCCTCAATTACGTCCAGTCGTCCCATCACTGCTGCTCCCGTGACGAAGGGTACCCCTGGTGTGGCAGGTACCGGCCTGCCACTTGTGCGCTGTTGGGGGGGGGGCTGCATGGGGACATGTTGCTGGCTTGGATTGGGCTAGCAGGCTTTGCGTGCCAGTCTTCAGCGCTGCCATATGATGGTGTGTCTTTCTCTGGCAGTGGTGTGCGGACATGACGCACATGCACACATGGGGTTTGTGCTCCCTATGTGCCAGCCCCTGTGGTGGGCCCATCCCTTCGACGTCACTGCTTCCGGGGGAATGCAAATGTCCTGCCTGATGCGCACCTGGAGGTGTCACTCTCATGTCGGGCTCCGACCCACAGGTGACTCCCTCTGCATCTGGAGTCTGCATGGTGGCTTGGGGCGAGCTGGGCATGGACTCCCTGTGGACATGTGGATGCTGCAGCGGTCTGGTTGGGCTGCGCTGTGGTGATGTGGGATGGGCCGGTGTCGGTTCCCTTACGCGCTGCCCCTTTGTGGGGTGGTGCTGGTCGAGGCACGCTGCCTTGGGCGCTGTGATGGAGTGGCCTCCTCCCCGTCATCTTCATCCCGTGAGGTTCGCCGTGTGCCTGTGGGGCACATAGGGTGTGGATTGAGTTCAAGGCAACCTACATTAGTATCAAGCAGTTCGTGTCATCAAGTGGGATTGTAGACAGTATCAATTATGCATGCCACTTGCATATTGCTCAGTCTCCATGTGGTGATTGGTGTGATGCGTGAGTGTGGAGGTACACTGCATGGGAATGTTTGTGTGACAAGAGCACATGCGGGGTTGGGGTGCACTACGCTCAGGGTCCTGGGGGTGTATTCTTGCACACTCACACTCTAGGTAGCTGTCCCATGGCTATGGATGTCTGTCCCCTGTCCCTTCTATTGATGCACTGCACGTGCAGGGTAGTCTAGACGGCACTACGGTTCAATGGTTCAAGGGCTCACTTATGGGTGTCTGTAGTGCCTCACACGCATTTCATCGAATTCATTCACTCAGGGTCTGCATGTGTGGTACTTTCAGTTGCATGCATTCGGGGTGGGACTCACCTGCAGTCGGATCAATGCCAGTGCCTGCCTCCGCTCCACCAATTCCCTCGATGGTGCCCATGCAATTAGGGCAGTCATCTTCTCCTCCCAGGGTGTAAGTTCGGGTGGTGGTGGTGGTGGCCCTCCTCCAGTGCCCCTGCTTGCACTCCTGTGCTGTGAGAGGATGCCGCGGACTCTCACATGCAAGTCGTTGAGGCACTTGCGACAGTCCTCGCCATCCCGGGGCACGCGCCCCACTGCAGACACCCTTTGGCTGATTTTGCGCCAGATCTGTGCACGGCGCTGCCCACTGGTCTTGCGCTGTTGCAGTTCTTCATGGTGGATCTCTGCCTCCTCCACCAGTACGGCCAGCTCCTGGTCACTAAATGTGGGCTTCCTCACCCTGTCCAGGGCTGACTTGCCCCTAGTGCGCTCCTGTGACATGATTTACTCTTCCCAGGGGTGGATGGCTTGCAGGGGCTGTGATATTCGACGGATTGTGATTTCCAAGATGGCCACCGCTAAAGGGCGCGCAGGGAATCCGTTTGGACCCCTCTGTGCAATGTTCACCATATGCCCTGCTTCTTATTGCAAACAGGGTAAATGCTGCCTGCCATTTACAACAGTTCCTAGGCAATCCACCTACTTTTTGCATTACTGCCGGCGTCAAAATGAGGTTCTGGAGGTAAAGCATGCGGATTTGCATGACGGATGGATGTGGCGTAAGCAGCAATTTCACCAGAGAAATCAATGAAGATATGGCAGCACAGAAAAAGCACTAGTACAAGTTTTATGCATGCCCTTTACGTTACAACAGAAAGAAAACGACCTCCCCTATGTCAGAGTTTGCACATTTGAAACAAGACTAAAAGTAACATTAATGTTTTCATCCTCATTTTGTTTTGAGGATCAAATGCACAGAGGTCGTCAGCTTCTAACACTGCCCTTCAATGTACATGTTTTTCGTTAGAAATGCAGTCCCAGCCTTTTTACACCACTAACAAAAAACAAGCATTGACAAAGCCAACATTTTTGACCTGAGTATAGGTATTAAATAGTCTTTTGTTAGGCTGTGCTATCATCAGATCATTTTCCAGCTGTTGACATCTAGTAGCCACGTGGTACCATTATGTCGGTGCCTGGCAAACACCCCATCCCAGATCTACACAAAAGCAAACATTGTTGGCTTTGCTGATATTGTTTAACAGGAATTCAGTTCAAGCAACATAGCAAGGACACATATACTGATTGCAAATTAAGTCGCTGAAGGCACACTTGATTAAGACAGTTTTAGAGCATAATGAGCTGCTTTATAGTTGCAATTTAAGAAGTATGCTCAGAAATCACAGAACTATACTCAACGAGATCCCAGGGGTATGTATTTTGGGCATGGAGAGGCAGTTAAGGGGTGGCAATGGCCATATGGACTAGCATGGCCACAGGCAGTCGATGGGCGGGTAAATAATCAAACAACACCTACAGGCTGTGTACCTCCTCTCATCTCTCACCTACCATCATTTCCAATGACAAGCATTTCAAGCCCAGAATTTTTGAGGACTTTGCAGATGACTCCTGTCTGTCCCTGTGTGCCGAACATCGCAGCACAGGAGTGCCTGCATGATCCCACCACTGCGGGATCCCAAGAACAGGTAAGTCCTGCTGGGCTTTACTCTCATATTGCCTCTGTGACCCTTTTGCAAATGGCTGCCGTCTTGAAGAAAGGAATTTCACCAGAGATGCTGCCCCCTGAATGCCCGCCCTCATCCCGATAGGCTGATGTGCATTCAAACTGAGATTCCTGCAGGGTGCCGGTGGGTGGCGCCGGACCCCTTTATGCTCCCCATCAGGAAATTATGGGATCTTCCTTGCTTCCTGTGGCATGCTGGTGCCTTGCGCAGTCCTGACAAGACTTACCCACCTCTCTGCACATACCAGCGGTCCTCTGCCTGCTCCTGTGAGGCCTAGGGCTGCACGCCTTGTTCCCAAAGCAAAAAATGTGCCCATCTACACTTTGTTGCGTGTATAGGTCTGGTGAGATATATGCACCTCTCAGCGCACACTCACCTTAAGCAGGTTCTCGCAGTATGTCCCCTTACTTCCACCATCAGACTGGCGAGTGAGCTCTCAGGCTCAACCCTCCCCTGCCTATAGCCTAACCCTTTAGCCAACACCTTCTTGGTTCTGCTGCCCTACACCATGAATAAACAGACACCCATGCTAGCAGCCTCTACCCAACCTACAGTTGCTTGATCACATAACACAGCTGAATCTTTTACTCCTGGAATTGACTTCCCTTGCACCCTCTCTGCACCGCGTGCTAAAGGTCAAGCATTAACGCACATGCACTTACCACCACAAAGAGTCTTCTCTTCTCCTAACACAGCTGACATACCACTCTGCTCCACTATGAAGGCCCTCTCTAAATTATTCATACAGGACGCCTATAGCACAATAGGAAGGCACACCAAAGCAGTGTACTGTGTATCCCCGAACCTGCAGCAGCAAAATCAGATAATACGGCTGTACTTTCTTGTGACCTACCTGTTGCACTCCACAACGCCCTAGGGGACTCGATAGCTTCTGGGGGGAGTAGCCACGCTACCCATCTTCTTCCTCACTCTGAGTGTAAATCATGTAAGCCTAACACTAAACCTACTACACCTCCTTTAAAGGGTGAATTAGTGAATACTAGCTCTATCTCCGCCCACCCACTTGACATTGCTGACCTCATTACGACCAATAACCTTGATCTTTTACCCATATCGGAAACCTGGCTTCACGCTGCCTCTGGCCCATCCTTATCCCTTTCCATACCACCTAAATATTCTATTCATCACAATGACGGATTGGATCCAGAGGCGGTGGTGTCGCCCTCATAGCAAGAGATTCATTACCACTTAGAGACATGTGTAACACTCCCTTCTCTTCAGGTGAAATCCTGACTACCAAACTGAGCCTCTCTCACACTTCCATGGTAACCATACATGTGGTCTATCGTGCTCCTGGCCCTCTCTGCTCTTTCAAAGAGGATATCGTGCACCTCCTCTCCAACGCCCAAAACCATACTCCTGGGTGACCTGAACCTGGGCCTCAACGTTGAGACAGATTTAAACACCATAATGCTAGCCAACTCTTAATGCGTTAGTCTTTGCACAATGCACCCTCAGCTCCACGCACTCCAAGGGCCGAATCCTAGATTTGCTTGCCAACCTTTACTGCAACATTGCTATTACCTCAAATCAGCCTTGCCCCTGGGCTGATCACAACATTATCCTATTCACTGTACCAGGGCCCATTCTCCACCAAACCGTAGCCCCACCCCTCTCCGCCACTCCCGCTTGGAGCAACAGAAACATTATGGCCTGCAGACTCTAGTCAACGACCCTACCGCCCTGGTGGACCTTGTAGAGAGACACCTCAATGATCACACCAGAAAAACAAACAACCCACTAGGGAAAAAAAAGCCCAACATACTTCTTGCACGCAAAACAAAGTTTTATTTCTACCAAAATAGAACTGCACCAGCAAAGAACTCTGCTGCCATGGAACGTTCTGGGCAAATTAGCATGAGCAGCACTTTATAAAGGCAAACAGCGTCGTCAGTGACGTAAATAACATAATGTGCAAACCCGCATGGCTGATTAGTTGAGACCCTATACATAGGCTACCTGCTCCATCAGGGATGCCCTGCTATTGGTCACAGACCCTTCTGTCCATCTTCTTCCACGTGGGTTCCTCCCTTCGCGTCATCGGGCATGAAGCTACCACTGATTGGCAATTATGTGAAGAAAAACAATCCAGGCTCTATCTCTAACCTGGTGTGCACCTGGTACTGTAGACATGGGCTAAGAGGATACTTGGAGGCGCTCGCTTCTTAAAAGATTATAGCTCGATTCCAGACACGTTGGTTCCCGACCAAAGTTCTCCACCCTCGTTTTAGCTCTGTTGTTTTATCCCTCCCGGCACCTCGCAGCACAAATCACGCGACCTATAATGAAAGCATCTGGTGCTTGTTTTCATATCTTTTCTGATTGATTGGGGGTCTAATATTTTTATGGTTGTTGGTCTGGAACTAGCTGCTGTCTGGGAATGCCGGGGGTCTTGAGACTGGGACTCTCAGGTGCTATTACTTAGACCTGGGACAAGGAAGGTCCGAGGCACGTGCCCTCCTTCTCATGGGATCGCTTTTCTCAGTGAGCACTTGACTCCCTTGTGGGCTTGCATGGCACATTGCTTCTGGGATACGAAATGTTGGCAACATGAGACAATGAAGGGTCTATGAATCTCTGCAGTTATGGCCTTCATCACTGGTGCCCAAACTACAAACTATCCCCGCCTGCACACACTCTTTTTCTATGCATGTGACATGCAGCCCTGACTTCAGAGCAAAACTAGGGCTCAATTCCAATATGGCTGCTACTATTTAAGAGTTTTGATTCTTCATGCATCACTAGAGCAAGACACACCCCCTCCTCCCACATTGTCGCTTCTAGCAACAGTCCCCTTCCCCTGTAACATCCCTCAGCCCCTACCGCACTTTCCCGGTCCTCTGCTTCATGCAAACGCACAGGGGGTCTGGGCCGAGGTCCAGGATGATCGTCCCTCCTTCCCAACAACCCGTACAACCTAACACTTAGACAGGCTATCAATACTGTGGCTTCCCTCACCCTGCGGAAAGCCAAAGCTGTCGCTCACCACAATGCTTGGTTTTCTCCTGAACTCAAAGCCCTCCCCCTACTCAACACGAGGTGAATTTGAAGTGGAACAAAAACCCCACCAAGCCTAACTAAGCTTGCTTCACCCTCGCAGCAAAGGAATACAAAAAGGCCATTCTCCAAGGAAAGAGCTTCACCTATAACACTGAAATTGCCCAGGCGAATTCTAGCGCTAGAGAGTTCTTTGCTATACTGCATGAGCTTGAAGCCTCAGCGCCTCCCAGCCCCAAAAAACTGGACACAGGATAGCGCCTGGTATGTTAATATTCAAAATGCCTTAATACTCAAAATTGACACACTAAAAAAAAGATCATTATAAACAAATACACCGTGTGCTGTGTGATACTTGCTATTCCTACTACTGGGCCTCAAGCGACCCTACAAAATCGATCACCGAAACTGCAGTCCTCCAGATCATCAAAAGACTGAAAACTTCTCGCTGTCAAGGAGACATCTGCACAATGTCAGTCATCAAGGACTGCGCCAAATCACTCGCCCTTCATTGCCACCCTCATCAATACTTCATTTTCCTCATGCTCTGTGCCTAATAGCCTCAAAGATGCATGGGTCATTCTGCTTCTAAAAAAAACGATTCTTGACCGACCCATCCCTACAAATTACCACGCTATAACCACTGTCCCTTTTCTTCTTAAAATCCTGAATCATACGACATACCTATGGATCCAGCTCCTCCTGGAAACTAACAAGCTCCTGTGCCTGCACCAATCCGGATTCTGACCGGGCTTCGGCACAGAATCTGCATTGCTGGATCTAAAGAACCAACTAGATGAGATCAAAGATTCTGGCAAAACGGCCCTACTCCTGCTACGTGATTTGTTGGCCGCCTTTGATCTTGTGGACCACCAAATCTTGTGTCACCACCTGGCGTCAGCAGCACACTCCTCACCTGGAGCCATCGCGTGGACCACTTTCTTCCTTTCTGACAGGTCCATGAGAGGTTTCTTAGCTAATGTGGCAGCCCTGCCTGCTCCTGTCACTTGTGGTGTCCCGCAAGGATCTTGTGTCTCCCCGACCCTCTACAACATTTTCACAAAACTCCTATTTGACATGCTTGACGGCAAAGGAATTTCATACACCAACTACATTGACGACACGCAGATCCTCCTCCCCCTCATTACAGACTACGCTACTGATGCCAACAATCTGCACTTAATCCACCACACCATCCAGGCATGGATGGCTTCCCACCTCCTCTGCCTTAATGACGATAAGACAGAACTTCTCTTGGTTGATTCCCAAACTTCACTCAGTAAGCTCGACCAATCCTACAAATCATTCACTATAGAGGGCAACATCATCCAGGTGTCCAGCAATGTCAATGTCCTTATCTAGATAGGTCAATGCTATTGCCTCTTCCGCGGCACACACCTTCAAACTAATTAATAAATGCAGACCTTTTCTAACCTCTGATAACTGCATCCACATTGCCAGAGCGCTTATTGGCTCTCAATTGGATTATTGCAATGCCCTATTTGCAGGTACTTCTTCATGCAACATTAACAAATTCCAAATCATTCAAAACGTTGCCCTGTGGGCTGCACCTAGCATCCCAAAGCATGAACATATCTCAGCGGAAAGAAGAAGCGCGTACTGGTTACAGATCTGCAAGCGTATTATTTTCAAAACTTTACCAATCACGCACAAATGCCTTTGCAACTCGGTGCAGAAGTACCTCTCGCAAAAACGTTCCAAAGTCCAATCTTCCAGACCCATACCCTCCTCTTGTTCTCACCAACTCATCATCCCTCGATTCAGGCATAAGAGAGCAGAGGGATCAAGCTTCCTGGTCATAGCCTCAACGACCTGGAACGCCTTACCCTTGACACTGAGAACCGAACAATCCTATAGGGTTTTCGAGAAACAACTTAATACTCTACTCTTCTCTATGAACATCTCACTTGTCTGATTACAATTATGTTACCTTGTACCTGGGTCTTAATCATATGTGTTTCTGCTGTGTGTAACCAGTGCCTTGATGCCTCTGGGTTTAGAGTGCTTAACAAATGCAAAATAAATAAATGCAGTGTTTTCAGCGCCATCTAATAGCCAAAACTAACAAGCGGTAATGCCAGCCACCATGTGCACGAATGCACATGGCGGGTGATATTACTGCCTACTTTGTAATCCTCTCCCCACATCAAAATTAGATGCTGGCATATTTTCTGCACTCAGAATGGTGTGAATGTGAAACAAGACTACGATCCGTCCCCAAATGCTGTGCAGAAAATATATCCAAAATGAGCAGAACATAACTTACTGGGAGAATGCTTGTCTCCACCAGTGATTTACATTCCGGCCCATTTCACACGGCATAGAAAATGATGCCGTTTGTATTTTCAGGAATCATTTTAAATTTGATAGAAAAACAAGTGGGATTTGGATTAATGAAATTCCTCATTCCGTAAAGTATGTGATCAAGCGGCGGAATTGGAGCCTGGGGAAAGAAATGGAGTGATTCTGGGCAATCGACTGTAACTCCTTGTGCCTCAAAATATAAATAAGAGTTATGTATGTGAAAAGACAACCACACAGTGTTCTGTTTCAATAAAATGTTGCAAACCCATTGTCCCCATCACATTCTGGGGCCTCATTACAGGAGCTATAGACTCATGCACTAGGAAATAGTGCAGTAGGCATATTCTTTCAGTGCATTTTTCCATCGGGGCAAAGTTTGCGCTTGTGCTAATATTCTGCCCTGTTGGTCCTGGGGGAAACAATGCAACAGTGGAAAAATGCACTCCCAAAAAATAATGAATAGGAGTGGTCGTACAGAAAGGTGGCTTTGGTGAAGGTGCAATGAGCACTTAGACAAAAATTGCCCTCGGGCACAAAACATATTCAGCCTTGTTTTACAAAAATCGTAAATGGCATGCAGGGGGCCACCAATGTTAGCACTTACATGCTGTGGCGTTACTTGCATGCAATCATTTTAAACATCCACGAGGAGGAGTGGGCAATGTTGGAATTCGCTCCACACTGACATCAGAGCTGAATCATCCTTTTGGTCTTTTAGAGCCAAAGTGAAGGCCTTGCTTTTCACCCAGCAATGCTAATCCTTCGCTTCACAGACTTGCCATATCAGCAGTCAGACCAGATTGGCCCGCCTGTTCCATTTACTGTATATAACATATGTGTTGACTTTCTGTTTTGACCATTCTGCAACTTGGTCCTCCTAATGTATTTATACTCTTCATTTGTAAGTATTCTTTCACACTGTGCTCTGTATGTGCAACTTATGGTTTGCCCCAAGTTTTAATGCACCCGTATACCCCAGGGTTTGGCTGCGCTATACAAATGAATAAACTAAACTAAACAAGGAAATAGTAAAAGCAAGGCAAACTTGCTTTTACTCTTTCCACTTTCCACTCGGTCTCGTGGAAAAGCAAACGCCACCTGAAGGTCACATTTACTAATGGATACCTATGGAATCTGCCTGCTCGTGACCAGGTACAAAATTGAGGAGGATTTTATAGAAATCCATTTGTAGTCTGCCTGCATGAAAATCTCACATGCATAGAATGAGGTGCAATCACGAGACGGAGGAGAACTGCACAATGGAGATCTTATCTTTGCTCCATGCCCCTCCGCCAGCTCGTAACAGGACCAATATGAGGTGGCGCATTAAATGGATGCGCAAAAGCATTACGCCTCTCGTTTACGCCTCCAGGTAATGCGCCGCCCCATTTAAAATGAGGCAGATTGTTTCAATGTATTTTTGCACCATAATAATTCTATCCTAGTCCTTGTCCTTTATCCTAGTGCACAAATGCATTGAAAGAATGTTCTACTATGACCATTTGGACTTCCACTATGGCAACTGTTGCCCTAATGTTAATTGCACTTGCACAGATGCAAAGTTCCGGTAATACTGCTGCCACGTTCTGTAATTTCCAACACATACCGTGGGCCATTTTACAGAAACTTTGCACCAGTGCAAGTGTAATTTTGCGCAGTATTAGCACTTGAGCAAAGTGTGCCCTAATGCAAAAAGACATTGGGGACATGTTTGAAAATCATTGCATCCTGGCATGTGCAATTTTGCATGGTATTAGCACTAGGGCAAGAATTGCCCATGTGAAGAAAATATATACTTTTAATACATGTTTGCACCAGGGTAAAGTTTGCCCTTTTGCTAATATGATGCAACCCTGCACGAGCTATGGTGCAAAGGTTTTCTAATACGGCCCAAATGTTTTTTTGCATTAGGGCAAACTTTGCTCTAGTGCTAACACGGTGCAATGTTACACTTGCACCAGTGCACAGTGTCTGTAATCTGGTTCCAGGTTGTTGTCGTTTGAGCATGTTTGAGGTACTAATCCTTCAATAAACGCTAGCTGTGAAATCCCCGCCACGTCTTGGAGTTGTGGACCTGGTAATAGCTGATACATAAAATAATTTCAGAAAACTCAAAACTTGAAAGCGAGTGGACCACAAAAACAGACTACAGATATTACAAAAAGATAAACAGTCTCTGTGCGTATCTGTACAGACTGTGTAAGGACACACTGGCACGCACATAAACATGCTTGATTTGTGACCCTCGTGCACAGGATTTCCTGCCGCATTCTTTTCCCAAGATAAAGCGCCAACATACTCACAGTGCATTGAAACTGAACCCCACGGGGCTCTTTAAATTGGGCAATCTAGTAATTTATATCAGAACTAGACCTTTCAAACCAAATAGCATAATACGAGTATCAAACCCGAGTGGAACTCTCAATGTGACCATAGCTAACAAGAAAAACACATTATAAATTAATTACTTCCCTTCATCAAAAAAAGAAAAAAAGAAAAGTCAGCAGCCAGAACATTGCATTTCCAGGCTCTTGGCAATGATTGCGAGTTAGGTGCCGGATATGCTTGCATTCTGCAAGCATTTGCGGTTCATAAATGAGTCTTATGAGATGCAGCAACCTGGAATTTCACAGGAAATGAACTTCTAAACCTTTACCTGACACACAGTTGAGGGCTGGATTTTGATGCTGGTCTTGAAGTTCTGCAATTTTACAAATGTGCCAGAAAGTGGCTTACTATATCAGATTTTCTTACTGTTTTTACCCATCTTTTTTTGCAGCTATTTTGGTTCTTGGGACTGGCTCTTCCACTGCATCGGTGTTGATATCACAGGCCGGAACTAGCACCCTTGATTGCAATCTCACACTCCATGCTTCTAAACTTCTTATATCTTCTCTTGTTTTTGCCCGCCTCTTCTACTCTTCTAGTCTGCTCCTTGGCCTTCCTGTCTATCATCTTTCTCCCATTAGATCATCTACTCTTCTCCTATTCGTAGTCTATGCTCTGTTGGGAAGGGGGCACGATCTTCCCGCATGGCCAAGCGCTTCAGAATAAGGCAACGGTCGTCACAAGTTATGTAAGAGACCAGTGGGGGAGGGAGGTCCCCTTAAAGGCTTCTACACGATGACATTATTGCATGCTTCATAGATGCAGTGCACATGCTGGAATAGCAGCCATCTTAGATGTTAGCAGCTATACTCTAGCACAAAGCTTAGATGCAGCGTGGCAGTCAGCATCCCAGGCCTAGGCCGCAAACACCAGTAAAGGAATAGGTTATATCGCAGGCACTGATGAGAAAGGCCAGAGCAACACAGAACCATAAACCCTTCATTGTCCTAAAAAGTTGCCATCCTTCACGCCCTGAGAAGAATGTACCCTGCAAGGCCAGGGAGGAGGGCGGAGCGTCTTTGTACAATCCAATCCAATGAGAAGGAGGGCACCGGCCTACGACTCGCACCAGTCCCAATTCTAAGCTATAGCACCCACATGCCCTGGCTTCAGGACCTCTGAATTCCAGAATACTAGCAATTACTCGGCGTGGGGCCGATGATGAATGCAGCATCACCCACGTGAAAGAAGATGGATGGGGCTGGGACCAATGGTCTGGCATCCCCTGTGGAGCAGTTGACCTCTGTTTAGGGTCTCACGGGTTTCCACTGTATGTTATGATGTCACTGATGACGCTGTGTACCTTTATAATGTGCTTTTCATGCAGATTTTTGCAGAACCTACTGCAGCAGCAGAGTTCTTTGTTGGCGCTTCCATTTTTGTCTGGAAAATAAACTTGTTATCCTTCCAAGAGGTGTATTGGGCCTTTTTTCCCTAGTGGGTTTTATTTTTTATGGTTTGAGCATATAGGTGCTTTCCTACATTTGGTGACCCTGACGTTATACCAGCAACCACCGCGACAACGGAGGCTTCAAAGTCGCTTCTCTGAAGGGGCTGCATTCATCTACAGCGACCAGTCCCAAGCACGCAAACCGCAGTTGTGCAGGAACCATTTTATAGAATTCCTGTCTGCTCTTTGAAGCGGGGTGTGACTCCTGGGAAAGTGTAGGACGTTATTGGGAACCTGTGACGGACGAACTCAGGTGAACATGTAGACGTGAGTACAACCCTTGCGAGGGATAACAACAAAGAGGTAGGGTGAGGCAGTGTGGTATGCATGAGTAAAGGAGGAGTGTGGTGAGGCCACACAGTGAGATTTAGTTTTTTATTATTGTTTCTGTTGGTAATTTAAGAGGATTTTAAAGAGGAAAAACAGGAGTGTAGGGAGCCTTTTAGAGTAAGGGACGATGATGGCAAAATTTGTTTCGTAATAAAGAGGCAAGAAAAAAAAAAGTAGGTGCTCCATATAATTAGAGGGCTCAGTGGAAGTAGTTGTTGTTGTTTTAGCTTGTTATTTTAGCCTGTTCTAGTGTATTACGATTTATGTGTGTTAGGAAAGATTTCTTAATTGTGGGTAATTTTCCTTCCATGTGGCAACCCCTAAACTTTTTGCTGTTGTTTTCACCCTGATCTAGACTTTGCCAGAGAGGCGCAGCCTTCCGCCGCACTCCTCTGGGCTTTTGCTCCATTCTTACGGGGAAACTGACATGCCCTTAAGACAGTCAGTACCGGGAAACGTTGTTTTCCGTAGTTCTTTTATCATGTTGCAGCTTTCGCGCAACATGACACAAGAGGGCACTGTAAGCTAAGTTACTGCTCTCTTGGGTCTCTAGTCACTCTACAGGCCCTAGACACTCTCTTTGGATTCTTAATGAACGGTGCAAGTGAATCACGGACGGGACTGGTGGCAGCGATCGTTTCTTTGTGTTGTGAGCTCCTTTTGGCTGTTTAAGTGCGTTTCTCGCGCTTAGCCCATAATGGTGGCCTGGCTACCAAAAATGGCCAGACCACGAGGCTCTTTGTCCTACCCGCTGACCATCTTGCCCCCTTCACCTTCCCCAGGTCGAGCCGACCCGGGGCCTTCCTTATTTGGGCATGTACTTTCCCGCAAAACACAGATGCTTTCGCAGGCTTCTACAGGCCTTGTGTGTGCCTCCAGGATGTGGGCTGGGATGTCTGGTCCCAATACACATCCTGGGTGCCAGAGAGTCTAGTGTGTCTTGAATGCCTGGGACCACGCTGGTCCGTGATAGGTCCAAGTATGGTGTGAGTGTTTTGTGAGCAGATCTCCCTTTGGGTCCCCTCTGTTTTGGCGCAAAGGGAACTCTGGATAAGAGGAGGCTGGAAACACCACTACCATGTCGATCTCCGTAGTTCTTGCGAACGACAGGAGCCAAGTATCCTTCAACTACGAGGCTGAACCGAGGAATCGCTGGTGACCCCCTGAAGGACTGCTCCTCTGCACTGCTGTCGCTCTGTGAAACCATTCTGCCTCTGATCGAACGAGAAGGCCTGTACAGGTACTTCGACCCTTTGGGATAGTGGGAACAACCATTCTCGGCATCTTCATCATCTCCTGCACGTAAGCCTTCGGAAGCGTCTCTGGGCCATCCAGTGGACTGACCAGCCTACACAGGAGTCTTGCTCTGTTACCGCTGTCAGGTTGTGTTGTATTCCGAGTCCTTAGCACTCTCCCACGATTCGTACACTTGGCATTCCCAGGTCTGAAGTGAGAAGTGTACCTTGGGCTGAAATACACACGGCTGCTCTGTTGCCCTGCTGTGGTAACAATCTTTGCAGGTTCACTGCGTTTGGGACATCCTCAACTCTAACTTCTGCTGCCGCGGAATCTACACGACGCCGAGACGTCCCCTGCTCGCATCTGAACCTGCCAGCACTGAAACTGACGCGGAGAAGCCTGGGTCTGCCTGCATCAGGGACCGGTGAGTAGCAACGCTAGGAACTGGTCGCCCTCCTGCAGTAGCCCATAGCTTTTCTTCGCTGTGTTAAACAGCACACCTTTTTTCGCACTCTTGCTCTGCTTCTGCCCGCAAGTGGAGGCCGCGCTTGAGTAGCAGAGATCTGTTCTCCCTCCTTTGTTCACCACTCTGAACTGCCTGACTTCCTTGAAGAGACTCCCCTTGGCCCATCGGCACCAGCTTGTGCAGGTACTTTTGAGCACAAGGCTCCACTCTTCGTAGAGCTCGGTCTTCCTTCTAGTTAGGTGGCCTCTGAAGGCGAACTGGGTCTATACGATTACTTGCACTGCCTGTTTTCCTCCCCATCTAGGTGGTCTGCATATTTCGTGCTTCTAACTCTTTAGACCCTTCGGTAATTGTATATATATTGTATTTGATTGTGATGTGTTGGTTTACTTGAGTTTTATTGTGATTCTTTACTATGGTCAATATTGCAAAGGCATTGTAATAAATGTGTCTATATTTTTAATATAACTCCTGCTTGGAGTAATTTGTAAGCGTCCTTGCTTTGTGTGCTCATTGCGGGCTTTCAGTCACCCTCACCCCCCTTGAGACCTAGTCTTGCCCGCCGCGACCGCTACCTCGATTGGTCTGGCTTGTCCAGAGGTTACCCTGTTCCAAGGAACTAGGCTGGCCTTCTGAACCTCTGCCCCTCCAGGACAGAGTTCAGAAATCCATCTTAACAATGTGTAAAATGTTAAGGCCAGAGGTGGGCCGGGTTGAGAATTAGTTTTGAGAGCGTGTAATGTGAAAGTGTGTGTGTGTGCGTGTGGAAAGGGGGGAGGCAGAAGTGTTCACAGGGAAATACGGGGAGGCGGGGATGGTGGCTGGGTAGCGACTTTTGTAATAAAAGGGTGTGCAGTGCATAATTATAAAGGTTGGGATTTCGGGCGTGCAAATTGCAAAGATGGGAGTGGGACGCCATTGGAATACATGTATAGCACATTACCCTTGTCCAGAGATAAAATTGAGGAGTATCACAAACAATGGGTGGTAGAGACACAAGGGGGTGGGGTTCCCTGCTCCTGGCCAGAGCAGGACACCGACCATAGAGGGATATTAGACCACATGAGCATGTTTTAACTGCTAAATAGGGCAAACAACTTCAGAAGAAGGAGGAGATACTAGATCTGTGAAAGATGGTAGAGGATGTGGAGGACCCTGACGAAGGGGGACTCAAACCACAGATGGAGTTGCCATAGGTGCAATATCTGGGTCAATACAGGTGTCAAGGGTATCGAGAATCTCCTCTTGATCCTGTAGGATCTCGGCCTCCCTTACTTCCCTTTCCTCCTCACCTCGTATTCCCCGGCGTAGGTTCAGGGTCTGGTTCTCCTTAGGCTTGGCCTTCCCTTTTTTTTGTAGATGAGAGCGGCCGAAGGAGGCCGCCACCGCGACACCCCAAGGGTGAGCGGTGGTGACCCTCCGCGGCCGCGGAGTTGGGGGAAAAAAGCCAGAGGCTGAAAAAACCCCAGAGATCTGTAGATGAATCGTCTGTAGTAGGAAGCACTTGACACTTGCAGGAGCTGAGTATCTGCTGGAGAAGAGGCACACACCCTTCCAGAACTGGGCAGCAGGCCTCCAAGGAGGAATAGCAGAGGCAGGTAAGAAATCGGAAGTCCGAAGTATCAGCAACAAGGTAAGAATAGTAAACAAAGGCGGGCGGAAGGGGAGGTAAGGAAACGGGAACGAAGTAATAGAGGGAAGTTAGTTAGGCGGTAGGACGGGAAGGGAATGGAGAACGGGAGCGAGGAAAGGGGGAGAGGGAGGAATCAAGAATCGGAGCGAGCTTCGGAAAGAGAAACCTGGGAAGGAGAGTACCTAGAGCCGGAGCGGGGTGACCGGAGAGGGTACAAGAAAACTAACAAGGAAGGGGGGGTTAGAGTACGGAAAACAAAACGGTAGCAGGGGACACGAGCACGAAAGACAAGCAGCAGCCGAAAAACAGGAGCGTTGCAACGCACCCGAACACAGGAAGGGGCGGGCTATAACCTGTGTCGGGATACGTTGCTGAAAAGACTAGACCGCTGCACTGGGTAGAGGAAGCGTGATCGGGATCTCCGTACGCCGCTTCCACCTATTCCAGAGCTTCCAGGCTCCCCGAGCCGTGACAGTATGCCCCCTCCTATGGTCCACCCCTCCTGGCTTGCCAGGGTGACTACGATGATATTTGCGTAACAAGAGGGGCGAGTCCAGATGTCCTTTAGGTTCCCAGGAGTCTTCTGATCGTGGGTATCCTTTCCAGTGGACCAGATACTCTAGACGACCCTTGTGATAACGTGAATCGCATATCTGAGAGACTTCAAAGATGTCGGTCTTTGGACCTTTTGGCACAGGAGAGGCAGTCTTCCTACGAGACCATTTGTCCTCATGAAAGTCTTTAAGCTGAGAAGAGTGGAAAACGGGATGTATACGATGTAATTGAGAGGGTAATTGTAAGCGGAAGGCCACTGGATTAATTATCTGGGTTATCTTATAAGGCCCTATGTATCTGGGAGACAACTTGGAAGGGCGCACCCACCTTGGCAAATATTTGGTTGATAGCAGAACCTTGGAATCCACGTCCCATTCAGGAACTGATCTCCGATGTTTGTTCGCCTGGTAACGGTGTCTGTTTTGAGCTTCCTGGAGCCCTAGTTTGGCCTTACGATGAGCTTCTTGGAGGCTTTCCGCAATGGATTCTACAGAAGGGACTGTGGATTCAATGCCGGTCAAAGGAAGTAAGGCACGGGGATGGTAACCGAAGGTGCAGAAAAAAGGACTCATACCGAGGGCTGAATGACAAGAGTTGTTGTACGAGAATTCGGCTGTCGGCAACAGTTGAACCCAGTTATCTTGGCGTTGATTGACGAAACACCTTAGGTATTGCTCAAGTGTACCATTTAGACGTTCAGTCTGGCTGTTTGATTGGGGATGGTACCCGGACGTTAAAGCCCTCTCGATGCCTAGTCTTTCGCAGAGAGAGGACCAAAATCGAGAAGTATATTGGCTGCCACGATCAGAGATGATCTTAGTAGGAATCCCGTGCAGTTTGAAAATGTCTTTTAGGAACACCTCGGCCATACTTGAAGCGGTTGGTATGCCTGGTAGGGGGGAAAAATGGGCCATCTTGGTGAATGAGTCAACGACAACCATGATACAGGTACAACCACTGGATTCAGGTAGCTCTACGATGAAGTCGGTAGAGACAGTGGTCCATGGACCGGTAGGTATAGAATCCGGTTCAAGCAGACCTAAAGGTCTTTGAGTGGAGTCTTTATTGCGTAGGCAGGTAATACATGACTGGACGTATAGCCTGGCTTCTTCCCTTATTCGAGGCCAGAAGAAATGGCGCAGTAGGAGTTCCTGAGTGTTGTAGATGCCACGATGACCCGCCACCTTGGCATCGTGGCACCAGGAAAGAGCTTTTTCCCGGAGAGAAGGGGTTGGTAGATACAATCTCTTGTCCACAATGTATAGGCCGTCTTGGATAACATAATTCTTCTTCTTCTTTAGACCGGTATCGGCCTAAAACCTTCCGGTAGAGTCTTCCTTGACTTGTTGTAGGAATGCGGATAACGTTCCTATGGTACGGGACTCAGGAAACATTAGCTCAGGCTTGGTCTCCAGTTCCATAAGATAGTCACTACGTCGTGATAGGGCATCGGCTACTACATTCTGGTTGCCCGGAATGTATGTGATGTTAAAGTCAAACTGCGCGAAGAAATGCGCCCATCTTGCTTGTCTAGTGTTGTAGCATTCAAACTGGCGTAACACCTGGAGATTCTTATGGTCCGTTCGGAGTGTGAACGGGTGCATTCCCCCTTGGAGTAGATGACGCCACTCTATACAGGCCAATTTCATTGCCAGCAGTTCTTTCTCAATCACAGAGTAGTTACGTTGACTGGGATTCAAAGTCTTGGAATAGTATGATACCGGGTGTTCCTTCCCTTGGAATTCCTGAAGTAGGACGGCTCCCACAGCGGCTGAAGAGGCATCAGTTTCCACCACAAAGGGAAGGTTTTGATTGGGTTGACGTAAAATAGGAGCCACACAGAAGGATTGTTTTAGCAGCTGAAAGTTTCTTTCTGCTTCGGTAGTCCACCGGAATGGCGAAGAGGTCTTTTTGAGGAGAGAGGTCATCGGGAGCACCAATTGGGAGAAGTTCGGAACGAACTTCCGATAAAAGTTCGAGAGTCCTAAGAATCTCTGAATGTCCTTCACAGAAGCAGGGGATGGCCACTCCAAAATGGAACTGACCTTGCGTGGATCAACGGCTATCCCTGCCGAAGAAAGAATGTATCCCAAATAGGGTATAGTTGATGCTGAGAAAACACATTTCTCCAACTTAACTGAGAGTTGATGGTCCTGGAGTCTGTGAAAAACTTCCCCTACGTGTAGACAGTGTTCTTCTTGGGTGCGAGAGTAAACCAAAATATCATCGAGATAGACGATGACCGAGTTGCCTAGGAGATCCGAGAAGAGCCTATCCATAAAGCGCTGGAAGATAGATGGAGCGTTGACTAACCCAAACGGCATCACCTGGTACTCGTACAACCCAAAAGGTGTCCTAAAAGCCGTCTTCCACTCGTCTCCGGTTTGTACCCTGAGCAGGTGATACGCATTGCGCAGGTCCAGTTTAGTAAAGACAGTGGCAGAATGTACGGCCTGAATGATCTCGGAGATGAGGGGCATGGGATAGCGATCTTTGATGGTGACCTTGTTGAGACCCCTGTAGTCAATACAAGGACGAAGTTCTTTGGTGTTCTTCTTGGGGATGAAAAACAATGATGCACCGGCAGGGGATTTAGAAGGTCTAATGAGTTCGTTGGCTAAGTTCTTGTCCAGGTATTCCTTCAAATGGTGTTTTTCCTGGAGGGTTAGCGGGTACAGGCGACCAAACGGAACCAAGGACCCTGGATGAAGATCAATGGCACAGTCTTCTGGCCTATGCGGAGGAAGATCCAGGGGGATCTTCTCTGTAACTACGTCGGCATACTCAGCGAGATAAGCAGGCAAACAATGGATAGTTTTGGGATCTTCACCACAAAAGGTGTGTACTGTAGAGAATTCTGTTTGAGGTAGACAGTTGGTCTTGCAAAAGGTGGATTGGAAACTCAAAACGTTCTCGGACCAGAGAATGGTAGGATTGTGTCTTCGTAACCACCCAATCCCGAGGATTAATGGGAAGTGAGCAGCCCTGACCAAGTCGAAAGACAAACGTTCAGAATGTTGCATGATGTGTAAGGCAAGGACTTCTGTAGTGTGCGTGATGAGACCCGAGCTCAAAGGCCTTCCGTCCACGCCTTCTACCTTTTGGTCTTCGGCCTTGGCAACACGGGAAATGCCTTGCCTTTCGGCCCAGAGAGTGTCCATGAAGTTGCCTGCGGCTCCGCAGTCCAACAGGGCTTGTGTCTGAATGGTATTCTTGTTGATGATCAAGGTGACAGCCATAACCATAAGACGGTGGTCTTCGGTGCACTCTGGAGAAGTAACAGAAAGGGTGACAAAGGGACTAGCTTCGCTCCCTCAGTAATGCGTCCCCAGCTTTACCGAGGGTGTTCGTTTCCCGAACGCCTGGGTGGAACGTCGGGGCAATCCCTGAGCAGGTGAAGCGGCGATCCGCAATACATGCACAGGTTCCCTTCTCGTCTTCTTCTACGTTCCTCTGCGGTGAGAGGGGAACGTGTGGTTCCGATCTGCATAGGCTCTTCTCTTGTGAGACGAGTGGAGGTAGGGGGGAAGGAAAGAGAAGGGCCAGGGGGTATTGATGTACTGCTCTTAGTCTTGCGGCGTTCTGCTCGACGTTCTGCCAGTCGGAAATCTATCCGGAGAGTAGCCGAGATCAGGTCAGCAAAGGTAAGAGGACGTTCTATCCTGGCTAGTTCGTCCTTCAACTCCTCACGCAGCCCCCTTCTAAAGATGGCATACTGTGCTTGTTCTTGCCATCCTGCTTCCGCAGCGATTTGCTTGAAGGAGGTGATATATGACATAACATCATTGTTTCCTTGTCTGATGTCTAGCAGATCTTCGGATGCCAAGTAGGTACTCTCGGTACGTAGAAACGTCTGTTTCATCAAAGTCTTGAAGGCCTCGTAATCTAGGAGGACGGGATCAGATCTGTTCACTAGAGGAGTGGCCCAGGCCAAGGCGTTACTGGACATATGGGTAATCATAAACCCCACCTTGGCGTGACCAGAGGTGAAAGTATGTGTACGGAATGAAAAATGCAGATGACATGCATCCAAAAATTCCTGGAGTTTCTTGGGGGTTCCATCAAATTTTCCCGACACAAGAGGTAAGGGAGGCAGGTCGGTGGACGGAAGATCTCGTTCTGCGATCCGTTGCTGTAGTGTAGCATTGGCCCCTTTAAGATTTTGCACTTCTAGGTTGAGGTTTTGAACTGCGGCTATCAGTTCTTGGATCTGTTGAGGGGAGGCCATGGCGGTATTGGGGCGTTGCAAACTGTCAAGGGTATCGAGAATCTCCTCTTGATCCTGTAGGATCTCGGCCTCCCTTACTTCCCTTTCCTCCTCACCTCGTATTCCCCGGCGTAGGTTCAGGGTCTGGTTCTCCTTAGGCTTGGCCTTCCCTTTTTTTTGTAGATGAGAGCGGCCGAAGGAGGCCGCCACCGCGACACCCCAAGGGTGAGCGGTGGTGACCCTCCGCGGCCGCGGAGTTGGGGGAAAAAAGCCAGAGGCTGAAAAAACCCCAGAGATCTGTAGATGAATCGTCTGTAGTAGGAAGCACTTGACACTTGCAGGAGCTGAGTATCTGCTGGAGAAGAGGCACACACCCTTCCAGAACTGGGCAGCAGGCCTCCAAGGAGGAATAGCAGAGGCAGGTAAGAAATCGGAAGTCCGAAGTATCAGCAACAAGGTAAGAATAGTAAACAAAGGCGGGCGGAAGGGGAGGTAAGGAAACGGGAACGAAGTAATAGAGGGAAGTTAGTTAGGCGGTAGGACGGGAAGGGAATGGAGAACGGGAGCGAGGAAAGGGGGAGAGGGAGGAATCAAGAATCGGAGCGAGCTCCGGAAAGAGAAACCTGGGAAGGAGAGTACCTAGAGCCGGAGCGGGGTGACCGGAGAGGGTACAAGAAAACTAACAAGGAAGGGGGGGTTAGAGTACGGAAAACAAAACGGTAGCAGGGGACACGAGCACGAAAGACAAGCAGCAGCCGAAAAACAGGAGCGTTGCAACGCACCCGAACACAGGAAGGGGCGGGCTATAACCTGTGTCGGGATACGTTGCTGAAAAGACTAGACCGCTGCACTGGGTAGAGGAAGCGTGATCGGGATCTCCGTACGCCGCTTCCACCTATTCCAGAGCTTCCAGGCTCCCCGAGCCGTGACAACAGGAGAACACAGCTGTGCTCCCACACACAGGGCTTTACCCACTCACCACTCATCCAGCCATGGGATATACAAACCCGACATTTATGCCTACCCCGGCTATTGCCCCGCCCCCTACATACCAACACTGAGTGCTATCCCGCCCCAGGACATTAAGGCACAGAAGGAGCTAGAAGAGGCATTGAAGGCTAAAAGGGTAGAATTGGCTTGATTGAGGGTGGCACAGGAAGGGGGAGGAAAGAAAGGGAATGGGCTAGATTAATGGAGAGCAGGAGATATTTTCTTAAGACTAGACAGTTTGGTAACAACAGATGTGCACATTGAGACGGAGGAGGGTGGTGACAGGCAAGCAGAGAATACGGGTATGGGACAGACAGGCGGACCGAGAGTTAAGTGAAGATGAGGAAGACAAAGGGGATGGGCAAATACTGGAGGTCACGTCACGGGTGGAAAGTTTGTGGGGACCACGGTTAAGGAACAGGTTTGGCCTGGTGGCAGTAGCAAGGAAAAAGGGAAGTGTTGGACATAAAAAAGGAAGGAGTGCAGGCACCCAGATGCCTCGGTGCATAAAGGCTTAGGCAGGACACACTGTGTGCCCTGGGCTCAGATGGATAAGAATAATTTGAGCTGCTCCTGCCCCTTACTTCCGGGGCCGGAAAATGGATCTATGCCTTCGACAAACAGACCGCTGGGATTCCCTTAGCTGTGGGAGATATGAAAAGTCTGCTTGTCACAATAGTGGGGCACCAAGCTGGAGACTTGTGGGTTAAAGCAGGTATCCGGGTGTAAAGCTAGACGATGACGCACACAATAACATGACCTTTAACAATATTACGGTGCAGGTGTGGGACGTACTGCGGCATACGTATCCTGATACGCCAGACCTACAGTCTATCATGTAGTAGACTATGGGGGATGATGACGGCCCCGTGCAATACATTATCAAGTTTCGGGAGATGTGGAGTGCAGAGACAGGGGACCAGAGGGACAAATCAGTTCCTATTTTTTACTTCATTATTAAAAGCGGTTTACCCAAGGAAGTTCAGAAAGCGCTAGACAAAATAGTTGGCATTGAAGTGAAAGGGTGGGCTTAGATTCAAACCATAATCATACACCATTGTAAGAGAATAAACGAGCGAGAAAAGGAACGGCCCAGAGGCTGCAGGCTGAGGAAGCGCAACTAGTACAGAGAAAGCTAGCAAAAATAGCCGTTGAAGGGGCAGTATCATCAAGTGCGCAAACAGACGTGGCACAGCATACTTCGACACCTCCAGAGGTGAGAATAGCAGCATTAATTGGCCAGGAGGAGGACAAGATCAGTGGGGAGGTACCCTTACCCGGAGTGGCAGCAAGGAGATCAGCAGCGCAGGAGGGGCGGGTTCAGAAGGGGATTTGGAGGTATGGGACCTCGGAGAGCAGGCATGGGTCCATCACAATGGTGGAGCTGTGGGAAGTGGGGACATTTTGTAAGGGAGTGTAGGAGCAGGCAGGGGGTGGGATGCAACCCATATAACAACTATTTCCCACCGCCCCAACCCCAACCAAAGGCACAGCTCCCGAGGCCAACCTCCATACCATATGAGATACATCAGGCCTACACAGGGCACCCCAACTCCCATTTTTTTGCAAGGCTTTTCACGACAACCCTTGTTGTTAGAGTTGGTATAGGACACCCAGCAACAGGCATATTATAAATTACTCACCTGTTAGCTGGTTTGATTTGATTGACACATTTATCTTCTTGGGTAAGTTCTACTTGTGAGTGGTGCTCGTTGCACCACGGGCTGCATGCGGTTCTCCGTGGGGCAGGCGGGCTGTGACTGGATGTACTCAACAATATGGCAGAAAATGCAAACTTGAGCTACACCGAAGAACACATTTTGGAAATTACTAGAGGCCCCTCTTTCTTTGTCCCATCGGGATAAAATATAGGGAGTAGCCATACCAATACAGGTGAAGAATTATTCAAACTAAAGAAAAAAGGTTTTCGTACAGAACTTCACAGACATTTCCTCTGTGAATCCCTCAAAGCCAACATTATACTAGCAGGTCTGCTCGTACGAAACAAACTGGTTCTATTCCTTACAGATAAAGAATTTACCACTCATTTTAGCTACATAGCAACCAAATGTAGCAGAGACCTCATGGACCTCACGATCTCCACAGCACAGAGAATCAGCCTGGATATTCAGAAGACATTGGATATCGAAGAATTTAAGTTCAAAACAAGCACAGTGATTGCTAATGTAGAAGAGCAATTATGGGAGCTAGAGAAACAGTTTCATATTTTCAACTAATGCACTTATAAGAAAAACCAACAAACTACAAAAGGACATACAAGAGTTCAAAACATAACTTGTACATCCTTATACAACAGAAGATTACGTGAACTCCCTTAATAAATCAGGAACACAACCAGCTTCAAGAACGGGAGGAGGGAGAAAATGGGTCTCTTTTTCGGGCTCCGGTAGCAGATCTTCAGGCAACAGGTCAGGTTATAATTACCAACCCGGAGTCTTTAATCAGTTTGGACAGCCACTGACACCCCCCACCTTCCCGCCTTTTTTAGGCAGAGGTGGCCAAGGAGGGGGATGGGGGCCCCCGTATGGAACATGCCTCCATATGGCGACGACCGTGATGCCGCCGCAGGTGATACCGAGGGACAACCTAGAGAAGCACCTTTTTTCAATCTAGCAAACATCAATTTAACACCAGCACAAACTTCTGTATTGAACAAAGGCCTGACTTTTGTACCAACAACAGGCACGGATTGGTACAAGACAGAGGTAGAAGTAAGACGCTTCCTACGAACAGTGAGACTCTGCAAATTTTTTCTAGACAGGGAAACACCTGAACCAGAACTGGACACAGGTCTACACCCCAAATCGTCCTTTTGCCCCTCAGAAAACCAAATACAGAGTCATTCACTAACGTTTGAAAAATGCATTCTGAAGGATTTTAAAAACCTATCTAACAAAAAGGTGCCCGTTAGACACAATTGCACCAAGTTAGTAAAAGAGGTATTGACTCAATTAGCAGCAAATCAGGACATTGTCATCAAGCCAGCAGACAAAAGGGGGGGCATTGTTATTATGGCATCAGAACAATATAAAGCAATGGTCATGACACTTTTAAGTGATGGGGAAAGCTATCGCCCCCTACGCAAAGACCCAACTAAAGAGCTGAAAACAGATTTCCGAAATAGTCAAATTCGCTCTGGATAGGGGATGGATAAAAGACAAAGAGTCGACCTTCCTCACGACATCAGAAGGTCGCACACCATGCCTGTACGCTTTACCAAAAGTGCATAAAGATGCAATCAACCCTCCGGGCAAACCGATTGTATCTGGGTGTGGATCCATTCTGGAGCCACTGTGCAAGTGTATAGACAAATTCCTCAAACCCATGATCAGAGCCACTAACTCGCACCTCCGAGATACAACCCATACAATACAGGTATTTGAAAACTTAGATTTCAACCCTGCTTCCCAGATTTTGGTAACCATGGACATTAAGGCATTATATACTAGCATCCCCCAATTCTCTGCCCTTGACTGTATTTACGAATATTTGACAGAGACTAATTTACAATCCAGAGTTCCACCAGCAGTCATTATCGAACTTATGACATTGGCGCTGTGCAAAAATGTCTTCACCTTTAATAATCAATTCTGTCTGCAAACCAAGGGACAGCCATGGGCGCAACTTTGGCCCTGAGCAAGGCCATCCTATACATGGCAGCCTTTGAGAAAAAACACATTGGCAATGCAGGCAACCCATGGAAAACGCATATAAAATGGTGGCGCCGATTTATCGATGATGTCATTTTTATATGGGAAGGAAATGAGATACAATTAGGCAATTTCTTTCTGTGGCTGAACAATTGTGACTCAGATATACAGTTTACAATGGAATTCAACAGGGAAACTATTCTTTTTCTCGACTTAAAAATCAGCCACATGAATGGCAAACTCATGTGTAATCTGTTTAGAAAACCCACAGGCTGCAACACTTTGCTACACTTCACGAGCGATCATCCCATGCACATGAAAGAAAATCTGCCATATGGACAATTCTTGCGTCTACGCAGGAATTGCACTCTATTGGAAGATTATTACAGCAATGTGCCAGACTTAGAGGATAGGCTCAAACAGAGAGGTTACCTGAAAAAAATTGCAACATCCAAAAAGTGGGCAAGGTTCACATGCCGTAAGCTGATTCTGGAACCAAAGGCAAGCGGAGAGAAAGAAAAGGAAAATAGATTAACTTGTGTACTTACACATGGACCACATACATTTCCCATCAAAAACATCATTCATAAGTATTGGCCCTTGGTCAAACTCAACCTCCCAAAGGAAAGTGGACCCCGATTTGCAGTTAAGAGATCCCGGAACATCTGGGAATATTTGGTACACTCATCATTCACCAAGGAAAACCCCTGAGGAGGACCATGGAACCTCCGAACATTAACGGGGCACGTCCCATGTGACTCCTGTGTGGCATGCAAATATACGAAGAAAATGAAAAACTTTACCTTTGGAAATAAGACATGGGTGCTCAAGCATTTCACCAATTGTAAATCAACACAAGTGGTATACTGCATTGAGTGCCCTGCGGTCTGCGGTACGTAGGGCAGACTATGCGCAGCACAAATACCCGCATCTCAGAGCGCAGATCAAGAATTAGGTGTAAAAATGAGACCTCACTGTTAGTACAACACTAGACATGCAGATGAGACATATGTCTGACGACCTTCTATGGTGGATACTAGAGTTGGGCCTCGGCACACAACATTTGTTGAGACTAGAGAGCTGATGGATCCATAGATTAGACAGCATGGACAATGGCCTCAATGAGCAGTATTTACCACTCTGCACGTAATTAACAGTCAGATTCCGTGTCCTCTCTGGAGCCAGCAAGCTTTAGGCTCCCATCTTCAGCATGCCCTCTTTGGGCTTATATTTCTGTGACGCCATGGTTTCAGGATGCCCCATGTGCATGTGTGTTTTTCCACACCGCATTTAAAAGAAAAAGCAGCTATAAGGGATCTTTTCCCCCACCCCCCCCGAGCCAACTAGATGCAGGCTTCACTCCCTGCATGTGCACAGGAGGGTCGCATTTTTAGGCCTGCGAGCAACACAACCCAGCGCCAGCCGGTACACGACTGGTGCCATGTGATAAGTCCACTCCCATTCACGGGCACGGACGATTCCCACTATACAACACTACAGGGGATACTGAACACGAGGGCAGGACCGTGAGCTCACGTTGTCCTATTCAGACGCAGAAAACTTGAGCCCCTCCTTTAACCCTTGGAGCTTTGCATGTTTGCACATATAATAATTCTTTCTGCTTCAAGTAGACTGAACATGAACCACAGATCGGTGGTTACGAGCGTAGGGACACACCCCCTGGTTCTAACCAATCGGATTTCGAGGATAGGACCAGCACCCACTTCACGTCACATGACCTATTCTGCCTCATTGCTTAGTTGCATAGCAACGAGCCGAGGGCTTTTCCAGGTCCTTTGATTTAGGCAGACACACGCACGCACCGCTTCCGTAACACTCAGAGAATACGAACCGGCGAAAAAAGGGAAACCCATGTCCTTTAAAGCCAGCCCACTCCTCTGGTTTTAGAGATGCCCCACCCGGTAAGGTTTTGCGCATACGATTTTTCAGCCCGGACATCTATCGTTTTCCGGTCATAGACAAGGGACAGTACATTGAACCCGGAACACACCTGCAGCTCATCTAACAAGGGCAATTGCTACCCTTTGTTTGTGCATGCGGGCTCTTCTGCATTTTATGCGAATTCAGAGTCACAAACACAGCGAAGACTAGGAACTCGCCCATCCATATTTATTAGGAGCAGCACTGGACCACGAACCGGTTCATGTGTGTGTTAAACGAGTCTTCACGAGATCGCTGGTTACCTTTTCTTCCTGTAGACCGTGGAGTTGAGGTTGCCAGTATGTCGGTGTATCTATTGCCGATGAATGGGTAGCGCGAGAAATTAGCCCAATCCCCTCCTGACGATATATGACAGGATGGCACTGGACCAACTCCCAACGCCATGGGTGGCACTTCTCAGTATTTGCGTGACGTCGGGACAGTGTTTCCACTGGCTGAGAAGGCTTGATGAAGACACCGATGATAGCGGAAGCTGAACTCAGGAACATCCAAGAAGGCAGCAAGGCACAGGTACCGGCAGGGCACAAGACAGGTAAAGGAGAAAGGACTGCAAGGACAAGCAGGACAGACAGGGAAATCCCACTTCCTAGTAGAAGAGAGTTAATCTAGGAACCCAGACAGGACCTCCCCTACCCTAAACCAGGAGGCAGGCAAAGACCCAGCAGAACAGGGAAGCAAGGGTTAGGAGGACCAAGGAGCAAGAAGAGGACAAGGAGAAGAGGCTGGGCTAGGCAGGATAAGGCAAGGCAGGGAACTGGAGGGCTGAGGCACGGGCGCCAGGACTCCAGCAGCGCATACACAGTAACAACCGCGTTGAGACGCGTTGTCCCTGTGCATGCGGTGCTCTTTTAAGGCCCGGGATCAAAGCGAGGCTTGGAACGCATGTTCCGACACTGCGCATGTGCGGGACGTCGAATACTGACGATCCGCGCATGCGCAGATCCTCGCAAGATGGCGGCGTCCACGGAGCCTATCCGGACCGCGGGTCGGCGTGAGGAAAGACGCCACCGCGGGTACAGCCTCCATGAAGGAGGAGACCGCTGCGGCCGTGGACCCGGGACCCCAGGACAGGTAAGCGGCGCCCGCGAGCGAGCGCGCAGCGTGACACCATACCCCCTCCCGGACAACCCCGGAGCACCGGGTTTCCAAGGATAGCGGAGATAGAAGTCCCGAACCAGGCGTGGTGCATGCACGAATGAGCGCGGTTCCCAAGTGCGGTCACAAGCAGGATAACCCTTCCAGCTTACCAGGAGCTGCAGAGCACCCCGCCAAATCCGTGAATCACAGATCTCCTGCACCTCAAATTCAGGGACCCCCCGAACCAAAACCGGGGCAGGACAGGAACAGGTACGACCCATAACATCGGGCACATAGGGCTTCAAAAGGGAGACGTGAAAGACAGGATGAACCCTCCAAGAACGAGGCAGAGACAAACGAAAGGCAACAGAAGAAACACGCCCAATGATGCGAAAGGGACCAAAAAAGCGGGGAGCTAGTTTCACAGGTAAATTGCATACCGGTAGATTCTTGGAGGACAGCCATACCCTGTCCCCAACATGAAGGACAGGCTCAGGGCTCCGTCTCTTGTCAGCCTGTTCCTTCATACGTGCCTGTGCCACTGCCAAGGTACCGGCCGCCAGACGATGTTGATCGCGGATCAGGGACACCAGGGCATCTGCAGATGGTACGGCACTGGAAGATGCAGGACGAACTGGCAGCAGTCTGGGATGAAGACCGGTAGAGCAGAAAAAGGGGCTGAGTCCGGTAGCAGAAAGAACAGCATTGTTGTAAGCCGCTTCCGCGGTGTCCAACCATTCCGACCAGTTGTCTTGGGTGGCATTGGCATAACAACGTAGGTATTGCTCAAGGGTCTGATTGGTGCGTTCTGTCTGCCCATTGGTCTGTGGATGATAGCCGGAACTCAGGGCCCGCTGAATGTCCAAATGCCGACACAGTTGGTCCCAAAAAGATGAGATGTATTGAGACCCCCGGTCTGATAGGATCTTCTCCGGAAGACCATGAAGACGATACACCTCGTGTAGAAAACGTTGTGCCATCTGGGAGGCAGTGGGCAGTTTAGGAAAGGGCAAGAAATGAGCAGTCTTGGTGAAACAGTCCACCACCACCATTATACACGTGAAACCACCAGATAGGGGCAGGTCAACGATGAAATCCGTGGCGATGGTATGCCAAGGGTACGGAGGCATAGGCGTGGGTTTCAGGAGACCAATGGGCCTTTTGCGAGGAATCTTGGTCTGGGCACATACAGGGCAGGAATCCACGTAGTGCTTTACCAGTGTGGCCCATCCAGGCCACCAGTACTGCCGTGCAACCAGTTCTTGTGTTGTGCGGACTCCACGGTGACCACAAACGACGGAATCATGGCAATTTTGTAGAACGATCTTCTGGAGCTCCAAGGTGGGAACGTACAGACGATCCTTGAAGAACAACAAGCCGTCACGTTCTCTGATGTCAGCGCGTTTTAGTATCTGTGATTTTGAGGGATCCGTTTGTGTGGCTTCTCTCAACTGTTGGAACTGGGGAGTCACCATTGATAGAAAATGTTTTGACGCTATCAGAGGCTCCGGTTCCTTGGCACCTTCAACGTTGTTTTCCAGAGACCGAGACAGGGCGTCAGCCTTAGTATTCTGGGAACAAGGAATGTATGTGACGGTGAAATCAAACTGCGAAAAGAAAAAGGCCCAACGAGCATGACGGGAGGTTCTGCATTGCAAAGAGCGCAGGTACTGTAGATTACGGTGATCTGTGCGAACCACCACCGGGTACCTCCCACCCAGCAAGTGATGTTGCCACTCCTCGAGAGCTGCTTTTATCGCCAGTAATTCCTTTTCTATCACCGCATAGTTTCTCTCGCTCACTGACAATTTCCTTGAGTAGTAAGCCACCGGGTGCTCTGTTCCCGTGATTGCATCTTGCTGTAGTAAGACCGCACCAATTGCGTAGTCCGAAGCGTCTGTTTCAACCACAAACGGCTTTTCATCATCTGGATGTCTAAGAACAGGAGCCGACATGAAGGATCTTTTCAATTCCAGAAATGCCTCCTCGGCCTGCGTGTCCCAGAGAAACAGCACCTTGGTACTGGTCAGGCGGGTTAGACTGTTGGCAAGTTGAGAAAAGCGTGGAATGAAGCGTCGATAAAAGTTGGCGAAGCCCAAGAACCTTTGAAGTGACTTCACTCCATGTGGCGGTTTCCATTCTCGTATAGCTTGCAGTTTTGTGGGATCCATCTGCACTCCTGTGCTGCTGATCACATAGCCCAGAAATTCCAAGCTTTCCCTATGAAATTGGCATTTTTCTACTTTGGCATACAGGCCGTTATCTGTTAGTCTACGGAGAACTTCCTGAACATGCGCAACGTGTGCAGTACGAGTGTCAGAAAAAAACAGAATGTCATCAAGGTATACCCATATAGATATTCCAATAAGGTCCGAAAAGACATCGTCCATGAACCGCTGGAAGACGGCCGGGGCGTTGCAGAGTCCAAACGGCATCACCCTGTACTCGTAGTGACCAATAGGTGTTTTAAAGGCCGTCTTCCACTCATCTCCCTTCTTAATCCGCACCAGGTGATAGGCCCCTCTTAGATCCAGCTTGGTGAAGATTTGTGCGGATTTCAGGGATTCGATGATGTCCCGGATGAGTGGTAATGGGTACCTGTCTTTCCTCGTGATCTCATTTAGTTGACGATAGTCGATACAAGGGCGCAAAGTGCCCTCTTTCTTCTTGACGAAGAATAACGGGAATCCTGCGGGGGACTTGGACGGCACTATGTAGCCCTTGTTGAGGCAATCCGTAATGTACTCCTGTAGGACGCCTTTCTCGAGTTGAGTCAACGAATAGATCTTGCCGTGTGGAATGACCGCATCAGGCAGGATGTCAATGGAACAATCAAAATGCCGGTGGGGCGGTAATGGTATGTCCTCAGGCTTGGAGAACGCCTTGTGGTATCCAGCATATTCTTGAGGTACCAACTGAGTGGCACATAAACGGGCAGATACGTCAGCAGGATTGAGGGACTCCAAAATTGCAGGAAAGGTTTCGTGAAGTCCACAGTCCCGAGGACAACGTGTCGAAGAAAACACCAGGGAACGAGCGGTCCAGTCGACCTGAGGGTTGTGATATAACAGCCAAGGTAAGCCCAGCAACACCGGAAAAGAGGGAGACTTGATGACATCCAATGAAATCCATTCGAGATGCCCTTCCACAGAGAGCCACAAGGGATCGGACTGTTGGCAGACTGGACCAGAAGACAAAGCAGAACCATCGATCACCTCGACCACTGTTGGTCGTTCCTTGTAATGTAAACGGATCCCATTGGCAATTGCGAACAAGGCATCGATGTAGTTGCCGGATGCTCCACAATCCAGAAGGGCCCAGGTTTTCATACACTTCCCTAGCCAGGCAACACCGACTTTCAGGATCAACAAGGGCATCGGGTTCATAGGAGGAAGGTCAGATTCAGAAAGGTGGCCCGCTGCTGCCTTCGCCTCAAACAACGGGCCTGTTAGTTTTCCTGTTTCTTCAGAGGGCGTAGCGGACAGGAGCCCAGAAAATGGCCAGAACCACCGCAATACAAGCACAGGTTTTGCTGCCTTCTTCTTTTCTTTTCGGTCTCGGACAACGGGCCTCGGATGGCACCCAACTGCATGGGTTCTGGACCCGTATCGGTAGGGACAGCTGGTCCGGGGTTCTGTACTGGAAGGACCGGTTGATACCTGTCAAATCTGCGACGTTCGCTCCGTCGTTCAGCTAACCTGTGGTCAATGCGTAAGACTTGTTCCACCAATGCAGGCAACGTTTCTGGCTCCGGGATGTGCAGCAATTCGTCTTTGTACTCTTCTCGAAGTCCCCGACGAAACAGGGTTTTTTGAGTGATTTCGGGCCATTGTGAATCGGTTGCTAATTGTCGAAACCGACTGATGTAGTGGATTATGTCACCTGACCCTTGTTTGATCTCCATTAATTGATTCTGGGCCGTGGCTGCCAAATTGGGCGGTTTAAAGACGTCCAAAAAGGCTTTCTCGAAGGCAGCGAAATCACCCAACAGAGGACTGTTGGTAGAGACCAAAGGTGCGGCCCAAGCAAGTGCATTGCCGGTTAGGTTTCCAAGGATATACCCGATCTTGGCCTTGTCTTGACCAAAATGACTTGACCTGAACTGGAAATGGATCCGACAGTGTGTACAGAACTCTGCCACTCGACGCGGGTCACCATCATACTTCATCGGAGTAGTGTAAGCCATGGAGTTCTCAGGTGGTGTAGCTGGTTGTGTGGGATTAGCCAAACTCCGGTCCAACGCTTGTCTAAGGGTGTTGTTCTCCTGGCGGAGGGTGGTCATTTCAAGACGCATGGCACGCATTTCTTCGCGAAGTTCCTGCATGTCGTCCATGTCGAGACTGGAGGAAAGGCGTCTCAATCTGTTAAACGAGTCTTCACGAGATCGCTGGTTACCTTTTCTTCCTGTAGACCGTGGAGTTGAGGTTGCCAGTATGTCGGTGTATCTATTGCCGATGAATGGGTAGCGCGTGAAATTAGCCCAATCCCCTCCTGACGATATATGACAGGATGGCACTGGACCAACTCCCGACGCCACGGGTGGCACTTCTCAGTATTTGCATGACGTCGGGACAGTGTTTCCACTGGCTGAGAAGGCTTGATGAAGACACCGATGATAGCGGAAGCTGAACTCAGGAACATCCAAGAAGGCAGCAAGGCACAGGTACCGGCAGGGCACAAGACAGGTAAAGGAGAAAGGACTGCAAGGACAAGCAGGACAGACAGGGAAATCCCACTTCCTAGTAGAAGAGAGTTAATCTAGGAACCCAGACAGGACCTCCCCTACCCTAAACCAGGAGGCAGGCAAAGACCCAGCAGAACAGGGAAGCAAGGGTTAGGAGAACCAAGGAGCAAGAAGAGGACAAGGAGAAGAGGCTGGGCTAGGCAGGATAAGGCAAGGCAGGGAACTGGAGGGCTGAGGCACGGGCGCCAGGACTCCAGCAGCGCATACACAGTAACAACCGCGTTGAGACGCGTTGTCCCTGTGCATGCGGTGCTCTTTTAAGGCCCGGGATCAAAGCGAGGCTTGGAACGCATGTTCCGACACTGCGCATGCGCGGGATGTCGAATACTGACGATCCGCGCATGCGCAGATCCTCGCAAGATGGCGGCGTCCACGGAGCCTATCCGGACCGCGGGTCGGCGTGAGGAAAGACGCCACCGCGGGTACAGCCTCCATGAAGGAGGAGACCGCTGCGGCCGTGGACCCGGGACCCCAGGACAGGTAAATGGCGCCCGCGAGCGAGCGCGCAGCGTGACAGGGTGGCTGCCTTGGAAAGCACACCAGGCAACCCACGGTAGGAAAGATTTATTTTCACCTCAGCTCTTTACACTACAAACAGAGGACACATGGCACTCATTATAAACCCTCTGTCTCTTTGCAGGGACACCTATCACACCCTCCAGTCCCAGCCCAATCCCAGGATTCAGTCCTGTGACATGTAGTGCTTTGTCCACCTGTTTTCGGTCACAGCGGCTTCACGGGCACTGGCATGCAGCACCAGTCTTGAGGCTTCCAAGATTGGCTCCCCCCTCACGGTAAGGAAACCTTTTCTACCTGAGTAGGGGTCACTTCCTCCATATGTACAACTTACCAAGAACCACAAACATGCATGCTTTTAACTATGGTTTTATGCATGCATAGCAGCACTATGTCGTGAACAATCACTCTAGCTATTCTCTCTTTTTTTCTTTTCCTCATAGGGTACTCTAACTCTGCCCTGACGAAGGTGGCTAAAAATGTTTTTTTCCTGAACCACCGAAATGCGGACTCAAGCAAGGGGGACCCCTGGTTTGGAGACAACCGGTGGTCCTCATGGACTAGCAGTATTTCCCTACATACTTGGGCATCTAGGAGTTTAATGGTTTTTGTTCGACTAGTCCGTTCTCCATCCCATGCACGCGTAGGCAAATCCAATGAGGGTTCTTTGATTTATGTATTTAAACCGCCATGAAGTCTCCAATATAAGAGTTGACATTTAGTGTGGCTAAGAACAAGAGACTCTTCAGCGTAGACCTTCTCATGAACCACACTGTCATGAACTCCTCAACTCAAGAGCATTTTGCATGTTTGTTTGTTTAGTACAATCATTAAAACTGTTGTATAAATGTAAAATTGAAAAAGATTGTGTTACTTATTAAAGGACTAGGCACCGAACAGTCTCTCGTGAAATTGGAGCACAGAGAGAGTGCTCAGTCTCTATTACAGACCAAGGGCAGTTTTCTTGATTCATAGGTGCTTAAGACCTATTTTTTGTCTCACAGCTTTTTTTTCTTTTTTTCTATTACTTGAGTCCAACATTGGAGATATGTTTCTTTTTCCTTAGCACTGGGTTTTCCGTTCACACTTTACTATTCTTATTCATTCAATTTCTAAACTAAGACACAGTATTTTGTTCATCACTGTTTTTGAGACACTTTAACCTGCATGGACCGCATATTAGAGAATTGTTTATAAATGTGATACATGAATTACATTAAGAGTGTCAACAATTTAAATGTTTTCTTTGTTTCAGCCTTGTCTGCATTGTTTTTCAACGTTGTTTTGCAAATGTATTGTTTATGTCGAAATATTGAACAACAATTATAACAATTTTTTACCCAACATATGTCACGACATGCGTGTTGCTTTATTGAAAAAATCATATACCGTATAAGGCAATTGGAGTCTGACTCAGCCCAGGCCCGATGAGGGGTACTTCACCTACACAACATAATTCCTAGGTTGTTAGTACCAGTTGTTCAGCAGCACTTTTTCTTCTTTGGTCTACACTCATCTGCTGCCACGGCCCCCAGGTGCACAAGTGCAACATCCGCAAGTGACACAACCATTAATAAGCCAACAGAATACCATGTACAGGAGTAGCATGCCAACAACTGATGGGTTCCTGAATGGCACCGTCATACCCTACCGAGGGGTGGGTGTGGTGCGAAGCAAACCTTTTACATTCCCTGACAAAACACATACCCTGACTAGGACAGCACACAGAGAACTCTTGCGTAACCAGTCATGTCCATGACCATCCACCCTGACAAGGAACCCTTGGTGGGCGCTGAGATAGGTAACAAGCAATTCATCGTCATGGTTGACACAGATGAAACTCTTGACATGCCGGGCTTCTCTGGGGCTCTTGCCACGGTTCCCTACACAAAAGAACTTGATATCAAAATAGGAGGAAAAATGGTGCGTGCACCTCTGTTGTATTCTGAGAGTTCCCAGATAAATTTGTTGGTTTGAGATCTGAGTATGTTGAATATGACAATCTCCTTCACAGACCATGGAGTATTGTGTGCCAACCCGGGCATGTGTGTCATAAGAGCAATGGCCATCATAAATGCAAGGGGAGGAGAAGCAGTGGTTCACGAGTCTGGCCTGAATGGGGCATGCTTTCTGAAAAAAGGTCACCTTCCTTGCAATTTTGATTTGTTTATAGTCTGGTGTATAAATAAATTATGTGTTTTCTGATATGGGGGTTCTGACATTCCCAACAGATTTGTGCCCGCCGATATCAGAGTTTGCACTGATTGTTCCCACTTTAACTACAGATCTGTTTTTGTACTGTGCTCATTGTTGCCAAATTGTCTCATGTTATATATACCTTATGCCAGTTAATGTTTTGCACATTGTATCCTGGGACTTGTAGTATTATTTCCCCATTGAACATATTGGCTTACAAGTCCCAGCATGGGATGGGAAATGTCAGAATTGACTGAAAGTGCCACACATCACATGGGGCCAATTGGCAGTTCTGTTTGCTTTCATCCCCAAACATACAAAGTGAAAATCCTTGCCTAAAACATCTCCTAAAAGAGTGGTCTGTGAATATCTTCAACTATTATAAAAGATCTGCATGCACTTAACTTCCATTGTATTCCTTCTACTTCTCCAGTTCTCATTCTTTATTCCTGTTTTTCTCCCTTTGCACGCATCCCTTTTGCTTTTTCCACTTTTCCTTTCGCATGCAAATGATCAATGTAGCATAAATAATCTGTGCAACATGATTACAGCTCTCTACATGCATCCTTCAGTTTCACGCTGTGTGTTGCTGAAGCAGATTGCCTTTTAAGAAGGTGGCATAAAGGTGAGTGAAGACAGCCAATGGTAAGGCCTTTTGAGGCAGATGGAGTTTGGAAATAGGGGTGGGGCAATCCCAGACTTTGTACAGCAACCACAAGCATATGCAGAGTGGGACTACTCGTCTGTGTGCAAGCACACCCAAAATAACTGCACTAAAAAATTACTGTCTGTTTTTAATTACAGCCCAAAGATTGTGCAATTGATCCACATTCCGCTTTATACCCACAGCCTAATACATTCATTTTTGACAACCTGCCAGTGTGCAAACAACCCCATTACTCCCTTCTGTATTTCTCTCCACTTGCCACTGTCACAATATATTATACAGCACAAGCAAGTTAGGGATCTCTTTCCCCTGCAATGAATGTGGCGCACAATAAAACATGTTTTTATTTTTACAAACCCAATTTGTTTTTAAGGAGGCCTCCAACCTGTCTTGCACCCAACCACCACAAGCACCCCGTGTCACAGTAGACCAGGAACCAGGCCGGTGTGTTATCAATGACTATTTTATTAATTGAAGATTTAATGGAAAAATGTCATAAACAGTTGCAAAGGCCACCGAGGTGTGGCAATATAAATTTAGAGTACTTTTAGTCAAGTGGCACCATCAAAACAGTTCAAAACACTATGAAAATGAAGGCAACCCACAGGAAAGTGCATGCGCATACAAAGGATTCTTGAGTCCCGGTAACCCTCACCTCCCCTAGACCTCCACTAGGCTTGTCAGCTTTAAATTGAAGGTAGTGGCAAGGAATGGGAACACCAGGTCAAAATTGCATTTTGAGTGGGATTTTCAGAAACAATATGGGGAGCCAGCAATTAATGGGACAATTCGTTTTTCTGCACCAGGAAAAAACTAGGTTTTTCCTTAGTTAGGACAACTGCTATGGGATAGCACAAACGTGTACTTCGGGCTGCTTATACTATGCGACAAATAGGGCTTTAGAACATACTAGCCACAACACAATAGGAAAAATCGATTTTAGTATATGTAACACATGCGCAAATGGAAAGGGAATGCAATTGAAAATTCGTTATCACAATACCATAGTGGAAGAGGATTGGGGAAAACTGTTTTTAAAAGGTTAAGCTAAATTTTCAGCAAAATGGAAATGCAAATGACACTCGTTTTTACTAAGGCTGCAAATGACAGGCACACTTTAGGCACACTTTAGGCAATGGGGAACTCACAATAGAAAAATCGGCTTTCAGTTAAAATGACAGAGGCACATAACAGGCTCTGGGCAAAGAGATTACTCACAATAGGAAATCAGTTTTGGGTTTAAAATGACAGATGCAGATGGAAATTTGTTTTGTAGGACACACTTTTAAACACACGGACAAATAGGTTTTTTAGCTCACAATGAAATTAATCCTTTGGGGAAACACTTTGGGCCTGATTCACAGAAACGTTTTTATAATGGTGTAATCCCATAGGAAAACATTCTGTGAATTAGGCCCTTTATAATTATAACGACTCACAAGACACTGGGAAGTTTTGAATTCCAACTATCCCAATCCTGTGAAATAAATGTGTAAATTAATTGATTTACTGAGAAAATATACTAGGGATCTACACAAGCAACTGGAGATTCTTAAATGGGAAAATACTGAAATGCACAGGCAAACAAAGTATTTGTCAATGGGAAATGTACTACACTGCACAGACAAGTGAAGGATTTTTCATTAAGAAAATGACTGAATTACACAAACAAAGAAGATAGGGGATTTTTCCATGGGGGAATCTCTATGGCAATGCTGAAGACGATAGGGCTTATTTAATCTATGGCTGCGGATGTATATACTTACAGGAGAGGGCTGGATGGACATCAGGGGGGAACCAGAGCATCACTGCTGGGACAATCAAAGGGTCAGTCAAGGCTTCTCTATGTCCTCCGAAAGAGTCCCACTCCAGCTACTACAGCTCCTGGCTTCACTTAAAGATGTAGGCCTAACCCTGCAAGTATGGTTCCAGATCTGGTCAGATGCACACCTCAAGATGTCGTAGGAGAGTCTGGATTTGAGGCAGAGTGACTTATTTATAAGGCAAGTGACATCACTGATGTTTCATAGTTCTTACAGACTGGACAGGGCAGTGTTCAAGGCTTCCCACCCATCTGTGGGCCGATAGGTCCAGAGAATGTGGGAGTGTTTTGGGAAGTCAAGGGAGGAGACCCAACCCATCATCTAACAGGGGGCTGAGTTTGGTTTTTGCACATAGAAATCTCATTGTATGACAAATGCCCTTTTTTCATCATATTTGGACACACGTGAGAGCATTTTTTAATACTACATTTTTCAGTGAATTGCATAGACTTTGTCAGATGTCTGTGCGAGCTACTGGTGCGTAGCTAGAGAATTTTCTTGTTTACTCCCAAACTATATTAATGAAAAATATGGCACTCGGTGGGCGGCATATGGATAACATTTTACATATTCTCTTAAATTATTTTGGTCCTCACATTTATGGCGAGAGCCATAACATGTTTTTCCTCATAACCTTTGGTATGTTGGTGTCGCCAAAATCATTTTTGGCTTACCAGAAGCGGCTTGCTGACCGATTTTCTGAAATATTAACATGAATAGTGTGCGATGAACATTGCCTAAGTTATTCCATAAACAGCATATCTCCTGTTCTGTGCAATGGTTGTGAAACTACTCCTTAGCTCTGGCCTCCACCCTGGGAATGGATCTGCTATTGGCACTGACGTCAAGAGTTCCTGTATTTAGATTAGCCCAAGGCTTCAAGGGCTAATGGCCACTTTTATGATGACCTGAATGGTTTTAGTCATAAAAGCTGGGGAACAGGAGAATTTTCTTATCTTGTTCCCACCGAAATGATCTCTACCAGCCTTAGGTTTGTATTTTTAAAAGAATGGCCTCACACCAGACTCCCATCCCCATGACAACGGGGCTTTGAAAGCTAGTTTCACTTCTGGGACCTACATCAGAGAAATGCAGCTAGAAGTCAAGAGTTGGGGCCTACCTCAGCTGAAAGCAGATTTTAACCAACCTTAGCAAATGCAGACAATCTGAACATGTACACCCTTGCAAAAGTAATTTCCTGCAAACAGTGATCACAAAAGGGCAACATTAACACATATTTCAAGACTTTAGCTGTACATCTGAATGCTTAAAGTGTTCATTTTAAAGGCCCAAATGCAATGTCACTGGGGGAAATTTCAGCCGTGAAAAACTGGGGGAAATTTCAGCCGTGAAAACTTTCATTCTGCTGCAATTCACCTCTACTTGTAGATTCCAAGAATGATGGTTTCCTCTGTGATGGGTACTTTATGGACAGAATTCCAGTTAATTTATTACATATTTGCACACATTTTGAGGAGCATATCTTTAACTAAAAGGGAAAAACGGATGTTACGTACAATTATTCTTGTCACAGTAAAAAGCCCCATCCTGCTGTGCAGGCTTGCAGATGATCTGGGCATTTTCAATCAACATTCTGGAAACTGCTATTTCTGACAAGATGACTTCAGCTCTCCAAGACTTTTTGCAACTATTGTTTCATGTCTTTCCCTTTTGTGAGGCAATGACCATTTTTAGGCATCTCCAAGTTTTGATGCATAATTTCACTCCTTTTTGCTTTGAAATTGCAGGGCCTTATTTCTATGTTACTTCAAAGCAGGCTTTTCATTTTGTGGAGTTCTCATACTAAGTCCAGCCTTCAATTATAGCATTCAGGGCTATTTCACTCGACACCACTTCATTCTTACTTATTCAATATTGCAAAACCATTACATTATGTGATTACTGGGCATAATGAATTTGACACTGCTGTGCTGACTTGGCACAATAAAGGCTGGCTCTGATGTAGTAACTGGGCAGCGTGGAATATGGGCATGTTGTGGTTTGTGGGCATGGTGCTATCTGGCAGTACCATGATAACTGGGCATAACATGCTGTGTGTACTGGGCATAATGGAATGTTGACTTCCTTTGGTAAGTGGACGGTATGGCATCTGGCAGTGGTGTGCTAACATGGAAATATTATGGCTGGCCTTATTGAGCTAACTGAGCATAATGAAGCCTGACACTGCTTTGTTAAGTGGGCATGGTAAAATGGAACTGCTTTAATAAGCAGGCATAGTAGAATATGGCACTACTGTACTAAGTGAGTACAAGCTTCTCTGGATTTGTTGTCCTAAAAGGGCATAATGGAATCTGACACTTCTGTCTGAATTGAGCATAATGCATCCCTGCACTACTACGCTAAGTGGGCATATCTTTAACAATGGTGCGAGTACCTGGACAGTTGATGGCAGTGGTGTAAGTAGCTGGGCATTGGAAAGCAAATATGGAACACATTCCGAAAAAGAAAAGACCACTGTCCGTGGAGATCAATAGGCCGTGTACATGTCACCCTTATTTGAGGTATGCACGGTTTCATGGGTGCATAATGGTTAAGGAAATCTGCATGTATTATTATTATAAATACCTTTTGATCTTAAAACATGGAAATGATACGGGTACTTGTGCTTGGGGTGCCTGCACATCACATTACAAAAATGGTCTTGGTTGATGCTTCTTATTTCAGTTAAGAACATTACACGTTTTCTGTAAACTGTTTTTGACAGAAGCAGTATTGGGGGAATGTAAGCAAAGCCTCCTGCTGTTCATCGAGAGAAACGACACATTGGGCCCGATTCATAGAATTATTAGCGCGGTGCAGAGTCACTTTGCACTGCCAACAAACACCAGAGTGGTGCAAAGTGAAAATACACTTTGCACCGCTCTGTCAAATAGGGTGTTTGTTGGCAGTGCAAAGTGACTTCGCACCAATGCAAACTGACTTTGCACCACGCTAAATGTTCCATGAATCAGGCCCTTTATGTCACTGGGGGGAATGCAAGTGACCCCCCTCCACCTCCTGCTGTATAGAGAGTAGAAAAGGCGAATTATGGTACTGGATGAATGTAAGCAAACCCTCCTGCTGTCCATATAAAGGTCACAGTGTCACTGGCTGGCTCGGCTGCCTCCTGTTATACATGTAGTCAAATGTCATGTGTTATGCAGAAAGAATGTTGTCCTGTCCTGCTGGCCGTTCCTGAATGCTAATTGAATGTTGGTGCATGGTGTGACTGGCAGCTCAGGAGAATGTTGATGAGTGCTTCAGTGTGCATGCCCTGAATGTGTCAGGGGCCTGCGCTGAAGCGCAAGGCGGTGGCTGGTGGGTGGTCTCATAATGTAAATACCAAAGATTCATTGCAACTATGCAACGACTGTACATATGTATAATAAAGCTTACCTGGACTTTTTAACCAAGAGACTCGAAGCTGGTCTGTGTCTGGGTAACGATCAATGCCTCCCAGGCCACAGTAGTCTCTAGTTGTACATGTGATGAAGGATGCGTCATTTGCAGCAAACACACATGATGTTTGAGCAAAATGTACAGGCCTCAGTCCCAGGTGTGGTCAAAAATGAATTAGAAAAGAATGAAGAACCTGGTTGTTCTGGCTGGACGGATCCAGTTCCTCACAGTGGGCGACTACATTTCCACAGCTCTTGCTCCACTCTTGGGCTCTGACAAGTGGACAAGCAGAGTTCAGATTTCAAATGGATTAGCCAATGTGGCTAGTTAGAAAAATGCACTGTTTACCTGCCCCGCTCATGACAAGGAACACGCATAAGTAGGTTGGCCCATTGGGGGTTGAAAGGTACGCTTTAATAGTAATGTTTACAGTAATCATTTTCGAAATGTCATATATGGCTTACTCATTTAAGCCCCAATGCACTCATAGTAGGTAATATTGTTCTCCAAACTCAATGGTACTCATGCAATTTCACATGATAGTGATTTGCTAATGTAACTGCAACTTGCGGTGGCAACCCTAGTTCACGAGTTACCCATAATAACGCCAGTTTTAATATAGCGCTAGCTCACCCTAGGGCATCCAAGCGCTGTAATAGCAGGTGATCTCATTGCCCACTGCCTGGTAGCGTCAGCCCACCAAGCACAGATGGCAGAAACGAGCGCTGAGCCCGCTGTGCTATCTGACTTGAAGGTACAGCTCACGTTCCATTTACACACGTTCTAGAATTTCCTCAGTTTCCTAGGAAGGAGAAGCAACAGCAGTAGCCTCGCCTGCATCATAACAACGGGCCATTATTATCAGGGAATTGACAGGAGCTGGACGTAGAAGGCAGTTTAGTTTGGCTTAGCAGGGAATGGAGAAAAAAAATATATTTTTTCAAGACAGTATGTTTGTTTAAAACAGGAAGTTGAACGCTGCAGAGAATGATTTAGTAGTTTGTTGTAATAAAAATAGAACGAATAGTTAGCTACACAGCACGTGGGATTTTAGTGAAGACGGTAGATCACGTCCAAACTGTTGTTTTAAGCAGATTGTTTTGCAAGAGTAGTGAGTTTTACAGCTGCTTTTAACACGTGCAGCAAACAATGGCCCCCCTAACAGAATAGAATGTTTGCTTTCAGTTTCCTCTCACTAAGCAGATAAAGTGCTCATTATGATAGTAATCAAATGTTTTATAGCCCTCTTGTCGTGGCAGTTGTTGACATTGTGTAGGATTGTAAACACGGGTGCTGCTATTACCTAAATCAATAGTTATGAATGTATCAATTTCGGGATGTTAAAAGGCTAAGCAAGTGGTCTCAGAGCTGGACCCCGTTGCCTGCAGGGCGGGGATAGAACCCAGTAATGAGTGCTTTGATCACTGAGCTATCTGACACATTCAATATATCGATTCACGTGAGCTCTTTCCAATGTTTGCCTTATAATGACCAGCAGCGGACAATGAAGTGTTCAAATTGATGTTCCTGCGTCCAGAGCAAGAAGACTGATTGGCTATATTGGGTTTCTTGGCTTCCAAGTGGGTGACATATCCAGCAATCCTTTGATTCCTTGAATTAGAGAAAACCATGTCACTGGTGTGACATCATCAGTAAGAACTATGGAGATTTGCCCAAGAAAGACACCCACACGTGTGCATGTGTACACAGCGACGTCGCTAGGGGGGCCGTTTTGGGGACCAGACCCCCCTCTGAAATCCTGCCCCCCCCCGTCTTGTACCCCCCTGCCTCAGCTGGTGAACTGTCAACGCAACACAACACAGGAGCTGAACAACAGGATGGTGTAAGGTTGTGCAGGAATAGATAGTGAACAGAGGATGTCATAATTGTTCGTAAGCCCTCATCTTGACTCCTAAGCACAAAAATTAAAACAGTTCAGTTCCCTCTGCAGCTAAAACCAGCCCCTCCAATCAGAAACTGCTAATGGTGGGTCATTAGTCACTGAATGGTTTCATGCCCGCATTCTGATGTGAGGAAAGGTGCACTGCTAATGGTGGGTCATTAGTCACTGAATGGTTTCATGCCTGCATTCTGATGTGAGGAGAGGTGCAGAAGGGTGTGGGTAGTTGGTGTGCACAAATGCCTCTTTGCAGGAGTGCTTTTGACGTCACACATTCCTTTTCAAAGGCAGCCCCCCACTTTTGTCTGTGCCCCCCCCCTTACTTTTGTTTTTGGCCCCCTCTGTGCCCCTCCTAAATTTGATTCCTGGCGACGCCATTGTGTGTACTTATATATCAAGCAGTGAGGTCCTGCAAGAGTTCATGAAAACCCAACTAATTCACGAACATCCAGAAAAGGCCCTGCTATGTTCTCTTGGAACAGCGCCAAAGTAGCAAGAGTGCGCGCTCGGCCCTTTCCACACAGGCAACGGAATCGCTTATAAACAGTGCGTGCGACCGACAGAAAAAGACACCCCAAAGAACTCCACTTACAAGAATAAATGTCAATAAAATATTTAATAAAATTATCTGTACAAAATATTTTTTTTTAAAAGGGTTAATTGAGAATACTTGGCGAGTATTTACTTAACAAATAGTGCTGTATAAAATGCTCACGAAAATATACTTGCTGTTTACAGTCCATTTACAATTCAATATGTACACTCTATTCAAACAATAGGATTCATATACATAACACATGTAACACAATCCCCGGAGCTGTCTGTGGGCGTGGCCTGCTTCCCGCAAAGTGAATCCCCACAACCTTGCGCATAAATAACCTCCCCTGCATCCACCAGGGCCGCCCCCCTGCAAAGGGACCCTGGTTGTCATATTTGGAGTCTCCTCCCTCCCACAATTATTTGTTGCTTTTGAAGCACAACATAATTCAGTTTCCAATTAAATAGAGGAAATGTTGTGTGCATCGTGCTTGGTTTATGTGGCGTTTAGTGTGCGTCATAGTTTGGCCTGCTTCTTCAAACAATTTACACCACATCGAAACCACAGTAGTTAGTGATCCTAGAATATACAAAAAAGCAACAATGGTCGAATTCCTCTTGGAACCCCTTCCTCATTGGTTGAATACTGGTCTTTTATCGTCCAATCATTTGTTACAAACCCCACATTATTTACTTTTAGATTTGTTTTAGAATGTTCACACCACCAGGCAGTATTTGAATTCAAACATATGTTTATCAAAATTGTCCTTTTTCACGTGAGTGCCAAGACATACAATTGTTCAATTCCAATGGGATACCCAGGGCAAGTATCAGCCTGTCCACTGCATGTTGTGTGCAAGGCTGTGCAGATACATTGCAGCATGCACTGCGAAACCACAGCTGACATACGTGTAGCTAGCTGCATTGCAGCCTTTGGGCCTGGTGTACACAAATGTTTTCAATGGCACTTTCCCATGTTAAAACATGTGTGTAAATGAGGCCCTTGAGTCTACGGCACAATGTTGATTTAATAATTGAGCAATAAGCGGACAGTCGTGAAATAACCAGTACAGTAATGGGTTTTTGTTGTGAGTGGTCCCATGTCCCACAAAGAAGATGGGGCCAATCCTCTTACATAAAGCATTATTTATTACATCACATGAACTATAAAGGGAGGAGGCTATGTCACCATTGCACTGCGCGTAAAAAGCTCCTTTCGCAGTCGCGCACTGGTTTGGAATGTGGGAACCTCCAGACGTACTTATTTAATACTTGTCTCTGCGTCTGCCTTTTATATCGGCCTGCTCCAGTTAGACTAGTATGATCTCAATGCATTAAAAAGAAAAAAGTGTATGACGTCCCGCAACCTGTGAGACAGAGGGCAGTGCCGGGGTCCTGTGGAACTGGTGAGGAAAGGCCAAACATTGGTGTTGTTGGTCTGGAAAAGACCTGGGGCTATATCCCCCTCGGCCCCCCCAGCAACGCCTGATCTAAACCAAGCAAGTGGGGCAGCCGCGGCATGTGGATGTTGTAGTGGCTAGAGATGTCCATCCCAGTAGACTTCCAAGAAATGTGTACGTATATTCTCGGTAGTATTGCATGTTACTGGGCAGGCAAGAAGAGTGAAGAGAGCAAGGGAAACAGAACGTCACAGGGTGATTTGTGCTCACAGACATATTTTTTACGGATTTCTTCCGTCCAATGTGTATTTGAATACTGGCAAAATGTGCAAGGTTCGTCTCATTGTACAACCTACAAATCTAAATATTGCAATGTGCGCACCTTTTGAGAAACTTTCACGGTGAACAACGGATGTTACATGACATACGTGGGAAAGAAACGCGCCACAAACGTAGTAATGCATGGACAGGGTTTTATGCAGTATTTAGAAAGAAGAGCCACTTCACCCAGAGCCTGGTAAACAGAAAACAAGGCCCCTACTACACTGTCTTGGACAATCTCTCAAACATACAGAAAGTGTAGATAAAAGAACTTGCGGTGTGAGAGCGGCCATGGCAGGGACAATCAGGAGTACAGGAACAGGTGGGCGGGGTATTGCAAAGTATCTCCTAACTCAGGGTTGTCCAACTCCAGGCCTTGAGGGCCGGATCCATGTCAGATTTTCAGGATACACCTCATTAATATTCATGACATAAATGTGCATACAATGATTCTAAATGTATGCACATTTTTCTCATGAATATTAATGAGTGATATCCTGAAAACCAGTCAGGTTTCCGTCCCTCAAGGCCTGGAGTTGGACTCAAATGTCACTTGGGGTCCAGGGCCTAGGAAGTGCTTTGCAAATCCATATAATGGGATGAGCCACATTAAGAGAACTTGGGGCAGTTCCTGCTCCAACACAGTGCCTCTCTCAAACGTCACTTTTCCATGCCACCAGGCTGGAAGCATGTCTTTCAGTGAATGTTTCACACACAGCCTTTTGAGATCTTGGACTAAACAATGCCATCCTGTGAATCACTGTGAACCCTGTCATGAGTATGGTGGCAATGCTAAAAGCATGTTCTGTGTTCAATGCCATCCTGTGAATCACTGTGAACCCTGTCATGAGTATGGCATGTGCTGTGTTCAATGCCATCCTGTGAATCACTATGAACCCTGTCATGAGTATGGCATGTGCTGTGTTCAATGCCATCCTGTGAATCACTAGAAACCCTGTCATGAGTATGGCATGTGCTGTGTTCAATGCCTTCGATTTTTAAATTATCACCTGAATATGTGTTGAGTTTGGAGGAGATATTTTGGCCATGGCGTACACAGAAGTACTGCATGGGGTAAAAATGGGGTTGAACCTCATATTTAACCCAAGAAGTACTTTCTACGTACTATGTACTCAATGCACCCTCTGCAATACTTCCTGTTTACCTTATTCACACCACGCAGTACCTGTATGTGGTAAATAACCCATATGTACCCGGATCATCAACTTCTATGGACTACATGCACAAACTATCCCATGCAACCCAACGCATACTTAGGTGTATTATTTTAAGCCGCCACACTCAAAACGAGGCCCTGTGCAGCGTTTCTATCCAAATAATATTATATTTTACAATATTCCAGTAGTGGTGAAACCTTTAATAGCCTAACTCTTATTTTTGGTTGCTAGCTTTCAAGACCAGACTTCCTCAAGCCGCCTTTCTATATATTTTTTTTAACTGTACTTGTCGCCAGATACGGTAATCCTGCACCTATTTGAGAAGACATTTTAAGGATTGTGAGAGTCATTTTTATTGATACCACTAGGTAATTGCTAAGTGCTGACCTGTAATTAAAAATAATAATACTGGTTGCCTTCCATGTTTCATTGATAAACCCTGGGACCCTCTGTATCGACCGGCTTTATTGCATTAGAAAATAAGTAACTGTGTGATTCCAAGAGCAATGCATCACAAAGGTGTAGAATAGAGGTGACCTCCTCGATCCAGCAGCGCATAGTACATTCCTGTCCGGGTTTTGGCTACCCAGAGTGACTATGTTGTGCTCATCATCACCATATTGGTCTTACTGAGCCTGACCTTGTCTGAGAGTTGGCGTATTGTGGCCTCGCCAGGGTTTTGCCAAATCTTAGTCTGTGGATAGTTAGTATAAAAAGAGAGGTGAGGGGTGGGAGGTGGGGCTAGGAACGAGTGATTGGCCAATAGACAAACAAACACAGTAGGGTAAAAACATGTGGGATTAGAGGGGTCGGTAATATATTTGTGCTAGGGGGGCAGTGTGTTTCTCAACTGTGAATAGTCACCACTAAGCGGGAGGGAAAATTAAAGGAACGGAGCGGCAGGCTTGAAGGAAAGGCTTTACATGGTGGCAATATCCAGACCATACAATGCATGGCACTAGAAGTAGTCGGTGTGTGGTCGCATGATGGAATTAAGGCTTGCACAAGCGGACCCTTGTAGTGGGGAGGCTTCCGCAGATTTTTCGGCAAGAATCACCGCCTATCTGAGGCGAGAACTGGTTTCGCCCTGCCAGCTGACAGACGTGTCGGTGCCAAGATTCGGAGATGTGCAGATGACTGCGTGGGAAGAGCGTGAGTTGAGCGGTAAAGGAGGGGAAGAGGAGACACAATGAACTCGGGCCCAAATAGTGTTAAGATCCTATAAGAAGTAGGCAATACAGCCCGCTCTGCAGCCGAGAGCATTAGAAATGCTACTCCTCGACCCAATATCAAAGCACAGCTGGAAAGTATAAAGGTGGAGGCATACTGCAGGCACCAGAACACTGGCTTCTAAAGCCAGCTCCACAACACTAGGCCTAAAACTTCACCGACCACATATTTGATAGTATATTTATGAAAATATGTTCCATATTATGAACTTCAATGCAGATGATGAGAAAATGTGATGTACCGTCATTTGTGTAGAAGAAAAATGCAACTTTCATTCGCACGAGTGATAAAGTGATTACATTATTAAACTCGAGCGCTGGAGTGGGAGGGGTTTACAATGATGTCCTGTGTAATTCAGGACGGAAATATATGCGCTTAGCACTTGTGCGCAGCAGGACTCTCCTGCGCTGCAAACGATGCAGCATTAGTTCTTGCAGCTCGTGACGGCTGCCACCTTGTTCTATCACGGCAAGCTCAGAGGGGATTGGCTGAACTATGCAGGAGGCTCAAATAAACGCAATGCCGGGCATCCATGCAGTGGTGGGGGAGGTGGGAATGAGCCATCTCTTTTTAGTCCCCCAAAGAAGCAAAGTGTATGTGCCCTCTGCGGATTTCGCAAAGGAGGGTACACAGGTGCGTGCTCCTGGCTGACGGCTGCCCGCCCTGTGTTGTGTGCGAGCAGAGGTAGATTTTTGGCTGAGGCCTGCGGAATGAGTGAGGGACCGCAATGTGCTGCGATCTCACGACTAAGAGGGAAGAAGACTCAGTGAGCTGGTGGAAGAGGAAATGAAGGCACAGCTTGGTGAGAAGGATCTCCAGAAAATGAAGAAAGACTGTGCGACCTCTATAGGAGCCGTTATCTGCCACCTATTGGCAAATCAAAGTTGGAAGATATGGCGTAGGGGACTATGCACGCAATGAAAAGTAATTATTTAGAAGTAGTGCAGCCAGAGTGATGAGCCCTTGTCAACTCTATTCAGGCTGAGGTGAACTCCAAAGTGTAAATGAACTACCTGCAAGAACAGTAGGAGCAGACAGAGCAGAGGACCACCGGGCTCCCTCGGACCACAGCATGCACTTTGCCCAGCCGCTCCATTGGCTCTGTTTGGGGGCAATTACACTGGTTACATAGGCCGACTTCCTAGTTCCCTGGTGGATAGATTGGTTACATGGGCCGACTGCCTAGTTCCCTGGTGGATAGATTGGTTACATGGGCCGACTGCCTAGTTCCCTGGTGGATACATTGGTTACATAGGCCGACTGTCTAGTTCCCTGGTGGATACATTGGTTACATAGGCCGACTGTCTAGTTCCCTGGTGGATACATTGGTTACATAGGCCGACTGCCTAGTTCCCTGGTGGATACATTGGTTTCATGGGCCGACTGCTTAGTTCCCTGGTGGATCTATCGGTCATTTTAGGGGCTCAAGGGGCTTGAGTGACCCGGCTTGGGGCAGCCTTGTTCTCTAAATTGAAAATAGCCTTTTCTGGTGCAGCCGTGCTTTTTCATGCCCTGGATTATGCCAGGGCAGTGTTCATTGGAGCTTCCTTAAAGCTTGAACAGCTTCTTCTTGGGCCCAGGCTGTTCAGGTATTTGTCTTCTGGAAGTAACTTTGCTATATGCATGATTCTGATGCTCCTCTGTGGGTTTGCTTTTTGTTAGTGTGATTATTTTACCTGCACGTGCTTGTTTGGTCTACACCAGTTCACTGCATGGTTAGTGCTCTAGAAAAATCAACATATAAAAAGGAAACATAAATTAGATGAGGAAACAGAGCAAGAGGTCATAGCAGGAGCAGGAGCTGCTGGGCTGCCGCTGTGAAGGTGAGCAGGAGGATACAGATCGGTGATGAAAAGAACGGGGGGCTAAAGGGGTGGGCTATTCATTTGCCCGATTTACTTTTCACCCCTCAGACCATGATCCGGCTGCCACTCTGGGCAGGGTCGTAATTTGCCACTTCACGGACAAGGCTGTGCACATGAGGGCCCTTACAGTGGTGATGCGTGCAGTATAAAAGGCTCATGACACAACATACCATGACATATAACATAAGATGGAAAGCAAGTTAAGAGGAGAAGGCAGAGTGCTTAGCTGAGTGTTTGGCTCCAAGGAAACCCAACGGTGAGACTGTGGAAGCAGAACACAGCAAGACATGCTGGTGAACTACGGGGCCCCCTCTACTGAAGAACAACAGGCAAAGACAGGTTTACCCTACAAGCATCAGAGGGGGGATAAGAGAGAGGAAAAGAGAGAGTGAAAGAGAGGGAGAGAAAGAGATGAAGAGTAGAGAAGGGGAGAGAGAGAGAGAGAGAGAGAGAGAGAGAGAGAGACATAGAAAGAGAGAGAGAGGGAGGGAGCGAGAGAGAGACAAAGATGAAGAGGAAGTGGGAGAAAGAGGAGAGACAAAGACAGAGAGGGAGAAAGAAAGAGGGAGAGGGAGAGAAGAGTAGAGTAGAGCAGAAAGGGAGGGACAGGAGAGAGAGGGGGGAGAGAGATTGGTGATTTCTAATAGAGAAATGCAGAGAGATTCCAGAAGTTAGATTCTGAGTATGGTTTAAATGGCCCTGAAAATAGTACAAGGGGCAAATATCTAGTTGCCAATCGTCAGTAGGACACTTTGGATCTTGTTGCTTGTGATGAGCTTAAAAGGGGCAACTACTCCATGCAGATGCACTCCATTCCCAAAAATCAAATGGGGCTTATTTGCCAGATCCAGGCTCCGAGCATTTGGAGAAAAGGTACCAGTGCAACCAGCTGGTACATAAATAGCAGTGTGTTGCTTGCGAATCTCGAAGAACATATGTGGGGGTGAGGGGAAGGGGGCAGAAGCCGACACGGGCCTCCCCTTTCGTGGCAGCAGATGGTCTCAGAGTGCTGATTCTTAGGAGTCTAGTGCAAGCCCTGGTTGAGTGCAGAAAGTGGTGGGGTGAGTGTTGCCCCCTCTCCCCCCTGGAAGGCACTGCCCGTGGAAGACCTTCCCGTGACTCTGCCTCAGGGGGCACCACGTCACCGACTTGGCCCCCATTCCTTCGCTGACATCACGGACGGCTGGAGCTTACTGAACGCATCGTTTAAAGCGAAAAAATAAAAGATCGGGACGGCATCATACGTTCCACTCCTGCGCAGCTCTGTAACATGTCACTCGCCTCTAAAATGCCCACAGCGTTCACATTTTCCAGCACATGTGCGCAGTGGTTTCTCTTTTACCTTCATGTCACACATTTCAAAATAATGACTCGACCTCATCTGAAAAAGGGGATATAATATACTAGCGCAGCTGCACCGTCTTTCCCGGGTAAGGTCTCCCTCGTCTGTCCTGACAATGCTGCACACAGCAACCAATGCAACATGTAACTTGAGACCTGCGGTAACTTAAGCAATGGGTCTGAGTCCCAAAAGCGCGTTTCAAGGGGGAAAGTGTGTCCTGCAATAGCCGTATTTTGACAGGGAGATTCCATTGTGTTCAAGTGTGCTTGCTACGTGCATGCTGTGCATGCTGTGCGTGCTGTGGCATCGATCTCTTGTTTGTCTGTGCTGGTGTGTGGTACGTGTTCGGATGTGGAGTGTGAGATGGGGCTCACTGTGTTTGCTGGGGCCTACTGTGAGTGTTAGTGCTTGGCCAGCAGGTGTTGTAGTTGAATGTGTTATGTTGTGGCCTTCTGCTTGTTTGGGCTCGACGACCCTTTGCTAGGGCAAAGTGTGTTTGTGTGTACTGTGATCACTATGTGTTATTCTGTGCTTGGTGTGTACTCTAGAGCTTAGTCTGTCTATGGGCGCTTTATTGGTATGTGTGGACGTGAGCAGAACGCGATGAAATGATGGCGGCGCGTGTTGGTTTGTTGTTGCGGTTGAGCATACAGAGCTTTTCGTGTGTGATTGGTGTGTAAAGGCGTTGTGTAGTCTGCTGTGCACTTCGAGTGTGAGATATTGGTAGTGGGTCAGAAGATCATTCTGTGGTGTGCTGAGGAAAATAGGTGTGCTTGAGGCCGCTAAGGAGCCGTGTCAAGATGAATGGATTGCCTACAGTAATTTGCTGATGTGTTTGCTATCTATGTGCTATCCCCACTCGTGTGGTAACCCATGTCATGGTATGGAAAGTCAGGGAGGAATGATGGCGGGGTTCTGCAAGTGAGTTTTGGCCCGAAGTCAGGCTTTGTTGTGCATATTTTGCATTCGAGTGGTGCCAGAAGTGATGAACTTAAAATTTGAACTTGGTTTCTTGGGTGATTGGCAAGTTAGGGTTTGGATGTAGGATTGGGGGTCAATCCAAAACGGTCTAGCATATGAATGCAAAGTTTCATCCTTTGGTTTACCACAGTTGACTGAGTCTGTTTGAAACGCCGCGTAGTACTGTGGTGCGGGTGTTCAGGAGAACGTGTAGGGTAACATTGCCTCAGAAGCAGATGACAGAACAACACAGTGTCTCCTCAGTGTCTCCTCATATGGCAGGTAAGGCACTCCCGCATTTCATTCGGGGAGGAACGTGGATCCCACGGACCTGACCCGTGTTTCGCGCTAACCTCAGCTTACCTTTTACTGTAAAAGGTACACGGGGCATGAGGCGGACCTATGCCGCAGTCTGTGTGGCCAGTAACGGCCTGCTACCTGCAGCCACATGTTTCCACCACCATGTCCTCATACTGCTTGTACACCACATTGTTGCCAGAGTCTATGTAGAGTATGCTGATGGGGCTGAGTTTCGAAGGCACACAGCAGCTGGGAGGGGTGGACTCTGGGTCCATGGAGTTCATGAGGGTCTGTATGATGGCATGGTTGGTGGGCTCCAAGTGGGACCTCAAGGGAAAGTCACAGACTCCTTCGCAGTGGTGCGCCTCGTAGTCCAGGGGCGCAATGATCCAGTCATCCCAACCCAGCTCTTTGAAGTTGACGTGCAGGGGCTTCCGGCTGCACCTTGTCCGGGCCCTCTTACCCTGTCCTCTCCCACCTCCCCCGGACCGGGTGGAGAGGGCCGTCCTCCTCCTGCGTCTCCGCTTTATTGGTGATTCCAGATCTTTCATTGTGGAGTCCGGTGCATTGTTGCTGTCCCTAAACCGGAGTTTATCCCGGATCTCCTTAAACAGGTTCTCCTTCTTCCTGGAGTGGGAGGAGGCCACCAGCAGCGCCCTCTGGTGCAGCGGCCTTTCCTGCCGCCCAAAGCCCCATTGCGTTGGCAGTAGGGAGTCCTCTAGCGATCCCCCTGCCATCCTGAGGGTGAAACATATTGATGCCCTTGGCTGGCGCTCCCTCACGGCTTCCCAGACATCAAACACCTCCCACTGTTCGAGTGCAGGGTCCAGCGGGTCAGTAGCCCTGGAGTCCAGCAGCTGGGCCTCCTCCAGGTTGTCTCCGCAAGTGTAGAGAAGAAGGCGTTGGGGGCCACCTTCCAGGGACTCCCTGGAACTCGGGCCCTCAGGGCTCTTCCGCAAGACCCTCAGCTCCGCAGCCACCACTACATCCATCTCCGGAAGGCTAGAGATATCGAAACGGTACCTCTGCTCTGCGGCCTCGATCTGGGGTACATCTAGAAGAGAAAAATGAAAGCTTGATAAGATTGGATAGTACATCAGTTAACAAATTCATACAAAATGTGATGGTACACATGGCAACATTTGTGAACATGGCAAGAAGAAATGTTGCAGAAAAGGGGCCGGCTGGACTACCTTATTCCATTGACTTTCAATGAAGGAAACAAGTTATAGGAGGAAAAGGGTTTTTAGAAAAATAAAGAATTTAAGACTGCAATATAATGTGTCTTTGCAACACAGCCAGAGCTGCTAATGTGCTGCAGATGAAACTCTAAAGAGTCCAGCATTTATCTGCGCCTCTGTGCAGGGGAAGCAGTCGCTTCACTATCTTCAAGTTCCTTCAACTGTATTTGGGAAATAGCAACTAGGGGCCTCATTACACAGAAGGCGGTAAACCATGGTGCTATTAGCACCATGGTTGCCGCCGGTACCATACCGGTACCACCATGGAGGAAAGGGGAATTACCACCTCATTCCAAGGTTGGCGGGACGGTAATTCCCCCTTCCTCATGGCCCTTCCCCATTCCCATTTTTGCCCCATAGGGCATAATGGGAATGGGGAAGGAGCTAATTACGGTACCGCAAATTGCGGTACCGTAATTAGCACCAAGGTCCCTTTGCGGGTCCCAACTTTAACGGCTGGTTTACACCAGCCTTTAAGGTCGGGTCCCACAAAGGGACCTCGTAGTAAGGTGGTAAGGGTTTATCGGTACCGGTGCCCTTACCAGTATCGGTAAACCCTTACCACCTACCGTGTAATGAGGCCCTAGGTCTTCAATTAGAAAACGGTCCAGGGAAGGTGATGTGTGCAGGGGTCAAGTCCTAAAAAAAAAAAGTGGGGGAACTCATTAAGATACCAATTGAATGTGGTGACAACAGAAATTAGCATATCAAGGTGCCTTCTGAAAAAAGTGGGGGGCTCTGTCCACCCGAGTGTACCCTCGACTTGAGCCTGGGATATGTGTGTGTGTGGCTGGTGGGATGCAGTCTGGAAATGGAGATGTGGGAGAGGAGTCTGCTGGGGTGGAGGCGGTGAATCATCTTCACCCAAGAGCAGAAGAAAGGAGGAACACGGGAAAACAATAAAGCAGATTTCCGATCACTGCGAAATGTAAGATCCAGAGGCAGGGGGCCTCTGGGTCGGGGGCCATTTAAGCTGCCATGTTGTAATGTTTTTCAAAGGCTTCATTTCATCCCTGCCTGAGGAAGTGGTGAAGACTGTGAAAGTTCACAAATAAATGACGTTGTTAGCCTAATTAAGGTATCGACTTGTTGCTTTATATATCTCACATAAGCCAAGGGAGACCCAAGCGTTCTACTGGGGGCCGAAAACCTACATACAAATTATGTGACCCTCTTGAAAATGTATAAGTATAGTAAATATAGACACAGTTTTACAGGTCTCACCCTTTATACCGGGCACATTCTCACACAGCTCGCACACTAAGCAGGGACAATGTGGCCCATGTCTCTCCTCTTTACATCAGGCACATAGTGGTTCTGCTCCTGCACTATGCACCAGGCACATTGTGGCACCGCTCTCCCCTTTACAACAGGTACATAGAGGTTTTGCTCCCACACTATACAACAGGCACATTGTGGCACACGTCTCTCCCTTTTGCACCAGGTACATAATAATAGAGTTCTTGCATTATGCACCAAGCACACAGTGCCACAGGTCTCCACATTTGCAGCAGGCACATAGTGGTACAGCTCCTGCATTATAAACCAGGCGGACAATGGGACATGTCTTCCCCTTTCCACCAGGCACACAGAAGTACTGTGAGGAATTTGGGCATCCGCACGGTGTGTGTTCGCTCACGTGGGTTTCTTTGAATGATGGTAGCTCAACCTCTGGAAAATATGTGGGGCTAATCCACACACATTTTCCTATGCTCACTGCATGACGTACGCATACAACCGTGTACTCTGAGTGGACACAGCCACAGGAACAGTACCCCTTGTCATATTTAGTCGGGATATGGCAGGAGGAGTACATGATGCATCTCCAGAAGTGGGAGGGCCAACCCTTCCTCCTGCCATGGCTAGCCTAATTAACTAACAAAGGCTCCATGGATCCAGCCTGTCCTGTTGTTGGGCCCTGTAGCTGGTGGCAGCAATTCACATACTAATCATAAAGTAATGCAAATAGGCCCACATGGGGCCTGGCTAAAGAGGCTAACAAAGGAGACAAGAAACCCCAGCAACCTTTAATATGCAACTGTGTCAACCTGATGCCAGCTCCCTCCCTCAGTATGATTGACAGTGAAATGTCATGTCTGGGACTGCATGTTTACAGTACTCATCCCCGCAGGGGGACTATGTGGAATTCGACCATCTGCACAGTGGGTGTGCGCTCACCTGGGCTTTTTTTTAAATCTTTAATGAAATTGGATGATGGTAGATCAACCTCTGGAAAATGTGTGGGCCTAATCAGCACACATTTTCATACGTTCACCGCACGACATACACATAGACGTGTGTTCTCTGGGTGGAAACAGCATACAGGCGCAGTCCCCCTTTCATATTTAGTTGGGATATGACAGTCAGGATTATACCATGTCATTTTAGAAGGGGAAGGGCCAAACATTCTCCCCTGTCATTGCCAGCCTAATTAACTAACAATGGCTCCATGGATCCCCACCTGTCTTTTTTGTTTAGCTCTGTTGCTGGTGGCAGCTTTGCATACTAATCAGAGTTTAATTCAAACAGGCCCATGTGGGGCCTGGCTGCAGAGGCTAACAAGGGAGACAGGAATCCCACAACACCCTTTTCATTTGCAGTGTGTCAACCTGATGCCAGCTCCCACATTCAGTAGGGATTGACAGGGAAATGTCATGTCTGGGACTGCGTGTTACAGCAGTTATCCCCCACAAGGAGACCCCATTCAGAAAGTACAAGTATGTGGATTGATGGAGACAGAAAGTCTGATCTCACCGCAGCTTTGAGGGGGACCTGCCTCTTTAATCAGGAACCACAGAGAGCTCCATTAACTAGAGAGGCCCTTTGATCCACAACAGACGGATGGGACTTAGTATTACATGTTTTCACCCCTTTACTTTTTCTGTTGCAAAACACTCTTGTTATGACCTCATGCATCAGGAGATTGTTGGTGGGGACCCAGGATTGGTTCATTAAGGTAGGATTAGCCTACACCAATCCCTGTGGTCTGTTTGGCTTTAAAAGAGGCTGGAGCCCCTCTTTTAGGCAGATCATCTGAATGATTCACCAGAAACAGAAAGAGGAACTCAGCACTGGACCGTGGCTGAAGGTACATCCTGCCTTACATTTTTCACCAGTTAAGGAAGGCTAGGATCTCCAAGAGGGGAACAAGATCCCTCCTCTAAACATCTCCCATGGAATAGAGGGAGATACAGAATCCAGAGGACCCTACAGCAGCTCCAGAACCGGTACCCAGCCAGCACACAGCATGCCCTGCTGTGCTCTGCAGCCAGCTTCCTAGGTGGGAAGTGCCAGAGAGTCTCTGAACCAAACCAAGGACAAGGCAGCTCCCTGCAACACTTTCAGCCATCCACCTTAAAGGATGACACAAGCCCAGTGAACAAGCTAGGAGGAGGGCATCACCAAGCATCTAATGACATCCGCATAAAAGGACATTTTCGTGCGAGTCGAGCCCCTCGAGCTGCAACCGACTGCACGAATGACTGTTCTTACACCGTAGTCGTTAAAGCCATCTGAGACAACTCCACCAGTGCTTCAGAACAGCTGACCAGCACTGAGACAATGATCAAAACCCTGAGCCACCATGTAGGCCAGTCTGCAGCGTCCATCCAGCCTCACTCGCCGAACTGCCTGCCGCCTGATACCCACAGCTGTCTCCTATAATGAACTCTGTTTCAGAAGTTGCAAAGCACCCTGAAAACGACTTGATCCAGTCGAGCACCAAGAACTCCTACATCACAAGGTACATTGTGGTTCTGTCCACCTGGTCATTCTCTGAAGGCCCCTAGTGATATTTTACGAGCCATTGCTCTCTTTGTGTTGAAACCAAGTATCCTTGAACTATTATGATTAATGCTAGACCAACTACCCTCCTGTCAGTATCTAGAGTTCATCCCTTTTCCTTCTTTGAAACTGTCTGCCCTCTGCATTCTTTTATAGGGTGGTTTGTATTTTGTAGTGTGCTAGAATTATCTGTTGTGATAATAATAAAGTAGATTTTTGTATACAACCTTAACTGAACAGTCCCTTTTATCATTGGGTAACAATTGTATTTTCGCTGTTTTGCAACTAACCAACGATCCACGACCTTTCAGAGATAAGCATACCCGTCCTACCCACATTACCAAAAATGGATATGGAGGTATATAATTTGCCGGTGTTTCCAATCTGTTCAGATCCCTTCTGGTGTACTTGGGGTGTGGTGCCGATTGGAGGTTTAGAAACCAATAGTCATCCCTTGTCCAGTCAAGGTTGTATACAAATATCTACTTTATTATTATTACAACAGACAGTTGTAGCACACTACAAAATACAATCCACCATGTACAATAACGTGGTAGACAGTTTCACGAAGGAAAGGGAAGCACTCTGGACACTGACAGGAAGGTAGTCGGTAAAGCCATCAGTCTTAACTGTTCAAGGTTATTTGGTTTCAGCACCAAGAGAGCAAAGGGTCATAAATATCACTAGGGTTCTTCAGAGAAGGACCAGGGGCACAGAACCACAATGTATGTGGTGTTTGAGATGATCTTGATGCTCGACAGCATTGAGTTAGTTCCACGATGCTTTGCAGCTCCTGCGACAGAGTTCAAGACGGGAGACCGCGGCGGGTATCAGGCAGAAGGCAGTTTGGAAAGCGAGGCTGGATGGATGGTTGCAGGCTGGCCTACACGGCGGCTATGGACCAATAATTATTGTCTCTGTGCTGGTTGGCAGATCTGGAATGCTGGTCGAGGCGTCTTGGACGGCTTTCGTGACTGCAGCGTGACAACAGTCAGTGGTGCAGCCCGTCGTGGTTCGGGGTTCAACTACCTTGAAAATGTCCTTAAAAGATGGACACTGGTTGATGCTTGTGTGGCACACCTACTAGCTTCTTCAAAGTGCTTGTGGCGTCCGTTCAAGCCGGATAGCCCAAAGCTGAGGCGAGTGCTTGCAGGCAACAACCTTGTCCTTTCCTCAGAGAGTCTGACACTTCCCACCCAGGAAGCTTGCTGGCAGAACCTAGCAGGACATGCTGCCTGCTGGCTGGGCACTGGCTCTAGGGCTGCTGGATGGGTCCTCTGCATCCGGTATCTCCCTCTGTTCACTGGGAGATGTTTAGGGGAGGGGTCTTGCTTCCCTCTTGGAAATTCTGGCCTTCCTTCACTGGAGGAAGATGTAAGGCAGACTGTACCTTCAGCCATGGTCCCCATGAGTCCTTCTTCTTACTCCTTTCGAAGCTGCCGGATGATCTGGTGAGTGGCTCAGCCCTCTTTTGAAAGTAATGGGCCCCAGTTATTGGTGCAGGCTAAGCCTTCCTTAAGGAACCAATCTGGGGTCCCCACCAACAATCTTATGTTATGTGTGAGGTCAGGGCCAGAGTGCTTTGCAACAGGAAAGGTCAGGGGTGACAACATATACTCCTAGGTCCCACCCATCTTCCAGTTTGTTGTAGATCAAAGTATCTCTCTGGTTAACTGAGGCCTCTGGGACTCTTGATCAAAGTGTAGGTCTCCCTTGAAGTTTGTGGTGAGAGCAGACTTGCTGTTTCCCTTAAATCACATACTTCTCCCTCCGAAAGGGACTTTCCCTACTGTAAACAGTTGTCCTAGACATGACATTCACTGCCTTTCATACAGAGGGTTGGGAGCTAGCTTCAAGGTGACACATTGCATATAAAAGAGGTGTTCATTTTCCTGCGCTTTATTAAGTTCTGTGACCGGGCCTATTCGCAGGCCTGCTTCAATTAACTCTCATCAGTATGTGCTGTCACCACACAGAACTTGGACAATAGAACAGGGCGGATCCATGGGGCCTTTGATATTTAATTAAGCTGGCCATGAGAGGAGGAACATGTTTCCCTTCTCCTCTGGAGGTATTCGTGCACCCCTAGCTGACACCTGTCAAATAAATGTGACAGGGAGGACTGCGCCTGTAGGCCGTGTCCCCCAGAGTACACTGGACTATGTGTTTGTTGTGCGGCGAGCATTAGAAAATGTGAGTGGATTAGCCCCACACATTTGTGGAGGTTGATATCCCATCATTCATTTTCATTTTTTTTTTAAATCAAAAAGCCAAGGCGAGCGCACACTTTCCGTGTGGATAGTCGAATCTCTCACAGGAAGCCCAGATCAGACTGACTTCTTTAAAGCCCAGAAAGAATGTCCCACTCTGACGGGCATGCGGAAGCAGGCAAAGGAGCAGCTACGGTCAAGGCACTTGTCCTGTTCAAAGTGTACTGTGAGGATGGATCTCTGTACAGTGAACCAAAAGACTCTGAGAACAAAGGCACCAGAAGACTGTTGATTCCCCAGTGCCACAGAACGTTCCTTTTGTATTTGACTGACCAAATTCCTTTAGCCGGTCACTTAGGAGTGACTAAGACATCGGATTGGTTGTCTGTGCGTTTTTACTGGCTGCAGTTCGGCATAAAGGTTAAGGAATTTGTCAGATCCAGCCTGACTTGTCAAGCTTCTGGCAAGTCAGGTGGTGCCACAAAGGCCCCCTTATTTCCACTCACCGTTGTTGGGCAGCCTTTTGAGAGAATACACATTGAATAATGTGGGTGCTTTGGATCCTCAAACCAGCTCAGGGAACGCATACATCTTGGTGGTGGGAGACCACACCACAAGGTACCCTGATGCTGTGCCTCTGAGGAGGATCAAAGCCCCCATGGTTGCCAAGTCTCTGATTGGGACATTCTCCCATGTTGAATTCCCCAAGGAAGTTGTTTCTAACAGAGGATCAAACTTCATACCAGCATATATGAAGGCTATGTGGGAAGAGTGTGGAGACACCTACCGGTTCTCTACATCCTTCCATCCACAAACAGGCTTGTTAAGTGGTTCACCAAGACCCTGAAAGGCATGATAGGTGGCTTGGAAGAGCAGCTGAGGAGAAAATGGAACATTCTCCTGCCATGCCTATTGTTCAACTACAGGGAGGTGCCACAGAGCAGAGTAGGGATTAGCCCCTTTGAGCTTCTGCTTTGACACCCTGTACAAGGTCACCTCAGAGTAGTGAAGAGTGGTGGGAGGGCAACCCCTCATCCCCTACGCAAGATGTGGGGGACTATGTACTTGGCCTTTGTTCTAGAGTGGTAAAGTACATGGAACAGGTTATGAAAACCCTAAAGGCCAGTCAGGAGCTGATGAAGCACTGGCACAAACAGAAGGCCACAGTGACAGTTTCTTCTTCCGGCCAGTGGGTGTGGATTATGAAGCTTGTCAATCCCAGTGCTCTTCAGGGAAAGTGTACTGGGCCTTACTGTGTGCCAGAAAAATGTGGTAAGGTAAATGATCTCATTGGCGTGAAAAGACCTAAACAGGATCTTTCACATCAACCGGCTAAAACCCCATTATAGCCGGGATGACATGGTCATGGCATTATTGACAGATGGAGAAAGTGAGGAGGCGATCGATCCCCTCCCAGACCTCCTGCACACTGAAGCCACAGATGGGTCAGTTGAAGGTGTCAACCTTGCAAAAGACCTGTCAGACCCACAACCTACAGTTTGTTGCTGTTTACTGGGACAGTTTGCCGAGCTATTTACGCTGACTCTCGGTCACAGCATTTGGTGCACCCATGATGTGGAAACTGACGACAGTAAGCCGGTGAAGAGCAGGATTCACCGAATGTCCGATAAGGTCACGGACAACATCAAGGAGGATGTTTCCAAGATGCTGTCCCTAGGAGTGATAGAACCATCCCACAGCCCCTGGGCTAGCCCAGTGGTACTGGTCCCTAAAAAGAGCAGTGGTGGGAAGACTGAGGTTTGCTTTTGTGTGGATTACAGGAGGCTCAATTCTGTCATGAAGACAGAGGCTTGCCCCATTCCTCTGGCAGATGAGCTCATTGACAAGCTTGGCGCTGCCAAGTACATGAGAATATTTGACCTCATGGCAGGATACTGGCAGGTCGGCTTGACAGATGGAGTGAGAGAGAGGTCAGCATTCTCAACCCCAGATGGACATTATCAGTTCACTGTGATGCCTTCAGATTGAAGAATGCCCCTGCCACTTTTCAGCAGATGTTACCAAGGTTTTGTTTGGTCTGGAAAACGTCTGTGTCGCCTATTTAGACAACATTGCTGTGTTCAGCCACACCTGGGAGGATCACTTATCCCACCTGAAACAGTTGCTTCAGGTGCTGCAGAATGCAGGTCTGACTATTAAGGCCACAAAGTGCCAGATAACGCAGGGCACCGTGGCTTACCTAGGCCATCTGGTCAGTGGAGGTAAAAAACAACCTTTTGAAGCGAAGGTACAGGTGTGAAGAATTGGGACATCTGCACCACACAGATGCAGATGGGAGCCTTTCTAGGCCTCACCGGGTACTACGGTCATTCATTAAGGGGCATGGGTCCATTGCCATGACCTTGAATTATGTAACTTCCAAGAAAATGCCAAAGAAGGTAACTTCGACCCCTGCCTGTCAAACCTCCTTTCAGGATTTAAAGGATGGATTGCGCAGGGTATTCTGAAAGTGCCAGACTATGGTCAGGAGTTAATTATCCAGACGCCTGTGATTTTGGGATTGGAGCAGTGTCCGCGCAGCTGAACTTTCAAGGGGTAGAGCAACCTGTTGCCTACATTAGCAGACAATTGACATAAAGGGAAAGGAACTGGGCCGTCGTTGAAAAAGAGGCTTACGTGGTCATGCGGGCCATAAAGAAGCTGAAATCCTGCATCTTTGGGCCACACTTTACGATCCAGACTGACCACAGGCCTCTTCGATGGTTAATGGCCATGCAGGGGGAGATCCCTAAGCTTTTATTATAATTGTTCTTTTATAACGTGCTTAATACCCGCAAGTTGTTTCTAAGTGCGGGATTGGGATTCGGACCTGTGTTGCATTGCGTTGTCTTGCTTCTGAGACAAACGTGCTGCCGCTGGGCTATCCTTCCTCCCCAACGCTTAGCTTTGCGTTGGGCTATATCCCTACAGGGACTAGATATGGACATCCCGCAAAAGCCAGGCTCCCAGCACGGAAATGCAGATGACCTCAGCTGGTACTTTTGGCCTGATGATGAACCAGACCCACAGTAGGGTGGTGGTTGACATGCTAAGGCTGAGGGTATGTGTGGAATCCGTCAGTGGGTGTGAGCTCGCCTGGGCTTTTTTGAAATTTTAAATGAAATTGAATGATCATAGATCAACCTCTGGAACATGTGTGGTGCTAATCCGCACACATATTCTTATGCTCATTGCACGACATACACATAGACCCATGTAAGCTGGGTGGACACAGCCTACAAGCGCAGTCCCCCTATCAAATTCAGCTGGGATATGACTGTAGTAGTACACAATGCATCTCCAGAAGGGGAAAGGTCCAACCTTCCTCCTGCCATGGCCAGCCTAATTAACTAACATAGTCTCCATTGATCCGACCATGTCCTTTAATTGGGCCATGTAGCTGGTGGCAGCAATTTACATACTAATCAGAAAGTAATTCAAACAGGCCCACATGGAGCCTAGCTACAGCGACTAACAAAGGAGATAGGAAACCCCAACAACCTTTCACATGCAACTGTAGAAACCTTGTCTGGACAATACCTTTTATCATTGGGTAATAATTGTATTTTCACTGTGTTGCAACTAGCCAACGATCCAGGACATTTCTGAGATAAGCCTGCCATTCCGTCCACATTACAAAAATTAGACAAGGAGATTTATAATTTGCTTGTGTTTCCAATCTGTTTGGATCCCTTCTGGTGTACTAGAGCTGTGGGTCTGTTTGATGGTTTAGGAACCGATATTCATCCCTGGACAAATGGTGCCCCGGAAGTTGATTTGTCACAGGTACACCTTCTGCATTATCCATTAGGCACATTGTGACCCAGGCCTCCCCCTTTGCAGAAGGCACAGCAGGTAAACCTTCTGTACCATGCACCAGGCACAGAGTGGAACAGGTCTCCCCTTTGCACCAGGCACACAGAGGTACAGCTCCTGCACTATGCGCCAGGCACACAGTGGGGCAGGTCTCCCCGTTTGCACCAGGCACACGGAGGTACAGCTCCTGCACTATGCACCAGGCACACAGTGGGGCAGGTCTCCCCCTTTGCCTCAGGCACACGGAGGTACAGCTTCTGCACTATGCACCAGGCACAGGTCTCCCCTTTGCACCAGGCACACAAACGTACAGCTCCTGCACTATGCACCAGGCACATGTCTCCCCTTTGCACCAGGCACACAGAGGTACCGGTCCTGCCCTTTGCACTAGGCACACAGTGGGACAGGTCTCCCCGTTTGCACCAGGCACACAGTGGGACAGGTCTCCCCCTTTGCACCAGGCACACAGAGGTACAGCTTCTGCACTATGCACCAGGCACAGGTCTCCCCTTTGCACCAGGCACACAAACGTACAGCTCCTGCACTATGCACCAGGCACATGTCTCCCCTTTGCACCAGGCACACAGAGGTACCGGTCCTGCCCTTTGCACTAGGCACACACTGGGACAGGTCTCCCCGTTTGCACCAGGCACACAGACGTACAGCTTCTGCACTATGCACCATGCACAGGTCTCCCCTTTGCACCAGGCGCACAGAGGTACAGCTTCTGCACTATGCACCAGGCACAATGGGACAAGTCTCCCCCTTTGCACCAGGCACACAGAGGTCCAGCTTCTGCGCTTTGCACCAGGCACACAGAGGTACAGCTTCTCCACTATGCACCGGGCATCTCGTGACCTAGGGCTCTCACCTTCACACCAGGCACATAGTGATACAGTGCCTGCACTATGCACCAGGCATCCCCTTCCCCCGAGCTCTCTTAACCCCACAGTACTGTTACAGCCTCTCTCGCTTCCGAGGTAGGTTTGCGGTCTACGCACCCACATACACATACAAATAGCAGGCACACTGCAGCACAGGCACCCCAGAGTCAAGGTGGAAGTGACAGGCCGACTGCCCTGGCCCCAGCACGCCCTGCAAAGCCGCGGGCTGGTAACACACGCTGGCACTTCATGCGCTCTGTTTCCGGCGATCCCCGACACCGAAGCCCAAAAGGGCAGTCGTGCAGAGTTCTCTGCGCGCACGGCCTGCCCCACCCACCTCCCATGATGGATGGGTGGATGGAGGGGGTGGGAGACAGTAAAACTGCCCACATTCCCCATCCTGGAGGCTGAGATAAGGCGACCCTTTGAAGGGATCATCTGGTTCCAGTTTAGGCTGCGGCTCCGAGCTCTTGGACAGACATCTGAGCCCCGTCTCGGCTGAGCATACCGGGGCCGGCCTGGGACTCACCGGCTCTGGGGCAGAGTGTGCAACTTTACCCCCCACTACCTGCGCGGGCCCGGAGGAGGGTCACCCCTGTGTGTGCCGCACTTCACTAACACCAGACACACCTGGGGGAAGCGCCGATCCGCGTACACTGCCCGCTTCCCCCCAGTGCCACGGAACTCGCAGGCTCCGCGCACCGTCTCCTGGAACCAGGGGCGCAGAACCGAGGTCTAGTTTCGCTTTAACAAGTCTCCCTTGCCCTGCGCGTTTTTAATGCCACTTCTGGGCTTGTACATTTCATTTGCCCCACTTCAGCCCCAGTTCAGTAGAGTGACCTCGCCATGCCATGGCTTCATGGATCGCCGATCCGCGTCTCATTGTAACGCGTTAATGGAGAAATCCGATTAAACAAGGACGACGGCGATGATGCCGTCTCCGTGGACGCAGCATCTCGCAAAATCGCGTCTGCACTCTTCCCTAAATATTTGCCCGTGTGCCTCCTTGCGGCAATGTCACATTCCTGCGTCAGAAATGCGCGTCACGTTTCTCGGTGTATTATTTGGACAGAGCGCAGCTCTTCTCGGAATCTTGCGACGCTCGGTGCAATAGTTTAGTTAGTGTCTGCGTGTTTCTTTGTTGTATGATACTGCATAATTTCTCTATTTAGCGCCTGATTCACAGGCGCGTTTTATAATGCGCAGTCACATTGGAAAGCGCCTTGTGAATCAGGCCCCTTAATATTGAACAGCACTCGGTTCCATATTGTTGCGCTACCCTGTCTGATAAACACGCACTAGCATTCACGGAGCGTTTTCCCATGGGATTGCCCCATTATAAAACACTTCTGTGAATCAGGCCCATAGTCGTGAGTATTTTGGCATCGCCCGGTACTTTAGTAACTCTCTGCGACAGGTTGCGCGAGGCCTCTGTCGCCGTAATATTTGAGTATTTAGTCCTGCACTGATTCCAATCTCCTTGTGTGATGTATTGGCTCCCGTCTATGGAATAACAGGCATATCTCATCGCAATAAATAATTAGCATCTGCCTGTGGGATGAATGGGGCGTCCCTCTGTAAACTTTTGCCGCCCCCCTCTGTGGAAGTGGCCTCTTCCTCGTAGGGGTAAATACCGACTGTCCTGGCGGAGAGGATAAGCACCCATCCAAGTACATTCCCGGTGGATCGGCCACATTGCCTGACCGGCAGCGAAAAAAAAGAAAAAAGCGGAGGCCTTGCGTGTGTTGTGCCAAGCACTGCCCTAGATATATTCTGCATTCATTGCTGTACAATGAACGCCCTTTTTTCTTCGAAACACTTTAAAAAAAACACGAGGTAATTCACCAACTCGATCGCACTGCGCCTAGTTCCCGAACTCGACCTCTTCTCGGGTGCGCTGCCCCCCACATGCATGCTAACGTTTGCGGAGGCTGCAGTCGGTGGGCAGTGGGAACACCACTTTTAGCTCGGCGTGGGGTCTCCGAGCAGAGGGATATCTGCTCCTAGCTGCATCTAATGGTTTAATTTAGACTTCCGGTGTGTTTAGGCGGTCTTGCAGACTCTGAGGCTGCCTTGGGGTGACGGGGAAGTTTGTCCGTCACCTTGGCCTGTAGCTTGGGGGGGGGCGTACCCACAGTCCCTCTGCAGGGTCCGACCCTTGGAATTGCGCGCTGGCCCGCGCCCTCCGCGAGGGCAGGTTGTCTGCGCAATCGCGGTTCACGTTGCGGTGCTAGGATATACACCCCACCGTCCCAATATTCCAAGTCAGGTAGCAGGCGGTGTCTGGGGGCGGGGCGGTGGGGGTAGCGGTAGTTCAGTATCGCCGGATATCCCCGCGCCCCATTCCGCGGGCTAACAGGGCAGACCAGCGGTGCGTTTGGTCCCTGGGTCTCTGTGCCCGAGAGAGGCAGCCTGGGCGGAAGGCGTAGGTCACTCAGTGCTCCCCTCCGCGATGCCCTGAAGCCTCTTCCACGTGCCCCCTGCCTCCAGAGCAAGCCCCTGGCCGCCTTTGCACGGCTGCACGGAAACCCAAGCACGCCTTTGTGGTTGGAGGTGGCACGGATCGCGTGCATTTGACCACACGCTTCTAGTTTAGCCTCTTCTACGCAAAGGGACACGCAACACGGTTAACTTGAATCACGCGTGAAGTGTGTACTTTACCCACACGTCGCTAATAGACACGTGCACAGCACTCACAGGACACCACAGAGGGCCGGAGCACAGGGTGGATGCCATCACATTGCCACAGTCACATGGCTCACCAATGACAAGCAGGTGTCTGCTCGCCTAAGGCACCAGCAGGTGCAAGCAGGTGTCTGTCTGCTCCTCTAACCAGCCACAATGTGGGCGAATGCCTGCTTCCCCAGCCCACCACCCTGCACAAGCAGGCGTCTTCTCCACTCTGCAAACCACCAAGGAAAGCGAAATAAATGCATGCATGATCCGAGCCCTGCCCTCCAAGAGCAAGCCTGCTGTCAGCACCCACGACGCCCCAGCAGATGCCTGCGGGAGCACCCACCACATAATATCGAGATAGTTTCCTGATCCTTTACACCCATGCATCTTAACCAAGGGGGTTCCTTCCCTCAAATGCCGTCTTCTCTGCCAGCCACCAACATGTGCAAGCAGGTGCCCCCTGCATCTGCCTCACCCGTGTGCTGCCAGATGCCCGCTCTCCTCACCCCCATGCCCAAGATCGTGCCTATTCCACCGACCCAACTCCACATGCAGGCCGGTGTCTACTAACTCACACCATGACAAGCTCTACCAACTCTTCAAACCCACCTCCACGTCTAAGCAGGTGCCTATTCTACTAACCCCACTCCATGACAAGCTCTACCCACTCTTCTAACCCACCTCATGACTAAGCAGGTGCCTACTCTACTAACCCCACTCCATGACAAGCCCTACCCACTCTTCTAACCCACCTCATGACTAAGCAGGTGCCTACTCTACTAACCCCACTCCATGACAAGCTCTACCCACTCTTCTAACCCACCTCATGACTAAGCAGGTGCCTACTCTACTAACCCCACTCTATGACAAGCTCTACCCACTCTTCTAACCCCCCTCATGACTAAGCAGGTGCCTACTCTACTAACCCCACTCCATGACAAGCCCTACCCACTCTTCTAAACCACCTCATGACTAAGCAGGTGCCTACTCTACTAACCCCACTCCATGACAAGCTCTACCCACTCTTCTAGCCCACCTCCACGTCTAAGCAGGTGCCTACTCTACTAATCCCACTCCATGACAAGATCTGCCCACTCTACTAACCCATCTCCACGACTAAGCAGGCGCCTACCCTACTGACCCAACTCCATGACTAAGCAGGTATCTACTCTACTAACCACACTCCATGACAATTCTGCCTATTCTTCTAACCCACTTCCATAACCAAGCAGGTGTGTGTTGTAACCCCAATCCAAGTCCAAGCAGGTGTCTATACTCTACTAACCCCACGCCATGCCCAAGCAGGCGCCTGCTCCACTTTGAGCCAAGTCCCAGCTCCCTTAGATCCACCATGCCCAAGCAGGTGGCTACTCTACTATATCCACCCCATGCCCAAGCAGGTGCCTACTCTGCTAACCCAACGCCACGACCAAGCAGGTGCCCACTCCCCATGCCAAGTGCCTGCTCTCTCGGGCCCTCCGAGTTCAAGCAGTCGCCTCCTCTACAAACCCCAGTGGATGCCTACACAGGTTCGCCCTGCCTGCCACTGTAGCCAGTCGTGGTGTGCCAGCAGCCCCACTCACCTGTGCCTTGGTCCACGAAGCTGGTGACGGTGTTGGCCTTGCTCCTTAGTCTCGGCGTGCTCTGATTAATCCCCCGGCTCTCTCCCGCCGACAGACTCCTGTAGAGGGAGAGCATATACTCGTGAGGCACCACTGCATCCTTCCGCGGTGTCTCGCCATAGACAGCAGAGCTGGACGCCCTCCCCAGATACGCCCGCAGCGCCCTCCGCTGGACGGGTGACTCCCTGCCAGGTGGTGCTACCACGGCGGCAGCCTGCGGGGTCTCGGTCGCCCAGAGGCAGGCACCCAGCACCCCCAGGCACAGGGCAGCAGCCTTCCTCAGGTCCATATTACAAGGGCTCTCTTCTGGGGAATGAGAGACTGTGATGGGGTTTGATGACTTTGGAAACTCCCACTGAAAACTCTGTGTGTGAGGCCCCGGGGCGGTCAGCAGCGACCTCTGGCGGGGATGGAGAGAGGACAAGTCCCAGAAGAAGAGCAGCCCCTCAATGCAGCACCAGCAGCACCGGACACCTTAATGAGGAGTGAAGGACTGTTGAGGCTGGAGGTCGTACCTGGAGATGCCTACAGCGCCCACTGGTGGAGAATGGGGAGCGAACACTTGTTAGAGGCAGAGGAGCCTCCCACTGCACCGCCACTTACGGGCAGACACCTCAACAAGGGCAACCGACTGTTGGGCAGTCACTTCCCACTGCGAGAGCACCCTTCAACTCCAGCCCATTCAGTACCAGACACATCTGTGAGGAGAACAGAACAGCTGAGCTGGTGGTGGTTGTCCTGGAGATGGCCGCTGCGCCCCCTGGCGTAGATGTAAGCTGAGACGTACCCGGCAGGACAGCCCCACTTCAAAAACCTTCAGCGCCAGACGCCTGAACGCGAGAGAAGAAGGGCTGGAGAGCAGCAGGCACTTGGGACGGGAAATGCGGTCACACGCTGCCCCACCGCCGCCAGCAGCAAACACCTCACCGCCGTTGGGCTAGGAGACGTCCCGCGACGTAGGGGCCGATACCACACAGAGGAAGCCAAGCCCTGCTCAGCACCTCCAACAGCAGTCAACGGAATAACAGGAGAATGGCTGCAGAGCACGCCCCCCTCCCCCAAGCCAGCACAGCCTCCCACTGCATCACCTCCCGCGGCGGACACCTGACTGACGGGGGGAGACGGGCTGCTGGCCTGGGTGCCGCCCCGAGCCCACGGCATCACAGCCCCCACGGCACGGGGTAGCGTCCGAGCTAACAGCCGGGAGGGGGAGACGGAGGCAGGGGGAGGGCTAATTAATAACATCTCGAAATGGGCCCGAGAGGGCATTGCACGGAGGATTCAGCCAGCGGGGCCAAAGCCGCGGAGAGTCGGGCTAAATAAATGCCCCGACATGTTTCTCCTCGTGTGTTTTCACGCAGACACAGAGCCACGCCAGTAGTAAACATGTTTTTTCGCGCTAATATTTTATTTATGTATTGTGAGATATAGTTTCCAACTTAAACAAAACTTTGCACGCGCGAATATTCGTTTTTGGAGTTCATATGCACCGGGATATGCACATACAAAATCCCCTAAACGAGTTTCATGTTTTTTTCCCGACATTTTTTTCTTTCGTTCTTCTATAGCACACACATTATAACCCCAATCGCTTCTAAGCGCACGCCCAGCAAACAATATTACTGTCCTATCTCGAAGGGAAGAGGGTTGAACAAACAAGTTTGGGGGGGGGGGGGCATACAACTCGGAGACGAATGTTGAAGGTACCCGTGGGCACTTCTAATGCCACATCTGGAAACCAACCCAATGACATGGTCTCAGAGTTTGGTACATTTCAGTTATTTTGATGGAATGTCCACGGAACAGGCCGAGTCCGAAGAGAGGCGGGAATTACTCCGCGACGCGCCAGAATGAGGCGCGTCGCCCGTCATCTTGATTTATAATGGAATGAAACAGCTGCGCAATACATGTTATTTTATACGCGTGTTGCTACCGTCGTTTCTTTTTGACCATTCTCAGTTAAATCTCACTAGCATCTGCCTTCCCGCCCAGTCCAGGGAATTCTCCGGTCCTCTGGAACCGGCACCTGAGGGGTCAGCGCCAAACTCACCGAGCTATCTGAGCAACACATTGCACATGACGGAATATTCAGTCCTACGCATATTCGTATATACACTAGCCGAGGTTGATACGTGGAGCTAAACTGCATGAAGGAATAATATCGGGTTTAAAGGGCCGTTTAGAACATGCAAATTAACATTCTAGTTTGAGCCTACGGTCTGTTCCAGCGGAAGGAGGCACCAGAGTATGGCAGTGCTGGAATGTCGGAGAAATACACGATAATAACCGTCCAGGTCGAGAAAATAATGCATCCTGCGAAGCCTGGTCGTGTTTGTAGTGAGACGCCGAAGGCAAGCAGCCTGGGGTGCCAATGTTGTCGCCGAGGAGGCGGCGGTGTCCCTCCGGGGAGGGGGCTTTTCCGTGGCCCCCCCTGAGATGTTTCCTTTCTTCGCGGCTGCAATAACAATCTTAGGCGTTTGGGAGGATGTCATCGCTCGCTTGCGCCCCCCGTCCCCAGCCCCTTTTCTTTCTGCCCGTGACCGCTTCTGGAGGGAAGGGCAGCGGTGTGAGTTAGTGGAAGGAACGCAGAAGCGCGGCCAACACAAATAGCCCGATAGACTGGATGCGTGTGATGCGAAAACACGTCCCCCTCGCAGCGGCAGGCAGGTGCTGTGTCATGTCGGGGGCGACTCCTGCCGCTCAACATCTCGGCACCCCGGAAGCGACACGCGACGCGTGTTCGCGGACTCGCTACTTTGTGATTGTCACGCCAAGTTAAAAAGTTTGGTTTGTGAGTTTGTGTTCTGGGTCTCCCGTGTAGACGAGGCAAGATGCAATTTCGCCGTGTTTTTTAAGTATAAGATACCGAGATACACAAACAAGGGACGATTGTGTGTTGCACTGCATGTTTAACGGGACGCGCACGGTGAAGCGAAACAGAAGAGCCAAGTACGGAGCACAGCAGCACCTAAGGCACGGAGTTATCACCGCCGCCTTGTCTGCCCGTCAGTGTCACCCACACACCCGAAGGCATCATTGCACGAGGACGAGTGCCCGACCCACAGGAGGGCCATGGGAACGACCCTCCCAGTGCACCCCCTCTCCCCTGCCAGAGCGCAGTGGGTGTCGGGGCTTCGCCTCTCCGCTCAGGCTTTCGCGCGGGCTGCTCCCTCCTCTTCAGTGCTGCTGAGTGAGGGCAGCCCGGGTCAGTGCCCTGGCCTCGCACTAGGAGCGAGACCCCACCCACTGGAGTCACAGCATAGAATCCCAGGTCTATGTGACAACTGTGTGCCCGAGACAGACCCTCATGGCACGACATCGAGACGCTCCGGGGGATAGTGTTGCGCTTAGTGGCGGTGGTAACTCATAGGCGCTCCCTGCCCGGGTCTCCGCATCTGCAATAGCCCGCCCGCCTCTCAGAGTCCCAGCAGACACCACTCGCCAGCACCCAGCGACACACGGCGTAGCTATGTTCCACTCTGTCCATGCGGCAACCCAGTGATCGGATTTATACTGTATGAGCTTCACTGTGGAAAGATTTACACTGTCCTTCACGGACTGTCCTGTACCCTGTCTCGCCTGAGAAGTTTCCTTCCTTCCTTCCTTCCTTCCTTCCTTCCTTCCTTCCTTCCTTCCTTCCTTCCTTCCTTCCTTCCTTCCTTCCTTCCTTCCTTCCTTCCTTCCTTCCTTCCTTCCTTCCTTCCTTCCTTCCTTCCTTCCTTCCTTCCTTCCTTCCTTCCTTCCTTCCTTCCTTCCTTCCTTCCTTCCTTCCTTCCTTCCTTCCTTCCTTCCTTCCTTCCTTCCTTCCTTCCTTCCTTCCTTCCTTCCTTCCTGCACAAGCTTCCGAATGCATGGATTCCACCCCTAATTAACGTATTGCCTTCTATGAATTCCACAAAAGAGTAACAGATAATACTGCAAATCACCCAGGGCTACACCGCATTCATGGACTCTTTAGCTTTAAGGGTTAATGGGCAGAAATCGGCTGTGATGGTCGTTTGTTAGGGGGAGCATCCACAGTAATGTTCAGCAAGGGCACACACATTCCCAGAGTCAATACATTTGACTACCTTGGAGCCAGGTTTGCGTCAAATTTTGCCCCTATGTCACATATAGATAAACAGACCGTGAAACTCAAGCAAACCATTGGCGGGGTGACCATGGGCATGTTTAAAGCCACACCGGTGAATATGGTTTTAAAAATATGATGGAAAAGCGGCATCAGTGGCAAAGTATGCCATGATATGATAGGTTATTGCGGTGCTGCATGTCATCTCTCTTCCAAGGCGAGCACGTTTCCCCTGAGCTATCCTCCCGAGACAAGGAGATTAGTGATAACATCTTGGCACAGCCTTTATTCCATTGGCTATGGGGTAATGTTAAGGCTGAACTAACTCACGAGCTGATAAGGTACTTAAGGCCTGATTCATGGAATTTCAGCGTCCATCTTGAACTGGGCTGTGATTCTATTAGTGATAACATCTTGGCACAGCCTTTATTCCATTGGCTATGGGGTAATGTTAAGGCTGAACTAACTCACAAGCTGATCAGATACTTAAGGCCTGACTCATGGAATTTGTTGCACTGTGCACAGTGACTTTTCACTGGTGCAAAGTGACCTCCATGAATCCGGGTGTTTGTTGGCAGTGTAAAGTCACTTTCCATGAGCAAGGAGGACCTTAGTCGTTAAAGAATCAAACCGGAGGATTCCCTGGCTGGTGTATGTAAAAGCCAAGCGGTTGGGCCTCCATGTTTTCATGCATTGGGCATGTTGCCTGCCAGTGAGCTTAGAGCTGTGAAATGTGGATCTCGCTCACATATTGCCGAGAACAGGGACTGCCTGGAGATGGTGAAGCCTTCCACTAGGCGGCATGCGATTATTGCTGCTCCAGGCCTTCACATGTATTGGTTGTGGGCAGAGAATCCTTCCCAGCGCATTCTGATAACAAGGGCACGTTTTAATGGTCTTCCCTTGAGAGCGTTGGCGGCAGCTTGGGAATGTGACAGTGACAATCAGTCGTGCCTTCTGTGTGATGCTCCCAGGAAGTTTCTCGCTCATCTTTTGTTATTCTGCCCGGATTTTCCAGAGCTAAGAGTCAACATGTTCAGACCACTTTTGCGTGAACTGGGGGTTTCGCAGTATAAACCTGCATTTTTTTACCTGCTTTGGGCCGATTCTCCACGAGTGGGCTGAGCACTTTTGTCATAGCTGAGGCATGCTCGAAACTTAAAGAAAGGTTTGTTGAATTTTAGGAATGTGGCCTGTTTATTTGTTATTGATTTTATTGATTTTATCTTGGTTGTAATATCGTGCAATAGTGTATTTGTATGTGTTGTTTTTATGGAAATACTTTTTCAATTTCCGAAATAAACTTTTAATATATGAATGAATGAAACATGCAAATGATTTGCTGCAATAGATAAAAGCACATTAAAAGAAAAGTTGAACGTGTCACAAAGCCAATGCAAAGCCCAGAAACTAAAACAGGCACGTTTCCACAACCTGAGTTAAAAACGATAACATTTTCAACATTCCTATCATCAGATTAAATGCACTAGAGTAGTCTACAGCAATACCTTTCGTCAAACTGACAGGCCGTTCCCTGAGGGTTAACCCTAAATCAAAAGGACCAATGCCTTTTTAATTTCTTTTTTATCAAACTATTTTGGTATACATTTAAAAAAATATATATTTTTTGTCCCGGTGGAAGGGATTAGTTTCGAACTCGGCCTTCAGTCCTTATCCACACTTTGGTCAGTGGTGGCCTGTAAATTTTGGGCAACGATACAATATGACCTGGGGGGGAAAGGATTCTTTACTGGGACATTTATTGAAACAATCTATGAGATTCTCCAAGAGTACCTCGTTCAGAAATATGGACTCTATACTAAGGTGAGATCCGGAGAAATCTCGGTCCTTTGAGGCAGATCAGGCTTTGACACACTTTGTGTCACTGCAGAAATGTGCCCAATAAACACATCAAGCCTTGGTCCTCGGAGCCCCGAAGTCTTACTTAATAAAACTCTGTGTCCATGCACTCATTAGATTGATTCTTTCAGTAAGATTGCAGACTCTCGCGGTCTTGGAGATTACGGGGTCCTGGGTGGGCATTCTGTATAATAATAGAATTTGTAGATTGTGTTATAAACATGTGAAATCTGCTCAACATGTGCTGACTCAATGTGAAGCCCTTGTTAGCGTGTATGGAAGAGCATATGGCAAATTTGGCCTGCCGATATCTGAACAATTTTGGAGCAGTGTTTTTGGGGTAGAGTCATTGCTTTTAGCTGTAGCGGTGCACCATTTTTGGAAACTATTGGCCAGTAGGCTTCCTGTACACATAGTGAGGACTTGAAGAAATGAAATGTTGCTATTTTAATTATTTATCCTCGCAATTTTTAGAGTTTTATTATGATAGTTATAATGTGTTGCAATATATTGTTGTTAAGGACTGTTGTGCATATTTTTTTCTTTTTCGTACATTGTGAAAGGCTACTATGTAACCAAATGCACTATAAATAAATACAAATAAATACAAAAAAAGATTTCTTTCCACTCTGGCCTCAATCTGGGACGATCTTAAGATCACTGCTGACTCTGCAGGATGCGCTGCACTAATCCTCCTAGACCTCTCCGCTGTGTTCGACACAGTCAACCATTCAATCCTACTTGACCGCCTCCACTCCCTAGAAATCTGTGGAACTGCTCTCAAATGGATCGCCTCCTTCCACAACACCTGGAAACAAATAACCCAACTGTCCACTTTTGCCTCGGCCATGCACCCTGTCAATACCGGAGTAACACAAGGAGCATGTCTATCAGCCCTCCTATTCAACCTCTATTTGTTCACCCTCCTTGGAATCATCCGCCCGCACAACATCCTGAGCTATAACTATGCGGACGATACACAAATCATCCTGAAGCTCCTCAACTCAGACCCCAACTTCCAGCCTGACCTTACAGCTTGCCTCCTTGATATAGACCGTTGGATGAGTAAACACCACATCCTCCTAAACCCCACTAAAACCGAAATCATGGTGTGTGGCAACACTGAGCTTCTCCCCCACCCTCTACACTGGCCCCCATCCATGGGCCAAGCTCCAACCCCCTCTCCCACAGTAGAAAACCTTGGATGCACTCTAGACTCAGACCTATCCCTCTATCGCCAAATCAACGTCTCCAAATCTTGTCATTACCATCTCAAAATTCTCAGATGCATTTTTCCCTACCTCTAATTTCCAAACAGAGTTGCCGCTGTTAGGTCCATTGTAATATCAAGACTGGACTATGCTAACTCCCTCTACATCAGAGTCTGGCCATACCACCTTACTAAATTACAAAGAGCACAAAACACTGCAGCCAAATTGCTTCTAGCACTGGGCCCAAGAGACCACACCTCTCCAGCTGTCAGAACTCTGCACTGGCACTGACTCCCAATTGGACAAAGGGCCACTTTCAAGACTCTGTGCATCACTCACTGAACAGTGCACAAGACAGGCCCTATATACCTGCAAGACAAACTTAAACCTTACCACCCTCTCCGCACCCTAATATCAAGCTCAGCACTCCTTCTGGGGATCCCAACCACCAACTCGGTCAGGATCGGAGGATCCTCGTTCTCAGCCTTAGCCCCCACTCTTTGGAACTCACTTCCCCCCCACATCCGACACACCAAAGACTATTTGTCATTCCGCAAACTACTAAAAACACGGCTCTTCCCTTAACCCCAATGATAACCCTAAAGATGCGCATGAAAAGTCCAAAAAACACACAATGAAACTAGCCTCCTGACAGTCAAAACCTCAGCTCCCAACCACAGAGTGGATGGAATGGATCGACTGGTGTGGATGGAACGGTTGGTGTGGAAGGTGCGGATGGAATGGTTGGTACGGATGGAACGGTTGATGTGGATGGAACGGTTGATGTGTATGGAACGGTTGATGCATATGTAGGGTTGATGCGAATGGTACAGCTGATGCAGATGGAAGAGTGGACGAGTGATGAAACGGATGGCATGGATCGAACCCATGGAGTGGATTGAACGGACAGAGTGGATGGAACGGACAGAGTGGATGGAATGGATGGAGTGGATGGAACAGATCGAGTGTATGGAACGGATGGAGTGTTTGGAACGGGTGAGTGGGTGGAACGGGTGAGTGGGTGGAACGGATGGAATGGATGGAACAGTTGGAGTGGAAAGAACGGATGGTGTAGATGCAACTAATGGAATGGATTGAACGGATCAAGTGGATTGAACGGATGGAGTGGATGGAAAGAATGGAGCGGATAGAACGAATAGAGCGGATAGAACGAATAGAGCGGATAGAACAAATAGAGTGGATAGAACAAATAGAGCGGATAGTACGGAGGGAGTGGATGGAGTGGATGGAACGAAGGGAGCGGATGGAACGACTGGTGCGGATGGAACGACTGGTGCGGATGGAACGACTGGTGCGGATGGAACGACTGGTGCGGATGGAACGGTTGGTGCGGATGGAACGGTTGGTGCAGATGGTGCAGATGGAACGGTTGGTGCGGATGGTGCAGATGGAACGGTTGGTGCGGATGGAACAGTTGGTGCGGATGGAACGGTTGATGTGTATGGAACGGTTGATGCTTATGTAGGGTTGATGCGAATGGTACAGCTGATGCAGATGGAAGAGTGGACGAGTGATGAAACGGATGGAATGGATCGAACCCATGGAGTGGATTGAATGGACAGAGTGGATGGAACGGACAGAGTGGGCGGAACGGACAGAGTGTACGTAATGGACCGAGTGCATGGAACGGACCAAGTGCATGGAACGGATGAGTGTATGGAACGGGTGAGTGGGTGGAACGGGTGAGTGGGTGGAACGGGTGAGTGGGTGGAACGGATGGAATGGATGGAACAGTTGGAGTGGAAAGAACGGATGGTGTAGATGCAACAAATGGAATGGATTGAACGTATCAAGTGGATTGAACGGATGGAGTGGATGGAACAAATGGAGCGGATAGAACGAATAGAGCGGATGGAACGGAGGGAGTGGATGGAATGGAGGGAGTGGATGGAGCGGATGGAACGGAGGGAGCGGATGGAACGAAGGGAGTGGATGGAACAGAGGGAGAGGAGAAACGGATGGAGTGGATGGAACAGATGGACTAGATGGAATGGATGAAACGGATGTAGTGGATGGAACAGTAGGAGCGGGTGGAACAGAAGGAGTGGGTTGAACGGCTGGTGTGGATGGAACGGCTGGGGCGGATGGAACGGCTGGGGCGGATAGAACGGCTGGGGCGGATAGAACGGCTGGGGTGGATGGAACGGCTGGTGCGGATAGAACGGTTGGTGTGGATGGATCAGTTGATGTGGATGGTGCAGCTGGTGCGGATGGAAGAGTGGATGGAACGTATGGAATGGATCGAACGCATGGAGTGGATGGAACGGGTGGAGCTGATAGAACGGATGGAGCTGATGGAACGGATGGAGCTGATGGAACGGATGGGGTGGAAAGAACGGATGGAGTAGATACAATGGGTGGAGTGGATGGAACAAATGGAGTGGATGGAACAGAAGGAATGGAAGAAAGGATGGAGTGGATGGAACTGAAGGAGTGAGTGAAATAGAAGGAGTGAATGGAACGGAAGGAGTGGTTGGAACGGTTGGTGCGGATGGAACAGTTGGTGCGGATGGAACGGCTTGTGCGGATGGAACGGCTGGTGCAGATGGAACGGCTGGTGCGGATGGAACGGCTGGTGTGGATGGAACAGCTGGTCCGGATGGAACAGTAATACGGACAGAACTGATGGAACGGTACATGCGTATGAAACAGCTGGTGCAGGTGGAAGTGTGGATAGAGTGGATGGAACCCATGGAGTGGATAGAACGGATGGTGTGGATGGAACGGACGGAGTGGTTGGAACAGAAGAGGTGGATAGAACTGACGGAGTGGATGGAACGGACGGAGTGAACGGAACGGATGGAACTGATGGTGCGTATGGTGTGGTGTGGTTGTTATGGATGGCGCGGATGATACGGATGGCGCGGATGTTACGGATGTCACAGATGGTTTCAAATAGTGCAGATGATGCAGATAGAGACAACAGCTGTTCACCATGGCGCTACCTAATATCTGTATCGCCTATATATGCCATGCACCAGTATCCGCTTATGTATCTGTATCCCATATATACCCCTAGCCATCCTCTCATTATATATATCTATGTCGCTATGTAACGACCCACTGTCCTGCTCACGTCCCCAGTCTCAGGCAGGCACTTGTACTGATATCCACCATATAACACCACTATGCTTACTCTGATCTATACACCATCATTCAACTAGAACACAGCTATACCATGACAAATTCGGCACAGCTGTTCTCATACGAACACAACCCCACGAACACCTCATCACCCTAATAAAACAAAGCTAGCTGAGCACATTCCGGCTAGCTTAGGCGTTCCTCAGGCCTAATGCAGCCAGAACCCAGTCTAGGTGTCCATCATCCAGACTGAACACATCCAACTGATTTCATCAGCACCACACCTATCGCTATAAAGCAGCTATCATCCAACATCCACACCAGCTGCACACATAGCCGTTGCACCCATACACCATACAACACTCTTTCTCTCTACTGACCTGAACTACGGTCCGAAGGCGTTCAACCTACCAGCATTTTGAAGTCATACCAATGATACATAAGGTGCTATATAAATGCCAAGTAACATAACATAACATATAATATAAATGTTTTATGTTTTATATTATATTATTCAAATTTCTTTTTCATATTTATTTTTTTATTTTTTATTTGAGTGTATCAAGGTCATGGTCTCACTCTAAAAAATATGATATTTTGGCCTAGACCAATCCCGCAGGGTGTGGTAGGTGGGCCAAAGGCGAGTTGGTCTGAACAGCTGCCAATGGGGTGGGCATGGCGAGGCTGTCCGTACTGATCCAAACTGAAGCCTCCTTTATAAGCATGCCTGGGCTTTTCTAAAGACCCGTCAGTGGTCTCTAGGAGATCTGTGCCTGGAGCATGTCTGGAGACTAATCAGCGACCTGCGCCAGGTACACACACCTGATATCTTTGGGGAGGTATTGTGTTCTCTGCGTTGTATAATATGGAAATATAGGTGGGTTATCTTTTCAATGAGTATATTTATTTCTAAACTGAAGCAAGATGTCCGTGGATAAACCTGAAACAACTTTTTCTGAGAACTAAGAGATCCTGACAGAAAATGGCAATGGATGTTTGCTATCAACCACGAAGACCACTGGTGATGGATGAGCATACTTGCGATGGGGTGCTAGGTGTTGTCAAACAATACCAACCATTGACCACTCATAATTCTGGTGAACATTTCTACTGGAGTTAAGACAACTTTAAACCGGGAACAGAAGTGGCTATCGATGCTGTGTAGCAAGAAATTCAACGTGTAGCCCCCCGAAGCACCTTTGTACATGGACATTATAAGAGGATGAGAATGATAGAAGCTACTATGAGGATATGGCGTGGATAGAATAAATCTTCATGCGTCGCTTTGAGGATAATGCCCCTGTGGTGGAAGAAACTCTGGACAACAAAGACCAGCCCTACCGATACAGGGTGCATCAGCCACTTGTACTCCCTAAAATAGGCAAATAATCCCAAAAAATAAAATAGGGAGTAAAAATACTCCCAACAAAAAATAGGAAACAGACACGTATGACCTTCTGCCCCTAAATTCACCAACACAGCTCCATGGATATATTTGGGCCAGTGGTGCACATAGGACCACAAGAAGAAACAACTATTATTGCTGCCTGATTGGAAGATGTAAAAAGGCATGTTTTAATGTATATGAATAATTAGGTGCAAAGGAGTAATTATTACAAAAGCATTTCTGTTTTCCAGTAAAAACATTTTTACTCGCTTATAAAATACTCCAAATCATTTTACTTCCAACTTTAAAAAATAGGGAGCAAAATACTCCCACTTCAGAATCTTTTAAGGAGCACTGATTATGTGGTTGAAAATGTATGGACCAATTTGTAATATATACATTTACTAGTGCCATCTTTGAATTGTAAAAGAGGGCTGCATGTTATTTTTCCCTTTTTACCAGCAAAATGTTGAAAAAGTGGTCCAAAAATTAATCAATGTTGTGTCTCCGATGGCCTTGAGTTTCTATTGTCACTGCTGCTTAAAACAAAAAAAGAAAACACCCACATGCAAACATTGGATGTGCGTAAGGGTTGTCAATTTGCAGAGGAGCTGCTCAAAGTTGAAATGCAGATAGAAAGATGCAGCCAGTGCTCCAGATGAGATTTTGTGGTGGGAGTATTTTGCCCCCTATTTTTAAACTTTGAGAGTAAATGTAAGAGTAAAACTTACTTTTCTCCTTTGCAAGAGAGTAAAATGTATATGTGACATCCAGCCGACTTGTGCAAAAACTGTATGGAAATCATTACTATGCAGCAGCTTTCTGCATTGTGACAGAATACATGTTTCATTATTTCTCTATGGTCTGGCCATTTGATCTCTCCTGTAAAAATGTAAATGTTGAAATCACAAAAACCTAGCCAATTACGTAGTAAAGCAAACATGAATTGTAATGTGTGTTTTGAGGTTCGATCGCAGAATTGTCTTTTGATGTTTAATGAAAGTCCTCATTTCCTGGAGCTATTATAACCTAATGGTATGCCAATGTTATGATCCAATAGTGCAGAGAGGCAAGGACTCCATGCTAAATTCTATTGTGGAATCAGAAAAAATACAATATTACGGCTGTTACACCAAGCAAAGGAAAATACACCGACACAGGCTTGTAAAGATTCCCAGAATCTTTATTACAAAACTGAACAGCATTCAACAAAGTACACAAATAGCTATTTGGCCGTCAATACATCACAGAGACCACCAGCAGGGTTCAATGTGAGCAGTGAACGGAATTTCCTAGCTGGACATCGACGCATTTATACAATTTGTAAAATGATGTCCAGCCTCTTACAGGTTAATTATACACTGGGCTAGGGTCGCGCCAGGTTCACTTTCCTAATTTACATATCTCGTTCATGCAGTTTACTTTTGAATATATTTACTAACGCACTCCATTATTCTTTAATTTAACATTTACACTCTTTACATACTTTTTTAATACAGACCAAACAAATGTTTCACATATTATATTCGGATAGCATTACTGTTCTTGTATACTTGTAGTTTAACATTGCTAATTCAAGTAATCCCCTGCTCCCGAGGTCAACAAAGGACAAGGTCTACATGACCCTAACATGTAGCCTGAAGGCAGGTTGGACATTAACTCTCCTACAGAGGTTGGAGAGGTTAAGGTAAGAACAAGGACACACGAGACGGCCATTTTGATTACAGGGTGACTTTGTACAAAAACCCCAAAATGGCGGTTCTAACCTAAAATGGAGGCTTGATTCAAGATGGCGGCTTACATTAATTTCTAAGGTCAAGACCTTGCCGTAGAGAGTTATTCGCGTACAATTTTAAGCAACTTGGCATAGACCAATATACCTACAAATCGTTATAATAGGAGGCATAATTTAATATCCAGTTCGACACTATATCTAATCTAATGGTCAAACGGTTACTTATATAGCACTTTTGGCAAAGTGCTGTACATATAACATATTTATCACAATTATCCCAAACCAAAGTCGGTACTCCTTTATCGACCTTGAAAGATGAAAGGCGGAGTTGGTCTTGCCGGGAATTCAAACCTGCAACCTACAGATCAAGCACAGATTGCAGCAACCTTGAGCTATCTTACTGGCTAACATCCTTCAGAGGTCGGTTAACTGCGTATCGACAGGGGTAATAAACACAGTACCTAGATGTAGGATGAAACATTCATGAAGGGCTTCATAAAGTTAAATTACCTATCTGGATTATCACAGGGACAGGTTTTGCAGAGTTTCTATTTCAATAACCAATGTAACTTGAACAGCGTTTGAACTTCCTGGATAGTCAGGTTTTGGATGTTTTAATTGTAGTCTTGAAGATTTGAGAGGCTAGAACACCTGTGATTGGTGTAATGACAATCACTCACCCTTGAGCAAAGACTCTGCTGCCACTGACCATTTATAGTAATGTACCCCATTGACTGCAAGGTTGAATGGATGTAAACTAGACTGTGCAAAACCATCATTTTACACACTGTTTTTATAATTAGAGTGTACATTAAATCATAAGTGTCAAAACGATGTGCCTCCGCATGATTAAGCACAGCACCGGAAACTCTGAAAACTACAATTTTGCAATACTGGTTTGCTTTCACAGGAAGAAAAAGCATAATTTGTTACAAAAGATTAATTCTCAATTGCAACTTAGTTTTCCATCTTATTAACTATACAATCCTAACATGCTAGGAAAATAAACATGCACAGTGCATCTGTTTGCTCCATGAGCATCAACACAGCAGAAGCTGAATGGAAAGAAACCATTGCTTTTATCACAGTGTGCGGTTTCTTTTTTTGAAAGGCTTCAGAGAAATACAAATCTGTTTCAGAGGTGGCTTGCAATTACATCCATGTAGATAACAATCAAAAGAAGCCTTCTGGTTTCTGTCAAGTAACCTGACCTTTGCACTGCCCTCTGCTCTAAACCCGTGTGTAAATGTACACGGGAAAATAATAAAGTTGTTGTATTTACAAGATTTTCATGCGTAAAAAGGCCTAGTACGCACCTTATCTGGAGGCCTGGATGCAGCTATCGGAGGAGGTGTCTGTTCAAGTTGTAATGGCTGCTGCAGTAAAGGAGTGCTTGAAACATGATTATTACGAATGTTATGGCTGTTTTTATCAGGATCTGCACCAAGATGCACATACATTTCCCAGTGACTCGTACGTGCCAGACACTATTAGAAGAACGTGTTACATTATATTGTGCTCCCTACTAGAGTGTTTAAGTGCATAACTTTGATTATAGCATACTCAGGTTGGCGTTACACCCCAGTTTGGTTAAAACTATAGATACAAATACACTTTCACGTTCGCGCACTTCTCCCTTGAATAACTCTAAAACACAAAGTTAAATTATCATATCCAAAATTTGTTCATGATTGCAATGTATTAATTGCTTGGCTGTTTCACTGTTGCCGACAACCTTCTGGTCGTTATCAAGGCTTTGCAATTATGTCTGACTTGATTTTCATGTAATGCTATGAACTTTGATCTTGATAAGTCATGTGGTTAAATTCCCTTTTCCGATAATTTCTACGAGCATCTATATTATGTTAGAATCCTGCCGAAATCAATTTCGATCTTGATACAGTGTATTTGGATCAACTAATGGGGAGTTAGAGGGTTAATATCTACATGCACAGGTGTGCAGTTATCCATTTCATTGACCACTGTAATCAATAGCTGACTACCTAAGCGCTTTTACTATCCACAATTACTCCACAGACCTTACTTGGTTAAAAGTATAAGCAACATTTTGAGAGAGATACAATGTACCAGCAATCCTAGATATAGAATTGAACACCTACACCAGAGATGTCACTACAGACTGAGGGAAATGGTGGATAGAGTGTAGTATGAACAAGGTGCCGACTATTACTTTATTACACGCACAACAGTTGTTTAAAACTCAAAAATGGTGGATGATGAGTGCATGGAGCACATCTAAAAATGAAACGCTGGACTGGGATTACATTTTGTAAGTTTCTGTGTCTTCCCACTAAGTAAAAAATACCTCTTCTGAAACGGGACTTTCCTAATTTTGAGAACTGTCAAGAAGACGGGTGTATATGCAACCGTAATGCTTACCAAGTCATGGACAGTTACTGGGATAGGCATACAAAAGTCATGAATTCCATGGTGCTGCAACCATACGTAGGCCTTGAAAGCATGCCAGAAAAAGTGCACTAATCGTGTTGCTTTATTCAAGGGCATGTGTTGTACCTGCATGAATTCTGCCTAAAGGGATATAGTGAATTATGTAGCCAGGCTGTGTCTGAGGCTGATCTTTTATAACACTGTCAAAAATAAGGTGCGACATTTAGCACAAACTGTAACCCTGATACCTACAGAATGTAAACAACCCATTTTCTGATCAAATGTAATCAAAAGAAAAGCCTCTACTCGTGAAACGTCTCTATTGCAGTGGTCGAAGTGGGCAGGAGCAGTGCTCTTCTACTTTAAACTTTTACTGTTCTTATACCTTTATTTTAAAAAGAAACCGTTCTGGAATGGTTTAGTTTTAAAATAAAATTGTAGGAAAAAGTTGAAACTTCAGAGCAACACAGGCTTGATCCCCGGGTCCGCGGTTAGAAACCTCTGGGTATTAAGCACGGTATAAATAACCAATTTCAAATTATAAATACATTTTAAATAATTATAAACTATAAAATATAAACTTACACTTGAGTGCACTGCACTGAACATTCACTGACAGGTGTATTTGTTTGGGGTTTTTGATTGTGCATGGGAGGGGGCGTGTGATGCGGTTTGTGGGGAGCAAGGATAATGCAGCAGGGAACATAGTTCTGCTACTTCTTTTCGTGAGCTTCGACCACGGCTGTACTGGCTTATTGATGGGCAAATGAACATGTCAGGCAAGCTGTTTCTCCAAAATCTACTACAATAAGGGGCTTATAGGAAGCTACGGAGGTATCAAACCCATTTAGAAAGCGGCATGGGCCGCTGCTAAGAAAATCAAAAGAGAGAATGTGACAGAGTGGTGATCGAGGAGGATTCTTATTATTATTATTATTATTATTCTTACTCGCCACATAAATTGGAGAGAACGCACAAGCCCTGAAAGGCCACAATAACTGGAAATCTAAAGCAGGTTCACAAACCTCTTATCCAAGGACGCCTTTGTCCAGATTGTAAAAGACAAGAAAGGGGTTGGCATGACTAACTCTTTCAAATCAATTTTCAAATAAGGTCCGATAGCCACAAAGCTACAGACCAATGCCAGTAACACGTTTTTGAACAAGTAATTTAGAGCCTTATAAAAGAAACCAAACCTACAGCACATAGTCAGACATACATCAATGTCATGGCATCCATAGTTAAGCTCTTTAATAGAACACCACAATGCATGTCATGCTGTTATTTTAGTGTTAGGGAGAATTCTCAAGAATGTGCTAATTTCCCTTACCTTTTGAGACCCCCAGCAACTTTTCTGGATTTCTAGGACTTTAATTTTTACCTGGAAAGAGTGTGAGCCTTTTTTCCCACTCTTTCATGTATTTTGATGTGTGTTTTACTTTTGTGTTATTTTGATATGGAGTTTTTAGACAAACTCCAGAGGCATCATCTTTTTCTTGTGTGTCAAACAGCACCTTCAGTGCAGTGGCACATGGATGTCTTTCAGACTCCCCAAGGTTTAAATACCTTCTCTAGGACTGACTACTGTCTCCCAGTGCATGTAAAGTAAAATTGACTTTGCTAGTCTTTTTAAATTCATAGACCCAGCACAAACTATATTCCTATAGAGTGCTGGAGGGGTTGCACAGCATCCCCTATGTCTAAACACTCATGTAACAGTCAAATGTTACCCTTTCCTCTCGAAATGGCTGGTGACAGTGGTTTTAGAACAAACTACCATGATTTTTCCCGACCGTGAACACCAGTAGCTAAAAATCGGGTCAGTGATGTTTTTCAATATGGTGCCCAAGACCCCTCTGTAAAAACAGACTCCGGTCATCCTTTTTTGCCGTTTCTTTTATGAAAGGTCCTTCTAGTGTTTGTCTCTGCGCGCCAAACTGGTTTGGTCCCTTTGTTCGATGGCCTTTGGCAGGCTTCAGTGCTGAAGCCCTCCTCTGGCGCCTGAGTGTCTGGGGTGGACAGGATGTGAGGGAGGTGACCTGAATGCACTCTGGCATGATTGGCTGGCTGACTGTACGACAAGAACAGCCACCCTGCTGGGTGAGTGACAGCTAGGCTGGAATGAATGGGAGAAATGTGTTTAAAAGAAGGTCTCTGGGACTTGGAAGGCAGAGTTGACCACTGGAATGAAACAACCGAAGACGAGCTGAAGGAAGACGACTGCTGCAACTCCTGGACCGTTGGTTTGGCCGGTGAAGCCCTGCTGCAGGTCCGAATTGCCTGAAACTCCCTCGACAGAGAAGCCCTTCAAGGAAGACTTCTTCCCTTGAGCTGGTGGAAACAACCAACTCACAAGCCACCTGCAAGCGATGGAGAGGCACAGAGTCCTAATAGTCGGTGATACCTTTGTGCAAGATCTGTACATGTATTTTGCATTGGAAAGCATGGAGGCTTTCTGGGGCACTGTCTAGGAGGGCAGTTTTGGCGGTATAGTTGACCTTTGCAGATGTGTGGTCTTTCTCGGTACTGTTGATGTTGTCGTACTGCATTATGGAGCTACATTTGGGGTACATGTCGTGTGGACTTTTGCTCTGTCGCCTAAAGAAGTTGATGGAAGTGATGCAGATTCTTCCCACTGCCAAGGTGGTTTTCTCAAGCATACCACCAAGAGGAGCATGGGACCATGCCGGTGTAATTTGTCCCCAGCCAGAGGTCGGAAGGTGTTTCATTAACAGAAGCATGTGTCAATTTATGTCCACTGCTGGGATGTTCTCCACCGACTATGACATCATTAATGAGCGAAACTTGCACTGATTCCATGCAAATGGCATTTTATTGACCAACAATGGCAATGCTGTTTTGTTTTACACTGTGCAAAAAGTGTTGAAGACAATCCTGTAACAATGTAAGGAGACAACCAAAAGAGAAACTCAAATAAAGAGCAAAAACAAAAAAATAAACTGTACGCCAGTAAAAAAAAAAAAACAGAAACATATTTTCCAAGGGAAAAATAAAGACCCAATCCCCTAACCTGTTTCACACTCCCCCTACCCCCTTCCATGCACAATAACTCAGCGGATTCCGTCGTAGTTTCAGGATTAAACCTGCCACATCTGCCCCTTTTCAGGATGGTAGCCATGGAAATGGGACTGTGGAGGCCAAGGGATTGCTCAATAAGGTTTCTGGTTGTGGTGTGTATGGAAAAACTGTGGCAGAAGGTCTCTTTGTACAGAGAAATGCAGAAGACTATGGTGGAAGTGTGCAAGCTAAGGGGCATGCATCCTGTTTGTATGCATGCACTGTATGTACTTGTTTGCAGTTGCTAAAATACACTTAGTGTTGCTTTTCTGCGATAAGTTGTCATAAGTTTGCAGTAAGTGGGATGCTGTGGAAATTTGTTTGTGACGTGTACAAGGTAAGTGGAAGGCATCCTGTTGAGATGCATGCAATGTGTGTATAATATCATACTATGTGATATTGTAATATATGCCATTTGTACTGCGCATAGACACAAGTTTTTGAAGGTGCGCCGAGGCAAGGGCGGGGGAACAGAGGGGAGACAGACACAACAAACCTACTACGGCAGTTGTCACTCAGATCACCCAAGTGCATGGGGAAGCGGAGGAGAAAGTGCAGTACATGGGAAGAAGAAACAATGACAATAAGTAAAAGTACGGCCCGATGGTGGCAAATGCAAGGATAAGTGTAGACATCAGGTGGTGGTAGAACTGATAGGGATACAGAAAACAGTCCCCAAGTGCAGGGTTTTCCAGAAAGGCAGTGCAGGGGTGTGACTGGTGGAGGGAGGTTGCCTGGGCCTGAGATCAGAGGGTGGCCAGGTAACCAGTGCAGAATCAGTTTCAGCCAGCAAGTCAGCAGGGGATAGGAGGAGAAAAAGCGGAGGCAAAGAGAAAGGGTTTGGAGGTGCTTCCAGAACCAGCATTGGTTCTTGTCACGATTCAGGGATGGAGGGAGGCTGTTGCAGAGGGAGGCCCCAGCCGAAGAAAGATCTACCACCAACTGATTGCTTGCTGAAGCGAGTGACACTGAGGGAGTTGGAGGCAGCAGAGGGAAGCGGTCGAGCACAGAGAAATTTAGGAAGTGAGAGTTGCAGGTATTGAGGCCCCAGAGCCCAGAAGGCCTTGTGCATAATGCAAACGATTTTGACTTTATTCTTCGCTGCTACTGGGAGCCAATGCAGACATTCCAGTCCCAGAGAGATACGATCCCTGGGCTTGAGGCCAAGCACAAGACGCGCATTGTTCTTCTTGGATGAGTTGCAGAGGGCAGAAAGTACAAGCAGGCAGATTTAGAACGAGGCTGTTGCAATAGTCTTGCCTAGAGTGATCCACAGATGTGGAGAAAGTGAGCTTTTCGGAAGTTGCTTTAGGTTGCTAACATACATTCAGTGGTGGTTTTGGTGACATATTTGCACGATTTATGTAGGAGATGCGTTAGTGGGGAAACAAATTCGTAGTGCTGTCGGAAGGAAAGAAGAGAGTTCCTATTTCGCTATTACAATGGGCGATAAGGGTAAATGGAAACTTTGCAAGAATATACAATTGAAGTGCCACTTGAGGATAGTGGATGGGAGAAAAAAACAGTAACCTTTTTAAGAACGTAATGGACGCTCACTGGCAGATACCGTGAGCACAGGCACTTAAGACGAAGTTGTAAACATACTGCAGAAACAGTTTTCATACCTCCACTTTGTGGTTATGGGTGCTCATGTGGATGAATGTTGATGCACAAATCTTGCATTCATTTACTGAACTTTCCACTGGACATACCTTTCAATGACATGACACTTGGAGGCTCAATGTGCAACAGTACATATGTAGTGTTGTACAGAAGTGACAGTGTTAGATGCTAATGTCTTGGATGCCATTGGTGGATGCATGTGTGACTATTTAACAGTAACCAATGAGGTAGCAATCGACAAAAAATAGTGTAAAGTGAAGAAGGACTGCTCCAGCTGCACTGGGCGCGGCTCTCGTGGTACTTGGGGAAGCGCACGTGCCACATTCTGCGCTTCTCACCATGCTGGCCCATGGAAATGGGACTGTGGGAATTGTCCAATCGGGTGTGCGTCACGGGAAAGGGCAGCAACATTTATTTTTCGTTACTCTGTGTAGTGAGGGTGGCAGGCAGAGATGGAGAGATGCACTGTTTTGATAGCCGGTGATGCCTTTGGGGAAGATCTGTTCCAGTGTGCCATCGAAAAAGGCTTTTCTGGCAATTTCGATTTGGAAGGAGTGGAGGCTTTGTGGTGCTATGGCGATGTGTGCAGTTTCAGGAGACTTCTTGCAGAATGTCGACGAGTGGCCACTTTTGCAACTGTACTTGGTGTAGTCGTGCACTATGGAGCATTGAATTTGGGGTCCATGGATTGTTCCTGTGTGCATCGTCAACTGAAGAAGTTGATGAAAGCAGTGAAGCACATTTTTCTCACTGCCAAGGTGCCTTTCTCATGTACACCACCAAGAATAGTATGAGACTATTCCAATTATTGCTGTTGCCAGCCAGAGGTTGGAAGGGGTCTCATCAACAGAAGCATGTGCAACTTCTTGAGTGCTGTTGGGATGTTCTCCTGTGAGAATGACAATATTGGTACTCGATATATACACCTTTTAAAAGCAAATGGCATGTCTTTGGCTACCAGTGGCAATGGCATTTTGTTTCACAATCTACAGGCTGCACTGAAGACTCTATTTTAAGAATGTGAGCTGACCTACAAAACACAAAAATACTTATAAAAACCGCATAAAAAGGTGTTTCTATGGAAGCACCTTTAAAAAAACAAAAAAAGGGCTATTTTCAGAGCCGCCACTACGAACGAAGTCCCCTAGCCTGGATGAAATGTATTCCCTAGTCCCGCGCGCGCACAGCACAAAACGCCAGCAGACATTGTGATGGTGGCAGGGTTGCATGTCTCACATACGCCCCTTTTGCAGATGGCGGCCATAGAAATAGGCCTGTGGAGGCTACGGGATTGGTCAATAAGGTTTCTGGGTGTGGTTTGTACGCACAGACTTTGGTACACGGTGTACTTGTCGACAGAAATGCAGAGGGTGCGGTTATGGCTGTGTGTTTCACGAGCCACAGCGTACCATTTTTGGGGGAGTTCTAAATACATTGATTGAAAGTGAATGGAAAACACTGTGCAGTGGCTGCTGATTTTGGATTCTATCATGTGGATGTGTACTGCTATGTAGTATCTACAATGAAGTGACTGATTTCATTTTGTCTGTGTGAGACTTTGGTGACGTGCGATCATGCCGACATTATTGTTCTTCATTGTGGAGGGAAAATTGAACAGCATGTTACACGAGTTTCAGTGTCGTTTGCGATGAAGGAGGCACTTGCCCAGGTCATGTGTCTATTTCTGATCTCCTGCATAACTTACTATCGCATTACGCAGACACCGATGTGGCTGCGTTATTTTTCATTATCCGTTTTAACACATGTGCCAATGGCGTACTTCAAAAATGAAAATATGACGTTTTCACAGCGCAAAGAGTTTTCCCCACCAATAACATTAATCATACTATTCCTGCCATACCGATTTCTGCACGCCCTTTTCAAATTGACTTGCTGACCTTCTTGAAAGTATAGGAAGAATTTTTGCACACTTAAACTCTTCAAAACGCACTGTAACACATAAAGAAACCTCTTTCTACAGCGAGCCCTTTTTACCCGATTCCACTACAGTGTTTTTCACAGTGCCATGCCTCCCCTTATTTTGCGCACATTCTGTGGAACGTATACGGTGTGCCGCGCCCTGCATCCATTCATTGGCAATTCCATTGTTTAAGTCTGAAAGGAGCTTTCTTTATTTAACTTTTTTCCTTTTCCAGGTAATTTCTATTTTTTTTGGTCTTGTAACACACGCCACAGAAGAAACGGAAGGCAAGGCACAGTACGGAAGGGGCAACTCCTGCATGGATAACATAGGGGATGTGCAGAGAGAGGGAAATATTGTGTGGCACTCACCTAAATAGGCACCAGTCATTGTCATGCTCCTGGACGGACCCTTCCCAAGCACTTCCAAGTAGCTTCCCTCTGTACAGTAGCGTGTTGCCGTACATGCACAATACAATGCCCTTTGCCGGATAAAGGTCTGTAGCGCGGCATATGGTCTGCAAGGATGTTTTAGAGCTCTGCTGCCCTACAGGAGTGCCCCTGTAGTTGGCCGCAGCAGATGTGGAAAATGCTGTACATGAAATTACCCTGCTGCATTGTCGGAAGGACAATACCCTGGTCCCTTGTGCTTCCATTTCAGTTCTCGTCACATGCAGTATGGACACTTCAAGGTATGGTATGGCATTAGCCATAGGACTAGCATTCACAGAGATGAATACATTCTGAAATACAAGAATGCTTACAACATCGCGAAACGCAGGTTCATTACTTGGAGCAGGAAGATAATTATTCAGCGTGACCCATGCAGCTACAGTACTTTTCTAACCACCACTGACATTCTTTGCGCTACGAAGAATCTGCTGTTTGATTACTTCTCTTTACATGCACTAGTATGTGCGTGACCAAGCCACACCAGCTTAGACATTTTGCAGACTCACTACAAACTGTCACACCTGCAGTTAAATGTTTTCTTCAACTCTGCGACCCGCAGACAAACCGTTGATACTTTCCGTCATAGTGCTCACTGCAGAGACAGTGTGTCAGTTTCAAGGGTCATGGAAAGGCAAGCAGCACATCAATCAAATTAATGCGACATTTAACATGCCCACAGTACACTGGAGGTTCCTGTTCCTTGTTTTCCAGTGGGCCTTATACAGCCAGGCGTGCTGCAGCCATAAATTGGAAGGTTTGCACAGCAACCCATGTAGTGGCCAGGACTACTTGAAATGCGCCAAACAAGTTTGAGGAATACCAGGCAAAAAGAGCGATTGGGTAAAAGGAATCAACTAGGTAGCGCCAAAAATCAGTGATGATGCTAGCTGCTGCACCCTTGTGGAACTAGTAGGTCCCTCCAGCCTACTAAAATGAAAACAGAAAAGGGAGAGTATGCTCACGATGATGCGTTGCTAGCCTGATGGGTTATATTAGTAGTAGGATAAACCATAACATACAGAGTCACAACCAATCACAACCAATCATACCGTGGGCATACGGTCCCTCTACTTGAAATGCAGTAGCCTACCGTATGAATCTGTAGGTGGGTGACAGGGGCTGTGTTACCAGCACACTGAGGATGCCCTACGCATGGGCACAGCTGTACAATGGATACACGTGCACTCCCACAACTAATTAAAAGTGTATTAGAAGAGGCGGCGATGCGGCCATGCAGCCAGTAATAGAGTCCTACGGATACCTGCAGTGTGATTGCACATACGCCAGCCAGGTGCAGTCTCCCTAGGAAATGTCCATATTGCTTACCTGCAGTCATCTCTGACAGTACTGTGCGGCACAGATTCACCATGCAATGTTAACACAAAAAGAAAAACCACTCACACACTCACCAACACTTAACATGTACAGCTTTAATTTCTAAGATACACCGACTCTATTAGGAAAGGGAAGGGGTAGCAAAAATGGATACATACACAGGAGAATTTGGCCTTTCCACAAGTTCATCATCAGGGCAGCCAAGGAATCAGTGACAAACCGTTGTTAACCAGACGTTATCGTTTAGTTGCGGTACCAAAAACCTATAACCTTTACAGAAAACACTATGGGGCCAATTCATAGAATTCAGCCAGCCGCGTGTGCCAAACAGCATTTAGGCGCACTGCGTATTCATGGATTTCTCAAGCCATTTGCAGCCGTGGCACAGCAAACATCCAGCAGCGCCAGTTACGCCCCCAAGAGCGCCCCTTGCGCCAGAAAAGGCCATAGAAATACCCATTACGGCGCAATGGGCCACGCTAACCCTGGACAAGCTTACAGCCCCCCTACATTGTAATCGTGTGAAAATGTACTTGCGCACCCCCTTCAATACGCGTACCCCGCCTGCGCCAGGCAAATCGGGTGTAAAATGTCCCACCTGTGGTGTGGGCTGCCTGCAGGGCATGGGTCACGGGTGATTGGCTGCCTGCGGGGCATGGTCAGGGGTGTTGGGTGGTCCCCTGTGGTGTGGGCTGCCTGCGGGCATGGTCACGAGTGTAGGGGGTCCCCTGTGGTGTGGGCTGCCTGCGGGGCATGGTCAGGGGTGTTGGGCTGCCTGCGGGTATGGTCAGGGGTGATGGGCTGCCTGTGGGGCATGGTCAGGGGTGATGGGGTATACCCTGTGGCAGACTCAGTATCAGGACTGCACCACTTGCACTAGTGGAAACACCCCCACCAGGCCCCATATGTGGGTCTGAGCCTCCTCCTCCTCCTCCTCACCTGCCACCAACCTGGTTGCCTCTGCACCGTGTTCCGCTGTGGACAGCCTTTGTGGGGGCTCACCTGCCCGTACCGCTGCCTAGGAGCCACCTTTCAACCTCCGCCTCTTGGGCATTCCTTCGGCAGGCCCAGCCATGGACGCACACCAGTCCCCTCGCTCCCGGAAGATGACATGTCCTGGGAGGGTGACCGGGCCATGCGTCCCCACCTGGTGGAGGCATCCTCGCCGCTCTGCTCCATAGCGCAGTTTCCGCCCTTTTCCTCAGTCGCTGCTGTAGATAGGGAGAGATTGAACACAAGCATCAGGGTACCGAACAATGGTCTGCCAGACACAAAGCAATTGCACATGAGTGGCACTGTCAAACGTCACTTCCATCATCACCCTCCACAAAACACGGGTCAGTGCAAGCAACACACATACAGAAACAGGCATGGCACATGCAACAGACATTTGCATCCATGTCCAAGGCACCGTTGGAACATCCGATGGGGGGCTGAACGTAACATGCATCATGCGACATGCTGATCACATGCACACACACCACCGGACAGTCATGCATCTGGCCATGTGTACCTCCCGAGACAGTGGATTCATGTGCAACTAGGCAGCATCAGTGAATTCACAAATTGTGATGGTCATGTGTCATGCATCCATGGCGTTTCCCAGTCACACACACACTACTCAGACACACGCACGTGTACACCATGCATGACCATGATGGTGACATCAGCATCCACATGTCACACCCCAAACATGGCCAAGTCCAGACACAGGCATGCAAACATGTCTGTGACGTCACATGCTGGTGACATCATGCATTGCAACACAAACACCCTTGACGTGGAACAGGCTTCAGTGGACTCACATGCAGCACTGTCATGGCCCTGCACACAGACATACATACATGGGACATAGTAGACATGAGGCCAAGGTGCACACTCTTGCCACACCTCAACATGCAGTACGCTGGACAAGTACACATGGACACTTACCACTCAACTCCAGACGGGTCTACAACTCGAGGACCTGGTAGTGTAGCACTGGGCGTGTGCGCTCCAGGACCCGCATCTGGATGTTGGTCAACTGGTCCCAGCGCCCCACTTCTCCATGAGCTGCAATGAGGCACCGGGCCTTGCTGTGGTTCCTGGACCTGAAGTCCTCCCAGTGCTTCAGGACGTGTTGGTAGTCGCGGAATGCCACCCCCTCCGTGTTGATGGCATCCACGATGTCTGACCAGATCCTCTTCCGTCCTTCCTTGATGAGGAGCGATGTTGTTGAGAAGAGGGCATCATAATGCCCCAGGACTTGCGCCACCAGGATGCCAACTTCATTTGCAGTGAAGCTGACAGCCCTCTGCCTGTCTGCCGGGGGGTTGCCACTGGCCCCGGATGGTGTTTGGTCCGACATGGCAACCCCGAGGTGTGGGTGGGAAACTGGGTCCTGGGGCTGGGCTGTGGAGTGATGGTACACCAGTCGGGAGTCTTCTGGGTCAGCAGAGATGGTCTCATTGGCAGCAGGCAGCAGCAGATGGCTCGTAGGAGGCTGCTCGGGGCTCTGGGAGGCAGGTAAATGGCCTTCTGGGCAAGAGCGTGGTCTTCTGTGTGTTGTTGCATGGCCAGCTTGATGCAGAGTGAGTCCACACGTGAAAAACAGCATGTGAGCGTGTAATTCGAGGAAAGACCCTTAGCGCGTAAGCGACGTGACGCGCGCAGGCGTTGCCTTCTCCAGGGGTTAAAGGTCCGTGCAGGTAAGCAGTTCGCTGTAGGTGCTTTTCGTGGAGACCGACCCCGTGTGTTTCTTCTTCTTGTGAGTTCACACACGATTACTTCACAGCACTTAAAGTTCATACTTCTTGTTTTGGCGGGGGAGTTGCCTACGCGCACATGCATGTGTGTTTTTCTTTTCCACGCAAGGCAGATGGTGAGTCGCGCACGCTTATTTTTCCCACTGTGGTTGCCCCTGTGTGTCGCCCATCTATTTTCGAGGTCAGAGTAGCCTCTGTGTTCCACGCATACGTATTTTTTGTGTTCCTGGGTGCCACAGCGTACTGCGGGAGGTTTATTACACGCACGTGGGCTACCGGGGGTTGTGTGCACGTTTATTATAATTTTTTTGGATGCCTGAGTGTTGCGTGATTCGTCTTTTATCACCAGGGGTCACAGACAGCCTTGCAGGAGCACAGGGGTGCGTCTAACATCACGTACCCTGCCCCCTTCACCCCAATTGCCCAGGACAATTGTTGTGTGCACCTCCCATTGGAAACATACAATCTGTGCCATGGTTGGGAGGACACCAAAAGGGAAGGGTGGCCAAGCTAGGCGACCTCCCAAGGCTGAGCGTGGTGAGGCACGTGGCCGGGGTGGCCAGGGAGTCCAGGGAGGCCAAGGTGGACACAGAGGGAGACGTGGCCAGGGTGCACCGGGGCAGGATGTCCAGCAGGATGGGACAGCCATGCCACCACCCCTAGCGCCTCAGGGAGATGCTGCTGCTCAAGTCATTCCCAGCGCACATCTGACCCCACAGGCATTGCCATCTGCTGCCACGGGCCACCAGGTGGTGGAAGCTTCAGGTGCAGCTGTGGCAACCACCACCCAGGCTCCGGGTCAGCCAGTGCAGGCTGCCTTGCCACAGGACTCCCAGGCAGATTTTCAGGGCAGGAAGGCCAAGCCATGTGTGTCCAAATCCGCTGTGACCAAGGCACATTTTCCTGGGGCAGTTTTGACATCTGCTGCCCCAAGCAGCCAGGTGGTGGGAGCTGCATGGGCAGATGCAGCCGACACCACCCCGGCAGTGAGTCTGCCAGCCAGGACTGTGTCAGTCACAGCCCTTGGCACTGAGGCAGTTGTGCTGCTGGGTCCTGGCAACAGCACCCAGCAGCCAATCACACAATCCAGGCCTTCCGTCCTCATGCCAAGTCCAACTCCCATTGGCCAGTCCACCATTGCCACTGCCCCAACTGACCAGAGCGGCATTTGCCTCTCAGGGTCTGCACAACCGGCCAAGAGGAGGAAGTGTGCTTCTGCGCATGAGGCTAGGACCCCAGACACGGCATCGGCCTCCGGCATGGCAAGAAAGAGGCCTTTTAATGAAGAGGAACTGGACTTCCTTGTGGACTACGTGTCGGCACACGACTGTGAATTGCTGGTGGGTGCAGGGTGCCATACTATGCCTGCCTAGCATCAGGTCCACTGGCAGTTCATTGCGGATGGTGTGAATGCATTGGGATATGAGAGGTGCACAGCTCAGGATTGCCAGAAGCGTTGGACTGACCTCTGACACTGTCCACAACAAAAGCGGGCCTCTAATTACTCCCCGACTCGGGTGACTGGCAGTGGGCCACGACCAGAGGAGGATGAACTCACTCTGCACGCGGGAATTGCTGCAGAGTTCATCGATCAGGGATTAAGCCATGCTCCTGGTCGGATCACTCGTTTGTTCACTTCTCCATCATGGTACCATTCCCAGAAAAACTCAAGACACACAAGCCCAACTTTATTACCACGCGTAATTTCAAACATATCACCAAGGACAACATTGAACCTCTCCTAGACCCTGCAATTAACTTTACTGAGCACACCTCCTTACTGGACAAGTCATTCATCCTTATTACCAACCTTGCCAGTATATCCTCGGCCCTGGCTGCGGCCAAGTCTAAAAAATCTCTAGGTCCCAAGCAATCCATGGTTCACCAAGGAACTACAAAAGTAAAAATCTCTCACTGCCAAGTTATTCCATCAATGGAAAGCTAACCCCAACACACTCACTCATGATGCATACAAATCAGCTGTTAAATCCTATAGAACAGAGTTAACGGCTGCAAAAAAAGATCTATCACAACCTTCAGATCCACAACGATAAATCAGACATGAAAGGATCCTAAAAGACTCAGAATCTACCCCTGAACCTCAGGGACAATTGCCACAGTCAGACAATAATTGGTGCCAACAAGTCCAAAATGGAATGCATAACAAACATTTGAGCATCAGAGCCGATTTTGTGCTAAAAAAGGCCACCAACCCGGACCTTGACCATAGCAAACCTTTTAACAGAAATCCTACTGCCACTGAATTTAATTTCCACCCAATTTCTGAGGCCGAGTTGAAGACCATCACTGAACTCAAGGCCACCAAATGTAAGGGTGATCCCTGCTCCTGCCTAATCATAAAATATTGCCCTCCTCCATTGTTAAAAGCTATCTGCAACTTCACTAATGCATCCCTACTAGAGGGCTGCATTCCTGACAATCTCAAAACTACCTGGATCACCCCCATTCTTAAGAAGCCCGGCCTCGCTCCCGCAAATCCGCTCAACTATCGCCCAATTACTAATACTCAATTCCTTCTGAACATCCTTGACCGTGTAGCTTACTCTCAAATAGCTCTTCATCTGACTCAGCATCCCATCCTGAATATTTACCAGTCGGGCTTTAGACAGGGCTATGGCACTGAGACATCCCTTCTGGACCTCAAGTCACGTCTCCTTGCAAGCTTGGACAAAGGTCTGGCCACCCTCTTGGTCTCGTTGGATTTATCTGCGGCCTTCGACTTGGTCGACCATCCCATTATGGTTGCTAGAATGGTAGAGGACGCCAATCTTTCACCCTCCGCTACTTCGTGGATTAATCATTTCCTGGCGAATAGACAGAGTCGAGTCTGCCTCGGGGACTCTGAAGCGGACCCAATTCCTGTGCTTTTTGGGGTTCCCTAGGGCGCTAGCACCTCCCCCTGCTTCTATAACATTTACACAGCTCCCTTTTTTAAGATGCTCGAGGAGAAAGGTATCTCTTTTTCAAATTACGCTGATGACACACAGGTTATATTCCAACTCTCAGGTGTGCATTCCCAGGATGAACAAGAGCTAAACAGAATCTTTTCCTTAAGCGAAAATTGGATGATGGCCAACAACCTTGCTCTGAACAAAAGCAAAACAGAGCTTATGATTGTGGCTAAATCCAATTATCTCGCCAAATTGGATCCCATCTACAAATCATTTAGGCTAGGCCTATTGGATATTTCGCCCCAACCAAAACAAAACATTCTAGGTGTGGTTTTGGACCAGTGTCTAAACAAGAAATCACATGTGAGCTGTGTCATCGCCGCCTCCTCTTGTTATGTGAAGCTACTGATTCATCTGAGACCTTTTATCTCGCAGGCAAACGCTGAGACCAACGCGAGAGCTATAGTTGGTGCAAAGATCGATTACTGCAGCAGCCTTCTGGTTGGTCTGGGTAAAACCGATTCCAATAGACTTCAAGTAGTCCAGAACGGGGCAGTCCGTGTAGTTACGGGTCTAGCCCAGCGTGATCACGTTTCAGCTGCCCGACGCACCCTACATTTGTTGCCTATCGAGGCACGCTCTAAATTCAGACTATTAACAATAGTCTTCAAATGCAGACTTGGCACAATGCCCAAATATCTGCAAGATCACATCCAGGATAAAGTCAACACTAGGGCACTTAGATCAAGCAATCAGAATCTGCTAGTCCTACCACGCAGCAAACTCAAGAAGGTCGAGAACAGGGCCTTCTACACTTTGGAAGTCTCTTCCACAGACTCTCAGACAGCTCCCCTCTATTACCTCGTTCAAGAGGCCCTTAATACCTGGCTCTTTTACTGACCATTTACTCTCACGTTGACCTCCACCTCGACTTTGGCCCCTTTACTCCTGATGATTTCATCTTATTTGTGTCTTCTTCTTGTCGGTTTGTCATGTATGCACCCTCACGCCTCAGGGTTCATGGCTGCGCGTTAGAAATTGATTAAAGTAAAAAGTAAAAGTAAACTTATCCAGGGAGTGGGAGAGATGCAGGATTATGACACAACGTCCGGTGAGTCTTGATGTGTGTCTGTCCAGCCCATGTGTGTTTTGATTGTGTAATGTGTTGTGATCGACTGCCTGTTCAGGCTATGTATTGATGAGTGACATGTGAGACACATGCAATGCTTTGCTGATATGTGATTGTCATCATGCAGTCTGCATGCAGGACATCTGCTGCACACAGGAGCAGTCCTCATCACCACACATGCACCCTACTTACATGCAAGTCACTCGGCGGCCTCTCCTGTCCATGTTCAAGCTCACTGACATGTTTGCATATAGCCTGTGCTGTAGTTCCACCCAACACTCAGTCTGTGTCGTCACATGACTGACGGCTATGTGAGGTCACCCTGCAAGCTGCTCCTCCTCATGGGCATGCTTCCTTGCCTCTCCACCACCCTGCAGTTCACTGTCTCCATGGTACTGGCGGTTTCCGTGTTGGACTACTGCTATGGCCTGTTCCGCTTTCCTGTGTACAGACACACTTCCCTGTGCAACCCGGCCATACCTGTGCGGTGGGGTACATCCTTTGTCCTTGATGCAGGGTGTCTCACTTGGACCATGCAAATGGCAGAGGCTCAGAGTGCACATGAGTGATCATTCATGGACCATTGCATTCCCTGCAAGCCCCTATGGATCTGTAGCACATCTCCAGTATTTTATCCATCTCAAGGTATTTGCTCATCCACGTCATGCTCATTCAGGGTCACTTCATCAACATGCACATGTTTATGGTGCCCTTGTCTGTGTCGGGCACAGGTCTCCCTCTGTTACAGCCACCCTGCCTCCAGGCGACTGGTGTTGTGGCTTATGCCTGCATAGATGTACTTGTGATGGTTCCTCATGTGTCCTGCTTTTGGTCCCCCTCTCATCTGCTGTAGTTCCAGTTGTCTCAGATGATGCAATTGACACCTGCATACACTGTCCGCAACTTCACAGTACTGTGGTCAGCCATTCAGAGCCATACACTGGGGGAACGTGGGGGGGTACAGTGCATCCCTACAACCCAGTGCCAACACTTTGCACATGATGACTGCACTTGCCCTTGCAGTGCCGTCATGTCACAAGATTGACATCACTACATTTCTGGTTCTGTTGATAGTTGAAGACATACACATGTGCTGCACTGCACCCACACACTTTTGAGCCATGTTTCACCCTTCAACATGCCTATCCACTTGTGTGTTGTCAAAGTGACCTGCCATGTATGTATCCATTTGCCTCCCTTCACTGTATTTCAAGGCACTTGTGTTGTTGCATCATGTGACACGTGTGCTTTTATCGATATAAATGGTCTTGTAGTGCATGTTGACATTTATTTTGCATGTGTCATGACACTTCTATTTGACTTACTGCTGTGGCTATGTGCCATGGCTATGCTACCTGCCATCTCTTAGTTGACATTTGTAAATTTTGGCAAAGCTATATGCCTGCCAGAAGTTTGTGTCATGCAGTTGATATGCAACATGCAGTACATGTGTGGGTTTTGCATTTGACACGCATCTATGTCTACTTTCATGGTCCCCTTCCATTTCTTTGCCACTGCATGAATGCCAGAGTTTGTGTCGCGTGTGACATGGCTGCCTCATGTGTTGGCCCTCAATATGGTGTTGTATATGTGTGTGGTATGTGCTGCTGACATGTGTACTAATGTTTATTTAAATGTTTGTACATGCACCAAAAGCAGTGGAGGAGGAGATGGCAAGCAGGGTGGAGGGTTCAGGTCACCAACTCAGCACCAGTAGTGGTCGTGGGGTGGTAGGCCACAAACATCCCTTGGTGCTCCAGGCCATCCTGTCCAGGCCTGCCAGTGGGTACGGCTCTGGGGATCTCTCTGACTCTGATGTTGAATCGGATGCTCATGAATCCATGCCGTCAACGGTGGGTGATTCTGCTATGGATTATGTTCTGTCCACCACACCTGCAGTGGGGGTAGAGCCCTCACGGGGCCAGTCAGTGTGGGTATATCGGCCTGTGGTGGTTATGGGTGCAGAGTCACACTCCACACCAGTTGCTCCTGTTCCTGGGGCAGCAGATCGACGGAGGAATGCTGTCCTGCAGCCGCAGGCTCTGCCGGCACAGCAAGGTAACGTCTCCTTGGTGCCCAGCAATGCGGTGGCCGTGCGCCACCGGGGAACACTGAGTGGGAGCAATCCATGTATGCCATTGCACAGCAAAAGGGGGGAGCAATTGAGGTGTTGGCTTAAGGCATGGAACGTGCAGTTGATTCCATCCTCCCCCCTGATAGGCAGGTGGAGCGCCAGCAGCAGGCAGCGCAATCCACGTGCCGCTCACTCAGGCTGGGCATGGCGCGTCCAACAGGGCCCACCGGGCTGAACTGGTGGCTCTGCGCTCAGCTATTGCTGCTGACACAAAGGCCAACAGGGAAGCCCTGAGGGAAGATTACTCCTCCCTCAGAAGTACTCTGGGTGCTCTCATCATGGCCTAGGATACACGGGCAGACCAGAAGATGGTGAAGCTGGAACGCACACTCTCGGCTGAACTCCATGCAAGCCGTGAGGAGGTCCGTCTAGCACAACTCTGTGTTATACGTGAGTTGGTGCATGGGGACCTCTGTACCATATTCATTCAGACCAGGCTCACCAGGCCCGCATGCTTGCTGCCGTGGAGGGGCATGCTGGGGCTATGCGTGGTCAGGTACCTGGGCCCACGCGCACCTCCTGATGTACAACCAGGGGGTGACGACGACCTATCTCTCACTCAGGTCATGCCGTGAAGACCATGAGCCCATGGAGGAATTTTCTTTTAGTCTCAACATCGACACCTGTGGGTGTTGAGGTGTACCCTGCACCTCCCCCTCCTGTGTGGCTCCCAATCCACTCTGGGTCCACTATGGTCAGTTTTATTTTTAGTCTATTGTGCGTTTATGTTGCAGTGTGGTGCTATGTGAATCTGATGGCATCCACTGTGTGTTCCGGCTAGGCCCATACAGGCTTGTCTTGTGTTTGTGGCTTGGGGTCCGGACACATATGCCGCTTCTGCTTCCCCTTCGCATGGGCTCGCAAGGATGGCACTGTGTGACAGTAACTTACACAGAGGCATTGGACGTCCGTCATATCTGTGGCCAGTCTGAAGTCCAACTTGTGTATACACCCCTAGTGGGGATTCATGATGGTTTCTCCAGTGCACGGTTGGACAGCATTTTGGCGAGTGTAATGTTGACTTGCATGATTTCACTCTGCTAATTCATGTATTGCCTTGACTGTATACATTGTTGATGCATTTCATGCTGTATGTGGTCCCATGCCCCCTTTAGCTGTCGAGGCACTCTCATGATGGTAGGGGGATGTGTGGTGGCAATGTCACATTGAGGCACTTGTGCTATGGTGTTTGCTCACTGTCTGACATTGTCACTAATGGGTCCTGTGTTCATGATGTGTTATACTGGTAAATTGATAGTCCTGTGTTGGCTTTGCTTATGATGTGTCACAGGATCAGCAATATGTTTCCATTGCAGATGTGTCCACTACAGAGTGGTTAACATGGAAAATGTATGCTATACTGTGTGTTCATGCATTTCCCATGCTAACATGCATTGAATCGCCCTGCAAACATCCCCCACAACACACCCCCAACCACACCCCCACCCCCACACTACTTGCCTTCTGAGACATGCTGTGTCCCTGCTGCACATGTTCACACATACTTTCGTGATCGTGAACTGGTGCCACAGGCTATATTTTTTCCTTTGTTTTTTTATGCAGCTGCAGGGGTTTCCAGGCCACTGACACCACTCACTGTACTGTGTGGTGTAGTGAGCGGGGTGTTGCGGGGGACAACCCCACAACACCCACATTTTCTTTTATTTTTTGGGATTCCCTGAAATGCATGCCACCAAAGGTTCTAGGTTTTGGTGTTCAGGCCTTTGGTGGCATGCATTTACCTATTTTTAGTATAGGTTGGATGTCTTTGCTCACTCTTTTCTTCAGAGTGCGTGTCTGAGGGGATTGTCTGTGGCCTGTTTCCATTTGTACCAGTGCGCTTTGTGACAGCTGTGTCATGTGTCTTGATATTTTTATTGAGGTTTTCACATTGCATGCCATGGCATGGGGTGTGGGGTGGGTGACCTGGTGTTGAGGGAGGTTTAGGTGACATACCAGCATTTGGATGTGCTATTTTACATGGGGGATTTGGAATCTGTGGCTTGCATGGGTGCCTTTCGGTCACACCGGATTGTGTTTAAGTGGCTAGGGATGCACATTGTGCTCCAACATTCTCAGGGTGTTAAGGTTGTGACAGTTGACTGTCCCTTTGTCATCATCGATTGTCACCTGGAAAGTGCCAGGCCTGTGTGCACTCCGCAGGGGGTGGGGGTTTTAGGTGAAATATGTAGCCACAAGCTGGGTACGGGCTGCCTCGCCACATGCCCTTTCCCCTCTTATGCGCAGCGGCCGTGTGTATGGTTGGGTATGTGGGGGCACCACCATGTCCACCGGTACGCCTCGCCAGGTTGCAACGTTGTGCAGGACAGATGCTGCCACAATGATCCTGCACACTACTGGGGGCGCATATAGTAGCTGCCCTCCAGAGCGGTCAAGGGAGTGGAAACGTGACTTCAGCACTCCGAATGTGCGCTCCACTATGCTCCGGGTTGCAATATGGGCTGCGTTGTATCTTACCTGGGGTGGTGTGGTGGGGTTCTGTATTGGTGTCATCATGTGGGTGCCCAGAGGGTAGGCACTGTCCCCTGGGGAGGTGATAATGGTTGTCATTAGTTGGGTTTGTTTATTTGTCTGTGTGTCACATGCATGCATGTGCACAGGCATTTGTACTCACCAATGAGCCATGTGTTGCCATGCCTCCCAGCTTCCAGGTCCTGGTGTAGGGCTGACATTCTGTATATGAAACTGTCATGTGTGGACCCGGGATAGTTTGCATAGACAGAGGTGATGATTCCCTTGGCATCGCATACAACCTGCACATTGATGGAATGTAAGTGCTTGCGGTTGCGATAGATGTGCTCAGTGGCCCTAGGTGGACGTAGGGCCATGTGGGTGCAATCAATGGCACCGAGCACTCTGGGGAAGTGTGCCACCCCATAAAAGTCCTGGACCAGGGCCTGCCTTTCTGCAGGTGTTCTGGGCATGTATATGTGCCTGCGGACTAAGGGGTGCGAAGTCATGATTGCCAACACCTGGTGTAGGCAGCGTGACGGCGTGGCCTGTGAGATGCCACCAACTATGGCAGTTGTCCGCTGATATGACCCAGTGGCCAAGAAATGCAGGACATTGAGCATCTTTTCCAAGGGGCTCACTGCTTGGGAGCACAAGGTGGGTGATGTGAAGTCATCCTCCCACTCAGTGACCAGGTCTAGAATGATATGAGGTGGAAACCTATACCTACCATAGACCTGGTCATCAGGCATCCCAAAAAGGCTGGTCCTGGGTAAGAAAATGCAGGTCCTGGCTATCCCCCTCATTCATTGTAGCTGTATATGCTTGTTCTTTGTTTGTGCACATTTTTATGCTGCGCTGGGCCGCTTCCGCCTGCTTTCGCATGGCGGACGTGTTTCCGGCTTTGCGTTTCTTTTGGCGTGCGCAGATTTGCCCTGTTCAATTCCATGAATACGTGTTGTTAGCGTTGCGAGGGTTTCACTGCTGTACTTCCCCCGTTATGCCCACATTTCCATGTGTTGTTCCCCATTCTGCGTGTTCCGCCCCCTTTTTAGGAGTGCGCGCTGGAAGTTGTGCGCCTTCAATGGGCGACACGCGCACAGCTTTTGGAATGTCGCTGTGACGTGTGCGCCACGTGCCGATTCAGCGCAGGTCCCAGGTAAGCCACGCGCAGTGCCTTCTATGAATCGGTAAACGGGCAAACGCATGCGTTTTGCACGAGTGCGCTGCGTTTCTCACGCTTGCGTTATAGATTTCGGCGCACAATGATTCCATGAATTACCCCGTAAAAGAAATTTTCATGTGTAAGCCAAGGGAATAATATGCTGTGCAATATATAAATGTTCACTATTATAAATATACAACTAAATAGTTTAGTAAATTATGAGAGTTTTTCTTCATAGCAAAAAACTGCAAACTAAATCACTTCTAGTGAGAGCCTATGTCAGCAGTTCAAGCACAGTGAGATTAAATGATTTGTCCAGGATCACACATTTGGTTAAAGTGTTGAAATCAACCCATTCTGTGATTTAAGCACTTGACTACATATCTTAAAGTGACAGGCCACATATATTTAAGGTTTGGGTTTCCAAAAACAAAATAATTAGCTTTTCTATCAATGCCTTGAAAAGTGCACAAAATCACATAAGAAAACAACCTGACATTACATACATTGTTATAGCAATATGTCAAGCAAAAAGACATCTATAGCTTTATTTTCACGACCTTGAATGCACAAGGTAATCTGCTTGAGCCATTAGTTTACACAGCTCGCAGTGTTATACTCCCCTCCCATCTGTTATCACTCACCAATCACACATTTTAAAGGACAACTGTCCTTACCCAGGTGCCACAGTGTTTGGATCATCAACCTCTAATCGGTTTATTGAAATGAGGTTGCCACAAAGCTGAAATTGGGGGTGCTGGTGTAGCATACATTCTTATCCAAGTGGCTGCATTTTAATTGTTTACCTGTTCATTTATCTATTGCAGCTGTATGCTGTGTATAGGTGGGTAGCTAGGGCAAGCACCTGCCCACCTCACATCACAGATATGCTCCCCTTCTACTCCTTTCCCTCCTGCTTCCATGTTCTCCCACACAGCAGTATTTTCCCCCTCCTTTTTTCCTTACTATCAATTTCCGCTCTACTATACCACTCTTCCTGCTATTTTTAGAACACTATGTCATCCTCTGTTCTTGCATCATTCCCTTAATCCTTCTCTCACATTTTCTTTCACCATTTCTGCTAAAGGTTCTTTGTTATAAAGTTACTGCTCCCTTCCTCATTTTGCTGCTATTCGCATACTCGCCCTCCTTCCTTCACTAAATTTGTCCCTCCCTCCTTTACCCACATCACACCACTTGCCATTACATTGCTGCCCCTCCACTCCCCAGTCCTCACTCACTTTACTCCCTTTCTCCTGACCTCCTGCACTCTTGATTTCTCCTTGACTCTTTAGACATCCATATTCTGCATTCACCTTACACTCCTGGACCCCTTGCTCCCCATTTCTGCACTCTTTAATCCTATTCACCCTGCATTTCTCTGCAATCTTCTGCCTTATTAACTAGTGCTCCAGTCTCCTGCCCTTGTTCATTCTCTGTACCATTCCCTCTTTTACCCTCGCCTGGATCCACTCAATAACATCTCCTGCCTTCCTTCACTCTCAATACCTCTCGCACTTCTGCCCTCCTTCATTCTCCACTCTCCTGGCCCATCAGTATTCATGTTACCCGCCCCATCTCTACTTTTCTCCCTCACTATCCTGCTATTATTCCCTCTACATTTCCATGCACTGTCCTGCAGCAGGGCCCTGTGGATCTGGAGGAGATATGGAGGTGGTGTGTTTAAAGTTAAGGTCGTCTTTCAAGTGCCACAAGCAGAACCCCCCAAAAAGGTAATCCCTGGTGTGTTTTGAGAATAAATGGTGAACTCTTTTAAATGTATCTTCAGTGACGATTCAAGTGTGTGGGGTAAGAACACTGGGACATGCAGAAAATGGTTCTGCGTGTTGTAGGAATTATCCTGTGATATCACCACCTGCCATACCCCTCCCAGTGCCCATTGCCCTGAACCCTATTATTTCCAGCATTAGCTTCAGGCTTGATCTTTCATATTACCACCATTGACAGCAAAACCTGGCTAGGGGGCCCAGCTGTCTCTGGCTAGAGTCAGAACCCGCCCCCCCTGCCAACAAAGAAAACATTATAAAAATGAAAAATCAAGTTTAAAAAAGTAGTATTTGTCCATAATGTATATCAGTCTAACCCACTCTAGGCTCCACCTATATGGCCCACCCACCTAGGGCCCTCTGTCATTTTAGCCCACTGGGCCCTTTGCCTTAAATCTGCCACTGGAATAGGCCATACACCCTTCATGCCTTGGGCGGGACATCTTATGCGAAGATCGGAAGTAGGAGATGTTTCTTGAAGTTAAGTAAAATAAATCCACAATGGGTAGGAGACATAGGTGCTGAAAGAGAGAGTGTTGCAGAGCATAATTAGCTCGGGAGGAAAGCTCAGGGGCAACTTGCTCGACCTGGAAGCAAGGTGATATGGAGAAACACAGGTTCGATCCCCGGGTCCACGCTTAGAAACCTCTGGGTATAAAGCGAGTTATAAATAACCTATCATTTCATATCATATCATATCATAATTGGCCAAGCAGGGGAATGCCCTGCTCAGGGGATAAGCAAGTGTAATCTCCCTCTTCTAAAGATATGTTGCTGTCAGGGACTCTATGTTTTATTCTGCGCATTGACTGATCTCCTTGGCTGGTATTGAGAGTGGCCTGCATCGCCCCCAGCAGTTGATATAGTTCTTTATCACCTGGATTATCTGTACTTATTAGGATTGCTTGGTGTTGAAATTGGGTAGAAAAAACACAGGACAGCCCTGTGCATGGCTGCCAATTTGTGCCATTTGGAGGAGTGTAGTAGCTCTGATCCACACTATTTTGCCTTTACTGTGAATAAGCCAAGAGCTGGCCCTCACCCCGCGCGACTTGCATCTGTGGGTAGGACTATGCAGACTGCGAGGGCAAGAGCGATCTCAGAGTGTTCTCTGAGGACAGGAGACCAGGGGATCGGGATCTCTTGTTGCTGAGATTGAGCTGCGGAGGACCAATGGCACAGGAGATGGCAGGCTTGGGCTATCAGGTGGAAGCACGCCCATTGTTATACCTGTGTTGATGCTGGCATTTCCCTCTGAACCATTCCCTTACCCAGGAAGTGAGGTGGCCCTACCCCCGGTTGATGAGAAATCCAGAGTCTTTGAATACTTTGCACACTCTCTGGACACATTCTATAGTCTTAAAGAGAAGTCATCCAGGTAAGGGAAGACTTTGATACCCTCCAAATGCAGTAAACCTAATGGAACGCATGACAGTTCAAAAGGGAGTACTAAGAACTGGAAGTGCTGTGGCTTGTAGCAAAACCCCATGGAGGTAGGCGCCCCATAGGTCTATCGACGCTGGGAACTCCTGTAGTTGTATCAGTGGAATAATGGCCTGCAAGATGACAAACTAGAATTGCTGCTGTTTTATCAAGTGGTTGACTTCCAAAGGTTTCTATACAAGAAATAAGATGGTGTAGACCCCACTCCTGCTTCCTACGAGTCACTTGTGAGAATGCATCCTTTTAAAATAGGGAATTGATCCCTTTTGTAATTGCCCTTCTCTAGCCAGATTGTGAAGATCTGAAGTGAGGATGGTACTTGATGAAGGAGGTACTGTTGAGAATTATTTCAAACAACCTTTCTGAGTTGGACAGCCTGCTGGTCTGTCATGCTACTTTGCCAGGGAGGAAGAAAAAATGCCTTCTTCTGCTCCTTACTGGACCCTGCTTGTTTCCAATGGGAAAATTGTCAGGACTTCTGTTGATGTTGTGACTGTTTGTGGTGGAGGAAGCAGAGGTGTAGCCAGGGTAGGGCCTGAGCGGGCAAGGCCCACGCAAAATCTGTAAATGCCTACTCAGCAGCGCTGTGTGGCCATTTACATATATTAATGTCACTGTCATGGGCCCAACTACATATGCTTCAGGCCCCACTTTATAGGCAATCCTGGCTATGCCTCTGGGAGGAAGGTTGTGATCTGGCTGGCAACGGGCCCCCCACTTCAGCTCTGTTCTCCAAGAGGCCATCTTACTTGGATGGCCTGGGAAGTGCCCACTGATTTCCAGAGGGGGTGGGGGGTTCTATGTCAAGCTTGACAAATTAGATTAATTCTCTTTTTGTCCTGTGCAGATTTCTTCATTAAACCCTCCACCTGTGGACTAACAGTTTGGACCCTTGGAAGTGCAGGTGGAGGAATAAAGCCCTCTGGGCCAGCTACACTTTCCAAGGGTGCATACACGTCTGGCACCCGGCAGCCAGGGATGTACTGACTGAAGAGGCAAATGTGCAGAGACCATCAAAAGTCACATTTGAAAGTAGATGGCACTGCTGTTCCATTTCTGTTATAGTGATGGTTGGGATTCATACAGCGTCATAAAATCTGGGAGATACATGTTACATAAGTCCCTGTCCTGATGTTAAAGTTGGCTGCCAAGAAAGGCCTGTTCATGGCGACCTCCATTGTCATGTCCTTGGCATTGGCAGGGGAAGCATCTCTCAATGACACGTACACCAGTGCTGACAATGAAAACTACAACATGTATGAAGGATACATTCTATGTGAATTAATTTCATTTAATGCAATATGATGCTATCAATTGTAGCTATCCACTTGGCTCAAAGTTACATTACCAAAAACATCAGCATGATATACATAGTTCAATTTATTTCCCTCTGCCTTCCAAAAAGTGCAAAGTGTGAGAATACAATATATAAATAACAATCAGACAAATACATGGTCATACAATTGGCACATTAAAGTGCTAAGTACTGAATGAATATGTACAGACCCTTAATCTGCAATTCACAATAATCAAGGTCAATCACGGCACAGAAATACAAGACGATTAATCAATTCACCAAAGTCATACGCATGTAGAAGAGCAGCTGCATGCCTCTGCAGGAAACCCTGCCCCCTACCTTCCATATGTTGGCGACCTGAGATTGTGCCATGTTTGACACCAGCAGTTGTGCAAATACTGCAACATGGGTTCGAAAGAAGATACCCATTGAGACAACCGTACCGAATGTATCCCCTAAGCGATGAAAACCTAAGGGAAGAACTCCCTGAAGGAATATGAAAAAGAGCAGAGACCAAAGCTAGTGACGTCACAAGAGACATATACGACTTCCCAAGATACTAGCTGAAGAGGATGTATGGATCCTACAGAAACTAATGACGATGTAAGGAATAAAGTGAACTTTTAATTATGAAAACGAAGTGCTGCAGAGAATCAATAGTTCAATAACTGTGCAGGTGCTGAAATGCAAGTAGACTAAGTCATCATTGAAGCTGGCTATACGTAGTGAATAGAATGCAGGCAAAGCCGCCATTGTATAGAAGCTGGACATCGGTATCATGAATTTAGTAAGCCAAGACTCATGAAGAGGGAAGGGAAAATTGTGTCACAGCAAGAATAAGCTGAATCGTCGAGCTGCATGGCGAGGTTGTCTAGCCTGAAGCTAAGACCGAAGCAACCAAGGTCAGCTATCTATTCTGAAAAGGAGCAAACGTGCAAAGGATGAATCATCCTTTGTTAAGGTGCAAAGAAAGAACATCAAGAGTGCCAAGTTTAATTCATTGAAGGCATAAAATCCCTGCAAAATTGACCAAATTGCGGTCTCTTGTCACGCGAGCCAAGGATGAAAATAGAGTTCAGATTTGGAGTCCCAGAACACGATAGTGAGAGTTCTCAATCCCATGTATTCTGAAGATAAGGATACTTTTGCAAAGCCAAGTTCAAAGTCAATCTTCATGGCAGATTACATGAGTGATGAGAGATGCTGGGCTAATTGATTGGGGAGGTAGAGTCATGCCCCATCTCCTTGCAACTGGGTCTGCGCTTAAGTGCTGCTAAGTGAAACGAATGTTCCAAACATGGCACAAGCGTGCTAACCAATTCTAGTAGTCCATATACCAAAGGAACTTATAGTTTGAAGGCCAATGAGAAACTGTGTATCTAATCTTTCTGAAGATTACATGTTTTAGAGGTAGGCATATATTGTCCACCTGACAGTAAACAGCCAATCACAATCATAGCTCCTGTAGATAGTATACTTAGATGTTCCCCTTAAACCAAGCCCAACCCTTATTAGGTTTTTCATTATTTGCCACTGACGTATTTTTGATATATAACCTCCGTTTTGTGAAAAGATCGCTGAGAGAACCGAGGGTACGTGCATTGACGTTCGTTGTAAACTCCCTGTTTTAGATAATTGTTAATAAAACAGTACTTTGCCATCTTCCTGAGTTGGTTTGGTTATTTGGATTCATAGTGATTCTGTGTCATCCCATCCATTGCATGCATATTCCTAATGAGCCCTAAGCTCACGTGGTAGCGGTGCGGGTGGTTCAACGATCCAAATTAGTTCAGCTCCAGATTTTCGGATGATCGGGCATCCTACGCCATGAGCTGGTAGATCGCAGAGTTTCCTGTGGAGAGCGGCCGAATAGAAATAAACTTGCAAGAAGAACCGAGACGGTGGGCAGGTCCCCCTTTGAAGAAATCCCTGCCTGGTTTCCACGTGCGCTCTGCGAATGGAAGTCGAAGTGGTCTGATTGGAGGAGGAGTCGATACCGAAGGCCTCGAGTCGATTAACGAATGGCGAGTAGACTAAGGGGAATGGCAAATAAAGGGACGAGATTGTGATCACTTTGAGTAAAGGGAAATAATTATAGAGATAAGGGAGGCCCCCTAAGAGTCCCAATTCAAGGGATTTAGAAGAAGACATTTCAAACTCCAGTGGGAATAGGGTGAAATATAAAACAAGCAGTCAGGACTGCGTAAGGTGATGTCTTAAACACTGTATAGGGTACAAAAGTAAAGGCACGGGAAGAAGTGATCACAGCGTTTTATAAAGTGTAAATGTCTGACTAGTCTAAATGTTGTCTGTTGAGCAAAATATCGAGGAGCGATTGGAATTGTCAAGAGTTAAAAAAGTAACAGTGTGTAAAGATAAAGTGCTGTAAAACGATTGGCGCCAATCGAAGGAACAGATAGGCCATTGAAACAAGAGGATTGAGCAGCAATTGATAGTGCTTGCTCATATTTGTTGTTTTAAAAAACTTTGAAAAGTAGTGATTTAAGCCAACGTAAAATGTTTATTTAACGGTCCGGTAGGTATTGACAGACAAGTGAGACTTGTCATTATGGGGGATACTCCTCTCATGCACCAATGCAAGACACTGGCAAAATATATGCTCAAGCTCTCAAACAGTACAGTGCAGAATGGGTAGAGGGCAGAGCAGATAAAATGTTCATGCCATGGCCACAAGGGGGATCATTGTCAAGAGCAGTATTGCAACACATGACTACATACTTGAACGCTGCGTACACAGGGAAGAAATTAGAGAAACGATTAACGATTCTAGAGCTCTGGAAATGTATCAAGGGGAAAGAGAAGACCCACTACCCGAGGAGTGCATGCTTAATCAGCATAAGGGGGAAGGCGTTGAGCCCTCGGCTCCCCTTACCTTGCCTGAGGCAAAGAGTGTTGCTACGGAAGAGATATGAGTGTATTCTTTAAAGGAATTAAGAGCAGCGACGGGGTACAGTAATCTGATATATGAACCACTGCTTACAGTAGCGACGATAGTCCAAAAGAGAATAAAAGAAAGGAAGAGCTTTATAAGTTCTTACAAGACAAGGAAGAAAAAAGTGAGCGGTCAAATTTGTCAACAGAAATAGACAGGGAGATTAAGAGAGGGAAAGCAGAAAAGGATAAGGCTGATGAAGTAGCGCTCGTACAAAATGAATGGATGGGAGGACAGATATTACTCAAGACAGATGGGAAAAGTATCGAGGAGGTTAGACAAAGAGAAGATAAGGACCAACAAGAAAAAAATGATAAGGAATGAGAGAAAAGATTGAAAGAGGATGAGCAGAAAAGAAAAAGCAGGGGGCAACGAGAACAGATATATCAGGAAGAGCAAGAGAAAATTGAAGAGCGGGCAGAAGGAAAACGAAAGTATGATGATAATAGACAAAGAGCTATAGAAGAAAGCGATAGAAAGGAAGGAGAGGAGGAAGAAGCACAATGACTAAGGGACAAAAGATTATAGAGACGAAGAGAAAAGGAGGGAAAGAATAAGGAGAGCAGAAGAACGAAGGCAAGAGGAAGAAAAAATTAGAAGGGATGTGAGAAAGCGAAGTAGATGAAGAAATAGAACAAAAAAGGAGACAGCGAGGTATTGATGCCAGGCTCATTTGTAAAGAACAAATGAGGTTGAGCCCAGAAATATGATGGGTCAGAGTGGATGAGATTCTTCCGATAAAGGAAGTAAAGTCAGCAGTATCTAGAGTAGCATTAGAAAAAGAAAGATTTGATGCAGAAAGCATTAGAGAAAGGATCGAAAAGGTCTATCAACAGTTAAGACGAGGTAGCGAGTATGGAACAAGGGAATGATGATCGATCCCCAGTACCTCAATCACGAAGTGAGGAGGGAAACCTGTTCAGTGATGAACGCCGGGCATTGTCTTTGAGCAGACTGAACTTAGCCAAGGGTAAGGGGGATGATAGTCACACTAGTTGGGGCCTCGACATGTCAGACGAGGAAAGAGAGTCCAGTCTTGGGGCAGAAGGAGGGAACGCATGCACCCCTGAAGGAAGCCTGCAAATGTATAAGGAAGTGAGATGGTCGGATCTGGAATAACCTAGAGATAGAACTCCAGATCCTATAGCATACCCTTAGCATCCCTGAGGACGATCACATAGTGAGAAGGGAGAGTCTCCACCATATGTAAGCAGGTTAAGGTCATTCCCGTCCACAGAGACAGCCAGGGACGATTATCCTTGCCATGGATAGACTAATAGTGGGAGCCGACTCTGAGCTGGGGTTCACACAGTTCATCTTGTGAGATAAGGGGGAGCAAGACCGCATACATTCCATGGCCACAGATGGACAAGGATAACTTAAAATGCAAGCTCCTCAGGGGCTGGGAAATGGATATACGAATTAGAAAGCAATGACAGGAGGAAATACGCTGGCCATAGGGGATATAAAAGGTGTTCTGGCAGCCATTCTTGGAGAGAGGGCCGATGACATAGGGAGGAGAGTGACAAGTGTGACTGCACAAAGAACAGCACATGATGAAGCGTTGTTTAATAATTGTAGAGCAGACATTTGGAGGGCTCTCAGGGTACAATATTCTGACACATCAGATATGGGTGCACTTATGACATGTACAATGAAGTAAGATGAACACCCTGTTGCTTACATTTAGGATATTCAGGAGAAATGGCAACTTGAAACTTGCGAGCCATGGGAAAAGACAGTGGCATTACTTTAACACATTTAATGTCAGGGTTTGCCTGAACCAGTACAGAGGCAGATGAAAAAAAAAGTAGGGATGGAAGCAAAGCCCTGTGCTGAGATACAGTTGACAATAGTGCATCATTGTCGGTTATTACAAGAGAAAACAAGAAAAAAGATGAGAATAGGAAGATCGAGGAAGCCAAGTTAGTTCAGAAAAATGTGTCAAAATTTGCCATAGAAGGAGCGGTACTGACAAGCAAAGAAGGATTGGGAATGCAGGAAGCAATAGGTACATTGCATGCAAATAATTCATGCCCGATAGACTAAGGTGGATATGGGTGTATGCCACGAGACAAAGGTATGGGTAATAGAGGAAGAGGAGGTGGATTTCAGAATAATCAAGGTGGGTTTCAAAATACACAGAATGAGAATCAGAATGCTCAGGGAGGGATTAACAGGAGAGTTCCCCAGTATGTTGGAATTGTGGAATGACAGGACATATTGTGCGCGTATGCAGCAGCCAAGGGAATGTACACAATGGCCAATTTCCCAAAGGGAGCACAGCTTATCCTCCACCAGACAGCACACAGACCAGAGAGGGCTTCGTCCAAGATCATACATCTTATCAGGCACAAGCACTGCAAGTGCAGCAGGTGCAACAGCAGGGACAAGTACAAATGAATCCGCCACAAGGGCAGTCGCAACAAGCCCCTTTGCAGACACAGCAGTATACAAATACAGGACAAGTATTGACACCTAAAATTGGAGGTATCACTGTGGTAGAAGGCAATCCTTTCAAAGGGACGGGATGAGCTTGTATCCACAATAGGTCAGCTCACAGGGTGACTTAATGTGTTCAATACTATCTGTGACAACAGACCCCCAAGTGGAACCAAGGGTCCAGCTGACGATAGGAGGCAAATCATTTTCTTGTAGACACTGGAGCAACTCATTCGTGTATACAAGAGGGAAAATATCCAATGTCAGGTAATTCCATGAATGCTCAAGGGTTCTCTGGAGATAGGAGTCGAGTTCCTTTTACTGACAGATTACCAGTCTACATAGGAGAATGTGACATGTCTGTCCCTTTGTTATATTCACGCCAGACACAAGTTAACATTTTAGGAAGAGATTTAATGATGAAACCTAACATGACAATTTAATTTACGGACCGATGAATAGAGTGGTCCACTCCAGGAATACACTAGTTAAACATGGGAGAGTTCATACTGGTGTACACAAGGCAAGTGGCTCTGCGAGACGTTCCAGTAGATCCATAGATTTCTATTATATGGAGTAAGCATTTTGGTGACATGGCTACCTGGCATGGTAAGAAAGATTGTGAAGATACCTGATGAGTTTTTATTTAGACCACAAATACCTTTGGATGAGGAGGGTGGACAGACTATTCCTATAGAGTTGGAAGCAGCTATAGTACGAAAAGAAATGGCAATGCTCAAAGAAATAGACAACGAGGGTATACCATGGAGAACAGTGATAGCTCTTGAGGGAGGGTACAGATTGACTGACATAACTGATGACGATATGTCCGGGGAGTACAGAAGCAATGATGAAGTAGTGTTCTTCATGAGCATTACATACTGTATAAGGATAGAGAAAAGGGAAGTCCCTCAACGAATGGTGATAATGCGGCATTTTTTCAGGAGGATCTTGAAAAAGTGCTGAGTGCCCTATGGACCACAGGCCCTTATGACGTAGCTTTATTGAAGGGGATAGAGGAGGTTAAAATAAAGCTTAAAGGCAGGAGCAATTCTACTCCGAGCAAAACAGTACTCCATGTCTCGAGAAGCTGATGAAGGTATATTCCAGACTATTTCAGCACTGATGAACCATGGGATTCTGGTACCATCAGAGTTACTGTGTAATATCGCAGTGTATCCAATTAAAAAAATCTAAAGGAGGGTCGTGGAGATTTATCCTGGATTTGAGACCCCTCAACCAGATTGTAGATGCTGAGTTTTCTTTAGTTCCTATTCCGGTGACAATATTGTGCAGTATCGCAGCATAAGCTCGATACTTCGATTTGAAAAATGCATTTTTCTCAATCCCGTTGCATAAGGACTCCATTTACATTTCACCAAAATAGACAAAAACACACTTTGCCTCAAGGATACTGCGAGTCTCCATCGATCTTTAACATCGTCCTACAGATGGATCTAGGCAATATCGATCTCAAATGTGTGGTGATACAATACGTAGATGGCCTATTGATTAGCAGTAACACAGGATGAGTGCAGACAGAACTCTATCCTATTAATTAATATTTTAGCAGACAATTGATTTAAGGTGGACAAAGAGAAGTTACAGTACTGCCAAGAAGAGGTGTTATACATAGATCGGTTGATTTTGCATGAAGGAAAGAAAGTGACACCAGGGAGAGCTGAGGCAATCATGAAAACAGCTTTTGGCTTTGTGTAATTACGTTAGAGCCTGGGTGTTTGATTATAGTACGTACACAAGGCCACTTCTGCAAGCATTAAAGAAAGCACATGTTGGTAAAACAAAACTAGAATGGACGGAAGAAATGGAGGAAGGATTTGAAGAATTGAAAAAAGCTATTTGTACAGCTCCAGTTTTAGGAATTCCCAATTATGGCAAACAATTGTATTTGTTTTCACACCCAGATGGGTCAGTAATGACAGCAGTGCTTACACAAATAACCCCATTGGGGTACAAACCTTACACATATTATAGTGGGATTTTAGACCCAGTTATGATAGGACACTTCTCTTGGGAACAATCTTTGGCACCCGCCGCGTTTACAATTGAGAAGTCCACAAGTATTGTCATGGGCTGCTCTATGACCCTTTACGTGGAGCATGCTCTATTTGCCATTTTAGAGAATCCCAAGGGCACCATTGACATCCCAAAGTGTTTCAGCTTATGAGTGAATGATTTCTAGGCAGGCGATTCAAATTGTAAGGTGTAAAATAGTGAACCCAGCCACATTTATACCTGAACCTGTAGAAGAAGGTGATCATGTGCATGATTGTAGCAATTATGTTGAATTTTATGATGATATACGCTGTGTGAAGGAGAATGCTTTAGCAGGAGGGGGGGATACTTTTTATTGATGGCTCTTTGAAAATGTATCAGACTAGTGGGGAAAGGCATTCAGGTGCTGCTATAGTAAGACACAGGTCAAATGGAGAAATCGAGGTGGTAGCAAGTGCAAGGCTACTGTCTCATTTTTCAGCACAAGCAGCAGAATTAGTAGCGCTTATTGTTGCACTTGAGAAACATGAAGGACAGGAAGCAACGGTGTACAGTGACTCCGCCTATGTGACGTCAACCGTACACGCAGGGTTGGTATGTTGGAAGAAGAGGGGCTATCTCTGCGCATACAGCTCTGCAGTGCAGCATGCGTCCTTATTGGAGAGACTCATCAAGGCACTACAACTCCCAGTAGCCATAGTGGTCGTTAAATGCGCAGCGGATACTAAGCAAACAGATTTTATCTCTTGCAGGAACGAAGCCGCGGATGTAGAAGCCAAAAGGGTTGCATATTCTCCAGAAATTTCAAGGTTTGATATTGAGAGTATTAAAGAGAATTCAGTTACAACTATGTTAGTGCAAGAGGAATTTAATAAGTTGTCGATAACCCAATTAATAGAGATTTAGGGAAGTGCACCACAGGAAGAGCAAGCATTGTGGAAACAAAGGGGGTGTTCATTATCCCCCACGGAAGCATTATGGCGACAGGACAGTACTGGAAAGCCAGCCACTTTCTTGAAAGTCGCCCTTGAACAACTGCATTACCCCACGCATGTAACTAGAGAAAGTCTTGCTGCTAATATTGCAGAAGACTTGTTAATTCCCAATTTGTTAGAACACGTTGCACTATTTATGGTGAATTGCATCGTGTATCAAAACTTTACTGCTGAGCATACACAGAGAACAATTAGAGGAATAATACCTCGACCGAATGGTCCATTTCAGTATTTACATGTCGACTATGTCGATATGCTGCAAACATGGAATGGGTATAGGTCTCTATTAGTGGTGGTGGGTCCCTTTTCTAGGTGGATCGAGGCAGGTCCTTGTACACACACTGATGCAACTTGCGCAGTGAAGTTTTTAGTACGCATAGTATTCCTGAGGTGTAGTGTGTGTGTGTGAAGTATTAAGATCACATAATGGGCCACATTTTGTCAATTAGCTATCTGAACAAATGGGGCTTTTATTAAGTATAAAGCACGAGGTCTCTTCTGCTTATCACCCGCAAGCTAACGTGATATGTAAGAGACTCAACCGCCTCCTCAAAGAAAGGATCTTAGTTAGAAATGTCACCCAAAGTGACACAAGCCTCGCCTTAATGGCCCTTTCGTTGTTGAGGGAGTTTCCCCTTCCACTGTCAAAGTATCATAAAGAAGAGCTTGGTTGCACCTAAACGATATGAAAGTTTATAAAGGCGAGACCTTCCCTCCTACCGTTGCTGTTCCAGAAGCAAGACAAGAAGAAGAATTTCTGTGTGTGCAGACTTGATCGATGACTAAGAAGAAGGACGATAAGGCAACAAGTGATTAACATCTACTTTATTTGGACTGGAATTCAATAGACACTCGTTATATATATATATATATATATATATATATATATATATATATATATATATATATATATATATATTATAGCAAAGAGTGCAAGGACTTGCAGAGAATTCCAGGAATTTTTAAATTAACTTTTAGAAATATATTGAAGCAGAGAATAATGCATCTCAGTTATGCCTAAACGTCAGTTCTTGATCAGAAATTGGAAAACAGATCAGTATCCAGATTCATTTTGTGGAGAATATTTGTTTTAAGTGATAAAAACACATGGTACCTGTCGACAGTGACGTCCATCAGTTTATGGTTGCTGTCTTTGTGTTCATACTTCAATCTTACCCTGTTCTTGTTAGAAGAGAAGTTAATATTCAGACCTTGTTACAGGATCCTAAAAATGGTCCAGTGATAAGAATACTCCTTATTCTATAATTGAACAAATTATAAAGTTGCAGACAAACAAAAAGTGATGATTGTATTAAAAATGATTAATGAAGAAGATGGCATGATCCTAGAGAGTGAACAAATTCAGCAAGCAGTAGGATGTGGCGCGAGAAATGGTTGCCCAGATTTTTATGCATGGTATATATTTGCATGATTGTTCTCGTTGTCTTTCTGTTCCTCATCTTTCACAGTCTCCATCATCTTTTAATGTTTCTACTGAAGAAAGAGCTCTATGGTTCTCCCCACTATGAAAACGAATAATGACAAATTCCTTGATCTCTATAAATATATTGGGAGACATAAAAGAGATGCAGATGAAGATAACAAAGGGATAAATACTTATCTAGATAATGCAGCTCACCTGGGGAATAACATGTGGTGTCAACACATGAAAAATGTTGGGGAAAGAGCATCTGATGAGAGTTGCTATGTCTACTCTCTTATCCCCTATGCCATGAATACAGTAAGGACTTTCATTTTGAAGGGTTCAGAACATGATGCGAAGTGCCTCAGCCATCTTGCAGCATGTACTACTCGAGGACAATTTCAAGGAAATTGGTAGATCTTGCGATGGAGATCAAAATGGTTGTTTCCATAGCAGGATGACTATATCAAGACCACACAAATGGAGAAGGAGCCTGGATGGAAGAGCAAGATGCTTGTATATCCTGCTGCAGGACAGGATGAGGTGATCATTGAAGAAATGAAGAGAATTAATTGTACTGATAGAAATAGCAGGATCACCTGGATGTTGGGAACGAACTCCAATGTTGATCCATGGACGAGTGCATACCAAAAGGGATGGGAAGAAGGATTGTGTCCTGTGCAGCTCTTCTTCTGAAGACGGATTACGTACAAGAAGTACAGAAAGTGAATGATGGATGTTTACAGTCATGGGGCAAGCTCTCCAAACTATTGACATGGGTAGAAGATGAATCAGGCCCAGTAGTTGTAATCCTGTTGGTTAATGCGACACTATGCTTCCAAGACATGGAAAGAACAATGTGTGACATAAAGAATGCAAGACCACAATAGACATCTCCAGCATGGGAGAAGGAACAGCCATCCTTATGGATCGATATTGGGCTTGTGGATCTAGAGCCTATACAAAGTTGCCCAATGATTCGGCGGAGTATGCTCCCTAGTACTGATCCATGTTCCAGAATTAGTGATTCCTCAGAGTGATCTGAACATTGGTGAATTTCCAAAGATGGATGCCCATTTGGGAAAAACAAGATCGCTTGAACTTCTCTGACAGACAAAAATAGAAAATTATTTCTCAGCCAAATCAATAACAGCTTATGACACCATTCCAGATGAACACATGCTGTTCAGCAAGACTGCTATGATAATGACAACAATATATATGCCTGGAATTCAGACAGCAGCAAATGTCAAATGGTTACAAATCACCAGATGAGAGCTTTAGCAGACAATCAATGCTACCATAAAAGGATTCACTGCCATTAAAGAAGAGCTGAGGTCCATATGCGTGATGACCCTCCAGAATCGATATGTCCTTGATATGATCACAGCAATGGAAGGAGGAGTTTGCGCCAAAATCGGGTCATCATGTTGCACATTCATATCTTCTCACGACAACCAGAATAGAGCCTTGACAGAGGCCATAACGTTGTTGACAGACCTGCATGCCAAGATGGAAGACGAGACAGATGACATTGAGGATGACAGTTGGTTTGCCTCTTTGTTTTCATGGATTCCACAATCGTTGGCAAATATATTTAAGGTTCTTGGAGTGATACTGGTGTTAGTAATGTTTGTATTCTGTGTAGTCAGGATGGTGATTTCCCAATGCAAGAAAACGGCAAAGAAGGTGGTAGGGATGAAGATCATGATCGTTATCAAACCTGAACCAAACGTCAAAGAGCTGACTGATGACGCTTCAGGAAATACATAGAGGCCAGCATCGTAGCACCTGAGGAATAAAGTTCCTGTGTCCAAAGAATCATAAGTAGTACGTGGGACAATGGGTCTATTGTACCATGAATGGACAATGTAACTACATGACCTGGAGTGTAGATGAACATGTCAAATCAGCAGGCACCCTGAGGGGAGTGAAGACATGGACACCAAAGAAACACTTCTTCAAGAGAAAATACCAGGATGTGGAAACGATTGAGGAGGTGGTCGAGGACTCGACCAGAGGGGGGAATGTAGAGGAGCAGCTGCATGCCTCTGCAGGACACCTTGCCCCACTACCTCCCATATTTTGGAGACCTGAGATTGTGTCTTGTTTGACACCATCAGTTGTGCCAATATTGCAACATGTGTTCGAAAGAAGATACCCATTGAGGCAACCATACGGAATGTATCCCTGAAGCGATGACAACCTAAGGGAGGAACTCCCTGAAGGAATATGAAAAAAAGCAAAGAAAGAAGCTAGTGATGTCACACGACACATATATGACTTCCTGAGATACTGGCTGAAGAGGCTGAAGGGGATGTATTGATCCTACAGAAACTAATGACGAAGTAAGGAATCAAGTGAACTTTTAATTATGAAAAAGAAGATTTTTTTATTTGTGTTTGGTTATAATAAACCTTTACAAAATTACAAATTTACTTATCATCAAATTCCTTTCATACAACTTAAAACTTTAAAATATTCTTAAGCATCTTTGCATTCTTAACGGGCTATGCATTAGCCCCATATATTCACAAGAATTTTTAAAAATAAACATAAAACACATAAACCCATTAATACAAGACCCTTTGGCAGTTCTAGTTTTAAAACAACCATTATATTCAATGACATTATAAAGATATATCAATACCATCTTAACTTTCAAATCGAGCAAGCTCTTCTTCCACAATCTTTACAAAATCGCCTAATGCTAGAATTAGAGGGTAATATGTTTAATTCATAAGTCTGTTTCTTTACAATTCAGTACAATCAGCAAATTCAACGGTAACAAATTTCATCAAACAAAGTGAGCACGAATTTTTAAAATGTGGACTCTCGAGCACCAGATTTTTAAGGGTTTCAGTGTTCCATACAACTGGGAAACCTACATTCCATAGATTGCATAGTAATTCACAGACCAGTCCATCGGTGACAACGTTCTTTAGAGTGAAATTGATTCATCCTAAAACGCATGAATAAACTTCATATAATAGGACAAGGAAATATGGCAACATAGGGAATACATGGTACACGTTTTCGTAAGAATTTGGCATATTCACAATATGAAGAATAAAGTTTCAGTTGATCTAAAGTGCATATCCAATCTTCTTCAAAGAATTTTTTTTAACAAAACCAGGTTGAAAGCATAGATCATCATGTGATACCCCAAGTCGATCTAAAATCACTTACATGCAGACCTTAAACTTATTAATAGAGCCTAGTGATTGTTCTTCCACAAATACTTGCAGATCTTTAAATAAACAATTTTAGGCGGATTCAAAAATTTGGCATAAATGGACAGCAAGCGCCATGACACTCTGCATGATAACGATATCAGACTTAACTCGTGTCTAATCACACAGTTAGGGATAGACAATGCCATGCGTAACGCTCCTTTGAGTAAACGATCTTGCAAAGAATCGAGGTAGGTGCTTAAATCAAAGGGGCATATATCCAAGATGTTAATAATGGCAGCTTGCACTTTCATAGTGAAAAAGAAGATTACACGTGCACAAAGTGCTTCAGAGAACACACATAAACGAAGTACTGCAGAGAATCAACCATTCAATAATTGTACAGACGCTGAAACGCAAGTAAACTAAGTCATCATAGAAGCTGGCTATTCGTAGTGAATGGAATGCAGGCGAAGCCGACATTGTATAGAAGCTGGACATCGGTATCATGAATTTAGTAAGCCAAGACTCATGAAGAGGGAAGGGAAAATTGTGTTGCAGCAAGAATATGTTGCATCGTCAAGCTGCATGGCGAGGTTGTCTGGCCTGACGTCAAGACTGAAGCAGCCAAGGTCAGCTATCTATTCTGGAAAGGAGTGAACGTGCGAAGGGTGAATCATCCCTTGTTAAGGTGCAAAGAAAAAACACCTAGAGTGGCAAGTTTAATTCATTTAAGGCACTTAAAACCTACAAAATTGACCAAATCGTGGTCTCTTATCACGTGAGCCAAGGATGAAAATAGAGTTTGGACTAGGTGTTCTAGAACATGATAGTGAGAGCTCTCACTCCCACGTATTCTGAAGACAAGGATACTTTTGCAAGGCCAAGTTCAAAGACAATCTTCATGGCAGACAGAATGGGTGATGAGAGTGTTATATAAAGGGACTAATGCTTTATGTATTGTTATTGTTGTTGCTAAGCGCTAATGCCTTTTCTGTGTTCTGACAGGCAGGGCATCTGTGATTCTAGATTGGATCCCTTGTGTTTATACCATTCTGGAATGATATGTCATCAATGTTTATACTTGGCTTTATTCAGTTGTACCCTGGATGCTGACTGTGTTGGGGGTCTTATAGTTTACTGCTGGAAACTAAGTAAATAAACTGTTTCCTACTTACCTTGGCTTGCGGCTTCTTTACAAATGCGACAAGGATGGGATAAGGATGAATCCCTGCTGAAGCCAAGACCCCCAACTGCCCAAAAGAGGTGCTGGAGAAGAACAGTCCAGGGTGGCCTGCGGGACCCGGCATCCAGGAGGACTATCCCCTGAGCTTGTGGATTAGCTCACACCATCAGACGCTGGAAAGGTTTGTCTGAGGGGGATTAGGCGAGCCCTGCCGCACGGGGCTTGGAGGAGCCCCGTGCCAGCCTCAAGTTTGGCTCGAAACGGAGTTGCCAGTCTCCAAAGTCTGACTGCCGGAACGTGGATGTGGCGCCGGCAGTAGCGTAACACAGGAAAATAACGAAGGCTCGCCCAGGGCCCCCTGTGGGAAGGCGAGCGAGTTGAATGATACTCAGATGCAACGCAGGTGAGGAAGTGTGCGTTCCCTGAGGATGGAAGTGTGATTTCTCAGATGAGGAAGTGTTCCTAAAATTGGGAAACTACTTTACTTATGCAGGAAGTGTGATTTCTCAGCTGAGGAAGTGTTCCTAAAACATTTTGCAGGAAGTGTGATTTCTCAGATGAGGAAGTGTTCTTAAAATTGGAAGACTACTCTACTTTTGACTTGGAAAGCTAGTCCCACAGAGGATCTGTCATGGGACGTTTCCTCAATTGGGAGAGTTAAGGCTCTCAGTGACATCTGACACACCTCCACGAGTTCCTAGTTAATATTTGGATGCTGGTGCAGTGAGTGCATTCCCTTGCATTCCAATCCCAATAGAAGTTACTGCTTTTCATACTTTCTAAAAGTGAAAGACAGACATGGCTTTGTCTGGGGTACCTGGTCCTCAGGTGTTTATACCTACACCAGGCCCGCCAAAAATCAAGTGGGCCCCTTGGAAGAAAGGTTTTCTTCATTATGTTAAAGCCACGTGTGGAAATGGAATGTCAGTAGAACGCAAAGTAGCTATGTTAATGCATTTCTTGGGCTATGAAGGTCAGAGGATATATGACACTCTTCCTGATATTGCTGAGTTAGATTGGGAAGAGGGGACAAATGATTTTGATCTTGCGTTAATCAAATTTGATAAGCATTTTGAATCAAAAACAAGCACTGTATTGGAGCGATATCACTTTGGCATGAGGTGCCAACATGAGGGAGAATCTGTTGAAGACTATGTAACTGCTTTGAGGTATTTAGCACCAAATTCTAAATTTGGGGGTGGACTGGAAGAACATATAAGAGATCAATTTATGATTCATTGCTCTAATGATAAAATATGAGAGGAAATTTGGTTGAAGGATAATCCCAATTTAGATGAGGTTATTAGTATAGCGAAGAGAATTGAGCATACCCTGCAGTGTGTAGCGAAACTGTCTCTTAAAGAAAATAAGCCATCACTGGGTGTTGAAGTGTTGAGGGTTGGCGACAAGAAGGGTGGTTGCTCGAAGGAGAAGAAGAAATTTAAAACCAAGCCCAATAAACGTCATGAGAATACCCAAACCAAAGGTGGAGGTGGTGAGCAACCCAACAAATGTTCTCAAAGAGATACTACCCAATTTAATGTAAAGAGAGAGGATAGATTGTGTTTTCATTGTGGGAGTTCACGTCACCTAGCCACATCTCCCATTTGCCCTGGAAGACGTGTGAATTGTAGTTTGTGTAAGAAATGGGGGCACTTTGAGAATTGCTGTAAAAATTATCAAAGTGGTTGTGGGAAGGAAACACTTTTAATTGAAGAATATGATGGTATGTCGTCTGAAGAAGCTGATGTTTCTGAGAACGAGACAGTTACAGTCCACATGGTAAAGTGCTCGGGGTCTGATGAATGTGAGCATCCCTCAGCGTGGATGGAAGTAAATGGTCATTCAGTTAAAATGCTTGCTGATTCATGTTCAAAAATTACGTTGGTATCCAAAATTGTCTTTGAAAATGTAATTGGAGGTGATATTAGGCATTTAGTTCCCTCTGATAAAACACCAGGAGGATACAATGGTGATAAAATAGAAATTTTGGGATGTTGTGTAGCGGAATTCACGTTCAAGGGTTGGATGACACACAGGAAAATATATGTCACAAAAAGGAGGTGAAACTCTTTTGGGTTGGAAGGAACAAAGGGGTTTGAGAATCAAATTAGATCCCAATAGTGAGGAGCAAGTTCTCAATGTAAGTGATCCATTTGCGCTTAACAGCAATAGAGCCAAATGTGAGATGGTAGCTAGATATCCTGAAGTATTCTGTAACAAAGTGGGATGCCTCAAGGGGATGATTCACAAGATTGAGATAAAAGGAGGGAGCAGTCCCGTTGCCTCTAAGCTTAGACCGTTGCCTCTGTCTATGCGGAAGGCTGTGCGTGATGAGTTGATAAAACTGGAGAAAGAGGGAATCATTGAGCCGGCTAGAGCGGTAGAATGGATATCCCCCATTGTAGTGGTGAAGAAGAGTAATGGGGATTTGAGAATATGCATCGACTTGAGGGAGCTTAATCGATGTGTGGTAACGGATCGCCATCCTCTTCCCAATATGGGAGAGTTATTGAGTAGGATAGGGAGTGCAAAATACTTTGCTAAACTTGATATGGCGAGTGCGTGTCATCAAATCAGTTTAGATGAAGACTCACGAAAATTGACAGCTTTTATTGCTTATGAGGGAATCTTTCAGTTCAAGCGCATGCCATTTGGATTGGTATCAGCGTCGTCTGTATTCCAGAAGGTTATGGACAGATTGTTAAAGGATGTTGGTGGAGTGTGGTGCTTTCAGGACGATGTTTTGATATGTGGGAAGGATGAGTCTGAGTTGAAGACAAGATTGAACCTGGTCCTTAAGATTTTCAAAATGAGAGGAATAACATTGAGGGGTGAGAAATGTGTTTTTATGACACAAACTGTGGATTATTTAGGTCATGAAATTTCTGAGAAAGGTTTAAAACCGAAAAGAAATTTGGTTGAATCAATTTTGAAAACACAAACACCTGTTTATGAGGCTGAACTGAGATCATTTCTTGGCACTATTGAGTTTTATCACCGATTTGTGGACAGATTTGCTGACTCCATAATTAATTTAAGAGCTTTGTTAAGGAAAGGTGTTGAATTTGAATGGAGTAACGAATGTCAGAAAGAATTTGAAGAAATGAAAAAAAAAATTGACATGGCTAAACCTTTATCAATGTTTGATATGAGAAAGAAAACTATTCTGGCTGTTGATGCCAGTGACACAGGAATAGGAGTAGTTATGTTGCAGCCGGTTGTGGATGGCACAGAAATGATTGTAATGCATGCATCCCGCATGTTGAGAGGAGCAGAATTGAACTATTCGGTACTGTAGAAGGAAGCATTGGCATGCCATTGGGGGATAGAGAAAATGAACATTTTTGTTTGGGGGTCAAGATTTTATCCTGAGAACAGATCATAGGCCACTTAAGGCGATCTTTGAAAGTAAAGGTCTTGACAAGGTTTCAAGAAGAGTTGCGGGCTGGGTAACCAGACTACAATGTCATAAGTTTGAGACAGAAGTAGTTGCTGGTAAAGAGAATGTACAGGCCGACCATGCCTCGAGGGTGAAGTTGGAAGATAAAGATGATGACAGAAGAAGTAATATGTGTGGTGAGAATGAAACGGTTTTTGCAACCGTGGAAGGTATAATACAGAAACAAGAGTGGATTCAAATTCTTAAATCAAATGAAATGTGGAAGCGTATTATGGCTTTTGTGGTGGAAGGATGGCCAGAGAAAAGACTTTTAGTTGGCAAAGAAAGGGCAATGTGGGAAGTGAGAAACGAACTGTCCGTAAAAGGAGAGCTTCTATATAGATGGGATAAGTTGGTGGTTCCAGGTAGTCTGAGGAAGAAGTTAACAAATTACGCCCACCAAGGACATATTGGAGTGTGTAAGACAAAAGAGGTTGTTAAAGCTGATTACTGGTGGCCAGGGATTGATCGTGAAATTGAGAAGGTAGTTGGTGCGTGCAATGATTGTATCAAGTCAGGTAAAAATGTGATAGCTGTAACACAGCCCATGGGAAAAACAAGTATACCAGAGGGAGTGTGGCAGGATTTGTTCATGGATGTGCTAGGTCCAGTTGACATGGGTGCTGGTAGAGGAAAATTCAGTTTAGTCATGGTTGATATGTTTTCAAGATGGACGGAATTTAGGATTTTGAGGGAAGTTACTTGCCGGAGTATCATTGAATTCATGGAGGATGTGTTTGAGAGGGAGGGTTTACCTAGAAGTATACTCACTGACAACGGTCCACAATTCGTGGGGAAGTTATTTATGGAGTATCTTCACAAATGTGGAATTAAACACAAAAGAACGCCTTTGTATTGTCCTCAAGTCAACGGCATGATTGAGAGAGTGAATCGATGCATTATGGATGCCATTCGTGGAGCCAATGCATGTGGTTTGGACAAAAGAGTTGCAGTGAGAGACAGGTTGTATGCATTGAGGATGGCTCCGCAAGTAGAAACAGGAATTAGTTCATTTGAACTTATGAGAGGCCGAAAGGCGAATACCTGTGTGGCTCCAGCTTGGTTGGGCGGGGCAAGAGCGACAGATGTGGTTGTGGATGCCGTAAAGAAGAAGATGGGTGTTCGAAAGGATAAATGGGTGGAAAAAGTGAATGAGAGACATCCTAGGAAAACCACTGTGGTCGAAGCTGGAGATTTGGTGAGGATAAGGAAGGCGGTCATCTCCAAAAAAGGGGAGCCACTTTACACGGAACCAGTTAGAGTTACACGAGTTTTCAAGAATGCTGTGTGTGTGGAAAGTGGACAAATATGGTGTTTGTCCAGAATTGCAAAAGTAAAGTGATAGAGCATTCGCATTTCATTTTATTCTTCTTGATGTTCATTTTACTGCTGTTTGCTTTTATCAATAAAGAATTTTATTTTATTGGGGAGGGGGATGTGTTATATAAAGGGACTAATGCTTTATCTATTGTTATTGTTGTTGCTAAGCGCTAATGCCTTTTCTGTGTTCTGACAGGCAGGGCATCTGTGATTCTAGATTGGATCCCTTGTGTTTTTACCATTCTGGAATGATATGTCATCAATGATTATGCTTGGCTTTATTCAGTTGTACCCTGGATGCTAACTGTGTTGGGGGTCTTATACTTTACTGCTGGAAACTAAGTAAATAAACTCTTTCCTACTTACCTTGGCTTGCGGCTTCTTTAATGCTGGGCTAATTGAGTGGGGAGGTAGAGTCATAACCCATCTCCTTGCACCTGGGTCTGGTCTTTCGTGCTGCTAAGCGAACCGAATGTTCCAGCCATGGCACAAGCGTGCCAACCAATTGTAGTGGTCCATATAATGAAGGACCTTATAATTTGAAAACCAATGAGAAACCGTGAATCTAATGTTTCTGAAGTAAGCATATATTGTCCACCTGACAGTGGAATGCCAATCACAATCCTAGTTCCTATAAATAATATACTTCGATTTTCCCCTTAAGCCAATCCCGACCCTTAGTAGGCTTTTCATTATTTGCCATGTAGTATGATGTCACCTCTGACATATTTTTGATATATAACCTCTGTTTTGTGAAAAGATCACTGAGAGAACCTGAGCGTACGTCCGTTGCTGTTCATTGTAAACTCCCTGCTTTAGATAATTGTTAATAAAAGAGTACTTTGCCATCTTCCTGAGTTGGTTCGGTTATTTGGATTCTGAGTTATTCTGTGTGATCCCATCCATCGCATGCACGTTCCTAAAGGGCCCTGAGCTCACACAAGATCAAACATAAAATTAAAATTCCAGACGGGCAGTCTACTAGTTGAGACAAAATATGTGATGGATGGTTGTTTTCTTCTTTGAGCTCCAGAGGTGATGCTGAAAGAGTCTCTGCCTCACTAGTTTCAACATATAAATTCTCCCTACTGGGGTTATACTTTCATCATGACTGAATAACACAATTCTGAAAAGCTGTAAATGCACAAATATCAATGTGGGGGTGGTAATGGAACATGTGAAATGAAATGTAACAGTAGTTGTAAAGATAAAGGGTCACCAGTACGATTGTAAGTGAAAAACTCATTCTAACGAAATGACAGGGTAAAACGACAGTTACAACAGGCCATGGCTTCGAAGTTTACTAGCCCATTCAAAATGACAACATATACACGATGTGTGGCAAAAAGAAAGAAACTGAAATGTGTAAATACCTGAATAGTGTTGATAGAGCATGAGTGGCAACTTGGAACCCTCAATATATATTTATTGACAAGACTTTATCAGAGGCGAGTTATGCGCCGAAATGACCTTCAAAGGAAAAAATATATAAGCAGTTCTACTGCAAAACCGCAATGAAAACGAGAGTTCAAAATCAGGGTACCTAAGGTCGAATTCCAAGTACCCACGTGCCTTCGTGGACCTGCCAATAAATCACGTCCTGCAACCTTGGTGGCGGAGCACAATAACGTACGCTGCGTGCTGGCCGGTAACAGTTGTGTTTTAACCAAAAAGACAAGCGGATTTAACACGCACGTCACGTTGGATGAACGTAGCCGCCATATTGGGACAGGTCCAAGCACTAGACCACAACAACCATAAATAAGGCTGCATCAAACTGTCAGAATATCGTCACCATTATAGAAAAAATGCCAGACACCGGTGCTTAACATAAAAAAATGTAAACGCCCGCCAAATCAGACAAGAAGGAACCACGCTGAATGATTATAGTTGTAAAGGCAACTAAAAGAGTGGAGACAAATGTCCAAGGGAGTTCAATGAAGTACTGAAACAAGTAACAAATACCTGGATAAAAACATCTAAAGTTGTCTTCTGTTTTGCTAGACTATAGCCCCATATCAAAAAGACGTGGCAGGGCTATACATCGTTTAAGTATAATTTAAGGGGTGCCATTCCACCCTATGGTTAAGACCCTCAACAAAACTAAGTGTGTACATACAGTATTGTTCCTGATGGGCCAATTTGTCTTGCACTGACTGGTATACAGCAGTTATTTTATCAAATCACCCACCAGACCAATTCATCTTGGTTATGACCTATCGAGACCAAATTATCCACCATGGGTGCTGCTGCTGATTTATGTTCTGATTCTAGATCTGTGGTCCGTTATGTACATTGCACAATCTACACCACATTGCAACATTTGCCAGTGCTATGGAATTTGAAATGCCACTCCTTGTTTTTAACTACAAAACTTTGTTTTGCCGAGGTAAATTTGCAGGCCGTACAGTTGCCCAAAGGATAATGCCCTGTCACTAACGGTAATCCAAGATAGGACCTTACATTCTGAGTAGGTCCCTGAATTTTCCTATCTGCGGACACCAAATACTGTTTGAAATCTTTGCCTTTTTTAAAGTCAAATACAGGATACAGGAATTCCGAATTGTAGAGTTACAAGATGTGGCAGATTTTGAGTACCAATTTTTTGATGGCATTGCTGTGAGGGCAAAAGGTGCTGAAACATACCATCTTAGATGAGTCCCTGTTGGTGTCTGCTTTCTCTAGGGGCAGGTCTTTTTTGGTTTCGAGCTCTTTTTCTGTCACATCTCAAAAGGTGTTTCGGGTAGCCTCTTTTGAGGAAATGATCAGGCATAATATCTGCTTATTCCTGGAAATTTTGAATAGATGTACAATGTCTTCTGATTCTCAGAAATTGGCCATATGGCACATTTTGTCTCAGCTCTTTGGGGGTGAAAGACAGATTGCAGCCCAAAGCTTCCACACAGGGACATGATGGATGCTGTGATACCATGTGGCATGCTGTTGTTGATGCAGATTTCTAAAACAGGTTAAAAACACATACAGGGTACTTACTGATTGTGAGACATGCTGGGTAGTCCTCTAACGGAACAAGAGAGATGGAGACATCTGCATAATTTTTGCTCATCCTGGCAAAATTGTTAAGAAGGTGTATTGGTACATAGTGCAGCCTGGGGATATGGAAGGGCGGTACCTTGCTAAACTGAAGGTTCCAATCCAGATAGTGGGCGTCCTCTATGTTCATAGATACACAAATCAAAATTCGGAGAGAAGTACAAAGCTTTGGAAAAGAATGAAATCATTGGAACGTCTTTTCTGCTGATTGATGCTGAAACTATGGAATGGAAAATGATAAATACGTTGTTATATATTATTAATTCTATGGCAAGACTGGATGCGAGCATTATGCTTCAACTTCATTTATTACTACTCTCCAGCAGTTTCAACAAACTACAACAATAACAACAATATTAACAATAATGAAATGTCCCAAGTGACATTCTTTGTTTTAAACTACGAATCCCCTAGTCTCTGTAGTCCTTCATACTCCAGATCAGCCTATGACCACTTCCTGTCCTTGGGCTCCTCCTCTTCTTTTACTGCTCTTCAAGCAGATAAGTAGTGTTTCTTTACCTCCCTGTTAGTCTGTAGGAATTGTATGCTATATAATCTCTTGATTAAGGGGAGAGTAGGTAGAAGAGACAGAGGCGCAGAGCGTAACATTGTGCATCGTTTTAGAGGCGCGAATAGAATCAGCGTTCATGATGACGCCTAGGTCTGTAGAAGACAGAGTTTTAATGAGGTTTATTTTCATCTCATAGCAAGTATACATTGCGCCGTGAAATACCTAACTGGGCATTCATTTTGTTGGTAGTGAGGCTCCAGTTGCGCTTCAACCGCATGCCGTATTCCCCGCACCGTAGGGGTTTTGCGTGTTAGCCGCGGAGCCGACAGACCCTCTTGCGAGGGTAGGTGCGCAGGAGCGCAGACCCCCTCCCTTGTGGAGGCGGAGTCGAGCGAGAGACACACTCATAGCACGCCAGGGGAGGGCTTTAGGAACGGACCCCCTCCCTTGGAGAGGTGGTGCCGAGCGCCTAGGCGCGCTGCTGACCGGCCCTCGTAGAGGGCTTCGAGAGGCAGAGCGCTCCGGCCCCCACCCTTGCGTGGGCGGAGCCGGCCCCAGTGTGTGTACGCTGCATCGCATTTTATCTGTGACCTGGTCTCATACACACTGGGAGAACGACGCACATTAGATAGAAAGTTGAGCATAGCTCACGAACGGTAGGGAGAAACCCTCTCTCTAGACAGCCTGAAGTATTAGCCTCACGAGGAGGAGGCAGAGGAGATTCCTGCACAGCACAGGATCAGTTCCCTTCCAGCAAGCAAGAAGTAGCTGCCGCATACTAGAAGGAAAGGGAAGGGAAGAAGAATACATAAGCCATCATAGGCAGGAAGAATTAAGAAAAAGTCCGGTGCAGCCACAAAAAAAAAAAAAAATATATATATATATATATATATATATATATATATATTTATGCAGTAGCTCAAGGGGTTAGACCCCTGCAAGAAAGACTGGAAACTCTACAAGCAATGATTCACCAGCCTAAAGATAGCACCACGAGGACAAACAGCACGCCCAATGAACCCTCTGGAGCAGGGTCTAAGGGGAGTAATCAGTCCCGCAAGAGGAAAGCCTCTGCTGACCCCCAGGGCCCTATGGAAGGGGAGAAAGATAAGGCCCCGGAGGTCACCGATGCCTTCGCAAAGCTTAAGGAAGCCTATTTGCAGCGTCAGGCAGTGCCAGACCTCACGACCCCCACTCCTGGGGAAGACAATGAAGGAGAAGAAGACCTGAGCTCGGAAGAGGAGCCAGCAGAAGGGGACCCCTCTCCTCAAGAAAATGAAGAGTCAGTCGAAGAAGAATGGGCAAAGCCCAGCAGGGGGAAGAGAACCCAAAAAGAGAAGCACTTCGAGGAGGAGCATGATGACATGTTTGATCCGGTCAGCATTCGCAACCCGAGATCATCCGACTGGCAGCCATCCCTGAGAGTAGCGCGATACATAACAGCGAGGCTGAGGAAGACCTCAGATAAGGAGGTGAGACAGAGCCTCTGGGCAGAATGCCCTCGCCCAGACCTGCCAGGGAAGGTGGCAGAGACCCCCGAACTAGACTCCAAGATGCTTACCTTCGTGTCCAAGACCAACAAGGACCCACATAAGTGTATAGACAGGTCATGGAAGAGCTGTCAGGAGAAGGTGCTAGACTTGGCGGGCCTTCTCGCTAAAATAATGGACCTAGCGGAAAGAGCGAGAGACACCGGGGAAGAAGTGGATCCAGAGGCTTTAGCAGGTTGGGCGCAAAGAGCCATTTGCCTTTTGGGGAACGCGAATTGCGCCATAGCATCGGAGAGAAGGAGAGGGCTATTGCTAAAGATAGACTCGAAACTCAGCGACCTAGCGTCCTATGAGGCTGGAGAAGCAGCCCAGGGCCTCCTATTCGAAGAAACTTTCGGAAAAGAGATGGGACGTTTTGTGGGCACTTATACATCGCTAGAGAAAGCTCAAGCATCTATCAGAAAAATCTTCCTGCATAGAGTTTTTGCCGGGACCGGTCGTTACAGGAGTGGCACGACCGGTCGCCAACAAGGAGGGAGAAGACCCCCCCAACCAGAGAGCCTAATACTGGGAGAACAGGCAACAGGATACGTTCTTCCCAGCCAGAGGCCGCAACACCCGAGGGTGCAGAGACAGAGGTTTCGGATGAGGACAAGGATTTACGCCAGGTAAGGGCGATTGCCTACCCCCCAGTAGGGGGGAGGTCCTGTATGTTCTGGGAAAACTGGCGCGTGCTTTCTAGCGATGCCTGGATTTTGCAAACCATCAGAGGTCTGCAGTTAGAATTTAAGCAGACGCCAGTGCAGATCCAAGTACCACAGCGCCTGCGTCTAGCCTTGGCAGAGCAGGAAGCACTAAACGCTGAATTAGCGCTCCTAGCGAAGAAAAGAGCCATAGAGAGGTACCCTATAGCCCCGAGTTTCATAAGCAACATGTTCCTCGCTCACAGGAAGGAGAATGTTCGACCAGTAATACATTTAAAAGAGTTGAACGGGTGTATAGTCTACCATCATTTCAAGACGTAAGGAATTCACCAGCTCAGAGACTCCCTGAGAGAAAGAGACTGGCTGAAGAGACTAGACTTAAAGGATGCCTACCTGACGATTCCAGTGCAGAAGCAGTTCAGGAGATTTTTGGCTTTTCACTGGAAGAATCAGCTCTGGCAATTCAAGACAAGGCCCTTCAGGCTTGCATCGGCACCTTGGGCTTTCACCAAGTTGATGAAACCCGTAGCAGCAGCTATCCGAGAGAAAGGAATAAGATGGATAATATATCTAGACAACCTTTTACTCCTAGTGGAGGATCGGGGAACGTTAGAATATCAGACAAAGTGGGTCCTAGACCTGTTGCAGTCTCTGGGTTTCCTAGTGAACATAGAGAAGTCAGATACCGAGCCTGCACAGAGACTAGATTTCCTCGGTTTTGTACTAGACACGAGGAAAGCAACGCTAGACAAGTCCTGAGGAAGAAGGGGCATAATTCACAATTGCCTATTCGCCAAAACACCTGTTATCAAAGCTCTTCACTGAATACTAAGTGAATTATTGATGGTTTTGATTTTGATATAAAATTAACTGATTTGTGCTTTGTAGCAGCAGCTCCAGAATCGGTATCCAACCAGCACACAGCGTGCCCTACTAGGTTCTGCAGCAAGCTTCATAGGTGGGAAGTGGCAGAGAGTCTCTGAACCAAACCAAGAACAAAGAAGCTGCCTGCAACACTATCCTCAGCTTTGGACCGTCCGCCTTAAAGAACAACACAAGCCCAGTGAAGAAGCTAGGAGGAGTGCATCGACAACCATCTATCAACGTCCGCCTTAAAGGACATTTTTGAGCCAGTGGAGCCTGAACTTCAGCCGACTGCACTGCTGACTTTTGTGATGCCGCAGTCGCTAATGCCGTCCGAGATGCCTCAACCACTGCTTCAGACCCGCCGACCAGCATTGAGACAATGATTCCAGACCCCGACCCGCGTATTCTCTCCTCCTGGTCCTTCTCCGAAGGACACTAGAGATATTTTACGGCCCATTGCTCCATTTGTGTTAAAACCAAGTATCCTTGAACTATTGCGATTAATTACTTTACTGACTACCCTCCTGTCAGTATCCAGAGTGCATCAATGTTCCTTCTTTGAAACTGTCTGTCCTCTGCATTCCTTTACAGGGTTGTATTTTGTAGTGTGCTAGAACTGTCTGTTGTGTTAATAATAAAGTAGATATTTTTATACAACCTTGACTGGACAGTCCCTTTTATCATTGGATAATAATTGTATTTTCACTTTGTTGCAACTAACTAACGATCCACGACCTGGCAGAGATATGCATGCCATTGCGTCCATGTTACCAAAATTGGAGAAGGAGGTTGATAATTTGCTTCTGTTTCTAATATGTTCAGATCCCTTCTGGTGTACTAGAAGTGTGGGGCTTATTGATGGTTTAGAAACCGATATTCATTCCAGGACCACTGGTGCCCCAGAAGTTGATTAGTCACATTGGTGGCAGGCGGCCAGATCTAGTTGAAGTCTTGCCCACAGCTTAGTCACCCAATGATAAAAGTGCTGTTGCAGACAATGTTTAAAACACTGCTAGGTATTCTTAATAATCGTGAATCTTGACATAGAGACTGGGAAAGGCATGACCAAGGATGTCCTGCACGTCCTATGTCAAGAGAGGGGCCCTCCCCACAGCACTAAGGTTAATAAATCTGAGTAGATGAACAGCCTCCAAGCTTGGGTAGAAGCAAGGGCAGTTGGGGAGAAGACCCCAGGGGACGGGTTAGGCCCCATGCACCCAAATGAAGAAGATTTTCCGGGAGGGGTAGTCGAAGATGATGAGGAAGACAGCATGAGCAGTGTTTCTCACCAACCATCCTGCCGGGGGCCAAGAGTGGTTTCTCAACAATCTAGAGTGTCATGGAGGTGAGGGTCTAGTGCAGCATCCCGCAGGTCCCAACCCTCGGCACAGTCTCTAAGTCGGCCAGTAATTGTCCCGGCTGTTAATGATGTAGCGGCTAGAAAGCTCCTGTTGGAGGAGAGAAAACAAAAGCAGCGGTAGTGGCTCAAACCAGGGTGCCTGGGAAAAACACAGGGGCCGAATCACCAAAGACTTAGTGCAGGCTTACGAGGTGGGGAAGGATATTTTTTACTGGTTTCAAGTGCTCAAATTTGCTTTTCACCTACAGGAGATGGATTAGTGACTGTGGGGTGCAGCCCTGATGAGTCACTTACCGCCCCTGTAGACAATCCCCTCAATGCTCACACCAGAAAAAATGTATCCCACTAGGGAAAAAGGCCCAGCACACCTCTTGCAAGGAGAACAAGGTTTTATTTCCACAAAATAAAGGTGCACCAGCAAAGCACTCTTCTGCCACGGAATGTTCTGCTGAAATCAGTACGAATAACACTTTATAAAGGCACACAGCGTCTTCAGTGACGTCAATTACATAATGTACAAATCTAAATGGCTGGTTGGTGAGACCTATACATTGGCTACTTGCTCCATAAGGGATGTCGGGCCATTGGTCGCAGCCCCGTCTGTCCATCTTCTTCCATGTGGGTTCTTCCTTGCACGTCATCAGGCATGAAGCTACGATGAATTGGTCATTATGTGAAGAAAAACAATGTGTGCTCTATCTCCAACCTAATGTGCACCTGGTACTGCAGACATGGACTAAGAGGATACTCTGAGGCCATTGTATCTAACAAACTACAGCTGGATTCCAGACATGTCCGCGCCCATCCAAAGCTCCCCACCCTAATTTTAGATTTGTTGTTTTGCCCCTCCCAGCAACTTGCATCACAAATCACATGACCTATGGTGAAGGAAAGCAGTCCCTGCTTTATGATCTTTTCTGATTGATTGGGGGTCTGTCAGTTTTATGTTCGGTGACCTGGGATTGATTGATACCTTGGAATGCTGGGAGTCTTCGGACGGGGGCTCCTGAGTGCTATTACTTAGAGATGGGATGGGGAAGGTTGGAGGTCCTTCTCATGGGATTGCTTCTCGCATAGGGCTCCCAATCTTCTGGGATATGAATGCTGGCAGCCTGAGACAATGAAAGGTCTATGACTCTCTGCAACTCTGGCCTTTCTTAACTGTGCCCAGACTACAACCTATTCTGCATGGATACACTTAGGTCCATGTGTGTGGCTCAGGCCTGTGGCTCTGGCTGCAGCACAAAGCTAGGCCTCGATTTCAATATGGCTGCTACTATCTAAGTTGGTGGTTGATTTCCTGTGTGCTCTAAAGCCGAAGCATGCACCACCCTCCCCATTTTATAGCCCCTGTTAATATACTCTCCCCCCTGTAACCTCCGGGAGTCCCTACTGTGCACTTTCAGGCCTCTGCCTCATCTGAAAGAACTTGGGGGTCTGGGATGATCCTTCCTCCTTCCCAACATTCCCCCCTTCATTAATCCTACATTAGCAAACTCCCAGGTGAGCTCGCATCCTCCTTTATCAATCTTTCCCCTTCCAATCTTTCAGCTTCCAAATATGGAGGTGACCCTTCCTTCGGTGCTCATGCCCTGCATACGGACTCTAAACTTTTCCCTGCTTGTGCCTATTGCTTGGGAGAACATGTCATATATATACGCTCTCCATCCCTTGCTAAATCAAGCCAATGTTTTGTGTTTTGGCAGATGCAGAAGATCACCAACATGAACACGATCAGAGGAACCAACATCTTTATGATAGCCCCCATCTGGGATGGTGCCCAAGAGAAAAGGCTTCGGTTTGCGTGTGAGCGCAGAGGACGTGCAGGGCCCCTATTATGTTGGTGAGAGACCCATTTTCTGTGCCATTAGGAGATATGTAGGTGCAGCAGGAATAATCAATCTTTTTAGAGACCCCTCCTTCCATGGCCGTAAGGAGGTCCAGCACGTAGCTGTTCTTCGACGTCATCAGCCTGATTGCGCGCATTTGCATCTTGTTCATGTTGAGGCCTTGTTCAGTGTCATCTGATAGCTGGATCACTTCCAGCACACAATATGGAGCCATTTGGCATTCACAGCTGTCTGCACTTCTGGTACCAGTAACAATGCGAGAAAGGTTTCTTCTTTGCTAGAGAGTCGGTATTGATCTGGAATTTCTTTGAATAATTGTGAGGAATCTTGCGACAGGTAATTCAACCTTTTCCTTCTCCGCAATTTTTTCTTTTTCTCCTTCTCTGGCAAGATATGGAAATACAGGCTTCTTTGGTGGCACTCTGGTGGGAATGTCGAACACTGGGACAGATGTTGGAGTTGACAGGCCTGGTCCCACTATCAAATGTTGGTCAGGAACCACCAGAGGTGCCGAGTGCAACGAGGCTAACAAGCAGGTGCCCCACCATGATGGCGGGAGGTGCAAGAATGCCTGCTGGCTGCACACCCAATAGGTATTCATCACAGCTGCTGTCCCTTTCTTGAGGACTGGGATGTATAATGTATTGTTGCACCTACTATTGGTCCCTACAAAGACTCTCCCTTTGTTGTAAAAACCCAGTTCGTATTGTTCCTGCTTGTGCACTATCACTGGTTTTTACATGTGCAGTATCCACTGCATGCAGCATTCACTTTTCCTATCACTTCTTCTCCGAATTGTACGAGTCCGCCTGCCATGCCATTGTGGTTTCTTGCCATCTGCTTGCCACGATCCTCATAACTTCCAAGATTAGGTACGGTCTTTGCAAGCACTGCACACTTTTGTGGTTTTGGGCATATTGCAGTTATTACTTCGAGTCGCACACTTCATGCCTGGAAAGTGCTTCATAATCTGCATAAGGTAAGGTGAAGTAAACATTGAGCTTCCAAACTCAGAGTATCCTGTGGCATTAATACCTTGGGGGCTACCGACACATGGGGAATTAAAGAACATTGGCTCTCGGCTTCCATATTGTCTGGATCTGCCCTGAGCTGGGAGGAGAAGCCGACTCTTAATGCTCCATAACCCTGTCTGGGCCTATCTGGGTGTGTACAGGGCAACAGAGCTGATTGCATTACTGCCCACTTCAGCCCTGTCCCACCTCATCATCCATCTGAGGCCTCATCTCAGTTGCCCCGTTTGCCGATGCCATCCATCCTCGCCAATCTTTACAAGGTAAAGAGCTTAAAGCCTCGGACTCGTCTGCCTCATTTATCTATCATCACTCCTTATCCCTGTGTAACCTGCTTTGCTGGGGTTTAGGCTTCCTTGACAAATCTCTATGACTCACTTCCTCCTTCCACCTTAAATCGTTCACCTGAACTTTGCACTGTGATTTATGTTCTCCTTACGGCATATTTCTGCTTGCCCTGTAGCCTTGTATTGTACATCAATTTAAACTTCCCGATGACCTACTAAACTTAACCTACAGCCGAGGACAGCATACGCAAACCTGAACTTGCCTTTCACATTCTGAACTCATCATGCAGTCTTGCGCTGCATATACTATTGACCTTTCCCTCTACATAAAGGACCTTACCTGCAGCTGCGTACAAAACATTTAATCTGTTGTTTCCTGAACGTATTTGGTTGCACCTACAGCCGTTGTCTGCTTCTGTATTCTTAATTTGTTTGTAAACTCCCTCATCTGACATGAAACTGTATGCCGTACCCGTAATTTTTCGATGTACCTTTGTACTGTCAATTTTATCTTGTCTACATCATACCTTACTTGATCTACAGCCACTGGTGACATGGCTTGTGTACTCTTATCATAACGCTTTGGTTTTGACCCATAGCCGCGCGCTGTGCATGTATTCTTATCATGGCTGTAACATAATGGATTCTACGATAGCCACATGCTAAACATGTCGCCTTCTTAGCTGTAACACACCTGATCTGACCTACATTTGTCTGCTGTTCTTTATTCTGTACTTGTCTACAACAATAGGATGACCCACACCCGCGCACTGCACTTGCATTCTTATTGTGTCTGTAATATATCGGTCCTGACCCCAACCACGTGACCCGATTTTGTCTCCTGGGTAGCTATATCTATTGTAGCACCTCACACTGTGAGGCGTGGCTTTGCCAGTATGTGCACCAACCTGATTTTGTCTCTTATGTATCTGTACACAATCATGCTATCTATTTTAGCTGCTTTCGCCAATTTACCCTGGCACACCCTAATTTTCTCTCTCATGCAAATATATGCCTGATGAAGCCCCCGCTCCTTGAGGCGTGACTTAGCCAGTTGGTGCATGTACCCTAATCCTGACCTTCATGTGTCTGTATACTGATGTAGCGCCCTGTACCTTGAGCCGTGGCTTTTCCAGTTTGTTCATGTACCTTAATCTTGACCTTCATGTATCTGTATACTGATGTAGCCTCTGCACCATCAGATGTGACTTTCCAGACTATGCGACTAAGATACACTTGTTATAACCTGTATTTATTATTTTTCACCCATAAGAATACAATTTCTCACTTACTGTAACTAGTGCCCTGAGCCTGAGGATCTGGTGCCCTGCTATAAATGCATAAATACATAAAGAACAGACATAACAGCTTCCATTAGCCATCTTTTCCAGCACTGAGCTCATGTCTGTATACCAACTATTGCTTAATTCTGGTTGGTGCACGTCTTCGATTGTGTTTAACCCAAGTCCTCGGTACTGATCGTATTTGGTCCTTCTAACTTGTCTTTTAAACCGTTTCGGACCAACAAAATGTGGACCACTGGGGAAGATACTATCATTTGTAATTATATTAGCAAACACATTAGGAAATATTGATAACATGAGTACATTTGCAAACTTCCCCATACGTTGCTGGGTGACAAGTGTATCATTAATAGATGCATCATGGTGAGTATCATGGACAGCGGGCGCGGTATTATTTATTTCAGTTAGATTTGCAACATTGTCATGTGAAAATGACCCCAAAGAGTCATTAGTTAAAAATGCATTAGTACTGGTTGCATTTCATATCCCCCCTTTTATATGCCCATCCGATATAAAACTACTCCCTAAATATATTCCAAAGGGAAACATAGAGATAGCAAATAGAGCACCTACACTGCGTATACGTGGAGGAAAACACTGCTATTAAAGAATATTCCTGAAAGCGAGAATGTTGCTTTTTATAGATGGAGTTGTTAGACCTGTGTACATCCATTGCAGAGTTTTAAAAAAGAGAGGGAGAGAGAGAGAGAGAGATAGAGAGAGAGAAAGAGAGCTCTACTGTGCAAATAGTGCATAGCAGCATTTTTGTGTGTTTCAGAGGAAGGTCGGTTGTAGGACCTTGTATGTTTTTCTTTCTTTCAGAATACCCTGGGAGGGAAGCAGCAGTCAGAATGCAGTTACATGTGCTTCTTCAGTAATACTACTAGGAGGAGAGGGTGAGAATGCATTACTCAGACTGCACTGTTAGTAATTTACTGAACGTGGGTAGGTGGTGTGGCCTGGGGTGCTTTGCGAACATCAGACAGATGCACCCAGTATCATAACTAACTCACACATTTTCATCACTAGGGGAGTATCATAGATGACCTGAAAGGGGCCGTTATATCTAGGCTCACTCCACCGGCAGACAAAGGTCTTTACCTAGATACGGTTGACAGGGAAGAACTGGAGAGGAGGTGACGTTTGTTGTGCATCAGTTGCAGCGCTGGTCATCACTTCAGTCCTTGATGGTGCTATCTGTTGAAAGATACATTTTATTGCTTTTGTTAAGGCACATAAGTAACTTCCAAATTCGTACCCTAGAATAGATGCAGCCCTGTAAGCATCAAATGCTCTCCTAATTGGAGATAGGGGTGTGTGCATACGCCACCCTGTTACCACCTTATGGGGTGATAAATAAATTGTGATCCTTACTGGGAAGTGTTTGCTTGCTAAACAGAGCAAGTGGCAAGCAGTGCACCCAGTTTTTCTTCAACGTGGTGAAAAGCTTCAATAATTAGCTTTTTAGAAGGCCATTTTGCCTCTCCCCAATCCTGTTGGCCTGATGGTGGTAAATTGTACACATCCGATTCCTAATGCCCAATAATGTTGAGATCTCTTTGAAGAGCTAATTAAAAAAGTGTGTGCTGTTGTCAGACAATAGTACTTCGCACACGCCCCACTGAGGGGAAACCTCTCTGACAAAGAACTTAGCCTCACATTTTGCATCGGGGTGTGAACAAGAACAACTGCGAGAAGGGACAAATAAATACTATTAGGTAGTGAGACCCGTTAAACCTTTCGCCCATGTCTACCTAGTCAATGTGCAATTTGCGGAATGGCCCAGTAGGGTGGGCAATGTACCTCGTGTTGTTCGTAGGGTGAGTCCAGTGGTTTAAGTCTGACAGGTAGTACAGTTAATAACAATGTTATTGATTTTTGCTTGCAGATTGGGGAAAAACTAGTCCTCCTGCATGTGTGCAGCAATATGCTGTTTCAACACATGAGAAGGATGAGCCAGCTGGTCAAATGCGACGACCAGCAATTTGTGTGGCATAACTGCTTTACCTGATGTTTCTTGTCGCCACAGTAAATCTGTAGGAGACTGCTTCCATCCCCTTTTTAACCATAGATGTTTCTCCTACTGCAGAGCTCATCCCTGCAATTTAATAATTTGTTCAATCAGTAAGGAGTTATAGGAATCTGGCAGCTGTTCTCTCCTCTGCGCTATTACAGGGTACTCAAAAATACTTGGCACCAGTAAATATGCTGCTTGCTTGGCCACCACATCCGCAGCAGTGTTAGCGAAGGAGACCTTGTCTGTGTCATTAGTATGGGTGGTGCATTTCACCACTGCCATTAAGGAGGGCTGGGACAGCGCCTCAACCAATTTATCCAGCAATGCTTCATGTTGTACCGGGGACCCGTCATCCCTCATAAAACCCCTTCTCTTCCAACGGGCAAGACCTGCCTGCACTGTGGTGGTGATGTGATCTGAAGCAGAATAGATGGTGACACGGTGCCCTTGAGATGCTAGAAGCACCTCAAAAAGCACTGTAAGCTCTGCTCCCCTGGCTGAATAGTGCATCAGTAATCTTTTCTGTACCAATACCTCATAGACCCCATCTACTAGGTGGAGCACTGCCACTCCTGTATGCCTCAAACCTGTTCCCTGGTCGATATAGGCTAACCCGTCAATGAAAAGCATCCCCATCGGTTGGGCTGTCCCTCACCTTTGGGATGTCGTCCTCTTCTCCCTCAAATGTCACACCGTTGTGCACCACAAGGTCTTCCTCTGTGCATGATTCTATCAAAAAGGTAGCAGAATTAACAGTTTTGCACCTCACTATATGAGTGTTCGGGCTGGACAGGATAATCTTATACGCATATACCCACTGTGTAGTCGCAGTGGATCTGGAGCCTTCCAAGATGGCGAATACTGCATGTTCCACATACAGTGTTACAGAACACCCCATTGCAATTGTGGAGCTGTTCTCAATCGCAAATGCAGCTAGTGCTTGTTCGTATGGGAACCGACCTTGCATCAGAGAATTTAGCACTCCACTGTAATAGGCCAAGGGCTTGTGGCCCATTGTGCTCTTTTCTGTAAGCACTGCAGTCATCAGTTGGCCATTGCAATGGGAAAACAGATGAAACTCTTGGGTGTAATCAGGTGTAGCTAGCACTGGTTCAGTGGAAATGACCGCCTTAAGATCAGTCAAGCTGGTAAGCATGTTTTCTGTCCAAGCAATCTTATGGTCTGTTTTATTAGCCTCCGTGAGGCCCTGCAACAGGGGCCTGGTGTACACAGCATAGTCTAAAATCCATGCTTTACAGTAGTTACACAAAGCTCACATTTTTTTTTAATCTCTTTGACAGTTTTGGGCTGGGGAATGCTGCGCACTGAGACGGTGCGATCGGGTATAATTTTCTTCCCATGATTAGACATCAGCTTGTCCAAACTGATCACTTATTGGAGGCAATATTGCAGCTTTGCTTTGTCTACCTTGTACCTCTTGAATGCCAATAGCTGCATGAGGGCGGTAGAGTCCGTCCGACACTGTTGCCTGCTGTCGCTACTGTAAGGAACTCATGGTGGCATCAAGTAAGACAGACACAAGGGATCACAGTTCAAGGGTGTTTATTGAAGAATGAATTCTGTATGCAGGATGCAAAAATGCCTACTCTAAACCTAAATCTAAGATGAGGGCAAGCGTCTACCAACCAAATGAAAATAAAGGCAGTCCTAGTGGTGTCTTGTCAAATAAAAAGGGTCTAAACTAGGAACCTATTGCCAAACCTTACAACGAATACAGAAAAGGGTGTGGAATAGTTCTCAAGGAAAGAAAGAAGTGTTCTCAAATAATACGTCAGGATTCGGGAGCCTGGGTCTCCCTGTTAGGGAGAATTCTCAGGAATAGCTAATTTCCCTTACCTATTGAGTCCCTCAGCAGCTTTGCTGGATTTCTAGGATTAATTTTTATCACCTGGTAATAGTGTGAGGCTTTTGTATCCCACTCTTACATGTGTTTTGCTGTGTGTGTTTAACATTTTTGTGTTCATAGACTGTGGAGCATCACCTACTCCACAGGCATCATCTTTTTACTGTGTGTTGCACTGCACCTTCAGTGCAGTGACACTGGGTTGTCTTTTAGACTTCCCAACTCAGACTCCATTTTCTGGGACTGACTACTGTCTCCCAGAACATATAAAGTTGCCATTGACTTTATTAGTCTTTTTAAATCCACAGACCCAGTACAAACCATCTTACATGGAGTACTGGAAAGGTTTAATACTTATGCCTTTTTGTCTGTTTCTCTTGGCGCATTGTTTTTCTCCCTTTTCATCCAGACTTGGCTGGTGGCAGTGGTAACTACCCTATGTTTCCTGCCGCGGTTATCTTAAATAACCTTGGTATTGTTTTAGGCTATCTTGGTAGCCTCGAACTTAAACCCGCTAGACCATATATGTTTTTATAGGTTCCGGCTGGGTTTATTTGCCATTTCTTTTTGAAAATGTCTTTCTTGTGTTTTTCTCTGTGCGCCAAACCAGGTTTGGTTCCTTTGTTCACCGTCTCTTTGCGGGCTTCTACACAGAAGCCCTACTTAGGCGTCTGAAAGTCTGGGTAGGCAGGATATGAGGGAGGGGTTTTAAACCCCTGCCATGGGTTCCCTTGGTAACCCAAGTTGTGCTCTTGTTTGATTGGCTAGGTGACTGTCTGGCCAGGACAGCCACCCTGCTGTGTGATTGACAGCCAGGCTGTCTGAATGTGGTAAAACTGCATAAAAGGCAGGTCTCTGGGTCTGGAAAGGCAGAGTGGCCACTGGAATGAAAGAACCGATGAGGAGCTGACGGAAAAGGACCCCTACCATGACTGAACCGCCTGGTGAAGCCCTGCTCCAGGTTCCAAATCCTCGAACTTCAACGACAGAGAAGATTCTCTTGGAATCTTCTTCCCCTGAGCTGGTGGGACCAACCAGTTCACCCAAACTGCAAGCCAGGACTCCCTCCTCAGGTCGAATTCGCTGAACAGAGCTACAGTGGGCCGGATAGCCAGGAAAGTCGGACCCTGCCTGGGTTTTAAGGAACGCACCTTTTATTTGTTGCTTTGCTCTGCTGCTGTTTTCTTCCCTGGGCAGTGCAGGACCCTCCAGTCTTCCTACTTCATGTCAGTTGAACAGTCGCTTCAGGAACCGTGAGCCTGCAGGAACTGCCAGGAATGTCCGCCTCAGCTACAGCTTCTTCTCCATTTAAAGGTACTGTGCAAATCCGGTTGTTCGTTTCATCCAGCTGCGGTGAAGGTGTGTGAAACCTTTCGCCAATCCAAGGGCTTGTCCTTCTCTACTCTTTAAAGTAACATTTCTGCCGACCAACTTCATCCGGAACACTTGGAAAAGACTTAACCGCGAACTACCCTGAACTGTGTGATCTTGAGCAAAAGACTTTTGTCCTATTAACTTTGGCCCTAAGCCTATTTGATTTGATTCCATCACTGTAGTTCCTCTTTCTAGACTGCCCTGCTTACTTACCTGTTGGTGCTGCTCAAATTCTGCCTAACTTTGTCTTTCCCTCCCTTTTTAATTACTAGAGTGCCATTTTGCTCTCACTTCATTTTGTGAGCTTAACTTGTCTGGGAACTATTGGGAGTGGTGTGGTGTATTAAGAGTGTGATTTTTTAACTGCTTTACTTTACTGAAATGTTATACAACTGATGTGTAAATAAATGTATATTCTTTTACTTAGAAACCTTGAGTCAGTGTTTGTTTGAATCATAATAATTGCTGTCCTTTGTGTAAATATTGATACTGCTCACTTGCTCTTGAGATAAGTCTGGCTGCTCATCCATCGCTACCACTTTTACTGTGTAGTACAGGCTTGCACCAAAGGTGAATTTGTGCTGTCACTTGTAGTCTTAATTGTGTGTGGTGTTCCCAAAGGGTACTGCATATAATTCTGCCTAACACTCCCTTCCCCACGTTTTGAGCACAGGGTAAGGTGGGATTGTGGCGCACAGCACACTCTCAAGCCTTTCCAGCACAAGATGACAGTCAGTTTTCATTCATAAGGGCCGTCGATGGCTAAGTCTCGTTTCACTTAAAGTCTTTTGCCTTCGAGGACCTGATGTCTTCAAAATAATAAAACGTTCCTTTAATCAAATGAACTCCTGTGTCCCCTTCTTCTGGGTGAAGACCCTTCTCAATTGTTTTCCACAGTTTATGTAGGGTGATGGTTGGGTCCTCCTCTTCTTGGAGCTGACCCTTCACACATCGTATTCCACAATTTATATAACAGTTCCTTTATCAATCAACTTTGGGTGATAGCTTCACCCATGGATCTCCCTCGGTTAGGCTCAGACCCCTCTTCTCTTTAGGTGCTTGGGTGATGTCTTCACCCTTGGATCTCTCTCGATCAGGCTCGGATCCCTCTTCTCTTTAGGTGCTTGCATGATGGCTTCAACCCTGGATCTCCCTCGGTCGGGCTCGGACCCTTCTTGACTTTTGCAGGATTTCTCCTCCCTTAGTTTCTCAATGTCTTTTCAAACAGTTCATAGTGGACATCCCTTGGCCGGGTACACATATGTCAAAACACTATTTCTAGGGACTTTAGACTTTACCCCTCTCGTCAGCCTTGCTCGATCGGGTTCACTTTTGCTAACTTCACATTCACAATTGTTCAATGTCGGCGGGATTCGCTTCCCTTTCTTTCACAGAGTTTGTAGATCAAAGTCTTTCGATTGTACAGTGATTTTGCGTGACCCTCAGTATGACCACTTTGACCTATTTCGTTGGCTCTCCTACGGCCTTCTGGTATTTGTAGTTTGGCTCAGATGGGAAACGACCAGAGTCTTTGTAGTTAGCACCCACGTGGTGCCGGTGTCCCTCTGCAGATGGTCTCCTATTAACACTTTTACAGTTCTTTCATAGTTAATTGAACTTGGTTCACTCTCACCACTTTGTGATTCTCAATTAAAACAGCCTGGTTCTTATCGGTTCTCCCCTCGACTCACCGACTACGATGAACTGCTTGGCCTCTTTCTTCTCTTGAGTCAAGGCCGGTACCATGGGCGCAGGAGCTTCCCTCGCTCCTGCTTATCGGCAGAGGCTTGCCCCGTGTGCCATTGACATCTGCAGCAAGACACTTGGGCTATTGTTTGCGGCCTTAGGCTCTCTTCTATGAAGGTTCCGTGGGTCTGGGATGAAAAGGGCAAGGCAAAGGGCTCCTCTCCACCTTCGCGATTCCTGACGCTTTTCTTCTTCTCCTGAACTGCCGCGCTTGATTAGCCATCTCGTCATGCTGGCTACTGTGCTCGCCCTGTGCTCTCGGGCTCCACCTTTTATCCCCGTGGTGAAGGGAAAGGACCATCAGTTGTGTGTGATTCAGGCTAATTACCTGACTTTGCCTGACCCCTGTTGGGACATGTCAGGTAAACGGTTCTGGGGTTAGTCTGTTGTCCTTTTGTTGTGCGAAAGTGTTCATGTCGGAAAAGTGGGGGTAGTGGTTTTGAATGTCCTACATGAGAGGATGGGGAAAATGTGTCAAAGGAAGGGGGATACTGCGTCTAACCCATCGGCGCCTCACTGCCACTCCTCAAGGACCCCCATCCAGGTAATCCTCCATCACTGGTCCACACCCAGGAACTGCATCTAATATCGATGGCCGTGTCCTAGCCACCTGGATAATGGATCCTCGAGGTCTAGACATGGAGACACCTTCAGGTTTCTCACATATCCTTCCCCCATGCAAGGTGGATATGCCTGTTCTTTGTTCAGGTCTTATATGGTTAAGACCGGGCTAGAACAGGGATGAGAGATGTCCATGAACTCTCGCAAATTCCACTGATTGGGGTTCATAGGTATAGTGGTTTTATTACTCTATTTGCAACGACCTATGAACTAGGTGTCAAGGATTGTTTTGGATTTTGTAGGTTAGAGATTTTCCCTTTCCCATACAGGCAAGTTTGGGGATACTTGTCTCACCGACGCCTTGAAAGAAACCCACTGGTAACCACGGAGGGAATGACACAATCAGGATTAAGGAACTAACTAATAAGTAACGACCTAAGGATCACTTACAAGAATAACCACAGAGAATTCTACCTAATAAGGAATTCCAATGGCGCATGGGCAATGCCAGAATAAAAGCATTCCACTAATATGATCTTACCTGTTACTTAAAGAAACACAAAAACCTGTTCATTCAGCATTATAGATTGAAATATTATGAAATGAATGTATATTTGAAATAATGATTCTAATGAAATACGGGCAATTTTAGAAACAAACTCACTATTGAATGAACTGTATAAACTGTGCCTTGAAAAAGCCCAAGCAAGGGCAAAACATATGCAAGTGCCTCCTAGCAGAGTTTGTTGGCACCAATGAACTGAAATCTTGATGTAATCCAATTTTTTGAAAACAACAAATAAATTAATAATACTTTGAACTATAAAAGTATTCACACTGACTTATTTGTTAGATACAAATAACAAGGTAGTAAGCCCTGCGCAAGGTCTTCTACAGAACCCATACTCCTGATCTAATTTCTTACTGACTGGCTTGTGGATACCAGTCTACATGAAGCCATGCAGCAAAGGTCCCATTTATTTGAACAAAAACTAGCATTCTAGTTACTAATTCATAAATCTTCAACTGAAACAATATGGGCAGGGTGCACTGACTAATATTCACCATCCCTGACTAAAGTTTGGGTATGCGTAGGTTTCTTGACAAAATCTCTGGGGTAGAACATCTCCAAAGGGAGGTGGTGACCTGCCCCGTGTACCATTGACATCTGCCTCAAGACACTTGTGCTATTGTTTGCGGGCTTAGGCTCTCTTCAATGACGGTTCCGTGGGTCTGGGATGAAAAGGTCAAGGTCACTTCTCTCCTCTCTACCTTCTCGATTCCTGATGCTTGTCTTCTTCTCCTGAACTGCCGTGCTTGATTAGCCGTCTCGTCATGCTGGCTGCTGTGCTCGCCCTGTGCTCTCGGGCCCCGCCTTTTATCCCTGTGGTGAAGAGAAAGGACCATCAGTTGTGTGTGATTCAGACTAATTGCCTGACTTTGCCTGACCCTTGTATTGGGACATGTCAGGTAAACGGCTCTGGTGTTAGTCCGTTGTCCTTTGTGTTGTGCGAAAGTGTTCGTGTCAGAAAAGGAGGGGTGGTAGTGGTTTTGAATGTCCTACGTGAGAGGATGGGGAAAAGGTGTCAAAGGAAGGGGATACTGCATCTCACCCGTCGGTGTCCCACTCACACTCCTCAAGGAACCCCTATCCAGGTGATCCGTCCTCACTGGTCCACCCCCAGGAACTGGATCCAATAGCTTTGGCCATGTCCTGGCCACCTGAATAACAGATCCTCAAGGTCTAGACAGGGAGACACCTTCAGGTTTCTCACACTACACACCAGCCAATCATCAACATACTGAATGATGGTACTGGGCACCTGAATGTTCCCTAAATCAGCATGCAATATCCTGTTGAAGATTGTGGGTGACTCACATTACCCTTGAAGCAGTCTTGTGTGCTCGAAGCACATTCCGCCATGCATAAATACAGTGAGATACTGCGAATCAGGGTGCAGAGGTATGGAGAAGAAAGTGATTTTAAGGTCCACCGTGGTAAAGTGGGTCTCCTCTTTGGGGATGCTGCAAAGTATCATTACAGGGTTCGGAACTACAGGAAATTCTGCCTGACCAATGTCATTTAGAGGGTGGAGGTCCTGGATAATCCTCCAACTAGCCCCTTTTACCTTTTTAATTGGATAGATACTCAGTTGCACCCTGCAAGAACCCTACATTATGGGAATTAGTTGTCCATAATCTTTCTGGGACCTGCTCTAAGTCACTTTGAGCGAAGGGGGGCGTGACGACAAGGGCCATCAGAGAACACTGTACCTTCTGATATTGCACCATAATGTCACAGGGGATACAGATTGCTATAACAATCTCTCCAACGTCAACCCAATCCTAAAACAATTCTGCATCTGCCACCTCTTTGAGGGGCACCGTTGGGTCAATGCAAAGTACAGTACGTCACTCGCACCCATCGGAGTCTGTGTCCACCACAACAATCCTTTTAGCAGACACAACCAGGCCCAGTTAATTTAGAGACAGTATTGTTCCTGCCACAAGCTCTGGGGTCACCACGGGCTGGAAGATGAAATCTGATAGTACCCAGCAACACGCCTTACCAATCTGGGGCGCCGCATCAAGCCATACTGTTATCCCATACACAAACATGTCCGGGTCCACAGGAATGCAGCGAACTACCACCTCCCCTCCTCTGGCCTGTATGATGACCATTGTCCTCAAAGCACTCATGCCTCGGGTGGCACAGATCATCCCGTGGTCTGTAAAGTAGATGGCCATGTTCAGTTTGCTCAATAAATCCCATCCCAACAAATTTATCAGGGAGGCCTCTGAGTACAGTAAGGGCGCGTGCACCACTTTCCCTCCTATATGGATAGCGACCTCTTCTGTATAGGGAACCGTTGCAACAGTCCCAGGGAATCCTCGCGTCTGGAGAATTTCACCTGAAGGTTGGAAGTTTACATCACTGATGCATGATTTAGTGGCTCCTGTGTCGACCATAAAGATGAATTGCTTATTACCTGTCTATTTATTTATACGTTTTGTTTTTCATTTGCATGAGCGTACTAAGCCCGGGGGGCGCTGGTCACATAAATATTAGGAACATTTTCATAAGATTAATTGAAGAGATGCGTCTTTATGTCTTTCCGGAAAGTGAGATAGGATGGCTCAGAGCACATGTGCAGGGGTAAATTGTTCCTGACTTTAGCTACCATTGTAGGGAAGCTGGAGCCACCGGCTCTTTTGCATCTGAATCTAGGTTTGACCGGACAGTGGCTCTGGGTTGATCTTAGAGGTCTGGATGATGTATGAGGAGTAATTTTCTGGGTTAGGTAAGATGGGGCATTGTTCGATAGACATTTATGCGTAGTTGAGGGGATTTTTAATATTATCCTCTCTCTGGCAGGGAGCCAGTGTACTAATCTCTGAGCTTTCAGAGATGTGGTCAAATATGCTTAGGTCAAGTGCGGCCCAGAGGGCGTTGTTTTGTATGACCTGGAGATTTTTTTATGTTTTTGTCAGATGAGCCGCAAACCAAGGCATTACAATAGTCGAATTTTGAACCTATAAGGGCTTGTGCGATGATGAGGCACTTATCAGATGAAAGGAATGGTTTGCTTGCTTGTATCAATTTTGTAGCATAAGCTGCAGAAGAGGTAATGTGGCTGATTTGGCATTACAAGCTCAGTGAGGCATCAAATTAGACCCCCAGGGTCTTTACAGATGGTGAGACTGGAATTTTATGGCCATCAATGGTGAAGAACCTAAATACTGAGTCAAGGCGTGCCAAGGTGGGTGGAGTCCCAACTATGAAGAGCTCTGTCTTTTCGTCGTTCAAACATAGACTATGTTGGGACATCCAATGTTGAATTGGTTCACAGATTTTGTTTACGCTCTTTGAGTTTTGGTTATAATCACCCGAAAGGGGAATAAGGATCTGGGTATCATCTGCATAGTTAGTGAAGGTGATAGCCAGAGCGTCAAGGTGGTCAAATAATGATTTGGTGTAAATGTTATACAAAGTAGGTGAGATACATGAACCTTGGGGCACAACACAGGATACAAGAGTAGGTGTGGCTGATGCTTCGTCAGAGAAGACTCTGGAGGATCTGTTAGCCATGAAGGAAGCAACCCATTTGGTTGCTTCAGGTGAGAAGCTAGCAACCTTAGTGAGGTGGTTACAGAGGGTTGGTGGTTCGAAGGTCGCTGAAAGGTCTAGGGGGAAAAGGAGGGAAAGTTTTCCTGCATTGTTGGCCTTGTCAAGCTGACTCTTTAAATTAAGGAGTGTTGTTTCAGTCCCATGGTGGGAACGGAAGCCAGACTGGCGAGGGCTGAGTATATGGTAGGTTTCTAGGATGGCTTGTATTTGTGTGTAAGCTTCTTTATCTATGATTTTCAGAAGGAAAGGATAATGGGGTTCAAGGAAGTTTTCTTGAGTGGGGGGGTGATCCATGACTCTTTAAGGCAGGTCCGGATGGTCCAGGAATTGAATGAAGGTGGTACAATGGCGGTGATGAGGGGGATCAGAGGGTCTGCGCTTTCTTTACCAAAGTGGCAGGGCGGATGTCACCCATGCAGCAGGATGGTTTAAGGCCCTAGAAAATGGCAGCTAAATCAGGCTCTGAAATTGGTTTGAATTTGAATGGTTGGGCGATGGGGTTCGGATTGTTCTGGGATGACCTGACCCATTTGCGGAATAGTTGATGAGTTTAGCTTTCATTTTAACCTGAAGTTGTGTGACTTTATTTGTTAGGGTTTCTTGAATTTTGTTGCACCAGGTAGTGGGCCTCATCACGACTTTGGCGGTAACCCTTAAATCGGTAGCGCTATTACTGCCGGATTTAAGGGTTCACCAAATCAGGACTTCGGTGGATTTCCCCCCAGCCCTTAGCTGGGGGGAAATCCGCCGACGGTAAGAGCGCGAATTTTCCCCATTGAGCCCAATGGGGAATGGGGCATTCCCGAATGGGCTCAATGGGGAATGGGGACTCCCAAGTCTGCCAAAGTCGTGATCCCGCGCTATTAGCGCCGGGGGCTATGGCGGTCGCGCTAATAGCCCCCGCGCTAATAGCGTTACCGTTACCGCCCAAGTCGTGATGAGGCCCAGTGTCTTTAGTGACGTTAGAGAGAGGAGTGATGGGGGATTCTAATTCTCTATGGATGGAGAACAATACTCGGGTGTTTAAAGCAACTTCAACAATTCTTGTCTTGTAGGTAGTTGCTTTAGATTTCTAGATTTCTTTTGTAAACTTCTTCTGCCTCTGTGAATTGTGCTTTGTTTTGGCTCCTGGGGAGTTTCTGCCAGGCGTCTTCCACGGCCCGTTTTTTTTGCATATAGAAATTCTAGTTCGGCTGTGAACCAGAAGTTCCTATGCTTACGGTTCTTGAATTTCCATGGCTTGAGTGGGGCGAGGGGCTTGACAGTTTTGGTAAGCATAGTGTTGTAGTGAGCAACAAGTGCCTTGGTGTCTATGTTTGTGGGTATGTGCGGTGAAGGCAATGGGAGTAGGTGCTCTTTTGTCAGATTGTGGGACCTGCAAGGCATGGTAGGGGGCAGCGGCCTAGGCCTTTCTGGGCAGCTCAGAGGGATAGGGATAAAGAAGCTAATGCAATGGTGGTCAGTCCAGGGGCCAGGTGTGCTAGAGAGGATGGGGATGTTACAATTATGGTCAAGAATCCAATCAAGCGGTCGGCCATGTATGTGGGAAGGGTCTTGGACAAGTTGGGTGCATCCAAAGTCAGTCATGGTTTTGGTAAGGGATGCCGCTTCAGAGTCAGTGGGGTCATTGTAACCTAGATTGAGATCACATAGGATGGTCAGCTGGGTGGATGGTTTTAAATTGGTCGAAGGAGTTGGGGTAAGGTCTTCTTCAAATGAGGCTAGAGGGCCTGGTGCCTGTAGACGAGGTGGAATTAGCTGAACAGGCTAGTTTGGCTGAGATGATTTAGCAGTGTGCTATAGAAGTGGGTGGATATAGGTCAGAGGGCAAGTGAGGTTTTGTGAACGAAGGCGACGCCTCCTACTTTGCCTGTGGGTCTATCTTCTTGGATAATAATATATCCGGATGGAACTGCGATGGATAGGGCTGGGTCAGATATAGGAGTGAGACATGTTTCAGTGATGGCAATGATGTCAGTGTTGTTGGATATGATGAGGTTATGGGTGTCTACAGTGTGGGCCACAATGGACCTATCTTTGGTCAGGATGCAAGAGAGTGTCAAGCAAGGTGGATAGGCAGTGGATGGATTGAGGTTGGTGGCATTTTGTATGATATGTGATGGTGTGAAATCAGGAAGGTGGCATTGATTTGTGGTGCGATAACGGAGGAAGGAGTTGCTGGTCTGAAGGTCCCATGGGTAGGCTAGGTGAATGGTGACAGGGGGATAAGTCTGACTTGAGAGATGAGCAAGTCCATTTTTGCCTGTGTGGGACATGCTGTATGTGTGCTTTTGTGTTTTGTTGAGGCATGTGTTGATAGTGAGATCAGTGGTAGGTTCTCTCAGCAAAAGGGTGGGAGCTTTGGAATTAATTCCCTGATGCACAGGCTAGCAGTTCACTGGGGCAAGGAATCAAGTGGTTGCAATGGTGTGTGTGTCGTCCGGTAGTGCTTGCGCAGGAGCATGGCAGTTAGGTAGTGTGTCATGGGGGTGAGCGTCGGCCCTCCTAGGGCCCAGCCATCTGGCACCACCAGGAAGGAAATGCAAAGGGGGTGGGGGTACAAGATTATGTGGAAATATTGTGTGGTGAAGAGTGTGGCTCGGGGAGGCAGGGAGGACATCAGGGGGTGCGCTGTTAGGTGTCATATGGGCAATGATCCCTAATGGCTGAAGGGATGCTGCCAAAGAGTAGTGGTTGTGTTGTCATGTAAGGCCTTGTTGAGGCTCTGTAAGGCGGTGCTCAGGGCCTGGGGCTGTGGAAGCAGGTGCAGAAGGAAGGGTGTTGGGCGTACCCCTGCTAGAAAGGTGCTGGCTGTCTGGAGATATTGTTGCAAGGCGTCCAGAGCTGGCGTTTTTATGAGGTGCTCAGTGGAGTTTGGGGCTGCAGATGAAGGTGCAGGAGGAAGGGTGTTCGGCGTTCCTCTGCCAAGTAGGGGCTGGCTGTGGGAGGATGATGTTGTAGGGCATTCTGAGCTGGCATTTTCAGGCAAAGTGAGGCAGTGCTCAAGGGAATTTGGGGCTGCAGAAGCAGGTGCAGGAGGAAGGGTGTATGTCTTACCTGCGCTAGGTAGACACGGACTGTGGGATGTTGCAGAACAGTATTGTGCATGATGGTCAGGCTGCCTTGTAGGGCGGGTGGTACACTCGCATAGAGTATCCTCAGATTTCAATATGGTGGTTCCCAGGGGGATTGGGAGATTGGGGTGTGTAGTTGGGGTATGTAGAGGGAGACTGCATGTGGCGGAGTTTGTTTAGGTGGAGGTGTCTGTAGAAGTCGTTCAAGGAAGGGTGGGAGGAGGACGGAGGGTATGGAAGATGAATTACTGTGGAGTAATTCAGAGTAAAGGTGCAACATAACTACATAGAAGACACCGCTGCAATATGCGTATAGGCTCTTCTTGCCTTCAGGTGGAGTAGGTAACAGGAGGGGCATACTGGATGGTGTCGGCTCTGGCTTCAGCGCGTAAGTCGTCCTATCAGGGAGCAACTGCTCCGGTTCAACATGCAAGGTGCTGGGGGCCCAGGTGGTTTGTCCAGAAGAGTCTTTGTGGGCAGGGCAGTCTTCCTTCTTGTAGGAGGAGACAGGCAATAAAGGCTTTACATGCTGGCCTTGGGTTGTGGTCGACATCATCAGCCGGCTCAGGGCTCTGCAGGCCATTTCGATGGTGAAAAAGGGCCGTGATGCTTCTGGTGCTTCCTCCAACAGGAGGGGCCTGCTGGATGGTGTTGGCTCCAGCTTCGGTGTGATGGTCGTCTTATCAGAGGACAACTGCTACGGTTCAACATGCATGGTGCTGGGGGCCATAGTGGTCTGGCCAGCAGTGTACTTGAGGGCAGGGCAGTCTTCCTTCTTGTAGGGAGAGATGGTCAGTAAAGGCCTTAGATGCGGACCTTGGGTTGCAGATGGCTTCGTCAGCTGGCTCAGGTCTCAGTTGGCCATTTGAATTGTGAAAACGGGCCGGTGGAATGGTGGGAGCTATAGCACCCTCCACTAACTTCAGCAGATGTTCCTGGTCATTCAAACAGCAAATACCCTCCTTGTGTGAATGGAGCATGATGAACCTGATGAGCTTTTTAAAGTGGGTTGGGAAAGCCTTGCAGTGGGTGAGTCCCACTAAAGTAGTGAGGCGCAGGAGTTATGCCCTCCGGAGTTGTCCTACTGCTACCTTGCTAACTCCACAGTGCCCGGCCAAGAGGTCTGGTAGCAGGAGGAGAGCAATTAGAATGAGCAGGGATGCCTGTGTGTGGATCTGCTGAAATGACATCCTAGAAAGCAGCATCCCGTTGCCCTCCTAATGTTCATATACCACAGCCTGCAAAACCACAGGTCTGCGTGGCTTGCACCTGGAGCACTGCTCCGGATCGAAGGTGCCGTCTCTCACCACATGAGCCTCCTACACTGCCTGCTCCAGCACCCGACATCGGATCAGGCTCAAACCTGGGCAGACAGCTCAGCAGCCTGGTCACTGCTGTCATGATGCCCGCTCCCGGGGAGCCGGTTCAAGCCCTGCGTCCCCGAAAGCGGACATCCAGTCCCCAAGGAAGGACCCAGCAACCCCATATAGGGGCCCTTTGGACAGTGTCCTGGCGCCTATGGCGCCAGGCTCATAAAAGACATCAGTCCTGGCTCCATAGGCGCCAGGCTCATTATGGAAGTGCTTGGGTGCACTTACCTGATGCAGACCATGCTGCAGGATCCCGGCCTCCTTGAGGCCTGAAAGGAACTACTTTACCTGTGGGACTAATTTACCATCCGGGCGTGGTCGGGGAAGGATACATACCTGATTGGAGGAAGGATACATACCTGGAACTTCTTCCAAGGCTATTTAAACCCCACCCGAACAGCCACACGTGCTTCGCGTTGTTCTGCATCTAGCAGCTGGACGCTCACCGTGTCTGCTCCTGCATCCTGACTTCTGCCACGCCTGCCAGCATCCTGGATCACCTGCAAAGGAAGAGAAGAAGAGAACAGAAGAAGGAAAAGTCCTTACCTGCTAAATCCGCATCCCGGAGACATCTCGCCGACAATCCTGAAAAGGAAGACTTTTATTTAAAAGCTCATCGCGTCGATCGCTGCAGCGCCGCATTCCACTCACCTTTACAGGGCGCCTCCATGTTCAGCAGCGATCATCCGGATTCGCAGTCACGCCCCAGCGCCTAGGGAGAAAAAGACCAGAACAAAAGGTGAGAGAGAGAAGGGAATAAGGAAAGCTAAATCTCCATGCTAAGACTTACCTGTTGATTCATTCCCTCTTCATTTCGGGTCCGCGCCGCATCCTGGCATTTCCGGACCCCGGCCCCTAAGGGGAAAAAGAGACATCAGCGTTAATGAGCGAATGAAAAGACATTACCAAAAAACGCTCATTAAAGACTTACCTGATTTCTACAAGGATTTCACCTCTCATCTCGGGTCGGTGCCTGTTCCCCGGCATTCCGTACCCCGGCCCCTATGGGAAAAAAGACACTAGCATTAGTACATTAATGCATGGACACAAGGGGAACCTCTTATCAAAAAACTTACCTGGAAGCCAAGCAAGTTTGGTTCTCACCAATCCGAAAATCCAGTGAAGTAACTGGATACCAACGCGCCCCTGCATCAGAAGCAGGATGGAGAGCTCGTCCTTCCAGACCCTAAGGTGAGACGCTACGAGGAATCACAGAAGGGTTTCGAGGAGGGTGAGAGGGGAAAGTGGGAGGCTGATTGCATTACCCCGCAGACAGTTAATCCCCTATTTTCGCCTACAGAAGGATACTTCTGCGAGCCAGACAAGCCAGATTTGGGGGCCCGGTCCAGTCCGTCTTCCGAACCCTGCGCATCACCTTAGAAGAGGTCACAGCAGCGCAAACCAGGCCAGCGCCTCCGTGGGAGTCAGGTGAGCGTTACAGAACGCAAAGCCATCCTACAAATTCCCACCCAGGCGCTATGGAAAGTTCTGAGACTGATCAGTTGGCCCAATTACTGGGGGAATTACGGGCCGAAGTACATGCCGCTCGTCAAGAGACTAATGCCCTCAGGAGGGAATTAATAATATAAAAGGAAAGAACTGATGACCTGGCCAGACAGCTTTTGCAAGGTCAAGCTGGGCAAACTCCTCTACCCGGTTCCGGAGGGAACCCCGCTCCTGTGGTTTCCAGTAACCCTGTGCAGATTAATCTACCTGGAAACATGCCGCTGGCCCCACCCGAACGCTTTGCTGGGGACCCCAAACGATTCGCCGTATTCATGAATCAGTGTCGTTTGCACTTCCTATCAGACCTGGGGCCTTCCCTAATGATCAGACCAAGGTAGCCTTTGTAATGTCATATCTCAGCGGCTGCGCTGCCGATTGGTCAGTTCCACTGGTTACTCAAGATGACCCGATTCTCCGTGATTTTCAAAGGTTTCAAGCAAGCATGGAAAGGTTATTTGCTCGACACTCTCAGGGGCAGGCTCTGGATGACGAACTTCTATCCCTGCGACAGGGCAATCAGGACCTCCTATCCTATATTGCAACCTTTAATAGACTAATTGTGGAAACGGGATGGCCAGAGGATAAAAGAGTCACGTTGTTTTATCGAGGCCTACGCAGAGAACTTAAAGATGTCTTGGCCCAAGTTGTAAATCCGCCCCAAGAATGCACAGAGTATATAGACTTAGTGGTCCAATTGGATCACAGACTTCAAAACAGAAAAGCAGATCGGTCCAGGTTTGAGACCCGGGTGTTGGTCAAGACCCATGCTAATCCCAAGGGAGTTGATGTCTCTGAGCCTATGCAAATTGGAGGGGTTAAAGGACCCTTAACTCAAAAGGAACGTGAAAGGAGGCGGCAGTTAAAATTATGTCTTTATTGTGGGAATTCTGGACACTTTCTACGAGATTGCCCGGCAAAACCGCCCCGAAAGGCGGTAGGAGCCGCTGATAAAAACCATGAAGACTCTGTTTCGGGAAACGACTCCGCCCGACAAGTGTAGGGGTCCGCTTGCCGAGCTTGAAAACGAACTCTCAGACCTCGCATTTCATTGTGCCAATGGTTCTCGTAGATCCAGAATAGCCTAAGTGGTTGCATGCAATAAAGGCATACATCGATAGTGGGGCTATTGGAAACTATGTGGATCGTGAATTGGTCTCTAGGATTAACCTCCCTCTCCGTCCTAAGACCAGCAAAGATGTCATCACCACAGTCGATGGAACTGAAATTGCCTCTGGACCGGTAACACATTCCACTACTGAGGTGACTCTTATTGGTCCCGAAGGCCATCGGGAGGGTGTTGTGTTTGATGTAATCAAGGCTCCACAGTTTCAGGTTATTCTTGGAATCCCTTGGTTAGAGACACATAATCCTCGAATTGATTGGCGAGCTAAGAGAATAACCTTCCCGGATTGTACACAAACCTGCTACCCAGAAAACCGGAAGATTAATCTAGCATCTGTAACCTCTGCCTCCATGCAACTACCTCCGGAATACCAAGACTTTCAGGACGTCTTCCAAAAGGAACAGGCCAACACGTTACCTCCTCACAGATCGTACGATTGCCAAATCGATCTGGTGCCCGGTGCACAACCCCCTTGTAGCAGGATTTATGCCCTTACCGAACCTGAGAATCTGCATTTGAGACAATATTTGGATCAATACCTAGCTAAAGGTTTTATTCGCCCGTCAAAGTCCCCGGCATCCTCGGCTTTGTTCTTCGTGCCCAAAAAAGAAGGCGACCTTAGAACTTGTATCGATTACCGCGCATTGAACCAGATAACGGTTAAAAAACGTTATCCTCTGCCTCTGATCCCTGAACTCCTTGACCAGGTGAAGGACGCTTGCATATACACCAAGTTAGATCTCCGGGGGGCTTATCATCTGGTACGAGTTAAAGAAGGCGATGAATGGAAAACTGCCTTCCATACTAAATACGGATTATTCGAGTACCAGGTGATGCCTTTCGGATTGTGTAACGCGCCGGCTGCCTTCCAATACTTAATGAATGATGTCCTTCGGGAACTCATCGATGTTTGTGTTGTCGTATATATCAATGACATTCTGGTGTACTCCTCTTCGGAATCTGATCACAGAAAACACGTCAGGGCAGTACTTGAAAAACTGCGCCAACACAAACTATTTGCTAAATTGGAGAAATGTGTTTTCCATACCACAGAAGTCGAGTTTCTAGGTTTCATCCTGACACCCAAAGGAGTCCGAATGGACTCAAGAAAAGTGGATGCCATCCTCAAATGGCCATCACCTAGCTCTGTAAAAGGGGTTCAAAGCATGCTCGGCTTTGCCAATTTCTATCGCAGGTTTATCCCGGAATTTTCACGCGTGGTACAACCCATTACTGCACTCTTGAGGGAAAATAAACGTTTTGAATGGTCTGAAGAAGCCGAGCAGGCCTTTCAGGATTTAAAAGCTAAGTTTACCTCTGCACCTATATTGAAACACCCGCGTCCAGATCTCCCTTAAGTCGTCGAGACTGACGCATCCAGCCTAGCCATGGGAGCTGTCCTGTCCCAAAGAGATCCCGAAACCAACCAACTGCATCCCGTAGCATTTTGGTCCAGAAAATTCTCGGCACCCGAGGTTAATTATGCAATCACGGACAAAGAACTGTTAGCCATTAAGTCCGCTTTTAAAGCCTGGCGGCATTATCTGCTTGGCGCTCGACATACCATCACAGTGATCACTGATCACCGGAATTTACAGTATTTGAAAACCGCCAAGGCTCAGTCATCACGGCAGCTCCGATGGGCTTGGTTTTTCGCTGAATTGGATTTCGTGATTACCTATCGACCTGGCTGCAAGAATGACAAAGCAGACGCCTTATCCCGAATTGGAATGGGAGATTCTGACACAACTCAGAACCAGTACCAATAATTCCTGAACAAGGGATTCTAGGCATGACTTTGTTACAGACGCTTGAAGACATTCAAGCCAGAGTGAAACAACTCCTGGACCCTACAACCTTACAGGATTGGATACAAAAGGGATCAGACTTTACCATAGATAATGGTTTACCTTATTTCCAAGGACGCTTAATTCTGCCACATAAGGAATTACACGAACTAGTTATTTTCGGTTATCATGATGCATTAATAGAGGGACACCCCAGTATTGCCAAGACAGAGGAAAAGGTGAAACGACAATTTTGGTGGCCCTCTTGGTGAAAAGATGTTAAATCTTTTGTGATGTCCTGTGGTGTTTGCGCCCAAAATAAAAGTCAAAAGAAAAGACCAGCCGGTCTCCTTCAACCTCTAGACATACCGCCAGCACCCTGGCACACCCTATCAATGGATTTTATTACGGACCTGCCTCCTTGTTCGGGGTACAACAATATTCTGGTAATTGTTGATTTGTTTTCCAAAATGGCCCACTTTATTCCTTTGAAAGGTTTACCTTCAGCTTCTGTCCTAGCCAAAGAATTCCTCGAAAATATTGTTCGGCTACATGGATTCCCATCTATACTAATCTCTGACCGGGGAAGCCAATTCATTTCCCACTTCTGGCGCGAAATGTTGTCAAATGGCGCAGATCGACGTAAGATTATCGACCAGTCACCACCCTCAGACCGATGGTCAGACCGAGAGGACAAATCAGACCCTTGAGCAATACTTACGGTGTATGTTACAGCAATCTGAAAGCAACTGGAAAGACATTCTTTGGATAGCCGAATACGCCTATAATAATTCGGTACACTCTGGAACTGGCCACAGTCCTTTTTATACTTTGTTTGGGCATCACCCTCGAACCTCAAACCTTGATTCACCTCAGAACCTCGGGAAATGCCTGCAGTAGAACATCTGCATTCTACAATTACCCAAGCCTTCAAAGAGGCAACTACGCATTTACAACAAGCCAAGAGAAAATACAAGGAGAATGCTGATCTACATCGGAGTGAAGCACCTCCGTATCAGATTGGGGATCAAGTGTGGTTAGCTACCAGACATTTACCACTCAAAGGGCCTCGAACTTTTAACCCAAAATATCTGGGACCTTATTCTATTACGGCAATAATTAACCCAGTGGCTGTTAAACTTGATTTACCAGCTAGTATGCGAATTCACCCTGTTTTTCATGTGTCACTTCTGAAACCAGTGGTACCCGGAACCCGACTACTCAATCCTCCAGAACCTATTCTAATAGATGGGGAGCCCGAATTCGAAGTGAAGAACATTTTAGACTCAAAAATGTTTAGGTCAAAACTGTTCTACCTAATTGATTGGAAGGGGTATGGACCTCAGGAGAGGTTGTGGGAACCCAGCGACCATGTGCATGCACCTCGATTAGTCAGGAAATTCCACCGACTCTTCCCAGACAAACCAAAACCCCCGGAGGGAACAACCTTGGGAGGGGCCTTGGGGGGGAGTGCTGTCATGATGCCCGCTCCCGGGGAGCCGGTTCAAGCCCTGCGTCCCCGAAAGTGGACATCCAGTCCCCAAGGAAGGACCCAGCAACCCTATATAGGGGCCCTTTGGACAGTGTCCTGGCGCCTATGGCGCCAGGCTCATAAAAGACATCAGTCCTGGGCTCAGGCTCATTATGGAAGTGCTTGGGTGCACTTACCTGATGCAGACCATGCTGCAGGATCCCGGCCTCCTTGAGGCCTGAAAGGAACTACTTTACTGTGGGACTAATTTACCATCCGGGCGTGGTCGGGGAAGAAGGATACATACCTGATTGGAGGAAGGATACATACCTGGAACTTCTTCCAAGGCTATTTAAACCCCACCCGAACAGCCACACGTGCTTCGCGTTGTTCTGCATCTAGCAGCTGGACGCTCACCGTGTCTGCTCCTGCATCCTGACTTCTGCCACGCCTGCCAGCATCCTGGATCACCTGCAAAGGAAGAGAAGAAGAGAACAGAAGAAGGAAAAGTCCTTACCTGCTAAATCCGCATCCCGGAGACATCTCGCTGACAATCCTGAAAAGGAAGACTTTTATTTAAAAGCTCATCGCGTCGATCGCTGCAGCGCCGCATTCCACTCACCTTTACAGGGCGCCTCCATGTTCAGCAGCGATCATCCGGATTCGCAGTCACGCCCCAGCGCCTAGGGAGAAAAAGACCAGAACAAAAGGTGAGAGAGAGAAGGGAATAAGGAAAGCTAAATCTCCATGTTAAGACTTACCTGTTGATTCATTCCCTCTTCATTTCGGGTCCGTGCCGCATCCTGGCATTTCCGGACCCCGGCCCCTAAGGGGAAAAAGAGACATCAGCGTTAATGAGCGAATGAAAAGACATTACCAAAAAACGCTCATTAAAGACTTACCTGATTTCTACAAGGATTTCACCTCTCATCTCGGGTCGGTGCCTGTTCCCCGGCATTCCGTACCCCGGCCCCTATGGGGAAAAAGACACTAGCATTAGTACATTAATGCATGGACACAAGGGGAACCTCTTATCAAAAAACTTACCTGGAAGCCAAGCAAGTTTGGTTCGCACCAATCCGAAAATCCAGTGAAGTAACTGGATAAAAACGCGCCGCTGCTTCAGAAGCAGGATGGAGAGCTCGTCCTTCCAGACCCTAAGGTGAGACGCTACGAGGAATCAGAGAAGGGTTTCGAGGAGGGTGAGAGGGGAAAGTGGGAGGCTGACTGCATTACCCCGCAGACAGTTAATCCCCTATTTTTGCCTTCAGAAGGATACTTCTGCGAGCCAGACAAGCCAGATTTGGGGGCCCGGTCCAGTCCGTCTTCCGAACCCTGCGCATCACCTTAGAAGAGGTCACAGCAGCGCGAACCAGGCCAGCGCCTCAGTGGGAGTCAGGTGAGCGTTACAACTACCATGTGGCCAGGAAAAACTGCAACTTTGGGGGGTTCTATGAGGTGCCAGGGGGGCTCTGGTACCCTTTTTCCCCGTTGCTCCAGGAGCAGTAAAGACTAAGCAGCCATCCGCTGCACGCCCCCTGGTGGAATCACAGTGCACACCAAGGGTCCCTCATCAGGGTGGGTACAGGACTGGGCATGCAAGAGCTTTCTGAGGGCTGTTCTAATCAGGATATGTATTAGTACCTGGGAACCTAAAAGTGTTTCCCCCATAACACTGGCCCCTCAGTAAGGTGCTACCGTCCCATTTAGCACTGCATTGGATGCGGGCAATTAGCCTCCGTACATGGTGTTCTGCTGGGCCGCTTATAGTTGTGTATTAGGCGGTGCATGTGCCTGCATGTGTGGGGGGTTTGGTGGCAAGTGGGTTTAGGTCTGGGTTATTTCATAAGGTAAGGAGGTAAACCCTGGGGTTGGGATGGAACTTGGCTTTGGTACTACAGGCGTAGGCTGATTGTATGGGCTGTACCCCGCTCCCTACCTGAAGGTTCGCTGTGCCGGTGGTGAAGGGTAGCAGACTCAGGTAAAGAATAAGAAAACACAAAAGATGTAGTGCTGCTACTCGGAAAGGCTCAACCCAATTTTGTCAATGAATGAAGCAAAACATTTAGGTTATATCGGGGAACCTTTGCCAATTTTACTTTCCCAAAGTTAGTGGCCCATGAAATTGTCCAGGAAGAAAAACCACACACATCAGGGGATGAGTATACATTATTTGTATTGAGACAAAACAAAGTTCTCATGTGTACACTTATATCTATAACAAAATTCCAAATTGTAGACCAAAACATATATTGGTGACGCAAATAAAAACCCCCGCTCCCTGCCTGCTTCTACACTGTCTTGTAAAATGTCCCAATTTCCCACAGCTCTATCACTGAGACAGTCCCATTCCACCTCTGGGTCCCATTCCACCGAACCCCCCTTTGCCTCCTCTGCCCCTTGGAGCTCTCCTCTCCCACGCTGCTGACCTCCTTGGTGCCATTCGGTATACTGAGGCGGGGGATTGCCACCCCACTTCCCCTGTCCTTCACTGGGCCAAAATGCTGCTATCCTCACATCTGCGTCAGCTGCAGCCTAATCTGCTGAGTTTGTCTCAGTAGTTACCACCACTCCCATTGCTATTTTAGCTAGTTTCTCCTGCACTAGTTTTGCTTCCTCCACCTGCAACATTTCAGCTGTTTTCTTTTCTCGTTCTTTAATCCTTTCACAATGGTGTATAATTATAGTCTGAATCTCGGCCCACCCTTTCGCCTCTATGCCTGTTATCTTTTCAAGTGCTTTCTGAACTTCCACAGGCAATCCCCTTTTTTATAACAAAATAGATAACACAAACTGATTGGTCCCACTGGTCGCCTGTCTTCACTCTCTACATCTTCTGCAATTTTAAAATGTACTCAGCGTGTCTTCATCGTCTCCCATGGTGTACTGCATTATAGACTGTAGGTCGGGTGTGTCAGGGTACGCCTGCCGCAGTGCATCCCACACTTGCACTCTAATATTGTTGAACAGGATCCCATCGTGCATGTCGTCATGCAGTTTCATTCCTCGATATCCCGCCTTGACCCACACGTCCACCGCCAAAGGGATTCATGCTGTCTGTTTAACAAATGCATACATCCACTTCCTGGCCCCAGCAGTAAGGGCGGTAGTATTAGGACCAAATTACTCTTATCCATCTAAGCCCACAGCACATAATGTGCCCTTCTAGGTCCCTTATGCAATAACGGCAATTGCGTGCCCACTCCTCACCTCCCTTTCCGTCCATCACTTCTCTTTTCTTTGCCACCGCTACCCACCCAAATCGGCCCCACAATTGCTCACCCCATAAGCTTTCTACTCTTGGCGTAATTTCTGGAGATCCTTGTGCCTCTCCCCCTTCATCCTCAAATTCTTCACACTGTCCCATCCTTCCGCTTGCTCCTCTTGATGTGTCTCTCTGTCCGATGTCACTGTCCCAAAACCTGCCCTTTCCACCCCTCAGTCACCGCTACCATGCTTCTCAACACGCACATCCTTGATAACGGTGCTATCCAGCCTAAACAAAATGTCTCCAGCCCTCCACTCATCCACCCCACACCCCGTTTACTCTCCCTTCCTTTTGTTGCCCTTAGATGGATCAACTCCGCTTGCGTTGCCTCTAATGCCTCCTCTAACTTCTTTTGTGATTCATTCTCCTGCTGTGTAGTGCTGTTCGGTGTTGGTTGATATGGGGGTGGGGCGGTGGCAAGCAGGGCACATATGTTGGGTTAGTGTATCCTGTGGTGGGTCGGATGGTAAGCGGATAAAGGCTTGTAAAAGTATATTTTGCATGAATACCTCCTGATAGTAAACATTGGCGTAAGCACATTTGCATCACACTGTAAATCGCATTTGAATGAACCTGAAATAGGCTGACTACGCCAACATTTTAAGTTATCCACCATTTCGATGAACTCACGCTTTCTGTCCCATGTTAGAATTTGTGTTTTCGGCTCCAGCAGAGCAAAATGTACTTTGTACTATGTCAACGTAGATAAACATACGGTTAAGGAAGGAAGAAGGTAATGAATATGGCAAGGGAAATGTGCACGGAATCACACAGTGAACAACTTTGAATCTAACAACGTGCATACAATACCCAAGACTCGTGTATACTAAAACCCAGGAGTGCAAATAGAGTGAAACAATAATACCAATATATGAAAAGGGATGTGGGGTAAGCACTTAGTACCTCCTTATGACTGAAAGGAAAGTCGGCAAACTCCTTACCCACTATGCTATTACAGATACTGACAGCGCTAAGCCCACATAGATGGCAAGCAAGGACAGGATCTGTGAGCTGACACTCTGGATGATACTGAATAAGGAACTTAGAAACAGTACTCACGAGGACCGGAAAGACCACTTGAATGTCAGTAAACCCACGAACCCAGTTGATCAAACAGGGACCCTTAAGGCTATAACAGCAATGGGTGGAGGAAACTAAATACATAAGACCCTAGTCAAGGGGCAAGTTGGAATGGTGATTATAGAATAGTGAGGAAAACAAAGGGCATTCACACTGGGACTAGTTACAACAGCACCCCACACCTAATAATCAATGGGAAATAAATGCAGAAGTGCAATGGAAAACATGGAATGGATCCCAATTGAAAGTAAGGATCAGGAGCAGGGAAAATGATATCACAAAAGGAAACCTTTCCCACCCATCCAAGGAGAAAAGGCAGGAAGCTAAATCTATAAAGGGAAAGACTAATGCATCAAGTTTTTCAGTAGCTAAGGACAGCTTCAAAGAAACAGAGAACACAGGCAAATTGGGCAGCATCAATGGGTAAAGCACAGAGAAAGGCTGCCTGCAGACAGAGGAAGACAGAAAGGGAAATCCAGAAAGCAAAAATCAATTAAGCACATAATTCGAAATCCAGGGCAGAGGAACAAGAAACAAGAAACAGGAACTAGGAACCAGGCACAAAAACTAGGAACCAAGAACAAGGGACCAGTCACAACAGGAACACTGCAACAATGACCAGCGCTGGACTGAAATAAACTGAGGCTTTTAAAGCTCCTTAACGAGCACACCCGTCAGGTGTGCCGCCTGCTGCGCCTGCAGCCACAGGTGTTGCCTATCCTCCACCCAACCTTGTCCTGCAAGGGAGGAGGTGAGGCAGTGAGCTAGGCATTCTGGGAAGCATAGTCATTAGATTAACGTAGCATGCTGGCTGCCAAAAACCTGGAATGGATCCGGAAGGGAAGTAACTTGGAAAATAAGGTTTTAGCGCTCCCAATTCTTCACAGCACTGTAGCATAAGGTTCGGAGGAAATGTCCAGTAGGGAAAAAACCCCAAATCATGCCCCCAAGTGACGGGAACGGGAGCGAAGGGAGCGAGCCGTGACACTATACCCCCTCCCACGGCCGACTCCAGGTGGCCGTCACCCGCACAAAACATCTTCCTTCCATGACAGGAGCGCTTTGTCTTCGGAGGTGGCACTGACGGAAATGATGACCCGCGGGCAAAAGCAGAGGGACTGGAATGATTAGAATCAGGCCGCAGTCTAGAAGAGCCATAGGCAGGTTTTCGGTGAGGAAGAGACTCATGGGTCGAAGAAAGGCATGAAGGACTTGCAGGACCCGAAGCAGAGTTGGAAGGTCCAGGAAGCTCAGTCTCTGGGAGCGAACCCTCATACATCATTGAGGAGGGAGGCAGGCTGGTGCAACATGCTTTAGACAATAGTAGATGCTCTGGTAGCCTCCATGCTGAGAGCGGACACACAGGAGGTGAGAAAATAGCAGGTTTCAGGAAATGTTCATGTTCAGAAAAAGAAGGTAGCGGCCGAGGTAGAGGTTTGGATCTTCTCCCATCATCCATCTGGTTAAAGGCCTGTGATTGAGGGTGACCAAGGTTCAACTGCATCTGTTCCACGCCTTGGGGGCCTGGAAGTCCAATGGGTTGTACGAGGCTGGCACTCCTGGTGTCAGTCATGTAGCCACCTTGCTGCAAGTGGGATACAACCGTAGGGACGTTTGGCATACCGATAGGAGTGATAGACGCAGTACTTGGTACATCAGGCACACTCGCAGCAGGAGCAATAACAGGCACATCTTGAACTGCAGCAGTCATACCCTTCCTTTGGCTACTAGCAAGCGGATGGTGCAGCAGCTGGGGGGCCGTGCCCGTCCCCTCCCTCAGGCTCATGTGAGATCCGGCAACAAAAAAGCTGTGAAGCGGCTGATCCAAACTGGCCCCCAAATGCGAACCGTCCAGCCTGTTATCCTGGTCGGCTACTTGTTCGGTGTCTGGGCCATGGCAAATGGTATCCGGCTCCCTCTCGTAACACTCCAGGCAAGTCCAACGGCCTTGCATGTAAGGCCCTCCCGAGTCGTGATCCAGCTTGATGTTTCGGAAGAGAGAGCTGGCAGAAGTCTCAGACTCAGATGTTGCATATTCGGGAGGCGCTGATTCTACAGTCAAGCAGTTGGGACAATCAACTTGTGTAAAAGGCAGGCCTTCTGGTGATCCTTCTGAAGCATAAGAAGGGCAGGCTGGACGTTCATCCGTAATAAATGGTTGGGATTCAGGAGGTAACTCTGAAGTAGAAGAATATGCAACATGATCAGACAGAGTAGACAGGTGCACCTCCGATATTGGCAGCGAGACTGAGCAGGATACAGGTCTCTCATGAACTGAAGCCAAACTAGCAGTAGGCTCTGGGACCGAAGACAGGCACTCAGGATGTGCTACCGGAGGCTCCATGGCTGAAGGATAATCCGCTGGATGAGTCACTGTAGCCGAAAACAGGCATGCCAGAGGAAATTCTGAGGCTGAGGGCATGCAAGCTGGAGCCGTCTCGTTAGCTGAAGAAAAACTTGTCAAGGTCTTTGGCTCTGACCACGTACATGGTGAAGGCTCTTGAGTTACTGGCAGACATAGCAATTGTTCATTGATTGAAGACACGTTTGACAACGATGACTGCAGAGCCGTGGACTGGATAATCAAAGAGTCAATAGTTGTAGGAGGACAGACTGAAGTCCCAGAAGTCGACAGACACATTTGTGGCTCAGGAATGGAAAGCACCTTTAGGGCGGCTGACTCCTTGGCACCAGTAACCAAAGACTGAGCTGTACCCCTGCCGTCCCTCTCCTTAGTGGATGACACAGAGTCTCTTCCTTTGTAAAAGTCAAAATCAACCAGAGGAATCACCATAGTAAAGTCTCTGTTAATCAGGATTTCGTCAAATGTCCATTCCTCTGTCTTAGCTTCTGAAAGTGGCATATTAACAATCAACAGTTCAGGAATTGCCTGCCGGGTCTTTGGTTCAGTATACTGTGGAATGAGTCCATCAAAACATGAATTATGTGCTGTCTTTGACTGTTCGTTGTGACAAAAATTGGCAGAAGGAGGAGCGAACACAGAGGTAGCATCGTTTTCCACATCAGCTTGAATGTCTACTTCAGTCTCAGCAGCTAGATCAAGGGCAGAACCTAATCCTACAGTAGTGACTGATTCTGTGTATGCCATCATTGTGGATTGTGTTTGGAAATCAAAAGCATGTATGTGTTCAAGCTCAGAATTATGGCAAACTGCTACACATGAAATCTTAGGTAAAGGAGTGGCTTGTAAACCTTCAGCTAACGGCAATTCCTGACAAACGGTAGGACAATTGTCAAAACCTGTGCCCTGAATAAGTGCTGTGCTGGAAAAAGGACTTTCACTCCCAATAGATTTTACATATTGACAAGTCTCATGACCTACAAAAATCTCCGCACTCAGGGACTGAACAGTATTCACTTCATCAACGGATAAAGTTTGAGGTTTATTCAGAAAAGACTGTAAGATTTTATTCTCCTCTTGTAAAGTAATGTATTCTTGTTTTAACTCCTCAAGTTCAGCTTTTAGCATGCCCCGCCTTAACTGTACATCCCTATCAGTAGGCACAGGGGAAGGCATGGTGGCATCAGGGCTGGATCCTGCCCTAGCCATCTGGATGTGCACTGATTGTACATTGTCATTTACTGCTTGCAGGCTTTGGGATCTATACTCTCTCTTACCGACTTGGTCTGTGTTTCCCTTAAGCAGACTACTGACATCAGACCTTGTGGCATTAGGGACTACAGTAAGTACTTGTGCAGAGGAGTAAGCAGTAGACTGAGGGCTGAAAACAGAAGATATGCAATGAACCCCTCCATTCGTTATGTTTGAATCATGAAACTCTTCAATCTGAGGTAAAGCACAACCGGAATCATGGGGTTCAACAACAGACGTACTCGTGTGTAGTAAATCTAACAGTGTGTTGTTTTCCGCTGCTAAGGCTTGTGTGGACATAGAATCTGGATCAAAATTAAAGACAGAACTAGGATCAGGCAATGTACGATGGGCCATCCTGTGGGAAAAATACTTTGCACGTAAATACCCATTTGTAACAAGGAGTTCATTTAAGTCAGGATCAGTGATTGGATTGTCACAGGTAAACTTAAGGGAAGCTTTCTGTACAAACTTGTTAGTGGCCTTGCTGCCTTTCTTTCTTAAACTGGCCATATTCAAACGGGAATAATGGCTGGTCATTCTGTTAAGAAAGGAAGAAGGTAATGAATATGGCAAGGGAAATGTGCATGGAATCACACAGTGAACAACTTTGAATCTAACAACGTGCATACAATACCCAAGACTCGTGTATACTAAAACCCAGGAGTGCAAATAGAGTGAAACAATAATACCAATATATGAAAAGGGATGTGGGGTAAGCACTTAGTACCTCCTTATGACTGAAAGGAAAGTCGGCAAAATCCTTACCCACTATGCTATTACAGATACTGACAGCGCTAAGCCCACATAGAGGGCAAGCAAGGACAGGATCTGTGAGCTGACACTCTGGATGATACTGAATAAGGAACTTAGAAACAGTACTCACGAGGACCGGAAAGACCACTTGAATGTCAGTAAACCCACGAACCCAGTTGATCAAACAGGGACCCTTAAGGCTATAACAGCAATGGGTGGAGGAAACTAAATACATAAGACCCTAGTCAAGGGGCAAGTTGGAATGGTGATTATAGAATAGTGAGGAAAACAAAGGGCATTCACACTGGGACTAGTTACAACAGCACCCCACACCTAATAATCAATGGGAAATAAATGCAGAAGTGCAATGGAAAACATGGAATGGATCCCAATTGAAAGTAAGGATCAGGAGCAGGGAAAATGATATCACAAAAGGAAACCTTTCCCACCCATCCAAGGAGAAAAGGCAGGAAGCTAAATCTATAAAGGGAAAGACTAATGCATCAAGTTTTTCAGTAGCTAAGGACAGCTTCAAAGAAACAGAGAACACAGGCAAATTGGGCAGCATCAATGGGTAAAGCACAGAGAAAGGCTGCCTGCAGACAGAGGAAGACAGAAAGGGAAATCCAGAAAGCAAAAATCAATTAAGCACATAATTCGAAATCCAGGGCAGAGGAACAAGAAACAAGAAACAGGAACTAGGAACCAGGCACAAAAACTAGGAACCAAGAACAAGGGACCAGTCACAACAGGAACACTGCAACAATGACCAGCGCTGGACTGAAGTAAACTGAGGCTTTTAAAGCTCCTTAACGAGCACACCCCTCAGGTGTGCCGCCTGCTGCGCCTGCAGCCACAGGTGTTGCCTATCCTCCACCCAACCTTGTCCTGCAAGGGAGGAGGTGAGGCAGTGAGCTAGGCATTCTGGGAAGCATAGTCATTAGATTAACGTAGCATGCTGGCTGCCAAAAACCTGGAATGGATCCGGAAGGGAAGTAACTTGGAAAATAAGGTTTTAGCGCTCCCAATTCTTCACAGCACTGTAGCATAAGGTTCGGAGGAAATGTCCAGTAGGGAAAAAACCCCAAATCATGCCCCCAAGTGACGGGAACGGGAGCGAAGGGAGCGAGCCGTGACACTATACCCCCTCCCACGGCCGACTCCAGGTGGCCGTCACCCGCACAAAACATCTTCCTTCCATGACAGGAGCGCTTTGTCTTCGGAGGTGGCACTGACGGAAATGATGACCCGCGGGCAAAAGCAGAGGGACTGGAATGATTAGAATCAGGCCGCAGTCTAGAAGAGCCATAGGCAGGTTTTCGGTGAGGAAGAGACTCATGGGTCGAAGAAAGGCATGAAGGACTTGCAGGACCCGAAGCAGAGTTGGAAGGTCCAGGAAGCTCAGTCTCTGGGAGCGAACACTCATACATCATTGAGGAGGGAGGCAGGCTGGTGCAACATGCTTTAGACAATAGTAGATGCTCTGGTAGCCTCCATGCTGAGAGCGGACACACAGGAGGTGAGAAAATAGCAGGTTTCAGGAAATGTTCATGTTCAGAAAAAGAAGGTGGCGGCCGAGGTAGAGGTTTGGATCTTCTCCCATCATCCATCTGGTTAAAGGCCTGTGATTGAGGGTGACCAAGGTTCAACTGCATCTGTTCCACGCCTTGGGGGCCTGGAAGTCCAATGGGTTGTACGAGGCTGGCACTCCTGGTGTCAGTCATGTAGCCACCTTGCTGCAAGTGGGATACAACCGTAGGGACGTTTGGCATACCGATAGGAGTGATAGACGCAGTACTTGGTACATCAGGCACACTCGCAGCAGGAGCAATAACAGGCACATCTTGAACTGCAGCAGTCATACCCTTCCTTTGGCTACTAGCAAGCGGATGGTGCAGCAGCTGGGGGGCCGTGCCCGTCCCCTCCCTCAGGCTCATGTGAGATCCGGCAACAAAAAAGCTGTGAAGCGGCTGATCCAAACTGGCCCCCAAATGCGAACCGTCCAGCCTGTTATCCTGGTCGGCTACTTGTTCGGTGTCTGGGCCATGGCAAATGGTATCCGGCTCCCTCTCGTAACACTCCAGGCAAGTCCAACGGCCTTGCATGTAAGGCCCTCCCGAGTCGTGATCCAGCTTGATGTTTCGGAAGAGAGAGCTGGCAGAAGTCTCAGACTCAGATGTTGCATATTCGGGAGGCGCTGATTCTACAGTCAAGCAGTTGGGACAATCAACTTGTGTAAAAGGCAGGCCTTCTGGTGATCCTTCTGAAGCATAAGAAGGGCAGGCTGGACGTTCATCCGTAATAAATGGTTGGGATTCAGGAGGTAACTCTGAAGTAGAAGAATATGCAACATGATCAGACAGAGTAGACAGGTGCACCTCCGATATTGGCAGCGAGACTGAGCAGGATACAGGTCTCTCATGAACTGAAGCCAAACTAGCAGTAGGCTCTGGGACCGAAGACAGGCACTCAGGATGTGCTACCGGAGGCTCCATGGCTGAAGGATAATCCGCTGGATGAGTCACTGTAGCCGAAAACAGGCATGCCAGAGCAAATTCTGAGGCTGAGGGCATGCAAGCTGGAGCCGTCTCGTTAGCTGAAGAAAAACTTGTCAAGGTCTTTGGCTCTGACCACGTACATGGTGAAGGCTCTTGAGTTACTGGCAGACATAGCAATTGTTCATTGATTGAAGACACGTTTGACAACGATGACTGCAGAGCCGTGGACTGGATAATCAAAGAGTCAATAGTTGTAGGAGGACAGACTGAAGTCCCAGAAGTCGACAGACACATTTGTGGCTCAGGAATGGAAAGCACCTTTAGGGCGGCTGACTCCTTGGCACCAGTAACCAAAGACTGAGCTGTACCCCTGCCGTCCCTCTCCTTAGTGGATGACACAGAGTCTCTTCCTTTGTAAAAGTCAAAATCAACCAGAGGAATCACCATAGTAAAGTCTCTGTTAATCAGGATTTCGTCAAATGTCCATTCCTCTGTCTTAGCTTCTGAAAGTGGCATATTAACAATCAACAGTTCAGGAATTGCCTGCCGGGTCTTTGGTTCAGTATACTGTGGAATGAGTCCATCAAAACATGAATTCTGTGCTGTCTTTGACTGTTCGTTGTGACACAAATTGGCAGAAGGAGGAGCGAACACAGAGGTAGCATCGTTTTCCACATCAGCTTGAATGTCTACTTCAGTCTCAGCAGCTAGATCAAGGGCAGAACCTAATCCTACAGTAGTGACTGATTCTGTGTATGCCATCATTGTGGATTGTGTTTGGAAATCAAAAGCATGTATGTGTTCAAGCTCAGAATTATGGCAAACTGCTACACATGAAATCTTAGGTAAAGGAGTGGCTTGTAAACCTTCAGCTAACGGCAATTCCTGACAAACGGTAGGACAATTGTCAAAACCTGTGCCCTGAATAAGTGCTGTGCTGGAAAAAGGACTTTCACTCCCAATAGATTTTACATATTGACAAGTCTCATGACCTACAAAAATCTCCGCACTCAGGGACTGAACAGTATTCACTTCATCAACGGATAAAGTTTGAGGTTTATTCAGAAAAGACTGTAAGATTTTATTCTCCTCTTGTAAAGTAATGTATTCTTGTTTTAACTCCTCAAGTTCAGCTTTTAGCATGCCCCGCCTTAACTGTACATCCCTATCAGTAGGCACAGGGGAAGGCATGGTGGCATCAGGGCTGGATCCTGCCCTAGCCATCTGGATGTGCACTGATTGTACATTGTCATTTACTGCTTGCAGGCTTTGGGATCTATACTCTCTCTTACCGACTTGGTCTGTGTTTCCCTTAAGCAGACTACTGACATCAGACCTTGTGGCATTAGGGACTACAGTAAGTACTTGTGCAGAGGAGTAAGCAGTAGACTGAGGGCTGAAAACAGAAGATATGCAATGAACCCCTCCATTCGTTATGTTTGAATCATGAAACTCTTCAATCTGAGGTAAAGCACAACCGGAATCATGGGGTTCAACAACAGACGTACTCGTGTGTAGTAAATCTAACAGTGTGTTGTTTTCCGCTGCTAAGGCTTGTGTGGACATAGAATCTGGATCAAAATTAAAGACAGAACTAGGATCAGGCAATGTACGATGGGCCATCCTGTGGGAAAAATACTTTGCACGTAAATACCCATTTGTAACAAGGAGTTCATTTAAGTCAGGATCAGTGATTGGATTGTCACAGGTAAACTTAAGGGAAGCTTTCTGTACAAACTTGTTAGTGGCCTTGCTGCCTTTCTTTCTTAAACTGGCCATATTCAAACGGGAATAATGGCTGGTCATTCTGTTAAGAAAGGAAGAAGGTAATGAATATGGCAAGGGAAATGTGCATGGAATCACACAGTGAACAACTTTGAATCTAACAACGTGCATACAATACCCAAGACTCGTGTATACTAAAACCCAGGAGTGCAAATAGAGTGAAACAATAATACCAATATATGAAAAGGGATGTGGGGTAAGCACTTAGTACCTCCTTATGACTGAAAGGAAAGTCGGCAAAATCCTTACCCACTATGCTATTACAGATACTGACAGCGCTAAGCCCACATAGAGGGCAAGCAAGGACAGGATCTGTGAGCTGACACTCTGGATGATACTGAATAAGGAACTTAGAAACAGTACTCACGAGGACCGGAAAGACCACTTGAATGTCAGTAAACCCACGAACCCAGTTGATCAAACAGGGACCCTTAAGGCTATAACAGCAATGGGTGGAGGAAACTAAATACATAAGACCCTAGTCAAGGGGCAAGTTGGAATGGTGATTATAGAATAGTGAGGAAAACAAAGGGCATTCACACTGGGACTAGTTACAACAGCACCCCACACCTAATAATCAATGGGAAATAAATGCAGAAGTGCAATGGAAAACATGGAATGGATCCCAATAGAAAGTAAGGATCAGGAGCAGGGAAAATTATATCACAAAAGGAAACCTTTCCCACCCATCCAAGGAGAAAAGGCAGGAAGCTAAATCTATAAAGGGAAAGACTAATGCATCAAGTTTTTCAGTAGCTAAGGACAGCTTCAAAGAAACAGAGAACACAGGCAAATTGGGCAGCATCAATGGGTAAAGCACAGAGAAAGGCTGCCTGCAGACAGAGGAAGACAGAAAGGGAAATCCAGAAAGCAGAAATCAATTAAGCACCTAATTCGAAATCCAGGGCAGAGGAACAAGAAACAAGAAACAGGAACTAGGAACCAGGCACAAAAACTAGGAACCAAGAACAAGGGACCAGTCACAACAGGAACACTGTAACAATGACCAGCGCTGGACTGAAGTAAACTGAGGCTTTTAAAGCTCCTTAACGAGCACACCCCTCAGGTGTGCCGCCTGCTGCACCTGCAGCCACAGGTGTTGCCTATCCTCCACCCAACCTTGTCCTGCAAGGGAGGAGGTGAGGCAGTGACCCAGGCATTCTGGGAAGCATAGTCATTAGATTAACGTAGCATGCTGGCTGCCAAAAACCTGGAATGGATCCGGAAGGGAAGTAACTTGGAAAATAAGGTTTTAGCGCTCCCAATTCTTCACAGCACTGTAGCATAAGGTTCGGAGGAAATGTCCAGTAGGGAAAAAACCCCAAAACATGCCCCCAAGTGACGGGAACGGGAGCGAAGGGAGCGAGCCGTGACACATACTGAAGCTGCTGAAGTGGATTTTTTATCCTGCACTAAGGAAACCTTGGAGCTAAACAAGAGCTGTGCTAATCAGTCATTTAGATGCCATCTGTACCAACATTCAAATACCGAAACAGAATGATGACTAGCTGAACATGTGCTTTTGCAGAAATCTTTGTTTTCGCTCCTTGAAACTAAGATGACTTTAAACTTAAGAACAAATGGTAGACAAATATAAGTAAATGAAATAAGGACTGTTACCTTTGTGTCCAATGTTTGAAAAACATATGAAGTGTTTAACAGAAAACAACCAGCTATTCAAGGATGTTTTAACATATATTAGTTTTGTGGAAAGGCTATGTACCCTAGGCAAATGTGTTACACAAAGAGGGGCTGGACGATGTGTCCGGGATTGTGAGAAAACTGTATAAATACTCATGTTATTGAAATGTCCAGCACTCGCTCATCTAATGGTGTCTGCTTGCACACATTGCGGGGTGTTGAGAGCCATACAGCTGTTCTGTTAAAATAAAGTGTACTTGTACCTTAGTACTCGTGACTGGTGTATTTCTTTTATGTGGTATTAAGTCTCAATATTATTTCAATCTTTTAGATTGCGCCTGAATAGGGACCCTCAGGATTGATGTTACATCGCTAGATGAAGACGAGGCTGCCGAACCGGGATCGGAGATTGACGGGGGCCCCTGCAAAGTGAGACGCGATTCCTCTGAAGTACTGCAAGCCCGATCCCTGGATGGTGAGCAGCGTTTAGTAGGACATCACATAGGGTCCCTGTATCAAGGCCTGTTTTGCGAAAACGCCAGCCACAACGATTTGTAATCTGATCGGACCCCTTTGAAATTTGAAATCAGGTGAGTCGTGCACCGATTCTTAAAAGTCCTGCTGTTGGTTGCAGTTTTGTTTTTGCAAATACAAACTAGGCCAGGTAAAGACAGTGATTTGATATGCCTGGGAAATTGTCACCCTGTTTCAGGGTATTATTCCACAGAGAGAGACAATCTTTGAAAGAAGGCCAACTGGCGCCACCCGATGGGGTGCCGGCTTATTTCATGTATTGTAAGTATGGCCTAGGAACTATTGTATTTCATGAAATTTGGCACAGACAGACCAGACATGTTTCCGAACTTCAGTGGCCAGTCTATGGTAGTTTTGAAATTTCCCCCCTAGAGCATGTACAGTCTATATTGTTGAGAAAAAAGGCTAGGCCTGCAGCATTTCATGCAGTTATAGATTGGAGGATGGAAGCTATGCAGCAACTCAAAAGTAGAGAAAAGCATGCACGTAGACACATGACGAATGCTGAGAAAGCATTGTTGCATGATCAGCAGGTACAGTCAGAATCCATTAAAAGTATGGATAGGGCTTTTCAACTAGATGTGCAAAAGATATATCCCTCTAAGGATTTTTATACATCAGATGAGTTACTTAATGAATGAACGTAGAACTGTTTCAACTGCACCACCTCCTTATGTGCCTCCTCCCATTGTTGTTCCTCCTCTTCCCATTGTTGTTCCTCTTCCTCCCGTTGTTGTTCCCCCTCCTGCACCTGCACTCTTGCCGACAGTTGCCGTCCCCATAGCTCTGATTGCACCAACAGCAGTATTGCCTCTGCTATCTATTGACTCTTTGCCAGGTGGTTCTGCTCCACCTGTAGTGGTTGAAGGGGCGGGAGCTGATCCAAGAATAGTGACTCGTGGCACAGTATCTAAAGGCAGAAAGAGAGAATCGTATACGTGGGCTAAAAGGTACATAGAAGAGGGTGATGAATCATCCGTTTTAGTTGCGATTTCTGACCAAGGGGTTATTTCTGAACAGAATATTTTGATAGAACGGATGGGAACGTATTTAGTTGCTATATGGAGTGATTTAATGGACAAGAATGTCCCACAGAGGTTGAGGGATTTGAATGTCCTTGCCCGCTCAAGGGACACTGCGGAGAAAGTATATGAGCATGTAGAGAAGGTGTTTGAGTTTAAAAGGGAGCTAGATCGATTACAGGAAGATGAAATGGAAGGTAATGAACGGCAAGCTTCATATATGCAGAAGCGATTTCTTCCTCCATTGAAACCAATGAGTGAAGAAATGTGCATTTGCACAATAGATGCTCTTAGATGGATTTCGGATGTTTCAATTTCTCCCATTGAAGTGCATGTCACGTTTCGTCAGTGTACTCTGGCAATGAAAAGGAAAGTGTAACAGGTGATGGTAGAGTATCTACGAGATGAATTTATGAAGAGAAAGGAATGTTCGTCACGCCGATTTGATGGTTATTTATAAAAGAGCATTTTCGCCTGATACTGCTTTGACTACTTTGTCACTTGGTTTAGCCTTGTTGCTTAATAGATGTTCAGATTTGCCTACTTTACAATTGCCGAAGAGGGAGGTTCTTCTGACATTTGTTCCAAAAGTAGAGATTCCAGCTAATGCTGCAGCAGGAACACCTGCCACTACAATTGAAGCACATTATGTCTCACAGTTTGTCCATGTTCCATTTTCTAGACAGGAAGTGATTACCATTAGGCAACCAATTCCAGATATTAGGAAGAATCCAACAGGATTTTATAAAGAAATTGAATCTGTTTTGCATTTGTCAGTTTTCACGCTGGGTGATATAGATTTGTTATTTCCCGTGATCCTTCCTGCTGATTTGTGAAATCAGATTAGAACTGTAGACGATCAGGCAGGGATGGGTGATACATGGGATGCCTTAGTACGAGTAGATGGGGAAAGGAATGCCAGTGAGAAACCGCCACAGGTGATACTGATGTTGCCAGATAGAATAGTGACTAAATTGAAAACTCTGGTTCCTGAAAAAAGAATCACATGGGATAAGCTTACAGCTTGCATGCAATTGAAGTCAGAGGGTGCAACGGAGTATTATAACAGATTTTAGCAAGTATAATTGGATTTTAGTGGTCAAGACTTAAGTACAGAGCTAGAAAAGAGGCTGTTCGTTGATAAGTATGTGTGTGGATTATTGCCTGAAATCCAATCACAGATCATGACTTCTGAGAGTGTATGGCAAGCAAAATCACAATCTGAAGTGTTACACGTGGCTCAGTACTATGAAAATAGGGTTAATACAGAGAAGGAGAAGGTGGAAAAGAAGAAGGGAGATCGGAAAACTGGAGTGTTATTGCATCAAATAGCTAGAGGATCCAGAGGTGGGAATACACAGTTTAGAGGCCAATTTACACCACAGGGTGACGCACAACTGGGTCCTGTACATGTGAACAAGTGTGCATATTGTAGACAGGAGGGTGATTGGCGAGCACAATGCCCGATCCTTCAGCAGAGATCGAATAGCATGTATGGTGCCATGAAGAGACGATCCAGAGACCGTTCTGGGATAGGGGGTCCTGGTAGAAGTCAGTTTGCACAGAATCAACAGACACCATCACCAGATAATCAGCAACAGAGTGTTACTAGTGGTAATATTTTTGATAATCCTTTGAATGTCTATTTTTGTGAGGATTTTGGATCTGACGATATACTGTTCTGTTAGGACAGCCCGAAGCAGGGTCTGGAACCGATACCTATTCCCATTGATCAGAAAGGGCACTACGATGAAATGAAGGTGGGGAATAGGGTGCATCTCTTTTTGATAGATACAGGATCACAGAAGTATTCTATTGATCATTTACAGGTTCCAGATATTCCACTGTCAGGGCAGAACAACATTTCTGTAGGGTTCACAGGTACGCCAGCGGTGAGTCCGGTCTCTCGGCCGGTACCAATTTCACTGGGACCATTCACTGATTCTTGTCCATTTCTATTGACGACAAATTGTGGCGAAAATTTGTTGGGATTGAATTGATTAAAGGAATTGAATGCTGTGATTTACTGTTCTCCAGATGGAGTGTACTTAACGATTTTGCCCCAACAAACTTCCGTTCCACAATTTTTGTCTGTGCCCTTACCAATTGAATTGATTAAGGTTCCGACATGTTTATGGTCAGTTAATGATAATGACGTTGGAATTTTACAAATTGAACCAGTTAAAAGTGTGTTGAAACCAGGTGTTAAATTGCCACGTATTCCGCAGTATAAGATTTCGGTTGAAGGTGAACAGGCTTTGAAGAGTATTATTTCTGATTTTGTACACCGAGGTGTAATTGAGGGAATTGCAGGTAGTGTGTGTAATAGTCTGATTCTACCAGTTTACAAGAAAGGGGATAATGCGATTCCTCTTTGTTTTATTATTGATTTGCGTGCAATTAATAAGGTTGTTGCTCCACAGTTTCCGATTGTACCCAATGTCACCACAATTCTGACTATGATTCCAGCCACGGCTACACATTTTAGTGTTGTGGATTTGAAAAACGCTTTCTTTAGTATACCTGAGCATGTTGATAGCAGATATTTGTGCGCGTTCACCCTAGGGGGACACTTGTTCACATTCACTCTTGTGCCACAGGAGGACACTGAGAGTCCAAGCATCTATAGTAGAGCGTTGAAAGAACAGCTTGATACACTTGTGTTACCTTCCACTTGCACATTGTTGTATTATGTTGATGATCTACTTCTAGCTGCTGATTCTGAAGTTGCTTGCAAAGAACGCACTGTGTTGCTGCTTATTCATTTAGCAGAGCATGGGCATAAGGTTTTGTTGAAGAAGTTTCAGTATTGTCAACAGGATGTCGTTTATTCGGGCTATCTCCTGTCAAAAGAGCGAAGAAGACTGACACCTGAACGGATAAAAAGCATCTCTGATATGTCTGTTCCAAATACACAGAAAGAGGTCAGAGCTTTAATAGGCATGGCCTCATATTGTAGACAGTGGATCACAAATGTTCTTTATTGATAAAACCTATGTTGGCACTGACAAAGAAGAAAGTTTCTTTGCCTTTAACGTGGAACATGGATTGCCAGAACACTTTTGACTTGCTTAAGGCTGCGCTGTGTTCAGGACCAGTTTTGGGCATACCAAATTACGAAAAAGGCTCTGTTTTGTATGTGAATGAACGTGATGGATGTGCTTTGGCTGTTTTGACACAGGAACATGGGGGCAAGAATACGCCGTGCAGCTATTTTTCCTCCACGTTAGACCCTGTTGCATGCGCTTTGCCAAGATGTTTGAGAGCTGTAGCTGCTGCTGTTGCATCCGTAAAACAAAGTGAGGGTATGGTTTTAGGTCATTCTTTAACCGTGATGGTACCCCACTCCGTAGATGTTCTATTGAATAGAACGCAGACGCAACATCTCACATCAGCCCAATTATCAAGATACAAGCTGATTCTATTTCCTCTGCATATCCAAATTAAGAGATGTTGTTCATTGAATCCGGCTGAACTATTGCCTTCTCCACAAGAGAAGGATTCCAGTGACGAAATGTCACATGATTGGCTCTTTATTACAGAACAAGAAACTAAGGGAAGAATTGATATAATTGCTACATCCTTAAAGAATCCGCAAGGGGAAGTATTCAGTGATGGCTCCTGTTTTAAACTTCCGGATGGTACATCCACCGCTGCCTATGCAGTCACCGCGTTAAGCACTATTGTGGAGACTAAACGAATTCCGCATAATTCTGCGCAGGCCGCAGAGATTATTGCGCTAATCAGAGCTTGAAGGGAATAGTGTAAATATATATATAGATAGTCAGTACGCATTTGGGGTGGTTGATAATTTTGGTTGACTATGGGCTGAGAGAGGATTCTTGACCTCACATGGAACAAAAATTCAACATGGTACTCTGATAGTCTGGTTGCTGTTAGCACTTGCGCTTCCTATGCAACTAGCAATAATGAAGTGTGCCGCACACCAGAAAGTGACGGATGATGTAGGAAAAGGGAACGCCTTTGCTGACAGAATAGCCAAACAGACTGCTACTGATTTGCACTCAAAAATGTACGCGCTCGATCCAACAAGATGGGTTACTGACACTTGTATGATGGACGAAGGGATTAGCTGTATAAAAGAAATTCAGACTGAAGCTACCCCAGAAGAAATCAAACAGTGGGCTGAGGGTCCAGCGGGTCTAGATGATGAGGGTTGTTGCGTGGATAATGAGAAGCAAAGATGGATGCTACCCAATGCCTATGTCACTGGTATGGTCACCATGGCTCATGGCCCAACACACATATGTGCCAAAAAGATTTGCCAACAGTTAGAACCCGTCTGGTATAACACTAATATCCAGAAAACTGCTGAACATCTAGTCCAGAGTTGCATGATATGCTTGCAACATAGCATTGGGAAGGGAACACCAACACCGAAGGGCAGTTTTGGTCCCCCCTCTATGCCTTTTGAGGTGATCTATTTTGATTTCATTGAGATGGAACGTAGTTAAAACTATAAATATGTCCTAGCTGTGATCTGTGCCTTTAGGAAATGGGTTGAGGTTTCCCCACTGAAAGATGCCACAGCAATTCTGGGAGCGCAAGGGTCGTAATGAGGCCCTCAGTCTTTTTCACTCACCTTTCGCATGTTTCCTCTCTGGACCCTCAGGATCACCGCCATCGTTACTGCCTTCTTCGGCTTTTCTCCCGTTCAGCTGCCCGTAGGAATGGGAAGGGTTTACATGGGGAAACACAGGTCCCTTCAGACCTTGTCTTGCAGGTTTTTATTTTTTTTATTTTTTTTCGGAAAAACCATGCTTAAGGAATATTTTCCTAGGTTTGGCTTGCCGGGAGTAATTTGGTCCGATAATGGCCCACATTTTATCGCTGCTGTCATCCTGCAAGTATGTGTGGGATTACAGATTGGTAAACGGTTCCACTCGGCCTGACATGCTAAGAGTGCCGGCCTTGTGGAACTGTAGAGGAGCTCCCAAATAAAGCCTGCACTCCAATCGTCCATTTTGAAGTACCAGGCACGTTCACACCAAAATATGTGACGTATGATGAGCAAATAAACTAACAGAGAGCCACAGTAGGGCTCTGCCCAGTGCCTATCAGAAGAACAGCACCTATTGAAGTACCAATACCGAGAAAACCATGAACAGTAAGGTATCCATTAAGAAAACCCTACCAACAAATGAAACGAAATGAAGATTGCCTAAGTACAGTCCCGGAAGAAACCAAAAAGGTCTTAATGGAAGACGAATGGTGACATCACAAGGACCCGGAATGACTTGCAGATAGAAGAACTGACGACCCGAGAATGATGCAAAGAGACGAAATGCCAAGAATAAGGATATTGTGAACCTAAAGTGAAAGGACGATGTTGAAATGCAAAGAAGTTTAAAGCTGTAAGCAAGATGAAGACATTCGACCAGTTTACACATGTAAATATGCTTGGAACCGCAAGAAAGATAAGAAAACAGTGTGGCTTGCTATGCTTAGTAGAAGAATACTGCGGCAAGCGCCATTATACATAATCTACCTCAAAATTAAGCACAGCATTATAAGTGTATTTCTACTTTGCACAAGAAGCAGAATCAACCCAGGTTACTAAAGGCCAAATGAGAAAGATTCATATTTAGCAAAACCAAAAGAGACGGCTGAAATGAGGCAGAGGCAACTTGTGCCAGGAAAGCCAAGGTCATACTAATAAAAGAGGCGAACAGTAGCTACATCTAATTGAAAGTGAGAACAGAATATCCTGCCTCTGAAAGGTTGAGATAAGAAGATGAAGGCAGGTGGCGGGCTAAATGAGAATCATATAAACAAATTGAGAGAGAAGAGACAAATTCACGGTGTAGGAATCACCTGACCGAGCAAGAAGAAGCTAGGGTTCACACCTACGCTTGGCACCTGACCAGGCGGAGATATCAGAACTTTTTCTGACAGAAGATGCAGTCTCGAGGCCAACCACAGTGAACTAATCGACACATGGCTACTAGAGTGATGATTGATTGTAAGCATAATCAGAGGAAGGCCGGGTAACTAAGGGGCATCCCGCACCTGGCCGACCATTCTGTGTGCTGCTAAGCGAAGTGGAAAAGTATACATGTGGTTGGTGCCAACCCAATCACAATGGACCAAATAATCTAGGGTCCTATAGTCAGTAGAACCAATGGGACGTCATACTTTTAGTGACGTCCACAATAGTCATTTTAGAAGGAAGGGCTTAGACGCCCACCTGACAGTGTTTACCCAATCCCCTCATTCCATTACCATATACAGATATAGTACCTATGGTAAAGTTACCTTTTCCTAACCAATAGAATTGCATGTTAACTTTTGAGTGTTACACGTCAATGATGATGATTTTTGAGTATAAATGTTACAACTTATATGAAGTTTGCATCACTGCTGATATCCATAACTCCCCGTTTTCTGTACTTGTCATTAAACGGACTCCCTTTGCCAAACCATTGAGTTGTCCTTATTGATTGGTGTTGGAGTAATGAATCTGCACCCCATCCATCTCAAGGGTGCAGCTATCTCGTCTTAAAGTACTTTTGAGCAAACCTCGGCTCTGTGGGCCGGCCGGGGGTCTCCAAGTACACTTGGTAGCAGAGATTGATGGTTATTGATTATCGATTAGAATAAGACACCCATTGACCGTCGACATAAAGTAACTCTAGGGGCCTCATTATAAGTATTGCGGAATGGGTTAACGGGTGCCGCTAATGGAGGGGGACCTGTTAACACCATTCCGCAATATTATGAGGTCCCCTCGCGGGACCCGATGTGGACATCTGGTCTTACCAGACGTCCACAGCGGGTCCCGCGAGGGGACCAGGGAGCTAACAACGGGCCGGTCGTAATCGGCCCATTGTTAGCTCCCGCACCCATTCCCATTGAGCCCTATGGGGGCTCAAATGGGAATGGGGAAGGTCCGGTACCGGGTTCCCAGTAGGAGGAATTACCGGGCCCTCCAAACTCGGAATGGCCCGGTAATTCCCCATTCAGGGAACCCGGACCCGATTTTGCCAATAGCGCCATGGCTACCTCCAACATCGTATTGAGGCCCTAGGTCTTCGGCAATATCACGAGTCCTTTGCCATTCGGTCGAGTAGACCGTGATGCTCACCGTAGACAGTGGTAGTGAAAAAAAATTAAAAAAATAAAAACCTGCAAGACAAGGTCTGAAGGGACCTGTGTTTCCCCATGTAAACCCTTCCCATTCCTACGGGCAGCTGAACGGGAGAAAAGCCGAAGAAGGCAGTAACGATGGCGGTGATCCTGAGGGTCCAGAGAGGAAACATGCGAAAGGTGAGTGAAAAAGACTGAGGGCCTCATTACGACCCTTGCGCTCCCAGAATGAAGGGGGCTGGTACGGGACCGGCCCCCTTCATTCCGGGAACGCGTATGACTAGGTTCCCTTTGTGGGACCCGGATCAGATGTCTGGTAAAGCCAAACATCTTTTCCAGGTCCCACGAGGGGAAGAGGGAGGTAATAACGGGAGGTCATTACCGAGTCCTCCTATGTCGGAATGACCCAGTTATTCCTCATTGCAGGAACCCAGTAAAGGAGCCCGGTTTGGAGGCTGCCATGGAGCTAATAGCTCCATCCAAACTCGTAATGAGGCCCTGAGTGTTTTGGCAAAAGTGCATGCTTTAGAACAAGTAAAAGGAAAAGGTAACAGAGGGAGGCGGGAAAGCAAAATATAGCTAGAAGTAGAGAAGAATGCATATATCTAAGGGGAAGGGAATAATGACTCAAGAACTGAGAAGTAACTAAAGGAAAGATACTGGGGAGGACACCCGAAAAGAGAGAGGTTACCGGGGAGGACACCCGAGAAGTGAGAGGATTCACCTTATTCCTACGGTATTATAGCGGCCTGAAGAAACGTGTATCCAGATTCCCAAATAAAGGGGAACAAATAGACTACCACCGCGATTAAAGACGCAGCAAAAGGGATATGTTTAAATTCCAAGTCAGGGTAAAATTTAGAGGCAGAGATACATGTGACCAGCTGGTGTTCGTCTAGTCTGTTAAACGTCTGTCTTACATGTTGTTTGTTGTGACGTCATAAGTTGAACATTTTCTTTAACAAATTGACTTACATTTTACGCTATTGAACAGCTGAGATAATATAGTATACGGATTGATATTTTTTGAGTAAAATAGAAGATATAAAATGTTGTGAAAAAATCGGGATTGGAGCTTTCAGTGTTTGGTGCTCGCTCATATTTTTGAAGCTGTTTAAGTCACGTGAAGCTTTGACAAGTTTTATATAAGGAGAAAGGGAACAGATTTAAGCATGGAAGACATAACTCCATTGGCACACCTATGCAAACAATTGCCGAAACATGCACCTAAGCTGAAAAAATACAGTACAGAGTGGGTTAAGGGGACCGCCCACATCATGTTTATGCCATGGCCACAGGGCGGGTCCTTATCTAAAGCTGTTTTGCAACACATGATGACATACTTGCACGCCACATACACGGGCAAAAAGTTAGACAAACGCCTAGCTGTTCTAGAGCTTTGGAAAATGTATGAACAGGGAAAGGAAGAGGAGCCGCCAATAGATTGAATACTTAATGTATGTTCAGAGGGGGGTGAGACGCCTACCGTCCCACCCGCCCCAGCCAAAACGAAGATTGAAGAAAATAAAGACCAAGGGTTATACCCGCTGAGAGAATTTAAAGCAGCTACAGGGTATAGCAACCCGGCATTTGAGTCACCTACGCAAAGTAGTGACGAAAATCAAGGGAAAGAAAAGGATAAGGATATCACCTACACAGTCCCAAGGGACAGGGAGATATGTGATGATGAAAGAAGGGACCAGACACAGACAAGTGCATTTCTTGATAAGGAGAGAGAAGACAAAAGATGGAAAGGAAATGAAGATAGAACTGATGAGATAGCATTCACAAAAAACGAATGGATGGGAGGGCAAATTCTATTGAAACTTGATGGCAAAGGCATTGATGATGCAAAGCAAAGAGAGAGGCTAGATTATGTATAGAGAAAAGAGAAAGAGAAAGAAGTAAGAGACGACAGAATAAGAAAGAAAGATACACAAAGGCAAGAACAGCTATATCGCGAAGAGCAAGAGAGAGGACTCGATCGCAAACAGAGAGCAGCCAATGATCAAGACAGACAGAAGCAGCAAAGGTCAGAGGAAGAGCAAAGGATACGAGAGAAGAGAATAAAGAGACAAAGGGAAGAGGAAATCCAAAGGGCAGATGAACGTAGAAATTAAAAGAAAAAGGAAGAAGATAGGGTCAGAGAAGAGGCGAGGAAGCGCAGAGAATTCGATGATGATGTAGAATGTAAGCGAAGACAGAGAGCATGCGATCTTGAATATCTGGGGAGAGAGGTTAAAAAACCCGATCCATTAGTAGATTGTGAAGATATAGAAGAATACCTCCCTGCGTACTATTCAATACCAGGCACGTCTAGGGCAAATATCGAGGATGACTTCGACACCAGAAGCATCGGAGAAACGATCGATAGAATATATGATGAAATGGGGTTAGAACAAATATCCCAAGGGGAGGGAGAAGACGAGCGCCTGGAGAGCATCCAGTTGGTCGACACTGAGGATGTTTCCTGAAGTAGTGGGAATAGAGAACTATCCATGGATAGACTAGAAATAAGTAGGAACAAAAAAGACACGAGAAGTGGCACGAGTTGGGCACAGACAATGGGCCTCATTACGAGTGTGGTGGTAAGGGGTTAACTGCACCGGTAAGGATGCCAGTGCCGTTAACCCATTACCGCCGCATTCCGAGGTCCCTTAGCGGGTCCCACTAAGGCTAGCTGGTAAAACCAGCCGTCCTTAGTGGGAGCCGCTAAGGGACCAGGGAGCTAACAACGGCCTGCTATTTGCCGGCCCGTTATTAGCTCCCTCCCCATTCCCATTGAGCCCTATGGGGGCTCGAATGGGAATGGGGAATGGTTTTCTGAATGGGGATTTACCGTGTCCTCCAAGGTTGGAATGACCCGGTAAGTCCCCATTCAGAGAATCCGGACACGACTTTGGAGGCAGCTATGGTGCTAATAGCACCATGGCTGCCGCCAAAGTCATAATGACCCCCAATGTCCGACTCAAAAAGGGAGGAGCACGAGGAAAAGGAGGAAGAGAGAAGTAGCGAAAGACGACTCCCAAGGGAGAAAGGGATAAGGTGGTTGGACACTAGCGAGTCCGCACCAAGGGCATCAGAGTCAGCCACACAGTCAAACCTACACAAAGAAGTATCTCACGGTCAGAGGGGGGGTGTCACCACCGCCCTATGTGAACAGGCTTAGGTCATTGCCAGGTAGGCGGCGATGCAGGAATATTACCCCTGCAATAGATAGGAGAACAATGAGAGAAGAGAGAGAGATAGCTATTGATCCCAGTTTCTGTTACCTGAGGAAGGGGGGGTGAGACAACAATATATTCCATGGCCACACATAGATCGAGAACATTTGAAAAACAAGCTTCCAATGCTGACATCAGGAGCTGGAAAATGGATACACTAGTTAGGAAAAATGACAGAAGGGAACACGTTAGCTATAGGGGATATCAAGGGTCTCCTAATCGCCATACTTGGTGAGAGAGCAGACGATGTGTGGGCAAGGGCAGGTTACCCCGGTGTGACCACAATTAATACCGCGCATGACGGAGCTCCATTTAACAATTGCAGAGCCGCAGTATGGAAGGCACTATGAGTGCTTTACCCAGACACTTCTGATATGGGAGCTATAATGACACGTAAAATGAAGTAGTCTGAGGATCCGTTAATTTACATAGAGAATTTTCAAGACGCGTGGGTCCTCGAGACTCATGAATCTTGGGGGAAATCTATACCTGTGTTCTACCATATATTGTGCCAAGGGCTGCCAGAGCCGGTACAGAAACAGCTCAAGAAATTGGTAGGAATCGAGGCTAAGCCATGGTCAGAAATACAGCTGACCATCGAACACTATTGTAGGCTACTACAAGAAAAGAATTGCAAAAATGAAGCTGCACGAAAGGGTGAGGAAGCAAAATTGTTGAAGAAGAAATTGTCAAAATATACTCTTGAGGGAGCCATGCTAACAAGCACAGCTGAATCGAGCATGCAGCAGGTCAATAAACCACAACAGAATAATCAGGGCAATACAGGGTTTTACCCAAGGGGAAGAGGATTTAGAGGAAGAGGATGGCAGAGCAATCAGGGAGGTTTTCAAAATAATCAAGGAGGTTTTCAAAATATGCAACATGGTAATCAAGATATGTCAAATGGGTAAATGATCCGACCACCGCCAGTATGTTGGTTGTGTGGGATGACAGGGCATTTAGCGCGCACATGCAGAAACCAAGGCATGGTGCAGAACGACCAAGGGACAGGAGCAGGCACGGGGAATCCACCTGCATTTTTACAGCAGGGTGTTACACAAAATCACATGGTGCAACAACAAGCGCCAGGAGCGCAACAAGGTTTGCAACCTCAGAATATAGTGAGTTTTCCTCAAGGGCAGTCCAAACAGTCACAGCTGCAATTGTCACAAACGATGAGCTCAGGGCAGACCATGAACCCTGGAATGGGAAATAAAACTGCCAATGGGGGAAATCCATCAGCACACAGTGGGCCCAAGCTATATATAGATTAGGACAGCTCACTGGGAACCCTGATGTGTTCTATCCTATCAGTGACACTAGACCCTCACCGGGAACCTAGGGTGGATGTCGTTATAGGGGATAAAGAATATTCCTTCTTAGTTGACACGAGTGCAACACGCTCGTGTATACGTAAAGGCAAGTTTCCCTTGTCCGACGAGGCCATAAATACTCAGAGTTTCACAGGAGCTACAAGTCGTGTTCCCTTCACAAACGCACTTCCAGTCTCTATAGGAGAATGTGAAATGAATGTGCCTTTATTATATTCACGACAGACCCCAGTAAACATTTTGGGTCAAGATTTAATGTTAAATATGACAATCTCATATGACAATCTCATTCACGGAGAATGGCGCAGTATGTTCAACTCCAGGAATGCACTATTAAAACATATGCGAAATGATTAGAGCATACGCTGGACACACAGCCATGAGGGCTATACCATTAGAGCCAGAAATATTCGCGTATGGAATATGTGTGCTAATGGCAGGGCTGCCAGGCCTTGCAGACAAAATCATGAGAACCCCAGATGAGTTTCTATTTAGGCCAGGAATACCGATGCACAAGGAGAAGGGACAAGTATTTCCCTTGATACACACAGCTGCAGTACGAGGGAGAATGGCCTTGATTGATGGTTATGACAATGAAGGCCGACAATGGTGCACAGTTATCACCATTGAAGAAGGAAATCGATTGACTGACATCACTGATGACGATCTGTTTGAAGAGCAAGCAGATATGGGAGAGACAATGGTGGAAGTAAGTCTCACCTTTTGGGTGAGAATGACCAAAAGAGAAGTGCCTCAGAGAATGATGATGGGACGAAACCGTCCTGAATATTTTGATGACGACATGGCCCAGGTGCCTGTCTCAGTGTGGACCACAGGACCCTATGACGTAGGTCTATTGAAAGGGGTTGGAGAAGTGAAAATCAAACTGAAACCAGAAGCAATTCTACCAAAGGCCCGACAATATCCCATGTCCAGAGAGGCAGATGAAGGGATTTTTAAGACAATTTCGGCTATGATGGAGAAAGTCATCTTAGTGACGTCAGTGTCCTCATACAATACTGTGGTTTATCCGATCAAGAAATCAAAGGAAGGGTCTTGGAGGCTAATTCAGGATTCACGCCCAATAAATGATATTGTCGAGGCTGAGTTCCCTCAAGTCCCGAACCCGGCTACAATTCTATGTATTATACCTGTTGAGGCAAAATATTTCACAGTGATTGATTTGAAAATTGCATTTTTCTCAATCCTGTTGCACCGTGACTCACAAGATCTGACGTCATTCACGTTCAGACAGATGCGTCTGAAAAGCATGAGGCTTCCCCATGGGTACTGTGAGTCTCCTTCTATTTTTAACAGAGTCCTACAGATGGACCTGAGCAATATTGCATTGGAAAGTGTCGTCCTGCAATATGTGGATGACATCTTAATCTGCAGCACGACAGAGGAGCAATGCAGTCACGATTCTGTTCAGCTATTGACTATACTGGCTGAGAAAGGATATAAGGTTGACAAGGAAAAGCTACAATATTGTCAACAAGACGTGCTGTACATAGGCCAGCTGATCTCACATGAGGGAAAAAGAGTGACCCCAGAAAGAGCTGAAGCCATACTGAACACGGCTAAACCACACACGATAAAACAGATGAAGAGCTTTTTAGGCCTGTGCAACTATGTCAGGGCATGGGTCTTCGACTATAGCTCTTACACTAAGCCTTTACTTCAGACCCTTAAGAAGGCACAAGTGACGAAAGAAAAAATTGAATGGTCTGAGACCATGGAGGAAGGATTTGCTGAACAGAGCACCAGTTCTAGGGATTCCCAATTATGTAGAGGAATTTTACCTGTTTTCACACACGAATGGCAGTGTTATGACAGCAGTGCTCACACAGAGAACCACATTGGGGTACAAACCCCTGGCATACTATAGTGGAAATTTGGACCCAGTAATGAGAGGCCATTTCCTGTGCAAACAAAGTTTAGCTGCTGCAGCGTTCGCAATAGAGAAGATTACAATCATTGTGGTGGGTTGCTCAATGACGTTGTACGTGGAGCACTCACTATTTGCTATTCTAGAGAAACTAAAGGGCACGTTGACATCCCAGAGAGCTTCTGCCCTTAAACCCCTCTGGCAGTTTGTGGCGACACGACAGCATTGGTAAACCGGTGATGCCTATAGCCCTCTTAAAATGAGTACTGGAGCAGCTACATTATCCAGCACACATGACAAAAGAGAATCTTGCAGCAACGCTCGCAGAAGACTGTTTCATACCGAATTTAACTGAGCACGTTGCATTTTTTATAGTGAACTGTATAATCTGCCAACAATTAACAGCTTGGCACACATTAAAAGTAATGAGAGGAGTCGTCCCCAGGGCAAATGGGCCTTTTCAGCACTTGCACATCGATTACGTCGACATGATTCAAGTATGTAACGGGTACAGATAATTAATTGTTGTGGTGGGTCCATTCTCTAGATGGATAGAGGCAGGTCCATGTACACACCCAGACTCTACCTGTGCAGCCACATTTTTTGTGAGAGAAGTGTTTCCCAGGTGGGGGTGTGTGAAGTCATGAGATCAGATAATGGATCTCACTTTGTAAATGAGACATTCAAACAGATTAGCTTGCTGCTTGGTATAAAGCACAAGTTTTCGTCGGCGTATCATCCACAAGGTAACGGAATCTGTGAGAAGCTCAATGGCTTATTAAATTAAAGGAAAAGATAGCCAAGTTGAAGCTTACTCTAAGAAAGGGATGGTTGCACTGCCTTCCTTTGGCATTATATGCACTCCGAAACCAACCCGTTTCTGACCATCATCTTACGCCACACGAGATAGCCACAGGAAGAAGAATGCATACTCCTCTGACACCCCGAGATAGAGCTAGATGTGATGCCCAGTCCACAGGAGAAATCTTAGGGTCTGAAATGCAAAATTACCTGAATTGCATAACATCTTGTCTTACTGTAATTTCAGACCAGCTGCAGCGATTACGAAAAGGGTGCAGGGCAGCACAGAACACAGAGGGAGATATTAATACAGGCACAGCTCAACAACTTTGTGTACCATCCGTTTTCCCTGGATATACCATCCTTGTAAAGAATCATACGAGGAAAAGGTGGGATGAGCCAAGATTTAACAGTCCCTTCACAGTGGAGGACTGCACTCCTCCCGCAGTGAAACTACAAGGCAGGAGAGCTTGGATTTTTCTGGTCAAAATCAAACCCTACATCGGAGAAGGCCCCCATCCTGCACCTCAAGGCAAGGAGACTACGAGCGACGGGGAAGAACCACAGCATGTGCAGATGAGATCCCTGACAAAGAAAAAGGACGCATGACCAGCCAGACAAAGACAAAGAACCTTTTGCAAATTGTGGCTTAAAATTGGACACTTCCTCTGAGCAAAAAAGGGGATAAGGACATAAACGAAGGACACTCTGTGCATCCTAGTTGCAGGGTGAAAAAGAAAATTGCACGTATAAGCCACAACATAGTCTGTTGAACTTGAACTTTGGATCAAGACACATTGGGCCTCATTACGACCCAGGCGGTAAGTTACCGCCTGGGCCGTCACTTTACCACCATGGCGTAAACTACGTTTACGCCATGGTGGTTGGCGGACTTACCGCCCCATTCCGACCTTGGCGGGGCGGTAAGTCCCCAATCCCCATTTACCCTTCCCCATTCCCATTTTTGCCCCATAGGGCATAATGGGAGTGGGGAAGGCGTTAATTACGCCACCGTAAATTACGGTGGCGTAATTAACTCCATGGTCCCTTAGCGCCATGGATTTTAACACCCGCTAAAAGCGGGTGTTAAAAGCTCCATGGCGCTAAGGGACCTCGTAATTGGCGGTAAGGGGTCGGCGCAGCTAACGCTGGCGTAAACCCCTTACCGCCAGGGCCGTAATGAGGCCCATTAAAACTGTGACGAGGAAATAACATGCCAAATTTTGATCGAGGGCACATAAATTGGAAGGAAATACAGTATCCAGACTCATTCCACACAGAGACCATATTCGGAATCACTTATGGTGTCCCACAGTAGTGACATCACTAAAGATTTGGTAAATCTTGTCAGAAGAACGACAGACACACTCATGTTTCTCCAAGATCCAGCGAAAACAGAACATCTGAGCACCCTCCTAAATAACATTGTGATCTTAGTTGCACTCCACGCAAACGGACAGTGCAGACATTGTTTACATTGAAGTGAAAGCAGATGTCCCTGTCACCAGAAGACAGTAGATTGGCCCACAACGTTCTCTTTCGTTTAGTCACTGATTTCTCAGAGCTAGTGGTGAGACCGATCAATGTTGACGTCCTCACATTCATCAGAGACCCAGCCAATATTGCACAAATGGGCATGCTCTTGCATGGAATAGTGCTGCAAGTGGGACTCTCTAACCATCAGCAGAACTATCTGAGGAGAATCTAAAAGCTTTCCGCCGAGGGACAGATCGAGAGAGCATTGCCAGAGATTTCCTTTCTTATTTTCCATTAACAAAGGCAACATGTTTTCGGGACTAAAGCAGATCAGGGGCACGGACTGGGAGCTGACATACTTTGAACATGCACAGTAAAGAGACTTGCTGATTGATCACTTAATTTTGACAATTGCCATATTTTAGTAAAAGAACTGTATCCTGAGATAATAGACAATTCATTATTCACAAGAGGGGGGACAATTGTCTAACACCTGAAACTCACAACAAAGAATCCGAAAGACAATATTGTTTAAAGGAGTATCGTAAGAATTAACATTTTGGTGAATGATCGAGATGGGGATCCAGAGCAGCAACCTCGTCCTCCCGCAGGAGGAACGACATCCCTATTTCTCTGGAAGTAAATGCTTCTGCCTGACATACAGGGGCATAATGTATATGTGTATTATATTCATCATTGTTTTACTGTCATTAACGATCAGAACTGCATTTTTCATTGGTGCACAAAGCGTTCCAATTCCAGTGCACCCACCTAATGATGCACGCATGAAGCCCACAAAGGCACCCAGACCTTACATAGTCATTCCCGTCCCTAGAAGATCTGATGGTAGAATGAATGAACTTGAAATGGCTGTGATTAGCAATGACACACACACACTTGTGGTAACAAACAAAAAGGAAAGCCGGAGACAGGGTCGGCAAAGCATGAATGTGACAAGATTACAGACAACCACACGCATGCAAACACGGAATGCACACGCAACAGGCCTAGTGTCAATGACTACAGAACCACAATCCAAAACATCAGAGAAGAAAAGACTGCATACTATGAGAAACTCCACAACAGACATTGTGGAAATACAAGAGGAGTTGGAGAAGAAACAAACAGAAATGACAGTAATAAACACCCCTGAGATGACGCTGATGGAGATGAAGACAAACTCAAAGAAAATCTCACGAGCACAACTGATAGCCGAATCCATCTGGCCGTCATTAGCCAGAGCCAGGAAAAGGCAAGAGGAAATAGAAAGAATTGCCAGACTTTCCTCCACTCAAATGGCACAGAGGAGGAGGCCTGCACAATGGACCAGGATACCTGAGGATCCTCCAGCAAGAAAGAGCCATACAGATGCATTCAGGGATGTAGTAATAGCCAACTACAGGAAAACCTTAAGAATCAAGAGGAGTATGCACGGAAATGACAATTAACTAAACGATTACATGAAAGAAGTTGGAAGACGAAATTCAGAAGGGGAATGCTTTATTTGTGCACTAATAACATACAGCATGGGGAAGTCCAAGATCTTCGTAGCTGTAGAAATTGATGTCCAAAGAGCACACTGTCTTTCACTCGTAGCCATGTACAAAACTAGAGGCCAGTTCATGGGCAGTGATGCTTCCCTAATATGGGCAACTGAAACAGCCTATCCCAATGAAGATGATTATGTTCAAGACATTAAGACAAGAAACAGAGCTCATACTAGGAACCATGTAATCCGGTACGAGAAGCCTGGAGTTAAAGGAGCAGAAATCAGATGGGAAGTGAACCCGAAGCTAAATGTCCAAGGAAAAACTCCAGAAGAGGCTCAAAGTTGGAAGAACAGAGGCCAAATGCATATTTGGGGAACAGTGGTTTCACCAGACGGATGGGAGAAAGGAGTAGTAATATGTAGAGCCTGGATGGTCACTGGTCGTTACCAAGGCACCATTGACATTGTACAGAATGGATGCAAGCCATTATGTCCAAAGCTTGTAAAACTACTGACATGGGTCAAAGACAGAGGAGGACCCTTGCAGATAGTGCCACCAGAAAACCCAAAATTCTGCTTCAGGAATAATGGCACAAGAAAAATGGGAGAGAACCAGAACTGTGGATGAGTTTTTGATGCTCCAGGAATGGTGCACGGAACTGCAGTAATTATGGATCATTATTGAGCATGTGGATCCAAAGCATACATCAGACTGCCGAAAAACTGGGGATGTATATGGTATATGCACAATAGTGAACGTCCACATTCCAGCATTGGTGATGCCGAAAAGTGACCTGAACATTGACAGTTTCCCAAAAGGAGATGCTCACCTGAGGAAAAGGAGATCTGTGGAACTGCTAACGTGGATGAAGAGAGAGAATTACTTCTCTGCCAAATCAGAAGAAGCCTTTCATGCAATCCCATATGAACATAGGCTGTTCAGCCTCACTTCATTCATTTTCACAACTATTTTCATGCCAAGATTCCAAGTTGGAGCAAATACTAAATGGTTGCAGATAAGCAGATGGGAGTTACTGCAGACCATCAACATGACAATAAAAGGATTCAATGTGATTAAGGAAGAGTTAAGAGCCATCCGACTGATGACTCTCCAGAACAGATATGTGCTTGACATGATCACAGCTATGGATGGAGGAGTTTGTGCAAAAATCGGAGAATCATGTTACACATTTATACCTTCTCACGATGAGGAAAATGGAACTTTAACAGAAGCCATAGGTGTGCTGACAAAACTGCAGAACCAGATGATTGATGAAACTGACTAAGTGGATGATGACAGCTGGTTTGGATCACTATTCACATGGGTCCCACAATGGATGGCAGATGCATTCAAATTCCTGGGTGCCCTGCTAGTGATGATATTACTAGGTTTTTGTTTTATCAAGATAATAATGTCTCAATGCCAGAAGACTGCGAAAAAAGCCATTGGGATGAAGATCATGATTGATGTCAAGCCAGGATGGAACCTACAGACCTGACTGATGAAGAAAGAAGAGACTTTGTGAAGGCCAGCATTCACGCACCAGAGGGAACAAAGTTTCTCTACCCCAGAAAACATTGAAACTATGTGGGAAGATGGGTTTACTGCAGCCAAATGGTCAATGTCAATTAATTACATGGAATAAAGACAAACATGTAAGGACCGCAGGTAGCCTGAAAGGAGTAATAAAGTACTACTTGTGTATAGGCGCGTTACAAATACCATATCATATCATATCATATCATTACGAGATTTGCGCTAAAAATCAGTTTTTACTGGCATGGAGTAAATACTGGGTCCGGGTAGCAATGACGCCGCTAACTGCAGTCGAATACGAGTATGCGTGCACGCGCATTGCGGCAATGCGATAACAACATTACCGGCTTGCCACAAAAGTCCCTAAAACATCCCTTAGCGGCATCATAGAAAGCGCTGACAGTCCTTCCGCCTCCATCCACCTCCAAATAATGGGCCCGGCATTTACGGGTCCGGCATTAGCGGGCCCGCTAATAATGGGCCCGCTAATAGTGGACCCGCTAATACCGGAACCGGAAGTTACGTCATCGCGCCGGAACCGGAAATGGCACGGCGGCCATCTTGAAAAAACACAATCCAATGCCATCCTTGATCCACAGGACCTGGAGCCTCTATCCAACACCCAGAACATCTACTACACCACCAGCGCCATGCCAAAGGCTATTAAGAAAGGGGCATCCCGGCAACGGAAGGAGCGGTTCTCTGAGGATGAACTCAGCATGCTCGCAGACACTCTGGCTGAGAATGCAGAGGTGGTCTTTGCCTCTGACCTGAAAAGAGCAGCACAGCTCAAAAAAAGGAGATATGGGAGCTAGTGGCACAGAAAATCAGTGCGGTTGGCACCACTCCCCGCACAGTTAAGGACGTCAGAAAATGTTGGGACGACCTGCACCTCAGAGTGTGCAATATCTTGTCTGCCAACTGCAGCCAGGCCTGGCTACTGGCTCTAACTTACAAATGAAACTGAGCCACTGGGAAGAAACCTGCGCAAGCACAATCGGTATGGAGTCCATAGAAGGTGTGAGAGAAATGGAACATGGAGCCACGTCATCGGCAGATGGAGGTGAGTAACCTAAGAAAACACTGTATTGCTAAGTAAGATGATAGGCCACCAATGTGACCGTGCAATGAGGCAATGCATGGGCCATTACACACATGGACACATTCCTGGCCAGATGCCGTCCCCAGCACTGACACATCCATGTGCATGCAGCATGCCTATGTCATACCTGAGACACACACCACAGACAGGGAAACGGCATGTGTCACACTGCACGCAGTCAACAACACAAAGGCATGTCACACAGTAGACACCACCTCACACATGTGTGAACCTAACCTATGGCTGAGCAATCCCACCAAATGGCAGATAACCTGTGTGCCACAACAGTAGGACAGCAAGTCATGAAATGTGTACAACTGCAATAATGCCTTTGTATGCAAGATGTATGTACAACCATCACTGATGCCGTCCCTCTTATTTTCCCCCACAGGCTGTGATACCGACAGCGATGCAGAGGACTCTGCAGCACAGGCCACCACTCCTACCAAGAGGGACAGGTCCAGGGAAGACACCAACAAGCCTTCCACTTCCAAGGGCACTGGCAAGGCAACACAACAGCCGAGGACAAAGGCATCACTGGATGGCAGAGAACAGGCCCGTCATAGGTCATCCACTACTCCACAAGTAGCAACACCTGTGGAATCCGCAACTGTAGAGTCAGTGGCAGACGGGACCCTCTCTGAAGCTATCAGTTCAGTTGGGGAGGCAGCTGCCACTGTGCCACAGAGTGGCGATGAGGTCCTCTCCCAAGGCAAGGTCTGTGTCCCTGAGGAGGACAACTGCTCCATGGATTTCCTTGGCACACCCAGCCCCACCCAAGATCACCAGTACACATCCATCAGCTCACACGATGGCACCTCTCATGTCCATTCGGGAGGAGAGGCTGAAGCAGAGGCCTGGAGCCCCACACAGGACACACCATCTTTGGGCCCCTTGCCACACCTACCGTCCACCTCCACAGGAGTCCGGGATGGGGAGTTCAGGATGTCACAGATGGAGGCGCGCCAGCAGGAGCTGACCGGCCTGGTGAAGCAATATGTCACTGATAGTGATGTGACGAGGAGGGAGGCCAGAAACAATACTGCGGCCATGAAAGGGGCTATAGAGGCAAGCACCCAGAGGATCTGTGAGGAGCTGTCGGCAGTGCGGCAGGTCCTTGGCAGGATTGCGGATGCCATGGAGGCTCTGCGTCCTGTCCCGACTGTCGAGCATGCGCCCACGGGGTCTTCATCAAGCTCCACACAGACAAGCCCCCTGTGCAGGTCTGTGTGCACCATTCACCGCCCCAACATGCCACCCCAGGAGTCAGACACAGGACATTAGTTGCAGGCTCAGCCTGCATGTGCACACCTATGCAGACTTGAGTGGCATTACATTGCAATGCCATGTGTGGGGGAATTGTGGGGGGAGGGGTGTGTGGGGGAGTTGTGGGGGGAGGTGGAGGGGGGAGGGGGTGTATGGGTGAGTTGTGGGGGAGGGGGAGATGGAGGGGGTGTATAGGGGAGTTGTGGGGGGAGGGGGTGTGTGGGGGAGTTGTAGGGGAGGGGGAGGGAGAGGGGGTGTGTGTGAGGTGGAGGGTATGAGCACTTTTTACTTTTTCCTGTTGAATACACCCGTTGTGTACCTGAAAAAATACTTGACTGGACATTCCTTATTGTGTATGTGTCATTTATTGGTTTACAGTGCATAGTGTCCATGTACCCCAACACCCAGTGCCCTCAGTCCCACATTCATGGCACCCGCTGCACCCATGTGATTTAGAAGTATTGGCCTATCACAGACTGGCGCACAGCATGTCCCTCCTGTGCATCGCCACCTGGATGATATACAACCCCATGTTTTTCATCTTCTTCATCCTCACCTGGCAGTGCTGTTCAATGTCTGGGGGCAGAGGCATGTTCCGTCGGATGCACATGTTGTGCAGCATGACACATGCCATGATGATCTTGGCCACCTTCTCATGCATGCACATAAATGCCTCACCCGACCGGCTAAGACAGCGAAAACGTGCCTTCAACAGGCCAAAGTTCTGCTCGATCACCACATGGGTACGGGTATGGGAACGATTGTAGTCCTCTTGGTGCCTATTCTGCGGGTTCCGGACAGGGACGAGGAGCCACGTCTTCAAGGCATAGCCACTATCACCTGCATGGGTTCAAAATAAGGTATGTGTAAGTCATTTCCTGATGGATAACTGTACTTATCACACATAAATGCAGATATTTGTTGTTCACATGAACATGTCCCTGGTTGTATGCACACTTTTTACCTTGCCACAATGTGTGCTGTGCCATGGTGTTATGGTGTGGGTTGCATCTTACAGATGATACAGGGTGTACGCTCCCTTGCTGTTCTACATGCACTGTGGATGCACACCACTGTGTTTGTTATCATTATGTGATGTGTAGTGATTAGTATGATTTTGTTACTGGCAGCGTTGGCAGTAGTCTGAGCATATTTGATCATTCTGCGCTTATGATTCCCATGGTGACATGCAGCGCTACTGTGGTAGTGGCCCTGTGACAAGCAGTGTATTCCCTTGGTGGGATTGATTTGTGCACTATCATGGATGATTGTCCTGTGTCGTGATTTGCTGCGGACATTTACATTGTGCATACTCACAGCATGTTGCTGGATTGTGTTACGCAGGGTGAGGTCTGATGATGGGTGGTGGACGTGTTGTGGGATGTGGGCTGGTTGAAAGTTAGGCATTTTGTAATTGGTGTGCAGCTTCCATCATTACTATCGGGATTGGTTGTCATGTTCACTTTGGGATGCTTTGGGGCACAGTGTTTTGAGATGTGGACATTGTGCTGTTACCACAACAATGACGCGATGGTGGTGTGTGCATCTCTTCCACCATTACACTGCCATGTGCCTGTCATGCGACTTACCAAGCAGCCAGGCACGTCATCCTGCATGTCGCTCCATGTAGCGTTGTAGCATGGAGTTCCGCAGGACCATTGAGTCATGAGTTGATCCAGGAAATCGGGCACAACAATGTGTGATGATCTTGCTGTAGTCACATACCATCTGTATATTGATGGAGCGATATAGCTTACGATTGCGGTACACCACCTCCGTGGCATGCGGGACCACCAATTCAACATGGGCGCAGTCAAGTGCACCAATACAATTTGGCATGCCTGCCAGTGCATGGAAGCCAACTTTCGTGTCAAAGATCTCCTGGGCAGTCTGTGGTAGGGTTATGTAGTTCCTTGAGTGCTTTAGGAGGGCATCCAGCACTTGCTTCAGCATGCGAGAAAATAAGGGTTGTGATATGCCATGCATGTGCCCCAGTGGGTGCTGGTAGGTGCCTGTGGCCAGGAAGTGGAGCACAGACACTACCTTCAGTAGAGTGGGGATGGCGGTGCGTATTTCAATCAGGCTGACAATGTCGTTGTGTATCATGTCCACAATGGTGGTGATGGTGTCCCGGTCCAGACGGTACAGGGTGTGGACCTGCTCAGGGGTTAGGTTGAATGGACTGGCTCTGATGCGAGGGATTGGGGGCTGCCTGCGTGGTACCACTGGCTGCACTGGTGGGGCTTGCTGGGCCTGTCTCACCCTCCTTCTCTTCCTGCGTCTCCTCTGTGGTGCCTGTTGTTGTTGCTGGTGTAGCAATGCAAGCATGTCCTCCAGCCCCAATATTGCTACTACAAGTAGAATCCTTTTGGTGTGGAAAGGGGTGTGGTGTGTGGGTGTGCTCCTTTTGTGCTGGCCCAGACTCCATTGCCTCCACCTGTGCTGATTGCTGTGCACCTGTAGCAGTTGGGAACACTGCACATTGCTGTTTGCGGGTGGTTACCGATGCCGGTGATGCCGGCATCCCTTATTACCGCCTTCATGATGCCGGTATTTGCATGTCCGCATGACTTGTGATGTCCTCCTGTTAGCGCCATCCCGGTATTGCCGGACCGAAGGGTGCCCGTGCGCATGCCGGTACGAGGGAGCACCGTATCAGCGGTGGCGCTAATACCGGGTTGTTGAGTCGTAATAGCCCGGAGCGGTATGCAGTGCCGGTAATCCCTTACCAGCATCGTTTTTCCATTACCGCCAACCTCGTAATGACCCCCATGGACTCCAAAGAGACACTTCTTCAAACCATCATGTATAGATCCAGAAAATGAAGAAGGAATGAACCCAGGCGATGGAGTGAAGATGAATACAGAAGAAGCAAGTAAGATGAATCCAAAGACGGAAGTGAAAGTGGTCGATGAATCGCCCAGAGGGGGGAGTGTAGAGAAGGTCCCAAATAAAAAATTGAAGTACCAGGAACGTTGACACCAAAATATGTGACGTATGATGAGCAAATAAACCAGCAGAGAGCCGCAGTAGGGCTCTGCCCAGTGCCTATCAGAAGAACAGCACCTATTGAAGTACCAATACCAAGAAAACCATGGACAGTAAGGTATCCATTAAGAAAACCCTACCAACAAATGAAACGAAATGAAGATTGCCTAAGTACAGTCCCAGAAGAAACCAAAAAGGTCTTAATGGAAGACGAATGGTGACCTCACAAGGACCGGGACTGACTTGCAGATAGAAGAACTGACGACCCGAGAATGATGCAAAGAGACGAAACGCCATGAATAAGGATATTGTGAACCTAAAGTGAAAGGACGATGTCGAAATGCAAAGAAGTTTAAAGCTGTAAGCAAGATGAAGACATTCGACCACTTTACACCTGTAAATATGCTTGGAACCGCAAGAAAGCTGAGAAAACAGTGCGGTTTGCTATGCTTAGTAGAAGAATAGTGCAGCAAGAGCCATTATACATAATCTACCTCAAAACGAAGCACAGCATTATAAGTGTATTTCTCCATTGCACAAGAAGCAGAATCAACCCAGGTTACTAAAGGCCAAATGAGAAAGATTATTATTTAGCAAAACAAGAAGAGAGGGTTGAAATGAAACTCAGCAAAGGCAACTCGTGCCAGGAAAGCCAAGGTCATACTAATAAAAGAGGCGAACAGTAGCTACATCTAATTGAAACTGAGAACAGAATATCCTGCCTCTGAATGGTCGAGATAAGAAGACGAAGGCAGGTGGCAGGCTAAATGAGAATCAAATGCACAAATTGAGAGAAAAGAGACAAATTCATGGTGTGGGAATCACGTGACCAGCCGAGCAAGAAGAAGCGAGGGATCACACCTACGCTTGGCACCTGATCAGGCGGAGATATCAGAACTTTTCCAGACAGAAGATGCAGTCTCGAGGCCAACCACAGTGAACTAATTGACACATGGTTACTAAAGTGATGATTGATTGTAACCATAATTGGAGGAAGGCTGGGTAACTAAGGGGCACCCCGCACCTGGCCGACCATTCTGTGTGCTGCTAAGCGAAGTGGAAAAGTATGCATGGGGTTGGTGCCAACCCAATCAAAATGGACCAAATAATCTAGGGTCCTATAGTTAGTAGAACCAATGGGACGTCATACTTTTAGTGACGTCTACAGTAGTCATTTTGAAGGTAGGGCTTAGACGCCCACCTGACAGTGTTTACCCAATCCCCTCACTCCGTTACCATATACAGATATAGTACCTATAGTAAAGTTACCTTTTCCTAACCAATAGAATTGCATGTTAACTTTTGAGTGTTACACGTCAATGATGATGATATTTGAGCATACATGTTACAACTTGTATGAAGTTCATTGGAGTTGAAGCGAGAAGGACGATCGCATCACTGCTGATATCCATAACTCCCTGTTTTCTGTACTTGTCATTAAACAGACTCCCTTTGCCAAACCATTGAGTTGTCCTTATTGATTGGTGTTGGAGTAATGAATCTGCATCCCCATCCTGCATCTATCTCGTCTTAAAGTACTTCTGAGCAAACCTCGGGGGTCTCGGAGTACAGAAAGCCATAACGGAATACTAAAGAACAAAATTGCCAAGTTGTGTGCGAACGGCAATTTGAAATGGCCTGCCGCTTTGCCAATAGCCTTACTATCAATGCGGACGACTGCACAATCAAAGACTGGGCTCTCCCCCTATGAGATTGTCATGGGGAGACCACCCAATGTATGGAATGCACCGAGGCCCAAGCAGTTGAAAGAAATTGAGTACCCGCTCTTGACTGACTATTGTGATCAGTTAACTCAAAACTTGCGTCTGATTCACCAACAAGTACGAGCAGCCCTCCCTGTAAAATACGAGGGTCCAGGTCATCAGCTCCGACCTGGTCAGTGGATCCTGGTGAAGAATTTCGACAGGGGCACCTGCCTTGCACCTCGTTGGAAAGGACCACACAAGATGTTTTTGGCTACGCAAACCGCAGTACGAGTGACCGGAAAGAAACACTGGATCCACGCAACACGCGTGACAAGGATTCCTTTTCCTCTGCCCTATGACGAAGGAAAGGAGAATGGAATTGTTGATCCAGACGCTCACAATGAGCCTGCTTTGATCGGCATTGAGGGTGTCACGAAAGTTCTTCCTGAGCCTGTGGGTCCTGGGGAGATTGTTGCTTCTTCATTTTCTTCTTCACCGTCGATCGATCTTGTTTCTGCTTCTTCACCATCTTAAGGAAACAACGATGCTTTGTTCACCGATCATTCAGTACCTGGAGTTGTAAGGTACAAACTGTGATTTAGGGCCTGCTGACATTACATTAATGTGATAGAATAGGAAAGTAGGTATCTGGTCATTGCATCAAATGAAATGGCATTGAATGCCATACCGGAGGGAAAAAAAACATTGCTAAAAAAACATTGAATGCTTTTTTTTTTAAGGGTAAAGTGTTTATTTTAATTAAAATGGGGTTTAAAGGTTAAAAAGGGGAGTTGGTGGGGAACCCCCATTAAAAAAAACATTAAAAAATTGCATTCAATGCTTTTTTGTCAATGCTTTGTTTTCTCTGGTATGGCATTCAATGCTATTGCATTTGATGCAATGACTATAAACCGGAAAGTACAGCTAGGATTCTGTGCCCACAAGAAACCCACATGAAACCACTGTTGAGCCAGTCCCTTGTCATTCCTCTGCTGCATACAATAAGAGGCAGGGACCGGCAAAGTTACCTTCAAACAAGATAGGCCACGTGGTCAAGTGCCACCCACGGATGAACTAAAAAAGCCTAACAGTGAGGCTTTGTCACGGATGCTGAGAAACTATGCCTATTTTAGAGGCCACTCATACTAATAAGGATACTGATTGTTTTGCTGATATTGAGTCCGCCCATCAAGGATCATGGTCCCCGAGGACCAAATGGATACTGATCACAATAACAGCTGGTATTATAATTGCATTGACATTTGGGTTTTGGTATCTGGAGAGTGTACATCCGCTTGATGCCTTATTGCCAACTGCAAGTGTCTCCACTGTGTCTCCACCATACGTGCATTAGCACACTCTTCGTCCTCGAGACCTCCAACATTGAGGGGGTTATCATAACAACACTCTTGATGATCATGAACACAACCCATGCCATTCTGAATAAGACCAATTGTTGGATATGTTTACATCTGCCACAACATGGAGAAAAGGTATTGGGCTTGTATATATATCCACTCCCTCTAACTACTACATGTTATGCTTCACTTAGGGCATTATTCTTTGGCCGATGGAACGATAGTGTCACTGGGAATTTTGATGGGACTAATCTCAATAAGTTTGAAAAATGATTTTTAGCACCTTTAGGATGTTCTCTGTTTGCGAATAGGAGCAAGCTAAATGTTGCTTCTATTAGGCCTTCTGATAGACTTTCCAGATCTATCTAATCAATGATTACCTTTACAATGGCTCCCATAGGTAATAGGTATGCCATGCCTCCTTCCTATACTGTTAACCATAGTCCAAACTCTGATCCATTTTGCATACAAAGAGAGGGTTCCCAACCAATGGGTACATTTGGGGGATGTACGAACGTTGCTGTGCTAACTAGTGAAGATAGATCTCTAAATGTAGGAGATCCCATTTACTTTGTTTGCAGTAATGAGGGATATCCTTGGTTGCCAAGAGATTGGGATGGTACTTGTTGTTTAGGTATACTATTTCCAGGTGTATATGTTGCCACCACTGCTGAAGTTTCTAGAACTCGTCCCAGGCGGGATGAGGATAGTGACACTCCCTCAAAGATTCTTGGTGACATTGCTAAATCCTTTGTGCCATTTTGGGGACAGATAATAAACTCCCAAGATATTATAAAATTGGTGAGGGTTTTAGAGAAAAACATCAATGAAACCACTGACATCCTATACAACATGACACTAGAGCAAAAGGCTATTCGATTAGTGGCTCTTCAAAATAGGATGGTGCTAGACATCATTCTAGCTCAGCGTGGTGGGGTGTGCAAAATGGTGGGATCTGCGTGTTGTGTTTTTGGACCTGATTCCTCCTCCACCATATTTAAGGCAATTAAGAAATTGCACACCTTATGTACTGAAGTACACGTTCCAGTGGGAAACTGGGATATTGGCACATGGTTCAGGGACTTGTTACGATCTTGGGGCTGGAAGGTCTTTGCAGTTCTAATGGTGATCCTTGGCATTGTACTGTTTTGCTGCTGTTGCATACAGTGTCTTCCTGTCATTTGTTCTATGATAGGGGGAAGTTGTGCACAAGCGGTTGGTAAACTAGAACCTAAAACACATATGCCTGGAAAGATTACTAATACCTTGGTAATGCAGGATATCGCTATAAAGGAGTTAATGGTGATCAATATTTTTGAGGATAGCGATTCAGGATGTACTGACGATGATACATGGTTTTGGATGATGATAATGTTTGAGTAATGCTCTTGGCTTAGGCAAAAGGATGGTTTGTAAAAGTATATTTTGCATGAATACCGCCTGATAGTAAACATTGGCCTAAGCACATTCTCATCGCACTGTAAATCGCATTTGAATGAATCTGAAAGAGGCTGACTACGCCGCCATTTTAAGTTATCCGCCATTTTGATTAACTCCTGCTTTCTGTCCCATGTTAGAATTTGTGTATTTTATTGTAAACCTAATAAACAAAAATAAAAAAAATAAAAAAGAATTTGTGTTTTTGGCTCCAGCAGAGCAAAATGAACTTTGTACTGTGTCAACGTAGCTAAACATGCTGAAGCTGCTGGAGTGGATTGTTTGTCCTGCCCAAAGGAAACCTGGGAGCTAAAAAAGAGCCGTGCTAATCAGTAATTTAGATGCCATCTGTACCAACAGTGTCTTCCCCGTTCAAATAGCGAAACAGAATGATGAATAGCTGAACATGTGCTTTTGCAGAAATCTTTGTTTTCGCTCCTTGAAAATAAGATGACTTTAAACTTAAGAACAAATGGTAGACAAATATAAGTAAATGAAATAAGGACTGTTACCTTTGTGTCCAATGTTTGAAAAACATATGAAGTGTTTAACAGAAAACAACCAGCTATTCAAGAATGTTTTAACATGTATTAGTTTTGTGGAAAGGCTATGTACCCTACGTAAATGTGTTACACGAAGACGGGCTGTCTGGGATTGTGAGAAAACTTTATAAATGTCTGCTTGCACACATTGAAGGGTGTTGAGAGCCAGACAGCTGTTCTGTTAAAATAAAGTGTACTTGTACGTTAGTACTCGTGACTGGTGTATTTCTATTATCTGATATTAAGCCTCGATATTCTTTTAATCTTTCAGGCTGTCTCTAGGCGCGTGCTGCAATGCTTCCTCTGGCACTGTTGCATTCCCTATATTTGAGGTGGCACTATTTTCGCGACGGGGTGTACACCCGGTGGTGACACCTATATCCTCTACCATTTTCCACAAGTCTAAAATCTCTTTTAGTTTCTGTAATTGTTTACCTTTATATTTAGCAGATAGGAATGTGCTCATGTGCTCTAGTATCTCTCTGTTGTTGGTGCCCTGCCCTGGCCAGGGGTGGGGCATTAGACTTGCGTCTCTGCCAATCACTGTGATACTCCTCTATCTTATCCTTGTACAATGGCAATGCACTATACATATACTCCAGTGGAGTCATTAACCCTATATTTGCAATTTATATTAAGTATTTGGTTTTACAGAAGAAAACCTTATAATAAAACAACAATTCAGACAATTCTTTTCTTTTTTAAACAAACCAATATAAAAGTTATTCTTGTTCTCTCCACTGTAAATTCTTTTAGTTATCATTCATAATCCCTACTCAATGATGGTTATTTTACCAGTAACCCTCTAATTATTGGTTGGTTCTCATCAATGATGGAAAAAATCTCTTTCAGGAGCTTGATCAGAGCCAATGTCACGTAAATCCTTTCTCCATGGATTAAGGCTATCCACCAATCTTGGCCTGCCATACTCACTCTGATAACTCTTTCTAGTATATTGTTTCTTTTATCCCGTATAGCTGGGCAGACTAGATGTCTCAAGGATTCCTTGGTTAAGCATAGTCTGCATGACATGTCAAAGTCATTATTAGTTGATCTTGGTTTCAGAATTTCTTTATTTGGAAACAAGGTTAAATGAAAACTCATAAACCGGGCCCTGAAGAAACGGTTTGGAAACTTCAGCAGGTATTTGGGTAGTGTGTTAAGTTGCCTAGCCTCATGGACCGGTTTCCCATAGAGTTTATAGACTTGCGTCTCTTGCTGTGTCTTGCCTCTCTTGCTGTGTTTTGATCCAGTCCATCACATGTAGCTTCCCTTTAGTTCCATTTGGGTCACTCAGCAGGCCATGTTTTGTTTCTTCCAGATCTGCCAAAATAGTCTGTCAAATGTTCTTCCAGTCATTTAGAGTACTCTCTGAGTTCTCATGTAGCGCTTTGCTTAAGACAGAAAAAGACCCCTACGGATTAGGTAGCATAAACCTGCGGTAAAGGGAAAGGGATTTCCATACCACTGTTGCATATAGTGATGTCAGGCCCAACTCCATCCTGATTGCTTGTATGGGAGTACTTTTTTGCAGACACACGACCCTCTTCCAAAACATCCCTTTGATCCTTGGCCAGGTTTCAGCTGGTAATGCGAAGGATGCTTCGGCTCTATATGTAAGAATTGGAACAACTTTCATTCAGGTATAAAGAAATCAAGGGCATGAGAGAGAAACCAAAGAATTTGTTAAGGAGAATTCTTCCTTGCGTAGCCAGATTATTTGGTTTAATTCTTAAGATTGCCTCTCTCGGGACATCTCTGCTGCTTGTATTCAGGCATACACCCAAATAAGTGACGGCGCAAACGTCAGAAACGTTTTCTCCATTAATGTACCACAATGTTTTTTTTCCTTTGCTGCCGGCCATTGATTTGATCACCAAATGCTGGAATATTTGATTGTTAGTCCATTTCGTTCCACGTATGTTTGTCAGATATCCAATTGACGTTGTCGCCTTTTGGGCGTCTGGTCCATTAGAACTACATCGTCTGCATAATGCGGTCTGCTTATGTCTTCATTTGCTAGTTTCATCAGAAAATATATAAGGTTAGTGAAGGCTTCTTTTATATCTGAGATAAACAGATGAAATAGCTCAGGTGCAAGCAGGCATCCTTCGTTTGGCCTCTGCCGGTTGCAATTTATTCGGATAAGAGGCCCCTTCTGTCTAGCCTAACCCTTAGAGATGTACCACTGTGAAGATCTTTCAGGGTATCTTGGATATCGGTCGGACAACTCCATTCCTCCAATTTCTTCCAAAGTTTTTGCCTGCTTATGGAGTCAAAGGCTTGTGCCAGATCAATAAATGCTAGATAGATATGTGCCCCCTTTTTTCTCTGCACACGGGCCTTCAACAAATTAATCAAAAACACATTAAGGGATGTACCAACACCCTTAACAAAGCCTGCTTGCCATATATCTCGATGCCCCGATGAAATACTTCAGGATGATAGAGACTTTAGAATCAAGGATGCAAAGGTTTTCCCCACTATGTCCAGCAGGGCTCTAGGTCTTTAGTTCTTTGGGTCTGTCTGCTCCCCTTTCTTGTAGATGGGGACAAATACTGAGGATTTCCATGACAGCGGCACTCATTTAGATTTCTTGATATAGCCAAATAAGTCATGTAGAAATGTTGCCCATAGTTCTGGATATTCTTTTAACATGGCGTTGGACATCCCATCCGGGCACGCAGATCTTGAATTACTGGCTTTCACTATGAATTCTAGAATGGCTGTGTAATCAGTGCGGAAACTCCACTCAGTGATATGCAAAGGGTCATATATATTTGCCTCATCTTCAGAGGATTTAAAGAGCGAAGAGAAGTGATATACCCATTGACTTGCTGCCACCGCATTTGTTGTTAGAGCTTCTTGAGGGGCATCCAATGAGTTAATAATTTGCCAAATTTCTCCACTATTTTTTGAAGCAATCTTCATTAGCATCTTCTCAGAGTCCTGCTTGAGCAGCCACTTCTTGTGCAAAAGTACTCAGTTCCGGTATTATTGCTTCTGTTTTTTGATGGTCGATTGAGTTCACAGCATGTCAGATTTATTTAGGCTTAATACTTTAGGATTAAGGGCCTTTTTCTTGTTGACCAGTACTTGATCGTAGCTGTGGCGATATTGGATGATGTTTTTATTGCCAAGTTTCTTGTGCTCCACAAAATCCTTTAACATTGAAGTATAGGTGATTGGTTGTCTTACTAGGGAGTTGTTCTCCTGTTCTATTTGAGAGCCGAAATTGATAGTTAAATGGGTGATTCTTTCCAGATTAAAGATCAATCTATTTCTTCCGGGCGCCATTTGCAGGTCGCCTAGGTGGAACCCTCTTTGATGGAAGTTCAATGGTAAACAAGTGAGTTTTAGCAAGTTATGATCACTCACCATCATCACTTGCAGTCTATTTACTATCGCTGTCATATTCTGAGATATGAAGATAAACTGCCTCTTCACGAGTTGGGCGGTATTCCAGCATATTTTCCGTCAAGCGCTATTTGTGCTAACACTGTGATGCTTGGTGGAATGTACGCCATTTCATGAGTCCGGCTGCACGCGCACAGGCACATGGCGTTAACATAAATAGCGCTTGGTGGAAAAAGTGGCCCGGAACCCGTAAATCCAGCACGCATTGCGCCACCGCCAAACCTTGGCGCTATTAGCGCGTGGGAAACGCGTCACTGCCGGAACGGGAAATAAAGTGGTGGCCATTTTGGAAATCACAATCTGCCGAAAATCTCAGCCTCTGCAAGCCATCCACCCCAGTTAAACTCGGAAAATGTTTCAGGAACGCACCAGGGGCAAGTCAGCCCTAGATCGAGTCAGAAAAATGAAATTTACAGACCAGGAGCTTACCATATTGTTAGAGGAGGTACTGGGCTATCAGGAAGAGCTGGACAGGAGGAGGGCCAGCACCATCACCACCGGAGCTCACCCCCTGGGAGGAGCAGATGACGACACTGATCGACATAGGCACCATTGAGGGAGTTGGAGGAGCGGAGGCTGGCATGGTACCCAGGAGGCTGCAGGTGAGATCCCTTCCCCCCTACAAATGCATGAATCTGTAATGGCCACGCCTCCAGACCCTGAGTGAATGTATGTGCATGCACAGTGTGTGAGGCACCGCAACCACTGTACCCTAGCGCCCCCTTGTGCCATAAGAATGTACAATCTATCAACCTAAGGGCCAGGGGAAAGACATCATGGCCAGGGCACAGCAGCGTGATGCATGAGTGTACATGAAAGCCCCCCCGTTCGGCACAGAAATATTGGAGGTGTACATCCCAACAGACACCAATCACAACAGGGCGACTAAAATGCAATGGCCAAGAATTATAGAAATTGTGTCCAAATCCACTGTAAGGTATGATATGCATGACACAAATCGAAGATGCCCTCAACTCATACAACACCCTATGTACCCCACAGGCACACAGCGCTCATCACAGGCCGATGACGATGGGTAGGAAGCAACAACATCCAGCCAACGATTCCACCGCACTTCTACCAGCACCACCACCCTGCAAAGGGACCAGCAAGAAAAAAGGAGATGCAGGACACATCCAAGTTCACCCCACCATAGCCCAACCAGACGGTTGCAGCATCCACATGGCAGCACAGCGACAGCGCCTCAAACACCAGAAGCCACCACGGGCACTCAGGATGTGGAGGGAGCCACCAGTGGGACTGACACTGCATTGCTGTTGTCACCCAGCCTCAGTGTCACACAGGAGATGGGCACACCCCAGGGAAGCCCAGAACAGGTGCCAGTGGAGGCACACACTCCACATGTACGAGTGCGTCATGCCCAAACACCTGAGCCAGATGTGGACACTCCATTTTATGGCTCCCCTGAGGATAGGAACTCCAATCGCAGCAGCCCCATCAGAGGTGGCACCATGTCCCGCTACAGCCCCCCTCCCACCCTGCGCAGAGCTATCACTCCGATCCCCAGCACACCTGAACTACCCATCGTCACGGGACCAGCAGTGATGGGGCGGCTGGATGTCATGGAGGCTCGACAGCAGCAAATTGAGGCCATGTCCACAGAGCACACCCGCCACATTAAGGCAAACAGATGCGCCATATGGAATGCAGCAAAGTCCATGGCACGTGACAATGCACGGACCTGTAGAGTCGTGGAGGGCTGTACAGCGGTCCTGATAAGGTTTGGTCAAAGGGTGCGGGAGCTGTGCGAGGTCCAATCAGCAAATGCAGAGCAGATGCAGGAGTCAAACAATCTGCTCCGCCAGCAGCTGCAGGTCTCAAACAATCTGCTCCGCCTGCAGCTGCAGGTCTCAGGAACAATACCATCTGCCTCAACAACACCCACAGAGGGATCCCTGGAGGCTTGGCCCAGACGCTGTTCCTTGCAAAATCTACCCTGCCGTTCACCAGAGGGACCCGGCCGTGGGAAGCACCCACGTCCATCCTAGTTCCACATGGCACAGCTGTGCTGAGCCCTGGGCACATGGACCCACTAGCACTATTTAGGGGTGTTCTGAGGGGGCTGGGGGGGTTTGTGTGATGGGGAGTTCACAGGCGGGTGGGGGATTGTGTGATAGGGAGTTCACAGGGGGTTGGGGGGATTGTGTGATGGGAGTTCACAGGGGGTGGGGGGATTGTGTGATGGGGAGTTCACAGGGGGTGGGGGATTGTGTGATGGGGAGTTCACGGGGGGTGGGGGATTGTGTGATGGGGAGTTCACAGGGGGTTGGGGGATTGTGTGATGGGAGTTCACGGGGGATTGTGTGATGGGGAGTTCACAGGGGGGTCAGGGGATTGTGTGATGGGGAGTTCACAGGGGGTGGGGGGATTGTGTGATGGGAGTTCACAGGGGGTGGGGGATTGTGTGATGGGGAGTTCACAGGGGGTGGGAGATTGTGTGATGGGGAGTTCACAGGGGGTTGGGGGATTGTGTGATGGGAGTTCACGGGGGATTGTGTGATGGGGAGTTCACAGGGGGGTCAGGGGTTTGTGTGATGGGGGGTTAAGAGGGGGTGGGGGGATTGTGTGATGGGGAGTTCACAGGGGGTGGGGGATTGTGTGATGGGGAGTTCAAAGGGGGGTGAGGGTTTGTTAATAACAATAAATCCCATTCAAAATGCATACAAAACATGGACATTCATGATTGAGTTGAAGTGCTCTTTATTTTATAAGTGATATGTGTCAAATGTATCAATCCAATGGATCAAAAATAATTGTCAATCAAAGCCTGTCCGGCCAAGCTCCCCTCCCTCACCCCATCCCTGTGTGCATGTGGCACGGCTTCAGCCACATTTTCATCATCACTCCCATCCCCAGGTGGCTGGCTATCAGCATCATGGGGCAGTGGCACATGCCTGCGACAGCAAATGTTGTGCAGGATGGCACAGGTAAGTATGATTTTGCCAACTTTCTCTGGTGCATACATCAATGCCCCTCCTGTACGTTCTAGGAACCGGAAGCGTGCCTTCAGCGGTCCAAATGCTCTTTCCACACACATGCGTGCACGCCCATGGGCAATGTAGTATGCCAGCTCAACTGGAGTGTGTGGATGATGCATGGTAGTCATAAGCCATGTGTACTGCGGGTATTCAGAATCACCTGCATGGGGGAGAATGCGTACATTAGGGCAAGGGTGGTTCAGTGGGTGTACACGGCTTAGGCATCAGTGACATTGGCAGCAGAATCAAGTATGTGTGGAGAAGGTTCATGCTATCTCAGTGAAATGTTGGCATACACCCTTCACCTTCAGAAACATGCATGGCCTGAGGTTTACATGCAGCAGTGTATCAATTAATATGTGAATGCTTTTGTGTGTCCCTCTCATATAGTATATGTACGCTACTTTCAATATGGTTACTTTCATTGTGGTGTGTGCTGTGCAAGGCGCAGCATTCAATCAATGGACTATTTACTGCATGCACCACCCCTGTGTCTAAATGCCACAGTACTCTGTCCCTTATTACTGGATGAGGGTACCCTTATATATGCATGTTCATGCAACATGTTCTTAGGCCATGTGTCGTGGCATTCCCTATGGCTGGTGTTGCATTTGCTACTTGGCACAATCATGTACATTTGGCCAGGCATGTGATTGGCCAATCAGGGGTCAGTATCTCAGGGATAGTCATGGTCGTGACTCTGACTACTCGTCTATAGTGGCTTTGTGGATGTGCCTACATTAGGACTCTATTGGCATGATTGTCTGGTGGCCAGGGTGGGATGTCTCTTCTGTGTCGGAGTGAGGTGCAGCACTGCGACATACACAAGATGCTTTGTGGTAGTTGGGCTTCCATATGTGACTGTGCTTTCACAAGTGTGTGCCATTTAGACTGTGTTCTGCTGTGTTGAACGTGTGCGAGTTTTCACGTGTGAGGCACATGAATGGAAATGTTGCCTGTGTCTCATGCTGGCATGCAGGGATTCCTCTGTGTATGCCCCCCACCCAACAGATGTAATTTGGCATGCATTTGAGGCTAGTTTTGTACTCACCCAACATCCATGTGTTTTGGCATCGGTGCCTCTCCATGTAGGCTGGCAGGATACTGTTGCGCAGGACCATGGAGTCATGGGTGGATCCTGGGTAGCTGGCGCAGCAGTGGGTGAAGGTTAGGTCAGGGCAACACATCATCTGCACGTTCATAGAATGAAAACTCTTACGGTTCCTGTAGGCTGCCTCAAGTTGCTAGGGTGCTACTAGTGCTACATGTGTGCAGTCGAGGGCTGCTATAATGTTTGGGACTTGGGCAATGGCATAGAACTGGCCCTTGAGCTGGTAGACCTGTGCCTGTGTGGCTGGCAATGCAATGTGCTCATTGACATGGAGCAGCAGTGCATCCAGAACCTGTCCCAGCACGGCACTGAAGGTGGACTGGGCCATGCCATGCATCATGGCTACGGTGTGTTGGTAGCTGCCAGTTCTGAGGTACTGTAGTACCGACACGAGCTTGACAAGTGGGGCAGAGCAGTGCTGATGGCTATACGGCTGCCTATGTCAGCCTGGATTGTGTCCAGCAACTGGGTGATGGTTGCCCTGTCTAGCCTGTACTCGGTCACCAGCTGCTCATCAGTCAGGGCCCAGGGTGTTGGCCTGACACTGGGGATGGCTGGCCGCCTTGCTGGTGCTGGTCTCCTCTTTCTTCTCCTCATCCCGACCACCCCCTGTGCTCCCAGGACCCTGGGCTGGTTGGCAGGCCTTTGTAGCTCCAGGCACAGCAAGTAGATGTCATCATCAAGGCTCCCGCTCTAAATGGCAACATGGTGTTGGGAAGGGTGTGTTGTGCATGGGTGGGTCTTTTGTAGGCATCTGGTGTGGATTGTTTTCACCTGGGCCTTATTGCTGTCTTCTCCCTGCTCCTGCTGGTGAAATGGTGTTGGGTGGGTGTGTTGTGCATGGGTGGCTCCTTTGTAGACCTCTAGTGTACATTGTTTTCACCTGGGCCCTTATTGCTTTCTCCTGTGTTCTTTTACCTCAAGCATTTGGCTAGGGGTATTTTCAGCGGTTTTAAGACCGGTCTCCTGGCTCTAATAGCACCAACGCTGGACTTGGTGATGGCTCTGTGATAGCGCGATTGGGTGCCGGCACTATTACAGCCGACACTGTTACAGCCGGCTGTACTACCGCCGGCTGTAATAGTGCCAGCAGGGTTTACAGTCATGATCCGGCAGAGCGGTATTGGCAGTGCTAATACCATTTATGCCAGATTTAAGGGTTACCACCCAACTTGTGATGAGGACCATAGTCTAGAATTTGTCAATTTTTCTTTCTTTTCTGTTGACTTGAGCTGGAATGTCTCCCTCCGTATGCCCATTCATCATGTCGATGTTTCTCGTGGTAAGAATGTCACGCCACTCTAGACCCCTTTTTGTCGCAGGGCTTGCCATTAAGTCTGCACTCTGGATCAGATCACAAGTATGGTCAAAACAATGCATGTTTAAGTAGCCACTGACAATGAACCAAGGATCAGCCCACTTCTCCATTTGCTTATCCAGTATATCTAATACGATTGTTGGCAAGTTCCAGTTTTCCGGTTCTTCAGGGTTCCAGTATATATTGAAAATGATCAGGATTTTTTTCCTCTTGTCCTCCCCCTGGCCCATGTCTACGGTTATCACCTGAATAGATGGATTGGGGTTATGTATGGACAATAGATTCAGGTTTCTTCCATTCTTTATTGCAGTTACAAGGCCTGACTTTGGCCTGCCTTTTGGACCCCTAACTGCTGCGTTTAAGTAAATGGTAAATCCATCTAGCACAGGGATATGCTGGAGCCAGGTTTCTTGAAGGCAAATGACCTCAAATATCTCAAAGTGTAACTCACCTGAGTTAAACACGTGAGCAAAGCCTAAGGTTTTCCAACAGCCAAACGCAAACTCATTACTAGCGGTGGGTTCATGGTGTTATGATTCTGCCAACTTCCACTCTAACCATCTCCAATTTTCTTCATCTCCCCTTTGAGTTTCCACAGTTAGATCCTTTGTGCCATCTCTCTCTCTTCTATAGCCCTCTGCCATAATTGTCACGGTAGGGGGGTAGGTTTTATTGAGGTCTTGTAGGCAGGTATCATTCTTCTAGGATTTTTCATCTTTTTCACCGGATACCCTGTTTTCATTTACAGTTACCTGGCCCTGTGGTAGCAAATTCTCAATGGTCGTTAGGTCAAATTGCATGGGAAGTAACAGAGGAGCTTCATCGAACAACTGTTTTACTAGTGATGATGCCAGATAAATGATCACCTTGTCTAGTCTTTCCTCATCCGCAAATTCAATTATATCAAGGTCGTAAGTGGTTAATGACCTCAGACCTGGGACTTGATGGAATAATCGCAACACATTCGCTCGATTCAATATTAAGCCATCTTTTATGTGTAATGTTCTTTCCAATAATACCCCATTGTCTGTTTTGATGGGAACTGTAGACGTCTACAATCTTTGGTCAATATCTGGTCTTTGATACATTTTTTATCGACTGCGCCTTAGATGTACATCTGAAAAGCACCTCTTTTCTCTTCTGTTCCATGGTTTTAAAAGGCATTGATTGGGCTTCTGTAAATACCCTCACGTTTGTGTCACCACTCATCTTCAAAACCATGTCCTCCAACCTTGCTTGGATATTCGCGGCTCATTCCACGGGAGAAGTCTTCTCATCCGTCGATGCCCATGCCTGGTTAACTTTCTCATTATACTCTCTCGTCTGTGGGTCAGGGTTTAGTTATCACTTGGGACTTCATTATGCTGGGTTCTGTCTAGGTGGAACCGTGTGTAAAAGGCCAATCAGTGTCTCTGGATTTGCATACTCGATTCTCATCAAGCTCTTCTCTTGTTGTTGCCTAAAAGGGGCAGGGTAAAGGCTTTCCACTGCACTTGGAATCGATAGTTGGGGCCCAATAATCACCTCTTCAGAAGCCTGGGGGAGGGCTTTTGGCACTTCTTTACTTTTAATACAACTGTGCATGTCCTCCCGGGCCTCTATCTCATCATCGGAGATAGAGTCCAAATCAATTTGTGTTTGGTTGTCCTCCAAGCTATGAGTCACTTCTCCTTCGATCACTTTATGCGTGGATAAATCCAACAGGTCTTCTGTGATGCTCTCTTCTATTCTTGGGCTAGCCCTCTTCGCCGATAGCTGTCAACCATTAACGTCCTTGGACTTGCCTGTTGGAGAGTGAATCGAGCAATTTCTCATTTGTTGTGGCACTTCACCTGTTGGAATGGTAAGGTTTCTGATAAAAGACCTACTTCCATTAGATCTAAGTTTAGGTGGTGCCTTTATATTTTTTGTTTTTTTCTGAGTGATCTTTTCAAGTTGGGCTTTCTTTTGTTCTATCACTGATGTTATCCGTAGGTTCTTTGTTTGTTTAGATACTGTACCTGGTTTAGCATCACTTTTAACTTGAGACCTCTTAAAAATGTTAAATGCTTTCGCTCTCTTTTCATTGTTCTGGTTCAGGGTTGGATCTTGTTGTTTTTCCCTTGTCGTGGCTCTTAGTTCAGCCACTCCTATCTGCTCGCTAACGCCACAATCCTATTCAGAAATGGAGCTTATCAGACCATTAGCGATTTTTCTATCAAGTTTACAGCCCCCTCAGTCCTCAGAGTTATTAGCTATTCCACAGTTTGATTCTGCTGGTAAAGACGATGCCAAGTGGATGGACTGAGATAGGTTTGGTGTAGTCAATTCTTCCTGGTTAGCACTATCCATTGGTGCTTTGATTGGTTCATGAAGACCATTCATTTCATCTGTGTCCATCAGTTTGGTCGTTGATGAATTCCATTGCGTCTGGTTCACACTTAAGGATCTTTTTTTATTTTTGTCTTTAATAATGGGGACTAGAATCGTACGAAATAAATTGGAAACTCAAGCCGATCTATTATTCAAGTGGTCCTGGATACCCGTGATGAAGCCTTCAACGAACAGCATTTTAGAGTGCATCATGGCAATGATTGTCGTTTGATCTTTCAGTTGACCACCAATATTTTCGTATAGCTTCATAAACAGGGCCATATTTGTAGCTAAGGCCGCAACTGTATTTTAAGTTGAGTTGGAGTGCTTTCCTGTGTTGGGTCGTAAGCGTAGCATGGTCAATTAACTTCGGTGAAAAGTTGGTCAGTTCACCCTGGCTTGAAATAATTCTTAGTCTCTTGTTGAGCCTTTTAGGCTTCATGTTGGCGTTGCTCAGCTTGTCCATCATCTCGATGCTTTTATGCCATGTAGTGTCGTCAGGATGGAGTTCCAGCCAACTAGCTGCAGCCGAACTCTTTTGGACCGGGCAGACTAGATCAGCTGCCCATGCCGCTAAAGATTTTTTCATCTCGTTGGAAATTCCTTCCTGAACTTTCTCCACTGAGTCCGACCTACGTACAGGATTTGCTTCAGGTATGGTAACGGATAATTGGTTATCCTCTGATGGTCCATGGTCTGTAAGGGCCCTAGTATCCCCTGTCATGAGGTTTGTGTCTTGAGGAGTAGCAATTCCCAAATCCACTGACAAAGTACTCTCCAGGAGGGCCCGGTCCAAAACTTCACAGCGAAAATGTTGATCCTCGGTGTCACCAATTGATATGGCCAAAGATTCTGGGAGGCCCTTTACAGGTGGTTTCTTGGAAACATTGATTTGCCAATAAAGTTGTTCGTGTCAGGCTCAATGGTTTCCAGATGATTTTTATTCACTTATTGATGGGATATTTGACGAGGTTATTAGCTCTGATTTTCATTATCGTGCTCTCCATCAATTCCCCCACCCCCAGTTTCTTTGGCTTGCCAACACATTTTGCTGGCTTGTATTAATATTTCATGAGCTTCAGAGCTGCTGGGGTTTTTGGGGACACCATTTGTTTAGATTGGGTGGGGTCATCCTGGCCCAGAACTGTGCTGTTAGTGCCTTCCTTTGATGAGTTAAAATAGTAGATAGCAGAGGGAGGTAGGGTCAGAGTTATGATGTCCAGCAGCCCAGTAGACTCGCCTCCTCCGTCCACGATCATTATGGTACCACTGTCCCTTGGACCTTGATTCATATTATGCCTGGGCGTGGATTGGAGATTTCGCCTGAAAAGGTCTCCAAAAGGCAAAATGTTCGTACTCATATTTAGAATTAGAGCTTGTCATAGGTATCAGTGTGGCCCCTGATGGCAAACGTTAGCTTGCTCTGTTAGAGGTGGTTGGTGTGTGTGTATAACCCTGTTCAGCATATTCAACTCTGCATTGCATCCACCCACATGCACAGAGTCATTGCCAGACATGTTGGGTTCCTGAGCAGTACTCTGGGTATTTACATTTTTAAGAAAGAGTCCTGTGCTAGCCTTGATATAAACCTTGATGCTGAACGGGCAAGCTGCCTCACCGCAGCTCGCCAGCAAGCAACTGATCATACCTGAACAGCTCACTGTTCGCAAGTGGGCACACGTCTTCACTCACCTCCGGACTAGCAGTTAATTGGCTTTTCCTTCTTAGTGAGGCCAGAGTTGATGATAGTTTCTTTTCTAGGTTCCTGGTCAGCAGATTCGGCACTGAGGCGTGTCTCATGAATGTCTCGGATTGACACTGGTCCTCCAGGACCCTATCACACTTCATCTTTCCACTCCTGTTGCCTGCCACCATCGATCTGTCACTGACTGCACAGATTGCAGACTCTCTGCCACCCTCAGCTCACTTTGCTGCCGCCCCGCGGCGGGACAGTGATTTTCAAATACAGGCTTCTCCTTCGTAATGAGCAGCGTGGAAAGACTGGACTGCACAGATTGCAAAACAAAAAACATCAATTGCCAAAGCTATTATGTCACACTCCAAAAAACTCTGGTTATGCAGACCGGTACCATAGAATGTTCTGTTTCTTATAAAAACATCTGTTTTATATTCTGTACCAGGAAAACACATACTTCTCTTTAACAACAATTCATTTATACACATTCTTTAGCATACAAGGGCCTTCATACAGTATTTGAACCATCATAACATATATCTATTACAGACACAAATAGAACCAATGTTTACAGTTGACCACATAGATCCTTCTTGTCAATGTACAGTTGTCAGACACTGGTATTTTCCAAGTTTTTTCAGGACAGTGATTTTCAAATACAGTCTCCTCCTTCATAACGAGCAGTGTGGAAAGACGGGACTGCACAGACTGCAGACTCTCTGCCACTCTCAGCCCATTCCGCAATTGTATATTCAAAAAGAAGCTTCTAGTTATGCGTCACGTACAATATTGTTATAACCGTCACTACCAGTCCTCCTTTACCACCTCCCAGTTGCCCCCTGTCCACTCCTCCCTCCGTCATGCACACTTCCGCACTTCTCACCCCTCTCACTACACACCACTTCCACAGGCCCTCCCTCGGCCTCCACCGAATTCACAATAATAGTTCAATACACTAAAACTAAAAACTAAAACAACAACCACTACTCTGCCTCTTTCCCCCACAAAGATTATATTGGGCACAGGAATCCGAGCTCTCTTACACAGAGCTCCTACTTTTGTCTCCCCTTATCGCAATAAAAATAACGCCACCTTCTCCCCTTACTCAGAAAGGATCCCTCACTTCTGTTTTTCTCCTCGTTATCTCCTCAATAATACTACTAATAAAAAAATACAAAAACCCGTCACATTGCCTTTCACACTCTCCCTTCCCACACAAATACTGCATCTCTCCACTCGCTCTTGCCCCAGTTGTTGTTGCTCGCAAGAGGTGTATGTACATCTGCGTGTTCACCCGAGCTCCTCTGTCACGGGTCCTAATAATGTCCTGCACCTTCCTAGGAGCCACGCCCCGCTCCAAAGAGCAGGCAGGAATTCTGTTAAAATGCCTCCTGTACACCACTGCGGGTTGCGCACTTGGGACTGGTCACTGCAGGTGGGTGCGGCTCTTCCAAAGATGCAGCCTGAAAGTCACTGTCCTCGCGGAGGTCACTGGGATCACGTCAGGGTCACCAAACATGTAGAGATACCCTTCAAAGCACACACCAGAAAAAATGCAACCCACTCAGGAAAAAGGCCCAGCACACCTCTAGCAAGGAGAACAAGTTTTTATTTACATGAAAAAAAGGTGCACCAGCAAAGCACTCTGCTGTCATGGAACGTTCTGCTGAAATCAGTACGAGCAACACTTTAAAAAAGGCACACAGCATCATCAGTGACATGAATTACATAATGTACAAATCCAAATGGCTGGTTGGTGAGACCCTATACATAGGCTACCTGCTCCATAAGGGATGCCAGGTCCTTGGTCCCCGCCCCGTCTGTCCATCTTCTTCCACGTGGGTTCTTCCTTGCGTGTCATCAGGCATGAAGCTATGATTAATTGGTAATTATGTGAAGAAATACAATACATGCTGTATCTCTAACCTAATGTGCACCTGGTACTGCAGACATGGACTAAGAGGTCATTGTATCTGCCAAACTACAGCTCGATTCCAGACACATGGGTGCCCACCCAAATCTCCCCACCCTCATTTTAGATTTGTTGCTTTGCCCCTCACGGCACCTCGAAGCACAAATCACGTGACCTGTGGTGAAGGTAAATGGTCCCTGTTTTCTGATCTTTTCTGATCGATTGGGGATCTAACAGTTTTATGATCGGTGGCCTGGGATCGACTGGTACCTTGGAATTCTGGGGGTGTTGGGATGGGGTCTCCTGGGTGCTATTACTTAGCGCTGGGATGGGGAAGGTTGGAGGCCAGTGCCCTCCTTCTCATGGGATCGCTTCTCCCAGAGGGCACCCAACCCCCTCGTGGCTTTGCAGGGTGCATTCCTTCTGGGATATGAATACTGGAAGCATGAGACAAAGAAGGGTCTATGAATCTCTGCCACTCTGGCCTTTCTGACCGGTGCCCAGGCTACAACCTATTCCTGCATGCATACACTTAGTTCCTTGTGTGTGGCTCAGGCCTGAGGCTCAGGCTGCAGCGCAAAACTAGGCCTTGATTTGAATATGGCTGCTACTATCTAAGATGGCGTTTGATTACCCATGTGCTTTAAAGTCAGAACATGCACCACCCTCCCCAAATCATAGCCCCTGTTAACACTCCCCTCGCCCCTGTAACCTCCCTGACCTCCTACTGCGCACTTCCAGGCCTCTGCCTAATCCAAAATTGCCTGGGGGTCCGGGACGATCGCCCCTCCTACCCAACAACACCAGGCACTGATGCAATTCTTCAGTTAACTCCTGAGGCAAGGTCAGTATATGGGAGCATGAAGGAGGCCCTCCTCAGGAAGTTCTGTAAAACCTCAAAACAGTATCTCAAGAGCTTCATAGAGCTTGGAAAGAAAAGTGGGCAGACATTTGTTGAAATATCTGAGTGGGTCAGTGTCTGGTAACAAAGTTGACATATTTAAAGGAATGTACAATTTAATTGCGTGTGAGCATGTATTGAAGAATTGTGAGGTTGACCTACACCAGAATCTTGTGTACAATACCCACATACCCTAGGGAGCTTGCAAACGCTGATGGCAGGTTTGTGAGTACTCAAGTCCAGAACAAGGCTCAGGCGAGCACATCAAAACCAGAACCAGAAGAGAACTCTTTGGACAAGATAGTTAACAGGGATGGGAAGGACAGAGGTCCAACCCATTCCTCTTCAAAGTCCTGTCCCCAAAAGACTAAAGGGAAATCCCAAAACTTTAGTTCATCCGTACACACCGAAAAGAAGAACATAGGCATCCCTAACACTGGGACACTGATGTTCTCACCACCCAAAGGTTGGTTTGTGTGTAAGGACCTGGGCCATAGGAAAGGGGATCCTGCTTGCAAGGGCTTACTCAAGCAAGCCATTGCGAATGTTGGACTCATGGAAGAGGGCATCATTAGTGTGGGCCTCACAGAGGAGGACTTCCCACTAGATCAAGGAGTGGCTGAATGTGGATTGGTTACACTGAGTGGGAACGGTACCGGGTCTCCAGAAGGGATCCGAGTTCCCAATAATACTCCACTCTATCTAGAACATGTGTATAAAAAATGGACACAGAACTCCTACGGTCCGAGACACCTCTGCTAGTCTCACTGCTGTCACCCGGCAGTGGGTACAGCCAGGCCAGTATATCGATGGGCCTGATTGTAGCATCAGTGGGTTTGATGGAAAGAGTGAGTGTTCCTTGGGGATAGTATAGTTCAGCTGGGCGTATGTGAAGGCTATGTGGGTAGAGTGTAGAGTCACCTACCAGTTCTCTACAACTTTACATCCATAAACAACTGGGCTTCCTAATAGTGGCAAAAGGAAATCCCCCTGAGACCCTCTCTGGACCCTGGCCCGAGGCTTGGGCTCAGTGAAGGCCCCAGGGAAACCCCAAAGGGAAAAATCCCTGAGAAGAGCAGCTAGTGTTCGTAGACTCCTGAATGTCTTCTCCTTGGGATCAGGACAGGCTGTCAGGCCGAAGTAGAACTCTTGTCTTTACCCATAGAATGGGTACCAGGGCTGGATGTCTACATTATCCGAAAGAGAGAGGAGAATGTTATAAAAATGGTAAGTCTCTCCCCTAACAGCACCCCCTTTTCCTGTCTTCCTTACTCTCGGACTGTGAATCTTTAGAATTAAATGTTGAAGGTGAAGTTAAGGATGATTCCCATCGAAATCTGAGACAGAACGAAAGAAAAGTAGAAAGGAGAAATGGAAATCGTTTAGACAGATCCAGCGTAGCGAACTCTCTGCTGAATGAAAAAATCTCCGAAATCCTACACCTCAGATTGGGACCGAGATTCGTTTGGGTACGAACAGATTGAGCGTTCCGAACCAAAGAGGACCCGATGCGTCGAGTACAAGTTGGAACCAAAGTCTGATTCTGCGGAGGGACAAAGAATAGGAAGAGCGCGGTGAAAACAGGAAGAATGGGAAACGGGTCCTATGCGTAGAATAAGGCCTACGAGAAAAGGGGCGGAGTCTGACGCTTACTGTGACGTCTGGCAGTGACGTTCTCGTAGGAGATTGAATGAAGATGATTAACCGAGCCGAACGAGGCCTCGGTCTGAAGACAGAGTAACAGAGCTGTATCGGTAAGAGAAAAGAGGAAAGGCATGAATATGAAATTAGCCATGAGAATTCTGGAGCAACCTAGAGAGAATAATCCTTAGGCGAACTCACGGAGCGTGGGCGTACTCCTAAGAGAGTAGCAACGCGACGAGCCTGGGGATCGCCGTCCGGATATACTGTCCTTCTGGAAGTGGGCAGAGCCTCCGGAGCTGGAGATGAAAACACTAGACTGCAGCAAGGAGTCAGAAAGGATTCCCTCCGAGAAACGCTCCCCTTACTGTCATTACACCAAAGGTTTTGCAGAGGGTACGAAGTGGTCATCACAGTATGCCCCCTCTTTGAGGTATTTCCCCCTGGTTTGTCAGGATGTCAGGCATGGAATCTCCTAACTAAACGTGGGGCATGAATTGCTGATTCTGGTTCCCATGTACGATCAGCTGGAGAGTATCCCTTCCAATTTACCAAGTATTGTAACCGGCCTCGATGGTATCGAGAGTCACATAGATCCACCACCCCATACTCAGGATCCGACGCAATCAACACTGGAGGAGGACGTACATCCACTTTAGGGTGAAAATGATTTCTCAGATCTGGCTTCAACTGAGACACGTGGAATACCGGATGTATCCGGGCCCAAGAATTAGGAAGTTGGAGTTTAAAAGCTGCTGAAGCAATTGCCTTGATGACTCGAAAGGGACCCAAATATTTGGGGGACAATTTTGAAGGAACCAGATGTCGATGCAGAAATCTGGACGATAACCAAACTCGATCACCTGATTGAATCTCTGGCGATGGCGATCCGCAAATTCCTTCCTACGACCTTGGGATTCTCTTAAGGCAAAGGCCGCTGTCTTGTGCCCTTCCGTAATCTTCGTTATTAAATGATCGAGATCAGGAAAATTTGAAGATGATATCATTGTAGTAGGGAAAGAACTTGGATGAATTCCATAGGTACAGAAGAAGGCAGTAGAACGAAGAGAAGAGTGATAAGCATTATTATATGCAAATTCTGCTAAAGGTAATCATTCTTTCCAATCGTCCTGTGCTGCTCCTACATAGCTCCGCAGGTACCCTTCAAGGGTTTGGTTCAGTCTCTCAGTTTGTCCATTGGACTGCGGGTGGTACCCCAAACTGAGGGCTCGAGAAATGCCTAGAATCTGACATACTCAACCCCAATATCTGGAAGTGTATTGCGATCCTCGATCCGAGATAATCATTTCGGGGAGACCATGAAGGGAAAAGATCTGAGATACAAAAATGCGCGCCATCTGGGCTGCCGTCGGAATTCCCACGAGGAGGATGAAGTGTGCCATTTTAGTGAAGGAATCCACCGTAATATTAATAGTTGAACAGCCGTCTGATTTAGGTAAGTCAACCACGAAATCTGTTGAAATGATTTGCCACGGGTGTGTTGGAATAGGCATCTCCACCAACTTTCCCACTAGGGACCGATGAGGACATTTGGTTTGAAGACAAACAGGACACGATGCCACATAATTTCTTATGTCTCTTTTCAAGGATGGCCCCCAAAAGTAACGAGACACCAACTCCTGTGAATTTGCCACCCCTCGATGTCCTGCGGCTCTGGAGTCATGACACATCTCCAAGACTTCGTTTTGAAGTTTCTTTGTGGGTATGAAGACTCTGGGACCAAAGAAAAAGCAACCTTCCATTTTAGTGAGAGCAGATCTACATCTCGGTGATAGAGAAGACTTCACTAGAAACTTAGATTGTAGTGGCAATCGAGTTAGAAAACTTTGGCGGGGTTGTAAACCCAACGCTAGTCGAGGAAAAATTCTTTCCGATCTAAATTGTTCGGATAGGATGGGTTCTTTGCGAGATAATGCATCTGCTTTAAGATTGATGCTTCCTGGGATGAAAGAGAATTGAATTCGGAAGGGCAAAAAAAAATGAGCCCCTCGGGCCTGCCGGCTATTGCAAGTTTGGGCATATTGAAGATTTTGGTGATCAGTGCGTACCTCTACCGGAAACCTCGCCCCCAGCAAGAGGTGTTGCCATTCATCAAAGGCCCGTTTGATAGCCAAAAGCTCCTTTTCTAAAACAGTATAGTTCAATTCAGCCGGAGATAAAGTCTTTGATAGGAAGGCTATGGGACGTTCTTGAGATTGATCATCTTGCTGGAGCAAAACTGCTCCCAATGCATATTGAGAAGCGTCTGTCTCCACTATAAATGGACGATGCTGATCCGGGTTCATCAAAATGGGAGCTGAAGAAAATAGATCTTTAAGTCTTTCAAAAGCTTCCTGAGTCTGTTGACCCCATTCAAATATTTTACCCATCTTTAATAGATTGGTCAGTGGTTGAGTAAGAAAAGAGAAATTCGGAATAAACTTTCTATAAAAGTTAGCAAATCCAATAAATCTTTGTATATCTTTTCCAGATTTTGGAACTGGCCAGTCTTTAACAGCGCATACCTTCTGGGGATCCATGGCAATATCTTTAGAAGATATTACATATCCCAAATATACTACTTGGGACTGATGAAAGGAACATTTGTCCAAATTACAACATAGATGATTCTGTTGGAGTCGTCTCAAGACTTCCTTCACATGATGATAATGTTCTGGTACGGATGAGGAAAAAATCAGGATGTCATCTAAATATATGATAACTGTATGTAACAGTAAATCTGCAAATAAATGATCCATAAAAAATTGAAATATTGCCGGTGCATTTGATAAACCAAAGGGCATCACTCGATATTGGTAATGACCGAACTGAGTCCGGAAAGCGGTCTTCCACTCATCGCCTTCCTTAACTCTGATGAGGTGGTAAGCTCCCTTAAGATCTAACTTGGTAAACACCTTCGCTCCTTTAACCGCCTCCATTCTGTTGAGTGTTTCGTTGGGATGAAAAATAAAGAAGCCGCCGCCGGTGATGTGGATTCGGTTATCAGACCATTCTTGAGATTTATCCTTAGATATTCCTGAAGTACTTCCTTTTCTGCATCAGACAGAATATACATTCGGCCAAACGGTAAGGGAAGATCTGAAAGTAGATTAATTGTACAATCATCCCTTCGATGCAGAGGTAGTTGTGTATATTCCGAAGTGGAGAAGACTTCCTTGTATTGATGATACTCTTCCGGAAGACCCACCACCTGGCAGAGAGCTGCAACCCCTGCCTCTTCTTCACAAGAGGAAACATTCTGGAGTTGGAGATTCCTATGATCGCTCAGACAGTGCTCCAGACAGTATTCAGAACCCAGAAAAAATGATCCTGCCGACCAGTTAATAAACTGATTATGTTTTCTTAGCCAGGGGAGCCCAAGAATTATGGGGTGGTGAGCAGCTCGAATAATATCCAAGGAAATAGATTCCTGATGAGAAGAGATGGTCATACTGATTAACTCTGTCTGTTCCTTAATTGGTCCGGAGACTAAAGGACTTCCGTCCACACTCTCGACAGGGATCGTCTCCGCTTTACAGATGCGGGAAATGTCATGTTCCGTAGCCCAATGATCATCCATGAAATTCCCTGCCGCCCCACAGTCTATTAATGCCGGGACATTTTGGAACATCCGTTTACCCATGGTAAATGATACCTTTAGTATCAACATAATGTTGTCCGAAGGCGGAGAACAGACTGAAGTATGTGTCTTCAATGAGGAACCTTGTGGTGACACAGATTCCAGTACCGTGGTTCCTCTCATGGCCGGGAGCTGGCGTTTCCTGACCTGCGAGGAGGAGAAATTGGACATTCATGGACTGTATGAGTATTCGCCCCGCAGTACATACAGAGGCCAAGCGTCCTCCTGCGGGCTCTTTCTTCAGGAGATAATGGACCCCTGGCCGCCGTCCCCAACTGCATAGGTTCATCCATCAACGGAACTCGACTTGTGCTAGGGGGATGTGGTACAGGTCGATAGGTCTTCCCTTTCCGCCGTTCGTACTGACGTTCTTTCAATCGGTAATTTGGAGAAGTAAAGAACTAAGTTCAGTAAGGGTGGCAGATCTGGGTATCCGCGAGATCTCGTCCTTAAGTTCTTCGGACAACCCTCTGCGAAATATTGTCATCTGTGCCTCATCCGCCCAAGTAGTTTCGCTGGCCATTTGTTTAAAGCCAGTAATATATACAACATAAGGTCCTTATTCCCCTGTTTGAGGTCTAACAGATGTTCTTGTGAGGCAGCACTAATCTCCTGCCTCCCAAAATTTGATCTAATGCTATTACAAAAGGCAGTGTGCGAATCCAAAATTGGTAACTAAGGGAGTGGCCCAGGCCAGGGCTGGCCCTGTCATTTGAGAAATCATATATCCAACCCTGTCCCTATCCGTGTGAAAATATGCTCTCTTAAAGGTGAACTGGATGGAACAAGAGTCAATAAACTCCTTCACCTTGTGGGGGTTCCCATCAAATTGTCCTCCGGGCAAAGGTCCTGGCGGGACCTCTGAACAATGCGGAATCCGGCTAGCTGCGGCTTGTTGAGCAGCTTGCTGAGCGGCTTGTTGCGCTGCTTGTTGTTGTTTTTGCTGATTTTGCCGTAAGGTGGCATTTTCTTTTTGGAGGTGCTGTACCTCTGTAGTGAGGGATTGAACTGCAGCTATAAGCTGTTGGATTTGTTGATCCATGCTATACCGGTCAGCAAAAAAACGTTAGGTAAACTGTGTGCCAAACCTAACTCTGGATGATAGCCTATTACACCTCAAATAGTACTTGAAAGCTAACTTATTACTGCAGATAACGTTTTGTAAAAATCATTTATTTGATTAAAACAAAAAAATAAAATAAAAATAGTACTATTCTTGGGCGTTGCTATCTGTTATGCTAAATTTCCGCTTTTCACCCAAAGTACGAATGGCCCACCATGCACCTACCGGTATCCTGCTAGCCGTCTTCTCTCTGCCCGGTACAGGAAAGGATGTCTTCCTAATCGTGATCGTGGCAAAAGGAAATCCCCCTGAGACCCTCTCCGGACCCCGGCCCGAGGCTTGGGCTCAGTGTGGCCCCAGGGAAACCCCGAAGGGAAAAAACCCTGAGAAGAGCAGCTAGTGTTCGTAGACTCCTGAATGTCTTCTCCTTGGGATCAGGACAGGCTGTCAGGCCGAAGTGGAACTCTTGTCTTTACCCATAGAATGGGTACCAGGGCTGGATGTCTACATTATCCGAAAGAGAGAGGAGAATGTTATAAAAATGGTAAGTCTCTGCCTAACAGCACCCCCTTTTCCTGTCTTCCTTATCCTCTGACCGTGAATCTTTAGAGTTAAATGTTGAAGGTGAATTTAAGGATGATTCCCATCGAAATCTGAGACAGAACGAAAGAAAAGTAGAAAGGAGAAATGGAAAGCGTTTAGACAGATCCGCGTAGCGAACTCTCCGCTGAATGAAAATATCTCCGAAATCCTATACCTCAGATTGGGACCGAGATTCGTTTGGGTACGAACAGATTGAGCGTTCCGAACCAAAGAGGAACCGATGCGTCGAGTACAAGTTGGAACCAAAGTCTGATTCTGCAGAGGGACAAAGAATAGGAAGAGCGCGGTGAAAACAGGAAGAATGGGAAACGCGTCCTATGCGTAGAATAATGCCTACGAGAAAAGGGGCGGAGTCTGATGCTTACTGTGACGTCTGGCAGCAACGTTCTCGTAGGAGATTGAACGAAGATGATTAACCGAGCCGAAAGAGGCCTCGGTCTGAAGACAGAGTAGCAGATCTGTATCGGTAAGAGAAAAGAGGAAAGGCATGAATATGAAATTAGCAATTAGAATTCTGGAGCAACCTAGAGAGAATAATCCTTAGGCGAACTCACGGAGCATGGGCGTACTCCTAAGAGAGTAGCAACGCGACGAGCCTGGGGTTCACCGTCCGGATATACTGTCCTTCCGGAAGTGGGCAGAGCTTCCGGAGCTGGAGATGAAAACACTAGACTGCAGCAAGGAGTCAGAAAGGATTCCCTCTGGGAAACGCTCCCCTTATTGTCATTACACCAAAGGTTTTGCAGAGGGTACAAAGTGGTCATCACAGATTGGTTGCTTGGAAGAGCACCTGAGGAGAAAATTGGATATTCTCCCGCCATGCCTTCTATTCGCCGTCAGGGAGGTGCCACAGAATGGAGTAGGGTTTAGCGCCTTTGAGCTTCCGTTTGGAAACCCTGCATGAGGTCCCCACAGTCTAGTAAAAGAGGAATGGGAGGGCATCCCCTCAAACCCTGCATGAGATGTGGTGGACCATGTAGCTGGCCTTCGGTCTAGAGTGGCAAAGTACATGGAACAGTCAATGAAAAACCTAAAGGCCAGTCAGGAGCTGCTGAAGCACTGGCACGACAAGATGGCCACAGTGACAGTCTTTTCTCCCGGCCAGTGGGTGTGAATTATGGAGCCTGTCAAAGCCAGTACCCTTCATGACAAGTGGACTGGGCCTTACTGTGCCGTAAAAAGTCAGTGAGGTGATTTATCTCATTGACGTGAAAGGACCTAAACAGATATGCAGGGTCTTTCACATCACCTGGCTAAAACCCCATCTAGCCGGGGTGACTTGGTCATGGCATTAGTGACTGATGGAAAGACGGACATGGAGACTGATCCCCTCACAGACCTCCTGTAGAATGAAGCCCCAGGTGGGTCAGTTGAAGGTGTCATCCTTGCAACTGACTTGTCAGAACAACACTTGACAGAAAGCCGCTGGATATTGGGACAGTTTTCCGGTCTGTTTTCACTGACTCGATGTTGTGCATATTGGTGCACCCATGATGTGGACACTGGAGACAGTAAGCCGTTAAAGAGGAGGATTCACTGGATGTCCAATAAGGTCAGGGACATCATCAAGGAGGAAGTTTCCAAGATGCTGTCCCTAGGGGTGAAAGAGCCATCCCACAGCCCCTGTGCTAGCCCAGTGGTACTGGTCCCTAAAAAGACCAATGGTGGGAAGACTGAAGCCTGCTTTTGGGGGCTCAATTCTGTCACGAAGAAAGATGCTTACCCCATTCTTCAGACGGAGAAGCTGATTGACAAGTTGGGCACTGCCAAGTACATGAGTACCTTTGACCTCACTGCTGGGTATTGGCAGGTCGGCTTGACAGATGGGGCGAGAAAGAGGTCAGCATTCTCAATCCCAAAAGGACATTATCAGTTCACTGTGATGACCTTCATATTGAAGAATGCCCCTGCCACTTTTCAGCGGATTGTTAATGTAAGGATGGCATGGTATCAAACAGTAAGACAGACACAAGTGACCACAGTTCAAGGGTGTTTATTGAACTTCAATTGGGTTTGAAAACGCCTATCTAATCCTAAATCTAAAGATGGGAGCAAGCTACGATCATCAAATAATAATAACGCAGTCCTAGTGGTGTCTTGTCAAATTAAAAGGGCCTATGCTAGTAAACCAATTGCCAATCCTTACTCCTAAATACAAATGATGTGGGAGACAATGTTGTACAAAAGAAAAGTGTTAAATAAATTATAGGTCAGGATAGTTAAGCCACTAGCTTCCCTTTCACATGTTTTCAGCACGGGACAAGAAGCCACACTTGCACTTAGCACATACTCTGGCTTTTCTAGCATGAGAACACAGTTCAAAATCTCAGCATCAGGGCCTTCTGTACCAAAGTCTCTTTGCCATTCAAAGTCTCTTACATCAGAGGGCCTGATGCAACAAACATTCAAATTTCCTTTCTCCCCAGGATTCTCATATGCACAACTTCTCTGGTGATTCACTGTTCACCCTGGGTCCCACTCTGCCGGACTCAGACCCACTTTAACACAACACCTTCAATTAGTTTCCCCCACGTGGCTCGGACCATTATATCTCTTTTGTTCAAACTTTCTTTTCTGTATCCAAATCAAAGACTTTTGACTGTGCGCAGGATTTTGCTTGACCCGTCGCATGACCACTTCAATTTACAATTCCTTTATAACTCTTTGAGTTCCACCTATGCCACTTCTCAGCTGGATACCTTACAGAGACCTTCGATTGAGCACATACACAGTGCTGGACCACTCTATCAAAAGTATTGTATCGTTTCCTCTCAAAGTTCAAAGACTCATTAATAGTTCAACTTTACTTTCATCTTTTATCACATGCATTTTAACAATGTTCGTTCCAGTGCTTGCCATACATTGTTACTGCTTGCAACCTTGGCTTCAACACATACCGGTCTAGTATCGGTCTCCCCAACTCACCGGCTGTGTTGATTTCACTGATGCTGCTTGTTCTTGGAGCCAAGGATGGTACCACAGCGGCTGCTGCTTCTACCCACCTTGATTAATGATGCGGGATGGCCCCAGGTATCTCTGACACACAATGCAGGATTATTCAGCCTGGTTTCCTGGTCTTACACTTTCTACTTTCGAGGGGTCTTGAAAGTAACGGTGCCTTGTCGGAAAGGTCAAGGGAATTTCCCTCCTTGAGATCCCTTCCTGTTTTGCTGTCTTTTTTCTCTCGTTCAGCTGTCGTCCCACACCTGTTGTTTCCTTGTGTGCTTTGCCTCGCTCAGAGTGTGCTCTCGTGCTCCACCTTTTATCTGTGTGGGGAGGTGTAATGGAAGATAGGTGTGACTAATTGGCAGTAATTGCCTGACCTTACCTGACCACGTTAGGTACACGGCTCAAGTGTTAGTCTGTTTTCTCGCATAGTGGGCTGTCCGTGTGAAAGTGTTTGTGTTGTGAAGTGGGGTGGCGATAGAGTTCCTAAATATCCTACCTCGTAGGATGAGGTAAAGGTGTTACACGGAAGGGGATACCGTGTCTCACCATCCGGTGTCCCACTCCCTCTCCCCAAAGACCACTCACCCACATGATCTTCCCGCACTGTTCCACCCCCAGGAACTGGATGCAAAAGCAATGGCCGTGTCCTAGCTACCTGGATGATAGATCCTTGGGGACTAGTGGATGCGACACGTTCTGGTTTCTCACATACCATTTCCCTATGCGAGGTGGATATACTTTGGCTTTGCCTAGGTTCTTCAATTTGAAGATCCTGGATAGAACAAGAGGGAAATGTATCCAATGACTCTCACATATTCCACAGGTTTCTTTTCCTCTATTCTGGTAGGGGCGAGATGTTCCTGTTTTTCTCCCAGATGTATCCCATAAGCTGGCATTGAGTGGGTGATCCTGGAATTTGATGTTCCCTATGTCTTGTGGAAGATTCTTGGCAACTGGTAGGCTCATGAGGGTCTGTCTCAGTCCATTCCCAACTGGAGAGGTTTAGGAGTAACAGTTAGAGTGCCAACAGTCTTGTGGTATAAATTCCCTATGGGGAGTTGGATGTTACTGCAAGAGAGTGGAGAACGCAGGGCAGTCCCTTCCCACAATGACTCCTTCAGGGAGCCCAGGAATGATGCTAGATATGACTACCCTCTGATGTTAATGTACATGGGTATCTTGGGGTATATTTCGTTATCCCCGTGTAGACATGTAACTCTAACTATGGTGGCATTTTTTAAGTCTTTTGTCGCAACTAAATTGGCCGTTATGTCGGCCTGTTTGCTACCTGAGTCCATTAATGCTTTTACTTGTTTTCCACTGTGATGCTGGAAATGCATAGGATGGACATGGCCTCCATGTTCTTGTCCTGTACTCCTTTATCATGTGTGTTCTGTGTTGTTTGCTGCACAGGAGTCCAGTTGGGACTCCTGGCAGTGCAGCTCTTCCTCTTTTTGGTTGTCGTGAACAGAGACCCTTGGGATAACCTTATGGACCTGATGGGTGGTGGTACAACCATGTACTCCTAGCGTATCTTTTTGGGCAACTGTGTGTGGCCCACAGAGCAGGGTATGGGCTTGTGGCAGCTCCATGCTGAATTTGAAAGGTGCGCTGAGTATCCTCCATTTTGGGATACCCAGGTCCTGCCATAGGAATCAGTGTATTCCTGATAGGAGACAAGATGGCCCCTGTGGCCTCTTGGTTTCTATTACCTGTTACTTTGTTTTCCCAAAGTCCTGGGAAGCCCTGACTCTGTCCCTTACCCTGACTACCCAGAAAGGGGGACAGCTTAACGCTGTGCTGCTCGGCGACCGGAGCCGTAACACTCCACCGTTGGGTAAAAGAACTATATATTGTATTTTGGGGAAGTCCAGGCCAGACTGGCTGGAGCCTTCCCAGTGACTGCATGTTGTGGGTACGCAACATGGGGTGGGACCTGTATGAATGGAGTGTGTGACCAATATGCATTGCATGTTATGGGTGTCTGGTATCTGTGTGTGTGACACAAAGAATGAGATAGCCCAGCCTGAAACTGACATGAATGCAGTGTGGTGTGCTGAAAGGCTGGGTGCTTGCCCCCATCCACATTCCTGGTTATGGGTGTCTGGGTGGAAGTGAATGGCCTGAATGCACTGTGAGCCTGATTGGCTGCCTGCCTGCATGAATGCCATTCTGACTGATTGGCAGGCTGAGCTTGGCTCAGCAGTGTGAATGAGGGATAGATTAGTATATCAGGGGACCTCTAACTTACCAAATTGTTCAGAAGCTGAAGTTGAAACTTGAAGCCGCTTATCCTTAAAGCCCGGCTGAAAGAAGAAGAATTGCGTCTGCTTTCCTTTGACCCGATCCGAAAGCTGTCGAGTCTGTCAAGGACTTATCACGAGAGGACCTAGCTAGGAGACCTCTCCCCGAGCTATGAGGGAATATCGTGCAGAAACTGATTTTCATCAAGGCAGCCTGGAAACCTGTCCCGAAAAGGCTGTTAACCCGAGAAGGGGTCCACAGAGAAATCTAAAGTAAAGCACCCGGACATCGAAGTCCATGAACGTCAACCAGGGTTTGGAGGATTTCCGTAACTGCTGGAAGCCAGTCGAGTCGTGTTGCCCAGAAGAGGGACAGCTTAACGCTGTGCTGCTCGGCGACCGGAGCCGTAACACACCACCTTTGCCAAAGAACATTTAAACAAAGGGCTCCCTTGCCATCACCGTTGACCGCTTTGTCCCGCCGGAGAAAGTCGAGGTAGTCGACGACCGAGGAGAAACCGCCGGTGAGTTTCCCGCCACCCGAAGTCTACAAAGACGCCAACAAGTGAAGATCCAAAGTCCAGCCGTGGTCGAGTCCCTATCCCTGATGCCGACATCCGACGCCGACCATCGATGCCGCACTGCCGGGACTATGTTCTTCATCGAGTCTTCTTTGCTGCACGAAACTCTATGCATCAAGGTGCACCACACACCTCATCTTCCCAGGATGTGCTTGATTATCGACGAGCACCTGAAAGGTCGAATCTGCGTCTCGACGCCAGTGTTCACATTTTTTTGAGGAATCTCGACGCCCTATGGCTCCTGCTTTAAAAGGAGTCCACCGTCGAGGGATCTGTCGACGAACTGTCGAAGAAACTCTGCTAACTCATGTACATTGGGGTAGTGGAACATTTTTAACCAGGAAACACGACCATTCAAACATACATGGACTGGGCTTGTTAATACTTTTTATTACAGGTTGCCCAGGTGGGGGGATCCTCACACAAAATTGTGCCTTAGTAGCTAAAATACTATTATGCCATTGTTTAAACTAACTTGTCTTCCTTCCTATGTCCTATGCCGATACACATTACTGTTTGATTGGTATGCCATTAGAAACTGTCAGCAGTTGGTGCATTTTAAAGGAGTCAATAGTTAAGTGTAGTACCACATATACCTTGTATATATTTGCCATATTAGATTTGCCAAAGTACAAAGTGTGTTATTAATTGTGTATATATATATATATATATATATATTGAACCTTATTTTTATATAAAGAACTGTGTTAGCACATAACATAGTGTGTGGATATTCCTTTGTGGGGGCTTGGGGTCTACACTGTCCTTAAGAACCAGCCTGCATCACCGCCTGAGAGCTTAAGCCTTGGTTGCTCGACCATTGCTATACTTATAGAGAACCTTGCATGGGGTGCTCTGTGCTTCTACTCTGCCATATAATAATAATAATAATAATAATAATAATAATAAATATAGAGGGCAGGAGTCCAGTTAAACCCCCTCAAGTGTTACATCCATTTACTATGGATTTTTCATACATGAAGTTAGCGGAAGACTTTCATGAACATATGCTAAAGCTTTCCAGATCTTCTTCGGGTTCTTCCCACTCTTCCCCTTTTAGACAGCCTATTTCCATGGGTTCTTCCTTTAGATTTTTAGGACAGATTATGGCCAGATGGCCAGTTTATCTACACAAAAAGCAGATAGGAGGGGATGGTTAGATACCTTTAGGTTTTTCTCTTTTGTTTTCCTCTCTACCCCTTGGGTCAGCTCTTTTAATTTACATTCTTTCTTTCTGTATCCATTCCTTGGGTTTATAGGATCCTCCTCGCCTATCTAATACCTGGGGTTGGGAGAAGTGAGTACGTTTTTGATCTGTCCGTTCCTCACTTCAGTGTATCGAGTGGAAGTGTTTGACTGCATCCAAGTGGTTTTGGGCAGTCTCAATAGCCATGACTAAGGTGGGTCGATTTATCTGTAGTACTGCCTTTTGCAAAAAGGGTAGTAAAGAATTGTTACATTTCTTTTGATCTAGGGTAATCATTTCTACCAATTCTTCCACTGTTTTTATTATTAATCCCAAAAGCAACTGTGTTTTTAATTTGTTCTCCCAATTCAATGGGGGTTTCTCCGGGGTTTAGTCTAATGGCCCTTCATTTTTGCCGATAGAATTACATGTTTCACCTACCCTTTTCAGAAGCCCTTCTCTTATGGATACAAAGGTAGCTCCCTTTGCAAGGTTAAGTAGCTGGTAAACGGTCTGTAGCTCACCCTTCAACCGAGGTGCTAAGTAACATTTTCTTTCGATTTTCTTCCCATCCTAATTGCTCGGCTAATCGCTCGAAATTCAGAAAGACATTTCCTAGATCTTCGGCCTCTTGATATGGCTGCATTATCCCTTGAGGTAGCAGGGGTCTTGTCTGTAACTCAACCAATTTCGTTAAATTCTCCTGAAGCCTAGCTTCGGCCTGCATCTAATGGGAAGCCAGATGGGCCATGATGGCTGCCATGTTACCATGTCTTCCGGCGGGGTAAGGGTTCCTACCATAGTATTTTCGGAGTCAGAAAAGAAACAGGTCTCGACTCCCTCTGATAGAGTTTCAAAGTCGTCTGACTCCTCCGAGTCTGATTCTGAAGGAGGGGATGATCTAGATAGGTTGATTCCCAAACCTGATGGACCAGGGACCGAAACTGACTTGGTACCGAAAAGAAAAGGTTTGGCACAAAGGGATTCAAAGCACTGGGTCTAATGAAGATGAGCTCTGGTCATATCTTCAAGATTATTCAATCCCACTGTTTGTTTATTTATTTATTTATTTATTTATTTATTTATTCAGATTTGTATGGCGCTTGTTACAGAAATGGGTGACATCTTAGTTACAGAGGTAGCAGTATAAGGAGGTCACAACTTAGTTACATAGATAGCGGAAGCACAGCTTAGTTACATAGGTGGCAAAAAACAGGCCACATAGGGTACTCATTGAGGATGAGACAGTTTATATCACATCTTGTAAGGGAGTGTGAGGGAACCGTAGGTATCCGGAAGAGTTTAATTAAAGATAGCAGTTTTCAGTTTTTTACGGAATATGAAGAGTGATGTTTCTGACCTGAGCGCCGTTGGGAGCGCATTCCATAACTTGGGGGCTAGGTATGGGAAGCCTATTCCTCCTGCTTTGGTTCTGTGGATGTGTGGGATGGTGAGTTGGTTAGTGTAGTAGGTTCTCGTGGGTCTTGTTGATGTGGGTCTAGATAGCGTTTCTGAGAGGTAGGATGGTGCAGTGAGGTTGAAGCATTTATGGGCAATGGTGAGAATTTTAAATGTGATGCGGTCTTTGACTGGGAGCCAATTAGCAGATTTTCTTGCTTGAGAGATGTGTTCTCTCTTTGGTATGCTAGGCGCTACTCTAAGTGCGTTATTTTGAGTGGTTTATAGTCTATTTATGATTTTTGTGGAAGATCCAGCAAGTAGTGCATTACAATAGTCAAGCTTAGCCCCTCTGGTAGCTCTGGCTATAGAGAGACAGTTGTCTTTTGTTAGGAAGGGTTTGATGGCATTAATGAGTTTGGTGCTTAGGGCAGAGGCAAAAGCAATAGCGCTGACTTATTTGTTCATGGACAAGGTGGCATCTAGATGGACCCCTAGCGTCTTAACCGATGATAGTACAGGAATGATGCAGTTGTCGATATTAAAGTTGGTGTAGAGACAGTCTAGGTTTGCTAGGGTAGATTTTTGGCCAAGGATAAGGATCTCAGTCTTATCCCTGTTAAGGCAAAGGCCATTTGTGGCCATCCATTCTTGTATGGTGGCTTAGATTTGTTGAAGGGTGGTTGCATCTTGGGAGTATGAACCGGATATGGGGAGGAGCACTTGGGTGTCGTCGGCATAGTTGGTGTATGCGATCCCCAGTGCATCCAATCTATCAAAAAGAGGCTTAGTGAAAAGATTGTAGAGTGTCGGGGCAGTGCAGGATCCCTGAGGTACTCGACTGTGAATAATGGTAGGAGTTACATTAGCTGTGTTGGAGAAGACTTTCATCCCTCTTCCTTCTAGAAAAGAAGTGATCCAGGTAGCAGCATGCTCAGAGAAGTGAGCATCATGTATGAGGTATGTGGTGAGTGTTTTGTGATCTACGAGGTCGAATGCCGCAGAAAGGTCAAGAATGAGGAGGAGGGCGGGCTTGCCATTGTCTAGTATTTGTGTTATTTGATTTTTTAGATCTAACAGTGCGGTTTCCATTTTGTGCCCTTTGCGGAAACCTGACTGCCTTTTGCCTAGGATGGAATTGGTTTCTAGATAATGTTGGATCTGGATGTGAGCAGCTTTGTCTAGTAGTTTGAACAGAAATGGGACGGTTGTTATAGGTTGGTAGTTATTGGGTTGGGCAGGGTCCAAGGTAGTTTGTTTTAGAAGTGGGTGCACCCAGGCCTCCTTAAGGCTGTTAGGGACAATGACTGAATTAAAGGAAGAGTTAATGAAGGCGGTAAGGAGAGGGGCCAGTGGCTCAGCACAATCCTTGATAATGTTGGGGGGGCATACATCACCTTTGCAATGCGATAATTTTAGATGTTTAAGAATGTCAATGACTTCTGTTTCAGAGATGTCTTTAAAAGCGAATTTGGGGAAGTTGATAGTTTTGCTATTGGGCAGGGACAGAGCTGCCTGGCTATTGTTCAGCTTGAGAAGGGATTGGTAGTGTTTTAAAATGTTATTTTGTAGCATATCAATTTTGTTTAGCATAGCAGTTTGTATGCTGTTACACCAGGCTTCATCTTTAATGATTTCGTCCGTGCGGATCGGAGGGTCTGTGAGTTTGTTAAAGATAGTGAAAAGCTCTCTAGATTGGGAGTTAGCTTGGGTTATTCTGTTATTGTAGGTTTCATATTTGGCTATAAAGATGGCTTCTTTGTATTTTTTGGCACTATTTCTGAAGTTTTCTTTAGTTGTGTCACAGGGGTTTGCCTGCCAGTTTTTTAGCATCTGGCGTTTGTCGTTACGTAGGTGTTGGAGCTCGTCCGTGAACCAGGAGTTAGAGTGTAGGGACTTTTTTTTCCTTCTTTTCTTCTAGTGGGGGAACAGAGTTCACTGCATGAGTGATTGTGTCCTTGAATATATCAGCTAGGACATTTGGGTCTTGCAAAAAGGGGGGCGGGAGGCTGGGGATGTCGAGATAGGGGCGGAGGTTGTCTGCAGTAAGTCTTTTAGCACTTCTAGCTAGCGTGGCAGGAGCAGGAGTAGTGATTTTAGTGTTGGGAGCTGTGGGAATGGTGTATTGTATACATGTATGATCTGTCCAGGGGTGTGCAGAGTTAGAAGAGATGGTGGAGTCACAGTTGTGGTCAACCACCCAGTCTAGGGTGCGGCCTTTGACATGGGTAGGGGTCGTGATTTTCTGGGTGAAACCTAGATCTGCCAAGTCTTTGGAAAGTGAGGTGGCAGCTTTGTCAAGGGGGACATTAAATCCTAGGTTGATGTCGCTTACGAGTAGGGTTTTGGTGGATTTTTTGATATTTTCACTGAGTAAGTGTGTGATGAGTCCTTGGAAGTCTGTTAGAGGGCCTGGTGGTCTATAGATGACGTGCATGTTTATTGTGTTTTTAGGAGATAGGGATAGTTTAGCTGATAGTATGTCGGCATTACCCTCCCAATTGTGGGATATATGCCTGAAGGAGAGTGCCTCTTTGAAAATCAGGGCAACCCCCCCTCCTATTTTTGTGCGTCTATCCTGTCTAAGGATAGAACAGCCAGGGGGTACGGCTAGTGTTATAGTCGGGCCAGAAGCCTCATGTAGCCATGTTTCTGTAATCGCTAGTACGTCTAGGTCGTGGCTTAAGATGAGGTTGTGGACTTCAATGGCATGTGCAGTAAGGGAGCGGACATTTAGCATGGCACATTTATAGTGAGTGGCATCAATAGTTTTGTTTGGTCGGGATTGTTTGGTGGTTTTGGGTGAGGATTTCTGAGGTTTGCTGTGGTGAGGTTTGGTATTAATGTTGGGTGGAGGCATAGTACTGCGACTAATGTTGTGCATATTTAAATGGTGAGGGTAAGGTTTTCCAGTGGTGCAAGTTCCTAGTCTGAGATTCCTAGATGATATGTGAATAGGGCTAGTGTCGGTGTGCATGATAGGGTGCGAGATCTGAGTCTGGTTAGTCTAGAGTGGTAGTTGGGGGTGAGAGTGCAGGAAGGTGTGGTACAGTGCCTGGGAATGTTAGGCTTGAGATGGCGCAAATAAGTATCGAGCTCATCATGACTTATCCGTCTCACTAAAGGTAAGTTAGGCTTGTGGATGCTATATTGGGACAGAGGAAGGGTATCTAATTACAAATGTGATTTTAAAAACAAATCTTGTTGACCAGTTGGGACTTGGAGTTGAGAGAACAAAAGCTCTTTAAGAGTGGATACACGATCGGAGTCAAGGAGTTCAACAATTCTATTTTCCCCTACTGGTGGTACAATGATTATTAGCATGGATTCTCAATATTTGTCAATTGAATCATATCTGTTCCTGACACCACAAGTAAGGAAGGCATGGTATCAAACAGTAAGACGTACACAAGTGACTACAGTTCAATGGTGTTTATTGAACTTCAACTGGGTAAATATAAAGATGGGAGCAAGCTACGACCATCAAATAATAATAATGCAGTCCTAGTGGTTACCTGTAAAATTAAAAGGGCCTATGCTAATAAACCTATTGCCAATTCTTACTTCTAAATACAAATGGTGTGGGAAACAATGTTGTACAAAAGAAAAGTGTTCAAGAAATGATATGTCAGAATAGTTAAGCCGTTAGCTTCCCTTCGCCACGTTTTCAGCACGGGACAAGGCGGCACACTGGAGCTTAGCACATACTCTGGCTTTTCTAGCACGAGGATTCAGTTCAAACTCTCAGTATCAGGGCCTTCTGTACCAAAGTCTCTTTTCCATTCAAAGTCTCTTACTTCAGAGGGCCTGATGCGACACACAAACATTCAAAGATGTTCGACTGTGCGCAGTATTTTGTTTGACCCATCGCAGGACCACTTTGATTTACAATTCGTTTATAACTCTTTGAGTTTCACTTTTGTCACTTCTCGGCTGGATACCTCACAGAGACCTTCTATTAAGCACACATACACGGTGCTTGACCACTCTGTCAATAGTATCGTAGCGTATGCTCTCAAAGTTCATGCACTCATTACAAGCATGCGTATTTTATCACACACATTTTAACAATGTTCATTCCAGCACTTGCCATACAATGTTGCTGCTTGCAACCTTGACTTCAACACAAACCAGTCTTGTATCAGTCTCCCCAACTCACCGGCTGTGTTGATTTCACTGATGCTGCTTTGTTCTTGGAGCCAAGGACGGTACCATGGTGGCTGCTGTTTTCCCCGCCTTTATTATAATTCAGGAGGGCCCTGGGTATCTCAGACACACAATGCAGGATTATTCAGCCTGGTTTCCTGGTCTTATGCTTTCTACTTTGGAGGGGTCTTGAAAGTAATGGTTCCTTGTCGGAAAGTTCAAGGGAATTTCCCTCCTTGCAAACCCCTCCTGTTTTGCCGTCTTTCTTCTCTCGTTCAGCTGCCGTCTCAAAACTACAGTTTCCTTGTGTGCTTTGCCTCATTTAGAGTGTGCCTTTTATCCGTGTGGGAAAGTTTAATGAAAGGCAGGTGAGAGTAATTTATCAGTAATTGCCTGACCAATGCATTGGGACATGTCAGGTACCTGGCTCGCATGTTAGTCTGTTTTCGTCCATAGCAAGCTGTCCGTGTGAAAGTGTTTGTGTTGTGTTGTGAAGGTGGGGGATAGAGATCCTAAATATCCTACCAGGTAGGATGGGGTACAGGTGTTACAGGGAAGGGGATACCGTGTATCACCATCCAGTGTCTCACTCCTACTCCCCGAACACCCCTGACCTCACCGAGGTGGTCCTCCCACACTGGTCCATCCCCAGGAATTGGATCCAAAAGCGATTGCTGTGTCCTGGCCATCTGGATGACAGATCCTCAGGGACTAGTGGGCGAGACATCTTCTGGTTTCTCACATTAACCAGGTTTTGTCTGGTCTGGAAAGCTTCAGTGTCGCCTATTTAGATGACATTGCTGTGGTCAGCCACACCTGGGAGGATCACTTATCCCACCTGAAACAAGTACTTCAGGGACTGCAGACTGCAGGTCTGACTATCAAGGCCACAAAGTGCCAGATAACGCAGGGCACTGTGACTTACCTAGGCCACCTGGTCATTGGAGGTAAGAAACAACCTCTCAAAGCGTAGGTACAGCCTTTGAAGGATTGGGACATCCCCACCACACAGACAAAGGTGAGAGCCTTTCTAGGTCTCACCTTGTACTACTGGTCGTTCATCAAGGTGTATGGGACATTTGCCATGCCCCAGAATGATGTAATTTCCAAGAAAATGCCCAAGAAGGTAACTTGGACCCCCGCCTGTCAAACCTCCTTTCAGGATTTAAAGGATGGATTGTGCAGGGCCCCAGTTCTGAGAAGTGGCAGACTATGGTCAGGAGTTAATTATCCAGACAGACGCCTATGATTTTGGGATTGGAGCAGTGTTAGCTTAGCTGAACTCCCAAGGGGTAGAGCAACCTGCTTTCATTGAAGAACCCTTGGGGTAACATACCCATTCTTACCATACTTCAACCTGCCTTGAGAAGGACCCTCCGGGGTCGAAACACGTGTCAGCTGATCACCTTTAGACCATGTGTCTACACTACGGAGAATAAAAACACACATTTTGGAAAACTGCATCCAGGGTTAAAATCTTTGCATTCATAAGATTCACCAAAAACCTTTTTTTGCAGGGTAACCATGCCCCTCTCTCTTGTTGCCTACATTAGCAGACGATTGACAAAAATGGAAAGGAACTGAACTATTGTTCGAACATAAAGAAGCTGAAACCCTACATCTTTAGATCACACTTTACAATCAGGACAGACCACCGGCCTCTTTGATGGTTAATGGTCATGCAAGAGGAGAACCCTAATATTTTGTGTTGGGCCATATCCCTACAAGGATTAGCTATGGACATCCAGCACAAGCCAGGCTCCCAGCATGGAAATGGAGATGGCCTCAGCCGGTACTTTCGCCTTGATGATGAACCAGGCCTTCAGTTGGGTGGTGGTTCACATATTGAGACTGGGGGGCATGTGAGGAATTCGACCATCCGCAGGGTGGGTGTGCGCTCACCGGGGCTTTTTTGAAATTTTAAAAGAAATTGAATAATGGTAGATCAACCTCTGAAAAATGTGTTGGGGTAATCCACCCACATTTCCTATGCTCACTGCACAACATACACATATACCTGTGTACTCTGGTTTGACACAGCCTTCAGGTACTGCCCCCTGTGTCATATTTAGTTGGGCTATGACAGCCAGGATTACACTATGTCCTCTCAGAAAGGTGAGGGAAAAACATTCCCTCTGCCATGGCCATCCTAATTACCTAACTAAGGCTCAATGAATCCACCCGGTGCTTTTGTTAGCGCTGCTGCTGGTGGCAGCTTCGCATACTAATCAGAGTTTAATTCAAACACGCCCACATTGGGCCTGGCTGCAGAGGCTAACAAAGGAGACAGGAAACCCCAACATCCTTTTATATGCACAGTGTCAACCTGAAGTCAGCTCCCGCCTTTAGTATCAATGGACAGTGAAATATCATGTCTGGGACTGCGTGTTACAGTAGTCATTCCCACAGGGGGAGCCCATTCAGAAGGTAGGAGTATGTGATTTGGCAGAGACAGAAAGTGTGGTCCCGCCCCAGCTTCAAGGAAAACCTGCCACTTTAATCAGGAACCACAGAGAGATCCATTAACTAGAATGATCCTTTGAACTAAACAGACAGAAAGATAGGTGTGACTTTGTATTACATGTTTCACCCCTTTATCTTTTCTGTTGCGAAGCACTCTGATTATGAGCTCATGCATACAGGAGATTGTTGTTGGGAACCCAGGATTGGTTCATTAAGGTAGGCTTAGCCAACACCAATCACTGTGGCCCATTTGGCTTTAAAAAAGGGTTGAGACCTTCTTTTGGCGGATCATCTGAAGACTTTGCAAGGAGTCACAAGAAGCCCAGGACCTCCAAGAGAGAAGCAAGGTCCATCCCCTGACCATCTCCCAGGGAACAGAGGGAGATACTGAATCCAGAGGATCCTCCATCAGCTCCAGAACCGGTACCCAACCAGCACACAGGATGCTCTGCTAGTCTCTGTAGCAAGCTTCCTAGGTGGGAAGTGCCAGAGTGTCTCTGAACCAAACCAAGGACCAGGCAGCTGCCTGCAACACTCCCCTCAGCTTTGGGCCATCTGCCTTAAAGGACGACACAAGCCAGTGAAGAAGCTAGGTGGAGTGCATCGACAAGCATCTACCGACATCTGCCTTAAAGGACATTTTTAAGTCAGTCGAGCACCTCGAACTGCAACCGACTGCACCGCTGACTGTTGTTACGCTGCGATCACTAATGCCATCCGAGATGCGTCGACTAGACAACAATTCCTGACCCCAAGCTTGTGTAGGCCAGGCTGCAGCTGTCCATCCAGCCTCACTTGCCAAACAGCCTGCCGCCTGATTCCCGCAGTTGTCTCCCATCTTGTACTCTGTCAAACAAGCTGCAAGAAGTCCTGAAACCGACTCGACCATGTCCAGGACCAAGAACATCATCAAGCACAATTTACATTGTGGTTCTGTCCCCCTGGTCCTTCTCCGAAGGCCCCCACTGACATTTTATGACCCATTGCTCCCTTTTTGTTGAAACCAAGTATCCTTGAACTATTGCGATTAATTACTTCACCGACTACCCTCCTGTCAGTATCCAGAGGGCATCCCTTTTCCTTCTTTGAAACTGTCTGTCCTCTTCATTCGTTTACAGCGTGGGCTGTATTTTGTAGTGTGCTAGAACTGTCTGTTGTGATAATAATAAAGTAGATATTTGTATACAACTTTGACTGGACAGTCCCTTTTATCATTGGGCAATAATTCTATTTTCGCTGTGTTGCAACGATCCACAACCTTGCGGAGATAAGCCTGCCTTTCCATCCACGTTACCAAAATTGGTCAAGGTGGTTTATAATTTGTTTGTGTTTCCAATCTGTTTGGATCCCTTCTGGTGTACTGGAGGTATGGGTCTGCCTGATGGTTTAGAAACCGAACCGATATTCATCCCTGGACCACAGGTGCCCCGGAAGTTTTCGTCTATGATATGTCTAATTTGTGGACAGGAAAAAACATTTTAAAAATGTGTGTGTGCTTGCACTTTTTATTCACACTGTGCATGACAACAAGATGCATGCTTGTGTGAAACAATTACTACGGTGGTGTGAACAGAATATACAGATGTCTGGTTGTCTATTGTGACACATGAAATAGCCAGCCCTGGCTTTCACGGTCATGTCAGATTGTGTCAAGGTACTTGAGTTTTTGAATTTATAATACCGTCTTACAATTGTAAATTAAATGAATCAAAGAAAGAACCCATGTGTGCCCATTCACCAGAAAACACATTTCATAAGAAAGAAGTGCAAAGGAAAATTTGGCCCTGTGTTAGTCCAGTCTTAAAATCAAAATGCGTGTTTTGATACATTTTAATGGACTAACTGGAAATATTATCAAAGATCGAGCAATGCCTTAGCTTCTAAAGTCCCACAGGCTTCTTCATCGGATGCTGCAGAGTAAAATGGCTGGCAAGGAAGCACACAGTTCTTCTCATATCAAAAGAGAAATAACGCATTTTATGTTTCAACTTCATTAGGTAAACAAATACAAAACATGGGAAACCGGCCTGGTACGCCTGCCTTATCTTAAGGATCTTAAAATTAGAAGCAGGGAACACACATAGCAGTTTTCACTGAAAAGAATTTACATTGCTAGCCATGCTGAAAGCTGCACTTTAAGAAACCAACCTTATTCACCCATAACTGTTGAATACAATACGTTCGCAAAGTTAGGCATAGGAAGTCTTGAAGTGGAACCCATCAATTTTCTATAATAATTGAATAATTGCTGTTCTTTTAGAAACATATTGAGGTCAAATATTTAAAATCACACATTTTGAAAGCAGAGCGTGCTTTCCATTGTTCTCATTCTATCTAAAAGTATGTTTTGCATCCTCCGTTTAGTGTCAGGACTATGTAGTGATTTCAATACAGAAACAAAGGTTTAGTGGTTGGTATACAATGTGACACTACGAAATATGCTCCCAAAGCTGGGATGATTTCCAGCATGTCCAATGTTATCTCAATATGCCTCAGCCGTCACATTGGCTTCATGGCTTGCATACAATGTGGCAAACACAACCTATGTTATCCATTTTTGAACAGCGAACTGCTATCTCATTGTGTCTCATGCTCGATAATGGGTGATAACCATTTGAGCTTAGACATCTATGATTTCCGTTGTTGATGCCATGTGTCCTCACCCATTAGGGGGTCTGAACAGAACTGTCCAACAGCTGTTGTTAAGAGGACGTGCTGAAGGGTTGTCTTTAAAGTTGTCAACCATGTGTCATAAAACCTATATATGCTCAGACATCAGTCTTTTACGTATCTGCAAGTACCCAAGCCCTTACATTCTTCTTTGCATGGTATTCAAGAGGCCACCTTTCTAAACCATCACTGACAGATCCTGAAGTGTGTGCCCATCTGGTGTGAAGTGGCGATACATTGGTCTTTTTCCGTTTTGTGGCTTGAGATGGTGTCGCCATTCGGTCTCATCCTTTCATGAAGCTCCTGGCAGGTGTCACCCACATAACTTACCTGAAGGCATTTCTGAAAATGGGTGAGGTACACAACACTGGATGATCTGCAGGTGCACGCCCCTTCCATGTGCATTACTCAGTACTGCAGGGTTGTTACGGCAGATCTGGAGCAGATGTGTTGACACATTTGGCTTCTCCTACCACTGTATGCATAACTTCCAGTTCTTATTTGTTCTTGAGCTAGTGAAAGTGCACTTCTGGTCTGAGACCGTGCTCGGTTTCTTGGTTGCTAGCAGGCAATCTAGGGAGATTCTGTGAAAATGTCTCTCAGCTCATCATCCCTGCTAAGTATTGTTTGAAGGCCCTTAACAATCCTATTCGGTTGTGTTAGTGCTGGATGAGAGGTGAAGGCAAGCGTCCCCAACAAGCACGATCCTCCCCGCAATGAGAGACAATGAAGGACTCTCCCAAAATGGGAATAAGGCCAAGACAGAGTGCGGGTGAGCGTAAATGGGAGTTTATCAATCAGAATAGGGCATGCAAAGAACTCTGCAAACTCCGAGAGTGCTCTGTCTGACAATAGCAAAGACAGGCGTATATATTTACAAAAAACGTCATAAGAACCTACACACTATAGGGGGCACAAGTTCAAGGGGATTGGGTGGCGACGACTAACTATAGGTGCTGCTGTGATGTGGTTGGCTTTGGCTGGAAGACGTCACTGGTCAGCCTCGTGGGTTGTGCTGGGCCTGGCAGGGTGGCGGAGTTCATCCAGGCGTTGTTGTGGGGCCATCGCGGCCAGTGGCAGAGATGAATGTCTTTTCCTGACTTATTAGTCCTATGCCATGCACACCGCAGTCATTCAGGCATTTTGATATTATCTTCTTTAGTAAATCTTTCAATAGGTTATACAACAGGTCAATGCAACACAGGAGGAATGCACCTTGTGAGGGGACTGGAGGTAATACGTCAGGGCATGGTTACCAGTGTCCTGTTGACCGGGGCCATAGGTCGAGGGGCTAAGCTTCAGGGCCTGGGACGGGCGGTACATGTCTTTCTGCCTTGTTAGAAGTTGTTATGGATGTTCCGCTGTGTGTTGTCAAAGTGTTGGGTGTCTTGATTGCACAGGGCCATAAGTCTGAGATGGTCCGGTGGGTTGTGAGGTTTACGAGGGGGCGCGTGTGTTCAGGCAGAGGTTTACTGCTGTGCTGTAAATAATGCAGGTGGCGGGTGGTGGCCTTGGGTGCTACAGAGGGGGTTACAAGTCTTTCAAGCGGCTCCAGTCTAGTTGGGGGAGGTAACGCAGCGCGGCGCGGTCTCTGCTCTCATGCCTTGGCAGCCTTCGCAGGGTGGGAGGGGGAATGGCCTTGCGCGTATTTCACAAAGGTATCTCCCTCGTGTGTTGCCGATTTAGGTAAAAACATCACAAACACTTGAACACTCTATAAAACTTATTCAAAACAAATACAAAACATGCATTTAACCTTTGCTGGATGTGTCTCGATTATACCCAGTCTGAGCACCTTATTCATACATTATGTTTTAACAAGTACAGTATTTAGTTATATGCATATATATTTGCAGTAAGTGAGGTAGAGTTAGGATTGGTGGAGAACATAGAAAGTAACCCGCCACTTGTTCGTGACGGTGGTGGCACATGTGGGGCCTAGACATGCACACATGACATGCGCCTTTCCGTGCATCCTTCACATGGGGCCCTCTGTATGGTTACATTCGTTTTCTTGTGTCCTCTAGCAGCATTAGTTCAGTTATGGCGCGAGCCCATGGGGTGTAAGTTTTCCAGTAATACACGTAACAAACAGATTCCTGGTGCGTTCCTTTATTATTAGCACCCAACTGCAATGGTATAGGCTCACCATCGCTTATATCATGGGAGCATGATTTCTTGTAATTATACATTTTACAGGCTTTTGTAATATAAGGGATTTTATGGAAGAAAAGCATCCTTTGCAAGTAGTCTCAACATTAATATACAAAGATTGTCTGTCATCTAGTGACTATTTTACTGTTCTTTTCATTTGCCTATGCCTGCTGGCCGGGTCATGCTGGGAGCGATGACACACTGCGGGAGGTGAACTGTTACAATGTTAGTGTATTACACTAGCTCATGTCCGTCTTGTTCGTGGGAACGTGCTCGCAGCGGATCTGCCAGGGTGCTGCGGCAACAAGGATGACTGAAACCCTCCAAGGGTGGGGGCCGCACTACAGTGCGCTGAGCTCACACCATTTTTACCAGACAGAATGGTTTCTAGGCCTAGCTAAATTTTAATACATGTGGGCAATTAATACGTGTGGGCAATTAATACGTGTGGGCAATTAATACGTGTGGGCAATTAATACGTGTGGGCAATGTCTCCAGTGGGTGAACCCTCCACCACCTGGGCCCGGGTGGCATGAGGGGACGCCCAAGAGAGCCATAGTCCTCACCTGGGGAGAAAGCGTAGGCGAGGGGGGGTCTTCTTGGACCAGTCCTCCCCTACAGAGGTGACAACCAAGTGTATTCATTCTTTATTTCCACTGCCTCTATTTATTAGCTGGTTGTCTCTGGGTATTTCTGTTGCACAAATTCCCTGTCAAGATGTCTGGCTGAGTGTCCCTTTTTCCTAGGAGGGTGCACAGAGTGTGATAAGTTTGTTGTCCCTGGTCTTCCTGTTGAACATATGTGTTGGTAGCAAATGCCCTGGCTGTAGATAACAGACCATTTTGTGTTGCTTGATGGAAACTTGCCCTGTGCAGGTATCTGCTCCTGTCCATGGGTTTCCTGTACACAGGAGTTTCTATGTGCCCATTCCTTCAAAGAGAGATAGTTGTATCTAGGCAGTGTATGCTCTTTTTTGATTATTCCATTGTGAACCTGATGCATTGGTGGAAGCCATTTAGTGATTCATGGAAATGTTTAAGAGAGCGTTCTCGTACTGTCCAAATCAAGAAGATGCCATCAATGTATTGCAGGTATATGATAGTGGTTTCTGGGATTGTTGTGTTGAGAACTCTTGTTAAAAGTCTGCCATATAAATGATAGTGTACTGAGGAGCCATCTTTGTGCCCATGGCTGTTCTGGTCATTTGTACATAGTGTCTTTCATTGAAGCAAACATTGTTGTGTGTAAGTATGAATCTCAATCAATCTTTGATAGCTGTGGTTTGAGTGTCTATCTTGCTGTTTACTTTTTGCAGAAATCACTGGCATGCAGCCATTTCATCTTCATGAGGAACAAAGTGTGGCCATTTCCAACGTTGCCAAGAGTGCCTTCAGTGATGCACACTCTACCTCTTCACTCTTCCCAGGGATGTGTCTTGGGTCCTGTACAAAGATGTATTTGTTCATCACTAGAGGTTTTACGATAGATTCAATATACACAGATATGGTTTTGGTCATTGTATTTACTCAAGAGTTGATGGAGCAGCCTGGCTCTCGTGGTTTGCGGATCTATGGGAGTGCATGGAATATCCCAGGAGTTGGCTTGTTTGATATCACATTTTGGAGGTTTTCCTCGATACTACTTGGCATGGATTTGATGATTTACCCGAGAGTTTTTGCACTCCATGGTATTGTCATCATTAAGTTCCTGGTAATTATTTTCATTGAGGAGTTGTCTGTATCTAGGACCATGAATGGGCCATCCTTGTCAGCTGATTTCATTATGATTTCCTATTCTGTTTGGAGTGTTCTTATTGTCCTTCCCTCTTGGGGGAGTGAGGATAGATTTTGTTACCTTTAGTTTGTTGAGTATGTCACATACACATTTATTTTAAAACAATGTTCATTTAAAGCTCAAATCTACAGCCACATAGCGGTGAACTGTTTGAGAATATTTTGTGTCATCATAATCTGGGCCAACCCTTTTCATTATTCTGCCCATGGAGATATTATGTGAGACGCAAGGGTGGTATGCGGTCATTCATTTCTCCACTAAGTTGAAGTATGTCTAGTTCTTGGCTGGGGCAGATGGTCATTCCCTTGGAGAGAACAGAGTACAGTATGTGCAAGTTCATGCCTAGAGAGGTTGGGGACAGCTAGTTGATTGTTGGTGAGGTCTCCCATCAGGTCCTCATTGTTGGTCCTGTTTGGTGGTGGAATCACTGTTTCAGGGGGAGCTGTGACCCTTTCCCGTCTACGTGCTGTACCTTATGTCCTTCCTTTGAGGCCATGGCATTTTTAGTGTCTTTCTATAATTCATGTAAAACTCATTGTTAAGTTAAGAATAGCAATGACTGGTTCTCCCCCGACTTACAAAAACATAAAGCTAATCCAATTGAATGCTTTTATGCATGGTGATGCTCACAAGGTACCCATGGTAAGGAGGTTTACAGGACGGCGGCTAAGGAGTTCAAATGAGCAGTCATAGCAGCTAAGAAAAGTATGATTGATGACAAGATTGCTAGCGCACAATCAGAATCTAAGGAACTCTTTAAAATATTAAGGGAGCTGGAAGATCCATGAAAGAATCGATCAGATATAAAATATTCTGCATGGTGTACCCTAATTCAAGAAGCTACACTAGGTAAGCTGACAGCATAAACAAGAATATTTAGGTCAATAAGAAGACCCTTGATGGGTAGTAAATACTCAAGCGGCAGGGAATCTTACGAACCAGATTCAAGATTACCAGTTTAATTTTAAATCTTCATCGGAAACTAAATTGGCTACGATCATTGCCAATCTTAATCCAACTAGCTGCAAGGGTGATCCATGCCGTGCTATGAAAATTAAGGCGTGTACTACTACCTGGTTAGGCGCACTCTGTAAATGTGTCAATGCCTCGTTTACTGAGAATCATGTCCTAGCAGGTCTCAAGAATGCTCGGATTCCCCCATTATTAAAAAAGCCAGGTATTTGTCCTGATACTCCTGCAAACTACCGGCCCATCTCGAACACACAGTTCCTTTTAAAGATCTTGGATCGTGTGGCATATATACACATTTCATCACATCAGAATGAACACAGGATTGTAAACAATTGTAGTCAGGTTTTAGGCAAGGGCATGGCACGGAGACGGCACTGCTCGATCTAAAATCAAGGCTACTCCAGATCATGGACAAGGGCCAAGCGGCCTTGCTTATGTTGCTAGATCTCTCTGCAGCTTTTGACCTTGTGGACCACACACTGTTGGTCACCAGGTTAAAAGAAGTGGCCTCTTTTTGGGACAATGTCTTTCTTTAGATTACCTCTTTCCTCAGTAATTGATCGTGTAAAGTGTGTAGTAAGGAAGCAAAAGCTCAACCGGCACGCCTGGTCTATAACGTGCCACATGGGGCATGTTTACCTCCATCTTTATATAATAAAGAATAGAATAAGGATGTTGGGGACAGATTATAACCATTTTTCAGGGGCAGGATGTGACATTGAAACCAAAAGGAATGTGAAGACCTTTAGGATTTTCTTGGATCGAAATTTGAACATGAGGGCTCAAGTAAGCAGTTTGGTGTCTTCTACTGCCTATTATATTAAACTGTTAGCGCAACTTTGTCCCTATATTTCTCACATTAGCTGTGAGATGGTGGACATGGCTATAGTGAGGCAGGGACGTTATTTCACCAAAGTGCCAGGTGTATTGGAAGTGACATCACATGACCCTTGACCTCTGATGACATCACAGAAAGTGAAGTCATTTGACCCCACCATGAAGTGCCATCACAAGAAGTGATGGAACACGACCTTTCACCCCTTGACAAAAAAGGAAGTGGCATTACATAGCATTGGTCCTAAAAATACTACGAAAAATATGGTTACGATATCACTATATTGTGATATACATTTCATACATGAATGGATCACCATATGTATCGTTACTATCAGTGTGTATAGGCCTATATTACCAAATTACTGTGAATGCAAGCAGACGTCCAAGGCCAAATGATAATGATGTGCTATTATATAGCACTTACCCTTAAGCGCTTCATATAGAACAAATATACATGCAATATCACCCAACCTGTGTTGTTGCTCATTTATCACCTCAGAAGGATAAAAGGTTGAGTTGAGGTGTTTAAGAACAGACTAAATCAGTGACTCACCCCCTGAACTGTGCCTGAAATAAACCTTTAATGCGTCTAGCAATTATTCTATAGAATTCCAGAAAGTAAATATATTTGTTATTCCCTTTCTTTCTTATTTAGGGGCACTGCTCAAAGTGTTAGACATGTGGAATCCCTTGTTTTTTAAAGATGCCTGCACAAGAAAGCCAGACACACCAGAAGCAAAGAGCCTCATGGCACTGGCCACAGCCCTGGAGCTTACATTTATATATATATATATATATATATATATATATATATATATATATATATATATATATATATATATATATATATATATATATATTGAAAAAAGAGGAGAGGGGCGCACTCCAGTTCCCTGCACAGTAAACCTTCTCAGCTACAGGTGTTCTCCTCCGACCGGTTTCTGTGCCAATACACGTCATCAGGGAGGCTGTCTTAACTTGCAGCTCACAGCAAGTGCAGGTGTTAACACTTAGTGATAATTCTGCTGCAAGGACTTCTGGTAGCTGTAGTCATCAGGTTTGCAAGGAACAGACTCACACCCAATCCCATAAATGGGGAAAGGGGGGGGGAGTAGCCTACAGTGAGGCACTCCAAAGTTGGGCATATATTACCCCGGTGCAGCACCCTATAAGATTTCTGAAGATTCCACCCTTCAGAAAACTTGCAAATGTGTTGAAAAAAGAGGAGAGGGGCGCACTCCAGTTCCCTGCACAGTAAACCTTCTCAGCTACAGGTGTTCTCCTCCGACCGGTTTCTGTGCCAATACACGTCATCAGGGAGGCTGTTTTAACTTGCAGCTCACAGCAAGTGCAGGTGTTAACACTTAGTGATAATTCTGCTGCAAGGACTTCTGGTAGCTGTAGTCATCAGGTTTGCAAGGAACAAACTCACACCCAATCCCATAAATGGGGAAAGGGGGGGAGTAGCCTACAGTGAAGTTGTTCCTTGCAAACCTGATGACTACAGCTACCAGAAGTCCTTGCAGCAGAATGATCACTAAGTGTTAACACCTGCACTTGCTGTGAGCTGCAAGTTAAGACAGCCTCCCTGATGACGTGTATTGGCACAGAAACCGGTCGGAGGAGAACACCTGTGGCTGAGAAGGTTTACTGTGCAGGGAACTGGAGTGCGCCCCTCTCCTCTTTTTTCAACACATTTGCAAGTTTTCTGAAGGGTGGAATCTTCAGAAATCTTATAGGGTGCTGCACCGGGGTAATATATGCCCAACTTTGAGTGCCTCACTGTAGGCTACTCCCCCCCTTTCCCCATTTATGGGATTGGGTGTGAGTTTGTTCCTTGCAAACCTGATGACTACAGCTACCAGAAGTCCTTGCAGCAGAATTATCACTAAGTGTTAACACCTGCACTTGCTGTGAGCTGCAAGTTAAGACAGCCTCCCTGATGATGTGTATTGGCACAGAAACCGGTCGGAGGAGAACACCTGTGGCTGAGAAGGTTTACTGTGCAGGGAACTGGAGTGCGCCCCTCTCCTCTTTTTTCAACACATTTGCAAGTTTTCTGAAGGGTGGAATCTTCAGAAATCTTATAGGGTGCTGCACCAGGGTAATATATGCCCAACTTTGGAGTGCCTCACTGTAGGCTACTCCCCCCCGTTCCCCATTTATGGGATTGGGTGTGAGTTTGTTCCTTGCAAACCTGATGACTACAGCTACCAGAAGTCCTTGCAGCAGAATTATCACTAAGTGTTAACACCTGCACTTGCTGTGAGCTGCAAGTTAAGACAGCCTCCCTGATGACGTGTATTGGCACAGAAACCCACAGAAACCGGTCGGAGGAGAACACCTGTGGCTGAGAAGGTTTACTGTGCAGGGAACTGGAGTGCGCCCCTCTCCTCTTTTTTCAACACATTTGCAAGTTTTCTGAAGGGTGGAATCTTCAGAAATCTTATAGGGTGCTGCACCGGGGTAATATATGCCCAACTTTGGAGTGCCTCACTGTAGGCTAACCCCCCCTTTTCCCCATTTATGGGATTGGGTGTGAGTTTGTTCCTTGCAAACCTGATGACTACAGCTACCAGAAGTCCTTGCAGCAGAATTATCACTAAGTGTTAACACCTGCACTTGCTGTGAGCTGCAAGTTAAGACAGCCTCCCTGATGACGTGTATTGGCACAGAAACCGGTCGGAGGAGAACACCTGTGGCTGAGAAGGTTTACTGTGCAGGGAACTGGAGTGCGCCCCTCTCCTCTTTTTTCAACACATTTGCAAGTTTTCTGAAGGGTGGAATCTTCAGAAATCTTATAGGGTGCTGCACCGGGGTAATATATGCCCAACTTTGGAGTGCCTCACTGTAGGCTACTCCCCCCCCTTTCCCCATTTATGGGATTGGGTGTGAGTTTGTTCCTTGCAAACCTGATGACTACAGCTACCAGAAGTCCTTGCAGCAGAATTATCACTAAGTGTTAACACCTGCACTTGCTGTGAGCTGCAAGTTAAGACAGCCTCCCTGATGACGTGTATTGGCACAGAAACCGGTCGGAGGAGAACACCTGTGGCTGAGAAGGTTTACTGTGCAGGGAACTGGAGTGCGCCCCTCTCCTCTTTTTTCAACACATTTGCAAGTTTTCTGAAGGGTGGAATCTTCAGAAATCTTATAGGGTGCTGCACCGGGGTAATATATGCCCAACTTTGGAGTGCCTCACTGTAGGCTACTCCCCCCCTTTCCCCATTTATGGGATTGGGTGTGAGTTTGTTCCTTGCAAACCTGATGACTACAGCTACCAGAAGTCCTTGCAGCAGAATTATCACTAAGTGTTAACACCTGCACTTGCTGTGAGCTGCAAGTTAAGACAGCCTCCCTGATGACGTGTATTGGCACAGAAACCGGTCGGAGGAGAACACCTGTGGCTGAGAAGGTTTACTGTGCAGGGAACTGGAGTGCGCCCCTCTCCTCTTTTTTCAACACATTTGCAAGTTTTCTGAAGGGTGGAATCTTCAGAAATCTTATAGGGTGCTGCACCGGGGTAATATATGCCCAACTTTGGAGTGCCTCACTGTAGGCTACTCCCCCCCTTTCCCCATTTATGGGATTGGGTGTGAGTTTGTTCCTTGCAAACCTGATGACTACAGCTACCAGAGGTCCTTGCAGCAGAATTATCACTAAGTGTTAACACCTGCACTTGCTGTGAGCTGCAAGTTAAGACAGCCTCCCTGATGACGTGTATTGGCACAGAAACCGGTCGGAGGAGAACACCTGTGGCTGAGAAGGTTTACTGTGCAGGGAACTGGAGTGCGCCCCTCTCCTCTTTTTTCAACACATTTGCAAGTTTTCTGAAGGGTGGAATCTTCAGAAATCTTATAGGGTGCTGCACCGGGGTAATATATGCCCAACTTTGGAGTGCCTCACTGTAGGCTACTCCCCCCCCGTTCCCCATTTATGGGATTGGGTGTGAGTTTGTTCCTTGCAAACCTGATGACTACAGCTACCAGAAGTCCTTGCAGCAGAATTATCACTAAGTGTTAACACCTGCACTTGCTGTGAGCTGCAAGTTAAGACAGCCTCCCTGATGACGTGTATTGGCACAGAAACCGGTCGGAGGAGAACACCTGTGGCTGAGAAGGTTTACTGTGCAGGGAACTGGAGTGCGCCCCTCTCCTCTTTTTTCAATATATATATATATATATATATATATATATATATATATATATATATATATATATATATATATATATATATATTGTGTGTAAAAAAATGTTTAGGAGTAGCAAGGGAGACCACAGGGTATTAAGGGAGAGCTCAGGTTCACAGCTGCGACCCCTCGTGACCCACAAATGAGGTTCCTGTAGTGGGATTGAAAATGGATTACTGCAGCAGTTTACTGGTGGGTATAGCCAAATCTGACTATACTCGGTTGCAAACCATACAAACCAGTGTGATTAGGGTCATTCGTGGCCTAAAAAAGAGGGATCATGTCTCAGATGCCAGATTCAGCCTGCATTGGCTTCCCATCGAAGCAATGATTCACTTTCGGGTTTCATTGATTACTCATCAATGTTTGATGGGCACCAGACCTTGCAATGTAAGTGAGGTTTTGATTGAGAAAACTAGTGTGAGGACACTTAGATCCAATAACACTGATCAGCTAAAAATACCTGCATGTAATCTGACCCAGGTTATGAAATGTGCCTTTCTTATGGCTGTGCCTAAGGCTTGGAATTCTATTGCGCCAGACCTAAGAGAGTTGAAATCAACGGCAATACTCAGAAAGAAGCTGAAGACTCTGTTGTTCAGATACAAAGCCCTAAACTTCCTGCCTACCAGCTGTTGTTACTACGGCTCTTCCACCCTCCTTGTTATTTCTGTACTCGGATACAATTGTTCAATTGTTTTTTGTGATGTTTTATGTTGCGCCCGCAGGTGTGCATTATAAATATAATAAAGTAAAGTATTGTGATGGTCCTTCATCTGTTCTTGCAGACTTGTGAGGTTGTTCATCTCGACGGTGAGCCTGGGGTCTCTCGGAGCAGAGTTGGTGGAAGGTGATGATGACTCCTTATTTTCCCTGAGGGTTCCCGCATATCTGCTCAGCATATGCCGCGTGGTGTTATGGGTAATCCGCAATGGATTTGAGATACTTAGTCCTATTGGCATCAGGTTTCGTTTTTTTGCAGGCAGTCAGTAGGAACATGTCACTGTTCAGATGGGCGGCCATTTCTCGCATTTGGCCACATTTTGGTATCCATTTTCCAGTGCAAAGAAAGGTTTGCTGCCATGCTAGTGCATGGTTACAATCACACAAAATGGAGTTGATACCTTGCTTTGGACAACGTGGAAATATAATGCAGGGATGGAGCAATGCCGTAGCTTTTGAAAATACCATATAAGGCTTGATCAGACGGTGAAGAATAAAAGGAGTGGCAAAGAATTGCACTGGACAGTTCATTCTTATAGAGAAAGTAGAGAGAATTCTCAGCTTAAACTTCATTGGTTGAAGGAATAGTATGCATGGAATGCAGGCCTGGAATGCAGGCCTGGCTGCCTTATCTGAAGAACCAGAAGATTGGAAGCAGGGTACACACATGATAGTTTTCACTGAAAAACAATTCACATTACTAGCCATGCTGAGAGTTGTATTTTAAGAAGCCAACCTTATTCACACGTAATTGTTGAATATACTACCTTCTCAAAGTTAGGCACAGGCTTTCTTAAAGTGGAACCCAGCAATTTAGACATGTATTGAGGGGAAAGATTAAAAACACACTGTTGGGATGTGCATTGAATTTTCCCAGCAAAGTGTCTGAACGTGTGTTTTGCAACCCCTATATAGTGTCTGCACCGTGTAGTGATTTCAATACCGCTTATAAGGCAGGAATTTGCACCCTTTGTCGCTCGGTATGTTTTGGACTACAACTACAATTAGCCGTCATCAGCATAGTCAATGGTGAGGGATCATGGGAGTCATAGTCCAAAGCAGCTGGGGAGTCACAGGTTGTAGACCCATGTGACACTAGACAATATGTTCTCAAGGCTTGAATGATTGACTAGATAAACGAAGAAGTACAAGAAGAAGGAACAATGGAGTCAAAGTGGTGGCAGTCCACATTTTCATGCAAAAGATTGGCGCATAGTTCTACAGACTCTTGGTTTGGGATATAAGAGGTGTTTAAAATGAATGTTGCAAACAAGGAAATGGGGTGTTTTGATAAAACGTGGACGAACATGGGTAATGCTTTAGTTTTATAGTGCCACTAGCGGGAGAAGCACCAGCATGTTGTGGGGATATACAAAATAAGCAATGACAACAGTATTGGCTTTTGTGTAGGCATGGAAAGGCACTGTCGTAGTGGTAATAGCTGACCGTTGATGGTAGCAGGTGGAAAATGGAGCAAGCACCTGGTAATATAAGGTGCCTAATACTTAAACACAAGCTAAAATTGTTAGCTTTGCCAATGCTTGTTTGTAACAGGACTTAAGTGTAGGACACACATAGTGCTTATAAATCGACTAAGTGAAGGCAGACCTGGTAAAGAAATGTTGATTACACCATTATCACGGTTACAGCTCCAATTAAGTCATTAACTCTCAGAAGACTACTTTAAGAAACACTGGCAGGCACTTAGAGCGCAAAGCTTGATGGTAAGGTTTGATAAAGTTAGCTCAAAGTGATGGGGGGATTGTTTTGATTAGGGAAGATCAACAATTGGGTGGGAATGGCAATACACATGGCATTGGTAGTCAATGGGTGGGTAAATAACCAAACAACTCAAAAAAAGGTCTGGGAGCCGCTCTACCGAGAAGGAACACGACAAAATAACCTGTTCTATGGGAAGGCCCACTCGGAAGGGCCTACAACCATCTAAAACAGGTTATTTGGCTGTGTTCGCTCTTGGTAGAGTGGATTCCCAGACCTTTATTTTTTTTTTTAATAACCTAACAACACCTACCTACAAACTTTGCATCCCTCCTCATATGCTATTTGTATCCAGCTGTACTTGAATTCAGCAGTTCAATAGCCAAAACTAAAAAGCAGGAAGTTGTACAGGTTGGGTTACTGTTACAGATCCCAAAGGGAGTTTTAAGAAAACGGTTTGGAAAACATAGAAGAGGGACTTAAAACAGGGTAAGAATATATTTTTTCTAATACATTTTCTGCAAAGGGAGAATCTGCCTCAGGAGACCACGCTTCACCTAATAAGCACCCGGAAGTCGTACAGGTGGCTAAGAGGGGTACCTGAGCATATACCAGGGACACTGAGCGAGTAACTTGTCAAATGATGCCAACGCCCGGCATTTTCAGGTCGCACCTGCCATTTGATGGCGATGTCTTGCGCCATGATGCCAGCACATGGTCAAATTGGAAGCGACTCAGGCACCTCTGGAATAAAGAGTTTGTACTTAGCTGTTAGCAGTGTCTTCCCTTCAGTGGAAGACACTACCCTTCCCCTCCACTCCTTCCCGGGGAACTCACCAGTAACACAATATGCATGATATTGCTACATAAAAAACGAAACAAAAAAAAACAAAAAACACCTGAACATGTACATAATACATTGGGAACAAAGCTGACCTCTCAAATAGCACAATCGGATCGGAGGCTTTTTAACGAGCAGCAAGACGCTATTAATGGACTCGTTTAAAAATAGTCTACTCGTTTAAAAATAAAAATAGACATTTCTTGGACTGCAGCGCCATCTGGCGTTCTTAGAAAAAATTATAATTCTGCGGCGCTGAGGGCATTCGTTGAAATGATTGAGCGCCCCTATCACCAGGGAATCTGTAAAAGCAGCTTCGGCGAATTATGTGGATGGTATATATAATATATTAGTAATGCAGAGGGTCATATGTCCAAAAAACACTTCACATTGTGCACGTGCATTCTTCGTAAGACGCGACATGCATGGATTACCTCGCATACTACCTATTCTACTCAGTTGTTGTAAAGGAAAAAATGTAAAGGGGGATCGATCCGACAAGGGCCAGTGTGGGGGTGGCGTTTGGACGAGGGGGCGGAGTTCTGAGGGGGCGGAGTTGGCATTTAAACTTCACTCAAAGCAAATGCTCAAAATAATAGCTTTTAAATGGAGAAATTTCATTCATGCTGTTTCTTTCCAAACTCCACACTGTACATCAATTCCACTTGAAATCACTTCCATGGCAGCGGTGCACTCAAAATACTGTTGGTTATGCAGTGATTTTGTGTGCATAAAGGGATCCATAGACACACCCTACAGTTTAAGGTTACCTCGGTAGCTCAGCAGGTTGAGAGACTGTCGCTGAGATGTTTATTTATTAAAATCTGCGTGTTAATCATATGACTTTTTGTAATTCCTTGTGAAAAACAAGTGCTATAAAATGCGTTTGACCAGAGGATGGTTGGGCTGGTCGCTTGCTTATATTCAGGGCACAGGTGGCGGGTATTTCTGACCCTGTAGCAAAAATCAAAAGTGGACCTATGAACCCACAGTTTACTTTCCTAATGCTGATGGAGTTAAGACGGGGTGAGGCCTTGAATCGCCCCATTAAGAGGTGATTTTGCCCGTATTCTAGTCACGGTTACCCTCCATCTGATTCGTGTGGGGCTGTGGGGGGGGGGGCTATTCATGAAAGCGCCCTTCGAACCCCACTTGCACTGTCAGTCAGTCAAGCCTGGCTGGCTCTGCCAAACTGCCTTGCAGACTGGCGGTGGCAGAGCCGAGCCCGACTGACTGTACTACGTAGGCCAGACAGATGAAGGAAAGGAGGGGCTAAGGCCCTAACGCCCACATTAACGAGCCACCACTGCACAGACCCCCAAATTATGGCCCATTACATCAGTGGCCATTCACTATCTAGAACGCAATTAAAGACTTCTCTTTTTATTTTTAAAATGTGCTTGCTGAAAAGAGCACTTTAGAAAAGAGCTAAACGTACCACAGCGTCTCTATGAAATAGGAAAGCCTAACAAAGCAACACTGAACCGGTCCCAAGGCGGAGAAAAAATAAGTTGCACGAAAAGGTTAGTGAGGGCAGAACACAGGGCATCTGGACTTTAACAGGTTCTGGGGCATTCATGGAGAATTATTACTACTAAGAAAGTCAAGCTGGAGACCATGTATATAACGTGTGTCAAGAGAAGCCATGGAAAAGGATGAGGACCCTCGCCTGCTTTTAATGTTTCATGAAACAGACCTTGTATGTTGAAAGTAGAACCACAGAAACAAAATCGGAAAAGGCAACGTTGTTTAGAAAGGCCTATTGGTTTTCAGGCTCTGAGGGTGTCAAACCTTCTCGAGAAATTCCTGGTTCAGGTTCTGCCTCACCTTCCGCAAACAAGTTACAAAATACAGTAGAATCAGTGCTGGTCAATCGGGTGGCTCGTGCCAGTTCAGAGATCCGGCATCAGATGTCTGGCCGGGTCTCGGACCCAGCCTGCCTCAGCCCTGACAAGGCTTGAGCGAGCCCCCAGCTTTGCCAAGGGAAGCTGGGGCCTTGGCGATCTTATCTGCTCTGTGCCCCTCTCCACAGCCATCACTCACGCCTTTGCATGTTCTATTTGCTCAGCTTGTTTTCTTTCTTCTGTCCTGAAATGGATACCACAGGAATTAATGGGCCATGACTATCACTGGGGTGGGGACCATCACTGTTAAAAGCAGGCTTCCTACCTGCTGGGCACACAATTGTTTTCCAAATGTGCATCAACCCAACCTCCTTCTTTTTGATTGGCTCCTCCCTGGCTTTATCATCTTTCCACCTTCCTCCTCACTGGCACCCTTGCCAACTGCACCTGCAGCCTCACTGTCTCCCTTGCCTGCTGTGTGGCACACCTTGGCCTCCTTGCATCCACCTGGTCACACCGCCGCTCTTACTATGGCTCCTTGTACGTCTTCTACTATTCTGGCTCTCTTGCCCATACACTTAACACCAACATCCTTGTCAGCCTCTCTGACGCTAGTGCCCTGGTCACCCACTGCTGGTTCCTCTGCGGCTCCCTTGCCCTCTAATGCCCCTCCTTTGCTGGTGCCCTTGCCATCTATTACTGTCCCGGCTATCTTGACTGCACTCCCTTCGGCCCCTCTGCCTTCTCTTTCCTCTGTCCTTTTGGCACCCGCCCCGCTTACGTTTGGGACCTCTGTCCTCTGCACGCCACGTAAGTCCTTACAAAAAATGGCAATCTGCTCCACGTTGCCACACTCAACTCTCGCTCCGCAGTCAAACACTCCTCTCATATCTGCCACCTCCTTGAACACCTGGACCTTGATGTTCCTGCTCTCACTGAGACATGGTTGGAGGACAGCTCTGTCATGAGTTTTGACACACTTATCTCTGAAGGCTACAAGATTATCTCTGAGCCCAGGGTTAACAGGCCAGGAGGGGGGAGTCGCCCATGATATTTCCAGAGTTGATACCTATTTCTGCCATTCCCATTTAGGCCTATTCCTCATTCAAATGCCTGGTCTGCATTCTCTCTCTCTCTCTCTCTCTCTCTCTCTCTCTCCCTCCGTCTCTCTCTCTCTCTCTCTCTCTCTCTCTCTCTCTCTCTCTTCTGTCTCCTCTCCTACTCTGGCCACCTTCTATCGGCCGCCGGGCCAGTCCATCCTCTTCCACTCAGAATGGGCTGACCTTGCATCTTCCCTCCTTTCCTCTGCCTCCCAACTCCTCCTGCTCAGGGATATCACCATCTATCTTGACTCTCCTGACTCCTCAGGAGCTTTCCGCAACCTATGCAACTCGCACTCTCTCTCTCCATTCTACCCTCTGGTCTGACGCATACGGCTGGCCACACCTTGCCTGTTCTCATTTCCACAGACATCCCACTCTCTATCCCTCTCACTACTTCACTCTCATGGACTGATCACTCTTCTCTTCACTCCTCTCACTTGAAGCTGTCTTTTCCTTTAACACCGGCACACCCTGCACTGCCTCCCACCTACAAGGTTTTCTGACCCATGAAAAAAGTGCCAGTGGCTGGCTTTGTCTCCACCTACTCCCCTTCTCCTTCTCCTGCGGCTGACTCCCACCCTGACACCGCCCTCTCTAACTTTCACCTTTCCATCTCCAATACTCTCGACATACTTGCCCCAGTCATGAGGGTCTGACAGAAGCCTCCCAAAAAACTGCAACTCTTTGTATGACTCTGATTTGGCTGACCTTCAATGCAAGTGCAGGGCAGTGGAATGGCAATGTGGATCTTCAGGTGCACCCTCTGATAAACTGGCCTGCCGCAAAGGCAATATAGACTCTGCATCCAGGTCAAGAAAGTAGTCCATATTCAAGCCTGCATCTCTGCTGCATCCAACAACACGTCTGTAAGGAGCTGGCCAACCCTACTGCAGCCTCATCCTCTACTGCACCTACCCAGGCCCTTTGCGGGGTCCTGGCAGCACACTTCACTGCCAAAACACAGGGCATCCTGTCCTCGCTCTCCTCAGCACCCACCCATGCACCATAATCTCCTGGGCCACCTTCGGCTGCCCCCACCACACCCTCTCATCTCTCCTCCCTCTCCCCTGTCACACCTGGGGAGATTTCTAGACAAGTCCGGTCTATGAAAGTCGCTTCCAAACAGGTGGACCTTTGCCCCTCCAAAACCATCAAGGGCAACATTGACTGTCTAACTCCAGCCTTGGCAGACCTCTGCAACCTCGCCTCAGCCAACTGGAGTTTTCCCCACTTCTCTCAAGCATTCTCTTGTGCACCCTCTTCTCAAAAAACCCTCTGCCCACCAATCTATTTCGGCAAACTATCACCTGATCTCCATCGCTCCTTTCCAGGGCAAACTCCTGGAGAAGTTGGCTATATCTCAGCTTACCCTCCACACCAAATCTGTTGGTTGAACCATGACCATCAGTCTGGCTTTAGAGCATCCAGAGGCAAAGAAACTGCTCTCCTGAACATCCATGAAGACCTGCTCGCTAACCTTGACTCTAACTCCTCCTCTGTCCTCATTCTCCTTGACCTCTCCTCTATCTTTGATACAGTAAACCACAACATCCTGATCTCCCGTCTCCGTGATACCCTAGGCATCACAGATCAGGCCCTGGCGTGGCTTGCGTGCTTTCTCTCTGACGGTCCTTCCCAGGTGAAACTTGAGTCCTTTCTCTCCGCTACCACTTTCTCTACTTGTGGTGTCCTCTACAGATCTAATCTATCCCCCTGGTTATTCAAAGTCTACACATGGCCCCTTTGGCCCACATGATCTCTGCCTTCACCTCTAACTTTCAGTGTTTTTCGGATGACACACAGCTCTCTTTCAGGCTACCCTCGGCCTCTTCTTCCTCCTTGCTCATTGCAGACTGTCTGTCGCAATTCAGTCCTGGTGTGCTATCTCCAGTGCCCTGGTACTCTCCAGACTGGACTATTGCAACAGTCTCTTTCTTAATCTTCCTACTTCTTCTCTCCGACCACTTCAATTTATGAGGAACAGAACCGCAAGACTTATCCTTGGCCTCAAGCTCAGGGACCGCATCTCTCCGGTGTTGAAATCACTCCACTGGCTCCATGTGGCTGCAATGATCAAGTTCAAGTCCCTCGGCATAGTCCACAAGGCTTTCTGGGGCCGGTGCCCCTACTATCTACAATGATCTCTTCCCAAATACTCTCCTTCTAGAGCCCTCTGCTCGGCCTCCTCCAACTCTCTGCGGGTGAGCTATTTTTTCCAAACAGAGATTTGGAGGTAGATCCTTATCCTGTGCGGGTGCCTCCCTCTGGAACAGCCTCCCTTCCTCTCTCCGTCTTGAACTGGACCTCCTTAAGTTCTGGAAACTCCTCAAGACCTTCCCTTTCTCTCTCCCTCTCCCCTGCTAACCTCCTCTCTCCTCGATTCTTTCCCTCCTTCTTTCTCTTCCCCAACATGCTCAGCTCGCTGACTGGTCGCCTGGTGTCCCTCCAGAGCCCTACAGGTCCCAGGCTCCTGCGCTAGTCCTGTACTTGCCTTTGGGCCTCTGCACTTTGCTTGCCTCTACTGCATTATGCTCCATGAGGGGGGCAACCACTCTGCACTTAACCCTGGCCCCTGCTGGACTGGGTGCACGTGCCCCCCTCCCCCTCCTTTGCACTTCCTGTGCCTGCACACTTCACGACCTTGAACGTACTAGGCCTAGCAAGTCTCTCAGTCCTGTCCTCCCTTGTCTCCCCTCCCTAGCCAGGCCTAGTACTGCAGTGTACTGTACTCTGTGCTCCTTTCCCTCTCCCCCCTCTTCTCTCCTCACTCTTTGTCACAAAATGACACTAGTAGATATGCCTCTGGCATAGTATGCTAGTCATTGTTGTTTGATCATTCGGAATCTTCAAGGCCTAAGGATGACAACTGTAATCCCTTGTTCCCTTCCCACCTTGAAGTGTATTGAAGCACTTCACTTATGTATAAGCGCTTTACAAATAATCAATGACATCTTACATTTTCACAGAAAAAAAGTCATTTCCAAACTCAAAAATGCAGCTTAAACTTGCATTCACTGGTTTTCTTTGAAATGTGTTTCTTTTTTTGTCGGACTACCACACACACATCCTGAAATGTCTGTTCCCCTTCCTTTGTGTTATTTTTATAAAGATGTTATATGTTTGTCAAACTTTTTAATCGCAAATAAATGCTTCTGTTGCGCTGACAGCTGGGTGGCATGTAGGCAGGGAGAGAGCCGCAATGGGGTTCCAGATAATTCTGGGCCAGGTGGCAATTGCCTTTTAAAAAAAAAAATAACAACGTGTGCCTCACCAAGCCTGCTAAAAGGGGGTGAGAGGTTACAGGGACAACTATCTATTCAAGAGGGAAACAATGCTACTTTCAACGCAGAACCAGTGTGAATGGCGTTCTGCGTTGAAAGTAGCATTATATCCCCCGTAAAATGGGACAGATGTGAAAGGAGCAATGGAGTGGTCGCCTCTCGCCTGCATGGGAGCCTTCCGTCATATCCTTGACTTGTAGTGATCGGATAACTACAAGTCCAGCATATTGGGGAGGGAAGGCTCCCGTGCAGGCAAAAATGCGGGTGGTAATGCAATGAATTTTGAGGGATCCATAAACACGCTCTACAGTAGAAAGTTGCCAGGGTACTTCAGCAGGTTGAGAGACCATTGCTGAGATGTTACATGTTAAAAACTGCTTGTTAATCGTTGTAAAAGAAACAAGTGCTATAAAATGTGTTTGGCCAGTGCATGGGTTGAGGGAGGAGCCCCTGTAGTGAAAATCAAAAGTTGGCACCTAAAAACGCTCTGCAATCAGGGCTCCCCAGGCATGGTCTATCTCTCTCACGCAGGCTGTGACTCTCCAAGGAACTTGGGAGGTTTTCCAATACATTAGGTGTGGAGAAGTGCAAGCGTCTTGTTGTCAGCAGCAGAAGCTGCCCGCCCCTAGCAAAGCAGATGCAGCGCAGGCCTCCCCAATCTGATCCCCCTCCCATGGCTGGGGGATGGTGGAATACAAGCTATGGCCATCTGTTGCACTTGGCGCCTCGTCTTCTTTCAAGTTTCCCTGGCCCACCGGGCCTTCCATTATTCTCAGCATTTGTGGCACACCCTATTAACAACATACCTGTGCCTGTCTTGAGACAAAGAAAGTGTGCATGTATGTAAGGGTCTGAGGCCACCTTGTAGTCAATCAGAATGGCCACTGGCACCCCAAGTGCTATTTTTCATACAAAATCACCAAAGTGGGACTATCCAGCAAAGATTAAATAGAACTATAATTTCTTGCACCTTAGCAGCTTATATTTGTTAATACTGTAGACAGTTTGGCATGCACTTTCATAATGTATTGTTTGTGCGCTGTTTCGGTGGTAATAGGTATTGGACGACTTGTGTCATGTACTTAGTACATTTGAATGATTTGCTGATTGTCATAGTCTGCCACTTCGCTGTAAATAGAGGCGTATGATCAAGTTTCAATCATAGCTATCGATTAGCCTGCTTTTCTGATACGCGCATTTGACCTTTGTTCCGTTTTGCATTATTCAAGCACTGATGCTACGAGGCAGCTCTTAAGATTCTGACACAACGTGGTATTGTTCGCCTCAGATGTCAGACAAGCTGTGGTGTCTGAGTGAGGAATTGGTTTCCTGTTGAAATATGGGAAGCCTGGTCTTACTGCACTCGACCTCTGCTTATCAATTATCTTAATGTTGTGTAACTTGTTGTGCAAATGGGAACTTGACTCTCCATTACGGAAACGTTCAACCAGTGCAGGTGCAATTTTGCATCGGACGAGCATCACAGCAAAAATGACCAGAGTGCAAAAACCATATTCTTTCAGTGCATTTTTGCACCAGAGAAACATTTGCCTTAGTGCTGTTGGGTTATGATATTAGCATTAGGCCAAACATTGCCATGGTGCAAAAATGCATCGACAGTATATGCATGTGCACTACAGTGATTTGCCCATAATGCGATAATAATGCAAGCATAACAAAACATGTCCAGGATGGCTGTGCCAATATATGGCAGTATTCCCACCTAAATAGAGACTGATGTTTGTGTTCCCCATAATGCATATGCATGTATCCCCAAGGAAGAACATGCTTATGTTAGTTGAATGCAGTAATAATGCCAGTTTAACAAAGCATATTTAGGATGGTTGTGCCAATATACGACAGTGGTTCCATCTAAGGGCACAATGGGCCTCATTAGGGAGCTGTAGGTAACCCCCCCATAGGGCTCAATGGGAATGGGGAAGTCGGATGCTCCGGCACTGTTATGAACGGTGCCGGTGCATCCGACATGCGGGCCTCGCGGGTGCCTATCTGCCTGGTGTAAGGTAGCCACGAGCACAACTCATAGTTTACCGGTCCGGGAAGTACGGTACCAGCAAGCTTACCAGTACCGTAGGTCCTGGACAGCTAAACTTATAATGAGGGCCAATGAGTAATGCTGGTTTTGCACAAAAGGCACTAATGCCACACTAATAGAAGACATGTCCAATGTTGCCTGCCAAGTTTTAAGTGGAAGCGATCTGAATTCTGGCAGGACTTTGATACCCCAGATGACTGCATTCCATTTGCCCTTTAAACGTCTGCAATGTTGTGTTCCGGGGCTGTGAGCAGGGTTTATGACCAAGGAAGAGGACATTCTTTCATTTGGTTGCTGCTTCTGGGTTTCGCATTTCTATGCACTTTTGAGATAGGTCCGTACAGGTGTGCAAATTCCGGGAGGGGAGATCCAACCTTTCAAATGTTTGGAGGAGGGTGAACTTCAGAGACGGTAGGTGGACAAACTTACTTGTGTGGGGGCATCTTACTTCTTTACACATTCTAATGAGACAATTCTGGTGCAATTTCAATGTTACAAGTGGTTAACTATCTCCTCCATGTCTGAAACCAGACGCTTAAGGACTACTGTGGGGAAGAGCTGTACCCCCATATGTACTTCCAATCACCCCACTGACATGACAGTGCTAACACCTCGTTACGATTTCAATATACGAATGCCGGTTCTAATAATGAACTGTGTTACATCAGTAATGCCTTTTCAATTGCATGTTCTAATTTGCATTTTTATTTGAATTGTCGGTGTGTTTTCTTTTGGGCTGCAGCTTCTGGCATTTAGATAGTTCATTTCATCCTTTCTTCTGCTTGCAGTAACATCACTTTACTGGGTTTTTCCAATGCACAGCTGTGTCACCTGTGGTGGGGAAGCAAGCTGCTTGCTGTATCCTTCTGCAACCTAGGTGGACCTTTGAGGTAAGACGGGTGTAACCATAAGAAGCAGTTTTAAGGTGCGCTCATCTGTTTACAAATGGGAGAGAACTTTTCTTCGGTAGAACACTTGCCCGCTCTGATTGGTATCGCACTGGTAGAAGTAGATTATTGTTATCGGGCACGAAAAAGACTGTCAATTGCCTCCAGTCATCTAGTGCCAGACTATGATAGAAAATGTCATGTGACATTTTCCTCTCTTGCTCTAACTAGAGTTCTGCACTGAAATTGCCTCATCAGGGTCTTTTCTGCGATCGAGACGATTCAATCAAGCCAAGGCAAGACATAAATGCAAATAGTGACACTGCCCTGAAGAGAATTTGTCTTTGGTTGGGTAGTCAAAATGTTTGCGATTGCTTGTGGCATTTTACAAAGTAAGAGTATTGGAATTCTTCATTCTTCTTCTTAAGAACGGCCTGTAAAACCAATAAATTTTTTGTCTTTTCGTTTGAAAACCGGTACTGTAAAATGCATACTTTTGAGGATTCTTTTCAAAAAATGTTTGGGGGGGAGAACCCCCCCAAATATCCCTTCATTGGATCAGCTCCCTCGCACCATTCGGGCGCTAGAGTATATCGAGGAGCAATATTTGTGTCCCTCCAGTTCTAAAATTCACCAGCCACCACTGGGGATGTGCAGAAAAGATTTCCCATGACCAAGGTCATAATTATGGGGCATCTTTGTTTCATTTAACTTTATGCATTTTTTTAAAGGGATTAAATGTCACGATGTGTTCAGTGCTGTCTCCAGAAAGTAGCATGTGGCACAGTTTTCAGACAGACACCTTGGAAATACATCTGCAATCATATACCCCTGCCCAGCCTGTTTAAGTGCCACTATGCACCTGGCACTGCTTGGAGTCCAGCGATCCAGGCAGACACGCCTGCCGAGACATTGGAGCACTGGACTCCTAACCTCAGGGTTCTGAGGACAGACCCCCGGGTCGGATACAGCTAACCTCAGTTTCACCCTATGAAAAAAGTAAAACTATGAGGGATCAACACACTATGACCATTCAAACACCAGTGGCCGTATTACAGAAATGTACCACCCGTGCAAGTGTAATTAGGAGAAGGGCACACATTGCTCTAATGCAACAAATATTGTTTTTCAATGGATTTTAAAATCAAGGCAAAAAACTAGGACTAGGACAAACATTGCCCTGGTGCAGAAATGCACTGAAAGAGTATGTTTTTTGCACAAGAGCAATTGTGTATTTTTCTGTAATACCAACACAGGTGCGGTACTATAGAACATTTTCACCAGTGCAAATGCAATGAGCACCAGAACAAAAATTGCATTACTGCAAAATAACATAGTCTTTCTATACTTTCTTTGCACCGGGGCAAAGGAATACGACTAGGGCAAATATTGCACTGGTGCGAAAGTGGATAGAATGAATGTACTTTTTTCACTTGGACAATTTTTGCCACAGTGATCTTGCACTTGGACCTGTGCAAAGTTTGCCTAAGCTCCTGTGCACCGATTCACGTGCAGCTGTGCACTGGTGCAAGTGAAAAATGTAATTTCATCACTGGGAAAAAAAATCGAAAGGTACTCAATATTTTTTCTAACCCACTAAACACTCGTCTGAGCATGTTTTAGCACTGGTGCAATTATATAAACATACTCCAGTCCAAGAATATTTGGGGAAAGTGTTGGATGTTTTTTTCAGCGATCAAATCACTGGGTACCGCACAAGAGCAATTAGCACTATGAGGTAATTACCAAAGCACAAAAAAACGATTCTTTCAATACATTTTCACACCAGAGCAATGATAGGCCTGTCCTAGGCCTTTACCCAAATGCAAAACTGCATTGAAAGAGTATGGGTTTTGAACTTTGGCAATTTTTGCCCCAGTGCTAATTACATTTGCACCAGTGCAACGTTTCTGTAATATGACCTATAATACCTGAAATATTATGCATGGAAATTCCTTCTACAGGATTTCAGAAATGTTTATGTCCCATGGGCTGCAAGACTTGAGTCCCTTATACAATGCGGCAGATATCCTCCCAGTGGATTAAAACCATTCTAGATTTATTAATTGTTGATTAATTCAACTCCTTTTGAAGTGTTTATGTCTAAATTGAAATTATGATGTTTGTGTGACAAGTGAATTATACAAATAGAACCATAATAACAGGACTTGTAAGATCCTTTTTAGGACTTGGACCTCAGCATTTTGCGCCTGCCGCTTCTTGGATGGAGTCTGTCCTATTCCACTGACACGCGCTCTACAGTACGGAGAGGGCAGACTAGACTGTCACTGTGAAATGCACGGCAATCCAGCGTTACTACATATTCCTCTTTATGCTTGATTGCCTTCTAAAATTAAGCCGTGTTTTTTGCTTTGCATAGAGATCTTGACACCTTGGGGAAGATGGCCTGACCCCCACACATATGTACTTGTATGAGGTAGCTTTTCTCTCTTGTTTGAATTTGTTGTGAAATGTCTGGGAATGCCATGTGCCTTTCCAGGACCTTCATCAATGCTACAATCCCCTTTGCAAGTATAGGTTTTAATACCACCTCTGAAATTCTGCTGTTAGATTATAACTCCCTCCTCTCTACAGGATCGATGAGGCCTCATATCCTGAATTGTCATTCCCCTGGAGTTTCTAAGGTGTGTGCTTTTTTACTGCACTCATTTGCGATGTGTTCCTCTTCAATATTTGCAGCTGGCTTTTCGAAATTGATTTAACACACCAACTCCCAGAGATAGTTCTAGCGTTTTCCTTTTCACTTCAACAAATGGGCCTAGTGGCCGTCTCTCTCTCTCTCTCCCTCTCTCCAGCCGCGGAAGGGGCAGTCCCACCCTAACCCAGGCGTCACTGCCAGGCTATTACTAGAGATGGGTAACCCCTGCTATCTAGAAGCTGCCTGCCTTCTTGTAATGGCCTGAAGGCAAACACCTCATCTGCCTAGTCTTCCTCAGGGAACAATCTAGGGATTCCTACACAATGATTCCCAGACACTTGGATCTTCAACCTCTCCGCTCATACCACACTCTGCTATTCCTCTCCCAAAGTCTCTCTACCACTCTTTCTTACCTCCTCCTACTCTCTTCCCTCCTACTCTGCCCATCATCTCTCCTTTCTCTCCCTCTCTCTCCTGTCCCTCCAATTTTCCTCTTTCCTTACTGCTTACCTTTATCCTCTGACCTTACTCCCCACTACTATCCTCACACCACACTACCACTGCCCTCTCCTCTGTGTCCACTACTCTCCCCTCTACCTACCACTACTACTCTCCCCTCTCCACACCCCTACTACTCTCCCCTCTCCACACCCCTACTACACTCCCCTCACCACACCCCTACCACTCCCCCCTTTACCTACCACTACTACTCTCCCCTCTCCACACCCCTACTACTCTCCCCTCTACCTACCACTACTACTCTCCCCTCTCCACACCCCTACTACTCTCCCCTCTCCACACCCCTACTACTCTCCCCTCTCCACACCCCTACTACTCTCGCCTTTCAAAACTTCTACTACTCTTCATATTACTACTACTTTCCCATCTCCAAACAATTACTACTCTCCCCTCTATAAACTGCTTATACTCTCTCACTCCACATCACTTCTATGACTTCCTTCCCCCCTCTCTCTATATCACCCCCTTTCACTCTCTCAATCACCTTTCACTCACTCCCTAATCTCTTCTACCACTTCTCTTACACACACGCTTATTCCCCTCCAGTGTCACTTCCTATGACCATCCAATACCTCACTTTGCACGCAGCCTGAATAATCCTCCATAAACCTCCACCATGCTCTTTTTCGCTGGCCTTCCTCTGCCTTGTATCTTGGGCTGCCTCCAACTCACATGAACAACGTAGGTCTGTTTTTATCCTGCCCCTTTCCTCCTCATTGGCTAGCCTTCCCTACTGGTTCCACACATTTACCTGTTCCCCCCTACTGGGGGATGGTACAATCATCAAAAGACATAATAAAAGTCTACGTCCGACCCCTTCTCATGTGCAGGTACACTAAGATATTGCAATTGCGGCCCGTGGTGGTATTGCGTGGTGCTTTCGGAGTCAATGTGCTCATGTGAGGGCCTCGTAGGCTTGTAAGCCTGTTAGGTTGGCTGTTGAGCCTTTCTGCAGCTCTTTCGCAGGTGAGCATAACATCTTTCAAGAGTTCTGTGCATACCCAAGCCTTTGTTGGTGACTGGATCCACTTCATGCAGCAGACTCTCTTAAAAACATTGCTGTTTGAACTTGATGGCTCCCAGCCTCTCGTGGTATCTTCGTTTCAGCTGGTACTTGATTCTCTCTCGCTTGGTATGCCAGGGCGTGTAGTTTTCTGGAAGAAATAGTGAAAAACTGGCCAGCATCATGCAAGATAAATATGGGGAAATTGACAGTGGCACTGTATGCAAGCAAACTAGAACTATAAGATATGATGTGGTATGGTATTTATAACGCGCCTATACACAAGTGTTTCAAGGCGCGACGAGGCAAGGGAGGGGAAACAGAGGGAGGACAGAGACAGCGATCCTACGAGGCCTGGTGACATTGAGATTGCGCAAGTGCATGGGAGGGGGGAAGGGTAAAAGTGCAGGAGGAAAGGGGAGGGGCAGTGCAGTACAGAGGATAACAGTAAGATAAATAAGGACAATAAATAAAAGTGCGGCCAGCTGGTGGCAAGTGCAGGGGTAAGTGCAGATATCAGGTGCTAATAGCGGCTGTAGGGAAAAGGCTTGGTCCCATCCAACTGCCAGCTTCACAGCCTGGTGTAGGACCTTCCACCCTGGTAGGCTTCCCACCCTTGGCTGAGAGGGGTCCCCATCCCCTCTTGTCAGGGTCAGTTTAATGACCCATGTCATGAATTTGTCTATTCTCAGGAGCTTGTACTATCCTTCTTGTACATAGGTGCATCTGCACTGCTGCGTTATTCTGTTACCAGGGCTGTGTAGTTTGCCACCACACCGATGCACATGATTGCTTGGTATCTTGGGTCTCTTTTAAGCCTTTTATCTCTTGGAACCCAAGCCATTGTGTGATATGAGCTTGTAGTTTCTTGACTTTACCGTTAACTCCATGGATTTCCTTTAGGATGGGGAAGCGCCTGCGTGGCTCCGCCCACGCCTCTGATAATTGAAAGAAAGAATGGTCATTGTTGTGTTGATGTTGGTCATTGTACCCTCACATAGCCTCAATGTGTTCATGTTTTGTTAGAGCATTGCCAGAGCTCGTCTTGGCTAGTCACAGGCTCGTCTGGGATCACTCATTCAACAGTATTTTTCCGGAGACGCGGCGCCTCCTCTTCATAGAAAAGTGGTTTATGAGGCTTGATTTGTGAGTGTCTGCATCGTCCACATTTTGAGTGGAAAGTTAACTCTTGATGATTCATACTCCATGACTTCATCACCTTCTATCAGTTCTTTACGTGGTTGTTTTACAACTAGATTCCTGTCGCCTGTTGGTGATGCTGCTACTTTGCAGGCAGTGGTGTTGTGCTTTACTATTTGCGCTTAAGGCGGCTGATCAGTTGTGTGTGGCACTGTTTGAGTGTGTGTTAACCTTTTTGGTTCCTGAGTGTGTTGAATTAACTTTACCAGACCATTGTGTATGCTGCTACATTGACTGGGAGCACATGTGTTTTGGCGGTGTGCAGTCAAAATATCAAGAAAAAAATGTTGAAAGACAAAAAAATCGAAAAAATAATGCTGAAAAAAAGTCACATTTTTAATATTTTTTATTTATATTTATTTTTTGGCTCTCGCATGTAAAAAAAGGTTAAAAAAAAGTCGGGATAGGGGGGAACCCCCCATTTCGAATAAAAAACTTAATAAAAAAGAAATTTGACTTTTTTTGACATTTTCTTTTCGATATTTTGACTTTCGACTTTTTTGTTTTCGATTTTATGACTATAAACCGTGTTTGCCATTAGAACTTGGCTAATCTTCTCCTCTATACGTGATTGCAGTTTTTTGTAAACCATTGAATTTCTTTCTAGATTTGAATTTCATGCAGCTGTAGCAAAACGCTGCTTGTTTTCATCCTGATTTGAATTTTATGCTAAATGCAAATCGATTTTATATGTAGCTAAAATTATATTACATCGAGATCCTTGATTTGTTCAATTTTACTTTACAATACCGGGCTACTCACCTGCATTTTCTGGCATTTAACTTCACTTGCATCCCGATATGCACATTGTAAGTGCGTTCTCACAGCTTTGCTGTTCGTTTCTGTAGTTCGTTGGAACTACAATTCCCAGCATAACCGTCCTTAAAACAAAATCAGCGTTGCGTTAGCAAGGCCGGTTGTCATCGGTTTGCGTCCGGGTTTGCCTGAGTCAGACAGTTTTCATCTTGTGAGGGAAGATCCTGGTGACATTTACCACCTGCCACTCTTATAACTCATTTGGTTTCTTGGTCATGTCACATGCTATGGGTTCCTCCAAAATAACTTTTCTCCTTAATAAATATCTGGAGCTTGAGCTCACGCCTCATTCGGACACCACTATAACCCACCCAGATGGGGCTGAATCTACTAGCCCTATTATTAGTATGACTGGCTATCCAGCTGGATACCTGGTCTCTGAGTCCACGTCAACTGCTTTGTCTGCACTAATCCTCGAGGCCTTATCTATCTGCCTCAGTAATGAGTCCTACATCGACTATCCCCTGGACAACTTCCTTTGTAGGGCAGCACCCAGCCTTGACAAAAAGGAATTTGCATAATGTCTTCCCTTCCCTTATGGCTGGTACATCAATAGGGACTCCCCAGTGTCAATGTGATGAGGATACTAAAGGCCCACATGATAATCCCACCAGGTTGCAAGATGTTAAGTATCCTGTCCCCGCTTGTTTTCTTAATACCTGCACACAAGAAAAGATGGACTGTCCAACCACTAACGCTTAATTATTGACGCTTGCAATGGTTGCACTGGACAGCCTAATTCAACAGCGAACCACATGGACCCATGCTTAAACCAGGTTGGTAAAAGAGATTTTTTACAATTTTCATAAAAATGAAGCATTTATTCTTTAGACGTGGGCATTCTTTATGTTGTCCAATGCATTTCGGTCTGGTAGACCATCTTCAGGGACCAATTTCTGCCCAATTTCCAGGTTGTTCAGAACAATGCGTTCCAGGTAGTATGTGCTCTGCACAAATCAGATCATGTATCTGTGGCAAGGAAGTCTTTGGATTTGCTTCCTATTGGGAAACTAATTATTTTTCGTACCCTTTGTACCCTTTGTATTTTGCGCTCCTCCCTCCTTGGGAAGAGTCTCCAGCAAGACGCGCATTGAGGTCTAACAATTCTGGCCTTCTACTGACCCTCAAAGGCTTAACTCTCCATTGTGTTGGATGGATGCTTTCCAATAGCAGCTCCTCGCCTTTGGAATGCACTGCTGCCGTATTTGCGGTCTTCCTCCTCTCTTGCATCCTTTAAGCAAGACTGAGCGCTGCTTGCTACATCCCCATAGATTAAGGACCTTGACGAGGAAGAAAGACCCACTGGGACCTCTTTTTTTACCATCGCCCATCAATATGCCATGTGCATCCGACTGGTGGGGCACAGCATGGATGGGTATGGGTTTCTTGAGTGTACAGGGAGTGGTTATTTATTTTCCAAATTTAAAGGGCTAGCACAGTTGCCTGTTTCCCGGCAATGACTTGCCCTCATGGAATAGGGACTGTGAAGAGGGAGAGTAGGACACGGTGTAATGAAGATTCCTTGTAAGGAATCAGAACAGTGTGCAGAATTTGCTAGCATTAATTTAAAAAGCAGCAACCCTCAGGTACAGTCTGTTTGCAGCACCTACTGTGGATAGGAGGACAGAAAGTACGCTAATCTGACCAGTTTGACGAGAAAATCCAGTTTTCACAAATGTTGCTTCTTGGAGTGCCAGAGGCGATTCCTCAACGATGTAGACGCTGCCATGTTATTTGGCCTGTGCCAGGCCACTGGCATTTGCTAAAGGATGACAGCCACATGGACCATATACTGTTCCTTTTAAATTCAACTGAAGGCAGAGATGTGGGCTACTCATTTACCACGTGCATGCAAGCAGTTGGTCGCTTTTCATGAACCTAGATGCAAAGGCCCAAGCTGCAAGATGATGTGGTCATGGTCTACATAATTAAATTACGTGCACCCGAAGGACCCGACGAGCAAGAAAGGGATAGAGCGTTCTACAGAGGGACAGTTGGGGAGAGGCTAGCGGGGTGATATGTTATTGTGCCAGAGCAATAGTCATAGTCCTGACAACTTAGTTGGAGTGCATGCCATTACCAAACATAGGTATTTTTGAATTTGCAGGGAACATTCCCGGAGGAAGAAGGTACATTCATGACGGATATTGCCACTTCTGCAACTAATGGGAGGATGGACATGTGGTGTCACACAAGGCTCAGCACTGGCATCCTTGCTGTTTAATCATGATGTGTCTGCCACTCTTTGCAGGCTTGGTCAGTCTTATGGGTTCCAGTTTTTCATCTCCGCGAGCAACACGCATGTCATCCATCATATGTGTAGATGATAGCAACGGGGATACAGCTCGAAACCTCAAGACCTGCCAGCCAGATGGCCATAGGTTGGTGGATGTGTTTCAAACCTGCTAAATGAAATGGCAGTAAAGCCAAGATTCTATGAGTAAATAGCTCCATGAAGCAATGGTCTGAAGTCTTTTGGGCGTCTTGCCGTGGCCCTTGCCCCAGGAGAGTAAAAGCAGTGAAGACTCTTGCAATCATAATTAACTTCTCTCTTCCCTTATCTGCACACATTCCATCTGCAGCACAAGCTGGCCCTTTCAGCTGAGATTCGTATACAAGGTTCAAGTAATGCTCACAAGAGGTCCACACTCTCGTACCGTCCAAAATTGATTATTGTAACCCAATCTATATGGGCCTCCCTAACCATGCCATGCACAAACCTCACCACTTCCAAAACCCTAGTGTCCTGACGACTGTGTAATTTGGGCATTGTGATCATGCGTACCCTGCACTTAATCGGCTGCACTGGTTAACCGTGAAATTTAGAGTGCAGTTTAAGGCACTCTGCATGGTGCATGAGCCCATCTACAGATCTAAACCGGTGTTCTTAGCAGACAAACCGCCCTTGAACTATTCCTTCACATAGAGTACGCTGCCCTCCTGATAAATTACTGATAGCTTTGACTTTTTACTGAATCAGTATTTGCGACAGGCGGGGGGGGGGGGGGAGGGAGGGTTTGCCAGACCTCCAGACTGTGGAACTCCCTTCTACTTTCCTTGAAGGCAACCATTGATCTTTCCAAATTGTGCATCTGCCAAAAAAACGTGCATTTCCTTTTTAAATGCCTCTTCAAACTTGAGTACCTTTTTCTTTTCCTCGGATGGTTCATATTTGTCAGCAACAGCATACCTAAAAATTAATGTTGCTCTTAATAAATGTGAATAAATAAAAAACAGACTACAAATGACCTCCGACCCCAGAAGAGAGCATCAAGCAGAACATACGGAGCAAAGACTGTGCCCAGAAGACAACCTGGGGCAGGTGAGTTATAAAAACACAACCTCACAAAATCCCTAAGCAAGTGGATACATAGACCAAATCATGGCGTCCCTTCAAGCTCTCTCTACCTCTTGCAGAATCACTTGAATTGGCATTTCTAAAGTTCACTTCGACACTGGCAGTTCTCCTTGAGCATGATTAGACTGGACGCGCCTTTTCTCCCTCTTCCCAGAGCTCTCAACCATCAATCTCTACAGCCATCCTCCAGATGAGAACAGTTTTTTGTCCCAACCTACGCCACTGCCACAAAATCCACTATCCCTCTCCCCCTGCCTGCTACAAGGAATCAATACACTCACTAAAATTGAAGTTGGACATTACTGACTGTTCAATTGGGTAATACATATCCCACTATGTTTCACTTAATTCTTAAATTGACAGTTGCTCTGATTGCACCCTAATTAAAAGATCTACATGTTCTTCAGGAAAGGTCATCCTCGCGGGAGTCTTTTATAACAATGAATAGTTAACTAAATTGAATGCAATCTCAGTCTTCCAGAATCAGCTGCCTCTATCGGGTAATGTGTATTAGTTGTGAGATTTTAATGACAGTCCCAGAAGATATTAACTGAAAGGCCAGGGTAGGCCTCTAATGCAGAATACATTGTTCTTATGGAAAAGGCACACTGGAAAAGTGACGAGTCAGCCTTAAAACCTTAACACATCCAAGGTGCATGGCAAATTCAAATCCACATTCTTCTGCAGTTGAAACAAGGAGTATTCTGAAAAGTGAAAACAGATTGCAGAAGAGAAAGGCACATTACATTGTTCGTTGAGAGGCAAAAAGCATATTTTTTAATTGAAATTGCCACACATAAAAATGCTTTGCACCCTGCAAATGAAGAGTCCAAACTGGGCCTTGCATGCAGAATTCAAAGCCATGTTAGTATGGTTAATCCTGTGTGAATAAGGCCCACTTTTCATCACAGAAACTGACATTATGTTAAATGGAAAGGTGTGTGCATGAAAACTTGGATTGAAAATGCACATCGCGAATGACATAATGAAAAGCAGGGTTTCACTTTCAGTTTCCACATTGAAAAAAACTATTCTGTGTGAAAGGGGACAGACACATATTGAAAAGGGCCTTGCATGTAAGTGATAAGGCCAGGGAAAAATAAAGAAGTATATTTTACATGAAAAGTAGGGTTTTTCGAACCCTGAAATTGCAATGTCCAGAGGTGTGTGCATTTCGAACATGTGGAAAATGTTGCTATGAATGAACTCATCAGGATGCTAAAATGAACTGTAATTTGCAAACATGGTAAAAGTAATAGGAAGACCTCAGGTCTAAATCAAAATATTGTGACATTGCGAAGTATTGCATTTTGATCAGTGGGGCTGAGTTTAACAGAATTATTCAAAGCTACCTTCCCCCATGACATGCGATGCTGTGCTGTGCTGTCCAGCTGACAGAACATAGTTTTGAAGCTCAAGCAGAGGACATGGCTCTTGGATAACAGGAATTTATGGCTGCCAGATCAACAACAGAGCCAGCCGTATATGGGTACAAAGTATAGATGTGAAATGTGGTGGACTCAAGATTGCAAGGACAAATGACAGCACAGCCCCATGATGCTCAGAGGGCAGAGGTTAGCCATATGCTGAAGGATAAGAATCTCTTCAGCACCCATTAGCCCTCAGAGAACAAAGAGCTAATGCATTTACCCCAGCCGTAAATCAACATTTGAGCCCAGAGACTGTAACAGATGCTGTGACCTCCCTGCATTTAAATAGAGAAATGAAACGGAGCAAATCTATGTAGAAATATAAGGCCTTTGCCTTGCATTAGAAATCGTATTTTACTCAGTAACGTTTGAACCGTGATACTTATAGGGTTTGGACATATATAATTTTAAAGCTTGAGCCGAGCCCATCATTATGATGTCAGTTGTATCTACATGTGTTCTTCGGCACTCAAACTAGAATCATAAATGTGTTTCTAGCTTCCCCAAATATGTCCTGAATCTGAAAGTTGGGGATCTGGTGGCTTATGAAATTAGATTGCTGGGTAGAAAATGTCACATTCCTAACTATGATAATATTTGCTTAAAGGGCAAAGAACCATAGCTCACAAATGCAATACCCTGCCAGAGCTAAAATAAGATCCACAGATTTGTCATGATTAGGGGAACATTCATAACTAGGTATTATTATGTTTATCTATAAGTTGTTCATTGTTGCCATGTAGTGACTTTTTGAGTGCAAAAGCTGACAAGTAAAACAAATTTAAAAGACAGTAGGTGTGTACCTCCACATCAATTCAATCACAGAACTACAAGGGCCTATCTTCAGAAAGGGGTTGCACCTTGGGGTTAGCGGAGGACCGCAAAGGTCCAATTAAAATTCAAGGCTTATAAGTTAACACCTCCTAATCTTAATGGGACTTAGGCACTGAAAAACTGGATGTACCACCCAGAGGGGAAATTTGCATAAAAAACATCTTGGGGAGTGCTGCCAAAGTAACTTGAAGGAGACTTGCCATAATTTATCTGGGTGAATCCTGACAGCTGCCTAATATTACCTGGGTGAAGAGCCCTCAAATTGATGGAGAAACCTTGCATGGGAGACAGAAACTGGGAAAGCCTAAAGTTAACCGGGCCCTATAATTAAGGATAGTCAAAGGAGGGATGGATGTTGGCGACTATCTTTGATTGAGGTATGTGACCAGACCCCTGTGCTGTCCAAAGAGGTGCCCTGCCATCTTTCCTGAGTGCCAAAAACAGAGGTCCAATGTAAGTAGATTGATCCATCTGAAACCAAGTGTGTGGGGGCTCTGCATGCCTTAATATTTTCCCTTAATAGTGGGTTGGGGGCACATTGTGTAGACCCCTGCATATTTGACTGAATATTAATTTAAATAAGTCCCAAATAAATTGATGCAGGGGGAGCTCGGAGGAGTTTGAAACTTCGGCCCTCTTTCCTAGCGGGAAGTTAAGTTATAGTTACTTAAAGCAATTGGGGTGCATTTATTTTTCTGTCAACCCCAGACTGTGTCCTTGCCAAAAACTAAATTCCCAACTGTCCCCACTCCCTAGACGTTGCCTTTAAACCAAGGGTGTTTTTGTCCCATAATGAAATTCCCAACTGTCCCCACTCCCTAGACCTTGCCTTTAAACTAAGGGGTATTTTTGTCCCAAAACGAAATTCCTAACTATCCCCACTCCCTAGACCTGTCCTTTAAACAGAGGGGTGCTGCAAATAACTGATGCCTGGGTTTTTGGTGCTGGGATTGGGTGTATAATTTCAAAACTGCTAGTATTGTTAAGGGTGCAGGGAAATTAAACATACCCAGTACTGCATGTGAAACAGTTTGAAAACCAAAACTGTGCATTTGTTTTAAATGTAACCTTTATCAAGCCATAATCATGCTATAGTAATGTGCCCGATACCGTTTAATTTTGACATAAAAAGGGGTTTGTGGACAAAAGCTTTGACCTGTTTGTTTGTCTGTGTTCCTTGCATCTGTAACAAAAAGGAAAACGTGTTTTGCATTGAAGCTTTGTTTTGTGCCACACATGTGTAACCATTTAGTGCAAGATTGATTGAAACTATACTTTAAATACATATATATTCTCTTTATACCCCGAACTGGTTCTTGGCTCATTGTTGGCACAGGGAGAGAGATCTACGTGGCTCTATATGAGTCATAGATATGGTTAGCTGAACCAAACTAATCGGTGTGCTGTTGGTCCTCTTGGTTGAAGTGGAAGGAACTCCCTGTGTTAAGTGTGGTCTCTCAATATGTCGTTACAAAGTACGGGCGCAGGCCAGGATTTAGCATGCTGTGTTTGACTCATGACAAGTGCATTGTGACTGACTATTCATTCTGGTGTAACTGAATTGAGGTGGACAGAAGGTTGTTTATGCTTTCTTAAAGTACCACAGTGACTTGACCACTTAGTATCAGGGAGGCAGAGAGAAAAATTAGATTGTGCAGAGTACCAATGCGAAAGTAAATTGATTTGAAGTGAATTTTGATTTGGCACTGGATGTGTAAAGCAAGCAGGAATGGGGTGATTTTTGCCTCTGTGCAGAGAAAGTGTAGAAGTATCCAACATATCCATTCATAAAATGACTACTGTAGAAACTGATGAGGCTAGGAAGCATCTCCTATCTGTTCATTTGAGGAGAATGGCTTGAGGACGAAGCCAGGAGCTGGCAAACTAGAATGGTGCAGGAGGTTACCTCAATGAGCACTGACATTTGGCTTGAGGGTGGGATATTACACAAAGCTTTAGATGCATTTTACATGACCCAAACCGCCAATGAAGAGCTGATTTGAATGGCTCAACTCACAGCTCATTTATATTTCCACTTGCAGTTAGTGGAAGAGTGAGTGCAAAATAGTGAGGCCTGTGTGCTGAATCAGACTGAGGTCCTGCAAAAGGCTCAAAAAGCAATTGCACCGTTAGAAGATAAAGTACAACAGAGCCACATTTCTTAATTAAAACAACAAAACCTCATTGATGAACTTTAAAATGAGGAGAAAACCTACATAGAGGCCAGTGCAGAGTGAGAAATAGAGTTTTCTGCACTGCAAGATACATGCCAAGAGAGTGCAGAAACTGTGAGTCACCTCCAATGCCAATTGAATGGCCAGACTGGTCACAATAGAGGACTGTTAGATGACATTATGGCTTTCAAAGTTAGATGACATTATGGCTTTCAAACAACAAACAAATAAAGGACCGTAAAAGGGAAAACAGCCAGTTCATCATCAAAGAGATGGACTCACAACAGGAGTTTGATAACATGTGTCAGGATTTAAATATTCTGAAACAACACAAAGTACAGCTGATTCAAAACCAAAATGCATTTAAGCTAAAAATGGATGCAGAACAGGGTCAGTCAGGTTCTCTGGAACTGACCAGAATTCGGGCAGAGAACATAGAGCTTGTGGAGCGTGTGAAGCAGAGGATTACCTATCACAGGCAGTTTACTGTAGGGACACGCAGGAGAAAGCGATTAGTCTCTGAAAAGAAAAGCGCCTTGAATATGTGCGCAAAATACAGGACTTACAGAGAGAAAATTAAGCATTTCAGGATGAAGTACGGGAAATGAAGGCTCGATTGGTGGCTCAGAGCACAGTGCTCGAGACCAGTCAGACCAAAACAAAAGGGCCTTGACTAGAAAACTATTGCCAATCATTACCTCTAAATACAAATAGTGTGGGAAACAATGTTATGAAAAAGAAAGAAGTGTTCAAGAAATGATATGTCAGTATATTCAGGCCGTTGGCCTCCCTTCCCCACGTTTTCTGCATGGTACAAGTCGGCACACTCAAGCTTATCACCATCTCTGGCTTCTCTACCACAAGGGTGCAGTTCAAAATTAGCATCCGGGTCTTCTGTGCCTAAGCCTCCTTACCTTTCAAAAGTCTCTTCTTTCAGAGGGCCTGATGCGAGAAACAAGCAATAAGTTATTTTCCTCTCAGGATTTCACACGGACTAAATTTCTTAGGTTATTCACTATTCACCTCAGATCCCCCTCAGCCGGGCTCAGATACCCTTTAACATAATGCTCATAGGATTTTAATGTATCCAATTTCTCAGGTGATTCACGGTTCACACCTGACCCCCCTCAGCTGGGCTCTGATCCGTTTTAACACAATGTTCAATCAGTCTCCCTCCGCCAGGCTCAGATCAATTTAATTCACTCTAACACAAACTTACTTCAACACAAAGCTTTCAATTGATTTCCCTTGTTCGGGCTCAGACCAACTTTGTCAACTTTCATGGCAGTATCGGCATCAAAGACTTTCGTTTGTGCACAGGATTTAGCTTGACCCGTTGCAGGACCACTTTGATGCACAGTTCTTTGCCACTCTTTCAACAGTTGGATACCTTACAGAGAACTTTGATTGAACATGCAGGCGGTGCCAGACCACTCTGTCAACTGTATTGTATCTTGGTTTCAAAGTTCAATCACTCATCTGTTGTTCAATTTTACTTGCGTTGGTTATCACAAATGCATTTCATACAATGGTGCCGCTTGCATCCTTGGCTTCAACACAGACTGGTTTGGTATCGGTCTCTCCAACTCACTGGCTGTGTTGATTTCACTGGCTCTGCTCTCCCAGCTTTGATTATCGATGCAGGAAGGCCCCAGATACCTCTGACACACAATGCAGGATTCTTCAGCCTGGGTTCCTGGTTTTATGCTTTCTATTCTCAAGGTTTCACGAAAGTAATGGTTAATCGTTGAAAAGGTCAAGGGTACTTCCTTCCTTGCATTCCCCTTTTGTTTTGTCGTCTTTCTCCTAGTTTGAAACCGCCACCTTGGAATGTCTTGCTTCATTATAGGTGAACTCCTTAGTGGGCAGCAAGTCCACCCAGTTGTCCTGCTGCTGGTTGGTGTAGCACCTCAAATATTGTTCAAGAGTTCTGTTTAGATGTTCCGTCTGCCTATTAAATATCTTCCTTCTTGAGCTCTTTGCTCATCCGCCTCCAACTTCCCCCTGGTCAGACGCTTCTCCAAGCAACGGGTTGGTGGTAGATCTCTCGCTTTGGCTGGGCCCCACTCTGGAACAGCCTCCATGCCTCCCTGAAAATTGAGGAGAATCATCTCTGGTTCCAGAAGAACCTCAAAACCTTTCTATTTGCTTCTGCTTTTCGTCCTCCTCTCCCCTGCTGACATCCTGGCTGATACTGAAATTGCACTGGTTACCTGGCCACCCTCTGATCTCGGGAGCCGCACTCATGCACTGCCTTCCTGGCAACCTCCGTACCTAGGGACTGTTTTCTGTAGCCCTACAGTCCCCCCACCAGCACTTGACACCTGTTGTCTGCACTTACCCTTGCACTTGCCAACTGCTTGCCGTACTTTTACTTTGTTATCTATTTTATTATCCCATGTACTTCACTGTACTCTCCCTCCTCCCCCTCCACACTTTCCTCCTTCCCCTTCCCATGCAGTGCACGATCTGAATGACACCTGGCCTAGTAGGATCGTTGTCTGTCTTCCATCTGTTCCCCCTCCCTTGCCGCGTCGCGCCTTGAAACACTGGTGTATGGGCACGTTATAAATGCCATATCATATAATATCATTAGTTTGGGGATGGAAACCCGAGGAGAGTGCCCTCTCAATCCCTAGCTTCTTACAGATGGCAGCCCAGAACTTTGAAGTATACTGACTACGACTGTCTGAAATGATCTTATCCGGAAGGCCGTGGAGGCAGAACACGTTCTTTAGGAACACCTCAGCCATGACTGTTGCAGATGGTATCTTGTTCAGGGGTGAAAAATGGGCCATCTTGGTGAATGTATCTATGGTGACCATTATGCAGGTGCAGGAATGAGATACAGGGAGATCCACTATGAAGTCAGTTGTAATAAAACCCCAAGGACGAGTAGGTACAGCTTCTTGTTGAAGAAGACCAAGAGGTTTAAGAGTGATGTGTTTGCTTCTTGCACAGACTGGACACGATCATGTGCAGTCCTCTACGTCCTTTCTCATGCCGGGCCAATAGAAAGACCGACGGGCTAGTTCTAGCGTCCCTGACTGACCGCAATGACCTGCTGTCTTGTTGTCATGGCACCATGTTAGGACCTTTTGTCTTAAGGGAGCCGAAGGGACAAACAGTTGACGGTCTAAATACAGCATAACCTCCTTTTCCTCCAACCAGGCTGCTGTCTTGGCAGGTATTGAAGACTGGTCTTTGTTTGTAGCCTCCTTGATCTTTTGTAGAAATGTAGAAATATGTGCAACAATGCAATTTCTGGGGAAAAAGTCTTTCTAGTTGGAGGTCTTTAGGGCAGTCCTAGGTGAACCTACGGGAAAGAGCTTCAGCAAGAGGGTTTTGGCTACCCAGGACATAGGTCACCTGAAAGTCGAAAGAAAATGCGCCCACCTAGCTTGCTGGTAATTGATACATTCCATGGTCTGTAGAACCTGTAAATTCTTGTGATCAGTTCGAATGAGGTATGGGTGCAAACCACCCTGTAGGAGGTGCTGCCACTCTTTGCAAGCAAGTTTCATAGCGAGAAGTTCCCTTTCAATCACAGAGTAATTGCGTTGACTGTCCGTTAAGGTTCTTGAAAGGCAAGCCACTGGGTGTTCCAAGTCTTTGGGCCTCAATACAACCCAGGCGTTAAGGGTTTAACGGCGCCGTCGGCCCCGTTAACCCTTAACGCCTGATTACCATTTTAACGCCTGCTTTTAGCAGGCGTTAAAATGCAAGGCGTCAACCCGCCTTGGTGCTAATTACGGCACCGTAATTTACGGTGCCATAATTAGCGCCTTCTCCACTCCCATTATGCCCTATGGGGCAAAAATGGGAATGGGGAAGGGTAAATGGGGAATGGGGATTTACCGCCCCACTCACCTTGGAATGGGGCGGTAAATCCGCCATCCACCATGGTGTAAACAGAGTTTACACCATGGTGGTAAAGTAGGGAACTTACCGCCTGGGTTGTAATGAGGCCCTTTGTGTTTTTGCAGAAGTACAGCCCCTATCGCAGCCGCTGAGGTGGCGGTTTCCCCAATGAACGGCTGTTACTGGTTGGGATGGCGCAATATAGGAGCAGTACAGAACAGTTCTTTCAGACGAATGAAACTTTTCTCTGTGAGCGGTGTCCACTGGAAGGGTGTACATGTCTTCTTTAACAGACTGGTTATGGGCAAGACCACCTCTGAGAAGCACGCAATGAACTGACAATAGAAATTGGTCAGACCAAAAAACCGTTGGACTTCTTTCACGGATGTCGGAGCAGGCCAGTCCAGAATGGCGGATACCTTCTTGCCATCCATTTGGATGCCCTCCTCTGAGAGGATAAACCCCAGATAGGGAACTGAGGAGACACCAAACAAACACTTCTCTTTCTTACCCAGAAGAAGATGTTACTGAAGACAGCCCAGATTTTCCTGTAGGTGAATGAGATGGTCTTGAGGTGAGGATGAGAAAACCAAAATATCGTCAAGATAGATGATTACTGACAAAAACATCAGATCCGAAAAGAGACGGTCCATGAACCATTGGAAGACAGCAGGGGTGTTGACTAGCCCGAAGGGCATAACCCTATATTCGAATAGACAAAAAGGGGTACAGAAGGACGTCTTCCATTTGTCTCCAGCGCGTTTATGTAAGACATGATACACGCTGCAAAGATCCAGTTTTGAACACATCTTTGCACCTCGAATGGCCTCAATAATGTTTCGGATAAGGGGCATGGGGCACCGGTCCCTTATGGTGACTTTATTGAGGCCCCTATAGTCAATACAGGGCCTTAGTTCTGCTGTATCTCTTTTGGGTATCAAAAACAAAGACGTCCCGCAGGAGATCGACAAGGCTGGAGCAGGCCATTTTGTAGGTGAGCATCCAGGTATTCACAAAGTACCTTCCTCTCTGACTGCGAGAGGGAAAACATCCAAACAAAAGGCACCAGGGCGTTGGGAATCAGCTCAATGGCACAGTTTTCTGGCTTGTGCGGGGGTAGCACTTGTGGTACTTTCTCGATGAAAACCTGGTCAGGTCAGAAGTCGGCCAGTCCAGTGGAATGTGGTATACCCCTATTTTGTTCTCAGAAGAGGCTGTGGACAGTGCTGTAATTGGTACCGGTGAGGCAATGTTGTTGGCAGTACCTTGAGGTAAACTCCACATGATTCTGAGCCCAGTCTTTCCTCGAGCTGTGTTTCTGGAGCCATGTAATACCCAGGATGACCGGGAAGTGTTCTGTCCAGAATGATGTCGAATTTCAAGGTCTCTGAGTGTTGCATGACTGGGACATGCAGTTCTTCCATAGTTTGGGTTTTGGGCCCTGAACTGAGAGGGCTGGCATCAACCCCTAACATTTTGCCCTTCCTTGCGTTCTAACCGTGGGAGACCGATCTTGCTGGCCCAAACCTTGTCTATGAAATTTCTGGCGGCTCCACAGTCCAAGAGTGCTAGAGTGCCTATGGTGTGTTGGTTAAAGCGTACTTGTAAGGACACCACCATTAGGCTTAAATCTTCCGGAGGTGACAAAGAGTTGACAGACAGGGAAACATAGGGATCAGTAGTGTGACCTCAGTAGCCCGTCCCTCCTAGCGCCGAGGTCTTTCATTTCCCAAACTCAGGGGAGGCACCTCTGGACAGTCTCTGTGAAGATGGCCTTCGGATCCACAGTATGCACACAACCCATTTTCTCGTCGTCGCCTTTGTTCTTCCGGAGTCAGGGAAGCTCTTAAGGCCCTGATCTGCATAGGCTCTTCCCGATGTTGAGAAGCTGTAATGGGGTTCGTGAAATCGAGCCGGGATGGTACAGTCCCCAAAATCGTCTTCTTTCTAACCTTTGTTCCTGGATTTGATAGTCAATCTGCAGTACCTCTGACAACGGGTCTAAGAAGGAGGGAGGCCTTGGAGAACATGCCAACTCGTCTTTGATCTCTTCTTTGAGACCTCAGTGAAATATTGAGTATTGTGCTTGTTCTGGCCAACCCGCTTCAGCTGCCAGCCTCTTAAAGGTGGTAATATAGGACAAGAGATCAGAGTTGCCTTATAGGCAGTGTAATATATCTCTGGCCATTCAAAAGCTTGCTTCAGGTGAGCCAGGAAACCCCCGAAGTCATGAAATAGGGAGCTAGAACCGGTTACCAATGGTGTGGGTGAAGCTAGGGCATTGCCCGTCATGTTTAAGATCAAAAAGCCGATGTGAACATGTTCAGAAGTGTAGGTGGCTGATTGAAAAGTGAAGGGAATCATACACACATCCAAGAATTCTTTCAATGTTTTTGATGTGCTATCGAACTTCCCAGATGGCAGGGACATAGGGGCAACTCAGCAGGAAGGTGTTCGCGGGTGTTCACCAGTTGGTGCAACACTGGTTTTTCCGCCTTCAAGTTCTGCACCTCAAGTGTTAATCCCTGGACATCAGACAGCAATTCCTGGATTTTTTCACTGTTGCCCTGATGGGTCACACCTGGCGTTGCAAACTGTCAATTCCCCTTGACTCTTCCCCTGATTCACTGACCTCCTCCTCCTCACCTGTGTCTGAAGAGATGGTATCAGTGTATGTCTTTAGGGTTCTCTTGCGGCTACTGAAATTGCACTTTTTTTTGTAGAGACTTGGCTTAACCCGGGTTGACGCCACAGTGAACACTGATGAGACAGTGGACCTGAGGCCCCACTTCCGGAACAGCTGAAATGGGGAAAAAGCGTTCTGCGGCATAAAAAAAACCCTCTAGAATGTTAGCGTGTAGAACTGTGATCCGGGTGGAATGTGGTGACTGTCGTCCAAGAAAATGGATGGTGCCGTGGAGATCAAATGGGAGCCTCGTAGAGGCAGGAAGTACTCCAATACCGGACAGAGTAAAGATTGGCCCAAAAGCACGAGGGAAAGTAGAGATACGACCCGTACCAAAAGACGTATGACCGCCAGCAGAGTAACGAGGGAAAGCCAGAACACAAAAGGGGGAAAGGGAAACAGAGAGACAGGGGCAAACACCGCAAAGCAATGAAAATTAAAGGAAGCCGCAAGAGAGGCAGAACAGAGCGTCAGCAAGGTGGTGAGAGGGAAAGTGAGAGAGAAATCAGTTCCGGTGCAGAATGGAAAAAATAGCACTAGCGTTGGCGAGCAGCAAAGGGAAAATCAACACTGCAGTTGCAATGCAGTGAGCCGCCGGGAGCGATAGGAAGAAAAGGCTATGGAGTCGGCCATGTTGCCTGATGTCTAGCAAGCTGCTGGCTAGTCGTAAGCAACGTGACAGCACTCTTCAATGGCCGTGCAATCTCCAATGGTGCCACAGGCTCCATGCATGAGGGAGCATGACATTATCTCCGAAAGGTTGTGGATCGTTGGTTTGTTGCCACACAGTGAAAATACAATTATTACCCAATGATAAAAGGCACTGTCCAGTCAAGGTTGTATACAAATATCTACTTCATTATTATAACAACATCCAGTTCTAGCACACTACGAAATACAACCCACTCTGTAAACGAATGCAGAGGACAGACAGTTTCCAAGACGGAAAAGGGATGCACTCTGAGTACTGACAGGAGGGTAGTCAGTATAGTAAATAATTGCAACAGGTCAAATTTACTTGGCTTCAGCACAAAGGTAGCAATGAGTCAGAAAATGTCCCTAGGGGCCTTCGGAGAAGGACCAGGGGACAGAACCACAATGTACCTTGTGCTTGCAGGTGTTCTTGGTGCTCAACGGGGGTGAGTATGTTAGGGTAATTTCTGGGGCCAGCAGAGCCGTGCCGAGGGTCTGCAGATGCCCAGCTCACGGAAGGCCCTAACTCCTTTCCAGGTCCCAAAAAGACGAGGTCTACACAAGGAGCAAAGATAACTGTGGTTTACTTTACCAAATGCACAGGGGGTATATGCACGAACAACGCTCAGGAACATCTCACCACAGTCTGGCTCGCAGGCCAGTTATGTATTCTTGTGACGTAACAACCTTTGTCACTTGGCAGACTCCCTCCTAAACCTATCGAGGCCTGTGATTGGACCCTGACTGGTAGGTCCAGTATGATTTCCTCGTATAGGATCCTATACGTGGGAATCATGAGTGGACAGCACTGTGTCAGGTGGTATACTTGGATCATCCACGAAAGTTGCTACTCTGAAAAGGTTATAGTGAGGAAGCCTGGTAATTGGTTGGCAACCCTCGCCATCTGTCCCCAAAACCCAGTGTCCTAATTGGTCAGACTGCGGGACCCAAGTCTGGGACAACCATTGTTCCCAGCCAGCGAGACACCTGTTATGCGTGCATGTCTACTATGTCTCAGCAATTGCAACTATGTGTCTGCGTAGTACAATAGTGTGAAGACGACTAATGCCATGAGAGCGCTCCATTCCCAATGTAGAAGGTGTTCTGGAAGTAACAATTATGTAGCAAGTCACTGTCCTGCCGTGGGGCCGCTGTTCGTTCTCAGCTTCTGCGTCTTAGCTTGTTCACGACTTGGCCAAGTCACGTGGCCGGAGACCACTCCTGCAAGCTCAATTGCCTCAAATTAGTGTGCATTTTACAGGGAATATTAGTTGCTGCCGCAAATGTCACCTTGGCTCGGGATATGGAATGCTACTTCGCAACATGGTGTCCTTGGCAGTCTGCTGTTCTGCTTGTACGATACCTTGCAGTTTGAACTTTGTCTGCGATCATGCGGCCTACTGTACCCTTCTGAGGCCTGCTCTGGCTTTAGTTATGGAGTTGTCATAATGCCCATAGGTTAGTGAGAGCTTCAGGGCTGGTCAGGTCCCTTGGGTCCTTCCACTGGGTTAGTTGTGTGTAAGCATCAGCAAGCGTATACACAAGCTCTTCTTGCTTCTTGCGTTTCTGCGGTGCTATAGCCAGCCTAATGCCAAAATAATAAACGTGTTGATAGTGTACGTGTCACAGTCCTCTATCTCATGAACTGTACATGTTCTTCGTGTAGATTGGTGTGTGAGTTGCGCAGATTGCACATGTGCTTCGTGTCTAACGGGGCTAAGTCATCGGGATGTCTCTAACGACCTGCACCATGGGGCCTCATTACGACCCAGGCGGTAAGTTACCGCCTGGGCCGTGACTTTACCACCATGGCATAAACTACGTTTACGCCATGGTGGTTGGCGGACTTACCGCCCCATTCCGACCTTGGCGGGGCGGTAAGTTCCCAATCCCCATTTACCCTTCCCCATTCCCATTTTTGCCCCATAGGGCATAATGGGAGTGGGGAAGGCGTTAATTACGCCACCGTAAATTACGGTGGCGTAATTAACTCCATGGTCCCTTAGCGCCATGGATTTTAACACCTGCTAAAAGCAGGTGTTAAAAGCGCCATGGCGCTAGGGGACCTCGTAATTGGCGGTAAGGGGTCGGCGCAGCTAACGCTGGCGTAAACCCCTTACCGCCAGGGTCGTAATGAGGCCCATGGTCTTTTGTGTATGATGCTGTTCGTCAAGTCTGTCCATGAGGTTGTCTTAAACTCGGTCTTGACTCTCTTCGTCCATTCTGGGCAGAGGTCGTAGTGCAGCAGGAACATAGGCTGGCCGGCAGGATACAACTCGCAGTAGTTGTCCACGGCTAGAGCAGTGGGGATTGGTATACTTTTGTAGGTTCGGCAACCGTGTTGTTGCTTGTGCTTCTTCCGATTAGGGGGTCGTTCAGGGCTAGGGGTCTGCATGGATTTTCCCTCTTTAGTCCCCCCTCTGGTCAACATGTCGACCACAACGTCATTGTATCTTCTATCGTCCATCAAATGCCATACTTTTGTTATTCCACCCAAGTGTCCCTAGTGGTTGACGTGATCTTCAAATGACCAGTACATGTAGACACAGCCACCTCCAGGCTTGCAGTGAACCCACTTCCCTACGTACTTCCTTGTGTTGTGCAGATTTTCTAACTTCATTGTAGGAGGGTGCACGTCTGCCTGTGTTATCTGTTGTCTCAGCCATTCTCTTTCCTTCATTACTTCACCCATGTGTTGGTCACTATCCATGGCCATCAGTAATTTCATCCCCACCACCTCCTCTGCTTCCTTTTTACACTTCGACATGCAAAACCTCATGCCGAATAGAGATGCCACTCCCATCACTAATCCTCCTGCTAGTACCTTTAGGCCATCAGATAACCAGGAAGGCATCCAGGACCAGATGTATGAAAACCAGCTCTTTTCTGTCTTTGTTCCCTTTGATTCTTCATCCATCTTGGCATGCATACTTGCCAGCTGTGCTACAGCTTCAGATAGAGTTCCATTGTCTTCATTGTTTGCTGGTATGAACGTGCAGCAGGAGCTTGCTATTTTTGCGCAAACCTCCCCTTCTATAGCTGCAAGGAGGTGCAGGGCGTATCTGTTTTGTAGTGCCACCAACCGTATTGCTCTGAGCTCCTCCTTTATTGCGTTGAAACCGTTCACAGTTGAATTTATAGTCATCAAGAGTTCTTAACGCATTATTTGGAGCCATTTTGCATTGGCATACGTCTGAAATCCTGGGCTTATCAGTGCTGAGAAGAACATTGCGGTTCTTCTGAATAGTCTGTGTGCTGGTGGTATCTCATCGAGTGCCACCTCAGACCGCCCCCAGAAATAGTTTCCTCTCTTTCCTCTCCACAGTTCCTTCTTGTTTGATGCACTGTCCTTAGCGTCACATGTGGATGTCAGTGACCTCTTCTTCCTACTGTTGCCTTCGTCCATTTTGGGGAACTTGCTTAGGTTAACATGCCTTTTGGGTACTACTAGTGAGGGTATGTTGACATGTGCCAAGGAACATATTCCTCCCCAGTTCAGTGGGAGTTTCTCGTATGCTTTAGAACCACCGGCCCAATAGTGGTCCATGAGCACCGCCGTTCTCGTTCCCATTTGTGGGATCTTCTCTATTCTTCTACACCCTTCGTTCTGTCCCACTTTATCAGTGCCATCGTGCTGATAGCATACGTCAGGCGTTGTCAGCGGGATTATTGTTAGTAGTCCATCTTCCTTGTCCATCCATGTCAGCAGACTTGCGCTTTTTGCCCATTCCTTAAGGCATTTGTCATTTTCTTCTTGGACCTTTGTCACCACAGCTCTTGTCGACATTAGTGCCCTACCCCCTACTATTCCATCCTCCCACCCATCCTTCGTGTATACCTTGCACCGGCACTTGCGGTCGTTCCCAGCAGCTGGGATCTCCGCCAATCTCCTTTGCTCCCCATTTGAATGGTAGCTACTGCAGTGTCACTTCCTTTTTTTCACCTTTCTCAGGTCCATGAGTGATATGACGTAGGGCCTCTGCCTGCTTCCAATAATTGTCCATCATCGGTGGGTCTTGATGAAATTGTCCTCATAGGGAAAGGTTTCCTTTGATCTCCATCTTAACGTTGCTGTCTTCCCTTGGGACCTCCCCCGAGCCTGGAACATGGCGAGGTACAAGAGTTATTGCACCATTTCCACTGGCACGTACGTTCCTACGTAGGTCCTGTATCAAGGAGCAGACATAGCAGCTCTCCCTTGTTGTGTCCTTACCAATTTTAGACATGTGTTTATACAGTATCGTACAAAAATGTCACCTCATTTGTGCGCCCCCGCAGTCACTGCGACTTTGGAGGCACACAAAATGAGGGTGACATTTACTGCACCCAAGCAGAGTGGGGCTTGCAGGGGTGTCCCCCGCTCTTCCTGGGTGCAGTAATGGGGGCTAGGGGTTGCGGGGGTGTCCCCCGCTTACTATTTCGGAAAGCAGGGGGTAAGCGGGGGACACGTAAGAAACAAATAAAAAACTACAAAAACACCCTGCGGCATCAGCTCCAACCCACGTTAGTGGGAGGAGCGGACACCGCAGGGATCGCAGAGTGCGGGCGGCACATGCAGAAATGTTTCCGCCCTAAAGATAAGTGGGGTGGGTGGGTTAGGAGGGGTAATGCAGCCCAGGGGAAGCGGGCACAGTGATCCATTTGACCACTGCGCCGTAACTGCCATCGGCATTTTCTGCGTTGCAGTTGTGGGCAGCGCAGTGATCACATAGATCTGTTTATACCACATTTTGTTAGCCACGTGTGCAGTGTCAGTGAGAAATGTGTCAACCCCACTTACATCTGTTCCCATGCTAGGTTTACCTTTTCTTACCTTATGAGTTGTTTCACTGGTACCACCTGACAAAGTTGTCCTTGCCGCTTGGGTTGGGGAAATGTTAGTATTTGAAGCAGTGGAGACATGCAAAGCCATATACATATTCTAAAGTACAGCATCTAGAACACTCACGGACAATAATAACCACACAGCTTTTAGAACGATTTTTATTAACCTAACCATTTTACCTGTCCCTTTGTTTGTCTTGTGGCTGCTGAGGTGATACAGTTGCCCGCCTGAAAAACGCGATAAAAAGGCGTTGTTGGGTTAATACTTGTTAGTGTTTTAAGCTCTGCGCATTATGTAGTCATTTAATGCCCATGCAAACAGCTCCTCCCATAGTTTCCGTATTGACCAGTGTCTAAGGGTTGGTATAATATGGTGAAGTTGTGGGTAGGTCTGTGCTAGATATTCAATGAATGCATAATAATACACTCTGGGCGGCCGTGGTGTATTGTAAGCGGCTCTCCGTATGGCATGAATATATTGACGAGACAATGCTTCAGGGTGGTCAATGGCAGACAGCATCTAATATCCTGTAACCTTACCCTATACTACTTAGACATCAACAATCACAGTCGCATCAACCGGCATGTGCGAGAGAGAGAGTGAGAGAGGAAGAGAGAGGGGGGGGGGGAGAGAGAGAGAGAGAAAGAGGGAGAGAGAGAGAGAAAGAGGAGAGAGAGAGAGAGAGAGAGAGAGAGAGAGAGAGAGAGAGAGAGAGAGAGAGAGAGAGAGAGAGAGAGAGAGAGAGAGAGAGAGAGAGAGAGAACATCGAACAAGATGTTAACACAGTGTATTCCTACTGAGATTGTGCCTGCGGTGTGGTAATTTCTACTTAGTATTTGATAACTTGCATTAAGGGTTTCTGACACAAATGGAAAGATATTGTACAGTTCTTGATTCGTAATTTCTTGGTACTGGGGACAATGTTTCTTTATTCATCAATTTGGACTAGCACGTCAGTGGGGATATCAGGGGCTTGTGAGCATCTAATCATTGGATGGCCGGTGCGTTCTGGGTTATCTATGGTCGGGGAATCATCAGTTTCTACAGGGCTTGAGGTTCGGGTATCACATCTCTCTGGGGCATTGTCTACCTACATGGCGTTGGCACTATTAGTTTCTCTGAAGTGCTTTAAGGCAGGATTGGTGCCTTGTAGGATTTTATGTCCTGCAATTGGTACCAGACTGACTGGCCTTCGAGTTTGATTGCTCTCTCCATTATTGCTTCCATGGTGTAGGGTCCCGTGAAGCAAGGCACATTCAAGCTACGGACAAAATTAAGTTAGATATCTGGGTAGAAAATGTCACCTTCCTAACTACGATAATTTTACCATAAAGGGGCGAAAAACATGCCTTGCACGTGCAACACCCTGCCGAAACGTAAATAAGTTCCACAGATCCATCATGATTAGGGAAACATTAATATCTAGGTATTTTGATGATTATTGATAAGTTGTTAATTGCTCTCATGTAGTGACTTTTTGAGTGCAAAAGCTGATGTGTATAAAACATGTAAAAGACAGTAGTCATGTACCTCTTCACATCACTTCAATCATAGAACTCCAAGAGCCTATCGGCAGAAAGGGATTGCACCTTTGGGGTAGGAGAGGACTGTAAAGCTCCAATGAAAATTCAAGGCTAATAAGTTAACACCTCCTTATGTTAATATTTCAGGGGTGGAACATAGGCATTAAAAAATGGCAGCACCAGCCAGAGGTGGAACTTGCCTAAAAACCATCTTTGGGAGTGCTGCCAAAACATCTTAAAGGAGACTTGCCATAATCTATCTGGTTGAATCCTGACACAGCTGCCTGATATTACATGGGTGAAGAGCCCTCAAATTGATGGAGACTTAGCCTTGCATGGTAGAATGAAACTGGGAAAGCCTACAGCTGACCAGGCACTATGATTAAGGCGAGCCAAAGGAGGGATGGATGCTGGTGACTATCTTTGATTGAGGTATCTGACCAGACCCCTTTGCTGTCCAAAGATGAGCCTTGCTGTCTTTACTGTCTGCCAAAAACATAGGTCCAATGTAAGTAGATTGATACATCTGAAACAAAGTGTATGGTGGGTCTGCCTATCTTAATATTCTCCTTTAATAGTGGTGTTGGTTAAATTGTGTAGACCATTAGCATATCTGACTGAATATTAATTGAATTAACTCCCAAATAGACTGATGCAGGGGGGAGCTTGGAGGAGTTTGAAACCTCTGCCCTCTTTCCTAGCTGGAAGTTAAGTTATAGATACTTAAGGTAATTGGGGCACATTCATTTTTCCTGTCAACCCCAGACTTCTCTAAAGAACAAGGGTGTCCTTGTCCCAAAATGAAATTCCCAACTGTCCTCACTCCCTAGATCATGCCTATAAACCAATGGGTGTTTTTGTTGCAAATCGAAATTACCAACTGTCCCCATTCCCTTGACCTTTCCTTTAAACCATGAGGTGTTTTTGTCCCAAAACGACATTCCCAACTGCCTCCACTCCCTAGGCCTATCCTTTAAACAGAGGGGTGCTGCATATAACTGATGGCTGGGTTTTTGGTGTTGGGGAATAAAGTGCTTTGCAAAGTTCAATCTCCATTGAAAAATATACACTCTTTCCTGAGAGTGAAAAAGTGACCCAGATAGAAGAAAGAGTTTGCATTGCTTTGGGGGTGAAGAAAGAATAAGGGTTCTATAAATCAAAAGTATTCTTAAAAGTCTATGTGATTTCAAAACTGCTAGCATAGTTAAGTGTGCAGGGAAATTAAACATGCCAAGTACTGCATGTGAAATTGTTTGAAAATCCCAACTGCATTTGTTTTAAATGTAACCTTTATCAAGCAATATTCGTGCTATAGTAATGTGCCCTGATACGATTTAAATTCAACATAAAAAGGCGTTTATACAAGAAGAGCTTTGACCATTTTATTTGTCTGGGTTCCCTGCATCTGAAACTAAAGGGAAAACGTGTCTTTTGCATTGAAGCTTTTTTTGTGCCACAGAGAAGGTGGTGTGGGTAACCATTTAGTGCAAGATTGATTGAACCTATACTTTAAATAAATATATATTCTCTCTATACCCCAGCCTGGTTCTTGGTTCATTGTTGGCACAGGGGGAGGGATCTACATGGCTCTATATGAGTCATAGATAGGGCTCGCTAAACCAAAATAATCGGTGTGCTCTGGGTTCTCCTGATTGGGGGGTGAAACGAACTTTCTGTGTCAAGTGTGGTATCTCAATATATCATTACAAAGTGGCAAGATTCCTGCAAGGAATTAATCATTATGAGACAGAATGGGATTCCTTAGCACAGCCCTTAGCTGGTTCACCTCCTACGTGTATTAAAGGCACAATCTGTGTAAATGGATCATTTCAGGTCAGAACGCTACCCAGTTTCATGCAAAGATCCCCAGGGTGCCACCCCCTCCCCATTCCTCTTCAATCCATATATGGAACCGCTATGGTCACTCAGCTGTATTAGTCTACGAGCATGCAGATGACACACAGCTATATCCTAAAGTGATTTGTGCCTCAGTGACTTCCTTGCCACCATCCAAACCTGGACGATGAATGCATACCTGAATCTCAGCCCAATGAAAACAAAGTTCATCCTACTAGGATATCCCTTAAAACAAAAGACCATCCACGATTGGCTAAATTATATGCCATTAGAAGAGATCAGACATTAACTGGCCTCATCAGCAAAAATGTGCCAGATAATTATCCACAGAGAGCTACCCTTCTTGCCAACTGTAATGAAGGCATGGTGTCACTAGTAAGACAGACACAAGTGACTACAGTTCAAGGGTGTTTACGGGAATAACTATAAGTGCAATTAGCTCTCGTTTGTTTTATTTTCCCCCCTAATTCCACCATATCTGCTCAACCATCTCACATACCCCACGCCACCCCACCTCTCTGTCTTTCAGTTTACAGGTCCCATAATTGCCCGCACTATTTTATGCAAGCAAAGACATCACTAAGCACCCAAACAAGATTTGCTTTTTTTCTTTAATACATATCTCCCTCCATCCCCACTCTACTCCATAACTCCTCCTCTCCAGTATTTAACGTAGTAAGCACAACCATGATATTAACATCTCGTAGGAGAAGTAATTATTTTTAAAAGTACATTATAAGCAAATAAAATCTGCAACTAAGTCTTCCTAACCTCTCTATTCTTTCTTCTGAATTTAATTACGCTGGATGAAACTTAATTCAAAGATATCCAGGCGTGCTCAAAATCCATAAAAAATAAATTGGTTTGCAAAGACATTTTGGACAAGTTGCATCAAATTTTGTCAGGTTGTATCAAATGCAACTTTTTAAAATGTCCTTCATCAGGTTTTTGATTCCTCCTATTAGTGAGTGGTTTCAAGACACCAATATTTATAGATCTGAAATACAAACTACTCTATTGTCTTAAATAATGTTTTAAATAAATAAGATTTTCTCCTTGATTTTTAAAACATCTGCCTCCCAATCTTCCAATGTCTCTGAGGCGCTGCCTTTTGGATTGCTTACTCTTGGGTTGTGGGTAAGAGATGGTGACCCAAGCTGTGCCGGGAAAAGCAGAGGAAGCAACAGGAGCAACGGGCAGTTGGGTAGGTTTGGACAGTTGGGACAAGTGTTTAAATGTTATTGTCAGGAGGCTCAAGAAGAAAGCAGGAAAGAGTCCTGAAGAACAGTTAGGAGTAGTTGTCGGTCCTTTGTTCCTGCCAGAGGAGTCCAGTCAATTAGGATTGTGGTGGTTAGCTTTCCCCATTTCCCTGTGGGAACGTGGAAGTAGCGTGGGCACTGTAAACATCTCATATAACAGTTACATGGCCCTTCAGGACCACAATCAAAGAACTAGATAGCCGCAGGGAGAGTGGATCATGTTGAGAGAGAGAAATTGGGGGTTTTGGTCCTCTTTGGGGAGGACTGGTTTGCAAAGTTAGGGATTGGGGACAGGGTCAGGGAAATTTTGAGTTTTTCACCTATCAAACGCAGCAGAACATACACATTGAGGGAATCTACCCCTACTGGAGCTACAGACATGTCATTGGACAGTTTACAGGAGGAAGACTGCAGCACAGCTTGAACAGGTGACACTGAAAATGCCGATCTCTGTGGAACTGAGCTCCCTGGGCTGTACAATCCTACCACCTGACTTCAAAATGGAGAGTTGGAGTTTTTAAAACCTTGCCTGCCACTTTTTAAAAGCTTGCCTGCCAGTGGACCCAGGTTAAATAATGGTAATTATCCTGGAGGAGTTCAAAAGGAGGATGAGCTAGAGATTGGCTTGTGGGAATATCACACGACTGGAGAAATATGAGGAGATGCCATTTTGGAGCAATCAGGCTCTGTGAGAGTACCAGAGACAGGCAGATGTCAGTAAGGGGCAATGATAATCCATCAGAGTAATTATCAGGTCTATGAAGGATCATGGATGGTAGGAGAGGGGGTCAGACGCCAGGCTGCAAGGGAGCTGGGGGAAGCTCAAACTAGTCTGGGGGCTTCTTCCAGGATAGCAGGAGGGGAGGGAATGCTGTGCAATATGCTGAAAACCAATGCCCAAACCTAGGCAGAGATCTGCTTGACATTAGAAAGGGAGACCTAAAAAAGGGCACGGCTGAGGAGCCTGCTTGGGGCCTTATCTCAGATCCTGGCATGGACCAGCTTTGGTAGAGCAATCAAGAGTGAGCTGAAGGTTATATCGCAGACCTTGGTAGTGGCAACAACAATAGATAGTATTGACTAGCTGGGTCCAGTAGCACAGCACAAGAAAATACCAGTTCTGTGCCCCACGGCCCGTGTTAAAGAAATTCAAGTAAGTATTAGGTTGGTCACGTATTGACCAGGAAGGTTTGAGAGATTCCTAAGGTCCTTATCATGAACTGTTGTTCTCTTAAGATCCTGTTAAGGGTCAACTTGGATGATCCTGTTAAGGGTCAACTTGGACTAAAGATTTGTTTAATATTTACACATGGGAGTGGGGTAAATAGAACAAAAACATTTTTTGTTAACAGCATGTAGATGCCCTTTTAGGAGAGAATAGTAGATTGAATACACTCTCTGGTTGTAGGTTCCTGTCATTTGGGGCACTTTGGTTTGGACTAGTGTGTTAAGTTGTGAAGTTTCAGTTAGACTCTCTAGATTCTTAATACCTCAATTATTAATCGTACAAATGTTTCTTGTGGGCCAGTTTTGAATAACAGAGGTGTATTCCCTGAAGATGGATAGAATTAGCTAATTGAAACTTTTTGGGCCTATATGGGAATCATATTGAAGATTAAATTACTCATTATTTGTGATTTATTTTAATTTTATTTATTAGGTATTTATAAAGTACCTGTTCAGCAAATGGTGCTTCAAGGTGTCACAAGACAAAAGGGGAGGGAGGTAACAGGGATGAAAAGAAATAAAAACGTTCCTACTAGGCCTTGTGTCATTCGGTTCATGCAAGTGCAGTAACAAGAAGTGCAGGGTGAGAGGGGAGGGGAGTGCCAGACAGAGCAGAGTGCAATAGTGCTATGGTGGGAAGGGAAGTGCAGTTCGGAGTGGAGAGTGTGCAAGTGATGGGGGCATGGGAGGCGGAGGGCCCCTGGCCTAGGCAAGGGCTAGGGCAGGCCAGGAGGACTGTGCCAGGGGAATGCAGGGAGTGCATGGAAAGAAGATCCACATCCTAAGTGAGAGGACAGGGCTGGACCGGGCTCAGTAGGGGGGTGCAGGCCCTGCCAGGGTAGTACAGGGGGACAGAGCCCGCAAGGGCAGGCGCAGGTGATGGAGGGGGTCAGGAGAAACCGAGGTGATGGAGTAGACCAGGTAAGGAGCACCCGGAGCCCTGTATGAATCAGAAGGAACTAGACAGCCAGTCAAATGGAGGCTGAGGGGGGCATTAGCAGGGGGGGGAGTGGGAAAAGAAAGGGTGGGTCTTGAGAAGCTTCTGGGACTTAAGGAGATCCAGCTCAAGCCTGAGAGGGGCACGGAGGCCATTCCAGAGGGTGGCTCCTGAGGAAAAGAGAGATTTACTCCCCACTCTCTGCTTGGAAAACCATCTGATCTGCAGAGAGGTATTGAGGGAGAGAGAGTTGGATGTAGCAGGGTCCCAGGACCCAGAAGCTTGTGGATGATGCAGAGGGTCTTGAACTTGATCCTCGCAACAACTGGGACCCAGTGGGGAGATTGTACGGCTGGAGGAATGTAGTAGCTTCTCTTGAGATCAAGGATAAGTCTTGCAGTCCTATTCCGGATTAGTTGAAGGGGGTGAAGGGAGGATTTAGGCAGATTGAGGAAGGGGCTGTTGCATTAGTCCAGCCTAGAGAGGACCAGAGCTCTGGAGACATAGAGCTTTTGTGGGAAGGTGAGGAAAGGCTGAATGTCTCTCAGGTGGTGCAGCGGAAGGTTAGTCTTCTCACTGTTATAGAGGTTCTTTGTGACTCATCTTTTAAATTTTTATTTGAAGACCGAATGTATTGAATTTTTACTTATATTGCGGATTGAAGCAGAAGACACCAAAACTACCGTTTTGAAATTGCTTCTGTGAAATTTTATTGTTGTAATTTTTTTTACTTTCAATACAAACTTATGATAATGTAAAATGCCACTCATATTTCTTCTTTCAATATTTTACACTTGTTATGTTTAACATTCAGAAAAAGGGGTTGTTTCCCGTAGTGGGGAGCACCTGGGCTACCTGTGCACCACAATTGGTCTTTTCTTTTGCAAAAAGCTATTTTTGCAAGATTTGTGGTATTTAAGAGGCCAGACCCATGTGAGACAGAAGGGTTGTGCAGTCCTTTGGTCATGTTCTGGGCACCTTGAACACACCCACAATGCCAACTGGGAATGGCCGGCAGCCATTTCCATTGGTCACTCTGCACGCGTCATGGCCACAGGGAGGAATCCACTGGAATCTAGGTAGTCATCTGCATGGGCCAATGTGTGTCAAGACACTGAGTGACACAGTGGAAAGACCGAGGAAGACTATGGGCCTCATTATGAGTCAGCCGGTCCGGAAACAACAGTGGCGGTAAATCCGCCGCCACCGTTGTTTCCAGACAGGCTGATTTGGAGTCCTGCAGGCGGGAGGTGTCACTCCTGCCAGGTATGACCTGGTGGGAGTAACACCACCCACCTGCAGGCGGACATGGAAACAATGGCACTGTCATAGACAGAACCAGTGTTTCCATGGTCCCCATCCCCACATGGGAATGGGGATTTACAGAATTCCGCCTCCAGATTTCCTGGGTGACCAGGGTTGTAATGCCCCGGTGATTCCGGCAATCACGGAGGCGGAATGATATTACGGGTCTGGCGGCAGCCTGCCTGTTTTTCCGGCATGACTACCGCCGGAATCGTAATGAGGCCCCATTTGTGTGTAGCAGAAACTTTACTATGTGAAGAAAAAATCTCTTTTGTTTTATTTCTTCTTCGGTGAGCAAGAGGAAAAGGCAGACTAACATTTTGAGATGTACATGTCCGTAAGCCTGGCCCGTCACACCACTTGGATTGGAAACTGGACCTGCGAACCATGTCAAAGTAGAAGTCCACTGAGGGCACTGGGGAACCAAGAAGGCCACGACACCAAGACTTGTATTCGCCCAGAGAGGTCATATTTTAGAGTGTGGCTAATCTCTGCTACCCGCAAAGAGATGTAGCCCTTTGGTTTTTAGGTAAGAATTCCTTTCACTACCTCTTGACGGGAGTACTCTACCCTGTCAGTGAAATGTGCACTGTAAAACCCAGAACAACGGCTTACAGTGATAAGAGGGTACTTACAAAGAACTTCCTGCCTTCCCTTTTTATATACTGGAACTAGTCTGGCCATGTGTCTGTAAAACAATGAAAGCAACATGTTTAACTCAGCTGTGTTAATGGTGTCGGACAAATGAGTTAAGGTTAATATCCTGCCTCCCATTCAGATTGGTTTTCAAAAAACCCTATCCAACCTACACAACATATTGTGTTTGAATGTATTAGTCCTAAAAGCAAGAGAACTGGGTAATTCTCTTTTGTATGTTGTCTTTTTGTATTGCTCAGCAGCATTTAATTGCGTGGATAGAGTCGTACTATGACAAAGATTAATCACACAGGGTTAGAGCATGTATTGCTTCACCTAATTATTTAGTTACATTCTTCAACAAAAGTTAGGGTTCGCTTGGATAATTCAAGGACTGTAACTAAGTCTATAGCTACAAATCGGGGGGTTGAAAAAGGCCTGCATGCTTGCACCCCTGCTTTTCTCCTTTATATTTTAGACATATTAAGTTCTCTGAATGAATTACATAATTTTCTGCTAAATCATGAAGTCGACACATTCTAAACTTAGCTTATGTAGAGAACATATTTGTCAGCTAACGAAGCTATGGGCCTCATTCCGAGATTAGCACCATGGCTGCCTCCAATACCGGGTCCGGTCTGGTTGAATGGGGATTTACTGGGTCATTCCAACCCTGGAGGACCCGGTAAGTCCCCATTCAACCAACCATTCAACCAACCATTCCCCATTCCCATTTGAGCCTCCATAGGCCCGCGAATAGCAGGCCCGTTATTAGCACCCTGGTCCCTTAGCGGGACCCGTAAAGGACGTGTGGTCAGACCACACGTTCTTTGCGGCTCCTGCTAAGGGACCTCGGAATTGGGCGGTAAGGGTTTACCGGCACCGGTCTCCTTAAAGGTGCCTGGTATCCCTTACCGCCCAACTCAGAATGACCCACTATGTCTTCAACTCACGGAATCAAGAAAGCAAAAGTAGCTAATGTGATGGCATTCTTAGGGCACTTTGATAAGGAATGCAGGTTTTTTCTTTCTTTTCTTTCTTTTAGCAAATTCACTTCCTCTCCTGATGAACCATTGTTTGCAACAATGGGGAAACACGTGTTGAGAGAGATATAGTTAGGCACAGATAATCAGATTAACAAAAATAATTTTTCTTGAAGAAGTTACTAAACTATAGGTGTGGAGCTAACACCTAATATCAAGTTGTATCAAGGATTGAAATGATGTGAAGCAAACACAAAATTGGAACAATTTTTGTTTGAATGTTCTTTAATCAATTGTGCAAAATAAAAACAAAATTGAATTGACTCACCTTGAACATATTCTTTGAATAAGGTTGGCGCATTTGAGTAACTTTTCCAAACTTCTCTTTTTTTAATTAAGTTGCATCTGTGTAGCAGCCACACAGTTTTGGGATAAACTCATGCTGACAACCTAGTACAATCACTTCGAAGTGCACATTTAGTTTACCTTGTTTTACAGCCAAAATTAGCGATCGCCAACGGAACACTTCTTTACTCAAGGCTGGAAAGGTTTTTTTCTAATCCAAAACATTTAAGAAGGCCCCAGGCAGACGCTATAAATTACAACAATAAAAATAAAATTGAAGAAACTTTCAATTTGAGAGAAGCACAAGCGAACAAACTTTTCCTAAGACATCGTCAAACTAGTCCTTCCTCCTCAAAACAACAAAACAAAAATTCATTAAATTCATTAAAGTATCTATTTGAACAATTAGAAAATCTGAGCAAAAAAGAATTAAATAAGTGGTGGGAGATAAAAACTTTAAAAATGTATTTGGAGGTCAACAGAATCCCTAGAGGCCTCCGGATTTGATTTTCCCGTCTTTTGAAGATGAAGACATCACAGCCCTAAATGATTGGGTAGAACTATTACATAACACTTCTAAGGAAATGATGATACGGCTTATAAATCAAGCAGCACTAACCCATGAAAGAATTATGAAAGATATTGAAGACACAAAAGAAGTAATTAAGGAACTTCAATGTCCAGAGATCACATTTAAGAATTATCAGATCCTGGATGAATTTTTAGGTAACTATGAGAAAGAACTCAAAATCAAGAAACAAATAACTTTTATCAGAGATGAGAATGATTATATCAATAACAGAATATTCACCTTCCAAAGAAAATATGATACGGTACTAAACAACAACCCAAAAAAAGCAAAATCCCGTCCTCAAGTAATCTTTCGACTCCATCTACTTCAGATGTAGAAACATCAAGTGATAAGGAAGTACCTACAGCAGCTATTCCTACAATTGACATCACAACAGAGAAAAATCAAGTTCCCAAAACCAAGATATGTCCTTTTTTGGAGGAAGTACAAAGATACAGGATCAATTCGCGAAAAAGCAATCCAATGTATCGCGGACCTCCAAAACAACAAAGATCCCAAAATACCTCTTACCAAAACACCAAAATAGAGGTATTAGAGGAGGAAGCAAAACAAGGAGAACCAAATCAAGGAGTAGAAACAAGAGCTCAAAGACAAGGGAAGAGAAGGTGAACCTCATCATAAATTTATCAGAATATGAAGTTACACCAGCATTAACTACAGCTTTAAGCAAGGGACTCTCTTTTAGTCCAACGTATAAGGGAGATTATTTTCAGCTACAACTAGACCTGTATATATTTTGCAGGAAATTAAAGTTGAAAAAACATTTTGAGGAAACAACTTTCAAAAAAACTATTTGTCAAAAATGTCTCCGTCACAACTCACAGAAAAAATGGTCGAAGACACTGTGGACTTATTGAATATTGACGAGGAACAATTTTACACCAAGGAAACATTCTTAGAAGAACAAGATATCTCAACAGATCTAATGGAAGAAACCAGTTTAAAACCGAAATCGACATTTGTGCCAATCTTATCTTCAGAAAATGTAATTGATGTATTTCATCAAATACAGGCAGTCAGCAATAACATACGGAAGAATTATCTAAATAAAAAACACATGAAGACAACCTATAACCTAACAAAAGAAGAAAAACAGGCAATTAAAGATTTGTCTAAAGAAAAGTCAATAATAACCAAAGCAGCAGACAAAGGAGGAAAAATTGTCCTATTTAACAGAATCGACTATATCAGAGAAGGATCTAAACAACTTAATGTAATGGAATGTTATGAGAAGCTAACCAATAATCCTATTCCTGACTTGGAAATGCTCTGGAATTATAAGATTAAAACCTGGCATGAACAAGACCTATTAAAGTGATAAGGAATATCAAAGTTTGATTTGTAAAAATTCTATCATGGCAACAATATATTTTTTGCCTAAAGTTCATAAAACCTATAAAGATTTTCCACCACTTCGACCTATCATAAATGGCACTGGCTCAATAACAGAAAAAACTTCACAATACATTGATTCTCATCTATAACCGTTAAATCAGCCAGTGCCACAAACATAGAATTTTTGGACCTTGAACTTTTTGTTGAAAACGCACAAATCCAAACAAAGTTATTCACGAAACCTACAGCTGGAAATAGTCTTCTCTATGCAACATCTCATCATCCAAAACACACTTTGCACAGTATTCCATATGGGGAGACTCTCAGAATTAAAAGAAATTGCACTACTGTCTCTATTTTCAAGATAATCTTCGACAAACCCATCAAAAATTCATACAGAGAGGCTATGGAATAAAAATCATCAAAAAAGCAACTATCAAGGCCGAACCTGTATCAAGGGACTCTCTTTTGAAAGACAAACCAAACTTAGCAAAAACAAGTCCAAAAACGTCTTTCATCACTGCATACAGTACGGAAGCAAGTAGGATCAAACAAATACTCAATCACTGGAATATTCTTCTCACAGACTTCAAGTCTGCAAAAACATCTGGATAATCATCCAAATATTTGCTTCAGAAGAGCACCGACTATTAAGAATTTGATCAGCCTAAGCTTTCTGAGTCCATTACCCAATGAGAGGAAAATCTTTTTTCAAATGGCAAATAAAGGAACTTTCAAATGTGGGCACTGCAAATTATGTCCGTTCATAAAATAAGGCAAAAAAGAAATTGAACTACCGAATGGAAAAATTAAACACATTAATCATATGATGAACTGTAAATCCACTTTTGTTATCTATGGGATAGAATGCACCTGCAGGAAGCTACACATAGGGAGTACCATAAGAAAACTAAAAATAAGAATGTTTGAACATATAAGAGCAATCAGAAATAAAGATCTAAGATCCCCCACCTCAGTACATATCATCACAAATCACCCAGATTTTGACATCTCCAATTTGAGAATTTTTGGCCTGGAGAAAGTGACTCTATCTCCGAGAGGAGGAAATAAGGAAGATTTATTACAAAAAAATGAATGCAAATGGATTTGTTTCATGGATACCTGTGTCACAGGTTTAAATTGTGACACGGAAATGTATAACTGGCTTTAAATATCTATTTATATTTTTTTGTTGTTTTTTTATGAGGTTTTTTTCACCTGTTTATTTTCTATACATGTATGTTACAATTAGAATTGATTTGCTTAATACACATGATCTAAAAATTGTATTATCCTATGATCAAATGAGAATTCAAAATCAGCCCACAAATCATGTTTGCATGAACATACCACAAAATTAAAATAATTAGCCAATAAAAAACAAAATGAGCACATATATAACTTATCTATGTAGAACTAAAAACAGAATAATTCTTAGCTGAATGACCAATAAACAATAATATTCGAAAATAAATAAGTATTTCTAAAATATGATCAATTTTTAGGAAGGTTTGAGTTTAGAGGTAGTTTTATAATTCAAAATGGCCGCCGGCACGTAAAAATGTGCACAATGACGTCATCGCGTCACGCTAAATCACGTGGACGTGGCGTGATGACATCATCACGGCACGATCGCGGCATAAATAGTAGGAATCAGCCAGGGTAAGTCATCCTTTTACTCGGATGCTTATTATGGCAAAGGATCGCAAAACAAGAAACAAGGTAAGAGTATTATTTCTGTAGAACTAAGTAGTGTCAGAAAATTTGAATTTAAACTGTGACCCTTTCTCCAAGCGCACTAACAAGAAAAACTTTCTTGTTGTTTCTTTTCACCTTCCTCCCTCCAGTTATGACACAGAACTCTATCCAAAAATTGGGATAAAAAGGCAAACCCTGAAAAAATAAAATAACCATCAAGTTTATTTGTTCATCTATTTTGAGCCTGTCAAAATTAGCTGGATATATGCTAAAATCACAAGAATGGTGAGTCATTACATAAAAAAATGCATTTTTGGGTATATAAAAACTAACAGCAACATTTAATATGTGTAATTTAGCATTATTCTAAATGAAATTTTGTTTTTTTCTTTCTTTTAGCAAATACACTTCCTCTCCTGATGAACCATTGTTAGCAACAATGGGGAAACACGTGTTGAGAGAGATATAGTTAGGCACAGATAATCAGATTAACAAAAATAATTTTTCTTGAAGAAGCTATTAAACTATAGGTGTGGAGCTAACACCTAATATCAAGTTGTATCAAGGATTGAAATGATGTGAAGCAAACACAAAATTGGAACAATATTTGTTTGAATGTTCTTTAATCTATTGTGCAAAATAAAAACAAAATTGAATTGACTCACCTTGAATATATTCTTTGAATAAGGTTGGCGCATTTGAGTAACTTTTCCAAACTTCTCTTTTTTTACTTAAAGGAATGCGGGAGTTCCTCATTATTGTGAAGGGTAAACTGTGGCGTAGAGTCTTGAAACTCCCAGTAGGTGCACTGCTTGAAATAGTAAGGTTGATGACGTCTTTGTGTTGAAAGAAACAAGACTCTACATTACTACAAAACAGATAACAGTACTCCACCGATTCTTTCAAATCTCGTCAAAATAATGTATTAAATACATTTGAAAATATGATTTGTGGTTGACTGGAGAGGATTGCAAATAGAGTGGTCCTTATTGATAGACATGCTCACCAAGGAACATAAAAAGAAAGCACTGATATTCGACTGGCTAGAAACTAGTACACCTCTCGTCGCAAAGAGATTGGGAGTGGATTATGTTTGCACTTTACCAGCATTTAGGGAGATGGAGAAATACATTCATTACGTCCAAAAAAATAAGTAGAAACTTTATGATGTTCTTCTTTAAAAGACTGGGAATTCTGTAAGTAAAGGATGTGAGGATAAAAAGTCTGTAGGGAGTAACACACATGCAGATTATGTAAGCATAAAGAGTGCATTGAAACACTCAGGCACATATATATAGAATGTAAGACTGTGGGTCCTCAACCTCAACTGTATTTAGGGAAATTTGTTAGAGAGATAACTTTTTTTTAAGACCAACATATTCAGGAAAACAATTTGAAGTGGTAATCAGATAGCTGTGACCCTGAGAGTTTTAAACTTTTGTGAAATAATTATGGGATTGATGGCACCGTTGGAATAACATTCATAATGAAATGTGTTGTTGTTTAAATGTTTAAAAAAGCTGCATGTAAATGTATTTAAGATTGTTTGAAAATGTCTATTTGTTATCAGCACGTAGGGTGGGATTTAAACTAGTTTGAGCACCATAACTAGCAAAATAAAAAAATACATATATAGAAAGACAAACTAATAAAACACATTAATTTGCTTGTCTAGTTTTATTTTCCCATGTCTTCATGATAAGCATGTTGGAGGAAATGGACAAACATGTGATCTCCTTTGCAGGGACGTCATTTCACTAAAATGCCAGGGGTACCGGAAGTGACATCGCATGACCCTTGACCTATGATAACATCACAGGAAGTAACATCAATTGACCCCACCCTGAAGTGACATTACGGAAAGCGATGGAAGACAACCTTTCACCCCTTGACAATGCGAAAAATATGTTTACAATATCACTGTAATGTGATATACATTTCTTACAAGAATGAATCCCCATGCATATCATCAATATCAGTTTATATAGGCCCATATTACCAACTTACTGTGAATGCAAGCAGACATCCAAGGACAAATGAGAATGTGTTATCATGTAGCATTTACGCTTAAGTGCTTTATTTAGAACAACTATACATAAAATATCACCCAACCTTTGTTGGTGCTCATTTATCTACCTCAGAAGAATCAAAGGCTGAGTTGGCCTTGCTGGGATTTGAGCCTGCAACCTTCAGATCATACACACATCGCAGCAGCAAGCGCTTAACCCACTGAGCTATCTTACTGTCTATAGCTATCTTATAAGCTATAGTAAAATGAGCAATTACATGTCTGACTGTCCTCAAAGTCAGAAAGCAAATTACACTCTGTAGTGGATACCATTAAACTGGTAACTGATTTAACAGCAGGTCAGTTTATCTGCAGGTCTGGTGCCAAGTTGGCCACATGTCAGGCCTCTACTTTTCAGGCTTCAGAGGTTGTGAAAATACATACCATTGGGAGGGTTCATAACAGTGTATTAAAGAATTTAGAGTAGTGCTGGGAAAGCAGTGCACTCACACAACATCTCATACTATCTCATACATGCAAACATCCTGGCAGGCATGCCAGGGAGATAGGAAAGATAGACACTTCACAACAAAGCATTATTTGTGGCACAATGAAATCAAGGGCCACGTTATGTGCTGTGGTCAAACATTTCTGCACTTTACACAAGCTTTTAGGCACAAGGATTTTAAGTGACTGAGGACACGTAGATGAACTACCCATTAGACATCACGCATGGTAAGAAATAACAAGTCTTTTTTTTTACGTGGCTATAGTCATGTCACATGGTCACAGTATGACAGACCTGAAAAGGATTGAGAAAGTGGAAGAAGGAGTTGTCCTGATTCAGCTGCCATGCTGGTGTGCTGGATGAAGATGCAGAGCTCTGGAAGGCATTCCACGCAGCACAGAGGTGGTGGATATTTTTCTGGGGCCTGTGAACAGTGGAAAGATTAAGGTGACCATGTCACTCAGTCATTAGGAAAGCAGAACACCACAGACAAGAGTGAGAAGAAGAGAAAGAACATCAGATGCTTTGAACTCGCTGAGCCTCCAGAGGTTTTCCGACTGGGAGGCGTATGCGGGGGAGCATACTAGGAGATGGGACTGTGCTGTGAGAGGAAGCAACAATGATTGGAGGTTCACTGATGCCCACCATTGTTGTGAAGGAGAACCAAAGAACGACAATGGATGGAGAGAAGGTGACAAAGCTGCCACGAGCGAGAGACATTTGAGAAAGTGAGTGAAAGGAGAAAGGCTGTAACTTTGAGACACCAAGGCCCACTGGATAATGTGATTGTAGGGAAATGCTGATGACTGAAATTTGAAGGGATAATTTCTGTAGTCAATTGAGAAAGATATTTAAAGGGGAAATGTTGCATGCTGGAAGTTGGGGGCAAAGTTACTAACACCAAATGAAAGAGTGATTAACAGGAGAAATACTGTATTATGGAGCTTGGACGAAAAGTGGTTGAACAAAGAAGTGCTGAAAGTTGGAACTTGGAAGAACAGTGGCTAAAATCAAGTGTAAAAGTGATTAACAGGCAAAACATTTCATGTTTGAGATTGAAGGCAGAATTCCTAACTACAGTGAATAAAGATATGCAGACTATGAACAATGACTGACGGAACTTGAAGTCAAAATTACAATTGATTAGCAATTTAAAGTTCATGTCTAAAATCGTCTAATATTGCACAACTTCTTTAAAAATACTTGGTGTAATTGTGATCATAAAGAGATAAACAGAATGGTCCTAAATACATGTAAAAGCATATGTGGTCATCGGGCCATTGAATTTAATCAGAGCATGCAAAGTCATCAACAATTTAAAACAGATTGCCATACATTGCTACACCAATTACAAATAGGAAAAGAAATATACATATCAAAATGGACATTCAGTAGGGCCACACAAGGGGTAGAGGAACATACTCACAGCCCCCCCTAATACGAGAGTTCCAAACAAGGACAAGATGCCATACATTAGAAAGCCAGTACAAAAAAAAACACAGGAAAGTGGTGGAACAAAATTATCAACCTCATTAGTTCAGCAGTTCGGTGCATTGACCTATCCTTTGCATTGTCTCGAGACTGTATACTCCACTCCCACTGCTCCTTTAGTCTTAACAAACTGTGAAGCTGGAAATGCATCGGAGGGACAGGTGATACCCTTATGGCACCCATGGGTGGGGGTACAATCCTGTGCCCCTAGTGTATGTTTTTGGGCATCTGTGGGTGGCCCACAGAGCAGGGTATGGACTGGTGGCAGCTCCACGCTGAATTTGACAGGTGCTCTCAGTATCCTCCATTTTTGGATACCCAGGCCCTGCCATTGGGATCAGTTGATTCCTGATAGGAAACAAGATGGCCCCCCATGGCCTCTTGCTTTCTATTGCCTGTTACCTTGTTTTTCCAAAGTCCTGGGAAGCCCTGACTCTGTCCCTTCCCCCTGACTGGCTGTTGGGTGGAAGTTCCATATATGGTGTTGTTGTGAAGTCCAGGCCAGACTGGCTGGAGCCTTCCCAGTGACTGTATGTTGTGGGTACACCCTGTGGGTGGGACCTGGGTGAATGGAGTGTGTGACAAATTCTGCCAATTGTTCAACCATCTTGCTTTCCTTCCCCACTCTACTGATGGTTTCCTCTTTATTAATTTGTGTGGCATTTTGACAGTATAGTTGATGCACTTTTATGAGATCTGATAATAATTGTGGTACGACTGTAGAACTGTATATATTTACCATTATTGATTTTCTGAGCCTAAAGTGAGTTATTGTGATAGTGTACATAACCTTGAATATTAATTATATAAAGACTGTGTTTTAACCAATACAGTGTGTAGACATTCCTTTGTGGGGGCTTGGGGACTACACTGTACTTAATAACCAGTCTGCATCACCTCCTGAGAAGCTAGGCCTTGATTGCTCGACCATAGCTACCGAATAGAGAATCTTGGCTGGGGTCCTCTGTGCTTCTCCTCTATCATATAGAAGAGCAGATGTACAGACACCCCACTCCAGCCTTTACACAACCAAGCACAGTGAATACATTTGGAAACACGAAGATCAATATTTGGATCATCTGTGCTTTTACACATCATCAATGTCTCAGTAGTTGTTGAGATGCCGAAAGATCTCAGTAAGATGTTGCCGATCTATCAACCCAGGGCACAGAAATAGGAAGTGGACAATTGTCTCTTCACTAGTCCTACATAGTAGACAAATTCCTAAGCCATCAATAGCCCAAAGTTTAGTAAAAGAAGTAAGTAAAGAGTACCTATCCTGAAGCTAAGATATATCATATGAGCAAATGGAGGGTTAATGTAGTCTAAATAGCTCTCAAACCCTAAATCCTGCTTATTCTCCAAGTAACCTTGACCCAATTTCAGCCATTGGCACGTTACCACCATACATCTCCTACAATACTCCACGAACAGTCGATTCACGTGGCCAGCAGTAGCTTTAGTGATATACTCTGGTTGCTCCCAGCGAACACCTTCCCCTAGATCACGTAGGCAAGTCTTACTGTGAACCACCCATGGTAAACACTTCCCCCCTTCCAGAGTCAACAAGTGGGTTAAAGCATTTTGATACTCTATCAGCACGGGCTATCCCATAACCTTAATCAGAATAACACAGGTTTCATATGGGCCATGTATCCGATAGGACATAGGTCCACTTCAAAATGAATGATCATATTTGATTTTCCCCGGGATAGCATTAGAATGTCCATAAGAAATGTATTTTCTACTCTGTACAACATGACCTTGTTCATTTCCCCCCCAAAGATCTGCCCCAAAAAGGGCTGCAGTTACAGCTTCCCTCTTATGCAGCTCTACTGCAAGTCTAATTGCCCCCTTCCATTTCCATGTCGGTTAAAAAAAAAAAAAATCACCCCACCACTGTGTTTTACCAAAGTGGCAGAGGATTTTGTTCAGCTGTTAGCAATTGTTACACCTTGAAATTGTTTGAGATCAAATTCATACATGAAGTGAACACTTCTTAGGTGGTAAACATCATAAAAGAAGTGTCCCAGAGGGAATGGTATCCCAAGGTAGAGTTGGAGAATTACTGACAATGGGGTGCACTTGACATCTGTGGGGGCAAACCCCTAATTACCTCAGCCCAAACCGGATCCCCATCTGAGGAACAAGTGCACATTTTGTACGTAAAGCAAGGTTTATTGTACAAAGTTTCCGGGGAGCAGTTGAATGATCCTGTGGAACCAAGCCAACTTGAGTCTCAACGAACCACATAAATTGTTACATTTGTATACATTTTAGCACCAGTAACACCCCCAGATATTTAATTACCACCCACCACTCAAACATGATTGGTCAAAACATTTACAAAGAACTTCCATCTTTTCCAAATTCATTTTTTCTCATTAGTCTTCGACAATCTTTACAATCAACTTCAGATCATATTCTAAGTTCGCCTTTGCCGAGGATAGGCCTGTGGTAGGTCGTTGTATCACAATACAAATGATTCGTAGGAGAAATAATACTGCAAACACATGTCTAGATATACTAGTTTGGAAATGAATCCCTTGTTGGAGCTTCACTACTTTCGCGTTCCGTGGCTGCCGTGTTGCTCTTTTGCATATTTTGAAGCAGCCCGTTATTGGCCTTTTTACCTTTCTTTAGAACAAGATTTTCAAAAGTAGCCCTTGTACCTGCCTGGGCATCGTGACTGACCGCCTCCTTAGTTACCAGACACACAGGAGATGGAGCAGCCCATCCACACTGTGTCCCTACCCTTGGGCATCTTTGGAAGACAGACTTACCGCATGATTGATTAGATGGTCCTGAAGAAGATGGTTTGAATTCCCCTACTCCATTGAAACCGGTCGACCCCATTGGTCATGGGTGGTACCATGGCCATTTTTAGATATCCCCAACAATAAGGGGTGATACACTATAAGTAACATAACACCAGTCCGTTACTCAAAAGTCATGAGCTTTTTATAGTGTTTCAAACTGACGGGCATTGATGTACCAATACCAATTGCCTTTTTAGATGTTAACAATATTTACCACTCCATCATGAGGCCAAACAAAATTTCCTTAGGGTGAATAAAATATGGACAGAAAATCCCATGGTTATTTAAATACTCTTGCAAGCTATTTTTAGCTGTGTTGGGCAGTGATCTAATAATCAGTCCTGCCGCACCAGGAAACATTGGAGTGCTATGTTGTTCCTTTGGTTACTCTCTTTTTTAGCATTTTTTGTTCAAAATCTTTAAAACAGGTCGGGCATCTGTACATTTGGTAGATTGAGGGACAGTTTTCTCTTTACCCTATCCCTATTAGATAGGTGTTGCAACATACGCTACCTAGGGACAGGCACCCCTGTGTAGGGACAGGGTGTTCTTCCAACAAGGGTTAGACAGTACCATAATGTTGGTTCCCCCTCCTGCATTCATTTCAAACTAGTATCTCTAGACATGAGTTTGCAGTATTATTTCTCCTAAGAATCGTTTGTATTGTGATAAACTCTGCTGACATAATGGTTATACAATGAAAGATTTCCTAGTTTCACTTGTGAATTACCCTAATGTTTCATACTGTGGTAGGTCGTGACATCATGGTACAATGTAGTTACATTTGATCCAGTGATCAGTGATTTTCTGTTTTATGCTGTTTAAATAAATCTTATCACATATGGTTTGACTGACCCGTCCCATCTTTTATATTTGTTGAAAAAGATGGTCTTTCACTTTCTGTGTTCAATTATATTCCAAACGGAATGTGCAGCATAACTGGGTAGCTTGTTTTGGACTTGTTCTCTTTTTGATGCTGTAAATGTCCTCATCCACATAAGCCCCCTTTTATAAAAAAAAAAAGAGGACTCTATCGTGCTCTGTGACGTGTACCGCCTCCTCTCAGGTGGCCAGGGAAAGGGCATCATTTTTGCATCCCAACCCTGGGGGTGGATATGCGAGAGAGGATCACCTGGTTGGAGGAGACATGGGGAGTGGGGCGAGGACATCCCTATGTGAGACATGGTATCCCCCATTTCCCTTTCATAATGAACTCTTCATAATGAACCCTCCTTCCCTCAAGCCTTTATAGGCTTTTGTCGGCCTTTTTCCTATGCTCCCCTTCAAACATTCCCCAAAGCCCACAAGTATGCTATTGGGACGAAGAAGAGGACAACTGGAACAACACATTCTCATTTTATTAATGCAGACACATATCGACCTCAGCAGGTACTTATACGAGGAGGAGAACAACACAAGTAAAACAGGACTACCGCTTTGGAGGTGGCCGGGCTAGTCTTTTTTGGAATAAGTATGGAGGCAGGAACTTTAAAAGCTGGAATCCCCATGGAAATTGAGTAAGCTGTGGGAGAACTCCCACAAACTGCTGGGTGCAGACAGCCCTCTCCGGTGTAGCGGTGTGGCAGGAGGAGCGCTCCATACCCGTGAAAAGGTGTAGAGCTTATGCAGCAGGAAGCAAAGGTACAGGACATTGGAGGCTGCTAGCAAGCCGCAAGAAGGAGGCCGGCAAAACCGAGGGAAGCGTCACAGAGGAAACACTGCTGGGTGAGCGCGAGCCACAGACGACCACCGGGAGAAGACACGAGGCACCGCACGAAAGAAGGAAACCCGTGGCTGAGGAGGACCTTGCGAGGAGCCGTGAGTCCGACCGGTGAGTGCAACCAGAAGGGAGAACACTGGGATGACAGACGGCCATTGATTTAAATGGAAGCCCGCATTGCTAATTGAATGAAAGCAGATATAAAGTATTTCTGAAAACCAAATGAAATGAAAGCAAGTTAAAGCAGATATAGAGTATTTTTTAATACTGAAGGAAATGAACGCAAGTTGTGAACACTGTTGAATATTGAGAGGATTGAGAGTCACAATTGTGTATCTTACTGAAAGGAAGATTTTGAACTATTTTGCAACGATGCTCTGCAGTATATGAGAAACCAAGGATTGGCACTAGCCAGAATAGAAGGAACTGTATTAACTGAGAAACAAGTGCTAGCAAAGCCAAGAAATCACAAAGAGTTGTATGATATGAGAAATCCAGCACTGGCCAAAGCCAAAAAAGTTAAAGGAACTGTGTGTTAAAAGGAAACAAGCATTGGTAAGAGCCAAGGGAACATAAGAAAGTGGACCAAGTGCATGGTGGCCCACCAAGCCATGATACAGTATCAGGAGAGTGTGACACATGTGAATGAAGAAAACATCACAGTTAAGGAGTAGCAGTGAACTGGTGTTAGTGGGAAAGCAGGCAAGAAGGGGTCCCGGTTGCGCAATCTATAATGGGTGGACCATGTGGTCCGACAATTGCACCTAGACCAGGGGCCCTCTGAATGACAAAGTCATTGAAAACACCTATGAGGAAGTTTGTGTTGTGCAATCACCTTTCTGATGCTTTTGAATCAAGTGTTGTTTTGAAAGCTGGAAAACTTGAACTCTTGAGAAGGAAAAAAACCTGTGTTGTTTTGTTGAAAAGCTGGAAGAGCTGACCTATTAGAGAAGGAAACCCATTTGCTTTATGAACTATTCTGAACTTGGGGAAGGAGAAGATAACACTATTTATATTGATGCTGACATCCCTACACATTGTATGCAGTTAGTTGTGAGGGCAAGTATCGGTTCTGGACACAGACAGCTATTTACTTTGGATTTCCTGGAGCAGACTATCCTTAGTTTTCTTTAGGTAGGGAAATCCTACAAACGGGCACCTGTTGTCTGTGTCTGACTCATGATGCCTTCACAGCGTGCAAATCTAATATGTATCAGTTCTAGACAACAGTAACACTAATGCCATCCACAATTAACCAAGCTCGATACATAAGGCATGGCAACATTGCACCCAGTTCGCTGCCACCCCCCAGTCATCAATACGACACACGCACCGTGAACCCCTCATAATCGTGGGGACCCTTCCTGACCACCCCAACACATCATAAGAGCATGGATCATTTTTGAAGGAGAAGGGGACAGAGAGTAGAAGGATCTCATTCAATACTCCTCAGAGCAATGGCCTTATATAAAGGATAAATGCCATTATAAAAGACAATTCTCAGTTATCTCTAGCCAGTGGCTTAGAGAGGGAAACAGTGATGTGCCCTTTGTATATAGGGATCCCCCAATGGGCCATGTGACAACCACCATTTGTGCTGCTAATGGGAAGAGGCAAAGAACAAATACCAGTGCTTGATCAACCTGAAGGGGTCATGAATTGTCAAAGAAAGTGATGGCAAATCAGGACAATTACAACTGTTATGATGGGCAAAGTAAAGGTTGTGGTCTGGTGATTCAAGTAGGTAATGCAGAAAGAACATGTGCACTCATCAAGCTTAGGCTGGGCCTACCATTATTCTAGGGACCACAGAAGGCAATAAGAGCTGGAGAGAATTATGCAGAGCTTGAGGATGCCAAGAGATCCAACAAAAGAATATTATCAAAAGAGAGAGGAGTGGTATGTCGGTCAATAAGAATAATACAATGGCACTGAACCAAAGAAATTGAGTGGTGTTGAAAGAGGGGAATTGTGATATGTCAGTGTGGAGTGGTGATTGCAATGGAAATACAGATGATGAAAACATAAGAGCCATGCAAAATAATAGTGAGAGCAGAGACGTGATACCTTGGAAAATTAAATGATTGTGATTGGTATTAGTGATGTTTTCTATGTTGATCTTTAAGAGAATAGCAACTGGGAAAGTAAAAGCTTGATATTATAGCATCAATGTGCCATTGATGCTGCCATGTTTGCATTATTCGTACTATTATGGGTATGGGCTGGATGGCAGGGTGCTGGCCCCAGAAATTCCAGCTGTGACAGTTGGAGACTAATGTACAATCACCTTTCCCCCATCGTGAAAGGTCTCTAAGGTAGCTACTGGAGGTTAATATACTGCGTTGCATTACTTAAATGAGAGAGGCACACTCTGTTGAAATATTATTTTAGTTTTGAAAGATAAAAGAAAAAGGAAAAGATAAAAGAAACAAGTCACTTCACCAACGCCAGTCTCTCATTGGGGTATTATCACAGCGTTATTTATCGCACACAGTTCTGGCATGAAATGTCTCGCTCTTCTCTTTATCCCCTCAACCCTTTTAAGTACTAATGGAACTGCCCGCAGGGAATAACATTCAAACAAACCCCCGTACATTTAATTAAATTTCAATTGTGGCTAAAGCCAGAAAGAAATACTGCTCGATACTTGATCAGCCAAAAGTAACACAGAGTAAGAAAACACGGAGCGTTAGATTTACGGGCGATAAGAAGTTTGAAAGTGCCAGTGTTACATTCCCTGAATTGTATTATGGTTTCTGCCGAAGAGGCATAACACTGGGTTATGAATGTATTACTTTTGGAATGTTTGGTTGACAGGCACACACTGTTTCTAATTAGAAGCAATTGCATTTGTTTAACAACCCCGATGGCTTGGAAGAATGGAAGCAGGCGATGGGAGGGGGCACAGGTTTGAGAAGGAATGGGCTGCTGAGTGTTTCTGTTTGTCTTGTTTCCCAGGGACCTGCCAGTGCACAGGGGGCGCGTGCTGAGCTAAGAGAGTCTTTACTTTCTGCTTTTGTGAGCCCAACATAAATATTGAGACATTAAATCTCACGTGTACAATTCATTCACTTGGATGAAAAAAGGCGGGCAAGCTCGAGATGCAGGCGTGCTCACAGCGTGACGTGTCCTGGCTAAGGCAGATGTAAGAAATAAGAGGACGTTACTGAGGTCGAACGCGCTTGCGTCATCAGGGCATAGGAAAAGCGCCATCTTGAGGATGGATTCTTCGTGTGTCTAGCCTGTCAGGCCTCCAATCGGCCACGGACATCTAGTGCTCACCTCGCGCGCGCGCCTCGCTGCACAATGATACGCGGGAGCCGGGGTAACAGGGAACCGTCTTTATTCTCACATTTGCGGCAACTGCCGAACTCCCCCCCCGCCCCTCCCCTTCCCCCGACGTCACGTCCTGGACGTCTTGACGTAACGGCCGCAACGGCGGCCGGCCCCCGCATAACGATGCGGGTGGGCTGACATCTCCCCCCTTTTTAACCTGAGGGGTGCTCCCATCTCCTTACCCCATTTCTTCTATCAGACGGAGCGGCTTGATGCGACTCCTCTGGGGGCGCCGTGCCCCACACGGTGTCGAGCAGTCTCTGGCCGGGGTTGCGCCGTCCTTTTCTGTCTCGGATTCCTCAGCGTCTCCCTGGTAGGGTTCCTCTGAGAGGCCATCTCCGTCACTGTCTCTGTCCCATTCCCACCGTTCTCCATGGTGGGGTTTTACCCGCTTGAATTGCGAGCTGTTTCGGGTGATGGACGTGCAGTCACTTCTTTGTGCTGTGACCATTGTTCCTTTCTTATGGGTGATGATGAGGAGTTCAGGTGCGAATGTCGCTTCTTCCTTCTTGTGTTTGGGTTGTCTGACCCATACCTCATCGCCTGTCTGCATCGGATTTTCTCTCGCCCTTCTCTTTCTGTCCGTTGCTTCCTTCATTTGTGCCTTGTTCCTCTCGTCATTGACTCTTGCCTCGCGTTCGAGGCTTGTCGTGCCCTTGGGTCTTGGGTCCTCTGGTAGCCTTGTGGTGATTGGCCTCCGGAATAGCAGGTCTGCCGGGCATATGCCCGTGGTGCTGTGTGGGGTGTGACGATATTCCCTGAGCAGTTGATTGAGGGCCTGCTCGAACGGTTTGTTTTGGATGTGAGCAATCTGTAGTGTTCTTTTGATGTTGGTCATGAATCTTTCGACCATGCCATTTGCCTGAGGCCATCGGGGAGTTATCTTTTGGTGTTGGAATCCCATGTATCGTGCAAACTTCTGGAACTCGTGGCTTATGAAGGTGGGGCCGTTGTCTGATTTTATCACTTTGGGGATTCCGTATGCTGACAGCATCCGGTCGAGGGCGGGGATGACGCTCGATGTTGCACTGCTGTCCACGAGCTGGGCGTCAGGGTATCTCGAGTATTCATCCATGAGTACCACGACGTGAGTTCCGTCATTCAGTGGTCCGAACAGGTCCACAGCTAGTTCCTCCCACACCTTAGTGGGCAGCGGTGACATTTGTAACGGATTTGGGTGTGGCGGCGGAGCTACCTGTGCACATATGTGGCATCCTCCTATGATTGTTTCTACTAGGTTGTCGAACTGCGGGAACCACACCTTCTGTCGGAGAAGCCGCTTCGTGGCTGCTATCCCGCGATGTCCTTCATGGGCCAGGTGTATCGTCCTTTCCCGGAGTGCTCTCGGAATGACGACCTTGCACCCTTTTAGCAGTACCATGCCTTCCACCACTGTCAATTCGTCCCAAACTAGATGTAGTCCCTTGACTTCTTCCTTGACTGCATCTGTTTCTGTCTTCGCTTGCTCTCTCATGAGGGTCCTTTTGTCCGTTAGAAGGCAATGTCTGACGATGCGCAATGCGGGGTCGGCTTCCGACTGCGCTGTTATCTCTGCCCATCCTATGGGTAGCGGCTGTAGGTAGTGAATGACGTAGTTGATGTACGCATCTGCGATAGAGGGTTGAGATGCCGTGGATGCCGTGGGGTGACGAGAGAGATAGTCGGCGGGATTGTCCTCCTTTCCGGGCTGGTGCTTGACCGTGAACTGGTAGTCTTGCAGCCTCAGACCCCATCTGGCTATCCTTGGTGGCATGACGGCTTTGGGATTTCCGTAGATGGTCAGGAGGGCCTGATGATCCATGACTATTGTGAATCTCTTGCCAAAGAGAAACAGGTGAAAATATTTGCAGGCCCATACTACCGCCAGGCTTTCCTTTTCCGCCTGGGAGTATGCCTGTTCTGTGGTCGTCAGGCTCCTGCTGGCGTATGCGACTATGTGAGCGTTTTGCGAGTCCTCCGGATCTTTTTGTGTCAGGATGGCGCCGAGGCCTACCGGGCTGGCGTCTACAATCACTTCAGTGTCGCGCCGAGCGTCGTAATACGCCATGTCTTCTGCCTGTGAAATGGCGCTTCTGATGGCTTCGAACGCCTCCTGACACTCCTTTGACCATACGAACGGCGTGTCCTTTCGCGTGAGCAGTCGAAGGGGGTTGCTGACCGTTGCATAGTCCTTCAGATATCTAGAACAATAGCTGGCTAGGCCCAAGAATGAGCGTAGGTCCGTGGTGTTTGTGGGGGGGGTGGCGGAGTTTAGCGCTTCCACTTTTTCCGGGTCCGGCCTCATGCCTTTCTCCGAGAAGATGTGACCGAAGAACCTCAGCGACCCCTTGGAGAATTCGCACTTTGCCTTGTTTAGCCTGAGGCCGGCCTCTTCCATTGCTTGACATACTTTGTGCAGCGCCCTGTCGTGTTCTTCTTGCGTTTTGCCATATACCAGGACGTCATCTGAATAGTTCAGACAGTTTGGTATGTGTCGAATTACTTTGTGGATCTCTTCCTGGAAGATCTCGGCCGCCGACGAGATACCGAAGCTGAGTCGTTTGTATTGAAATAATCCCAGGTGGGTGACGAACGTGGTGATGTATCTGGATTCGGCTGCGATTTCGATCTGGTGGTATCTTTTGGTTAGATCCAGTTTTGAGAAGACTCTTGATCCGTGTAGAAGGTGGATCATGTCAGTGATCATGGGCGCCTGGTGCCTCTCTCTCTCGATGGCGGTATTGGCTCGTCGCATGTCGACGCACAAGCGGATGGACCCGTCCGGCGACTTTTTGGGGACTGGGACAATGGGTGAGACCCAAGGGGTGGGCCCCGCCACTGGTTCAATAACGTCCATTTTGATCAGTTTGTCCAGTTCTTCTTCCACTTGTCTTTGGATGTTGAATGGAATGCCCCGGTAGTGTTGGGCTACTGGTTTGAGGAGTGGGTCTATGTGCAAGTGTACTTTCCGGTGTTTTAGTTTTCCTAGGCAGTGAAATAGTTTAGGGAATGTCTGTTCAATTGTGTCCGGCTTGGCAAACTACTTGTGGGCCATCAACTGATAGAGGATGTGTACTAGGCCCATCTCCACCGCTGTCCGGAAGCTTAGGATGCAGCCACTGTCTGCTTCCGTTTTGAGGATGTGCAGTGGGATTCTCGCAGAGTGCTGCTTGTGAGAGCACCACGCTGTTATGGTGCCCTTGCACGGTAGGGGCGTCGTGGATCCATATGGATAAATGTCTATTTCAGCCTTCTTGATTTTTGGAGGTGGAGTTAGTGCTTCATAGGTTTGTTCATTTATGATATTCACCGTGGCCCCGGTGTCTATAAGGAATTTCACCGGCGTGTTATTTACGGTCAAAGTGAGTATGGGACTGTGCTGTGTGGCTGACGTATTAGTCTTGACAGCCCATACATAGCCCTTTTTCCTTTGGTCATCCCCTGATGACGGAGTGTCGCTGCTGGTGGGGGATCGCGTTTCAATGTATCGGACGTATCGTCTTCTGTGGGAGCAACGCGTATCCTCTGATGAGCGCCTGTCGTCCCTAGAGTAGTGGCCAGATCTGCTGCTGTCCTCTATTTTTGTCGGCTTCCTGTCGCTCTCTCCTCTGGGTTTGGGCGGGCTTTGCCGGCTGTAACGGCGTCAGTCTAGAGTTCGGGGTCTCCCCGGTGCAGTCATGGGGGCGTTCTTGCACGTGGCCCTGAAGTGGTCCATGCCACCACATGCCGCACACTGTTGTCCTAGGGCCGGGCAGTCCCCGACGTGCGGATATTCATACCCACACTTGTAGCAGGTGGCCTCTGTGCGTCTCCTGCCCTGGCTTGGGCTTGTGTATAGTTTGTTGACGGATTCTGCGGGTTCCCCTTGCTGTTGTATGGAGACTTTCCCCAGGTTGTCTAGTTGTGAGTCCACAGCAGCCTCCATGCGAGCCAGTGCTAGGATCTCTTCAAGTGACCTTTGTTTTTGCAGGAGCTGTTTGCGGAAAGGTTGCGAGATGCAGCCTGCGATCACTTGCGATCTGAGGGCTTCTTCGTTTGAATACCTATGGAATTCGCAGTGTTTTAGTTTTATGCGCATGCGCATCACGAAATTGTCGATGGATTCGCCCTTTTCCTGCCTGGTTGTGTGAAATATATGGCGTTCGTAGTCGACGTTTGTGTGTGGGGCGAAGTATTCGGATAGTTTGGTGTGAAGTTGACCATAAGTTACTGTGTCGACGTCGAGCAACTCTCCGGCTATGTCTCTCACTGCAGGCCCAACCGCCATGAAAAGAGTGTTCTTTAGTCTTGCGTCATCGGTAAGTCCTATCGCCCCCGTGTAGAATTTGAAGTCCCTGAGCCATATCGTCCAGCGGGACCCCAGGTTCGAGGTGTCTCTGATTTCAAAGGGGTTTGGCATGTGAATCACTTGCGCTGCTTCAGTGTGAGGGGGCTGATTGTCGCCACTCCCTGGCGCGACCGCTGCGGTGCTTGCACTTCCCGTGGAAGAGGGGGGCTTGCTAGCCGTGTCCGACATCTTACCCGCTTGCCGCCGACCGGTGCTTCTTTATCGGTGGGGTGTGCCAGCGCCTTTTTTGGTGGCCGTGGAGCTGTGCCTGCCGGTCCTGCCCTTGATGAGGCTGTGGTGCTATGGTAGCCGTTCCCGTGACCCTGCCGTGACAGTGGGGCAGAGTTTGCGGCCGTGGGGCAGCGTCTGCCAGTCCAGCAGCACCCTTGCTGTGGTCGTGGGGGCGTCTGTGCGTGTGGTCCAGCACAGCACCCCTGCTGTGGACGTGGGGCGTCTGTGCGTGTGGTCCGGCGTCGTTGTCGGCGATTTACAGCTACCAGCTGTCGTGGAGGTGCGCCGACGCGCCGAGCCGCACGATTGCGGGCCTCCTTACGGCACACGTGGGCCGTGTTACCTCGTCGCCATTGTCAGGCCTCCAATCGGCCACGGACATCTAGTGCTCACCTCGCGCGCGCGCCTCGCTGCGCAATGATACGCGGGAGCCGGGGTAACAGGGAACCGTCTTTATTCACACATTCGCGGCAACTGCCGAACTCCCCCCCGCCCCTCCCCTTCCCCCGACGTCACATCCTGGACGTCTTGACGTAACGGCCGCAACGGCGGCCGGCCCCCGCATAACGATGCGGGTGGGCTGACATAGCCACTTAAGAGATAAGCAGCTTGTGCCAAGACGTGTTGCACCAGGTTAAGGAACTGGAAATAACCGTTATATCATTTATTGCTCAACAAGCCGCCAAAATTCACACCAACATTGGATTTCGCAAGAAAAAAGATACATTAGCCATGACGGTCCGAACACTTCACGAAGACTTTATGGATTTCAAATTCCGTTTGTATTTACCAATTTCATAAAAATTTACACAGGGAGAAAATATTCAGAACAATTCATAATGCAGAATATTTCAGAATCATGGTGTCATTACTGCTCGCTGTAATAGTAGTAAATCAGAAGGTATTCATCAATGCTGACTGTATACCATCTACGCCATTCCAGCACTGGTTCCACTGGAAAACATCAGTCTGCAGAATCCCCAGTAAGCTCCATCAAAGTTGTGGCTTTCCACCTTCCCAGACCCGGAGGACCGCTGGTGCTGGGGCCTTCTTCCAAGGACCACGTGTACACGGGCCAGTGCAATACAAACGCGTCTTTATTGCAAACCGGTATACAGCCTACTGAACTTCTCCTTCAACCCCCTCCCTAACCCAATGTCACTTCCCTCTGTCCTGGCCCAAACGTGGGCCTTCCCCTCCCAGCAATGAGAAAGGACTACACGCCCTTATCACGACATGACAAGAGTTCTTCCAGAAATACAGCATGTGTGACATGCCACTGGCAGCAAATAACGCCCTATTATTGCCTCAAATTCCACTTAGAATTTGGAAACAAGAACTCCAAAAATGACCTCCAGCCCAAAGGAGGTTGTAATGACAGGCACGTTGCACTTTCTGTTTTGAATCTTACTCATTGCCCTCTTTTTGGTTTTGCTTTTTGCCTCTCCCATGTCTGTTTTCATGCTTCGGCTTTGCGCTTTGATGCCCATGGGCTTTAATAGCGCATCTAATCTAACAATATAATAAAATGCCAGATCTATTTTTGTCCCTGTATATTTGTCCCACGCAGTAGCTGCGCCTGTTGTCACAGCTAGAGGGAGTTGTTGCCTTAGGATGCATAGAGACATTTTGCATAGCTTCACCTGTTGTCGGCACTAGAGGGAGCTGTTGCCAAAGGATATGTAGCGGTCCTACTGTGTCAATGAAAACCTGCACTTTGGCCCATGTACACAGGCTGTTACATTAGTAATACATAAATAAATAAAGAAATAAATAAATACATAAATAAATAAATAAATAAATAAAATAAAGGCAGGGCAGAGCGACTGGTAACACCTGGCTGCGACTAGGCACCTGGAACAACATGTACCACTTACAAAATCAAGTTAAGTGAGTACATAATACGTATGGGTGCACAGCCTTCATAGTTAAATATCCCACATACCTAAAATTAGATTTTTGGAGAGAAACTAATGTGTTGAAATAACAAGGCCGTATAGTTTTTGATGGATACTTGGCTGAATTAGGCCAGCAGGAGGATAATTAACCCCACCCAAGCAGCATACACCATGAACCTGCCACGGTTTCAGCTCATCACCTCCACACCGCTCCAAAAAGCCCTGGGCACATCACAGGTCAGCGTGCAGGGAAATTGAGTGCTGATGTGCTGGAGCTCGGGATGCTGTTGGGAGAATCAAGCAGCTGGAGGATAGAAAGGCAACACAGAGAAGGAGGATGAGGAAGAGCAGGAGGTGGAAGTATGACATCCCCATGCTCAGACCATCACTCTGTAATGTCCCCAACCAGCAACTCATCCCATGCCACAGCCTTGAAAGAGACAGAATCACATACCTACTGGAGTTGACAGAGTTTGTAATACACATTTTTACCAATCTGTGCAAATCCATTCCTCCACTCCTGAAGTAGGTGTCAGTCCTGCCCTTCCGCGAGACTGGCACATTTCAACACACGTTATGTTGCACATAAATGACCCAGCCTATCGTTCCCATGGTAACGGTAAATGGCTGGGAGGATAACTCAAGAGGCAACACGTTTGTTTTGAAAGCAAGATAACGAAAGCAACACTGGTTTGAATCCCTGTCTCGGCTTAGAGACAGGTCTCCGTTATTAAGTGAGGTATAAAAAAGCAATTGATTAATTAACAGCCAAGGTGCTTCATTTAGTCCTCTAATGCAAATGGAAAATATTTCTCCGGTACTGAGATTTTGTGGAGCCTGGTAATCATCCCGTTTCGTGAGTGCAGAGTTTTGCTGAGTTTCTCTTCATCCCACACTGCCAGGAGGCGGTACTTTCCTCTGAAAAACTCAGCAGTACAGCAGAGAGTGTCATGAAATCACACAACAACGTGCCAGAATGCTCCCCACACCCTCTCAACCTGGCGGACGCCGCTCCTCAATCAGTTTCTAGCACGCCTAGATAAGCGCCACGCCCCTGCGGTTCTGCGCGTGTCAATGCACTTACAATTCCATGCTCGAGTGTTGTTCCTCGCGCTCGCTCCTAGGAATTTCCTTCGCCTCATTGTGCAGTCCTGGTCCTCCGCGACCGTGTCCTCCATGGCTACCCATCCTGGACAGCTCTTGCGGTTGCCCTCGGACCGCCTTACCTCTACCCAGGATTTCCGGAGCTTCCGGACCTCGACTGCTGCTGCGACCCACCACCTACCGCGGCTCTCCATCCAGGACTTCTACAGTTGCCTTTGGACCGCTACATCGGCCCAGACAATTTATCAGTTGAACGCTGAACTCTAGGTTAACTGCCAAGACAGTGTGGTGTCTGAAGAAGCCCGTCCTTACCACCACGAGACCCGCACCTCCAGGAAACGCAATCAGCCAGATTCAACAAGAAAGAAGCTTGCTAAGCCTAAACAGGTGAGCCCTCAAACCAGCCGTGACAGTTTGACACGCCTACCATTTGACAAGGCAGCAGAGATGGATCCTACCATGCAGGATCTCTTGCGAAGAATGCAAGAACTCTCCAATGAGGTACAGAACCTTAAGGCAGAGAACGCTGCCCTGAAGCAACTGGTCCTGTCCCGAGATTCAGGATATAAGGATAGCGCTTCCATGAGTTCGTTCCTGGATTCTTGTATACTGCACAGGAAAGGCTGCTGGAGTTCCACCAAGGATCTCAGGATATGTTATCCTATGTGACCAGATTTAAACAACTTGCCAAGGAAGCTGATTGGTCTAATGAGGCGTGCTTTACCCTATTTCGTCGTGGCCTCAATGATGAAGTAAAGGATGAGCTAGCCAGAATTGCCCGTGCACGTTCCTTCCAGGCCCTTATGGATTTGTCCCTGCAAATTGACTTCAGAATCCAAGAAAGAAGGGCAGAGAGAAAGAGAACGCGAAACTCCCCTCCCAAGATTTCTCTCTTTGCTCCTACCACAAAGGAAAACCATCTTGCTGAACCCGAACCCATGCAATTGGGAGCGATGAGAGGCCCTATTTCAAACCAAGAGAGAAGCCGCAGATTTGACAGCGGGTTGTGCATGTACTGTGCCTCAGACAAACATCTAGTTAGGAATTGCCCCATAGCACCACCCAGGCATTTGGGAAACGCCAGCTCCCGATCCTGAATGGAGCCCAGCTTTGGGAGACCAAGGACCACTCCACCACTCCGACCCTGGATCCTTCATCAAGATGCAACCTGGTAGTCCTTGAGGTTACTCTACTCCCCTCCATCTGGGCACCACAGACAGTTCTGGCCTTGGTTGACTGTGGCGCTATGGGTATATTTATGGACGACCAATGAGCATTCAGGCATGATATACCCTTAGAACAAAAGGATATCATTCAGGCAGGAGAGGGGATTGATGGCATCCCCCTTTCCTCAGGAACTATCACCCAACAAACCAGGAAAATCGTGCTCTCAATCCACAGCCACCAAGAAAGCATACAGTTCGACATAATCAGAGCTGCACACTATCCAGTGGTCCTGGGCATGCCCTGGTTAAAGAAGCATAATCCATACATCAACTGGACTGCCGGCTCTTTATTTCTGGGCTCTGAATACTGCCTATCACACTGTTTGACGTCTGTCACCAATCCAGACGTATCCAAGCTCGACCAGAGGACTAATTCTTCTCTTTCCATCTTCAATATCAATCATGTACCAGAGATCTACCAGCAGTTCTCTGACGTTTTCTCCTCTGCCATTGTTCAAACCCTGCCTCCACATCGGCCAGAAGATTGCGCCATCGCTACCGAGGAAAATGCTATGATTCCCTTTGGCAGGATGTTTATTCCATCAGAACCCGAAAAGAAGGCCCTACGAGAATACCAACCTTGCTAACGGCACCATCCGACATTCCAAGTCCCCCGCAGGGGCATCCTTATTTTTTGTACCCAAGAAAGACACAAAGGAGCTACAACCCTGTCTAGATTACAGGGGTCTAAACCAATGTACCCGGAAGGACAGATACCCTTTACCACTGATATCTGACATCTTGGATGCACTCAGAGGCACTATGATTTTCACCAAGTTGGACTTGAGAGGAGCCTACCATCTGGTGCGAATAAATGAAGGTGATGAATGGAAGACCGCCTTTCGAACACCATTTGGACACTTTGAGTATCTGGTCATGCCTTTTGGACTTGCCAACGCCCCGGCTGTGTTCCAACGGTTTATTGATCGGGTTTTTTCGGACATGTTGTTCCTCTCTGTTTTTGTGTATTTGGATGACATTCTGGTGTACTCCAGGAACGCAACACAGCATCAAGATCATGTCACTGCCGTGTTACAACGACTCAGAGGACATCACCTATTAGCCAAACCATAGAAGTGCACATTCCATGTTTCAAAGGTACGTTACCTAGGATTTGTTTTGAACGCCCAAGGGGTGGCTATGGACCCTGCCAAAATCAAAGCCATCACATCCTGGCCAGTCCCCTGCTCAGTAAAACAAGTCCAATCCTTCCTCGGCCTTGCAAACTTTTACAGGAAGTTCATACCTTCCTTTTCAGCCATCGTTCAACCAATCGTGAGTCTACTCAAGAAGAACATGCCCTTTTTATGAACCACTTCTCAAGAAGCCGCCTTTATTAAACTTAAGGAACTGTTCACTCATGAACCCATCTTGATACAGCTTGATGTTACGAGGCCCTTTCTGGTGGAGACAGTCGCCTCTGAATATGAGATAGGCGCGGAGTTGAAAAAACAAGCCCAAGATGGGCTCGAACATCCTGTGGCTTACGTATCCCGGACCTTGCTCCCATGTGAAACACGCTATTCAGTTCTAGAAAAAGAAATGCTTGCCATTCGCCAAGGCTTTAAAGACTGGCGTCATCTCCTCCTGGGTGCTACTCATCCCGTACAAGTACAAACAGATCACAGGAATCTACAAGTCCTTCAATCCATGGAGTTCCGGAACAGTCGACAAGCACGATGGGCCTTTTTCTTTGCTCAATACCAATTCGAGATATCTCACATTCCAGGGAACTCGAATGTCATCGCAGATTCCTTGTCCAGAAGTCCTGACTACCCTACTCAGGAAAGACCCACCCTGCCTAAAATGTTTCCCAGCACTGTGTTCATCGCTCAAGCATCTGACATCTTGGAGTCCATTAAAAACGAGACTACAACCTCGGACCTTTGGAAGGACTTCCAAGCACACAATCCCTGGGGTCTTAAGTTCAAGGATGGATTCCTTTTTCAGGAATCCCAATTGTTTATACCTACCCAGTCATTACAGGAGCGCATATTACACCTATGCCATGACACCTATTACTCTGGACATCGTGGGGTCAGTGGTACCCTTCTTTCCATTCAAAGAAACTTCTGGTGGACCAAGATGCTGAAAGATGTTCAGATGTATGTCCGGGCATGTGCTGTCTGTAACCAGAACAAGAGAGATAGCAAAAAACCTGCAGGACTAATTCTCCAACCAGCTCCTCCTCCCGACCCTGGGAAGCCATAGCTACGGATTTCATTGTTGATCTTTCCCCTTCCAGAGGACATACAGTCATAATGGTAACCATTGATCTCTTTTCTCACATGGCTCACTTTGCGCCATTATCTAAATTGCCTTCGGCCCCAGAAATGGCCAGACTCTTTGTAAAACACATTTTCCGTCTTCATAGGCTGCCATCTAAAATCATCTCTGATCTTGGACCTCAGTACATCTCCAAGTTTTGGAAAAACCTCAGTAAGGTGTTAGGAATTCAACAAGCACTTTCATCCGGATACCACCCCTAGACCAACGGCGTTACAGAAAGGGTAAACCAGACCCTTGATCAGTATCTACACTGTTTTTCCACCAAGGTTCAGGACGACTGGTCTGTTCTGATACCAGTCACAGAATTTGCTTACAATAATTCTGAACACTTTTCGATAAAGACCAGTCCCTTCTTTTGCAACCTAGGTTTTCATCCTTCTGTACTTCCTTCAGTGCTTCCTTCTCCAAGTTATGTTCCTTCTGTTGATTCCTGGACTGCTCAGTTGGTTTCAGTTTATCAAGAAGCTCTGAACCATCTATCTCAGGCTAGGGAAAAGTTTTGCTGACTCCAAGAGACGCCCTGCTCCAGACTATGATGTTGGGGACAAGGTCTGGTTATCCTCCCGATATTTGCCCAGAGACTTAAGACCAAACAAGCTGGCACCCCGTTACTACGGCCCCTTCGTTGTATCCAAGAAAATCAATCCAGTGGCCTATCAACTATGATTGCCTACAACTTGGAACAGAATTCATCCTGTCTTCCATACTTCCCTGTTAAAACCTTATGTCCACTCTACCAAGAATGTCCCCCGTCCTCCTCCTCTACTCGTCCAGGGTCAAATTGAATATGAAGTCTCCCGAATATGCGATTCCAGGTACAGAAGGGGACGATTACAATACTTGGTGGAATGGAAGGATTATCCACCCAGTGATCGTACCTGGGAACCGGTCTCCAAACTCAATGCCCCCAGACTAGTGCAACGATTCCATCGGTTACATCCTGGCAAACCAGGGGGTACAAGGCTTCAGAGGGGGTATACTGTCATGAAATCACACTACCGCCCCCCTTTGGTCCTCCTGATCATTCAACAACATGCCAGAATGCTCCCCACACCCTCTCAACATGGCGGATGCCGCTCCTTGATCAGCAGTATAGTTTCTAGCGTGCCTAGATAAGCGCCACGCCCCTGCAGTTCTGCGCGTGTCAATGCGCTCACAATTCCTTGCTCGAGTGTTGTTCCTCAGGCTCGCTCCTAAGAATTTCCTTCACCTCATTGTGCCTTCATGGTCCTCCGCGACCGTGTCCTCTGTGGCTACCCATCCTGGACTGCTCTTGCGGTTGCCCTCAGACCGCCTTACCTCTACCCTGGATTTCTGGAATCTTCCGGACCTCGACTGTGGCTGCGACTCACCGCCTCCCGCGGCTCTTCATCCAGGACTGCTCTCGCGGTTGCCCTCTGACCGCCTTACCTCATACCCAGGATTCCCAGAGCTTCCAGACTTCGACTGCTGCTGCGATCCACCACCTACCATGGCTCTCCATCCAGGACTGCTCTCGCGGTTGCCCTCGGACCGCGTTACCTCATACCCAGGATTCCCGGAGCCTTCCGGGTCTCGACTATGACTGCGACTCACCACCTTCCACAGCTCTCCCTCCAGGACTTCTACAGTTGCCTTTGGACCGACCACATCGGCCCAGACAATTCATCAGTTGAACGCTGAACTCTAGGTTAACTGCCACAGACAGTGTGGTGTCTGAAGAAGCCCGTCCTTACCTCCACGAGACCCGCACCTCCAGTAAACGCGGGCAGCCAGATCCAACATGAAAGATGCTTGCTAAGCCTAAACAGGTGAGCCCTCAAACCAGCCGTGACAGAGCGGTGCGGAGTGTACTGAGTGTTTTTTGTTCTGTGTTCCTTGGTCTATGGTTTGGGACACAGCTTGCCGTTCTATGCTTCACAAATGGACAAGCCTTGTCACGGGTAAGCTCTGGTTCAACTTTTGTACATTAATAGATTTGTTTGTTTCACCGATGTTGAACAAAAAAGCACTTAAGTCCTGCTAACCACGCTTTGCTTAAACACAATAATAAGGACAGGTAACTTCTACCAGCTGTAATTGAACAGCAGCGCCTTAGTGTATAGGGTAAAGCTAATAATCGTTGACCCGTTTGACCCCGTGGTTGAAAGAGTGATATCGTGGTGACTGTGGGGCGTGACTGGTGATCACTGCCCTTTGAGCCTCGCTTTGTCCACTCTTACCACGGTAGAGTGAAGATAACTGCTGTTTAAAGCTCTTCCTGTGAGTGTTCCCTGGCACCTGTGAGCACCTGCAGCCTCTCTAGAGTTGCAGTTTGAGGTGGAACCTTAAAACACCCTCCTAGACGTGGGAGCATCACAGGAATGTTCCCTGGTGCTCCTTGGGGTCACCGGGGAAGGCATTCTCTGGATTTCCAAACCAAGCAGATTCAAACTGAGCAGAACAGACACCAGTGGGGGCGACGGCATAATACAGACCCGGGGTTAGCTTAGCCCTGTACATTATCGGAAAGGAAAAGTAACTGCAATGGCAGCACAGAATAAAAGTAGCAAAGGGGTGACCTGTGCACCCAGAGCAAAGGGAGCTCAATAGCTATACACTATCACCAACAGAAACGCCATACCCCAACAAGAAAACACACTAATATTGGGAGAACCGTGGGGCACAAGGGGGGCCAGCTCTCCTTTATTTGGAAATCCTCATAAAATCCCATAGTAAATGGGACCACCCTTAGCGAACCTAAGTGGTGGTCTCTAAGAATGGGCTATTAGCTGTAAGAGACCCCCCCACGTCAAGCAGGAAGGAAATACAAAAAGATACAGCCAGCTGGAAGGGGGACATAGAAAAAGGCATAGAATGTGAAAATCTCAGTAAAACGGCAAAAGCAAAAAAAACACCTTATGGTGGGACTCAGATCGAATCAATAAGAATCCCTGCAAACCCCATATTGGATAATTCCTGTCTATATAAGCTACTGGAACAAAAAGAATATCAAACCCCCAAGAACGTGCCCAATAGACAAGAGAGCAACATCTATAAAGTTGCAGACCCTTAGAGCATGAAGGATTTGACGGATCCTGAGAAAGTAAGTACAGCGATTGAAAATCAAATGAAAGCAACTTCAAGGGATGAACGCCAAGAAAACCCCCAGGAGGAAGGACATTCTGTGGATAACTCAAAGGGGAAGGAAGGGGAGAAGCCAGAAGAGACCCCTCCCCTCTACGTAGAAACAAAAGAAGACCCAAGCAATTGAACAGAAAACACTATTAGGCCCAATCTCCAGGACATGGAAGCACAGATTGAGGAGGGATTGTCAAATAGGGAAATAGCAACCCCCCAACTAAGCTCAAAGGTTGCAGCTGTTAAGGGGAAAAATGAAGACACCCTGGGGAAACCCCTCGGCACCAGGAGAATAACAAAGGAAAAGGATAAAAGTGAAAGAAATGAAGCAGAAGAAATTAAAAAAAAAAGGAAACATTCATAAATGAAAAAGATTTGGGAAGGTCCCAAACAATGCACAAAAACAATGAATACTGCTTAAATAAGGAAGAATATAAAGATCCAAGGGGATTTGCTTTAACTTCCATTTCACTTGATGATTCGGTCTTCTCCTCACTGAATAGGAATCCCAGTCGCAATCCAATGAACTCGATCCCCCTTCAGACACATTGCAACATAATGGCGGCAATAAACATATCACTGGCCCCATTCTTAAAAATGTACGAAGTAATGAATGAAAAATACAAGGACTAAGCTACACTAACAGCAATGGCTCATACAAAACTAGTGTTTGTTGAGCAAATCATTACTACGATGCAATTATGAGAAGACCAGGAAGCAGCAAGTGCAGCAGACATACAACGACAAATGCAAGAAACCCTTGATGTACAAAGAGAGAGGAAAAATAAAATTCTGTTGAACACAATGCTGGAAATACCGAAAGAAAGAGAGGCCTACCACCACGAGAAGAAACAAAGGAAAACCACATCATATCAGGCCCCAATTGGGACCGTGGAAGGAGATGGGAAACCAGAGACAGAAAAGAACAGCAAAGAAATCCTGTCCCCGGCCCACAGGAGACAAATCGTAAAGGAAAATGAAGATCTACAAAGTGAAAACCTGACTGAAAATACGAGTATTGTAGCATAGGGGAACCGAAAGAAACCCAAAAGAGACACGAAAATAGGGACAAGTGCAAGAACTGCCCTATTCCCACCCAAAACTTACCACAGGAAGGGAACTCCCTTAACCCCTACCCAGTATTTCAGAAAAAAATAGCCAAAAGAAAAAAGAAGAAGGGGACACGGTCTCTTACCTGGGAAAAACAGAAGACGAAAGACTGCAAAATAAAAGTCAAAGGAGCACTTTTTTTTGTTGGAACATCTCATTTCCTCCAAAAGAAGGGAAGAAACGTATTAAAAACACGAGAAAAGATACATCAATTAAAACAATACACAAGGGGGTGGCTTCATGGTAAAACACCCTTACAAAAGCCAAAAAGGAATCAACTGACATGCTGCTTAAACCTGGATAGGAAAGAAGGCTCAATGGAGGAGATAGATTTAACAAAGCTTTCAAAATACTCATTGGAAGATGCAGAAGCATCAACATCTAGAAGTGTAACAGGCAAAGAAATGATGTTGATCGAAGAAACATGGATGACAGAAGGAGATCACAATGAACTGGAAACTCCTCAAGCAGATTCACCAACACTCGTCCTGACATTGGAAGAAAAATGTGGGAGTCAGGGGCCGTTTGGGCCCCCTCACACATTCAGCATGATATAACCCACTTGCTCACGCATTAGCGAGGGATGCCTCCATTGCCCATATGCTAACATTAGCATAAGTGGAGCTATTGCGGGATACACTTGGCTTCCATTTTGTGTGCCCTCGACTCCATCTTTGGACTAGGCCTTGCTTCGATAATACGAAAAGGCTTCTCTCCCCTAAGCAGCGTCGTGCACAGCGCTCATGGCCCCCATCTTTTTCTACACTATCTGAAAGCCTCACAAATCCCTTTCTCACGGATGCGCTGGGGATAATTGAAACAAATGATAGAATGTATCATATCACCCTTCCTCTGCGATCACTGCCCTGTGTGTGAACCGGCTCGAACCATGCCTTGTAGCTCATCCATCTCCACAAAACCCGCTCCTGCCCTCTTACCCCCGCTGTTGGAAAATTACTGCCAATGTAACCCTGCGCCCTCCTAAGGTATTCTCTTGATGTACCAGAAGTGTAACCCTGCTGTGCAGCCCACCCCAGAGTGCCCCCAATAAACCCAGACCTCTGTCCCAATATATTGTGCCCTAAAACTAACATATGCCATTACACTCCCTGCTTGCCTTGATGTGCTAAGAACCACCCAGTCGCCCAGGTTATCACAGAGTTCAAGCCCTCTAAGCCCTGTACCCCATAAAAGCCCCAATGAAAGATGCTGTAATCACATGTATGCAATTTATAGGTTTTCAACATTTATTAAAAGGTATACTAATGGTTGTATACAAATTGATCATTTTACAACTGCTCGAATGACAATTGACCTTTTCACAATTGACCGAATTGTGAAGGTCAATTGTACCATATATGTGGGGGGAAACCCCCCACAACCCCCCAACCAACGCCAAACCCCCCAAACCCATATATATATATATATATATATATATATATATATATATACATATATATTCAGTGAAAAAACATAGTTAAATGGACGTTATGGTTCCAAGTAAAACCGAAAAACCCTTGAAATTCGCCAGTTATGGTAAGCTAAGCAACCATAACTCGCGCCACCACCGTGCACTGCTAAGACTAACACCCAGGACATCAAAGATGACATCACAAATGTCATTGATGACATCACGTGGTGTCCTGAAATGTTCGTAAAGAAACAAAAAATAAAGTGTTCTAAAGAACACTATATCTGTCTGTAATGTTCGCTATCAACTTAAAACTGTCCTGAGAACACAATTGGTGTCCTGAAATGTTCGTAAATAAACGAAAATGATGTGTCCTGAACACAACTGTTCGTAGTGTTCGCTAGCAACATGAAACTGTACTAAGAACACACGCGGTGTCCTGAATTGTTCGTAAACAAACAAAAATTAAAGTGTTCTAAAGAACACTATATCTGTCCGTAATGTTCGCTAGCAAGTTCAAACTGTTCTAAGAACGCTATTGGTGTCCTGAAATGTTCGTACGTAACGAAAATGGAGGTGTCCTGAAGAACACTATACCTGTTCGTAGTGTTCGCTACCCAATTGAAACTGTTCTAAGAACACAATTGGTGTCCTGAAATGTTCGTACATAAACTAAATTACACGTGTCCTGAAAAACAATATATCTGTCCTTACTGTTCGCTACCAAGTTTAAACTGTTCTAAGAACACACGCGGTGTCCTGAAATGTTTGTTTCACGTGTGACGCACTTTTAATTACTTCAGAACCCGAACAGTGTCCGTAGGACATCAATGCGCATGCACTAACCAATCTCCGTGCACTTGGTGTCCTGCGGACAGGCGCTTCCTTCGCGGACTAGTTCGCAAACGGATCATATGACCGCGCCCACGCTCATCGTGTGTCCTGAAATGCGGACACTGTTTGTGTCCCCGAACAATTTAAAAGTACATTTTCAGTTAATCCATAATATTTTTCAATAAAATCTCACCATGGCACAAGTCCCAAATAGCAATCTTGAGTTTCTATATACCTTTTGAAACTTTCCGATCCTTTTTTTGTGTTCGATCTGTCTGCGGACAGTGCGCATGTCCGCGGACCGTGCACAAGCACCCCTATAAAAGACCACGCCCATGAGCTTATTCCCATTGTGTTTCTGGCTATTCTTCAGAACACAGTGATTTTTGCTGCCACCTGCAGATTACACCATCAGAGATGGCATCCTTGGCTGCTGAACTGCCACTTGGTGCTGCACCTGCTTCAGCATTACCCCCACCCCCTCCACCACCACCACCTCCCCAAGGGCCTGAAGAGGGGAACAGGAGTGAGGATGCGGAGGAGGAAGAAGAGGATGATGAGAATGAGGTAGAGGAAATCCCTACTACCTGCACTAGGCGTGAGTCTTGGGTGTGGCGGTTATTTACCTTTCATGGGAATGGTCCTAAGGCTCGTGCGAACCGTGTTACCTGTAATGAGTGCAAAATGAAACTCAGTCGCGGGAAGCACAGTAAGTACAGCTTTGGGACCACTACTATGAAGCGACACCTGAGGTCATTTCACTCTGGGGCTATTCGCAGGGTTGTACCTTGCGAAGAACGTAGCAGGTTGATTTCCTCTACTTCATCCTCTGTTTCTGATCCTGTCACCACAAGGACCACCTCTGTGGGACAGCGTCTTTCTCAAGCTGCCTCACAGGCCATAGAGAATGCTGATGACCCTTACCTTTCGAGGGTCACAGTTGTATGTATGTACTGTGACACAGTACTCTGCAGGGGGGAGCGACTTCGGAGTGCTTTTGAGACTATCTTCTCAGAGCACGAGAAGACCTGCTCACTACCCAAATAAAACCCACTCTACATCTTCCTCTCTCAGCTCACCCTTTCTTATCCCTGTGGTTGGTGTCCCCCCCTTTACGCTCCTTTACCCTCCTCTCCTAGTGTGTCGTGTCTGAAAAACCAAAAAAATACAAAATTACAAAAATCAAAAAAAAAATAAGGCTCTTTTCAGTGCCGCCTTTCCCAGTTAAAAAATAGAAGTGAAAATAAATGAAGCAGGGCTCTTTGTATTTTTTAGAAGTCCGCGGACAGTTTGCAAACATTAAAAAAAATGGGTTGCTACTCCATCACAAACATTGTAATTTTCTCTGGAAAGAAGTGGCGGCTCTGAAAAGAGCCTTTGGGTGGTGTTTGTAAGTCAAAAATTGTAAATGCTTAAAATCTACTTCAAAATCGTTGTTGTAATTCCAAAAAAGGTCGCAATGCATTTTGTACATTTCTCAGAAAAATCTGATTGCCAGCATAAGTAAGATGGACTCCATCTCTGTGAAAAATGTATGTACTACAAAACATAATATTTTCATTGTGAAAAGAAGACATGCCAAAATCTCTTAGAAAGCCACAAACAGCCTTATTAACATTGCTCCTTGCTTTTTCCATTTGTGGACCAAAAGAAGAAGAACGAAGCCACATTTGTCTCTGCGCAATCCGTGAAAATATCACTTGAGAATTAGGAAACATGTCCATAACCTTCCTCAGTCCTTCTTTCATAGCAAATTGCAAAAAAATTCCAGTCACATGTCCTAAACTGTTCCCTCCACAATGAATTTCAATTATGTCTGGATGTTGCTCTGTCTCCAAAGTAGCACAGAGAGGTAGCAAGTCCAACCACTTCATTCCACGTACTCCATGCCAGTGTACTTCCACATGTGGGAATCCAAGATCTACAGCTACTCCACAGCTTTCTGCATGCACCTTCAACCACGAATCTCCCAAAATCCAAACAATCTGTTTTCTGAAACACACAGCCATAGCTATCTTTTGTTCTCTCAGCAAAAAGAGTATCTGAGAAAATCTCTCCTGGCACAACACACCCACCAAACTTTCCTGACCAATCCCTTTCAGTGCTTATTCTCATTTGCATGACTTCTGAACCCAAAAAATTCCCGGATGTAACTCCCGATGTCCGCGAACTACCGCCATGTCCGCGGACATATCGTAACATGAACAGCCCTTCTACCATTTCCACTACACTCTCTCTGCCATTCCCTCATTGGATGTACCTCAAAAATCACATGCCCATGCACCAATCACATTCAAGACCTCTACATCTACTGCATCATCATAGATCAGCACTGCAAATGTACTCTGAATCTCTGAGTACAAGTGTCATATCATTGGCAAGCAGCATCTACCAGAAATACTGTACAAGTCTTCAAGATTTCTACTTGCAGCTCCATGCATATCTATATGCATGAACACAAACTTCAGGTATGCATATTTTCTGTATAGTAGATGAACACATTTTCAAACAGACTTTTACCTTGTAAAATCTGTAAAATGAATTTACTGTGCTTTTTTCAATTTCCTAAAATCAACTATCACTTATAGACCTTTATACTTTTTACTTTCTTTATGCACACACACTCAAATCATGTTAAACTAACATTTTTTAAATGAAATATATAGATTACATATATTCAAACAAAATTGCATGCAAACACAATCTATGTTTAAACCTTTATAAAAATACTTATACAATTTCATATTGTTTGTTTTTATTTATTTATTTACTTAATTACTTTAAATTAGACATGACATTGAGGCGCTATTACCTAGAACAGTTTACTTAGAGAAATAGTGGTATTCACTAATATATTATAAATTTCACAAGACATAGTAAAGATATTTTTTTTTGCTACAGTTAGTCATTCAATACAATTTGTTCATTAAGAACATATCATATGTACTGAACTGATGCAATGTATCTTATGTAAATAAATTAGTTTAATGGTTTTACAGAAGGCACTGAGGATTTCAATTAAAAAAATTAATATCTAAATTAAAAACAGTGCTATATACAAACAAAGTTACTAATTTGAAGCTTTTACAATTGCAGTGAAGACCAGTTTCCTGAAAAGAAGCAGCCGAATTCGAAGAAGAAAGAAAAACTAAGAAGTTACCTGTTAATTTAAAAGAAAAGTAAGTAAAATATCACCATAATATTTTTATTATTAATCAAATATACTATAACATTAATACGAGCTATTTCGGTTTCTAAAAATAGAGATTTTGTACCATTTTGTCCAAAAATGTCCATGTCTTAAACAGCGATTTACAGCCAGAATGGCCCATAAATTTCTATTTTTAGACACACAAATTACCCAACTGAACCACTACAATTTTCATATTATAGAACAAACAATTGTTTTAATTGTATACATTAGATTTACTATTTGTACTTTTCCACACCACTAGCTTACTTTTTTTGTCATCTGAACCCCACATTCAAGAATACCTATCCCTACTAGTTTTAGTTCCCAATGCACAATCACACACCATTACATACATCTTTATCATCTTACTCAAACACTCATGCGCACAGCACACATACATTCCAGAACACCCCAACCCATATCTTCTTTATTTTTTTCAACAGACCCTAAAGAATGCCTACCAAAAGTCAAGTCCGTAGAAAGCAACGCAAAAGTAGAGCAAATGAAAATAAAGGTGTCCAACATAAGCATCCATCTCTAGAAGAATTTGTAAAAAAAGTTGAAACAAAACAGCTAATACAATCATTTAGTGAAACACAAGAAGTTTTAAGTACAACAACTTCGCTTCCTCTATCAAAATGTAAAACAAACCAAAAAACAATTAACAGAAAATCAGCTATCAGTACAGATAAAACTACTTCTTCAAATTTTAATATAGTGCAAAGTAAGCATACCAAGAAAAGTATTTTAGCCAAAATATACCGTCACAAAGTCCTTCAAAATCTTATAAAAACAGGAGAGAAATCAGGTTCAAAGCTTAAAACCTATCGTAGGAAATTAATCTTAGAAGCATTGATGGACAGTGCAATTCTTCTCAAAAGAAATTTATTTATTTTACTGTTAAACAAAATGAAACCACTAACAAAACTAATAACTAAATTACAAAAAAGACTTCTCAATAAGCGAAAAATCAACAGAAAGAACTTCTTAAGTATCAGCGTAGGTGAATGGAATCACACTACAAGCACAGAACCATATTTTAATGAAGAAGCGTACAAACAAAAGCAAACTCATACAATTGCCATACATAGCAGTGGTCGAGGTTATGAAAAAGTGAATAATACCATAATGGAACAAGAAGTACTTCTTACAAAAATATGCCCTGAAAACTTAGAATTACCCCTCCATTCAACTGAATCAGAACGTCTAGTGTACAAATGGCCATGCACGTCAATGTGTAACATTCCCAAACAATGTTTCAAATCTTTACGCCAATTCCTCAATAAATATGTAAAAAGCAAAGACAAAATTAAAATTAAATTACTGCAAAATATAGATACCTGTCCAGTGCGCAAGTACACAGGACTACAAGGACATTCATTGGCCTGCATTACAGGACCTACTTGTAAAACCACTTTCCATGATATCAAAAGGATATCAACACATCATTCAACTATAAGAAATCTAGTCTATAAACTGTACTATGCTAAAAGTCCTGCTTTAGCACTAGCAAAGTTAAATAACATCCTTCTACATGGTACATCAAAATACCTACTTGAAGAAATTCACTATATCCAGAAAAAATATTTTGGAAGTGAAAGCCTTTTACAGAATGAAATAGCTTTAAACCAATTAAGCAACAATTCTACACATGGCAACCTTTTGCTAAACACATACAAAAAAGAAATACTAAAATTTAAAAGTACATCAGCTGAAGTACCAAACCATGTATGTGTATGTTGCCGTAGAACTTTTTATAAAAGTAACACAAAAACTGTTGACCTATCATACAAAATAAAAGACAATGAAGATTCTAAATGGTTTGAATTAGCTCTCTACCTTGTAGCAGAAAACAAATATGAAATAACTGAGCCCTTAATACTTTGCAGTTATTGCACTACAAAACTTGACAACAACCAAACTCCTTCACGTTCTATCACAAATAATTTGGAATTATACCCAGTACCAAAACCTCTACAACAACTTAATTTATATGAGAGCATCATAATTCAAACAGTGCACCCATTTCAAGCAATAATATGCCTTCAACCAAAAACAGCAAAATTACCTCCCTCTGAATTGGTAAAAGGCATTCGTGGAAAAGTAGTTTATTTACCATTAAATCTAAAAGAAAATGTGCATACTCTAGGAGTGCAACGTCCAATGCAGCAATCTTTAATTATATTAGTAAATGGAGTACCTACAAAAGACAAAAAAATATGGCAACAGCTGGTAGATTTATATAAAGTTAGACAAGCCGTCCAATATCTTAAAGAGAATAATGAATATTACAAAGAAATTAATATTGAAGAAAACTTGAAAGATACAACTGAAATAATTCAAGAAACACAAGAAGCTGGTCAATTTGAGCTACTAGATCCTGCTACAATATGAAATACTTTACACCATTATACAGTTCATCCTTTGCACTGTAATGATACCGTACAAGATGTACTGGAAACTTACCAAATGCGTCAAACAAAAGGATCGCCAATCAGTATATGGGAAAAAAGTATAGAAGCACGTGCTTTTCGTCTACTCTTTCCTACTGGCAAAGGAGGAAGGTATGATAATAGACCTATTCAAATATCAGCTTCAGAATACCGCTCATTACGGATGTATTCTGAAGATCCACATTTTGTCTAAATCTGGGAATACATATTCCACCTACTCTTTGAAAGTGAACTAGCAACTTTATGTTACGGAGTTGCACACATATTAAAATCAGGATCACACTTTCAAAATATGACAGCTACACAATTATTAGAGAAAGTGCAACAAAAGGATGAGGTTTTACAATCAAATATTAGAAATATATTAGCAAATATGCGTGGTACTAAAGAGTACTGGTTTCGACGTCATGGAGATGTGCGTTGTATGATCAGAAACCTTGGCCCACCCACTTGGTTTGTTACATTAAGTTGTGCAGAATATGCATGGGAAGATTTACATGATTTCCTACGCATATCAAATAAAAACAAAACAAACAGATTTTCTAACACCTGGAGAACTTTGTTCTTTGGATCCTGTTAATGTTTCAAGATATTTTCACCATCGCTTCATTGCTATGCTACATTTTATTTGTAATAAAACTGTTCCTCCCCTTGGAGAAGTGCAACACTTCTTTTGGAGAAAAGAATACCAAGCCAGAGGAGCACCACATATCCACATGCTTTTATGGATTAAAGATGCTCCTAAATTTGGTCAAGACAGTGATGCCACTGTTTTACAGTTTATTGAAAAATATGTCACTTGTGAAATTCCATCAGAAGCCACAAATAGTGATCTTCGTGCACATATTTTACAATTTCAAAGACACAAATGTGGAAAATATTGTCGTCGCAAATACAAAAACAAAGGCAAATACTACACCAAATGCCGATTTGGTTTCCCTAGACCAGTTACAAATACAGGTCAAGTAAACAACCTCATGTCTTCAGTTAGACATAGTGTTAAAGGTAAGTCACCTAAAAATACATATTACATAAAAAGAAAAGAAGAAGAAAAATATATCAATGATTATAATGCAATCATTGCCCACTTATGGAATGCAAACATAGATGTGCAGTACATTGCAGACAATTCTACTGCAGTTGCACGATATGTCACAGCATACTTAACTAAAGCAGAAAAGACAGAGCTCCAAGACCTCTGGAATGACCTGTCATCAGATAAAACAGTATCTCAGAAATTATACAGCTTGGGCATAAAAATGCTCACCCATAGAGAATGTGGATCTTATGAAGCAGCTGATCGTTTAACTGGTACTTCACTGTATGGTAAATCCGAAAATTTAGTATGGCTAAGTCTTGGTCCAGCTAAATCTAGAAAAAGAGTTCTAAAATCATATGAAGATATAGAAACAATAGCCAAACATGATCCCAACAGCCAAGACATTTTAAAAAACAATTTATTGGACACATACTACCCAAACAGAAGTAATACTTTGGAAAACATGTGTCTATACCAAATAGCCCAAAACTACACATACAAAAATAATATGAAACCTGATGAAAAAAAGGTAAATATAGAGTGACAGACTGTGAAGGCAGCTTAGTTAAACTCACTAAACCAAATTTAATTAATCATATCAAATTGTCATTGAATACTCCTCAACATAAAGTAGTATATTACATGTCCCTGCTACAACTCTTCAAACCATGGAGAAAAGAAGAACAATTACTAGATAACTATGACTCATATGAGGATGCTTTCAAAGCAAATGAAAGCACTATAACTGATGTAAACTTTACACAGTACAAAACAATGTTGCACAATGAACAGCAACATGAAGAAGAACTCCAAGCCCAACTAGATAAGGATACTCCTGACAGTAGTCAACCTTCTGTAACAGGAAGCCAAGAACCACTGGGACAACCACTAATAACAAATGAGGCAGAATTAGCTATGATAGAAGTAGAAAACACCATGTGTCAGTATGAAGATAAGGAAGACTTAACTATACTACAATCAAAAGTAAACAATGAGCAAAGTAGCATTTTTCAAGAAGTAACAAAACAAATTGCACATGGTGTAAAACATGAAAATAAAGAATGTTCCTGCCATAATTATAAACCTATACTACTGTACGTCAGTGGTGAAGCTGGTTCTGGCAAAACATTCCTAATCAAAATCATTAGTAAGTTCCTTCAACAACAACCTGTCAGCTGTTGTCACTGCCCCCACAGGTTTAGCTGCCTACAGCTTAGGTGGTGTTACATTACACCGATTACTACTATTACCAGCAGAACACCAGAACAAATTAGACTATTACAAACTTTCTGCAGAAGCTGCAATGGAATTACGCAGAGTATTGAAACAAATGAAAATGCTACTAATAGATGAAGTGAGCATGGTCTCCAACCTGATGTTAGCTTTGATTCACCTCAGATTACAAGAAGTACTCAAAACAGACTATGAAGAGCTCTTTGCAGGAAAACACATTATTGTTTTTGGAGATCTGCTTCAATTAACACCAGTAAAAGGCGAACCTATTTTTAAAACATTAGGGCACAAACTCTGCTATAAAACTGTTGGCAGCATTGGAAATGTCAACCTTTGGCAACATTTCCAATACAGAGATTAATTAACAGAAAACATGTGCCAATCTGCAGATCTAACTTATGACAACATTTTAAAAAGTTTGAGAGTTGGTATACTTTCTAAAGAAGCAGAAGCAACATTGAAAACCCAGCACATTAATGCACTTTATGGCGATAATGCATGTGCTACAGATGTTATGGAACAATTAGCCCACAAAAATGTCAATTGTATGGCCTTAATGCCAACTCTTGCAAGCTGTCTCAAATTCAATGAAATAATGTTAAGTAAAGAAATGCAACCAATAATGGAAATTAGCGCCACAAACAAACTAGATGTACATGGTATGACACTACCCATGTGTGACCAAGCCACAACAAGACTAAACAATTTAGAAAAATCAATCTCAAACACAGCAGGCTTAGAAAAGATGTTAAAATTATCCTTAAATTGCAGAGTAATGCTTAAACGTAACCTTGACATGGACCAAGGACTAGTTAATGGAGCACTGGGTAAAGTTGTTGGCTTTCAAACATACCCACGTGACAACAAAATTCATTTTGTCAATATACTCTTTGACAAACTTTCAGAAGTAAAACGGATAGGACGCTCAACAGCTAGATTCCTTATGTTCAAAGATATGTATGTACGCAGAGAACAATTTTCTCTAACTCTTGCATACGCAGTCACGATTCATAAATCACAAGGTCTTAACCTAGACAAAGCAATGATAGATATTGGTAACAAAGTCTTTAAAGAAGGCATGAGCTACGTAGCACTATCACGCTTACGTACACTTGACGGTCTATTTCTAATCAACTTTGATGCAAGTAAAGTAAACGCTGATATTCCTTGCATTTTAGAATATAATAGACTTCGCTCACTATACACTCCCCATCTTAACACATTCTGTTCCACAAAAACTAAAACGTTGTAAAAGAAAACTAAATCAAACAGAAATGCAACAGGACGTCACTGCAAATCCTCCAAAGAGAGTAAAAGAAACTAATACTTCATCAAGTACCACAAACAAAAAAGAATCAATTAGAGAAAGTAAACCAGGTACTTCTTTAAAGAAGGAAGACAAACTCCAAAAAAAGCAGTTAGATACAGAACTACCTGGACCATTTAAATTCTCAAATATAGTTGGTGTAAGTTGCTATGCAAATGTAGCAATGAATATTCTATTTCAATTACCACCAATTGTTGACAACATTTACTTACACAGTACAGACCCATTGTGTTTGCAAATGTTAGTACTTCACAGAAATGCAGCAAACAATCCTGACAACACATATAGTGTTTTTGGAATAAGACGACAATTGGACTACTGTGCTGGAATGGTGAAATTCACTATAAACTCACAGGAAGATCCACAAGAATTTCTAATGTACTTACTACAAGTACTGGAAAACAAAAACATACCTATAAATGAAATCTTTCAGATTTCATACATGTGTAAACATACATGCACTCTCTGCAACAATGTGACACAAAAAGAAATCCCCAATGAACGCTTCATATATATATATATATCAATACCAAATTGTGAATCCATTCCATTTCAGCAACTTGTACAAAATGCAAACCATGGTAGATTATGCTCTACCTGCTATTCAGATAATCGCTCCACGTTAGTAATACAAACACATAGTAAATACGTAATACTAATGCTTCTACGTTATAATGCATATGGTGCCAAAAACAACTGCTAGCTGACTGGATTCACACATGGTCAAATATCACTTGGTAAGAAAACCTTCACAACAATGGGTATAATCTACCACACAGGAGCCACAACCAATTCAGGGCACTACACTGCATATATAAAAAAGAAATGTGGATGGTTTGAATGTAATGATAGTACCATTACTCTAAAGCAGAGATTACCAGCAAATCTTACAAACGCTTATTTGATGTTCTTAAAACCAAAATTTGATAAATAAACTGTATTTAAACCTTTAAGTAAATTTGTGTTAAAAAAATATAAACTGTTAGAATACTCCAAAAGCTATCTAACTGCTCAAAGATTCTACAACAACTAATCAGATAAATGAATACCACTAAATTAGACCAAAAAATACACAGTTAGAATACGCCAATTGGTATCTAACTGTCCCAAAATTATAAATTTGTGTTAAAATAATATAAACTGTTAGAATACTCCAAAAGCTATCTAACAGCTCAAAGATTCTACAACAACTAATCAGATAAATGAATACCACTAAATTAGGCCAAAAAATACACAGTTAGAATACGCCAATTGGTATCTAACTGTCCCAAAATTTAACAATATCCAAATAGATAAATCAAAACCACTAAAATATATTAAAAAAATAGACAGTTAGAATACGCAAATTGGTATCTAACTGCTCCAAAATTTTATAATATCAAAACATATGAAGAATCTGTTACTGCTCCAAAAAAAAATACAACAAAGCAAAGTATAAAGCATTAGCCAGAAACAAGTGAACACTGAAAACAAACAAATAAACTGTAGCATAACAGAAAAAGGTTTTTTTTTTTAATCCAACATGGATTTTTTTTTCTCCCACAGACCCAATGATTTTAGCAACAAATACAGAAACTGAGCAAATTGCACAGTACTCTGATTTGTACTTTACTAAATATGAGGGTCGAAAAAAATATTGTACAATGTAATAAGTCATTACAAAATACTAATACTAACATGCTATTTTCTTTTATCACAGAAATGAAGAAGAAAAACATGGACTCCCATTACTAGACCAAACAGTAAGTATACAATAATAAGGACAACCATAGCAGCATATCACATCCATAGTATCTAATACCTTTGTTCCTTATACATTTGTTTTTCACCCAAAGTTATAAGCAAATATGAATGTGATATGCTGCGGTGGTTGTTGCCAGGGCACAGAGTCTTGGGTGCATGGCCAAGTGGCCATGCACCCAAGACTCTATGCCCTGGCAACAACCACCGCAGCATATCACATCCATACAGTCAAACATTTCAACTATGATCTATGGGAAACTTTTAATGTACGCGAACAATGTGAGTGTTCTTAGAACACTTTGAACTTGCCAGCGAACAATACGGACACCGTTTTCAGGACACCCCCTACGAACATTTCAGAACAACGCGAGTGACAGAGTGACCCAAATACTTTTTTTGCAAAGTTTGGTGAGGATCCGTCCTGGGAGAGCGAAGTTATAAGCCACCCAAAAAGTGCTCTTCCTATGGAAACAGCAACTTAACCATAACTACATGGCCACTACCGTGGCCATGTAATATATATATATATATATATATACATTCGGTCAATTGTGAAAAGGTCAATTGTGACCCTTTAAATTCGGTCAATTGTTCATTCAAACAATTGTAAACGACCAATTTGGGTAATACCATACTAATGATTGTTGTTTATTATATGTCTAATGGTAGTTTCTCATGCCAGCTTAGTTAGTGTCAACTCTACCTCGCCATGACCTAACCCTCACCCCTCCCGGACACAGGCAGCTGGACCGCGTGACGCTCGCCCTCCCGCCATCTCGGCAACCTATCCAGAAGAAGCAGCGCCTACAACGACATATGTGCCTTCACCATCCAGCCAATCCTGCACTTTTGTAGTACCCTATGTTAGTTGCGTCATTTATGATGCTGTTTTCCTTTATAATTCTTTATAACTGTATTGTTTGCCAGAGCGCTCTCGAGGCAGCAGAGTTCTCTGGATGCCAACTTTATATAAACTTACTAAATCTTTCAACCTGTTCTCCTAGTCTCATTTCCCACTGGGGTGTGTTACATTTTATAATTCTGCATTGGTGTGTCGGGGAGTGAGCCTTTACATTTGGTGACCCCACGACGTGATCGAGACAGATGCGCCGAGAGAGGCCCCCGTGATGTGCCAGCGAGATCCGGGACACCCCCAGCAAAACAATTGCCTCTGTGGTTGACCAGTGTGCACACAAAAAAGAAAGGTTCCAAGAGTCCCTGTCATCGTTGCAAATACCCAACTGCTCGCTGAGGCGGGTCATGGCTTGTTTGGGGTGCAGCCCCGATTGTGGATAGACCATGAAAGGAGGCTCTCGGACCACCTTGGACACGTGAGTACTGGTTGCGAGATTCTTAAATGACGGGCAAAATTGAGAAATAATGGTGTAAAAGATATGGGTGATGAAATAGTGGGAAAGTGGGAATGGAAATTTGGGTTTACGGTCTGTGTGAATGAAATTGTGAGGCTTTTCTTATCTATCCTTTATATGGCCATTAGGTTGTTGTGGAACATAGGATAAAAAGGAATATGGGATCCTAGCTCCAAAGGGGGGCAGGAGGCAGTACCGCGTAGAAATGTCGAGACCATTGCAGGATAAAAAAAAGCAGAAGAAAAAACGTAGGAGCCTCATATATTTAGTAAGCTCAGAGTAGTAATTTAGAATATTCTTTTTCAGTGTAAGCAGAATTCCTCAAGGAGGTAGCCTAAGGGGGCTCATAGGTGGGGAGTGAATGAGAAAGTAAGAGTAAGGGGTAAGAAACCATAACAAATAAGGGGGCGATCTAAAGCAGAGGATAGTACATGTTAAATGTTCAATGTTGTTGAAGTACTTTAAGTTGGTCTGTCGAAAAGGCATATATGTGTCTATGGTGTCTTTGCAATAAGTAGTGATAAAAAGTGTTTTGTGGTTTGTGGTACCTGAAAAAGGTGTAAGTAAAAAAGAGTATTGACATTTAACGTGGTACGATTCAGAAGCTAGTGATAAAAGAAAGGAAAGCGTTGTCTTAGTTATATCATATAACACACACAGTAGATTGGTGAAAAAGGAAGAACATTGGGAGAAAAGATGGGAGGGAGTACGCCACTAGCACATATTTGTCAACACACCCCTTTGTACAGTGAAAAAATACAGTATCATGAACAATGGCTCGCAGAAATAAAAGGAGAGGGCTCGTCCAAAATATGGCCAGAAGGAGGGTCCTTTGAGAAAAGAGTGTTAGATCTTGTAGCAACCCATTTGTTAGCAAAGTATCGAGGTATTGTTTTTTATATGTGAGGAGCCTGTTTGGTTGGGTTCCCCTCCAAGTGGACCTCTGCGCCCTTCTTAGTAACTACTTGCTGACTAGTCACGGTCGCATGACTGTGTAACAATGGAGTTCCCTTGGCTCCTTTACTCCGTTTGAATTGTGAAAACAAGAAACTAGGTTACTTCAAATATTATCATGCGCCCTTGTTGTTAAAGAGAAAAAGCAGACAGATGACCCTTTTTCTCCAATTTGTAGGCATTTGACTTTTAATAGAACATAGTTTCTGAGGTGCCCTTTGTGATAACACATGTTTCGACGTCTTCAGCATCTTTTCAAATCAGGGCTGATCATGTCACATTTCAAAAAATAGTATTAACGTTGTAAAAACAAAAAAGGCCCCAATGATTCAAAAAATAGTATTAACATTGCAAAAACAAAAAAGGCCCCAATGGTTGTATAACAATAACCTTAGAAAACACATATCCGTTAACTAAATGCATATATACAGATGGCCATTGAGGGAGGGGAAAAGTTATGAGTGTTAGGGATGGTTGAAAAAAGAGAATACAATAAATAAGGCATCAAAAAAATAAGGCATCAAAAAATCATAAATAAAAGAAAAAAAAATGAAAAAAGAGAAATCACATGGTTAGTGATTAGTATCCCATTCCACTTTTCAATTTTGCAATTTGCAAGGAGTCATAAATTGGCTGATGAATTTGATAAAAGGTTCGTTTGGCTCTTACCTAATATTGTTGATTCAGTATTCATGGTTAGTGGTTTAAGCTTAAAGGTCATGGGTTAAAACCCTGAAATAGAAACATCATGCGGCCCATTAGTGTGCTTCCTTACTGTCACTTAATAGTGTTCACTTTACAATAATCAAAGCGAACAATTTGCTGTTCTCAAGGTTTAAATGATGACTCTCCATTTTAATTAAATGATGTATACTTTGGAAAAATAAATGTGACCATTTTGCTGTTCTAAAAAGTTCAATGGTAACTTTCCATACATGTCATTGGGCTGTTGAGTTATAAATTATTGTAAACGACCTGAGACTTGGACCCAGTATTTGTTTATGCCAACCACGTTTTAGTTTAGAAGGTACGCGCAATCAAAACACGCTTGTACTCGTACTCAAATTATTAGCATTGTTCCTTGAGGCTCGTGTCTCCACGAGTGTCCACGTGTGTCCACACTATTGGAGAAATCCCCCCTGGAGGGAGCCCCTTTAGCACGCTTACCTGTGTCAGCGTGTTCCGTGTCGAAAAGTCCTCATCGGTTTTTCGTCGCGGTTCTGTTATTATTGTGTCCATGGTAACCTATTGGCTAAGTCCTACTTCTATTTTCTCTCCGATGATCGTGTTTAGCTAATGTATGTGTAAGACTGCTAATGTTGATCGTGTCATGTATAATCAGATTGCTTCCATGTGTGTTAAACAAAAGTATGGACTTTATGTTAAGTTAAGGATTACGTTAATGATTAAGTCACGATTTTTAACATTTAAAATAAATGGTTTGTAATATCAGTCCAATCTCTCTTTTAGCTCCAAATATGTTTATATTATTATTTTGTTGTTGTATGTTGACCAAAAATGAATGGTTGCCGTTAAATATAAGGGGAACATACGTCCCTTGTAGTCCTTCTATTGTTTCTTTTACCGCAGCCATATTTTGGGCTAACAATGATTTTACACCATAGGAGTTACGTTGTCTTCCTATTGTTTTGATATATTTATTGGCAACATTTCAGTCCAAACGGAGTTGTGCTAAAGTATTAATTGTGCGTGGAGCACAAAATGTGAAAAAGATGGGCGAACAGGGGTTTTTAACGCAGGGAGGGTTTCTACATTACTTTTTCCAATGTTTAATACAAAATAGAGATAAAATGTTGATTGATTTTTCTTAAGTGATTGATGTGCATGGGACACATTAAGATATTCATAACTTTCTGATGTCTGTAACCACTCGATATAATAAATCAATATTTTGAAATACATTTGCCTCCGACAAAAAGATGGTGAAATCAAAATGCTGCATGTTCTTAATATTTTTCAAAAGCATGCACATTCATTTATCATTAAAGAAATGAGGCCATTTCATGGTCAGAGTTCAGGCCTCTCTCCACGGTGCGAAATTTGCAAATTAATTTCGCTTCTTCTTGCCTTAGTTTCACTTCATTGTCTCCTCCTCTTGGTCGAATGAATTTCAATTGTTTCTTATCGACCAATTGATGTTTTCTTTGCCAATGTTGGGCTAAAGGTAAATTAATGTCTTGACTTCCAATGTTTGATAGATGTTCCCTTATTCTTATCCTGAGTTCCCTTATGGTACTACGTATATAGATTTCTTCACAATGACAGATTATTGCATATACCACAAACTTGGTTTTGCAGTTAATATGGTCCACAATCTTCTGAGTTATGCCATGTTTGTCTTTAAAGATCGCTGTGTTGTTTAAAGCATGTTTGCACATTGAACATGTCCTGCATTTCTGAAAGCCTGTTGGTAATGGCGGAAGCCATGTGGTTGGGGTTTCTTTTTATACTTCCGGAAGGAGTGAAGGGCTCAGAATGTTTTTAATGGTTTTAGCTCGTCTGTAAGTTAATGTGGGGTTATCTCCTATATATTTCTTCACATTTTTGTCCAGTTGTAACAAATGCCAGTTCTTCTTTAATATCTTTCTCAACACTTTATTGTCTGCACAGTAACTGGTAATGAAGCCAATTTCTTGTCTTTCCACTGGTGTAGGTGTTGTTGCCCTGAGAGTGCTCTCTCTATTCATTTTTGAGGCTTTCTCCCTTGCTTGCATTATTGTTTTGTTTCCATAGCCTCTTGTTTTGAATCTGCTAGTTAGTAGTTTACATTCATCTTCAAAACTGCTCTGTTCGGAACAGTTTCTACGAGCTCTAATAAATTCACCCTTTGGTATATTCCTTATCACAGAGTTAAAATGGCAACTTGTAGAAAATAATGTTGAATTCGCCTCAGTAATTTTCCTGAAGGTTTTGGTTTTGAGATGGCTATCTTCCACATAGATCTTTAAATCCAAGAAGTTGATTTTGTTTGTGCTGGCAGTTCCTGTGAATTCTATCCCCATTGTGTTCTGGTTTGCTCTCTGTCTGAAATCCTCTAGAAGTCCTTCCTCCCCGTTCCAAATGATCAGTACATCATCTACGTACCGCGTCCATAGTATCTGTTTCGTAGACTTTGTCTGTGTAAATGTATTTGTCCTCGTACATTGCCATTGTCAAATTTGCAAGGGCTGGGGCATATTTAATCCCCATTGCCACCCCTTCGGTCTGCTTGAAGAATTGACCATTAAATGTGAATATGTTGTTTTGTAATGTTAATAAGAGCATTTCCTTCAGCATGCTTACAGATTGGTAATTGGATGCTGTTTCCTTCCAAAATGTATAGTCCATAGTTTCTATGACGGTGTCATGTCTGATTGATGTATATAGGGAACATACGTCCCAAGTGGCCAAACGGTAGTCCTGCTGCCATTCTATAGTTGCTATTTTGTTGATTGTGGCGGTTGTGTCCCTCAGGTAAGATTTGGTTTTGATCGCCATGGGTCTTAAGATGTTGTCAAAGTATTGTGCCATGTTCATGGTGGCCCAGCCTATTCCGCTTAGAATGGGTCTTCCTTCTGGAATCCTTTCATATTCTTTGTGTATTTTGGGCAAGAAATATAATGTTGGTAATATTGGTTGTTTTATTTCCAAAAAGTACTTTTCATCATCGGTGATGAATCCTTGTCTATGCCAAGTTGTAATAGCTTCTTTCAGTTCTGATAGTATCTCCAGTTTTGGATTAGTTTTCAATTTTATATAACAATGTGGTGTATTTAAGTGATTCATTGCCATTTCCACATAGTCTACTCAATCCATAACTACTATTTTTCCTCCTTTTTCCTCCAGTGCGCCACCCTAGTCAGCCCTATGTTTTCCACACACTGTTGAGCATCCCTACTATGCTCACTATGCGCTCCCACCCTTTGGCAAAACTACATTGCTGTGTTTTCTGTTAATACATTTTGCTCTTGTGTTCCATTACATTTTAAATTAGTGCCTTTTTGGCTCCTCCTGCTAATTTCGAATCTAGGTACCCCTGATTCATGCGTTTATTATATCCCATTGCATTTTAAGTTAGTGCCTTTTTTGGCTCCTCCTGCTAATTTCGAATCTAGGTACCCCTGATTCATGTGTTTATTGATGTCCCATTACATTTGTGCCTTATGGTCGCCTAAACACCACATTAATTGTTGTGTTGTGCCTTATGGTCGCCTACAGACCACATTGTTTCTTGTGTTGTGCCTTATGGTCGCCTACAGACCCCATTAATTGCTGTGTTGTGCCTTATGGTCGCCTACAGACCACATTGATTGTTGTGTTGTGCCTTATGATCGCCTACAGGCCACATTGATTGTCGTGTTGTGCCTTATGGTTGCCTATAGACCACATTGATTATTGTGTTGTGCCTTATGGTCGCCTACAGACCCCATTAATTGTTGTGTTGTGCCTTATGGTCGCCTACAGACCACATTAATTGTTATGTTGTGCCTCATGGTTACGCTTTGACCACATTGAATTGATCAGTGTTGTGCTTCTGGTCTCTAACAGACCACACCTGCTACCTTGTGTACTAGCGACGCCACCCACATCATGTATTGGTACGTATCGACTCTCATCCACCTACTGCAGACCTACAGTAGACACTGGTCTAGCCAACCCAACCCACACTTTAATCAAGACACATCCACTAGTTCATCGTTGCCTAGCACCATGACACCCGCAAATCCGTACCTGGATGATCCAGCACTCTGGATACGCCACTTTGCTACTAGACCAACACCTAACCAACCTTGCACCATTGCTATCAGAAACACTAGACTGAATTCTAGAACTAGACTACCTACTTATCCATGCTCTCACCACCCTAGCCTTTCGAATAGAAACGGTAGATTGAATTCTAGAACTGGCCCACCCACCTCTCCTTACTCTCACCACCCTAGCATCTTATCCAGAAACTCTAGACTAAGAGCCCGTAGCACGAAACACTCGCGTACTGACCATAACCTTGGCAATTCCTCCATTTACTCAGATAATCTAGCTCACAGCCTTCGGCATAGTCGACCGATACCATCTGAAAAATCTCCCAAAAAAGACATTGATTAAAGCAGCTTTGGTGAATGCTAGGTCTCTTCCTGCCCATGTTCTCGACATCGCTGACTTTATAACTTATGAAAATCTTGATCTCCTTGCAGTCACAGAAACTTGGCTCAATGCTGCATCCGGCCCATCTCTGGCCCTCGCCATACCTAAGGATTATGCTATCATTAGATCCGATAGAAACACCACTCAAACGAAGGGAGGCGGACTCGCCCTCATATTCAGAAATACCTTCGACATTAAAGTCATCCAAGACGCCCAAATCCCTTCTGCTGAATCCCTATCAATTAAACTAACTCTTTCACCCAACCACACGGCAACTGTGCACCTTATTTACCGTCCTCCAGGATCCATCTCCTCTTTTATAGAGGATATTGCATCACTTATAACCATAAATACCAAACCTAATTCCCAAACCATCTTACTTGGGGACTTTAATCTAGGTTTCAACAACCCTAAGGACTCTAACGCCCATGACCTAGCCAACACCTTATCTGAACTGGGTCACACACACATTATCCATGAACCTACTCATCTCAAAGGCAGAACACTAGACTGGCTCTCCCACCTCAACTGCTCCATTGACCTCCTATCCAATGACCCTTGCATCTGGTCGGATCATCATAAATTAACCTTTACTATCAAAGCCAACACACCCCTCCCGGTGCCCATCATCGCCCCTGCCACCTGCACGAGAAACAAGAAAGATATTACTCCGGACAATCTCATACCTATACTATGATTCAGATGCCGACCCCACAGTCTTAGTGGATACCTACAACCAGGCTATACTCAAAGCACTGAACACCATTGCCCGTCTAAAATTGCGGAAACCTAAACCACAGCGACACCTTAACACCTGGTTCTCGCCACAGTTAAGAGAATTACGCAAAACTAAAAGAACCGCTGAGGCTCATTGGAAGAAACACCCCACAATATCTAATAAAACTGAGCTAACCCTAGCCTCCTCTAGCTACAAAGAAGCCATACTTCTTGCCAAAAAAGATACCTATAATAAAAGGATTACACAAGCAGTTTCCAACACAAAGGAACTCTTTAAGATTCTGAAAGAACTAGAATCCTCCACCGCCCCCATAGACAAATGTGTTACTGACACACTATGGTGTAGCAATATTCAGAAGGCATTATTAGACAAAATAGCTCGCCTACAAACCAAAATCAACGCTAAAAAATCCTTACTACTAGCTGACCCGGACTATAAACAACTACCGAACAAACCATCTACCTTTAAATCAACCTGCAAACCTTTCAGTTTTTCACCCCTCTCAATCTGGGAAGTAGAAAACATCATCAGGAAACTTAAACCCTCAAACTGCCAAGGTGATGCCTGCCCTGCCCCGATCATCAAAGCAGCAGCTCACGACCTGGCATCATTCATTACCAACCTCATCAATGCCTCCTTCAAATCTGGAATAGTACCTGACAACCTTAAAGACGCTTGGGTCATTCCACTTATCAAAAAACCTACTCTTGACCCAACCAACCCGTCTAACTATAGGCCGACAACTACTGTACCGTTATTATTAAAAATATTAGACAGAGCAGCCTATTTACAAATATAGGCCTACTTAGAATCAAACAACCTCCTAGGACTCAGGGAATCAGGCTTCCGACAGAGACACGGTACGGACACTGCATTAATAGACCTTACTACCCAGATCCAAATCCTGAAAGACAATGGCAAACTCGCACTCCTCTTACTGCTTGACCTGTCAGCTGCTTTCAACCTGGTCAATCACCAAACACTCTGTCACCATTTGAAATCTGCAGCACACTTTTCAGACGCAGCCATGGCTTGGATCAGTTCCTTCCTGGCGAACAGAACCATGAGGGTCTTCTCTCCAACGGATTCTGCCGAACCTTCACCTGTACCCTGTGGAGTCCCGCAAGGCTCCTGCGTGTCCCCGACACTTCATAATGTATTCACAAAACCCCTGTTCGATATCCTTGATTATCTGGGTGTCACGTATACCAATTACGCTGATGACACCCAGATACTCATTCCCATCACGGGTGATTACGAAACTGACAGCACCACCCTTAATGAAATCTACTCTGTAATACAAGCATGGATGGCACACCATGGACTGTGTCTCAATGACGAAAAAACTGAGTTGATCATCCTGGGCACTCATGCCAAACTCAAAAATCTTAACCCCTCATTCAAAGCCTTTACCATTGATGGCAATCTTATCCCAGTGTCAAATAACACTAAAACCCCGATATCTACATTCATGCCACCTTATCCTTCTCCAAACAAACCAATGCAGTAGCATCATCAGCTGCATACACCTGCAAGCTGATCACTGCATGTAGACCGTTCATCTCCGCACCCAATTGCATTACTCTTGCCCGAGCATTAGTCCTATGCAAAATAGACTACTGTAACGCTCTTTACTTGGGCACTAGTCACAAAAATATCAACACATTGCAAGTTGTCCAAAACAATGCCATCAGGGCTGCCCTCAACATTCCCAAAAAGGCACATATATCTGAGACCAGACGTAAACTACGCTGGCTCCCTGTCGAACACAGAATATCCCTTAAAACACTGGCCCTTATACACAAAGCCAGGGCCAACCTTGCGCCAGCATACCTTACGAACCAACTTACACCCCACACCTCCTTAAGACCACACAGAGCAGCACAAACTAACACCATGACCATACCGAGATTCAAACTTCATAATTCGGGTGCAGCTAGCTTCCCTGTACAAGCTTCCAAATTATGGAACACTATCCCTGCATACTTGCGAGCAGAATCCTCATTCAACCTGTTCAAACACAACACTAAGTGCTGGCTTCATAATTTGGACTCTATGACAGCCTAACCTCCTGACTTCCGCTGACACACCTTGTAATTTAATGTATATTTGTACGCACTTGCAATACTATGTTTGTACCTATCTGTATCTGTTACATAACCATTGTTGACTGTGTTAATTGTAACTGTAACCAGGTCTAACCTACGCGCCCTTATGCCCCCGGGCCTGGCTGCGCTTTATAAATAAATAAATACAAATACAAATTTACTGCTCCTTTGATGTCCAAATTGTGATATTTTTTTAGTTGAAAAAGAGCTTTTCTCTCCATTTTTGTTAGGTTGTTGTATTGATGTTTCAATTTAAATCTATTTATAGATTTTACATCATTGTAGTCATTTAGGTCTTTGGTGACTGTTTTGTAAAAAGTGTCCACTAGGTTGTCTGGCATGAGCTGTGGCGTAAACTTGGATTAAGATTTTAATTCCTTTACGGAAAGACTTGTTTGTTTTATTTGAAGCTCATGCAGTGTCTCATGAATTGGTCTTTCTTCTGTTTCTTGTAAAGATCTTAGTACATTTATATTGGCCAAATCTTCAATGGTTATTGCACTTTCCTGTACAGGTAATTCCTTGGTCTGGTGTACCTTCGTTTGTGTGTCAAAATATTTCTTTAGTTTCAATTTTCTCACAAATATGAATAAATCTATGTGTACTTCTGTGTTGTTGAAGTTTGTGGTCGGTGCAAAAGTAAATCCTTTATTTAATAATGATGTTTCCTCAGGTCTGAGTTGATGGTTGGATAAATTCAAAACTAGGTCTTTCACTTGTTCTTTCCCCTCCCTCAATGGCCATCTGTATATATGCATTTATGTAAAGAATATGTGTTTTCTAATTTAATTGTTATACAACCATTGGGGCCATTTTTGTTTTTGCGATGTTAATACTATTTTTTGAATCATTGGGGCCTTTTTTGTTTTTGCAATGTTAATACTATTTTTTGAAATGTGACATGATCAGCCCTGATTTGAAAAAGACGCTGAAGACGTCGAAACACGTGTTATCACAAAGGGCACCTCAGAAACTGTTCTATTAAAAGTCAAATGCCTACAAATTGGAGAAAAAGGGTCATCTGTCTGCTTATTCTCTTTAACAACAAGGGCGCATGATAATATTTCAAGTAACCAAGTTTCTTGTTTTCACAAAGTATCGAGGTAAGCAACTACAAAACAGTTGCAAAGTACTAGATTTGCAGAGAATGTTTGAGGAAGCAGCCCAGAGCAGTGACACAAACAAGGAAAGGCTCTCAGAAGGGCAGGCAGCCCCGACAGAGGGAGAGGGAGTAACGGTGGAGGAGTGTTCAGTAAAAACAGGAGACACTTATCTCACTAAGGTTTACCCATTATTATCGAGGCCCCCAGTAGGGCACAGTGAGCCCAGGTATGTGCCTGCGCTGAGTGCCCCAACAACGTCAGCTGCCACAGCACTGCCACCTTATGATACAAGAGGATTATACGGGCCCACTAGCTCCCCTTTGGTAGACCTAGCATGGCTTACCGGGGATTTAGAAAGACAACTTGCTAATACTCAAATGGAAATAACCCAGCTATGAGCACTGTGCTATAGGGGACAGATGCTGCTGAGGGGAGGTGAGGCACCACCCAGTGTGGCGAGTGACTTAACACCTCCACCGAGCGTATTGGGGGGTTCTACACCATCTCCGCTGCCTCAGGGAAATGTGCCAAAGGGACCAGAACATGACTGGCGATCAGGAGAGTTTTTCTTCCATTTAAATGACAAGCCAATAAGAATAGTACGAGCAGCAGCCGCAGATGACATAGGAGGAGAGGGACAGGGAGAAAGAGTCAGAAGAGGAGATAGATGAGGTATGGAGTGATTTGGATGAGTACGAGGAGGGGGTGGCCGCGGCAGGATTTTGGCTCCTATTACGGATGGACCCGGAGGGGGGCGGGGCTCCCAAGGTGGCAAGCGAGGTTGAGGCAAAGAGTAGGAAACATGTTGGTAAGTAAAACAAAGAAGGGAATGGTAAGTAAAAAAGGAGGTCAGGCCAAATTACAGATTCCTCTGATGCATAAGGGAGCAGGAAGACCGCACTATATACCATGGGCGCAGATGGACAACATTAACCTGTTGAAACTCCTCCCTCCACATTCGGGTGGGGCGGGGAAGTGGATACATGCTTTCAAAAAGAACAGAGCAGGGGTACCATTGGCCATAGGGGATGTGAAAAGTTTTAGTGTCCGCCGTCGGTGATCAAGCAGACAGGGTGTGGGTGAAGGCCGGTTTCCCGGGAGTACCAATAAACTGTGACCTCCATGATGGGTCGTCATTCAGCAATATAAGAGCACAAGTATGGGATGCATTGCGGAGGACCTTCGCAGACACCCCAGACTTACATTTAGTAATGCAGTGTACTATGGGAGAAGAGGAAGAGGCTATGCAATTCATCCTTCGGGTGCAAGACATGTGGAGATCAGAAACGGGCACGGCGTGGGACCAATCCACTGCCCTATTTTACTTCATAATTAAAAAAAGGGCTCCCGAAGGAGGTACAGAAGGCCTTGGATAAAATAGCTTGGATAAAAGCAAAGGGTTGGCCGGAGATTCAGAGCATGATAGTACACCGTTGTAGGAGGATCAAAGAAGGAGAAAAAGAGATAGCACAGAGAAGGTTGGCAAACGAAGCAAAATTGGTTCAGAATAAATTAGTGAAGGTCGCGGCAATGAATTCAGCACTACCCACGGACAGGCAGGGGGAATGAGAGGAGGGGTCAGCAAATACACCAGCGAGGATGACAGCAACCTGGTCTGCAAACGGACAGGAGCAATGGGAAGGAGAGGAGCAGTACAAAGGCACCAATGGCATGGCAGACCCGCAAGAGGACGAGGTGGGTACCGGGGACAGAGAGGAGCATTTGGGGGAATGGAAAATAGAGGATTTGGAGGGCAAGGGATGAGGGGAGGACCTCAAGGGTCATGTTAGAATTGCGGGAGGTGGGGACATTTTTATAGAGAATGAAGAATGTGACCAATGGGATATTACCAAAGACAACCTCCGATGGGGAACGAACAGCAGTGTGGTCACCCACATCCAGGCAGTCCCTATGGGTTACCAATGGGAAGGAGCGGGCAGAACGAACAATGCTATAATGAGCATCAGCAGAGAGCACAGCAAATGCAACCCAGACAGCAAGGCATGCAACAACAGGTAGCACGTTAGAACACAATGGGAAACGCAAACACTAAAATGTTTGCAACAACTTCAAATGGTAGCTGGCACCTTTTCGCAGCGCAGCGGTAGTCTTTTCTTTCCTGGGAACAGAAACATACCCAGACTAGGACAGCCCACAGAAAGCACTTGCGTGTCCAGTCCTATCAACTACTCTTCGTGCAGAAGAGGAACCACTGGTGGGGGCACAGTTAGGCAACAAACAGTTCATCTTTATGGTGGAATCGGGAGCTGAAAAATTGTGCCTCATGGAAGGTCGGTTCCTGCTCTTGGGAATTTGTTTCAAAATGCAGGGGTTCTCTGGGGCTATTTTAAAAGTTTCTTACACAAAAGACCTAGACATAACGGTGGGGGGAAAGACAGTGTGAGCACCCCTACTATATCATGAAGATCTCCTGAGCAAATTGAATAGGACCATTTCCTTTACAGAACGAGGGATAGTGTGCTCCACGCCAGGAGTGTGCCCAGTAAAATCAATGTTGATGATAAGCACTATGATGAATGAAATTGCAGTAAGTGGGGTGCACATAGATATGGAGATGTTAATTTATGGAATGCGGGTACTTGCTAGAGTGGTGCCAGAAATAACACGAAAGGAGTGGAGAGTGACATCTGATTTTGTTTTCCGCCCAATTGTAAACTCAGATATTGTGCCAGGTACAATAATGTCTATTGATTTGGAAGGGGTAAAAGCAAACGTTATGCGGTAATAGGACTGTACACACATGGTTGCGAATGGAGAACAGTGCTGTGTATAGAATGTAGCTTTGCATGATTTGACTGATGAGGAATTGTTCACTGAGAATGATACTGATGGGGCAATTATAATGGAAATAAGTGTACCTTGTGACATAATGATCCAGCATAGAGAAATACAGAACCCTCTCATGGCTAGCATTAGTGCACCACTCACTATATTTGATGAAGATATGGAAAAGGTACTGCCAGCATTGTGGACTACAGGCCCACGTGACATTGGGCTATTGCAAGAAGTCAAGCCCATAAAAATAAAATTGAAACCAGGTGCAATTCCGCCTAGAGTAAAACAGTACCCATTGTCAAGAGAAGCAGAGGAGGGAATAAAAGAAACTATAACCGCATTATTACTACAAGGTATAATAGTGCCATCAAATTCACCTTGTAATACAGCAATTTACCCGATCAAAAAAGCAAAGGCGGGGCTTGGAAGATGATACAGGACCTACGCCCATTTAATGACGTTATACAGAAAGAGTTCCCACTAGTGCCTAATCCTGCATCCATTTTGTGTAGCATACCTAAATTAGCCACTTGTTTCACAGTCGTAGATTTGAAAAACGCCTTTTTCTCAGTGCCCCTTGACCCCAGTTGTCAGTATCTCACAGCATTCACATTGGGGGGCAACAGATATGAACATTGTAGATTGCCACAGGGGTACTGTGAGAGCCCAAGCATCTTTAATAGGATTTTGCATGAAGACCTTGGTAATGTGGATGTAGAGAGCACGATTTTCCAGTACGTGGATGATCTCCTCATCTGCAGTAAGAGTGAAGAACAGTGCAGACAGGATTCAATTTAATTACAAAATTCACTGGCCACAAAAGGATACAAGGTGGACAAAGGTAAACTGCATTACTACCTAGCAGAAGTGTTATACTGAGGACAGTTGATTTCAAAAGATGGTAAAAGGATTATACCAGACAGAGCAGCAGCAATACGTCACACAATAATACCAAAAACATTGAAGGACATGCAGAAATTTCTTGGAATTTGTAATTATTGCGATGTGTGGATACTGGACTATGCAGCATACACACGCCCATTATTGCAAGGATTAAAAGAAGCAGAAAAGAAGAGCGCCCCCATAAAATGGTCACAGGAAATGATGACGCAATATTTAAAACTAAAAGACCTCATCTCACAAGCAGCAGTCTTAGAGAACCCAGATTATGACCGAGAGTTCTACCTATTTTCACACTGTAATGGAATACTGATGACCGCAGTGCTAACAAAGAAAACATCATTAGGCCACAAGCCATTGGCCTACTACAGCAGCACATTAGACTCAGTGATGCAGGGCTACGTCGCGTGCGAACAAGCTCTCGCAGCAGCGACCTTCGCAATAGAGAAAAGCGCCACCATTGTGATGGGCTGTTCAGTGACATTATATGCAGAGCACTCACTGTTTGCTATTCTAGAAAGGCCTAATCAACTATCAAAACACAAAGAGCCACAGCATATGAGATCATAATATCCAGCCCAAACGTCCATGTCGTCAGATGTAAGACAGTGAACCCAGCAATATTAATTACTGAACCATGCACAGTAGAAGACATGCAGGAACATGATTGCGCCACATATGAAGGAGAAGAGGACAACATTCCAAAAGCGAGTGAAAATGCCCTCGAGGAGGGGAAAATATACTTTGTAGACGGGTCAGCATCAATAGACAGTGAGACAGAAGAAAAACATGTAGGGGCAGCAGTGGTCAGAATCGAAGGAGAAGAGAACAAAGTTATTGTGCAGAAACGCCTCCCCTCACATTATTCAGCGCAGGCAGCAGAACTAATATCGCTCATTGAAGCATTACATACAGCGAAAGGATGTGCAGTAACAATTTATTCTGACTAAGCATACGTGACAATGACGGTTCATTCGGGGGTTGTCATGATGGCGATGAAGAGGGTTCAGGAGGGCAGATGGTTCACCAGTAGAGCATGCAGCACTATTAAATGACCTAATTGAAGCACTAGCAGAACCGTCAGTTGTAGCATTGGTAAAGTGCCAAGCACATACCAATAACATGGACGCGATCTCGCTCGGGAATGCAGCAGCGGATACTGCCGCAAAAGAAGCAGCATATTTTGTTGTCCGACAAACACTAGAGTGCATTATAAAAACAACAGGTTCAGAAGTACAGGAGGAAGGATAAAACTGCACACCCATTCTGCAAGTTATGGAATTGCAAAAATGTGCACCATTAGAAGAACAGGAATTATGGGAAAAAAGAGGATGCAAGCAATGGCGACAAGAACTGACAGGGAAGGTAGTGATGCCAGTAGAATTGTTACTGATAGCATTCCAACAACTACACTTCCCAACACATGTAACAAAACAACACATTGCTGCAGAGATTCAGGAAGAATGGTTTGTCTCCAATTTGCAGGAACATCTTTCTAAATTAACAATTGAATGCACTACATACCAAGCATATAATTCAGGGATGACTCTCAGAACACTACGAGGAACACTGCCACATCCTGTGGGGCCTTTTAGAGAGCTCCACCTTGACTATGCAGACATGGGAGAAAGATGTAATGGAACGAGGTATCTCATTGTAATAGTTTACCCCTTCTCGTGGTGAGTGGAAGCTGGGCCATGTCCCCACCCAGACGCGAAGTGCGCAGCTACGTTTTTAGTAAGAGCGGTTTTCTCCAGGTGGGGTATATGCGATGTGATCAGGTCAGACAACGGCACCCATTTTGTAAACGATCTCTTCAAGGTGGTGACCACCTTGTTAGGGGTAAAGCATAAATTATGTTCGATTTATCACCTGCAAGCAAACAGGATGGTGGAACAAATCAACAGCCTGCTCAAAAGTAAAGTAAGTTGTGTAACGCACTCAAGAAGAACTGGGTGTATTGCTTACCTCTAGCACTGTTCCAGCTCAGAACACAACCGAGTAAGGACCACCATTTGAGCCCGCACGAAATAGTGACGGGATGGCACATTTATATGCCACTATCATCAGTAAGGAGAGCATCAGACGCTCACAGAGTTTCCACAGTGCTAGGGATAAGTTTAAGGAATACCTCAGCAAGCTGACACGTGCAGTACGGAGTATAGCAAGGCAAATAGCAACCCATTTACACAGAATAGTGAGACAGATACAACGATGCCAGCACAAGACAGTCCCACAGGACAGTTAATGCCAGGAGAAAATGTGTATGTGTGTAGTTTCGTACTGAGATGGAACTCCCCACGAATTCATGGCCCATACGAAGTTATTTACTGCACGCCCACTGCAGTGAAGGTTAAGGGGTTGAGGTATTGGGTCCATCTCTCAGATGTGAGAAGAACACATGATAGCACAACACCTCAGAGTGAGCAACAACAGAGCCAAGAAGTTGCAAGTGGTTAAAATAAAGGTATGAGACATGAAATAAAATAAGTAAGGAATTTTAACAAGCATGCAACGATAAAGAAAAATATATAGAGAATTGTCTTAAGGTTTACAGCATACATCTCTCTATCTCACTCTGTCTCTCTCTCTCCATCTTTCTGTCGCTTGCTATTTCTTCGTGTCTTTTAACTGAGCTAATCTTTTCCAAGAATATTTATGAAGTTTAATAGAAGTTAAAGAAAGACACGTAGAAAGAGTGAATATCTGAACAATGTGGTATTTTCTTGCTAAAAAGTTTTTGATCACTCAAAATAAGATAAAGATTAGGATCGGATTTGTAAATAAGAATGTGCTAATTTTTGGATAGAAAATGTGTCGAGAAGAATATCAAGTATTTCAAGATATGCTTAACGTTTTTATATCGCCCATTTAGGTGGAAATATGACAGAAAGGAGGGCCCCCCACTAACAACGACTCCAAAATGATAGGGCAGATAATAGAGTGAATAGATACTATAATTATGACTGCAACCTATATTTTGCTGCAATAGTGTTTTCTGTAATGTTATTTTGCCTTGCATTGTACTGGAGCGTGTCTTTCGTAATTGGGGATATGAAAGAGGGGAGGAGTGGGGTAAACCTAATACAAAAAGGATCAAGCCTTGTATGGACTGGAGTTAAGGTCATTTGGTCACATAATGCCCCCCTAAATGAGAATCTTACAACATTGTATAAAAACCGAACTGTCGAAACCTCCGCCCCTACCTATGCTGCTATGGGGTTTGATAATGATGATGAAATTAACGAATATGATGTTGATTATTCCCTGTTCGGTACACCTGACCTGACATTTGCAAACACACATGCGACCACAGAACCTACCTCATATGGCACTGATATGCACTTTAGCACAAATTCCCCAACCACCCAAGATCCCTTGGTATCACAGTCCTGGCAAAATGATAATGAACGAGATGATGCAACATGGGCGAACATTTTTCCTATAAAGTATCAAAGAGTAAAAATGTTATATAATGATCAAGGGGGAGCAGGAGACGGAAAAGGGGGGCGGGAGGGAAGAATTATGGTGCATAGCATGGCCTGGGATTTGACGAAATTGAAGACCAACGCCACCCCAACCAATCCAACAAATGGTACTCAGATATGAGCGCCACCACCAAACAAGCAACAAACGAGAGCTGTTATGTCTGCTCTCTCATCCTTCATGCCTCTGGCACACTCAAAATTCTTATACCTCAAGAAGTGCCCTTGTTGGATGCCCAATGTTTAGTTCATCTAGTATTGTGTAGGATTTGAAGCACCTTCCAAGCACACACAGTTACAGTAGAAATGCTACAGAACGAAAAAACCTGCACAAGTAAACCACAAGGAGTGATTTGCATCAAAGAACCCTTTTTTGTTATCCGAGGGACACGGTTCACAGAAAACAAGTGGCATGACGAGACTATCATGTGCAAAGGCGAGGAATTAAGAGGCCTAACGGAAGAGAGCTGTCAGTGGGTCAAAGAGACATGCACTCTGTTCTAGTCACAGCACATCGCGAAACTCACGTGGGTACAGCACTTGAGAAGCCCAATAAAAGACGGAAAGAAATTGGACATGAACTTTGTTTCCATGGTGAAGGGAAGGTACAAATGGGCTCTAACAGACAATGCAACAAAACGATCATCATTCCAAATATGATAAAGGGTACAGCAGCACTCATGGACATGTATTGGGTATGTGGCAAGCAAGCATACCTGCATCTCCCACCATCATGGAGGGTACCTGTGCCCTGGCCACACTGCATTCGGCGCTAAAGGTGATTCCAGAAAGCCATATCCAAAGGGCGGGAACATTCGGCTGACATATCGGCAGCACCCCAGCCAGCAACCACATATGACATTCTGTCTGAAAACGAACTGCAAGACAGGGTGACTCGCAAACAACGGTCATCAAACTACATCTCCAGCAAGTCATCAGACCTCCTGGCTGAGATTCCAGATAAATACAAGCTCTTCACCTCTGCTGAAACATTTTTTGCCCCCTTCCTGGTGCCAGGACTTCAGGCGCGAACAAATGCCAAATGGCTGCAGATCATGTGCTGGAAGCCTATCCAACTGGCCAACGACACTGAAGAAGGGTTCAACGAGATAAAGGTGGAACTTCGCGCCTTGCGCCTAATGATGATGCAGAACCGGTATGTCCTAGACCTTCTCACAGCAATGGACGGTGGTTTTTGCCAAAAAATCGGGAGTGCCTGCTGTACATTCGTACCTTCTGTAGACACAGACAATTGGACCCTTTCCCATGTCATCTCAGCAGTGCATAGTTTGGGTGAAAGAATGCGGAAGGAAGGAGGTATAGAGCTGAGCAATTGGTCCGACAACATTTTCAATTGGATACCATCCTGGTTCAGTGTGACGATGAAAATGTTTGTCCCAGTCATTGTTTTCCTTTTGCTATTTTTCTGTGTGTGTCAGATGGGCATTAGATGTTGTGCAAAATCAATGCCTACTTCTGCAATGATGATGGTAACAATGGGCACATCGCCAACAGTAGCAAATGTGAAAGATGCTCAAATACAAACTGGGGAGTCAAACTCCACTAAGTATCGCCTGACAGCCGTATATCATCAGCGTGGGGACAGGGTGGATAACTTATACCACACCACCATTAAAGAGCCACGTGAATTACAATGGTACATGGAGGTGTGGGTGGACCTGGATGGGGACGGGGAAATATACATGACATGTACACCCAATGAATACGCCAGGAGAGGCCAAAGCTTACGAAGTGTTTGCAGGGCTTTGATGCCAATGAAGGGGACTCCAGCATGGGATGAGGCAGTGCAGGAAGCAGAGTATTATCAGAATGAAAATAGTACTAAGGATTAGTTCATTACTTTAGATGTAACGAAAGAGGGGAATGTGTGGGAGTGAGGGGTCGTTTGGGCCCCCCCTCACACATTCAGCATGAAATAATCCATTTGCTCACGCATTAGCGAGGGATGCCTCCATTGCCCATATGCTAATATTAGCATAAGTGGGGCTATTGCGGGATACACTTGGCTTCCATTTTGTGTGCCCTCGACTCCATCTTTGGACTAGGCCTCACTTCGATAATACGAAAAGTCTTCTCTCCCCTCTGCAGCACTGCGCACAGTGTGCTCATGGCCCCCACATTTTTCTCCACTGTCTGAAAGCCTCAACAAAAATCCTTTCTCACGGATGAGCTGGGGATAATTGAAACAAATAATAGAATGTATCATATCACCCTTCCTCTGTGATCACTGCCCTGTGTGTGAATCGGCTCCAACCATGCCTTGTAGCTCATCCATCTCCACAAAACCCGCTCCTGCCCTGTTACCCCCACTGTTGGAAAATGACTGCCAATGTAACCCTGTGCCCTCCTAAGGTATTCTCTTGATGTACCAGAAGTGTGGCCCTGCTGAGCAGCCCACCCTAGAGTGCCCCCAATAAACCCAGACCTCTGTCACAGTATATTGTGCCCTAAAACTAACATATGCCATTACACTCCGCGCTTGCTTTGATGTGCTAAGAACCACCCAGTCACCCAGGTTATCACAGGGGACAAGCCCTCTAAGCCCTGTACCCCATAAAAGCCTCAATGACAGATGCTGTAATCACATGTATGAAATTTATAGGTTTTCCAGATTTATTCCAAGATATACTATTGATTGTTGTTTATTATACGTCTAATGGTAGTTTCTCATGCCAGCTTAGTTAGTGTCAACTCTATCTCGCCGTGACCTAACCCTCACCCCACCAGGACACAGGCAGCAGAAAGAGAGAGAAATAAAAGAAAGAACAGGAGAAAATTAAATCAGACCTGAAAGGAAAGATCGGCAAAAAGAAGGAAATCACAGGTACAAATAAATAGCCGAAAAGGGAACGTCTCCTGTGAAACACGATAGAAATCAGGGGAACCAATTATCATTCCTGAGGTATGAAAACAGAAAGCCCAGATTCAATATCAGAGGCTTAGAGGCAGGGATCCACCGCCTCCAACTGAATCACATCCTAATCTGTCAGGGCGGCTTGATCTTCAACCGATACAATGTCATTAAACTACTACATCATGTTCCGTAATACCGTTTCATGAATTCGGATGACATCAAAAGGGTCGAATTCCCGGGAAATAACCGATAAGGTTATCCTCCATCTACATTCAAAGGGAGTTAAAACATCATTGATGGAAACTCCTAATCTCTTACTCGCACTGACATTTTAGCTATTGGAGGGGAGAAATGCAGAATGAATACCTGAAAATAAAAAATAAAACATCCCAAAAAATTATGGAAAAAGCAAAGATCAGGTGAAAATAAAATCAAGAAATGAAGATTACACAGATGATGAGGGAAGACAAGAAGATTCAAAATTGGGTGGGAGATTTTTTCAGCCACTAAGGATCACTTTCAAGTGCCAGACACGTGCTATGCACGTGGAATGTAAGTGAGAAACAACAAACCCCGATCTGAGAGTGAAAGTGACCCAAGATGTGCAATAAGGCAACTGGAGAAAAAAAAAACAAATAGCTGTCGACCCTGAGAGCGGCGGATGAATTTAGAATAATTTCATGGAATACAAGACGATTAGCACTTTAAAAAAAATGTTTTAATTAAAAGTTGTTTTTAGTTTATATGCATACAACACTTTTACAACATATTACCATTGTATACATAAAAAACAATTTAAAAAGAAATTGTTCTAATTCACATTATATGCAAAAGATTTTTTTTTACAAAAGAACAAATCACTTTTGTCAAGATTGTACTTTCTAGCACAGCTTTAGACTTTAACAGTACTTATTCACATATGAGTTCAAATTCTCCTGATTCCATTGTATAAATGTCATTAAGACACATTTTTCTTAGTTAGTTCTTCCTCAATTTTATCTAAAACATGTGACAATACCAGAATCAAACGTGTACTGCTTCCATACATACAACGCTCCCAAAAACTGATTCTTGCTATCTCCGTACCCTGTGGAAAGTATATTCCCTATAGGTTGCGGCTATCCCCTTCAAAGAATGCACAATACACCACAAGATGTTTGAGAGTTTCTAACTGTGTTTTACACGGGCAAAAGCGACATCTTGCATCACCTCTTGGTGTTGTGCCCTGGTGCCAACTTTGCGTGCGCTCTAAGGTGTGGAACTGGTTCAGCTTAAATCTCATGTAGATGTTTCTAGTCTATTACATGGACATTTGATGATTTATGGTGAACGCAGTTCCCTCTTCCTTGGTCTTAATGCATACTCCGCATATGTGCTGTACGTTTTATTTATGTCCAAGGTCAGCATCCAGTACCAATCAAATAGATGTAGTTTGTTTTTTGCTGCACCTATTTTCAGCTCTTCAATTGATATATCGATATTTTCTAAAATTTTATTCATTAGGTCTTTAAATGTTTCCATCGATTTCAATGTGCCAGCCGTCATAATTGAATTAAGATCCTTAAATAGAGAATTTCTCGGCGGCACCAGATTTTGTAGCATACCTTGATAGTTTATGCAAAGTCTACCTAGCTGCTAGGGAAGAAAGTCCCATTTTGTGTCGCACAATGGAGTTAGGCACAGACATTGCCAATCCCAGCGTACGTTTCCGAAGGAATCCTTGAATCCTATTTAGTAGTTTATCCACCTCCACCAGACATATGTCCAAACCAAACAGGACTATAGGTTCCACTTTTAACAAGTAAAAGGTTATAAGCGGAAGCATTGAAAACGTGCAATGCTTCCTGAAAATGACCATCATTGAAGCTAGAGGACGTACTTTAGTTTGCAAAAATTCCACCCAAGTTTTAAGCGTGTTTACCTCGGCTAAAGGGTAGCCGAGATATTGTGTTACATTTGTCCGCTCAATTCTTACCTCTGCAATGTGCCAAGAGTAAGATTTAATTTTTTTATTGTTCTGAAAAATGATAATTTGGGATTTGGCTGAATTGGCCACCAGCTTGTCTTTGAAGACATATTCACAAAAACAGTCTAACTTATTCTGAAGAACTTTTGGAGTTCTATCAATCAAAACCATGTCATCGGGCGAAACACAGCCATTGTATTTTAAGGATCCCAAGTTTTGCCGGATGCATACCAGGTGAGTTCCATAAATGGTCCATATCACAGATATACAAGTTAAATATCGCGGCCTCTAGATTACAGCCTTGTTTCACACCTGTGGCTGTCTTAATAGGAGCGGTAAGATTCCCCTCTTTTGTCACTCTTACTTGAAAAGTAGTATTCGTGTGAAGCATGGCAATTAACTGTACCAGCCTAATAGAAAACCCAAGATGAAGTCATTTGGACCAGAGCACTTCCCTAATTACTGAATCAAATGCACTTGTTAAGTCCAGGGCTGCAATATAAATAGTCCCTGTGTTTGTAATTTTAGATTTAGCGTAGATGTGTGCTATTATAATGGCATTTAGTGATGTTCCTATATTTTTACGGAAGCCGGTCTGGAACTTTGAATAGATGTTATTAACTTCTATAAACATTTGCAATTGTTTAAGCAACAATATTGCGAAGACGTTCGCCGATACATCCATTAGGGCTTTCGGCTTAAAGTTTGAAGGATCCTTCGGGTCCCCTTTTTTAAATATGGGGACTATTATTGAGTTTAGCCAGGATGAAGGTATAGTATTTGTTGCCAAGATGTTTGTAAATTTAGCATGTAAAATGGCTTCCCAAAAAAAGGGATCATGCTTAAGAATGCACAAAGGCAAGCCATTGGGATCAGCTGCTTTAGATGCTTTAAGGCATTTGATAATGTCCACAATGTCCGCTATCGAGAATGTCAATTTTTCAGTGTAGTTCAATTTAAATACTCCGGATTGGACATTTTGGAACGCAAGAGGTATAGTGAATTTAGTTCTTATATAACTCTCCCAAGCCTCAGTAGAAATAGATGCCTCTAAATCATGACATTCGATTTGCTGTTTATCATTTAAGATTGACAATATGCTACATGTCTCATTCTTTATCAAAATACTCATCACTCATTGGTTGTTCTTTATGTTTATCTTGTGTCTGACAATTTTCATCATGTTCCTATATCGTAATAACACCTTCTGTTTTAGTTCTCTGTATGTGGGTGTACATACATTCAACCGCATTAATACTTTCAACTTGCAATTTTTCTCCCGTTTGAGAGTAGCAATTTCATTATTGTAAGTTTCTGACCGTTTTTTTTCGGTTCCCTTTAAACGCTGTAACAAGGCAAAGATATGGTTTTTAATTACCCATGATTTCCATTGTTCCCTTAATATAGCGTTATTACTCATGGTGTTTCCCTCCTTAACTCGCCAAACACAAACATCCCTATGTACCAGGTAAGTTAATTCTCTACAAGTACTAGGACGCCAGCCTACATAAGTTTGTGACTGCTCTAGATTTACTAGCCTTAGGGCAGGATTTTCATTAAGAGGTGTGATATGCAGTCTAATATTCAACAAAACGGGGGCATGATCACTAAAAGGTGTCTCGATTATGACAACCTTATCCACCACCCCTAGTAGTCACATCAATATAAAAAAAATAGTCTAAATATGATGCAGTCCCACCTCTGATCCAAGTTCCCACATGTGGCCCAGATTCATACTCTAACACATAAATATTCCAATATCTAAGATATCGAGACCATTGTTTCCCCCTATTAGAGAGGGTGATTCGCCATTTGTTAGTTTTAGTTTCCTTAGAGTTAAGGCCCAGACCATTGCATCCAGAATTAAAATCACCCCCAATCACTACCAGATAGTTAGGATCATTCAAAATAGCATCCTGCAAAATCTCATCGAACAAATCCAAAAATGCCGTCATTGTAGTGGATGCGGGATTGTAATATACACATATCAACAAATATGAGCGCAAAGACATGCCAGTACGATTGAATTCAACTGCTTGTAGACCATTCGTGGCAGATATAACATGCGATTTATGATTAATTGCATTACTTATAAGAATTGCCAATCCCCCTGATGGACGTCCAGCAGGACCCTGTACAACAGGTACATTGAAGGTAGAATATCCATCCACAACAAACTCATTCACACTCATGATCTCCTGTAAAAGTAAGACTGTGGGTACACTTGTATCCTTGTATCTAATGAACCATTCTTCAAAATGTTTCCTCCCGCAGCAATTCCAGGAGATAACTGTGTATTTCGCTTGGCTAGGATTGTTTTTGTTTGTCCGCCATGTCTAGTATGGAAGTCATCAGCGGCGCCAGCCAAATTATATTTGAAGCTGCCGTCATGATTGCTGAAATCTGGGATATAAAGTCAGCTGTCTGTGCTGGGAGAGTGGAAGTATTCGCGCCACATTTCTAATTTTCATTATTAGCAGGTAAGTGTTCATTCACAAAGGCAACAGCCTCGTCTATGAACCTAAGTAAGCTTAGCTCCAAACCTCGCATTTCAAAATCCTTCCTATGTTCCCACAATAATCTTAATATGATTACCGATTGCGGGGCACAAATCATACGCAGATTGTTGTGATTAGCTCGTCTTACCCATTCAATATCATCTGTATGTAAAGTAAGCAATTGAGGGATACTCTTAAATACATTAAACAGAAACAATCTATTTATTGTCTGATTATCATTTATCTTCGGGTCACTTCGCCATCCCAAGATGAATCTAGAATCCCTCGTAAATGCAAGTTCATCTATCTCTGGCTCAGAGTTTTTCCAAGGGTTGCGCCCCTTGGTTCTCATTTCCAAGCCTTCATATATAGAATTTCTGGATCTATGGACCTGCTTAACACATTCACCTTCACCTTTAGACAAAGCCAACCTATCTGTTTTTGAAGTACCTGATGCTGTCTGTGCCGTTTCAAATTCCTTGTCCTTCTCTATAAATACCCCAGAGCTTGCATTTGTACCTTGAGATGGTAATATGTTTGCTAAGTGTCCCCCATTTTGCCCTTTTTCATCATGGTCAACTGTGTGTGATTTGAGGTCATCATTGTTTGCTATCTGCTTGTTACTACCTTCTAGCCCTAATCTACTTGTTTTGTTTATGACTAAGGGATAATTGGCTGACAAAAGACCTTGTTTTTGCACACTCGGCAGCTCATCTTCATTCACCTGCATGCCTGTCCCTAAGTTCACCCTTGATTTCCCTTCGTTGTTTTTTCCTCCTTTTTGCTTTGGGGATAAAGCCAGATTTAGTAAAGCCTTAGATTCTTCATTCAATTGCGTTAGATCGATCACCAATTCATTCCCTGACATGTTAGCTTGATGTTTACTGTGCACCTCTTGCCCAACACTTTCAGTGGATTGCTCACCTTAGTTTTTTTGTTTTTTATATTTTTGCATAACTTGTGTAGCTATGTTGAATTTTTTCTTATTTTGGTTTTCTTTTTTTATAGCCTTGGCCTGAGCACGTTTAATTTTCCAGGATAAGAAGATTGTGTTCTATTCTTCTTGCTCCTGTCCCACTGATAGCCCACTGGTTTCCTCCTTTACTTGATCTGATATTACAAGTCGTGACATATTTATGGCAGCGTGCTCATCTTGTACGGCCACAGCATTGTCAATTAATTTTACAAGGGGCGAGGGACTATTGGGAGCGCCCTCAGTCTCACCCACGAATAAATTGCCTGTGGCAACCGGCTGTGCATCCCTCTTCTCATCTCCACTTAACCTATGATGTTGCGAGATGAGATATCGGAATACGTCATCCAATTTTAGTGAATTTGCGTGAATCACCGCCAATAGTTCTACAGATGATGTTTCTGAGTTGGTGATGTCCTATTTTGCCCCCTCGGCCACCACTTTAGCATATGATCCCCTAGGAAAGATTTCAATTTCACATGGTTTCCCAGTCTGAGAGTTTGTGTCAAACCCCCTGCTTTCATATTTGGTAGCATTTTTAGAATACAAGAGTCCAATAGTCCCAGTTTCTCCAACTGACAATTCACATGTGCTAACATGAATCCTTCTAATTTGCATACTTTCCCAGACAATTCTGTAATCATGTCTTTTATGGAGTTCAAGTGGATATGCGTTAGGTCGTGTCCTTTATCTAATAGGTTCAGAATTGATGTTATAACCAGAAATGACACATTGCCCTCCCCCTCGCAGACACAGTGCTTACATTTGTTGTCAATCCATTCAGAATCCTTATTGTCTAAATCTTTCATGGATGGGTTACTGCCTTCCCATTTAGAGATCACATCATTGTTATTATTATCTGGAAACCCTGCCCCTACGGCCACCCCTGAAAGATCTTGCATTGGGGAACTCGTGGAAGGCTGCGCTGACCTTACCAGTTGTTCCGAGTCGTACCCTGTTGCAAAATCCCCAGGTTTCTCATCTTGGAATTATGCAAACAGATGATTTCCACCTTTGAGGGCAGAAATACTGCTGGTGATCTTGGTCCCAGTCAGATATGATAACTTTTTTCCCACTCGTTACCCAACGTAGAGGCCAAAATGGACACATCGTAGATGCCATTAAGCTGTTCTTTGGAAGTTGGCTGTAGTGTTGAGACGCCCCCCCACAAGGTGATCTCACATTGTCAACTTTAAATTTCTGCAAATCATTGTGGACAAACATTGCCCCTCTTTTCCATTAATGCGCAGGAGTACGCAGCTGATTACCCATACTGTCGTTAGGTTCAACTGCAAATGATTGCAAACTGTAGGGGACTTTGTGACCATGCATCTCTCGTTCCTGAGTCAGCGATTCTTGAAGCATGGGAGCTATCATCTCCACGCTAGAGTCGTGTGATTGAATAGCCACTGACCCATTCAGTGCCACATTCGGTTTTATTTCTGTAATGCTCTTAGCCCTGCGTAGACTTCCTACCATCTTCAACCTGTTCCTCTAGCCTTATAATAATGTCTGTGCCAGCAAACTCCTCCCACCTCTAAATACAACATAGTACCACTCAGTGCAACCGCTTAATGCAGCCTCAGACGACCACCAGTTCACCCTGCTTTCCCAATTGATTTGTTCAAGAGGCTTAATTCAATGATGACTTCTTAATTTTCTTTATCAACTTACTTTAGGATGCCCCAGCTGCCCACTCGTCGCACCGTCGAACAGTCCAACAGTCAGTGTATTTTTGGACACTTCTGGTGTGTGTGTGGTGCGTGTGCCCAGATGTTTTGAAGCAAGTGTAAGCTGCAGGGGGGGCAGGACTGCTGGTGGTGCGCGGGTGCGACTATAGAAACAAGAGAAACAGGGAATGCTTTAGGTGTAGCAGTGGCAATAAGCTAGAACTAGCAAAAGGTGACACAGCAAGTGACACAGCGAGTAACGCAGTGTGAGACAGAAATAATGTCAATAATGTCAATATTTACTCCTTAGTCCAGCAATATGAGTACAGAAAGCATGTTTTGAAGCCCTCAGTGCTTCCTCTCGCCGACTGCTTGCTTCAATTCAGCAAGCTCTCCGCGTGAAGCAGCTGTATCAGCCAAGTCAAGCCCAACACAGTCCAACAGTCGGTACACCTTCGGACACTTCAGGTGCGCGCGCTGTGCGGGTGCCCAGATGTTTTGAAGCAAGTGTAACCAATGAGCTGCGGGGGGGGCGGGACTGCCGGCGGTGCGCGGGTGCGATCCTTAGTCCAGCAATGCGAGCGCAGAAAGCGTGTTTTGAAGCCCTCAGTGCTTACTCTCGCCGACTGCCTGCTTCAATCCAGCAAGCTCTCTGTGTGAAGCAGCTGTATCAGCCAAGCCACGTACAACGCAGTCCAACAGTCGGTACACCTTCGGACACTTTTTTCGAACATCTATTAAATGACACGGACCGAACTGAGGAAAATGCTGATTTTATGTTTACAGGAGACCACCCCCCCAGTGGTGGCGGGATACAGTATGTATTTCAAACAGCATGCAAGGGACGCAAGGGAAGACCATATTCATGCCAAATAATCCTTATACAAATGGGAATTAGCATTACCATGATAAAGAACAGCAAAATAAACCCATTTGTGCAAGAAGAACTCTTGCTATTTCCGAACCAACTAAATAAACAAAAGCAATCCGGAAGCAATCAAAGACAGAGATCTCATTGATAGTGGCACGGATGTTTAGGAGGATCACCTAACAGGTCCAGAACCACTGCAAATAATAATTTTTGGAGACTTGAACATTGCTTGCTTAGAGGCGGGGGGAAACCAGAAAAAGAATCCTCACGCTATCAATAAAAGAGCAGAGGAAAGAGCACCCTTATGGATAAATACTATGGACTTAAGGAATCTAGCTATGCTAAATGGACAAACAAAAGGAGAACTCCAGGTAAACTCCACATGGACGAATAGTAAGTTATCGAAAATGTTGGATTACATTTTCGTATCCCAAGACATCCGTCAGTTGGTAAAAGAGTTTAAAATAAAAAAATATCAAAAAGTGACCATGCCCTGCTGAGAGTAATATTAAAGAAAAAACTCACATGTCTGCCAATTAATCCTGCATTGAGAAAACTGGCAGTAACAGGAGGAGGGAACAGAATTCAGATTACCCCAAAAGAAGCAGGCAAGATGCTACCAAGGTATATCACTGCCAAAAAAACCAATGGAGGGGTAGATTACCTCCAGCCATTCATGGCATGCAAGGTAAGAGCACATATGTGTGGGAAAAAAGGTATCACACAAACACATGCGAAACAATGAAGTAGCAGAAAAGAAGCGAACATTAAGGACAGACATCAGCCAATTAAAAAACTAGAACCAAAAGAATGAGAGGAGGCCTTGAAAAAAAGAAAACCAAGGTATAAAAACTTGCTAATCTCTCATAAACTTTACCAAAATCAGAATGATGCAGAACTGATTTGCGTACACTGGTACCGGTCACGATCAGCTTTTTTTCCCTTTCAGCGAGTTCACAGCTATAATGTATTATAGTTCCACTGTTATCAGCAAGTCTGGTACCGTTATTGTGACCGTATCAATAATAGAAACTCTTCATTAAACACATACAATTTCCTATGTTTAGCTGTATACTTTTTTCAATATGAATTGTCTTTTTAGTGCTTGTTGTATTATCAATTCTACAATTTTTCTCCACTATTTTTCTCCACCATTTTTTGTCTTTGGCAATTTTCTATTGATTTCATACAACTGGCTGTATATCTCTCATATTTAGTAATACACTTTTTTCACTTTGTAGTAATATAATTTTTGTCCTTTTTATTGGTTTCATGCAATTGTACTGTTCATTTTCCATTGCTATTCATCTCTCGACACGTGTTTCCCCATAGTAATTCCTATAGTTCATCAGGAGAGGTGCTAGTATATAAATGGTAGACATCAGCAAGCAAAATGTAGGCACAGGGAAAACAGAAAAAAGGGGGAAACAAAGAGGGAAAAAAAGGTTATTTAGTAGTTATAGATGGTGTTGCTTATTTCGTAAGTGTTTTGTGTCCCTTATGCACATTTGGGACACTTAACTTAATTGTTCAAATGTACTCACCCTGGGTGCTTATTTTCTTTGGTAATCCTAAAGATACTTCATTTATTTTCTTGCAATTCAATTTTTCCTTCTGTATTCTGTAACCTTAAAACATAGAATGTGATTTATATAAGTAATTCCATTCATATGGTGATTGGTTACCTTCCTTTGCTCATTAGATCTGGACTGGGGGGTAAGTTATGGCTATATTTTATTGTTACTACAGCTAATTCCTTCGTTTACCAAACAGACAGTGTGAAAGGGCGGAGTTGTTAAATATACTCTAAGTTGAAAACAATACTTTAAAGCAGAAAAGACGTCTATTCTCTTCTGAAAAGGTTAATCTATTTCTTACCTTATCTTTTATGTGGAAGAAGAAAGATCCGATTGTCTTTCTAGCACAGTGCATGATCCGTGTTGTGTTTTGCTTTCTGTTTTGCTTCTGGTTTTATAATGCAGTGCAATTATGTCATCACGTACGTTGACACGATGATGTCATTGCATTGTAAAAGCGTGAGGCAGCCATTTTGAGTGTCAGGATTTCGTATGGATTTTTAAACAGTATGTATTTAAAGTGATTCTATCTTGTCTTCACTTGTACTTATTTTGTTTATATTAAGTTCTATGTTATACTTGAGTCAACCATGTACATATTAAGAACAGAAAGAATAGTATATCTGGAAAAACATATTTTATCTCTTTACTCAACCCTTCTGATCTCTCAATTTATAAAAGAAGCCCATTAGTGCATCAATACACTCAGAGTGTGAAAATATGATACATTCTCTGAACATTCCACAGTAGCTTTGAAAAAGAAGTTTCTATATAGGCAACATCAATTTTAGCAAACAGTAATAACATGCTGAATACTGCATTTCTATTAGTTTGTTTTTAAATCTGCATTGTATGTTAGAGCCAATAGCCCATCTCGTGTTCAGCGTTCCAGCCTGAATGGCACGTGTCCATGAGGCAAATCCATTTTGCTTCTCTCTTTCGTAACAGGAGCTCCCGGTTACCTCCTCTTTCCAGCGATTCCAATTTTTCTGTACAGAAATGTGTTGCTAATGGGTATCTTTGTTCTGCATTCTTTATCGCTCCCAAATGTTCCATCAGTCTTATTTTTAATGTCCTTATTGTACTTCCTATGTATATTTTGTTAAAGACACATAAGATGCCATATATGACAAACCTGCTGTTGCAGTTAATGAATTGGTTAATGTATTTGTGTTTTCCATTTGGTAAGGTTTGTTGTTTCACACCATTCAGTATTTGTGGGCACATTTTGCAGTTTCCACATTTGAACGTTCCAGTTGGTGGTGGTACATTCAGAAAGCTACTTAGATTTTTTGCAGGCTCAGATTTGAGAAAGCTTGGGCTAACTTGTTGCTTCAATGTTGGTGCTTTTAGGGATATCATAGTCGGATTTTCCTCGAAATATTTGTTAATTGTGTCGTCTGTCTTAAAGATATTCAAATGCTTTCTTTAGACTTTCTTTGTGATGTGTGAATCGCTACTGTACGTGGTAATGAAATTGACTTTAGTCATTTTGTTGGTGTTTTTCTGTTTGTTGGTAAGTAGACGGCTCCTTGGTATTTTCTCTACTCTTAGTATTGCTTTATCCAAATTTTCCTGTTGGTTTCCTCTTTGTCTAAATTTTTCTTTTAGCGTCATGACGTGTTTTTGGAATGTGTCTTCCGTGCTACAGTTTTTTTAACCCTCAGAAATTCTCCATATGGGATATTCCTAATATCATGTTGTTCTTGATTGCTCTGTGCGTGTAAAATACTATTCACCGCCGTTGGTTTAGTATATAAATCAGTGAGGATTTTGTCTCCAGCTATGTATAGTTTTATGTCCAAACATTCTATTTATTTTGAGCTGTTTTTCTGTGTGAGTTTGATGTTGTAATTGTTCTCTTTCAGGTATTTAATGTAATCCATTAGGTCTGTTTTCTCTACTTTCCAGATCATGAGCACATTGTCTTTGTATCTGCCCCAGTATACAATATTGTTTCCTTAATTGATAGCTTTATGTTGCCAGGTGTGATTGAGTTCGAAATGTCCCATAAACAAGTTTGCATAAGAAGGCGCAAATTTAGCACCCATGGCAGTACCATTTGTTGTGTGTAGATTATTTTGTCAAATAGAAAGATATTGTTGTTCAGAACAAAGTCTAACATTTCCAATAGCATTTTGTTATGGTTCAAGAAGGAGATTGATCTTGTTTTTAGGAAGAATTCTGTACTTTCCAAACCTTTTTTGTGTTGAATACTCATATACAAGAAGCCTACCTCTAGTGTGACAAATAGATAGTTTTGCTCCCAAGGGATCTGTTCCAACTGTTGGATTACGTGTTTCATGTCCCTTAGAAAAGATCCCAAATCTGTTTTTAGTGGATGTAAATGTAAATCAATGAATTGGGAGATCCTTTCCTTAAGGGAACCTATCCCATTAATAATTGGGTGGCATGGTGGAAATGTGTCATACTCCTTATGAATTTTTGGTAGGAAATAGATTATGGACATCACTGGATGTCTGAAATCCATATATGCAAATTCCTCATCTCATATTAGACCTATTTCATGCCATTCTTTAATCATCATGTGCCATTTGAGTTGCAACTCTGGTATTGGATTGGTCTGAAGTTCTTGATAGCAGTTATTTTTCATTGAGATGTTTTTAACTTCTTTCAAATATTCTGTCCCTTCCATTAGTACTATATTTCCCCCTTTGTTAGCCATTTTTGTGACGATATTGTTATTTATTGCTAGATCTTCAATTGCTCATTTTTCTTTAAGGGATAAATTATACTGAAGTTTTGCTTTTTTCTTGTTGAAGAAATTCTATCTTAGATCTTTGCTTACAGCCTTTTGAAAGATATTTATAACATTGTTGTCCGGTAATATTGGCGTGTACATGGATTTTGGTTTGAGCCTAGTTTCCTCCATTTGAAATGGAATAATGTCTTGTTCTTCTAAAAATGTCACAGTTGTATAGCTTTCTTTTTCTTCATTGAGGTTCAGTAAATGAACTGTGTTTTCAACAATTTCCACTGTTAGTGCCTACATTTCTGTGATGTTAGACTGCTTAGGTTTGAATGATGTTTCATCAAAATATTTCTTTAGTTTTAATCTCCTGCAGAATTTGTAGGGATTCACTTGTGTGTGGAAATAGTCTGCTGTGTTTGTTGGACCGAGATAACATGCATGTTTGATTTCCTCCTTTCTTTCTTCGATCCTCCTCTCTTTCCCCTCTTGCATTTGTGTGCAAAGTTAAGGTATTTGTTTTTGTTTGGCCTATTCCCACGGTTTTTGGTCGTGTACTTCTTTTGTGACGACGAAATTCCTCTAAAAGAGAATTCTTGAATATCTGTGGATGTATTGGTTTCCTCAATAGGTCACTTTTCTGATTCACTATTGGTTTCTGTATCCGATGATTGAGTAGGTGTTCCAGATTTGGAAATGTATTTGTTTTTGGTTTAGGTTTGTAGCTCCGTCATGTATCATATTTTTTTTAAAGTCTATATTCTTCCCATTTTGTAGTCAATTTCATCTCTGATAAAAGTTCTCTGTTTCTTGATTTTGAGCTCTTCAGTAAAGTTAAGCAAATATTCATCCAGGATTTGGTAATTTTTTAATATTAATTCCGGAAGATTAGGATTTTTTATCTTTTCTTTCAATTCTTTTATTTCTTCTATTGTTTTTTGATGACCGAATGCCTCCTGGTTGATAATTCTAATCATCATCTCTTTTGACATCTTTATGAGCAAAGCTTCCCAATCTTTCAGTGCAATGGTGTCTTCTTCCTCCAATGAGTGAAAAATGCAGATTCTCAAAGCATGAGGTTTCCTCCCTACCTCCAAATACATTTTCATTGTCTTAATTTCCCACCATTTTGCTAACTCCCTTTTGGATGCTGCTTCCAGTTGTTCAAACAGATTCCTTAGTGAGGTGGATGTTTGAGGAGATTAAATGTCTCCAATAGTTTGTCCATGTCTAAGAAACAGTTCTGCTTCTGCTTCTCTTTTGTCAAAAACTTCTGTCATCTTCAGTTTTTTGGTGGATTCTGCCTAGAGTAGCCTTTTAACGTAATTGGCGTACACTAGTTCCGGTCACGAACGTCTTTTTTCCCCTTGGGCGAGTCAACAGCTATAATGTATTATAGTTCCACTGTTATTAGCACGTCTGGTACCCTTATTGTGACCGTATCAATAATAGAAACTCTTCAATAAACACATACAATTTCCTATGTTTAGCTGTATACTTTTTTCAATATGAATTGTCTTTTTAGTGATTGTTGTATTATTAATACCATTTTTCTCCACAATTATTCTCCACAATGATTTGTCTTTGCCAATTTTGCATTGATTTCATTGGCAATTTTTTGCTGATTTTATAAAATTGGCTGTCATACACTTTTTTCACTTTGTGATCATATAATTTTTGTACTTTGTATTGGTTTCATACAATTGTACTGTTCATTTTCCATTGCTATTCATCTCTCGACACGTGTTTCCCCATAGTAATTCCTTTGATTCATCAGGAGAGGTGCTAGCATATAAATTGTAGACATCAGCAAGCATCGGGGAAGCATCGGGGGACTCTGACAACTAATTAACAGCACAAGACTAATGCAATCGGAGAGTTTTACGAATACAATGATGTAGGATGTCTGGGTTTGCTTTTACCAGAAATTATTTGGGTCACCGATAACAATCGACCCAGAAAATTCATTGGATTAAAGAAAGCAAACGTTGCATTGGCTCCGGGACCGGATGGTTTAACATACTGAACCATTAAGGTGGATCACGAGGAATGGATTCCTTTCGTAGCTCAACTATTCAAAGAAGTGCTAAAAAAAACTGGAAATAACAGAAACCTGGAAGAAAGCTTTTATAATCCCGTTCTATAAAAAGGGCGAGAGAACGGACCCTAACAACTATAGACCCCTTGCATTATTGGACGTTCTGGGAAAGTTGTTTGCTGCCATTATACTCAGACACTTGCTGGACTGGGCACACAAAACACAAATAAATTGGCAAAGGCAAACAGAATTATCAAAAGGCGTGGGAATTCATGTTAACCTATTGTTAGGGAGAATTCTCAAAATGGCTAATTTCCCTTACCTTTTGAGACCCCCAGCAACTTTGCTGGATTTCTAAGATTAGATTTTTTTTACCTGGGAAGAGTGTGAGCCTTTCTTCCTCTCTCTTACAGGTATATTGATGTGTGTTTTACTTTTGTGTTCTTCGGTTATGGAGTTTTAAAACAACTGCAGTGGCATCATCTTTTTCTGTGTGTCACACAGCACCGTCAGTGCAGTGGCACAGGGATGTCTTTCAGACTTCCCAAGGTTTAAATACCTCCTCTGGGACGGACTACTGTCTCCCGGAGCATGTAAAGTTAAATTGACTTTACTAGTCTCTTTAAATTTACAGACCCAGCACACACTATCTTCCTATAGAGTGCTGGAGGGGTTGTGTAGCTTCCCCTGAGTCAAAACACTCATGTAACAGTCAAATGTTACCTTTTCCTACTTTAAATGGCTGGTGGCAGTGGTTTAGATCAAACTACCGTGATTTTTCCTGACCGCTAACAATGTAGCTAAAAATCAGGGCAGTCATGGTTTTCAATATGGCGCCCAAGACCTATCTGTAAAAACAGACTCCGGTCATCTTTTTTCGCCATTTCTTTTAGGAACGGTCCTTCTTGTGTTTGTTTGTGTGCGCCAAACCAAGTTTGGTCCCTTTGTTTGTTGGCCTTTGGTGGGCTTCAGTGCTGAAGCCCTCCTCTGCCGCCTGAGTGCCTGGGGTGGACAGGATGTGAGGGAGGTGCCCGAAACTCCCTGTGCTTAATCTCCTAGGAGACCGGAATGCACTATGGTGTGATTGGCCGGCTGGCTGTCCGGCAAGGACAGCTACTCTGCTGTGTGAGTGACAGCCAGGCTGGAATGAATGGGGGAAAACTGTTCAAAAGCAGGTCTCTGGGAATTGTTAAGTAGGGTCGACCAGTGGAACGAAAGAACCGAAGATGAGCTGAAGGAAGAGGACTGCTACAACTCCTGGAAGACCGGTGAAGCCCTGCTGCAGGTCTGAATTGCCTGAAACTCCATCGACAGAGAAGCCCTTCAAGGTTAACTTCTACACTTGAGTTTGGTGGGAACAACCAAATCGAAAGCCACCTGGACACCGTCCCCATCTGGTTGAATTTTCATCAGAGTGCTGTTGAAAACCGGATAGCCAGAGGGAAAGAAACCAGCTTGTGGACATTAAGGTACTCACACCTTAAAACAAGGTTTTGCAAAGCTTGTGGCCTCATCCCTGGCTAGTACAGGAACCTCTCGAAGTCCTCCTTCTTTTCCCCACGACTGAAGCTCAGGAACAGCGAGATCTGCTCGAACTGGCAGGAACAACTGCCTCAGCTACAGCTCTTCTCCAATTTAAAGGTACTGTGCAAACGCGGTCCGGAAATCATTTCGGCCATTGCGAAAGTTCGTGGAACTTTCCCAACTTTGAAGGCTTGTCCTTCCTTAAACATTCGTCAAACATTTCACCTAGCCAAATTCTTCTAAACTCTGTGGCAAAGACTTAACCGTTTACACCAGAACTGTGCTATCCTATACAAAGACTCTGAACCATTGACTTTGGCCCAGGCCTATGAACTAAATTGCTGGTTATAGTTTACTGAAACCCTTTGCCCTGCCTATGAAGGTATTTGGGCTATCTATTCTTATAACCTTGTCTTTTTCCCCTTTTTAAAGTATCTGAAGTGCCATTTTGCTCCCACTTCAGGGAGCTAAACTTGTTCATTTACTTATCGGTTGTGTATTTATGGTTTATTAGTGTGTGATATTGAGCTTCTCTTGCTAGTGTAATGTTTTCAAACTGACTGTGTAAATAAATGTATATTCTTTTACCAAGAAACCTTGAGTAAGTGTATGTTTGAATGACTGTATTTGTTGGTCCTATGTGAAACTTGTTCTACTGCTCACTCAACTCTTGAGATAAGTCTGGATGTTTAGCCATCGCTACCACTTTACTATGTAGTGCAGGCTTGTACCAAAGCTGAATTTATACTGACACGTGTAGTCTTAATTGCATTTAGTGTTCCCAAAGGGTGGCATGTGAGTCTGCTTAACACTGGTGTACAGTGGTGAGGATAAAGTATACGTGTTACATTTAGAGTGCTACTCTTACCTTTGTTATAATAACCCTCACAAGGCTAAGCAACACTAGAGAAGCAATTGTTTTATCATGACTGATATGGAAAGCTACAGACAGGAGACCCTAGACACTTTAACTGTTGATCAATTGAGAGATATGTGTAAAGCTAGGAATCTCACTGTAAAAGGCAAAAAGGTTGAATGATACAACAGTTGTTAGAATACCAAAGTCTGAGGAGTGGGTCTGAAACCCCACCCCTGCAGCAAATGTGGAAAATGTTGATGAGGATGATATGTCAGAACCCAGATCTAATGTTAAGGATGAGTTAGATGAGGCAGAAGAGTCTTACAATGTAGGCTTTGTTTTACTGCTACCTGCTCACAGGTCTCAAACTTTGACCACAGGGACCCCACCAGGTCCAACACTAAGTTATGAATTTGTCTCTTTAGAAAGAATTAGAATTGAGTTTGAATTTAAAAGAATCCAAGCCCAAACTGAAAGCAAACATCAAGAACTTAAACTCAGAGAAATGGAGTTGAAATATGGACTTGAAATGAAAAAGTTGTCTCTTGAAACTGGTACTCTCCCAGAGGCGTCTAGGTCTTCCAGTCCTAAGAGGCCTTGCATGCCCAAAGATGCCATAAGTATGTATGAGGTTAAGCTTGATATTTTGGATTGGTTGGCTGCTATTGAATATAACCATGGGATTCAAGACATTACAGGGAATCAGCCGATTCCTTGGCTTTTTTCTAGGCTACCTCCTGTTGCAACTGATGTGGTTATGGAGTTGGGGGATATAGACAGAAAGAAGTATGAAACTGTGAAGCTAGCTTTGATAGCTAGATTTGGGAAGACCCCTTCTCAGTATCTTAAGAGTGTACCTCCTGGTGCCAAACCAGAAGGAGGTCAGAACAAACCCCAAAACACAAGAATAACAGGGGATACCAGGAATATCTAAGTACTGTGACCTGGCCTGGATAGAGCAGAAAAGAGATTAACATAGAAGGTCAGAGTACTGTTGTGTTTATGTGGTGAGTCCCAGTGCAGTACACCTGTCTACATAATCATTATAACTTCACAGTGCAACAAACAACTATGAAGAAATGCGTCTTTCAAAAAACCAAATACTGAGAAGAAACAAATTGAATTCAATCCAGTAGACGCTCCAACACAATTCAATATTTTTTATTAACATATATGGATCAAATCATTGTAAAAGACTGATTTCATAATTATAAAACATACATGGATATGATTATCAATAAATTTGTTGATCAATCCATCAAATTCATAATTGGACTGACCAGATACATCATTCCCATCTAAAACCACAATAAACCACACTACAACCATACTACATTCATACTCAAACAATTCATCAAATCACTCAATTGTAACAAATATTTCATCTATAAAAACAAACATCCTAAAACACAATTATACAATTTCTAGTGCATTATCAATATGAACCATAAATTTAGCACAACTGAGCCAGTCTCTTGTTTATATAGTCTATTCCGACTCGTGCAAAATATCACAAAAAACTGTTTACAAATAACAGTACATTCCCCGACCCGACATGTTTCTTTCTGTATAATGCTTGGTTAACAGAAATTCTTCAGGGGCACTAAGGTCCAGCGAAGTCGCGCGGAAAGTGGATGGAAAAAATGGAGAACAAGTGTACTGCACCAACAGGGCTCACCTAAATACAAACATAAAACACAACATCAATCAGGCTAAATGCTTAAATTTCTAGATTGATCATTACTACCACCGTGATATAAATGAACGGGGTGTAGAAAAAGGGTTATCAATACCCTACATCTACCTCTAACACTAGGGAAACCATGTGGACCAAGATCCAAAACCATGATAGAAAACACCATATTAATTGGTGCGTCCAATATATTATCACCATCACCAACCCCTTGTGACATTTCGAGACTTCCAGAACCACTACGGTCATACCTCCCAATGAAGTAGAACCTGTCATGACCCTCCTGTGTACCATACTTCCAAAAAGGAGAGAGTAAAAATATAAATGTAATCATTTCAGGCCAAACACTCACGATCGATCTTGTATCGATTAGTCAAGTGATGATACTGATGTAAACCGGTCCCGGTGGTAGACAATCGCCAGAGAATGGAACGGCACTCAGCTCCTAATCAAGTAGAGGAGCCCAGTCTCGTAGACTCTGTATATGTGTTACGGCAAATCCTCGCCCACCTGTAAATGCACAGGCGAGACATCACTAGTTACCAACCAATATGGAACTATAGAGAAAGAAAACCTGTAATAATCCCCACAGGTACACACTGTATAAGAGAAAAGTCTATGTATAAATTCTCCATTCGTGGTAACAACCCAAGACATCATACGATTTTTCACAAGAACAAGCCTGAGTCACCCGAGCTTACCTTTATCACAAAGGTCTGTCACTATCCAACATATGCGCATATCATGACTGCCTCCTAGCCGGGAACTTCCCATAGGGCAGGGACAGTAGCGTCATCTGTATCGGTCGTGACCGTAAGAGTTAACAATACTGCGATAAGAACAGAGATAAAAGAGAAGGCGAGGACCAATTAAAGACCGAATCGTCACTGTGAAAGTGCTCAATTCGTTTGTGATTCATTTGCACGAGACAGCTCGCCCGTCCCCCCCAAATACGGGAACAAGGACAATGCTGGTTAGCAAAATCGTGTCCAACACGGTAGAAACAAGAATACCGCAAGTATCCCCTTATCTCTAAATCTGCGTGAATGGAGTCCACAGACCGTAACTAAGACCACGATGAAATTATACCCGTAACCCTCTAGTGCCATAAACACTGTGAACGGGAACCATAAACGAAACCCCTCTTACCTGCGTCTCTCTTAATCACCCAATGTGGTTTGCCGTGAACATCAAATCAGCCGACATGTCCAAAGGTCGGATTGAACGATTCCGGGTAATATACGTGCTCGCGTAAACACGTGACCGGCACGTAACATCAGGTGTCATTAAAATACACCTCCCCAGTCTCCGTGCGAGCTCAACAGCTCTCCTTAATAAAGAAACTTCTTGTTGTCAGCTGCCGATCAAGACCACAGTAAGTGGAGCCCGTTATGTTAAATCAAGAGAGGTAATGTAATAGATTGCACGAAAAACCTCCATCATAGTCGGCATAACCATATGAAAATACTGACATATGAACACTCGTATGTCAATACGTAAGGATCAAAACTAAATAAACCCCCGGTTATTCGAGCCACGGAGTGTATATCAAACCACTAACCTGGCCATATTAGAGGGGGAAAAAAAGTCTTGGACATCAGCTTAACAATGCTGAGTGCCCAACTATTTTCTCATAATTGAGGCTCTGACTATGAGGTGGTTTGTAGTATAAAACAGCACCAGCTAAAAGTTCCAATCTATCGCCTCATTCAAGCAAACCTCATGACTTTTACTCAGAAAAATATCTCCTGCTTGGATAGGGTCTGTTTATCCACAGAGATGTTATTAGTAACTACAATCTTCTTAAGTATTGTCCATCTTAAATCATCACAACCATGATTCCGCATTATAAAATGCCTTACCATAGGTGCTGTTAGATTCCTTAATCTGTTGCAGCTTTTGTGTTCACTAATACAGACTTTAATTTTCCGTTCTGTTTTTCCGATGCAGATTTTATGGCAGGGACACCAAATAGCATATATAACAAAGCTTGAGTTACAATTCGTGAACCCTCTTTGCTCCCAAGGTCTGGGGAGCCCAATGTCAACTTCGGTGGTTTGTTTAGTAAGGGGACAACAGACACACATGCCACAAGGGGCATGTCCTCTTAATTTTGGTAACCCCCACTGTTGGGTGATGGTGGCTTGTTTGTCAGATTTATTGCTGATGTCATTCCTACACAGCATTTCCTTGACATTACGCCCCCTTTTGAAAGCACACCGTGGGACAACCACGGGTATCTTCGCTTGTGCTAAAAGATGCCAATGTTTCTTGACAATCTTGACCACGTAGTTGGAAAGATGGTTAAAGGTACTAACAAAGACCAGTGGATCAGATTCAGAAAAACTGGATTTGGGTCTGTATTCAAGCAACGCCTCCCGATGATTATTGGAGGCTCTCTTCAGAGATCTCGTTGGGTCAGATTATTACTCAAAATGGAGGCTTCCGACTCAAACCTCTCTTTCTCACTACTATTCCGTTTGAGTCACAGAAACTGCCCAAATGGTAAATTATCCCTTAAGGCTTTGGGTGAAAACTATCATATCTGAGAAGAGAATTCCTATCAGTGGTTTTATGGAATGGTTTCAATCCCAATAAGTTAGTCGAGGGAATGGAAAAGATGGTTAAATCCAAAAAATCTATCTGTTCCTTATGAAAATTCATAGCGAACTCCAGAAAAGGATTAATCCCATTTAACCACTGAAAAAAAAGCTGATAGATTTGTTTCATCACCATGCCAAATTAACAATACATCATCAATGTACCTACGCCACAATGAGATACATTCTCTGTAAATATTATGTTCACTATAAACACTCATGTGTTCAACATAGTCCACATAAAGTTTGGCCAAGGAAGGTGCCACGGCCGACCCCATGGCGGTACCATGGACCTGTTGATAAAACGGCCATCAGATTGAAAATAATTTTTAGAACAAACCCCCATTCATGAAGACATTTGGAAAATGTTTTGCTTGTGGGTCAACTGACTATGTGAAAGGGTATCCTAGATGTAAGGGTAAACCTTCAGGATCCACACTGTCTCCTTAGCCTTCTCCCCAGAGGATGATGTACCAATGGCAAGTGGAAACTTTCACTTACTGGCTGAGGAACCCATGAACCCAGGAACCCATGAAAGTCTCAGCCAGTGTTTCTTTAGGATCCCTGGGTCTGTGGGAACAACAGAACCTAGATGTCTACAATTCCATTCCAGACAATACTAAAGAGTATTTCAAAGACAGTGTTCTTGTGAATGGCCAGGAGACCCCTGCCATCAGAGACACTTGGGCCAGCATAACTGTAGTTGATGAATCATTTTTCAAGGTTGAGGATGTTGCTAAGGCACCCAAATTCCTAACTATGCTTGCTGGATGCCCTGTCCAAATGCTTCGACAGTTACCAGCTCTCATCCAGTGCAATGACATGACTGTCAAGATACCTGTAAGTGTGCAGAGTGAAGTACCTGGGCGAGTCCTGAAAACTCTTGGAGTTGTATCAAGCACCCCCAGGCCTCCCAGCAAAAGGAAACAGGAACACACTAGGAAGGCCAGAGAGAGTACCTTAAAAGGCTCTCAAGAGGAGATTATAGAAGACAATATAACTCACAGTACATAGGACTTACTGACTGCAATTTCAAAGAAGAAGGAAGAAAAAGGCAAGCCTAAAACCTCCAGGAAGAAGCCAGCCAGCACTCCTGTGCTACCAACAAGGACATCCCTGAGAGGACTGTCCAAAGTCGCACCTGTGACTCCTCCACCAGCTGAGGCTGAGTGTGTGGAACACCTTGTGTGGTTGAATCAGCTGCTGAGGAATCAGAGCTGGAAAAGGACCTTGCTCCTGTTGGAGATCTGGATCCTGCAGACCATCCTGAGCTGCAGTCTTTACTGGCAGAAGGTGGACCCTGTAGGACAGACTTCAGCAGAGGTCAAAGAGAGTGTCCTACTCTTGAAGGTCTTCGCCAACAGACAGCTTCCCAGCATAGGTTGTACTGGGAAGATGGCCTCTTCTACAGTGAGCCGACTGAGTCTATCCCAGGGGACTACAGAAGACTTGTAGTGCCTCTTGAAAGCAGACTCCAGTTCCTACAGTTAGCCCATGAGATACCTTTGGCTGGTCACTAAAGTTTTAAGAAGACGAAGGAAAGGCTCTCTCTATATTTCTACTGGCCTACTTTGGGGTATGATGTAGATAAATTCTTTTGTAGGAGCTGTCACACTTGCCAAACCTCTTGCAAGAGTGGAGCCAAGAATGTGGCACCCTTTTGAGAGGGTAGCAATTGACATTGTTGGTCCTTTAGACCCTCCGACATCTTCAGGAAACAGGTTTATCCTGGTTGTAGTAGACCATGCTACTAGGTATCCTGAAGCCATACCTATAAGGACTGTTACAGCTAAGGGGGTTGCTAAGGCCCTACTTGGTATTTTTACCAGGGTAGGTTTTCCTAAGGAAGTTTTCTCTGACAGGGGATCCAATTTTATGTCCCACTACATGTAGGCCATGTGGAAAAATTGTGGAGTGACTTACAAGTTCTCAACTGCCTACCATGCTCAGACAAATGGATTGGTAGAGAGGTTCAACCGTATAATGAAGAGCATGATAGGTGCTTTAGAGGAACCCCTTAGGAGAAAGTGGGACCTTCTACTGCCTTGCCTTCTATTTGCTTATAGAGAAGTACCTCGGGAGGGAATTGGATTTAGTCCCTTTGAACTTCTCTATGGCCATCCAGTTAGAGGCCCGTTGGCACTAATTAAGGAGGGGTTGGAGAATGCTCCTTCCCCCAAATCATTGAGAGTCACTGACTATGTGATAGGTCTCCGGAGGAGAATGTCACACATGATGGCAGAAGCATCAGATAACCCTGAAAGCAGGTCAGGCTCTGGTGAAGCATTGGCATGACCAGAAGGCCAACATGGTTGAGTTTTCTCAAGACCAGCTAGTTCTAGTTATGGTACCTACAAGGCAGAGGGCCTTACAGGACAAATGGATAGGATCCTTCAAAGTTGTGGATAAACTTGGAGAGGTCAACTATCTGGTGGACTTAGGCAATCCTAAGGAGGCCCCCAGAGTCTTTCACACCAACCATTTAAAAGCTTATGTCTCAAGACCAGAAGTGGGAGCTTTGCTTCTAGCTTCAGCTCTAGAGGAGGAGGAGAGTGAACCTCTACCTGACCTGCTCAGAGGCCAGCCTTTAGATGAGAACATAGAAGGAGTTAATTTCTCTTCTAATTTGACACCTGAACAACAGGATGAGTGCAAGTTTCTTTTAAATCAGTTTGCCTCCCTGTTTTCACTATCACGAGGCTCGACACCTTGGGGCCAGCATGATATTCTCACTGGTGACTGCTTACCTGTTAAAAGCAGAGGTTACAGGATGTCAGATCATGTAAGATCCCACATAAAGGAGGAGGTCAACAAGATGCTTGATCTCGGGGTAATAGAGCCCTCTGCCAGTCCATGGTCTAGTCCAGTTGTTCTAGTACCAAAGGCAGGGTCCATGGAGTTGAGATTCTGTGTGGACTATAGAGCTCTTAATGCAGTCACCAAGACTGATGCCCACCCTTTACCAAGGACAGATGAACTGGTGGATAAACTTGGTTCAGCCAAGTACCTCAGTACATTTGATCTCACGTCAGGCTATTGGCAAATAGCACTGACAGACCATGCCAAGGAGAAAACTGCATTCTCAACCCTAACAGGCCTCTACCAGTTTAAGGTTATACCTTTTGGACTAAATAATGCACCTACTACATTCCAAAGGATAGTTAATCAAGTTCTGAATGGGATGGAGGACTCCTGCATGGCATACTTGGATTCCATTGCAGTGTTCAGCCCTACTTGGAAAAAACATGTTGACCACTTAGGATATGTTTGGCAGGCTATTGAGCAGGCCCATCTGACCATGAAGGCTAGTAAATGTCAAATTGGGCAGAGTAAAGTGGTCTACCTTGGACATGAGGTAGAAGGAGGTGAAATCAGGCCATTGCCTAGCATAGTACAAGTGGTACAAAACTGGGCCACCCCTACTACTCAAACCCAGTGAGAGCCTTCCTAGGCCCTAAACCCATATCTGTATGGTGTGCGCTTCAGAAGGAATCCTGAAATTCAGCTCTCGGAAAAGACTTGGGGTTAGCCGTGTTTTAGGCTTTCCCCTTTGGGCCCAGGTTGGTGCACCCACACATGTGAGGTACCGTTTTCATCGGGACACGTGTTGGAACGTGGGAAGGTAGGCCATGTGTTGTTGGCAGAGTGTTTGGTGGGTGAGTTGAGTAAAATGTGCGGAAATTGGTTTTTTTTCGCCACATTTCAGACTTTGCCGGGGTTTCTGGGTAATAAACCCTGGGCCGATTTGCGCAAGTCAGACCTCTGAGATTCCCACAGGTGTCCTCTTTTCGGAAATGCATGGGGTTCCCTGTTATCCTTGGTGTCTTGGACACCCTAGGCCCATATCTGTATGGTGTGCGCTTCAGAAAAAATCCTGAAATTCAGCTGTCGGAAAAGACGTGAGGTTAGCCGTGTTTTAGGCTTTCCCCTTTGGGCCTAGGTAGGTGCACCCACACATGTGAGGTACCATTTTCATTGGGACACTTGTTGGAAAACGGCAAGGTAGGCTATGTTTTGTTGGCGGCGTGTTTTGGTGGGTGAGCCAAGTGAAATGTGTGGAAATTGGTTTTGTTTTGCCACATTACGGACTTTGCCGGGGTTTCTGGGTAATACATTCTGGGCTGAATTGCACAAGTCAGACCTCTGCAGATTCCCACGGGTGTCCTCTTCTCGGAAATGCATGGGGTTCCATGTTTTCCTTGGTGACTTGGACACCCTAGGCCCATATCTGTATGGTGTGCGCTTCAGAAAAAAACCTGAAATTCAGCTGTCTGAAAAGACTTGAGGTTAGCCGTGTTTTAGGCTTTCCCCTTTGTGCCCAGGTAGGTGCACCCACACATGTGAGGTACAGTTTTCATCGGGACACCTGTGGGAATGCAGGAAGGTAGGCCATGTTTTGTTGGTGGCATGTTTCGGTGGGTGAGCCAAGTGAAATATGCGAAAATTGGGGTTTTTTTGCCACATTTCGGAATTTGCCACGGTTTCTGGGTAATATATTCTAGGCCGATTTGCGCAAGTCAAACCTCTGGAAATTCCCATGGGTGTGCTCCTTTCGGAAATGCATGGGGTTCCCTGTTTTCCTTGGTGGCTTGGACACCCTAGGCCCATATCTGAACATAATTCCACAAATTCTGCTATCCGAAAAAACTTGGGATTGGCCACGTTTTCGGCTTCCTCCTTGGCACCCAGGTAGCTGCACCCACACATGTGAGGTACCGTTTATGTCGGGACATCTGTGGGAACGTGGGAAGGTATGACATTTGTTGTGTTTGCGTGGTTTTCATAACGTTTCAACCCCTTTGCTGGTGTCCTTTGTCACACAACCCTTTCATTTCCCAAATGTGACATACATTTAGTCTCTGCTTTAGGTACCATACATTTTTGTAACCAGCACAAGTCACCTACCCTTGAAAAGGTCCGCCTGTGCTCTTTCAAGAAATGTATGCTTGCCATTCCTCACCACATTGGTTTTCCTGATTTACACATGCTAAGTACGTCTGTTCAGGCCGTAAGCATAAAACTCCTGTGTACCACGGCTCAGTTTTTGGCTTGTGGTATTGCTTGTTTAATGAAACACTACAAATATTGTGTGATTTCGTAACTGCAAGAAGCGGGGGAAAGTAACAGAGCATTGTTTTTTTCAGAATTCATAGTAGCCATTGCCGTACCAGGCCAACCATGTCCACCACATACCTTTTTTTTGGTCATTTTCCCGCTTTTTCCGCAAACTATGGAATTTTCCCCTACTTAGTTGTTGCTTGACCTGCGCAAATCAGCCCTTCCTAAACTTCAAAATAATTTCTTTTCGTTTCCACTCAACCTGTCCTGAAAGCCAGGCAATTGGGGAATTCAGCACTGCAAACCATTTCTTCCTAGCTCTTACTAGGAAAAAACCACAGGCTTCTTTGTACATCATTTTATTGGCATTTTTTGAATAAACCCAAAGTATTCACCCTTTTTGGTTAATTTCTCTCACCCCCCTAATGCAAGCTAGGATTCCTGGGTGGCGTGAAGACCACCTACATTTGGGAAAAAAAGGGGCCAAATGTGGCTGAGATACTTCATGTAACAAAAAGGTTACAAGGCATTGAATGGCGACATACCGAAATCACCAAAAAAGGCCTTGGCACGGGGGGGGGGGACCCCATGGCAGTTAAAGGGTTAAACCAAGATTTTCAAAGAGGCCCTCACCGCTGTCCTCGGTGTGGGGTCCACCATTTAACTTTGGGAGTTTGGGTCTGCAACACTGAGATGGTCCGATCTGGGCCTTCAGAGGGTCAGTCAGTTTTTTTTAAAAATGGGGCATTCCCAGAGCTGGAGTTGATTCGGGAGGTATTGGGGAAAGACAAAATATTTGTCTTCAAATATATGTGGCTGAAGGGTATACTTACTGACCCGAAATGGAATGCTCCTTGGCAAGGGACATTACTATTTTTGAAAAAGCCTTAGAGACCGCATTTTCTAGAAAGGGCATCCTGGCCAAATTATATAAAGCCATGAACTTGTCGATGTTGACAGGTAGACAAACATTTCAGAGATACTGGGTAGGGGAGGACTTATCAGAGGAGGAGTGGGCAAACATATACAAGTTCACATTGCAAGGTAATCTGTTCACCTCCACAATGGAGTACAATTATAAAATGTTGGTGGGATGGCAAAGAGACCTGTTGAAGTTATCTAGGATGTTCCTGGGATCCTCACCCCTCTCTTCCAGGAGATGTGGGAAGGTGTGGGCTAACATTCACACACGTGGTGGCCTTGCCCCAAGGTTAAGGTGTTTTGGAAGGAAGTTTTCAGTTGGATGAAAGAAATCACTGGATTCAGCTGGACCCATTGCAGATGCTTCTGGGGGTTCCTGCAAAGGATAGAAATGAGCATAGACTTCCCAGTAAGTGGGAGGTGATGCTTAGAGCGAGTCAACTGGCCATTGCCCAAGGATGGAAAACCACCCTTCAAAAGACATCTGGGAACAAAAAGTGCATGCCATGATGGGAATGGACAGATTGACGGCGATCGTGAATGGCAAACTTGAGATATTCAGAAAGGAGTTGTATGCACACTTACATGGGGGGGTGGGAGAAGGAGCAGAACCTCAGATGGTGGTACACTGATGAACTGACACATGGGATGTTTGGAAGGTTGCGGGAGCCAATATACCGATATCCCGAATTCAAGCTTGTCAAAATAAAATGCACCAAAGACTTTCAAAAGCCGAGCCTAGCAACAGATGGACAAGCTCTAACCTTGCCATTACGTTTGGGCAGAGGGGAGGTTAGGGAGGCGATGTTGGGAGGGGGTGTTTAGTGGTGTTGGCAATTTTCTTTGTTAGATACTTTTGTTCCAAACTCAGAAGGAAAAGTTGATGAGACCCTAAATGTATGATGCATAGCGGAGGGGTGTATTCTCCTATGCTCATTTTGATTTTAGGGGCCGGAAGGGAAGGGGGTTTGAACTATACACAAATTAATATGACTTTCATTGTTAACAGTGCTTTAACTGTATTGTTCCTGATACATGCCAGAAAAAAAAATAAGTTAAATAAAAAAGAAAACTGTCCAACACCCTAGATCTATATATGGGGTTGTGTTCTCTCCAAATATATCCTTCTTGATAAATTGGGTATGATCGTACAGCAAATGGTCCCATGTGGGCCCTTTCATGTGTTCCCTGTCCATATTTGTTTGGTGGGCTGCAGACCTTGGTAGACTTATCAGATTTTCTTCTGTTTCATTGTCCATTTGCAGTATCCCAATGGAAGCTACTCACTTCATGATAATAGATTTAAAGAACATCTTCTTTACTATAATACTCCATGAAGAGTCACAGAAGTTAACTTCCTTCCAGAAACCGGAAGTGGGAATACACGAGACTCCCACAAGGGTACTGTGATTCACCTTCCATCAATAATAGGGTCTTTCAGATGGATCTATGAAACATAAGGTAGCGAGCACAAGTATGTGGACGGCATTCTATTTTGTAGAACATCAGAGGAACAGTGTTGAAATGACTCAGTATATATGTTTTGACAGTATTGGCAGAAAAAGCTTATAAGGTGGACTAGGCAAAATTACATTATTGCCAAAGGGAAGTGTTATACATAGGCCAGGTAATATAACAAGAAGGGCAAAAGGTGACTCCAGAAAGGGCTGAGGTGATCAGTAGAACTCTGATGCCAAAGGCAGTAAGAGAAATACAGCAGTTTCTGGGCCTTTACAATTATTGCAGAGCCTGGGTGTTTGACTATAGCACATACACAAGACCCTTTTTTCGTGCACTCAGGGAGGCACAGAGAGGGAATGGTAAGTTGGTATGGACACATGAAATAACTGACGTATTCGACGAGCTGTAGAAAACAATATGCCCAGGTTCAGTACTAGGGATCCCAGACTATCACGACAAATGTTATTTGTTCTCACACTCCAATGGGCTAATGATGACTGTGGTACTCACATAGAAGACTACCCTAGGGCACAAGCCATTTACTTATTATAGCTGACGTGTAGACCTTGTGATGAGTGGACAATACCCCAGTGAGCAAGCTCTGACTGCTGCCGTATTCGCAGAAGAGAGGTCAGCCAGTATTACCATGGGGTGAAGCACCATACTTTATGTGGAGTATGCCCTTTTTGCAATTCTCGAAAGACCCAAGAGTACGTTAACCATGCAGTGAGCTTCTGGATATGAGGTAATTATCTTGAACCCAGCAATCAAGGTAGTAAGGTGCAGGACTGTTAATCCAGCGATATTCTTAGCTGAGCCCGTAGAAGAGGGAGACTATTTACATGACTGTACTACATATATTGAACAGTATGATGATATCCCCAAGGTGAGGGAGAAGCCATTTGAGGGGGAGAAGTGCTTTATATTAATTGTTCATCAACAATAGACCAGACAACAGGGGAAAGGCATACGGGAACTGCAGTGGTAAAACTAAAAGCAGACGGAACAGTAGAAGTAATAGCCAGCGCACAATTCCCTTCACATTTGTCAGCACAAGCAGCAGAATTAGTGGCTCTCATAATGGTATTAGAAGCGAGCAGGGACCAGGAAATTACAGTGTATTAAGATTCATCCTACGTGACGTCTACAGTACACTCTGGGCTGTCACAATGGCAGAGGAGGGAATTTAGATGTGCTGACGGCACTCCAGTGCAGCACACACCCCTATTGGGTAGGCTCATAGACACGCTTGAACTCCCAGAAGCCATAGCGGTCATAAAGTGCCTGGCCCACACAAGGGGGGAGACACAGTCTCCCGGGAAAATGAAGCAGCAGACATGGAAGCAAAGCATACAGCATATTTTTCAGGGATAACACACTTTGTAACCCCATAACACACGTGCATATGTGTACACAATATGATTCTATGGGAATGCTATAATACATTACCACCCACACAGATAATGGAGTTTCAGGGAAGGGCTCCAACAGAAGCGAAAGACTTATGGGTGAGAAGGGGATGTTCAATGTCTCCCATGGATCGTCTGTGGTGACAGGAAAGCACAGGCAAGCCAGTACTCCCAATAGCATTATTGCAGATTGCACTCACGCAACTGCATTATCCCACTCATATGGGTAAAGAGGTACTTGCTACTCATTGGGGAAGATTGCATCAGTCCTAATATGTCAGACGATGTAGCAGTATTTATGGACAGTTGTGTCACTTGTAAGAAGTTCACTGCAGAACACACTTTATGTGAACTGAGGGGATCCATACCTCACCCAATCGGGCCTTTGCAACATCTCCATATCGACTATGTCGATATGATCCAGGTGTGCCAGAGCTGCTGCTACATGATAGTGGTTGTGTGCCCGTTTTTCCGATGGAGCAAAGATGGTCCCCGTTTGCACTAGCATGCCCTCAGGGCTGCACAATTCCTCGTTAGAGAGGTATTCCCACAATGGGGTGGATGTGAGGTCCTGCGGTCAAACAATGGGCCTCATTTCATGAATGAGACTTTTGAGCACATCACAACCCTGCTGGGATACAGCACAAACTCTCCTGTGCCTTTCACCCACAAGCGAACAGGATGTGCGAGTGCCTCAATGGCCTGCTCAAAGAAACAATAGCAAAAATAAAAGCCACTTTAAAAAAGGGGTGGCTTCAGTGTTTGCTCTTAGCTTTGTTCACGCAATCAGCAGGGTCCGACCACCATTTAACACCCCATGAGGTCATAACAGGATGGTGCATGCGACTATCCCTGGCTCCTCCCACTAGAACATTGACAGATGCAAATGCAACTTCTGATGTGTTTGGAAATGAAATGTATGAATATGTTGCTTCATTGATGGCAAGTGCATCTTTTATTTCTCGTCAACTGCAGGTACAGAGGTGGGGGTCGAAGAACAGTGAGGAAGATACTATCCCAGCTGCAAGTGAATGTCTCAAGCAATCATTACTTTATACGGGGGAAACAGTCCTTCTCTGGAATTTCGTAAGTCCCTGGTTTAAACCTAAGTTCGAGGGCCCCTATGCTGTGGTGCAATCAACCGAGCATGCATTGAAACTAAACGTGAAGAAGAAGTGGGACTACATTGGTGAACTTAAAGCTCTGTCGAGGTGAGACCTCTGCCCATCTAAGAGAAGATGATTTAATGGAAGGAGAAGACAAAAACAAAGAACAACAACAACCGTGGATAACATGGTCCAGAGCAATAGAGTTAGGGACGGACAATAAGCACACATAGGATAGGCACACTACCTTTTTCTTACAATAGGTATTTGATGAGAATATAAGGACAGTTCAAGCTATATGCTGCTTGGTAGATGTAACCCATTTCAGGAATGCTTCATACGCTTTGTAATACGGACAGAAACTGAATGAATGATTCCTCCACAATTTTTTGTTCATAACTTTAAGTCATATGTTGCCACATCTACCCACAATTGTGTGGGAGTGATTGCTCTTTGCAGCACTCACCCAATACTATAGGCATAGAGCTTACTCTAGCATACACTAACACGACAATAACGCATTTCTCTGGCTTTTCAAGTGAGTTGCACAAACCCTCGGATCAACGCAAAGGAACACTCAAGAATAACAACATGGGAAATGTATTTCGTAATATCGTGATAATGTTTTGTGTTTTTTGCTGTCTCTACCACTTTACTCTCCTTGCTTTACGAAGGTTGATGTTTCCCCAAGCACAAGCTTTGACCCTTACTAACATGACCCCAATCCATGCTGTTATGCAAGTCATATATAGGCAGGGAACAATCACTCCTAAAGAAGCAAAGAGAGTTAAGCGCAGTGCAGAAGCAGATTTTAACCAGGTAAATTCCAACATAACTGTTTCGGCCTGTACATCTAACAGCATGTGGTATAGCCACATGGATTAAGTGGGGGAAACAAACGACAAAAGAGAGCCGTTATGTTTACTCTCTCATCCCCTATGCCATGAGTACATCCAAAACGTTTGTGGACACTAAAATTCCTGCGGCAAGAGCACAATGCCTCATTCATTTCCTGCTATGCACCTCAAGAGGATGATTACAAGGGAAGTGTGCCACACTAATGTGGATGTCCAAGAAGACATTCCCGTATGAACATAACTACATAAAGACTCAGGGATTGTTGGCTGATTACTGGAATGCAGATACAAGTATTGACTATATCACAGAGAGTCCACATAAAGGAGAAGTACAGACAGTGACACAGAAAGAGTTACAGTGTCCCAAGAAAGGTCCCGTAGAAATAGGAGGAATGCCAGGATGCTGGGAAAGACCGCAGATGCTGGTGTATGGACAAGTTTACACAACAGATGGATGGAAAGAAGGAGTTGTTGGGAACAAAGCACATGCTCTGCTAACGGTTCCAGTGGAAATAGTACAGCAAGAAAATTACAAGTGCCGCAAGGAATGGGAAGCAAGTGCGAAACTGCTTACATGGGTAGAAAAAGAAGCAGTGCCTGTGCCCTTCATACCACTCAAGGGAGCAGCTTTATGTTTCCAGAATGATGGCAAATTAGAGGTTGGAGAAAATGAAGGATGCAAGCAGGTTTCGTGAATATCCAGCACGTAGGTCGGAACAGCAGTGCTGATGGACCACTATTGGGCCTGTGGGTCGAAGGCATTCCTGTCGCTGCCTCCTAATTGGGGAGAGATATGTTCACTTGTAGATCTGAACACCTCAGTATTAGTAATGCGTCAGAAGGGCTTTAACAATCGAAGGGTTCCCCATGATGGATAGCATCAAAAGGAACAAGAGATCTGTAGGGTTGACCAGAGTGAAAATGTGGAACTATTCCTCATCAGACATGGAAAAGGCAGTGGCCAAAGTGGGTGGGAGCGGTTGGGAGTGGTGCTCCTCTACTTTAATGTATTCATCTTTACTGTTCCTATACATTTATTTTTAAAAGAATACATTCGGAATTGTTTAGTTTTAAAATAAAAGTGTAGGAAGAAGTTGAAACTTGTAGTTCAGTGCACTGCACTGAACATTCCCTTAAACAACAAGTGTGTTTGTTTGGGGGCTTGGATTGCACATGGGAGGGGCCCTGGCAATGGGGTTTTTGAAGAGCGGGGGCAGGCCAACAGAGAACATAGTTCGACTACTTCTTTTTGTGCACTTCGACCACTGGGAAAAGGCATTGGATGCGATGCCACCAGAGCACCGGCTGTTCAGAAGGACTGACATGTTCTTTGCATCTATCGTTCCAGCAGTACAGACAAATACAAATGCCAAATGGCTCCAGATCACGTGGTGGGAACTGATGCAGAAGATAAACTCACCATCAAAGGGTTCAACTTCATGAAGCTGAGAGCAGTTAGACAAATGGCCCTCCAGAACACATACTTTCTAGATCTCCTCACAGCCACAAAGGGAGGTGTTTGCACCAATGACAAAGGCAACAGGACGCTAACAGAGGCCATCACCCAACTCTCAGAATTGCACATGAAGATGGAGACAGAAACGAAAAATGTTGTAAAGGACGAAGGTTGGCTATCTCAAATATTTTCATGTATATCCACATGGATGGCCAAGGGACTGAAAGAACTGACAGCAGCCTAGATATTAGTGTTGCTAACATGTTGTGTCATCAGGATAATCATCACGCAGTGTAGAAAGACAACTAAGAATACTTTAGGGATGACAGTGCAGATAGACAGAGACAGAAGAAGATGAAGAAACAAAAACATGAAACGCACTGAAATCACAAATGACACAATGTCCCCTGTTCCCAATAGGAACAGTGTTCCAGTTTCCTTGCAACACCTGTGATTATTGGAGAAAATGGGTTTGGTGCAACCCTGGTGGGGACTGCAGCTATGTAACATCGAGCCTGTATGACCATGCAAAATACTATGGACATCTTGGAGGGATACCAAAGGTATGGCTACCGAAACTACAGATGAACCAAGGGAATGGTGTTGGTAGTGTGGTTGACAGGTCGACCAGAGGTGGGATTGTAGTAGATGGGGGGCTAAATCTAACCCTCATGCCCCCCACATGACCCTCAGCATGAAGGCAGAGAAACAACAGATGTGCCTCACGTCTATGCCCATCACCATGAACTTCAATGCATCGCAGGTGTGAGAAATGTTATTCGCTGAGACAGCCATTTAGACCATATCCAATCGATGACTTGGACAACATGGAAATGGCATCGATCGAGCAAGTCGACTGACTGCAAAGCCAGAAATCAATGACTTCATCACTGACATCACGATGTAGCCGCATTATAGATGAAGTACATATTCATCCATTCATGAAGTTACACGAACATGCACTAGTTTACTGCATATAGGCACAAAGCACATGCATATGACTCACGTAGGTAAGAGGATGGGCACACACACACATCTCTTTCTATTCATATCCTTCGCCAAAGCTGAAACCACAAGATATGAAGAGTTCATATATTAAGCTTGAATATGCTTGATGGCTATTAACATGAAGAAGCCATAGGGAATGATATAAAAGCTATATGTCTCTGAAATGGATGTCAAAGAAGAGACAGGCTTTGATTACATGGAAAAGCTGACATGAAAAGTTCCAGTTACCAAGACAATGAGCCACCTGCAGACAATCACTCGAAATTCTCATAATTATGAGCAGGACAGCTTCATTTTGTGGTCTGCACATACGTGACTCATCCAAACAGGAAAATGCCCTTTCAACCAAGATAGACGAAGAGGACTGTTCCCGTGGAACGAGAAGGGAAAAAGGCTACAAGTATTGCCTATGAGCTGCTAAATTGACTGCACTCTCCTAAGCTTAGGTGATCAGAAATTGCAACATTAGGGAATACTTTGCACCTCTATATTCATTCCCACTGCCTTGAAAAGGTACACTCAGTCTGGTAACTGTTCTGGGTTCCAGGGATGGGAGGACACATTCCGATCAACCCAGATTCACTTTAAATGTGGGGATAATTTGTTGCAAGGGCCAATAGTCTCTCTGCGACCCTGCAAAATTGTAGATTAATACTAGTAGAGGTAGTCCTAGGAGGGGCTGCTAGATATGGCTGTCCAATTGTAGAACTAACCCATATAGTTCCCATATGTAACCTACCAAAAATGACCAATGTGAATGTGTGAAAGGTTTCTGGGATGGAACCTGAATTCGCGCCATCACATCGGGATACAACCGAGTGACACATGCCTAGAAGACGAGAGCTCCGGAGGATACTTGTTTTTCTGGTGCAATGCCTGACATTTTGTTTGCTATTGAAAGACAGTAACTTTGCCCCATGACTGAGTCTTCCGTTCTTGTGGCAGGGAGTCATTGATGTGCTTGATTGTTCTCTGCTGATAATTGGGTTGACTGCTGGAGATTAACAGAGATCTGGTATGTTTTCCAAGGTCAGGAAATTAACCTGTTCTTTAATATAAAATCACCGGGGTTCAGGGCACAATTTAATGTTCCTGAAGATCGGAACTACTATAGGTTTTAACGCCCACAGAAGCAAGGCTGTGTAGGAGGACAGAAAAGGGAAAGATTTTAATTCTAATTATCCCTTCCTGGTGAACCCCACTGTCCCTGTGTAGCGCTGCTGGGCCGCCTACAAACAGGGGGATAGAAAAAGAAGAAAAACGAAATACTTCTAAATGTAATTAACCATTCAGCCTTGCACAAAAGTGCCCTATCGCCCCTCTCTCCCCCTATGTGTGTGCATGGGGAGAGACAAGTACCAAGTGTAAAACCAGTGTTGAATGATGGGGAGTGTCAACATCCAATGGGTTTTGAACAATTTTATTTGCCCACAGACTATGAATCGCCCCTCATCCACTGTAGTTTTAAAAACAAGGAATATCACAAGGACAGGTGGACATCACTCTGAGCTTGTGTCTAAACCAACAACACAAAAGACAACACTTACAACATTCTCCAATTTGTCTTTTACATGAATTTACTATTAATCCAACAAGTGGAGAACGGTAAAAAATCGCTCATATTTATTGCGGTCGCTTTCTTCAGGACAGTCTTTTTCTGTGTTAGACACCTCTAGGGGTAAATAATTACTATTGAACCCCAAGGGTGAATTCTGGTACGAGGAAAGTGATTAATACTTTACCACCTCTTTCTTGTGGCAGAGCTGGACCAGACCGGTGACCTGTGTGGAAAAACAGGAACATAGTCACCACACATGTCTCCAAAAGTTATTCATCGCCAATGAATGGCTTTTAGGGTTGGCCATTTGTTATTACCAAGCCTACTTTCGAACGCACTACGTCGAGCGCGATATGAAGTATCTCTTTTAGCAATAGTGTAGATTTCAGTTTGAGAGAATGAGCTAAAGACTGTCCTGAAGAAAGCGACCGCAATAAATATGAGCCGCTGAAACCGGTAGACGGAAATCGCTACAGAAGATAGATACCACAGTTCACTTCTCTATTTTTGAGCGATTTTTTTACCATTCTCCACTTGTTGGATTAATAGTTAATTCCTGTAAAAGACAAATTGGAGAATGTTGTAAGTGTTGTCTTTTGTGTTGTTGGTTTAGACACAAGCTCAGAGTGATGTCCACCTGTCCTTGTGATATTCCTTGTTTTTAAAACTACAGTGGATGAGGGGCGATTCATAGTCCGTGGGCAAATAAAATTGTTCAAAACCCATTGGATGTTGACACTCCCCATCATTCAACACTGGTTTTACACTTGGTACTTGTCTCTCCCCATGCACACACATAGGGGGAGAGAGGGGCGATAGGGCACTTTTGTGCAAGGCTGAATGGTTAATTACATTTAGAAGTATTTAGTTTTTCTTCTTTTTCTATCCCCCTGTTTGTAGGCGGCCCAGCAGCGCTACACAGGGACAGTGGAGTTCACCAGGAAGGGATAATTAGAATTCAAATCTTTCCCTTTTCTGTCCTCCTACACAGCCTTGCTTCTGTGGGCGTTAAAACCTACAGTAGTTCCGATCTTCAGGAACATTAAATTGTGCCCTGAACCCCGGTGATTTTATATTAAAGAACAGGTTAATTTCCTGACCTTGGAAAACATACCAGACCTCTGTTATTCATCGAAATTGTTACCCAGTTGGCAATTGTCCATCCTTTTTGTGTTACTCATTGCTTTACCAAGGGCATGCCCTGTCACGATTACCCTCTGCCCCCACACAATACCTAATTGACTGCTGGAGAGCCTGCCCACCTATACAGTTATGAAAGTCAATAGTGTTAGGGGTAGTGTAAGTGATTTCAATCCGGCAATCACCCAAGTCAAAGCCCAGCATGTAGCGCACAACTGAAACCCTTATTTATTTTTGTCTATAAGTTCAATATTCTGAACGATATATCACACCCTTCTCCTGGAACCCTCCCCCCCGGTCACACTGAACCAGGAATCAGGCTATTTTGCAAAGGTAAATATTTATTTATGTACTTAAAATTGAATCACAGCATATTTTAATAGTTAAAGAACAATCACCTATGGGGTTACAGAACACTGAAGAGTATCTTTAATACATTGGGAATCAAGGAATGAGCATAAAACAAATGCAGCACAGAAAATAATTCTTTTGTGTTGGTTTGGTATAGATAGCACTATGGTTAGAGATTCCCACTGCAACACCCTCAACCCCCAATAGGCAATGTAAAGAGATGGGAGGAGAGAGCAGGTATTCAGGAATAGCACAAATCAAACAGAATATCAGTCCCACCGTTCCCCTTCAAACACAAGAGAAAAACGGAATTGACTTTTCAGCTGTCAGGATGGCTTTAAAAGTGTCTTTAGAAATTACTGGGCAAAAACACCAAATGTGGTCAAAAATACTTAAATTGTTATAAATTCCTATGGGATCCGCTTTGAACAGTTGCACACAAGCACAAGCAATGAGTTAGTCAGCAGAAAACATTTGAAATCTTGCAGTCAAAGTCGGAAACAAACTACAGCTATTTCACACGTGTACACAGATTTCAGATTTGTAATTCGCGGCAAACCTTTCCTTGCGCGATATTCGCGATAACGGGAGAATCACACTGTTTTGCAATGTCAGGTACAAGTAGGAGTTGAAATTTTGTTTCTAACATAAAAACTGAGGGAGTTATAGAGGTTTTAGTAAGAGTCGTTTTTGTAATATAGGCGCGAGAATAGAAAACAGAAATGCACTTTAGAAAATGACAAATGGGTTTGCTTAAACTAGAGGATGACTATGAAAAAGCGAATACCACAGAGGGATCTTACAGACACGTGATCAGTGTGACCCGCCTACTGAGGAAACTCGACTTCTTCAGATGAGAAAAGAGTCAGCGCAAAGATAGTTCTAACAATACTTGTTCTGAATGAAAGATAGGATGGGTTTGAGATAGGGATGAGACAATGCAAATATACTATGGGCTACAGTTCTTCCTATTAATACTCACAGGATAAGTTTTTAAATGGGTCCGTCAGCTCTGGTTATTCGATTGGGTCTGGTCTAGGAAAGACAGCAAACCAGGCCTGGTACTGGATCAGCTAGGCCGGTCACTGGGTTTGCACAGGATCTGCCCTCCTAGTCTGTGGGTATTTGAATCAGCTGGATAGCGAGTTCCTCAGGCAAGCCTAGTGGTGGCAAGCCAGAGAATTTCAGGATACTGGTTCAAAAGGCTTTCTCACACCACACAGTGCTTCACTGGGTGGAGAGAATAAATTTGAGGATTTGGACCTTGCTGGAAATCAATAGCGCTCTATGGCTGGCAAGAGTCTTGGCCTCTGGATCTGGAAGAATATTAAAGCTGGATGTAGAATGCTGGATCAGAGTGCTTCGCTGGAATCAGGAAGGTGAGTGGATCTGTGAGTCCCTATGTGCTGTCAGCTGTCTTTATGTATGCTTTAAAATGACATCATTAAGTGGGTGTATGGGCCGGCTTAGCTAAACTTGCCCCTGTGAGCTGGGATAGGATCAAAAATTCATCTCAGCCTTTCAATTTGAGTGATTGGATGAAGGCCGGATGATGTCACATTTTATGGTTTGCTTTATAGTCCTCAGAGACCTCCCCTTAGCCACTGGTCTCAAAATCGGATTTGATACTAAATGTACATTTCTACATTGGTCACCTTTATACAAATCACACACAAAGATGCCCCATTTTATGGAGCAGCTATTCCTCAAAACCCTGCAGCGGTGGGATCTTGTCTCAACTTTCTACAGAATTTTGTCCTTTTCGCTATGAGCACAATTTCCACATTTTATGCAACTTTCCACAAATGTGTGCATTTAACATAGGGATGTGCGTGTACATTTTCACAATTCTAACATTAATACCTTTTGCATAAAACCACATATATTGCCATTCCTGTCCAGAACATGTCACACAGTTCTACCGTCTCTTCACACGTGCAGCCAAAAATTAAATTAACAACTCTGTCCTTTTTATATTTTTCCCCACTTTGAATAACAAGTTATGAGTCTTAAGAATTGTTCATTGTTCATTCTTCACAGCAGATGGTCGCTTGGCTCCACCCCTTTATCTCTCCTGGGAGTCCAGTGCATCCCCCTCCTTTGGGGAAGCTCCTTGGAGGAGAGTTTATGACCATCTTCACACCTCCGCTTCCTGGGCTGAAAGGATTGTCATTGTTCCTTCTCTTTCTGTAGACAAGAGTCTGTTCTAACCCGCATTTAGCATTTCCCAGTGAATTTCTGCTGAGAGCAAAGCCCTCCTCCTAGGAGAAAAACCTGCTTTTCCAGTTCTTGCGGCTTCAGCCAGGCTAAATAACCTCTTAAATCCTGCCAAAACCAATTTTGTTGCATCAAACATAAATACATTACTTTCTTAGCCTTAAAATCTGTGGGATCAAAACACAACTAAAATCTGTATTCCTTTTTGGCAACAATCCTTTTTATGTTTGCTAATCCAGCAGACGTTTAGTTTTAGCTCACTTTAAAGTTTCATCAGTAACTCCACTGACAGATGTCATTCAGGTAGCCCCGGGTACTGCACCCAGATTTTGGCATGGGCTGTCAGTTTTCAGACAATCCAGTTTGTCTGAAGAATGTTTTGCTCTTCACATCAGGACTTTGTATGTTCACAATACTTCATTCGATACATGAATTTTAGCACTAGGCAAGATTCTGATGTTAAGAAGTATTGTGTTATAGGCATTTTGGAGTTTTTAGCCACAAAGCAAATGTCATTTGTAGGCACATTTTGGGGTTTCACTTGCAAAGTGCTGCTTCTCTCTCTGCACTCTGTTTGCTGGTCATGGAGCCCACTGGCATATTTTCTGCAGGGTGTGCTCTATTCCACCGCACATGCACCATGGGTGGCATGTTGTGCATCCCTCTTTTTGTGTGCTGAAGCACACGTTTTTTTGTAGGTTTTTGTAGGTTTTTGGCACGCACAAGTGTTTTGCCGCCATTGTTGCTGTTTCTTTCACCATAACTGGCAGGGTGATGCCGCATAGCAGAGTGGCTCAATACATCCCACAGTAGGCAAGATTTAAACACAGTGCAAGGCAGTGAAAGTCAAACTAATAGGTAACGCAAAGGTACTAGACAGCCTCATGAGATGGTGTGGGGGCAACTCCAGAACAGTGCAGCCAGTGGGCAAAACAAGCTGAACAGGCAAAGGAGGTAACAGGTGGGTACAATAACAGGGGCATTCTCAAAGCAATGGTATGGAGGCTGCTTTAGAGCATGCAAAATAGGGAAGGGATAATAGTTAAGTACAACGAGGAAAGCAGATGGGGAATGCTGACTTTGTTGGATTTATCCGCAGCATTTGATCTGGTGGACCAAAGTATTTTGAAGAAAACCTGTAAGCGGATTCAATTCAACACTACAGCTAAGTCAATGCCTAGTCTGGGATGCTGATGGAAACCCTTATTGATATATTTTTATGTCCAGTTCATGTACTCTGGATGACAACCCTTATATCACACCCCTCTCTTAGAATCCCCCTGACCCCACTGAGCCAAGAAGTAGGTTTGTTTCGCAAATTAAAAGGTTTTATTTGAAAAATTAAACAATATATATATATATATATATATATATATATATATATATATATATATATATATCGCACTTCTATAGTAAATTAATATTTGATAGCACACTTGTGAGGAGGATAGTGATCAACAATGGATAATGTTACAGTGGTACACTCTTTTTGATGGCTTAGAAGTGAAATAGAGAGGTTGAAGTTGCTGAGAATGCTTTTATGGCTTCAAGGACAATGCAATGATGAATGAAAATGCAGTACAGAAAATAAACTTGATATGGCTTCAACAAAAGACAATGTAATCACTTTTCCATGACAATTCACTCCCCCCCTTTATTTAATATTAGGAGATGGAAAGATGCGCACACAGTTCTCAGTAATGCAATCAAATACAATACAAAAATCAGTTCCCCCCCCCAGCAAGCTTAGAGGAAAACAGGTAGAAGTTTGAAACATAGGCCCAAAATGCTTTGAATGTGATGACAATGAAGTGAGTAATGTGCTAAAATGCTTTTAATTCCCTCTAGAGGTTCAGAGTGGGTGATATCTAGTTTCTATTAGTTCAGGCTCACTTTAGCAATGCTCTATGAGTAACTAGCAGGTTAAAATGAATTTTAGCAAAGGAAAGCAAGGAGCTGCTGATTTTTACACGTGGCTGAAATTGTGCAAAATGTCAAATCGCGGCAAATTTAATCGCGTGCGTAGAGCGTAATTACGGAGGCCCTATACCCTAGAATTTCGCTCCTAGCACAAACGGTTCCGGAGATACGGCCGATTTAGTCAAGGTAGTTTTTCAGATTTGAAATTTTAAAGCTCAGAATGACAGATGACAGTTTTCAGTTTTAAAGATGACAGAATGACACGATTCTAGGAGGCAGTTCTAATAGGCTAAAATAGTTTGGATTAGATTATTTTAAACTAAGAGATTGGTTTTGGCACAGTGAGTACTCACACTATATTTTTGAAATAAGCCGTCAAGGTCTGGTCAGGTTGGACAGGACTTCCGGCGGGTGGTTGTGAAGTCCCGGTTATCTGGGTCAGCTCTGCTCTCTGGGTCTGTCAAGCACCGGCTCTGCTCACAACGGTTTGGTTTGTGGTTCTCTCTGGTTCCGCATACAGCACTGCTTTCTGGATACTGCTACAGGTTCTCGCCAATGTTCTTGGCAAAAAATTCAAACTGCTCGCCGGATGTTGAATAGTTTGGTCGGTTTTGATGCCTGCTGAAGAGGATTCAGCTTGTGGATTCAGGCCTCTCTGCTACAAATTCTGGAGTTAATTTCTGCTGCAGGTTCTGGAGATTGATGGATTTGAAGTCTGGATCTCTGGATGTGAAGTCTGAAGTCTCACGGCAAAGCGTCCCGCAAGAAAGTGGAAAGTGAATGTCCCCACCTGTCCTGCACTGTCTGCTTTTATGTGTTGAGAAAGTGGGTGTGTGAGTGGCATAACTGAGCCTGCCCCTCTCTACTTGTCATTGGCCCAATTCTCCCCTCTCCCATGATTGGGGGAAGGAAATGGATTGTCATCATGATGAGGTCTGTTTATGAGTCAGAGTATCCTCCCCTGGTCAATTTGCCCACAAATCTATATTTGATTCAAATACATATTTCCCAGATACACAAGTGGTTGACATTACATGTACATATTACAGATGAATTAAGACAGGTCTCTGTTCAAGCCCCATGTTCCTGCGAGCTGGGATTCAGGAATGACAACATTTTGCGCTTTTTGGTCGGTTTACCAATATCGGACATTTACCAAAAATTACACAAATGTGTGCAAGGAGTATGGACATTAATTGATGAAGTGTCAGATTTTTAACATGCAGACATTTGGAGTAAGACCCTATTTTCTGCTAGCAACCCCCAGAATACACCACAGCATCCTAACACCTCTTAAAACGTGCACAGAAAAATCACAAGAATAATGATATTACTTATATAATTTTGACCAGTCCGCACTATGAGTTATCTATCTTTTTAAAATTATGCCCTGGTCAAAAAGGGGTGTGGCTTCCCACATCACATGGTGGAATAACTGGTTTATCCACTTCCCCCAAGCTCAGCTTGCTATTAGAGGCACTGCCCCTCCCATTTTCTCCCAAGAGGAAGCCACTTTACGCCCCCCAATATAACATTTGCCTGAGTCCAGGACAGGGCTTTGTTCAACTTCCTGCAGTCCCCAGGTGCTCCTCCCCTAACCCAATCAGAGAGGTGTCATCTCCTTTTGGTGGGGGCAGCAGGATGCAGCCAGGCCTGGGAAGAGTTGTTGAGCCAGTTCAACTCCTGTCAGGGGTAGTTGTCAGGCAGAATTCAATTTCTTTAAGCCCAGCTTCAGCTAAATGTCCTGTTTGTTCCCAGTTTAAATCAAACTTACAATTTTTACACATGCAGCTAGAATGCTGATTCTAAGATCAAAACCATGACATTTAACAGTTGCAAACTATGTGACACTTAAAAGTAGATCACTCATTTAATTTAAACATTTTGATTTTAGTGGTTTTAAATCCAATTTCAATTAAGCTGCTGACATCCACAGCTCAGCCAGTTTTGTTATAAACATTGTTTTGGGCTCTTCATCTTCCCAGATTGTGTATGCACACAACAATACATTCTGCCAAATTTCTTCTGGTGTTCATTGAGATTTTTGAATATCTTGCGATGTTTAAAATAGGCATTTTGAGCTTGCATTCAGGAAAAAAACGTGATTTTAAGGCGCTTTTGGTCTAACAACACTGTTATTTTTCCTTTGACACCACCTTTCACCCCTGGCACTTCCGGTCCATCATGCTGGCACTGGTGGGTGGCAGGTTAGACAACCATTTTGGTGTGCGCACAACCGTGCAGTTTTCCTGGTTCTGGGATGGAATGATGGGCGGCGACAGCTCATCCCCACATCCACCCAGTCTAATAATTCAACATGGGTCAAAACCCTTGACAAACCCTCCCGCCCGACTGCACTTTGAATTTGAGTCGAGGGGGAGTCGGGTGCAAAGAATGTTTTGATCCACACGCTGGAATGTCCACATCATCTTCTCCCAATTCTGTAGATGGCACAGTTCTGCATCTTTTCCTCCATCCAGTTGGATCGATCGGTTCTCCTCGCCGGTCCTGATGGGAATATTGGACGGTAATCCGAGCCCCTCGGATCTTTGCTCCCGGTCCCCAGGTCGCCTTCCGTGGTCAGTCTCCATGGTTTCATCTCTCCTAGGATGATAAAGCAAGCGGCAATACACATTCCTAGACATTTTTCCACCACTATTAATGGTGTGTCGAACATATGCATTTTATAAATCAGAAGATATGAACATATACATTTTTTTAAAAAAATTAGGAGACAAGAACATATATATTCAAGAATCACAGAATTTTATATGCTATATGTGGAATATTTTAGGGTTGGAACTGAATTACTCTGGAGAGGCCCCCTCTGGGATTCCAGTGGATTCCTCCAGTTGTTGCACAGTGGGCCTGGGATGGCAACACTTCAGCTGATTAATATGTACCCACTTATCTTCCCCTTCCGCCAAATTACCTTTGGGGATGCGGATTTTGTAGGCAACAGGGGAGATCTTGTCTATAATTTCAAACGGTCCCTTCCATGTAGGCAGACATTTTCGCTGTTTGGCCTGGTTTCTTTGGAAATTGTATGGATAGACCCGGTCCCCCACCTCGTATACTTTCCTGGTGGTTTTCAGGTCATAGTGGGTCTTCATGCTATCAGCTGATCTTTCCAGATTCCGCTGAGCACAGGCAAAAGCATGTTGGAGGTGTTTCGTTAAATTCTCCACATACTCATGAGTTGTAGAGGCATTTATCAACATTTGCTCTTGGGTTCTGTAGAGCAAATGCTGGGGAAGCACCATCTTGCGTCCGGTCATCAACTCAAATGGTGACATTTTAGTTGTAGATGAAGGGGTAGATCTGATGGCCATTAGGACCAGAGGTAGTCGGATATCCCAACTTGGCCAAGAATCTGCCACAAACTTCTTTAAGATGCTCACAATGGTTCGGTTGTATCTCTCCACTGCTCCAGAAGAAGCTGGCCTGTAAGCAATATGTAGCTTCCTTTTGACCCCCAGTATCTCCCACATCTTTGTCATTACTTCACTGGTGAAGTGGCTACCTCTGTCTGACTCAATCCTTTGAGGTAGACCAAAACGGGAAAAGATGTGGTTAATCATCATGGCAGCTGCTGTTTCTGCCTTGCAGTTTGGGGCCGGGAGACATTCCACCCACTTGGTAACCAAGCATGTAACGGTCAACATGTATTTGTTTCCTCTAGACGAGCGAATTACAGGGCCTACAAAGTCGATTTGCAAATCTGACCATGGCAGTGTCATCCCCCTCTTTTGGAGAGGTGCACGATGCGTGAGGGATGATGGCTGAAATTGTGCACACACAAGACACCCCTTCAAGTATTGGTCGAGGTCCTGCCCAATGTGTGGCCAGTATGCAACCTCTCTTAAGATTTCAAGTGTTGTATGAAACCCCCTATGACCGGTGGTGGCCGCATCATGGGCGTGACTTAACATCAGGCTTCGGAATGAGGTAGGAACCACCCACTGATCATGGCCAGCTTGGGATTTCCTTACCAACAAACCGTCTTGGATTTGGAACATTTTTGGACATTTCATCAACACTCTTAGGTCCTCTTTCCCAATGTAATCGATATCCGTCAGGGGAAAGTTCTCAGGGTCCTCAATGTGTTGGTAAAACTTACCAATTATTGGATCCCCCTTCTGAGCTGTAATCAAATCAGCATCAGGGGTCTCCTTACTCCATTGTGCAGTTGAAAGATCATTGTGAGCATTTGTCTGGGACCTAGTGATAGCAGTGACCTGGATTTCCCCCAACAGGGACTCTATTTCAATTAGATCCCCTTGGATGGCCCCAGTTTTGGCCAGCTGATCAGCTAAGTCATTTCCAGTTTTGTCTGGTCCCTCTACTTTGGAATGACCCTTGATCTTTTTCCAGTAGATGGTCATCCCATTCGAGGTGACCAGATCATCAATGTTTTGGATTAACTTCCCATGTTTCAGGGGTTTGTTATTAGCACATAACATGCCTCTGGTTTTCCAATTGACCAGGTGCTCCACGAACCCGTTCCGTACATAATCCGAATCTGTGATTATGACCAGTTCGTGGAGTTGATGTTGGACAGCAGTGAGGATGGTCTGATGCACAGCCATCAATTCTGCCACCTGACTACTTCGGGGACCAATTTTGTATCCAGCGGAGGGTTCTGGAAACTCCTTCATCCATGCATTCCCTACGCCGGCCACCAGTTCTTTCTCCCCGTTGTTGTCAACATGGTAAGAGCATCCATCCACATAGACAGTGGGCATTCCCTCACACTTGTCTTCTTCAAAGACTTTGTGTGGGGAATTAAGCTATGCTTCCATGTTGTCCTTGAGTTTTAGACTTTCGTCCTCGAGACAGTTTTCTCTGGCACAATCATGCAAGTCAGCCAGACCTTGCGCGAGGGGACTCTTCTTGTCTTGGCCATATCTGACCTCCACAGGAAAGCCTTGCATTGACAGAATCCAGGTAGTAATTCGGGAATTACTCACATTCCCGGCCCGGATTCTGTCACTTTGGAGATATTGCAGAGGCTGGTGTGGAGTCTCCACTATGATGTGTTCCCCCTGGATGAACGGGCGGAAATTCTTCAATGCCCACACCGTTGCCAGGAGTGCCTTCTCACAATCGTTGAATTTTTCCTCCACAGAGGATAAAGTTTTGCTCGCATAGGAGATTACTTTATTGACCTTGTCATGCTTCTGGTATAATACTGCCGTCAAGCATGTATTAGAGAACCCTATCTCCAGGAAGAACCCCTTGTTTCTGACAGGGTAAGCTAGGCAAGGCGCATGTGAGAGGCTTCTTTTGAGTTGTCTTACTGCCTCGGCTTGTTCTGGACCCCATTCCCACTTGACCCCCCCCTTCAGGAGATGAATCAGGGGTCTGGTGATCTCTGCGTAGCCCTCAATGAACTTTCTGCTGTAATTAGTCAGTCCAAGGAGGCTCCTTAGTTCCCGCAGAGTGGTGGGGTCTTTCAGTTTCTGAAGTGCTTCCACTTTCTTTTCCTGGGGACAGAGACCCTGAGGAGTAATCTCATGCCCTAATAAATTAACACAGGTTCTACACCACTGTGCTTTCTGAAAGGAAAGTTTTGCTCCGGCGGCCCTCAACTGTGTCAGACCATAATGGATCTCCGCTATGTGTTCCTCCACGGATGAACTTTTGATGAGGACATCATCTGCATAAGCCAGGTTACCCCTCGCACCCAGGTCGGGCATGGCCTTGTGTAGGAAAATGTTGAATTCATTGCCGGAGTTGAGGTATCCGAAGAGAGTACGGGTCCATGTGTACTGCTGGCCCCCAAAGGTAAAAGCCAGTTTGTATTGGTCTTCCCTACTGACAGGCACAGTCCAGTATCCATTGGTCAGGTCTATTGCAGTGAATACCTGTGACCCCTGGATCTGGCCCAGCCCTCGGTCAATGTAGGGCAGAGGCCATCGGGAAGTATGGACCCATTTGTTGAGCTCTTTAAGGTCGGCCCAGAGTCTCCACTGACCGTTTAGCTACAATATTCCCAGCACCGGATTATTGAAAGTGCTGTGGACTGGACGGATTATTCCCCGGGACTCAAGGTTCTTAATTATTTCAGTAAGGGACTCCATGGATGCGAGAGGCAAGCGATATTGCTTCACAAACACTGGAGTCATGCCAAGGTCTGTGGGAATTGGTGTGTGGATGTCAGTGCGACCACAGTCATATGAGTCTACCGCAAAGAGATCTTGGAAATCCAAGAAAACTTGTTTCAACTTTTGCTTCTGTTCCAGAGTCACGCAGGCATCAGCTAGGTTGACTCTCTCTTCCACCATCTGCCTGAAGCCTGGAAAGACTTCTGGTTTTGCAATCTCAGAGGCCTCCTCCAGCTGGGTGGAGAAGTCCCTGGTCAGAGTGCTGATTTGGACCGGAGGCTTCAGGTGGGAAAGGCAGCCCTCATGGACCTGGAAAATCACCTCATCCCCTCTGAAGTCACAAGTCACATCTTCCTTACCATAAGGGTAAGAAGTTTACACCAGGAAGTTCCCCCCCATGCCGGGTGAAAATCCTGTCTGGTGTTGTATTGTCCTCACTGTCACTGTCGAAACAGTCCTTGGGGATCAGTCCTAACAGTTCATTTCCTAAATCAATGGAGAAATGTTGGTCATCAACCGCCATTCCAATAATGGTGCCTGCGGCTAGAGTAATACTCTTTAAGTCGCTGTTATCCACCTCTATTGGGATGGTGTCATGTTTATGTTGACTAATTGTGTCGGGTTTACCCCTAACCCTTGCTGTTGGAGAGAAGCATTTAGATGAATATAAGCATCAGGGTTTTTCACTTCCAGGGAGAATTGTCGGGTCCTTTCTGGGATGGTGACTTCCTCTTTAATTTGAATTTCAACTGCATAAGGTAGCAATTGAGCTGACCTAAATGCTTTTTCTTGATCATCAAAGCCCATGGGATTATCCGCTAATAGGGACCAAGCTTTGAAGTTTATTAGGTCCAAACTAATGGCGAAGCGATTGAGAATGTCACTGCCTAAGTAAAAGGCGGCAGTGACGTCTCGCACGACCCAACAATTATGGACTATGCTCTTGTTGCCAATGGAGATTTTGAGCATACACCTGCTTGGCAGGAGATGTTTGGAATTGGGTGTTTCCAGGTCCATTTCCCAATTGTCTATCAGTTTGGATGTGGGAATGGCTGGATCTTTTGGGAGTTGGCGGAACATGGCTTCGCTGATGAAGCTCTTACCGTTGTTCACACACACTCGAGTGAGAACAGAGTCCTTCCCATCATTTAACTGAACAGGGATGAAGAACTGCTCTCCAATTTGCTGAATATCAGCCAGGCTCTGACCTGATTTCACATCTTTCTGGACTATAGGAGTGGGAGTGTCTGATTGTGGATTGGTAAAGAATTTCAGAGTGTTTCCTTCCAGTGTGGAATACCACCTTAAACTGGAAGGAAGGTTGATTTTCAGAAATAGAGAGGACCCCCCATTACCAGTCTGTTGTCCTACTGCTATTACTGTCACGTCTGGAATTTGGTTGTTCTGGAAGTGAAATTCTACTTGGTCTGATTTTTGTTCAACCATGTGGCAGGTGCCATTTAAACTAACATGGTTGACACTCTGTTTTAATTTTATTGGTCGGCTGGTCTGGGTCCAGAGGACCTTGTTTACGCAATCTATTAGGGGTGACAACCTTCTCAGGAGGTCATTCCCTAGTAAACAAGGGGTGGCCTCTGGAGTCACTACTATGACCGGGTGTTTCACCTTGTGTCACCCAATTTTGATGTCGAAATCTGCAGTCCCCTAAACAGGAATTTCCTTCCCATCAAAGTTCTGCAGTTGTCCAGTAAGAGAGGTGAGAGGAATACGGTAATTCTCCCCCCTTCCTGCATTTAGTTCATCAAAGGCCCTTTTGTACAGAAGGGTAGCTTGGGATCCAGTGTCCACCAGTGCCAAAATTGTACCCTGCCCCTGTACTTGTACCGGGGCATAGTATCTTCCCTCCTTCTCCTCAAGGGGGCACAGACAATGCACATTTTTGGACAACTGGTCGGCTAAATTTCTGGTTTCGGACATGGCGAGAGAAGAGATTTGGGCAGAATTCTGTGAAGAGCCTGGGGAAACTGAAAGAAAAAGTTGGCAACTGGAAATGGTTTCAGGTTCTGGGCCGCCCCCCCCCCCTTTTTGGAGGCAGTCATCAGGATGGGTTTGACCCATGGGATTTTGGTATTGTTGGTTCTGGGATAGAATGATGGGCAGCGACAGCTCAATCCCCACATCTACCCAGTCTGTTGATTCGGTTTTAGGTTCCCCTGGTTCCGGTTCGGGGCCGCCCCTGCCTTTTGGGAGGCAGTCACCAGGATGAGTTTGAACCAGGGGTTTTTGGTTTTGTTGGTTCTGGGATAGGATGATGGGCGGTGACAGCTCAATCCCCACATCTACCCAGTCTGGATTGGAATCTCTTAGGACCCATTTTTCCTTGGGAGGAGTTCACCCATCCCTGAAGGAGAAGATCCTTTCCCCAGGATCCTCTTGGGATCCCTCTCCCTCAAATTGGAAGACCTGTACCTCCTCCACAAAGTGGGTCTGTTTGGGTCCTTTGTTTCTCCTACCCCCCCCCTCTGCTCCTTGGGTGGCAGACTTTCAGGGGCAGGAGATTTTGTTTCCGGTTCCTGGTTTTCCAGGGGCTGTTTACAAGTTGGGAAGGAAGCTTCCTCCAAGGCTTTACACCCCTCTTCCCCTTGTGCCTCCTCCCTGGGAACCGGTGGGTTATCGGGGTGCTGCCCCTGTCATTGTTCTGGATCACCAGACCCAGAGTTTAGGGCATTCTGCGGTGGCATGCTCATCTGAGGGTTCTGTTGAGCCCTCAGTATGTGACCCAGATCCCGTGCCATATTTTGGACCTGGTGCTCAAGTTGGGAAACCCGCTCAGGTTGATACGGGGTTCTGTTTTCTCCCCTGGGCTGATCCCGGGAAGGGTAGCTATCCCTTCTCTGGTAATACCCCGGATTGGGAAGATTTGGGTACCCCTCCACCTTTGGCCTCCCCTCGCCTGGATTAGGTTGTCTGGGCTCAGGGAATTGGGGAAAGAAGGATGGATGATTTTGAGGCTGGAAATTTGGTGGATACCTGGGAAAAAATTCTGCCCAGGATTTGGTGAATTTCTGCCCTCCAGGGGGAAGTTAGGAGGGAAGTTCCCTAGGTCAGGTGCTTGGCTGGATCCCCCCCCTTGGGCTGGAGGAGTCCAACCATAACCCAGGATGGGTCGGTTTCCCTTGTAGCGGGGACTTACATAATCAGGGGAGCGGGGAACCCCATTTGTGGGACTACCTCCTCGACTCCCTGTCTGTGACTGGCCCGAGGGCCTTCTGGGCTGTGAATTATTTGGTGCAGGCAGGTTTTTAGGCCCCCCCATCTCCAAATCTAAAACGGGGGCAACCTTTACCTCTGCCACCTTGGCAGCAGCAGGTGTGCTGTTGGTTTTGGGGTTTTTCTGTGCATTACGTTTATTTGTTTATTTTCTATGGGCTTCTGCACCTCATAGATCCGGGTGGCTTGCTCAATGACCCAGTCTAGTGACCTCTTCTCGTGAAAATCTCTCACTAGCTGGGTCATGATGTATTTGGGCAAGGCATGGAAAAAAGTATTGACACATTCTCTGCTGTCCGTGCGCACCCTTCGGGTGGTCTGCGCAAAGTCACGCTTCAATTCTTGCACAAATTCTTTTGGGGCCTGATCCTCCCCACATTGCAAATTGTAGGCTGCCTTGCGAGCCTCTTGAGGATTTCTATGAACAGAAAAATGTTTCAAGATGGCCGCCCTATATGCGGACCATCTTGAATGGTTTTGGTCCTCCAGCCCTGCAAAGAAATTGGAGTATTCTGGGGAGAATGTCCTTTTGACGTACTGGATGCAGCTACTGCTGTCCTTCAAATGGAAAGTCTTCATCATTTGCTCATAGAGCTCCAAGTGTTCCCAAACAGAATACTTGGCGTTCTTATGATAAGGCGTGATGAAACTCCTTATTGCCTTTATTTGTTTCAATGGGTCCTTAAGCAAGGCCCTTTTTTGCCTTATTGGCCTTTTTGGTTCGGGTCACCCTGGTCCATTCATCCTCTGACTCCAAAGCACTGCTCCCAGAGGTGCCCGTCTGAACTTCCAAGTTTTCCTGGATTCTGCGAGCCTGGGAATGGCTGGCAGAATGTGGGGACATGGTCTCCTGTATCCTGTAACGCTCAGAAGAGTGTTCAGATCCCTCCTTGCTGCCAGGATTTGATGGGTACCCCCCCCCCACTGACCTAACTGGGCAGAGGTTTTCAGGATGCCCTTAATGGGCCTACTCTCCTGGGGTTCCCCACTAAATTGCACTGTGCTTGGGTGCCCATACCCGTATGCCCGCCCCTCCATTCCTGGGTGGTACTGCCCTATGAGCCCCATACTTTTGGCTGGATAGTAATCTGCCATCCCTGTGGCCCTGTGCTCATGTGTGCCAGGGGACATGTGGGTGGCGGAGTCCAGGGACTGAGAGAGATGAAGGCCTCTGCTACTAGGGCTCCTGAGGTTATGCTCAGGCGTTTCCCTTTCCCAGCGAACTTCATCTCTGTCAGCCCCTGCTCCCTGTTGCAATGCAAGAGCCTGCGCCTTCAGTTCCTCAGTTAAGGCCTTACTAGACTCTATCAGTCTCTCCTGCATCGCTACCTGTTGCTGGAGCCTATCATTGTGCTGGCAGAGAGCCTCATTCTCTCTCTGTGCCTCCTGATTGGTCCTGGAGTACTGGGCCAGTCTTTGCTGCAGGAGGGTTACCTCCTGAGTCCCATCCCTACTGGCCTGCTCCTTTCTTGCCAGAGCCTCTTCCACCCTCCTGGTGTGCTCTAACAAGTTCTGATGCTCTTTTTGGAGGTCACCCAGCCCCTGGAGGGCAACGTGATTTTCTGCAGTTTTTCTTTTTAAGTGGCAGACTTCCTGGCCTAAGGTGTCCCTTTCCTGACTAAGAGTCTGCATCTGTGCCGCCAGGTCATCCCTCTGCCTTTGGAAGGCACCAGCTTTCTGGCGCTCCTGATCAAACTCTGCCTGGATATCCAGGTATTTCAGAATCAATTTATTGCTTTCCTCTTTCTCTCTGTCTAATCGAATTTGCAGGGTGGCTACCTGCTCTGTGCATGCCCTGTTGAAGTCCAGTTGTTGCTCCAGCTTTTTCTGGCTCTGCAGTAGGGAGTCCAAACCTTCTTGGTACTCCTTCTGCAAGGACAGAAATCTGGTATCCTGGTCAGCCTTTTCCTGTTGCAGCATATCCATATCCTCCTTTATTTTAGTGATGTACTGTCTGCTGTCATTTTCTGACTCCTGGCTCCTGAGCAGCCTCTGCTCAGAAGAGTCCAGGTCAGATTGGGCCTTTTCTAACGCCATCTGTTGCCTATTTGCCAGTTCTTGGTCTTCAGCACATTTGTCCTGCATGGCTCCCATATGTAAATATAAATATGCCGCTACCCTGGCAATCTTGTTGTGCTCATCCTTGGCCTTAGGGGCCATATATAGTTCACTCAGGGCCACATGTAAGGGACCCTGATCTCTCCACTTATCTGACCCAGTTTTAGTGACCTGTTGTGTGATCGCCTGTAACATACATTTTGGTCCTGTTCAGACCATTCACCTCTCACAAACAGTTTATGTAAGAGGTGCTCCCTAGCTATCTTCATATCTACTAAGGTCGTCATTCTGGAATTTGAGTTCCTTCTTGACTTACCAAAGTTTGTATTTTATTTTGCAAAACAGACCTTCTCCTTAGAGCGTCCCTTTGAGGAGTGTTTTACAGTGTACCACAGCGTGGTGATCCGACCGGATGTATGTATCCCTTCAGTTAGCACACTGTATTAAGCTGCACAAGTGGTAAATCTAATCCAGAATATCCCGGCTGTCAGCGCCCCCTTTGTAAGTGGAGTAAATTCAACACTACAGCTAAGTCAATGCCTAGTCTGGGATGCTGATGGAAACCCTTTTTGATATATTTTTATGTCCAGTTCATGTACTCTGGATGACAACCCTTATATCACACCCCTCTCTTAGAATCCCCCTGACCCCACTGAGCGAAGAAGTAGGTTTGTTTCGCAAATTAAAAGGTTTTATTTGAAAAATTAAACAATATATATATATATATATATATATATATATATATATATATATCGCACTTCTATAGTAAATTAATATTTGATAGCACACTTGTGAGGAGGATAGTGATCAACAATGGATAATGTTACAGTGGTACACTCTTTTGGATGGCTTAGAAGTGATACAGAGAGGATGAAGTAGCTGAGAATGCTTTTATGGCTTCAAGGACAATGCAATGATGAATGAAAATGCAGTACAGAAAATAAACTTGATATGGCTTCAACAAAAGACAATGTGATCGCTTTTCCTTGACAATTCACTCCCCCCCTTTATGCAATATAAGGAGATGGAAAGAAGAGCACACAGTTCTCAGTAATGCAATCAAATACAATACGAAATTTAGTTCCCCCCCAGCAAGCTTAGAGGAAAACAGGTAGAAGTTTGAAACACAGGCCCAAAATGCTTTGAATGTGATGACAATGAAGTGAGAAATGTGCTAAAATGCTTTTAATTCACTCTAGAGGTTCAGGGTGGGTGATATCTAGTTTATATTAGTTCAGGCTCACTTTAGCAATGCTCTATGAGTAACTAGCAGGTTAAAACGAATTTTAGCAAAGGAAAGCAAGGAGCTGCTGATTTTTACACGAGGCTGAAATTGTGCAAAATGTCAAATCGTGGCAAATGTAATCGCGTACGTAGAGCGTAATTACGGAGGCCCTATACCCTATAAGGAGTAGCAGGTTCGATGGAAAGCCTAGAATCTTAGCTTTAAGATAAAAGTTAAATTTCGCTCCTAGCACAAACGGTTCCGGGGATACGGCCGATTTAGTCAAGGTAGTTTTTCGGATTTGAAATTTTAAAGCTCAGAATGACAGATGACAGTTTTCAGTTTTAAAGATGACAGAATGACACGATTCTAGGAGGCAGTTCTAATAGGCTAAAATAGTTTGAGTTAGATTATTAAGAGATTTTGGCACAGTGAGTACTCACACTATATTTTTTAAATAAGCCGTCAAGGTCTGGTCAGGTTGGACGGGACTTCCGGCGGGTGGTTCTGAAGTCCCGGCTATCTGGGTCAGCTCTGCTCTCTGGGTCTGTCAAGCACCGGTTCTGCTCACAACGGTCTGGTTTGTGGTTCTCTCTGGTTCCGCATACAGCACTGCTTTCTGGATACTGCTACAGGTTCTCGCAAAAGTTCTTGGCAAATAATTCAAACAGCTCACCTGGCTGTTGAATAGTTTGGTTGGTTTTGAGGCCTGCCGAAGATGATTCAGCTTGTGGTTTCAGGCCTCTCTGCTACAAATTCTGGGGTTAATTTCTGCTACAGGTTCTGGAGATTGATGGATTTGAAGTCTGGATCTCTGGATGTGAAGTCTGAAGTCTCCCGGCAAAGCGTCCCACAAGAAAGTGGAAAGTGAATGTCCCCACCTGTCCTGCACTGTCTGCTTTTATGTGTTGAGAAAGTGGGTGTGTGCATGGCATGACTGAGCCTGCCCCTCTCTACTTGTCATTGGCCCAATTCTCCCCTCTCCCATGATTGGGGGAAGGAAATGGATTGTCATCATGATGAGGTCTGTTTATGGGTCAGAAGATCCTCCCCTGGTCAATTTGCCCACAAATCTATATTTGATTCAAATACATATTTCCCAGATACACAAGTGGTTGACATTACATGTACATATTACAGATGAATTAAGACAGGTCTCTGTTCAAGCCCCATGTTCCTGCGAGCTGGGATTCAGGAATGACAACATTTTGCGCTTTTTGGTCGGTTTACCAATATCGGACATTTACCAAAAATTACACAAATGTGCGCAAGGAGTATGGACATTAATTGATGAAGTGTTAGATTTTTAACATGCAGACATTTGGAGTAAGACCCTATTTTCTGCTAGCAACCCCCCAGAATAGACCACAGGGTCCTAACACATCTTAAAACGTGCACAGAAAAATCACAAGAATAATGATATTACTTATATAATTTTGACCAGTCCGCACTATGAGTTATCTATCTTTTTAAAATTATGCCCTGGTCAAAAAGGGGTGTGGCTTCCCACATCACATGGTGGAATAACTGGTTTATCCACTTCCCCCAAGCTCAGCTTGCTAGCAGAGGCACTGCCCCTCCCAGTTTCTCCCAAGAGGAAGCCACTTTATGGCCCCCCCAATATAACATTTGCCTGAGTCCAGGACAGGGCTTTGTTCAACTTCCTGCAGTCCCCAGCTGCTCCTCCCCTAACCCTATCAGAGAGGTGTCATCTCCTTTCGGTGGGGGCAGCAGGATGCAGCCAGGCCTGGGAAGAGTTGTTGAGCCAGTTCAACTCCTGTCGGGGGTAGTTGTCAGGCAGAATTCAATTTCTTTAAGCCCAGCTTCAGCTAAATGTCCTGTTTGTTCCCAGTTTAAATCAAACTTACCATTTTTACACATGCATCTAGAATGCTGATTCTAAGATCAAAACCATGACATTTAACAGTTGCAAACTATGTGACACTTAAAAGTAGATCACTCATTTAATTTAAACATTTTGATTTTAGTGGTTTTAAATCCAATTTCAATAAAGCTGCTGACATCCACAGCTCAGCCAGTTTTGTTATAAACATTGTTTTGGGCTCTTCATCATCCCAGATTGTGTATGCACACAACAATACATTCTGCCAAATGTCTGCTGGTGTTCATTGAGATTTTTGAATATCTTGTGATGTTTAAAATAGGCATTTTGAGCTTGCATTCAGGAAAACAAAGGTGATTTTAAGGCGCTTTTGGTCTAACAACACTGTTATTTTTCCTTTGACACCACCTTTCACCCCTGGTGCTTCCGGTCCATCATACTGGCACTGGTGGGTGGCAGGTTAGACAACCATTTTGGTGTGCGCACAACCGCGCGGTTTTCCTGGTTCTGGGATGGAATGATGGGCGGCGACAGCTCATCCCCACATCCACCCAGTCTATTGATTTAGTTTTGTTCTGGGATAGAATGATGGGCGGTGACAGCTCATCCCCACATCTACCCCGTCTAATAATTCAACATGGGTCAAAACCCTTGACAAACCCTAGGACAACTGAGTCAATGTTCTGATCAAGCACTAGAATGGTTCATCTCATTTATTTCCGATAGGGAAGCCCGAGATCAGTGTTGCATTCCCCAAGGGGCAAGTTTATCCCCCCCTATTTTTCAATCTTTACATTAGGCCCCTAGGCATGCTACTGGATAATTGGGGGGTGTTTTTCACAAACTACGCGGACAACAGACAGTTGGTCCTGGAAATCTCAGGTGACTACGAAAGAGATGCTGCCATTCTAACAGCCATATTTCACCTCATAGAGACCTGGATGTCAAACAACTGGCTTTGTATAAATGGGGATAAGAAGGAGCTAATGATTTTGGGCCCTTTAGCTACCTGAACTAAACTCGACCTAGAATACTCTAAATTCCAAATTGGCTCCACTAGCATGCCCATTATGGAAAAGGTAAAAACGCTTGGAATCCACTTGGAGGCGTCAATGGCATCTGATGCACATGTCAATCAAAAAATAAAAGGTTGCAATTACTCTCTCCATCTCCTGAGAAACATTCAACCCTATGTATAACAGAATAATGCAGCAACCATAGCCAGGGCCACTGTATTATCGAAAATTGACTATTGTAACTCCTTGTTGGCACTTGCCCAAATTGGTTCCTCGGGTTCTTCCAAGTGACACAAAATAATGCTGTGCGCATTGTTAACAAGCTGCCAATAAACAAACATGTTACCCAGCACCGAAAGAATCTACACTGGCTGGCCGTTCACGACAGAATTGTCTTCAAAACAGTATCACTCACTCATAAATGCATATATGGCACTGCCCCACTTTATCTTAAAAACAGGAATCCCCAATACCAGACAAGTAGAGCACTAAGATTGGCTGGGAAAAAGTTGATCCAGTGCCCCAGATATATGCGTGAAAAAGGCCTTTGTAAATCCTTTAGTGTTAATGTGGCAAAATCATGGAACTCTCTGCCTACCGTACTGATGGAGGACACTAAACTGAAAACCTTCCAGAAAAAACACTAAAAACACATCTATTTAGATAACCCCCAAACCCTGCTACACTAGCTACTACCTTCTCCCCTTCTGAGCCCTCTCACCCCATTGCTCTGCATTGTGTTTTATGGATTGAATTCTGTGTTTGTGTCTCAGCGCCCCCATGCCTGCGGGCTGTCGGCGATGTAGAAATACATACATAAATTAAATTAATTAAATAAAAAGTGGGGACAGAAGGCTAGGCGGGACAGACACAGGATATTCCAAGAATGTACAACCTGCCCGGAGACCACAAGCATGGTAGGCAAGAAAACTAGTAACGAAGGGCAGCAGACAGTGACTCAGAGGGCAGATCCCTGCCATGTAAGGCAGAGGCCATGCCAGCCGCATTATTGGGATGAGTCCGGTGAAGAGGAACCAAGGCCAGACATACTGTGGGGCATAAGCAATGCCATACCAAGACCCAGCAAGGTGAGGGTCAGGCTAACCAAGGGGTCCCAGGGGTAGGAGAAGTGGGGATCAGGGTGAAGTGAGTGCTAGCAGACCATCTTACCTGCTGGTAGCAAATGATTAACCAGTGGCTGTGGAACTTGAATCCAAAATGTGGGAGGCCCAGGTAGCAGCAGATGCCTGCAGTACAGCAGAACAAGGGCCATCCCAGCCCATCATGGCCGGGACAGGACTAGGCAGGGTCATACAAGACGCTTGGAGGGGGCTGGCATCGGCTGCTGGCTCCCTCCAGGAAGTCACAGCCCTCGCCAATCTGCAGGATGCAGAGGTGGGCTCGGTCTGTGCCATTTACAATCTCTGTTCGGTCTCCAAACCAACAGATTACAGAAAGAAGTTTAGAAGAGTGTTTTCCTTTTGTGTAATATTAGGGCCTGAAAAGAAGGGAGGAAATACTCTATTGTTGGTGATATTGAATGCTATCCCTATAAAATGGATAACCAGAGAGGGGTTGAGGTGTGCAATCTGTGGGGCATATGTACCAGCCCTAACAGAATTTCCCTTCAACACAACATCACATTTCAACATTTTACCCAAAAACGGCTGTGTTGTGTTCTCCTTGGCACATGTGTGACGAGTCTTGAACACTGTTGCCCCAGAGAATGGCTGCATTTGTTTTGCTTCAAATCAAGCACAAGAAAGATGACCTGCATTCAAGACAGCATTGCAATTTGTCCTCCTTTCATTTTAAACACCACAAAGTTTTGCTCCATTAAACACAGACCTGCTGTGTATTTCATCTGATTGCCATGAAGTAAGGCAATAGCTTCGAGAACAGCATTATTTTTACTGAGAAAGTACATGCAGAGCAAGAATTCTCTTTTAGCCAACACTGCTCTTATTTCCTTTTGAAATAAATCAGTGTATTCAAATTACTGGAAAGGAAAGCAATAGCTCGGCTCTCTCTCTTGTCCCATGTCAATTTCAAAGAAATGCTTGACAGCATATCTCTCTGTGTCCAGAAACTGACCGTATCTGTAAAAGCCCCCCAGAGGTTAATTAACAAGAAATTGTGTGCAGCAGAAACTGCATTTGTAACAAATGAACCCACATGTAAAACAGTGCTTTTGCAACTCAGGAGAATGCTGTTTGAAAGTGAAATGCAATTGCAGCCTCTGTGCACACAGAAATGGAATAAAATATGTGGGGATGGGGGTCTTGCTATAAAATGTGTAGGATATTTATTCCCAAAAAGACTTGGTTTCTGTTGAAAGAAAGAAAAGAAAAACTTTGAAACCTGCAGAACAGGTTTGGTCCAGGCACTTCAAAGGTGCTCTGCCTCCCATGGGGAAAGAATTACCACCACGAGTGAACCAGCCCCCATGGGCATTGGAAAGGCCCAAAGTGTGGAAGTTTGCGGCCTCGTCAGACTTGCCGGCATCCCTACAGAAAGCAACAAAGGACCCAAGGGGAACTAGCCTTTTCACCAAGAGGTGCGATTTCCTTGGACACACCTCCCCAGGGACAACTGCATGGCTTCAAAGGGCGTCATGGAAACCCTTTGTTCAGACTGATCCTGGGGAAGGCAATTTGGCTGTGTGGGTTTGAAAGACCACCCACACATGTCACTAATCCGGCCCATTGACACTTTAAATAACTTTTTATATTAAGATGTTTCTCCCAATGCACTGAATAAGCAGTAATGTTATATTATGCCAGCATTTTATGTGAATTATGGACAAACCCAAAGAGACTAAGCACATATTCCTAGCACCTGGGGAACTGGAATGGCAGGAAAAATGCATTTCAGGGTGAAGTATAAATGATACAGGCATAAAATTTTGTGTAAATATGTGATATAGTAGTGGGCAGATGTGTAGCCATTTGCCAAATTTTAAACATTATGTTTCTCTTACAAAATGTGAAATTGTGCCCAAAAGCGATGCTACCTCACACAGAGTTAGCGATCGGACTGTTTGATTCCCTGTGAAATCTGGAATATGCATATCTGTTTCTTATGATGATGACTAGTATAGGTTTGAGGTTTTGATCCATAACTCATTTTTGTCAAGAAACAAAAGGAAGTCATAAATGCACACACATAAAATGATGTCATTGCCCCTGAACCAATCAGCCCATATGGAGGAGGGAACACCAGTAGCCTGGCCTATCCAAGTAGGGGGGTAAGTCCAGAGTACTATGCCAGATTGTAAAATTCTATGATGTCCCTCTGGCTATATAAGCGGGAGACGAGGAGAAACAAGGGATATTCAAGTAATTCAAAAACTCAAAAAGCAGATCCTGAGGCAGCTGATTCCACCCAGGCAGAACCACCCATCCAGATCCAGCCATACCCAGTAATCCAGGTAGAAAAAGGTAGATGATCCCATCTTGGAGAGCACAGTGACCAGACCTTGCCCAGCTGATCCCATCCAGGAGAGCCCAGCTGTCCAAGTGACCAGATCTCTTGACTCTGCTGTCCCAGTGACCAGATCCTTGGCCCACTCTCCAGAGACCTTGCTGGCTGTCTGAATTCCCAAACTCAAGCTTATCTTGTAAGTATCACATCACCCAGTACCCAAAAACTGCATATCCCTATGTTTTACCCTTGCAACCTATTCAAATCCTATTAAAATACCATATAAAATCCCAAATTGCCAGCATCATCTATTCACCTTTCCTTAGAAGAAACTGTGTTAGTCCATATCTGTTAGCGTATTCCTTTTACAATTATTTCAGTTAACAGTGTAAGTCCTTAGTACCATTTTGAAATAAATTATTTAATTCCCCTATAAGGAGGAAAGCAGTGCGAGCTGGATAAAATTTGACATTAACCCCCTTGCACACAGTGTCTTTTCTCAATAATATAGTAATTACAATATAGCCTCAGTAGAACCTGTCATTGTGCAATAAAAAAAAACAAATTTGGCCATGTATTGTGCTTTTCTCCAAATTCAGATTTTTTTTCCCATAAAAACCCAAACATAATCCCATTAAGAATATTCCCTTTTCCTCAGAATCCTGTCTGTTATGTGCCTTTGTTTCTCATCCAAAAACCGATTATCAATTTTGACAGCTAAGCCCCTTTCCTTAGCTGCTTGTCATTTTAAAGCCTATGTAAAATAAGAGTTGTAATTCTGACGCATGTTTTCTTCTGCATTGTTTTCCTCCCAAAATTGATTGTCCTACCTGTGTCACGTTGCCTTCGTGCCCTGCCCAGTAGTCTGTAAGATTCCTTGTCTCTTAACTGCAGCCACACACATTTCTGTCATAGCTATCCTACTGCAACTGTAAACTGAGATACAATTGACAAGTAAAATCCGAGTATGCCATTTTGCTCATTTTTACGGTTTTCATTTTCTTCTTTGGCCTCCTATTTTGGTGTGGTGGGATAAATACACAATCTGATTTTTCCCTCTTCTTTCTGACTCCTTGCCATTACTTTCTATCCACAATTAATTTTGCTAACATGTGTTTGGGGGTAAGTGTTGCAGGGGGAGTGCTTAACCTGTGTGATATCCGTCAATTTGAAGAAAAGTAATTTTGTTTCCGGTTCTATTAAAGGTTTATGTGTGTTCTGTTAGGAGTGTGAAGTAACTGTATTGTGGGATTTGTGCATGTATAATGCCACACAGTGGTGACTGCTGCCCTAATGTTGATTTGCTTGATTTTCTTTGAATTCTAAAAATGTATAAATATTTCATTGTTACACACCGGCCTGGTTCATAGTCCATTGTGACACAGGGATTTCTTAAGGTGGGTGTGAGACGGGTTGGGTGCCTACTCAAACCAAGAACCCAGGGTTCAAATAAAAAAAGCGTTTTTATTGTGCACCCCATTCATTGTCAGTGGAAAGAGTCCCTGGCTGGAGTGTGCCGTGTCATAAAACCATTACACTTTGTATAGTTTAGGATCCAATCATGCAATTCCAGGAGACAGCAAACCATCTTTTTTCCTCTGTCTAACGTACTGAAGGAGCCAGTATCATCTCGATTATCTATATAGAAGCGAACCATTATCTTCTTCTCATGAGATATACGGACAAGTGGAACCAGCACTTTTGTCAACACTCTCAGGACAGCCTTTAGGCCAAATGGGAGTTCAAAGAATCAATAATGTTCTTTTTCAACCTAAAACCTCTGGTACTTTTGATGCTCCTTTAAAATAGACATGTGAAAGTTAGCGTCTTTTGTAACCATAAACTGGTTCTCCTCCATGTGGTCGGGAATTGGCTTGAAGCGACGCAATGGTTACCACCAGGAATAGGATAAAGTACAATCCTGAATCCTTCTCGCTCAGAGGAATGTTGCTCATTCTTCCCTTTCATTAGATATCCTCCACCACATAGACAAAAAAAACTTTTTCACTGGGTTTTTGGTGTTGCGCATGTTTTTACTTAGAACTGGGGGAAGGCTTTGTGTGAGAACTCTCTCCCCTTCCCCCCACCCCCCGCTCATGCCACGTGTGTCTCTCCCCTCCCACCGACCCCCACTCATGCCCTGTGTGTCTCTCCTCTCCCCCCCAACCCCGCTCATGCCCTGTGTGTCTCTCCCCTCCCCCCACCCCCCGCTCATGCCCCGTGTGTCTCTCCCCTCCGCCCCACCCCCTGCTCATGCCCCGTGTGTCTCTCCCCCTCCCCCCCACCCCCTGCTCATGCCCTGTGTATCTCTAACCCTTCCCCGCACCCCCGCTCATGCCCTGTGTCTCCTCTGTTCCCCCCCACCCCCGCTCATGTCCCGTGTCTCCCTCCTTTCCCTCCCCCACCCCCCGCTCATGCCCCGTGTGTGCCCTGTTCCCCCCCTCATGCCCCATGTGTGCCCCGTTTCCCCCCACCCCCCCCACTCATGCCCTGTGTCTCCCCTGTTCCCCCCCACCCCGCTGATGCTCCGTGTGTTCCTCCCGTTCCCCCCACCCCCCGCTCATGCCCCGTGTGTGCCCTGTTCCCCCCACCCCCCACTCATGCCCCGTGTGTGCCCTGGTTCCACCCACCCCCCGCTCATGCGCCGTGTGTGCCCTGTTTCCCCCCACCTCCTGCTCATGCCCCATGTCTCCCTTGTGTTCCCCCCACCCCGCTCATGCCCCGTGTCTCCCTCCTTCCCCCCCACCCCCGCTCATGCCCCGTGTCTCCCATCTTTCCCCCCACCCCCCGCTCATGTCCCATGTCCCATGTCTCCCTTCTCCCCCTCCACCCCCGCTCATGCCCGGTGTCTCCCTTCTTCCACCGCTCATGCCCGGTGTCTCCCTTCTTCCCCCGCTCATGCCCCATGTCTTCCTTCTCCCCCCCACCCCCGCTCATGCCCCGTGTCTCCCTTCTTCCCCCCACCCCTGCTCATGCCCCGTGTCTCCCTTCTTCCCTCTCACCCACCGTTCATGCCCTGTGTCTCCCTTCTTCCCCTCCATCCCCCCGCTCATGCCCCGTGTCTGTCCTGTTGGAACAGGGCAGACACGGGGCATGAGCGGGGGTGGGGGCAGGTGGGGGCCCCACCCCCCACTCATGCCCCGTGTCTCCCGTCTTCCCCCCACCCCCCGTTCATGCCCCGTGTCTCCCTTCTTCCCCCACCCCCGCTCATGCCAGTGTCTCCATTCTTCCCCCCCACCCCTTGCTCATGCCCCGTGTCTCCCTTCTTCCCCCCACCCCCCCGCTCATGCTCTGTGTCTCCCCTGTTCCTCCAGCCCCCACTCATGCCATCGGCACACAGTGGCCAGTGGAGGGCCGAGGAGCGGGATCTGCCGCCTGCACACAAACTCAAGTCCGTGTTTTTGTCTGTCTCCTCTGTCCCCCCACCCCCGCTCATGCCCTGTGTGTCTCTCCCCTTTCCCCCCACCCCCGCTCATGCCCTGTGTGTCTCTCCCCTTCCCCCCACACCCCGCTCATGCCCCGTGTCTCTCTCCCCTTCCCCCCACCCCCCACTCATGCCCGTGTGTCTCTCCCCTCCCCCACCCCCTGCTCATGCCCCATGTGTCTCCCCCCACCCCCATCCTCCGCTCATGCCCCGTGTGTCTCTCCCCTTCCTCCCCACCCCCGCTCATGCCCTGTGTCTCCTCTGTTCCCCCCACCCCCTCTCATGCCCTGTGTCTCCCTCCTTTCCCCCCACCCAACGCTCATGCCCTGTGTCTCCCTCCTTTCCCACCCCCACCCCCCGCTCATGCCCCGTGTGTGCCCTGTTCCACCCACCCCCTCTCATGCCCCATGTGTCCGTTTCCCCCCACACCCCCCCTGCTCATGCCCTGTGTCTCCCCTGTTCCCCCCACCCCCCGCTGATGCTCCGTGTGTTCCTCCCGTTCCCCCCACCCCCCGCTCATGCCCCATGTGTGCCCTGTTCCCCCCACCCCCCGCTCATGCCCTGTGTGTGCCCTGTTTCCCCCACCCCCCGCTCATGCCCCGCGTGTGCCCCGTTTCCCCCCACCCCCCGCTCATGCCCCGTGTCTCCCTTGTGTTCCCCCCACCCCCCGCTCATGCCCCGTGTCTCCCTCCTTTCCCCCCCACCCCCGCTCATGCCCCGTGTCTCCCATCTTCGCCCCCACCCCCGTTCATGCCCCGTGTCTCCCTTCTTCTCCCCCACCCCCCGCTCATGCCCCATGTCTCCCTTCTTCCCCCCACCCCCCCGCTCATGCCCCGTGTCTCCCTTCTTCCCCCCCACCCCCCGCTCATGCCCCGTGTCTTCCTTCTTTCCCCCCACCCCCCACTCATGCCCCGTGTCTTCCTTCTACCCCCACCCCCCCTCATGCCCCGTGTCTCCCTTCTTTATCCCCCACCCCCCTCTCATGCCCCGTGTCTCCCTTCTTCCCCCCACCCCCACACTCATGCCCCGTGTCTCCCTTCTCCCCCCCACCCCCCGTTCATGCCCCGTGTCTCCCTTTTTCCCCCCACCCCCTGCTCATGTCCCGTGTCTGTCCTGTTGGAACAGGGCAGACACGGGGCATGAGCCCCCCCGCTCATGCACCCCCGCTCATGCCCCGTGTCTCCCTTCTAGCCCCCCACCACCCCGTTCATGCCACGTGTCTCCCTTCTTTCCCCCCACCCCCCGCTCATGCCCCGTGTCTCCCATCTTTGCCCCCCACCCCCCGCTCATGTCCCGTGGCTCCCCCCTGTACCCCCCAACCCCTGCTCTTGCCCCGTGTCTCCCTCCTGTACCCCACACTCATTCCCCGTGTCTCCCTTCTTCCCCCCCACCCCCCGCTCATGCCCGGGTCTTCCTTCTTTCCCCCCACCCCCCGCTCATGCACCATGTCTCCCTTCTTCTCCCTACACCCCCCGCTCATGCCCCGTGTCTACCTTCTCCCCCCACCCCCCGCTCATGCCCTGTGTCTCCCTTCTTTCCACCCCCCACCTCCACTCATGCCCCGTGTATTCCTTCTCCCTCCCACCCCCCGCTCATGCCCCGTGTCTTCCTTCTCCCCCCACCCATGCCCCATGTGTCTCTCCCCCTCCCCCCACCCCCCGCTCATGCCCCGTGTGTCTCGCCCCTTCCCCCCCACCCCCGCTCATGCCCTGTGTCTCCTCTGTTCCCCCCCACCCCCGCACATGCCCTATGTCTCCCTCCTTTCCCCCCCACCCCTGCTCATGTCCCGTGTCTCCCTCCTTTCCCACCCCCACCCCCGCTCATGCCCCGTGTGTGCCCTGTTCCTCCCCACCCCCCCTCATGCCCCATGTGTGCCCTGTTTCCCCCCCACACCCCTTCTGCTCATGCCCTGTGTCTCCCCTGTTCCCCCCACCCCCCGCTGATGCTCTGTGTGTTCCTCCCGTTCCCCCACCCCCCGCTCATGCCCCGTGTGTGCCCTGTTCAAACCCCACCCCCCGCTCATGCCCCGTGTGTGCCCTGTTCCCCCCCACGCACCGCTCATGCCCCGTGTGTGCCCTGTTTCCTCCCCACCCCCCGCTCATGCCCCTTGTCTCCCTTGTGTTCCCCCCACCCCCCGCTCATGCCCTGTGTCTCCCTCCTTTCCCCCACCCCCGCTCATGCCCCGTGTCTCCCTTCTTCCCCTGCACCCCCGCTCATGCCCTGTGTCTCCCATCTTCCCCCCCACCCCCCGCTCATGCCCCGTGTCTCCCTTCTTCCTCCCCACCCCCGCTCATGCCCCGTGTCTTCCTTCTTTCCCCCCACCCCCCGCTCATGCCCCGTGTCTCCCTTCTTCCCCCACACCCCGCTCATGCCCCATGTCTTCCTTCTCCCCCCCACCCCCTGCTCATGCCCCGTGTCTCCCTTCTTTCCCCCCACCCCCACTCATGCCCCGAGTCTCCCTTCTTCCCCCCCACCCCCCCGCTCATGCCCCATGTCTCCCTTCTCCCCCCCACCCCCCGTTCATGCCCCGTGTCTTCCTTCTCCCCCCACCCCCCGCTCATGCACCGTGTTTCCCATCTTTCCCCCCCACCCCCCGCTCATGCCCCGTGGCTCCCTCCTGTACCCCCCCACCCCCCGCTCTTGCCCCGTGTCTCCCTCCTGTACCCCACGCTCATGCCCCGTGTCTCCCTTCTTCCCCCCACCCCCCTGCTCATGCCCATGTCTTCCTTCTTTCTCCCCCCACCCCCCGCTCATGCACCGTGTCTCCCTCCTGTACCCCCCCCCACCCCCCGCTCATGCCCCGTGTCTCCCTCCTGTACCCCCCACCCTCCGCTCATGCCCCGTGTCTCCCTTCTTCCACCCCACCCCCGCTCATGCCCCGTGTCCTCCTTCTTCCTCCCCCACCCCCGCTCATGCCCCGTGTCTGCCCTGTTCCCCTCACCCCCCGCTCATGCCCCGTGTCTCCCTCCTGTACCCCCCACCCCCCGCTCATGCCCCGTGACTCCCTCCTGTACTCCCCACCCCCGCTCATGCCCTGTGTCTTCTTTTTCCCCCCACTCCCCGCTCATGCCCCATGTCTCCCTTCCTTCCCCACCCACCGCCCTCATGCCCCGTGTCAGCACTGTTGGAACAGGGCAGACACGGGACATGAGCAGGGGTGGGGGCCCCACCTTGCCCTACCCCCGCTCATGCCCCGTGTCTCTCCTGTTCACCCCCACCCCTGCTCTGTGTCTGTCTCCCTCCATTTCCCCCCACTCATGGCCCGTGTCTCCCCTGTTCACCCCCACCCCCCGCTCATGCCCCGTGTCTCCCTTCTTTCCCCCCCACGCCCTGTGTCTTCCTTTTCCCCACCCCCCGCTCATGCCCCGTGTCTCCCTCGTGTTACCCCCACCCCCGCTCATGCCCCGTGTCTCCCTCGTGTTACCCCCCACTCATGCCCCGTGTCTCTCTCCTGGTCTTCCCGACCCCCCGCCGATGCCCTGTTGTGTTCTCTTTATACACCCCGCCTTCCCTTTCGATGGTGTCCATCTTGGTAAAAGATTTTCCTTCCTACACCAGGACGCCTGCCTGCAGCTTCCCGGTTTGGGAAGAAAAATCTTTTTTTTACCACCCCAGGTTCCCACTTTGAGAATCTAGAATGCTAGTGGTCTTCCTCCATTGAAAAGGACGTTATGGTTACGTTGCACTAATACAAAACTATGAAATTCAGTAAAACAACGACATTATGGTTAAGTTGCGCTACTAAAAACCTATGAAATTCAGTAAAAAAAACTTGGTTGAAGGGACGTTATGGTTACGTTTTGCTACTAAAAACCTATGAAATTCAGTAAAAAAACTTTGTTAAAGGGACGTTATGGTTAAGTTGCGCTACTAAAAACCTATGAAATTCAGTAAAAAAAACTTGGTTGAAGGGACGTTATGGTTCCAAGTAAAACCGAAAAACCCTTGAAATTCACCAGTTATGGTAAGCTAAGCAACCATAACTTGCGTCACCACCGTGCACTGCTAAGACTAACACCCACGACTTCAAAGATTCCAATTGGTTGAAGCGTGTTCGCAGACCTTCTAGGACAACCAGATGCAGAGGGGTCCCACGGGATGACATCGGGCTCAAGGTGCCAAACCTTCCACTGGTCACCAGCGGTTCCTCAACTCAGCTTCTTAGTTGCAGGATACTTGGATCCTATCCTTCGTTCAGTGAGAACTCCAGAGATCGACATGGTATGGGTGTTTGGAGCATTCTCTTATCCCAAATATCCTTCATGCCAAAACGAAGAGGACCCAATGGGAGATCTGCTCACATACAGGCATACCATATATGGACCACGGTGGTCCCAGGCATTCACAGCGCACCAGACTCTCTGGCATCCAGGATGTGTATTGGAACTAGACAGTCCAGCCTACATCATGGGGGCGCGCACACAAGGCATGCAGAAGCCTGCGAAAGCTTGGCGCTTCGTGTGAAAATGCATGCCCAAATAAGGACTGACCTAGGGCAGCTCGACCTGGGGAAGGTGAAGGGGCAAGATGGCCAAAGGACAGGACAAAGAACTTTGTGGTGTGGCAATTTGGAGCCAGGCCACCTAACCGTGCCAAACTCGTTAATCGTGGTTTACCTGGCAAGAAAGGGTTAAAAATATGCAAAATGATTATCTGCCACCAGCCCTGTCTAAGGCACATCTGCACTTCTAAAAATCCTTTGAGAATATCTAGGGCCTTTGGAAATGACAGGTTGACCCAAGTGCACTGTACTTGTAAGGTACATTGTGCATTTGCAACATGTTGCAGAAAAGTTGCAACATTGACAAGGACACAAAGTCTCCCTGTACTGACTGTCTTTAAGGGCATGTCAGTTTCCCCATAAGAAGTGAGGGGGAGCCATGGGGAGTGCAGCAGAAGGCTGTGCTCCTCTGGTAAAGTCAGACTATGGTGTTTAAACAAAGCAGAAAAGTTGGGGGGTACACAACTGGAGGGGACATTACACATTCAATGGAAATATTTCCTTACACTGTGTGTCCCCCTTCAGATCCCACCTCCTGCTTATCTGTACTCCTGTGCCAATCGTTTTGAGCTTTTAGGCTGAGTTGATGCACCACGTACAGGCGTGCAAGTAGGCAAACATTTCGGGAGGGGCTAACCCTTCAAATTTTGGAGACTGGCTAACTGCACAGATTTTGGGGGAGGGCACACTTACATGTGTGGGGGAAACTAACTTCTTCAGAACTTCTAATTAGACTATTCTGATGCAGCTTCAGTGTTACAAGCATTTATCTCTCTCTTTCACATCTGAAACCACACACAAATACATGTAAGGCGTGCTGTGAGAATGAGCTGTCTCCTGCCCCCACCCTTCCAATCACTCCCCTGACATGCAGTACATCATGATTTCAATTGCCTACCCATTTATGCATATGAATGCAGGTACATACTTGCCAACATTCTGTGACTAAAAAGCTGTAGGATTCTTCAAGTTTCAAAAATTAAAGTTAGCATATCATTACATCACAGGAAATAACAGCACCTTTCATTTTGGCCCTAGCGGAGACAGCGCCAGGGCCTGTCAATCTTTTAAATTGAAAGGACCCCAGCAACTACTCCCATGTCGGCAGACAGCAGTCTTATGTCACAGCAATATATGCACCTTTCATTTGGGACTTTAAATGTGCTGTTTGCGGCACGCACATTCCAAGCTGAATTTATTAGAGCCCTTCAGGTCGTCATCTCCCTCGGCCTCTGTAGTGCCTTGTTATTATGGTTGCTCTACATTAGCCCCTGCTGACAAAGAAAGATCAGTACATTTTCCCTGGCCATTTGGAGTGTGAGCTCCCTGCTGGCTGTCTGTTTCATGATAATCTGTGGCTATTAACCCTCTGGCTGTTTTTCTTTGTCTCCATTATAATGTATGGACCGCATGGGTGCATCCGACTGTTGTTCTCCACTCTAAGAAAGGGCGCCCCAACTGTCATGTTGAAATAGGCCCCCACAAGCAGTGACAATTCTTTAGTCAGCCCTGACCCACAAGGCTCTAAGCATGACTAACAATGTGAAATAAATTGCAGAGGTTTTGGCAAAGGGAGGAGGAGAATGAGAGACTGTGAGAAAGGACAGGAGAAGCATAATCAGCAACACAATGGGTAGGGATGATCAGGGCAAAGAGAGAGCGAGAAAGAACTAGAAACTTTAAGAGGAAATGGAGAGGGCAAGGGGTAAATTGGGAACCCGATTGGGAATGTAGCAGGAGTGCGACTTGAGTTTGGCAATTGACAGGCGAGCAGTTGGGTAAAGTAAGTTGTGATGGAGAATTGGGTGAAACTGGATGATAAAATAAATATTGTTATATCAAGACTGTGACATCTGGGAATCTTTGGACATGTTACCCTGTGCATCAGTGTCTTGTACACTATAACTTATAAAATGTTTGCCTGGCAGAGGGACAGGATCCTAAAATAAACAATAATCAATTTCTAATATTTCAACTACAACACATATTTGGAAAATTCACAGAACTAAATACCAATGACTGTTCTATAAAAACACAGAATTCAGCAGGATTTAGTCCTGCCACGGGCTCTGTAGGTCAGCCAGGTTAAGTAAACAAAACTCAAAATGTTGGGGAGAAGGGGCTAATAGGGGGGTGGGGGGTATGAGCGGGAAATAGCTAAGCCTGATTTGCACAGTGGTGGTTACACCACTGGCCACGTAATGGCCAAAACTAAAACAGTACGAGTCTGGGGGTGCGGAGGGTTAAACTATGTTTATATGGTGCCCCAGTCTAGGGGAGCTGGGGGAGAGCTAGGATTACAAATCTAAATCTACAAAATATCTATTATTTTAATCAGGATTTCGATTGGTGAGCAAGGGGTTTCCTAGGACTGGCACCCCTCATTAGTGAAGGACTGAGAGAAGGTGACAGCACTGCAACCCTTCTATGTATGGGCCAAATTGTAGCATGGCGTGTTAGCATACAAACCACGTCGTTTCCGCTTTCTTTTTGAGAATAGAAACGTTGTTTATTTTAATTTGCGTCTTTATAGCAATTCTATTCCTTTTACATCAAGTAACTCGTTTGTCTGGTTCCTGACTTGTGTACTCTGCTGAGCAGAAAGGAAACACGATGGTCAAAGTTAGCACTGCTACTTCTTAATTGAATATGGTTTTGCTGTTTATAAACTTTGTAACAATACTGTTTCGTGTGAAAACATACATCACACATGTAGTCATTTAGCAAATCTAGGAAAGGAGAAGCTCCAACGCTGCAGGAAGTAGTCGTGGCCGAGTGGTTAAGGCGATGGACTAGAAATCCATTGGGGTCTCCCCGCGCAGGTTCGAATCCTGCCGACTACGAGTTGCTTTTTTTAAAATCTATTAAATTAATAAATAAGGCCGAGGTCGGCGTTGGAAGGAGGAAGCTCTAGTGAACGCAGCCTTCCTCGAGCGCTGCATGTTTTTCTTTTCCGTGCAGTCCAGCCCCGCCATGTTGTTGCTCAGATCTCTGCTTTCTGCAGCTGTGCGGAGGGAGGGAGGTAGGGCTCTTGGTCGCGCTGCTGCTGATTCACAGCCGGAGCCTCCTACTCGCCGGGGCTCGTGACAGAGCCTCAGCCGCCAACAACCGAGTGCAGAAGCGGCACCAGCTGCCCGGGGATCCCGGGCTGCGAGGGAGCAGCAGCTGAGCAGCAGCACCCGCTGCGAGCCCCCGGGACGCCCTGCTGCCATGCCGGCCGTCATGGTCACCACCAGGTCAGTGTTCCCCGGCAGCAGCCCAGTCCGCCCACTCCAAGGCACTGCCTCTCAGCGTCCGTTCTCCTTTTGTGATCTTTGCTCCAGGAAGTTCAAGAGCGTGTTTACTCTCCCTACAGCCTGATAAATGTGCCCAACACAGAGGCGCTGCCCACCAGCAGCTTTAGCACTGTGCCCACATGTACCTTGCTCGGACCATCAGCTGACTGTTGTGCTGAGCTTAGCAAACGGTTTCGTTCTGTGCCAATCAGTTTAGTGACGACCCCCCTGTAATCCTCCCAGCCCACCCACAGGCGATGTGTGCAGAGTTCTGCATTTTCCCGATGCCGTGCGTGAGAAGGCCATCCAGTGTTGGGCCCCCCTTGGATTATGGGACTTGTAGTTTTTTCTTTGCCATTTGAAATTTAAAAAAAAAAACACAAGTCCCAGATTTCCAAGCAAAACAGGAAAGAATGTCATTCTTATGCATGGCCACGGGAAACTTCAGAGCTCTGTGTATGTGCTGAACAACTGCACACATGCCAAAATGCTTCTTTCCAATGATGGCCGTCCAGTCATGTTTGTTTTTAGCACATAGGGTGACATGTTAGAGCCACCTTGTGGACAAAACAATGTCAAGTTTGCTTAGGTGATAATGCCATTCCTGCTCTTCCTTGTCCTAGTCATCACTGTCTGTGGCCTCTGCCTCCCAAAAGGGACCACTTGGCCAATTAAAAAACCCTCCTGGTAAAGCTGAGCCCTCCCCTGCCATGGGGAGGGTACCAAGGCACCACTTACCCAGGATACCTCCGGTCGGTGAGGGGGAACCTCCGGTCGATGAGGGGGACCCCTAGGACTGGGACAAGGAAGAGACTATGAGTAATGGGATTACTGGTTAAGTACACTTGATATTACCTCCTCGCCCCTCTTGCACATCACAGTCCTTACTGCCCTAGGAAGTGGAAAGCAGTAGGAAGCCAACATTGTGTTGTAGCACTCAGTCATTCACAAATGAACAAAATTGCTGAGCTGAAGGACTGATGAGGCAGCCCAATGTATTTTGTAGTCATTGATAAATATCCCGGGGGTTGCCCAAGTAGCTGCGCTGCAAACGTCACTTAGCGGACACCGTTGAGCCCTGCGCACGGACCAGATAAGGCACGCGTGGATCAAGAGTTGAACCACCCCAAGGGGGGTGGAGAGTGCAGTCCAGATTCCTTGTATGCAATGCAAATGACCGTCCAAATCCACCTGCTTGCCATTGTGGGCACATACACCAATCCCACCTCAGATGATAAACCGTTCCAGCCACTCTCTGGTACACACAGTCTGTTCCAGGTAAGTTCTCAGCGCACTTCTAACATTCTGGGGGTGGGCAGGAGGTGAAACAGAGCTTCCAGAAGAACGTTTCAGAGTCATGAGCAATAGATCTTCATGAAGATGACATTCAGAGATGGCCTGAAGAGAGGAGAAGGTCAAAGCACAAGACTCTAAGAAATGAATCGAAGGTAAGGTTTAGAGAAAATCAAGGCTCCTAGTCCAAGCCTGCAGACAGAGGCCATAGCCACCAGGAAGAGACAATGGTAGGTCCTCAAAAACAGACCACGCTTTCAAAACTAGGAGAAGATCCCTAGTGGGAGAAGCAGAACGAACACTGGGGTGGACAACCTCTATGCCCCTTAGAGCTTGGATGCCGCCTTTTCAACAGGTGTAATTGGTAGCCAGAGTATTTTTAAAATGCCCTTATCACCCACGCTTGAGCTCTCGGGGAGGAGAAAGACAACACCAGCACATATCCCGCAGTAATAAACTATTAACACCTTGACGGAATCGCAGTTAAGAATATCAAGGTCAGTCCTAATGCATCATGAGAAAAATGACTGCCAATGCCTAGCATAGACCTCAGGGGTGGATGGCAGACAGACCCCTGAACAGCGAGTGCCAGCCCTTTGGAGAAACCCTCCCTCTGCAATCTTAACCGTTGAATAATCAGGCCGTCAACTGAAGATGACACAGGGTGGCAGCTGCGATGGCAGGCCATTTCAGGAAGTTCGGCCCCAAAAGGAGGGTTGGGAGGCTTGCTGCCAGCTTAAGAAGGATGGGGTGCCAGGGCATCCTTGTCAAGAGAGTGGTCACCAAGATAACACAAGGCTGTTCTTTCCTTATCCAGAGTCTAGTATTTGGGTATACACCGTACTCCCTTGCAAATAGGAATTATAGTCAATTGTCAATCAAGTGGGGTTAATGTGTTCGTATCAGTATTGAAGGTACAGGGGAGAAATGGTGACCCTGGCACATGGGCTGTGAATATATGCAAAGCAAAACGAGAAAGTTCCCAAGGTGTGGGAACTCCCGTCCCCTGCAAACTCTCTGGCCGGAATCCAATCAAACTGTTTAGTATGAAGTTATACATTCACTTCTCAGGCGTAGTCTGCTTATATAGTGGTAAATCGTATCTGGGACTTTTCAATTTGACAAAAACAGGTAAAAATGCACAGACTTATGCGATAAATTATTTTGTTCTCCAAATCCATTTTTCTTTTAACGAGGGACCCACAGTGTTTCGAAGAGACAAACTCTTCATCAGGGGTTCTTATTTACATAGTGCAAACTGTGATTTAATCGAAAAAGAAAAAATGGTTTCAATGGGCTATTAATGTATTAAAAGGTTAATCTTGATCTTACTGTGTTATTCCACCTGCGAGTATACAATGCTTTTGCTGTTGGTACAAAGAAATGTTGGTCATTGTTAAGATGGATTTCTGAACTCTGACCTGGTGGGCAGAGGTTCACGAGGCCAGCCTAGTTTCTTGGAATAGCGTAACCTTCTGGACAAGCCAGACCAATCAAGGTAGCTTGGCGGCGGTCAAGACTAGGTCTCCGGAGGGGTAAGCGTGACTGAAAGACCTCAATGAGCACATAGAGTAAAGGACACTTACAAATCACTCCCAGTCAGGTGTAGATAGAGTAAAATACATATACATTCATTTCAAGGCCTTTGAGTTTCAACAGACAAATCAAATCCCAGTAATACTATTAAGCCAATACAATTCTATCTAAATACATATATACAAGACCATTGGGGTCTAAAGGGTTAATGCACGAAATGGGTCCACAACCTAAAAGGGGAAGGAAACAAGCAGTGCAAATAGTCTTTAGTCCCTTCTACATCCAACACACTCCAACTAAGTGGCAGTCCAATCCCTAAGATGAGGGGAGCCTAATGCTCAATTGTACATGCAATGCCAGCACGTGCAGTATTTCAAATGGGCCAAACAGGGCCTCTTCAAGGTTCTGTAGCAACTCAGGAAGTTGGGTGAGGTGATGAAGAATAGGTTCCCACTATTCAAGGAGGGCCTCCACTTGAGGGCAGGGGCCACTCGTGTGTGAAAATGGATGGAGGCGCTAGGGGCCACCGGTTAGGGTTGCGATTACTCACCGACCCCCAGCGCACTCCGGACCAAACTTCGGCAGTCGAGTCCACTTCGGTTACAGGTTCAAGTGCGGAAATTTGATGGCTCTCAGGCTTTCCACGGCGAAGATACAGTGATGATTCCCAAACGGAACAGTGGCGAATGCTCAGCTCCTGGCGGATGGATCAGGCCAGTTTCACTGCAGCAGGCATCAGGGGCAAGAGGGGCACAAATGCATCTCACCTGCAGTGTTCTTCACCACGGCTGGGCGACACGGTAACCGCGTATGCTCCGGTCCTGGTGCACTCGTCTCACTTCAGACCTGGCAATGCCAAATGTACCAAATTCGGTGTGAGGGTGCTGTGAACACAGACCTAGCGATAGACCAAGTTCTGAGGGCCTCCTCGAAACAGCGGTGGTATCAGGGCAAAGAGTCTGCGTAAGATGGTTAGCCCACTGGTTGGCCCAGGGACACTTCCGAGAAGGCTTACTTGCAGATATTGATGAAGGTACTGAGAATAGTTGGTACCACTATTGAATGGGTCGAGGCGTCTTTGCAGACCTTCTAGGATGACCAGATGCAGAGAGGTCCCACGGGATAACAGCAGGCTCAGGGTGCCAAACCTTCCGCGGGTCACCAGCGGTTCCTCGACTCGGCTTCTTAGTTTCAGGATACTTGGATCCTATCCTTCGTTCAGTGAGAACTCCAGAGTTCGACATGGTATGGGTGTTTGGGGCCTTCTCTTATCCAGAATCTCCTTCGCACCAAAACGAAGAGGATCCAATGGGAGATCTACTCACATACAAGCATACTATACGTGGACCAATCACAGACCACAGTGGTCCCAGGCATTCACAGCACTCCAGACTCTCTGGCACCCAGGATGTGTATTGGAACCAGACGTTCCAGCCCTCATTCTGGAGGCACACACACACACAAGGCATGCAGAAGCCTGCGAAAGCTTGGAGTTTTCGCCGGAGAATGCATGCTGAAATAATCCGGGTCAGCTCGACCTGGGGAAGGTTAAGGGGCAAGATGGCCAAAGGACAGGACAAAGAATCTCATGGCATGGCCATTTAGCTTGGAGTTTTCGCCGGAGAATGCATGCTGAAATAATCCGGGTCAGCTCGACCTGGGGAAGGTTAAGGGGCAAGATGGCCAAAGGACAGGACAAAGAACCTCATGGCATGGCCATTTTGGAGCCAGGCCACCTATTCCTACCAAACGCGGTAATCACGGTTTACATGGCAGGAAAGGGTTACAAATATACAAAATGATAAGCTGCCACCAGCCCTGTCCAAGGCACATCCGCACTTATACGAAAAGAATCCTTCCAGAGTATCTAGGGCCTTTGGAAATGACTAAAAGACCCAAGTGTACTGTACTGGAAGGTACATTGTACACGTGTTACATGTTGCAGAAAAGTTGCAACATGGAAAAGGAATAAGGGAAACAGTCTCCCAGTACTGACTGTTTTAAGGGAATGTCAGTTTCCCCATAGTGAAAAAGCCTAGAGGAGTGCAGCAGAAGGCTGGGCTCCGCTGGTAAAGTCAGACTATGGTGTTAAACATCAGCAAAAAGTTGGGTGGTACACAACTCGAGGGAAAATTACACATAAATGGGAATCTTTCCTAACAGTCATCCAAAGCCTGACAAATCACCTTGTATATCAGGAGGTGTCGGCTACGTGCCATAATAGTGTGCTGCAAACTTGCATTTTCAAATTGCTATTGTTCGATTCATCACGAAAGCTACACAAATTGGAAAAGACACAGTAAATAATAGTGGGTATCATTGGTGTAAATAATAAGGCGATAGTCTGTCATAATATGGGAGCCCAACCTGTGGGGATGATCTCACTTTGTGTTGCTATTCAGGTGATCGAGTATCGAGTGTGGTAGAAAACAAGTTTTGTATGCGCAGTCATGAGAAACATCCACCTTATAACATATACATAATAGAGTCTAAGTAGTGGAAATGGCATTGGAAGGAACTAAAGGCTGTAAATGTCTGGTGGAATTTACTGCGGCATGTGTTGTCTGTTGTGTGTCAAAGGGATGCTTCTATCAACTATCTGGTGCGGGTGATCGTAGCCCATATGTGGTCTGTAGTGAGAATATGCATTAGGCTAATCTGGGATGGCACTTGAATGTGCTGTGTGTCAAATGTTAAGTAAAGGTAACTATAACTCACAGTCCGGGACTTCATCCAGCATGGATACAGCAACGAGGTAAAAGCCGCTAGCCACGTTGCAAGGGCTGATGGTTACTATGTACAGGTCTTGCGTCTGACGTGATGACGCCACAACGCTCGTAAGTGTATCTTAATACACTCATATTATGCTAACTTTAGCAAATGTAGGAATGGCATTAGCCAGAGTCCGTGTGTCAAAACAATAGGTGTATTAAAGTTGTCCTACTAGTCCAGGAAATAAAATAATGAATAGGTCTGCCTCAGATGCAGGTACATATAGGGCTATGCTAATTCCCAGCAGTACTGGGAAATATACTGTATGCTGTGGAAACTAACTGATACGGTGATTGATATGCCACGCAGGTATTCTTTGGGAATTGCTGTCTGTAGGAGGGTCTATGAATAAAGAATGAAACATAGGAGAAACATTTCCAAATGTGGAGGACCTCAGGGACCCGCCTCTCCAGATAAATGGAGTCCTTCTGGTAAAAAAGCAGATTGATCAAGCTTTAGGATGTTACAGAGAAGTCTGAATGCTCTGTTTGTGGCATAAATAATTAGGCATTTATATAGCGCTACGAACCCTCAGGTATCTGAGCGCTGCTTATTATTACCCACGGTGTGTGGTGCTCATTTATCGACCTCGGAAGGATGAAAGGCTGAGTTTGGCCCTGCCGGATGTCAAAGCGAGCGCTCTACTCGCTGTGCCACTTGACTGGCATATTCTGACATGTCCTGTTCACAGTGATGTATTAGAAAGAAAAGGCCAAGTCCCAAAAGATTGTTTGTTTACGGGGGAGAAATTCTCAAGGAGGGACAGGTAACGGAGTATAGAGGAAGTGTGTCGGGGGAACCGGCACTGAGAATTAATTACCACTCACTACTACGATCCTAGAAAGAGATTGAACATCCTATGGTCACACACACAACTATTTACATAACACCATTACTGCAGGGCATCTGCGGATACAATAAGCCAAATGCGTTAACATACATGAGACCAACATTTTATGATATGTAAAAAGACTAAAGTTAGGCATTTACAAAATCAGTTTTCAGGATAATGGGGTGTATTTAGTCATCCATTTGACCTTTTTGCTTTTTTCTTTATCGCCTTGATCGTGTAATATGAATACAAGGACCAGTAACCTTGTTGTTGTGTACTTTATAGATGTATAATTTTGTTGCTTTTTAGACATTTATTGAGATGTGGAATGTCGACATGTTTCAGCCATTGGTTGGATTGGACATTTTCTCAGGTGTCCATACAAAGGTGAGTATTGTGGCCATCTTCAGGACAGGTCATTTCTTCACAGTAGGCCTCATGACTGATGTCATACTGACATCATGAATCTAAAAAGATGTATATACATATGGTTACCACAAGCAGTCAAAGCATATAGCTGCAAATTTAAGTATACATATGATTTCCAAGTATATTCTCATGCTGGCAGACTGTTCTTCTAATTCACAGACCCACACATTTCCAATGCTAACAGCTATTCAATGTTTAAAAAAAACGGCTTATTTACTAAAACAACATATACAACTGACAAAACAGTGTGACACATGGAGAAGTACAAAATCTTACTTGTTTTCACAGGGTCGAGTGTGACGAAAAGAAGTCAAAAAATGGCTTGGGGCAATTGTAAATGAAGGTTGCTTGCCAATGGTTCTGTGGCCAAGTTCGTGACAATACATTCATCCAAGTCAAGGGGAGGTCACTATGGAGATAGATGTACAGTGACCCTCACGTTAATGCTGAACATCATGCTGATTGAACTTATTTTTTACAAGAACTACATGCATTACTCAGTTAATGCGAGCTAATATCAAGCTATAAAATGGAGAAAAGCTTCAATGAGAAGTAAATAATCCCTCATCAATCACATACGTGATTACCAGCTTCCTTCTTAAATGAAGAGATGTGCTGCGTGGCTGCACGAACTGCAATATTAGGCGTGGATGGGGGGCCTAACTGCCGGGCAACATTGTTGTGCTACAGTGCTGAAAGCACACCCTAAATTAAAAAGAACATCATAATAAGCAATCTTGTAAATTATATGAGGTAGCAGATATGCCTAGTTAAAAAAGGGAGAGGCAGGAAAGTGATCGATCCGAGTGTGCATTATTCAAGAGGTTATTTAGGAAGAATACCTCAAGTCGCTGTAAAAGTAGACACCTTTCAATCGCTTGTTACAGAGATGCTGGCATGTGGTACGACCAGCGTTGTTAACCCGATGTTAGATACAATACAACGGCAAGTGTTGTCTCCTAAAAGCGTATTAAACGCACGGCACTAAAACAAAATGAAAAATGAGAAGCATCAAACGCCAGGTATCCACGGGTAAATACTTTGTCACAGAAAGCAGCATGCATAATAGCCATGTGAAAGGCTATAGGGGAGAGACCACGAATGGACATGTGCTAGATACAAGCTAAAGTGCAGTTTCAGGGAGAGCTTACCTATGCTGTAGTTGTTTCCAGCAACAAACGTGTGCTCGCATACCCGGTCTGGTTCTGAAAGGAAGAGAGCATACACTGGGCGTGCACTTAAATACAAAACAACGTCAGGTGCATATGAAGAACACCTGCGACTACCAGCCTGCTTATTCTTAAAGGGATAGTGCACGATTTTAAAGCAAAACCCAAATGAATGATGTAAAGACGGCAAATATATGCGGGACGCGGCATGCGAAGTTGGTAAATGTGCAGAGGGATAGGTGTAGCCTGGATGTGCACAAAAAGGATTAGAGATTTTTCAAATATTCATATACAAGGCAGGCCACCCGAGACAGTTAACACAACACAGGGGGAGGGGCAGAACTCAAACCCCTACCTGGTGTTGTTTATGATGACATGTATAATGTCACCCTATGTTTATGCAAGCTGCATGGTAAAAAACAGATATGTTTATGCACTGAATAGACCCAAGGGAAGAAAGGAGCAACAAGGTCTGATAGAGCCACAGATGGAGGCTGGTGTTGCTGCATTAGACAATCAGGCTGTTCCACTCGACAGAAGGGTTCAACCCCCTATTTACTGTGTTCAGATTATATATCCATCATTGTTCAGCTCGGCTGAGAGATAATTCTCTGTTACCTCCTCTAGGAGGAGATGAGATTTTCTGAATAACAAACCAATTATGATCAGTGTATTTATGGTTAGCAGATAGATAGTAGGCCACAAGAGGTTTATTTTCAGTTCTGTTTTTCAAGCATGACCTATGTTCGCATATTCTTAATCGTATCTCTCGACTGGTTTTTCCTACGGATAGTAAGACAATATCCCTATTGTCGTTCGAGGGGACGGTGGGAGCTGTTTTTCCCCTTCTCTACTGTTCACTTCACTGCTCTCTGTGGTGTCACTGTTATGTGTCGGTGGTTGTCGTGGTATTGAGGGTACCTGTCTGGAAGAATTGTAAAATTCCTGCCACGTATAAACGATGTCTCTAGCTTAGTCCAATGTATCTCTCCGGAACTTTCAAATCTTTCTTTGTTCTATGTCCCCATTATAGCCATTCTGTTAACGTCCTCTATGGTTTTGTTGAGGTCTTCTGCAGAATGAAGTATGAGTAGCTTTTCCTTAATTTCATCTGTTTCTTGATGTATGGTAGTTAATGATTTCGATAACTCCTCGATGGTTAGGAGTATAAGGTCCAGTGAAAATTTGTTCAGGATCTGATCCCACCTTTTGAAGAACTCTTGGCTCTCTTTACACAGTGTGGGTTTGAGGTAAACTCTGTCCTCTTGGGATTCTTTTTGCTTTATAATACTGGACAAGGGTGGTGGCATGGAGTTTCTATGAGATTTCCCTTCTTATAAAACTTTCTAATTTGAAAACAAGTCTATATGGATGCTCTTTTGAAGTTGTTTTTCATTCTACATCCGATATTACAGCTAATAGAAAAGAAAAATTGATTTGGAGAGCGAAATAATTTATTGCATAAGTCTGTCTATTTTTTACCTGTTTTTGTAAATTGAAAAGTCACAGCTACGATTTGCCACTATATAAGCCGAATACGCTTGAGAAGTGAATTTATAACTTCATACTAAACAGTTTGGCTGGATTCCGGCCAGAGACAGTGTGCATGGGACGGGAGTTCCCACGCATTTGGTTCTTTGTTGTTTTGCTTTCCTTATCCAGAGCAGCACTGTCGGGGGGAAATTCTCCCGGGGTCGGCTGGGCCATCCGCGGACCTCCGGGCAGGGAGGCCCCAACTCCTCCCGTATATCCCAAAAAAGAGATAGAGTATGAGACACACGCAAGAAGCAAGGTGGTTCTGCTGTTTATTAAACAAAACGGCAGGGATGGGTCGAGGATCGTACGCATCCGTCCTGACACACTCTCCTCATCGTGGGGCTCGCAGGCCCTTTTTACCTTAGTATGACGCGCTACTTGCGTCACCTGGGAAAGTTAGCAAAAAAGCTATCGCCACTCTGGATTGGTTCCCCGAGTGGTAGGGTTAGTATAGCATACGTATAGAGAACGTTGTTAGTGGTTAAGGGTCAGTCAGGTGGTATACTTGGGTTGTCCCTTCAATTTGATACATAAAAATTGTTACATGAAGACCCCTGAGGATTGGTCAATGTTAATGGCGTCCGTGATAAGGGCCCCATGTTCTGATTGGTCCACCCGCGAGCCCCCCAGTCTGGGACCATCGCTGTTCCCAGCTCGCGGTGCACCTGTCATTTGCAACAATGTTTCACTATGGGTATGTGCAGACAATGTGAGGATTTATTCATATGCTGGAAGGCCGACTACTCCCACCGCCGCAGATGTCCATTGAGTCGCTTAATTGTATCTGCCTGTGTCTTTAGACGGGGGATCCAGGCGCCTTCCTCCTCCTGGGCTTGGCACCCTATCAGGTTCGGCTTGGTCACGTGAGGTGGGACCGTGGTTGAGGCAGAATTCTGCACAATTAATATTGCATTTCCCACTGTGTGCCTGGCTTAATTTGAAGGTGTGACCTTGGCGTCGGCTTGCGGTATGCGAGTTTGCAACGTTGTGCCCTTGACTGTCTGCTTTCGCCGGGCTCATTCTGCAGGGTCAGCAACCGAACTCTTGCTCATTCAATGTTCATGGAAGCTTTTGCTTGCGGCCTACTTGGGTCTGGTGCATAGGTGGAGCCATTTGATACACAGGCTCTTTAGGTTATAGTATCATATTGCTTCATCCCCAGTATCGTGTCTTCGTTATATTTCTCATTATGGAGCATGAGCAAGCTTTTTAGATGAGTTCATTATGCGTCTTGCGTTTCTGCATTTTGAAAAGCCTATATGAAAAATAATAAAGATGCACGTCCGTGGGTGTGTCTGTCGCCTACGTCATAGCACTGAGTATGTTCTTCGTGTGGATTGGTGTGGGAGTGTCCAGTGTGCATGTTTGCACGGGTGTGCTGACCGTTGGCTAGGTCGTCATGGCATCTCTAACGATGTGTTGATTTAGTCCTGGATGGTTCAGTTGAGTCCATCCATGCCGCAGGTGTCGGCATGTGCAGGGCAGGCTGGTGGGCAGGCGAGTGGGCACATCCGTATGTTCCTGTACCAGGGTATTTGGTCGTCTGGTAGATGGGCAAACTCCTCTCGTGGCGGGTGTCTGGGCCGTGATCCTCTAGGCCAGGGGTGAGAGGGGATTGGTGGGAGCCTTTTGTTCACTTTTCCCACTTCAATCCCCCCTCTGGTCGACTTGTCGACCACAAACATATCCTTTTCCTTATCTCCTCTCACTCTCCATATTTTAGTTACTCCTCCCAAATGCCCATAGTGGTTAACATGGTCTTCAAATGACCAATACATATATACACAGGTTCCTCCAGGTGTGCAGTATACCCATTTCCCTATGTAGCTCCTTGGGTTTCTTGGGTTTTCGAGCTTCACAGATGGTGGGTCCAGGTGGTTGGTGATGATCTGGTTACGCAACCTCTCTCTCTCTTTTATTATTGGGCCTGTGTGTTGGCCGTCATCTGCTGGCATCAAGGGGTGCATACCGACCATTTCGATCATCTCGTCTGTGGTGCGTGCCTTCCGGGCCTTCCAAAATATTATTATGATAAGTGCAGCTCCAGCCAAAATAATGCATCCAACTATAATCTTCAGTCCATCTGACATCCAAGATGGCATCCATGACCATAACATCGAAAACCAGCTCTCATCCTTTTTCACACCTTTTACTTTCATCCATCATTTTGGAGTGCATCTGGGCCAATTGTGACACTGCTTCTGTCAGTGTACCATTGTCAGCATCGTTAGCAGGGATGAATGTGCAGCATGATTGACCTATCTTTGCGCAAACCCCTCCTTCCATTGCTGTGAGGAGGTCCAGTACATATCTGTTCTGTAGTGCTACCATCCTCACTGCTCGCATTTCCTCTTTTATTGCGTTGAATCCATTTACTGTAGAGTTAATTGTCATCATTAGTTCCCATCTAGTTATCTGGAGCCATTTTGCGTTTGCGTAAGCCTGTAGTCCCGGATGTATTATTGAGGAGAAGAACATTGCTGCTCTGCTGAATAGTCTGTGTTCTGGCGGAATTGAAGTGAGTGCTGTTTCCGACCTTCCCCATAGGTAATTTCCTGTCAGAGGTTCTCCTTGTCTTTTCTTTCTATTCAGGACAGTGTTGTTGCCGTTGTTTTGGTTCTCTGGCCCCTTCTGAAGCTGTACAGATCTCTTCTTCCTCTTGTTTCCTTCATCCATTTTGGGGAAGTTAGCCATATTCACATGTTTCTGGGGCACCACTAGTGATGGTACATTAACGTGTACCTTTGTGCCTATACCATTCCACAGAGGGGGCAGTGTGTGGTATGCCTTGTCTCCACAGGCCCAGTAATGGTCCATTACTACTGCTGTTCCTGCTCCCCCCTCAGGTAACTCTGTCACGCTTGCACAGTTGGTGTTGTATCCCATGTCCACTTCTCCTTTATGTTGGTAGCATACCTTAGGTGCAGTCATCGGCAGTATTGTTATTGGGTCTTCATCCTTCTCTATCCACGTTAGCATGGGTACGTACTTGACCCAAGTCATCCAACATCTGTTGTTGTGTTCAGCAATAGTTGTAGTATCCTCTCTCATTACCATGTTGCTGCCAACCACTCCTGTGTCCCATTTGTCACCCAGGTACACCTTCCCTGTTATTATTATCAGTGGTCTTTCCCAACATCCTTGTTTAGCAGGAACTTCAGTGGCGTACCAATCACATGGTAGGTACTGTAGTGTTACTTTCTTTGTTTCTCCTTTTTCAGGGCCACTTGTTATGTATCTGAATGCTTCAGCATGTAAACTGGCCTTGTGGTAACTCAAATAACCCTTGAGGAAGTTATTTTCGTACGGGTATGTGTCTCGTGTTTTCCATACCAGGTGCACCGTGTTCCCTTGAAATCTCCCTTTAGTTTGGAACAGCGCCAGGTATATTATACATCGTGCTGTTTTTTCATCTATTTCCGTGGCAACGAAAGTTCGGGAAGCGCTCATGGCGTATGGGATCAATGAGCAGACGTAGCAGCTGTCTTCTGTTGTTTGTTTACCTATTTGAGTCATGTGTTGGTACCACATGTTGTTCGAGACGTGTGCTGAATTTTGTATGTAGTTGTCGATATCTTTATTGTCTGAGTATGTGCTGCGTTTAACTCTATTTCCCTTGTGTGGAATTTTGCTAGTACCACCTGACGTAACACCTGTTGCAGCCGGGGGTGGGGGTATATTAGGTTTGGGTACAGCAAAAATATTGATAGCATAACTGTTCTGCCATACAGAGGCAGCCAAGAACCCGGTGATCATCAAAATCCCTATCATCTTTATTACAGAGGCTAGTCTCACCGGCATTTTGCTCTTACCTTGCTGCAGTCCGGCAGCTAATTCTTGCGGCGTTAAAGTTGCCCGCCTGAAAATTCTCAATATGCTTGTTATTAGTGTTAGTTGTTGTTTTCAAGCTCTCCCTATCAGGTAGTCGTTCAGTGCCCAGGCGAAGAGCTGTTCCCACGCCAATCTAAGCGATCTATCTCTTAGGACAGGCAAGTGTGGGTGGAGGTGGGGCATTGATTGTTCTATGGCCAAGAGAAATGCTGTGTAGTAGACACGTACCCTCCTCCTTTTCAGGTACTTTGGCATTTTTATGTAATAGACAAATTGGTGTGATAATTCTTCAGGGTAGTTATTGTCTGAGGGTATCATCTACTCCTGGGCAGTGAACTTTGTTAGTTATCTGTTTTCTTAGCAGTACAATAATACACCGTACCTGCATGTGCGAGAGAAAAAAAAAGGAGAACATTCAAGTGTTTACATGTGTATGTGCAAAACAATGTCCTTCAGTTGGGTTATTACTGCAGTCGGTAGGGGGTCGATGGGCAGAGGATTTTGGGCTCAACTGGCAGAGGTCTCTTTACTCTTTGATCGTGTGACCATGGGGCGGGCGGTATGGTAATTACCCCTTTCTATTTCAGTAGTTGTCTCTGGGGAATCAGGGGGGTGGCAGGGTATGGGGACACTTAGGCCGTTAGCTGCAGTAGAAGTCCCTTCCTCCGTTGGTGACGCTGTTGCTGTTCTTCCAAAGGCCCTGTCGGTGACGCTAGGGCGGGTCTGGAGTTTGCAGATCTTTACATCGTGTAGGTGATTCCAGGCACGTTTGTCCTGTAGCTTTACTGCTCTCGTTGATACTTCCTCTACCAGGTGGGGGCCAGTGAAGCGTGGGCTGTTCCACTTTCTGTTGAAATTGCAGAGCAGTACGTGGTCACCTTTAGCAATTTTGCACAGTTTTCCCTTTACCAATTCTTCATCCGCGTCTTCTTGTTGATCACTCTTAGACCCGCCCCGCGTGCGCTCGAGCTGTTGAGACACAAACACTACACTAGTAATCAAAGAAGACGCATATTGGTACATTTCATCACCAAGGACAGTTGCAGTGTTTTCATAGTCAGTGAATGCTCTTGATGTTGGCGTCAGAGGAAGGCGCATTTGACGTCCGGTCACCACCTCGTGAGGGGTGAGGTGGTGGTCGGAGCCTGGTCTATTCCTTAGCTCAAATAGGGCTAGCGGAAGGCAATACAGCCAACTCTTCTTTGTTGTTTGCTGTATTTTTGCAATTGCCTCCATTAATAGGCCATTCAGGCGTTCGCATATACCGTTGGCCTGCGGGTGATATGCACATGCAAATTTATGCTTGATGTTCAGTAAGGATGTGATGTGCTGGAACATTTCATTGGCGAAATGCGGGCCATTATCTGACCGCAGTATTTCGCACACTCCCCACCTGGGGAAGACCTCCCTCACTAGGAATTTAGCTGCTCTGAATGCATCTGGGTGTGAGCAGGGCCCAGCCTCAATCCACCTCGAGAATGGGCATACAACTACAATCATATACCTATTTCCTTGACATACGTTGATCATGTCAACATAGTCAATATGGATGTGTCGGAAGGGTCCCTCTGGCCGGGGTATAGTACCTTTTATCACCTTCAGCGTGTGACCGGCCGTGAACTGTTGACATGTGAGACAATTGCTGATAAAATTTAACACATGGGAATTTAACTCGGGGCAGAACCAATCTTCCCTAATTCGTGCTGCAATGACTTCCTTGCCTGTGTGGGCTGGGTGGTGTAGTTGGCTCAGGGCGGTGTTCAATAGAGCCAGTGGCATTACCATCTTTCCAGTGCTACCTTGGCGCCATAGTGCGTCAGTTGGTGACATTGTACATCCTCTTTTTACCCATATTTCTTTTTCTGCCATTGGTGCAGCCGCTTGTAGCTCCATTATCTGTGTGGTTGGGAGATGGGTGTACCCTTCTCTTATCAGCATCTCCTTAGCTATTCCCCTCCCTCTCCCTCTCTCTGACTCTGGGGGGTTCCATATCTCGCCAAAATATGCAGCATACTTCGCGTGTGCGTCTGCTGCTGCATTCCCTTTTGAGATGTGATCTTCTCCATTAGTGTGTGCGGTACATTTGACCAAGGCTAATTCTTGGGGGTCATTTATTACTTCAATTAGTTCAGCCAATAAGAGAGCATGTTGCACTGGAGTGCCGTCAGCTCTCCTAAACCCTCTTCTACTCCATTTGGACAAACCTGAGTGGACAGTAGACGTGACATATGCACTATCGGAATATATGGTCACTCGTTTGTCAAAGCTTTCCTTCAACGCCAAGATCAGTGCAACTAATTCAGCTGCTTGAGCAGAGTAATGCTGTGGTAATTGTACGCATTTCATCGCCACACACACCGGTACCTCCGTCATTTTTACCACTGCTGCCCCAGTTCTCCTTATCCCATCACTTTGGTCAATTGTTGATGACCCATCAATGAACAAGAGCTCACCTCCGTCTAGTGCGTTCTCTTCAACCTTTCTAGTACATGAGTACATTTCAGTAGTCTTTGTACAATTGTGTGCATAGTCTCCTTCCTGAATTACTTCTGCTATAAACCTTGCAGGGTTGACCGTGCTGCATCTAACAATCGATAGTTCAGCTCTAGATAAGATGATCTCATAACCTGACGCCCTCTGCGTGGTTAGTGTGGACTTAGGCTTGTTCAATATTGCAAATAGTGCATGTTCCACAAATAGTGTGGTTGGGCACCCCATGGTGATTGCTGATGCTTTCTCTACCGCAAAGGCAGCTGCGGCGAGACCTTGTTCGCAAGGAAAATGACCTAACATCACAGGATCCAAGTGGCCGCTGTAAAACGCTACTGGTTTGTAGCCCATGCTTGTTTTTTGAGCCAACACTGCTTTCATTACTGCTGAGTCGCAATGTGAAAATATAAAGAATTGTCGTTCATAATCTGGGGTGGCCAGTACCGGAGCGGTTGATATTGCATCTTTCAGTTCCTAAAAAGCCTCTTTCATTTCCATTGTCCACCCCATCTTTTTTCTCCCCTTTGTTAGCTTCTTTTAACGCCTCAAGTAGGGGTCCTATGTATGAGCTGTAATCAAATACCCATGCTCTACAGTAGTTGCACAGACCCAGGAACTGCTGGAATTCTCTCACTGTTTGTGGCAATGGCGTTTTTGAAATGACCTGTACTCTTTGTGGTGCAATCTTTCTTCCATATTGGGATATAAGCTGACCAATGTAAAGTACCTGTTCCTGACAGTACTGTAACTTTTCCTTGTCTACCTTGTAACCTTTTTCAGCCAATATTGTCAGCATCTTTAATGAGTCCTCTCTGCATCTTCTTTCGTTTGTGCTGCAAATTATTATGTCGTCAACATACTGCAACACTGTGCTTTCCACTTCAATGTTACCCAAATCCATCTGTATTACTCTGTTGAATATTGAGGGTGACTCGCAGTACCCTTGTGGCAATCTGGTGTGTTTCCACTTTGTGTTTCTTTAAGTGAAGTTGTCAGATCTTGTGAGTCTGGGTGCAATGGTATTGAGAAAAAGGCATTTTTAAGGTCGATCACTGTAAACCGTGATGCCTCTGCTGGAATGCCGCACAATATTGTGGCCGGGTTTGCTGCTATGGGGTATTCTGCTTCCACTATGTTGTTCAAAGGCCTGAGGTCCTGTATGAAGCGCCAAGACCCCCCTTTAGCCTTGCGCACTGGGTATACAGCTGTGTTGCATGGTGATTCTGATGGGACCAATATGCCATTATTTATAAGGGCCGTTATTGTTTCATATATGCCCTCATCTGCCTCTTTTGATAGTGGGTACTGTTTCACTCTGGGGAGTATTGCACCCTTTTTCAATTTTATTCTTACTCCCCCTATGCTTTTTATGCACCCCACGTCATAGGGGCTAGTAGTCCATAATGATGTGGGTACTTTTGCCATATCCTCCTCAAAGAAGGGAACTGGGGTGGATGTGGGTGCCTCAAGGGCCATTGCAATTTTCTGTGCCACTTGTTTGTACGTCACCCTTAGCCATATTTCCACACTCATCATAAATACCATTTCACCTTCTTCCTTTTCTCCTGAGAAGAGCTCCTCATCTGACACCTGGGTGAGTCTACATCCCTCTGCTAGTGCTATCACTGCCCTCCATGCTCTTCCTTCTCTGTCTTGGGCATGTACTGCAATGTAATCAGCGGTTGCTATAATGCTCTCTATGTCCACTGAAATCACCTTTCCTTCTGGTTCATTGGCTGGTGTTTCTGGTCTAAACAAATAGGCTGCTGGCCTCCTCCAGATCTTTCCTTCTATCCCTGGCATCCATGCAAATGCCATGTCTGTCCCGTACTGGAACAGTTCACCAGCTACTGGCTCAGCCCTAATCACTGTCTGTCCACAGTATGCTTGCATAATCTGTCGTGCAGTGAGCATGTTAATTCCTGGAGTGGAGCAAATTATGCCGTCCTCCGTAAAGGAGATCGTCATATTCAACCTGCTCATTATGTCTCTCCCCAGTATATTGACTGGTGAGGCCCTAGAATATAAAAGTGGGACTGACATGTCATAATCCCCTATTGATAAGGGAATGTTATGAGTAAAGGGAACCAACCCTCTAGCCCCAGAGAATCCTTGGGTGTTCATGGCTTCACCTGACATCTTAAATTTACCTTCCCTTATGCAAGACCGGGTCGCCCCGGTGTCAACAAGGAATGATAATTTTTTGTCACCTATCGTTACCTCTATGCGTGGTTCCTCCGCACTATTAGGTGTTACCTACAGGATGGGACACACCCAGGCCGTCTGTGGGCTGTCCTATTGAGGGTATAATGATTGACCACTTCCTGTGTAAGGGTTGTGTCCCAGGACCGTCACCCTTCCCAGTTGTGTTTGCTGTAGTTGGGTATTGGTAGAGGTTATGTTATGGTCTTGGACTTGTGCAGGTTGCTGAACTTGCTGTGCTTGGGGTTGTTGTGTTATCGCTACCTGTTGTTGTGGCAGTGAATATGTCTGTGGCTGGTGTTGTGTTACTAGTTGTTGCTGTTCATTTCCCTGTTGTAATGTCTGCTGTTGCTGGATGCCCTGCTGTTCCTGTGTGGGCCTTTGTTGTCCCTGTTCACTCCATGGTGGTGTGCCTGGTCTCACTCTACACGTGCGTGACATGTGCCCTACTAATCCACAAATCCAACACACTGGTGGTTCCCTGTTCTGCCATGGAAAGCTTCCTGTGTTGTCCTGGTATACCGGTTGCCCGGTGGGGTAGGAATTTCTAAGTCCTCCCACCTGCTGTTGTGTGTTATATCCGTATCCTCTCCCTCTCATTATTCCTCCCCTTCCCCTGTTATAATTATAATACCCAGCTCCTGGCGTTGAGTATCCTCCTCCCATGTTAGTCGTGTATGGTTGGAGTGGCGGCATCTGTTGTGTTACAGCCTGCGATGATTGTATTTGGGAGGGATCTTGTGCAGCCACTACTTGTGTGGGGCTTTGAGTCATTGTTGCAGGTGTAGTTATTAGTGCGCCTTCCATCGTGTATTTAGTAAGTTTTTTCTGTACTAGTTTAGCCTCTTCCGTTTTCCTATCCTCTTCCTTTTTTTTTCATTTTTTCTTGCCATGTCCTACAATGATGTACTATTGTCAGTTGTATTTCTGGCCATGCTTTTGCTTCCACCCCCACTACTTTCTTCAGTTGTTTCTGAACTGCTTCTGGGAGCCCCTGTACTAGTATATGATAGAATATTGCTGGTGTTTTGTCCCATTGTTCTCTAGTTTCCATACGCCACTTCTCTTGAATTTCCTGGATATAATCAACAGGATCTTCATTCTCACGCATCTTGCGCGAGGTAATTGCTCCTATGTCTGATGTGTCTGGATACTGTACCCTCAGTGCCTGCCATAATGCATGTCTGCAGTTTGCGAATGGTGCCCCATCGTGTGATGTGTTTGTTATTGTGACCCCGGGGAAGCCCGCTCTCTTCCAGATGTCATCCGCTGCATCCCCTAATATTGATATTAGAAGGCCCTTTACATCTCCCACTGCCAATTTCTGTCCTGCGGTGTGTTTTTCCATTTCATATATCCATTTACCCGCACCTCCACTTAATGATGGGAGTCTGCACTTTATATTTTCCTTTTCTGCATGCTTCCAAGGGACGTATTGTGGTCTAACCCCTCCCCTCTCCAGAAGTGGCATTAAGTTGTGTCCCGTTTGACCCCCTGGGTTCCACAAAATCGAGTCCGCACACCCCTCCTCTTCTTCCGTCTCTTCTACATCGTCAATTTCGTCCATATTTCTCCTGCTCTTAACTCTTTCTCCTCCATCACTTCCCCTTCTTTCATCATTTACTTTATTTAATGTGGGCGTGTGTGTTCGTTCTCCCTGCCTGCGTCCAGGGAGGTCTCTAAGCCTTCCTGCATAGGGTGTCAGTTCGTTTGTGAAGGGCGAGAGTTTAGATGGGCATGTTGCACGTAATGAGCGTGAGGTGGTGGAGCATGTAGGACGGGATGGTGATGGTGTGGCTTCACGTGTCTGCCTTTCCGCTATTCCTTGCTCTTCCTCCTCCCTTCTCTCCAGTTCTTCCTTTCTCCTGCAGATCCATGGTGAGTCTCTATTTGTCCGGGTGGTGTATAATTTATCTAGGCTTTCCCTTTCACTATTTCTTCCTTCCTTCTCCATTCCTTCTTCTTCCTCACTACAAAAGTCATTCGTAAATGGCGACCCCCAATCTGTCTTTTTCCCCCTAATCGTTACTGTTCTTAAGTCTATTAGGTCCGTTCCTCCCTTTTCTTCTTTACCAATCGCTCCCCTTTGTGCTGATGTTGTTGCTACTTCTGTACCTCTATATACATGCCTCCTTACTTCACTCTCCCCTCTCCTATCTTCTCTTTCCCCTTCATTTCTCTCCGCTATTTCTCTACCAATTTCCTCTCTTTTCTTTTTTAATTCTTCCATTACTTCACTACTCATCTTTTCCAATATCCTTTCATCTTCTTTCTTCCTTTCCCATCTCTCCCTCTCCCGTTCTAATATACTCTCTATCATCCTCCCTTCTTCGTATTTCCTTGTCGCTTCTGATAGTAATCTCTTCTTCCATATTGGCATTTCTTTTTCTTTCTCCTCTTCTTCTCTTTTCCTGTCACGCAGTGCTGCTCTTGATACCCTTTCTGCTACTGCCTTTACCCTTTCGGCTTCTCTCCTTTGCTCCTCAGTTCGTTCTCTCATTTTTTCCAACTCATTCTTACCTTCTTTCCTTTCCCGTGCTCTCTCTCTTTCCCCCCTCTCGAGCTGCTTGATCAGTGAATTCTGCTCATCCCTTAATTCTGCTAATCGTTCCTCCAAAATCTCTTCCTTTTTTCTTACCAGCTGTTCCCCCTTTCTTTTCCCCTCTTCCCCTTTAATTTCACTTTCCCTGGTATTATCCTCGTCCATTTTCCTTGCTACCTCCTTCTCTTCTCCTGTTAATGAACCTCGTAATTTTAATAGTACCTGCGCAGCTACCCACTCATCATTTCCTACGTCCGTAGTCTGCTCTTCTCCAGTCCTCCCCTCCCCTGCTGGCATCTTCCTATGAGCTGATCCCGTCGTACCAGTCCGCTCCCCTCCCATGTGGCCACCTGTAGCTGTATATGGAGGTGGGCTGTATGCCGGGTTCGAGTACCCCTCAGCTGCCCTTAATTGTTCTCTTGCTATTTCTCCTAGTTCTCTTAAAGGATACAACCCCCCTCCCTCCGTTTTCACTACCTTCGCTAGGGGTATATCGTCGCTCTGTTCTGTTTTTATTTCATTTTTGTTGGAGTTGTCACTCTTTTCTCCTCCCTCTTGTCCGTGCCCCGTGTTCTGTGTGCCTTCACTCTCTTTTTCCCCAGTCTCTCCCTCCTCCTTAATCTCCTTATCTCCCGTTGTTTCCCCCACAATGAACATTCCGTTTGGTCCTGGTCGGGACCCTTGGAACATCCTCCATAAGTTGAACACCTCCACGTGGTGTGTCAACTTCTTCCCCTTGTATGTATTATGCAGATGGTTTAATAGTGAATGTTGGGTATATGGATCGAAGCTACCATTAGGCGGCCATGGTGTCGTCATTTTGTTGTCCGTCCCCTGTGTCCATTCTATGCTATATTTGATCAGTTTCTCCCTATGGGGTGACAGTGTTTTACATATGTGTTGCAGCGGGGTAGTGAGGGTGTTCCCCACCCTCCCGATCCTGCCCCATATGACATAGTAGCGCTCCACTTGTTGTCCTTCCCCTATTTGGTAGCGGTTATCTTACTAACAGTTTACAATATACAGCCTTATATCTTTACCTGGCCCCGTAAGTTTGGGGACTTGCGATAGTCCGCTAAGGAAAATTAGTAAAATATAGTATTTACATTTGTATATTCTTTTCTTTCGTTTCTTCCTTTATACAACACCCTTACGGCCCCCTGCGGCCAAGGCGCACGTAGCCCCCTGCGGCTGCGTGCCCCTTGTGACGTTCTTATACTGCCGTCCTACTTTCACTTGCTCCTCCTCCCTCTTCTACACTTGCCGTGGCCGGCGTTCTCCGTGCGCAGCCACGTCCCCCTTTTCGCCTTCCCCCCGATCAACTCATTACCGCTTACCTCCGTTTCCACGCCCTTACCACAGCTCTCCTCCCCACCGTTCTCAAAAATAAAGATGCCTGGTGCTCGAGATGTCCTATGAAAGCCCTACCGGTGACGTCACCGATCTCTTCAAACTACTGGTAAGTTCTTCATATATTCTTTAAGTCCAAAATACACTTGCAATCTACCCCCGTTAACCCCACAGCTGTCTTCCTGTCACGCCTGGAACAAGGTAATCAATAATATAATCGGACTGCGCACGCTGCGTCGCCTCGCGTGTGATACGCCCCTCGACAGGAGGGCTTAACCAGCCAATTATCTTCCGTATTGGGCAACTAGCTAGCTACCGCCTACAGGGAAACGTCATCTATCTATCGAGTTTCTTGCTCGATCAATAGGGATCCTCATCTACTCATTGATCAATAATTGCCAAATCGTAGGAAACCGCACACACACACACACCCTTACACATGATCGCGACCTAGGCCAATTAGTGTCTACGAGCGGCCACACGTGGTGTTTTCGTGCTCCGCCCCCTTCTCTCCCGTAACGTAGCCGACTGCTCTCGCACTCGTCCGGCTACCATTCATTTCATTGCCAACACTAAATTATCAAACCTTCGCCGCGCACCTTTTGTGCAACACCTCCCACCTCCCGTATTCAATTCCTCCCCCCTCCCTCACAATTTCACATTGCTTGTTGTGCGTGGCATACTCACCAAGATCTCTTTATGCGTGGCCGCTCGACTGCGTGCACCCCTCCAAGCGGCTCGCCACCTCCCCTCATCTGGACTACGTCTGGACACTCGCCAACCGCGGGCGGGATACTTCTCAACCGGCTCCCGAGGGCCAATATCCGGATTGTGCTGTCCGGTCGTCTCGCAGTTCCGCGATGGTCCTGTAGTCCTCAAAAGGGGGCAGCGGCAGAGGGGGCTGCGCTGCCGGGCCTCCTCGCAACGGGAGCACTCGGAAAAATAAAATAAAAGCAGATCTTAAACAGATCTCAGCGGTGCCTCCAACTTGTCGGGGGGAAATTCTCCCGGGGTCGGCTGGGCCGTCCGCGGACCTCCGGACAGGGAGGCCCCAACTCCTCCCGTATATCCCAAAAAAGAGATAGAGTATGAGACACACGCAAGAAGCAAGGTGGTTCTGCTGTTTATTAAACAAAACGGCAGGGATGGGTCGAGGATCGTACGCGTCCGTCCTGACACACTCTCCTCATCGTGGGGCTCGCAGGCCCTTTTTACCTTAGTATGACGCGCTACTTGCGTCACCTGGGAAAGTTAGCAAAAAACCTATCGCCACTCTGGATTGGTTCCCCGAGTGGTAGGGTTAGTATAGCATACGTATAGAGAACGTTGTTAGTGGTTAAGGGTCAGTCAGGTGGTATACTTGGGTTGTCCCTTCAATTTGATACATAAAAATTGTTACATGAAGACCCCTGAGGATTGGTCAATGTTAATGGCGTCAGTGATAAGGGCCCCATGTTCTGATTGGTCCACCCGCGAGCCCCCCAGTCTGGGACCATCGCTGTTCCCAGCTCGCGGTGCACCTGTCATTTGCAACAATGTTTCACTATGGGTATGTGCAGACAATGTGAGGATTTATTCATATGCTGGAAGGCCGGCTACTCCCACCGCCGCAGATGTCCATTGAGTCGCTTAATTGTATCTGCCTGTGTCTTGAGACGGGGGATCCAGGCGCCTTCCTCCTCCTGGGCTTGGCACCCTATCAGGTTCGGCTTGGTCACGTGAGGTGGGACCGTGGTTGAGGCAGAATTCTGCACAATTAATATTGCATTTCCCACTGTGTGCCTGGCTTAATTTGCAGGTGTGACCTTGGCGTCGGCTTGCGGTATGCGAGTTTGCAACGTTGTGCCCTTGACTGTCTGCTTTCGCCGGGCTCATTCTGCAGGGTCAGCAACCGAACTCTTGCTCATTCAATGTTCATGGAAGCTTTTGCTTGCGGCCTACTTGGGTCTGTTGCATAGGTGGAGCCATTTGATACACAGGCTCTTTAGGTTATGGTATCATATTGCTTCATCCCCAGTATCGTGTCTTCGTTATGTTTCTCATTATGGAGCGTGAGCAAGCTTTTTAGATGAGTTCATTATGCGTCTTGCGTTTCTGAATTTTGAAAAGCCTATGTGAAAAATAATAAAGATGCACGTCCGTGGTTGTGTCCGTCGCCTACGTCATAGCACTGAGTATGTTCTTCGTGTGGATTGGTGTGGGAGTGTCCAGTGTGCATGTTTGCACGGGTGTGCTGACCGTTGGCTAGGTCGTCATGGCATCTCTAACGATGTGTTGATTTAGTGCTGGATGGTTCAGTCGAGTCCACCCATGCCGCAGGTGTCGGCATGTGCAGGGCAGGCTGGTGGGCAGGCTGGTGGGCAGGCGAGTGGGCACATCCGTATGTTCCTGTACCAGGGTATTTGGTCGTCTGGTAGATGGGCAAACTCCTCTCGTGGCGGGTGTCTGGGCCGTGATCCTCTAGGCCAGGGGTAAGAGGGGATTGGTGGGAGCCTTTTGTTCACTTTTCCCACTTCAGCACCATCGGGACAAGAGGAAACCGGGAAAAGGCAAAGAATAAGGGTGCCAGCTCAATGTTTCAGAGGGCATTCTTGCTGGTCGGTAAAGGATTCCAGGACCTGAATTTGTAGTTTAGGAGAAGAGAATCTAGGCTGCAGGTGAACAGATTAGGGGTGGGAAACCTTTGGTCTTAAGATGGAGAAGCGTATGAAGTAGTCCACTGAGGAGGAGTAGATCTGGCTGATGGTGTTTTCGCTGGAGTTCTCCATCACAGGTATGTACAAAGCCTGAAGGGAGAAGATATTAGGCTCTGCCCAGATCATGATTTCATCTGCTACCTTCTGGAGATAATGCTGCCTAGTACCCCCTCCTGGGTGGTGTAATCTTTGTCCACTAAGTTGTCTTTGTGGATCAAGATTGCGCTTGTGCTCCGGGGCTAAGGCCAGAAATGCTTCCTCGATGGCTGAAAGGTCTCTCCAGTTGGATGATCTCTTCCTTGATTTCTTGATTCATTTTCCCTGGATAGAGAATTGGGGTACGATGTTGATACACCAACAGTGTTTTTTTCGCTGGGTTTTTTTGCTGGAAAAATGGGATGGGTGGATAATAGGGAGTATATAATGGGGGCGGGGAGGCTTGGGGGGACCCACCAAAAAACACATTTTCAAACTGTTTGTTTCATCAGAAAACTGTCTGGAAAAAATCCACAGAAAATACCCTGAATTGGGAAAGGGTAGCACATCACTTAACCTGACTACCATCCACCACGAGTGTCAAGTGCTCGGGGTCCATGGAGAAGCCCTGGCACAGTTGAAAATATTTGAGGCATCAAGCCATGCTCTCCCTAATGTAAATATTTACTCTGATAATTCTAGAATAATTCGTGAAGACTGAGTCCCAGAGAGCCAGTAAACAGACCTCCAGGAGCATCAGATGGCCTCTGGTCCAGGCAGCCTCAAAGACTGAAGCTGCCCTCACTCTCTGGACTGTTGGTCACTGGTGAGCGGTGGCAAGCAATTTGTTCAGCAGGCCGGAGGGTCTGGTTTGCAAGTTGAGTGCCCTGTGAGGGGTTAGAGAGGCTCTCCCACTCTTTGAAGAAACCCCAGATAAACTCCCATCACGTGGGCGGGAACTAGCAAGTACTCCATGAACAATGCCAAGCTGAGTTTCTCCAGCAGGTGTGCAAAAGTAGTTGTGCCCTTCCTTGCAAGGAGTGAAGGAGGTGCATGAATGAGCCAGTTGTCAAGATGGAAGTGACACTGATTCACTGGGCGTGCAGCATCACCACCATGGTTGTCAGGTTCTTTGTGAACATGCTTGATATGGAATGGAGACTGAAGGGCAGCACCTGGAAGTAGTCTACCCCAGCTGAGAACCTCAAAAAACCTCCTGTGACTATGAATAATGGGGATATGGAATTGAGAATTCTTCAGATCGATGGACGTCAATGACGTTGCATACTCGGTAGCCACAAAGGTGTGCCCTGCGGAAGAGGGGCGGATGGCACCCACCTTCAGACTCTCTGTGAATTCCTGACCAAACCTCTGAAGTGGATAGAGCTTAGACCAACCCCTAGGCACAGCCGCACCCTTGTGCCCCCTCCACGCTTTCGTGATCTTGTCTCGGATACTGGAAAACCAATTTTCAGGTCAGGCAAATAACGACTCTATGCAGCAGAGAACTCCCTCAGAGGCTGAAGTGCCTGAAATGTACTTCAATCGCAAGTTATCTAGGAGATTTATGGCAACCTCCTCCACAATTAATTTCCCAGAAACTTTCCTGCCATCTCCCTCTCATTATTAGAGTTAATCCTCACTGGGGGCTAGAGCTTTCCCTTGCGGATGCTGCAGGGGTACTGTTTGCTGTATGGGTAGAAAATGGCAGTTGGAGAAGGGGCTGGCTTGCAATTTCGTGGCTGCGGTCAACAGATGTCTTGGTCCAAACAAAATGAGTTTGATTTTAGCTGCATTTAGTTGTAATTGATTTTTGGACATCCACCCACTTACTTCAACCAGACACTGCCCCAATCTGCTAAATGGTTCCACAAAGTTGACAATTCTAATGAAGATCTGGGTATCGTCCACGTAGGAGTGGAAGTTCAACCTGTTGCGTCTCAGGATCTCCAAAAGAGGCCAAATGTACGAAATAAATAACAAAGGTGAGAGGGATTATCCCTGCAGGACTCCACAATTCAGCCTAATGGAATCTGAAAGGAACTCACCTAATCTCACCTGATGTTGATGGTCTGTAAAAAAAGACCTAAAACAGCCTATAGCAAGATTATAAACTCTTCTCACCTCTTGCAATCGCTCAAGGAGGATGTGATGATTCACTGTGTCAAAGGCGTGGATAAAACCAACATTACCGAAAGAGAAAGTGCACCTTGGTCCGCGTCCCTTAACAAGTGATCCTGTACGGATAGGAGAGCAGTTTCAGTTCCAAATCTTGGTCTGAAACCCAATTGAAACTTGTCCAATAGCAGTACATTTTCTACAAATTCCTGCAGCTGGCCTGTGACCACCTTTTCAAGGATGATTTTGGCCGGCCAAGGCAGCCCTGCAATTGGACGATAATTCTGAAGGAGTCCAACGTTTGCTTTTTCAATAGGGGGGTGACCAGGAACAATCCCACATGTCAGTGACTTGTTGACAAACTTAGTCATGAAAGGAGTCCAATCCAGCGCCAAGCGCTTTGCTGCATAAGTCGGAAGAGGAGATAGAGAATCAACGGTAGGCTTAAGGGTCACCAATAATTGATATGTCATTTTCGCTACTGGATGAAAATCAAAAGTAGACAGTGGAGTCTGACTCTGTGGGTCAGTTAAGTTAACCACAGATTGATTGTCTAATGTTGCAGGAGGACTTGTGGCAACGACATGGACAATATCAGTCTTGATGCGTTCAATCTTTTCAATAAAAAAAGTGTTGAAAAGATTGGCCTGCACCACAGAAGGAACAGTCGACGTAGATTTACAGCTGGGGTTACAGAATTTAGAGATGATGGAAAACAATTCCCTTGGAAGATTACTGGCAGCTTTTAACTTTTTACGCAGAAAATCTTTCTTGGCTTAAAAAATAGGCAATTTATAGTCCATTAATCCGCTCTAAGCCATGCTTCTGTTGCCATTTCTGATTGGTCCTGCTGACTATCTTGCGCAAGAGGAATTGGGTTCTCTGAGAACCATGGATTGGAGTCTCTCTTATTTTTGGGGTTTAAAGGAGCGGTTTTGGCGCAAATGGCGCCAAAGTTCAAAGCTCTGGCTGCAAACAATTCTTCACAAGGGGTCAATAGAGGCAATAACCTCATTAATTTCATAGCCAATAATTCTATCCAAATCTTAAGCTTTCTGGGAGTAGGTAACTGGTCTGTCTTTGAAGTTAACCATACCCCCCTTGGGCAGGCTCAAAGAGAAAAACTCCATGAAATGGTCAGACCAATGGATATGCATAATATCCTCCAAAAGGGCATAAGTACCTCTAGCTATAATAACATCCAAACAATGCCCCTTTTATATGCAAGGATTGAACCCTTGGGGGATAAAGACTGTGAGTGTTCAGGAGACACCATAGCTCTTTAGAGTCTGGTTTTGTCTGATCATCCAACCAGATGTTCCAGTGGCTGAACAATAGTAATTCCTTATTTACTCCCTTCACTACGAAGGAAGGCATCAAGGTTCTCCAGACAATGTTTACAAGGGCCTGTTGGTCTATAGTTCAGAATTATATGAATAGAGGCTTTAGGGGAGATGTGAAAGGTAAATTGCCCAACCGGAGCATCATCGCCCCGTTCAGGAGCGTGTAAGTGTGAAATATGCAGCACAGCACAGCTTTATGAACAACTGCAATGTCTCCACCTTTTTTAGCTACCCTATTAATATATTTAATCAAATAGTCCTCTGGAACCAGCTCATGAAATTATCTCAGAGGCCTCAGTAAACCATGTTTCAGTAATCGGCAGTAAATCCAGGTCAGGATGTTTAATGAGCTCTGCAATTTCAGTGGCATAAGCACCTGCCGACCTTGCATTAACGAGCACTGCTTTGCAACTCACAGTATTTCCCTCACCCACTATATAAGATCCTGTTGTGTGTTTATTAATATCCAAAATCCCTAATTTTATTTAAAGTTCTAAGAGAGATGTTACCACAAGAGTTATCTAATTCCTTCAAAAAAGTATCATTATAACTAAAGAGGAGATGTGGAGAGAGCCAGCCCTATTGCTTTTTTGGAAAAGGCACTGGTCACCATGCTTAACTTGGGCCCTAAAACACCACTAGAAATAGAGAGGGCACATAGATCGCTGTGCCAAAAGCCAGCCTTGGGTCAGAGACCCAGACACTTCATTATCAAGTTTTTAAGGTTCCCCACCAGAGAGTTAATTCTTAAGAAAGCCTGTGAAATTGGTGATTTATCTTCGGGAGGGAACACAATCATGATATTTGCTGACGAGCAGAGATGTAATGTCGTGTTTCAATGTAGTGAAGGAAAAGGCAAGGATCAAGGAACTTAAGTATTACATGGTATATCCTGCAATCCTCCGGGTTGTTGTAGAAGGCCAAATCCATTAATTTACTGACTACACACATCCAGAAGCCTTTTTAACGGATTTAGACATGGAACCTATGTAAGCAGCCTCAACATCTCAAAGGGTTGCACAATCAAAGAAGAAAAGATGAATTACGGATTTCATTCATTTAATTTTATTTGCATTTTTTCCTTAATTACTAGTAATAGGTAAATGTTTGATATATATTTTTTTTAAATTCGGTTTTCTTGACTTCAGGACTCCATTAATTTAAACGGTTCCAGAATGTTGTTATTACTTTCCATTGTTTATGCAATCCGGAGGCTTAGAGGAAAGGACCCGCATATTTGGAGCATGCGTGATTGCATGCTCATCGTGCCGTGCATGAGGAGTAATGGCGGCCGTGTTGTACAGAAACGGGATGGTGGATCGTTAGCGCCAGACAAGAGGTGAGACTTAATGAGTTCATTGTTCTGCGAGTGTCCACTTCTCTGTGAGGTGTCAGCACTTGGCTCAACTGTTTCTTCATCAGTAATACTGTTGCGTTGGAGGTTTCCAGTGCTACATGCTCACTTCTATGTGAACGCTAATCTGAACGAAACGAAAATCAACAAAAAGCTTCATGGCCATCGTCTGGGAAAGGAAACGCTGAGAACATTTTTACATATGCTGATAAAATAAAAAGACCCCTACAGCGTATTTTTGTATGGTGTAATGTCAATAGTACAATATGGCAAACAGTGGCTTAGCTTGACGCCATGAGGGGCGTGGCTTGGACGGCCATGTAGGAGGCTGTGCTTTCACAGAGCTCCGTAGATCCGGAACTGATCCTGTGGAGGGGAGCGGTTGCGGTGACCAGCCAGCGCTGGAAAATTGCATACCAGTTTATGAATACTGTGGGGCCACTCGCTGAAGATTTGGCGTGTGGGGAACGCCTGGAGCCTGAGTTCTCCCCACTGTGCTGCCGCGGGTCCCGGACCGGGGACACAGGCAAAATGGCGGCCCGAACAATGCAGAAGGCAGGAGTCATGAGTGCGCCGCTGCAGTCACGTACTTAGGACTTGCAGGGCCCCCGCGACGAACTTTCCGCTTGTTGCCCGAAGGCAAACTGAGAAGCAGAGCGGGGGACGCTGTGAGAGAGTGCGCCGGGGGCTGCGGGTATCCAGGGCAGGCTTGGACTCACGGGCTGCAAGCAGCCGCGAGCCTGCTGTGTGACCGACCCTCAGAGACTGGGCCCGTAGCGGAGCTACTCGTCAGCCGGCGCTCAGGAAGATACATTGTAGCGGCGCACGGGGGAAGGCCAATGTGATCCCCATTGGAAATAAAGTCGCAGCGGATCCCGCGAAGGGCGAACTCGCGGGAGCGGCTGTAACTGCGGGCCCCCTGGCACTCTGCACTGGAGAGATGCGCAAGGAGGAAAATAAAATTAAAAAAAAAAAAAAAAAACCCTGTCGGAACTGTCGACGGACAGAGGTGGATCCTCAGTGTGCCCTGTAGGCTCGTGAACCAGACAGCCTGGTAGGAGGGCACTGGTGTGCGCCAAGGGGGTGCGCTGGGCCCCCCCCCTTGAAGACACTGGGGACAGTGGCCGGGCCCAAAATGGACACAGCGCACCGGATAAGGGTGCACTGATTTACTGGCGCTGTGCCCTCACATTGGAACATCGGCACGGGCCTCCTGACCATCGCGAGCCCCTTGCTGCCAACTGGGGTCCCCTGATTGGCACTCATGGGGGGCCACCCGAAACACGGGAGCGGGAGCCCCATAGTTGAGATCAGCCCACATGACGGAAGCCTTTGTGATTGGAAAGAGGAGGCACCAAGGGACTGGGGAGCGCTGTTCATAAATCATATACGGCAGAGCCCGTTAAAATAACGCAGGGGGTGCGCGAGTACGTGGGAGGACACAGCCCACTCGGAGCGTGTGCTGCAGACGAGAACAAGTTTGGACGGCAGTGAATGGTCTGCTACTACGCGCACAGTGATGTGAGAGGAAGCACGACAGGAACGAATTCAACTGACGCGGCAAGATGTCCTCTAAAGTGGTGAGACCCCGGATCAAGCAGCCCACGATGGAGGCCTACGCCAAGTCACCCCCGGGCGTGGAGGGGGGTAAAAACAAAGAGACCCCTGCGACAGCGGCAGACCCACCGGGCACCATCCGAGAGGTGCTGGCAGCAATTGCTGACTTGAAGGAGGCCTGGGAAACGAAGCACTGGAAAAAGGCACTGGAAAAAGAGTTGACCCCGAACACGGAGGCGTGCGCTGCACATGCTAAGGAGCTTCATGCCCTCGTGCAGCGAGTAGGCAACCTGGAAGACAGAGCAGAGCAAGCAGAGGGGCGCGCCAGACGCAATAACATTCGCATAGTGGGTGTACCGGAAGGGGCGGAAGGAGGGAACCCCACAGAATACGTCAAAACCATGCTTTTGCAGGAGATCACAGGCGGGGAGTTGACTCAAGGGTTTGCGGTTGAAAGGGCGCATAGGGCCTTGACCAGAAGACCGGCCCCAGTAGCTCCCCCACGGCCGCTGTTCGCAAAAATCTTGAATTATCGTGACCGCAAGAAGATCCTGGAATTTTTCCAGAAAGGTGGAACGATAGAAAGGGGGTCAGCGAAAATAACGGCATACATGGACTATACGCTTCTTGTGCAGCGCAGTCGAATGAACTTTGGATCGGTGAAAAGGAGGCTCAGAGAAGCAGGCCATCGCTACATGTTGCTCTATCCTGCCAGGCTAAAGGTGTTCTACATGAACAGATCCCTTTTCTCTGAGACGCCGACTGAAGCGATGGAATGGCTGGATATACAGGGTCGACCTCAGGAACCGGATGCCCAGACGGAGCGGCGGGAGATAAGTAGCATGCCGTAAGGGCACCCGAGGTGCCATAGTCATGACATTGGGACTGGAATATAGAATGGTATTGTGCTTGTGGGAAGGAAGTTATGGTATCTGCCGGCGGGTCCCGTTGGACGCACCTCTCCTAAAATAGATGACTGGGAGCTCCTGGGAAGCGCCCTCTGGACCCTATAGTAGTATACTTAGTTAGGTCACCATTATTTTGGTGACGCCCTGCGGGGTCCTTGTCCTCAGATACGAGGCAGGTCCAGACGTGGGTAGGCCTGAGATCCAGGGATGGAGCTGGGCAATTGTTGGGGGTTGGTAGGGAGGGGAGTGGGAGGGCGTTGTGTGCTGTGGTGTAGAATTGGGGGATGGGGAAGGGGGGTTTTGTTTGTAAATAGTAGGGTGAGAGCCAGAAAACTAGCTAGCAATGGGAGCATTAGAGGAAAGGTTAAGATGGGGATAGTCAGAATAGATGGCGTCGGTTAACCTCAAAGTTGTGACCTGGAATGTACGGGGCCTCAACAGCTACCTGAAACGGAATAAAGTGATGCTATACTTAAAGATGATGCGCATAGACATAGCCCTGTTGCAGGAGACCCACCTTACAAGGGAGAAGCTGGAGGTGGTTAGGAGGAAATGGAAGGGCACCGTTGTTGGTGCAGCATACTCGGCGTATGCTAGAGGGGTCATCACCTGGGTGGCGCCGCATGTGCCGTTCCGGGTGCTCGGCTCTACAGTAGACCCGGAGGGTAGGATGGTGGTGGTGACGGGCCTCCTGGAAAGCAGGGAAGTGCACATCATAAATTTGTACGCCCCCAATAACGATACAGCGGCCTATTTTATGACCATTTACAGTAAACTTCGGCCTCTGGCATGGGGTTCGGTGGTGTGGGGGGGAGACTTTAATTGTACCCTGAATCCCAGGATGGATAGGTCAATAGACAGAGCGGGAAAAAGGGCGCCGGCGGCCAAAGCGCTGGGAACACTACTGAAAGACCTAGGCCTAGAGGACGCATGGAGGAGGTTGCACCCCGTGGACAGGCAATATTCACACTACGCAGCCCCGCATGAACTGTACACTAGGCTAGATTATATATTTGTAACGGCTGAGATAGTGGGAGACATAGTGGGAGCGGAGTATAAAGCTCGAGTATTATCTGACCACTCGCCTCTGGTGGTGGAGTGGAGACACCAGCCCCCAAGACCACGGATCCCAACATGGAGGCTCAGGACCGAGGCGCTGCAGGACAAGGGGTTCTGGGAGGGTCTGCAGGATGCCATTGAAGAATACTTTGATATAAACACGGGAAGCGTACGTTCCGTGGGCACTCTGTGGGAAGCATTCAAAGTGGTGGTGCGTGGTGCAGCCATCGCTAAGGCCAAAGGGCTCCAAAGGGGTATAGAAAGAACTCCAAGAAGAGGAAAAGGAGCTGGAGGATCTCACGCGTTGTGAAAACACCGCCCATGACAACATAACCAAGATAAGAGAGCTACAGGCGTCCTGCAGCGCACTCTGGGATAGACTATGCAGACTCAACTACAGGAAATATACGGAGAGGATACATGCAGGGGGCGACAAGCCTGGCAGATTGCTGGCCTGGCTGTATAAGAGTGAGACTCCCCGCTCGGTGATCAGTGAGGTTAGGGATGAGGGAGGTTGCATTTGCAACACCCAAGATGGGGTAAATAATGCGTTCCTTAAGTTTTATAGACACTTGTATGAGGACACAGGGGAGGATATGTGTCAGGACATACTGGACACATTGGAGGACATAGAGTTGCCCACCCTGGACGACCTAGAACGCGCAGAATTAGACGCACCTGTCACCTCGGATGAGCTGGAGGTAGTGATTCAGAATCTGCCCACATGCAAGGCACCTGGTTCAGATGGGTTGCCTGGTGAGTTTTACAAAACGTTTAAGCAGGAGGTGCTCCAGCCACTGCTTGCCATGTTCAACGAAGCCTATGAGCAGGGGAAACTCCCATTGTCCCTCCGCAAGGCCGTGATTATCCCACTCTTGAAACCAGGCAAGCTGGCCGGGGAGTGCGGGTCTTACAGACCGTTGTCCTTGCTCAACCAGGACAGCAAAATACTTACTGCAGTGCTGGCTAATAGGCTGAAGAAGGTGATTGGGAAGCTGATACACCCAGATCAGACGGGATATGTTCCAGGCAGGAACATCACCGATAACCTTAGGAGGCTACACCATATAATTGACCAAACCGAGGAGGATACTGGAGAGCTGGCCATAGTGTCGTTAGACGCGGTCAAAGCCTTTGATTCGGTGAGATGGCCCTGGTTGAAGGCGGTCCTGAGAGGATACGGAATGGGACCTGGATATCTCAGGTGGGTCCAGTTTCTCTACAGCGCCCCGATGGCGAGAGTCAAAGCAGGGTCCACAGTCTCGGACACCTGGCAACTTAGCAGGGGGACCAGACGGGGATGCCCCTGGTCACCCATGCTATACATACTAGCATTAGAACCATTGGCAATATACCTGCGACAACAATATGGGGAGGTGGGCATAAGCACTATCAGTGGTAGGCACCTAATATCACTATGTGCGGATGACATGCTTCTTTACTTGCGTTATCCAGAAGAAAATCTGCAGTATGTGTTGGAGGTAATAGAACGGTACGCCACCCTTTCGGGCATATCGGTGAACCCCAGAAAGTCTAGTCTGTTTCCTTTGGGCAGATACAAGAATGCCCCGTCACAGAGGTTGCCTATCCTGTTAATACCATGGCAGACAGAGACATTCAGTTATTTGGGAGTAAATATATACCACAAGGCAGAGGCGGAACACAAACATAACACGGAAAGAGCGTTGGAGGGGATCAAGAACAGCATGGTGTTCTGGGCCAGATTGCCCCTGACCATGATGGGTTGGGCGGCCCTGCTCAAGATGGTGGTCTTTCCTAGACTCTTGCACTTTTTCGTGAATGTTCCGTTTTTGATTCCCAGAAGTCTATTCGTGAAACTTCATAGTGTGTTTCGGGGCTTTGTATGGGGTAACTCCAGAAACAGGGTGGCCCTGTGGAAGCTCCAGAACCCGTATGACAAAGGAGGTATAGGCCAGCCAAATTTCGAACTCTATTACCTGGCGGGGGCAGCTTCTGTATGTTGCTAGGTGGCTTTCGGCGGAAGACTCGGCAAAGGCTATGCTTCTGCGTGGAGATCCGGCCCCATACTTCTTGAATGAAGTGGTGTGGTTGCGTAGGGACAAACTGGTGGGCAGGGGGCGGCTGCTGGAGCTGGGCTGGGAAATCTGGCAAAGGACCTGGAAGTTGATGGGGGATCCGGAGCCGTACTCCCAGCAGGCCCCACTGGCGGCGCTGTGCGGGAGCGACTCCCAACTACTGAATCGGTCCAGAGATACTGGGAACAGGTAGGCCTGGCCACCCTCGGATATATATGGCAGGAAGGGGAGGCACTGGACTTCCAGAGGTTGCAGGAAGAGATGGGGGTGCATGGTGGCCAATTTATAACTTAAGTTAGGCTTGTGAAAAAGGCTAGAGAAAGATGGCCCGAGACGGTGCTAGCAGAGGATCCTGACGCCTCCCTGGAAACCATGTATGACGTATCAGAGGGTGGGCACGAAATCTCGAGGATATATGAGCTCCTGCGAGTGAGGGCGGGAAAGGAGTTGCTCCAACTAAGACAGGATTGGGAAGAGGAGGTGGGAGATTCCATGACAGACGGGCAATTGGAGCGGGCTCAGCGGTACCACAAAAAGGTGTCCCGGAATGCGAGATTCCAACAACTTCAACTGTACGTTACTCACAAGGCATATTTGACTCCCGGGAAGATTGCGAAGTTTGGGAGACCGGCTACGCAGCAATGCCCCAGGTGTGGGGAGGTGGATGCGGGGCTGCTACACATGTTTTGGGCTTGCCCGGAAATGCTCAGGTTGTGGGATGAGTGTAAAACGAAAATGGCTGGCGGGGGAGTAGTGTTAGATGTGGGATCGGCCTGGTCATGCATGCTTGGGCTTTTCCCTCGACCCAGGCATTCAAAACACATAAGCAAGATGAAGGACTTGGCCTATGTCCTGGCCAAGCGCAGGATTGCAATGGGCTGGAAAGCGACCCATAGGCCTAGGGTGGAGCTGTGGTGGGCGGACCTCCTGAAATGGGCGGAAGCTGAATCCGTAGTCTGGTTCGAAGGGGCCACCCGGGGGGTGAGGAGGAAGTAGGGCCCCTGCTGGCCTGGCGGCAATTGGTGGCCTCTATGGCAAATCCTTACCAAGCCAATAACGAAACAGAGGACTCGGGTGATGATCGGCTAGGTGTTGTGCACCCTGATAATGCTCCAGTAGAAGTCACGTGCAAATTGGCTCTAGTTTAAGGGGGGGCAGAGTTGGGGAGTTTTAATGAAAATCTGATGGTCTAATGATGATTCTTTTGCGAATTGAAACAGTTATATGGTGTGTGTTGTTTGGTTTTGCAAATCTAATAAAAATATTTAAAAAAAATAAATAATAGCTTGACGCCATGTTTTTCTGCTGCCTTCGCCATGCTTGGCTACATCGGCCAGCAGACTCTCAGCTCATTGATGATGGCGCTGACCCACTGGAGTGGAGGAAATAAATGCAGTGGGCAGCATGGGAGAGTGCAGGGAGTATCCGGCAGAGCTCCTGGCGAGACTGAAAAGGGTTGCCGTACTTGGATCCAGTTGCATCTCTCCAACTCTCACGTTGGTGAGGGGCAGCATGCACATTACACCTGGGTCACACAAGCTCCCTGCTTTACCTAGGTGCTGGTTGATATGTGTCCATTGGTAACAGCAGACTGGTAGAACCATGTATCATAGCCGGATCCCATCCTAGGGCTGAAGCTCTTGTTTGACTCGCAGGAAGTGCACATTTTGGCATCAGCCGGCAGATCCTTGGTGCACCCTGCGGTGGCGCTGTCACAGTGTAGAGGAATGGCTGCAGCGTGCAGTGGTCAGAGTGTGTGGGGGGGTCTCTGATGGCATGGCTGATTTAGTGAGCTTGGACACCTGCACTTAGGCTCCCTCCGACTCCATATGGTGGAGACGAACGGCATATGGGTTTTGGCCTGGGACTGCATTAGAACATGGTTATCCGCTCTCCCTAGAATTGTGCTTTATACTTTAAATACTGTATTGAAGCCCGTGTGGTGGCAGCAGCACGTTATCAAGCTGTCCTTCAGAATGAAATGGGCTGACTTGCTGACTTGATGATATGGCTTTCTGAGTAGAACTACAATGTCATGTGTTTCTTGAGCATTAGGATGGATGCTGACCTTGTTTTGATGTTTCTTTCGTGGTTGCATGTATGCATATGTATGTAGTATAATGGTATCACGCCACCTGAGCCTGCCTTGGGGGTGGTGATATTGCAAATGTTGATTACAGGGCTACGGTTGGCGCAGTATGGCCCTTGGTGGTTTGTGTTGAGAGGTAGAGATGAAGTACACAACATGCATGAAATTCATACATACATGAACAAATGTTGACTTTTTGTATAATGTTAAACGTGGAAGAACGCTAGAGTTAGACTAATAAGTTGTAGTAAGTGTTACAATGCAGAGGTCTTAACATTTTGGAGACTAAAAGATAGATAGTGTTGGGTTAGATATTTTATGTTTTCTATACTTGCAGTCACTGGGGTAGTCGCTTCATTACTTAGCCTGCTTGTTACTAATTAAATTCATAGGTAATGGATTTTATTCTGAGGGGGTGATTTCTTGAGGGTTCAAATGTTAGTGGTGCTCAATGAGGAAAGCACATCTCTGGTTATAGTCCGGAAAACTGATGATGGGAAATATGATGTATATATGGTTAATAAATGTTGGTTGGTTAAAATGTAGTTGTATAGGATGTTGTAAGGGATATGAGGGGTGTTCTGAGGCTGTGCATAGCTAAAAGGTTGAATTATATTACACATGTACACTGGTTAGGGGACAATAATGAGGTGGTAGGCATTTTTATATTGATACTATGACATAGTTAAATACCATTGGTAATAATTAGAGGAAGAATTGTACAAAGGTAAGGGGTGTAGCTTTCTGGGAGTATAGTTGGGAATAGTATTTGCTATGTATATAATAGGCTAATAGTTAAGTCCAATATTAGTTGTAATTCATTCAAACAATACAACTATTTATGTTTTTGTGGTGTCTTTGTGTTTGTCTTTATGGGGGAGGACGCAATATGTCGCACTCTGTTCCACTATCATAATGTAAGGTCCGGAATTGATGATGGAACTATCAAAATGTCGGGAAAGCGAGTGCGATATTGATGAACATATGTTAAGTTTATACTGGGATAGGCGTATAGTGTGGAAAGGTACACTGAAAATATTTCGATGTAATATGAAATGGGGCTACTGTCCGTGAGTACTTGGAACGTGAAAGGTCTAAATTGTCCAAGGAAATGGAGGAAAGTGTTATCTAAACTATGGAGGGATAAGGTCGATGTCGTTTTTCCGCGAAAGACGCACTTGATGGAGGGTTCTGGGGATCTGCTAACTAACTCAAAATACGCAAAAATACTATTAAATTGTCATTCTTCAAAATTAAGATGTGTGGGGATCTTGTTCCGAAGGGGTTTGAACATGTGTGTAGCTAGACAAGGAGGGTTGCATTATACTGGCTGATTTAAAATGTGAGGGTACATTGATCACAATTGGTTTCTATATACGGTCCGTGTGTTGGCGGTGGCACATTTTTTTTAGTCCTTCGAAGTGATGTTGCGTGACATGGGAGGCGAGTCTGTCATCTTGGGAGTTGACTTTAACTGTGTATTGGATTACAAAATGGATAGATCTTCAACATGTAATTTCACAGGACAAAACTCGAGTAAAGAGTTTTAAGAATGTATGGATGTGTTTAACTTTGTGGATATTTGGAGGAATTTGCACTTAGGGGACAGGGATTCTCATTTTACTCTCCGGTGCATGATTCGTATTCTGGTATCGGATAATTTGGGTGAAGCAGTGATGAAGGCAAGCATGGGGGAACGCAATCTTTCTGACCACTCGATGGTAGGTATTAAATTGAACTTGAACACCGATAGGCATGGAATGTACGATGGTGGCTTAAACCCTTTATTCTAAAAGAGGCAAGGGCTTCAAAAGCTTTGAGTAATTTCATAACAAATTACTTTAAGGAAAATAAAGGATCGGCTGATAGTTTGGTGGTCTGGGACTCTTTTAAAGCTCCAATTAGGGGGCAGTTGATGAACTGGACTGCTAGAGCGAGGAAAACGGGAGAGGCAAGGTTGATTGAGCTTGAGATATAATTGGGAGATCTGCTAAGAAAGTATTCTGCATCCAGAGATAAGGATGACAAAATTGGATATGGTAAAAGAAGTCTTGAAACTCGAGATTGATTAGCAGTTGGAAAATGGTATGTTTTACATGAAGCAAAAATATTGTGAAGAAGGAGATCGAGGAGGTAGGTTATTGGCAAACAAATTGAAAGGTTTCTCAGAAAGGTCCTATGTGTGTAAGATTGATATTGGGTTGGGAGGTGTAGTGGTTGAGAGGAAAGAGATGGAGTGTTTTTGTTCCTTCTATGCTGACTTATATAGTGAAGTACGCACTCTGTAGATGCAGGAATTAGATCATTTCTATGGGAAAAATCACATTCCTTCTTTATCCGAGCAAGGTAGGAATTCCATGGATGCCCCAATTGTTTCAGAAGTTTTACTAGCAATAAGTGAATTACAGGTTGGGAAATCTCCAGGTATGGATGGTCTGCCAGTCAAATTTTATAGATCGTTTGATGTACAACTGGCGCCACAATTGTGTGAGTTATATAATCGTTTTCTGATGGATGGGGACTTTGTGTCCCTCAATGCAGGAGGCTATCATTACTGTAATCCCCAAGTCAAGGAAGCACACAACTAAGTTTTGTAATTACCGCCCTATATCATTATTGAACGTAGATATAAAGATTTTTTACCAAGATTGACTAATAGATCAGACACGTATATGGGAGAACTGATTGACAGATCGCAGGCCGGCTTTATGAGACAGCGATATGGATATGATAATATTAGAACGCGTTTCTGAATCATACGTTATTGAAAATGGGATTTGGGCTACTGTTTATCAATGCTATAGGGGCATTACAATCGGATATATCCGCTAGGGTTTGGGTAAATAAGGGAATTTCGGAATCATTTCAATTCCATAGAGGTACGAGACAAGGTTGCCCATTATCCCCTTTTCTTTTTAATTTGGTGCTGGAACCCCTGTTGGCATATATTTGACAGAATGTGAATATAAGAGGTCTGTGTGTGGGAGGTGGGGAAGTTAAGGTATTGGCTTACACAGACAATATTGTGGTTATCTTGAATAACCAAAAGGAAGGAGGCCCTCTTTTGAAAAATATGATTGATGAAGTGGGAAGGTTGTCAGGTTATAAGATCAATTGAAGGAAGACAGTCGTATTTCCGGTTAAAAACACCCGGGCCCATAATCGGCTGCTAGGTTGAAAATGTAAGTGGGAAAGTGTAAGTCGGAAAGTGTATGTGTGAAATACTTGGGAGTTTATCTGGTTCGGGATGTTAAGAAAATTGTCGAATATAATGTTGAGAAAATAATTGGGGTTCTTCTGAGGAATGTTAGAAAGTGGTGACACATTACTTTGATTATCCGGGCAAAAATGAATGCAATTAAAATGATGCTATTACCAAAGGTCTTATACATTATACAATCACTTCCTTTACAATTCACAAAGAAAGTACTTGGCCGTATAGATAAGGTATTTCAAAGATTTTTGTAGGGTTTGGGAAAAAGGGCTAGGATATTGTAAAGACTGGAGGGGGGTGTCTGTACTTCCGCTCTCTATATGGTAGAGGAGAGGCACAGAGGACCCCAGCCAAGATTCTCTATTATTGGTAACGTAGTCGAGCAATCAAGGCCTAGCTTCTTAGGAGGTGATGCAGGCTGGTTCTTAAGTACAGTGTAGTCCCCGAACCCCCACAAAGGAATGTCCACACACTGTATTACTGAAAACAGTGTCTTTATATAATTAATATTCAAAGGTATGTACACGATCACAATACCGCACTTTGTACTGGGAAATCAACAATGATAAATATATACAATTCTAAAGTGGTACAACCAATGTTATCAAATCTCCTTAAAGTGCATCAACTGTACGGTTAAAATGTCACACAGATCAATAACGAGGAAACCAGCAATAGGAAGGAACGTAAGATGGTTGAAACAATAGGCAGAATACCGGCCTCTACCGATTGACACAGTTCTGTGTGGAGATCCCCCCATCTGGGCAACCTGTAAAATAAAGATATATAGCACAAGCCCAGTCCATATATTGTTCAATAGCCTTATTTCCTCCTATTAAAGTTTTACCCCTCAATGTACCTGGTGGAGTAGAGTTCTTCGAAGATGCGTCGAAGGATCCTTCTTGAGTGACTCCCTTTAAAGCAGGAGCCACGGATCGTCGAGGGGCATCGAAGATGGTGAACTTGTCGTCGACGGCGATGATGAGAAGTTCAAGGATGCTGAGACCCTGATGTCAATCCAGGCGGTACTCGTCAGCGACGTCCTGCGAGGATGAGGTGTGTGGGGCACATCGACGACGGATTGTTCAGGACCGCAAAGAGTTTCAGAAGAACAAGGGCGTCAAGTCGTCGAAGTCTTTGTGGCCTTCAGGTGGCTGAAAACCCACCGGCGGATTCTCCGCATTGGTCGTCCTCGACTTTCTCTGTTGGGACAAAGCCGTCGACGTTGCGGACAAGGGAGTCCTTGGATTCAAATGTTCTTAGGCAAAGGAGCGGGCGGCTCCGGTTGTCAGCGGCACAGCGTCAAATGGTCCCCACGGCTGGGCAACACAACTTCGACGGGCCTCCAGCGGTTACACAAACCTGCGAACCATGGTCGACGGCAATAGACTTTGACAGTGGTGAAGTCTGGGTGCTTTGCTTCGTTCTCCTCAGCGGTCCCGTCTCGGGTCGGCAGCCTTTCGAGGGTCTGACTTCCAGGGAGCTTCGGCGAAGGTTAGCGGTGCTCGATGGCCCCTCGGAGCACAGTAAGAGGGCGCCTTACCAGGTCCTCTCTTGGATCAGTCTTCGATGAGTTCGGCAGCTTTCAGATCAGGTCGAAACAAAATGCAACAGCAAGTCTTCGTCTTCCAGCTGGGCGTCGAGGATCAGCAGTTCCAGTTACTCTTAAAGTGTAGACACAGCTTCTGAACAATTTCCAGTGGTGAGAGGTCCCCAGATATTCTATCTTGTCTCTCATCCACACTGCTGGGTCACTCTCAGCAGCCAATCATACAGAAGGGCATTCATTCAGTCAGTCAGCCAATCAGGCACACAGTGCATTCAGGCCATCCTCCTCCTCCCTCTCAGACACTCACAACAAGGAATGTGGATTGGGACAAGTACCCAGCCATTCAACACTACACACTGCATTCAGGCCAGTTTAGGGCAGGGCTGTCTCAGTCTTGTCTCTCATACCAGAAACCAGACAGCCACAACAAGAAGTGCACATTGGTCACACACTCCTTCACCCAGGTCCCACCCACAGGGCGTACCCACAACATACAGTCACTGGGAAGGCTCCAGTCAGTCTGGACTGGACTTCAAAACAACACCATATATGGAACACCATATATGGAACTTCCACCCAACAGCCGGTCAGGGGGAAGGGACAGAGTCAGGGCTTCCCAGGACTTTGGGAAAACAAGGTAGTAGGTAATAGAAAGCAAGAGGCCACAGGGGCCATCTTGTTTTCCATCAGGAATCAACTGATTCCAATGGCAGGGCCTGGGTATCCCAAAATGGAGGATACTCAGCGCACCTGTCAAATTTAGCATGGAGCTGCCACCAGCCCATACCCTGCTCTGCGGGCCACCCACAGGTGCCCAAAAACATACACTAGGGGCACAGGGTTGTAGCCCTCCACCCATGGGTGCCGTAAGGATATCCCACGGGTCTGTTTACCAAACCAAAAGAGAGAGCTGCACCGCCAGGAGTCCCACATGAACTCCTGCGTGGAAAATATGACAGAACACACAATAAAAAGGCAGTAAAGGACAAGGATACGGAGGCCCTGTCCCTCCAATGCATTTCCAGCATCACAAATACCTCGCTATATTATGGTTCGAAGTGTTCAGGTTGGAGGATTCGGATATCCCATACTTGGGAATTATTGTAAAGGATTTTTATTAAAAAAACTGTTTAAATTTTCTGATGACAGACAGGGCCTGCTGCTGTGGTGGGTACAAATAGGAAAAAAGATGCTAGAGCCATATTATACAAAGAATCTGTACTCCTTTGGGAAATTACCAAGAGAAGTTATGAACTTAAAGCCTATTGTTGTCGCTAAGGATGCATTAACTTCATTAATAGTGGACAGTGGGCAAGGGCTGTGTATGTATAAGGTTGCGTCGCTTAAGCATAACCCAGGATTACAGGTGAATAATAAGATGTTGTGTTGGAGGAGTTAGATTAATAAAGGTATACTAGTGATTCGTGACATTTGGAGTGATGGGGGAGTGGTTTCCTTCGAGAACCTGATGGAGAACTATGGACTAAATAGGCGGGAATTGGGAAGATATAACGTTTTGGAAGTTTTGATTTCTGAAAGGCAACAGATGTTGGACGCACCATTTATGCAGAAACAAGAGATTTGTAACCTGTTTTCTGCAATGTTGCAGAAAGTGTCTAATTTCTTGAAACATATGCCATTAGAGAATCATTGGCTGGCCTCATGGGAGAAGCTGAGATTGACCTGGTCTGAAGAGTTGTGCAGGGACATACCAGTAAAGGAATGGGAGAATCTCTGGAAAGTTCCAGTTAAGGCAAAGATTGACTTGTGCCTACGCTATATTCATCAAAGGGTGTTGGGGAGGGTTTATTGGACCCCTGTGCGTATGTGTGCCTTAGGGTTGTTGGAGAGTGAATGCTGCTGGGGTTGTCGGAAAGAGAAAGCTACTCTGTTGCACATGCTATGGGATTGTGACAGGGTGATGGACTATTGGAAGGATGCGCTGGACAGAATTGATGCAATCTGGAACATTACTTTCCCACGAAATCCTTTGGCTGTGGTTTTACAGCCACCAAGAAGTGGGCAAAATATTGACTGTGCAACAAGGTGTTGGATTAACAGAGCTTTACGGTGGCGACTAAACAGATACTAAAAGTGTGAATAACGAGGAAAAAGCCACGTGTTGAAGGATGGATCCATGATGTGAGGATTCTTTCAAAATATGAGAACATTTTGTTTTGTAAGCAGCACAAAGAAACAATATATGAGGAACTTTGGGGACCTTTTTAATGAATTATATGGGAGTTGTTAGATTGGAGTGTGAACTGTAGTAATTTTGAATGGGGGAAGGGCTAGGGGTATGGGTGTGCATTTGTTCTGTCTCTTGTCTTGTTATGTTTATGTCTTATGTGTGGTGTGGCGTTGTGCTTATGATTATACTTGGGGTTTGGATTTTGGTTGCTGGATAATTTGTTGAGCTCTGTTGGATATGTCATTTCGACCTATTTTGCTATTATGAAATTGTTGATCGTCCAAACCCGGTATATCGGTTATTGTTATGTTTTGATGATTTGTTGTAAAACTAGAAATAAAGAGTTTAAAAAATAAATAATAAAAAAATACATGAGAAATAGCATGACAAAAATATGTCATGCTTATTTATAGTGAGCTATTCTTTTCACTAGCACATTAAATGAAAAAGGACGGTATTTGTAGGCCACTAGAGGGGGCGAATCACTGTTAATGCACAACTTTCCGAGCTAAAGAAAGCAAAGGCCAAGTTTGTGGGCTATAGTGAAACTGCGAGCTATACTGGTTCTTATATCCCACAAATTGACCAATGGGAAAGGGTTATTCACCCGCACAGGGTTCTAATATGTATAAAAGATTGCAGGCATTGAGAACTCCTATTCTTTTAGTTAATGTGCTGTGTGATTAAAGCATTTGCCATTAACCACACACTTGGGTTAAGCAGAATACAACAAGCCCCTTGTTTTATGACTGGTCTCTTGGTGAATGTTGATACATCACACAACCCCAACTAACCACATTTAAGCAGCACAGAAAAGGGAAAAACATGACCGGCTGCTTGAATAAAATATGCGCAGGTACTTTTGCCCAATAGCAAAAATCCAAAGCTGGCACCCATTAATATGTGCTCAGTAAGTGAACATATATCTTAAAGTGATATATACAAATGTAGTTCAATTGACCTTCCCCTTAGAAGACAGTGTGCAAGACAAAAGAGCATTGGACTTTTAAAAAAAGTAATGAACACCAGAAAAATAACCTGAGAGCGGAAATGTTCCAATAAATATGCTGGCAAAGTATTATAGGTGCTCACCTTTTAAACCCAGCAATCTGTCTTGAAATATTCTCTGGAAAACATAATTCCTGCAAGAAACAAGTGCTTGTGGTCTTGTGGGTAAGTGTGTGCACTGGGAACATGACAACCTGAGTAAAATCCTGGTAGCCAAATACTTGACCAAGCTTGTCAACCTCAAAAAAAACCAAGGCGTTGTGTACACACTTTGAAATAAAGTTACGCTGTCCATCAATATGTGTCCATTACTTGTTCCCTGAAAATCAGCCACAATTGGGGGCACATAACTGCACCAGTGTCCAGGATTGAAAACTCTCTTGCCACATAGTGGGCAAATACTCATGACTTACTTGCCCTCTCATTTCCACTTTTCATCCACATGTCTGGCTTTCGGCAATACTCGGTTTTATAAGGATAACTTGAAAAGTACACATACCATATTGTCACTAAATATATAATTCCTTATCCAACTCTGTTAGGCAAAAAGTTGACAATTGTGGCATTATTTTCCACATCTTGATTGGGAAACTACAAATACCAGAATGCAATTCAGCAAAAGACAAAAGAATAGTCTTTAAGTGCAATACTTTCAAGGACAGACATTGGCACATTTAAAAAAAATTATAATGTGGATGCAATGTGTTTTCTTAGTGTGTTATGAGATTTAAAACTAAGAAAACAGACTGCATCTGGAACTGTGGACTGTCTCCCATCCATGCAATTACCATGAGTGACCCTGCTTAGCTTCAAAACAAGGAAGGTGCCTGTCCCATCAGGCCATGTTACTCTAAGTGGTATTTTAAATTGTGCAAATTTGCTAAGCAACATGGCTTGAGGGTGCCGGCCGCTATTTTGCTTTGAAGCTAAGCAGGGTCAGTCCTGGTTACTGCCTGGATGGGAGTCCCGGATGCCTATTGTGCCAGTGATTTTTCACTGTACTTGTCAAAATATATATTTTTATTTATTGTAACTTGTTTATAAAGCCACGGGTATGAACTACAGATAACCTTGGCGATCTGTAATCATTTTATATATGAACTACCCCAAGTGCCCCCATCATCTGTGCCAGCTCCCCCAGACCCCAGTTGGCTTCCTCACCTCCCCTGCCCTCTCCCCCTCCCCCCACAAAACACACTGTTTCTGTGGCACAGTTTGCTTTGAGATGTCGGCTCCCAAATTTCACTTGATGACCTCTAGCCCCCCTCTCACCCACGCCTGGACTAATGATATTTGCAATTATTTTGACCTGCAAATGGCCTTTTCCCTGCTTTTTGTTTTCGGGTATCCTCGGCTATAGCTTCAGCTATCTCTTGCATTGCGAAAAAAAGGAGATGGCAGCCGTTTCATTTCTAAAATGGCCCGGTTTTGGTAATTTACCTGAGATATAGCTATCTATTTTTGAGAAGGGAACACCCCTGCTCCATCAAATATTTAAAAAACGACTGCATTGAATAACCCCAAACCACAAAAAGGTCTCTTTTAAACACTTAAATCCGTCCAGTGGTTTGGGCTGTGCAGTCTTGCAAAAATGTACCTTCTTTGTCTATGGTTGAAAATGAATGGGAAGTAGGCCGCAAGTTTGGAATTCTTTTTTCTTTTTGTCTTCTTAATACATTATTATTTTTTTTTATGGATCTTTACGGAACTTTGCAGTCTGGAGGGGCCTATGCATCCCTAACCAACTTCAAACTTTCGTCCTAATCCATCACACAATCAAAAGTTATTCACAATAGAATTTTTCGAGGTTCCTATGGGAGTCCGTCTCAGGATACCAAGGATTTTCTATCCCATATTAATGGTATGCCATGGGAGGACGGCATATTATTGGCAAACCTTAATGTTGTATCGTACACTTCCATTGACCATCATATTGGGCTGACAGCATGCACTTCTTTTCTTGATACAAGATCCCTTAATTATCTCTGTCATACTGAGGTGATTGTTTAAATGATGAGTCTTATCTTAATCACAATGACTTTCTATTTAATGATTCCTACTACCGGGTCGTGGGGACTGCGATGGGGGCTATTTTTGCCCCCTTGTGTATGCCAAACTCACCAATGGGTGGTGGGAACACAATTTTGTGTGGAGTCCTGCCAATGAGCTCTATACTGACAAGGTGTCCGGCTGGCTTTGTTACATTGACAATCTGTTTATTATTTGGAAAGGCAGTGAGGCTGAGTGGTTGGACTTTGTAAACATCCTGAATGGTAATTAACTGAATTTACGCTTTACAGAAACTCATAGCATTACAGATTTGGTCTTTCTGGATGTTAAGGTAACCCAAGGGGTGACTGGCGTGGGCACTACTGTGTTTCATAAGCCCATGAGTTCTAATAAGCCGTTGTCAGATGCGAGTTATCATCCCAGGAACTGCATCAATAGTATTCCCTATGGGGAATTTGTGCGGTTCCATCACAACTGCTTGGATTTGTCTGATTTTGATACCTAGAGTGCATCAACTGCATCTCATTTTGCCTCAGAGGGTGATTTAAAAATATGATAGAACGGGCACTTGGTCTCAGTCGAGATTCTCTCTTTAGTACAACGAGGATCAGTGCCAGTGAGACCGATCAAGAAATTCAACTTATCCTTACTTACGGTTCTGATTCCAGTCGGATCTGGGATGTCATTTCCAAATATTAGCATGTCCCTAGGGCAGATCAGGATTTAAAGAGTTCTTCCAGCTCACCCCTGCCTTACTTTTCATAGAGCAGTATCTTAAGCTTGTCTCCAGCTTCTTATCTCCAGTTAAACCACATACATGGCCAGCCGCCCATAACACAATTGGGTATGTTAAATGTACAAGATGTAAGGTGTGCGATTATGCGCCATGCATGTCTTCTTTTAAACATCCTATAATTGGAACCTCAAAATGAGTTGGGAAGTGTTCTGTGGTGTACCACAGACGTTACTGGCTGCTCTACGCTGTTTCCTGCAGTGAGTCTCAACAGTGCCTACACCTTTAACCACAGAGTGAAGAAACCCTTCATAACAACGCCCTTTCTGCGAGGCGTGCCGCGAAGTGAGTTGGGGAGTGTTCTGTGGTGTTCGGTGCTTGGTCCCGGTGGCCCAACGCCTCTGAAGCCCAACGGGGGAAAGATGGACCCCTTACGCGCCTGAAAATAAGACACTGAAAAGTTACGCCCTGCCTGCCACTTCGCTCCGACAACAAGCGGTGAGTGACTCAAATATCCTACATAACTCTGACATGCCTGTGGAACCTTTGCTGGCGTGCCCTCCTGTATCCCCACCCCCGTCTTACTGCTGTGACCATGAGCACACAGTGTACACCAATGTCTCGTACAGATGACATGGCCGCCCGATCCCCGTCATCCATGCCCTCCACGGCTTCCAACTCCTAATACAACATTCGATCCTCCCTCTGACATCTCCCTGATCGCGATCAACCCCCAAACTCACACACCACCCACTGCTCTTCCACCAACACGTACATATTCACAATCGGCACCAAACCCCCATGCTCCCCCCGCAACAAAACAATCAAGGAAGCATGCGCCCCGGCTCTGACCTTGGCTGGTGTACAGCCTACAATAATCGGCCTACTGGCTGATACTCGAGCATCCACCATCTGAGACCGTAGACAACACAAAGAGTGATGGGCCCCCTGCAAAACAACCGAAGGTCAAGACCAAAGATGAAGCCCACAACCAAATGGTCTCCATTACAAACAAAGATGAGACAACGAGGAACCCTAACAACTCATGACGCTGCATCCTACTTCCACCGACTACAAAAAAAATGATTAATTTAAACGTCAGCCTGACCAACACTATCTCATCAGTTCATCCGCCCCGTCTTCCCTAGATGAAATGAGGCCTCCCACCTTCACACCAAATCGAATGATGCACATTTCACTGGAATCACTAGACTTACTACAGAACACTATAATGGCTGCCCTTACTATCATGGTCACGCCGTTCACCAAACTATACAAATCCCTATATGATGCTCTGAAAGACCAAACTACTCTACTGGCCATGACCCATGATCATACTACATTGATCAGCCTCGAAACCTTCACAACCAAGTCCACAATAGACTTGATAAAGAGGCCAAAACTTCACTGATGTGGCAAAACAGATTATGCAACCTTGCACACCGCGAAGAACATGACAATTCATCTCTGACTGCAGTTATGGAAAACTGCAAATGGATGTGCAAATTCCACCCTACCTCAATAAATTGCAAGTCCAAGTACTGCCACTACACCAAATCCATCTCTATGAATTCCAATCGTTAGACTAATCCAGTTCAAAATCTTGAATCATCTCCACATCACGCCCAGCAAAATGGCCAAATTTGACACTCCAGACAAGTGTTCTGCCCTAAATGCAATGCATTCACATGTACTGGGAGTGCCCACAAATTAAACGATTCTGGGAAGAAGTAGCTAAAACGGTGAGTGATATACTGGACAGGCATATACCGGTTACCCCACTCAAATACTTGCTGGGAGATATTGGCAAAATCTCAATCAAATCCTGCAGATTTTTCGCTATATCCAAAGCAGTGGCCAAGAGGAACATTCTCAGGGTATGTAAAACCAGAACAGCTCCTACAGTACAAGAATGGCTGAAGGACCTTATATGGGTACAGGACTGCAAAGAAACCTATATAAGGGGGGATAGTAGCCTACTGTAGACCGAAAGACATTTGGAGCCTCCTAAAACGATATGTGAACACCGACGGGGGGGGGGGCAGAGGAAGATACCGAGTGAACCCTACACCGCGCCAACATCTGCAGAACTGACTGAACACTCGGTTCCGATTGCACTGTTTCTTTTTCTTTTTTGTATTTTTCCTTGAATTCATACAATAAGGTTTGCTGATGTAAACCTGGACCGCTTGTGAGTTGTAATGTGTTCGACAGCAAAAAATAAAGGTTTAAAAAAGCAGAAGCAACCGGACCCCTCCACCAAAACCCCCCAGTCACAAGAAGCAGGAGCCAGAAACGTCGTTTGGGAGTCTGTCACTCGTCAAAAAGGACCTGGAGATGTGAAGCTATATAGCATTAAGAATCAGCATTAGCCAATCAACGGCCCAACCAACTACATATTTTGGGAAAGCGACGAACGAAGCAAAAAACACAATGCTGAAGACTGTTCCTGGCTGGCTAAGGCTTTGTTGCCAGCTCCTCCATCCAATCCTTAGAGTCGAGCCTTGCTACTCAAGAACTACTTGACGGTTGCCTCATGGAATACACAAGGGATCTCTCACATCCTTAATAGCCATACACCGGGGCTAGAGAACAATGACATAATATATCTCCAGGAAACGTGGTTGAGAACCACCCCACTATGCGATGGATATGATTGCTACTTTAACCATGCAAAAAAGGCAAAAATGGCAGTCCCGTCTCAGGCTTCTTGACCCTTGGCAAAAGAGGCCAGGATCTAGCTGTGCTAAATGTCTAGATCCCAAACCCCTAAGTACAAATAGTATCCTTTGGTAAAACGTTGGATAACAACCACAAACATATAACAATGTGTATATGCAACATCTACAAAAATGTAGACAAATTTAACTATGAACAACTTCTTGATGAAATTCTGGACAACATTGATGCTTCCAGATCAAACGATAACAACCCCTACATCCTAGTCTGTGGCGATTTAAACATGCATTTTATAGACGACCATGGTTTGCTCATCAACAAAGGTTCCATTTAACAATTCCCATAAATGGATAACCTCAACCACTGACCATGACCTGCATATGCTAAACGGCCAAACTCTTGGGGACATACCAGGGAAACTTACCTGGCACAACGGCAACAGAGTTAATTCAGCATGTATAGACTATGCCTTTGCTTCTCTAAATATCTTTCAAACCATATCAACGCTAAAATCATAGAGATGTCCACTAGCGACCACAATCTCTCTAGAATAACCTGCAAGATCCCGATGGTGAGCCAAATTAACATATTTGAACACAAATTGCAGGTGACACAAGGGAACAATAGATCATGGCTCAACACCCAAGACAATAGTAAGATGACCGAAATATTACACAGACCCATCAAAATAAACTGCACCAGCATAGATTATGCTTGACTCTTGGAATCATTCACAGATGATGGCTGCCACATCTTAAACCCCACCCTCACTTGCAGCACTTAAAAACCCACAAGTAGTGGAAGTCAAAAAACTGCTGCGGTATGACCTTCAGGAAATCAAGACAAAGAAAGACCCAGGATTACACCAACAAATAAAAAATAAAAAAAGGAAACCAAATTACAGAAACTGGCTAATAGCGTCCCAACACGGCGCAGAGACAATGCTAAAAGCCATAAGTAACAAAAACACCAGAGGACTAAGGACTATGGGAACTACTCAATAATGTTGGCAGCGTCAAACCAACCACCCAGTCCACTAACGTCTCTGAGTAAGCATGGATAACACACTTCACTAAGCTGTTCGCCCAATCAAGTATGGCTGCACCAACCTCAAATCCAATAAGCACGGGAGTGTGGTCATTCGATTGCTCGCTCACTGACATTGAAATGGCTATCAAGAAATAAAACCCATCCCATACACCAGGCCCGACAGGCTCACAAACACCATGCTAAAATCCCACACTAACGAATGGGCAAGTCTCATATTCCTCCTCTTCAACCAGATCAAACGCCTAGGAGTAATACCCATGTCCTGGAAACGGGAAATCATCATTCCGAATTTTAAAAAAGGGGACAGGGAAGATCCTCGAAACTACCACCCAATAGCCTTATGAGATCATAGGCAAAATATTTGGAACCATTCTCCTGCCACACCTTAACAAATAGGCCATTGATAACAGCAAGTTTGATTGCAGATAAACGGGACTCATTAAGGGTCTGGGAAGCCCGCAGAACCTCCTCATTCTGAAAACACTAAAACTTCAGGTGATCAAACAAAATAAATGCTATTACTTGCCGTTCATCGACCTGGAGCAGGCGTTTGACTTTGTTAACCGAGAGAAACTATGGGCCAAATTAGATACATGGGGCTGACCAAAAGACCTACTGAGCGCAGTTATGGCTATGTACTCTGACACAACAATCAAAGTCAGACTATCGAAAAAAGGAGAGTTGACGAAGCAAATGCCACCATGACAAGGGCTTAAACAAGGCTGCCCCTTGGCGGTGACATTCTTTAATCTATATATATCGGACCTGAGAGACAATCAAAAAGAGGTCAGAGCGTTCTCACCATGAATACAAGACAAAGAGGTGCCCTGGATCCTAGACGCTGATGACCTGTTATTTGTAGACAAAACCCAATAGGCCTACAACTGAAACTGAATTTGTTTCTACAATATACTGTTACCAATGACCTAAAAATGAATGTCTGGAAAACCTACGTAATGGAACTGGCAAGTCTTGCTAAACCACCACGGGAGAAAAAGACTGGTTTAACATGGAAACTAGCTGAAGAAAAGATCGCCATAACTAACTCAGTAACATACCAGGGTGTACTATACAACAAATTAAGAATCGACATGCTATGGCAGACCTTGTTACGATCTAAACCACAAATCTACTAGCCCAAGCCAAAGCCATCCTTGGGCGATATGGATCCTACACAAGAACACCTGCCATTACCTTTTACAAACAAAAGGTATTACCGATAATTACATATGGCACAGAGACAGCTCTATCCTTACCATGGCAAATTTGGGCCTCTTTAGAAGGGCTATTTTGGAGAAGCCTCCTAAAAATGCCGAACAGTCTACCCATTGCGTCGATACGATACAAGCTCGGTCTCCAATCAATAGAATCAATTGTACGATGGAAAGCCCTATCGCTATACAGAAAAGCCATAATGATTAATTGGCCCTCCTGCACTGGAAATCATCAGGAACTCTGGGTTGCCGAGCACTGACCCAATAATTCAAGAATGAGAACACCATTGTACGCTCTGGCTTGATCGCATCGGAACCACACTAAACGCTCTAGTTCTCAAACGAAAAGACTATGACTGGATTTCAACTCAGAGACTCCAATATAAATGTGGAAATGAGACCCATCAACACAGTGCCCTCATATCTTTCGAAATGTCCATCCTGCCACTACAGAAATGTATTTCTACATTTTCGCCTCAACATCCTGCCCTCAGCCGAAGTTCTCCAATGGAGGAAACTGTGTCGGTTCTGCAATGATGGGACCACCTCGCAAGATTGGTCGAGGAATCTCCAACTCTAGCTGCCGCAGAATCGTGGGATTACCTATGTCTCGGAAAGCACATCCCCACGATAACGCAAAAGGCTTGGATAACCTGACAAGACCACGACACTGCGCCTTAACCATGATGTGTTGGAATAAAATTGATGTTTGACATTGAAAGGTTTGATCTAAACCAGTCAATTCATAAATAATAATAATAATTGGAACCACGTTTTCTATTCGCAGTGACATAAATTGTAGCGCAGACTTTGTCGTTCATGTCTTCAGTTGCTCCTGTTCTAAGTGGTATGTTGGGAGCACGACATGCAAGTTGAAACGGAGGATTTTGCAACATGTCCGGCCGAGATTTTTTGTATCCCCTCGGCTAGCATTTTTATGAACATCATAATGGACGGTCGGATGGGTTTTCATTCTTTGGAATCGCACACATCAAGAAACATCCCCGTGCAGGCGATAGGGCATGGATACCCAGATGATCATTGATTTTCAATCCAAATTCCCATCCGGACACACTGTTGATGAAGAGCTTTCCACTTTTGTTAGTGCATCACTATGCTTGGGCTCTTTCTCATTTGGATTGCCTGCTATGTGTTTTTCCATGTATTTGATGTTCATGTATATGGGGTATTACAGTGAATATCTATTAGAATGTTTCGTCTGTTTCTCTTTATTTTCTGCTTTCTTTTTTTTCCATGCGATTCTGTTTTCTCTTATTGCATTTTCTTTCACATTTTCTTTATTTTTGTGGGGGATTAATTGGTTTCTGTTGGTTTATGCGGTATTTGATTTATCAAAGTTGAGATGTATTTGGTTATCATTGTGGGAATCATGGCCTGTGTGCCAATCGTTTAAAATTGGTATATTTGTATTCATCCCTCTGTGTGCTCTAGTAGGCATGGCATATCATTTTTGTTATCTTTCTAGTCCGTCTGTTATGTGGGCGCAACGAGGCAAGGGAGGGGGAACAGAGGGAAGACGGAGACAACGATCTTACTAGGTCAGGTGACATTGAGATTGTGCAAGTGCAGGTGAGCTGGAGGGGGAAAAGTGTGGGGGGGAGGGGGCAGCTCAGTACATAGGATAAACAGTAAAATAAATAAAATAAACAATAAATAAAAAGTGTGGCCAGCTGGTGGCAAGTGCAAGGGAAAGTGCAGACATCAGGTGTCAAGTGCTGGTAGGGGGTTGTAGGGATACAGAAACAGCCCCCGAGCGCAAGGGTTGCCAAGGGGGCAGTGCGGGTGTGCAACTGGGGGGAGGGGGCCTGAGATCAGAGGGCAGCCAGGTAACCAGTGCAGTTTCAGTTTCCGCCAGGAGTTCAGCAGGGGGATGAGGAGAGAAAGCAGAAGCAAAGAGGAAGGCCTTGAGGTGCTTCCGGAACAGGAGATGGTTCTCCTCCAGTTTTAGAGAGGCAGGGAGGCTGTTTCAGAGGGAGGCCCCAGCCGAAGACAGAGATCTACCACCAACTTGTTTCTTGCAGAAAGGACTGACTCTTAAGGAGTTGGAGGCGGATGAGCGAAGAGCTCGAGAAGGAAGATATTGAGGAAGAGTGAGTTGAAGGTATTGAGGCCCCAGGCCCCAGAAGTGCTGGGGTCTGGGTTTTCTGCATTTATTGTTGATGAATTAGGGTTGTGGTATAGAACGCTTCTGATTATGAACTTTTTGGAATTTCATTCTGGTTTAGGGCGCATTCTCATATGACTTGCACTGCGTACATCTGCGCCCAGACTGTTTTAACATATATTGCATTGTGCATTTTATTTTTCTGCTCTGCGAATGTTGATTGGTCGGGATTATGCGGAGCATGTTTTTATTGGGCCGCAGTTTTAAAATGTGCTCTTTGAGCACTGGGCACTTTACAGACTATCCTCTTCTCTTTTCTAATTAGGAGGCGCTTCCTAATACCGCACTTTGCACATTTAAAATCATGCTCAGTTATTTGAATTCTACTGATCCTCCTCTTCCTTTTCTTAACACGGATAGGAGGGAGGGATTAGTGCTCTTCTGCCGGCTTATTGCAGCCGAATTTATTTGCATATATCTTGTGCTGGGTGACTTGTGCTCTTTTTTCCAGTGCGTAACGCACGGTGTCGGATGTCCGCTCTGTACATTCTACTAACGTTCATAACGGGCTTCTCTATTTGTCGATTGCCCCACCTTGTAACATTACTTATGATTTAGAAAGTGGATCATGCATTTGTATGCGGGGTATTAGTTATAATGCAAATATGTATTCATCTATTGATGTTTATGAATTTGAGTATTCAGTGATGTGAATGATTACGTATTGGTACTGTGCACCGTCTGTATAATAGATATCCCTACATGTTATAAAGGTGAAAAGGGATGTTAAACGATGGCCGCCATATTTGTCTTGTAGTACACACACAATACTATAGAGTTGAATTATGCTTTTTTTGACCACTTAGGATGCACTCTATAGTCGTGTGAACCAGTGTCCAGTGGGAGGCACGAACCGCGTTCCTGTTTTTCTTCTTTGTATGGACACTGTTCCAAATAAAAACAATATATGTTTTAATACCAGACTATACATTGTGTCTGTGTTGGTGCTGCAGTGTGTGCTGTGCGACCCGCATCTTGTTGATGTCATGCTCTGCCTAAATTTTATATAGGTATAGGGTAGAAGAGAACACAGGTTAGTTAGATTGTACATAACAAGGGTTAACATTTCAGCTCATGAAATCAATTTCTTATTATGCCACAAGATGGCAGCATTTCCAAAGTTATGAAACAAGAAGTGCAGGCTATACATTAGAAAGGAGCAACATTGTCCCGTTTCCAGCTTTGCTTCTCAAGTGCATCTATTTTCTGTTGTTGCCATGAAAGTAATGACCCATGACACCGACAGATTCTTGTGTTTGTTTACTTTCCTAATCCTAGGCACATCCAGAACTCGCATACGGGGATAGATGCCTCGGTCTCTGAATACCAGGAGATCCGCGGCAAGATGATGTCTGGTCACGTGGAGTATCAAATCTTGGTTGTGACCCGGCTGCCCGCGTTTAAATCTGCCAAGCATAAGCCTGAAGACACGGTGCAGTTTGTGGTGAGTACTCTACCCAGTGGCAGATTTAAGGCAAAGGGTCCAGTGGACAAAAAAGACAGCAGGCCCCAGGCGGGCGCGCCCTGGAGGCGGAGCCTGAAGTGGGCCATCTTGCACAATGATGAACTTTAGGGACAAATGCTACTTTTATAAAGTTGTGTTTTTTACAGTTTGTTTTGTTGTGGGGTCTGACTCTATCTAGAGACAGCTGGGCCTTCGCCAGGTTTTGCTGTCGATGGTGTTAATATTGAAAGATCAAGCCTGAAGCTAATGTTGGAAAGGATAGGGTTCAAGGCAATGGGAAGGGACATCACAGGTGGTGATATCGCGGGATGATACCTACAGCATGCAGAACCATTTCGTGCATGTCCCAGGTGTTCTTACCCCACACACTGGAACTGTCATAGAACATCACAAACTTAAAGGAGTTTACTCTTTAATCTCAAAACATACCAGGGGGTTAGCTTTTTTGTGGGTGCTTCCTGTGGCAAGACCCCTTAACTCCAACCCACCACCTCCATATCTCCTCCAGGTCCACAGGGCCCTGCTGCAGGACAGTGCATGGGAATGGAGAGGGAAAAAGGTCAGGATAGGGAAGGAGAAAAGTAGATACGGGGCAGGTAACATGAACACTGATGGGACAGGAGAATGGAGAATGACGGAGGGTAGAAGCATGAGGGAAGATAGGAGATAAAGTGAGTGAACAGAGCCAGGTGATGGTAAACTGGGGCATGGTACAGAGAATTAACGAGGGCAGCAGAATGGGGCAGTAGTTGATAAGGCGCAAGCGTGAGGGAAATGCAGGGTGAAGAGAGCATGGGGTTCAGGAGTGTAAGGAGAAGGGGGAAGAATGGAAGTCTCAAGAGTCAGGGAGAAATGAAGAGTGAGGGAGGGCAGGAGAAAGAAAGAAGGGAGGCAAGTGAGTGAGGAATGGGCAGTCGAGGTGGAGCAATGTAATGGCAACTGGTGTGAAGTGAGTGAAGGGGAGAGGGAAAATGGAGTGAAGGAAGTAAAGAAGCAGGTGGGTATGCAAATGGCAGAAAAATGAGGAAGAGAGCAGTATCTTTATAACAAAGAACCTTTAGCAGCAATGGAGAAGAAAAGGTGAGAGGAGGATTAAGGGAATGCGGCAAGAACATAGGATGACATAGTGTTTAAAAATAGCAGGAAAGAGTGCGATAGCGGAGAGGAAATTGCTAGTAAGGAAAAAAGAAGGGCGAAAAGACTGCTGTGTGGGAGAAAATGGAAGCAGGAGGGACAGGAGTAGAAGGGGAGCATATGTGTGGTGTGAATTGGGCGGGTGCTTGCCCTAGCTGCCCACCTATACACAGCATACAGCTGCAATAGATACATGAATAGGTAAACCATTAAAATGTAACCTCTTGGTTAAGAATGTATGCTCCACCAGCACCCCCCAATTTCAGCTTTGTGTCAACCTCATTTCAATAAACCGATTAGAAGTTGATGATCCAGACACTGGGGTGCCTGTGTAAGGACAGCTGTCCCTTTAAAAGGTGTGATTGGTGGGTGATAATAAATGGGAGGAGAGCATAACACTGCATGCTGTGTAAAATAATTGATCAAGCAGATCACCATATATTGATTCTCCTTCACTGTAAATACCTTTTTTTAAAACCAAATGATATTGTTGGTGGTGAAAATAAAGCCATGCATGCTTTTTTGCTTTTGCTTGACCTATTTCTATAGCAATGTATGTAATGTCAGGTTGGTTTCTTAAATGATGTGTGTACTTTTCAAGGCATTGATGGAAAAACTCATTATTTCGTTTTTGGAAACCCAAACCTTAAAAAATATTTGTGACCTATCACTGGGAAGATATGTAGTCAAGTGTTTAAATCTCAGACAGGGTCCAAATACTGATTTCACCACTTTAACAAAATGTGTGATCCTGGGCAAATCATTTAAAGTCACTGTGCTTGAGCTGCTGACACTGGGTGTCACTGAAAGGGGTTTAGTTTGTAATTTTTACTATGAAGAAAACCCCTCATTGTTTATTAAACTATTAAGTTGTATCTGTATAATGGTGATAATGTGTATATATTGCACAGCATATTATTCTCTTGGCTTTCACATGAATACTTCTTTTAACGTCTTTACCAAAAGTAGCCTAGAGTATTGAAGACTGATGTCCCTGCTTGTAATGCTATTTATAGGCATGTAAATCACGTCAATTCTTTTTGTGCACATTAGGGTACTGCATATCTTTTGCTGGACAGGTCCAGAAGACGGAATATACCATATCAGTGCCTTGTATGCCTAACTTTCCCAGAGTGTTGGGAATTTGCTGTGCTGTTTGTGTTCAAGAGCCTCGGGGAGGGAGGGGCCAAGCAGCTGCCCTTAGTTTGGCTGTATTTCTACACTGCAACATATTTCTTTCATGGCATTAGGTGCATATTACAGGCTGGTCCTTTCTGGCTGATGTCACCTTAACTCGGTGGTATTCAAACTTTTTCATACCGAGCCCCCCATGTATTGTTTGAGCCCCCGTCCCTAGGCATTAGTCCCCCCTAGGGGCGGGGGGGGCACAGAATGTCCAGGGGGGATTTTCTACTGCTTATATTTTCTATTAAAATCAGTCACCTTAATTGTTTATTATATGAAGAACATTCTTCTTAATCTGAGTCTTGGTGTGATGCTGGAAATGCATTGGAGGGACAGGGCCTCCCTGTCCTTGTCCTGTAGTCCTTTTTCATTTGTGTTCTGTATTGTAGTTCATGTGGGACTCCTGGCAGTGCAGCTCTTCATATTTTTGGTTTGGTGTACAGACCCATGGGACACCCTTATGGCACCCATGGGTGGGGAGTACAAACTTAAGCCCCTTGTGTATGTTTTTGGGCACCTGTGTGTGGCCCACAGAGCAAGGTATGGGCTGGTGGCAGCTCCATGCTGAATCTGACAGGTGCCCTGATTATCCTCCATTTTGGGATACCCAGGCCCTGCCATTGCAATCAGTTGATTCCTGATGAGAAACAAGATGACCCCTGTGGCATCTTGCTTTCTATTGCCTGTTACCTTGTTTTCCCAAAGACCTGGGAAGCCCGGACTCTGTCCCTTCCCCCTGACTGGCTGTTGGGTGGAAGTTCCATATATGGTGTTGTGAAGTCCAGGGCAGACTGGCTGGAGCCTTCCCAGTTACTGCATGTTGTGGTCACACCCTGTGAGTGGGACCTAGGTCAATAGAGTGTGTGACCAATATGCACTTCTTGTTGTGGATGTTTAGTATCTGGTGTTTGACACAATGACTGAGACAGCGCTGCCCGAAACTGGTATGAATGCAGTGTGTAGTGGTGAATGACTGGGTACTTGTCCCAATACACATTCCTTGTTGTGAGTGTCTGAGAGGGAGGAGAATGGCCTCAATGCACTGTATGCCTGACTGGCTGACTGATTGCTGAATGCCCTTCTGAGTGATTGGTTGCCTAAGTGTGACTCGGCAGAATGAATGGGAGATCAACTAGTATATCTGGGGGCCTCTCACTGCTAGAATTGGTCCAGAAGCTGAAGTTGAAACTGACGCTTGATCTCCACAACCGAGCCTGAAGAAAGTTGACTGCTGTCTCCCTTTGCCAAAATGCGATAGCCACCAAGCCGTTGAGACTGATCCAGGACCTGGTTAGGCGGCCTCTTTCTGTGCTCCGAGGGACCATCGAGCACCGCTAACCTTTGCCAAAGCTCCCTGGAAGACGGACCCTCGACAGGCTGCCGCCCGGAGACAGAGACCGCCGAGGAGAACGAAGATGAGCACCGGACATTCCGTCCACCGTCGTAGACCAGGGTTTGCAGGTTTGCTATAACCGCTGGAGGCCCGTCGAAGCTGTGTTGCCCAGAAACGGGGACCGCTTGACGCCGTGCCATCTATGACAGGAGTCGCACGCTCCACATTTTGATTCCCGGACGCGCTTGTCCGCACCACCGACCACCTTATCCCGCCGGAGAAGATCAGGCCGCTGACGAGCATCCGCTGGGTTTCCCGCCATACAAATACCATAGAGACGCCAGACGACTCAACGCCCTTGCTGGGCCACCGTTCTTCACAAACTCTTTGCGGTCCAGAACTATCGACATCGAGGTGCCCCACACGCCTCTTCCTTGCAGGACGTCTTTGCTCCGTAGTCAACGAGCACCGCTGGGAGTGAAGCTGCCACCTCGACGCCAAATTCACTTTCTTCGAGGGGTCTCGGTGATCCGTGGCTCCTGCTTTAAAGGGAGCCACTCAAGAAGGATCCGTCGATGACTCGTTGTCAAACTCTGCTATTCCAGGTACATTGGGGTGGTAGAAACATTGTAGAAGGAAATAAGACTAATTGAACAATATATGGGCCCTGGTTCATGGATTATTTGCGCTGAAAAAAACAGGATTTGTGTGCCATTCTGCCTGCAAATCCCTGTTTAACAAATGGGGATTTGCGGGCAGAATGGTGCACAAATCCCATTATTTTTTTTTTCGGCGCAAATAATCCATGAAACAGGGCCATGGACTGGGCTTGTGGTATATCTTTATTTTGCAGGTTGACCAGGTGGGGGGGGGGTCTCCACAGAGAACTGTGTCTAGTGATAGGGACCAGTATTCTGCCAATTGTTCTAACCAACTGCTTTCCTCCTATATCTATTGTTGGTTACTTTATTAAGTGATATGTGTAACATTTAACCAGAGTACAGTTGATGCACTTTAATGAAATCTGATAATAATTGTGGTACCACTTAGAACTGTATATATTTGCCATTATAGATTAACTAAGCACAAAGTGAGTTATTGTGATTGTGTACATAACCTTGAACCTTAATTATATAAAGACTGTGTTTTAACTAATAGTGTGTGGACATTCCTTTGTGGGTACTTGGGGACTACACTGTACTTAAGACCCAGCCTGCATCACCTACTGAGAAGCTAGGCCTTGATTGCTCGACTACGTTACCAATAACAGAAAATCTTGGCTGGGGTCCTCTGTGCCGCTCCTCTACCATATAGAGAGCAGAAGTACAGACTGTGATGCTGGAAATGCATCGGAGGGACAGGGCCTCCGTATCCTTGTCCTTTGCTGCTTTTTATCGTGTGTTCTGTTGTGTTGTCCGTGCAGGAGTTCAGGTGGGACTCCTGGCGGTGCAGCCCTCTCTCTTTTGATTTGGTGAACGGACCCGTGGGATACCCTTATGGCACGCATGGGTGGGGGTACAACCCTGTGCCCCTAGTGTATGTTTTTGGGCACCTGTGGGTGGCCCGCAGAGCAGGGTAGGGGCTGGTGGCAGCTCCATGCTGAGTTTGACAGGTGTGCAGAGTATCCTCCATTTTGGGATACCCCGGCCCTGCCATTGGGATAAGTTGATTCCTAATGGAAAACAAGATGGCCCCGGTGGCCTCTTGCTTTCTATTATCCATTACCTTGTTTTCCCAAAGTCCTGGGAAGCCCTGATTCTGTCCCTTCCCCCTGACTGGCTGTTGGGTGGGAATGCCATATATGGTGTTGTTGTGAAGGCCCGGCCAGACTAGCTGGAGCCTTCCCGGTGATGTATGTTGTGGGCCTGTGGGTGGGACCTGGGTGAATAGAGTGTGTGACGAATATGCATTCTGTGTTGTGCGTGTCTAGTATCTGGTGGTTGACACAATGACTGAGACAACCCTGCCCGAAACCGGTATGAATGCAGCTTGGAGTCTTGAATGGCTTCGTACTTGTCCCAATACACATAACTTGTTGTGAGTGTCTGGAGAGAAGTGAATGGCCTGAATACCTTGTATGCCTGATTGGCTGCCTGCCTGCATGAATGCCCGTAGTCGTGATTGGATGCTTGAGTGTGACCCAGCGGAATGAATGGGAGATCAACAGTATATCTGGGGACCTCTCACTGCTAGGAATCGTGTTTAGAAGCTGAAGTCCACTATGACGAGTAACTGGAGTAACTGACGCTTGACCTTGAAACCCCCGCTGGACGAGAAGGAGTGCTGTGGCTCTCCCTCGCAATCTGAAGGCTGCTGTGTTTCCAAGGACTGACCCAGAGAGGACCTGGTAAGGCACCCTCTTCCCGAGCTACGAGTGACCATCGTGCACAGCTGATCTTTGCCAACGCTCCCTTGTAGACAGACCTTCGACAGGCTGCCGACCCGATACGGGGACTGCTGCGGAACTCCAAGGAGAAGCCCTCGGACTGTTATCCACCACTATCGACGGCTGCCGTCGCCGACCGGAGCCGCCGTGCTACCGTTTGCCTAAGAACTTTTAATTGATCATCGGACGCTCTCGTCTGCATCGTCATCCGCTTGTCTCCCGCTGGAGAAGGCCCGACCGTCGACACGCAGAGCAGCATCCACTGGTGGGTTTCCTGCCACCTAAAGACCACTGAGACGCAGACGACTCGACGCCCTTGCTGGGCCACAGTTCTTCATCATCTCTTTGCGGTCCAGAACTATCGTCACCGAGGTGCCCCGCATGCCTCTTCCTTGCAGGACGCCAACGCTCTGTCATCGACGAGCACCGTTAGGAACGAAGTTGCCACTTCCCTGCCGTAGTTCACCCTGTTCACCGTCGGACGTTCGATGACCCGTGACTCCTGCCTTAAAGGGAGGGCACTCAAGAAGGGCCGTCGATTCCCCGACACCGAACGCCAAGTTCCTCGACGATCCGTGGCTCCTGCCTGAGAGGGAGGCACTCAAGAAGGATCGGTCGACGCATCGTCGGAGAACTCTACTCCACCAGGTACATTGGGGGGGTAAAACCTTAATAGGAAGTAGTGAGACAATTGAACATATGGACTGGGCTTGTGCGATAGATCTTATTTACAGGTTGCCCAGGTGGGGGGATCTCCACTCAGAACTGTGCCTCGTGGTAGGTAGGGTTCAGTATTCTGCCTACTGTTTCAACCATCTTGCTTTACTTCCTATCTCTATTGCTGGTTTCCTCGTTATTGATCTGTGTGACATTTTAACCGTACAGTTGATGCACTTTAATGAGATTTGATAACATTAGTGGTACCACTTTAGAATTGTATATATTTATCATTCTTGACTTCCGAGTACAAAGTGTGTTGTTGTGATCGTGTACATAGCTTTTGAATATTAATTATATAAAGACTGTGTTTTCAGTAATAGTGTGTGGACATTCCTTTGTGGGGGTTCGGGGACTACACTGTACTTAAGAACCAGCCTGCATCACCTCCTGAGTGTAACGCTCACCTGATTCCCGTAGAGGCGCCGGTCTTGACTGGGCGTATACCGTATCTGCAAAGGTGATGTGTAACACACGGCTGGCTCTTTGGGCTGGACCTCTGTGCACTGTATGTCTGACTTGAAGGGTAAGATGTCTTAGGTAAGTGAACGCCGTGCTCTCCATCTGCCTCGGGGCAGGGTGCTGTAACCAGTTTCTTCACTGGATAAGGGGAGCAGGCCTCTTGACTTCAGAGGACTGCTGTCCGTCGTTTACTGTACGAACGGTAAGTTTTGAGTAATTCTAATGTCTTTAAAGTCTTTAGTAATGATGTTTCTTGTTTTGCAGGGTTCCGGCGATGGCGGATGACGGGCTGAAGTGAGTTGAAGATGGAGCCCGTGTGATGAATAGAAGCGCCTGGAAGCACGTAAGTAAGCGCTTGTTGCCTGCTTCACGATGCGCTCTAACTGTCTTTTTATTTTGCAGGTACAAGTTCGGAGCGGCTGCAGGGTGCCGGAATACCCACTGGGTTAGATGTGGAAAGGAGTAATGGCACGTGAGTATTAAAGTTCCCCAATGTCTTTAAACGCACCTTGTTTTGTCTTTCAGATGCGGGATGCAGCGCCGAAGGCCTCCGGAGCGTGCGAAGAGTTGGTAAGCTTTTGTCTTTCAGATGCCGGAATGCAGCGCGAGGCGTTGGTGACAGCCGATGGACCAGGTAAGTGAAGAGCTGTCACTGAAGACCGTAATGCTAACCTGTTCTTTCTTGTCTTTATAGGTGTTGCTGAAGACTGGATTCAGGATGGTAAGCCTTTTTCCTTAGGCCCAGGATCAGATGCAGAAGACACGATGAGCGTTCTGCTGCATAGGATGCAGAATAACGCAAAGCAAGATTCATCCATCGGGTGTGGTTTAAATAGCCTCCTGTAGTGCTTAGGTGTCTCCTTCCACAGCCACGCCTAGGTAAGAAAAGAGTTCCTGCTTTCCAGAAGAGTTCCAGTGTTCTGAATCTAGGGAGTGGCTCCTGCCCCACTCAACAGGAAAAGTAGTTCCAAACAAAAGAGGATCAGAGGCTCAACTGGCAGGGAAGTAAGCAGCATGGTCTGCTGCAGGTAAATCCACCCAAGCATTATGAGCCCGGCGCTTCCAGAGCTGGGACTGGGCATATTTATGAGCCTGGTGCCACTGGCGCCAGGACTGGGTCCAAAAGGTCCCAATTGGGACTGGTTGGCACTCGGAACCTGGGTTATGGATCTGCTTCCAAGGGAGTTGGGAAAACCCTGACCTTTTGGAAGCAGAGATCATGACACTGAGAAGCTAGGCCTTGATTGCTCGTCCATTGCTACCTTATAGAGAATCTTGGCTGGGGTCTTCTGTGCCTCTCCCCTACCATATAGAGAGCAGAAGTACAGACACCCCCTACCAGTCTTTACACAGACCCCCCCCTTTCAGTCTTTACACTCGGCCCAGGCTGGACATCCTTCAGCCCCCCTAGTTTGAAGACTACTGCTTTAACAGTAGACTTTAAATGTGGGCTTGGCAGCAGATTACAGATTGCCTTTGGTAGCATCCAGCAGTGTTTACACCTCTTTTCCTTTTACTCTGGGTTCATCTGCATTAGCACTTTGCTGACAGAGCAAATACTAACTTTTCATTGGCTATTTAGTGTTTCAGCTCGCCTCTGGGTGTCTTCCTTTGTATCCATTCTTATTTAAGCACCCTAAGGGTGCACAGACTGTCCACCCGTCTAACTGCAGGCAAGGGTGACCGACCAATTTGAAACGGGCCCCCACAAACCCTGGCAAATGTTTAGTCTGACCCTGTGTGCGAAGCTGATCTTTGTTATTCCAATGTGCCTGACTAGCAACAAGGAGGGAGGAGGGTGTGTGTGTTGTGGCTGGTGTGTTAAATGACTCCAATCAAGCAGTCCCACTAAGTCAGTGCCTTGTCTGGGATTGCTTAAGGGAAGCCCTTATTTATATATTGTTATGTCCAGTTCGTGTACTCTGGATGACAACCCTTATATAACACCCCTCTCCTAGAATCCCCCTGACCCCACTGAGCCAAGAAGTAAGTTTGTTTTGCAAATTTAAAAGGTTTATTTGAGAATTAAACAATATATATATATATCACACTTTTATAATAAATTAATAATTGATATCACACTTGTGAATATGACCAGTAATCAGCAATGGATGAGGTGATATTAGCACGCAGGTTTAATTACTTTTCCGAGTGCGTAGAGCGCGATTACGGAAAAAGTATAATGAATAGAAAGCCTAGGTTCGTTCCTAGGACAAACGGTTCCGGAGATACGGATGATTTCGTGAAGGTAGATTCTCAAAAGAAAAGTCAAGCTCAGAATGACAGTTTTCAGGTTTGAGATCACAGAAGGAACACAAGATTTCTAGGATGCAGTTTTCAATAGGTTAAAATAGTTTAAATTAGATTATTTTAAACTAAGAGATTGGGTTTTGCACAGTTCTGGCGGTACTCGCACTATATTTTGGACAGGAATGCGACTTCGCCACAAATCGGGTCAGGATTGGACTGCGGTTCCCTCGCCACGGACGGTCTCTGCCTGGTTCTGCTCACAGCGATCTGGGTCAGCTCTGCTAGCGGCACTGCACAGTGGTCTGGATCTCTGGTTCTGGCAAAAGTTCTTGGCACTGCACGGCGGTCTGGTCTCTGGTTCCGGGTACAGCTCTGCTTTCTGGGTGTTTCTGGCACAGGGTTTAAGGCCAGAATCAAACAGCTCAGCCCGGCTGTTTTACTCTGATGTGCCCCTTGGAAGTCTGGGGTGAATCAGTTTGCAAAAGATTTTGAGGCCTGCTGACAAATTCTGAAGTCTGAATTCAAAGTTCTGGTCTCTGTCTGGATTTGAAGTCTAAGTGCTGGATCTGGTGTCTTCTGGCAAAACGCTCTGCAAGAAATCAGCTTGAAGTGGGAAGTGAATCTCCCTACCTGTCCTGCATAGTCTCCTTTTATGTGTTTAGAAAGTGGGAGGGTCGGCTAATCTTCTATGCCAACCCTCTCAATTTATCATTGGCCAGTTCCTTCTCTCTCCCTTGATTGGGAGAACTGGGTTGTGAGTCAGTGATGAGGTAGGTTTATGGTCACAGGATCCCCCCCTTGTCAAATTGCACACAAATCTATTTCTGATCCAAATACATATTTATCTATGTACCATTTTTCTAATATTATATGTCCGGTTAACATATTTTCTGTAGCACCAAACCATCCGATCCCTGTCTTTGTAAGATGCTGTGTCCACTTATGACAGAATTCTCCCCTTTTCATCCAGATAACGACCTCTAAACCTTTCCAGATTTTACACAAATGTGCACCAGGGATATGGGTTTCAGACGATAAAGTGCCAGATTTGTAACATGCATACATTTGGAGTAACAACCTTTTTTCCGCTACTATCCCCAAGAACATACCCCAGAGTCCTAACACCTCTTAAAATGTGCACAGAAAAATCACAAGAATGATGATGTTATTTATATAATTTTTACAAGTCCGCACTATGAATTATCCATCTTTTTAAAATTATGCTCTGACCCCGAGGGGTGTGGTTTTCCAAAGCACATGGTGGAATTTCTGGTTTATCCACTTCCCCCAAACTCAGCTTGCTCACAGATGCAGTGCTCCTCCCCGATTCCTTCCAAGAGGAAGCCATTTACAACCCCCATAATTTAACATTTGCCTGGGCCAAGGACAGTGCTTTGTTTAGTTTCCTGTAGTCCCCAGGTGCTCCTCCCCTAATTCAATCAGAGAGGTGTCATCTACTTTTGGCAGGGGCAGCAGATTGCAGCCAGGCCTGGGAACACAGCTGCTGATCAAGTTTCAACTCCTGTCAGGGCGGTTGTCAGGCAGAATTCAATCTCTTTAAGCTGGCTTCAGCTAAATGTCACTTTGGTACGCAGTTTTCTACCTTCAAATCAAACTGACAATTTTTACACATGCAGCTAGAACGCTGATTCTAAGTTCAAAACTATGACATTTCAACAGTTGCAAACTATGTGACACTCAACAGTAGGTCACTCATTTATTTTAAACATTTAGATTTTAGTGTCTTTCAGTCCAATATCACTTCAGCTGCTGACATCCACAGCTCAGCCAGTTTTGTTATAAACATTGTTTTGGGCTCTTTCTCTTTCCAGATTGTGTATGCACACAAGACTACATTCTGCCAAATGTCTGCTGGTGTTCATTGAGATTTTTGAATATCTTGCAATGTTTAAAATAGGCATTTTTAGCTTGCATTTCAGAGAAACAAAGGTGATTTCAACGCGCTTTCTTTTATTTTAGCCACCGGCACTGCTGTTTTTCCTTTGGCACACATTTCACTCATGGCACTCCTGGCCCCTTACGCTCGCACTGGTGGGTGGCAGGTCAGGGGACCATTTTGCTGAGCGCAAAACTGCGGGGTTCTCCAGGACTCTGGCGCAAATGTGGGCTTTTCCACCCTCTTGGATTTCCTAAGCCCACAGCACCAAGTGTTGCAGCATAAAACTTGAATGTGGGCCAAGACACCCAACAGGTGTGATGAGATGGGAAGGTTTCCGACAAGGAAAGGGCAGGGCCTGGTGGCTTTTGTCTTCCAGACGAGTGCTAAGTCCGCCTCTGAGTCTTCTAGAAGCCAATCGTAACATCACACCAGGGGAAAGCTCTGTAAACCGGACTGCCAGATCAAACAATAAAACAAAGTTTAAGGAGGCATTCAACCAGGCGTAGTATGCTGCAAAATAGTGTCTTTTAAACATACATTCTAGTAAGTATTGGTCATGTTCTAGTTCTTATTGATAAGCGCCACTGAGGGGGTTTGTATAAGGCCGAGTGGCCAGAAGAAGAATAGATAATGCTGTGTGCAGAGCACAAGCACAGGGAACTGAATACAGAAACGGCCACAGCCTTCAATACTTGTTGCAGCTCTCCAAACTGATATATATGTCCTGCAATGTACAGACATTTCTTTTTGTTGCTTGAGTAGTATGACCAATCAAAACTGCCGAGCCCAACTTTCATTAACTTCTCAAAAGTGTTTGTGGCATGTTTCAAATGTATAATTGTGGGCATTCTTATGTTCCCATAATGCCTTTTGCTTTTATGCAAATCGCCAGAATTGGCTTCTATGAAGAGATACTGCATTGCATGACCCCTCGGTCGCGCCCACTCCCTTCCACGGCCCAAGAAGGATGAAGGGGTACTGCCAGTACGTTTTTTCCGTTTCCAGAACTGTACATAAACTGTCTGTCTGCTCCCGTCTAACTTGAAAATACTGAGGAAAAACAGTGACTATGGAAGGTCATCAGGGCCCCTTCCCGGGACCCAGCATTCCAAGCAAACCTGTATCGATATCTCACCAGGAACTGGGTGCGTGGCCTACAGGTTACACATAGAGTTGTGATCATTGGGAGGTGTACGCTGTCTAAAAGCCGAACAGAGCAGTTAAGTCTTTGGCGGGATCATTGGGAGTATATTGGTTTGGGCAGGGCAGGCCTCCGTCACTGTATGTTTATTGGTGCTGTCTGTTAATGATTGCTGAAACTTGAGCACTCTGCAGGCACAGGTGACAGACTCTTGCTGTAGCACACCTCCCCCATCAGTGCCCTGACTGAAAGTCACTGCAGAGCGCTGCCCTCTGCCTGCAATTCTTCAAACTGGGAGGGATTTAGCCATCCTAAGCCAGTGGCTGGCCCAGCCACTGGTCCTAATCAAGCGGGGGGAGCGATGAGTCTGCGACATGTCCTTGGGTAGAACAGTCATGTGGAAGCAGCAGCCATATTGGTTGAGGAATGCTTCATTTCAGCGCTGCACATGGTTCTATGAATTGGTACCATGTGCAGCAGCCCTCACGTCACCAAGGAAGTGCACAGTACAATCGAATGCCTTTAAAAACACAGGGCACCTGAAACCTATGTGTCCCATTGAATGTTTGGATTTGAGAAGTGCACAGGAAAAAAGGCACACAGCAGGTTAGGACATTTTCAAAAATATTGTCCTGTTAAAGGTTTGTGTCGTATTACCAGTTTAATAGAGCGCCTGCAACAGAAGTCAAACTATACATGCACTTGACCAAAACAAAATGGCACTACTGTTCCAAGATTAGACGTTGCTCACACACGCGCCCCTCCCAGAACTGGTCCAACATCATGTATCTGCCACCAGTGATTTTTCATCCAGCTCCTCCTCTTCCCCTTGTCAAAATGCCAGACATCTTCACATCTAGGGCGTCTTTGAATGCCTTGCATTTTTACTTTCTGGAGTCTAGCAACCTGCATGGACGTCGGTCCTGCTGGAGGAGAGGGCTTGATCATCTTGTTGCGGCAGCTACGGATCTGAAGGAAAGAGACGGAACACGTGGGCGGCTGTTACCCTCTGCCAGCTCTCGCGTGCTTGAATTTGCTGATAAAGATTCAGATACGTGTGAGGTTTAAAAACTACTCCCAATTACTTTGCACCCAAAAGAAACAAAGACTACAAATAGTACATTTTTCACTCTACTGGTCTCCAAAACAGGCGCAACTACGGATGGTTTGATAATGAAGCCGAAAGCATGCATCACGCACTGTGATTTCCACAAATATTCTAGTGGTGAGGCCCTGAAATCGCAAGTCTTCTGCGCTGTCAATCCATGTCCTTCAGAAAGAAATCTTCACAAACCACTGGCCAAAATCCTGGCAATCGCAGAGGACCTCGTTCATGGGTAATTTTTGAGGCAGAACGTTTGGAACATGGCAGTTCTAAACTTGTGAAACCTCATACAATCCGTTATTTAAGTACTCTTTCGTGACTGACGCGACCTGCATGAGGTGAAAGCCATCGGCGTGTTTGTGACCTTCCACACGAAGGTGACTGCAGTACTTTTGGCAGGCTAATCATCTACAGTCTGTGTGTCGAGCGTCGCAGAATAAACAAGGATAATGTCAACCATAGGCGGGCACCTGTGGATGTTGGACTGGCTCTGTCAAGCAGTAGGGACACCAGCATCTGATAGTCCAGTGGAGAATTCCTTGTAGTGCGACTGATGACAGCATTTTGATAGAATTGTTGCAGGTGACTGGAAACCTTACAGAATTCCTTGTAGATCCGGGGGCCACTGTGAATGTCATGTAGGAGGCTGCTTCCATAAGTATGGTGAAGAGGCCCGAGCTGCCCCATCTTGTGCAAAGGAAAGTTAAAGGTGACCATTTGCTGCAACGAGCATGCAGGAGTAGTTGAATTGTTTGTACTCAGTCCTATAGTGGATAGAGGCTGTGCCCACAGCTTTATATCTGCCATCCTCATGGGACTAGGCCATGTGCTCTATTGCATCCTGATGTACCACATTGGTGGTGGCCAAGCGCTGATCAGCACACTTTATTAAGACTTGATCCTGGGTATGGGAACGGTTATGTGTTCTCTAGCTACACATAGATGTGTCCATCAAACTAGTGACCCAGCGTTATCGAGGGATGCTATTCAGTGCACAGGAAAAGGTTGTAGTGGAAACCGTTGATTGTCGACCAAGACGTGATTGAACATTTATTTATTTGTTATTTGTTATTTATAACACACTTAATACCCAGAGGTTTCTAAGCGTGGACCCGCGGATTGAACCTGTGGTGATCCCTGTTGTCTTGCTTCGAAGGCGAACATGTTGCCCCTGAGTTATCCTCCTGAATCAGTGAATCTATGCCCTGGGTCTCTCCGATTGTCTCTGTGCCAAAAATGGATTCTGCTCATGTGTGTAGACCAGTCTCTAGCACAGTTGGCAATTGGAGAGAAGGACACCTGACACCAAGCATAAGTTATTTGATCCCTAAGGTTAATCAGGAGATGATTTTTAACCAAGGGTGACCTAACCAAAAACTACCATCAATTGAAAATGGACCCGGCTTTCAAGTACATGATCACATTTGAAACGCAAAAAAAGCTGTTATGGTACGAATCTCTGGGGTACATTTAAAGGCCCTAGACAGAAGCCCAGCTCACCTGAACCGCAGCATTTAAACACTGCAACCAAAAACAGCGTTGCTTTACTGTTACTTTAATATTTCATATTAGGGGCAAGAATGTCAACACTACAAAGAAAAACAGCTTTTGTTTTCACATGAACAGCAGCCCGTTAAAACGGTTTGGCTTTTTCTTTTGTTCACATCAAATTAAAGAACCATGTGGAAGGGGGCCTACCCCTCATTACCAATGGACCAACAACAAATGCAGACTTACTCAAAAAGGAGAAATCCATCAAAGAATCCTGTGACCTGCAGACAGGAATTTAAACATTAGAAGCAAAAAGCATGCACATGTGTGAAAAGAAAATGGCTTTAAAAAGCCACAGTGAAAAGATAGCACTGCTCACACAGAAAATGGCAAGGAAATATGATGTGGGAGCTTGACCAGAGCTAATGTACATGATTTTCCAACCCACAATACACCAGTCACCTTTTCAGGGACCTGTACTGCCGGAAAAACCAGTTTGGACTGAGGCAGGAGCTTCCAATGACAAAGCCCCACTTCCCGCTGAATATCAAACGTATCCTATAACCAACCCGGAATAAAATGTGATGCTAGAGGGCTTCCTAATTCCCTGCTCTGCAGACATGAAGGCACAAGCCCAAAGATTTCAAAGGATGAAAAGTGTGGCTAGAGCTTGACCAGGAGGTGTGAGCTCCTTGTTGCACCCCGTTCAAAAGAACCCACACCCCTTCAAAGAGACTTATAACAATAAACTCTGGATACGGGCTGAGCCCAGGGAGACAGATGGCTGTGGGGGGATAAAGCGGTCCTTCCCCAGGTGGTAAGAGTCACTCCCAAGGTCCATTAAAAGACTGATTTCATTTTAGGCATTTCGTAGCAATCAGAATAAGAATCAATTTCATTTTATGCAATTTTGCATGTAATTTCCAGTAGGTTTTAAAGAGACTAATTGCATTTCTGTAGGACTTTGGGGACTGACATGTCCAGTTAGACTAGTTTCTGGCTGATCTGAACAGGTGACAAATATGACAGTTGATGAAAAGATGGAAGATGAAATTAGGAACATGCTGGATCATTGCAGAATCATAACTGTTATATATTTTATGAAAATGTCAATAATTGACGATCGGCTTACCTAATTCCCTATGAGCAACTAAAACTGAAAATCTATTTCATGTGGCTGGGCCTAATATAAGTATGTGATTATGAGGCATAACTGGGTTTTGCCAAAAAGTGGTAATGAGAACAAAGAATTGTAATAAATGCAAAAAGACAGATGCTGCTCTCTTCCCTTGAACCAATCGTGACTGGGGCTTAGAGACAGAGAGAAACTGTCCAATCCTGGCGGGAGGGGTAATTACAGGGTACTCCCCCTAGATTGTAGAGTTAGTGGTGTCATTTGTGCTATATAAGGGGGGCTCCACTAGGTCAGGGGAACATACACAAAAATCTGGGGGGACAGGAGAAGGAGGATAGAGAGAAGAGAGCTGACCCTTACCATCTTTGAGAGTGCAGTGACCAGACCCCTTGCCCTAGCTGACCAGAGTGCCAAGAGATCCAGCTGGCTGTCCTGAATCATAAACCAAGGCTTGCTTTGTAAGTAGCATATACCCCATCCATAAATTGCATAAACCCTTCATATTTGTAGCTTGCATTCAATATCTCCCCCATTGAAAGCTCCATTGAAAACCCCAGATTGCCAGTGCAATTCAGTTACCTTCCCATAGAAGAATCTTTTGTTAGCCTTTTTATGTTAACAGCTCTCTTTTAAAAACCTCTCAGTGTCTGTGTAAAACCGTAGTATATTTTTAAGTAAATCAATTAATTTCCCATTGAAATTCACGGTGCAAGATCATTGCCTTTCGAAACCAACCATCTTATCCCTGGTGTTGTATTTAATTATTATAGCCTTTAAAGTGTTGCCTCATAAGAATTAGTCTCCTTGCAACTGAAAAATGAATTTGTCTGGGTATTGTGTGGACACACCAAACGGATTCCCATTTGCATCTGTCCTAATAATTCTCCAGCATGGGGTCTGGCATGGATTCACATGCTCATGAATATTCCCCGTCGTCAGGCTGGGAATCCTCGGTAAAGAAAAATCAGTATCAGTTTTGTTTCTGATCTGTCTTTCTTAGTAGTAACCAATCACTGATCTCGGCGTCATACTGACCACAGCCAATGACTGCCATCTCCCTAAGCCCCGCCTCTGGCAGCCATCTTCAGATTTTTACCGCACGTTCAAGTGTTGGGATCCTCGTGCTATTGCTCTCGAGCTTTAGTGATTTTTTTCGTGCTTTTTCTTAGGAAAAATTTCTCTTTTTTGGTCAAAAGAGCCTCAAGCTCCACCGTTTCTTTATCCGATCAACGGGGACCCATGTCGGATTCTTCTACGCCCCTCAAGGGTGAAGATTTCGTCAAGCCACGCTTTTGGAGGACTCCAGAAGTTTCTCAGGCCCATCTCGATCATGGCCCAGGAGAAGGGAAGCTAGACGCCCGGAAAGCTGTTCAGGGTCTGCCCTGGATGCCAGCTTCAGAATGTCTTTAAGGCGGACGAACACTCCCTTTGCCTCTACTGCCTGCATGAGGACAAGACGCACGTGGAGAAGGACTGTGCGTTTTGCGGCAATATGTCGGAGCGGACCATGAAGGACTGCCATCTGCGTCTCGCCAACTGGCTGGAAGGGAAGAGCCCGTCAGGCGAGAAGAAGAAGTCCGAGCGGTCTTCTAAGACCTTTGGGGGTGCCCGGGCGACGGGGGTCAAACAGAAGGCCAAGCACCGCAAGTCCGCTGGCACCGGGAGTGCCGAACGGTCGGGCTCTACGGGCACCAGGCAGGCGGATCCTCCCCGGCGCCATCAACCACGAGCCAACGCTCTGGCTCGGGTAAGAGGAAGGCCGAGCACCCGGCGAAGCTCCTGGAGAGACCCCGGTCGAGCTCGAAGGCCCCATCGGAGGGGGAGCGAGGCGGTGACCCTCCCCCCAAGGAGAAGGCGGTGAGCGCACCTAAGGTGGTGAAAGCCTTAATCCACCCAGCCAAGGCCTCTATCGAGACAGTCCGGCGGCCCTGGTTCAGCCTGTGGAGGCTACACCAGTGGTGGCGACCTCGGGGCCCAGAGTCTCCCTGCCACCGCGGAGGGAGTCCTCTTTCATGCCCATCGACAGGACCCCCGTGAAACCTCCGACGGAGAAGAAAAAGGGGGGGGGGAGGAGGTCGTCGTGGATTCGGCCTCAGGCTCTGAGGAGGAGCTGATCGAAGTCTTAAGCCACGGCATTGGCGTGGAAGACCACCAGCCCGTCGGGAGGGACCCCGACGTAGGAGACAACGAGAACGTTGAGGGTGCCGACGGGGCTCCTGACCGCCCATCGGACTCCCCTCAATCATTGCCGCAAGACAACTCGGCGGCCATTTTGTTGGCTATACAGTCCTTCTGCTCGGAGATAAGGACGAGATTGCCGTTACCACCAACGGAGGAACCTCTCCCGACGGGGGACCCGGAGCCAGGCCCTTCTGGGAGCCCTCCTCCTAAGAGAAGGATTCATCTTCCACCTCCTTTTCAACCATCGCGCCCTGCTCAGCCCTCCTCCCCGTCCACGACCCGTGGGGATGATACGGGAACTGTCACGGCCGCGATGGGCACAGACGACGAGGTTTACGACAAGGATCTCCCGTCGTCACCTCCTCCCCGGGCCTCCCCGCCCGACGAGATTGGATCGTTTCATGCCATGATCGCCAGGGCATCCAAGCTTTTCCGGCTCTGCCCGGAAGAGAAGAAGAAGGAAGGTTTCCTTTATCAACGGCGCAAGACCAAGAGGAAGACGGTCCTCTCTGTACCTCTACTGGACGATATCTGGGGTGAGGGTCTCGCCCTCCTCAAGAACTCATCCACAACGCCTGCGAGAAGGGATCGGTACGAGAAGAAGTACCGGGTCCCGGACGCGGCCCCCTTGTGCCTTCGGGCACAGCCGACTCCGGACTCGGTCGTCTCCGCGGCGGCCAGGAAGAAAGCGGGGGGGGGGCCTCGGCCTCTACGTCAACCTCCCGGACGGCGAGGGAAAGAAATTGGACACGATGGGACGCAGAGTCATCTCATCGGCAGCAACGACGATTAAGGCTGCCAACGCCTTGGCTATCGTAGCCCGCTACGACAGGGAGTTGTGGTACAAGATCGCCCCCCTGCTGGACTTCTAACCAGACGACAAGAGGGCGGAGGCCCTAGAGATCTTGCAGGAAGGAGAAGTGGCGTCGGACCACGCCATCACGATAGCGACAGACATCGCTGACACTGGATTTCGCCAGTTGGGCAACGGCGTGTGCCTTAGACGGTGTGGATGGCTCAAGGCAACTGACTTCCGTCAGGACGTGCAGACCAGAGTCTTGGACATGCCGTTCGACGGGAGCAACCTGTTTGGGAAAACAGTGGACGATTCCCTACAAGCCATCAAGATGGACACGGAGACGGCCCAGGCTTTCGGAGCGGCGGAGGCAAGCAGGGTACCTCCAAAGGTTCCAGCGGCAGATTTTCCACCTATCGTCAAGCGGCCCGTTCGTCGTCACAGGAAGCCTACAGGGGACGAGGCAAGTCGGGCGGACCTCGCCGTCGTCGCCAAGGAGGACAAGGCGGCAAAGCCTCGTCGAAGCAGGACTGAACCGGCCGTGGGGTCGGGCCCCCACCGAAGCACCGCGGTGGGAGGCCGGCTGGCGAGCTTCGTCAGCGTGTGGGAGTCCATCTCCACCGACCGCCACGCACAGAAGATTAACCCTCTACGGATTACGGCTCCTCAAGTACTGCTGTACCTGCTGACGCTGGCCAAGGCTGGGCTGGCGCACGCTTCCATCAAGATTCATCTTGCTGCGATCTCCCGATACATCAGAACCACGGGACGGACGTCTTTGTGGTCTCATCGTCTGGTGAAATAATTCATGAAGGGTCTTTTCAGATCGTTCCCGCCGGTGAAGGCCCCGGCCCCGGCGTGGGAGCTCAACGTGGTGCTGACCAAGCTCATGGGACCTCCGTTCGAGCCTCTGCACTCAGCTCCGTTGAAGTTCTTGTCGTGGAAAACAGCGTTTCTTGTGGCCATCACCTACGCACGACGGGTGGGAGAGATCCAGGCCCTTTCCTGCAAGCCCCCGTACTTCACTTTTCACGACACAAGGGTAGTGCTCAGGACGCACCCCTCCTTCATGCCCAAGGTACCGTCGGACTTCCACCTCAACGAACCCTTGGTGTTGCCTGTTTTCTTCCCGTCGCCTTCGTCGCCGGCTGAAAGGACTTTGCACTCGCTGGATGTGGCTAGAGCGCTGAAGTTCTACGTGGACCGCACGAAGAGTTTCCGGAAGACGTCACAACTTTTTGTGAACTTTGGACCTGTCAATCAGGGGAAGGCTCTCTCGAAGGCTTCCATTTCCAGATGGCTCTCCGGCTGTATCATGTACTGTCATCGGTTGGCAAACCGACCGCTGCCTGGCCATCCAAGAGCCCATTCCACCAGAGCGATCGCAGCTACCATGGCATTCCTATCTGGTGTGCCCTTGCTGGACATCTGCAGGGCTGCTACGTGGAGGTCGACACACACCTTCACGAAATTCTACTGCATCGATCGGGATTCCAGGGAGGAGTCCAGGGTCGGCCAAGCAGTGCTGCGCAACCTGTTCGCCTAAGGTGAGCCTGGTGAGGAGGTAAGAATTGCTTAATGTTGAGTTTTGGATGTAATGCTTAATGTTGAGCCTTTGCCACCTCCCGTGGTTGTGCATGTGTGTACTGCTATGTATTCTTTTATTCATGAGCATGTGAATCCATGCCAGACCCCATGCTGGAGAAGGAACAAGTTACTTACCTGTAACTGTTGTTCTCCAGCATGGGTCTGGCATGGATTTACATGCGAACCCTCCCGCCTACCCCTCTGTGGCTCTTCACTTGGTCCTACTGCCACTTCACATGCTACCAAATCTGAAGATGGCTGCCAGAGGCGGGTCTTAGGGAGATGGCAGTCATTGGCTGTGGTCAGTATGACGCAGAGATCAGTGATTGGTTACTACTACGAAAGACAGATCAGAAACGAAACTGATCATTTTTCTTTACCGAGGATTCCCAGCCTGACGACGGGGAATATTCATGAGCATGTGAATCCATGCCAGACCCATGCTGGAGAACAACAGTTACAGGTAAGTAACTTGTTCCATCCCAAACAGTGGTTCCCATTCTGAGCAATCCCTATTTGCCTAAAAGTCTACCTGTTATATGCCTCTGTCGTTGTCATTGAAAACCGATTTTCCTATTGTAAGCTGAACACCTTCCCTGAGCTGCCTGTCATTGTAAACCCAATGTAAACAAATTTCCATTTGCCACTGTGTTTTCCCTTTTGCATTTGCTTTCTCCCGAAACCTATTTTCCCATTTCATTTCTACTTTGCTCTGGTGGGCCGATTTAGTATTCTCTAAACTTTACCTATATCCTAAAGTGTAAGCAATACGAATTTCCTTTCATTCTGTCCCTTAGCAGATGCGAGTAAGAATCAAAATCCCATTCTGCCGTTTTGCTCCAAAAACAGGTTTTCACTTTCTTTGCTAACTTCCCATCTTGTGGTGGTGGGTTTTACCCCAAATCCGATTTTTCACTCTCTATTCCTACTCCTTGCCACTGCCTTCCAGTTTAATTGCTGTCTGTGGGTTAGTGTTACAAGGGGGAGTGCTAAAGCTGTGGCGCTATCACTTTCAACCTGATCATATTTTCCTGTTTTGTCATTAAAACAAAAGCGAGTGTAACGGTCTATTTTAACCTGATTGTATTTCCCTGTGTTTTATTATAACAAAAGTGAGTGCAACAGCCCATTTCCACTTGGTCGCTCTAGATAGGATATTGCATTTGTATTGCCACAATTTTGGTGGCTGCTGTATATTGATTATTTTCCTTTTTTCATTAAATAATACATGAATAAATATCTCATTAATACACACCAGCCTGGTTCCTAGTCCATTGTGGCACATGGTGTTGGTGGAGGTTGGGAGCGAGGCGGGTTGGAGGCCTAGCGAAAAAAAGAATCTGTGGTTTATTAAAAATAAAAAGCGCTTTATTGTGCGCCACATTCATTGTCGGGAAAGGAGTCCCTGGCTGGAGTGTGCCGGGTGATAAAATCGTGACAAAAACCTTTTTGAATTACATCCGCAGATGAGGTTTCAGGAAGAAATTGGAAATGAGATCCGGCACCTACCAAACTGGTTGAACTGCAGCAATAAAATTTGGGATTTGTGCATATGACACTAACCAGAGACTGCACATGGCCCTTTGATATGCACATTTTGCCATGAACCATGCCAAATGTGAGTTTGATAATGTAATGTTCAAGTTCTGTGCACGAATGTTGTCAAGCAGTAATGTGGTGCCTAATCCCAAAGCATAGACTCTCTTATGGCAATGCTGGCCCCACACAGCTGCTGCCTTTTCTGGCAATGGCAAGGTACTGCATGAGATGCATCCAGGATTTTGCATCTCTCAGTGCTTCCCCTGCGGGATGTCAAGGGTTTTGACCCATGTTGAATTATTAGGCGACAACAAAAACTGAATCAATAGACTGGGTAGATGTGGGGATGAGCCGTCGCCGCCCATCATTCTATCCCATAACAAAACTAAATCAATAGACTGGGTAGATGTGGGGATGAGCTGTCGCCGCCCATCATTCTATCCCAGAACAAAACTAAATCAATAGACTGGGTAGATGTGGGGATGAGCTGTCGCCGCCCATCATTCTATCCCAGATCAAAACTAAATCAATAGACTGGGTAGATGTGGGGATGAGCTGTCGCCACCCATCATTCTATCCCAGAACAAAACTAAATCAATAGACTGGGTAGATGTGGGGATTGAGCTGTCGCCGCCCATCATTCTATCCCAGAACCAGGAGATCCGTGCAGTTTTGCGCACACCAAAATGGTTGCCTAACCTGCCACCCACCAGTGCAAACGTGATGTACCGGAAGCGCCAGGGGTGAAAGGTAGTGCCAAAGGAAAAATAGCAGTGCCTGTTAGATCAAAAGCGCCTTGAAATCACTGCTGTTTCTCTGAAGTGCAAGCTCAAAATGTCCATTTCAATTTGTTTAAAATCCATTTTTAATTGATGTCAACAAGTTGCTAAAATCATGGGCACAAGACCACTCTAAAGATTCAACCTTCTTGTGGGGGGGTTCCACATCACCACTCTACTGTAAGGATGCCCATCAAAACAATGGCAGCAAGGATTAGAGCTGTCAAGGAAAATCCTCCTGTCAAATTCAAGACAACTCCTAAACAAATGGGTGCAGTACCAGCTTTGGACACAAGCCGGCGCTAGCGGTCTAAACTCTGACAGTAGAACTGTACTTCAGGAGTTGCCAAAGGATCCTGAGCCAGCTGGAAACTTCAAAGCCTTTTGGTTAATCAAAATTCATGAACACCTGCGGTTCACAGAAGACAGGCTGATTCAATTAACAGTCAACGAGGCTGGGAAACCTTCTCACCTCAGAACTCCACACAAGAAGCCAGGAGATCACATAGACATGCTAACCAAATGCATAGTGGCCCCCTGGCCTGCTGACCTCAGCCGACACATTAGACTCTTGCAATTGAATGGGGTATGTTAATTTGGGTGTGGACTGTAAACAGAGCTCTGCCTGGCAGAAGAGACATGTGATCCCTGACTCCCAAGTTTCTGGGGGCGGACCCAAACACTGAAGTGAATTGAAGGCAAATATATGTTTTATAAAAACACTGATAACTAATTGTAACCAGATGACAGGAATGTACAATTTGGAGATCCTTAAAAATGAAATTGTACCTACAATTTGAGTCTAAACTCAATTCCGTACGATGTTCTGAGGCAAAACCCATGAATTATGGAGATTGCAGACACGGGGTTCACGCTAGAAAAATGAAAATTTACTGGAATATGGGTCGAAAGGCAGTGTACATGTGTGCCATTTTTGGTAAACGTCCGATATTGGTAAATCAACTAAAAATGAAAATAAGTTGTCATTTTTGAATGCAAGCTCTTAGGAAGATCAGAGTTGAACAATCATGGACCATAAGTAATCTGTAATATGTACATGTAATGTCAAACAACTGTGTATCTGGGAAATATGTGTAGTTATGAAAAATGATTTCTAAGGTAAAAGCAAAGGGGCGTTTCTTCAATAGATCGTAAATGGCTGACATAACTCTGACACACTATCCTTTCTCAAATCAGGGACCAAAGAATCCTTTGACCTATCAAATCTTGAGGGTTGGGCATGCAGAATTAGCCGACCCACCCATTTTCAAAACGCATAAAAAGAGCCACTGGAAGCCAGGTAGGGACTTTCAATTTCCATTTCCCTGCGGAGCATGCTGACAGACGGCTTCACATCCAGAGACTCCAGACTTCAAATCCATCAATCTCCAGAGACAAGAACTTTTGCCAGAACCGGTAGCAGACCCAGAAGGCAGAATTATCCAGAGAGACCAGACCCAGACCAGATCGCTGTGCAGTGCTGAGAGCTGACCCAGATCGCTGTGTGCAGAACCAATACCGGAGTCCAGCCAAACCTGACCAGAGCAGGGACGGAGGCCCATTCCTTTCAAAATTATAGTGCGAGTACTCAGCCAGGACTGTGCAAAACCCAATCTCTTAGTTTAAAATAATCTAATTCAAACTATTTTATCCTGTTGAGAACTGCATCATAGAAATCGTGTCCCTTCTTTTGATTCAAAGCTGCAAAACTGTCATCTGTTATTCTGAAACTTTAAAATTTCATTTCTGAAAATCTACCTTCACCAAAATCGTCCGTATCTCCGGAACCGTTTGTCGTAGGAACGAAATTTAACTTCTGGGCTTTCCAACGAACCCTGAACCGACTTTCTATTCATTATACTTTTTCCGTAATCGCGCTCCACGCACTCGGAAAAAGTGCTGCGATTTGTGATTTGGCTCAAATTTCTTCACGTGTCAAAATAGCAGCTCCTTGCTTTCCTTTGCTGAAATTCGTTTGCAACCTGACAATCATTCACAGTGCATTGCTAAAGTGGTCCTGAACTAATTTAAAGTAGCTATCACTCACCCTGAACCTCTAGAGGGAATTAAAATAATTTTTAGCATATTTTTCCCTTCTTTGCATACCACATTTAAAGTACTTTGCCTGTGTTAAAATCATCCCTGTTGCTCTCAGCTTGCTATGGTGGAACTGAATTCGTATTGTACTGTGATTGTATTCCTGAAGACTGTGAGTGTTACTTCCACCTCCTTACATTGCATAGAGGGGGGGTGAATTGCCAAAAGGGGAAAAGTGATTATATTATGTTTTGCTGAAATCTTATCAAGTTTATTCCTGTGTTGCTTCTTTTCCACCTTGCATTTCCTTGTACCATATAAAGCATTCTCGGCTACCTTATCCTCTATACTACTCCTAAGTAATTAAACCAGCGTGCTAGTATCACATCATCCATTGTTGATCACTCACTGTCATATGTCTAAGTGTGATATCAGTTATTAATTTATTATAAAAGTGCGATATATATTGAAAACCCTGCACCAAGGTCCAGGAAAGGTGGAAGGCACTCCAGGAAACAGTCTTGCTTGCAATAGTCACAGCAAAACACTGAGGCAGGAAACCAGGTAATGTCAGCCAAAAATCAATACTTTAATTCATAAAATGTCCAGGACGGGAAAAACAAACACGAATAACGACGCGTTTCGCGGTAACAGACCGCTTGTTCACGTTTAAGGCAACAAACACAATGGAAGGACTATTTATACAGTCATCAACTCTATGGCTTCTGTGTAGAGTCGTGCACACTTTCTTTTCTTGTCTCTTGAAGAAGTACGCCATCTTGGAATGGGTTAAAGCGTGTTGTGACTAATTAAGCTCAGTAGCAAAGAGAAGCAAAACATGCTTATATGCACATGCTCAGCTAAACCAGGGCAAATGGTTATTGTTGACAAAAAAGCCCGCTTTATGTGAGGTAAGTTCTGGTAAAAATGAATAGATAATTACATGCAATATCAAAAATACAGTGCGTAGTGCACTCATTCTTTCAAATTTGTTCGATTCAAGTGTACTTAATTTAACCCGTGCAAACACCTGAACCGGTATTCACGAGCTATGCAAAATTTTCTCAAAGTACAACAAATGTTGTTAAAGTGCTATGTGCATTTGATAACCTAAAAATTAATTTTGCAGTTTGTAAAGTGCCTAGTGCATTTAGTAGCACGACAAGATCCTATGTCGAAACGTAATAAAGTGCTTAGTGCATTCTTAAAAACAGATGTATTTTACACTTGAATCATTTGTAAAAGGCATGAGTTAAGAACAGTTTTACCAGATTTTAATAAAACCTCACTCTCAAAACAGCCCCATATATGGTAATCTGAAAATTACTTTTACAGTTTATAAAGTGCCTAGTGCGTTTAGCAGCGCGACAGAATCCTATGTCGGAACGTAATAAAGTGCTTAGTGCATCCTTAAAAACAGATGTATTTTACACTTGAATCATTTATAAATAGCATGAATTAAGAACAGTTTTACCAGATCATTATTTGGGAAATTGCCTCCACATAATAAAACCTCACTTTCAAAACAGCACCATACGATATAAATGACCCTAAAATCAATAATAAACCGATGGGAATAAGAGACAGATTAAAATTAAAGAAATTAAAAAAAAAAATGTGCATATCACTGTTATTCCATTGTGTTACATTAATACTTCAACAAAGAATATCCGTTGGTTGCCCTTACAAGAAAAAGAAGTGAAAAAATAAAAGCTAAAAGACAAGAGAGGTCTAGAATTCTAGTGAAACTCGAAATGACAGAAGAAAAAAAATAAATAGACCCTCAAATCATTACAATTGTGAGAAAACATAACACCCATGTTTGAAACAGACCAAAAGCCAAAAACAATCAAATACATTTACAATGTTGGTTGACGCTATCCTATAAATACAGTATATTATAAACAAAGAGGAAGGTCTTAAGTGCACATAATATTAGAGGTAACTGGAACCCAACTCAACATGCCACGGTCTGGGATCGTCTTTGGCAGATCAATGTTTTACTTTCATTGCTTTTTAGACCTATTAAGTTCCTAGGCATGTGTATAATTCTTCATCTAGGTTGTGGCCTTGGGGTTTCTTTGTCTCATAGTCCAAGATATATCTGGTTTCCATTTGTCGCAAGAGGAGTTCTCGGTTTCCCCCCCTTGCTGTTTTTTGGATAGCATATATTCCAAAGTATCCAAAACCGTCGAGTTTTCCTCCGTGCTTTTCTTGGAAATGTAGGGCCATTGGGTATGTTGGATCGACATTTTTAATTGCTCTAGTGTGTTGCAAAATTCTAAGTTTTAACTTGCCGATCGTACTCCCTACATACCACTTATCGCACGGGCAGGTAAGGACATACACAACGTACTCTGTTTCGCAAGTGATTCTAGATTTTATGATCACATTATTGTTCAGAACAGGATGTTGATATTGTTTGATGTTTTTAGCAAATTTACAAGCCTTACATTTGGTACATCTTTGGAAACCCTCTGGGGCAGTACTTAACCAGCTTAGAGTCACAGGTACTGTTCTAGGGCTCATATAGCTTGATACCAGATTATCTTTCAAAGAGGCTGAGCGCCTATAAGTAATGTTGATATTAGGCCCTAAGGTACGTCCCAGGTGCTCGTCCTGCCTAAGTATATGCCAATGTTTGTGTATTATTTGGCGAATGTTCTTAGAGGCTTTGCTGTATGTCAAAATGAGACGTGTCTCTTGTTCTTCTGTTTCATTTGCAATATGAGCCTTGGGCATTAGCAAAGTCTTGCGATCCATTTGCCGTACTTTATGAAAGGCTCTCTCCAACACTTTTTTTGGGTAACCTCTTTGTTGGAATCTTTGTGCCATGAGTCTACACTCTCTGTCATAAGTTTCCAATTGCGAGCAATTCCGTCTGATGCGGATAAATTCACCATAGGGAATGCTCCATTTTAATGAGGTGGGGTGGTTGCTCTTAGCATGCAATGGTGTGTTGGAGCTAGTTGGTTTTCTATACAATTCAGTCACCAAACTGTCATTGACCACATTGACAAGTATGTCCAAATAGACAACGGTGGTCTTACTGTGGCTCTCGGTGAACTTAAGATTGTATTTGTTTATATTAAGTAACTTCACAAACCCCAACCATTCGTTTGCGGGTCCGTCCCATATTACAAATAAATCATCTATGTAACGCAGCCACATGACCACCTTATCTGTTAAGTGACTGTTGGAGGGAACCCACACTACAGATTCTTCCCATCGTCCCATCATTAGATTTGCATATGAGGGAGCAAACGTAGTCCCCATGGCTGTGCCTTGCAATTGGGTGTAAAACTTGTTGTCAAATAAAAAGCTGTTATTTGTTAAGCAGAGATTGATCATTTCTAAAATCATCTTGCCATGTTCAAGATAATTCAATGATCTGGTGTTTAGGAAATGCTAACAGGACTTTAATCCATCTGTGTGTCTGATCGAAGTGTACAAGTGTGATATCAATTATTAATTTATTATAAAAGTGTGATATATATATATATATATAGTTTAATTCTCAAATAAACCTTTTAAATTTGCAAAACAAACTTACTTCTTGGCTCAGTGGGGTCAGGGGGATTCTAAGAGAGGGGTGTTATATAAGGGTTGTCATCCAGAGTACACAAACTGGACATAAAAATATATAAATAAGGGCTTCCCTTGAGCAATCCCAGACAAGGCACTGACTTAGTGGGACTGCTTGATTGGAGTCTTTAACAGGGAGCTCACAAAACTGGATCATGAGTATATTTGGAGGATTCTGTGCCAAGAGGAATTCAACAACATTAAGCAACGGATTGCTGGGGCAGAATATACGTCCTACTATGACCCTGGCTTTGCACTGAATTGACGCTCATCCTGTGGGTATAGGGGTGATCTTAGGGCAAGGACACCTCAAGGATGATAGTCTCTTATGGCAGCAGGAGTCTAAGAGACACAAAGTGCATTCTCCCAAGCTGGAAAAGGGAGCCTTGCTGCCCTACGGGCGTTTGAGCATCACCATTCTGATTGAATACCCAACACTCAACATTTATGGAAATCTATGTGCCTGTGTACTATACCCCCACTCATTAAGTGGTGTGTTTTTCACCTTTGAGATTATATATTCAAAATGATCCACAAGCTAGTGAAAGACCCCAGCCCACTTAAGAATTAAGATGTAGAGGAGTACATAAGATCGAGTTGAAAAAATATGCCGCTGCCCTCCACCATCATGTAGCAATTTAAGACCAAATAAGACTCACTCTACCAATAGCCATGCTTTTGGATAACTCGCTAGAGTAGAATGCATGGTGTCAGGGTTGAAGGGTTAAAAACTTTGAAATTGATTCGATCGGATATGACCTATCAAGAACACCTAATGGATTTTTACTAAGAGACCGGTCTATTGCTAACCAAACTGGCTCATGATGGACATAAGTCATACATGTGGCTAATGAAGGGGGGGGAGGACAACATATATAAAGGACATGAAGAGACTGTAGCCACAAAGCACTGGAGTGGTTTCAGATGCTGGACAAGATGGTTGACAAGATCCTCAGATCATGCAATGTTTGCCAGCGTATTACACATCATGCCTGGCCTGCTCACCTTCAAATGTCTCTGCTCACGGAAGGAATACGGTGAATAGTTTGTCATCTATTTTCAACCAGCCTCATGCAACGGGGCCAGATATCTTAGTGGACATTGATGAATATTCTAGGTAGCTAGAACTTCAATTCCTTCCTTCCCCAGCAGCTGCCCATCCTACTGAAACTAGAGAAGATATTTTCAGTGTGGGGGTGCCCAACATTTTCAAGATTGACACCAGCCATCCATCAAATTGCTCTGAAATTAAGCTGTATGCATACTACATACAATTCTGTAATTTGGAAGATGACCCCATTGTTGCAGCAAGTAAATGGTTGTGTGGAATGGTTTATGAAGAATTTAAAGATGAGGAGTCAACTCAGAAACCTCTTCTTCATGGTTGTGTCAGTTGCTATAGAAGTTATAAGGACACATCTGATGGTACCACAAACAGATGATCTACAAAACTAGCATTCACATGAGTTGAGGGTCACAGATTCTGTCTTTACCAGATTTATCTCAAATTCAGGGGGATTGATTTGATTTATTGAGTATTGGTAAGGCTCTACTTGATTTCACAGCATCATTTCAAATTGGAAAAAGCCGAATTCGAAATGCACGCTGCTGTGAAATCACACATGATTTCAGGCACATTCCCCAACCCCTACTTGCCCCCCTACTTATCTGTTGGTGGCACACCTCGTTGTGCGCTGCTGACTTCCCTCATCTTCTGCAATGCCAGTTCCCTTCACTTACGTGGTTGGGAACTGGTGCTGCAGGGTCCTTTCTTTTTTTACAGCTTTATGTACACCAAGTTGGGGACACCCCCGCAACCCCTGGTACCATTGTAGTGAACAAGGGTGCAGGAGACACCCCCGCTGCTCTTGTTCACTACAATGGTATCGTTTGGTGAATTTGATAGAAACCTTTGGTTGTACGGAATTTTCGTGCAGCCAAGATTCCATCAAATCTACCATACATTTAATTTTGTTTTTTTTCTTTCTGATTTTCGGTAATACCATTTGTAACACACACAACAAAATACTATTTCCAGGCACCACAAGAGAAAAGGGTGGAAGGAACCAGGGGAGTACATAAATAATCAGTCATACTAGGTCTTGTGACATTCAGACATGCAAGTGCAGTGACGAGACGTGCAGGAGAGAAGGAAAGGAGAAGGAGGAGGGAACAAGGTATGGGCAAGTGCTCATGGGATCCCAGGAGGGGACGTGCCAGAGGAGGCAGCCACTGGTTAAGTGCTACAGCAGCTTTGTCCCAAGGGGGGGGTTGAACAGCCACTCAGCAGGAGGCCCACAGGGCAGTTTTGAGGGGGGTGGGTGCTGGAGTCGACTGGGCAGAGGGCCTGGTAACCTTTTAGAGTCATGACGACCAGGCAACCGGCTTCAGCAGCAGTGGGGAAATTAGCACGTGAGGAAAGAGGTGGAGAAAAGAGTTTTGAGAGGTTTCCGGCTCAAGTCTGAGAGGGCCAGGGAGGCTGTTCGAAAGGGAGGCACCAGCCAGGGATAGGGATCTACCCCCCACTCGCTGCTTGGAGAAGTGTTTGACCAGCAGAGAATTGGAGCTAGAAGAACAGAGGGCTCTAACAGAGAGGTATTTAGGGAGAGGAAGATGGAGATGGCAGGGCCGCAGGCCCCCGAAAGGCTTGTGGATGGTGCAGGGGTCTTGAATTTGATCTTGCTGCAAACGAGAGCCAGTGGCGAGATTTTAGGGCTGGTGAGCTTTGCCCCTGAGTTTGAGGCAAAGGATATGGCTCGCCCATTACTACAAGCTCGAGGCAGGCATCAGACAAAATGGCAAACATACAGTGATCAATGTGGAAAGGGGACATGCTCTGACACAATTGTGGGTGATCTAGTGCTACTAAATCCACCTGCTCCGCACAATGCCATCATTTGTATCCTTTTCCTTTAACAGCACCACATGTAAATGTGATCATAATCACAGCTTGCAGGACAATAAAGGTTATTACCATGGACTCCTTGGATTTAAAACCTACTTAGACGGGTCTTGAACAACCATCCACATCCGTAGATTTGATCCCTCAAAGACCCCAACGTATTGTAAGGGGTCTTGAGCAACCAATTGAAGAAATTGATTGATAATGTACTCCCTCCTTAAGTCTCTGTGATGTCTGTAACATAATGACTGCTGCTCTGCATGAGTGCAGGGATGAGTAGTGGCTAAAGCAGCTTCTCAACCGCACACCACTACTAAACCAATAGTGGTCCCAATTATAAAGGTGAACAAGGCACATACTGACCTGCAAACCTTCTTTGCCTCTTTTGATAACATGGGCTCATGGTAGGCTATACTCTTCAGAAGGGGATGTGAACTGGTAACAGCAGCAACCCAAACGACATTCATACAATCGATCTAAAATAATAATTTCCAATCGAAGTTCAATAGAAAATGTACTTTTTAAATAAATTTAAAAGGCACACAGTTAATAATAAGTAATAAACACCCCCCGGTTCAAAAGAGCACAGGGAATGCAGACGTTCTAGTCAAAAGGGCACTCCGGAACTTGTAGAGTGGGGCAGGAGTGGCTAACTCTCAACTACATTATCATTAAAAAGATGGTGGGCCAGGGGGAAGTCACTGCAAATAGCAGTTTGTCTTTAGCTTGTAGCTAAACAGCATCAAGTCAGGCTTTATGGTGCTTTCTGAGTCAATAAATCAGCATCAAGTTGTTGAGCTGGGTGACTGGGTTCTACACATCATGCGTTTCACAAGTGGAAATAGCTTATAGCATAAAGAAGCTTGGGATAGACTATGTGCCAGTCAGTGTAGCTCACAACTAATGCAAAACGGGATTCAGGGCCCAGAGCGGTTCCCCGACATCTGCTTTGTTGTTGGGAGGCCCTCGCTAGTGTCTCCATGAATCGCGTGAGTCCTTTCTTTCTGCACCTTCAGGCAAGGCAGATGCAGGGAACACTTGCAGAGTTCTGCCACATTTAGTGAACAGGGTCTTGGTAGCAGGGTCTCAGTTGCAGTAGGCCTGGTCCAGCCAGATGGTCGCACCCAAATATGCCTTTGGGTGTGGGCACGGAAGAGTGTGCCTCTCTCTTGAAGCCTTTTGTCTTCACCCATCTGGCAGAGGACTCTGGAATAGAATGTATTACCAACAGAGTTCCATTGAATCCTTCTTCTTCTGAGAGTCCAAAGTTGAATAAACATGGGGAGGCCCTCGTTTTTATGGGCAAAATCCCAAAATAAGCCTGTTGTCAACGGTTCAATCCAGGCTGTTGTAACTAGTGTCCTTTGCTCTCTTATGTCTTACACGAGTGCTCTGTCTGCAGGAATTGGGGAGGAGGTAGCAGGTTCAGGGGCCCTAACAGAATCCAAGATGATGAAACCTCTCAGTGGACTATGCCTCTGTCCTGGGCTACTGAACATTTCCACCTCTTCCTCTGTCTGTTAAACTTGGAAGAGTCTCTAGTAATCAGCATCATTGTGTGGCCTATCCATTGTGTCCCGGCAGCCATGTCTTTGAAGTGGGTTTACAGCTCACCCCTTTGGGTGGATTTCCTGTCCAGGAGAGGAGGTGCCATTCCTTAACTTGACTTCTGCTCAGAGGATGCCTGGTTATGATATGATATAAGTTATTTATGACGCCCTTAATACCCAGAGGATTCTAAGCATGGACCCGGGGATCGAACCTGTGTTGCTCAGTGTCATCTTGCTTCCAAGGCGAGCACGTTGCCCCTAAGCTATCGTCCCGAGAAAGGGTAGCAGGTTGTACTTAGGAATTCACATGCAACCTTTGGCTCTGCACTGCTGCCACTGCAGGCACAGGCAGGGGAAGTCGGGAGACAGTCCCAGCAGAGTCACATGAGTGCACTATGCTTTTAGCAAGGATCATCTTATGAAAGGTGGTTTGATCAGCAAGGCCCCTCCTCAGAGACAGAATTACCAGCATCATTTTATGTAGTAAAAATCAAAGTTCACGTTGTACCACCTTCAACGATGTCCATTCTGTCACGGCATGCAGAGAACTCCTGTTCTAGTTCTAGGCATCGCTAAGGAACCACAGGTGTACAATGGTAGGGACCTGTGTATAAGCTGGCGGGCAAGAAGAGATTGGGTAACGCTGGGCTTTGGGAGGCTTTCATGGTTAAAGTATTTGCTAGATGTTACCTGTATATCAGGGTTATCTTTTTGTCGAATTTGACAGGTAAAAGGCCATGCAAATGAACACACTTTGCTAGTGTGTTGACCAGAGGTGTTTCTAGGTCTGGAAAAGATGAGGGGCTACGCTAATGTCGGGTCTGATGGGATTCGGGGCTAGCTATAGCCTTTTGGTTGAAATCCCTGAGCTTCTATCCGGGGCTGCAACCAAAAGACGCGGGGCTATAGTCCCCTCAGCCTCACCGCCCCAGCAACACCTCTGGTGTTCACCTATGTTTTGAGGATGCTTCTAAAAGGCTCATTGGGCGTATGTACAGACCCAAATGGTGAATTCGAGTCATTGTTTACCAGTAAATTAAACAAATATAAAATGTTTTTATTACATATCAAAATGTTTCAACTTGCCCATTTGCATGTGCTTTGAGTGTTAGCATGAGTATTTAATACTGCCACATATCACTCAATTGACGCCAATTCGGACAAAAATAATTGGCCAAATATCAGAATCTAATGTCCCCCACAAATCAGGAAAACTACCCCAAATATTATAAGTAGCCCCATGAATAAAGTCTCAGTCCAACCTTAAATCACCTCCATTCAGGTGTTGTAATAACGATGTAATCATGTAAGTTCTTCTGTATTGAACGTCATTTTATGTTGTGTACATCAGCGTTTCGCGAGCCGAGTATTATTGTGCAAATGGGAGCATTGTGGGATTATATGTCTTTTGACACAGTATTTGTTTTGACTCGTGGTGGGGCTTTAGCTCTACTCAAACCTAGCCAAGGTTTGTTCTGCGATATGAGAATTCTGTGGCATGCATCAGACAGGGCAAGCGTTGCTATTTTTTGTGCCTTCCCGCTACCTCTTTGACTCCTCTACTCGCTGCGGCACTCAGTGCTTTCTCCTGCTTCCTGATAGAAAGCGGACAGTGGGGGGAGAAGGAAAAGGCTCCAAGAGTGGGTGCATACAAGAGAGTAAGGTGAGCAGAGTCTGCGACACCCACACCATTGGTCGTGTGTTTGACCTCATTGTCACAGGCTCCAAGTCCTGGCAGAACCAACCAATCCCTTCGTTCTTCCGAGGTCCATTGCGCACCGTGGAATTTGGTAACACACATCTCCTGTTGGTGCAGAGATGCCAAACTGGGGTGAGCATGTACCAGTCCCTCATCCTGTGGGCTACTACCACTTTAGCAGACAGATTGCAACACTGCTGTTCCTTGTCCTGCCCACAGGTCGGGACCAGCCGACTGTGGCAGGGGAGCGGCTGAGAACATAAGAGCAGTGTAATGGGAATGGCAGAAGAGACATGTGATCCCTGACTCCCAAGTTTCTGGGGGCGGACCCAAACACTGAAGTGAATTGAAGGCAAATATATGTTTTATAAAAACACTGATAACTAATTGTAACCAGATGACAGGAATGTACAATTTGGAGATCCTTAAAAATGAAATTGTACCTACAATTTGAGTCTAAACTCAATTCCGTACGATGTTCTGAGGCAAAACCCATGAATTATGGAGATTGCAGACACGGGGTTCACGCTAGAAAAATGAAAATTTACTGGAATATGGGTCGAAAGGCAGTGTACATGTGTGCCATTTTTGGTAAACGTCCGATATTGGTAAATCAACTAAAAATGAAAATAAGTTGTCATTTTTGAATGCAAGCTCTTAGGAAGATCAGAGTTGAACAATCATGGACCATAAGTAATCTGTAATATGTACATGTAATGTCAAACAACTGTGTATCTGGGAAATATGTGTAGTTATGAAAAATGATTTCTAAGGTAAAAGCAAAGGGGCGTTTCTTCAATAGATCGTAAATGGCTGACATAACTCTGACACACTATCCTTTCTCAAATCAGGGACCAAAGAATCCTTTGACCTATCAAATCTTGAGGGTTGGGCATGCAGAATTAGCCGACCCACCCATTTTCAAAACGCATAAAAAGAGCCACTGGAAGCCAGGTAGGGACTTTCAATTTCCATTTCCCTGCGGAGCATGCTGACAGACGGCTTCACATCCAGAGACTCCAGACTACAAATCCATCAATCTCCAGAGACAAGAACTTTTGCCAGAACCGGTAGCAGACCCAGAAGGCAGAATTATCCAGAGAGACCAGACCCAGACCAGATCGCTGTGCAGTGCTGAGAGCTGACCCAGATCGCTGTGTGCAGAACCAGTACCGGAGTCCAGCCAAACCTGACCAGAGCAGGGACGGAGGCCCATTCCTTTCAAAATTATAGTGCGAGTACTCAGCCAGGACTGTGCAAAACCCAATCTCTTAGTTTAAAATAATCTAATTCAAACTATTTTATCCTGTTGAGAACTGCATCATAGAAATCGTGTCCCTTCTTTTGATTCAAAGCTGCAAAACTGTCATCTGTTATTCTGAAACTTTAAAATTTCATTTCTGAAAATCTACCTTCACCAAAATCGTCCGTATCTCCGGAACCGTTTGTCGTAGGAACGAAATTTAACTTCTGGGCTTTCCAACGAACCCTGAACCGACTTTCTATTCATTATACTTTTTCCGTAATCGCGCTCCACGCACTCGGAAAAAGTGCTGCGATTTGCGATTTGGCTCAAATTTCTTCACGTGTCAAAATAGCAGCTCCTTGCTTTCCTTTGCTGAAATTCGTTTGCAACCTGACAATCATTCACAGTGCATTGCTAAAGTGGTCCTGAACTAATTTAAAGTAGCTATCACTCACCCTGAACCTCTAGAGGGAATTAAAATAATTTTTAGCATATTTTTCCCTTCTTTGCATACCACATTTAAAGTACTTTGCCTGTGTTAAAATCATCCCTGTTGCTCTCAGCTTGCTATGGTGGAACTGAATTCGTATTGTACTGTGATTGTATTCCTGAAGACTGTGAGTGTTACTTCCACCTCCTTACATTGCATAGAGGGGGGGTGAATTGCCAAAAGGGGAAAAGTGATTATATTATGTTTTGCTGAAATCTTATCAAGTTTATTCCTGTGTTGCTTCTTTTCCACCTTGCATTTCCTTGTACCATATAAAGCATTCTCGGCTACCTTATCCTCTATACTACTCCTAAGTAATTAAACCAGCGTGCTAGTATCACATCATCCATTGTTGATCACTCACTGTCATATGTCTAAGTGTGATATCAGTTATTAATTTATTATAAAAGTGCGATATATATTGAAAACCCTGCACCAAGGTCCAGGAAAGGTGGAAGGCACTCCAGGAAACAGTCTTGCTTGCAATAGTCACAGCAAAACACTGAGGCAGGAAACCAGGTAATGTCAGCCAAAAATCAATACTTTAATTCATAAAATGTCCAGGACGGGAAAAACAAACACGAATAACGACGCGTTTCGCGGTAACAGACCGCTTGTTCACGTTTAAGGCAACAAACACAATGGAAGGACTATTTATACAGTCATCAACTCTATGGCTTCTGTGTAGAGTCGTGCACACTTTCTTTTCTTGTCTCTTGAAGAAGTACGCCATCTTGGAATGGGTTAAAGCGTGTTGTGACTAATTAAGCTCAGTAGCAAAGAGAAGCAAAACATGCTTATATGCACATGCTCAGCTAAACCAGGGCAAATGGTTATTGTTGACAAAAAAGCCCGCTTTATGTGAGGTAAGTTCTGGTAAAAATGAATAGATAATTACATGCAATATCAAAAATACAGTGCGTAGTGCACTCATTCTTTCAAATTTGTTCGATTCAAGTGTACTTAATTTAACCCGTGCAAACACCTGAACCGGTATTCACGAGCTATGCAAAATTTTCTCAAAGTACAACAAATGTTGTTAAAGTGCTATGTGCATTTGATAACCTAAAAATTAATTTTGCAGTTTGTAAAGTGCCTAGTGCATTTAGTAGCACGACAAGATCCTATGTCGAAACGTAATAAAGTGCTTAGTGCATTCTTAAAAACAGATGTATTTTACACTTGAATCATTTGTAAAAGGCATGAGTTAAGAACAGTTTTACCAGATTTTAATAAAACCTCACTCTCAAAACAGCCCCATATATGGTAATCTGAAAATTACTTTTACAGTTTATAAAGTGCCTAGTGCGTTTAGCAGCGCGACAGAATCCTATGTCGGAACGTAATAAAGTGCTTAGTGCATCCTTAAAAACAGATGTATTTTACACTTGAATCATTTATAAATAGCATGAATTAAGAACAGTTTTACCAGATCATTATTTGGGAAATTGCCTCCACATAATAAAACCTCACTTTCAAAACAGCACCATACGATATAAATGACCCTAAAATCAATAATAAACCGATGGGAATAAGAGACAGATTAAAATTAAAGAAATTAAAAAAAAAAATGTGCATATCACTGTTATTCCATTGTGTTACATTAATACTTCAACAAAGAATATCCGTTGGTTGCCCTTACAAGAAAAAGAAGTGAAAAAATAAAAGCTAAAAGACAAGAGAGGTCTAGAATTCTAGTGAAACTCGAAATGACAGAAGAAAAAAAATAAATAGACCCTCAAATCATTACAATTGTGAGAAAACATAACACCCATGTTTGAAACAGACCAAAAGCCAAAAACAATCAAATACATTTACAATGTTGGTTGACGCTATCCTATAAATACAGTATATTATAAACAAAGAGGAAGGTCTTAAGTGCACATAATATTAGAGGTAACTGGAACCCAACTCAACATGCCACGGTCTGGGATCGTCTTTGGCAGATCAATGTTTTACTTTCATTGCTTTTTAGACCTATTAAGTTCCTAGGCATGTGTATAATTCTTCATCTAGGTTGTGGCCTTGGGGTTTCTTTGTCTCATAGTCCAAGATATATCTGGTTTCCATTTGTCGCAAGAGGAGTTCTCGGTTTCCCCCCCTTGCTGTTTTTTGGATAGCATATATTCCAAAGTATCCAAAACCGTCGAGTTTTCCTCCGTGCTTTTCTTGGAAATGTAGGGCCATTGGGTATGTTGGATCGACATTTTTAATTGCTCTAGTGTGTTGCAAAATTCTAAGTTTTAACTTGCCGATCGTACTCCCTACATACCACTTATCGCACGGGCAGGTAAGGACATACACAACGTACTCTGTTTCGCAAGTGATTCTAGATTTTATGATCACATTATTGTTCAGAACAGGATGTTGATATTGTTTGATGTTTTTAGCAAATTTACAAGCCTTACATTTGGTACATCTTTGGAAACCCTCTGGGGCAGTACTTAACCAGCTTAGAGTCACAGGTACTGTTCTAGGGCTCATATAGCTTGATACCAGATTATCTTTCAAAGAGGCTGAGCGCCTATAAGTAATGTTGATATTAGGCCCTAAGGTACGTCCCAGGTGCTCGTCCTGCCTAAGTATATGCCAATGTTTGTGTATTATTTGGCGAATGTTCTTAGAGGCTTTGCTGTATGTCAAAATGAGACGTGTCTCTTGTTCTTCTGTTTCATTTGCAATATGAGCCTTGGGCATTAGCAAAGTCTTGCGATCCATTTGCCGTACTTTATGAAAGGCTCTCTCCAACACTTTTTTTGGGTAACCTCTTTGTTGGAATCTTTGTGCCATGAGTCTACACTCTCTGTCATAAGTTTCCAATTGCGAGCAATTCCGTCTGATGCGGATAAATTCACCATAGGGAATGCTCCATTTTAATGAGGTGGGGTGGTTGCTCTTAGCATGCAATGGTGTGTTGGAGCTAGTTGGTTTTCTATACAATTCAGTCACCAAACTGTCATTGACCACATTGACAAGTATGTCCAAATAGACAACGGTGGTCTTACTGTGGCTCTCGGTGAACTTAAGATTGTATTTGTTTATATTAAGTAACTTCACAAACCCCAACCATTCGTTTGCGGGTCCGTCCCATATTACAAATAAATCATCTATGTAACGCAGCCACATGACCACCTTATCTGTTAAGTGACTGTTGGAGGGAACCCACACTACAGATTCTTCCCATCGTCCCATCATTAGATTTGCATATGAGGGAGCAAACGTAGTCCCCATGGCTGTGCCTTGCAATTGGGTGTAAAACTTGTTGTCAAATAAAAAGCTGTTATTTGTTAAGCAGAGATTGATCATTTCTAAAATCATCTTGCCATGTTCAAGATAATTCAATGATCTGGTGTTTAGGAAATGCTAACAGGACTTTAATCCATCTGTGTGTCTGATCGAAGTGTACAAGTGTGATATCAATTATTAATTTATTATAAAAGTGTGATATATATATATATATAGTTTAATTCTCAAATAAACCTTTTAAATTTGCAAAACAAACTTACTTCTTGGCTCAGTGGGGTCAGGGGGATTCTAAGAGAGGGGTGTTATATAAGGGTTGTCATCCAGAGTACACAAACTGGACATAAAAATATATAAATAAGGGCTTCCCTTGAGCAATCCCAGACAAGGCACTGATTTAGTGGGACTGCTTGATTGGAGTCTTTAACAGGGAGCTCACAAAACTGGATCATGAGTATATTTGGAGGATTCTGTGCCAAGAGGAATTCAACAACATTAAGCAACGGATTGCTGGGGCAGAATATACGTCCTACTATGACCCTGGCATTGCACTGAATTGACGCTCATCCTGTGGGTATAGGGGTGATCTTAGGGCAAGGACACCTCAAGGATGATAGTCTCTTATGGCAGCAGGAGTCTAAGAGACACAAAGTGCATTCTCCCAAGCTGGAAAAGGGAGCCTTGCTGCCCTACGGGCGTTTGAGCATCACCATTCTGATTGAATACCCAACACTCAACATTTATGGAAATCTATGTGCCTGTGTACTATACCCCCACTCATTAAGTGGTGTGTTTTTCACCTTTGAGATTATATATTCAAAATGATCCACAAGCTAGTGAAAGACCCCAGCCCACTTAAGAATTAAGATGTAGAGGAGTACATAAGATCGAGTTGAAAAAATATGCCGCTGCCCTCCACCATCATGTAGCAATTTAAGACCAAATAAGACTCACTCTACCAATAGCCATGCTTTTGGATAACTCGCTGGAGTAGAATGCATGGTGTCAGGGTTGAAGGGTTAAAAACTTTGAAATTGATTCGATCGGATATGACCTATCAAGAACACCTAATGGATTTTTACTAAGAGACCGGTCTATTGCTAACCAAACTGGCTCATGATGGACATAAGTCATACATGTGGCTAATGAAGGGGGGGGAGGACAACATATATAAAGGACATGAAGAGACTGTAGCCACAAAGCACTGGAGTGGTTTCAGATGCTGGACAAGATGGTTGACAAGATCCTCAGATCATGCAATGTTTGCCAGCGTATTACACATCATGCCTGGCCTGCTCACCTTCAAATGTCTCTGCTCACGGAAGGAATACGGTGAATAGTTTGTCATCTATTTTCAACCAGCCTCATGCAACGGGGCCAGATATCTTAGTGGACATTGATGAATATTCTAGGTAGCTAGAACTTCAATTCCTTCCTTCCCCAGCAGCTGCCCATCCTACTGAAACTAGAGAAGATATTTTCAGTGTGGGGGTGCCCAACATTTTCAAGATTGACACCAGCCATCCATCAAATTGCTCTGAAATTAAGCTGTATGCATACTACATACAATTCTGTAATTTGGAAGATGACCCCATTGTTGCAGCAAGTAAATGGTTGTGTGGAATGGTTTATGAAGAATTTAAAGATGAGGAGTCAACTCAGAAACCTCTTCTTCATGGTTGTGTCAGTTGCTATAGAAGTTATAAGGACACATCTGATGGTACCACAAACAGATGATCTACAAAACTAGCATTCACATGAGTTGAGGGTCACAGATTCTGTCTTTACCAGATTTATCTCAAATTCAGGGGGATTGATTTGATTTATTGAGTATTGGTAAGGCTCTACTTGATTTCACAGCATCATTTCAAATTGGAAAAAGCCGAATTCGAAATGCACGCTGCTGTGAAATCACACATGATTTCAGGCACATTCCCCAACCCCTACTTGCCCCCCTACTTATCTGTTGGTGGCACACCTCGTTGTGTGCTGCTGACTTCCCTCATCTTCTGCAATGCCAGTTCCCTTCACTTACGTGGTTGGGAACTGGTGCTGCAGGGTCCTTTCTTTTTGTACAGCTTTATGTACACCAAGTTGGGGACACCCCCGCAACCCCTGGTACCATTGTAGTGAACAAGGGTGCAGGAGACACCCCCGCTGCTCTTGTTCACTACAATGGTATCGTTTGGTGAATTTGATCGAAACCTTTGGTTGTACGGAATTTTCGTGCAGCCAAGATTCCATCAAATCTACCATACATTTAATTTTGTTTTTTTTCTTTCTGATTTTCGGTAATACCATTTGTAACACACACAACAAAATACTGTTTCCAGGCACCACAAGAGAAAAGGGTGGAAGGAACCAGGGGAGTACATAAATAATCAGTCATACTAGGTCTTGTGACATTCAGACATGCAAGTGCAGTGACGAGACGTGCAGGAGAGAAGGAAAGGAGAAGGAGGAGGGAACAAGGTATGGGCAAGTGCTCATGGGATCCCAGGAGGGGACGTGCCAGAGGAGGCAGCCACTGGTTAAGTGCTACAGCAGCTTTGTCCCAAGGGGGGGGGGTTGAACAGCCACTCAGCAGGAGGCCCACAGGGCAGTTTAGTTTTGAGGGGGGTGGGTGCTGGAGTCGACTGGGCAGAGGGCCTGGTAACCTTTTAGAGTCATGACGACCAGGCTACCGGCTTCAGCAGCAGTGGGGAAATTAGCACGTGAGGAAAGAGGTGGAGAAAAGAGTTTTGAGAGGTTTCCGGCTCAAGTCTGAGAGGGCCAGGGAGGCTGTTCGAAAGGGAGGCACCAGCCAGGGATAGGGATCTACCCCCCACTCGCTGCTTGGAGAAGTGTTTGACCAGCAGAGAATTGGAGCTAGAAGAACAGAGGGCTCTAACAGAGAGGTATTTAGGGAGAGGAAGATGGAGATGGCAGGGCCGCAGGCCCCCGAAAGGCTTGTGGATGGTGCAGGGGTCTTGAATTTGATCTTGCTGCAAACGAGAGCCAGTGGCGAGATTTTAGGGCTGGCGAGCTTTGCCCCTGGGTTTGAGGCAAAGGATATGGCTCGCCCATTACTACAAGCTCGAGGCAGGCATCAGACAAAATGGCAAACATACAGTGATCAATGTGGAAAGGGGACATGCTCTGACACAATTGTGGGTGATCTAGTGCTACTAAATCCACCTGCTCCGCACAATGCCATCATTTGTATCCTTTTCCTTTAACAGCACCACATGTAAATGTGATCATAATCACGGCTTGCAGGACAATAAAGGTTATTACCACGGACTCCTTGGATTTAAAACCTACTTAGACGGGTCTTGAACAACCATCCACATCCGAAGATTTGATCCCTCAAAGACCCAACGTATTGTAAGGGGTCTTGAGCAACCAATTGAAGAAATTGATTGATAATGTACTCCCTCCTTAAGTCTCTGTGATGTCTGTAACATAATGACTGCTGCTCTGCATGAGTGCAGGGATGAGTAGTGGATAAAGCAGCTTCTCAACCGCACACCACTACTAAACCAATAGTGGTCCCAATTATAAAGGTGAACAAGGCACATACTGACCTGCAAACCTTCTTTGCCTCTTTTGATAACATGGGCTCATGGTAGGCTATACTCTTCAGAAGGGGATGTGAACTGGTAACAGCAGCAACCCAAACGACATTCATACAATCGATCTAAAATAATAATTTCCAATCGAAGTTCAATAGAAAATGTACTTTTTAAATAAATTTAAAAGGCACACAGTTAATAATAAGTAATAAACACCCCCCGGTTCAAAAGAGCACAGGGAATGCAGACGTTCTAGTCAAAAGGGCACTCCGGAACTTGTAGAGTGGGGCAGGAGTGGCTAACTCTCAACTACATTATCATTAAAAAGATGGTGGGCCAGGGGGAAGTCACTGCAAATAGCAGTTTGTCTTTAGCTTGTAGCTAAACAGCATCAAGTCAGGCTTTATGGTGCTTTCTGAGTCAATAATTCAGCATCAAGTTGTTGAGCTGGGTGACTGGGTTCTACACATCATGCGTTTCACAAGTGGAAATAGCTTATAGCATAAAGAAGCTTGGGATAGACTATGTGCCAGTCAGTGTAGCTCACAACTAATGCAAAACGGGATTCAGGGCCCAGAGCAGTTCCCCGACATCTGCTTTGTTGTTGGGAGGCCCTCGCTAGTGTCTCCATGAATCGCCTGAGTCCTTTCTTTCTGCACCTTCAGGCAAGGCAGATGCAGGGAACACTTGCAGAGTTCTGCCACATTTAGTGAACAGGGTCTTGGTAGCAGGGTCTCAGTTGCAGTAGGCCTGGTCCAGCCAGATGGTCGCACCCAAATATGCCTTTGGGTGTGGGCACGGAAGAGTGTGCCTCTCTCTTGAAGCCTTTTGTCTTCACCCATCTGGCAGAGGACTCTGGAATAGAATGTATTACCAACAGAGTTCCATTGAATCCTTCTTCTTCTGAGAGTCCAAAGTTGAATAAACATGGGGAGGCCCTCGTTTTTATGGGCAAAATCCCAAAATAAGCCTGTTGTCAACGGTTCAATCCAGGCTGTTGTAACTAGTGTCCTTTGCTCTCTTATGTCTTACACGAGTGCTCTGTCTGCAGGAATTGGGGAGGAGGTAGCAGGTTCAGGGGCCCTAACAGAATCCAAGATGATGAAACCTCTCAGTGGACTATGCCTCTGTCCTGGGCTACTGAACATTTCCACCTCTTCCTCTGTCTGTTAAACTTGGAAGAGTCTCTAGTAATCAGCATCATTGTGTGGCCTATCCATTGTGTCCCGGCAGCCATGTCTTTGAAGTGGGTTTACAGCTCACCCCTTTGGGTGGATTTCCTGTCCAGGAGAGGAGGTGCCATTCCTTAACTTGACTTCTGCTCAGAGGATGCCTGGTTATGATATGATATAAGTTATTTATGACGCCCTTAATACCCAGAGGATTCTAAGCATGAACCCGGGGATCGAACCTGTGTTGCTCCGTGTCGTCTTGCTTCCAAGGCGAGCACGTTGCCCCTAAGCTATCCTCCCGAGAAAGGGTCCAAGGTTGGGGTCCAAGGTAGACAAAACTGAATCATACAAAGAGATACCTTACTGACACCAAAGCCACCAAAAAGCAGCAACTACGCACTCAACACAGAGCAGAAGGATAAAGGGGATAATCCAGAAACATTGGTCAATGCTACAAATGGACCCCAAGTTGCAACAACTTTTTCCTCAAACATCAACTTTTGCATATAGAAATCCTAAAGCGATAAGCAATAGCCTCATTAAAGCCGAGATATTCACCCCGAGGATGGACACTAAAACATTTAAGGGCACTATACCTTGTCTGAACTGTCAGCACTGTGCAAATATATTAACGGGTAACAGTATCAGACACCCTCATTCTGGTAAACCAATATGGCTAAAGCACTCATGCACCTGCAATGCCACAAATGTCATCTATGGCATAAAATGTCCATGTGGTTTTTACTATGTGGGTATGAACACAAGGAAAGTAAAAACATGCTGGACGGAACACAAATCTAATTTCCGTACTAGCGGAACCCGTCAGAAGCAATGCGAAGATTGTGACTCTGGACGTCAACGCCCACGGCCGCTCGGAGGGAGGAGTGGCTGGGCAGCTGCCGTGGAAATCACGCCCCAAATCTCTTCAGGTGCGCTCCCAGGGACGTCAGAAACAAAGCAAACCACAACTTCCTTCTGTCTATCATGCAGATGGCATCCTCGCTAATACAAACCCCTCAAAGAAACCTTTAGGTAAACTCAAAATTAGTACCCCAAAAACATTAAAGAGAGTTTACAGGAAAATTAAAGGTCATCAACCATTACTCTCCGCTGATCTAAAAAATTTCTTTTTGAAACAAAGGCTGCCGGCCCAGGATCAAATGGGCACTTCTCCACATGACCTCTCTGATGCAGAGCTCCTGGAAGGTGCCTCAAATGCTATGAGAGACATGGTCTTCCTTCCCTTTGAAGCATCACTGCCAGAAGATCTGGGACCTCCCGGCTCTGCTTTTCCAACAGAGATGACTACTGCCTCAAATGGCTCTGAGAAGGAAGCGTCAAGCAAAATGTCTGTAACAAACAAGAAAATCGACTTGCAATTAAAAGCTACAGACTACTCGCACCAACATACACTACCAGAGCAGAGAGACCTTACGTCACCTTACCTACACCAGATCCTCCCGGAGACAACTGCACAGCTCTGATCTTTCTTTCTCCACCGGGCCAATAGTGCCAAGGGTAGAGGCACACGCATCTCAGGCGAGGGCGATAGATCTACCGATTAAAGGCATGGTCTAGTAAAAAATGTTATTGTCTCTACGGGTCGGCCATGTTTTTTTAACCCTAAGTGGCTCGATTTTAGAAAACTTTCCTATGGACCTTACCCGAGTTTTCGTCCATTAAACGCACGCGAAAACAAGCACCAGGGAGCCGCCATTTTCTGATAATCCTATCTTTTCCCCCATCGCCCTGGCTGACCTGCTTTTGCGGCACTAAATCAATTCCCCCACCCCTGAGCCTGACATTATCAAAACATTCTTATTCCCCGCCTCTCTCCATGACGTTACTGTGCTGCGTAGGCAAACGCGCCCAGTCGTCTTCTGCGCGACTCCACACAGAACCCGGAAACCAACACAGATCAACTCACAACACAGCGCAATACACAATTCGGAATATGAAACTGTACTTTAAAATGAAACAGCAACACGGTACATTTGGTAAAGTACATTTATTTGACATTCAATGTTTAGAGAATATTCAGCAATTGCCATATGAACTCCGGAAGCCATTTATTTTCTTTTATCTGTATCCGCAATAACTGTTCCGTTTCATCTTGAGTCACGCGCTGTTCCTTTATGGTACACAGGGTGTTCATTTTCGTAAAAAGAATCACTTTGGAAGCACGGTGAACCGCAAGGCTGTTCCATCAACTAGGCATTAGTCCAGCCTAAAGGTTGATATGTTGCTTCTAGCCACTAGTACAGCATAAGGGCATGTGGGCCCTTGGCGATCGTCCCATAATACGGTGATCGTGCTCCAGTTGTTGACACGAAGCTGCAGGTGTCTGCTGAAGAATCCATCCGCCGGTGTCTCAAACAGATGGCAGTGGCAGAATGGGATCAAATACCTGTTATGAAAACAAAAAAATTATAATTTAGTCTCGCTAGCCGAACTTCATTAATATTACTCATTTTATTTATTACGGCCGATCAGAAACTATTTGCTTGCAAGGATAGTTCAATGGAGTATGTTCGTCTCTAAAATCAATGCGAAAAGTAACGAGATAAATCGAGGCAAACACACAATGATAAACGACAGTTAGTCTACATGCGTGAGGAATGATATGATATATGATATGGCATTTGTAACGCGCCTATACTCAAGTGTTTCTAGGCGTGACGAGGCAGGTGGGGAACAAGGGCAGACAGACAACGATCCTACTAGGCCAGGTGTCTTTCTGATCGCGCATGGGGAAGGGCTGTACATGGTTAGTTGAATACAAATTAAATAATGGGGCCAGCTGGTGGCAAGTGCAAGGTAAATACCGGGAGAAGGAGCTGAAGGATACAGAGACAGTCCCGTAGTGTAGGTGGGCAGTGCAGGGAAAAGTGGCTGGGCCAAGGACCGAGATCGGTGAGACCAGTGGACCTGCATGCCCATGTACCCACTACGAACACGTTTTACTTGCTTTTCCTAGCTCTTCATTCATTCATTTATTCATGCATCCATTCATTAAATCTTCATTCCGGTATAAAAGCGTGTAAAGATTTACTTACATTATATTTGAAATTTCCATTGTGTCTCTTCGTAATGCAGTCTGTAAAACGGACCGTGCTCTTGACAACGATTTTTCGTTTACTGACCTAAAATGAAACTCGGTCTAGTTTCTGAATTTTCTGCCTTATCGTCTCTTACGTTATTGCGCACTCCCATCAAATGTAGTTCTTTCGGCATGGTCCCTGTCTCAAGGTCAAAAAACAATAGACCCTTATACTTCCAGTGCGACTTGTGGGCCTCATCTGGGCGCTGTCCTTCGCATTCTTTATTTGCAACATCACATAGTATAGGCATCTGTGAGAACTTGAAGTTTAGAATCCGTCTATGTAGTGCGCCTCAATGTGCAAATGCGAACTGGCTTCTCTCCCAAATGCCACGGCCCGCTTGGCTGGAGTGTTCCAAGTGCCCCAATTTTGTCCCCGTTGTCTGCGAGATTTGCAGCCCAAATTGAGACATTTAATTTTTTGCGGAAGGTCAGGGAAAGTATAAAGTACCACAGGAGTTGAGTTAAAAGTGAGATTTATTGTTTGTTTGTTTGTTTTATTATTTGCAATGCGCAAGCCTCCCCTCCGTTAACAGTGTGCAGCTCTTACATTTACATGAGATGAGACATGAGAAAAATATATACATACACATATGTGAGGTGAATAGAGAGAATTCAAAGATGACACCCAGCTTGTTCGCCACCCATGATGGTGAAGGTAGGGGTTAGGTTTACAGGTACACTGTACAATAACATTTATTTACAAAAAGACAATTGTATTGCAATTATTTGAACCGGGATTTGTACTTCACAATCAGCTGTGCTTCGGGTGGGCATGGCACAGTCGCAATGTTCGGTGGCAATGGATCACTGCTCTGCACAGAAACGTCCAAAATTCCATATCTGTGCTTCTCTAACACAGCAACAATAAGGCCTTTCACAAAGTCGAACTGCATTTCATCATAGACTGGTTTGATCACCCATTGCATACTTCGTTTTGAAAACACCTTAGTGTAGCGAGGCATCCTTACTTTACCCCTAGTCCTAGATTGTTCACGTCCGACATTGCTGTTATGGGCCAAGACCGCTAGTAGAGTGTGATGTTTCATGCCCCGAAAGCTAAAATGCAAGCGCTTTGGCCTGTACTTTAGGCACATATTGTGGAACACCTCCAAATCTCCTGTGTGACAGAATTCTGTCAGTCCTCTCAAATCTCTTGATAGAGTTTTGTCGAAAACAATCTTCTCAATGGCTTCGTGTGTCGGTGAAGATGGAATCAACCACTTCTTCTTCCGTGCCTCCTCTGGGGACAAAGGGCCATGTTCACATTGGTGGAAATGTTCATTTGCTGTCCAGCGGTGAACGTTGGTACAGTGGTGCATCAGTGACCGCCATTTTTCAAGTAGTATTTCCACTGACCCCTCAAGTTTTTGAGCTCCACCAAAGATGGTTGGTGATAGAATGTGACCACTGCAAAATACTTTCAAAACCTTTCTTTTTCCCTGCAGCCGAGATTTTCTTATTGATTGATTTAGCAAGATGCCATACGTCAAATTGATGTTTAATATGTGGAAACTGCTCTCTCATTGTCTTGGCAATTGAAACGTGTCTATCCGTGGCTATGAGGTCGATGTGCATTCCCCTTGATTGTAGATATTCCACTGATTTTATAAATCCTAGTTTCTCCATGGCCACTGACGATGTACATTGTGTTACCTGCACGACCACCGAACTCACAATTTTTTTACTATTCATGTCCTGAAAGTGGTAGGTGCAGTACTTGGCAGAAAATCCAGGGCTGTCGCACTGTCCATCGCCGGCTAGCCTGAATCGTTTGCCTTCGAATGTACTTGCTAGAGACAATTGTTCAATTTTCCAAGCATCACTAATGGCCGGAAACAGATAATCACGTTGGTATATGTAGTACAGCGCTTTAGAAATGAAATGGAGTCCCACAAACTGAAAGAAAGCCTCTAACTTTCTAAAACTGGAGCCACTAAAAAGTGATGCAGCTGCACACAGTAGATTGCCTGCTGGCAGTTTCCCCAGCATCGGTTGTGCAGACCATGAGAACCTATGATTTAATCTACAGGTGGCATTTATTTTGACGTTACTGCCTTTTATTTGACGAGTCACATTAATCAATGGCTTCCCACATACTTTCCCTCTAATGGAATGCACACATTTCAGCATACTTATAATTTCCATCAAACAACTGTCGAATATAATGTATTTGCTCTCTTTCATTAGACTGTCATCCTGCGTCAACGTTGTTTCGGCCTGTGACGTTGTGGAGATTTCAACACATTGGAAAGTAATATCGCTGATATCAAGTTCTCATGCGTCTATGGATGCTGCGGCTTGTTCATTCTCTGTCATTTCGACATCTATTACTTCAACATTGATGGGAGAACACAACAATGTCGACAGGTTTTTTGGTGGCAAATTTTTGGCGGGTGTAGATTGTGTAAATTGATCTGCAACTACTTCAGAGCTATCTTCAATACATTCAGTAACATCTTCTTGTGGTGGTGTGGTCGCACTGTAGCTATGGTCCAATGCAACTTTGCTGTAGTCTCCAAACATAGTTAATTCATGTTCTGGCCATTGGACATGAGCATCTCGAGCCTGAACACGCCTCGCCTCAATTAAGAGTTCCTCCATAGTGTACACGGTCTGGCAAGCCACATCTCTCATTCGCTTCACTGTCCGTGTGTGTATAGTTCTGACACCCACGGGTAACTGGAGGAGAGATTGGAAAAGGGATGTTCAGTTTAAACACAAGATGGAGTGTAGTAGAGTTGACTGGAAAATAACATAAAATAGTCCCCAGCACAAACATTTTTTTTAAAGTTATGAACTGTTTGTAACCTTTTTTTGTTTTTTTTTCTTTGCACTTTTTTGACTTGACCTTCAACATCTGCACGCTGTAGCTCCAATTCGTTTCCGCATTTCCTCCCTTCCTCTTGCGCTGCAACGACTATATTTTCTGTATCCGCATAGACAGCACGGAATGAGGCTCCATCGTCTCCCTGAAACATAGTACTTTCATTACTATGTATCAAAATATTGTTAGCATAAAACACACGTGAGGACGACCACACAGGTACATCTCCATAGCCAAACACGATTTAAACATTATGTGCAACAATCAAACGACAAGTATTCGACCAGTGATGATCTATTTCGATGGAACTGTCAGTATCCATACCTCTGGCTCTGCATGGACTGCCATTAATGGTTGTATTGGAGAGGAGGCATCCGCATCTCCCTGAAACACAGTACTTGCATTAGTATGCTTTTCAATATTGGAAACACAACACACACTTGGGGTTGACGGCACAGGTACATATAAGAGATAACCAAAAATGATGCATTGTCCAAAAGAATCAAGGAAAATCCAAATATGATCACATTTCATCGACTTATTTCAACGATTCCTTTACATCTGCATTATCTAAATGAGATGTTGTGATTGTGGTGGAAGCTCAGTCGTCTCCCTGAAACACAGTACTTGGATTAGTATGGTTTTCAATATTGGAAACATAACACACACTTGGGGTCGAACGCACAGGTACATATAAAGAGATAACCGCAAATGATGCATTGTCCAAAAGAATCAAGGAAAATCTAAATATGATCACATTTCATCAACTTATTTCTCCGATTTATTTACATCTGCAACATCTAAATTGGATGTTGTGATTGTAGTGGAAGCTTCGTCGTCTCCCTGAAACACAGCACTTGCGTTAATAGGGAAGAAAGTATAGCAAATGGAATCACGTTATATGATCACGCATGATGGAGCTGTCATTATCCATACCTCGTGCTGCTGAAGAATATCTATGGATGTTGCAAATGTAGTGCGCACTTCCAAAAGCTGTTGCGCCGATTCGTATACGCATGGTCCCGCTTCCACTTCCCCTGGAATTACTTGAATGTCAGGCTCTGCATCAAGTGCAGGGGTTGACGCTCCATCAACTGCCTGAAACATAGTACTTGCATTAGTGAGGATTACAATAGTGAAAACATAACAAACACCTGGGGTCGACAGCACAGGTACATATCAACGGCTAACCACGAATGAAACATTGTGTAGAACAATCAAACGACAAGAATTCCAGCTCTGATGATGACGCTTGATGGAGCTGTCAGTATCCATACCTCCTGCTGTTGAAGAACATCTAGAAATGTTGTAGATGTGGCGGACGCTTCAGCATCTCCCTGAAAGACAGTACTTGCATTAGTATGGATAACACTAATTATAACCGAAAACAAACACCAGTGGACGATAACTAAGGTGTATATCAATTGGAAAGCACTAACCAAACATTCAGTAAAATGATTACACGATAAAATAAAAATATTACTTGACATGCATAAAACAGGTCTGTAGCGGATTAGCCTAGTAAGATTACCTGATACGCGCTAGAAGTGGTTGATAACTGCGACCACGTCAAGGATGTAGAATGTTCTTGCTTCAGATTCAAGGTATAGTCAAGAAGTTGTATAGGTAAATTAATGATTGATAATGAAATGCCAATATTAAAAATAGCCAGGTAGGGCGACAGAATACTTGTAAAATGCTCAATACAGCACAGTTCCCTGTTCCCATATATATACATTGCGTTTGTGGGTTATGAAATCGAAAAAGAATATATTGGTAAATGTCATTATTAAAAAAACTATACAATCATATCAATATCGAAATTATTACAAGGGATAGAACACCTACAATATCAATTAATCTGTTCGGATACCTACACACTACCGCAAGGCCTAAGGCTAAATCCGGACACTTGACTCACCGGTGGCGGAATGTGGACGAATAGAGTGGGAATAGCGTTTTCGAGCAATTTCCGTGTCGTTCGCCGTTTATTCTTCTTTGTTACCCAATATGTTGTGTACATGTCCAAGGAAAAGTGCCGGCTGCAGATGCGGTATCGATCACCCCTCTTGTCCTGTAAGACTTGTTGGACTCTACTTTCCAGCTCATCCAGTGGATATCCGCAATGTCTGACCCATTCTCTTATTCGATCAACAGTTTCCGGGAAAACATGCATTGTAGTGCCTTCAGATTTCACATTGGGGCTTCGAAGGGCAACCGCTAATCGAACAGTCAGGCATTGTTGATAAATCTGAAAAGTAAATATCGACATTATTATACAATCTTCAAGAATAAAGATTTGATACAAAAGTAAATGAATCATACAATGATCAATGCAAGGTTTGTTTTGGTCGCAGGAACTATACCAGTTCATTATGTGCGGCTTAGTATTTTCATAAGTTGCAGAAATGTATAAATGATGTGACTAAAAACTGAACATGTGACTCATCCATTGGATGTTCTGTATTGCACGAGAAGGAAACATGCTTACATCATAGACTGGACCCCCGAAGGATGCAATTCGATGACAATTGACACAGATGAAAATAAATAGATCTATTGTTAGCATAGCAATGGAAATTCAAGTCAATAGCAATGAGACCAATGAACATAGCACTATTGGGTACTCTACTCGCAAATAGATAGAAATTTAAAAATCTGCGAAATATGACCAGGATACATGGCCTTACCTTGACCAACAAACAGTTGGATTCAGCAAGCAGAGCAGTATGTTGCGGGAGAAAAGGTGGATGGCCACAGGTAGCGCACTGGTGGGTATGCTCGAAGCGGTCACAGAAGTTCACGGATAGCACGACGACGAGCAGATTAGCATAGATCTCAGTGGTTCCCAGGTAGCACGTTCAGGAGTTGACTTGCAAAGCACAAAGATGTTCTCATGAGACATATCGAGTGGTTTTTAAAGTATTAGAAACTGGGGTGTGTTTGTGAATGAATGACGTATGTATGTCGTGGTATTAGGGGGGCGGCCTGCTTCAAGGGGAGGCCTGGCTGGAGACACGGGTCTGAGGAGGCCATGTGACCGATGGCCCCTTGCCGTGGGACACCTTTTGAAGTGTACATGTAGTTTGGCACCTTGGCCTTTCGCGCCCCTGACAGCCCCCCATGCCAGCGCGCATCCACCGGCGCGAACCGCCTTTGATACAGGGGGGTGGGATGGATGGGCCTGGGGCGTGCAGATAAGGCACAGGAAGACTGCTGAATGGAGACACACTTATGTGGATTGCAGGAGGGCGGCCTGCCTCAGGGGAGGCCTGCCTGGAGACACGGGGTCTGAGGAGACCATGTGAACAATGGCCCCTTGGCGTGGGACACCTTTTGAAGTGTACATGTAGTTTGGCACCTTGGCCTTTCGCGCCCCTGACAGCCCCCCATGCCAGCGCGCATCCACCGGCGCGAACCGCCTTTATATCAATATATAGTATATTGCCTTTATATCAATGATAGTATATCGTTGCTTATCAATAACAAATGCCACACACCGGAGATTCTTATGAGCACAGACCCACACTTCAACCGGTGTATTATAGTGGTCAAGACCCTAAGGCCTGTATAATCCAATGGTAATTGTTAGTATAGATATATGTGTGACTTATATAGAGACATAACCTACTGAAAGACTTTGAACAAGTGTTATTTAGTGCATGCATAATCGAGAATATGTTATGTTAGCTTAGATAGATAGTGACTACCCTGCTTCACAGCGACCAGACCTTCACCCATTCGGAGCACAGATGTCTGACGTCCATCCTTGAATGGAGACACACTTGATTCATTTAAAAAATCGAAACAAACGTTGTTAAAATATATATGGTGTTTTATTTTGTATCTTATTTTCATGACACAAAAATACAAGACTTTAAAGATTATACAGGTCAGGTTGCAGCACAGCGAGAGAAAATCCCCTGTACTGACCGCTGTCACTCGGGAACGTTTCTCTAATGGCACGAACGGCACAGGCGGGTATCACTCTTCGAACGCGGTGTCCAAGCCTCCCGTGGAGCCACCATGTAAAGGAACGATAGGCCACCAGCCTGTACCACCTGTGAAAAGGAATGAAACAAACTGTTTTTAAATGACCAAGATAAGTTTAATAAACGTTTGTTGTCAATGACAATTCTTGTAACTAATGGCATTCTGCACGGACAAATGCTATCTAGACAATGCACACTATTGAACGACTTACATGCCTTACAATGATATGTAGATGTAATTTTGGATACAGTAGAAGATCATGAAATAGGAGTGGCATGACAAGCAGAGTATACTTACTCGTTACTCGGATTACGAGGACGAACAGTTGCGCGAAGTTCGTGCATAAGCACCATCATTATTCTCAACACGGCCCTTGTGAGGCAGGCTGCCCTGAAGTCTGGCTGCTCGGTGATGCATTGTGGTCGTGGCTCGCCTTCCGAAATGTAGGCCAGGCATCCCGCGTTTTCTCAGCAGCAGAAGCTCTCGTCCTCAGTTGGCATTAGCTCGCACTGATTGCATGTGCACCAGGTGGAGACGCCGTCCATTCGACTAGGCCCAGGCTCTTCATCTGTTGATTCGTCCTGCCAACTGCTGTCCGAATCCCCATCGTTTTCGCGTGCTTCCCTTTCCAGTAGTTCCTCCTCGGTATACTCGGGCTCGTACATGTAGGGCATTATTGTAGCCATTGTGTGGTAAACAGAGTAAAATAATTTACCGAGATGGTACAGGTGTTCACACGGGCTACAAGCGGCGAAGGTAGCTGACCAGAGCACTGAAACGAGTCACAGAATACTCAAAGTAACACAGAGAGAGGAATGGAATCGAAAATCTGCTGCTGTGTCTTGTGAAACGCTCTGTTTATACTTATTGAGCAAAGAGGCGTCCTGCCATTTCCATGGCGACACGTCATTAGCTGAAGCGCAGCGAATGTTGACACGAGACGTGCTTTGGCGTTGGGAAATGGGCTGTACGAGTCTGCTGATGACAGGCTCAGGGGCGGGGGAATTGATTTAGTGCCGCAAAAGCAGGTCAGCCAGGGCGATGGGGGGAAAAGATAGGATTATCAGAAAATGGCGGCTCCCTGGTGCTTGTTTTCGCGTGCGTTTAATGGACAAAAACTCGGGTAAGGTCCATAGGAAAGTTTTCTAAAATCGAGCCACTTAGGCTTAAAAAAACATGGCCGACCCGTAGGGACAATAAACATTTTTACTAGACCATGCCTTTAATTCCTCAGAGGGCTTCCAGAGAACAACGCCGCCGGCTCAATATCCGCTCATATTGCCTAACTTGGAAAGAGGCGAGTCGACACTTTGTACTTCGTGCCGGCCCGAGAGAAACCGGGATAGTATACCGGACCAAAAGTCTGGTACTACCCCTAAAAAATTGGACTTAATGTCACACATGTCCTCTATCACAATCGCTCTCGCACCATTCGCAAAAGTTTACAAAGGCATAAACGACACAATGAGAGATCATACGTCTTTGATCCCTATGATGCACACTAAATTAATATTCTTGGAAGGTTTTGTTACAGCTTTGGAGAAACCGCCTCACCTGCCTCACAAAACTAAGCAGTCTCTCTTAGACGTGGGCTGTCAAACAACAAGCGTTCCGCAGCTAGCCCAATCCACACCTTTCGCTGCAACAGCTTTAAATTCTATTACGCTCCCCCAAATAGATCTCACAAGAGACATGCATGAAGTCTCAACACAGACAGCTGGCTTTTCGAACTTATCTCAACCACAAACCCAGGAAAAACCAAAGTCTTCTCAGGGGCAGCAGCTTGTCCCTACTGACCCTCCTATATGCGGACCTAGTAATGGCTGCATTGTCTTGAAACTGGCCGATCAACTACGGTCCTTACCCTCAGGGCAAGATTACAGGACCATGTAATTTACAAATATTCATGATGACCACAGAAACGAAGACTACAGGATCTTTGAGAAAAGGAACGTGAAGCCTGGTAACCAGATTCTAATGCTGCAAGCCACTTAACCGATGTGCAGCTTACCCCGGGTCGAGGACTGATGGATACAGTCCCTCGAATCAGTAACAATGACTGCCCAGCCAGCAGGGAGATGGACAAACCCTTGGTCATTGCCCATCGGCTTCCACTGGGAACCCCGTGTGCAGTCGACGATCCAGATGTGGAGCAAGGCAGACACACAAGCGAAATATCGGAGACCTTAACGGATTTGATTAATCTCTCGCAACTGAGCACTTCAATGGATGATGATGTAGTAATGGCACAGTGTGATGAAACCGCTGCTCCGAATGTGCCAAGCTCACCAGAATTTTTGACATTATCCGAAAAAAGGAGAATCATTAATGAAAAGGCTGTGGCCCATCTTCAAGGACCAGCTATCCCTGGCCCACCAAGTTCACCTAAATCCTCGACACTATCAGGAAAAAGGAGAAACCTCACTGACAAATCAAGTCTTGACGCATACAAACTTATGCAGGGCTCGGAAATCCAAAAGGCCATTTCGAATCACAGGTCTAAAACAAGCATAGGGTTGAGTGGCGAATATATGGATCCACCAAAGGAGTGGCCGAATCATGATTTTTCCACAACATATGAAGCGATCCATAGACCCCCATACTGGCATAAACCATGGCAAATCTAGCAGCCAGAGACCTCACTTTGCAAATAACGACTCAGGAAGCCCCATCCTCGCTAGACGACTGCCGTTTAGAAAACCGCAATCCTCGTAGGGATGCAAACCAGCAAACCGATTCGAGTGGAAACCGGTCTTTTAAACTGGAATCCATTCTGGACAAATCTGATTCTGAATCGCAGAACAATTGTCCAGATTTTGCACAGTATTCCAAATTTGTGTCAGCTAAGGTCTGAAGACATCAAAATTGTAGAGTTCGGAATCTAAAACAGAACCGATTCTGTTTTCCTGCATATTCTGTCACAACTGGTCCGTTCTATGTTGGTAAGTGAGCCAGAAAACCTCTGAATCTTGGGATTTGACTTAACTTTGATCAAACAACCAAGACTCCCTACTTTAACTAGGGAAGGACGAATACCCAGAGAACGTGGCCAGTGTCAAACCATCGAAAAAGAATTTGTCCCGCCAAGCGAGGAAAACGCAGAGCACTTGAGAGCTCCAAAACCACAGACGTATCTTGATCCCCTGAACAACGGAAGAAAGCCATCTAGCCCCCGTCCTGACATCAAGATAACCGTGCTTAAAGAGAATTTGCCTTCGGATGGACATGAGGTAGGGCATCAGGTCAAAAAAGACTCTAATGATAAAAGGTTGGTGATTGGTCGTGGATCCAGGATGCACTTTGCAAGAAGAAAACATAGCCACCCAGATTGGGATACTTGCCTGTGGAAGGAGGGTAGATCAAACCAGCGCGGAACTTGGACCACACTCGTCACACTGACAAAATTAACGAGACTCCTTTAAGGCTGGAATCCTGGAATACCAGAGGGTTTTTTCACCTCACTGTTGGGGCATTATAATTGTGTGTTCTCAAGAGCTACCCTGACAAACCAGCCGTGTGTACCCTTCTAGTGTCCTTTGCCACAGCTGTTTGGAGAAAAAGAATTATCATTTTGGGAAAAAGGAGGTATTTCACTACAAAGGCCCCTCCCCCCTAGCTTGGAGTTTGGTTCCAGCAGGTTTTACTTAGGAATTCACATACAACCTTTGGCTCTGCACTGCTGCCACTGCAGGCACAGGCAGGGGAAGTCGGGAGACAGTCCCAGCAGAGTCACATGAGTGCACTATGCTTTTAGCAAGGATCATCTTATGAAAGGTGGTTTGATCAGCAAGGCCCCTCCTCAGAGACAGAATTACCAGCATCATTTTATGTAGTAAAAATCAAAGTTCATGTTGTACCACCTTCAACGATGTCCATTCTGTCACGGCATGCAGAGAACTCCTGTTCTAGTTCTAGGCATCGCTAAGGAACCACAGGTGTACAATGGTAGGGACCTGTGTATAAGCTGGCGGGCAAGAAGAGATTGGGTAACGCTGGGCTTTGGGAGGCTTTCATGGTTAAAGTATTTGCTAGATGTTACCTGTATATCAGGGTTATCTTTTTGTCGAATTTGACAGGTAAAAGGCCATGCAAATGAACACACTTTGCTAGTGTGTTGACCAGAGGTGTTTCTAGGTCTGGAAAAGATGAGGGGCTACGCTAATGTCGGGTCTGATGGGATTCGGGGCTAGCTATAGCCTTTTGGTTGAAATCCCTGAGCTTCTATCCGGGGCTGCAACCAAAAGACGCGGGGCTATAGTCCCCTCAGCCTCACCGCCCCAGCAACACCTCTGGTGTTGACCTATGTTTTGAGGACGCTTCTAAAAGGCTCATTGGGCGTATGTACAGACCCAAATGGTGAATTCGAGTCACTGTTTACCAGTAAATTAAACAAATATAAAATGTTTTTATTACATATCAAAATGTTTCAACTTGCCCATTTGCATGTGCTTTGAGTGTTAGCATGAGTATTTAATACTGCCACATATCACTCAATTGACGCCAATTCGGACAAAAATAATTGGCCAAATATCAGAATCTAATGTCCCCCACAAATCAGGAAAACTACCCCAAATATTATAAGTAGCCCCATGAATAAAGTCTCAGTCCAACCTTAAATCACCTCCATTCAGGTGTTGTAATAACGATGTAATCATGTAAGTTCTTCTGTATTGAACGTCATTTTATGTTGTGTACATCAGCGTTTCGCGAGCCGAGTATTATTGTGCAAATGGGAGCATTGTGGGATTATATGTCTTTTGACACAGTATTTGTTTTGACTCGTGGTGATGCTTTAGCTCTACTCAAACCTAGCCAAGGTTTGTTCTGCGATATGAGAATTCTGTGGCATGCATCAGACAGGGCAAGCGTTGCTATTTTTGTGCCTTCCCGCTACCTCTTTGACTCCTCTACTCGCTGCGGCACTCAGTGCTTTCTCCTGCTTCCTGATAGAAAGCGGACAGTGGGGGGAGAAGGAAAAGGCTCCAAGAGTGGGTGCCTACAAGAGAGTAAGGAGAGCAGAGTCTGCGACACCCACACCATTGGTCGTGTGTTTGACCTCATTGTCACAGGCTCCAAGTCCTGGCAGAACCAACCAATCCCTTCGTTCTTCCGAGGTCCATTGCGCACCGTGGAATTTGGTAACACACATCTCCTGTTGGTGCAGAGATGCCAAACTGGGGTGAGCATGTACCAGTCCCTCATCCTGTGGGCTACTACCACTTTAGCAGACAGATTGCAACACTGCTGTTCCTTGTCCTGCCCACAGGTCGGGACCAGCCGACTGTGGCAGGGGAGCGGCTGAGAACATAAGAGCAGTGTAATGGGAATGTAGGTGAAGGCATAGAAAAGCAGTGAAATGGGAATGCAGGTGAAGGCATAAAAAATCAGTGCAATGGAATGCAGGTGATGGCATAGAAAAGCAGGGCAATGTGAATGCAGGTGATGGCATAGAAAAGCAGTGATGGTATAGAAAAGCATTGCAATGGGAATGCAGGTGAAGGCATAGAAAAGCAGTGCAATGGGAATGCAGGTGATGGCATAGAAATGCAGGTGATGGCATAGAAAAGCAGTGAAATGGGAATGCAGGTGATGGCATAGAAAAGCAGTGCAATGTGAATGCAGTTGAAGGCATAGAAAAGCAGTGCAATTGGAATGCATGTGAAGGCATAGAAAAGCAGTGCAATGGGAATGCAGGTGAAGGCATAGAAAAGCAGTGCAATGTGAATGCAGGTGAAGGCATAGAAAAGCAGTGCAATTGGAATGCATGTGAAGGCATAGAAAAGCAGTGCAATGGGAATGCAGGTGAAGGCATAAAAAAGCAGTGCAATGTGAATGCAGGTGATGGCATAGAAAAGCAGTGCAATGTGAATGCAGGTGAAGGCATAGAAAAGCAGTGCAATTGGAATGCATGTGAAGGCATAGAAAAGCAGTGCAATGGGAATGCAGGTGAAGGCATAGAAAAGCAGTGCAATGTGAATGCAGGTGATGGCATAGAAAAGCAGTGCAATGTGAATGCAGGTGAAGGCATAGAAAAGCAGTGCAATGTGAATGCAGGTGAAGGCATAGAAAAGCAGTGCAATGTGAATGCAGGTGAAGGCATAGAAAAGCAGTGCAATGTGAATGCAGGTGAAGGCATAGAAAAGCAGTGCAATGGGAATGCAGGTGAAGGCATAGAAAAGCAGTGCAATGGGAATGCAGGTGATGGCATAGAAATGCAGGTGATGGTATAGAAAAGCAGTGCAATGGGAATGCAGGTGAAGGCATAGAAAAGCAGTGAAATGTGAATGCAGGTGATGGCATAGAAAAGCAGGGCAATGTGAATGCAGGTGATGGCATAGAAAAGCAGTGAAATGGGAATGCAGGTGAAGGCATAAAAAATCAGTGCAATGGGAATGCTGGTGATGGCATAGAAAAGCAGGGCAATGTGAATGCAGGTGATGGCATAGAAAAGCAGTGATGGTATAGAAAAGCATTGCAATGGGAATGCAGGTGAAGGCATAGAAAAGCAGTGCAATGGGAATGCAGGTGATGGCATAGAAATGCAGGTGATGGCATAGAAAAGCAGTGAAATGGGAATGCAGGTGAAGGCATAGAAAAGCAGTGCAATGGGAATGCAGGTGATGGCATAGAAAAGCAGGGCAATGTGAATGCAGGTGATGGCATAGAAAAGCAGAGAAATGGGAATGCAGGTGATGGTATAGAAAAGCATTGCAATGGGAATGCAGGTGATGGCATAAAGCAGTGCAATGGGAATGCAGGTGATGGCATAGAAAAGCAGTGCAATGGGAATGCAGGTGATGGCATAGAAAAGCAGTGCAATAGGGATGCAGCTGAGAGCACCACGGAAGAGCAGTGAAACAGGGATACTAGTGAGAGCATAGCAAAGTAGTGAAATGGTGACACGGCTGAGAGCATGGAAGAGCAGTGTAAAGGGGACATGCCTGAGAGCAAAAAAGAGCTGTGCAATAGAAATGGGACTGAGAGCATAAAAAAGCAGTGCAATTACAACATGGCTGAGCGCATGGACGAGCAGTGTAATGGGGAAGCGACTAAGAACAGTGTCATGGGGATGTAGGTGAGCGTGTAAAAGAGCAGTGCAATAGGGATGGGGTTGAGAACATGGAAGAGCAGTGTAATGGGGAAACCTGTTGCCCCTCAGAAACCAGAAGAACATTAACTGAAACTCATGCTTCTCCCTGGAGCTAAAATCCCTCAAGAGTGCCACCTTGAAACTCTTATGTATGGAAAGCTCATCTAACTGGGCCTACATTAGCTGCCTATAGGAAGGCAGGTAGATAATAATATAAAGCAGCCATTCTGGAAGCTAAAAAGAACTTTTTTAACAGGATCTGGAATGCCCAGTCTGAGACTAGGTAGTTATTTAACATTTTGAAAGAAAATGAGACAAATAAAATGGGGGAATCCGAACCACTATTTAAGGAGTAGATATGGTGCTCAGGAATCCAGCAGGATATGTATGCGAAACTGAGCAGGACTCGGGCAGAGATTGACCTGAAACAATCTACTCTTTCTGGTGCCGGCATTCCGAGCGTAGACTGGGTCTTTGAGAGATGCCCTTCTATTCCTACCTTTTAATTTTAATATCATTTCAATCGATGAATTGGAACTGATCATAAATCAATTAAAATCAATTAATGGTTTAAAAGTTGTTGGCTTCAAAGCTCAGGTCTAACATGGCAACATGTTTATTGATGAACTTTTTTTTCCCCAAAACAATTGAGAAGTCATGTCTTACTGGGTTGTGGTTACACAAAAGCCAAAAAAAGCATGTGTCGGGTAAGTTTAAAGTGGAAACCCAGGAAAAAAGACTGACAGTCTTTTTTTTCTGGGTTTCCACTTTAAACTTACCTGACCCATTAATCCATTAAAGGCCACTAAATGAAAGAATCTTATATCAGTGACCATGATAATCAAAACCTGCTCTTCTACTATATTGGCATCTATTTGCACATTTATTAATACTTCCCTGGAAACAGGAATTGTCCCGCAAATTCTAAAAAAGGCTTGGGTTACACCAATTTAGAAAAAAAACAGGTCTGGCTACTGATACCCCTAGCAATTTTAGGCCTATTATGAACACACCGTTCCTCTTAAAATTTCTGGATCAGATGGCTTACTGATAGACTTCGAAGCATGTGAAGGAACACCCATTGTTAATTACCTCAATCAGGCTTTAAGGCTGGATTTGGCACAGATTCAGCCCTCCTAGAACTTAAATCTAAATTACTTCACCGTATGGATAATGGGGAGGCTTCCATTTTAATGCTGTTGAACCCCACAGCAGCATTCGACCTGGTGGATCATCGGATTTTAGCCACCAGGTTGGGCTAGGTGGCAAACTGTTCCCCCGAGGCAACTCAGTGGATGATGTCTTTCCTTAGTAACCGTGAGAGCTGTGTATTCGACCCACAGGCCAAGGCTGATCCCACTATTGTCAGCTTTGGGTTGCCTCAGGGCTCTTGCACCTCCCCCTTTCTATATTACCTCTTCACTGTCCCATTCTTTGCGATGTTAGCAGATGAGGGGGTTATATTTGCGAACTATGCAGCTGATACTCAGTGTATCATCCCTCCGTCTGGTTACCATGATCCTGATGAAATTTTGATTAACAAAATTTACCAGCTTATTGAGTCATGGATGGTTCAGATCAAATTAGCCCTGAATAGAGGGAAGACAGAGCTTCTAGTTGTTGGCTCACCTAATATGCTGCGAAAAATGGGAACAGCATGTGAATGCTTCCATCTGTGAGATGTAAAAATCTGACCTCTTAAGAAAGTACAGACCTTGGTGGTGGTGAAAGACCAAGGTCTTACCATGAAGCCTCACGTCTCTAATGTTTTCTCATCCTGTGCCTACGATGTTAGACTTTTGGCTCAACTTGGGCCATTGATCTTGCAGCCCAATGCAGGGATGATTGCAACGATTACTGCTCTAGTTTTCTGATCGGTATTAATAAGACTACCTGTCGGAAATTGCAGGTAATCCAAAACGAAGCAGTAAGGGTGTTTCTAGGACTCTCTCACAGAGACCATATAACCACTGCAAGGCGCTCACTTCACTGGCTCCCGGTAGAATCCAGAATTTGGTTCAGAGTCCTTGTTTAACCCAAAAGTGCAGGCAGTGTAAAATGCTGGCCTATCTGCAAACCCTACTCAATAAAAAAGCCATGGCAGAGTGCTATGATCAAATAATCAGAAAGTCTTATTGAATCCTAGATCCAGAACTGAGAAGGCACTAAAGGCTGCATTCTATGCATTTGCTCCCATGCTGTGGAAGGATCTGCCCAGTGATGTGAGAAGCATTCAGTCTACAGACATGTTCAAAAAGAGGCTTAAGACGCTCTTGTTTGCTAAGATCCCTCTCTTGGACTTTGATCACGGCACTGCTCCCTTCCATTTCCCTCTCTGAATTAGCACCTTTATGTGTTTTTTGTTGTGAGTCAGTCTGCACCCAAAAGCCCATGGTCTGTGTGAGGGAGCTACAAATTAATAAAAGTAAAGTAAAAGTAAACGGAGAGATACTTGGGTCTCTGCGAGGTTAGATAGCCCCAGAACAGCTAGTTTCCCCACTTTATGGCCCCTCATCCAAGAGTGGGACCCAGACTCCATGCCCTGGTGGCCTATGGGGTTTTTGAGATGGGTATCAACTGGTGTTCTCCTTCTTCAATAGAGAGATACCGTCTACTGTGTTAGTCAAAACCTATAGATTCACTATTGGCTACCATGGAATCTGTGGCCTGACTGCTGTTTGTCAGGGTTCCCCAATTTGTATCAGTTTGGTGTCAGAGATCCCACTACTGACACCAAATGTAAGGGTGTTCATTAAATATACTGACACGAAGGTGTCATGAATTTAATTGCATACTTTTTATTTGTAAGTGAAAAAGATCCTCACTATTCCCAACTTCTAAGACGGGTTCCCTACCTCAAAACTAATACTAAAACGGTTTGTCAGAATGTCGGTCAAAGTAAATTCCACCGTCCTGTGTCAAAAACCTACTTTTATCCCTCACACTACAACTAGAAAGGTAACTAACGGAGGCAACACGCTGGTCTTGGAAGCAAAACCATGCAGAGCAACAGAGGTTTGAATACCAGATCCGTGCTTAGTAACCAAACTCTAGTATTAAGCACATTATAAAAAGCAATTAAAATAAATAAAATCTCCTGCTTCTTGGACATGTGGGGTGCATTTAAGGCCCTAAGCAGAAATCCCCCTAAACCAAAAACTGCATTTAAACCGTACCACAGAAACGGCTGTGCTTTTGTCTTCCTAGCACGTGTGGTGAGCATTGATCACTGCCACCCAAAGAATAGCTCTGAATTTGCTTTCCATTCATTTGAATCAAAAGAAAATGACCCGCATTCAAAACGGCACTACATTTGCTGTTCTTCATTTGAATAATAACGTTTCACACAGCATTGAAGACGGCCCTGCATTTGTTCTTTCTTTCATCTAAAACTCCACAAAGTTATGTATTGAAACACAGCCATGCGTGCCTATTCCATATGAATGCCAAAATGTTAGGCAATACATCCCAAGAACGGCATTATCTGAGTGATAAATTACTCACAAACCAGTAAAACTGGGTTTTTGGGCCAAGCACAGAATTCAATGGCAGGCCTTGACTGCCACATAAAAGTCACATCCATAAGTGAACTGGCCCACGTGGCATGTGAGGGGCTGAGAGTGTGAGGATTCACTGCCCTGCAAGACTAGCAGGTAGTCATGGAAGAAGGAACAAAGGAAGCCGGTATGGCCTGTATGTGACCGAGAGGTGCGATTTCCTCCAGCACCCACTCTGAAGGAGGAACTGCCAAAATTCAAAGGGCATCATAAATGTCCTTTGTTGCAATCCGAGCCGGGCAGAGACCGTTGCTGGCGGGGTCTACAGCACCACCCACATGTGTGACAAATTCTTCCCATTGACATTAAAGGACTTTTGTATTCGAAGACATTTTTCCCAGCACCCTGAATAAGAAGTAATTTTATATTATGCCCATTTTCCATGTGATTTTTAGACAAATGTAAAGAGACCAAGTACATGTTTCTTACACTTGGTGAACTGAAATGGCCATGAAAGATGCATTTCAGGGTGAATTATAAATGGGACAGATATGAAACTAGGTGGAAATATGCAAGATGTAATTAGGGACCAGTGTAGTCATTGGCAGAATTCTAAATATTACGCATTTCATAAAAAGGGCAAAATCGGGCCAAAGGGCGATGCAACCTCCCATAGAGCTGGCGATCAGATTGTCTAATTCCCTGTGACCTAATGAATCTGCAGATCTCCTTCTTATGGCGGTGGCTAGTATGAGTTTGAAGTTTTGATCTATAACTCATTCTTGTTAAAAAGTAGACTTAAGAGACAAAGAAAGGTCATACATGCAAACACACAAATTATGTCATTTCCCCTGAACCAATCGGCCCAGGGGGAGAAGAGAGGACTGGTAGGCTGTCCTATCCCAGGATAGGAGTAATTCGAGAGTACTCTCCCTCACTCACCCCCAAGATTGTAAATTAGATGATGTTATTTTGGCTTTATAAGGGAGAGACAGAGAAACGCAAGGGATTCAGATACAAAAACGAGCTCCAGACATCCATCCAGGCAGATCCATCCATCCATTCAGATCCAGGGACACCCAAGACTCCAGGGAGAAAGGAGAGGACGCAGCGGACCACATCCAAGAGAGTGCAGTGACCAGACCTTGCCTAGCTGACCCCATCTAGGAGAGCGCAGTGGCCAGACCTTGCCCAGCTGTCTAGAATCCCCTCCAGGAGAGCCAAGTAACCAGATCCCTTGGCTTCGCTGTCCAGAGTGACTAGACCCCTTGGCCTCGCTGACTAGAGTGACCAGAGACATCGCTGGCTTTCCAGAATCCCAAACTCAAGCTTACATTGTAAGTAGCACATAACCCCAGTCCCCTGCATATCCCACTCTTTTGACTCTTGGATACAAGTGCAAAAACCCCATTCAAAGTCCTAAATTGCCAGCATAATCTGTTCCCCTTTCTATAGAAGAATCTGTGTCAGCCTGTTTGTTATGTTATGTTATTTTGCACTTATATAGCGCCTTATATACCATTGGTATGGTCTGAAGGCGCTGGTAGGTTGAACGCCCTTGGGAACCAAAGTTCAGATCAGTAGAGAGAGTACAGAGAGTCAAAGGTGCATGTGAGCACCGGGTATGTGTGCAGCTCGTGCAGTATTTTTGTGTAATAGCTGCTTCTTAGCGGTAGGTGTGGTGGTTCGAGCGATCAGGAGAATGTGTTAGTTCTGGCGGGTTTTATCCAGAACGGCTGTGGCTGCGTTAGGCCTGAGGAGAACGCCTGACTGGGGGTGTGTGAAACCAGCAGTGTTTACTTAGAATGATGTGCAGTGAGCGGCGGATGTTGGTATGAGAACAGTTATACCGAATGGTGTCATAGTATCTCTGTGTTCTATGTGAGTGGTGATGTAAAGGAGAGAGTAAGCGTGGTGGTGTGATATGATGGGTTGTATGCCCTTTTGAACACTCTCTGCATTCTAAGCCATACTATATACGTCATGCAATTCTATGCGCTCCAGTCCGTCCAATACTCCGGTCTGCCCCGCGCGCTCTAGTCTGTCCCGCACATGCACTCTTGTCCGCCCCACGCACGCCCTCTTGTCCGCCCCATGCGTGCCCTCTTGTCCGCCCTACGCGTGCCCTCTTATCCGCCCACGCATGTACTCTTGTGCACACCCATCCACTCCATATATTCATCCGCTCCATACACTCAACCGCTCCATACAATCATCCGCTCCACTCATCCGCTCCCTACACTCATCCGCTCCATACACTCATCCACTCCATACGCTCATGTGCTCTATACACTCATGTGCTCTATACATTCGCCATGTCTGTACATTCATCTGCTCCGCCGATCTACACACTCTCCGCACTACTGCATTCATCCACTATCCACACTCGTGGGCTCTACATACTCGTCCTCTCCACATATTCATCTGTTCTACAAACTCATCCGGTTTAAGCTCATCCGTTCTGCATATTCGTCTGGTTTGCGCATTCCTGTATTCCTGCATTCTACTTGCTTCTCTGAGGTTTACGCACTCATCTGCGCTACGCACTCCCCCCTCTCTACCCCCTCTGTACACACTCACCCTCTCTACGCACTCACCCTCTCTACGTACTCACCCCCTCTACGCACCCACCCCTTCTGCGCACCCACCCCTTCTGCGAATGTGAGTGCATTCCCTTTTTAAGTCTTTCAATAGTTGGTATAAATCCTTAGTATCATTTTGCAGTAATTCAATTAATTCCCCTATAAAGAGATTCATGGTGAGTTGGTTGACATTCGAAATTAACCACCTCATGCCAATTTCCTTTCTTTAATAACTATAGTCATTAAAATATAGCCTCAACAGAATTAGTCTTTGTGTTACAAAACATGAATTTGCCCGTGTATTGTGCATTCCTACGAATTCCAATCTACTTCTGTCCCATCGAAATACCCAACCCGTAGTCCCATTGAGAACCATCCCTTTCTGTCAGAATCTTATCTGTTATGAGCCTCTGTTCCTTGTCCTGAAAACTGATTTCCGATTTTGACAGCAAAGCCCTTCCCGTGACTGTCTGTCATCCCGAATCCCACGTAGAAACAAATTTCTATCCTGCTGTGTGTGTTATCTTTTGCATTTGTTTTCTTTCCCAAAATCAACTTTTCTTACCTTCTGTTCATGTTGCCTTGGTGCCCTACTAGTAGTCTGTCAGCTTCCTTATTTCTAGAGTGTAGCAACACATATTTCCTTCCTAGCTATCTCACCAAGGTTGTAAGCTGCTGTGCGAGAAACGAATGAAATCCGAGTATGCCGTTTTGCTCATAAATCAGGTTTTCATCTTTTCTGGTCTCCCATTTGGGGTGGTGAGCTGAATTCTGAATCTGATTTTTCCCTCTTCTTCCTGTCTCCTTGCCACTACCTTCCATCCAAAAAAATGTAGTTAGCAGATGTTTGCAGTTGAGTGTTGCAGGGGCAGTGCTTAACTTGACTGCAATCTGTTACTTTTATGATTTTCTTCTGTTTCCTATTAAAGGTTTCTGTAAATTATGTTAGGAGTTTGAACTAACTGTGTAGTGGGAATCTCTGTATTGTATTGCCACAACATTGGTGGCTGCTGCCCAACTGTTTGATTTTGCTTTATTTTTAATTGAACCATAAAATTAAAACATTTCATATTGATACACACCGGCCTGGTTCCTCGTCTACTGTGACACAGGGTGTTAGTGAAGGTGGGTGCGAGACAGGTTGGGGGTCTACTCAAATAGAGAACCCATGATTTATTAGAGATAAAAAGCATTTTTATTGTTTGCCACATTCATTTACAGATGGGATTCATCAAAATGTTCCTTCAAAACAAAAATACCCAGGTTAATATCGCCTGTCCCCTGGCTTGCAGATTTCAAAAAGTATTTACACAATGTTCCTTCCAGGAGAATGGTTCCCTTCTCCTGGTGTGGCTGTGAGGAATTCGACCATCCGCACAGTGGGTGTGCGCTCACCTGGGCTTTTTTTTAATTTTTATATGAAATTGAATGATGGTAGATCATCCTCTGGAAGATGTGTGGAGCTAATCTGAACACATTTTCCTATGCTCACCGTACGCCATACACATAGATCTGTGTACTCTGGGTGGACACAGCCTACAGATGGAGGAGTCCTCACTGTCACATTTAGTTGGAATGTGACACAGAGGAGTACATCAAGTTAGCTCAAAACAGGGAGGTATCTCAAAAGGGGGCAGCCCAAACCTCCATGTCCTCCATGGCCAGCCTAATTAAATAACAAAGGCTCCATGGATCCGCCCTGTCCATTGTCAGTTCTGCTAGTGGCAACCTTGCATAATAAACAGAGCAAATTCAAGCTGGCCCTTGGGAGGCCTGGTCACAGGACTGACAAAATAGACAGGAAACCCCCAACAGTCTTTGATATGCACTGTGTCAACCTGAAGCCCGCTCCTGCCTCTCATATCCGTGACAGTGAGATGTCATGCCTGGTAAATGTGTTTGCAATGGGCAACCCCCGCAGGAGGCCCTCATTCAGAGGGTAGGAGTATGTGATTTGATGGAGACAGAAAGTCTGCTCTCGCCACTTCTTCAAGGGAAATGTGACGCTTTAATCACGAACCACAGTGCGTTCAATTAATGAGAGAGACCTCTTGATCCACAACAGACAGGAAGATGGGTGGGACTTTGTATTACATGTTTTCACCCCTTTGCCTTTTCTGTTGCAAAGCACTCTAGTTATGACCCCATGCATACAGGAGATTGTTGGTGGGGACACAGGATTGGTTCATTGAGGTAGTCTTAGCCTACACCAATCAATGGGGCTGTTTTGGCTTTAAAAAGAGGGTCGAGACCACTTTTGGCAGATCATCTGAAGACTTTGCAAGCGGTAACAAGAAGAACTCATTTGGACCCTGGCTGAAGCTACAGTCTCCCTTGCAGCTTCCGCCAGTGAAGGAAGGCCAGGATTTCCAAGAGGGAAGCAAGATCCATCCCCTAAACATCTCTCAGGGAACAGAGGGAGATACTGAATCCAGAGGATCCTACAAGCAGCTCCAGAACCTGTACCCAGCCAGCACACAGAGTGCCCTGCTAGGTTCTACAAGCAAGCTTCCCAGATGGGAAGTGCCAGAGAGTTGCCTGCAACACTCTACTCAGCTTTGGGTTATCCGCCTTAATGGACGACACAAGCCCAGTGAAGAATCTAGGAGGAGTGCATCAACAAGCATCAACCAGTGTCCATCTTAAAGGACATTTTTGAGCTAGTCGAGGCCCTCGAGCTGCAACCGACTGCATCACTGACTGTTGTCATGCCACAGTCGCTAATGTTGTCCAAGATGCCACGACCAGTGCTTCAGACCCACCAACCAGCCCTGAGACAATGATTCCTGACCGTGTGCCGCCGTATAGGCCAGGCTGCAGCTATCTGGGGATGGCAAAGCTTGCCGAACTGCCTTCCGCCTGATACCCGCAGCTGTTTTCCATCTTGAACTCTGTTGCAGAAGCTGCAAAAACACCCTGAAACCGACCCTACACTGTTGAGCACCAAGAACTTCTACAAGAACAAGGTACATTGTGGTTTTGTCCCTCTGGTTCTTCTCCGAAGGCCCCTAATGACATTTTACAACCCACTGCTGCCTTTGTGCTGAAACCAAGTATCCTTGAACTATTGTGATTGATAACTATACTGACTACCCTCCTGTCAGTAATCAGAGTATACCCCTTTTCCTTCTTGAAACTGTCTGTCCTCTGCATTCCTTTACAGGGTGGCTTAAATTGTGTACTGTGCTACAACTGTCTGTTGTGACAATAATAAAGTAGATATTTGTATACATCCTTGACTGGCCAGTCCCTTTATCATTGGGTAATAATTTTATTTTCTCTGTTTTGCAACTAACCAATGATACAAGACCTTTCGGAGATCAGCCTGCCTTTCCATCCACGTTCCTAAAATTGTACAAGGAGGTTTATAATTTGCTTGTGTTTCCAATCTGTTCAGATCCCTTGTGGTGTACTAGATGTGTGGGACTGATTGATGGTTTAGAAACCGATATTCATCGCTGAACCACTGGTTCCCTGGAAGTTGATTTGTCACAGTGACTCTGTATACCTTCCAATAAAACCAGGGGGAATGACTCCCTTCCACTAGTATGGTTCGGTAAAATTCACAATAAGGCCAGGTGGAATGACGCCCTTCGCCTGGCTTCTTCATCTCATCTCTCAGTTCAGGACCAAGAGACCCTTCTCTTGGTCTGCTTTGGCACAGTTCCACACAAGGCCAGGGCGGAATAACTCCCTTCCCCTGGCCATTCTACCAAAACATCTGATGTGTTAACAGGAGAATGACTCCCCTCTCCTGATATTGCTTGACACAGTTATTTCTCACTGCTTCCGGTTTAATACACACTTTGCCAATATGACTTGTTTTCAACAATGTCCCAAATCTGGTTAGGATTCCAAACCCTTCTCTGAGCTCTAGTTGTTTCCTCTTGACCACTGTGACGAGGAAGAGCTTGAGTTTCTCTCTTTCACGCTGGGATCCCAGGCCCTTCTCTTGTAACTAGTTGACTAATCTCCACCACTATAATGGGGAAGACTTTGCTTTGGTCTACTTCTGTTGGGTTCCCAGGCCCTTCTTCTATAACCACATGTCTTCTTTTTCCCACTGCTTTGTTTGACAGGGTTCCAGATGCTTCGCTGGTGGCCAGTGGGCTTATCTGCCCCACTGTTATGGTGGACAGTGTTCTAGGCCCTTCTGTGTGGCGGCCAGTGGGCTTCTCTTCCCCTTTAGAATGAGGAGTAGGGGGTTGGATGCACTTTCTACCCTTCAGAAGTCTGTCAGCAGTATGCTGTGTAGGAAGTCAGGTAAGGACTGCCTGTGCGCCTCCTAACTGTGTACCCGCATCTCCTCCCTGTCTCCCATACCACCATGTACTTGCTTTTGGGCTTCGGTATGTCACTGGAGCTTCCAGAGATGGCAGTCCGTCATGTCTGTAGGCTCGGCTTTCCCTGTCTGTTTCTGCAGCGTCTCCAGCTACTGGGCCCCTGACTCTTCATGCCCTTGGCATCGTGCATGGGTCCGCTCTTGCGGAACCCTGTGAGGACTCATTTCGGATCAGTGGCGTCCTCAGTTCTTCTTCTCCTCAGGTCGGCTGCCAGATTTTGGATTTCTCATGCCGAACGGTCTCTGTGTGTGTTGCTTCTCCCAGCAGGAGCTGCAGCTGAGCTCCAAGCTGGGGTTGACGACTTTCCTAGTTCATTGTTGTTTTTTATACAATGTAGCCCGTTCTTAAGGGGCGGGCTGTCAAAGTCCCTTGTTCCTTTTGATCGGTTGATCTCTTCCTGTGGGCCACCTTGTTTTAATGCCTGTATTGAGAGCAGTCTTTGTTTTCTGTGTTCTTCATCATCTTGGTGTTCACGAAGGTTGGGGCTGGAAGGACGAGCTAGAGAATGTGGAGATATTTTATTATTGAGTAGGCTAACCTCAAGATGGTTGTCACTGTCCCCAAAGAGGAAGTTGCTCCTCTTGAGTTCCTCCCGTATTAAACCATTCCTCGGGAAACTATTGGGTAGTGGCCTCACCTCCTAGTCTCATGAAAAAGGGCTCCCCTTGGGGAGAAGTGAGGACACATTGTGAATCATCACACGAGTCATATATTTTACACCACAAAGAAGTTATTATTTTGGTGTTAATTGAGCGTGGACCTAGCTTTGAGAAGCAACAGAGCACTTTACAGCATTATACACCAATGCAGATGCATAAAGGAGTGCTTTACAGAGGTATACAACAGTACAGATGCAAAACGGATCGCTTTTCAGTATTAACAGAACAGATATACAGCATGGGAAATATACAGAGGGGCACAGCTGTACTGGTGGCAGGGATGAGTGGGGCAGATGGTGTCGAGTTGCGCGAGGGGCGGCGTGATGGCCTAGGTTTTGAGGAGGAGAGACTCCTTGAAGAGGTGGGACTTGAGTTCTCTTCTGAATTGTTGGAGCGTGGGGGCGAGTCTGATGCCGATGGGGAGGAGAACGTTATTTCTCTCTTGGGTTGTTGATGGCAACTTCTTGTAATCTCACTTTCCACTCTGCTCCTATGTGTCAAAGTCTGGTGATACTCTTTGTAATGTCCTTCGCAGCGACAACCCACACCTCACCCTCTGCTTTCAAGCAAAATACTGTACATGCATTTCTGGCAACCCCTACTCCAACAAAGCCCCCTATAGACACAAGGAAATAATTCACAGGACACAGATTCCAGTGGGTAAATGTGGACCGCAGCTGCTTTTATCAGTCAGGAGGGAGTTAATTTCCAGGTAATCCATAACAGCCGATACAGCTTCAGTGTTTCTATGCTGAGCTGCCGCCCTTAACTGCCCCTCCGAGGGAATTATAGATAGCTATTCCTCGCCGGTTCTTGCCTTCTAATACTCTAATCGGCTCCCTCTAGTGGAAACATATTTTACTTTGCATACATCTTTTTACTTAGCCCTTGCTTTGTTTAACCATTTTGCTGGTTACACGCACTGGATCGTTCGCTGCATATAATGGGCTCAGTAACCCCTCTCGCCTTAGGTTTGGGGATTGATAGAGTTCAGCCGCCTTCTACCCGTTCCAGCCTCCCCTCCCCCGCTCCAGACCCTGGGTTAGTGCAGGTACAGCTACTAAAAGCAGCGAATGGCCAAGTCATGTAATAGGGGGCGTGTTTACCGGCATTTCTGTGATGGCACCAGGGGTGGACTGGCCAATGGGGAACTCAGGAGAGTTCCCGGTAGGCCTCTGCACCATGGCACTCTTTTGTGTGGTATTTCTAAATTTTCCCATGAGAAAAGGGTTGAGCTTGCTGAAGACGTGTAATATGGGGCCACTTGTAAAATCATTTCCAGGGCCTCTTATCTCGGGAGGATAGCTCATTTGCAACGTGCTCGCCTTGGAAGCAAAACGACACGGAAACAGGTTTTATCCCCGGGTCCGTGCTTAGAAACCTCTGGGTATTAAAATTGCATGTTATAAATAACCTTTCATATCATATATTTTGGTTCCTAGTCCCCTGGATCGCACTGCTGCTGAAGATGATACATTTTCAAATTAGGAGCGCTGCATGTCTTTTCTTTTGCTGCACTGCGCCTTGGAATCCGTGTGACCGGGACTGGAAAGAAAAAAAATGAGTCCGTGCCCTGCATGCATAATGGTCCTACAGGTTTTTTTTGCCAGTGCTGTGGTGCTGTGTAGATGTTAAAATGCAATTTACCAATGTTGTTGCCAAAAAGTGGATGTGGGAAAATGGGTTCGAAAGGCACTGTACACAACCGCACACACTGCAAGCTGCTATGGAAGCTCTTCCATAGCTAAACTGTCATGTGAAACTATTTTGTAAAGTTGAACATCTTTCAAAACCCAAACCTGCTGGCGTTGCCAATGCTTGTTCAATTTTGATTTTGTTGTTTAACTTAATGTTGCAGAGCTGCCAGTGGCATTGTCCGCCATGCAAACAGCGTATCCTGTTGGGGTGGTTGTAATTCGGACTGCCTTGTCAAAGCTGAGGTGCTGCTGAAGCACTTTCTGATGGCTCATGGGTTGGGATGCAGATGGGGCGCTGACAGATCAATGTCCAATCAGGGGGAGGCTCAGCTGCGGTGAGGAGATTAATTCCCGGAAATGAGTGTCGTGGGTAACGAAGCTTCTCTTGCCTTCACACATGCATATGCAAATACATGCCAGAAGCCCGGGAGGTGTGACAAAAGACCCGAGCCGGTCCCTGCTGCCGACTCTGCCCCCACGTCAGACAGCTGTCAAGAGGTGCGCTCCAGGCGGACCTGGCCTGTCCAGCCGCCACCAAATGGAGCGAGTGTGACGAGGAAGGGACGCCTTAAAAATCAATCCAGCCGCGTGCCTCAGCGAACGCGGAAACGGCATCCATGGGGCGCCATAAGAATGGCGACTTCAGTAATGTACTGAGACCCCGGGCGGGGTTCCTGTCACATGATGTACGCGTTTTCATGTTCTGGTTTGAATGTCATCTATTTAAAAAAAAAAAAAAAATTTGTAAGGGTCCGGTTATAGTCGACACACCAAATGATAACGTGTGAATGGGGCTAGATATTTATTGAACGTTTTGAGATCACTTATAAATTGTGCATGCATAGGTCATGACTTGTAATATCTTTTTAAACCAAGCCCTATCTTAGCCTTCAAAAAACAGTACTTTCTAACAGGATTTTGCAAAATATTTTTGATTTTATTTAGTTTTTTCACCATATTAATCCAGGCGTAAAAACGACCTCAATGTGGCGATTTCTGTCAGTGCGACAATATTTCATATCAATAAATTATCCACTACGATTATTCTCCACCATATAACATACCTATAAACATATCCTCCCTGGAGGATAGCTCAACGGCAGACGACACAAAGCAACACAGGTTCGATCCCCAGGTCCGCGCTTAGAAACCTCTGGGTATTTATAAATACGCAACTAAGACAAAAACAATTACGCAACAAACAAACAAAAACAAGAAACAATTCCTTTAACAGCACCTCGATGCCCGTGGGCTGTGCGAGCGCTTTAAAAATGCAAAAATAAAAATAAAATACTTTTTACATCAATACCTACATACCTCATTCATACATCTCGCTCATTCCCATTCGCTAACTTTGTAAATACCTCCAATCTTTATCTGTGCAGCAACACTCGATGTTGACGTACCCAGTGCCAGCCCACGGTCTGCCAGCACCCTGTGCGAGATTTGTGTGCCACCTCTGCCCCCCAACGCTTGCCCCAACATTCTGACCGCACTGGTCAGGGGCGGCCTGAGTGGAGGGGCTGTTGGATGTGTCGAGGGTCCGTCATTCTGTACTATGAAAATCTTACAAAAAGGAAATAAACCTCTACATAAGCCAACTTTCGCCATCAAAGGGAGCAAAAATCTATAAGATCAGATATTGAGAAACGACATCAGTATTAAGAAAGGTAATCAATCTGAGTTGTGGCATTCCATCAAGTTAATGGGACCATTGTAACCCGGGAAATGCTGGTGTACGCTGCTTGGTGCCCATGTCGACTATATACATTGAGAATATGGAAAGGAAAGGGAGAACAAGAGTGACAGAACACAAACGTTGTATAAGAAATAGGATTTTAGCAGCTCCTCTTATGGAATATTTCAGTAAAAATGACAAACCAGATGATCTTAGGGGGGGACAGTGCTATAGAAGGTGAGAAAAAGAAGAGATGGAGCAGCCGACAAATAGTGACTGCCCCAGAAAGAACAAGCACGAAAATGTTGTACTAGAAGTAATGTGGTAGGTCACAATGACTGTATTGAGTGGCACAAAATGAAATAAAGATGTGATGCAAGGGCTGTACTTGTGTCAAGTCAACCACTCTGTAATAAGGCAATGAGATGAAGAGCAATTTTGTATGAGATCTTATGACCTTGTGAGTACAATAAACTCCTGATTAGAGGAATGGACCTTGCTACACTATAGGGTGTTATGTAGGTGTAGCTGGCATGCTAGGATTACAGTCAACTAGGTAGCAACAGTATGTGTCACCATTCACAGCATTTGCCATGGCAAAGAAGAAGAGAGAAAACATTAGCCAAAAAAGGCACCCGCCACCAATTGAGCTTGGCGTACATATGGACGCTCACACAAACAAGTTGTGAATTACATATATGGCATCTGGACATTATCATACACCTATGATATTGTAAAGGAGGCTGTGGTCTATAATGTCAAAAGGCGAGGTCAGGCATGACTGAATCACTTAATTTGGCATTTCAGCGGCACATGCAAGCGTTCCTACTGAAAAGAAACACCTGCGAGATGAAAGCCATGTGAGCTGTTCTGAAGGGTTTGGCTTTAGCAAAATATTAGCATTTTGTGACAATGACAGAACATGTAAACATGTGGTATCTTGCTGCACACTCTATAGGTGGTTGAATGACGGGGCAATAGTTGATATGGGCACAATATGACGAGAAATATTCTGGATATATGGGGAGGCTATATTGTGGCATTTCTTTTGAGAAGAACGTGACTCTAATACAGTAGAGAATGTAACACAAAAATCTGAACATTGGGTCGTGGGAATGTGAGACAAATCCGTTGTTGTAAATAGTTGTTTATGGAAGAAGGATATAACTGAGTGAAGATGGATGTAAAAAGTCCCATTATATGACCGCTGATGAAGTTCCGAGTAAGTTTTTCATTTTAAACCGAAACATGTTGGATTTGGTTTACAATTTGTATCAATCAGGATCATGAACGGAGGACGACAGGAATATACATATGTCTAGCTTTACTTCAAGGTCAGTTGGGTGTGTCCAACACCGGCACAAGATGTGCTCAGGGGGCGTGACCGCAGAAGAGCGCCACCACTGCGCAGCAAAAAAAGGGCGCCTTGCGGCCAGCTCATTGTCATTAAAACTTAAGTTTACATGACACTGAGCTGGAGGTTACTTAAGTATCGGTCTGGCCCAGTGCCTATTAAATAATCACTCTGCGCCATGCACAGCCTTGAAACACACTATACAAGAACAGCAGGGGGCTCCATTCAGCCAAACAACAGAACTGAGGCCCGTGCTGCTCTGCATTTGTGGTGGGATGGGTTCAGTCGAGTTGTCAGTGGCAGACCTTACCTCCCTTAGGCTTGGTGTCCTTAGGCGAGTAGAGGTAAGGCCTGTGCTTCTAAGTCGCCACTGTGCAATCCAAATATATAAATCAGGGGGGCGCAGGGGCCACCCAGAGAGCCAGGTCTCAAGGAAAAAAAACTCCTGGGGAAAAAACCTGAGCTATGATGCAGTCCGAAGTATTTAAGGTGGTAGCATTGCGTGGAGGATTCTCAATTGCTGCTGATGAAGCAATAAACCCGACAAATGTCGAGCAGTTATATGATTTGATATGATAGGTTATTTATAACACGCTTAATACCCAGAGGTTTCTACGCGCGGACCTGGGGATCAAACATGCAGTGCTCCCAGTGTCGTGTTGCTTCCAAGGCGAGCACGTTGCTCCTGAGACTAAATTGGTGAAGCAGAGTAGTATCCACTACCGCAGCAAGCAGAACTACAGGACTGAAATAGCAGCAGAAGGAATGAGCGCCCGCTGAAGGCAGAATGGAGAGGAGCCAAGGAGAGAGTAGCGACCTGGATAGAAGGCAGAACGGAGACAGAAAACCATAGGAGCCAAGCTGCGGCGAGACCAGAAGCTGGCAACCAGGAGAGAGGGTGGGTGAGGCAGGAGAGCAGAGGCATGGCCGGAGCCGTGAAGAAAGTATGAACTGAGAGTATGGCAACCACAGGTAACAGTTGCAACGCATAGCCTACCTGTCCCGGTCCTCTTATTTCCTATCGAGTGCTTCTGACCTGGATGCAAGCATGGCGACGTCACCACGCTTTGTTGAGTGCCATCTTCGTTTGGGATCCCTTTCTCCAATGTTTCCATAGGGACACATGACTAAAGAAACTCCACGGGAGGTGAGCCCGCGGGATGCATTACACGAGCGCCATCAGTTCAGTGCATGTGTAGGGCCCGACGGGCTGCAATTTGCAGAGAATAAGGGGTCTGCTGTTAAGAGTGAGGAAAATAAATATAGCAGTGCTTGCTGCCATCCACAGCCCGTACAGAATGACAGCCCCTCGACTCAGGCCGCCCCTGTCCAGTTCTTCAATACAGCTATCCTAATTTCATTGGACAAATCCTAAAAAGTGCTGACAAAAACCATGTCATCCGGTTGCTTATCCTTGGGCTTATGTTCTAGTAGAGAATTGCTGTCATTATACTTTGCCCTTTTTAGCTCATGCAGCACCACCTCACCAGCCACCAACTGCTGAATATGTAAGAACATCTTAAGAGGACATTAAATCACCCAAACGACCAGAGTGAAATCACCTGCACAGGTCATGAAAACGACTCTGTATGAGCCATGAACTTGCCCTTGTGACCCATGAAATGCTTAAACAAATCTACAGTGGCTATATTGTAAGCCACGAGCTTGCTTATAGACCAGCATTTTGCAACCCATCGTGCCATGAAATTGCTTAAATAAGACCCATGCTAAGTACCGCAAACGAGCCATCTGTGCTACACGCAGAAATAGCCTTTACAATGATAATGTTTGCTAAGCTATTTACCCAGAATTCACTAATGAACAATATCTGCACCTGAAGGGTTATTGTACCACCTCCTCCGGCAAGGGTCTAAGTGTGATAAAAAGAAAAGGTAGTGAAAACAACTGCCCCTTCTTCTCCCCACTCCTCTTGCTCCCTACCAACCCCACACTCCTGACCCACCAGTACAACCCCCAAATCTGGGTCCTTCCTCTCCTCCACGCCACCCCACACCACTGTGTTTTACATAAGTACAATCCAGACTGGCAAAACACAATAAAAGAAAATACATTTAAACGACCACCGTTAGTTTGTCATTGTCCCCCAGAGCCTGCAGCTTTAAGCAACCCCCCCCCCTCCAATCACCCACCAGTCTCACCTCTTAGGTGCATTCCCAGACTATAGCCACACAGACCCCCGCCCATTACCTGCACAGACCCTGTGTCTGATGCTATATATGCTTAATTGCAGAAGACAAACACAGATCACTGGCAAGCAGAGCTCAGTAATAGGTGGTGTGTCCCAAGCAGTCTATACAAATAAACAAAGGCAGTCCCGCACCCGCAACACAGCACCATATGATATGATGGTGGAGTGTTACCAGCAGGGCCCAGGTTCGAACCCCCAGTAGGGGAAAATAAAAAATAATCAAAGGTGCCCTGCCCTTCTGTCCCGGATCAGTGCTCCGGGTCACATCAACTAAGGGAACTATGGTGAATCTCCCTGAACAGTAAGGGAACGTCGTACTGTTTAGCTCCTGCTCACTTTGACCTCTTGCCTCTGGTAGTGGTATGTGAGCCTCTTATGTTCCCTGCTTTTAGTTGGATCAAGGAGCTTCTGAGGGCTTCCTTGCTCTATTACTCCTACGGACGCTGGCCATTGGGGAAACAAGGGAAGACCTAGGACGCACAGACACATGTTGCATTGCCTTGAGACACTGTGAACAGAAAGGCATAGCTAATTACTCCATGATTTTAACTTTGGCGATTGCTCTTTTTGCCAGTACAGTATTCCTGCATTGTGCCAGCTTCACCCCTCTGTGATCAGTTACAGCGGCAGCATTTGCAAGAGAAAACCCTGTGCTCTGTCTCCATAGACTGAAACAAGTGAAACCTGCCACATTGGTTGCAGCCCTGTTAGAAATGTACTTGCCAGGGAGCCCTTCTCTGATGATATCGTTTTCTGAGAGTCTGAAATTGAATGGAATAGATCTACAGGAAAGTGCAGCACTGTGGAGCGAGGCACCATGGCGCTGAGGCATGCAGTGAAGTCTCCGGTGGTCAGGCTTTCTTAAAAGGGACAAAGTCAGGGCCTGTCTGATTAGAACGTGATTCTTAAACAATTGTACCTTACCAAACCCAGAAATGAAGAAGTTGCAGGCAGAGGTGATGTACTTCATCTGGAAGGGGAAGAAACCGAGGGAGGGTTCTATGTCATTTCATCACAGATGTTTTGTTCGTGGGGTTTTTTACTGTGGAATTTTCTATGAAAAAACTCATCTAATTTTTATTTGGGGGGTCTCCCCAAAACCCCCATCCCCTTTTCTTTTTTTTATATGATCCCAAACACTCACACCCCAAATATATATTTTTCTAACCCCCCCAAACATTTCAATTAGTTTTTTTTTCGTTAAATAATCTGTGGTAAAAAACCCAATGAAAAAACATCCTGCTTTGAAAGGACGTTGTACCCATGATGGGTCATGCGCTGCAGCAGAAACGTTAACTTCTTGTGAGTGAAGGCCAGGCCACGTTTTCTCTGTTTTACACTAGTGACAAGCAGGCCTGCAGAGTTTTACAACACACTGAGATGCCGGATGAGGGCCTCTAAAGGAACCTACACCAAGGAGGTTGTCGTATTCCCTCCCGAAGGCGTGGCTGCAGTGAATTCCACACATTAACTCCCTATACTTGCAAGCATTTACAGCGCCATTTTTGATTGTGAACTATCAACTCACTCAACTCTCGCGCTCAAACACTTGTGTATGAGCGCAATACAAATAAACTAACTTATCATAACTGTTCTCAAGTTCAGGGCAAAGCATTCTGACTGGGCTGTAGGGCACTGCTTGTGCAGTCGTATATTATGGACAAACATCCCTCGAAGTCGTCCATAATTCAGAAACTGCTTTCAGCTTGTCCTGTTCCTGAACTGTGAGACAATGCATCTTGTTTCTAGAAGGGGAGGTTGGGGGCATGATGGTGTTTCTATAAATCCCAGAATCTAATGGGTCTGTTTTGCACCATCTGGAGGTTGAGAAGTTCCTCTGCCGTCCCATTCACACGTGCTTATTATGACTGAGCCTGGATACATCCATAGCATGGAGCAGAGTGGCACTGTGAACGAGGCGACCTAGGGGGCTTAGCTGTGCAATGAGGCCAAGACCAAATGACTGATGACATGCTCTGTGTAGGGGAGGCAAATAATGGACTCCCAGTAATAATGCAAGGGAAGACAATATGGGCCCAGTCGGATACCAGAAGTAGGGGGTCTGCTGTGAAGACTGCCATCCTTTCTCCAAACTGGAAAATCTTAGGAGAGAGGAATAAAGGGTGTTTTCACGGAAAGGCTTAAGGACATCTCTTAACCAAACTTGATGTTGCCATATAGGGGAAGGAAACATCGTTATTGGTGGCAGTGATACCCGACCTTCCCGTGGAAATGGTTCTGGGTAGTGATGTTCCCTCGATGAATGGGTCCTCCGGGTAGCTCATCTGAAATTTAAAACTGTCAATTATCCTGGTGAGAGCAAGACTGGACCTTTTTGTTTTCATCTTATTCACCCCAAAATGTGTGGGTACAGGAAGATAAATGCTCAGAAGATCCATTGTGGAATTGGGAATCACAGGAACCCTCTTTTTATGTGGGCAAGGCCAATGGTTTAGAGGTAGGAAAAGAACCTGGAACTAGGGCAAGGGTATGTATTGACTCCTGCAGAGTCCTCACAGAATCCCAGCTTAAGGTCTCCTCCCAAATGGATAGGGGGAGGCAGCCACTATCTGAGCCTAACCCTAGGGGTGGTATTATCCAGGGGGGGGGGTTACCTTGGAGAAGGTCTCCAAGGGAATAGGATGGCTCCTCCAGCAGATGCATTGTAGGATACTTCCATGATGCCAGAATATCTAAAATAAAAAAATACATCTAATAGCTTGTTGTCAGAGTGGGGCTTCCCTTTCCAAAACTACCCAAATTGTCAGAAGGGACACCCCTCTGTCATACGTGCTCACCCTGCCACCCTCCTGCACTGCCTCCAGGCCACCCTCTGCACTTGGGTTCTGTATCTGTACCCATTCAGTCTCCCTCCCACTTTCCTTCTGCACTTATCAGATATACCTTTCTGACTAACTTTCATCTTCCACTTGCTGGCTGCACTACAATGGGTTATAACCCTTTTTTATTATTTATTTTAATTAATATTTATTTATGGTTTCTCTTCTCTGTTCTGCACTTTCCACTCCCCCCCTTCCATGCACTTTCCCCCATTTCCCTTTTCTACGCACTTTCGCTTTCTTAAATGTCACTGGGCCTAGTAAGATCGCTGTTTTCTTTTTTGTTCTCCCTTGTTCCCCTCACCCCCCTTTTGCCTGGTCGCGCTCTAAAACACTTGTGTATGAGCGCAATATAAATAAAATATCATTTAATTTCATTATAATCAACAGGGGAATGATATCTGTAAGAGTCTGAGAATCCATATCACTAAATATGATGATGATGATTCCCTCTAGGATGTGCACTGTAAAGTTCAGAATCAACCATTTATTCCTTTACAAACCCCCTTAATAGTGTATTTTAAAAGTAATTTAACCAGGGTAAGGCTTTTAATGAAAATAAGAACATTAGGGATTCAACTCCCATAATGCTCCAAGTACTGTGCTGAGGAAGAAGAGATCAGAGGTGCAGAACCGTGATATGCAGACTAGTGGTTCTAATGACCCACACCTGAGCAGGACCTTTGAATATTTAAGGCTGAGAAGTGTACAGCAGCAGTGGAAGAAGCAGAGAGAAGACTCCGGGACATTTGCTGTGATTACAGCAGTGTGTGGTGCTGAGAGAGTCCTAGAAGCTGGGTGTTTGCCTTGCAGAGGATGCACAGCGGGAAACAGTGCAGTTGCTGCCTGTCCCATGGGAGAGAGGTGCTCCCTGCCCAGCATCTTACTCCAGTGGTTGGCGTTCACCGGAGCCTACGAGGAAAGTGACAAGCTCCTGTTGCAGTAAGCGCGGACTGCGTGAATATGACCAGAGCTGTCAAACACCCCGGACCTGATGTGAAAAGAGAGGAATGAAGCAGCAGTGGGTTGAGCAGACTTGCAAGGGAAGACCAGTGAGTTGGCCTTCATTAAGTGACCCCGGGACGTTACCGCACTGACTGCCAACGAATTAAAGTATTTGTGGCCTGATTTACCCATTGAAGGAAAGTGAGAGGAGAAAGAGTGTAAAAACCTTTGACAAAGAAATAAAGAAGGGGCAATACATGATCAAATGTGCAACCAGCATTGCCAAAGTAAGAGAGGGGCAATATTTAAACCAGATTGTGCTGAAGGGGTTAATCCTGGCCAATAGGAGCTGTCCAGTAATATCAGGCATCATGGCAATGAAAGGGTGAAGGGCTGAAAACAAGTAGGTGGTTCTTGGGGGTTTGATGGACAAGTCATTAAGCAGGTAGAAAGTGATTTATGAACTGCGAGGGTGCTCTTTTCTAATGCTGATGTGTTTGTTGGCAGGGAACAGCTGTCGTGTTGGAGGAGGACGACGTCCGTTACGAGTGGGCATACTGAAGCCCTGACTGGAAGAGATTAGAAAGATCGCCTGCGGTTTATTGTTAAAACGGCCACATTCGGCTGTGTGTGTGAAACTAATAGACTAAATCCTGTTGCGCTATGTGCGCTCATTCATTAGAGGCTACGAAGAAGTCTTATCCATAGAAAAAAAGGAACCAACACTGAAGTTGACTTGCCTCGCCTCCGCTTGTGGAAAACTTTATTTTGAAAAGTGATGATCTTGTCTGACTTTGGGATAATCCAAGTGCCAAGTGAAACACTCATGAGGGGCAGATACCTTTTGATGTTAGAGTTTTTTCCTTCAGTCTTCGTTTCATAGGCAGGGAGATCCTTGTTAGGTTAGGGAAAGTGAGGCATTTATCACACCCTCACTATTTAATCAAATGGCTCCTTGTGAAAGCCCTTTATCAAGTTGTCCACCTCATTTCTTAACCCTCACAATTACTAGGAACTATAATTATGCAGGAGAATCGAATTATCATGGCCTGCGGAGTAACGTGGTTGAAAATGTTGGGTGAGATTACATCTAAAGGAAAGGGGCCCCTGCCAAATGAGGGTGACAAAATGGTGTTCCACGAATGTTGGGGGGAACAAACACCCTTCCCCCGCCCCTAAAATTATGGCAATACTCTTAGCTCACTGGATGAATAATGAGCAGATACGAGGATAACGTTTAACTACATCTTTGTTTTTTGATCCTCCATTCTAATCTTCCCCTTCCTTCTCTCACTCCATCACTTCCTTTCTTTTCAACCTAAATGTAGTCCCTCCTTTAAAAGAAGGATGAAGACCAGCTCTCTATTGAAACACACACAATGATATTACAACGTCTGCCCTTTTAAATAAGCAGTCCCTTTCACCACATTTCTTTAATTAATCTCACGGGCTTTCTTTCTCACTCGAACTGGCCATTCTGTGAGAATTTGCTCTATCTTCGCTGGCATTGTGGATCCCGAGATATCCACATGTTTAATGTCAGATGCTTCATTTTCTTCCAAGTAAGAAGTATCAGAGTCACTGTCACTAAGTGCTTGGCTATCCAGTGGGTTTATAGTCAATCCGTCAAGGGAAAAAAACGACGACAAACCAAAGCATCTAATAAAAAGCATTGAATGCCAAAGCATCGGCAGGCTATCTTTTACATGTAAAAGTGCCTTTCCATCTAAACCAGTCCATCGAAAATATAAATGGACTGGTTTCAATGTCACATGGAGCTGTCCAGTGCTGAGGTTTCGGCTCTGGCTAGCTCCTTGTAATGTTAATTTTTTTTGTATATTGAGGGGGGGATCCCCGAACCCGCTCAACCCCTATGCCCACCCCCTAACCCAACCCTAGCCCCAACCCTACTGCAGAGGCGTTTCTAGGGAGGGGCTGAGGGGGCTATAGCCCGGGTCTTTTGGTTGTAGCCCCGGATAGAAGCTCAGGGACTACAACCAAAAGGCTATAGCTAGCCCGAATCCTGCCAGTCCCGACATTAGCTTAGCCCCTGATCCTTTCTAGACCTAGCAACACCCCTGCCCTAATGCAACCCTTAATCCAACCCTAGCCCCAGCCCCAAACCTAAACCTAATGTAACCCTTAATCTAACCCCAACCCTAACCCCAACCCTAACCCTAATGTAACCCCTAATCTAACCCACCATAGCCCCAACCCTAACGTAACCCTTAATCTAACCCTGGACCCAACCCTAACCGTAATGCAAACCCTTAATCGAACCCTAGCCCCAACCCTAACCCGAACCCTATACCTAGCCCCAACCCTAACCCTAATATAACCCTTAATCTAACCCTAACCCTAATGTAAGCCTTAATCTAACCCACCCTAGCCCTAACCCAACCCTAATCTAACCCCTACTCCTCACCCCACTAATTTCAAAGGCTCTATCGAATTATATACCATGAAATGGCTATTCAATGGAATGGAATGTCGTTGCATATAATTCGATGGTTTGGTATTAGATGCTTTGGTGTTCGATGGATTGACCAGATACCTAGCCAGTGTATCTGGACTCCGATACTTATTGGAGACCTTCCTAAAATAAGAAACACTTCTTGTGATTTGTCTGTCATTGTTAATGGCTGTCACCAGTGATCCTTTCTTCTTCGTGACAATAAAGGGGGTCTTGGTGAAAAGCAGTTGTGAACTTGTGTATCCTGGGCTGCCTTGCCACCACTGTGTCTCCTACATTTTACAGACAATGTTTCTGCCTTTCTTCTTTTTTGGGGTATGTTTTTATCTTTCTCTTTTGGCAAAAGCATCCTATTCACTTGTGGTGTCATCATGCGAGTAGTAATCTTCACTTATCAGATAGGGTAGGCGAATTCTGATGGTTCGCCCAAACAGGACATCGGAAGGACATTTTCTTGTAGTGCTACGAGGCGTATTGCGGTAGAGGATGATTAGATAGATGTGATAGTTGTAAGGTATTTTTGATATTTGCCATGGAACATTCAACTGTTCTGTTGGCATGGGGCCAGAGATGGGTAATCCTAGGATATCTGAAACCTAAATATTCAGCAAATGTTTTAAAGTCCTGGCTCGTGAATGGAGGTCAATTTTCTGATTTGATGAAGTGCAGCACCCCATAAGCAGGGAATATTTTATACAATGCTCGCCTAACACTGGAGGCAGCAGTGGATGTCACTATCTGTATTTCCGGAAATCTGGAATACTCGTCCATCACAACAAGGACATCCAATCCCCCATTCACTGGTTCAAAGAAATTGACAGCAACTTCATCCCAGACCGACTGAGGGAATGTTGTCATCTGCAGTAGCTCTGTTTTTGCATGTGGAGTTGCAACATGACACGTGATGCAATTTTGGAGTATTTCCTCTACCAAAGCATTCATTTGGTGGACACAATGCTTCCATGCCCTTCATGTGCAAAGTCAATTACTTGTTGACGTAATGATGTTTTATCTGGGTGCCTTCGAGAAGTATGTTGGAGATAGTCAGAGAAAATTCCTCTTTGACTAGAAGAAGATTGAAAATGTCATTTTTGGTAGCTGCTGTTGCTCGGGCCACTGTTTGTTGACATGTTTTCATTGACCTTCGTTTAGACAGCAACTAATGATGAAGAAAGCAGGGTCGTGCTTGGATTCTCATTTAACATGTGTAAAGACTGGAGGGGGCTATCTGTACTTCTGCCCTCTATATGGTTGGAGCAGAGGCACAGAGCATCCCAGCCAAGACACTCTTAGGGTAGCAATGGATGAGCAATCAAGGCTGAGACTTTCAGGAAGTGATGCAGGCGGATCTTGAGTACAGTGAATCCCCAAGCCCCCACAAAGGAATGTCCACACACTGCTAGGTTATAACGCAGCTCTTTTATATAAAATAAGGTTCAGCTAAATATACACATATAAATAACTCATTGTACTCAGGCAACACTATCGTAATAATCGCAACAATATATATCCTCTATGTGATACCACATTCATTACAAATGATCAAGATGACCCTTCATAGATCAATGTGGAAGGGCAGGTTAGGAACATTGGCAGAATGCTTTCTTTAGAATAGATATGCAAGTCTGTGTGAGGATTCCCCCACCTGGCAACATGTAAGGGAAAAGTTAGGGTGTACCTTATCTTGTCTATTACAACACAGTCCATTAATGTTCAATAATGCTCTGCTTTCCTTTCTACAGGTCCCACTACCCTAAAGTACCTGAGATGTCACAGGAGACAGGACCCAAGACTAATCTGGGACCCCTAGATTATTCCTGAACTGTGGCAGACGAAGTGGTGGAGTTTCTTGGCATTACTCGACGAGACCCCTTAAGGATTAGCCTTAAGGATTAGCCCTCCCCCTTCAAACAAGGAGTCGTTGGGATGTCGCAGAAAAGTAGGAACCAAGCAGGAAAGGTGGCACTTTCCGTCTTCGCAGTGGTCTCCGTTGGTGGGTTGTTATTCCGACTGTGGATGTCCCACGAAAGTGCAACAAACTTGCTGTGGCCACTGAAAAGGCCTGGCTGAATATGGTGAGACCCTTGGCTGCCTTGTATGACTTTTGGTGGTGACTGGTGCAGTGGCAGAAGTAGGTGTCGGGTTTCAGGGTTTGGCAGTCTGCTGACGTTTGCTTCTTCAGTGCTTTAGCCACAGCATAGACCTCTAGTGAGCTGGCCTCGACCACTGGACTGGTCAACCACAACACAGAATGTGAATTGACTTCATCCTCCATTCTTAAAGGTCCCACCCTAAGGGTGTACCCACAACAAACAGTAATTGGGAAGCCTCCAGCCAGTCTGGAAGGAGGCAGCCCCAGAGCCATATATGGTCCTTCCACCCAACAGCCAGTCAAGGGAAGGGGACAGAGTCAGGGCTTCCCGGGACTTTGGGAAGTAAGGGGTAAAGGCAATAGAAACCAAGAGGCTACAGTGGCCATCTTGCCTTTGTTCAGGAGTCCATTGATTCCTTTGGCAGGGCCTGGGTGTCCCAAAAATGGACAACACTCAGAGCCACTGTCAAGTCCGCATGTAGCTGCCACCAGCCTTACCCTGCTCTGTGGGCAACACACAAGTGCTCAAAAACACACACAAGGTGTACCCACCCATGGGTGCCATAAGGATATCCATGGTTGTTGTCCACCAAAAGGTAAAATGAAGAGCTGCAATGCCAGAGGTCCAGGCTGGACCTCAGTTTCAGAAAACATACAGAAAACCTACACAGAGAAGGACTAGGAGGCCCTGCCCCTCCAAAAGCAATTTCCTTGCATCACAATGTGTCCAACTCCAAACATGCTGGCTTCGGCTGGTGGATAATGTAGTTGATGTGTCTGTAAGCCATGGAGGGATGAACATCTGATGATTAAGATGATGCAACAGAAAATCTACCGGGTTTGGTTCTTTCCGGTCTGTGGATAATAATAGTCAATATCTTGTAGCTGCAAACCCCAGTGGGCAATTCGAGAAGGCATGCGGGCCCTATGAGTTCCATATATGGTCAACAGAGCCTGATGATCTGTGATAACTGTAAATGCTTTTTCATACAGTAAATGGTGAAAATGCTCACATGCCCAGACCACGCCAGACTCTCCTTTTCAGCTTGGGAGTATGCCTGCTCGGTGAGTGATGGGGTCTGGCTGGCAAATGTAACAATGTGCTTCTGCTGGGGAGATGAAGAATCATATTGAGCAAAAATAGCTCCCAAACCCACGGCTAGCATCTGCAGTCAATTCTGTGAGGCTGTTGAAATCAAAATATGCCATGTTGTCAGCAGACGTTACCCTGTGGTATATGGAGTCAAAAGAGGCTGACACTCAGGGGACCACGTTAAATCAGAGTGATTTTTTTCATGAGTTCTCATAGGAGGGCTAATCCTGAATATATCTTGTGTAGTAGCTCCCCAAACCTAAGAAATGAGAAAAAGTCTGCAATATTAGTAGGCCGGGGTGGATCGTTTAGCACATAACTTTGTCTGGGTCTGGTCTCATTCTTGTTTTGAGAAAATGTGAACAAAGAATTTCAGTGTCTGTTTTTGGAATTTGCCCTTTTCTTTATTCAAGGTAAGATTGGCAGCCTCTAATAATTCAGCCTCTAATAATTCAGCCTCTAATAATTCAGCCTCTAATTGCCATGCACACACAGGTCAGCATTTCATTGTGTCGAAAATGTCATCACTATAGCTGATGCAATTAGGAATGTGATGGATGATTGTATGAATCTCCTCCTGGAAAGTTTCTGCTGCCCCAGAGATGTCACAATGAAGGCGCTTATACCTGTATAAGCCTAAGTGTGTAACAAATGTTGTGATCTATTACGACTCTGGTACTAGCTATACCTGGTGGTAACCTTTATTCAAGTTCATTTTGAAGAATACTATTGCACTGTTGAGATGAATCATCTCTGTGATTCTTGGCGCATTGTGGTCCTTCCTGTTGGATGGCCTGATTTGGGCGTCTCTCCCTACCAAAAGGCAAATACTCCCCAAAAATAAAAAATGGAGAGTAAAAATACTCCCAACAAAAAAATGGGAAACGCAGAAAAGGTGCCTTTGCTCCTGCTTTCAGCCGCACATCTCGGTGGATATGTTAGGACCAGTAGCACAAGTAGTGCCACAGGAAGAAGCTATTACTGCCTGATCTGATGAGGTAAAAATGTATCTTTTAATGTGTATGAATGTGCATTAATTACTGCAATTGTTATTACAAAAACCTTTGTTTTACAGTTAAAACATTTTTAATTGCTTATAAAATACTCCCATATGGAATGGGACACACTGTTTTACTCTCTAATAAATCATCTCTGGAACACGACTAGTGCTGATTTTTAGCATAAGGATGCATCCCTTTGGCCACAGCCTTCAGAACTTGTAACTGCATGAGTCATGCCAGTGATTTGTAGAGATATGTAGCCGAGAAGGAGTCTTTGCATGGAAGAGGCATTTGCTACCAAATGAGTGTTAATGATGTGGCATTGGTCACCTTCTATCATCAGAAGACCAGACTTTATATCTGACATCGTCCGACGAGTGTTTGGGCGGTCATCCTTTGCAGTGTACTTGTGGCATGCGAGGTGTTGTGGCAGCTGCGGGTTGTCTAGAAGCTCGGCATACCTCTTTTAAATGATTCTCTCTGCCACAGGCGGTGCCAAATTGACCTATCACGGAGCAAACACCTTTATGTAGGAAGTCATAACCACACTGGACTCAAAAACGATCTCTGTGTTTCTCATGCTGTGGAGCTGATGCTACTATATGAATAGTCACCAGTGAAGTAGGTTAGATTTTGAGTTTGTCCATTGTTTTAATGTGTAGTTGAATGGCTAGGTCAATGTGTGGCATGCACAATCTCTCTTCCACCGTGCGTGGCTCCTGCAGTCATTTATTTCTGGAAATTGTGCATCCAGCGATAGTCTGTGATTTTAAAGCTTCTTCGTTGGAATATCTGTGAAATGCAGTGTTTCAAACTGGAGTGAAGCCACATCACAGAATTGTCCAGAATCTCCTCTTGTTTTGAACCGTGGTGTGGAATAAGTGGCGTTTGTAGTCCACATTCATGTCTGGCACAAATTACTCGGTCAAAGCAGCCTTTAGGTCATCAAAATTGTTTGCAGTGTCTTCCAGAAACTCATATAGTATATCACAGGCTGACGAACCCACTGCCAGGGTGAGTAAACATTTCTTTCTGTGATCATTTAGCAGACCAAATGTAACAATGTAACTATTAAAGTCACAAATCTACCTTTCCCATCTGGGGCCATGTTAATTGGTGTCAGACAGATCAAAAGCTGTGGCAATTGTAGTGAAAGGGACTCACACAGTGTTATTTGGAACACTCTGGGTGAGGATGTTGGCACAGTGGATGGAATGTCATCATTCGACATGGCATAATTATGTGGCGTGGCTAGCAGGAAATAGTCTAAATGGAATCACTTTGAATGCAAGGAACAGAAATTTGGAACAGAAAATGTTGATGTTCACCATGCCAATGCTCCAAACCATTTTTAAAATTTGTTTAATGGCCTTTGTCGCCATGGCAGACACATGCATGCCATACTATGTGAATATCGTATACAGTGAATTGTAAATTTGACAGCTCCTGAAAGCTGCACAGTCAATGATACCTTCTGCGATTGAAAGATAAACACCTTGGCGTATGTCCGTGCCTGTTGACGATGGTGGCTGATATTGCAAGATGGGCCAATTTTGGCTTCAGCAGCCAATGCTGGCTCCCGCTCTTCAGTAGATGGCGGTGGAGGATACCACTATGGCTGCGGTCAGCATTTGCCAGAAAACACATACTCCTTCCTGTGCAGGATTGTTGCTCGAGCCAGTATCAGGGCAAGCATATCTCGGGAGGTCAGCAACATTAAATCCTGTGAGCCAGTGTCAGCACTGCGTATCTCAGGAGGGCATCAGTATGAAATTCTGTCTGACTGTATCAGGGAGAGTAGCACATGAGGAATGCATCCATTTTCATCACCAGTGTAATTATGCAGGAGAATAAAAAAAACACTGTCATGCTGGATGAATAATGCATGGGCACGAGGATAACTCTCAATTGTGTCTCTATTCGTTGATCCTCGGTTCTACTTTTCTCCTTGTTCCCCACACTCAGTTACTTGCTTCCTTTTCAACCCAAATGTGATCCCTCCTTTAACATAATGGCAAGGACCAGCTCTCTATTCAAACGCATGTAACGAAATTACAGGAAGCAAGTCCACCGCTGAAGGTCTGGGGGGAAATAAACAGAGGAGGGGGAAGGTCCCGGGATGTCAAGGGTTTTATTTCCCTGTTACTGAGGTGCTTGGAGGGAGACTCGTGAGGGAGAGTGGGGCAGGATACTAGTTATTTTCATTTCCTATCTGGGATTGTACCAGTATTTGTGTTTTTATACTAGGCTCACATACCAGCATCACATTCCCATTTATACAAACCCACCCCACAATTCTGGGTAAGGAATATATAGTGTGCGTTTTCAAAACTTGTATTTAAAAGTATAAAGTTACTTCAACTAAGGTGGTCGCTAGCTTTTAACATTGGACATCACTACATCATTATGTATAGGAAATCCAATAATCAACCAAAAATGAGATTACCTGCCTATAAGAATCTCACTATAATCAGTCCATACAATCATTCATTCTAATAGTCTACAAATAGCTATATTACATTCTAAAATATACTATGCACTTTAACATTTCTATTGTACATTTGCTTCAATCTAAATATCAGTTTCTTCCATTATAACATTCAAACAAGTTTCAGAAACAATTACTATTTAGAGAACATTTACAATCAACCAACCCCAGGTTGCAGATGTGAGGTAATGAAAGTATTGGCTATGTGCAGGTCATTTAATGCAGACAGTGGTCAACTTAATTTGGCTCCTGCATGTTTGAATTCGAAAATGCTCTCAGGACTGTGTTTGCCCTGTTCTGAACCTACAATTATACTATGTTCTCAAAATAAGGGAGTGTAGAGTTCTCAGAATATATGTGCAACTTTCACTAGGCCTGAGTGTGTCACTTTCAGTCTAGATCTGTGTATGCATGTGACTTTGATTTCAGCAAAGTATGAATCTTTAAATTCACTTGTGTGCGTGCACTGCATTTAATTTATTTGCATGGGCATCTGTCAATCTATGGATACATGCACAGCTTTTAGTGTATATGCATGTAGTTTTCAGTGTGCGTGTGTTGTTGGGTTAGTAACAAGTAACTGTAACAAGTACAGTGTAAAGAAACCTGCCCTTCCACATTACGAGTCTATTTGTGCATTGAAAGATATGGGACTGCATTTGTTTAACACTTCACATAATTCTTATTTGATATATCTAATTCCTTATACTGGGTTTTGTTGCGCAAGGACCTAAATGTATGCCTTTGGCCTTACACAGCTGCATTAATGCACAATATCACCCTGGGTAATAATATTTTTCAGCAACACTATGGCCCAAAATGACTAGACCAGCTTGAGCCTCCAACTATGTTTTAAATGGTACTTTGTTTTACAAAGGCAGCTCTGCATTAAAGTGGCACCATCATGCATTCAGTTTTAAATTTTGTTTCTCAACACAAAATACATTGGGCTTTAAAGAAGTAATTACCTTTGTGACCTGTGTAACTGGGAGGATGTGGGGCAATTAAAATATCAGCACCTGTGTTACTGTTATCAAATTGCATTCCCCTGAATTCCCTGCCCTGTAACTTCACATATGTACCCTGGTCAAAGTATATGGATAGTTTGCAGTTGATGTGGGTTTAATTACCTTCTGAAATGTGACTTCTGATTTTGGAGAATCAGCTGTGGACTCAGTCAGCCTAGGATCATTCCTTCAGCAAACCCACTTCACAGGTTCATCTGGAAATCATTTTCCCAAAATAGTCTGGTCATCCTTCACTCAATGGTCTGGCCTCCAATCTGACTGAGGTCAGTCCTTCAAATATCGGCTCTTTTGTCCCATCCCCAGGTTATGCCTCAATGTTCACCTCCCCGTATTCCATAATCCTAATAATCCTCTATGTCCTGTGTGCATGCACTTGTATATCTTTCTGACTCATATCCATCCGTGTGACTAGGTATGGTTTTCTTAATCAAATGACAAAGAGGATGTGTGGGGTTAATCACTCCTAATATTACAGTGTCTCTTTATTATCTTGATGTCAGTGTGCATAATTATACACTTGAATGATCATGCTGTGATCACATTTGGGAAGTTGTGTCTGCCATTTTCTGCCTATTTTTGACGTGGCATGGGACATCTTTTTTTAAATATAATTTGTAAATATTACTCCTGGCCACAAACAGAACATTTTGTGTCAATCGCAGCTTGCATCGCAAAATGCAATTATTTTAATGATGAACATTTAATTTATGATTTACCTCATGTTACTTTCTATTAATGTTGCTATTGTGGAGATGCTGACTTTTTCCTGCAGCTGGCAGTGGTCGGGCATTCCCTACATACTCTGTTGTTCGGCTATCAATATGTGTTAAGGCAGAATTTTTTTTCGCTGTGTATATAATTAAGCACTCTTTCCCTTGGCCTGTGCTAATGGAATTTGTATGGGAGGCTTGGAATTGGATACATTATGAAGAGCCCTTTGAAGCAGAGAGACCAAATCCTTTAGTGACATCTAGCAGTGGGTTTATTTGTATAATCTTCGGAGCCAGCTTGAACAGGCTGCAAAGGCCTTTCTATACACTATTCATGTTTTGTTATTGTGAATTCTTGACCTGTGTTATGCCTATGAAGTCGAGCATCAGAAGAGTTTCCTGTTCCCCTTTAAGCAGTTACGATCTCCACCCTTCAATCACAAGACTCAGAAAGGTCACTTTGAATCACAAATGCAAGGATTACAAGTGATCATAATTGAACTTTTATGTTAGTTCCTGAATGAGACTACATCTCTTCCTATGTTGGATACAATAAAACCCTTACAAATCTGTATTTACAGTGATACGTAATGCTGACATTCATTTCATACTCTAAAATACATGATAAAGATAGTTTCTGAATGCAAATCACATTTAAACAGGAAATACATTTTCTTGACAGAGGATATTTGAATTATAAGGACATGTTAAGAAATTGAGTCCCTTTAAAGCTTCAGAGTTGCAAAAATGTGTGTTTTGGGAATCAGTCTGGTTTCGTCTGTTGATAATATATTCCAGATGTTTGGGCCAAGAAATTACACTAGCATCTTTCACTTGCATTTTGTGGCCTGGCGTATTCCTTCGAATGTTGCAAAACCCTCTTTTGTAACTTGTGGCACTCCAAAGTTTTGGCCCTTGTGCTTTAGTGTTTATAATAAATTGTATTGAAAAGACATTTTGAAATGGTCTAAGTTGAAAAGTTCTGTTTCCTTATCAAACAGAAAGTTCCCAGGTTTGTGCACATTTATTTTAACTCTTTTCAAAGGCATCCTTTTAAATATGTCAGCAAGCAAAATGTATAATCCAACAACAAGATCTTTTTAACAATGTCTCTCTCTTGCTCTTTTGGAGAGGCGTGCCGCCAACAATTTATTTTAGGCCATCATCTTTTGCTCCATGATTTATTACAGAGTGGTCACTACCGGGGATGTGCAATATTAGAGGTGTGGGGGGAAATGAGAGAGGTTGAGGATGGCCAGAGGAAAGGTTTCCTTTTCATTTCCTTAATTTGAGTTTCTGATCATTCCCTCATGTCCCCCCTGTTGCATCCTCTGCGCTGCTGGTCCATGAGGACAGTGCCATGCCTGTGAAAGGGACATCAGAGGCAGGAGAATAAACAATGTGGTATATGACATCGCAGGGTTCTGAGAGACGCACCCTAGACAACTTGAACTTGGTATTTTGATATCTAACACATGGCCCTTGTCGCTCCAAATCTCTTTGTGAAATGCATAGTGACTCATCAAAGTTACACCCGCCGTTCATGGCTATACATGAAATATATACCCCGCTGTTCATAGTTGCATGTTTAGAATTCTACATGTTGTCAATGGTTGAATGACAAATCAATTTACATCTATCTGCAATTGGTCTGGTGCACACCTAGGGCACAGAGGGATGCATTACTGAATAAAATTAGATATGACATGAAATCAAAGGATATTCTTCTCCTCACACCCATATCGATTATGTAAGGGAAACTATACCATTTGAGGTGAGCAGGATGCGGAGGGAACCACATGAAGGGAATGGGGGGCGTGGCCAGACACCAGGTAATTTTTCACTTTTGTGCCGTTTGTGAGGGAGACTCATAAGATTGGTGAGGGAGGGTGGCAGAAGAACAGGCCTTTGTAGTGTCTTGCTTATATGTTTATCCTTGCCTGCCCTCTGTCTGTCTTCCCTAGCGCAGAAAGCGTGGAGACACGTCACGTGAAGGGAGGCTTGTTAGGCAGAGTGAGGCTAACCGATTAAAGAAAGGTTATATCGGCATCCGCTCTGTGTCTGTGTATTTATTAAAGTTCCTGTGCATTATTAAAGTGATCAACAAGCTTAATCCCGTTGACAAAATAATATTGGCGACGAAGCGACAAGCATGCCCTGCATGCTCGGGTGCTCCCGAGGGGCTACGTCACTGCAGCAATGCGTGCGGGCCTCCTTAAGTAGGTCCTGTGGTGCGCCATCCATCCCACACCTGCTCCAACAGCCCAGCAGGGATTTTGTCTGCCATGCAGCAGAAAATACTGAAGAGGGAGCACATTCGATGAGCGCCCCTCCCCCACTGCCTATGGACCTCGTTTGGCAGCAAGTCAACTCTACATAAAACAAGCAACATTTTGTTAGCAGCACGTCCCAAATGCATGCAGCATAGTTCATCCATGCTGGTGGATGGACATTCTCCATGACACAGTGCCTTGCCTGTTGTTATTCTGCAGTTGGAGGCTTGAGGAGCAGGGCAGCTGTATATATCATCAGGACAGCTCAATTCACAGGCCAGGTGGCAAGCCAGTGGCCTACAAACAACGTGCTCAAGATTTCATCACAGCAGCCTTTGCTTGTTCCTCTGTGCCTTTTTAGCCTGCACCAGAAGTGCCACCATGTGAAACCGCTGTGAACCGACCTCACAATATAGGCACATGAGGGGGCCTCTTGTGCATCTGTCCCCCAAGCGATGTCGGGTGTCCTGACCCACGTTTGAGCTATCATGCTGCAACATTTGGTGCTGTGGGCTTAGAAAATCCAAGATGGCCAAAAAGCCCACAAGTGCGCCAGAATCCAGGAGAACCACGCAGTTTGTGTGCACACCAAAATAGTTACCTCACTTGCCACCCACACAGTAGCCTGAAACCATTGGGAATGGCGAGCCTGATTGCCAAAAGCAACCTGGAACTGTGGGGAATTCATTTTCTTAAATCCCCAAAATGGTTGCATTACCAGTACTCACCACTATCAGAAAGCCGGCGTTTTAAAACCACCAGACTTTGTGTAAAACTGAATAAATGAACCCAAAGCAGGCCAAAGAAAGACTTACTGAGAGGTGGATACAATGTAAAGTTATATTCTGAAGTGACTTGAATGTTCATAACAAGACTGGCTGAGCTCTGCAGGTCTGCAGCAGCCTAACTGAAACTGGATTTAAAACTACCAAAAATCGAAAATGTTTAAATTAATTGAGTGACCTACTTTTGAGTGTCACATAGCTTGTCACTGTTGAAATGTCATAGTTTTGAACTTAGAATCAGCATTCTAGCTGCATATGTAAAAATTGTCTTGACTTAAACTGGGGAACAAAAAGTGACATTTTATCTGAAACCTGGCTTAATGAAACTGAATTCTGCCCACCAGCTACCCCCGACAGGAGTTGAGACTTGCACAACAGCTGTGTTCCCAGGCCTAGCTGCCTTTTGCTGTTCCCACCAAAAGGGATATGACACTTCTCTTATTGAATTACCTGGGCTCTGCAGGAAATTGAACAAAGCCCTGTCCTGACTCAGGCAAATGTTTTATTGGGGGTGTCGTAAAAATGGCTTCCTCTGAACAATGCAACCCCCTTCACCCAGGCAGATGGTTTATTGCAGGGGTCATAAAAATGGCTTCCTCTTGGCAGAAACTGGGAGGGGGAGAAACTGGAGACAGAGGCTGAGCTTGAAGAAAGTGGAAAGACTGGTTTCTGTACCATGTGACCTGAAAAGACACACCCCTGTAGCTAGAATATGGTTTTAGAAAAAGATGAATAACTCATAGTACGGACTTGTCATAATTATTTAAATGATACCATAATTCTTGTGATTTTTCTGCCCACATTTTAAGAGGTTTTTAGAACCGGTGGTATGATCTGGGGGCAAACTAGCAGTTAAGAGGGTATTACTTAAAATGTATGCATGTTAAAAATCTGACACTTCATCAATTAATGTCCATACTCCTTGCGCACATGTGTGTAAATTTGGGTTAATGTCCGATATTGCAAAACCAGTTAAAAAGTGCAAATGTTGCCATTTCTCAATGCAAGCTCTCAGGAAGAGCAGATTTGGACAGGGTATACCTCCTGTGATATGTGATGGGTGCATGTAATTTTAAACAAATGTGTACCTGTGCAAATATGTCTTTTGGGTCAAAATATAGATTGTGTGTAATTTGACAGGGGTGGGTTCTCTGTATCATAAACAGACCTCATCATGATGACACTTCATTTCATTCCCCCAATCAAGGGGAAGAGGATGAAGTGGCCAATGACAAGTGGAGAGGGGTAGGGTCTAGAAAGCTAGCCTCTCCACCCACTTTCAAAACACATAAAAGCAGACAGTCAGGACAGATAGAGACATTCAATTCCATTTGCTGCAACGCGCTCTGCCGGACCACACAACATCCAGAAGATACTAGATTCAACACTTAGACTTCAAAACTCCAAAGAACTTGATTCAGAACTCAAAGCAAGGGCCTAAACCCACAAACTGAGAACTCTTCTCAGTGGGCCTCAGCATCCAGCAAACCTAACAGCGATAGCAGCATCCAGGAGCCGTGCAGATCAGCGCTGGGTCCAGAGAAAGCTGTGCAGAAAGATCCAGAAGCAGTGCTGTACCCAGAGAAAGCAGAGCAGTATCCAGAACCAGAGGCAGAGCAGAGCTGACCCAGGCCGCTGTTTGCAGAACCAGAGAGCTGAACCGGAGTCCAGTCCAAAACCTGACCAGATCCGTGGCGAGGCCTATTTTAAAATATATTGTGAGTACCTAGCAGAACTGTGCAGAACCAATCTCTTAGTTAAAATAATATAATCCAAACTATTTTAATCTAACCAGAACTGTCTCCTAACTGTCACCTGTCATTTGCAAAGCTGTCACCTGTCATTTCTAGTTGCTAGCTGTAACTTGTCACTTTGAACTTTTAAAATTTCAAATCTGAAAAACGACCTTTACCATATCGCTCATATCTCCGTGACCGTTTGTCTTAGAGACTTGCAGTAACTTTCCTCTGAAAGCTGGGAATCTTGGCTTCTCAACGAACCTAGAACTGCATTCCTACTCCCTATACTTCTGCCGCAATCGCGAAAAACGCACTCGCGAATTTGCCGCGATTTGCAAATTTCTCCACGTGTGAAAACAGCAGCTTCCTTGCTTTCATTTGCCAAAAATTCGTTTAACCTGCCAATCATTCCTAGAACATTGCTAAAGTAAGCCTGAACTTATTTAAACCAACTAATCCTCAACCTGAACCTCCAGAGGGAATTAAAATCATTTTAGCACATTTTCCAATATATTGCGATCACATTTTAAAGCATTTTGAGCCTGTGTAAAACTCATATCTATTCTCCTCTAAGCTTGCTGGGAAACTGGAACTCTGTATTACATTGTGATTGTATACCTGAACTGTGTGCTCTTCCTTCCATCTCCTTACATTGTATAGGGGGGGTGAATTGCCACAAAGGGAAAGTGATTACCTTGTCTTTTGTGAAACCATATCAGTTTATCTTCTATACTGCATTTCATTCATTCAACCTTGCATTTCCTTGAACCCTATAAAGCATTCTCTACCACATTATTCTTCTGTCCCTATTTACCAGTGTGCTACCTTATCCATTTCATGTCAACTCCTTAGTGATTATAAAGAAGTGGGCTAGTGCCAGATTCTCCGTTGTTAATCTTTATCATATCAGATTAAGTGTGATATTCAATTATTAATTTATTATAAAGTGTGATATATATATATATATTGTTTAAATTCTCAAATAAACCTTTTAACTTGCAAAACAGAACTACTTCTTGGCTCAGTGGGGTCAGGGGGATTCCAAGTGAAGGGTGTTATATAGGGGTAGCCATCCAGAACGCATGAACTGGACATAAAGATATATCAATAAGGGTTTCCATTCAGTATCCCAGACTAGGCATTGACTTAGCTGTAGTGTTGAATTGACTCCTCTTACAAATTGGGGGCTCGTAGCCGGGGATTCCGGATTAGATCTATCACTTGTGCAGATTAATACAGTGTGCCAGCTGACCAGATACACATATCCGGTCGGATCATCACGCTGTGTTACGCTGTAAAGCACTCCTCAAAGGAACGCTCTAAGGAAAAGGTCTGTTTTGCAAAAATAAAATACAAACTTCTGTAAGTCAGGAAGGAACTCAAATTCCAGAATGACGACCTTGGTAGATATGAAAATAGCCAGAGAGCACTTCTTACATAAGCTATTTGTGAGAGGTGAGTGGACTCATCAGGACCAGACGGTCTGGTTGCAAGCAGTCGCACCCCAGATCACGGAAACAGGGTCAGATATATGGAGAGACCAGGGTCCCTTACATGTGTCCCTGAGTGAACTATATATGTCCTCTAAGGCCAAGGATGAGCACAACAAGATTGCCAGGGTAGCAGCATATTTATATTTACATATGGGAGCCATGCAGGAAAAATGTGCTGAAGGCCAAGATCTGGCGAGTAGGCAACTGCTGGCATGACAGAAGGCCCAATCTGATCTGGACTCTTCTGAGCAGAGGCTGCAGAGGAGCCAGGAGTCAGAAAATTATAGTAGGCAGTATATCATTAAAATAAAAGAGGACATGGATATACTGCAACAGGAAAAGGCTGACCAGGATACTAGATTTCTGGCCCTGCAGAAGGAGCACCAAGACAGTTTGGACTCCTTACTGCAGAGCCAGAAAAAGCTGGAGCAACAATTAGACTTTAACAGGGCATGCACGGAGCAGGTAGCCACCCTGCAAAGTCATCTAGATAGAGTGAAGGCAGAGAGCAACAAGCTGATTTTGAAAGACCTGGATACCCAGGCAGAGTTTGATGAAGAACGCCAGAAAGCTGGTGCCTTTCAAAGGCAGAGGGACGACCTGGCGGCACAAATGCAGGCTCTTAGTCAGGAAAGAGACGCCTTAGGCCAGGAAGTCTGCCATTTAAAAAGAAAAACAGAAGAAAATCACTTGGCCCTCCAGGGGCTGGGTGACCTCCAAAAAGAACACCAGAACTTGTTAGAACACACCAGGAGGGTGGAGGATGCTCTGGCAAGAAAGGAGCAGGCCAATAGGGACACAGCTCAGGAGGTAACCCTCCTGCAGCAAAGACTGGCCCAGTGCTCCAGGACCAATCAGGAGGCACAGAGAGAGAATGAGGCTCTCTGCCAGCACAATGATAGACTCCAACAACAGGTAGCGATGCAGGAGAGACTGATAGAGTCTAGTAAGGCCTTAACTGAGGAACTGAAGGCGCAGGCTCTTGCATTGCAACAGGGAGCAGGGGCGGATAGAGACCAGGTTCGCTGGGAAAGGGAAACTCCTGAGCATAACCTCAGGAGCCCTAGTACCAGAGGCCTTTATCTCTCTCAGTCCCTGGACTCTGCCACCCCCATGTCCCCTGGCGCGCATGAGCACCGGGCCACAGGGATGGCAGATTACTATCCAGCCAGAAGCATGGGGCTCATAGGCCAGTACCTCCCAGGAATGGATGGGCGGGCATCCGGGTATGGGCACCCAAGCACAGTGAAATGTAATGGGGAACCCCAGGAGAGTAGGCCCATTAAGGGCATCCTGAAAACCTCTGCCCAGTTAGGTCAGTGGGGGGGGTACCCATCAAATCCTGGCAGCAAGGAGGGATCTGAAGACTCCTCTGAGCGGTACAGGACACAGGAGACCAGGTCCCCACATTCTGCCAGCCATTCCCAGGCTCGCAGAATCCGGGAAAACCTGGAAGAACAGACGGGAACCTCTGGGAGCAGTGCCTCTGAGTCAGAAGATGAATGGACCAGGGTTACCCGGACCAAAAGGGCCAATAAAACAAAAAGAGCCTTGCTTAAGGACCCCTTAAAGCAGATTAAGGCAATCAGGAGCGTCATCACGCCTTATCATAAGAACGCCAAGTATTCTGTTTGGGAGCACTTAGAGTTGTTTGAGCAAATGATGGAGACTTTCCATTTGAAGGACAGCCAAAGCTGTATTCAATATGTAAAGTGGACCTTCTCCCCGGAATACTCCAGTTTCTTTGCGGGGCTGGAGGACCAAAATCATTTAAGATGGTCCACCTATAAGGCGGCCATCTTGAAACATTTTTCTACTCATAGAAATCCTCAAGAGGCTCGCAAGGCAGCCTACAATTTGCAATGTGGGGAGGATCAGGCCCCACAAGAATTTGTGCAGGAGTTAAAGCGTGCTTTTGCACAGACCACAAGAAGGGTGCGCACGGATAGCAGAGAATTTATTAATACGTTTTTCCATGCCTTGCCCAAATACATAATGACCCAGCTCGTGAGGGATTTTCACGAGAAAAGATCTTTATACTGGGTCATTGAACAGGCGACCCGGATCTATGAGGTGCAGAAGCCAATAGAAAATAAAAATAATGCTCCCAAAAACCCCAAAGCCAACAACACCCCTGCTGCTGCCAAGGTGGCAGAGGTAAAGGTCACCCCCGTTTTAGATTTGGAGATGGGGGGGGGCCTAAAAACCTACCTGCACCTAATAATGCTAGGCCCAGAAGGTCCTCGGGCCAGTCACAGACAGGGAGCCAGGGAGGCAGCCCCACAAATGGGGTCCCTCGCTCTCCTGATTATGTAAGCCCCCGTTACAAGGGAAACAGATCCATCCTGGGTTATGTGTGGACTCCTCCAGCCCAAGGGGGGGGGGTCCAGCCAAGCACCTAACCCAGAGAACTTCCCTCCCAACTTCTCACAGAAGGGCAGAAACTCACCAAACCCTGGGCAGAACTTCTTCCCCAGGTATCCACCCAACTTCCAGCCCCATAATCCTCCAACCTTCTTTCCCCAATTCCCTGAGCCCATACAACCGAATCCGGGAGAGGGGAGGCCAAGGGTGGAGGGGTATCCAAGTCTTCCCAACCAGGAGTACTACCAAAGAAGGGATAGCTACCCTTCCCGGGATCAGCCCAGGGGAGAAAACAGGGCACTGTATCATCCTGAGCGGGTTTCCCAGTTAGAGCGCCAGGTTCAAAACATGGCGCGGGATCTGGGTCACATACTGAGGGCTCAGCAGAACCCTCAGATCGGCATGCCAGCGCAGAACGCACCCAACTCTGGACCTGCTGCTCCAGAACAATGACGGGGGCAGCACCCCGATAACTCACCGGTTCCCAGGGAGGAGGCACGAAGGGAAGGGGGGTGTAAAGCCTTGGAGGAAGCTTCCTTCCTCACTTGTAAACAGCCCCTGGAAACCCAGGAACCGGAAACAAAATCTCTTGCCCCTGAAAGTCTGCCTCCTAAGGAGCAGAGGGGGGGTAGGAGAAACAAAAGACCCAAACAGACTCAGTTTGAGGAGGAGGTACAGATCTTCCAATTTGAGGGAGAGGGATCCTCAGAGGATCCTGGGAAAAGGATCTTCTCCTTCAGAGAGGGGGGAACTCCTCCCAAAGAAAAATGGGTCCCTCGGGATGCAAATCCAGACTGGGGAGATGTGGAGACTGAGCTACCGCCGCCCACCATCTCATCCCAGAACCAACAGCAAGAAAATCCCCTGGTTCAAACCCATCCTGGTGACTGCCTCCAAAAAGGGGGGGGGCGGCCCGGAACCGGAGCCAGGAGAACCCACAATGGCTCTGATCTCCAGTTGCCAAATTTTTCTTTCAGATTCCCAAGGCTCTCCACAGAATTCTGCCCAAATCTCTTCGCTAGCGATGTCCAAAACCAGAAAGTTAGCCCACAGTTGTCCAAAAATGTGCATTATATGTGCCCCCTTGAGGAGAAGGAGGGAAGATACTATGCCCCGGTACAAGTACAGGGGCAGGGTACAATTTTGGCACTGGTGGACACTGGATCTCAAGCTACTCTTCTGTCCAGAAGGGCCTTTGACGAACTGAATGCAGGAAGGGGAGAGAATTACCAAATTCCTCTCACCTCTCTTCCTGGACAACTGCAGAACTTTGACGGGAAGGAAATTCCTGTTGAGGGGACTGCAGACTTGGACATTAAGATCGGGCGACACAAGGTGAAACACCCGGTCATAGTAGTGACTCCAGAGGGCACCCCTTGTTTACTGGGGAATGACCTCCTGAGGAGGTTGTCACCCTTAATAGATTGCGTAAACAAGGTCCTCTGGACCCAGACCAGCCGACCAATAAAATTAAAACAGAGTGTCAACCATGTTAGTTTAAACGGCACCTGCCACATGGTTGAACAAAAATCTGAACAAGTAGAATTTCACTTCCAGAACAACCAAATTCCAGACGTGACAGTAATAGCAGTAGGACAACAGACTGGTGATGGGGGGTCCTCTCTATTTCTGAAAATCAACCTTCCTTCCAGTTTAAGGTGGTATTCCACACTGGAAGGAAACACCCTGAAATTCTTTACTAATCCACAATCAGAAACTCCCACTCCTATAGTCCAGAAAGATGTGAAATCAGCTCAGAGCCTGGCTGATATTCAGCAAATTGGATAGCAGTTGTTCATCCCTGTTCAGTTAAATGATGGGAAGGACTCTGTTCTCGCTCGAGTGTGCGTGAACAATGGTAAGAGCTTCATCAGCGAAGCCATGTTTCGCCAACTCCCAAAAGATCCAGCCATTCCCACCTTCAAACTGATAGACAAATGGGAAATGGACCTGGAAGCACCGAATTCCAAACATATCCTGCCAAGCAGGTGTATGCTCAAAATCTCCATTGGCAACAAGAGCATAGTCCACAATTGTTGGGACGTGCGAGACGTCCCTGCCGCCTTTTACTTAGGCAGTGACATTCTCAATCGCTTTGCCATTAGTTTGGACCTAATAAACTTCAAAGCTTGGTCCCAATTAGCGGATAATCCCATGGGCTTTGATGATCCAGAAAAAGCATTTAGGTCAGCTCAATTGCTACCTTATGCAGTTGAAATTCAGATCAAAGAGGAAGTCACCATCCCAGAAAGGACCTGACAATTCTCCCTGGAAGTGAAAGCTAAAAGAGGACAATATTTGCAAAACCCTGATGCTTTCATACATCTAAATGCTTCTCTCCAACAGCAAGGGTTAGGGGTAAACCCAACACCAGTAGTCAACATAGAACATGACACCATTGTAATAGAGGTGGATAACAGCGACTTAAAGAGTATTACTCTAGCCGCAGGCACCATTATTGGAATGGCGGTTGATGACCGACATTTTTCCATTGATTTAGGTAATGAACTGTTAGGGCCAATCCCCAAGGACTGCGTTGACAGTGAGGACAATACAACACCAGACAGGATTTTCACCCGGCATGGGGGGAACTTCCTGGTGTACACTTCCTGCCCCTATGGTAAGGAAGATGTGACTTGTGACTTCAGGAGGAATGAGGTGATTTTCCAGGTCCATGAGGGCTGCCTTTCCCACCTGAAGCCTCCGGTCCAAATCAGCACTCTGACCAGGGACTTCTCCACCCAGCTGGAGGAGGCCGCGGAGATAGCCAAACCAGAAGTCTTTCCAGGCTTCAGGCAGATGGTGGAAGAGAGAGTCAACCTAGCTGATGCCTGTGTGACTCTGGAACAAAAGCAAAAGTTGAAACAAGTTTTCTTGGATTTCCAAGATCTCTTTGCGGTAGACTCATATGACTGTGGCCGCACCGACATCCACACAACAACAATCCCCACGGACCCTGGCATGACTCCAGTGTTTGTGAAGCAATATCGTTTGCCTCTCGCATCCATGGAGTCCCTTACTGAAATAATTAAGAACCTTGAGTCCCGGGGAATAATCCGTCCAGTTCACAGCACCTTCAATAATCTGGTGCTGGGAATATTGAAGCCAAACGGCCAGTGGAGACTCTGCGCCGACCTCAGGGAGCTCAACAAACGGGTCCATACTTCCCGATGGCCTCTGCCCTACATTGACCAAGGGCTGGCCCAGATCCAGGGGTCACAGGTATTCACTGCAATAGACCTGACCAATGGATACTGGACTGTGCCTGTCAGTAGGGAGGACCAATACAAGCTGGCTTTTACCTTTGGGGGCCAGCAGTACACATGGACCCGGACTCCCTTTGGATACCTTAACTCCGGTAATGAGTTCAACATTTTCCTACACAAGGCCATGCCCGACCTGGGTGCAAGGGGTAACCTGGCTTATGTAGATGATGTCCTCATCAAAAGTTCATCTGTGGAGGAACACATAGCGGAGATCCGTTATGTTCTGACGCAGTTGAGGGCCGCCGGAGCAAAACTTTCCTTTCAGAAAGCACAGTGGTGTAGAACCCGTGTTAATTTCTTGGGGCATGAGATTACTCCTCAGGGTCTCTGTCCCCAGGAAAAGAAAGTGGAAGCACTTCAGAAACTGAAAGACCCCACAACTCTGCGGGAACTAAGGAGCCTCCTTGGACTGATTAATTACAGCAGAAAGTTCATTGAGGGCTACGCAGAGATCACCAGACCCCTGATTCATCTCCTGAAGGGGGGGGGTCACGTGGGAATGGGGTCCAGAACAAGCCGAGGCAGTAAAACAACTCAAAAGAAGCCTCTCAAAAGCGCCTTGCCTAGCTTACCCTGTCAGAAACAAGGAGTTCTTCCTGGAGACGGGTTTCTCTAATACGTGCTTGACGGCAGTATTCTACCAAAAGCATGACAAGGTCAATAAAGTAATCTCCTATGCGAGCAAAACTTTATCCTCTGTGGAGGAAAAATTCAACGATTGTGAGAAGGCACTCCTGGCAACGGTGTGGGCATTGAAGAATTAACGCCCGTTTATCCAGGGGGAACACATCATAGTGGAGACTCCACACCAGCCTCTGCAATATCTCCAAAGTGACAGAATCCGGGCCGGAAATGTGAGTAATTCCCGAATTACTTCCTGGATTCTGTCAATGCAAGGCTTTCCTGTGGAGGTCCGATATGGCAAAAACAAGAAGCGTCCCCTCGCGCAAGGTCTGGCTGACTTGCATGATTGTGCCAGAGAAAACTGTCTCGAGGACGAAAGTCTAAAAATCAAGGACAACACGGAGGCATACCTTAATTCCCCACACAAAGTCTTTGAAGAGGACAAGTGTGAGGGAATGCCCACTGTGTATGTGGATGGATGCTCTTACCATGTTAACAACAACGGGGAGAAAGAACTGGTGGCCGGCGTAGGGAATGCATGGGTGAATGAGTCCCCAGAACCCTCCGCTGGATACAAAATTGGTCCCCGAAGTAGTCAGGTGGCAGAATTGATGGCTGTGCATCAGGCCATCCTCACTGCTGTCCAGCATCAACTCCACGAACTGGTCATAATCACAGATTCGGATTATGTACGGAACGGGTTCGTGGAGCACCTGGTTAATTGGAAAACCAGAGGCATGTTATGTGCTAACAACAAACCCTTGAAACATGGGAAGTTGATCCAAAACATTGATGATCTGGTCACCTCGAATGAGATGACCATCTATTGGAAAAAGATCAAGGGTCATTCCAAAGTAGAGGGACCAGACAAAACTGGAAATGACTTAGCTGATCAGCTGGCCAAAACCGGGGCCATCCAAGGGGATCTAATTGAGATTAAGTCCCTGTTGGGGGAAATCCAGGTCACTGCTATCACTAGGTCTCAGACAAATGCTCACAGTGATCTTTCAACTGCCCAATGGAGCAAGGAGACCCCTGATGCTGATTTGATTACAGCTCAGAAGGGGGATCCAATTATTGGTAAGTTTTACCAACACCTTGAGGACCCTGAGAACTTTCCCCTGACGGATACCGATTATATTGGGAAAGAGGACCTAAGAGTGTTGATGAAATGTCCAAAAATGTTCCGAATCCAAGACGGTTTGCTGGTAAGGAAATCCAAAGCTGGCCACGATCAGTGGGTGGTTCCTACCTCATTCCGAAGCCTGATGTTAAGTCACGCTTATGATGCGGCCACCGCCGGTCATAGGGGGTTTCACACAACACTGGAAATCTTAAGAGAGGTTGCATACTGGCCACACATGGCGCAGGACCTTGACCAATACTTGAAGGGGTGTCTTGTGTGTGTGCAATTTCAGCCGACGTCCCTCACACACCGCGCGCCTCTCCAAAAGCGGGGGATGACACTGCCATGGTCAGATTTGCAAATCGACTTTGTAGGCCCTGTGATTCGCTCGTCTAGAGGAAACAAGTACATGTTGACCGTTACATGCTTGTTTACCAAGTGGGTGGAATGTCTCCCAGCCCCAAATTGCAAGGCAGAAACTGCAGCTGCCCTGATGATTAACCACATCTTTTCCCGTTTCGGTCTACCTCAAAGGATTGAGTCAGACAGGGGTAGCCACTTCACCAGTGAAGTAAGGACAAAGATGTGGGAGATACTAGGGGTCAAAAGGAAGTTGCATATTGCTTACCGGCCAGCTTCTTCTGGGGCAGTAGAGAGATATAACCAAACCATTGTGAGCATATTAAAGAAGTTTGTGGCAGATTCTGGGCCAAGTTGGGATATCCGATTACCTCTGGTCCTAATGGCCATCAGATCTACCCCTTCATCTGCAACCAAAATGTCACCATTTGAGTTGATGACTGGGCGCAAGATGGTGCTTCCTCAGCATTTGCTCTGCAGGACCCAAGAGCAGACACTGATAAATGCCTCCACAACTCATGAGTATGTGGAGAATTTAAGGAAACACCTTCAACATGCTTTTGCTTATGCTCAGCGGAATCTAGAAAGATCAGCTGATGGCATGAAGACCCACTATGACCTGAAAACTTCCAGGAAGGAATATCAGGTGGGGGCCCGGGTCTATCTATACAACTTCCAAAGAAACCAGGCAAAACAGCGAACATTTTTGCCTACATGGAAGGGACCCTTTGAGATTATAGACAAGATCTCCCCTGTGGCCTACAAGATCCGCATCCCGAAAGGCGGTTTGGCAGAAGGGGAAGACAAGTGGGTACATATAAATCAGCTAAAGTGTTGCCATCCCAGGCACACTCTGCAACAACTGGAGGAATCCTCTGGAATCCTAGAGGGTACTGTCTCAGATTAATTCAATTCCAACCCTAAAAGATCCTACATATAGCCTATCAAATTCTGTGTTTCTCAAGTTTATGTGTTCCTGTCTCTTAATTTAAAAAAAAAAAAATGTGCATGTTCATATCGGTTGAGTTCTAAAATATATATGCCACCCCACTATATCAATGGTGGGGGAGAAATGTCCATGAATAGGTATTGCCGCTCTTCCTTTGTCGTCCTAGGAGAAAGAAAACCTTGAGACTGGCCAAGGATGAAGATCCGGAGACTGGGAGCAGAGACGCAAGGGGCCCAGGGTACCGCCCAATATTCCCATCAGGACCGGTGAGGAGAACCGATCGATCAGTACCGGATGGAGGAAAAGATGCTGAACGGTGCCATTTGCAGAATTGGAAGAACATTATGCGGACAGACCAGTGCGTGGGTCAAAACCCTTGTGCACCCGAATCCCCATCGACTCAAATTCAAAGGGCAGTCACGTGGGGGGATTTGTCGGGTGTCCTGACCCACGTTTGAGCTATCGTGCTGCAACATTTGGTGCTGTGGGCTTAGAAAATCCAAGATGGCCAAAAAGCCCACAAGTGCGCCAGAATCCAGGAGAACCACGCAGTTTGTGCGCACACCAAAATGGTTACCTCACTTGTCACCCACACAGTAGCCTGAAACCATTGGGAATGGCGAGGCTGATTGCCAAAAGCAACCTAGAACTGTGGGGAATTCATTTTCTTAAATCGCCAAAATGGTTGCATTACCAGTACTCACCACTATCAGAAAGCCGGCGTTTTAAAACCACCAGACTTTGTGTAAAACTGAATAAATGAACCCAAAGCAGGCCAAAGAAAGACTTACTGAGAGGTGGATACAATGTAAAGTTATATTCTGAAGTGACTTGAATGTTCATAACAAGACTGGCTGAGCTCTGCAGGTCTGCAGCAGCCTAACTGAAACTGGATTTAAAACTACCAAAAATCGAAAATGTTTAAATTAACTGAGTGACCTACTTTTGAGTGTCACATAGCTTGTCACTGTTGAAATGTCATAGTTTTGAACTTAGAATCAGCATTCTAGCTGCATATGTAAAAATTGTCTTGACTTAAACTGGGGAACAAAAAGTGACATTTTATCTGAAACCTGGCTTAATGAAACTGAATTCTGCCCACCAGCTACCCCCGACAGGAGTTGAGACTTGCACAACAGCTGTGTTCCCAGGCCTAGCTGCCTTTTGCTGTTCCCACCAAAAGGGATATGACACTTCTCTGATTGAATTACCTGGGCTCTGCAGGAAATTGAACAAAGCCCTGTCCTGACTCAGGCAAATGTTTTATTGGGGGTGTCGTAAAAATGGCTTCCTCTGAACAATGCAACCCCCTTCACCCAGGCAGATGGTTTATTGCAGGGTTCATAAAAATGGCTTCCTCTTAGCAGAAACTGGGAGGGGGAGAAACTGGAGACAGAGGCTGAGCTTGAAGAAAGTGGAAAGACTGGTTTCTGTACCATGTGACCTGAAAAGACACACCCCTGTAGCTAGAATATGGTTTTAGAAAAAGATGAATAACTCATAGTACGGACTTGTCATAATTATTTAAATGATACCATAATTCTTGTGATTTTTCTGCCCACATTTTAAGAGGTTTTTAGAACCGGTAGTATGATCTGGGGGCAAACTAGCAGTTAAGAGGGTATTACTTAAAATGTATGCATGTTAAAAATCTGACACTTCATCAATTAATGTCCATACTCCTTGCGCACATGTGTGTAAATTTGGGTTAATGTCCGATATTGCAGTTAAAAAGTGCAAATGTTGCCATTTCTCAATGCAAGCTCTCAGGAAGAGCAGATTTGGACAGGGTATACCTCCTGTGATATGTGATGGGTGCATGTAATTTTAAACAAATGTGTACCTGTGCAAATATGTCTTTTTGGTCAAAATATAGATTGTGTGTAATTTGACAGGGGTGGGTTCTCTGTATCATAAACAGACCTCATCATGATGACACTTCATTTCATTCCCCCAATCAAGGGGAAGAGGATGAAGTGGCCAATGACAAGTGGAGAGGGGTAGGGTCTAGAAAGCTAGCCTCTCCACCCACTTTCAAAACACATAAAAGCAGACAGTCAGGACAGATAGAGACATTCAATTCCATTTGCTGCAACGCGCTCTGCCGGACCACACAACATCCAGAAGATACTAGATTCAACACTTAGACTTCAAAACTCCAAAGAACTTGATTCAGAACTCAAAGCAAGGGCCTAAACCCACAAACTGAGAACTCTTCTCAGTGGGCCTCAGCATCCAGCAAACCTAACAGCGATAGCAGCATCCAGGAGCCGTGCAGATCAGCGCTGGGTCCAGAGAAAGCTGTGCAGAAAGATCCAGAAGCAGTGCTGTACCCAGAGAAAGCAGAGCAGTATCCAGAACCAGAGGCAGAGCAGAGCTGACCCAGGCCGCTGTTTGCAGAACCAGAGAGCTGAACCGGAGTCCAGTCCAAAACCTTACCAGATCCGTGGCGAGGCCTATTTTAAAATATATTGTGAGTACCTAGCAGAACTGTGCAGAACCAATCTCTTAGTTAAAATAATATAATCCAAACTATTTTAATCTAACCAGAACTGTCTCCTAACTGTCACCTGTCATTTGCAAAGCTGTCACCTGTCATTTCTAGTTGCTAGCTGTAACTTGTCACTTTGAACTTTTAAAATTTCAAATCTGAAAAACGACCTTTACCATATCGCTCATATCTCTGTGTCCGTTCGTCTTAGCGACTTGCAGTAACTTTCCTCTGAAAGCTGGGAATCTTGGCTTTTCAACGAACCTAGAACCGCATTCCTACTCCCTATACTTTTGCCGCAATCGCGAAAAACGCACTCACGAATTTGCCGCGATTTGCAAATTTCTCCACGTGTGAAAACAGCAGCTTCCTTGCTTTCATTTGCCAAAAATTTGTTTAACCTGCCAATCATTCCTAGAACATTGCTAAAGTAAGCCTGAACTTATTTGAACCAACTAATCCTCAACCTGAACCTCCAGAGGGAATTAAAATCATTTTAGCACATTTTCCAATATATTGCGATCACATTTTAAAGCATTTTGAGCCTGTGTAAAACTCGTATCTATTCTCCTCTAAGCTTGCTGGGAAACTGGAACTCTGTATTACATTGTGATTGTATACCTGAACTGTGTGCTCTTCCTTCCATCTCCTTACATTGTATAGGGCGGGTGAATTGCCACAAAGGGAAAGTGATTACCTTGTCTTTTGTGAAACCATATCAGTTTATCTTCTATACTGCATTTCATTCATTCAACCTTGCATTTCCTTGAACCCTATAAAGCATTCTCTACCACATTATTCTTCTGTCCCTATTTACCAGTGTGCTACCTTATCCATTTCATGTCAACTCCTTAGTGATTATAAAGAAGTGGGCTAGTGCCAGATTCTCCGTTGTTAATCTTTATTATATCAGATTAAGTGTGATATTCAATTATTAATTTATTATAAAGTGTGATATATATATATTGTTTAAATTCTCAAATAAACCTTTTAACTTGCAAAACAGAACTACTTCTTGGCTCAGTGGGGTCAGGGGGATTCCAAGAGAGGGGTGTTATATAGGGGCAGTCATCCAGAACGCATGAACTGGACATAAAGATATATCAATAAGGGTTTCCATTCAGTATCCCAGACTAGGCATTGACTTAGCTGTAGTGTTGAATTGAATCCTCTTACAGCGAAGATTGGGTCGGTGGCAGCCGTGGGAAATCTATTCAAGGAAACAGCATCAAATGTTAATGGTTTCAGAGGCCTCACCTAAAAGTATATATGTTCTTCATGCCTAGGTGCAAATATCCTTCATGTCTGTGTGCATATTCTTCATGTCTATAGGTACTTGTGTCTGCTATGTGTACTTTGTGTGTGTAAAGACTGGAGGGGGTATCTGTACTTCTGGTTGGGGTACAGGCAAAGAGCATCCCAGCCAAGGTTCTCTATATGGTAGCTATGGACAAGCAACCGAGGCTTAAGATCTCAGGTGGTGATGCAGGCAGGTTCATAAGCTCAGTGAATCCCCAAGCCCCCCCAAAGGAATGTCCACACACTATGTTTGGTGATAACACAGCTCATTTATATAAAATAAGATTCAGATAAATATATGCATATAAATAACACATTTTGTACGCCGGCAACACTATTCTACTAACAGCAACAATATATATATATATATATATATATATATATATATATATATATATATATATATATATATATATATATATATATATATATATATATATATATATATATACATACACGCTATGTGGTACCACACAATACTTAGATTCATTAACAATGCTCAACGGCTGACAGTTTTTAAAAAGCATAAGAATTTCTAAGCAAGGTGTAATTGCATAGATCAAGGAAGAAAGGCAGGTTAGTTTAAGAACACTGGCAGTATGCTTTCTTTAGACTTACATAGTGATACTGTGTAAGGATCCCCCAACCTAGGCAACTTAAAAGGGGAAAGTTAGGGTGTACTGTGTCTTGTATATTACGCCTAGTCCAAATAAGTTCAATAATGCTTTGCTTTTATTTTTATAGTTTCCACTACCCCAAAGTGCCTGAGATTCCACAAGAGAATGGGATCCAAGACTAATCTGGGAACGCCTGGATGATTCCTGAGGCTGGAAGATGCTCTTCCTCATCACAGTATCTTTGGCGCCTTGGCAGGCGAAGTAATGGAGTATCTTGGTTTTACTCAACGAGACCCCTCGAGGATGAGCCCCCTTGCAAGAAGGAGTTGATGGGATGTCGAGGTCAAAAGAAAAGAAGGAACTAAGCAGTGTCGGAAAGGCAGCACTTTGTGGTGGTCTCTGTTGGCGGGTTATTACGCCAACTCTGGATATCCCACAAAGGTGAAACTTGCTGTGGACCCCGAAAAGGCCTGGCAGAAGAAGATAAGACCCTTGGTCGCCTCGGATGACTTTCAGTGCCGACGGGTGCAGTTCAGGAAGTAGGTGTCGGGTTTCAGGATTTTGCGGTTTACCAACTTTTGGTTCTTCGGTGCCGCAGCACAGACCTCTGGGTGGCTTCTGGTGATGCAGACTTGACCATTGGACTGAACTGCAGACACTCACCGATTTTGAACACTCAGGACATCTTCTTTGGATTTTGGTGGCAGGAAGCCCACTGCGGACACTCCAATGCACACAGTGACCATGCATCTTCTTTGGCAGGAAGGAAAAAGTGGTCAGATGTCGTGCCAAGAATGTCCTTAGAAGGATTCTTCAATCAAATAGAACTTTTGCAGCTCTGGGTGTCAAGCAGAATGATGCACTCTTCTGGGTGGTATGCAGCAATCTAGCTTCCAGTAGTCATGAACCCTCCTCCAGACCTTGGGCGCCACAACTGGACTTCTTTGGGTCAAGATGCCCAAGCACTCCTCTTCTGAACACCCCTTCTCTGGACGACAGGCACACAGGACTGGCTTTCAGGGTACTTCAGAAGAAGAGCAGCAGGTGCTCGGTAGTCCTTCGTAGCTCGGAAAGAGGTTGCCTATCCAGGTCTCCTCTTGATTCCGTCCTTGGGTCAGCTCACCAGTCTTCGGTTTCCTTTAAGAAATTCACCTGCAGACTCCTTCCTCCAACTGGACCCAGGATTCAAGCGTCAGGTTGCAGCTTCAGCTCCAGAACAAATTGGTGAGCGAGGGGTCCCAGGTTATACACATTTGCTCCCCATTCATTCAGGCCGAGCCAGGCTCAGTCAGCCAATCATACACAAGTGCAACCAATCAGGCTCACGGGCATTCAGGCCATTCACACAAACCAGACACCCATAACACAGAATGTGGATTGGAGTAAGCCCCCAGCCTTTCAGAGCACTACACTGCATTCACTCCTTTTTCAGTCAGGGCTGGCTAAGGCATTGTGTCAACAACCAAAACCAGACACCCACAAGACACAATGTGAGTTGACTTTATACTCCAATCATACCAGTCCCACCCCAAGGGTATTCCCACAACACACAGTCCCTGGGAAGGCTCCAGCCAGTCCGGCAGGAGGCAGCCCCAGAGCCATATATGGTCCTTCCACCCAACAGCCAGTTGGGGAGACGGGAACGGAGTTAGTGGCTTCCCAGGAATTTGGGAAACAAGGGGTAAAGGCAATGGAAACCAAGTGGCTACAGTGGCCATCTTGCCTTTGTTCAGGAATCCATTGATTCCTATGGCAGGACCTGGGTGTCCCAAAAATAGAGGACACTCGGAGCCACTGTCAAGTTAGCATATAGCTGCCACCAGCTCATAGCCTACTCTGGGCAACACAGAGGTGCCCAAAATCTCACATAAGGGGTACCAGGCTGTACCCCCCCACCAATGGGAGCCATAAGGGTATCCCATGGGTGTTGTTGACCAAAAGGAAAAATGAAGAGCTGCACTGTCAGATGTCCAGGCTGAACCTCAGAGGCAGCAAACATACAGAAAACACACACAGAGGAGTGGTAGGATAAGGACTAGGAGGCCCCGTCCCTCCAAAAGGTATTTCCAGCATCACATTGTGTATGTGTGTAGCCATCTAGCTATTCTCCATTTCGTTATACCTTTATGCTAGCAACTACCTGTTATTCTACTGGTCACACCATCGATTCTATTTATAGCAACAACTTCATGGCACTAGTTAGTTTTGTCTTTCACCACAGACTCGTGGGGCGGTAGGGTTGTCTCAGCTGGTATCGTTTCTCACCTGGATGACACTGGCGAGGGGTAGGACTAGGAAGTGGTACTTGCATGCTCCTCTGAGTTGGGGCAGTGGGTATTACCTGAGCATTCACCTTACCCATTACACAGTGACCACCCAAACAGTCCTATGTTTGGCCTCTGCCTTTTGGGATTCCTCCTGTCTGAAAAGACTGCGACAGTGGCAATCATTTCTCCCAAAGAATTAAAGCTGCAGGATTTTGAGGTTTACATACAGCCACCGTTCACTCATATGTTTGGTGTAGCAATCTGTGTTTTTGTGGAGAGTTGCAGCTCGTTGCCAGGACCACGCTATCATCTGCGTATGAAGGTACATGGATTTTGGGGGCTTTTATGTGGGGTACATCCACCTCTGTGTGACACAATACCTGATGCAATGAATTGATGTGCAAGTTAAAGTGGAGGGAGGCCAAGGCCCAATCTTGTGTCACACTCTACTCTTCAGATGTGGGAGTGGCAACTCTTCCTCTCTACCATACCTTACAATGGAGATGTTATCATGTTGAAGATGGACAACTGTCTGCAAGAGATCTTTCGCCATCCACAAATCCGCCAAACTGCGCCATGGTTCATACCTGTCCACAGTGTAGAAAGCCGCAAAAAGGCCCACAATTGCCGCATGTAGATTTTATTTCTTGGCATATACAGATCTGGCTGCGAGAAAATATATATTTAGCACTCGGTGCTCTGTCCCCAAATTTGCCTTGAAAGTCAGTTGCGTTGTGAACCGTGTATCACTTTTGTTGACCCAGCCCTGAAATTGTTCTAAGCCAGAGGTCTGCCACCTGTACTTTCCCCGCTGTTCTGGACTACAACTTCCACGATCCCTCGGCATTTACCCTGCTGTCTTTGGCTGATGGGAGTGGTAACCCAAAGCAGCTGGAAGGCCAAAGCTTGTAGATCCCTGTTCCAAGACTTCCATGAAATTGCTAAGACATGACCTGCTTCCCTTTTTGTGTTTAGTGCAGATGACTGTTTTGTTACAAGTTTGAGTGCACACACTTCTATTTTTCCATACCTAATAAGTAGGGTGAGGGGGCACCTTTCCTTATGTGCAACGTTAAAGTCTGACCGTAAACCAAACAAAACAAAAAAAACGCGACCAGGCCTTTTTCACAATTTTAGGGTCGAAATCCTAAAGCTTTGCCCCAACGTTCCTTACATTTGTGCAATAAGATGTAAAGTTCCGATCAACTGTTGAATATTTCCTCAGAATAGCCGGTATGTGTGAACACTTTGCTATACCGTAATAGTGCAGCTGGCCTCCCGCCTGCCATACCAGCTCTCATAGAACGTAGTGGCATGGCATGCTCACTGGAGCACGCCCCACGTGCATCTCTGGCTGTCACGCATGGCATGCGCTATTGCCATATTGGCGACAACAGCGCCACGCTCCTCTGAGCACGATGGCGCGGTTCTAAAAGTTTAGTAAGGATCGTTAGTGCTGTTGTTCCTGCTCTATTCCGGCAGGGGGCTGTAGTGTTCTTCCAATAATACTTTCTAAGTGACAAATGCTCAGAGCCGACCTTTCCTTGTACTGCCCAAGAATTAAAACGGAGTCTGTCATTGATTCGCAAAAAAACCACTATGAAGACAATACGGATTACCTGTGGGTTACAGGTAAAGTACATATTTATTGGATAAACTAAGAGTACGCAGAGCGCCATGGGACCACTCCGGTGGTGATAGTGTATATCCTTTAACATCAACATTAACATTTGCAATATTTTATTCAACGTCATTTATTCATAGAACGTTTGTTAGGCGCCTATATATCAGAATTGTGTTTCAAAGCGCCACAAGGTTAATTGGGGAGGGGACAAGGTAATTGTTAACAATGTCAAAACAGCAAATATACATTTGTGGTGCTACTAGGCGTTGTGGCAAGTGCAGTGAAGAGAAGGGCAAGTGATAGGGATGGGGGGGGGATGGACAAGTGCAGGTGGGTGCCCTGGGAGGAAAGTGACAAGGGGAAGCCAAGGAGGAGGTCTCAGGCTAAGTGCCAGGGTGGACGAACCCCAAGGCTGGGAAGCACAGCCACCAGGCAGGGCCCCGCAGGGGCAGTAGAGTGGAGGGTGGGGAGGAACATGCTGATGTCGACTGTGTCGAAGGCCTGGTAACCTGTGAGATTCATGAGGACCAGGGCACCGGACTCAGCGGCAGTGGGGTAGTTAGTAAGGAAGGGGAAGAGAGAAAGAGGTAGAGAACAACAGAGTATTGACAAGTTTTCTGAACCTTAAGGAGGTCCGTCTTAAGTCTGAGAGGGGCATGGAGGCTGTTCCAAAGGGAGGCAGCAGCTGAGGAGAGAGACCTGCCCCCCACGCTCTGCTTGGAGAAGCGTTTGACAGTGAAAGAGTTTGAGTTAGAGGAGCAGAGGGCTTTAGCAGGGGAGTATTTAGGGACAGGAAGTTGGCGATGGCGTGGTCCCAGAAAGCCTTGTGGATGATGCCGAGGGTCTTGAACTTGATCCTCCCAGCCACAGGGAGCCAGTGGAGATATTCTACGGCTGAAGAGATACGGTCCCCGAACTTGAGGCCAAGGATAACTCTTGCAGCGCTATTCTGGATTGGCTGAAGGGGCCGTAGGGAAGAGAGGGTGAGATTTAGGAAGAGATTGTTGCAGTAGTTCAGCCTAGAGAGGACCCGAACTTTGGAGACATTGCGCTTCTGGGGAAAGGTGAGGAAAGGGAAAATGCCTCTGAGACGGTGAAGATGGAAGTGGGCCTTCTTGGCAGGGTCCAAGATGTGAGAAGTGAAGGAGAGAGCACAGTCGAAGATGACCCCAAGGTTTTAGGCCTCGCAGGATGGTAAGGTTAGAGGGCCCGAGGAGGGCGGACAGACGGAAGGAGGAAAGTAAGGTGCAGGTGCCCCAATGAGAAGGATCTCTGTCTTACTGGCATTAAGACCGAGATCGTTCACTGAACATCATGCGTGGACGGCAGTCAGGCAGTCTGGGATGAGAGAGGAGGAAGAAGGGGTAGCAGAGGGGAGTTTGAAGGAAAGCTGTGTGTCATCAGCATAAACACTGGAAATGAGGAGAGAAGGAGATCAGGTGAGCAAGAGGGGTGAGATAGATATTGAAGAGCCACGGTGACAGGATAGAGGCCTGGGGCATGCCACTGGTCGAGAGTGTGGGGTTGGAGGGAAAAGGGCCCAGTTGCAACTGGGAAGGGTAATTGGAGAGGAAAGAGGTCAGTCATTTAAGTGCCCGGTCCATGATGCCGAGGGTATCGCTGAGTCTTTTTATGAGGATAGAAGGTTGACCGTGTCAAACGCAGAGGAGAGATCAAGGAGAATGGGAACAGCAGGAGATTAACAGTAAAAATTTGCAAGCTGGTCTTCACAGGTTTTCAGGAGAGCAGTATTGGTACCTCCTGGATGGCAGGAATCCAAATTGATGGTCATGACTACCATATTATATTTTAATGTTTCTATCTATTTCGTTGTTACTATGAAATTTTTTAACACACAGCATGCACAATTCTTTCTTGGACGAGTATGGCGGTACACAGCCGGTAAGAGTAAACGTATTAAATCTGAACAACCTGAGCTGTCTAACAGACCATTGACTCCCAGGAACATTTTGCACACTCTTCAAAAATATGAGCATGCGGCATGGGCCCGTTCATACACCAGCACTGGCAAAGCCAATCTGTCTGGTTTTGTAATTCCTGCCCTGCACAATGAAAACATCGACCTCTCTACATTTACGAAGACCAAACCTATTTCGTTGCCTAATGCTTGTCATAGCTGCACGTGATATTTCAGTACCATCCCACAGAGCCACACTACTTACAACACAACTTCAAGAAACGTGTCTGGGATTTGAACTGTGGACAGAACTTTGGAGAGACTGGCTCAATTTAGGGGATGCAGTGGGCTCATCCTCAAGGAGAGCGAGGCTGAGCTTGCTGTGAGGGGTAACTGGTCAAATGGTGGGGAGAGACTGTGATTATGCTGGGGCGCGGCTGTGCTTCCTCTGAAGGACCGAGCAGGCTAATAGCGGGAAGAGACTGGCTTCATAGTGGAGGAGTCCATGGGCATTGGTGCATGGTGGAGACTGGCTTAAAATAGGGAATGGTAACGCTAACTCTGCGTTTAATCCCTACTAGGTTTCTTTGGTGCTATAAATGTATGATGTATTTTTTGCATAGTTCTGTACAGTTTGTGTGCTTCGTACTGGAATGTATGTGTGTCACTTGCACAGTTGTGTACTGCGCAGACTTAATTCTGCTCTATGTGCGCATTTGGTGTTTGTGTGGATGTGTTGATGCTGTGCTGATTGTGTACATGTGCGGTTGTATGTGGTCTGTTTGCTATACTCTGCGCATTGTACTTGTGCTGCGTTTGTAATGTGTTCGGGACTGTGCGCTGTGCATGGGCTTTATGTGATTTTGTTTTATTTATTCTTTGTGTGTACTTTGTTCCTCACTGAGTGTGACTGTGTGTGTACTGCGTGGGCTGCACCCAGTGCGCTTTGTGTTTACTATTCTCCCTCTCTCTCTATTAACTTTTCTGTCTGTGCATTATACTGTCTGTGTCGGTTATATAGTATGGTTCTGTACTGAATTTTTAAGGTGAATAAATAACAGAATCTGGTCCCCTTAGTTTCCACAGAAAATAGGAAGCCAAAGAGGTTACCACGTGTTGATCAGCTTTTAATAGCCAAGATGGCTGAAATTACATAAAAAACGTAACAAACATGATGTAACCCAGGGGTATTCAGATATGGACCCCTTGATCACTGTGCTTTAGAGGGGCTCACCTCCACCTCGCCGAAGAGGCCCAACAAGTCAGAAACACATGTCTGGGGTTGCTGCTGATGGCACACTTGTTCAGAAGAGAATTGCCTAGCATTTTGGTGGTGGACTGCCCTTGTGGGTGGGACCAGACTGATTTGCAAATTAATATTTCTCCTCTGTGAAGGGTGCAGTGAGCTAAAACGTGGTTGCAGACCTTCCTGAGTGGCAGAAATTCCATAGAACGGGGTATTTGACCCATGCTCATTCTCAATAGAGGGGCTCCCACACCCTTACAATATTTGAAACGTTTTTTCTGACCTGCCAGGTTAATCTGAAACCGATACTATGAATGAGTTAGAGATTGACATGCTGACGCTTGATGGGCATTTCAATCCAAAGACCAGCACAATCCTGGAAAGGTATCATTTTGGTGTTCAGGGAGAGTGTGGAGGAGTAGATCACTGCTTTGCGTCACCTCGCTTTGACATGCGAGTTTGGAAGTGCTTTAGTCCGGGACCAATTGATGATGCATTGCAATAACAATAGGAACCGCAAAGAGCTGTGGTTAAAGGATGACCCACATTTAGAAGAAGTTATAAACATTGCAAAAAGGGTTACACATTCAATGGCTTGTGTGGTGATGCTGACAAAGGCTCAAAATAAAGAGGTGGTGGAAATGTTTAAAGATTGACCCAGATGAGAAAGGAACAAAGAAGGGCAAGGGAGGCTCTTAACACCAAAAGGGGCCTAGCGAGACAAAGGGCAAAAGTACAGGGCTGAGCAGAGCTAAAGAGGAAGAGCGGTTGTGTTTTCATTGTGGGAGCAAAAATCATTTGCCTGGGACGCCAATTTGCCCAGTAAGGAAATTAAATTGTTCCAAATGCAAAAGGTGGGGACAGTTTGCTAACTGTTGTAAAACTTTGCAAGGCAGAATGTTTAACATAAATGTGTTTCACATATCTGGTGAGGGTTATGACTCGTCCGAGGAAGATGGCAAGGATAATATTGACACGATTACTGTAAATGCCATTGGCAGTCATGTTATGGATAATGGTGAATTTAAAAGGCCAGAAGCAGAGATCTGTGTGAATGGGAGGAGAGTGTTAATGGTGGCTAATTCGGGTGCCAACATTTCTTTGATGTTGAGAGAAATGTATGACGAAATGTTGGATCGGTCAGTGGAGAATTTGATTGCACCTGCCAGTAGGCCAGGTGGATAGGGTTCAGTTATTAGGATGTTTTGTGGGAACTTTGGAGTTTAAAAGGAGGAGAGCTGAAGGAAAGGTTTATGTGGAAGAAGAGTGCAACCTTATTGGGGTGGCGTAAAAACACTTTCACTACACATTGGATCCCATGGTCAGTCAAAATACTGGGGATTCTTCCCTCTCCCAAATATCATCCAAAAATTCTGTCACCACTCTTGCATTTGCCTTGACGACAAATCGACCAACACCACAATAAACCCCCCCCGAACCCCAACATTAACGGGACCCAAAACATCCATTGCTAACTCATCCCACACAACCCTTGGTACCTCCACCTTGATTATCAGTTGTGTACATGCCTTCACACCCTTGCCTACCTTTGCACACTCAACACAATTTTCCAGGCTTCTCTGAATCGCTTTTGTCAAAACCAGGCCACCAGTAACCATTGGAATGAAATGAGGCTGTTGAGAGAGTCAAGGGAAGCATCATGAATGCCATACGCATGGCTGGTGCGTGTGGTACAACCAGGAGGGAGGCTGTAAGAATTTGGATGTATGCTTTCAGGATGTCGCCTCACTCTGTGACGGGTGTGAGTGCATTTGAGATGATGAGAGGAAGAAAGGGAAACACAAAGATCTCCCCTCCGTGGTTGGAAAGGGAGAGATAATCTAATTGTGTGGGAGAGGGTGTGAGGAAGGGTGTGGACTGAAGAAAGGAGCAATGCTTAAAGTGTATGAATGAAAGGAGAGGTTGTAAGAATACTGAGGTGCGTGTTGGAGAATGGATAAGGATAAGAAAAGTTGTTGTGAGGAGGAAGGTAGATGTGTTATATAGTGATCTTGTTCAAGTTGATAAAGTGGTGAGAGGGGCAGTGAGGGTGAAAAGTGGACAGGTGTGGAATTTAGGAAGGGTTGTGAAGTTAAGGAATGGTACGCATGGGAGAAATGGAGAGTGAGGAAGAAAGGGAGGCGTGTTATATAGCGGCTCAGAGATGCTTTATGTGAAATATGGAATGTACAAATGTAATGTGGAATTTCATCTGTATGTTTGCTTGCTATCTTCTGAAAGGAGTCCGTTGGACATCAAGGCGGTGGGGTCCGGAAGCTGGGGGCTGCTACTATTAATCGTGCATCAATGTAGGAATTTTTACTTGCTGGATCGTATCCTTATACTTCATAATAGCAGTAGCTGTAGAAACCTTCAATATGATGCCATCCACCTTGGTGCCCAATTGAACAAAAAAGCTATGTCAAGATGAATGTGTCCAAACTGGACACCCCTATTTGGTGTGTTCTGTATGGACAAGTATTCTCCTCACCAAAAGGCTGCCGTGCCACCCTCTTTCTCACCCCAATAAGAGGCCTGCTGCCCAGATTGCACACACACACACATCTATCATTCATACAGTCTTCATTCTTCATTCACGCACACATCAGCATTAATTTTTCATTCACCCGCACTGCGCACCCATTCAGCATTCATACGCTAACACATAACCATGAGCACCCAAACAACATACATCTCTTATTCACGCACACACAAATGCTTGTTTACTTACACACACACACACACACACACACACACACACCCCTCCCAAATGTTTTTTTTATTTTCTTATCTCCAGCCCGCTCATGATTCTGGTCTTCTCACCTTCAGAATGAAGGCCCTGTGCAGCATATAACAGGAACCAGGAAGCAGGGACTGTTTCCTGCCTCCTGTATATGTGCAATGGAGTCGCAGTGCTTTCATATCGATGCCCCCCTGGCATTGGTTGTGTGGGGAGGTGCAAGAGCACCCCCACGCACATTCAGGCTGCAGTGCCCCAGCCTGCATCCCAAACGAGTCATGCAATGCTGGGGAAGCAAAACGCCCAGCCTTGCATGGTTCATTGGGCATGAGCACTGGCGGACCAATGAACTTTTAAAGGGAAACAAGGTTTCCCATTGACCGTTCAATGCTTCCCATTGACAGTTCAGTTGAAACCAGTCCAGGAGTGCTCCTTCAGCCGCTTGCTGCAGCGGGGGGGGGGGGGGGGAGGTGGGTGTGGATGAGGGTCTTGGGGGGGTGGGGGGGTTAGCTGCTCAGTGTTTTCACTGTGCTGGCTTGGCTCGTCCATAATGGGGGCGGGTCAACGCCACATCGCCCATTACCAATGAACCGCTCCTGTTATTACACCACAAGTAGCATAGGCTGACGATGAGCCCAATGCAAATGTCTTTTTGGAAATTGGCCAATCCGTAGCAAGTAAATGCTATATCGAGCTTCCACAGGGCAGGACATGGCTGAATGGTGCCTGAATGGATGAAAGTGTCATTATTTTCTGTTTTTTCGCCCTGGCCATATAGGGGAAAGTTCTAGCATTAGGCTTGAATGTAACATGCATGCCACCACCAAACGATGCCTGTCTCTCTTCTTGCGCTGTCTTTTTATGCAGCTAGGTGTACGTTTCGGGCATAGAGTGGTTTAGGGTTGGTTTTGGCTCTCTTATATAAGGACATTAGGAACGTGTGCGTATATTGCATTTAACATGAATTAGATTTCACATCTGGAGTCTGTTCTTTCACATTGAAACACTTACCCTAAATCCAATGGCAGCTGGACTTCAATCAATTGCCGGTACAGGTGTGGTGTTGCTTCGACATACTGTCACTGCCCAAGGCTCCTTTCCCAGGGATCGCCTCACCTGGATCTTCACTGTGGCTGAGTACCTTCTGCCTCCTTCTCCGGTCCTTTGGAGGTTTCTCTTCTTCCCTTTCCTTCTTTAGAGATCCTTTCCCCTTCTTACGTTCAAAGAGATAGGGGCGGTCTCCTCCCGAGGCCACTTTGACCGTTAATAAAACAAACAGTCAAGTGAACCCTGGGGAGCCCGCTCCTTCAAACAGGGAAAAAGCCTGAAAGGCAGAAAAAACCCTGTGTAGCTGCAGATGACGATGGCCGGGTAGATTAGAAGGTCCAGAGGCAGGTGAGGTCCTTCTACAATGATCTTGGTTGTCACCTCAAAGGATAGCGGCACTGATGCGGGGCCTTTCTGGATGAAGGAGCCCGGGAAGGAGAGGTAAGGAAGAGTCGCTGAAGAGGACCTCCGCAATACACACGGAAGCAGACAAAGAAGGGTAAGCACGGGAATAGTACTACCGGAGAAACAGGTAAGATCAGAGAGAGCCAGAAGTCAGAACGGGAAAGAGCACAAGAGAGAATGAGTGAGAGAGCGCGAGTGAGTCTGAGTGAGAGAGAGTGAGAGAGAACGAGTGAGCTTGAGTGCGAGAGAGTGAGAGAGCGAGAGAACGGAGATGTAGTGAAAGTAACCCCGAGCGGGTGGGAGCCGACAAGTCGGAACCCGGCCGCCGGGGAAGGCAGGTCTGCGGCAGCGCGAAGCAGATAGCAGAAACAGAACTAGACAAAGCCGGAAAACGTAAACAGAGTGATATGCAAGGAAGGCAAAGGAAGAGAACCAAGATCCGGCGAGCAGGATAGGGCAGCAGAGGAAATCTATAGCAGCAAAAGGGGAAATGCTGAGACGGGAGGAAATCTAGGAAGGCACTGGTAAGGAACAAAACAAAAGTCAGCGAAAGCGAGTTGCAACGCGACTCGCAGGGGGCGTGGCTTCCATATATATGCCCGTAGCAAAAAAAGGCTAGACCGCTAACAGACAAGCCGTAGAGTCCTAATAGCGCCTCCATCTTGCCCATAGCTTCCATGGCCGCATCAGTGTGACACATACCTTGCTTCCTGCCTAGGAATGTAAAGTGGGAAAGTTGCCATTCCTGTAAGCAACAATGGTCCTAATCTAACCATACCTGTTGTGCTTCTCATACGATGGTTCCAACCTTCCAGAACCTATGTAAATTACAGTATGTGGGATTCCACTGGCATGTGTTTCTGGACTTGGTAGTGAGCATGCATTGCCTTTTACAAGCCCCGTGTAGCAGGTCTTATCCACATCCAGCTATTTTTTTTAACTTATTGAGATTCTTTTGTGGCTAGCATGGCCACACAAGTGCTGGCATAATCTAATATCGAGTGGCAACTAAGATATCCAGAGAGCGCCACTGTACTCCCAGTTCTCATTCACAGCCACCAGAATAACCAGTTCCCTCCCGGAGGTGCTGCTGAGAGCAGCAATACCACCGGCACTCCCACTGTTAATACTATATGCATGCAATGGCTCAGGATGTCTTACTAATGCCAGACAGGGCCAACAAAGGGAATACGGTAAAAGGAGCTTGGCGCTTCGTGTACTTTGTCACAGTGGGGTTTCTGTGATTGTGCAGATTGAGGACCTGCCAGGAGTCTTAGTGAACAGTGTCTCTGGACAGCCAGACCTTCTAGAATCTCAGATTCAGGACTACCAATCCCTGGAGGAACTGGTCTTCAAAACGCCCTATTTCCCCCATTCTGATCCCCCCCTCCTCAATCTTTCGCAGTCTACTTCCGCCTTACTATCCTTCTTTAAACATGCCACTGTTATCCCTATTCTCAAAACAACCTTCGATAATATTGACCATCCCACTCTCCTCTTTGCCTCACTTGCAACTGGTTTTTGCTGATTCTGTTATTCACTGGTTTCAATCATAGCTCTCTTATCACACCTACTTGTTGTTTTGGGTTGGGCACACTTCCCTCGATCTCGGTATCCCACAAAGCTCTGTACCTGTCCTTTGCTATGTTCTATATGCACTATTTCTCTTACTCTCCTATTGAAGCCTTTAATGTCTCATGTGATGATTTACAAGGTGTCGTCACTTCTCCCCCAAGGGGGAGCCCTTTCTCATGAGGCTAGGGAGGTGAGGCTGCTACCCAATAGTCCCCCATAGGGGTGGTTTAATGCGTGAGGACCTCATGGGGATGAACTCCCTTTCTGGCGACAAGGACGTCCACCTTGGGTGCAGCCCTGACCATCCCATCACCCACACACATTCCCTAGTTCTACACTCCATCTCTAATCTTTCCTTAGAGAGCAAACATATGTACTATTGTCATAGTGATGAAACCAGCCAAGTAGGAAGGACTATAACAAAACTCAAGACCGACTCCAGGTTGTCTTCGAGGAGCGAGAAACCCTGGAGATTCGAATCCCGATAGAAGCAGGCAAAACAGCAGATGCAGGCGAGACGCTGCGAGAGCCAACCAGAGACTCTACAAGAGCAGACCCATCTGCCAGTCCTGAAAAGAGCACTGGCATAACCTAGGCTAGGTGGACCGATGGGTCCCACAGAGATGCAGAGACCACATAGGTGGGAGATCCGCGAGAATGGTGTGGAGCCGGCCGGTCGGAGTAGAAGGTGCCTGGAAGAAGCAGAGTGGAAGACCCAACCCTAGAAGAACCGGAGCATGGCCTCTCCATATCAGAGTTTGATAATCACTAACCTGTGTGATGTGTTGACAGTAGCAGCCTGCCAGGTATTCAGAGACCCGAATGTAAACACAGGGCTATGTGTACCTGGTTGGCAAAAACCTGCGGGAAACCCTCTGGAGTATAAACCCCATGATTCTGAAGGCTGCAGTGTAGAATCAGGATTGCAGTGAAGAGATTTTCTTATGTGTCAGGCAGCAGGAGATGGGAGAGAGCTGAGTAGAACACAGCTCACTGGGAGTCCACAGGAGCACGAGGAGAGCCATGAGAAAACAGGCTCACCGGACGGCAAAAGTAGAGCAGTGAGGAGTGGCTCAGCAGGACAAATAGGGAAGCCGTGAGGACCAGCTCAGCAGGAGTCCGCAGGAGCAAAAGGAGAGCTGTGAGGACCCTGCTCACCAGGAGACAGCAGTAGTGAAAGGAGAGCCGTGAAAATGCACGTAGAGAAAGGACATGAGAAGCAGGAAGGCAGGGACGGAATTTCACCAAAATGCCTGGCGTACCGGAAGTGACATCAGATGACTCTTGACCTCTGATGACATCACAGGAAGTGATGTCATTTGACCCCACGCCCAAGAGACATCATAGGAAGTGATGGCCCATGACCTTTCACCCCTTGACAAAATAAGAAGCGTCATCACAAAGCATTGTTCCTCAGTACACTAAGAAAAATATGGTTATATCACATCATTGTAATATGATATACATTTCATACAAGAATTTATCACCATATGTAGCGTTAATATCTCTGTGCATAGGCCCATATTAAATTACTGTGAATGTAAGCAGACGTCCAACACAGCTGGACTATTGTGCATCACTCAGGCTTAACTGTTAACAGACACAGCATCTCAGAGGCCTAAACCCCAAAGCACAGACATCCAGTGACTGCCAAGTGTCTGGCCACAGACTGGAAACAGCAACTGATCAACACAAGTCCAACCAGAAGACAATAAGAGGGTGTACAACTTCATGGTTTTACATTTGACAATATACGCAGGGATTTTCTAGTCAATAGTGCACTTTGAACCATTGTACAGCATCCCACTCCCTCCAGTCACCCAGAGACGGAATAGCCCCCAACCATTTTCTCCATGGACACTCGACGTTCCACTGCAAGCCGGTAAGGGCCCTCCGTCAACAGCTTTAAATGTCTGGTACCCACTCCCACCCTGCAACACCTTACACCTCCAATGCCTTGCTCCAACACCTTCATGTTTACACAGTGCCACCCTACAGCAACTTAAGTCTCCAGCATTCTCCAACATCAACCTCGAGCAAGCTAGCAACTTACGTCTCCAGTACCCTCCTTCAACAACCCAACAGTGTGAGTCTTAATTACCCTCCACAAACATTTTATATCTGCATTCAATGCATTACAACTCTCTTACAACACATTACTTCTCAAACTCTCTCTCCCAACATCTGTTAGTCACTAGTACAACATCTTAAGTCTCTAGTATCAGCCTTCATAACATTAAATAGATAGATGGGAAGGATGTGTTGCAGGTCACACTAATTGCAGGTTTGTTTTATTTTAAATAAAATGTAAACATCAGCAGCAGATACATGACCATTTTATTATTGTCTTTTGTTCTTTATATCTTGCTTAATGCCAGCCTACTCCGGCTTCTAAGCACTGGAAAAATAACTGAACCCATGTTGCACTGCATCCTCTTGTTCCCAAAGCAAGTGTGTTGCCCCTGAGATATCCTTCCAAATATATATATATATTTTTTTGCTCGAGGCTTGAGGAAGCAACAAATGGTTTACTTCAAAGACGTAGGGCAACTTCATGTAAATTAATGATCTAACCTTACATCTGTGTCCACAGTGTGCATGTGATGAAGGTCTGGCAGATCTGGGTCAGGTTACACAGTGCAAAGGTGGCAGAGGCCGCTGGGACACACCCCTCTTATAACAGACCGAGTGGCTTTTTGCATGTGCAAAGCAGATAACGAGGTACACTGATGAGATTTGCGTTCATGCTGTGCTGTCACTGAGTACTTCAGGCTGCTCTAACCCATTCCCAGCTAGCTAGACCTAGCCCTCCTACCCTTCCAGTTGCTACAGTACTGGGTATGAGCTACACAGACAGCCCCGTCTCTGAACCCAAGAATTCAGGCATTATTCACTAATGGGCTGCCAACCTGTTATTAATGGTGGCTTCATGCTTTTCCTGCATCCCTGTTATTTCTCCAGCTAACGAGAACTAGATTGCAGGTGAAAAAAGCTGTTGCACATGTATCTGCATTTACAACCGCCTTTTTCAGGTGCAACACAAATATCTGCTCTTGGCACTGCCTCTTTGTCCAGTGGCCCAGAAGTCGCAAGGACAGGTCTAGGGTTAGCAGAGGAGGAGCCAGGTGTGGCAGCTGCTACCCCCGACAACCCACAAATGATGTCCCCCATTAAGACACATTGCCCCTTTTGTGTTGAAGCCAAGAACGTTAAACTGTTGTGGTTATTAATCATACAGACGACCCTCCTGTCAGTATCTAGAGAGCATCACTTTCCCTTCTCTGCATTTCTTAACAGGGTTTGTTGTATTTCGTAGTGTTGCTAGAACTGTCTGTTGTCATATAAATAAAGTAGACATTTTTGATACACCTTTTCCCCGAAAGTCCCTTTTCATCATTGAGCAGTAATTGTATTTTTGCTGTGTTGCAACTAACCAGTGATCCACGACCTTTCGGAGATGAGCCTGCCGTTCCGTTCCGTCCACGTTAACAAAATTGGACATGGAGGTTATAATTTGCGTGTTGTTCCAAACTGTTGTGATCCCTTCTGGTGTACTAGAGGTGTGGGGCTGATTGATAGTTTAGAAACAGATATTCACCCCTGATCCACTGGTACCCCAGAAGTTGAATCATCACAGATGGTTTGCCGCAGCGCTGACATTGGTCCTGGGCAAACGGGATTCGATGTAATATGCCTGCGATGAAATCGCACAGATCCAACATATTAAGGGAAGGCGGCATCCGTTCATAGAAGGGATTGCTTGCGGATGGTCCTCAATATGAAGGCTGTCCCGTCTTTTCCCAAGTAGATAGCCATGACTAGAGAAACACACCTATCCCTATTTTAGGATGTTGAGCAATCCCAACATTGAATGAACTCTACTCCACAGTTCTTTACTGCTGCAAAGCTTGACAAGCTAGTGTATAGTGGACAGTGGGGGGAGGGAGGACCAGTACACAGATTGTCATACTATCAATACTACTACTTCGTCAGAAAGCAGTACTTCATACACGAGATTTGACATAAAGGAGGAATGCCCTCTTTAGTCAAAATGTTGTCTCATTCGTGCTGCCTTGGAATCTCCATGCTGAATGTGCCGTTGTTATGCAGCATTTAAAAATCAATCGTCTGCCATTGGTATGGTCTCAGAGCACTATGGGGTGTTTGGGGGTACATCAACCGAAAGCTCTGGGATTGCAGGAGTGACAAATCGGAAAATTCCAGGTTTTAAAGAAAAGCTGTCAGGATTGCAGTCACTCCCACCTCACAAATTGGATTTTTAAAATCTGAAATTAAGAACATGTCAGATTCAAGACAGGCACATAGTCGGACCACATATAGCCCAACTAGGAGCCCTTTTGGATTAAGAAAATGTAGAATATGTCGACTAAATTTAGTAATATGACCCACTCTTCAGCACAACATGTTACATAAATAGCAAGGAAATTCTACATTGCGGAAAACCTAGAATGAGCGACTGGTGGCAGACTTGATGACGCCAAATCTCGCTCCTGCAGAAAAAGAGCAGGCCTCCATTACGTCATAGACTGCCCGGCTAAATCCGTTTTAGGGGCCTTTGGTGGCAGACACATGGTGATCTCCAGGTATTAGTGACCATTGGTCACCTTCCAGTACTTGCACCCCTAACAAAGAGAGTTGAACTTTGACAACCTCTGTTGTATTCTTATCATGCCTCGGAGATGGGCTGACCTTTGTCCTATTGGAGGTCATTAACATGTCTTTCTGACTGTTGGCACCATTATTGAGAACTGTCATTTGAAAGGAAGGTACCTGACCTCACAATAACCTTACATCCAGACTCTTAGGACCTCGTTACAAATGAGGCAGTGTTTCCCCTGGCTATATTGCCAAACTGAATTACCATTATTGCCCTGCACTTACCTAATTCACAGTATGATTTTAAAGGTGGACTCCATTGGGTATAGGTTGACTTACAGTAAGGGCAATTCTGCCTAAGTCCATTCCACCATTGTAGCTTACAGGATATTTTGCTGGATGGGTGACAAAACCCATAATTCTGCAGAACTGTAGAACTGGAGATGTTTATATACTCTGTTTTACCGTTACCGGGCTACTCCTAACGATTCCCATCGGCGCTTGATTTTTTACAGCCAGGACCTCCCATTCACTGTGCTGCCAATGCACTCCCAGTTCTGCACTGCAGCACCACCGCTTATTTGTGTAGAGAACTACATTATGCAGTTATAGCACCTCAGTCTTGAAATGTTGCAACCCGTGCTCCACCCACGCGCATCAAAAGCTCCGCCTACGGACAGAATATTTTATTGTCATAGTGGGAATTTTTATAAGGCAAGTCTTCAAAACTAATCTCCTCTAGATGATGCTGTAAACAAAAGATGTGCAAAGACATTCCCACCTGCAGTACCATCCCGTTGATGGAGGTATCAGTAGCGATACTGGTTTGGCTCAATTTATGAAAGCAAATGAGGGAGTTCTCTTCCTGGTAATAGGCAACCTCTCCGTTCCTGCTACAATCATCATACCTCTTAAGCCACCCGCTTTCAGTGGGTGTCAATCGATGTAGAGTCAATTGTCAGACAAAAAGCTCCACACCTGTCCTTAGACTTCAATGGGATCTCACCCACAAAAATAAAATCTTCTGATGTTGTCCACCTTGGCAAATAAAAACACTATGAAATACTCTATGCTGAAAATCTCCTCTCCTCTCCCTTGTAAAATGTAGACTTTGAGAGTTTTGACAAAACATCCTCCTCAGACCACAGTATTCTAGCTGTACCGCTCAAACAGTCTCACTTTGACTTACCCAGATGGGAACATGCGCCCGCTTGCATGTCTCCTCCTCGCTATGAAGTAGGTGGCGCCTCGCTCCATCACTCCTCGCATTGTGCTCGCCTTCTCCAGCAGCATAGTTAACAACCTCCAGGCAATGGGGCTGGGAGGATTGCTCAGGGGCAATGCGTTTGTCTTGGAAGCAAGACAATTCAGCAACCCAGGTTCAGATCCTACGGTCATGCACTCAGCTCTACAACCGTATTAAATAATGAATACGGTCCTGTTCAAGTAGTGATAATGTAACAAGTGGGCTACGAGCACGCCCAGGCATCAGCCAGTCAAGAGAGCAGAGCAGTCCAGCCCCCACATCAGCAGAGAAAAAAAAGATGAGTTTAAACAAACACACGTGTGGATGTGACAGTGTGTTTAAAAATCGGCCCATCTTTCTAAGACCACCCGCACACCTCAAAGTAAATTGCATGCAGCCAAGGCGCCAGTCCACCGCTGCAGGGCAGGTGTTGCAGAGGAGACACCAGGGGTAGCACCTAGGACCACAGGCGTCACACTTGCTACCCGCGGGAACCCCAAATGACGTTCCTGTGGGAAGGCTTGAGAGAGAAGTACATATGTCAATGCTCGCATAAATTACAAGCGACGCAGGGACGCACCTGTGCTCCCGGTTTAAGTTTCTGTGGTTCTCCGAGTTCGTGAAGTGAGCGGCATCTTCAAAGGAACTAGAGCACTCATGTGAAAATGCTATGGAGTTCAGCAGGCCCCATCTTGAAGAGAAAGAGAAGTATGGCGGGTGTCTTTTTTTCCATTTGTGCCATAAGGACCTGGAAGAGGTATTATTCCTAACAGACACTGCGTGAGGTAAAAGGGGGCACAGTAGGCCCGGTGGGTATACAAAGGGAACCCACTGATGCAGAAAGCATCTGGGAACGCGTCCCTGTCACAGTTGCACTCTAAAAAGCACTGAATTCCAGAGAAGGGTCTGGGACACAAACTTAGAAATGGAAAGCATCAGAGGAAATCATCTTTGTTACCGTGGGAGAAGGAAAACCACTGACCATCAGAGAAGGGCCAGGGACCCTAACAAGATCTGGAACTTTGTTGAGAACCAGTCAAAGTATCAAACTGTGAGTGAAGTTGAAACAATTGGGAAAGAAATATATCAAGTCATACCAGGAGAATGGAGTCATTCTCCTGGTACCAAATTGGGAGTTCTGATAAAGACGCCAGGGGAAGGTAGTCATTCCCTTTGGCCTTGTGCTGCACTGTGCCAAAGCATACCAAGAGAAGGGAGGCATTCTCTTGGTCCTGAATGGAGTCTTGGACCAGAGACGCCAGGGGAAGTAAGTCATTCCCCTTGGTCGCGTGTTGAACTGTGCCAAAGCATTCCAAGAGAAGGGAGGCATTCTCTTTGTCCTGAATGGAGTCTTGGACCAGAGACGCCAGGGGAAGTAAGTCATTCCCTTTGGCCTTGTGCTGCACTGTGCCAAAGCATACCAAGAGAAGGGAGGCATTCTCTTGGTCCTGAATGGAGTCTTGGACCAGAGACGCCAGGGGAAGTAAGTCATTCCCCTTGGTCGCGTGTTGAACTGTGCCAAAGCATTCCAAGAGAAGGGAGGCATTCACTTGGTTCTGAACTGAGAAAGAAGTTCAAGAAGCTACGGGATGGGAGACATTCACCCTGGCATTGTTGTGAAGTGTGCAAAATCATAACAGAGGAAGGGAGTCATTCTCCCTGATTCTGTTGAAGAGTATAAAGAGCCGCACCAGTAGAAGGGAGTCATTCTCCTGGAGGTAACACTGTGCAAAGTTTGGGTGAAACATGCAAGCCAGAGGAAGAGAGTAATTCCCTCTGGTAACTTTGATTTGAGAGAACAATATTTTTCTTAAACAAGGAACTTTTTGTTAGTTTACTTTTTAGTTATATAATTTGAGGGAAAGACGTAGGGGTTTGACACAGGACGGTGGAATTTACCTTGATGGACATTCTGAAAGATCCTTTTAGCATTAGTGTTGAGGCATGCAAACCCCTCTTGGAAGTTAAGGATAGTAAGGACCTTTTTTCACACAGAAATAAGTCTATAACCACAACCATGCCCCCTTTGCATCGCTTCCTCCTTCGACACGCTTAGACTCATCACACGTTTATGCTGACGACTCCCAGATTCTCTGTTTTTTCACTTCCTTCTTGGACTCACTTCATTCCTGTATCCTCAGCATGTCTCTCTGCAGTCCATTTTTGGATGTCGTCTCACTTTCTCCATCTCAGTCCAACCATTACAGAGATACTTTTCTTTCCTTCTTCCTCCCCCTCACCCCATGGAGCTCTTCTTTACTTCTTCCTTACTACCTTTTTCTTCTTCTGTACATAATCTTGGTGTCATTTTAAGATCCTTTTCTTTCCTTCTCATCTAACATATCCACAACTGCCTGCATCTGCTGATTTCACCTTCACAATGTTCATTGTGTCCTTCCTTTTCTGCCTTTTCATGCAGGAAAGCTCCTTATTACGACCTCAATCTTCTCCGAGCTAGTCCATTGTTCTACCCCTTTCATCAGCAGGCCCTCCTCATACCTTATCCCTCTTCGCTTAGTCTTCAACTCTATTTGTCTTCTTTTCTCACTTCTTCTTCGAACATCTGTTACCTTTTCTCTTCTGTCCAACTCTCTCCTTCCTTATGACTGTGGTCTTTGTTTTTAACTGTTACCATGGACTTCCCGCTCCTTTCCTTGCTTCTCTCATTTCATGGTACTCGCCAGCATATCCACTTCGCTTTCTTTATCGTCAACTATTGGCTTCTCCCAAACCTCCCTGTGCTCCTCTTGCTCTTTTTCCTTTCTTGCCCCTAAACTCTGGAATTCCTAGCCCTTTGACATTCACTCTTCCCTATCTCTCCACATCTTTAGCTCACGCCTGAAAGCCCATCGTCTTCCCTCCCTTTCCTTCCTCAGATTTTATCATTTGTTTTATCACCTATACTCATTCTGTACCATTTTTTTGCAAAAATGTGCAGCGCTTTGGTGAAGATGCTTCATACATCTAAATAAGTATAAATGCAAAACTTGATCCTGAGACCAGGGGCCCTCGTTCATAATGGGCAAGGGGGCGCAGATCGGCCTGTATCCTCACTATTCATGGAGGAGCTCATCCACCTCAGAAGCACTTCCTCAGCTGATTGTTGCTGCTGAGGAAGCACTCCTAAACTGGTTTGAACAGTCAAAGGGAAACATTGTTTCCCTTTGACATTTCTGTCCCCTATCGCATGCCCAATGGCCCATTAAAAGCTGGGTGGCATTTTTCCTTCCCCAGCCTTGCATGGCCCATTCGAGCTCCAGGCTGAGGAACTGCATGTTTTAAATGTGTGAAGGAGCGCAGAGAAAACACAATCTTGGCAATCTAAAATGTGTGAAGGTGCGCTCCTGCACTTACACGCACATCCAAACTAATCCGGGCATTGCGTTATAGAGCTCCGGCTCCTACACGCATCCAAGTAGCGGATGGAGGGTGGGGCCACTAACAATGGCTTTTTCCCCCCCTGTGCATCTATCAGATGCGTGGTAAAAAATGTAGTTAAACAAAGAAAGGATGTGTTATTACATGACTACACTTGCATTTTGATGCAGCCAGTCTAGCCATTTCTTACTGTGGCATGACATTTTTTACTAGGCATCCAGGATAAAGCTAACATGATGAGTGTTAATATGCATCTAGACTGGATTAGAAAGAACACGTGTCTGCGGTTGCTGTTGGTACTCTTTTTCAAAGGAGGATTGCTATACCATTTCGGTGCTGGACTGCTCAAGTGGGCAGGATAAAGACTGATATGCAAATGGTTATTCCTCCTTGGTGAAAGGTACAGTGAGCTAAAACATGTGGCTGTGGACTCCGAGTGGGTACATTTCCACTGAACAGGTTATCATGCCGTGTTCTTTCTTGCAGAGGGGCACCTTGACCTCTTTTTTTGTATGTAAAAGGAACTCCGGGTTGGTCACCCCAAGTTAAACGTGGACCTCTTGCTCACTGTGCTCAGAGAGGCACAGCTGCACCTCAATGATGATGCCCGACTAGGCCAAAACACGTGTCTGGGGTTGCTGTTGGTACTTTTGTTCAAAGGACGATTGCCATAGCATTTCGGTACTGGACTGCTCGAGTGGGCGCGACGAAGACTGATATGCAAATGGTTATTCCTCCTTTGTGAAAGGTACAGTGAACTAGAACTTGTGGCTGCAGACTTTGTGTGGGTACATTACCACAGAACAGGTTATAATGCTGTGTTCTTTCTTTCACAGGGGCACCCAGACCTCTTTTTGTAAAGAACACTGTCTCGCAGTGCTGGCTTTCAATTTATTTATTTGCTAACCAAAATGTATTGAGGGTACAGTTCCCGTACACAATGTTGTGAGTAACACAGCCAACACATGTTCCAACCCTCTAGGTCTTCATCTAGGTGGTTTGTCCACTTATAGTGATTCAATAAAAAAGGTCCAATGTGCACCAAACGTAACTCCATGAACCTTGCATAAATCGATTTATCTTCTACAGAGAGTATAAGGGAAACCCAACAGTTCTCGGGAATGAGATAAGCTGATAGCTTGCAGGCCTGCTAATATGTACACCAATGAACTGACAATGCAGGGAGAACACATTGTTGTTTCCAGAATGGGTGAATGGCCTTTCGGCATCCAAAACCCAATCCCTGAGACCAGTCAGGTTTACCTTATAATCTCTGTAGATGACAGACTGATTTATGCAAGGTTTATGGAGTTATGGTTGGTGCACATTGGACCCTTTTCTTTGAATTTGCAATCACTATAAGTGGACAAACTGCCTAGATGAAGACCCAGAGAGTCAAAACATGTGTTGGTTGTGTTACTCACATCATTGTGTACGGGAACTGTACCCGCAATACTTTTTGGTTAGCAAATAAATAATTTGCAAGCCAGCACATTGAGACTGTGTTCTTTCTAATCATTTATCTTCTGCGTCCAGCAGGGCACCAAGACTCACCAACTTCACGTCACCTGCTGCAGACTTGCCTGTTTCTGTATTATTGTTACAATCTTATATTTTTTGTATGCTAGCGCAGGAGGTTCAGTCTCTAAGTGCCCAAACCGGTTAGCATGTATCTTAACTGGCCTATATTGTTTGGGCATGTTTACCTATGGTGGGATGGTATTTTTAAAAAATCGTTTTTATTAAATGATTTTCCCAACATTGCTTCCCCAACTAACACATAATACCCCAACTTCCACCCCACATCAAATTGACGGGAAAGAATTCCCAACTCACAATGTTAGAGTGGATTCAGTCTATAATATTCAAAATGTTTAATATTTGTGGACAAAATGGACTTACATAGTCATCATTTAGGAAGGTTTTCACCATCTCCCAGTCTGAACGGAAAGCTGCGTGGTCTTGCTGAAGGGAGTATGTAAACCATTCCCTTGTCATAAAATCCCAAATGTTCCTAATCCAATCGTGAAAAGTCGTTGACTCCTTCCACTTCCAACTCTCGGCTACGAAAAGGAGAGCTGCCAGTAATAGTATCATGATGCCTTTAGCAACCCTTCTACTCTGCGGAGAGGCATCTGATCCCCGTAGACCCATCATGCAAACATGTGGCCCGGTAGTGGATTCGAAACCAAATATTCCACACGTTGGCTTCAATATCGAGGACCAAAACTTCTCTACATTTGGGCAGGCCAACCAGATGTGTCACTGTTGGAGAGAAACCCGGTATGCTAGAGGTCTGGGGATGGCTAGGAGCTCCTAAGGGCCCAACAACTTGTTCCCCAGAACAAATGTAGGACTCCGCCACGGGTAAGTTAGAACTGCCGTTTATTGCAAAAACCGACAGGGACCATACAGGACAATCACAATTCTCCAGTAATTCTCAATTTCACAAGACATGCTTCACAGTTTTGATACCAAATGGCGTCATCACCTGGGCCCTCCCCCAAAAATCTATCCCCTTTTCTGGTTTGTTGCTTGGAGTAGTATACCCTATAGCGGGTCAGTATACATATCATTCTACTGGACCTTCCATGACAGGTGCCTGACCTGCAGTGTCCCCAAGAAACTATTACATTGTTCCAGGCTTGTAGACTTAGCATTGGCCCTTGCCCTCTGCCATCCACCCCTGGATATGTGTCTCTTGATTGGTTAGATCTGGTCTCGCAAGGCCTGGGACGCAGTTCGTTTCTCAGCCCTCTGTGCACCTCTTCAAGGTGATGTGAAATGAATCTGCCCCAACTGTATCTGGTAGTAACACCACCTTTGCCAATGACAGTGCGCTCCACATTGCAAAATATGTTTACCTTCTCATCTGGGTAGCTGAGAATGGTTTGTCTTCCCACCATGGATGAATACCCATTGTCTAGTTCGGCCACATCACGTGGTTGTGGACCACAATATCGAGCTCTTTGCGCCTGCATTTATGAGGATGTATTCTGGTTTCCTTCAGCTGGCCCCTTGTCGTTTGAATCTTGGAATGCCCTTGTTTATCTGTGACCTTGGCTGTGAGCTCGGTCTTCCCGCTTCGTGCAGCCCGAATCTGCTTCCCTTGTCTGGTGTCCTGTAGCTTAAGGCCTTCTGTGATTTTCATTAGACTTATAATATGATTTCTATGCACTTACATTGTGCTATGTTTCCTATATGTTCGTCGTATGTGGTCCTACCAGGCTCCATATATATTCCTATAGTTCAATGGGGTTAATTATCATAAGCATCTGCAAGCTTGCTCTGGATCTCTTGTTGTCTTGCGTTCAGCGTTACTGCACTTGGCTAAGGAGGAAAATAATGAAAGCTTTAACAGCATGTACATGTATCTGTCATGAAAGAGTACTACAGCCTCTTCCACTTATGACTGCCGCAATCCTGCTAACTACTACATAACCTACAAACAGCCCTACTCGTAGCACACCCACCCCGAGCCAAGCCACATCAATGCCTGCATCGTTCATTCCATGCACTATAAATCACAGGAATCACCGGCTAGGCTCTAGATTTACACTATGACACACTTCTCCATCCTCAAATGTACTAACATTGTAGCCAACTCCTCTAAGATTTCCTTATCTAATTCCTCTGCTCCTAATCTAAGCACTGCACAATCCAAAGGCGGACTGGATAATTTTGCTACCTCAATCAAAGTGGTGCTTATCAATGCTAGATCATTACCAGCCCATGCACTAGACATTGCTGATTACATAACTTCAGACAACCTCGACTTCATAGCAATAACAGAGACCTGGCTCCATGCAGCATCAGGACCTTTGCTCGCCCTTGCTACCCCCGACAAATATTGCATTATCCGCCACAACCAAGATTCTAACCTGTCTAAAGGAGGAGGTATCGCCTTTATCTATAAAACCTCTCTAGGCTTAAGGATCATCGCCAACCAAACTGTGCCATGTGCAGTACTATTACGCATCGAACTACCCACCTCACCATCCCATACCATCACCATCCATCTTATTTACAGACCCTGCGACCCTACATCTAAATTTGAAGAAGATATATCTCTCCTTCTATCGACCAACGTTAAAACAAAATCCCAAGTTATCCTTATGGGTGATCTTAACCTCAGCCTACAGGACCCTGAAGATCCTAAGGCATGTGCCATTGTCAACACTATCACTGAACTAGGATTCCTACACCGAATAACTGAACCAACACATAACAAAGGTAGAACATTAGACTGGTTAGCTGACCTCAACTGCGACATAAACATCCTGTCTAACTCGCCTTTCGCTTGCTCAGACCATGACCTCATCTCTTTCGCCATTAAAGAAGGTAATCCGCACAATCAACAGACCCCCCATACACCTATGAGTACTAGAAACAAATGCAATGTAACAGTTGAAAGATTATTGCCTCTTCTACAACCAATCATCAACTCCTCTACGACACTCATGGTTCCCACTGCCTAAGTGGATCTGTATAACAGCACACTACTTAATGCCATCAAGGCAATAGCAGCTCTAAAATGGCGCACATCTAAACCATGGGTGCACTTAAATTCCTGGTACACCCCACACTTCAGGTCACTACGGAAACTGAAAAGAAACTCAGAAGCCTCCCTTCAACAGCTAACAAGGATAATTTTATATTAGCATCTCTCAATTATAAAGAAGCCATTGTCCAAGCCAAAAAAGACAATTACAACGACTGTATCTCCAAAGACAAATCAAGCACCAAGGAACTCTTTAATATCCTTAAAGAATTAGAATCTCCAGCTCCACCACCAGGCACATGCACCAAAGATATCTCCTGGTGCACTAATATACAGAAAGCCTTACAAGATAAAATCGCAATGCTTCAAAGCAAAATAGAATTAAAAAAGACTCAGTATCTCCAATGCTTCTTCCATTCCTAATCCCAATACTCAAGACGGGATTACCTATAACCAATTCAACTTCTCACCCCTCTCCATTAAAGAGGTGGAAGATATTATATCAAAGCTAAATCCCTCCTATTGCCAGGGAGATATTTGCCTGGCCCCTATCATTAAAGAGGCCATGAAGGAACTTGCCCCCTTTATCAAATCCTTTATTAATGCTTCATTCAAGTCCAGCACTGTGCCCAATAACCTTAAAGATGCCTGGGTACTTCCGCTTTTAAAAAAAAGCCAACACTAGACCTATCAATTCCCTCCAACTAAAGAGCCATTACCACAGTACCATTTTTTTGAAATTTTGGATCGCTAGCTTATCTGCAGATTCAATGTCATCTTGAATTTAACAACTTGCTTGGTCTGAGACAATCAGAGTTTAGACCTAAACATGTGACAGAAACAGTGTTGATTGACCTTAAGACCCAAATTCAAGCCATTAAAGGCAAAGGCACTGCTCCTCTTGCTAGACCTGTCGGCTGTGTTTGACCTTGTGAACCACAAAGTCCTATGCAACCACCTAACATCTGCTGCGCGTTTCTCGGGTAAAACGAACGCTTGGATCCAATCGTTACTAAATAACAGATCTATGAGAGTCTTTGCACCTTCTGCCTCTCCAGAACCAACAGCAATCAAGGGGTCCCTCAAGGATCCTGCATATTACCTACGCTTTATAATGTGTTAACCAAGCCATTATTTGATGACCTTGACTAATTGGGTGTCATGTATACCAATTACGCCTATGACACCCACATACTCATCACCATCACTGGTGACTATGCTACAGACGGTGTCCAGTCATTAATTCAAAAACAAAAGGATTGAATGCAATACATTCGAGTCAAAAGGACCGGAAAAAAAGACAGAATGCCTTTTTTTAATGTATTTTTTTGGGGGGGTTTTGGTATAGGTAAAATTCATGGTTTCTGGCCAAAAGATAGGGGTTTTGGGGGGATCCCAAAAAAAATGCTTTCAGTCTTTTTTTTCTGGTCCTTTTGACTCGATTGTATTGCATTTCGACCCTTTGTATTCGACCCTATTACCTACAACCCTGCAGACAGCAAAACACTTAATGACATTTACCTCATTATACAAGCCTGGATGGCCAAGCATGGTCTCTATTTTAACAATGATAAGACAGAGGTGCTCCTCCTTGGATCTGCAGCAAACTTGAATAAACTAGATGAACAATTCACCTCCTTCAATATTGATGGTAACTATTATTATTACTACTACATATTATTATTATTATTATTATAATCAAAATCTCTAAGGATGTTAAAACTTTAGCCATTTACATAGACTCTGGTCTCTCATTAACTAGACAACTAACGCAATTGCCTCCTCCACTGCCTATACGTGTAAATAAATCACCACCTGCAGACCATTCATAACCACGGCCAACTGTATCACATTAGCTATAGCCTTAGTCCTTTCAAAACTTGGCTATTGTAATGCACTATATCTGGGCACAATACAAAAGAACCTAAATAAAATGCAAGTCATACAAAACAACACCATCAGATTAGCCTTGAACATCTTGAGATCGCAACATATCTCTGAAACCAGATATAACTTGAACTGGCTCTCTGTCAAGCAAAGAATTGCACTCAAAACTCTGTCTCTCACACACAGGTGTCTCACCAACTTGACACCTAAGTACCTATCTAACAGTCTCCTACACAACATACCAATCCGTCCGACTTGAACCACTCAGACATAATGAACCTGGGTATCTCGATGCAATCTACAAAGAGCAGGAGGGATCAGCTTTGCTGTTCTAGCAGCCAAAAGTTGGAACGCTCTGCCTATAACACTTAGATCTGAACCCTCATACCACCTGTTCTGAAAAAAATGTAAAGCTATGGCTACTTGAGCAAGAAAGCAGTAACTCCTTATGACATTGCCCACCATGTACTGCTTTATACCAACCTGGTTCCTGCTATTTGTATAGATCTACTCACATCTTATTTATTGTAATCTGTGTAATTATTGTATTTATGCATGTCAAGCCTACTTTGTAACTCAACTGTTCTGTATACACCTTTGCATACTGTAACTTTGCAATTTGTATAATAATTGTTTTCATTACTTTGTAACCTGCAAGGTAAGCGCCCAGATGCCACAGGGCTTGGTGCGCTTTACAAATAAAAAAAGTAAACTAAACTAAACTCTATCTATAGAACTGTGTGTATACGAGTTAGTGTTTGTGTAAGCTGTGCATGGTTATGAGTGTTCTTTGTGGCTAACACAGCTACATCGTGGTGTCACTAATGACGTCAGCACCATGGCTTCTTTGGTGTTTGATCGATGCAGTCCACTATGGTGTTTGGATCCATGATCTCCATTGAGCCACCTGTATCCATGAGGATATGCACTGGATACGTTTGGAATGGCTACCTGAGGGAATACATCTCACCATACGTGTCAGTCAGTGGTGCACTTGGGGGTTGTCCAAATAATGACTGACTTCGGGCGTTCTTGACTCTCCGGGCATTCATGATCATGGGGGTGAGGAGGGGCATTCCTAGGACCCTTTCTTGAGTTCCCCCCCCTCTGGTTGACTTATGGACCAATCCTCCATACTTCATCATTCTTGCTTTTAGCATCCATATCCTTGTCACTCCTCCAAGGTGTCCATAGAAATGTGCATGATCATCAAAACTCCAGGCATTTAGGTACATTCTTCTGGGTTGCATAACACCCACTTCCCCCAGTATCTGTAATTGTAGTATGGGTTGTCGAATTTTATGAACTCATTCGGAAAAATCAGGCATTCTTTTATCCTGGTCCTTAGGTAATTTATTTCTTCCACTATCTTGTCTTTCTTCTCCCATGTGCACATCCTCCATCACCTTCATCCCTATGGACTCAGTAGTTTTGAGGCATTGTGTAATGCAGATCTTCACCACATACAGTCCCACTAGTACTAATATTCGTGCCCCTTGTAATACTTTCAGTCTGTCCGCCAGCCATGATGGCATCTAGGACCAAAGGTACGCCAACCAGCTCTGGTCCTTTCTGGTCCCTTTGGCTTCTTCCTCGATCTTGGCATGCATCTTCGATAATCATGTCACTGCTTCTGTCAGTGTGCCATTCTCTCCGTCATTGGCAGGCATGAATGTGCAACAGGAACTCCCGATCTTGGCGCAAACTCCTTCCATTTCTGTTCTGTGAGGAGGTCTAGAGCATATCTGTTCTGGAGTGCTATCAACCTTACAGCTCGGAGTTCTTCCTATATCGCATTGAAGCCATTTACTGTAGAGTTTATTATCTGCATCAGCTCCCATCGGGTTATCTGCAACCATTTTGCGTTTGTGTACGTCTGGACTGCTGGAACCACTGATGCGAAGAACATTTCTGTCCTGCTGAATAATCTAGAGATGCTTCCGACTCTGATGAGAAATAGTTACCTCTCTTTACTCTAGTCACTTCCACAGACAGTTTCTTTCTTCCCTTTTCTTCTACTCCCACAGACCTTTTCTTTCTCGTGTTAGTATCCATCTTTGGGAAGTCATCTATATTCACATCTTTCTGTGGCACTACCAGTGCTCGCATATTGATGGGTACCAACAAGCAGACCCCTCCCAAGTTGGGTGGTAGCTTCTCGTATGCCTTGGATCCACACATCAAATAGTGGTCCATTAACACTGCTGTGCCACCCTTCAATGCTGGATGCTTTTCTATGTAACTACATTGTATGTTATCTCCAACCTTTACTGCACCTTTGTTCTTGTAGCACAATGCTGGTTTCTTCAGTGGGATTATGGGCATCGGTCCAGCTTCATTGTATACGCAGGTGAGCAACTTGGCACTTGCATCCCATTCTTTCAGGCACTTCTAATTTTCTCCTTGCACTGTGTTCACTGGTGATTGTACTGGGGTGTGTGCTTTGCTTCCTACTACTTCATATTTCTATCCTCCCTCTGTGTATACTTGGCTTTACTCAAGCATCTGTGGTCTTACCCAGCATCCTGGTTCTCCTATCTCCTTGACCCCACTCTTCGGCACGGTCGTTTCTTCAGTATTATTGTTTTCATATCGCCTTTCTGTAGGCCATCGGTTATGTATTGTATAGCTTGGTCTAACTGCCAGTAATTATTCATCATGTGAACAGTCTTTATGTAGCTGTCTCCATAGGGGAATGTTGTTTGAGACATCCATTTCAATGTTGCTGTTTTTTCTTGGAATATTCCTCAGGTCGTGAACATGGATAGGTATGAGGCATTGTGCTTTTGCTGCTGTTATTTCAGTTGCTATGAACGTTCTCGAGGCACTCATGACATAAGGGATTAGTGAGCAGACATAGCAGCTCTGCACAGTGGTTTCTTTACCTGCTTTAGTCGTGTGCTTGTACCACATGTTGTTAGACACTCAAGCAGTGCCAGTGAGATATAGGTCCACCCCCCCATGTCTGTGTCAGCACTGCGCTTACCTCTCCTTACCATGCTTACAGTGCTCCCCTGTCCACCTGACATGGTCATTCCACCTGCTGGGGTTGGGGTAATGTTAGTAGAGGATACAGAGGTTTCACTAGACACAAGAGATATACGCCAAAAGAGTAATGCGAAGACCCCACTTGGAAATAAGACACAACAAGATAAGCATGTTTTTAATAGCACCCCCCTCCATTTTACCTGTGCTGCCTGGATTTTTATGCAGCTTGAAGATATCAGTTGCCCGCCTGAAATGCGAAAAAACTGCATTATGGTATTAGTGTTGCATTAGTTTAAGCCCAGTCTGGCATGGCAAAGATAAATAGCTGTTCTCACACAGTTCTAATTCTAGGGTCTCTGAGCACTGCAAGGACAGATGGGTTTCCTTGTTCGAGTTTGGGTAAGCTTGAGCCAAGTATGCTATGAAAACGTGGTAATACACACTAAGAGGACGTGCTCGGAATCTGTTGGACCTCGTAATAAAGTGGACAAATTGGATCTGAAAAGCATCAGAGTGTGAATCAGTGGGCAGTATGAAAAAGTATGCAACAAAACAGTTGCACTGTCACAACAAATGTGTTTACAGAGAAAAATATGAAACAGACGGTGTACCCTCACTCTGGATGTGTAGGAAGTCCTTGCCCTATCTCAGCTGCCCGTGAGCAAGTAACCATTGGGTGTCCTCTGCTTGGCAGTGCTAGTTCCAAAGTGTCTCCTTGCTCTGCTTGCTGAGGATTGTTGGCCTTGTCGATCTCTTTGCCAGTTGAGGCCACAGCTTTGTAGGGCTTGATGTTGCCGATATGATTCTAAACCATCTTCCCTACTAGTTTAACTGCTCATTCAGTCATTTTTTGAATAATATGTGGACCTGTGAACTGGGGTGCGACCCAGCGCTGGTTAAAGTTCCTTAGGAGAACCTGGTTTCCTGGGTATACAGGTGATGGTTTAAGTGAGTCCTCTGTGCTGTCGACGCCGTAACTTTCTCTGCCGACTTCAGGCCACTCCTGGTGTCGTTGTATCGTGCATGAGATAATAGGAGGCACTAGCAATCAAGGAAGTCACATAATCGTACATTTCCTGACCAAATACATCTGCAGTGGTCTGCGCATCTTTCATTGCTCTAGTGGGAGGAGCCAGGGGAAGTTGCATGCGCCGTCCTGTTGCCAACTCATGTGCGGTTAAATGGTGGTCGGACCCGGGCTTGTTGCGCAATGCAAACAGGCTAGCGGCAGACCGTGTAGCCAATTCTATGTCAAGACCGGAGGCAAGCATTATGCTTTCTCTTCTTTATTGTTACTCTTCAGCAGATTTAAATCTTATATCTACTTTTATTAAAAACATATGTATTTTTATTTTTAACGAAGAAAACATATAACCATACTCCATTTCCCATAAATCTCAGTGTCTCTGGTAGTCCTAATGTCCATACTGAGGCCCATGAGCCACTTCCTTTCTAGGTCCCTTCCTCTTCTTTTTCTGCTCTTCACTAAGATAAGTGCCTTGATTATATGTCTCCCTTAACAAATTGGTTTTTGCCATAGATATGTAATGTAAATTGGATGTTAACAGATCTTTAGGAACACAAACGCTCAGCAAATACAGATGTGACCGTTCCAATCGCTCACAAGCATTGATTTACATCCTTTTTCTTCTCAGCGTATATATACGCTCTCTCTATCTTTCCATCCCTTGTGGGACTATCGCGTGCACCCAGCGAACACAACAGAACCAGAGTGCAGCCAAGGCCGCGAGTATCCCCCTCTCGCCTGGGGCTTCGGCTGCGCTCTGGAGGAAAAACAAAATCATAGACCATTTCGAGCGTGACACGCTAACAGCGGGTGACTGCGCACATGCACTCAGAATTACAACAGATGCCTGAAGGATTTCAGAATGACCCGTGAACAGCAGGCGGTTATGCCCATGCGCGAGGCACCCGGCCCACATCTATGGCCTTTTCTCTGAATTCAGACAATAATGGCAGGTAAGTAAAGATGGTTGCACGCCTGTGACTTCTGAAGCACGTGGGACATACTGAGCAACACAGCAAGTTGCAGACAGTTAAAAGGAGACCACATCCACAGATTCTCAAGACCCCAACACTGGGCAATACATTAAGTCCATGTTAAGGACTTCAAGTAAAGACAATATAAGCTCAGCTTATTACCAGAGGTTCAAACCCCAATAAGCCGCTTCACCCCCTCCAGGAGGACGTGCCATTCAGCCTACATCATTCAGGCAACCAGGCACTCAATTGAAATGAAATCAGAGTAGGGGAGTGTCGGAAGCCAGGAACAAATCTTTTCAGAAGAAGATTCAGATGTCACTCTCAGCTTTAAGAGGGTTCTAGGAGAGTCGCTAACTGATGAAAGTGCACAAGGGGTACGCCCACTCCAGGATAGGCTGGACGTCCTGGAATACCTCATTGAGGACAGGCTTAAAAAGACGGGCTCAAAAGAGACGGCAAGCACATCTTCTGAGCAGTCCACCAGTAGGGCAGCAAGCAAGGGGAGAGAACAGACCCCTAAGTGCAAAGCTTTACCGACTCCCCAGGAACTAAACAAGGAAGATATGAGAAGACCTCCTGAGGTTGTTGGTGCATTTCAAAAGCTGAATGATGCTTTTATATTAAGTGACCGTGCCAAGCCTCATACCCCCTTCCCGAGGTGTGCAAAACACAGGTGACGATGACTCCTCATCAGAAGCCAGAGATTCAGACTCTAAAGCTTCCCAAAAGTCCAATGGGGGAAAAGGAAGTGCACAGAGAAACATTTAGAGGAGCCTAAAGATGAATTGACAGACATGTTTGACCCCGAGTCAATAGTACACCCAATATCAAACAGCTGGCACCCATCACCCAGAGTGACGGCATACATGGCACAGAGGCTACGCAAGCCCGTTGAGAAGGAAGTAAGGTTACAAATGTGCTCTGAATGTCCCAGACCAGAGTTGCCAGGCAGGGTAGCAGAGACCCCAGAGTTGGACCTTAAGATGACCACATTCATCTCTAAAGCAGCCAGAGATATGAGAAAAGGTACGGATGAGCCTGCAGAGGCTGCCAGGAGAAATTCCTAGACTTGTCCGGACCCATAGCTAAAATTATGGACTTGGCAGAGAGGGCTAAACACACCAGAGTTCCGGTGGATCCGGAGGTCCTTGCCAAGACGCAAGACATTGAACCCTATCATCTGAGAGGAGAATAAGCCTTCTACTAAAAGTAGACTCAAAGCTGGGAGTTTTTTCTGGGACCGGCTGCAACAGAGGTCGTGTGTCCGGCCGCTTTCAGTCACAAAGAAGACCTCCAAACACCAGAGCACACTGCTGGGAATCCCAGCAACAAGCCACCTTCTTCCCAGCTCACGGACACGGCTACAGAGGACACAGGTGGCGTGGTTATTACCGCCACCCAAACACACCAACGGGTGAGAAATATAACACCCTACGCCCCATTGAAGGCAGGATGCTGTTATTCCTAAAAAATTGTCAAAAGCTCTGCAGCGACGCATGGCTGTTACAAGGGGTGACAGGTTTCCGCCTAGAGTCCAAAGCACTGCCAGTACAACACACAAAGCCGAATCATTTTGTTACTGCACACAGAGAGGGTGACTTGCTAGACAAGGAGCTAAAGATGTTAGAGAGCAAGGGAGCAATGGAGCGCAGCACCTCAGGACATGTCTTCATAAGCAACAGGTTCCTAGTCCACAGAAAATACCAGGTTCGCCCAGTAATAAACTTGAAGGAACTGAACAGCTGGCTAATATACAGGCACTTCAAGATGGCATGAGTACACCTTCTCAGAGATATCCTCCGCCGGGGAGATTGGGTAGTGAGATTAGATCTGAAAGATGCCTACCTAACAATCCCGATAACCAGAGCACACCGGGGATATTTAAAATTCATTTGGAACAGTCAGACATGACAGTTCAGATGCCTCACGTTCGGGCTAGCCTCAGTGCTGTGGGCTTTCACAAAGATTATGAGAGTGATAGCAGCAGTCATGAGGGAGAGAGGCATCCGAATGATCATCTACTTGGACGACATCCGAATACTAGCGGAGGATAAAGGAGTACTCAGCAGGCAGACACAATGGGCCTCCAAACTCCTCTTTTCATTAGGATTCCTGGGAGAAATCGGAGTTCACTCCCAAGCAACGTCTAGAATTTAGTAAACACCACTAAAGGAACACTAGAATTTCCAGATAACAAGATAAAAGCAATAAAGGAGCTCAGGACGACTCTGACCAAGTACCTGATATCGATCTAACCTCTAGCAAGGATAGTGGGCCTCCTGGCAGCCTCAATATAGGCTATCTTTCTGGCCGCCTGCACTAAAGGGCTCTTCAGGGCTAAATAGCCATCACCTTCAAGGAGGCCTAGGATATGACAAACTAGACCCACTAGACTCAGAGGCAAAGTCGGAGCTAACATGGTGGCTACACAACATGGAAGCCTGGAACAGGTGAGCCATCTTTGGGGACAGTCCAGAGCTGATCATAGAATCAGATGCCAGCAGAGTAGGCTGGGATGCAGCCATCTGGCAAACGGTGGAAGATGGTCCTAGGAGAAACTAAACCTGCACATCAATTACCTGGAACTACTAACGGGCTTGTTCGCTTTGAACACGTTCACCAAAGACAAAGAGAAGTGTTGCATCCTAATCCGGATGGACAATATTTCGACAGTTCATTATATAAACCACCTATGAGGAACACAATCACATATGCTAGTAGAACTAAAGAAAAACTTCTGGCACTACTGCCTCGAGAACAAAATTTCAGTCACAGCGGAATATCTGCCGGGCGCTTAAAACATAGTGGCAGACTGGAATTCTTGCTATTGGCATGCCTCCAGTGACTGGAAGTTGCACAGAGAAGTGTTCTCACAGATCACTTCCCTTTGGGGTATTCCGAACACTGACCTATTTGCCTCCAGATTAAACAAACAATTACCAACATTCTTCAGCTCAAGGTTGGACTCAGAAGCCCAGGGAGCAGACGCACTCCTGCAAATGTGGGCAGGCGTGATGCACTACGCCCACTCCCTTTTTGATGCTAGCCAGAGTACTCGCAAAATAAGGAGGGAAGGAGTGGAAGTTATAGTGATAGCCCCGATGTGGAGATTGCAAGCTTGGCTTACAGTTCTGATGGAACTGTGTACAGAGTTCCTGCAAGCCCTGCTTCCCAGAGAGGATCTCCTGCAAGATCTGTCCGGGAACTACCATCTTCTGATGAGGACCGATCAACTACCTCTCATTGCATGCAAAATATCGGGAGCAGATGGGCCTTGCCAGGCATTTCAGAGCCGGCTGCTGAGCTCATCAAACAATTCTGGGCTCCTTCTACCCTCACGAGTTACAAAGAATCTTGGAGGAGATGGAGCACATGGGGCGACCAGCACAGCATTCATCCCGTTTCTGCTCCTTTAGTACAAGTGTTCAATTTCATAGCGGCTTTGGCCAGAGAAGGTAAAGCTTTCCGTACAATAGGAGTTTACAGATCAGCCATCTCAGCAGGGCACAACTTGTTAGGAGCGCCTATAGGGGAGCACCCCGCAATAGTGAGGATCATGCATGGCGTCAAAGCTAGTACACCCCCTCTGCCAAAATATGCCCAATTATGGGACGTATCAATAGTCCTACTCCTATTCCTGGATTGGCCTTGGACTAGAGACCTTCGGCCCAGACAAAGTGATAGTCTCCATAGCAAAATGGACCAAATGTCTCACATGGGTTATCTCGTACCCCTAATTTCCGAGACCAACCTAAGCTATGCGTAGCGGAATGTACCAAAGAATACAAACTAAGAACAGCAGCGAAACGAACAGTAGGCATAACACAGCTACTCATTATGCGCAGGAAACCTTTAGAGCAGTAGCGGCAGGGACCATAGCGTGCTGGATATGAGAGATAATGGATCTAGCAGGTGTAGATGTATCTAGACTTGGAGCACATTCAGTGAGGGGAGCCTTCAGGACATATTAAAAGCAGCAGACTGGTCCAGTGATGCTACGTTCAGGACCTTCTACTTTAAGCCTATAGCAAGCGCTGCAGGGGCAATAGTTCATAGCTTTGTACAAGTATAATGCATGTCTCTGGTCTTGACATAGAAATAAAGATTACCCCTGCCTTGGTGCAGGGAGTCTTGATTCTATTAAAGACACGGAGGCGAGCATTATCCTGCCCATCGACGCAATCCAAGTAAATTATGATGAGTAATGTATAACATTGCTATTGTCTCGTTGCATCATTGTTTACCTCCCTAACACATGTCTTCTCTTACATGGGAGGCCCAGAAGACAACTTGAAGGGAACAGAGCACGATGATCGCAGTATACAGTCCAGGTTGACAAGGTTGGCCGTGAGAGGACCGTGCACACTAAGAAGTTTTTCAATATCATTGCAAGTTCCACCGACAAGTTTGCTGGTGTTAACACAAGATGTCGGTCCACAGGCATCAAGAGAAGAGGAAGGGACCTAGACAGGAAGTGACTCATGGCCCTCAGTATGGACACACAGACTACCAGAATACCAGAAACACTGAGATTCATGGGAACTGGAGTATGGTTACATGTTTTCTTCTTTTTTCACACAAAATAAATATATATGTTTTAAATAAAAGTAGATATAAGATTTAAACCTGCTGAAGAGTAACAATAAAGAAGAGGAAGCCAAGTATCCTTGCGCCAAGTCAGGGGTACTCTTTATTCTTATTGAGGCTCTTTTTAGTCTTCGCTATGGATTAGTTAAGCAGGCCGTTGAGGTGTTCACACACCCTGTTCACTTGTGGGCGATGAGTACAGGAGACTTTATGTTGGATGCCCAGCAATGTTGTAATATGTTGGAACATCTCATTGGCAAAGTGAGGGCCATTGTCAGACCGCAGAACCTCACACACGCCCCATCGTGGTAACACTTCCCGGACCAGAAATGTTGCCGATCTGAGGGCGTACTGATGAGAACAGGGACCAGCCTCGATCCAACAGGAAAATGGACATACAACCATTATCATGTAGCGGTACCCCTGGTCGACTTGGATCATGTCAATGTTAGGGAGAATTCTCCAGAATGGCTCATTTCCCTTACCTGCTGAGTCCCTCAGCAGCTTTGCTGGATTTCTAGCATTTATTTTTTTCATCTCGTAAGAGTGTGAGCCTTTTTTCCCACTCTTGCATGTGTTTTGCTGTGTGTGTTTAACATTTTGTGTTCATAGACTGTGGAGCCTCACCTACTCCACAGGCATCATCTTTTTAATGTGTGTAACACAGCACCTTCAGTGCAGTGACACTGGGTTGTCTTTTAGACTTCCTTACTCAGACTCCATTTTCTGGGACTGACTACTGTCTCCCAGAACATATAAAGTTGCCATTAACTTTATTAGCCTCTGTAAAACCATAGACCCAGTACAAACCATCTTACATGGAGTACTGGAAAGGGTTAATAGTTATCCCTTTTTGTCTGTGTCTCTTGGAGCATTGTTTCGCTCCCTTTTCATCAAGACTTGGCTGGTGGCAGTGGTAACTACCCTATTTTTCCTACTGCGGTTATCTTAAATAACCTTGGTGTTGGTTTAGGCTATCTTGGTAGCCTCAAACTTAAACTCGCTAGTCCATATGTGTTTTATTACGGTTCCGGCTGGGTTGATTCGCCATTTCTTTTTGTAAAAGTCTGTCTCGTGTTTTACTCTGCGCGCCAAACCAGGTTTGATTCCTTTGTTCACCGTCTTTTCGCGGGCTTCTACGCAGAAGCCCTCCTTAGCTGCCTGTATGTCTGGCGGGGGGACAGGATGTGAGGGAGGAGTTTAGGACTCCCTGCACACGGTCTGCTTGGAGACCCATGTCACACTCTGAAATGATTGGCTGTGGTGACTGTCCCGGCGGGACAGGCACCCTGCTGTGTGATTGACAGCCAGGCTGTGTGAATGGGGGGAAAACTGCATAAAAAGCAGGAAAGGCAGAGTCACCACTGGAACGAAAGAACTGATGGAAGAGGACCCCTACCATGACTGAACCACCTGGTGAAGCCCTGCTGCAGGTCTGAATCCTCGTAATCCCAACGACAGAGAAGATCCTCCAGGAATCCTCTTCCCCTGAGCTGGTGGGACCAACCAGTCTGCCCAAACTGCAAGCCAGGACTCCCTTCTCTGGTCGAATTCGCTGTAAAGAGCTACAGTGGGCCGGATGGCCAGGAAGGTTGGACCCTGGAGTACACCTTTTATTTGTTGCTTTGCTCTGCTGCTGGCTTCTTCCCTGGGTAGTGCAGGACCCTCCAGTCTTCCTACTTTGTGTCAGTCTGACAGTCACTTCAGGTACTGTGAGCCTGCAGGAACTACCAGGAACGTCAGCCTCAGCTACAGCTTCTCCATTGAAAGGTACTGTTCAAACCCGGTTGTTCGTTTCGTTCAGCCGCGGTGAAAGTGTGTGAAATCTTTCTCCAATCCAAGGGCTTGTCCTTCTCTACTCTTTAACCTAACTTTTCTGCCGACCAACTTCATCCAGAACTCTTGGCAAAGACTTGACCGCGAACTACCCTGAACTGTGTGATCTTGAGCAAAAGACTTTTGTCCTATTGACTCTGGCCCTAAGCCTTTTTGATTTGATTCCATCACTGTAGTTCCTCTTTCTAGATTGCCCTGCTTACTTACCTGTTGGTGCTGTTAAATTTCTACCTAACTGTCTTTCCCTTCCTTTTAAATTTCTGGAGTGCCATTTTGCTCCCACTTCATTTTGTGAGTTTATCTTGTCTGGAACCTATTGGGAGTGGTGTGGTGTATTAAGAGTGTGCTTTTTAAACTGCTTTACTTTAGTGAAATGTTATACAACTGATGTGTAAATAAATGTATATTCTTTTACTCAGAAACCTTGAGTCAGTGTTTGTTTGAATCATAGTAATTGCTGTCCTTTGTGTAACTATTGATACCGCTCCCTTGCTCTTGAGATAAGTCTGGCTGCTCAGCCATCTCTACCACTTTTACTGTGTAGTACAGGCTTGTACCAAAGGTGAATTTGTACTGTCACTTGTAGTCTTAATTGTGTGTGGTGTTCACAAAGGGTACTGCATATAATTCTGCCCAACAGTCAACATAGTCGACATGGAGGTGTTGGAATGGACCAACTGGGCGAGGTATGGCTCCTCTCACAACTCTCAATGTATATCCTGCAGTAAACTCCTTACAAGTCAGACAATTTCTCATAAATTCGGCCACGTGATCTGCCAAGTTAGGACAGAACCATGTTTCTTCAATATTGGCGACAAGCACCTCCTTCCCTGTATGTGTGGGATAATGGGCAAGTTCTGTGTGCAATAATTCGAGTGGCATAACCACCTTCCCTGTGTTATTTTGCCACCATAGGGCATCTGTCAGAGATACTGTACACCCCCTCCTAAGCCACAGGTCCTTCTGCCTTTGTGCAGTTCCCTGCAGCTCCATTATTTGTGTCACTGGTAATATATTGTACCCCTCCTTCAGTATCATTGTCCTTGCATAATCACATGCGTATGACGAAGCCTCCATTTCTAGAAGGTCCCCAAAATATGCGGCACATTTTGCTTCAGCATCTGCTGCTGCATTTCCCCTTGAGATAGGGTCCTCCCCTCTTGTGTGTGCTTGGCATTTTACTATTGCTAGTTGCTCTGGGAGATGTATGATGTCAACCAACCTGCCCAATAGAAGTGCGTGCTACACTGGGTTATCCATCAGCACGCCTGAAGCCCCTCCTCATCCAACATGACAGCCCTGAATGTACTGTGGATATCACGTAGGCTGAATCAGAGTAAATCGTCATCTCCTTTTTTCTGCTGTGCTCCAATGCCAATATTAAGGCCACTAATTCTGCTGCTTGTGTTGAATAATGTGATGGCAAATGTGTGCTGGCCACTACCTCACTCGTCCCGTCATCCTTTAATCTCACCACTGCTGTCGCTTATTCTTACCCCATCTGCCTGGTCAATTATTGAGACTCATCAATGTAGAGCATGTCTCCCCCCACCCCAAAAAGTGTGTCGTCCTCTACCTCAGAAGTGTCCGTGAATTCTTCCAAGTTTGCTGTGTAGTTATGTGCGTAGTCCCCCTCATCTAGAACGTCAGTGATAAATGTCGCCGGGATAACAAGTGTGCATCTCACTACCTTGAGGACTGGGTTGGATAGTAACACGCTCATACACTGATGCTCTTTTTGACGTCGGTGTGCTTTTTGGTCTCTCCAGTATTGAGAAGAGAGCATGCTCCACGCAAAGAGTGGTGCTGCATCCCTATTAATACTGATCTGTCTACTGCAAATGCGGCGGCAGCCAATGTCTTCTCATATGGATAGGGTCCTCTCATTGCAGGGTCTAATTTCCCACTGTAGTATGCTAGTGGCTTGTGTCCCAGGCTAATCTTCTGTGTCAGTACTGCTGTCATTACCATCGGAGTTGGAAAACGGGAAGAATTCCTTTTGATAGTCCGGGATCCCTAGCACTGGAGCAGTGCATAATGCTTTATTCAGCTTGTTAAATGATTCAGTCATTTTGGTTGTCTATTGTATTATTTTCTCCCCTTTCTGTGCTTCCTTTAGTGCAGTTAGTAAGGGTCTGGTGTATGTGCTGTGGTGAAACACTGATGCCCTGCAATAATTGCATAGTCCCAAGAACTGCTGCATCTCTCTGGCTGTTGTGGATTTTGCTGTCTTACGTATTGTCTCCGCCCTCTCTGGCGACACTCGTCAGCCACTTAGGGAGATCTGTCCAATGTACAGGGCCTCTGTCTGGCAATATTGCTTTATGGCCTTGTCCACCTTTTATCTCGTGTCTAACACTGTCCGCATGTGTACTGTAAGGGACTCATGGTGGCAACAGTAAAGACAGACACAAGTCATTGCTGCAATGGTTTCATAGATACCTTTGCCTGCCTTTCTTGAGAGTGGGTACTGTTCTACTAGTGGTAAGATCGCTCCTGGCTTCAGCTTTATCTTCACTTCTCCCACCCCCTTTAGAAGCCCTACATCATAGCGACTAGTGGTCCATAAGATGCTGGGTACCTTGACCAAATCCTCCCCGAGAAAGGTTGATGATGCTTTCAGAGCCATCGCCATTCTCTATGGTACCTCCCTTTTAATGTATCCTCACCCAATATGTGATGCTCATTTTGAACACCATCTGATGGTCTGATCTGTTGTCCATGAATAGTTCTTGCTCTGTCACTGTGGTCAACCTGTATCCTTCAGCTATGACGATCACTGCTCGCCATGATCACCCTGTCCCATGCACTGCTACCAACTGCCTCTAATAATTCTAGTAGCACTAACCTCCCTTCCTCTTGATCTTATGGTATATGTGGTCTGAACAGGAACTCATTTGGATTGCGCCACATCTTCCCCTGAATCCCTGGGAGCCATGCTATTGCAATTTCAGTCCCATATTGGAACAGCTCCTTGTCCACGTACACCTCTCTCTGTACCCTTTGTCCACAATAAGCTTGAATGATTTCCCTTACATTGAGGTGGTGTATCCCTGGTGTGGAGCACACTATCCCCTTGTCCGTGAATGAAACCGTCATGTTAAGTCTGCTCATAATGTCTCTCCCCAGTATGTTTACAGGTGTCTGTTGGGAGTAAAGTAGGGGCAAGGATAGATCATGTTCCCCTATAGAAAGTATGATATTGTCAGTGAAAGGAACCACTTCTGTAGCCCCAGAGAATCCTTAAGCATGCATGGCATCGCCTAACAACCTATATTTCCTCTCCCAGAGACAGGATATAGTCACCCCAGTGTCCACAAGAAAGGAAAATGTTTTGTCAACTATCGTCACCCCTATGCATGGCTCCTTCTCAGGCTTGGGTGTAATCGACGGGATACAACACATAGTTTGTCGGCTGTCCTATTGAGGGTATAATGTAAGGAACTCACGGTGGCAACAGTAAAGACAGACACAAGTGATCACAGTTCAAGCGTGTTTATTAAACTGTATAAATGGGTGAGAAAAATGCCTAAACCTAAATCTAAAATGGGAGCAAGCCACAACCATCAAATAATAATAAGACAGTCCTAGTGGTGTCTTGTCAATAGAAAAGGGCTTATACTAAAAAATAATAAAAATCTGTTGCCAATCCTTTCCTCTAAGTTGCATAATAATGTGGGATAATGTTCACCAGAAAAGAAAGAGGTGTTCACAAAATGTAAGTCAGTATGGTATAACTAGGGTCTCCCTTCTCCACTTTTCTAGCACGGGACAAGGCAGGACTCTCGAGCACAGCACACTCATGGGCTTCTCCAGCACGAGCTTACAGTTTATTTCCAAAATAACAGGGCTTTCTGTGCCTAAATCTCTTTTACACCAAGTCTCTTGCCTCAGAGGGCCTGATGTGCTATAAACAACAAAACAAAAGTTCCTTTCAGTAATCTTCCAATCGGGTGAAATCCCTTCACCCGTGAATCCCCCTCAACTGGGCTCCGATCCTTTCGCAACGTTGGCCTCCCACTGTCGGGTTCACTACAGCCTTTCGTTCAAGATATCCGCAACTAAGAGTCTAAATGCCTATTTAAACAACCGTTCATTGTAGACATCCCTAAACCGGGTTCACACTTGTCGACACACTGTATACAGGGTGGTACATTTTGCTCTAATTTACGGGCAAACCTCAGCTGGGTTCACATTTGCCAGTTTAACACAGTTAACTTGCAGGATTCACTTCCCTTAGCTGTTTCTATCCCCCCGGTCAGGCTTTCTCTTAGCTCCCAGTCAGGCTTTCTCTTAGCTCCCCGTTAGGTTCACACATTCAGTGCTCGCTTGGCATTTCCCTCAGCCGGGCACAAACAGCTGTTTCATAATGTCAAAACTTTGGTAATGGGTTAAGGACTTTTGATTGTACAAGGGATTTTGGCTCGACCTTGTATGACCACCTTAACTCTCTATGCTGGCCTTTCCTTTGGCCTCTTGGTACTATAATGTTCACAAGAAAAGGGGACCAGCGAGAGTCTTTTCAATGGGCACCAATGTGGCGCCGGACCACTCTGCAGCTGTTCTTTCCCTGGGCTTTAAAAGTTCATTAGCACTCAAGTTCTTTGGTCATATGTTGCCGTTTACAACCTTTGCCCAACACTGTTCGGTTTATTATCGGTTCTCTCTCTGACTCATCGGCTGTGCTGTCGTTTCTTGTCTCTGGAGTCAAGGATGGTACCGTGGTAACAAGCGCATCTCCCCACCCCGGTTATCAGTGCAGGAGGGTCTCATGCACTGTTGACATCTGCTGTACCACAGGTCAGCTGTAGTGCCCGGTCTTATGATTCCTTTCATGGAGGCTTCGCTGGTCTGAGTCAAAAATGGCAAAGGCACTTCCCTCGTCGTTGTCCTATCCGGTCTCGCTGCCTTTCTTCTCCATTTGAACTGCTGTCCTGCGATAGCTGCTTCCTCATAAATTTGTCCTTGCTCAAAGTGTGCTCTTGTGCTCTGCCTTTTATCCCTGTGGGGAAGGGAAAGGGCCGTCAGGTGTGTGTAGTTATTGTCAATTGCCTAACTCTGCCTGACCCTTGTGTTGGGACATGTCAGGTAATTGGCTGTAGTGTTAGTCCGTTGTCTTTCATGGTGTAAGAAAGTGTTTGTCAGAAAGGGGGTGGGGTAGAGCTTCTCAATATCTTATGGGGTTGGATGGGGAAAAGTTGTTATAAGGAAGGGCATACTGCATCTCACCCATCAGTGTCCCACTTCCACTTTCCGAAGACCCCCCATCCAGGTGATTCTCCCCCACTGGTCCACCCCAGGAACTAGATCCAATAGCAATAGCAATGGCTGTGTCCTGGTCACCTGGATGACAGATCTCTGGGGGCTAGCAGCTGAGACACCTTTCTCACAATAAGGACATCCCATTTCCCCAAAAATGGGTTGTTCCGCACCATGTTGGACCCCCCCAAGTTCCTAATTGGGGCTGCTGCCAAGGAGTCTGTGCATTCCATTGTGCCGTCTTTTGGTTGAGCGCTATTCTGTGCCTGCGGTATCCGCTGTGCTGTGTATGCATGCTGTGTGTTACCTTGCGTCTGTGGTGACTACAAATACTGCGGTATAGGTACTTGCATCTGTGGTGCCTGTGTCATGGGCAGCTGTGGGTATCCGTTCAGTGCCGGTCCTTGTTGTTGTGTTTGGTCCTTTGTATAATACTCGTCCTGTTCCCCTTGGTATGCTGGCTGGTATTGCATCCTCTCATTCTGTGGCATCCCCCTGCTTCTGCACACTCTCGAAATGTGCCCTATATGTACGCATAACCAGCACTGGGGTGGCTCCCTCCCCTGTTCTTGGAAACCCCTGGAAAATCCCCCTGGGCCCTGCTGCACCTGCTGCCTGTATCCTCGAAACCCCCCCTGGAAATCCCCCTTGGTTGTGATGTATCTGTGGCCCGTACCCACGTCCTCTAGGTGTTCCTCCTCTTCCTCGACACTCATGCTGCACATTCCCCCGCCTCATGAATCCTACTTCCGCGGGTGGCGGTGCATACTGTGGCTGTGTTGTCCCATGTCCCCCAGTGCTCGTCAGTACCACCCTTCTATGGCATATTTAGATAGCTTTCTCTGTACCAACTTCGCTTCCTCCTGCTTCCTCTCCTCACTCTTTTTCCTTGTGTTTTCTTGCAGTAGCCTACCATGGTGTACTAGCATGAGCTGTATATCTGGCCACGGTTTTGAATCATCTGAATGTAGTGTAAGGGATCTTCGTCTTCCCCCATTTGTGTCTTTAGAGCTTGCCATGCAACTGCTCGGCAGTTTGCAAATGGGAAACCATTATGCGCCGTGTCCTGGTTGGTTACTCTGGATACCCCACCCTTCTCCATACGTCATCATCGGCCTCCCTGAGTATTTCCACTAGTAGCCCCTTTACGTCCCCTACTGCTAATTTCTGTCCCACTGTCATTCGTTCCATTTCATATATCCACTTGCCCTCAGCCGCGGTTAACGAGGGTAGCCTACACCTCAAGTTTTCTTTATCTATGTGTATCCATGGTATATAGTGAGGTCACCCCCCCCTTCTCCAATGGGGGCAACTGTGTGAACCTGATCTCCCCATTTGCTTCTCGTGTCAGTTGGATCTGTCTGTCTGCTCCCCGAGTGTATTGTAGGCCTGTACATGCTATGGCCTTCTCACCCTTCCTTCGTCCAGGGAGATCCCGGAGTCTCTCGATGTATGTGATAAAGTTGTCAAAGCTGTGTGATGTGTCTGGTCTGTGATGATTGATCATCCCTATCATCCTTAAATGCTCCTGTATGCTTTCCACCTTCCCATGCTACGCTTTTCTCTGCACTGTTCCCAGTGGATCTGTGCTTGGGTTGCCACACACCTCGTCCCCACTTCCCTGTATGTCCTCTTCTGAGTCGGTGTCCATTTTACTGCAAGAATCGTCCACAAAGCTCAGTCCCCTAGAGTCCATGCCGGTATTGGGCTTCCCTGTGAAGTCGATGTCAATCATGTCTTGCCCACCTCCTCCCCGAAGGACCCAATGCCTGTTCCGTCTGATATGTCGGCAGTCTATCCTGTGTAGTCATGCTGTCTGTCTCCCTTCATCTACCCCCTCCTGATTTTCGATCTCTTCTAGCTCCCTCCTCCTCCTTTCATGCTGCTCCTGCTCTTTCTCTTTCTCCCTTTGCCTGTCTCTGTGCCCTCTCTCATGCCTCTCTTGTGCTTCCTTTCCCCTTCTGTCTACTTCTTCCATTATCTCTGCCCAATCCTTTCGCTTTGCTGGTCCACTTAAGGCCCTCCATTTCTTTGGTCGCCCCCGCTGCTTCTCCTGTTGTCTTCCCAACTAGTTTTAGGAGAAACCGTCCCCCTACCCACTTCATTGTGACTGTGCCCTCTAGCCCCTTTTTGTGTCCTACTGAGCCTCACCGTTTGCTCTCTTACCGCTGTTCATCTGTCCGATCCCTTTCTGCCCCTCCTCATTGGTATACGGATGAGGTTTAAATACTGGATTTGAATACCCTTCTGCTGCCTTTAGCTCACTTAGTGGGTAAAGCCCTTGCTCATCGTCTTTGTCCCCTGCTTTATCACTCGCAGGAGAAGGTGTGGGAACGAAAGGCGGGGACACTGGCCTGATGTCTCCCGTTGGTTTAGCATCCATCAACACCTCACTGCTTCCCCCCTCGCCCTCCAGGAACATCCGCCAGTGCTCGAATATCGCCATAGGATTGGCTAATTTCTTTCCCTTAAGTGTCCTGTAAGTGTGTCAATAGTGATTGCTGAACATCTTTGGAGAAACTTGTGCATTGTGGCTATGGCTTAGTCATTTTACCCTGGTGCTTTCCGTCCATGCCATGCTATATTTACAAATCTTGTCCTTATAGGGAGGGAGGGTCTTACACGAGTGCTGTAGGGGTGTGTCCCCCCTGCACTTCCCTTGATACATTGTGATTATTCTTACGTGACCTCCAGTCGAGGTTTTAGACACTCTGCTGGTGGGAAAAACACAGTAAATGGCAATTCTTTCAACTTTCCTCAAGCCTCCATGCACCACCCTTCTACAATTCTCTGCCTCCTCAGGTACACCCACCAATCTTGCATTTACACCTTTCACGCACTGCAGCTCGACAACCTCCTCTGTCAATCTAAAGTTTCTGAACACCGCGCCTACTCCACCTCGTGCTTTCCAAGTCCTATGCACAAACCTACCGGGTGACGTCACCAACTCACTAAACAAGGAAGTGCTAAAGATTACTTACAGCGCGCACAATGCTAGATTCCTGTTGCACAAAAATATCCACAGCCTCAACATGAACCCACAGCTATCTTACTGCCTCCTAACAGGGGATACCAATATTCTTTGTGTTCAATCTGTACCTACAGCATCACCTTGTAGATTAAACGTCTGTGGGATTTAACCAGACAAATCACCTTCCGCAATCTAGGCCCGGTCCCTTTGCTAAACCTTAAACGGGGATACCATGATCTATGACCCAAGCTAAAATGCTAAACCCACAGGAAATCCAATATTCAGACAACGTTTGGCATCCATGCCCTTAAGTCAGTATTCTAGGTTATTCACCAGAAACATTTCCTTCAAGACCGAATGTGCCCTAAACACAGAAATGACATCTACCTCTACTCCGTTCCCTCCTAAGCTTGACACTACTCGACACTGCCAGCCAATACTCGATAATATTCCAATGGTACTCAATAATACACAGTACTACCCTCGCACCCCCCGTTACTTTCCCTCTCCCCTTAGTTGCCGTTTGGCTGGGTCAATACTTACACTCCATGATCTGCTGATGCAGTTCAGCTGCCGGGTCACCCAAAGCTGCTAAACCACCCCTCTGGTCTGCAGGACTCCTCACGGACTTCAAGCTGGATATTTCCAGGATATTTCCAGGCTGGCTCCTGATGGCCTTTGCATGGGGTGCGCTTTCCCCATCTTCTCGAAAACCGCACGGAGTCCCACAGCCCTCTTGGCGCTGCCCCAGGAGAGTTGGCTTTGTGCAGAACACGTGTAGCCCAACAGTCCTCTGCTACCAACTTGTTGGAGAGAAACCCAGTATGCCAGAGAGGTCTGGGAAGGGCTAGGAACTTACTAGTTTGGCTCTCAAGGGCCCAACAACCCTTTCTCCAGAATAAACAGAGGATTCAGCCAAGGTCAAGTTGGAACTGTTGTTTATTGCAAAAACTGACATGGACCATACAGGACAATCACAATTCTCCAGTAATTCTCAATTTCACAAGACATGCTTCACATGTTTGATACCAAATGGCGTCATCACCTGGGCCCTCCCCCAAAAACCTATCCCCTTCTCTGGTTGGTTGCTTGGAATAGTATACCCTATAGCGGGTCAGTATACATCTAATTCTACTGGACCTTCTATGTCATGTGGCTAACCTACCCCGTGCCCAAGAAATTATTTATTAAATTGTTGCAGGGTCGTAGACTTACCATTGGCCCTTGCCCTTTGCCATCCATCCCTAGATTTCTGTCTCTTGATTGGTTAGATCCGGTATCCCCAGGCCTGGGAGCCAGTTCGGTTCTCAGCCCTCTGTGCACCTCTTCAAGGTGATGTGAAATGACTATGTGCCCCAAACGTATCTGGTAGAAACACCACCTTTGCATATGAGAGTGTGCTTCATGTTGAAACATTTGTTTGACATCTCGCCTGGGTGGCTGAGAACGGTTCGTCTGCACCTCACAGTTTATACCCATTGTCTAGTTCGGTTGCATCACGTGGTTGTAACCACACAATGGAGCTCTTTGGGTCTGCATTTATGAGCATTTAATCTGGTTTCCTGCAGCTGCCCCTTGTCATTTGAAGATTGGAATGCGCTTGTTTATCTCAGACCTTGGCTGTGAGCTTGGTCTTCCCGCATCATGCAGCCTGAGTCTGCTTTGCTTGTATGGTGTACTGCATTTTACTGCCTTCTGTGATATTCATTAGACTTATAATATGATTTTTACGCACTTATATTGTGCTATGTTTCCTATAGATTAGTCGTACATGGTCCTACCTGTCTACATTTATACGCCTGTAGTTCCATGGGGTTAATTACCATAAGCATCTGCAAGCTTGCTCAGGATCTTCTGTTGTCTTGTGTTTAGCGTTACTGCACTTGGCTAATGAGGAAAATAATGAAAGCTTTGACAGTATTTATATGTATCTGCCCTCTATCTACCTAACTGTGTAAGCATGTTCTTAGTGTAGACGAGTGAGTGTTTAAGCTGTCCATGGTTGCGAGTGTTCTTTGTGGCTAACGCAGCTATGTCATGGTGTCACTAATGACGTCAGCACTGTGGCTTCTTTGGTGTTTAATCGATGCCGTCCATTATGGTGTTCGGATCCATGATCACTGTTGAATCACCTGTATCCATGAGTATATGAACTGGATAAGGTTGGAATGACTGTCTGAGGGAATACCTCTCTGCATACGTGTCAGTCGGTGGTGCACTTGAGGGTTGTCCAAATGACGAGTGACTTTGGTCGTTTGTGACTTTTCGGCCCGTCATGTCCATGGGGGTGAGGAGGGACATTCCTGGGACCCTCTCTTCATGACCAATACACTTTTGTCTGTCTGCACAGCCTCTCAGTTGGGTGATGATTATGGAAACATGGTATGTAACCGCGTAGAAATATAGTGCAATATGTCCTAATCTCACTTGACATTTCTCTCAATTGTATCAATCTGGTGAGGTTAGGAATATTTTGACAAATAGGGTCCCATTTTTTCTGGTAATGCGTTTCTCCAATGTGGTCTCCCATTTGGGGGAACTGTCCTTTATCAGTTTGTGTATGGAAGAGATCTGATTTTTGGATCCTGCCTATGTGACCAGGAATTTTTCAAAGTGGGTGAGAGCCCTCAAGGCAGTTGCTTTATTATCTGGGTTCATGGCCCAGTGACGAAGCTGATAATAATGGTGCCTTTTCTTTTCACTTATTAGGAAGGACTGTTACAATCCTTAAAAGAAATAATTTCGGATCCGTGGAACATGTCGCTCTGTTTACTGCAGCCCGCTTTCCATCATTGTTTTAATGCATTTACCTTGCCCTGAGAGTACTGGGGATTCCCAAAAAGAGGGTTGAAGGATAGGATGACATCCCATGCATGATGATTAGCTTATCCTATGTGTCTCCAACCAATTTTGTAATGGTTCTCGAATACATGTTACTGGGCCTATCTTCTTCATGAAGCATAGGACCTCATCTAGAGACTTACCGATGAGAGCTCTCGCCATTCTGACCCAAGTTCTACTGTAGTCTTTTGAGAACCATTCCAGAATTGGCCAAATTTTTGTAGCCTCACAGTAGACCATGAAATTTAGAAGGGCTGCATATAGTTTGTCCATGGAGGAGGTAAGCATGACAACCAGATATTTTATACCTCCCTTCACCCACTTGGAGGGTGAAAATGATTGGGACATGAATAATTCAGGCTCTTTCAGCGTTAGATTAAGTATTTCAGACTTGTCTATATTGACCTTGAGGCTCGAGAAACACCCAAAGGCCTCCATTTCCATCTCTACTGCCGGGAAGGAGTGTACTGTGTCCTTCAGGGGTAGGAGCATGTCGTCCGTGAAGGCTGAAACCTTGTGTTCTTCAACCCCAAATGGAATACCCCTTATCTCCACAGATTTCCACAAACAGAGGAGGAAAGTCTCCAGAAAGACAGCAAGTTGAGAGGAGAGACAGGGGGCAGCCCTCTTTAGTGCCTCAAGTAAGTTGAATTCTACTTGAAATGGTGCCATTTATAGATGGACAAATTGAGGGAGCAATGTAGTTGGCCCTCAATGTCTGAACATAAAAATGCCCAAAGCCCATTTCTCAGAGAGTAGCAAACTAGCAAGACCACTCTACACGGTCAAATGTTTTCTCTGTGTATTATGAGAGAAGGATGGATGGTGTGCCGTGATATCCACTTTTTCCATGAAATATAACACCCTTCTAATGTTGGTGAAGGTCTGGCAGTTTCTCACAGACGCTGACTGGTCTGGTTTTATTAGAGAAAGAAGCAAGGAATCTAGTCTGTTAGCTAAGACCTTAGTGTAAATGTTTGCATCTACATTAATAAGGGTATAGGGCGGTAGAACCTGCACCAGGTTTTGATCTTTGAAGGGCTTGAGAGTGAGGATTACCATGGCCCCCTCCTTTGAGGGAGTAATGTGGGCAGATAAGCAGAAGGAGTTGAAGTGTGGTGAATTTGGCGACTAATATAGACCAACATACTTGATAAAAAATGGCCAGGCAGCCATCAGGACCTGGGGATTTATTAATTGATAGGCTCTTGATAACCGCACAGACTTTCTTTTGAGATATTACTTCCTCTAAACTCTCCTGGTCCCATTGGGATGGCACTGTTTGAAGGTATTCGCCTTGCATGGTCGTTGACGCACATCCTGTTGTGTATAGGTGTCCATAGAATTTATTAAATCACACATATATCTCTGCTGTGTTTTGTAATTGTGTTACCGTTGTCAGTTAATGCAATGATCGATCTAGTGCCCCATTGTTCTCTAATGGTTTGAGAAAATAACTTGTCCACTCTGTTGACCTGAATATTGTAATGGTGGTTGGTGTGTAGTAACTTTCTCTGTTCGTCTGGTTCTCAACAGATCCAGCTGCCCTGGTGCGCTTTGTATGCTTTTAGGTTTGCTCTATTTGGATTGTCTACCCTCGCTCGTTTCAGTGAGTGCAGTTCCTCCTCAGATCTCGCTCCAGAGATCTGAGTAGTTTGTCCCTTTGGGACATCAGGAAAATGAGTTCCCCTCAGATAAATGCTTTGAAGGGATCCCTTGTCATGCCTTCCGAGGTAAGGGAGGGTGGGTTGTTCACAAAATATTCCCCAATTACCTTCTCTATTTTTTCAGTGATCATTGGGTCTTCAAGATGCTCCATTGGGAAACTCCACTTCCAAATCGCACTTCTCACATTTGGGAGGTTGATCCTTGTGTGAAATGGAGCGTGATCGTATAAGGAAATTGAGCCTAACTCCACCTCCTCCAAACGGCCTAGCAATGCGGGCGAGATACATTAATGAACTATTCTTGAGAATGACTTGTGAATGTTCATATAAAAAGTAAACCCCTTCAGTGGGCCCTTAGTTTCCTTCCATGCATTTCTCAATGTTAGACTTTCCCTGCTCTATCCCATTGGGAGCTGCCTTGGCTTCTATCCAGCGAAGGCAACTAGGCCATTTTAAAATCTCCCATGCGGATTCTATTCCCCGTCGCGAAACCCTCCAGTTAAGTTAGGGTCGATCTAAGAATCTGTTCTGTCCCATATTAGGGGCATAGAGTGTAGCCAATGTGATCCTGTGAGCGCCATGGAGAAGATTCACAAACAAAAAGTGACCCCCTTTATCCTCCTTTGCCGCCCCAAATTGTATATGAAAATCATTACTGGAAACTAAAAGAACCTTGCACGTCTTGGTCAGAGAGTGGCTTGTACTATCCTTCTGTAATGTCTAAACCTTATTTTTGGACCCGTCAGTATTTCGAACATGTGTCTCCTGTATGGCGACCACATCTGCCCCGCCCCTCTAATATACTCATCCACATTCTTTCTCTTTGTTGGCGAATTAAGTGCCATTGTGTTCTGTGTGAACTGTAAGCATTTACCCATTCTTTCTGGAGACCTTCACATGTCCCCCAATGCCCCCATTCCCTTTTAGTGGGGATTTCCCATTGCTAAGGGCCTTCCCTTCATGGGTATGTTTGTAGTGTAATAGTAGGGAGCTGTAATCCCCAGTCCTGAACAACACACCCTCCCGCCTTCCCTTTGCCAAATAGTGCGCCATAAAACAAAACGTAGAACCCAAAACAAGAAACAATTAACTGAAAATTGAGCAGACGATGGTCAAAGCGCCCAGAGGCAGTGAGTTCCAATGACCCAGTTTTTGGCCGAGACAGCCCTTTATAACAATGAGAGCATGCTAAGGGTATCCACAGGGATCCAACCTACCAATGCAACTGTCCGATCCATTGGTCAGGCCACCACCTATTGCTTCAAGAAAAATATTATGGACGACATAAGTTGTAAAAGTAATATCAAAACCCTCTGATGCACTTGCAACTACCCCTTATCATCACAACAGCATTCTCAAGTAACTGCCTGGTCTCAGTCATCAAGAGTGGATGTCGGAAGTGTGTTGATGCGTATAATGAGGGGGTGTCTGAATATGTTGCCGTCTCTTCTCCCTAGTCCTGGATGGAGTCTGTGACCAGACCCAGGGTTTTTTCCTCAAAGTCGTCATTCGATGCAGAGAGGCAATCCCCTCTCCCCCCACTCCCTAGGGTTCTTCTTCTATTTGTAGGAGTGCCAATCACTCCCCACTGCCATGATGTGTCACTGCGTACCCTCCCAGGTATAAAGAAGGCCAAAAGGAAAAGTCCTATGGTATTTGATCTTCCTTTACGTAAGCTGCCTAACCACGGCACCCATTTATTATCGTTTCTGCAGGGTGGACATTGCTATATCCTGAAACAGGTGAACTTCCTTTCCATTCACCATAGGCATGCCTAGCTGCTGTTAAAATAGCCTCATTCTTGGTGTATGCTGTCAATGCAGCCAAAACATCTCTTTGTGAGGCATTGGCATCCTTTCTCCATGGTCCAACATGGTACAATCCGTCCAGTAGAAAGGAGTCAGGAGAAGCATCTCCCAGCAAGTCAGCCAAGAGAGTCTGGATTGTACTAGGTAGATCTTTGGTGACCATCTCCTCAGTTAGCTTCTGTAGTCGAATATTAGAGCATCGCAATCAGTTTTCCAAATCGTCGTACTGTAATTCTAAGGTTCTGGGATATTCTGCTTAAGTGCTTCATGCTTTCAATGTTTTTTTGGGCATCCTCTGAGATATTTTGTAAGGCCCTTTCATTTATGTCCGCCCTCTTCCAATTGGGCCATGTCCCTCCTTATCTCTGTAATGGACAGTTTATGTCGGTCTGGAAGAATTGAAACTCTTCCAGGAAAGATATCATGAAAGTTTCCTGGAACCCTGTCCGGCATTGCCGAAAATTCACTTTAGATGAGGCAGGCATTGTTGGAGCAGGTGGCTCTACCAAAGGAACCTTAGGTGGAGGTTCTGGCGTTCACTACCAACTTGCACTCTCCGAGGCTGCCGTGCTCTCATTTGGAATGGCCTTTTTAAAGGCAAAGCCAACAGGAGTATGTACCTACATGGGGATGCTGCCATATATTGGCAGAGCCAGCGTAGACACGTTTTCTTATAGTATCTTTACTGGAATTATGTGCAAAGCAAACATGAGTATATTCTGACATATATTGGTGCAGCCAACATGAAAATGTAAGGACACAGCCAGTGTAAACATGCTTTATACTGGCATATGTTGTGGGCAAAAGCATTGTGAAAATGTGTTGGGAAATGCTCCTGTGCACTGTTGATGACTTGGATTTATTGAATTTTTGCATTGGAGTTACCTTACAAAACTAATTCCAAAATGTCTTGCTTATTACCCAATATTTCACAGAAATGGTGTTCCCGGAGGTGGTGGTGTCGGGGGTTGGGAGAGTGGGGGTGGGGGGGTGTCAGCTTCGCTACGCTCGGTCGTTCTGACCTAGTTCTTTGAAATATTTACGCTCCAAAAAATACAGAATTCCTGATCTGCCACTGCCTCCGGCCACATTCTCCATAAGCACCAGCTGGTCAGTTGTATTCTTTGCCAGATCACTTCACGCTCATGGTGTTGAAACAAAAGGAACAGTTTACAAGCCCATCAGATACCCTGCATCCTATGGACGGTGGTTCAGATGGGCTGCCTTCTCAGTTTCCACAACAGCCCACATTTGGAATGGTGCTCTTGGACACTTGACAAGGACTGAGGGTTTTTATAGCATGTATTCACTCTCGTAGGACACGCCTGACAGACATGGGTATCAGGCCATCCTTACAAGAAGGGCAAAAAACGTCGCTCTCTGTGGTGCACAACTCTGTGTTAATTAGGTCACCATTGAGACAAGCCACTGCCTAAGGCCTGGGTAGCGGAACAGCTGCCCATCGCACTACACTATTCCACAAAGTTCTGCAGTCAACATAGGGAAGCCACCGCATCTGCAGACGCAGCATATTTCCAACCGTTAGGAAAATTGCCAATGATGGCCACATTTTACAATGGAGCATTTTATCAGAGTGATCCCATCTGCACTGTAGTGACCGGTGTCTCTGCAAAGGCCACACTTCAGCTGGTTGCTGCAGCACAAGCTGAATTTCAGGTACCAAAGAAGGCAGAATCAGCCATGGGTTACCCTCGGCCTGGCCCTTTGGCATCCCCTAGCTGCAGATAACTGGGTGCAAACAGGGGCACACACAGCAACTAACAAGTTAAGAAATCAAGTACATACATTTACTTCACAGAACTTATTGATCCAGATATCTATAGCTGAAGAAGGGCATATTATAGCCGGAAGCGCATAGTAGAAGACAGTGATTCAAACCAGCTTCCTATCAGGATATGACTCGATGATAATTAGACAAATTGTTAGGAAAACTAAGCATGTAACTCATAATTAAATAACAGACCCGGTCACCATCGAACAATGCCATGACTAAAGACATTGTACATTTTGTGTGAAATTTGTTTAATGAATTTTATTTGAAGAAGCAACGTATTTTGATTATTACTAAAAAGTTAGACTGTTAATGAAAAATCTAAAATCACATTACTTGATTTCTTAACTTGTTAGTTACTGTGTGTGCTCCTGTTTGTGCCTCGTTAGCTTTGAGGAGCCTATTTTTGTTTCATTGTACAGACCCGGTAGCACTGGTCCTAACAGGGCGCACCTGTAAGATTCACATGAAAGACACTTACCAGAGAACAAATACAAAGATTAATTTGATGAAATTGTGTGCACCTCTACATCCCACAAACTGCAGATAACTGGGCCCATCTCTACTCTTCCACACTGCAGTGACCGAGATGCACACACAATCGAAAATGAGGTTTGCCTCAAAAAGATCATGTCTCTTGCATTCACTGATGATGGTGCAATGTTTTTGCTGGGCTTTCTCCTGGAAGAAAGAGGTTCTTTACTCCTTCCCTGATACTGCATATTAGAACGAAACAACATTAACTGTTTCCTATCATAGCAAGTCTTTAGGCATGGTGGGCAAACCTTGCAACCAATATTACCCGTGCTCATGCAGATCTTCACTGTGGGGATGTGGGAGTCCCATGGTTGCCAGTGTTGAACACTGCCTGTTGATTGAGAAGTACCTAGTACATGAAGGATTCCGATCAGGGAAATGCACTGTACACTGAAACCTGACTCCCTGGGTTGAGGGGGCAAGAGAACCACTTACTGCAGCCTGAAACCCCACCCAGGACGGATTGAGAAACGTACTGAGCCTAAGAGTGCCAACATCCACTATCTACTTTACAGAAGGCTTCATAATCCAGAAGGACCAGGAGAAATGTGAGGCTCTTTGTGTGGGTAATACCTTCAGAGTGGCCAACCCGGACTATGAACTGATGCAACCTAAGCCATTTGAACTGAGGACCACAGTCCTTTCTTTGCACTGGACATCACGCTTCCTGCACACTTGGATATCCCCTTCAACCAGGGGTAAGATTTCAAGTTTCTACTAACCGGGTATAACAAGTATTTTGCCGCACTCGGTTATCTGCATCCACACAACTCACCATTTCTTACTCCCCAATTGTCAATTCTCACTCTCCAATGGCTAATTGCAAGTGAAAAGTTTAAGGCCTGCTTAAACCTTTTGCACTCTTAGTTTAGCACTTGATTCTGTTTGTAGAGCTTACTCCCAAACCTGAACCCCATCTTAGTTTAAGGTCCTTTGTTGGTCCCAGAGTATGCTAGGACATGTTCAGGCTTTCTGCATATTTCCCTCTCATAGGTTGATGCTTCGGCTGCATTCAGAGGATTTGAATAGCGTCCTTCCTCTTCTATAACTGCATTTATTCCTTTCTTGTGCACATTTCTACTTCTCAGGTCATTGTTGCCCTCTCGAATGCTACGCAATGTGTTCATTATACCTTGCCTCTCTTTCAGTTCAGATTAGACATGTTGCTGCCAGGAGAAAAAGATCACTTTAATTACCCATTAGTGCCCGGTGAGGGGGGTGAGGCGGCCTCCCAGCCAATGTGAAAGCTCAGAATGCGGGTATTACCACATTGTAATCCAGCTGCCATTTGCCTCCTCACGGTCGACACCCGCCTTCTCCCCTCACCGGGGAATCAGATAAGTCTTTCTCCAACCGTCTCTCCCATCCTCCCATCAACAGAAATCCCTGCCGCCCTCCCACCGCCACTTATCTTCTTTTCTGTCCATTTACCATTTAGAGAGCGGACCCGCAGGGAACACTTCCGTCACCAGCGCGTCCGCTCCTGATCTGCGACAGGCTGTCATGGAAAGGAAGAAGGGACTACATGTAGTCCCTTCTCCCTACCCATGGCAGCCATTTTGTTTGTTTACTTTTATCCCTATTTTTTGCAATGGCCGCCATGGAAAGGAAAAACGGACTTCGTTTTCCCTTCCCCGGTGGCCATTTTATTTACATTATTTATTTATTTTTCTGTTCCAAAACGCCAGAACGTTACGGAACAGAAAAAAAAATGCCTTTTAGTACCCCAGTCTAATGGCTGGGGGGAAGTAGTAATGGAAATAAGCCCCTCGCCTTTTGGAAATAACTGCATAAGGTAATGCCTCCACTATGGGCCCTGGGGCATTAGCTTATGCGGTAATGGCCCACAGGCTCTGGGCGTATTGCCTAATTGAAGCTCTTACAGCTCTTGACCACACATGGGGTGACAATAGGTACCCTACACCTAAGATAAATGATAGGATAATTGCCAGGGCTAAAGTCGAGGGTACATGCGGATGGACAGAGTCCACCCACTTTTTTCAGAGGGTGTACTCTGTCCCCCCAGCTAAAATGAGAAACATTGAATGTCCTCTTTGAATGTATGAATTAAAGCCGACCTCAGGGATCAAACTGCAGTCGTCAGGTCAGACACTTCACCACTGCACTGTATAACCTGATGAAAAATAAACAACTAAAGGTGAAATGTCACATTTCGGTACTGCAAGTTCCAGGGAAAACATTTGTATTGGTTCTTGGAGTTTAAAACACTCCATGCACACCTTTTAACGTTTTGAAAAACATTATAAAGAAAATATCCTCTCTTGTTTTGTGTGTGTGTTGATTTTATGAAAGGCAATGCTATTCGTCCCGTGCAATTTGGGTGGTTATGTAAAGCCAATTTAATTAAATGTGCATATTTCACCTTGATATGCTAATTTCCGGCGACGTTGCATCCCATTGCGTTTGTTGATGAATTCCCCCACTTTAATTTTTAGGACTTGACCCCTGATAATTGCCAACCTTACTGTGTTGACATCATTGCTCACTTTTAAATTCACGATTTTGCAAATATCGGAACATGTGTAACATGTTCATTTTAAATATATCCCTTTTCAGGTTTCAAAGAAATACAGTGAAATTGAAGAATTCCACCAGAAGCTGGCTCAACATTATCCTCAGGCATCCCTTCCCCCGGTCCCCAGGAAGGTATTGTTTGTCGGAGAGACGGACATCCGAGAACGAAGAGCAACCTTTGACGAGATCATGAGGTTTATCTCAAAGGAGGAGGGGCTTGCAAACAGCCCAGAGTTTCTGGAATTCTTAGGTAATGTAAAAACATTGACTCAAATTTACAACATTGGAAATTTTGTAAAACGTCCTTGATTTCTTTAATCGTAGAACAGTTTGTGCAAGAATAGGCAAAGCTATCCTGACACACAGTGGTGGCTGGTGAGTTTGAAAGCTGGTGGGGCGTAAATTTCCCAAGGTGAATTTTAGAGCTTGCGCGCACGGTACACGAGACCACACCACCCAAGGATGGTGCGGGGGGTTCTCCCCCCGTGAAATTCTTTGAAAAATTGCCTCCAAAATGTGCTAATTTACTGTCCAAAAAAACCACCGAAATATGACAAAAAGCATTAGGTTTTACATACTAATGGTGGTACGTAATTCTTACGTGCGCAAGTGTGATGGTGTGTTTTACAGCAACTTGTATTGTCTAGGTATGTCTGAATGTGGCCTGGCATGCTGAAATGTTATTACGTGTCTACGCTGGTCTACATTTGCTGCCAGTTGGACATGGTTTCATTGTGGCATGGCATTTTTAATAGCAAAGCATTAAGGTTCCTGTGCACTGTTGGTGACTTGCATGTATTGGATTGGTGTTACCCTACAAAACAATTGCAAACACTGTGGCTTTATAGCCAATTTTACTCAGAAAGTGTGCTGTATATTGCATTAAAACACATATTTATATCTTTCTCCTAGTGCAGTGTGCGGCATACCCCTCCAGCAGCACGTTTGTGCGTATTGCCCAAGCGTGACAATCTAGGCTGGCCCAGAGTGTGGCCTGACTCGTGATTTGTTGCTGAGTTGGAGGGGGGGGCCTCAGAATGGCTCGCAGGGGGACCCCAAATTTTGTGTTACGCCACTGGCTGCCACTCACCACATCTGTTATTCCTGTGCTATGTGTAACACTGATTTGCATTGCCCTGGGATGAGGGCATGCAATCTATGACTTTCCAGATGTTTTTGACTATGACTCACCATTCACCTGGGGCTGATGATAATTGTAATCCAAAATATCTGTTGTTGCAAACGTTGCAGACCCCCGCACATAGAATCTGCCCAACCACTGACAGAGGTATCATCTGACAAAGGTTTCAGATGGGCTAGACTGTGCAGCCATTTTGTCACAATCAGGTTGAGGCCCAGAGGGTCCCAGTTAAAATCCTTTGCTCAAATAAGTATCATCAAAACATTAGTAAACATAGAAGACACCAGGGCCAAACCTCCTATTCTATATAATGCTCGCCTCAGCGATCTGTTTTGATGAAAAGAATCGGATTGCCATTTGTCTGGGCGCCAGATCGTGAGTTAATCGCTCCACTCAGACCTGGTGCCACCCTGCACTTAGCAAGGGCAAAGAGAGTGGCAGAGTTTACCCAGCCCTTCATCTTTCCGAGGTAAATATGTGCATACCTTTATAGTGGGTAATACTAGCACCTGCTATTAGATCTGTTATTACAGCGCTTAGAAGCAGACGGAACCAGGCATGAAGCTCTAGACCAGTGCACAAATTATTCGCATTACTGTCACTATTATTATTATTTCGGATCAGTTTATAGCTCACAGTCGTATTTTACACAAAATGAATAACAAATGATGCTATTAGGAAGAAACCGCATGTGCTTGTGCAGAAAACATTGTTTTACACTTGTTAAACAATGGACGCAAACCATATTACTCTAATAACCCCGCTGTCCGCCGAGTATTTAACGATGCATTTGCTCTAGTATTTCACATTCATTTCTGGTTATTTAGCCTGTGTTAAATCCTTTTTCAATAGCTCAATTAATCCGAGAAGTACGGGAGCAGGCATAACCATCCATCACTGCTGAGGAACGCATAATGGAAGATTCAATTGTTTGCATTTTATTTCCTTGAAGAAATGTCCATTTATTAAGGATCTGGCACTGTTTCATAGGTGTGTTTGGTGATTAATATAGTTCAAACACCTTCAATCAGGTTATAACTCTTGCAACCCTCACGCCCCACAGACCGCAGCAATTGCCAATTCCTAATCTGGAGCACCGTTAGTCAAGGTCCGGCACTCTGACTGTGACCAGAGCAGCCCTGAGCCCAGGCCATCGCCGCTCGGCTGGGCTCCTGTCGTGCTATGCTAGCACTAGAGAGAGAGCCACAGCCAAATGCCGAAGGGCCTAGTAGTAGACATGCAGCACAGACAGTCAACTAGGCCCTGCATTGCCCAGGGCAGTGCTCGGACAGTCCTCCTCAGAGGCTCTGACCTGGAGCACTCCTGGGGGAATGTTGAAGGCCAGGTTGCCGTGTATTACATGGACAACAACAAACAATTTACTTACTGGCTTTGGCGGGAAAACTTCTTCGGCCTGCTGTAGTGGGCAGATCAGCTACACTAGTCACGACTCAGTCGAGCAAATGATGATCCAAAGGTGGCGCACGCACCATGCGCCATCACCCCACCCCCACTCAAATGTCATTGGCTGGCAAACAGCCAATGACATTTCTGTATCTATGCTCCAAGAGGCAGAGCAGATCATGGAATCTTCGGTACGCTGTTTGCGTATATATTATCACTGGCGGGGCCAGCACTCAAACGCCCCGCCAGCCTCCTGGGTTAAATGGGTTTTACGTAAAGTGCGTGGAGCTACAAGCTCCACGCACTTTACAATAAGAAAATCAGCGTAAAATGGGACGCGCCCCGCTGTGGCTGCCGGCCCTGATAAGGCAGTCACAGCTGAGCTCCATTTATTTATTTATTGTGATTTTGTAGCGCGGCACGCTGCATGGCTGCACTGCTGCTGGCAAATGTCAATGGCAATTAACACACAAACGAAGAACTTCTGAATCTGAGTAACAGAACAGAAGTGTTGAACTTACTTATATGTTGGTGGGGTGGATTGTGGGGAGGGCGGCGCCCCCCCGCCCTATGAAAGCAGCCGCCACTGCTGACATACGTAAACATATTATCGACCTCTGCACTGTTGCATTTTACTTTCGATTTTATGGTTCAGAGGGAGGGATTTGCAAGAAGACCGTATAATCATGTTACCACAAAAGGGCCCTTCTCGATTATCAACACACACAGAGATTGCACTCTACCAAAACAAAATGGCAACCGCTCCTACAGAATTTAAAAATGACATTTGAACAACTTTCAGTGATACTGTAACTGCAGTCATGAGGCTGTAGACACAGAAATAGAATGCATGCATGATGTAAATCGGACATTTTATGAATCCCTGACACAGTACCCTTCCAATTTTTACTCACCCTCGCCTTCACCCAACTAACATACAAATGACCCCACTGCCCGCAAACGTATTCAAGGAAGTGAATCCCTTGCTGTGTTGCGTGTGCAATCCAACAGTCGAAAGTGGCTGCCAGCTTTCAGTAAAGCATTGGACTCTTTTGGTTAGTCCTGTTTGATTGCCAACCATGAGCGGTTCTTGGTGGTCTGGCTTCCAAGTTAAGCATCATGTGAGAGCTCTGCCCTTCAGTTGTCTCTTACTGTGCAATGACGCACTCAGTGGCAGGCTCTGGGGGCAATGCCAAAGGTCTCCAGGAGCAAATGATAAAAAATAATACATTTCTTGAAAATGTTCTTTTGACCCCTGATATGACCGTGAGAACTGCTGTAAACCAGTGAAATCTACATACTCTGCACGATTGTGCTTGCACTCAGAAGACCCATGTCCAAATACTCTGTCCTCAAATACTGCTCACACACACAAAACTAAGCTGACGATTCAGATTTAATTTAATTGGTACACAAACACCCAATATAACATTGAAATGTGCAGGGCTATTGCAAACCGGGTGGCAGCAGAGGGCTTTAACCACTGTTGGCACCTAGGGAGAAGGTACCACACATTTAGGAGTACCCGAATGTTGGCTGAATCTCATAGCATACGCCCACATTCGTTCCTGATGGCCGGCACCATTCCTCCCTGTGCCTCCTACCTCAACTTTGCCGCAGTGCCCCTGCATCCACATTGGCTTCCTCTTTCTGTCTCTCTCACCACCCCCCCACACACACACACACCTTTGTGCCGAAGTTACCGGCCTTGCCCGAAGGGCAGAGACTGGGGTAACCAAGTGATGCAGGACCTGTGGGTTGGTGTGGGAAGGATACCCTTATACAACCCACATTCCCATTCTGTGCGAGTGTAGCTTGTATTTCTTTTGCCCTTTATGTACCTCTTCAGTGTGGGGGTGCTGCTTGCACTGCTCCATCCCATGCAGTTTCTTCTGTATGCGAGTGAAACCTCTACTGCTGTGACCGCCTTCTCTGTGGGAATCTTGTACTGTTGAGATCCATACATTCCTGTTGCATGTGAGGAAAGAATGCTATCTGGAGTTCCATTTACACCTTTTTTATAGTAGTATGGAAGTGTGCACCCCTGAAGCCTGTGTTGCACCTGTCCTATAGACCCATTCCTCATCTGTTCTCTGTGTATCTTCTACCCTTGCTTTAACGTGTACGGATCCACTCCACCTGTTGTACATGTTGACAGCCTGCATTGCTGTTCCCCTGATTGGCCTTGTCTGTTGATGTGAGCAAATCCAGATACGCTCCTACTCAAGATGACCTGTTGTGTGAGTGAAGCGTTAAAAGGTGTATGCTGCTATTGTACCTATTCTTTGCATGCAGGGAAGCTCACAGTGTTAATGCTCACCTGCTCCATTTCTGAGACAGTGTTTGTTCTATTGCACACTGTGAATGTATCTGTTAATTTGAGAGAAATACGAGTTTCTGTCATGATGTGGCCCACTTCCGCATAATGATTTCCATACAGCTTTAACTTTTTTGGATGTGTCGGCTGTATTTTCAGATGCATTTTACTCTTTAGTGGAGGACAACACAAATATTTACTCCTTTGAAATTGCATTTCCCTCAAAGTTTAAAAATCAGAAGTAAAATAATCACACCTCAAGATTTTATCTGGAGCATGAGCTTGCATCATTGACTTGTCACAGGGCCCCAAGAAGGTGCACAGCCCCTTTAAGTAACACTTGGAAAGGAAATCTATTCCTGAGGCAGCATGGAGACCAAAGCATTGCTACAGCGGAACAACCTACCTTGCGACGAGTGAGCGAATTAACTGCCAAACACTCATGCGACTGAAGTCCCCCTCACAGAAATACCTCTTTGATAGGATGGAGTCTTGGAAATGCGAAAATCCAAGACCTTGCGAAGCACCTCTCTCTGCTCAGTGGAACTTACAGCACGCCTTTGAGAGAATCAAAAGAAAGATGGGGCCAGATATTGCCTCAGGCTGCAGAGTCTTGTAAGGATGGAAAGGAGCCCACAACTTGAGTGGTACCCGGCCTCTAAATTCAAACTAACCAATTATATCCCTTAACCAGCTATTCCCCACACCTGAAGGACACTGAGAAGGAGAGGTCCCATGAAGCGAGTCTCTATAAAGGGGGAGGGAGTTGTCGGAGAGGTGTATGCATCTAGAGAGAGCAGAGCTGGAGAAAAGGAGTGTGCTCGAGGGGAGAAGAATGACAGAGCAGGTTGCCTTGCAGGTGACTGGAGGAGAGATGAGAAGGTGATTGGGAGGAAGAGGTGTGGAGCAGACACCGAGGTAGGGGTGAGTACTAACTGGATAAGGGGTACGTGGAGACAAAGGAGAGAGAGAACAGGTGAAAGAAAAGGAGGTGGTGGCAAGAGATTAGGGGTGGATAAAAGAATAGTGAGAAGGAGTGAAAAAGCAGGAGAAGGTGATGAGATAATAGGAGGAAGTGTTGAAGCACCTAAAAAAGGAGGTGATGAGACACACAAAGATACATTCAATGAAAGACGATGTCAGGACCCTCGCCCAAAACCCCCTCTGGCAAACCCATTGGCCAGGTGGAGTCAGGACTCGGGCCTCTAGAGCCTGGCATCCTCTTGAAAAGCCCTCATAGGGCCAGTCCTATGGCGCCAGGCTCATACACCATGAAAAACAATGTGCTTACACTTTATTGTATTATCAGCCAACATGGAGGCATCGACATAGCTTGGTTCGTAAGATCTAGTGTTTACTACTCTAGTGGGACTACTTTACCTGGACAATTTTGTTGGGGATATTTAAACCACACCCGAGCAAGACAACACACTTTGCGTTACTTTGCAGCTTGCAACGTGACGCTCACCGTGTCCAGCTATTCCCACAAACCTCGGAGAAGCAGAACCTGCAAGGAGACAAAAGGAACATCATTAGCAGCAGCATCTTACCTGCAGTCTTCATCTTTAAACACTTGCAGCTACTGAGAACAGCTTCCTCGAATCTGCACGCCTCCTGGACAGAACAACCTGAAAGAGGAAGATAGAGGCAACATTAAAGAAAGCAGTAGAGACATTTACAAATTACGAACTGCTCAAAAGGCTTACCTGGCTGGTCGCCTCTCGGCTGGCACCACTCCGGTCATTCCACTCCCGCTGAAGAACACCATGACCTACAAGTAAGGAAAACACAGGTTAGCAAAGGCAAGACTTCACAGCGCTGCGCATATCGCTTACTTACCGCATCATAGCGCTCTTAATGCGCCATCATTTACCAGCGGGGTTCAACCAAGCCAGTTCGCCGCACTGAAGCTTTGAATACCTAAGGAAGTAAAAAGAGACATTTTAAACAAAGAAAGGCATGCAGGATAGCAACAAAACTAAAGAACAGCAATAAGACCTACCTGAACAATAACGAACGGGCCAGCGTCAGTGAAGCAACTGGACCGCACTCGCCCATGAAAGACAACTCACCCCTGCAAAGAAAGCAGGACGGCGAGCACGCCTAATTCTACCACAAGGTGAGGAGAGGGCGCCAGAGGGACTGAAATCATACGGGGGTGGATGGAGGATACATACCACAGTCGGTCAATAATGAACACAGTCCTCCTCTATTTTCAGGCAGAATCTTCCCCGAAGACCACATCAGGGCAAAGCTGAGAAGCATACCAGCGAGTAACCTGGCTGGGTGGCGTCCGTGTGGATACCAGGTGAGCGTAACAGACGAGCAATATTGGGATGCAGTGGGGAAAGTCCAGAGGGAGAGTTGAGTGAGGAGACTCAAGTAAGTGATGAGATCGCAAAAAGAAAAGATAAGGAAAAAGGTGGGGATACAATGTCCAGAGGAAGAACAGACCAATTTGATGACAGGAGAGCCACTACGGGGCTAATACCTTCAACTCTCTCTTCCTAAATATCTTCCTTCTCGAGCTCTTCGCTCATCCGCCTCCAACTCCCTCAGGGTCAGCCGCTTCTCCAAGCAACGAGTTGGGGGTAGATATCTCTCCGCAGCAGGGGCCTCCCTCTGGAACAGCCTTCCTGCCTCCCTGAAACTTGAGGAGAACCATCTCTGGTTCTGGAAGCACCTCAAAACCTTCCTCTTTTCTTCTGCTTTCTCTCCCCCTCTCCCCTGCTAAATTCCTGACTGAAACTGCACTGAATCTGCAACTGGGCCACTCTCACCGATCTCGGTCCTTGGCCCAGCCACTCTCCCCTTGCACTGCCTCCCTGGCAACCCCTGCACTGCGGGACTGTCTCTGAATCCCTACAGCCCCCCTTCCCAGCACTTGTCTGCACTTACCTTGCACTTGCCACCAGCTGGCCCTTACTATTTATCTTGTTCTTCTACTACCCCTGCACTGCACTTTCCCCTCTCCCTTTCCCCTTACACTTTTCCCTTCCCCTCTACCCATGCACTTGCGCGATCTGAATGACACCTGGCCTAGTAGGATCGTTGTCTGTCTTCCTTCTGTTCCCCCCCTCCCTGCCTCGTCGGGCCTTGAAACACTTGTGTATAGGCGGGTTACAAATGCCATATCATAAGGGGACAAGGGTAGGGGAAGAGCAGTCTAAGCTTCTTGAGTCAGAGGGGGGAGGGTTCATCTGATACAGTATACATCTGGTGAACCAGTGTGGATGGGAGAAGGTATGAGCATGTGGACAAGGGGGGGGGGTAGAGGATTGGAGTGTGGGCATGCTACGGTAGACGGAGGAATAGAAGCAGGAGTCCCAAGGAACAAAAGTGTGGTAGCACACAAGGGAAATTGCTAGAAGGGGGTGATGGGTGTCAGAAAGAACCCCACAGGCTTAGAGTCCCTCCCACTGAAACCAGCCTACCAGCCAAAGTCCAGCAGGAGGCTGTGAGTCCTAATCACAGTTGCCTTTACCCCATTTCAGTGGTAATTCAAACTTTGGCACCACCACCATACAACCCCTGGAAGCTGTTCCCTTTTTTTTAAAATTGCAAAACGGGTAAGACTTTGATGGACAGAAGTTGGTGAAGAAAAAAAGGGGGCTGAAAATCGATCTCTCACTGTAAGACTATTGGATTTTCTTTGGGTTATTTCTTTTATTGGTCAATACAAGAATGTCTTCCTATGGCTTTATTTGTATGCTGTGTGACGAATCTGGACAATGTGTTCCTTCTACTCAGAGAGGAGCCCCTACCTTTGAGGCTACAGATGTAAGCCCTAGTGCTCTGCAAAATGGACCAAAAGTCACATTTTGATATTTTGGGGCTGAATGACGATATACAATATATATCTCAATTTTGTTTACGTGGGTGAAATGCTCAGTTTAACCCGCCAACTACATGTGACATGTCATAAACACCTTTATTTATAAGATATTGACTGGGGAAAAAAGTGCAAATGCATGTTTCCTCTTCCTGTTTGAGAATACACAAAGCTTTGTAAATATCAAAAAGTAAATAAAAAATTGTAGCATATGTAATGAATATATCTTGATGTTAATGATATTGCCTCGTATATCGATTTTGAAAATATATTGACATATCTCCAAGACTTGCTAAATTGGCCAGTCCTAGTGAGCCTGCTATGCAAGACCCTTCCTAGGGGGTCTGGGCAAGTGGTACCTCACTGGGAGTGCCTCCCCTCATGGGGACAAATACTCCCATTCCAATAAGGAACTCCCAGTCGAAACCACCCTTTCTGCCTACATGGATGTGGAAAAGACTTTGGCATTTCCTGTTTCAAGCATAACTAGCAAAGATCATTCTTTGAATTTGTTCGCTTCAGGTAAGGCTGAACGTTGGATGAATGCCATGATCACAGAACACAGACACAATTTCATTCATTACAATGACGTTTATAAGAAGAGAATCGACGGTAAATGGGAGAGAGAGACTTAAAGAGGGAGGAGAACACTCACTAGTCAGAGGCGAGCCTCTGTAGCAAAGACATCATGGAGTGGTGGAGCCATGTTGTGCTGCGGAGCCAGCAGTGGTGTGGATGGATGAAACCCACTTGCTGGAGGCCAGCCGGCAGGTATGTTGACCAAACAGGAGGCTCCAATCAGGAGATAAGACGCAGCGGGAAGGAACCAGTCTACCCTGGTGGTGTGAACGATAAAGAGCAATAGTGGATAGGGCACCCAGCAATCAAAGCCAAGACCAGGGACTGAAAAGAAGCGTGGAGTCCCTGAGCACAGCGTGGGGTCCACGAGCACAGCGTGGCAAGCATTTGTTCCACCGAAAGAGGTACCGGCAGGCCCACAAACGCTATTGAGGTGTGGTGCCCAGTGAAGCCCATAACGGTTGGTTTCACTGAGTACCAAAACTGACACGGCTATGAAAAGCAGAGTGAAAGAAATGTTAGCAATGTATGTTATGGCTGGGATAGCTGCCTAAGGCACAGGAGCTTAAAAGAATCTGACAGGTTTTCAGGCCCCCCGGAAACAGAGCAAAAGAGATACGAACACTATATGTTATGGCTGGGATAGCTGCCAAAAGCATGAAAGCTTAGAGGAATACATGGGCACACCGGCCCCTCTAACGCATTGTGAAAGGGGTATGAACTTTGTATATAAAGGTTGGAATAGCTAAAACAGGTTACTAAAAGACGGATGCCCATATGTTCATTGAGAACCAGAGTGAAAGAAGAGTGAATGTTCTGCAGCAAGGCTAGCCAAGGGCACAAGGCCATGGGAGCCTGCAATATCCAGACAAGCAGACGTCCTAAGCTTAACATTATTGTTGCGAAACAAGACACCTAACAGAGAACCACCGGACTGTGCGAGTCTCAGTGTTATGAAAGTGTGAGACAGAGAGGTGTCTTGTCGAATGATTTTGGAGGGTTTTGAACATTTGAAATAAAGCCGGAGGAGGAAAAATTAAGCAACAGTTTATTTGCCAAGGGGAGAGTGAAACCCCTACCCAAGTTTTATTTGCACCAAGAACGCTTATGAGAAGATTGTAAAGTACACACAATGCTTATGGCGTTGAGCTTATGAAAGGTGAATCTGATTTCCCTTTCAGAGATGGAATTACCCACATCATTTTATTATTTACTAAAAATAAAAAGACAGGGGTTTCACACCCTTGCCAGATGGCAACCTCCCTACTTATCCAACATGGCCGCTGCCAATACTGGTGCAGATAGATTCCAAATATTCTATCTATTGTCCAGAGCCCTGAAAAATGGCAGAAAGTCATTGAAGACGAATACTGTCCACTTGCACAGAGAAACTACCACTGTGTCCCCACAGACAAATGAACAGCGTTCCCCTATTTCATTCTTTGTAAACCATACACACGACTTGGCCATTAAGCAAGTCTTCCCAATATCCATCACCAACCTGGTCCCAGTTATCTTTAACCTGGTAATAATAGGTTCTGAACACACCATTATCATCTTAAACATCTATAATGATGGTAAAGTGGTCAAGGAAAACTAAGAACCTGAATGCATTCTGTCACAGATCCAACTGACTAAGCAGAACCATGCACACACTGAGTTCAAAAGCACCACCAGTCCTGTCTGTTGGAACCAAATGGCTTTTCATGTCCCTTTTCACTCTTTCCTGACCAACCTTGCACGTGCCGGCACAGATAGTGGCAACCTATCTGAATACTTGGTGACATCACCTAAAAGAATCAATTCCTTCGTTACAATGCCTCCTCACACCACATTTCTTGGCAACAATTGTCACGTGGAAGCATCTCCACAGTGAAGCATGATTTGTTCCAACACTTCTGCAGCAGGAAGCATAAACAACCATGCTTGCTTGCTCTGCGTCTCATTGTAGGAATATTGGACCACACTAAGAAGACTCTTCTGCATGCCTCGCCACCTGACCTACCTTTCCCTACAGCAATGAACAAATAGTCAAGAGCCTTCCTATTGTACCACCACTGTCACCAGGACAAAGCCAGAGCCGCCTTTCTGTCACCATCAGCAATGTCCCTCACTGCCCATCACCAGACAATCCTTTCATGCACAGCCTACCATGACAAATATACCTCCTGCATATATGACTTGTTCACTGACTACTTCTCTTCACTTCTTCCCATTTCAGAAACATATGTTTTTGGCTTGTTAACCCCAATTGTCTATGATTTCCTCCCTCTAATCCACAATAACCTAACCAAAAAAATGAACAGTGGGCAGAGGTGAGTGGTGGAGATACAAAACACATACTCCAAGGAGTAAGGTTTTAACCTTGGTTTATTAGCAATGAGGAGGTGGTTGAGATACTCATAAAAGGACCAGGGCTTATGTACAACAAAGCAAGGACATTTCTCTGTGATAAAGAGGTGGGTAAAGTAGAGTGAGAGGAAGAAAGTAAAGGAATAATGGAGGAAGGAGGATATTTGGAGATGGAAGCAGAAGCAAGAATAGGCGTGGGAAAGGAAGTAAAATCGAAGGGTGGAGGTGGAAATATGGAGTGAGAGATTATAGGGACAGTAACATGGTGGGAGGAGAACAGCTTAAGATATAAGTATAGCAAACAGTCGGGTATGAGAGGGTGTAAAAGGTATGAGCGTGATGCTAGGCGAATGAAGGTAAAATTCCCTATTCCCTGAGTTCTAACCGATGAAAGGAGAGGGAAAGTAAGCAGATCCCTAGGGAGTAGGGTAGCCATCATTTTAGGGCAAACACCTAAAGTGTTAAGAGAACAAAGATATCTAGGGGTTACTGATCATAGAATTACTAGCCGCCCGCTAGGGACATCTGGGCTAGGGAGGTGGGAACCAGGCCCAGGGAAGTCAAGAGAGGAAAGGTCCGGCCCCTAACGCCAAATATCCCCAGCCCCATTAGGTCCCAAAGAACCTTGCGAATCAGCCATTCTGACCTTCAAACATCTTTAATAAACACCTGTGAATTTACTCTAGGAGTCTGTTTGGTTATTTGTGGCGGGCACAATCCAAACCAACCTGACCAATATATAAAGCCTTATGTTAACCAAAAAGAGTATAGTTGCAGCTATATTTCCCCATCCTAAATGGAACACTACAAGTACTGGAATGCAAAGTAATTTCAGCCTAAACAAAATCTCCTCTGGTCCACAACTGTGTTACAAGGTCACCTTCTTGTTGTCCTTATTTCATACAGGCATGCACCTTGCCTTTGTGCATGATGTGCAGGAAATGGAAAGTTCCCTGAAGAAAGCAAGTGTGTGTGTGTGTGTGAGCGTGTCCATCAGACATCATGGAAATAAACAAGACTGTTTAAGCAGTTTTTTTAAAAACTCTGTTTTGTTGTGTTGTAAGAATACACAGTGTAACTACACTGAAGGTTGCAGTGGTCCTTCAGGTACAAATGCACCTTTTCTTATCCGCTAACATTTCACACTTGACCTGTGACAAAAGTTGAATGATTTCTGGTTGGCATCTGCCGGATGCCTAAACAGTTTACAGTTAAAGTGTACTGCTGCTGTAAGCGATTTCAATCCAGCACTCCAACTAAGTCAATGCCTAGTATGGGATGCCCAATGGAAACCCTTATTTATATATGTTTATGTCAAAAGTTTGTTTAATTCTGGATGATGTACCCTTATATAACGCCCCTCTCTTTGAATCACCCCGGTCTCACTGAACCAAGAAATAGGTTTGTTTTGCAAATGAAAAGATTTATTTGAAGAATTGAACAATATATATATAACACTTTTATAAATATGGATAATAACTGAATATCACACTTATGAATATGAACAATGATCAGCAATGGGTAATATTACAATATAAACAATCTCTTTAATCAATTAGGAGTAGGAATAGGAAGAATTATGAAGCAGAGAATACTTTGTATGGGTTCAAGGAAATGCAATGAGATGAAAGAATGCAACACAGAAATAACACTTGATATGAATTTAACCAAAGACAATGTAATCACTCTTTCCCCCTGTTGTTACTCACTCCCCCCAACATGCAATATGAAGATATGAAATGAGTGCACACAGGTATCAGGAATAACAATCAACAATGCAGTTTAATCCCACTTCCCCCCAGCACGCTTAGAGAGAACAGGTATGATTTTAAACAGGTCAATTGCTTTTAAATGTGATTTGCAATTGAATGGGAAAAATGCTAAAAATGATTTTAATTCACTAAATTAGATTCAGAACTAGTGGGAGTGGCTTGGGATAGGTTCAGGTCAACACTAGCAATGATTATAGAATGATTAGCAGATGGAAAACGAAATTCAGAAGTTGAAAGCAAGAAATAGCTATTTTACATAGAATGAAATTGAGCCAAATTGCAAATCGGTGCAACTTTTCTGCGTGCGATTACGGAAAAACTACAATGAATTTGGAATATCGTTTTGGGTTCGTTTGAAAGCTGAGGATGTTAGACATTGTAATTGTATGTGGATTCTTGCAGTAGAATGATGTGGAACACCCAACAAGGAGGTTGGATATTTTAGGTGGTTTGTGAGCCAGGATTTTTGCAATTTTGATAACCAGGGAAAAACTGATTTTTAAAATAGCTTTGTTTCTTTTGCAATGATTTTGCTCTGTGGGCAGCCAAATGATGGGTTTTGGCAGTGGTTTTCGGTGTTACCACTGACATAGGAAAAAGTGGATGGCGGCCTATTTTTCAAATTTTTACTGCGTACTTTCTGGTGATTTGTAGCGAGCAGCATGCTTTCCGGCGGCCATTCTGATGTTTCTGCTGCAAGCAATGCACAGTAATGTTGCAGGGCTTGGAGTAGTGTGTTGAGACATCCCACAAGCCCCCCTCTTGCGATTTTGCATTGATCGTCCATCAATGGGAATTCTCAAGACTGGGATGTCAGCCTCATCTCTTCTGATTCCACCAATGGCAAAGTTCATCATCTTTTCCTCCATCAGGGGTGGATCGATCGGTTCTCCTCGCCAGTCCTGATGGGAGTATTGAGCGATACTCCGGGCCCCTCGGATCTTTCCTCCCGGTCCCCGGGTAATCCTCCTTGGTTTCTGTCTCCATGGTTTATCTCTCTCCTAGGATGACAAAGCAAAAACATATTTGTAGACATTTCCCCACCACTATTAATGTGGTGGGGCGGACACATACATTTTGATAATCAGGACACATTTTTATTATATTTCATAGACTATGTATGGAATTTTATGGATCTGGAGTGGCCCCCCCTGGGGTTCCAGAAGACTCCTCTAGTTGCTGCAGAGTGTGCCTAGGATGGCAACACTTTAGTTGATTAATATGGACCCACTTATCTTCCCCCCCTTGCCAAACTGCCTTTGGGGATGCGGATCTTGTAGTCGACTGGTGAGATTTTGTCTACAATTTCAAAAGGACCCCTCCAGGTAGGCAGAAATGTTCACTGTTTGGCCTGGTTCCTTTGGAAATTGTATATGTAGACCCTGTCTCCTTCATTGTATTCCTTTCTGGTAATCTTTAAGTCATAGTAGGTCTTCATGCTGTCGGCTGATCTCTCTAGATTTCGCTGAGCATAGGCAAAAGCATGTTGAAGGTGTTTTCTTAGATTTTCAACATACTCATGAGTTGTGGAGGCATTGATCAATGTCTGCTCTTGAGTTCTATATAGCAGATGCTGGGGAAGCACCATCCTGCTTCCAGTCATCAGCTCAAACTGTGACATTTTAGTTGCAGATGAAGGGGTAGATCTGATGGCCATTAGGACAAGAGGTAATCGAATATCCCAACTTGGTCCAGAATCTGCCACAAACGTTTTTAATATTCTCACAATTGTTCTATTATATCTCTCTACTGCACCACTAGAGGCTAGCCTGTAAGCAATATGTAGCTTCCTTTTGACCCCAGGTATCTCCCACATCTTTGTCATTACTTCGCTGGTGAAATGGCTACCTGTCTGACTCGATCCTTTGGGGTAGTCCAAAACGCAAAAAGATGTGGTTGATCATCAGGGCAGCTGCTGTTTCTGTCTTGCAGTTTGGGGCCAGGAGACATTCCACCCATTTAGTAAACAAGCATGTCACGGTCAACATGTACTTGCTCCCCCTAGAGGAGTGAATCACGGGCCCAATGAAATCTACTTGCAAATCTGACCCTGGCAGTGTCATCCCCCTCTTTCGGAGAGGCGCACGGTGTGTGAGGGATGTTGGCTGAAATTGGGCACACACAAGACACCCCTTCAAGTATTGGTGGAGGTCCTGCCCCATGTGTAGCCAGTATGCAACCTCTCTTAAGATTTCAAGTCTTGTATGAAACCCCCTATGACTGGCCGTGGCTGCATCATGGGTGTGACTTAACATCAGGCTTCGGAATGGAGTAGGGACCACCCACTGATCATGGCCAGATAAGGATCTCCTTACCAACAACCGTCTTGGATTCAGAACATTTTTGGACATTTCATCAACACTCTGAGGTCCTCTTTCCCTATGTAATCGGTATCCGTCAGGGGAAAGTTCTCTGGGTCCTCAATGTGTTGATAAAATTTACCAATTATTGGATCCCCTTTTTGAGCCGTAATCAAATCAGCATCTGGGGTCTCCTTACTCCATTTTGCAGTTGAGAGGTCATTGTGAGCATTTGTCTGGGACCTAGTGATAGCAGTGACCTGGATTTCCCCCAACAGGGGCTCGATCTCTATTAGATCCCCATGGATGGCACCGGTTTTGGCCAGCTGATCAGCTAAGTCATTTCCAGTTTTGTCTGGTCCCTCTACTTTGGAATGACCCTTGATCTTTTTCCAGTTGATGGTCATCCCGTTCGAGGTGACCAGATCATCAATATTTTGGATTAACTTCCCATGTTTCAAGGGTTTGTTATTAGCACATAGCATCCCTCTGGTTTTCCAGTTAACCAAGTGCTCCATGAACCTGTTCTGTACATAATCCGAATCAGTGATTATTACCAGTTCGTGGAGTTGATGTTGGACAGCAGTGATGATGGCTTGATGCACAGCCATCAACTCTGCCACTTGACTACTTAGGGGACGAATCTTGTACCCAGCAGAGGGTTCTGGGATCTCATTCACCCATGCATTCCCTACGCCGGCCACAAGTTCTTTTTCCCTGTTGTTGTCAACAGGGTAAGAGCATCCATCCACATAGACAGTGGGCATTCCCTCACACTTGTCTTCTTCAAAGACGTTGTGTGGGGAATTGAGGTATGCCTCCATGTTGTCCTTGATTTTTAGACTCTCGTCCTCGAGACAGTTTTCTCTGGCACAATCATGCAAGTCAGCCAGACCTTGTGCGAGGGGACTCTTCTTGTTTTGGCCATATCTGACCTCCACAGGAAAGCCTTGCATTGACAGAATCCAGAAAGTAATTCGGGAATTACATTTCCGGCCGGATTCTGTCACTTTGGAGATATTGCAGAGGCTGGTGTGGAGTCTCCACTATGATGTGTTCCCCCTGGATAAACGGGCGGTAATTCTTCAATGCCCACACCGTTGCCAGGAGTGCCTTCTCACAATCGTTGAGTTGCATAGGAGATTACTTTATTGACCTTGTCATGCTTTTGGTAAAATACTGCAGTCAAGCATGTATTTGAGAACCCTGTCTCCAAGAAGAACTCCTTGTTTCTGACAGGGTAAGCTAAGCAAGGCGCTTGTGAGGGGCTTCTTTTGAGTTGTCTTACTGACTCGGCTTGTTCTGGACCCAATTCCCACTTTACACCCCCCCTTCAAAAGAAGAATCAGGGGTCTTGTGATCTCTGCGTAGCCCTCAATGAACTTTCTACTGGTCTTTTAGTTTCTGGAGTGCTTCCACTTTCTTTTCCTGGGGACAGAGACCCTGAGGAGTAATCTCATGCCCCAAGAAATTGACATACACCACTGTGCCTTTTGAAAGGAAAGTTTTGCAGCGGCAGCCCTCAACTGTGTCAGAACTTAATGGATCTCCGCTATGTGTTCCTCCACAGATGAACTTTTGATGAGAACATCATCTACATAAGCCAGGTTACCCCTGCCACCCAGGTCGGGCATGGCATTATGTAGAAAAATGTTGAACTCATTGCCAGAGTTCATGTATCCGAAGGGAGTCCGGGTCCATGTGTACTGCTGGCCCCCAAAGGTAAAAGCCGGCTTGTATTGGTCCTCCCTACTGACAGGTACAGTCCAGCATCCATTGGTCTGGTCTATTGCAGTGAATACCTGTGACCCCTGGATCTGGGCCAGCCCTTGGTCAATGCAGGGAAGAGGCCATCGGGAAGTATGGACCCGTTTGTTGAGCTCCCTAAGGTCGGCGCAGAGTCTCCAGTGGCCGTTTGGCTTCAATATCCCCAGCACCGGATTATTGAAGGTACTGTGGACTGGACGGATTATCCCACGGGACTCAAGGTTCTTAATGATTTCAGTAAGGGACTCCATTGATGCGAGAGGCAAGCGATATTGTTTCACAAACACTGGAGTCATGCCAGGGTCCGTGGGAATGGTTGTTGTGTGGATGTCGGTGCAACCACAGTCATATGAGTCCACCGCAAAGAGATCTTGAAAATCCAAGAAAACTTGTTTCAACTTTTGCTTCTGCTCCAGAGTCTCGCAGGCATCAGCTAAGTTAACTCTCGCTTTAAACATCTGCCTGAAGCCTGGAAAGACTTCTGGTTTTGCTATCTCAGCGGCCTCCTCTAGCTGAGTGGAGAAGTCCCTGGTCAAAGTGCTGATTTGGACTGGTGTCTTCAGGTGTCACATCTTCCTTACCATAAGGGCAGGAAGTGTACACCAGGAAGTTCCCCCTCCATGCTGGGTAAAGATCCTGTCTGGTGTTGGGTTGTCATCACTGTCACTGTCAAAACAGTCCTTGGGGATTGGTCCTAACAGTTCATTTCTTAAATCAATGGAAAAATGTCATCAATCGCCATTCCAATAATGGTGCCTGTGGCTAGAGTAATACTCTTTAAGTCGCTGTTATCCACCTCTATTGGAATGGTGTCATGTTCAATGTTGACTAATGGCGTTGGGTTTACCCCCAACCCTTGCTGTTGGAGAGAAGCATTTAGATGAATATAAGCATCAGGGTTTTTCAATTTCTGTCCTCCTTTAACTTTCACTTCCAGGGAGAATTGTCGGGTCCTTTCTGGGATGGTGACTTCCTCTCCAATCTGAATTTCAACTGCATAAAGCAGCAGTTGAGCTGACCTAAATGCTTTCTCTGGATCATCAAAGCCAACGGGATTATCCGCTAATCGGGACCAAGCTTTGAAGTTTATTAGGTCCAAACTAATGGCAAAGCGATTGAGAATGTCACTGCCTAAGTAAAAGGCGGCAGTGACATCTCGCACGACCCAACAATTATGAACTATATGCTCTTGTTGCCTATGGAGATTTTGAGCATACACCTGCTTGGCAGGAGATATTTGGAATTGGGTGTTTCCAGATCCATTTCCCATTTGTCTATCAGTCTAAATGTGGGAATGGCTGGATCTTTTGGGAGTTGGCTGGCTTCGCTGATGAAGCTCTTACCGTTGTTCACGCACACTCGGGCGAGAACAGAGTCCTTCCCTTCATTTAACTGAACCGGGATGAACAACTGCTCTCCAATTTGCTGAATATCAGCCAGGCTCTGAGCTGATTTTTCATCTTTCTGAACTAAAGTAAAGAATTTCAGAGTGTTTCCTTCCAGTGTGGAATGCCACCTTAGACTGGAAGGAAGGTTGATTTTCAGAAATAGAGAGGACCCCCCATCACCAGTCTGTTGTCCTACTGCTATTACTGTCACGTCTGGAATTTGGTTGTTCTGGAAGTGAAATTCTACTTGGTCAGATTTTTGTTCAATAATGTGCCAGGTGCCGTTTAAACTGACATGGTTGACACTCTGTTTTAATTTTATCGGTCGGCTAGTCTGGGTCCAGAGGACCTTGTTTACACAGTCTATTAGGGGTGACATCCTTCTCAGGAGTTCATTCCCTAGTAAACCAGGGGTGCCCTCTGGAGTCACAACTATGACCGGGTGCTTGACCTTTTGTGGCCCAATTTTAATGTCCAAATCCGTAGTCCTCTCGACGGGAATTTCCTTCCCGTCAAAGTTCTGCAGTTGTCCAGGAAGAGAGGTGAGAGGAATTTGATAATTCTGCCCCCTTCCTGAATTCAGTTTATCAAAGGCCTTTTTGAACAGAAAGGTAGCTTGGGATCCAAGCTACCGGGAGGATAGCTCAGCGGCAGCGTGCGCGTCTTGGAAGCAAGACGACACGAAGCAACAACAGGTTCGATCCCCGGGTCCGCATTTAGAAACCTCTGGGTGTTTAAGCGTGTTATAAATACGTAACTAAGACAAAAAAAACCAACACAATTACACAACTAAGAAAAACAAACAATTCCTGTAACAGCGCCTCGACGCCTGTGGGCTGTGTGAGCGCTTTATAAATGTTAAATAAATTAAATTAAAATCCAGTGCCAAAATTGTACCCTGTCCATGTATTTGTACCGGGGCATAGTATCTTCCCTCCTTCTCCGCAAGGGGGCACAGATAATGTACATTTTTGGACAACTGGTGGGTTAGTTTTTTAGTTTTGGACACTGAAAGAGAAGAGATTTGGGCAGAATTCTGTGGGGAGCCTAGGGAATCTGAAAGAAAAAGGTGGCAACTAGAGATGGGAGAAGTTTTGAATTCCCCTGGTTCTGGGCCGCCCCCCCCTTTTTGGAGGCAGTCACCAGGATGGGTTTGAACCAGGGGATTCTGATGCTGTTGGTTCTGGGTTTGGATGATGGGTGGCACTAGCTCAGTCCCCACATCTACCCAGTCTGGATTTGAATCCTTTGGGACCCATTTTACCTTGGGAGGAGTTCCCCCATCTCTGAAGGAGAAGATCCTTTTCCCAGGATCCTCTGAGTATCCCTCTCATTCAAATTGGAAGATCTGTACCTCCTCCACAAAATGGGTCTGTTTGGATCCTTTGTTTCTCCTACCCTCCTCTGCTCATTGGTTGGCAGGCTTTGAGGGGCAGGAGATTTTGTTTCCGGTTCCTGGTTTTACAGGGGCTTTTTACAAGTGGGGAAGGTAGCTTCCTCCAAGGCTTTACACCCCCCCCTTCCCCTTGTGCCTCCTCCCTTGGAACCGGTGGGTTGTCGGGGTGCTGCCCCGTCATTGTTCTGGAGCACCAGGTCCAGAGTTGGAGGCATTCTGTGCCGGCATGCCCATCTGAGGGTTCTGTTGAGCCCTCCGCATGCGACCCAGATCCTGTGCCATGTTTTGGACCTGGCGCTCTAGCTGTGAAACCCGCTCAGGCTGATATGGGGTTCTGTTTTCTCCCCTGGGCTGATCCCGGGAAGGGTAGCTATCCTTTCTCTGGTAATACCCCGGGTTGGGAAGATTTGGGTACCCCTCCACCCTTGGCCTCCCCTCTCCTGGATTAGGTTGTCTGGGCTCAGGAAATTGGGGAAAGAAGGATAGATGATTTTGGGGTTGAAAGTTTTGTGGATACCTGTGGAAGAAGTTCTGTCCAGGATTTGGGGAGTTTCTGCCCTCCTGGGAGAAGTTAGGAGGGAAGTTACCTGGGTTAGGTGCCTGGTTGGATCCCCCCTTCTTGGGCTGGAGGAGTCTACACATAACCCAGGATGGGTCTGTTCCCCCTGTAGCAGGGACTTACATAGTCAGGGGAGTGAGGGATCCCATTTGAGGGACTACCTCCTTGGCTCCCTGTCTGTGACTGGCCCGAGGGCCTTCTGGGCTTGGGATTATTCTGTTGTGCAGGCAAGTTTTTAGGTCCCCCCATCTCCAAATCAAAAATGGGGGCAACCTTTACCTCTGCCACCTAAGCTGCAGCACGCTTGTTGGTTGGTTTGGGGCTTTTAGCATTATTTTTGTTTTCTATGGGCTTCTGCACCTCATAGATTCGGGTGGCCTGTTCAATGACCCAGTCTATTGATCTTTTCTCATGAAAATCTCTCACTAGCTGGGTCATGCTGTACTTTGGTAGAGCGTGGAAAAAAGTATTAACAAATTCTTTGCTGTCCGTGCGCACCCTTCTGGTAGTTTACGCAAAGGCATGCTTTAACTCCTGCACAAATTCTTGTGGGGCCTGATCCTCCCCACATTGTAAATTGTAGGCTGCCTTGCGAGCCTCTTGGGGATTTCTGTGAACAGAAAAATGCTTTAGGATGGCCACACTATATGTGGACTATCTTGAATGATTTTGGTCCTCCAGCCCCGCAAAGAAACTGGAGTATTCTGGGGAGAATGTCCATTTCACATACTGAATGCAGCTACTGCTGTCTTTTAAATGGAAAGTCTCCATCATTTGCTCAAAGAGCTCTAAGTGTTCCCAAACAGAATACTTAGCGTTCTTATGATAAGGCGTGATGACTCTCCTTATTGCCTTGATCTGTTTTAAGGGGTCCTTAAGCAAGACCCTTTTTGCCTTATTGGCCTTCTTTGTTCGGGTAACCCTGGTACATTCATCCTCTGACTCAAAGGCACTGCTCCCAGAGGTGCCTGTCTGGTCTTCCAGGTTTTCCCGGATTCTGCGATACTGGGAATGGCTGGCAGAATGTGGGGACCTAGTCTGCTGTGTCCTGGGGCGTTCAGAGGAGTCTTGTGATTCCTCCGTGCTCCCAGGATTTGATGGGTACTCCCCTCCCCCCACTGTCCTAGCTGGGCAGAGGTTTTTAGGATGCCCTTAGTGGGCCTACTCTCCTGGAGTTCCCCACTAAACTTCACAGTACTTGGGTACCCATACCCAGGTGCCCACCCATCCATTCCTGGGAGGTACTGCCCATACTTCTGACTGGATAGTAATCTGCCATCCCCGTGGCCCTGGGCTCATGAGCGCCAGTGGACAGGGGGGTGGCAGAGTCCAGGGACTGGAGAGATGAAGGTTTCTGGTACTAGGGTTCCTGAGGTTATGCTCAGGTGTTTCCCTTTCCCAGCGAACCTCATCTCTATCAGCCCCTGTTCCCGGTTGCCATGCAAGAACCTGAGCTTTCTGTTCCTCAATCAAGGCCTTACTAGTCTCCATTAATCTCTCTTGCATGGCTACCTACCTGTGGAGCTTGTCATTATTCTCACAGAGAGCCTAATTTTCTCTCTGTGCTTCCTGGGTTTCCTTTGAGTACTTGGCCAGTCTTTGCTGCAGGAGGGTTACCTCCTGAGTCCTGTCCATACTGGCCTGTTCCTTCCTTGCCAGAGCATCTTCCACCCTCCTGGTGTGCTCTAACAATCTATCATGCTCTTTTTGGCCGTCACCCAGTCCCTGGACGGCCAGGTGATTTTCTTCCAGTTTCCCTTTTAAGTGACAGACTTCCTGGCCTAAGGTGTCCCTTTCCTGAGCAAGAGCCTGCCTATCTGCCGCCAGGTCGTCCTTCTGTCTTTGAAGGGCACCAGCTTTCTGGCGCTCTTCATCAAACTCTGCCTGGGTGTCCAGGTCTTTTAGAATTAATTTGTTGCTCTCTACCTTCTCTCTATCTAGGTGGCTTTGCAGGGTGACTACCCGCTCTGCGCATGCCCTGTTGAAATCCAATTGTTGCTCCAGCTTTTTCTGGCTCTGGAGTAGAGAGTCCAAACCTTCTTGGTACTCCTTCTGTAAGGCCAGAATTCTGGTATCCTGGTCTGCCTTTTCCTGCTGCAGGATACCCATATCCTCTTTTATTTTAACTATATACTGCCTGCTTTCATTTTCTGACTCCTGGCTCTTCTGCAGCCTCTGCTCAGAAGAGTCCAGATCAGGTTGGGTCTTTTCTAATGCCATCAGTTGCCTACTTGCCAGATCTTGGCCTTCAGCATATTTGTCCTGTATGGCTCCCATAGAAGAATATAGATATACCACTATCTTGGCAATCTTATTTTGCTCATCCTTGGCCTTAGGGGCCATATATATTTCACTCAGGGCCACATATAAGGGACCCTGATCTCTCCAGATATCTACCCAGTTGCAGTGATCTGTTGTGTGATTACCTGCAACCACACATTCTGGTCCTGCTCAGTCCACTCACCTCTCACAAATAACTTATGTAAAAGGTGTTCTCTAGCTATCTTGATGTCTACCAATGTCGCCATTTTGGAAATATTAATTTCCTTCCTGACTTACAGAAGTTTTTTATTTTATGTTTGCAAAACAGACCGTTTCCTTAGACCGTTCCCTTTTGAGGGGTGCTTTTACAGTGTAACACAGCGTAGTAGCCCAACAGGATTTATGTATCCTGTCAGTTAGCACACTGTATTAAGATGCACAAGTGGTAGATCTAATCCAGAAATCCCAGCCACGAGCCCCCAATCTGTAAGTGATTTCAATCCAGCACTCCAACTAAGTCAATGCCTAGTATGGGATGCCCAATGGAAACCCTTATTTATATATTTTTATGTCAAAAGTTCGTTTAATATTGGATGATGTACCCTTATATAATGCCCCTCTCTTTGAATCCCCCCGGTCTCACTGAACCAAGAAATAGGGTTGTTTTGCAAATTAAAAGATGTATTTGAAGAATTGAACAATATATATATATATATATCACTTTTATAAATATGGATATCTGAATATCACACCACTTATGAATATGAACAATGATCAGCAATGGGTAATATTACAATATAAACAATCTCTTTAATCAATTAGGAGTAGGAATAGGAAGAATGATGAAGCAGAGAATACTTTGTATGGGTCCAAGGAAATGCAATGAGATGAAAGAATGCAACACAGAAATAACACTTGATATGAATTTAAGCAAAGACAATGTAATCACTCGTTCCCCCTGTTGTTACTCACTCCCCCCAACATGCAATATGAAGATATGAAATGAGTGCACACAGGTGTCAGGAATAACAATCAACAATGCAGTTCAATCCCACTTCCCCCCAGCAAGCTTATAGAGAACAGGTATGATTTTAAACAGGTCAATTGCTTTTAAATGTGATTTGCAATTGAATGGGAAAAATGCTAAAAATGATTTTAATTTGCTAAATGAGATTCAGAACTAGTGAGAGTGGCTTGGGATAGGTTCAGGTCAACACTAGCAACGACTATAGAATGATTAGCAGATAGAAAACGAAATTCAGAGGTTGAAAGCAAGAAATAGCTATTTTACATAGAATAAAATTGAGCCAAATTGCAAATCGCGGCAACTTTTCCGCGTGCGGGAAACGTGATTACAGAAAAACTACAAGGAATTGGAATTTAAATTTCGTTTCTAGGACGTACGGTTCAAACGTTACAGAGGTTTTTGTGAAGGTAGGTTTTTCTTAAACAGAGTCAAGATTTCAAAATGAAAGATTGCGCTTTAAAGATTCGGGACAACCACCAGAACAGGGCGCCTTCCACTCTGATTGTTGTGCGCCGGGACACTTGACTTTCTTCAGAAAATATCAGCGCACATATGATTATCGCTACAATTATCGCAGACTATATAATGAGAAGAATTCAGGATGGACACAAGATCCTATAATGCAGTTCTGGATAGGTTGAAATGGATTGAATAGGATTACTTTAAACTAAGAGATGATTATGGACAGTTCTATACTAAATACTCACTCCTATGGCTTTGGAATGGAATGGGCCCGTCAAAGATCTGGTCAAGGGTTTGGCTGGGATTCTCTCGCCACCGTACAGGTCTCAGGCACTGGGTCCTGCTCTCATCAAGACCCTCTGATCTGCGCTGCCTCTTGGACTGGATCTGACGGGTTGGTTCTGGGTTACAGCTTGTGGTGCCCCTTGGAAGTTTAGGGGTAAGACTCTGAAGGCCAGCTGAAAAGGGTTCAGCTTTTTGGATTGGTCCTTTCTGCTTCCAAGTTCTGGAGTCTGGATTCTGGGTCTGGTTCTAGAGTCTGGAGCCTGGATCTTCCTGCAGGTGCTTCGCCAAGGAATCAGTTGATGAGTGGAAAGTGTGTCTGTGGGTCCTCAACAGTCCCTATGTATCCATTTTCCAAAGTGGGTGGGGAGGCTGATTATCTATGCCCAACCCTCTAAGGATCTGATAGGTCAGAGAATTCCCTGTCCACTGATTTGAGAAGGGAACAGTGTGTCATCATGTGTCAGAATGATGCTGCCATTTACAATCTAGAGAAGAACCTCCCCATTGCTTTTACTTGTTAATAATACATAATTACATGACAGATTGCTTAAAGTACATTTCTGTTCAACTTTCATTTTCCTGCGAGCTTTAGTTCATAAATGACAACTTTTCACACTTTTGGTGGGTTACACATTTTCAGATCTGTACAATTTGTTACATACACATGCACATGCCCTCTGGTCATACTTCTGTAATTTTTCATGTTCCTAGCACAACCACACTAGCTACGATATTAAAAGCATTCATCATTCAGTCTCAGAACATCGCACAGATTCCAGATCAGTTTTAAACTGTGAGCACATTTTTCATTTTAATAATCTCTAAGTTTCATATTTTTGTCAGTTCGGTACAATATTTTAGAAGTATTTTCCTTAAACATATATTTAATCCAATGTCAAATCCACATTTTCAGTCTGGCCCGCCTCCAAAGCTGGGCTGAGTCAGAGGGTCACATGGCTTGTCTTCCTGCCAGAGTAGTTGTTGTCAGTCACACCCAAATTAGCATTTTTATTCAGTTCAAGGAACCCATTGTTTCTTGCTCAGGGCAGCAGAGGAAATCTCGTCCTCTTCTGATTAACATGCCAATGCGAAATCCTCTCCTTTTGGTGGGAATGAACAAGGTGTGAGATTCCCAGGGAAAGAAAGCCTCTTGGGAATTTTAGCTAAATCAGGTTACCTTTTGGCCAATTGTAACATAGTTCCTTGTGAAAAAATTACATTTATAAATTAGAAATAAGCAAACATATTTTTAATTCCAGTCTTTTTCAACATGAAAAGCAAATGTGTGGCACTCTATATGGAATTTGATAAAATCCCTTCTTTGACACATTTAACTTTGAAAACACAAGTTTCTCCTGTCAGATTTAGAGATCGCCAGCATCTGTCGGAGGCGAGTAACGGAACTGCACCCATTTTTGACATATTTCTTTCCATCAAGTACCTTTAAAAAGTGGATTTTGTTCTGATAGCATATGATTCTTGCTGACATTGTAATTGTATGTGGATTCTTGCAGTAGAATGATCTGGAACACCGAACAAGGAGGTTGGATCTTTTAGGTGGTTTGTGAGCCATGATTTTTGCAATTTTGATAACCAGGGAAAAATGAATTTTTAAAATAGCTCTGTGTTTCTTTTGCAATGATTTTGCTCTGTGGGCAGCCAAATGATGGGTTTTGGCAGTGGTCTTCGGTGTTACCACTGACATAGGCAAAAGTGGATGGCAGCCTATTTTTCAGATTTTTACTGCGCACTTTCAGGTAATTTTTAGCAAGCAGCATGCTTTCCGGCGGCCATTCTGATGTTTCTGCTGCAAGCAATGCACAGTAATGTTGCAGGGCTTGGACTTGTGGGTTGAGACATCCCACACTGCGCTGTGCTTGACTCCTGCCACAGTGATGTGACATGTCTTTTACAACAATGAGACAAGATCTCAAGCACTCAGGAGTGGAGGCTCTGGGCAAAAGAGCGGGACGGGACCGGAAGTCAGGAAAATGCTTCCTGCCCACTCCAAGCCAGGCAAGGTCTTGTACATTTGAAACACTTGGTATTATGCTGAGCCTACACGGGGTAAACATTTAGTATTGCTCTCATACCTGTGCAAAGGTAAAACAACCAACTAATGGAAACCATACGGGTATGTAAAGCTTGCACATGTGACAACTACCTACCGTCTTAAACCATATTTGTCAGAGTCTCTTGAAGAGTAAGGGTGCACCTAGAGAAGTCTCACATCAGCCTTATGTTTTAGATGAGGCAGTGCTTTTAAGAAAACCTTTTTATCCTGCAGCACTTGTTGAATGCTCTACATACATATTAATTGAGAATACCATGCAAAAGTGTCGGCAGGCAAGTGTTGGCTGTAGGTACAGGTGACTATTTGCGTGCAATGGAGACTCATAGAGCGTCCCTGTGTTTTGCTGATTTGGTTACTTTACCCCTGATGAAAATAACATGTATTCAGGATGAGAACCTACAGTGGAAAGTCACGACTAACACCAAGATGGACCTGACCGGAGAATGAGAGTTGGTCATGGCTGCCGGACGCCTTGTCCATTAGCTAACTCAAAGGACCTCTAGGCAGGAGATTGCAGTGGGGTCCTGGAATACCAAAGGGTTTGGACATTTGGTCCAGACAGGAGGGTCTTTATTCCTAAAGAATGACCTACCGTTCTTCTAAGAAACATGACTTTCTGCTCCCCCTGTGCTGGATGGTTTTACTGTCTTGCTTAACCCAACCCCGAGAGATGGAGATAAGGGTCGACCTACTTCAGGTTCAATGTTACTGGCACACAATAACCTGGGAATGCAGATGCAGGACTAGATATCCCCCAATAGGTTTTTCCAATCGGCTAAATTGATTTGGGACAAACATGTATATCAGGGGTTGGGAATGTTCGCATTGTTGATCCCACCGCAATCTGTGTGCAATTTTGTTGAGACTGTGGTTGCCATTTTATATGAATGTGTGTCATGTTGATTCTATTACGGGCATAATACTCTGTGGTGATTTGAACATTACGTGCACTGAATTAGATTCCCATTTTCCTCTTCAGACAACTGGTCGGGCGTCGATCCAAAAAAATGTATCCCCTTGTTGCGCCAACTCAACAAGTAGTTTAAGTGTTGAAATAGGTGAGAGCAAAATAAATCTTGATTCCAGTTTGATGATTTGCAAATATTTAGGGCCTCATTACAAGTTTGCTGGTCTGGGAACTACAGTACTGGTAAGCTTGCCGGTACCATAGTTCCCGGACTGGCAAACTAGGACTTGTGCTCACAGGTGCCTTTCTGCTCGCCAGGTCAGACCTGGCGGGCAGAGTGGCACCCTCGAGCACAGCATGTCTGATGCACCGGGTGTATTTTGTACCCTGCATTGTTTAATTTGTATTTCTGTTATTTGAACACAAAATTGGATAACGTACACTGCTTTCCTCCTCGCTTTAATGGGTACCTCTTGTTGGGGTTCCTATACGCTGATGATTTGATCCTATTGCACCACAATCCAGTAGGACTTCAGAGCCTATTGAATGCCTTGCAGACGGGTGCAGAGGAAAATTACTTCAAAATAAATGTGAACAAATCTAATATTATGATTTTGAAGCAAGCTCGAATTAAGCAAACTAGCAAGTTTCAATGGAAGATACATAATTACTGAGTGTCCTGTGTGGAGTCCTATAGATATTTAGGATTTAACATGAACACGAGTCTATGGGACTCGTATGACGTAGCAGGATTAAGAATAAAAGCAGAGGATTTTGCTGCGCAGGGATTGGCGATTCATAAAAGATACGTTCGCTTTTCCCTTCACCCGGTGCTACATATCTATAGATTAAAGGTGGTTTCTATCTTAATGTATGGATCTGAGGCAGCCCTCTCTGCTCCAAAATCTATATGTAATTTGCTGGAAGGTATATTCTGGAAAAAGGTTTTAGCGCTTCCAAGAATCCTCCCAATCTAGTTAACTTGCTGGGTATGCTTTTCGCTGCATGCTGGTGTTCAATGAAAATCGTTGTCATTGTTTAGATGATGTCTGCTTGGTGATGATCATCATCATTTGGTTTTATAACATTTGATCCAACAAGATAGTTCTGGCAATCGGGGTAACGGTAGATAGGAAACTATGCAGAGGCAGCTATTGAGAATCACCTTCTCGGCTAGAAAATCTGTTGCACATCCTGGAAGAATGTCCCAAATTCTCTGAGGTGAGAGCAAATTCTTTAGCTAACATTTAGAATCAATTTTCATTCTATAATAATGATGAAATGTGGTTGTTGTTGCGAAGTGGGCACTTGGTTAGTAGCACAAATGCAGTTGTGGGATTCTTAAAAAGAATAGTTCGAGCAGATTAGTTATTATTTTACATTTTGTGATTTAATGTTAAAGTATTGACCCTAGCCCTCAAGAAGCACTGATTTGAGATCATTGTTGAGTGATATGGAGATTATTCTTTCTCTCCCCCTTAAACAATAGGATGGTGAGGTTTTTAAATAACAATAAAAAGGATAGATTGAATGTGATCCTTTACATTTTAAAATTGTATGTATTTTGCAAGATTGTATTTATTATAATTGTATGATGATTATTTTATGCATTGAATTATTGTGATGATGTATTACACTCTTTTTATATGGAATGAAAAAGGTTTGATTTTCAAGCCAACCGCCTAATAAAAATTAATTTCAAATACCATGGAGGTAAACCTTACTAAACACGTCAATAGGATGGAACTGGTGAAAGGGTACATTATGGAGTCAGTTTACAAAAATTGTGTGCCAATGTATGCATGAGACTGAGGGTGCCTCACACTCTGTACACACATCGCCCTGCACTAAAGGCCCCTTATTCTCAACGTGGACTTAAGTGCAAGAGGGGTGCCTGGCCGCAGGTACAAGGGACTCTGCGCCAACCGCTCCGTGCATATGTAAGTGTTGGGGGGGGGGGGACTATAAGCATGTGAATGGGGCTGGCGCCAGCCTGCCGCCCAAGTATAAAAATCATTTTGAAAACGCTCATGTTAAATCCTAAATATCTATAGGACTCCACACAGGACACTCAGTAATTATGTATCTTCCATTGAAACTTGCTAGTTTGCTTAATTCGAGCTGGCTTCAAAATCATAATATTAGATTTGTTCACATTTATTTTGAAGTAATTTTCCTCTGCACCCGTCTGCAAGGCATTCAATAGGCTCTGAAGTCCTACTGGATTGTGGTGCAATAGGATCAAATCATCAGCGTATAGGAACCCCAACAAGAGGTACCCATTAAAGCGAGGAGGAAAGCAGTGTACGTTATCCAATTTTGTGTTCAAATCACAGAAATACAAATTAAACAATGCAGGGTACAATATAGATTTTTGGGCCAGGGCATATCAACGGAGAAAGCTACTTTGCTGACCCCTCTAAGCGTTGTGCTCTATCCTGCTTCTGGCATTTGGTAGAGAAGACTGGCACAGGGGAAACGCATGCGAGGAGTGCCACTCTCACATAATGCCCCTGCTTGCCAATTCTGTGGGTGGCAGAATCTAGCAGCACAGAGGCATGTGACTTGGCATATTCTCTCTTGAGAATCAGGCACTCGCTATAAAAAATGTGTCCATTTGCAGAAATAATTTGTACACCCAAGTGGACTAAACATTTAGTGAATTGTTTCCCATGTTTTGATTGCATGCAGGTGGCCACAATATAAAAGGTTAAATAGCATCTACAGTAATAGAAGATAAGCTGGCATGGACAAAATATAAATTCAAATTCTAAAATGGATCATTATGATACCGAATGACATGTACAGGTTGGCGGTGGGGGTATGGTTTGAGAGAGCCGTTGCCTAAAAGGGCTATGGAAAGTGGAAGACTAGTTATAGAGTTAAGGTTGTGGGTTACGTGAAGGAACACCCCTGTAAAAAGCTGCTGTGCCAGGTTCCAGGCTTCATAGGTGTACAGTTTAAGGCTTGCCAATCAGCGGACTGTTTACAGCACCATACAAAGTAAACCACTTCTCTTCTCAAAAGGTTGTGTTTTCAGGTAATGATCATAACAAAAATACACTGAATAGTCCCTGCCCAGTAAGTCTAATGGGCTCAGTATAAGTTGGCCGGTACATGGTAAAAGTGCTGGAAATAACGTTTACCAGAACTTTTACCAGACCGGCCAACTACAAGTTAGCCGGTAGGGGTGGAGGATTTACCTCCAACTGAAATCTGGAGGTAAATCTGACCCCTACCGTCAAAAAAAGGGACAGTATTAATGGCACGGTAATACTGTGCTAGTAACTGCGGCAAACTCCTCCCATGGAGTTTAATGGGACTCCATGGAATGGGGATTTACTGTGAATAACGGCACTTGTAATCTCCCAGTATTACCGTCAGACAAGTGCCGGTAATGGGAATTACGTTTGCCGGTATTCTGGTGGAATTACTGCTGGAATACCAGCAAAACCGTAATGACCCCCTAAATCTGAGTCCACTATGCACAGAGGAGGTGGAGTGTGCATTGTAAAGGACCACACTTGTTGAGAGCGGTGGCATATCTAGAACTGGGGAGGTTGAATCCCTGAACCATTTGCTATATCAGTCAGTGGCAGCTGGTAAAGCAGGTGGGGCATACATACACACATCAATTTTCACTGTATGAGTAAGCAAGAGCAGCTTTGGGATTCTGATCACATTTATTTTAAAGCAACATGGGGCCACATTTTTCAATAGGAATTTGATGAGAAGCTATAGGTTTTACTGCAAGTTCTGAATGGAACACAACTAATAGCCCAATACTTCAGATCCAGTCTAGAATAGTAAAATGTACATGTAAAATGGAGCGTCTCACATACACGAGACGCACAACTATGAAAATCGAAACTTCTCAGTTTTAAATGTTCTGGCAGGAAGGGAAATTCACATTACTGTTTTTGTGGTAATGTTCTTGAAAGTCAATTAGGCCAGGGTACTCTCAATATGCCAGCCTGTCAGTTTCGTTTTTTTGTTAAAGATTCTTATACCACGCACTGTCACCATGGCGCTATGGCGGATCAGTAAAGCAAGGGGGTGAAGCACACCATCAACAGAGTCAACATCAAGCATGATAGTAAGGAAAAGAGCACTACCCCTCTCAGGTGTTAGGGAAACTGTGATGAAGGAAGTCCTGCAGACCCCATGGCAAGGCCAGCAGAGCGGCCCTCGAGAAGCAGTGTTTCATCAAAGACCGCTACATTGATGTGTCTTATTCGAGCCATTTAGAAAAAGGAAAGACAGTGAAGTGCAAACATATAAAAAATAAAATCTGAGGTACATGAAAAGTTGGTATAGTCTAGTGTGATGTGTAGAGGTGTGTGTGTGTGTGTGTGCAGACGTAGATGTACAGGTGCAGAGGTACATACATCTGACCATGTTAACATCTCTTTAGCATCCATCTGGAACACAGAACACAGCAACTTAACCCCATAGCAGCAATTAACAAGACTTTACCAGTCCCAGTAGCAAAGATGAGGGAGCTACGTTTTTCCTGCTGCAACAAAACAATTCATGAGTTACATTATTATCTTTGCAAACACACCATGTGCCCCAGTATCGCCCATAGAGTGGACTTGCCCTCTTTGCTCACAATCTCTATAATCTCATCTTGTCCTCCACAAAGGGGTCAACCCATGCCATACTCCCCCTGCACTCCATGACCTATAATTTACAAACCCTCCATCAACCTGGTGGCCATTTCTTGGACAGCATTATTTTCATCCGTGTTGAGCTCAGCCTACTACACCCACATACAGCCATCACCTCATCAGCCTCCAGAAGGAGTCTGTCCACACTAATTGGCATGCTGCTCAACACCCTCTCTGCAGCTAAGCACGTCATCAAAATCTGCATCTTCTTCACTGACAAAGCTCTCGCCATCATCAGTTTACCAGTTTCCACACGATCATGAAGATGCTACCACTTGGCTTCAAGAATCTCCAGAAGAAACTAACATGGCAGCGCTGGTGACCTTTCCTTCATCCACAAAGCATCAATCGCTGCCATTACCATCAACTTCTCGCTCACTACCCTCTTTGACAGTATGGGTACACAGTGCAGTCCCTCAGCACCTTCACCTTCCACTTCCTCATCTTATATCAATGCACATTTTCAAACATAGTCGTCAAAACATATTGTTTGTTCTGGTTCTATGTGAAAATGTCCCCTGGTAAAATCCAGCAGGTAGACAATATTTTTCCCTGCACCCCTAAAAGCCTTCCCCACATATTCTAGGATGGGTATTAATTACTACTCTAACTCCAGTCCTACGATATTTGGGGAAAGTGCTTGATTTTCGTCAGAGTGCAAGTTCGGGGAAATGTTGCCCCTGGCAATCTTTTCCCAGGTGACTTTATCACTGGATACCGTTGTTCGTAGTTACTTCAAAATCTGGTTTGGCAAGCCCAACATTCGAACATCAGACTCCTTTATTCAAAGAATAAAATCCAGGGGCATCAAACAGCATGTTTCTGTCCCACTCAGTCAAAGGCCACACCCTTTATCTGCAGTTATCTGATGCGAATTCCGTGGTCAGTTCATTTCCCTTTCCCCTTAGACTTCCTTGTTGAAAACACTGCTCAGTGCCTTTCTCCTGTTTCCATCTTGTTCAGAAACTGAAAGAAAATATTGTTCTGCTCACCAGCTCACCCCCTCTTGGGCTGTGCTCCTGGAGCACCTCCTGAAACCTGCCTGACTCATGCTAGTCAACCCTGAACAACTTCCTCACCACACCTTTGAATGAAATGTTTCCTCTCAAACAAATCAAGCAATCCATTAAGAGAAATGTCACCAAATGGTTTACCCCTCAACAAACCATCACTTCAAACCTCTGCTTCGCTCCCTCAAACTTGGCACCACAGCTACGTACCCTTGAAAACAGGTACCCACCTCTCCTACCTAAAAGCCTACAAAGAGCTTGCTAAGAGGGCATACCTCAACTCCAGGATATGCGAGGCTTCCAACGCTTCTAAGTTCTGTCTGTACTCTCCGCACCTCCCACACCCGCCTCCTATCCCCATCCACCTACTTTGTGAAACTCTCCAACTTCCACATTAGCATAATTTCCACCAATACCTTTTACATCTGCCTCACCACACTCACTCTTGAAACCCCCATGCCTTCCCTTCAACGTGTCCTTTAGCCTGCTCTCTGTGGCTCAGTTCCTCAAGATCCTCTCCTTCATCATTTGACATCTGCCTCCCACCCATCTTTAAGGAGCCTGTCTAACCAATCCCTAACAGGCGGTGTCTCCTCAACTTCCCACTGGTCTCCAGCACTGTATCCCCTTCAAGCAAGCTTTCATAGTACCCCGCATAAGAAGGCCTTACTTGGACCCCTCAGTACCAAACAGCTCTGCCATGTCCTAATGTTTACTTCCTGAAAAAACATCTTAAAGATAAAGTCACCTTCAAATTCCATTCATACCAAGTAGACAACAATCTACTAGGCAAAAATCAGACCAGCTTCCACTCTCTGCACTGGGCCAAGTCTGTACTCCCCACTCCATTGTGAATGACATGCGGATACTATCCAAAAACAGAAATGTTGTTGCCATGGTACTCTTTGACCGGTCTACTGCTTTTGACAGAGTTGTGAACCACATCCTTTTACATCCTCACGTGTTCTGTGAACTTGGATTCTGTAATCTCATGCATTACCTTTTTTTGTTTCCACAAGATCCAACCACCTTGCTCTTTTCCTTCCCCTTTCCTGCCTAAACCTCAACCACTCAAGTGCAGCTCCTTGCTCTCTATTCCTCTTTAACATCTTTCTCTAGGCCCCATCTCAGAAATTAATTCTTTCTATCTGAACCTCTATTCCTACAATCATGAAAATAAGGTATGGATTCAGTTGGGCAAAGACCATTACTTCCACTCCAACAATTCCTCTTCATGTCTGTCATCTATCAGCTCAAATGGTCTCACGCTAAACAGCAACAGGGCAAAGATCAGCCTTACCAACCATAAACCTCAATATTAGCCATCATTCATATGGCCTCCACCTCCTGGCCCCTACACATTTACCATCAATTCAAAGCCTACAAATTAAACTTGATGCTGACCTCTGTCATGACCAAGTGGGTTGAGAAAAGACTCAAAACCAAGTAAAAACTAACAAAATGCTTATTCTTCACCATAGTAAAATGTATGCTTAGGATTCATTAGCATCTCAGACCTCCCCTAGTCTCCCTGGGACAATTGTTCCCTGCCTCCCTCCACAAGGCTCCACCTTCTTGATGGCAACTGTGAAGGCATCTTCGAGTAAGTCATGGACAGCAGATTCTGAATTAAAAATAAAACTTTATTAACTTAAAAGTCAGGATGGAAAAATACCTATTTTGCCCTATACTATTGTGGGATTTCCCTACCAAACTAAGGAAAGTCAAAGTCCAAGAGTTCAATTTAGGAATCTGTCTGTGTCCGAAACCTATACTTGCCCCACAACTAATCTATACAAAGTGTAGGGATGCCAGCAACCGACAAAACCGTGTTCAACACAAAGTTGGAAGCTCTGCCCAGCTCACAGCTTTCTTCCAGCTCCCGTCCCCAAGTATGAAGCAGTTCCAGCAAAAGTCTCAGAATTGCCTTAAGTTCAGGTTGATATATAAAATTAACCAGTGCTCAGGGTTCCCTTCCCCAAGTTCCAAAACACAGTTCAAAACACAAAATATCTTGAGGCTCTGCTCTCAAGTCAATAAGTAGTTCAAACCTTTGGGTTTCCTTGCCCAAAGATTCACTTTCAATGATCTATTGATATAATGGAATTTCACAGTTTACGTAAAGTTCTGCGCCATACTTGTGCCTTCTGCGTATGGTTAATATTTGTACAACAAAAATGTCTTTGCTGAAAAGTGCAATTCATTTGTTAAAGTTCATCTCCAAAGTCCATTCACTTTGGAGTCTAACATACATTGGGGTTCACTTGCATAGTTAAAGTTCTATTCACTTTGAGGTTCAATATGTATGCATTGGTTTCTTTGATTCATAGTTTGATGAGTTGTAGATTCAACATATATGAACTTCGCTTGCATGTAAAGTTTCATTCACTTTTGAGCTTGACACACAGTGGCTTCATTGTGAAGCTTCATTCCTTTATAATCTTCATAGATAACAGTTTTCTTTCATTGTGATTCAATAAGTATGCAGATAGTTTTGTTAAGCTTTGCATTCTGTTTGGCATTCAATAATTGTCAATGGATTTCATTTCGTACACTTTGTTGTTATATTCAGTTCATTTTGTTGTAATATGCCTTTGTAGTTTGCCTTTAAACATGCCCAGCACACAGAGAGAAAGAAAGAGTGAATAAATGGATTAGTCGGATTTCTCCATTAACAAATGCAAGTAAATACATTGTAAATCAACTTTGTACAAAGGCATACCAATAGTAAAATTCCATAGTACAAAGCGTTAAAATAGTTAAGACCACCCTTGCACCCTCAAGCCCTCAACGGAAAACGGTAACCTGCCAACCCCAAACTAGGGTACTAGACTGGGACCTTCCTTGATCGTCTTATCAGAGCCAGGCTCATGTAATTGGCCACATTAAAAATAAAGTCCAGGTCCATGCAGTTCCAGATAAAATACAGTGCCCCTTTACAGTCCATGTATTTTTTTCAGAAAGAACGGCCTTAACAAATTCATTTCCAGATCTAAGTACCACTTACAGATTAGCAAAAAATGGCTAAGGTCCTCCCTTACTGTTAGCCCGCATATACAGTTTTTCATCGGGTCACCCTTCTCCCAGTTAGTACAAGCTCTTAAGGGTAACATATTTAGGCACAATAATAGAATGGAGCATCTACAGTTAGGCAAAGGGATACTGCACACACCACCCGCAGGCTTATCACTACTTTTCAGTGATGTGTACAGGTTCAGAGAGCATAGAGCCTGGACTGCACTCCTTCTCCACATGATCCCTTCTTAGTATTCCCCATTTAGCCTTGATTTAAAATCTGACATACTTGGATCTCTTGCTGAATTTAGTGACTCAATCCCACCCATCCGCATTAGTCTAAGTCCATCCTGAAACCACTTAAACTTTGGGTAGAAACTTGAGCTTACCATCTCTGCTACGATACACTGCTTGCTGTGGTTTATAGGGCTACCTGCAGTACCTGAAAAAAGTAGGGGCCATGTCTCATTTTGGCCTGTGTGGCAAACCTAGTAATCCCAAACTCCAGGCGCAAGGTACAGTTTGGCGTTCCCAACAGGAGGCTAACCAACCTTTTTCATTACCCTGCTTTGTACAACCACCAGCTTGTCGCAGAAGTACTCCCCCATAATTTGCTACATACAAGAGCATCCTCCCCGCCCTACACTTGTTGACCTGTATGGCTTTACCCAGCATATGTCTGCCAAATCTATGGTAAAATCTTAGCAACTCATACGACCTTGTCCTGGCTTTCGAGCGAATTGATTCCAAATGCTTCCCCCAATTCCTGTTACTCTCGAAAGTAACAACCTCAACTTTCTCCCCATTAAGGGACCAAGAGTAAACTTGTTTCCTTTCATTGCTAAATACAGTTTTGGTCTTGTCCTTGTTCAGGATTAGCATTTTAGCTTTAAAATGTTTGGTGGCGTAATCAAGACTTGCCTACAGGCCCGATTGAGTCAGATCAGTGGAGGCTGTGTCGTCGGCGCATAGTAGAGTTTGGAACGACTTGCCCCCCAAAAGTCGTGGATTAATTTTTTAACTTGCTTCAGCAGTGTTGAAATTGGCTAAAATAATTGTCAACGGTTTTCATTTAGTCACTTCGTTGTTATATTCAGTTCATTTAATTGTACAATGCTTTTGTAGTTTGCCTTTAAACGTGCCCAGCACTTGGAGACTTTTCTTGTACACGCAACCACTCCATAACAAAGTATTCTCAATTGTCCACTTAACATGTTCTGGTTAGCAAGGATTTGGATTGGAAACCTTCAAAAATGTGTGGGGAAAGGGGGCACTTGTAGGGGAAACCCACCAAATAAAAAATAAGACATTTTGATGAGTTTTTTCGGCATAATTCCTTTGAAGTAAATTACTTCGAAAAAATTCATGTTGATTAAAACGACATAGAAACATTTCTGCTCCTGTTTATTCCCTGTGTTCCTTCCTCCCTCACACCCTCTTTCTTTTCTCTTCCAGCCCGCTGCTTCACCACACTCTAGCCTTCCCCTCTTGTTTATTCCTCTTTTCTGTCCACCTCTCTTTTGATCCTTTAATTCTCTCTCCTTCTGCCAAGTACGTTTGGTCATTCTCGATCACCTCCACTCTTTCCTCTCTCTCCTCCGTCCTAGGTCTTCTGTTTCCCATCACCACCTCTGATCATTTCTCTCTCTCCCCCTTTGCTCTTTTATCTCCCTCCTCGAATCTCTTCACTCTTCTGCCTCCTTCAGGCCCGTTCTTCTCTCTCCCTCCACCTTTATTCTCTCTCCCACCTTTGCTCTTCTTTCCCTCCTCCATCCTTCTCTCTCACACCTCCTCTCTCTTCTCTCTCTCTCTCTTCTCCTCCTCCCCTCTGTCTCTCTCGCTTTCCTCCTTGCCGCACCGCCATGCTCTAATCTGCACTTGGCTCTTGTACTCCTGACTCCACACCAGTCTTTGTGCATCTGAGGCCTCCTTTTAACCCCCTGTTGGATTGGGCTTGGGATGTTTAATGCACTTTGTGCTTGATGGCAGTTCTCTGCTGGGGTCACTGTCCCGTCTAATTTACTATGTTGTAAGTTTTCAAGTCTCGGACTGTTATGAGGCCCCATGAGTGTGGTCTGCAGCACTGTCTTTGCCCAGAGCATTTTCCTGTGTTTTTTTTGCTGGAGTTTGCAGATGTCCACAGAGTTTGGTGACTATGAATTGCAGGATTCCTCATGGGAGGAGTACCTGACCTCAGGCGTCCACCCAGTTCGATCTAATAACCTCACACCTCTCACTCAGATTAATTCAGTGGTCAGTGCCTGCTATCTACATCTCCATACCCTCAAGAAATGTCTCCAATGCTTTAAGTTCCTGCGCAGATTGAATTTGGTGAATGCCTTTCTCGCGTTTAGGCTAGAATATGATAAATGGATTTACCTTGGCCTCCCTTCTATCATGTGTCTGCTGAAACGAGCACAGAACTCTGGAACCTGTCTTCATCTCTGCCTCATGAAATGCAACTGCGTCATGGCAGCCGGCTCTACGCTCCACTGGCTTTAAATCACCAAACGCAACATATCCTCGCATATGATGTACATAGTTTAAGAAAAACTCATGCTGATTTTCCTAATCTTCTGCTCAGAAAACTCTTTTCCGCTATAATGAATCTTGCATTTGCTCCTTGCTCACAAAGCTCGGACTCTGGAGGGTGTGCTTTCTCTTTTATTCTACAAAAATAAGTTATGTAACTAAGTGCCTGCATAACTGGGTATCCAATCAGACATTACAATACTGCTTTGTGTTTTCATTTACAAAAATACAACTTTTACTAATAAAAAAAATGCACTATTAACAATCATAAAAATGATCATGCCATATAAAACATTGTAAAACAAATTACAGCACCTAAAAAAGCAACAACACAAGTAAACCAATATAAGTGGGTCCTAATCATATAGTACACTTCAGGCCAAACGTGTGACTCATTCACACTGTGGTCCTATTGCCGTTACAATTCCGGCTATCGAATATTTTCTTTTTGTACTTTATAACTACCCAACATGTACAAGTTTCTGTCCATTGACCACAACAATGTAGGCCATTCTTCAGGGGCGAATGTTGTCTTGTGTCTGTTCTATTCAAAAGGGTTCTGGACGTTTTAAAATCTTCTTTCATAACCAAAGTGAGGTACCCTGTTGGTCAAAAGGCGCTAAATTAGTACTATGTATTGTACTACAGGTCTTTCTCTTCAAACCTTTACATTACCCCAATCCCCATAAGGGTATGAAGCATGCTGTAAATCGCACACCTCGTAGGCACTCTGGTGTGTATCCCTGAGCCTCTGGTCAACCTTGATTGGTTGTATTTCAAAAAAGGTAGCAGGCGCTCTTCTCCAGAGAGAACATGGCATGATAACCTGTTTTGAGATGAGAGTTTGCAGCACACACTTTTTGCTCACTGTACCTTTCACAGATGGGAAATGTCCATTTGAATATCAGTATTTGTCCTGCCCACATGGGCAGTCCAGCATCGAAATGCTATGGTAATTCCTCTCTGAACAAGAGTACCAACAGCAATGCCATACACGTGTTTCAGCCTTGTTGGGCCTCATCAGTCAGGTGAAGGTTGCTGTTGGTACTCTTGTTCAGAAGGGAATTGTCATAGCATTTGGGTGCTGGACCGCCCATGAGGGTGGGACAAACACTGATATGCAAATTAATATTTCCCCTCTGTGAAAGGTACAGTGAGCAAAAAGCAGATGGCTGCGAACTCTCAAAGTGGTTCAAAACCACTGAAGAGGTTATCGTGCTGTGTTCTTTCGAGAGAGGGGCTCCAGCTACCTCTTTTGTATGCTTGATTGGTTGTAGTCGGCAGTTTCCAATTTCTGTGGAGATTCTTGCCTTTTTCCACTCCTACCATTCTAGTCTATAACAAACAGCCTCTAATTGGACTGACACCAAAAAAGAACCATGTATATTCTCATAAATGAGGGGAAAACCTCATCCTTCACTATTGAAGCCACAATCTTTCCTAGGGTCACTGATTCTTTGGAAATTTCCAAAGTCATGGCTAAGGCTAGAAAGGCAGACCAGATTACCTTCAACGGGGCGGAAATATTCCTCTACCAAGATCTAGCTCAGGCTACTCATCAAAAGGAGGAAGATGGCCCCTGTCTTGGCATTCCTGAGATCAAGAGAAATTCGCTACAGGTGGGCACATCCCTTCGGTCTCATCTTCGAGTGGCGGGGAAAGCAATAAAGAAATCATGACCTGTGAGCAAGGTCTAGCTCTGCTGGGCATTGACGACAACCCCCAACTACAATTGACCCCCGCCACCAACACACATAGTACCCGGAGACCGTGGGAGTGGTTCAGTGAAAACTAAGAGAACCAAGATGGGAATGCCAACTAATCCGAAGATCCCCTCAGCCTGGAAACGACTGTGACCTGATGGAAACAACCTCTGAGGCCCCGATATGAAACCATTCTGTGCGAGTTCATGGTAGCCTGCACAAAATGGCCTGGGGAGTGCGTATCATAAATTAAGTTGAGTTGAGTGATGTTATGTTCAGTTGAAGTTAATTTAACCACTGCCAAGTTAACAGCTAGTATATTGAAGCCAGTCAAAGGCCAAGCGAGGCCCTGCGAGGAGGGGGGGGAAGACGGAATCTGGGAATGAGATTGGGTGATCTCACATGGGGCAATGCTGGGAGCAACCTAGGATTCGACTCTCGACACAACAACTCGAGGGGTGCTGTGCGCCAGTTGAATCCACCCAGATGGGAGAGGGGACAGGGGTGCAGGGATAGGGGGAAGTACAGGGAGGGGGGGACCCAACATTAAAGCGGGGAAGGCACACCAGGAAGCGGGGAAGAGGCGTAGGGGTGCCCGCAAGGGCATAAAGCTCAGCAAACACAGGATAAGGCCCCCAAGGAAAGGCAGTGGCTAGTAACGACAAGCTGAAGATTTTAACCCTGAACGTCAACGGCCTAACTCACCAATCAAAAGGAAAAAGATAGAGGTTCGTGAGAAGGGAATGTAAGCGATATTCAATCAACACTACAGCCAAGTCAATGCCTAGTCTGGGATGCTGAGGAAAACCTTTATTAATGTATTTTTATGTCTAGTTCAGTACTCTGGATGACCACCCTTGTATAACACCCCCCTCTTAGAATCCCCCTGACCCCACTGAGCCAAGAGGTAGGTTTGTTTTGCAAATTAAAAGGTTTATATGAGAATTTAAACAATATATATATATATATATATCGCACTTTATAATAAATTAACATCTGATAGTACACTTAGACATATGATGTTGATCAACAATGGGTAATCTGGCACTAGCACACTTCTTTACAATCAATGAGGAGTTAGTATAGGATGGATAAAGTAGCAAAAATACTTTTATGATTTCAAGGGAAAAGCAATGAGGAATAAAATGCAGTACAGAAATACTTGATATGATTTTAGCAAAAGATAAGATAATCACTTTTTCTCTGTCAATTCACCCCCCTCCCCTATGCAATTTAAGAAATGGAAGGAGATGGAAAGAGGAGCACACAGTTCTCAGGAATGTAATCAAATACAATACGAAATTCCATTCCCACCCCAGCAAGCTTAGAGAAAACAGGTATGAGTTTTAAAACACAGGCTCAAGTGCTTTGAATGTGGTGGCAGTGAAGTGAGAAATATGCTGAAAATGCTTTTAATTCCCTTTAGGAGGTTCAGGGTGAGTGAGAGATACTTGGGATGAGCTCAGGCTCACTTTAGCAATGATTCAGGGATGGTTATTAAGAGACAAACGAATTTTTAGCACAGGAAAGCAAAAAGCTGCTATCTTTTTACAGGTAAAGAAATCAGGCCAAATAGCAAATCGCGGCAAAATTCGCAAGTGCGTGAATCGTGATTACGGCAAAAGTATAAGGAGTAGCAAGTCGGTTTTAGGTTCGTTGGAAAGCTTAGATTCATACGGTTCCAGAGATACGAACATTGGTTTTTCATTAAAAATTATACACATATACACGGCCTGTCCATACATACTCCAGTAAATTCCCATGTCTCTAGCTTAAACACAGAGTCTGTAGTATCAATAAATAGCGGGGTTTTGCCCCAGAACATCACACAAATTGGAGCTTGGGCTTGAATTGTGGGCAAAGTTTTCATTTTAAGGATCCCCAAATTTCACATTTCTGTCGTCTGGTTACCAAGAGTTATCTGTGTTTCTGTAAAAAATATATTTGCTTTCATTTCAAAGTACTGCAGTGTTTGAGTCCGCCCCCAAAGTTTGGGGATGACAGTGATCACATGTCTCTCCTGGCTGGCAGATCTTTGTTGACAGGAAACAGTCAAAATCACCATATCCTATTCAAGGGAAAAGGTCTTTTGTGTGGGCTCCAGCAAGCTGAGGTCAACAGACCAGGGGGCCACTTTGCATTTGGTTAGCATGACCATGTGATATCCTGGGCTTTCTGAGGTGAGAAGGTTTCCCAGCCTTTTGGCCTGTTAATCAAATCAGATTGTCTCTGGGAACAGCAGGTGGTTAGATTTCTAATTAACCCACAGTCTTTTGAAGTCCCAATTGTCACAGAAGGCTGATTAGCTTCTGAAGTAGCAGTTCTCCTGTCAGAGTTTAAACCGCTAGCGCCGCCTTTAGTCCAAAGCGGGTACTGCATGCATTTATTTTTGGATCAGTCTTCAATTAATGCATTTCAAACAAGAGATTTTACATGGAAGTATATTATCCAGGTTCAGCACATGGCACTGGTGTGGTTCTGCAGTAAAATAATTTTGTGCCCATAATGTAGCCATATTTGACCTGAAGAAAATGAATTCCCAATAGTTATGGGTTGCTTTTGGCATTGCCCCTTTTTCAATGGTTTCAGGCTACTGTGTGTAGCCTAATGGTGGTTTTAGGCAGTGCCCTTCTGTGCCCACAACATAGGCAAAAATGGGTGGCAGCCTATTCTTCTTGCATTTGCCTGTGCATTTTCTGGGAAGTTTTGGCCATCATGATATTTTCAATGCCAGTAAGGCACAGTTTTTGTGGTAGGGCTCGGATGCATGGGTAAAAACATCCCACAAGCCCCCCCTTCTTGCAGTGGCCATTCTGATCCTTCACAGATGAAACTCGCAAGATCTGGGATGTTCTCCTCATTTTATTCCAGTAGATGGCACAGTTCAGCATCTTTTCCCCCATCCGGTTAGATCGATCGGTTCTCCTCGGGCCCCGGCCCCTCGGATCTTTGCTCTCAGTCCTTGGATCGTTCTCCTTGGCCAGTCTCCAGGTTTTCTTTCTCCTAAAACGACAAAGGAAAAGCGGCAATACCTATTCGTAGACATTTTTCCATCACTACTAATGGTGTGGCAGACATATACATTTATTACTTTAACATACCTAACATTTTACTTTTGAGATACAAGTTATCATTCAAAGATAGTGACTTACAAGAGTGTAATATTTTAGAGACTATATGTGGGATATTTTAGGGTTGGAACTGAATTAATCTGGAGCGGTCCCCTCTGGTATTGCAGAGGACTCCTCCAGTTGCTGCAAAGTGTGCCTGGGATGGCAACACTTTAGCTGGTTAATATGGACCCACTTGTGTTCCCCTTCCGCCAGACTGCCTTTGGGGATGCAGATCTTATAGGCAACAGGGGAGATCTTGTCTATAATTTCAAACGGTCCCTTCCATGTAGGCAAGAATTTTCGCTGTTTGGCCTTGTTCCTTTGGAAATTGTATAGATAGACCCGATCACCCACCTTATATTCCTTTCGGGTAGTTTTTAAATCATAGTGGGTCTTCATGCTCTCGGCTGATCTTTCTAGATTCCGCTGAGCATAGGCAAAAGCATGCTGAAGGCGTTTCCTTAAATTCTCTACATACTCATGAGTTGTGGAGGCATTTATCAACGTTTGCTCTTGGGTTCTGTAGAGCAAATGCTGGGGAAGCACCATCTTGCGTCCAGTCATCAACTGAAATGGTGACATTTTGGTTGCAGATGAAGGGGTAGATCTGATGGCCATTAGGACCAGAGGTAATCGGATATCCCAACTTGTCCAGAATCTGCCACAAACTTTTTTAAGATGCTCACAATGGTTCGGTTATATCTCTCCACTGCTCCAGAAGAAGCTGGCCTGTAAGCAATATGTAGCTTTCTTTTGACCCCCAGTATCTCCCACATCTTTGTCATTACTTCACTGGTGAAGTGGCTACCTCTGTCTGACTCAATCCTTTGAGGTAGACCAAAACGGGAAAAGATGTGGTTAATCATCAGGGCAGCTGCTGTTTCTGCCTTGCAGTTTGGGGCTGGGAGACATTCCACCCACTTGGTAAACAAGCATGTAAAGGTCAACATGTACTTGTTTCCTCTAGACGAGCGAATCACAGGGCCTACAAAGTCGATTTGCAAATCTGACCATGGCAGTGTCATCCCCCTCTTTTGGAGAGGCGCACGGTGTGTAAGGGATGATGGCTGAAATTGTGCACACACAAGACACCCCTTCAAGTATTGGTCAAGGTCCTGCCCCATGTGTGGCCTGTATGCAACCTCTCTTAAGATTTCCAGTGTTGTGTGAAACCCCCTATGACCGGCGGTGGCCGCGTCATGGGAGTGACTTAACATCAGGCTTCGGAATGAGGTAGGAACCACCCACTGATCGTGGCCAGCTTTGGATTTCCTTACCAGCAAACCGTCTTGGATCCGGAACATTTTTGGACATTTCATCAACACTCTTAGGTCCTCTTTCCCAATGGAATCGGTATCCGTCAGGGGAAAGTTCTCAGGGTCCTCAAGGTGTTGGTAAAACTTACCAATAATTGGATCCCCCTTCTGAGCTGTAATCAAATCAGCATCAGGGGTATCCTTGCTCCATTGGGCAGTTGAAAGATCATTGTGAGCATTTGTCTGGGACCAAGTGATCGCAGTGACCTGGATTTCCCCCAACAGGAACTCTATTTCTATTAGATCCCCTTGGATGGCCCCGGTTTTGGCCAGCTGATCAGCTAAGTCATTTCCAGTTTTGTCTGGTCCCTCTACTTTGGAATGACCCTTGATCTTTTTCCAGTAGATGGTCATCCCATTCGATGTGACCAGATCATCAATATTTTGGATTAACTTCCCATGTTTCAGGGGTTTGTTATTAGCGCATAACATTCCTCTAGTTTTCCAGTTGACCAGGTGCTCCACAAACCCGTTCCGTACATAATCCGAATCGGTGATTATGACCAGTTCGTGGAGTTGATGTTGGACAGCAGTGAGGATGGCCTGATGCACAGCCATCAACTCTGCCACCTGACTACTTCGGGGACCAATTTTGTATCCAGCGGAGGGTTCTGGAAACTCCTTCACCCAGGCATTCCCTACGCCGGCCACCAGTTCTTTCTCCCCGTTGTTGTCAACATGGTACGAGCATCCATCCACATAGACAGTGGGCATTCCCTCACACTTGTCTTCTTCAAAGACTTTGTGTGGGGAATTAAGGTATGCCTCCATGTTGTCCTTGATTTTTAGACTTTCGTCCTCGAGACAGTTTTCTCTGGCACAATCATGCAAGTCAGCCAGACCTTGCGCGAGGGGACTCTTCTTGTTTTGTGCATATCTGACCTCCACAGGAAAGCCTTGCATTGACAGAATCCAGGAAGTAATTCGGGAATTACTCACATTTCCGGCCTGGATTCTGTCACTTTGGAGATATTGCAGAGGCTGGTGTGGAGTCTCCACTGTGATGTGTTCACCCTGGATAAACGGGCGGTAATTCTTCAATGCCCACACCATTGCCAGGAGTGCCTTCTCACAATCGTTGAATTTTTCCTCCACAGAGGATAACGTTTTGCTCGCATAGGAGATTACTTTATTGACCTTGTCATGCTTTTGGTATAATACTGCCGTCAAGCACGTATTAGAGAACCCCGTCTCCAGGAAGAACTCCTTGTTTCTGACAGGGTATGCTAGGCAAGGCGCTTGTGAGAGGCTTCTTTTGAGTTGTCTTACCGCCTCGGATTGTTCTGGACCCCATTCCCACTTGACCCCCCCCTTCAAGAGATGAATCAGGGGTCTAGTGATATCTGTGTAGCCTTCAATGAACTTTCTGCTGTAATTAGTCAGTCCAAGGAGGCTGCTTAGTTCCCGCAGAGTTGTGGGGTCTTTCAGTTTCTGGAGTGCTTCCACTTTCTTTTCTTGGGGACAGAGACCCTGAGGAGTAATCTCATGCCCCAAGAAATTAACACAGGTTCTACACCACTGTGCTTTCTGAAATGAAAGCTTTACTCCGGCGGCCCTCAACTGTGTCAGAACATAACTGATCTCCGCTATGTGTTCCTCCACAGATGAACTTTTGATGAGGACATCATCTACATAAGCCAGGTTACCCCTCGCACCCAGGTCGGGCATGGCCTTATGTAGGAAAATGTTGAATTCATTGCCGGAGTTGAGGTATCCGAAGGGAGTCCGGGTCCATGTGTACTGCTGGCCCCCAAACGTAAAAGCCAGTTTGTATTGGTCCTCCCTACTGACAGGCATGGTCCAGTATCCATTGGTCAGGTCTATTGCTGTGAATACCTGTGACCCCTGAATCTGGGCCAGCCCTTGGTCAACGTAGGGCAGAGGCCATCGGGAAGTATGGACCCGTTTGTTGAGCTCCCTAAGGTCGGTGCAGAGTCTCCACTGGCCGTTTGGCTTCAATATTCCCAGCACCGGATTATTGAAAGTGCTGTGGACTGGACGGATTATTCCCCGGTACTCAAGGTTCTTAATTATTTCAGTAAGGGACTCCATGGAGGCGAGAGGCAAGCGATATTGCTTCACAAACACTGGAGTCATTCCAGGGTCCGTGGGAATTGTTGTGGTGTGGATGTATGTGCGACCGCAGTCATATGAGTCTACCGCAAAGAGATCTTGGAAATCCAAGAAAACTTCTTTCAACTTTTGCTTCTGCTCCAGAGTCACAGAGGCATCAGCCTGGTTGACTCTCTCTTCAACCATCTGCCTGAAGCCTGGAAAGACTTCTGGTTTGGCTATCTCAGCGGCCTCCTCCAGCTGGGTGGAGAAGTCCCTGGTCAGAGTGCTGATTTGGACCGGAGCCTTCAGGTGGGAAAGGCAGCCCTCATGGACCTGGAAAATCACCTCAGCCCTCATGAAGTCACAAGTCACATCTTCCTTACCATAAGGGCAAGAAGTGTACACCAGGAAGTTCCCCCCATGCCGGGTGAAAATCCTGTCTGGTGTTGTGTCGTCATCACTGTCACTGTCAAAACAGTCCTTGGGGATTGGTCCTAACAGTTCATTTCCTAAATCAATGGAGAAATGTCGGTCATCAACCGTCATTCCAATAATGGTGCCTGTGGCTAGAGTAATACTCTTTAAGTCGCTGTTATCCACCTCTATTGGAATGGTGTCATGTTCTATGATGACTAATGGTGTTGGATTTACCCCCAACCCTTGCTGTTGGAGAGAAGCATTTAGATGAATATAAGCATCAGGGTTTTTCAATTTGTGTCCTCTTTTAGCTTTCACTCCCAGGGAGAATTGTCGGGTCCTTTCTGGGATGGTGACTTCCTCTTTAATCTGAATTTCAACTGTATAAGGTAGCAATTGAGCTGACCTAAATGCTTTTTCTGGATCATCAAAGCCCATGGGATTATCCGCTAATCGGGACCAAGCTTTGAAGTTTATTAGGGCCAAACTAATAGCAAAGCGATTGAGAATGTCACTGCCTAAGTAAAAGGCGGCAGTGACGTCTCGCAGGACCCAACAATTATGGACTATGCTCTTGTTGCCAAAGGAGATTTTGAGCATACACCTGCTTGGCAGGAGATGTTTGGAATTAGGTGCTTCCAGGTCCATTTCCCATTTGTCTGTCAGTTCGAATGTGGGAATGGCTGGATCTTTTGGGAGTTGGCGGAACATGGCTTCGCTGATGAAGCTCTTACCGTTGTTCACACACACTCAAGCGAGAACAGAGTCCTACCCATCATTTAACTGAACAGGGATGAACTACTCTCCAATTTGCTGAATATGAGCCAGGCTCTGAGCTGATTTCACATCTTTCTGGACTATAGGAGTGGGAGTTTCTGATTGTGGATTGGTAAAGAATTTCAGGGTGTTTCCTTTCAGTGTGGAATACCACCTTAAACTGGAAGGAAGGTTGATTTTTTCAGAAATAGAGAGGACCCCCCATCACCAGTCTGTTGTCATACTGCTATTACTGTCACGTCTGGAGTTTGGTTGTTCTGGAAGTGAAATTCTACTTGGTCAGATTTTTTTTCAACCATGTGGCAGGTGCCGTTTAAACTAACATGGTTGACACTCTGTTTTAATTTTATTGGTCGGCTAGTCTGGGTCCAGAGGACCTTGTTTACACAATCTATTAGGGGTGACAACCTTCTCAGGAGGTCATTCCCTAGTAAACAAGGGGTGCCCTCTGGAGTCACTACTATGACCGGGTGTTTCACCTTGTGTCGCCCAATTTTAATGTCCAAGTCTGCAGTCCCCTCAACGGGAATTTCCTTCCCGTCAAAGTTCTGCAGTTGTCCAGGAAGAGAGGTGAGAGGAATTTGGTAATTCTCCCCCCTTCCTGCATTTAGTTCCTCAAAGGCCCTTTTAGACAGAAGGGTAGCTTGGGATCCAGTGTCCACCAGTGCCAAAATTGTACCCTGCCCCTGTACTTGTACCGGGGCATAGTATCTTCCCTCCTTCTCCTCAAGGGGGCACAGATAATGCACATTTTTGGACAACTGTGGGCTAACTTTCTGGTTTTGGACATCGCTAGCGAAGAGATTTGGGCAGAATTCTGTGGAGAGCCTTGGGAATCTGAAAGAAAAATTTGGCAACTGGAGATCAGAGCCATTGTGGGTTCCCCTGGCTCCGGTTCCGGGCCGCCCCCCCCTTTTTGGAGGCAGTCACCAGGATGGGTTTGAACCAGGGGATTTTCTTGCTGTTGGTTCTGGGATGAGATGGTGGGCGGCGGTAGCTCAGTCTCCACATCTCCCCAGTCTGGATTTGCATCCCTAGGGACCCATTTTTCTTTGGGAGGAGTTCCCCCCTCTCTGAAGGAGAAGATCCTTTTCCCAGGATCCTCTGAGGATCCCTCTCCCTCAAATTGGAAGATCTGTACCTCCTCCTCAAACTGAGTCTGTTTGGGTCTTTTGTTTCTCCTACCCCCCCTCTGCTCCTTAGGAGGCAGACTTTCAGGGGCAAGAGATTTTGTTTCCGGTTCCTGGGTTTCCAGGGGCTGTTTACAAGTGAGGAAGGAAGCTTCCTCCAAGGCTTTACACCCCCCTTCCCTTTGTGCCTCCTCCCTGGGAACCGGTGAGTTATCGGGGTGCTGCCCCCGTCATTGTTCTGGAGCAGCAGGTCCAGAGTTGGGTGCGTTCTGCGCCGGCATGCCGATCTGAGGGTTCTGCTGAGCCCTCAGTATGTGACCCAGATCCCGCGCCATGTTTTGAACCTGGCGCTCTAACTGGGAAACCCGCTCATGCTGATACGGGGCCCTGTTTTCTCCCCTGGGCTGATCCCGGGAAGGGTAGCTATCCCTTCTTTGGTAGTACTCCTGGTTGGGAAGACTTGGATACCCCTCCACCCTTGGCCTCCCCTCTCCCGGATTCGGTTGTATGGGCTCAGGGAATTGGGGAAAGAAGGTTGGAGGATTTTGGGGCTGGAAGTTGGGTGGATACCTGGGGAAGAAGTTCTGCCCAGGGTTTGGTGAGTTTCTGCCCTCCTGTGAGAAGTTGGGAGGGAAGTTCTCTGGGTTAGGTGCTTGGCTGGATCCCCCCCCTTGGGCTGGAGGAGTCCACACATAACCCAGGATGGGTCTGTTTCCCTTGTAACGGGGGCTTACATAATCAGGAGAGCGAGGGACCCCATTTGTGGGGCTGGCTCCCTGTCTGTGACTGGCCCGAGGACCTTCTGGGCCTAGCATTATTAGGTGCAGGTAGGTTTTTAGGCCCCCCCCATCTCCAAATCTAAAACGGGGGTGACCTTTACCTCTGCCACCTTGGCAGCAGCAGGGGTGTTGTTGGCTTTGGGGTTTTTGGGCGCATTATTTTTATTTTCTATTGGCTTCTGCACCTCATAGATCCGGGTCGCCTGTTCAATGACCCAGTCTAAAGATCTTTTCTCGTGAAAATCCCTCACGAGCTGGGTCATTATGTATTTGGGCAAGGCATGGAAAAACGTATTAATAAATTCTCTGCTATCCGTGCGCACCCTTCTTGTGGTCTGTGCAAAAGCACGCTTTAACTTGTACCCTGCCCCTGTACTTGTACCGGGGCATAGTATCTTCCCTCCTTCTCCTCAAGGGGGCACAGATAATGCACATTTTTGGACAACTGGTGGGCTAACTTTCTGGTTTTGGACATGGCGAGAGAAGAGATTTGGGCAGAATTCTGTGGAGAGTCTTGGGAATCTGAAAGAAAAAGTTGGCAACTGGAGATCAGAGCCATTGTGGGTTCCCCTGGTTCCGGTTCTGGGCCACCCCTCCCCCCTTTTTGGAGGCAGTCACCAGGATGGGTTTGAACCAGGGGATTTCGGTATTGTGGGTTCTGGGATGAGATGATGGGCGGCGGTAGCTCAGTCTCCACATCTCCCCAGTCTGAATTGGCGTCCCTTGGGACCCATTTTTCCTTGGGAGGAGTTCCCCCATCTCTAAAGAAGAAGATCCTTTCCCCAGGATCCTCTGAGGATCCCTCTGCCTCAAATTGGAGGATCTGTACCTCCTCCACAAAGTGGGTCTGTGTGGGTCCTTTGTTTCTCCTACCTCCTCTCTGCTCCTTGGGTGGCAGACTTTCAGGGGCAGGAGATTTTGTTTCCAGTTCCTGGCTTTCCAGGGACTGTTTACAAGTTGGGAAGGAAGCTTCCTCCAAGGCTTTACACCCCCCTTCCCCTTGTGCCTCCTCCCTGGGAACCGGTGGGTTATCGGGGTGCTGACCCCGTCATTGTTCTGGAGCACCAGGTCCAGAGTTTGGGGCATTCTGCAGTGGCATGCTCATCTGAGGGTTCTGTTGAGCCCTCAGTATGTGACCCAGATCCCGTGCCATATTTTGGACCTGGTGCTCAAGTTGTGAAACCCGCTCAGGCTGATACGGGGCTCTATTTTCTCCCCTGGGCTGATCCTGGGAAGGGTAGCTATCCCTTCTCTGGTAGTACCCCTGGTTGGGAAGATTTTGGTACCCCTCCACCCTTGGCCTCCCCTCTCCCGGATTAGGTTGTCTGGGCTCAGGGAATTGGGGAAAGAAGGATGGATGATTTTGGGGCTGGAAATTGGGCGGATACCTGGGGAAAAAGTTCTGCCCAGGATTTGGAGAATTTCTGCCTTCCTGGGGGAAGTTAGGAGGGAAGGTCCCTGGCTTAGGTGCTTGGCTGGATACCCCCCCTTGGACTGGAGGAGTCCACACATAACCCAGGATTGGTCGGTTTCCCTTGTAGCAGGGACTTACATAGTCAGGGGAGCGGGGGACCCCATTTGTGGGACTACCTCCTCGACTCCCTGTCTGTGACTGGCCCGAGGGCCTTCTGGGCTGTGAATTATTTGGTGCAGGCAGGTTTTTAGGCCCCCCCATCTCCAAATCTAAAACGGGGGCACCTTTACCTCTGCCACCTTGGCAGCACCAGGGGTGCTGTTGGTTTTGGGGTTTTTCGGCGCATTATTTTTATTTTCGATGGGCTTCTGCACCTCATAGATCCGGGTAGCCTGTTCAATGTCCCAGTCTAAAGATCTTTTCTCATGAAAATCTCTCACAAGCTGGGTCATTATGTATTTGGGTAAGGCATGGAAAAACGTATTGATAAATTCTCTGCTATCCGTGCGCACCCTTCTGGTGGTCTGCGCAAAAGCACGTTTTAATGCTTGCACAAACTCTTGTGGGGCCTGATCCTCCCCACATTGCAAATTGTAGGCTGCCTTGTGAGCCTCTTGAGGATTTCTGTGAACAGAAAAATGTTTCAAGATGGCCGCCTTATAGGTGGACCATCTTAAATGATTTTGGTCCTCCAGCCCCGCAAAGAAACTGGAGTATTCCTGGGAGAATGTCCATTTGACGTACTGGATGCAGCTACTGCTGTCCTTCAAATGGAAAGTCTCCATCATTTGCTCATAGAGCTCCAAGTGTTCCCAAACGGAATACTTGGCGTTCTTATGATAAGGAGTGATGACACTCCTGATTGCCTTTATTTGTTTCAATGGGTCCTTAAGCAAGGCCCTTTTTACCTTATTGGCCTTTTTGGTTCGGGTAACCCTGGTCCATTCATCCTCTGACTCAGAAGCACTGCTCCCAGAGGTGCCCGTCTGATCTTCCAGGTTTTCCTGGATTCTGCGAGCCTGGGAGTGGCTGGCAGAATGTGGGGACCTGGTCTCCTGTTTCCTGTACCGCTCAGAGGAGTCTTCAGATCCCTCCTTGCTGCCAGGATTTGCTGGGTATCCCCCCCCACTGACCTAACTGGGCAGAGGTTTTCAGGATGCCCTTAGTGGGCCTACTCTCCTGGGGTTCCCCACTAAATTGCACTGTGCTTGGGTGCCCATACCCGGATGCCCATCCCTCCATTCCTGGGTGGTACTGGCCTATGAACCCCATACTTTTAGCTGGATAGTAATCTGCCATCCCTGTGGCCCCGTGCTCATGTGCGCCAGGGAGCATGGGGGTGGCAGAGTCCAGGGACTGGTAGAGGTGAAGGCCTCTGGCACTAGGGCTCCTGAGGTTATGCTCAGGAGTTTCTCCTTCCCAGCGAACCTCATCTCTATCCGCCCCTGTTCCCTGTTGCAATGCAAGAGCCTGCGCTTTCAGTTCCTCAGTTAAGGCCTTACTAGACTCTATCAGTCTCTCCTGCATCGCTACCTGTTGCTGGAGCCTATCATTGTGCTGACAGAGAGCCTCATTTTCTCTCCGTGCCTCCTGATTGGTCCTGGATTACTGGGCCAGTCTCTGCTGCAGGAGGGTTACCTCCTGAGCTGTGTCCCTATTGGCCTGCTCCTTTCTTGCCAGAGCATCCTCCACCCTCCTGGTGTGCTCTAACAAGTTCTGGTGTTCTTTTTGGAGGTCACCCAGTCCTTGGAGGGCCAGGTGGTTTTCTTCCATTTTCCTTTTTAAGTGGCAGACTTCCTGGCCTAAGGTATCCCTTTCCTGACTAAGAGCCTGCATCTGTGTCGCCAGGTCATCCCTTTGCCTTTGGAAGGCACCAGCTTTCTGGCGCTCCTGATCAAACTCTGCCTGGGTATCCAGGTCTTTCAGAATCAATTTGCTTTCCTCTTTCTCTCTGTCTAATCGAATTTGCAGGGTGGCTACCTGCTCTGTGCATGCCCTGTTGAAGTCCAGTTGTTGCTCCAGCTTTTTCTGGCTCTGCAGAAGGGAGTCCAAACCTTCTTGGTACTCCTTCTGCAAGGCCAGAAATCTGGTATCCTGGTCAGCCTTCTCCTGTTGCAGTCTATCCATGTCCTCTTTTATTTTAATGATATACTGCCTACTATCATTTTCTGACTCCTGGCTCCTCTGCAGCCTCTGCTCAGAAGAGACCAGGTCAGATTGGGCCTTTTCTAACGCCAGCTGTTGCCTACTTGCCAGATCTTGGCCTTCAGCACATTTGTCCTGCATGGCTCCCATATATAGATACAAATATGCCGCTATCCTAACCATCTTGTCGTGTTCATCTTTAACTTTAGGAGCCATGTATAATTCACTCAGGGCCACATGTAATGGACCCTGATCTCTCCATATATCTGACCCTGTTTCAGTGACCTGTTGCGCGATTGCCTGCAGCCAGACCGTTTGGTCCTGATGAGTCCACTCACCTCTCACAAATAGCTTATGTAAGAAGTGCTCTCTGGCTATTTTCATATCTACCAAGGTCGTCATTCTGGAATTTGAGTTCCTTCCTGACTTACAGAAGTTTGTATTTTATTTTGCAAAACAGACCGTTTCCTTACAGCGTTCCTTTGAGGGGTGCTTTCACAGTGTAAAACAGCGTGGTGATCTAACCGGATATGTGTATCTGGTCAGTTGGCACACTGTATTAATCTGCACAAATGGTAAATCTAACCCAGAATATCCCGGCTCCGAGCCCCCACTTTTGTAAGCGATATTCAATCAACACTACAGCCAAGTCAATGCCTAGTCTGGGATGCTGAGGAAAACCCTTATTAATGTATTTTTATGTCTAGTTCAGTACTCTGGATGACCACCCTGTATAACACCCCCCTCTTAGAATCCCCCTGACCCCACTGAGCCAAGAAGTAGGTTTGTTTTGCAAATTAAAAGGTTTATTTGAGAATTTAAACAATATATATATATCACACTTTATAATAAATTAATATCTGATAGTACACTTAGACATATGATGTTGATCAACAATGGGTAATCTGGCACTAGCACACTTCTTTACAATCAATGAGGAGTTAGTATAGGATGGATAAAGTAGCAAAAATACTTTTATGATTTCAAGGGAAAAGCAATGAGGAATAAAATGCAGTACAGAAATACTTGATATGATTTTAGCAAAAGATAAGATAATCACTTTTCTCAGGAATGTAATCAAATACAATACGAAATTCAATTCCCACCCCAGCAAGCTTAGAGAAAACAGGTATAAGTTAAAACACAGGCCCAAGTGCTTTGAATGTGGTGGCAGTGAAGTGAGAAATATGCTGAAAATGCTTTTAATTCCCTTTAGGAGTTTCAGGGTGAGTGAGAGATACTTGGGATGAGCTCAGGCTCACTTTAGCAATGATTCAGGGATGGTTATTGAGAGACAAATGAATTTTTAGCACAGGAAAGCAAAAAGCTGCTATCTTTTTACAGGTAAAAAAATCAGGCCAAATCGCAAATCGCGGCAAAATTCACGAGTGCGTGAATCGCGATTACGGCAAACGTATAAGGAGTAGCAAGTTGGTTTTAGGTTCGTTGGAAAGCTTAGATTCAAACGGTTCCAGAGATATGGACGATTAAATAAAGGTAGATTTTCGGATTTAAAGTAAAACTCAAAATGACAGGTGACCGCTTGCAGCTTCAGAATTGACCGGTGACAGTTGTGCAGCTTTACAAATGACACGATTTCTAGGAGGCTGTTCTACTTAGGTTAAAATAGTTTGGATTAGATTATTTTAACTAAGAGATTGGTTCTGCACAGTTCTGCTAGGTACTCACAATATAAATTTGAAATAGGCCTCGCCACGGATCTGGTCAGGTTTTGGACTGGACTCCGGTTCTGGTCTCTGCACTTCACAGTGATCTGGGTCAGCTCTCTGGTTCTGCTCACAGCGGTCTGGGTCACTCTGGATCTCTGGTCTGGTCTCTGGCAATTGTTCTTGGCAAAAGAATTCAAACAGCTCGGCCGGCTGTGGAATAGTTTGCAAATGATTTTAAGGATGCTGAGGCCTGCTGGGAAGAGTTCTCAGTTTGTGGGTTTAGGCCCTTGCTTTAAGTTCTGAAGTAAAGTTCTGGTCTTTGGAGATTGATGGATTTGAAATCTGGATCTCTGGATGTGAAGTCGTCGGTCAGCATGCTCCGCAGCAAATGGAATTGAATGTCTCTACCTGTCCCAGCAGTCTCTTTTTATGTGTTTTGGAAAGTGGGTGTGTGCGTTGGTCATAACTAAACCCGCCCCTCTCTACTTGTCATTGGCCCAATTCTCCCCTCTCCCATGATTGGGGGAACTGAGTTGTGAGTCAGAGTGATGAGGTAGATTTTATGGCCAGAGGGCCCTGCCCTGTCATCTTTCCACACAAATCTATATTTGATCCAAATACATATTTTCCCAAATACACAGTTGTTTTTACATCACCTACACATATCATATACCACATGAGGTAGGCACTGTTCTGACATTGGTGTTTCTAGGAGCTTGGGATTTTAGTGGGTTATGCAACATTGGTTTTTCATTAAAAATTACACACATATACACGGCCTGTCCATACATACTCCAGTAAATTCCCATGTCTCTAGCTTAAACACAGAGTCTGTAGTATCAATAAATAGCGGGGGTTTGCCCCAGAACATCACACAAATTGGAGTTTGGGCTTGAATTGTGGGCAAAGTTTTCATTTTAAGGATCCCCAGATTTCACATTTCTGTCATCTGGTTACCAAGAGTTATCCGTGTTTCTGTAAAATATATATTTGCTTTCAATTCAAAGTACTGCAGTGTTTGAGTCCGCCCCCAAAGTTTGGGGATGACAGTGATCACATGTCTCTCCTGGCTGGCAGATCTTTGTTGACAGGAAACAGTCAAAATCATCATATCCTATTCAAGGGAAAAGGTCTTTTGTGTGGGCTCCAGCAAGCTGAGGTCAACAGACTAGGGGGCCACTTTGTATTTGGTTAGCATGACCATGTGATATCCTGGGCTTTCTGAGGTGAGAAGGTTTCCCAGCCTTTTGGCCTGTTAATCAAATCAGATTGTCTCTGGGAACAGCAGGTGGTTAGATTTCTAATTAACCCACAGTATTTTGAAGTCCCAATTGTCACAGAAGGCTGACTAGCTTCTGAAGTAGCAGTTCTCCTGTCAGAGTTTAAACCGCTAGCGCCGCCTTGAGTCCAAAGCAGGTACTGCATGCATTTTTTTGGGATCAGTCTTGAATTAATGCATTTCAAACAAGAGATTTTACATGGAAGTATATTATCCAGGTTCAGCACATGGCACTGGTGTGGTTCTGCAGTAAAATAATTTTGTGCCCATAATTTAGCCATATTTGACCTGAAGAAAATGAATTCCCAATAGTTATGGGTTGCTTTTGGCAATCAGCATTGCCCCTTTTTCAATGGTTTCAGGCTACTGTGTGTAGCCTAATGGTGGTTTTAGGCAGTGCCCTTCTGTGCCCACAACATAGGCAAAAATGGGTGGCAGCCTATTCTTGCATTTCCCTGTGCATTTTCTGGGAAGTTCTGGCCATCATGATGTTTTCAATGCCAGTAAGGCACAGTTTTTGTGGTAGGGCTCGGATGCATGGGTAAAAACATCCCACAGGAACAACCTGACCTAGTAACACTACAGGAAACACGCATCCAGACCCAGGACAGACAGAGAATAACATTCTGGGGGTACTCGAGAATTCTGCAACCCGTCAAGAAAGGGGAGGTTCTTATTGCACTTAAGGACAGTCTAAATCTGAAAATGGCAGGGTCAGATGCGGACAATTAGGGGAGATACCTAGTGGTTGCTCTGGAGGGGAGGGGAGAGACTTGCATCGTGGCAACACTGTACGTACCCAACACCGGTCAAAACACTTGCATCCAAAAAGCCCTGACCACACTCGAGCACTTTGCGAAGACACCCATCATACTAACTGGAGACCTTAACATGACATGGGACCCTAACCTAGAAAGAAATAGCATCACTCCAGGAACTCTTGGACGCCCATCAGAGGCCCACAGGGGGACGGTGCATGACCTGGCGTTAGTTGACACATGGAGGGAACTTTAAGGGGACAAAGAAGGCTACACCTTTTATTCGCAGGCACATCGATCACACTCAAGGATAGACTACAGCCGGGTCTCCAGATCGCTACTGGGAAGGGTCATGCCCCGATAACCATCACTCTAAAAAGGAACCGGTCAACATCCGGCCTGTGGAGGTGGCGATACCCGACTCCTCTCTTTAAAGACGAGACACTTGTCCGGGAAGTGGCCGAAGAAATCGAGTCCTTCTTTGAGACAAACAGAGCCAGAGATACTGCCCCACAGGTCAGGCGGGACGCATTCAAAGCAACAATCACAGGCAGAATTATAGTGATCAAAGCTAGAAGGGACATGGAATGGAGGCTGCCAGGCTAGAAGGAAACCTAAAGGACATAATGGCCAAGATGGGATCAGGTCAGACCCCAGGGATTAAAAGGGAATATAGGACCACACAAGCTCACTTAGACCTAATACAGACAAGGGCAGCAGAACTAAACTTACTACGTCTTAAACAAAAATATTATATCACAGCAAATAAATCAGATTGTCTGCTGGCCAGACAATTGAGGAGGGAGGAAACGGACAAAACAATCTAAAAGTAAAAACCAAAGATGGGAAAACGAGCATCTGCAATAAGGACATAGAGAGGGCGTTCGTCCAGTTCTATACTGACCTGTACAGCTCAGAAAATCCAGATAGCATACCTAAATAAGATTCAACTACCGAGAATAATGACAGAGGAGAAGGAATACCTGGAAGGGAAGATAACTAGAGACGAAGTCCGGGCAGCAATCACATCCCTACCATCCATAACTCCCCTGACCCAGATGGCTTTGTCGCCGAATTCTTTAAAACACATAAAGATATACTTGTTCCCTTTTTCGCAGATCTATTAAATCAGCAAAGCTAGAGCGATCTCGAAATCCATGGATGAGGCGAAAGTGATTCTCATTCCAAAGAAAGGCAAGGACCCCACTGAATGCTGCTCTTACCGTCCTATCGCTCTAATAAATGTCGACGCAAACATCCATACGAAAATCTTGTCATCCAAAATAGACCACATTCTTCCAAAACGAATTCGAACCGACCAATCAGGCTTCATCAGGGGACGCCAGAGTGGGGATGATTTCAGAAGAATAGCCCACCTGATCAAAAAGTCACACAAAAGGGGGATCCCGGCACTACTACTGGCGATTGACACCGAGAAATCTTTCGACCGGGTGGAGTGGGGATTCCTCTTTACAACCATGAGAAAGATGGGCCTTAGTCCCAAATTCCTAAATAGGGTACGCGGCAACTACAGGCAACCGATCCTTCAACTTGCCATCAACGGGTTAGTTTCAGAATCTATAGCCGTGACCTGAGGTACGAAGCAGGGGTGTCCCCTATGCTTTATGCCCTACATCTCGAACCCTTCCTAACTGTGGTGCGTGCAAACGAGGAGATAAAGGGAGTGCCTTTTGGTGGGGTCTCTCACAAAATAGCAGCATTCGCTAACGATATGCTCTTCAGTTTCCCATCCAGAGACATCTCTTACTGCGATTGAGGGTGAGCTTAACCTATTTAGAGAGGTTGCTGGTTTAAAAATTCAGCCAAATCCCAAATTCTCAACCTCACCCTCACGAGATCAGTTGAGCGGGAACTCAAACTGTCCTCACCCTACAGATGGGTGGAACACTCAATAATGTACCTTGGGATAAAATTGACTAAAACTCCGGGGAGGCTATATCAAGCAAATAACCCACCCCTTCTGGAGGAGAGGCTTAAATCTGAAATGGTAGACTTGGGCCCGTTAGCAATTACATGGATGGGTAGGATAAACGCATTAAAGATGGTGGTGCACCCACAACTACTATCCCACTTTACAGCACTTCCGATACACATTCCACAAGCCTACTTCAGAGCCCTACGCAAATGAACCACTAAATTTGCCTGGAATAATAAACCTCTGAGACTAGCTGCAAAATGAATGCTGGCCCCGCTGTCCGGGGGGGGGGGAATGGGGTAACCAGACTTCAGAGCCTACTACATAGCAGCTCAGATGAGGGTAGTTAGGGACTGGCAGAAGGACGACAGGGAGAAGATTTGGAGGCCCATGGATAGAGCAGTGGCCAGGGGGGCGGGGGAACTGGAGCGTATACTATGGAAAACTAAAGCTGACGGACCTCTGCAGATGCATAACATCAGCTGTGGGAGACACATGGGACAAAGCGGTCAAGAGGGCGCACATTACCACGCTCCCCTCACTGTACACAACGCTCCTGGACAATCCACAATTTACACAAGCCCACAAAACACACACATTCGACTCCTGGCAATGGGGAGGCTGCCTCATGGTTAGAGATATGTTCGAGGGGGACCACATTAAACAGTTCGACCAATGCAAAGCAGACTTTACCCTGAGTGAAAAGGAAAGGTTCACATGTGTGCAGATGAGACACTGGCTTCTCCATCCGTCCATAAATCAAGAAGGGGTTCAACATCTAACCCCATTTGAAAAGTATCTGAATAGGGACCCGGGGGGACAGCCGAGTGGTTGTAAACATATAAAAATACTTAAAACTGGGCGAAGATCCACCTCGGAGGGCATACGTAAAAAGATGAGAGACCTCCACAGGGTGTGCGATAGAGGAAACGGAGTGGACAAAACTGTGGGACAATATCCCCAAACTGACCAGATCCCTCCAGATTCGCAAAATCTGGCTTAACTGATGTTTCAGTGGCACCTGACGCCAATTAGGCTCCATCAGATGTATTCGGGCTCCTCTCAGATGTGCTGGAGGGAATGCAGTGGGGAGGGATCGTGGAGCCACATATAGTGGGAATGCCCCAAGATAGAACAGTTCTGGGTGGGGATACAGGAAACAATTGAGCAGGTCCTAGGGGTTAAAATCAAGGGGAACGGGGGCCTCGCACTGAAAGGGCTAGATGGCACTTTAAACAGATCAAAACCAGCCCGCAAACTCTACGCAATGATGATGATGGCGGTGGCTTTAGTTTTGACTAGTAAATGGAAGTCCTGGGACCCTCCTCTGGACCATGAATGGACAGTGAAGATTTGGAACACTGTAGACATGGAGTGGCTCACCTACTCCATCCAAGGGGACCACAAAATGTTCTTCTCTGACTTGTCGAGCTTAATATCATACCTGAGGGAAGGTGCCCACTCAGTGTGGTGCCCAAGGAGTATGGCAGATGGAATGTGTTAATGTTGAAAAATGCCAATAAATACATTTGGGGAAAAAAATGTGGTTTGTCAAGAGAAAGTCTTGTTAGCTGAAATAACAACCTGACAAAAACGGACTTTTATTTCTGACAATCACATTTGACTGAAGTCTGTTCCAAGTTAGTCAAGGATGTTCGCTTACAGTGACGTCACTTATGTTTGTAGTTTGAAACAAAACTTATTTTCAGCGGTCGAGCCATCCACTGGCTTGGGAGGGCATAGGCCATGTTCCTTCGAGGAAGGAGACGGCAGAAGACTGCTCTTTGATACTTGAAAGATAGATCTAATGGGTAAAAATGAAGACGTAATAGATATTCTGTCTCCTGCTCTAAGAAGGGGAGGGGGTTTGAGAGTGCAATGAGTTAATGAACACTACTGCAGCCATCTATTTGTAACCTCAAGGCATCACATTCAGTTCCTGGTGCAATACTGATTTAAGGTTTGCCTGGTATGCTGGGATCTGTAGTCTCATTGCATCACCCCCCAGGAAGGTGTCCTGTGTGAGTCCCGCTCAAGTAAATTATCAACACGGACTCCTGTGCTTCAGTTTTTTTCCCATATTTCTTTCAGGACAATTGGGGGCCTGAAAGACCGCTTATTTATGCCGAGACGATAGAACAAAGCAAAGGCACAACTAATAGTGGCCATGCAGGCACTTGGATGGACATTGGGTATTGTGTCACTCATGTCTGCACTTGGAACCCAACCCAACTTGCCAAAATGGCCTCCCAAAGATTATGAGGTTGGCTCCGCTCCTGCACAATTTATTATGTACATTGGGAAAGGGACCCAGGGCAGTTTTTCTTTAAGAGAGTTTTAAATGTAACATGTTATGAAAATAATTCGTTTGGCTCGCTCCAGATCACGATGGTTGTTTGTTTCAATAGTTAGTTGGGCTCCTCTGCCATGGTGACGGTGCTACAAACACGTTTTTTTTAAAAAAAAACTATTTCCATACGACGCTATTCTGCTATTCAAGGCAACAGCTTGTTTGTTTCGCATGGGTTTTTGAACTTCAATTTCCGTATGTTTGTGCATTTCTAAATAACAGAAGAGTGGTATTTTCTCACATCTGGTCTTTGTTCCCAAGGAGTTGTTGATAGTATGCATGTATTGTTCTCTGCTAGGCGCGGAAATGCAATGCGGCTTGCGTAACTAAAGGCCCGGAGCTGGAGCAGACCTCCGCAGCACCCCTCTCTAGGGAAGTCATCATAATGTAACGCAACTTGCCACAGAGATCAGTTATGCATAGATTTTACAGCAGGCAAACAAGGAAGAGAAACGTACACTAAAACGGCCATTGTCAGGAAAGGCGGACTGGGGATCACTACTACTACAAGACGGAAAGTCTTGACTTGCCAAGAAGCACAGGATGCGGAAAATAATGGCGGCTGCGGGGGAGAGTATCCCAGAGCACAATGCAAGCAAAGGAAATGGCCATTCCCCTTGGCAAGACTTAATCATAGTGTAATAGGCGCTCGCCATTGTCTATGGCTGCCTGAACATTTTCTGCATCCAAAATGAGTTATGTTGCTCAGTCCTACAAATAAGCAGCGTGCCAGCCACATGTACACCCTAGAATCAAGAAATTACTCCCATGTACACACATATGCATGGGATTTATTAAGTGCGAACCTAGTTGGGATGCATCAGAGCACTGTAAATAGGAGACACACCCTTAGGGTTACTGATAGGGTGCAGGGGAAGCAGAGCGAGCTAGGATGGGTGGAGTAGCAGGGGCTGGGGAGGAATACCAGAGGGGTAGAAATAGGGTGTAGTGGAGCAAATGGTGATATGCAAGATATTCTTAGACACGCGGGTTATTCCAGTCCTTTCTGAAGTTGGTACCATAGACAGGCTGTGTAACAGGCAGCATACATGCTTGTTTTCCTAGTTCTTTGCTTCCAGTCTGGCGATGTTGTGGCTTCTGGTGGTACACTGGCCCCCGGATATGGCGCGTTTCTCTGCCAGGTATGTGTGCTTGAAGGGGTAGCCAGCGCAGCTCCATGAGGATTAGTGATGCGCGTGAATTCTCTTACTTCTGTTATGAGGCCTGTTGCAGCAAGCTGGATGGCTTTCAGAAGGGCTAAGGTGGCATCTGGTACTCCACGTAGGATGTTGCTAGCGTCCACCTGGGAGATGACTGGGGCTTAGACACTTGTTCTAAATCTCGGGGAAGGAAGGAAGGGCTTTACTTTATGGAGGACTATGAGCTTATTCCATCCTGTATGTGTCTTTTTGATGATGTATGCTTTGATGCTGGAGTCGATGGAGAACCGTTTGTACTGGGTGAGGGTACATGCGAGAATCTCTCGCACTTTATTTCTGTCAGCCAATTTTGGACTTGGGAGTGGTGGGGTTTCCTAGAAGAAGAAAGAATTGGGAGTGGTGTGGTTTCCTAGAAGAAGAAAGAATTTCATCTCTGTTGGGTTGCACTTTAGGTTGGTGTTTGACATCAGATTCGGATTAGGGATAGACGGTGCTTGAGGCAAAGGATGTCATTTTTGTAATTGATCTTTAGGTAAAGCTGTGTATCCTCTGCATGTTGCTGTAATTTGACAGGGTGTGGACAAAGCGCTCTATCACAGGTTTGATGTAAAGATTGAAGTTAAAAGGCAACACAGTGTAGCCTTGTGCACCCCTCAGATTACTGCCCAGAGCTGGGATCTGTTGGAGGCCCATATGGATGAGTTGTGTGACGAATCTGAAGACTTCATCCCTTCTACCCTAGGGGGAGCCACCCCCTTTGAGGCTAGGGAGGTGAACCCATTCAGCAAGATCCTCCCTAGAGATATGGGAAAGCAGGACCTCGAGGGAAGCTACTCCTCTTTAGGGAACAAGTACGCCATGGGCCAATCCATATTTCTAATTGCTTACATGGGAATAGGAGAGGCTGCTTTTGCTTCTATGTGTTTTACTCAAAACAACCATGACATTTCCGCTGTGGTTGGCTCAAGACAATGCTGGATTCTCCATGAGCCTACCAACTGACAATAAATAATGCACCCCTTTGAAGTTGCAGTGTGAGAATAAAGGGCTGACGGCCCTTGAATGGAGAAAGACAAAAGCTACGCAGAGCCGAGACTCTGATATGAGAATATCATTGAGTGGAGAAGCCGTGCTGCACAGTGGAGCTGGCTATGGCGCGGGCAAAGACTGATGCAGTAGCAGGCCTCAGCCGACCTGATACTGGAGAGTGCAACATTGGAGAGGCAAAGGCAGCTCAAGGCAAGCCTTACCTAGAGGCGCGACCAGGCAGAGGACGTGGTGAGCCTGGGGCCCGCAGGCTGCCGCTGAAACCAGGGATCGATGGAGGAGCAAATCCTCCTCTCTCAACAAGAGATCCCAAGCGTAGAGAGATACTGAAATGAGTAGAACAGAAAGCCCGCTCTTATCCAGACTGGGAAACCTGCAAGACGTGGGGAACACCACCACTATCGAAGAGATGGCAAGAGATTAGAGAATGAAAGGGGAGGAAGGAAGGATTGCCCTAAGCCCCTAAAACCCCCAAAACGAAAGAAGGAACAAGACAATTAGAGAGGTTACAGCAGGACTGTAAACCCGAGATTGCAATCCACCAGACAGCTCAGAAAAGCTCACAAGAGCCAAGAGAGCCACAAAACAAGAGGGGTTACCTAAACCGCAAAGACATAAGAGAGAGACATTGAGATGGGTGAACGCAAGGAACTTTAAGAGACTTGAGTATTGCAAGCCTCCAGATGGCTTACAGAAGTGCCCTCAAGAGTTGAGAGTGCCATATGGTAAGAGGGGTTACCTATACCCCAAAGAGATAAGTGAGACCTTGAGATGGAGTAACCAGGGAGTTCAAGAAACCGAAGTATTATAAACCTCCTGACGACTCACAGAAAACCCATCAAGAAGCTAAAAAGAGCCACATACCAAGATGTGTTACCAATACTCCAGAGCGATAAGAGAGACGTTGAGAGAGAGGAACCCAAAGGGGCTAGAGAGGCCCAATAAACCCAGTTAAGAATGATTACAAGGGGAGCAAAGAAACCTCTGAACACGTGAAGCAAGTGGAGAGAGGTCAGCACACGTTGTGGAGAGGGATCCGGGAAATACCTGAAGAAATTGGGACAGTTTGCTTTTTTCAGGGACTTGATTCTTTCTTTAAAGAACTTTTGGAAATTTTGGAACTTTGAGAGACTGCCAAGACTTGTTAAAAAGTAGCAACGCAGACACTTATTGAATTCAGAACCAGGAGAGGCTCCTGGGATGCCCAAGTGATATCAGGGTGAAACCACTCGGAGTACAGGGAACTGTGCCTAGGTTTTCTTTTATATTTTTCTAATTGCTAGGGACAGTTTAGTGGATAGGTTTGGACTGAGGACTATTCATGTTTTGACTGTTGGTGTGCACCTTAGTTATAGTTTTGATAGGAAGGGAACTCCCCCTTAGCAATGGGGTGAGAATGGCATTTTGTGTTTAAGTTAAATAAAGCTTCATGACAACATGTCCTCTAGTCAAAGTCCTCCTCCTGGCTTGCCACAGTTGATAATTGTTGGCAATGTAGGAGGCAAACCACTGAAGACTGTCCGGTTGAAGCCTTTGTGCATGTCGAGGATCTTGAGGAAGGCTTCCTGGTCATTGGTATCAAAGGAAGAGTAGGCTGGGGTCCCCATTGGCCAAGATGTGTAGAACATTATTGATAACTTGAAGGGTGTCGGCCTCTGTGCTGCATTGTGATCTGAATCCATATTGGTTGTTCTGTAGGAGATTGCGCTGTCATCCTTTGATACAGCTAGATAGGACAGACTATCACCATTCAGCTGCATGAGAGGATCACTCACATTCTCCTACAGGGCCAGCAGTCTACCAGGCCATCCCTGTTCAGTGCGAGTTCCTTCAGTGTGCCGGGGGCTATCTCCTCTTTCCAGTTTCCAGTTCATCTGGGAAGATGCATTGCACAAGACATGTGTTTATGACATTGATCACTGGTGCAATTGCTTCTAATGTAAAACCTTCACAATGGAAAAGGCGAGCATGCCTTTGTGGGTGGTTGGTGGATGGCAGTAATAGTGTTGGTCTGGTCCTCTGGAGTATTATTTCAGAAAACTAAGGAGTACAAATACTGCCATTGTGAAATAGTTCACAACTGTCACATAGTTGCCTGACCCACAGCTTCCGCTCGCACATCTCCATATGTGTGTTCCCGTCTAGGATAACAGCAGAGAAGTGTCACAGTTCTACAGTTATTACAGCCTGATCTGAAGAACCTAATGGTAAAATGCACTTAGTGAATTAATAGGTGCAAAGAGCATTGGCTTATGAAATTATATTGGTTATATCTCATTTGTCTACAAAATACCCCCATTGGCAATAGGAATTACCTCAATGAAATAGCATTTTACCCCCAGCTTCAAAACCTAGGTAGTAGAATACTCGCACTTCAAAATCTTAGAAGTAGCCCGGATGTCAGTCTCTCGGATATTGTTGCCTTGATTCAGGCATCGATTGTAGAGGGGGCACAAAATGAGGTTGGCCCCTAGCAGCAGAAGGCTCTGTTTGTGCATTCATAGGTAAAATAATGCTGCGGGATAGGGAGAAACCCCTTGTAGGTTGTACGCAAGTGATGATGGTTAGCCTTGCTAATTTAGGTGTAAGTGTAGTAACATTATTATCCAATCCATTAAGTGTAAAGAAGTTGTTATATAGTAGTCATTGGATTTTAGACTTGTACTTGTCAAAAAAAATCATCACATTTTTTGGGGGGGTTGTTAAAAAAATTATATAAATTGGGTGTGGGTGTACGGGGATATAACAATAATTAAAGAGGATGGGAGGTTTGAAAAAAATCCACGGTAAAAAATCCTGCGATGAAACAGCAGCCAATGAAATCACATGGAACCCAAGAGATTCACGCCACTCAGAGACTGAGTGACATGATTTGATCTTTATGGAAGGGAGCAGTAATGGATTCGCACCCATCCCTCTGCTGTGTGTCTCTCAGTGAGGGAAATCTTGACAATGATGTACACTGGATGGATCTTTCTTTAGATTATTTTTTTTTTACATTCTTTTAATTTATTGACAGCAGCATCTAAGTAGACCTTTGGTGAAGTTCTTCTGATTTCATACTGACTTTTCCTATAAACATTTTACCCTCCAAATTTCTGCGGTCCTGATCTTTGACCTGCTTTACTTGGATTTACATGCACCAGAGTTTTCACAAACACTACCCTATGTCTAATCTGCCTCCACTACAGTATGAACCCTCTCATTTCCTTTACCTATTTGCCTTTTTCTACCTTTCCTTTTCCATACCACCACAGACTATGGTCTTGATTCCCTTAGGCATGGGCGTAATACTGGCACGTCTAGACATGTCTAGTCACTGTGGCTAGTCGGAAGAAGCAGCTGTACACCTGGAGGACATTTTTAAGGATTTCAACCATAGGAAAAAGGTCTGTCTTTCCCATCACTAAAGGCATTTCCCTGCCTATCTCAAGAAACAAAAGGTGCTTGCCATCAGTCCAAATCTAGTTCTACCTAACTCTACCACTAATATGAATAACTCAAAATTAGGCCTAGAGAATATCTCTTCTCCTGGTTTTGTCTTGCCTTCTGGTACTTTGGTTATAGAAATGTCTTTGGTCAAAGAATGTGCGCTCCTTAACACAGTCTTCCTTGATATCATCTTACCATTTCCTTCATGAGCTCCTGTAGCTCTTCAAAATTACTCTTGTCTCTTGACCCCTCTTCAGGATTTTGTTTAGGATTGTTTTTCTTTTGAAAACTCTCTCTCTCCGTTTTATTCTTGTTTGTGTGTCTCTCACAGGCTTTAAACTCAACTTTCTCCAGGTTTGTTGTGACTATCCAACTTAAACCTTCCCTCTCTTCTGGCTTCCTGTTATTGTAGTGTCTCTTATTTTATCTTGCTCACTTAACACTTTTATCTCACAACACTTTTTACTTGTCTTTATGTCTTGTTCTCTCCATTTTCCCACTCCGAGCTTGTGGGGACTTTCCCCTTCTTCCCATAGTATTAGTTTCCAGTCTTGTTTTGCTAGACAAGGTTATTTGTTCAATTTTTAATGGGCTTTTCATATCACCAGTCAAACTGCTTCATTGTTCATATTTCGCCCTTATGACTGCGACAAGTTTCTTTCATCATAAAATGTTGCTCCGGCGGACTCCCGTTTTTCATGTTCTCCCCGGTGTCTTCTTATATGCAGGGGAGCATTGCAGGACTAAGCAATCACTTGGATCACCAAACTATGCGGTGTGGCTTCTCTGCAGTTGCTTTTGCTGGCGTTCCATTCTCAGTTTAATTGCAGACTGCCTCCATTTAAGGACGCTGGCAGCAGGGAGCTCATGACGCTCCTGTTTGCATTTTGTCTCTGTGTTGCTGACTGGGCTGCTCTCCCACCTCGAGATGTTCATGGTCACGGCACCACCTGTTATGGGACTCCTGGCCAGTTTCTCTGTTGGTTCTCCTGCTGGTCTTCCAGGACCTCCAGTCATCTTTCTCTGGCTCTTTGAAAGTCGCAGGCTCCACGGCTTGCCTTGGCTCAACCTCTCCAGGGTGCAATTAGGTCAGGGGGCTTCCCTTGTGTACCGTACTCTTTCTTCTGTAATCCACCTGTCTCCGTTAAGTGCACGTCTCTCTTGAATCGACATCTGCATTTCCTTTGCAGGATACATTTTTTCCAGCATTGCCTGCAGCCAAGTGTAAGAAGAACATATTCTTCTTTCTTCATCACAGGCCGCCCCATGTATGCAGAGATGATGTTTGGTCTAGAGAGTTCCTTCAGAGAACGAAAGTCCTCGTCACCTAAGGGGGAGTCACTGTCAGTGATGTCCCACTTTCACAGACTAATGGGGTGGGTTATGCAGAGTGTGCTCACCTCCCTAGCCTCAAAGGAAGTTGCTCCGCTTTGGGGAGAAGGGACGAAACCCTTGATTCGTCACATTGCTTTGAGGCCATTCTTCTGGTGATTTGACGTAGGATGACATTTTTCCTCTATAACACGACAAAGCTTCCCCCAATTCATCTATCCTCTTTTATTTGCCTTTTCCTATTCCCCTTCATTGAGTGATCTTGTTACCCCAGAAAGGCCCCAATATACCACACTTCGGACAAGCCTCAGCACTGTAAAACCACGATGGGCACACTACAAAAGTTGAGTTATCTGCTGCACACCATGCACATTAAATCATAGAAGCACCACTTTGTTTGTGACAAGCCCTGTAATTTGGAATTGTCAAGAGGGGATGGGGACCCCTCTTAACTAGGGGTGGGAGGCCAAGCAGAGAGCAATCCAGTGCCAATCCTACACCTCTGGCGGACATTGGCAGTTGAAAGCACCCCAATTTCCGGCCGCACCCACTCCTGGTGCCCGCATGTTTCTTAGCAGTACACTTCAGTCTCAAGTCATGCCTCCAAGACATGATGCTTGCCTGTGTTTCACTGTTTTTGTAGAGTCCCATCATTACAGCCTTAAATCAAGGAGAAGTAAGGATTTTGCATCCTGACACAGTGCCTTACATCTGTGAAAAAAACATTAAAACTAAATTGGTTGGCGTATGTGGATGTCATTTTGTTATTCGACAAAACGCCTTTTGGACTCCAAAATAAATTGCAAGCTTTTGCTTCCTTTGCACACAATGACAATTTGCGCCCTAATGTAGCAAAGTCAAAGATCCTAGTATTCTCGGGTGGGAAAAAACTGCCATGTTACAACTGGACCATTGACAATATTGCGCTGGAAAGAATTGCAGCTCTAAAATACTTGGACTTTGATGTTACAAAAACCTTCTCTAAAAAACACTGGTATGAGTCCTTAGTAGTAAAACTGCATCCTCTGAAGTCTCAATTAAGGATTATATTTCATAAATACTGAAAGTATTCATCAAGTCCTGTCATTCAATTTTATTTGTGAAAAATTGAAGCTGTTTTGTTGTATGGGTTGGATTTATGTTTTCATGACATTGATGAGATTCTTAAAACTTTGCAAGTACGATTATGGAAGCAAACCTTGGGTCTGGCAATATCAGTACCTAATGCATGTGTTCGGATAGACCTGGGTTTATCAAGTTTATCTTTGCGTTTTCTGTGGCGTCACATGAACACGTTTGCCAAAATGCTAGATCCCTCTAGGAACTCTATTTACACTGAATTTGCAAAGATGCTTCAACTAGAGCATCCACCATCTGTCCTACTCTTTAAGAAGAGAATGCAATGTGCATTAGTGCGTATTAATATTACTAAAGAAGATATTATTATACGTGCTGGCTATGCCAAAAAAAAAACAATATCAAATGATTTGGGTGGACTCCCAAGAGGAAATTGGTTCCTATGATTTATATCAGTAATTCGCACATCATTCACATAAAAGGTTACCGAGACTAATGTACATTGAGTGCTTCCCTGATGCCCCAATACGTGATATATATATGTATATGCGATTTCGTATGAACCAGTTGCATATGTTAGAACGAAGTAAACATTGGACATCTGCTGTTGGTGAGGGATGTAGATTCTGTAATGTGAAGTCTCAACCAGAATCCATTAAGCACTTGCTTATCTATTGCAGCTATTTTGACAAAGACAGAATTGTATGTTTGGGGGAATGGAATGTTATTAGTACCATCTTCTCAAAGGAATTTCTTTGGTCAAAATGTATGAATAACCCCTTTAAATAATTTGTGTGCATTGGGACGATTTCTGTTTAAAATCGAAGCAGAACTGCTAGAAAAAATGAATTGCATTATAACTGAATGACTTTATACATACAGGTCCTAAGACGCGGGGGGGCTTCAAATGGTAAATTTGAGCTTCTAAACCAATTCTTTTTGTTTATTTCTCTTTTATCATTGTTGTTTTTTCTTTGATTTTTGCTATGTTGAATAGATCGCAATATTCTACATGCTAAAAACTAAAATTAGATTTTAAGTTGTGGGTTTTTCGAAATTTGTGTCTTATGTTAAGTTGTATTTCTACTTTAATTCTTTTTCCTACATGTTTTATGGTGTGAAAAGTTTCTTGTAAACTGAAGCACATGGTATTAATAAAAAAGAAAAGAAGAAACCATTAATCATTGCCCAACTGCAAAAACGATCCACAACACAGAGAACCCATGAAGAGAAAGAGCAAAAGCAGCACCTACAGCATCAGCGAACTCCAGAATAGAGAGTGTGTGGGAGTGTTCATCGTGTTTGATTCCCTGCTCGGTTCTGCTGGTCCTGCTGGTCTGTCTTAATTGCCTACCTTGAGGGAGGAGCACAAGAACTCAAAGACCCCGCTCCCTAGCAGAGCGTTGCAAAGTGTTTTGGAGTGTTCATTGTGTTCCTTGAGGCATCAACGGGCCACCAGCTGCACCAATTCTACACTCACCGGTGCCCCACACCCAGCTTCCTTGTTTCCTTTCCAGTCTCGTCCCCTTATTCCGCACAACACGCCAGTAACGTCTGCCACAAGTGCTGGATTCAGCACTCCTCTCAGGATGAATTCCTACTGAAGGTTAAGGTACAAATTGTCTTTGCTTAAAGGATACTTACATTGCCTATTGTGCTGACTATTGTGCGTCCCTTCTGCACCCCTCTGCCTTTAATTGCCTTTCAGTGAATGTATCTGGGGTTTGTGGCTTCCAGGCTGGTTGCTGTGCTGCCTGATTTGAAGGGGCTCACTTGGTATGGCCAACAAGATCCCCTCAATCTATTACTTGCAAAGTGGAGCACTGATGGATGTTTTGAAGGCCCCAGAGGGTCTCTCAGCGGTGAAGATTGCTGCTGAAAAAAGCCCACAAGCAGCTAATGAGGTGCAGAGGGTGTTGGTCTGTGCGCAAATACACACACTTGAAGAGAACAACGAAGTAGCTGAACTGGAGACAAATAAGAGTCACCTCCCTGTGCTTTTAGATTCCCTGCAACTTTTGGCCTCTGGTCTGGAATTTATGCTAACAGCTACAAGCCGTAAGAAGAAAATCTGCAACTTTTTCCCCAATAGCAAGTGTTGAAGGATGGGGGGCAAAGACCCCCTTATGCTATTTGATGGGGATAGTTCCTCCCATCTTGGTAATTCGAAAGTAGGGGGCGAGATGGACAGGGGTATAGGTAGAGGAGACCATCTCTATCAATATTAAGTTCTCCAAGACGAATTCCACTTATGAGTCCAATCCTACCTTTGACTTCCCGCACCTAATGAGTACAGTCGCACACTCTCTAGTCCCGGTCACCATACAGTCACAGAAAGAGATTATTTGAATGGTGCTACGGTAAATGAAGCCACCCTCCCAGATCTGAACTTTGTATTAACCTCTTTAGTGAACGTGTTTGAGTTACTTAAGGGCGAAGTCCAGGCCCATTCTGGGATTTGAATGGAACTAACTAAGGAGATGGGCGCTTGTGAATCATCGATGGTCGGCCTTAGGAATGCCCTAAATACTACAGTAATGACCACCTTTCTGGACCTTAAGGCAGCGGTCCACAAACAGACCATTAAGGTCAACTATTTACAAGGCCAATTGGGGGAGGCAAACTTGCAAAGGGAAAAGATGTGGGAAGGAGTTTCCCTTTTGGTAAGTAACATTACGATGGGTTGTGGCCAGCAGGGGTTTGAAGATATACCATCAACAGAAGGTAGACTGAATCAAACGTTCAACAATACCCTCCTTCCGGACTCTGTACTTGAGGAATTTAGACGTTGGGCACAGGTTGTAGAGGTTTTAGTTGTGGAACCCCGAAGGGTGGAAGAGGAAGAGGGGCCCAAGGGTGCCTCTAGTGTGCCCTCCCAGAATGTGAACCGATAGAGGTTGCCGGTCAAGATAATCCAAGGAGGGGGGTCAAGCAGAGCGAAATTAAAGCTGGGGAGAAAGCTGCCAGAAAAGTCAAGCTCTACTCTGCAGCATACTTCTAGATCACCGGCTTCTGTAATTGAAGGCTCATCACTTTTTCCTCCGGGCAATAACCTGGCCAAAAGGCCCACTAACCCAAATGCGTCAAGGGTGCACACTGTCAAATCCAGCATTGGTGTTCAAACAGTCTCAGGTGTAGGGGTCAGTTCAAATGACCAGTCGCTCTTGGAGTATGCCAGTGGTGCCCCTACAGACAGAAGGCTCAAGCCAATAAAATTGGCTCCTATTTTTCTACGAGAGATTAAAGCACATTTTCCTGCAGGCCCGGGCATTACGTCTTTGCCAATTCAGCGGCCCTCAGTACAGTTGTATGGGACTCAACCTTGGGTGCTGCAGAGTCTGTTAAAATGGCCCTCGGGCCAGATGGCCTTCTAGGAGTGGCAACTCTGAACCTTGGAGCCCTGGTCCAGGAAAAGTGTGCTGTCAATGAGACTTCTCCCAAGCTGGGCCAGTTGATCAAGGATACAGTGATGACCCCTTTTGACATTCCGAGATTATGGCAGACATCCACCAGGGAGGGACTTTAACATACGCTGCTTAACCGCAGCACCATCCTAGCCATTTTCATGGAGATTCCAGATCTGTTTTTGTTCTCCACTCAGGATATTGAATTTGTTTGCTTTCTTTTGATGGCAATGTCTCCATAGTATAGTTAGGCCTAAAAATGGAAGTTGGTGACAATGCTATTGGGGCGCTCAGTCAAGTTCTGAGGTGACGGGCTCGGAAGTTTTTAGTGCACTTCCAGGCAGAGAAAATAGTGCGACTCGTGGGAGGATGGGTAGTGGTGAGGATTTGGAGATTGCAAGGGTGACTGAAAATTCATGGGCAAACAAATCAGAAATGGCAAATGGAAAGGTCATCTTTCCGTGTGAGTCAAAAATGAAGGCCTGCTCCCTAAAATTCTATGTCGTCTTTCAGAAATTGGGCGTTGTATATGAGTCCCTTTAGTTGTAAAGGAGTGGCGATTTGTAAGCTGGAATATGCAGGGTTTCAACTCTTTCAAAAATGGGGCCATGAAAGAGACCATTTTTGGTTACAATTTAATTCTTTACAAGAAATGTGGCTCTTCAATTCCATCCAGATGGAGGGTTTTACTATTTTACATCAGCCAGCTATACATCAGAAAAGTGGCAGGCAATGCGAGGGGGGCATACTCATTGCTATCTGCAACTCTTGTAATAGAGATGGTAGTTATTCCCCATAGGATTAAGGGGCTGCTGGCAAGTAAATTAGGGCTGAGCGCCCATGATCGAAAGCAACACATAGTAATTATCAACTTATATTGGAAACCTGCTTGCTCTGTGCTTGCAACCTTCTTGCAGTCACTTGCGGATCTATTAGTGAGAATAACATCTCAATTTCCCAGAGCCGGTATCCTCCTAGCAGGGTATTTTAATGCTCAATGCATTGACACATTAGATCAGAACGGTAGATCGGCCCTAAAGAGATCTACGGCCAACGGGAGGAGATGGTTATCGTTTCTGTCTGATTGATTGGAGTTTGATAATGGCAAATGGCTCATTAAAGGGGGACGTGCCTCCACTTGTAACCTGGAGGCATCGGTCCCCTAGTTCGACTATGCCTTCCTTTCCTCTGCCCTCTTTCAAATTTGTACGCATTTCCAAGTTAAATAGGGGGGCAGTAGTGATCACAGTGGCTTGGAGGCTCTTAGGCATGGGACTTTCCCAGGCAACCGTCCGGTCAATCCCAGACTGTGATGTGAATAATGGGAAGAAAAGGTCTTGATATTTCGAAGGAATGGCATATGCTTGAATCAGAAGTTACAGAGGTATTGCATGGGTCCTTCTGATTCGTGCTTGGTGGATGTGTGTACCCTGCTAAATTTTCAAGAGTTTCTGTGGGCCTTTGACCCCCCCTTGCAGCCTGCCCCTCCTAGGCAAAGTATCCACCCACATTTCTTTGATGAGGGAACTTGTCTCAAGAAGAAACAACTGCGCAAAGTTCTAAAGGACTTAAAGCAGGAACTTTTGGGGTGGAGGAACACAGTGAAATAACACAGTAACTCAAGAGGGATTATAGAAATTGGTCCCAAGTGCAGATTCCTTCGCCTCCAAAAGGATGGTGAATTGATGTTGGGAGCCCTGAGCAATAATTATTTGCGCAACTTTTGGGCCATTACTAATCGCTCAGAGGTCTCCAAATTGGGACTTCAAAGCAACGTATTTCCTGAGGCATTGTGGTGTGACCATTTTGCTGCCCTGTATAAAAAATCGTATTGGAATTTTTTCAACATGGACACTGACACATTGTGGCAGTTTGACTTTTCAGGGGACTCTATATCTGAGTTCATTCATAAGTCATCCTCCTCCAGGGCAGCAGGCCCAAATGGCTTGACCTACAAGGTCCTGAAGGGCAATGTGGCACTCTGATCTGGGGTATTGCCTCTGCTTTTTGGGAAAATCCTGCATGAAAGGTGCTTTCCTCCTTCGTGGAAGACAACGGTAAATGTTCTTATTTTCAAGGGAGGCGATTGGACTGATCCAACAAATGATCGCCCGATCGCCCTTCTTGACGCGAAGAGCAACATTTTTGCAGGGCTGGTGTTGAGGGAGTTGAAGTTTGGGGAAAAGCAGAACAACATCTTATCAAGGTTTCAAACAGGCTTTCTTAGAGGTCGCTCCACATCGCTGAATGGTACAGTACCAAGCATAGTTTGTGAAAGATCTTTGGTCAAGGGTGGCCTGGTGCTCTACGGGGCCTGGATTGATCTGTCCAAGGCTTTTGATACGGTCAGTAGGGAGCGCCTCTGGCAAATATTGGAGTCTTGGGGCATCCTTGCGGCCGCTCTGGGCTATTCTATCAAGTATGCATTCAAATGTTGCCCCGAGGGTTAGGTTGAAAGCCCTTGGTCATCTATCTGCTCCAGTCCTGGTTGAGAGGGGGGTTAGACAGGGATGTCTAATAGCCCCTGTCCTTTTTTATCTTTACTTTAGCAGACCTGGAGGATGTACTGGGCCTTTCGATGCTGATGAGCCCCAAGATTGGGTCTTGTCCAGTCAGGTGGCTAGCATATGCGGATGATATCGTCCTCTTGGATCTCACTGCAGTTGTTTTGCAATTACTTTTGAACTCCTTGGGTGATTATGCCAGGGAGAATGACTAATTAATCCAAATAATCCTAAAGTATTGATCTTTAAAAGACGGGTAGACGCATCCCAAACTTCAAGTGGTTTATGGGAGATCATGTGATTCTGGTGGAGAGGGAGATGGATTTCAAAATGTACTCCTTTCCAACTATATGCCAACTAGATTTGGACCTGAATGTAAAAGTGTCCCAGCTGTCAAGTCAAATTAAAAAGAAATTGGCTACGTTTTGTACATTTTTATTGCTGCCTTTTTTAAAATGTTAGTGCCAAAGTGATTCCCGTTCTCGTTTACGGGATAGAAATTAAACCGCTGACATAGAGAACTAATTTTCCGAGAGTGGAGGGCAGAATGTGGAAGAAGGTGCTAGGCCTACCTCCAAATTTTCCTGTGGCCAGCCTGAGGCACGAGCTCCTGATGCAGGTGGAATGGAGGCTCACCTCAATGATAGTGGTTCCACAGGCAAATTCCTTATATGAAGATATAGGCGCTGTTTCTGCGCAGGCATCCTCGCCGTCTCTGCAGGCCTTAAAGCTATACATGTCCAGGGTATTGATGGAGTGTGAATGCGATGTTGAGAACTTAATAACCAACGCCATGAAAGTTCAGGGGGTATTGTTGTGCATGGATTGGATCCGTACTATCGATACTATGCGCAAACTCACCCTGGCAAAATCACTTTCACCCTTCGACAAAAAGATTGGCTTTCTACCTTGATACTTGAGACACTTTCCCAGCTCGAAGGTGAGACAAGATTTTTTTTTAAGACTACACCTCAACCTGGTACATAGAGGTGAAGTTCAAGTCCATCCTAATAAGTGTACGGAATCAGCTAACTATTGCCAGCTCTGTGAGGAAGCCAGAGTGCAGTCTCTTAGACGTATTCTACTGGAATGTAGAGGTATGTGGGAGATCAGTACTGTCATCAGAGATGTTTTGGGACAGGCTGATATTTGGCCACGAAATCTCTCACTATGCATGTGGTACACGTTCTGCAAGCCTGTGGCCTACTGCCCACCTACTAGTTTGTGTACAACCATATTAGGCGGTCTCCATTTCTGGATGTGTAGAAGAACATTTTGTGTGGCAGTCTGGTCATTAATGTATGGAAGGCTGTTTTGCCTTATTATGTCTTATTTATGAAGGAATTGATATTTAAGATTGGATGTAAATGAAATGTTGTTTTAGATTTTCTCCTCGCATGTATTGTTTTCGTACAGTGAAAAGCCGGATGGTCGGATAGAACACAATAATTAATAATAAAAGAAATTTTAAAAAAGTAGAGAGAGATGGAGGCCACGTTCAGCTGCGGCCAGCAGAAGAATCGGTCAGTGCTGCCCGATAATACCGGTGAGGTTGGAAAAGACTGTACAATCACTAGACCACCAGTGACAGAGGGGAGACCTTCCTTTGTCTTGATGCACTTACCTTTGTGACAATCAGAATCAGAAACCAGAACGTTAACATTTGACTTCCCGGGAAGCCATTGTTGCTCTAGGGCAGTCCTGCAGAGGGAAAGATTGCTATGTCTATTTCTAGACACCTTTTTAAATGTGTGCTCTTCGTTCATGCATTTTTGGTCGATATGGTTTCTCCAGTATCTTTTTTTAAATGGGTAGGTCCTCACCATACCCCCCCTCTAGCCCACACTTCACACTCTCCTACCATCACATAAATGTATATGTAATTCGTCAATTTCAACCAAACGTGCACACATATATAAACAGGTGTCCACAAGGGGATCATACAAGCACTCCAACCCCGAAAATTCAGAATCCGACAATATCCAAGTTTTTTTGCAGATTTCACTGCAATTATATTTGGGGGGTGGCTGGGTAAAGGCTGGGTAAGGGTAATATATAATGTAGGGGGAGTATGGGGCGCTGCAGGGTCTCACCTGCATATAATTGGGCAAAATGAAAACAAAAATTCAAGCTTTTCGGATTTAGCATTTTAAAAGTTGCAGTGATCACATAGATCCGTCTATTAGTAGATGTATTACTGGGAGAGTTGGTGGGGCTTAGTTCGCTACTTATGTTTTCGGTTTTGTACCACATCCAGGAGGGGAAGACTGGGATAGATTTACCTGGAAGAGAAGAACACTACGCAGAGAGTAGGGGGAAGGGTTTGAAATTCCTGTGAGCTGGGAGCTATTTAGCTCCTGCTTCTAGCCCCGGAGAGCCTGGTTAGCTTGACCCCCCCGAGCTACCAGGAGTTACTATTGGTTCCCAAGGACAATAGGTGCCATACAAAGATACCAATGTGACATTAACTTTGTGTATTTGAGAAATTGTATAACAAAGCATTCTAAACATCTAAAACACATTTAAAGCATATTTGACCATACATAATGGATAACATGTTTAAATGTGCTTCTCATGTGGAATTGTGACATGCTATGTACTAGCTCCTGGGTTCCCAGAGGTAGCTCCTGCCTACTGGGTAGTGAAATATTAATTTTGCCCCCTGGGTGGAATATAAGCAGACAGGAAGCAGGAAGTGAGGTTTGTTCAGGTAAGATGAGAGGTGAAGGAGGCGGACCACCAAGAGACTAGCAGGATGGAGGAAGGAATAGAGAGGTATGGAGGCAATTTATGGAGAAGGTGAGGTATTGGCTAAGGAGAGGAAGTTGTACTGCAGTGTGATAGTGAGTGGTAGTGTGGCTAAAGGAATTAAGTGTAGGGAGTGGTTGTGAAGAGTATGATCCTGAGTTAAAAGGGGGTGATTGAATAGAGGTGCGGAGGAGGGAGTAGTGGGGAGGGGGATGGAATAACATCAAAGGTTCAACACGAACCCTAGAAGCAGTGAGCAACATCAGAGGGACAGTAGAGTAGAGGGAGGAGGGAAGCAAGGTGGGTGTAGTTGAAGGAGAATATTAAGAGGTACAGTGTGGAGAAAGGTAGAGGAGAGTGTGAGCATGACAAACTCGAGAGTGAATACAGCAGGGTTTGTGCAAGACTCATTCCCTACACTTGTAGAACACTAATCACTGCATAGAGTAGGCACCAATTTAGGAAATCCCGAAGGGGGGGCTAATTAGAAATGACATCTTGTCTTTAGGTCGAGACTAAGGTAGAGGTTAGACAGTAGGCGTTAACATTCAATATCTGCTAATCCTGGTGCCAGGAACTCCTGGGTTAGGGCAGATGTGTTTTTGAAGAGAAGAGAGAGTGACAGCCACAAGGCCATATGAAAAATCAATAAAAACCCTTGAACCATCTCTGAGTTTTGGAGTAATTCCTGTGCCACCTATGACGTAAGAATATGTATAAAATTTTGTAAAATGGAATATATTGGCCCTGGAACGCCTAGCGATATACTTGAGGCAACAATATGATATGATAGGCATTGCTGTGGGAGGAGAACGACATCTAATCTCCCTATATGCGGATGACATGCTGTTGTATTTGAGACACCCGGAGGAGAACCTCCAATACATTTTGGAAGTGATGGGAAGATATGCAGGGCTGTCTGGTATATCGGTGAACCCTCAGAAATCTAGCATGTTCCCATTGGGTGGATATAAAGGGATCCCATTGAAACAGCTACCAGTGTTACAGATAACCTGGGAGGTTAGCACATTTCGCTATTTAGGGATAGATATATACCACACGATGGAAGAGGAGCACAAATGCAATAAAGAGGTAGCCATTAAGAACATTGAAAATTGCATGAGGTTCTGGGTGAAGCTGCCTTTAGCAATGATGGGACGGGGGGCAATGTTGAAGATGGTGGCCCTACCTAGGCTTCTGCACTACTTTGGGAATATACCACATTTGATACCAAAGAAGTTCTTTATTAGATTGGACAGTATGTGCAGGGATTTCCTTTGGCATGGCACACGAAATAGAGTGGCCCTCTGGAAGCTACAGAATTTCCATGCGAGAGTGGGTATAAAACTGCCTAATTACGAAGTTTATTATATAGCAAGCCAGCTGCAATATCTGGCCAAATGGCTCTCAGAGGAGGTGACCTCTGAGTCCAGGCTGTTTAGACAAGATTGTGCCCCATTTTATTTAAAAGAGATCATATGGCTGCCCAAGGCAGAAATGGAAGGGCGTCCAAAGATGATGGTACTTGGATGGAAGATGTGGCGCAGGGCATGCCAGATGATGGAGAACTCATCCCTGTGTTCCCCACAGGTACCACTAGTAGCACTGGCGGGTGAAGAAAAGCAACAAAGGATGATAATCGGAAACCATTGGGAACCGGTTGGGATAGCAACAATGGGTGATGTTTGGCAAGAAGGGACTATAATAGATTTTGAGGTGTTGAGGGAGGAAACTGGGTTACATATAGGCCAGTATATCATGTATCATAGAATGGTGCGGAGAATTAAGAGGACATGGCCCGAAGTGGTATTGGAGGAAGAACCAGATGTTACCATAGATACAATATATGACATAGCAGAGGGGGGACATGAGATATCCAGAATATAGAAGATGATAATGTCCAAAGTAGGAAAGGAGGTAGTACAACTGAGACAAGACTTGGAGACGGAAGTGGGAGCCCCGATGGAGATGGGATGTGGGAACGCGCCCAAGGGTATCATAAGAAGGTGTCGAGGAATGCAAGACTAAAGCAGATGCAACTGTATATTACGCATAGGGCATAAATGACACCCCAGAGGATAGCTAGGTTTAAAAATGCAGGACGGCAAGCATGCCCCAAATATGATGAAGAGAATGCTGGTATGGTGCATATGTTTTAGTCATGCCCGGTTATCGAGCGCTTTTGGAGCGAAGTGGCACACGGACTAGCAGAAAGAGGTATCGAGATTGTGGTCGATACAGTGTGGGCCTGCTTGTTAGGGGGGTTCCCTAGACCACACAAATTCAAGCATGTGAGCAAACTAAAGGATCTGGCAAATGCGCTTGCAAAGAGGAGAATTTCTATGGGGTGGAAGACATGCCACAGACCACGACTAGAGGTATGGTGGAAAGATTCGCAGAAATGGGCCGAGGCAGAAACCATGGTACGGCAAGAATCGAGCAGTACTGGGGGGGAGGAAGAGACAGAGACCCTGATGGCCTGGAAATTATTAATAGCAGAGTTATTTGGGTCAATGCGAGACCCAACGGAACCCATGGAACCGATACCCTATCACAAGATGCAGGAACAGAATGTGAGCAGAAGTAGGCTTGAAATGGGGGGTGGGCTAAGGGGGAAAAAAAATTCTTTTAAATTTAAATAATAACTTTGTAAATGGATGTTATGGTTACATCGCAAGTAAACAAAACCTCAAAAATGAACCATTTATGGTTCATAAAGAAACCATAACTCGTCCACATCCCGCTGCGCTTCTCTTGACATCACTGATGGCATCACAAAGGATGCCATCATTGATGTCTTGGATGACATCACAAACTGTCATTCATGATCTCACATGTGACATAACCGATAGATACATACTCTGTAACAAATAATTCAACGGCAGTTTAGTGAGTCATATGTAGTCAATCAATATTACTTTTGCAATCATTTAATGTGCAACAATTTATGGCATTTCAAATGTTTATAGGCATAACAAAAAGGATTCATGTGTGTGGTGCTGGGTAAAATGAAAAAGGCAAAGTATGGTATATGGAGAAATTGACCATCACACTTCATGTTTACATTATGCAGATCTCAAGCACAGCTACCAGTGTCCATATGCTTCTCCAGCATTGGATCTTTCGAGGATTCACATGCTTAGAATATTCCCCGTCGTCAGACTGGGACCCCTCGGTACACATATATAGCCTTTTCCAATAGGAAAACTTCCGACACTTTTGTGTCCTATCTATGTCCTTTTAGGACCCGCCTACGCATGCTCCGCAGGCCGTCCCAGTATAAGAGGCCCGCCCCCGCGACTCCCCTTCAGATTTCAACCGTCTCCAAAGGAGTGGGATCTCCTCGCGTTGTCTTACTATTTTGTACAAGGTTGCATTACTGGAATTTGAGTACAGAAAATGTCATCCGTTTCAGGAAAAGCGCTGTTCCGCCCATGCGCGACGTGCGGCTTGAAAAAAGTTTACGAGGGGGACGGACATATGGATTGTATATATTGCCTCCACCCTCATCATTCGGTGGATAACTGCGACATATGCAATGGGTTTTCTCAAAAAACCCTAAAAGACCGCAGTCGACGACTGGTGGCATGGCTGAATGATGGAGCGGGGGCATACCCCCCTTCGGAGGAGGGCTCCACACAATCGGCGAAAACATCACGCCGCGCTACCTCGTCGGAACCACCGGCGAAGAAATCTCGACCGACGGAAAAAGAGTCGTCTGGAAGTCACTCAACCAGAGACTCCTCGTCAAAGAAATCATCTTCATCAAAAAAGCATGAAAAGGAAAGGAAATCCTCCTCGGGCGATCATCATAGATCGACCACGAGTCGAGAGTCGAGTAAAAGCAAGCAAAGTGTGGAAAAGGCGGGACCGCCAAAACCACCTGCTAACTCACCGTCGTCGACGGCGGCCCAGTCATCGGCCTCCATCCTGCCACTTACGCAGGTGGCATCCACCGCACCGACAACGACGTCGACGATGGCCTCGTCGACAGGGGTTCTACAGGAGGCCTGGAGGCCTGAGATTTTTGATCCGATCCCCCCGGATACTTTACTACAAGAACAGGCGGTGTTGCTGTCCTCGGAGGACGAGAATGAGAGAATAGCTGGCCCAGCAGACCTAGGGCTACGAGTGGCCAACAAGTCGTCGACGAGGGGATCCGTTATACCGGTATCTGCCCCTCTTCTCAATCCTCAATCTGTTTTGTCGTTGGAAATTCTGTCCACGCTTCAGTCGTTGTTAGTCGTTGGACCAGAGACTACCTCAGGCAAACCTACCACAGGCACCCGTCGACGAGCCGGGCCCGTCCCGTCAACCGACGCACCTACGCACGCCAATCTCAGCGCTGGCACAAGAGGAAGGTGAGCTGCCAGATTTGGAGTCAGACAGGGGAGCCATGTCGAATATCTCATCATCCCCCTCCAGGGATCCAACCTGGGAGTCAGAGGTGGAGTTGGAAACCCCTAGAAGCCCAGCTCGCCCGTCCCCTCCGGACGACATTGCGTCATTCCATTCTATGATGGAGAAGGCATGCAAAGAATTTGGTTTGTCCCAGGAAGAACAGAAAAAGGTCTGTTTTTTGTTTGACCACATGGGTAAGAGAAGGAGGTCTGTGTTCTCGATACCAGTACTAGATCATGTATGGAAAGAGGGGTTGCAGACAATGCGTCACCCGTTTTCAGAACCGGCAGTGAAAGGACGCCTGGAAAAAAGTATAAGGCTCCAGAGTCTACCCCCAAGTGTTTATCCTCCCAACCAACGCCAGACTCGGTGGTGTCGGCGGCAGCGGCGAGGAAGGCGAAGGCCCAGCACAAGTGCACGGTGACTCCTGAGAACGAAGCAAGACGCCAAGATGCCTTTGGCAAAAAAGTGCTATCCGTGGGAGCGACCACAGTAAAGGCCGCAAACTCTCTGGCAATTGTTGCCAGATACGATAGGGAGATGTGGCACAGGCTAGCTCCGTTGCTTGATCATCTTCCGGAAGAGCATAGGAAGGCAGCGATGTTACTCGTCCGAGAAGGTGAGGAAGCCTCAAATCACGCAATAAACATCGCGGTGGACCTCGCGGAGTCAGGCTTCAAGCAAGTCAATAATGGGGTCGTATTACGTCGACAGTCATGGCTTAAGTGTACCTACTTCAGACCAGAAGTACAATACAAAGTTTTAGATATGCCCTTTGAGGGAGACCTTCTTTTCGGTGAGAAGGTGGACGAAGCCCTAAAGGGAATGAAAGAGGGCTCGGACACGGCACGTTCTTTGGGTGCCCTCCAGAGTGGCAGAAACTACAAGTCTTTTCGTCCCTTTAGAGGGGCTTCAGGTAATTAAAGATTCTCGGCATCTGGAGACAGACCCTTTGGCAGATCGGCTTACCACTCCCACGGATACAGACGTGCCTCCCAAATGGCAAACCGTCGCCGGAACTTCCAGACTTCCAGGAAAAGACCATCATATCCGTTGTCGTCGAGAGACAAGCAAAATAAAGATCAGCAGTGACATACAACACACCGTTCTGGGGGGAAGAGTTTCAGCATATGTGGACGAATGGGAACGAATAACGACGGATCAATGGGTGCTGGATACTATAATAAACGGACACTCTCTACAATTCAAACACAGCCCTCCGCAATTTCCACCTGCGTTCACCGCTCATTCCCATCTGAAGATACTGCAACAAGCGGTAACACTCATGTTTGCAAAGGGCGTGATAGAATTAGTTCCAACATCACAGAGGTCAAAGAGTCTACTCAAGATATTTCGTCGTAAAAAAGCCGAACGGCAAATGGTGTCCCATTTTAGACTTACGCGATCTCAACAAGTCTTTAAAGAGCCTGAAATTCAAGATGCTCACTCTGCAGGAAGTGATCCGCGCCGTTCAAGAGGGGGATCTTCTAGCATCCCTGGATTTACAGGACGCGTATTTCCATATTCCAATGTGTCGGAAACACAGGAAATTCCTAAGATTTGTAATAGGGCGGACTCACTACCAGTTCACGGTTCTTCCTTTTGGGCTCAAGACCTCCCCCAGAACGTTCACGAAATGCCTGGCTCCTGTAGCAGCCTGGCTAAGGAAGCAAGGCCACCATGTATACCCATACCTCGACGACTGGCTGGTAAGGGGATCCTCCCCGGCGTCGACCAACACCAGTTTACAAGCCACCATGCAGCTTCTACAACAGCTGGGATTCGCCATAAACTTCGAAAAATCCTCTCTGCAGCCATCGAGATCGCTGGTATTCCTGGGGGCACAGTTCGAGACCCAGTTAGGACTAGTCAAACCTTCTCTCGACAGAACCTCAAGACTCAATCAACAAACATGCCGACTACAGCGAAACACCAAGATCTCAGTGAGAAAATACGTTTCGGTCCTAGGGGCCATGGCATCCTGCATCCATCTGGTGGAAAACTGTCGCCTATTCATGAGGCCAGTCCAGGAATTCCTCACGGACCGATGGACGCAGGCTCAAGGATCGTGGTCAGACAAGATAACCATCGACGACGAAAAGCTGCTTCGGACCCTTCAGTGGTGGCAGAGTTTCCACAATCTGAACAACGGCGTACCCCTACAGGAGCCGGAGTTTCAGCGAACCATAGTCACGGATGCATCCCTAACCGGATGGGGAGCTCACATGGGTGCTCTCCAAACGCAAGGTCGCTGGTCTCCAACGGAGTCACTCCTACACATAAACGTGTTAGAGCTCAGTGCAGTACGATGGGCATTGAAGGCATTCCTACCACACATCAGGGGCTCGCGAGTACGAATACTGACCGACAATACAACGGCCATGTTTTATCTGCGGAAACAAGGAGGGACGCGATCAAGAACTCTTTCCATAGAAGCCCAGAAAACATGGCATTGGGCATTAAAGCACTAAATTTCCATCGTGGCTCATCACCTTCCAGGAGTGAGGAACTCCCAAGCAGACTCCCTCAGCAGAAGCATGACCCAGATACACGAGTGGGAAATGGACACAGTTCAGCTGATGAAAGTTTTCGAGAAATGGGGTCACCCCCCTCTGGACGCCTTCGCGACCAAAGACAACAAGAAATGAGAGCAATTCGCAAGCAGATGGCCTCAAGAGGGCTCCAGGGGGGAGGCATTCTCCTTCCCATGGACGGACATGTTCCTCTATGCTTTTCCCCCATTGCCCCTCATACGGAGGACAATACAGTGGATACGCAGATACAATTGCCGGGTAATTCTAGTGACACCATACTGGGCAAGGCAACCGTGGTTCTCCGACCTGCTTCACCTGTCGCTGGAACATCCCATAGGGTTTCCCAAAGCCCCAAACCTACTATCCAGGGAAAAAGGCACGGTGTGGCATCACGACCCGGATAGTCTCAACCTTACAGCCTGGCTCCTGACTTTTCGGAGTTCGGTGACTTAGACGTTTCGGAGGATTGTCAAAAAATTCTGCAAGCGGCTAGAGCCCCTTCTACAAACAAATCCTACTCCTATAAGTGGCGGAGGTTCTGTGAATGGTGTAGGGGACAACAGGGCCCGTTGTCGGTGACGCCGGAACAAGTTCTACCTTACCTGCTCCTCTTAGCAGAGAGGGGATTATCCTTCACATCGATGAAGGTGCACCTGGTGGCCATCTCGAGGTTCACAAGGAAAAGGCAGTCGTCTCCTCTATTTAGCGACAGACTTGTAAAACACTTCATGAGGGGTTTATTTTGAGCTTTTCCCCCGGAAAAACGTTTCCCCCCGACTTGGAGTCTCAACACAGTATTGGCAGGCTTAATGAAACCGCCTTTTGAGCCTATGGCCACGCCCGACATAAAATTAATTTCGTGGAAGTTGGCATTCTTGATTGCTATCACATCAGCTAGAAGAATCTCGGAACTGCAAGCGCTGGTCGTAAACCCGCCATACCTAAGATTCTTAAAGGACAAAGTAGTCCTGGCAACTAATCCTATGTTCGTCCCAAAAGTTCCGACAGTGTATCACAAACACTCGTCCATTGTTCTCCCTACTTTCTTCGCCACACCATCATCAGCAGCAGAAAAAGCTCTTCATACCCTGCACGTTAAGAGGGCTCTGAAATTTTACCTACATCGTACACAGGAATTCAGGTCTACTAGGCAACTGTTCGTCGCGTATGGTCCGTCGACGAGAGGAAAAGCAATCTCTAAACAAGGATTGGCTCGATGGGTCTCATCGACGATTGCGTTTTGTCACTCTAAGGCCGGAAGGCCACTGCAAGGACATCCCAGAGCCCATTCTACAAGATCAATGTCCTCCTCAACAGCTTTATGGGCAGGAATTCCGTTGACGGACATATGCCAAGCTGCGGCATGGTCAGTGCCCCACACGTTTACCCGCCACTACTGCCTTGCCAGGCAGCATGCGGACGAGGTGCAGATGGGAAGAGCTGTCCTGCGCCATCTGTTTCAGTAAGGTAAGCTCCACGCTGTGGAGAATATATTGTCTACCTTTTAATGACAGTTTATTTTATGTGGGTTAGGTTATTTGAGGTAACTTATTCCTACTGTACATATGCATTGTGTAGTATGTTGAGGGTATATTACATTACATTCTCACCGCCGTCTCAAGTGTTACTGCTATACAATCTATTCTAAGCATGTGAATCCATGAAAGATCTAATGCTGGAGAAGGGAATAGTTTCTTACCTGTAACTCCATTTCTCCAGCATTGGTATCTTTCATGGATTCACATGCGCCCGCCAACCTCCCCGGAATGTAATGTATTTGATTGATAAGGCTAACCCTTCCTACTTTGGAGGGGCCGAAATCTGAAGGGGAGCCGCGGGGGCGGGCCTCTTATACTGGGACGGCCTCCGGAGCATGCGTAGATGGGTCCTAAAAGGACGTAGATAGGACACAAAAGTGTCGGAAGTTTTCCTATTGGAAAAGGCTATATATGTGTACCGAGGGGTCCCAGTCTGACGACGGGGAATATTCTAAGCATGTGAATCCATGAAAGATACCAATGCTGGAGAAATGGAGTTACAGGTAAGAAACTATTCCCTTTTTTAATGAGTCTCAGTGCTTTAATACAGCCCTTAGCGAGTGCACATATATCATCTTTTAATTGCACAATAGATTTACCCCGTCTTATATATAGAGGAACCACAGTACAATTGTGACCCCTGCCTTAAGTATTTAAGAAAGCGTTAAGCATATATATATATATATGAGTGTGCTCACTTATCTGAATTTCGTTATATGCATTGTTTACTTAGTGCGACTTTTTGTTGTAGTGTGTTTAACCATGTGTGATTTCATAAGGGATGTGATCCGTAATGTCAAGGATTAAATAATCTGTGCTGCCATCAATGATGTCATGGGTAGTGTCATGAGCAATGCAGCGCAGTGACCAAGTTGGTGTTGTTTTCTTGCGCTGTAATAACTATGTCCCTTTAAAAACATTGATTGACTTATATGTCATAGGTTTTTATTAGGGAACTGGAGTATAAATGTCCCTTTTAACAACGTTTTTCACTAATATTTCAATTTGTTTTAATCATATCAAATATCATATGTACATTATGAGCATGGCCTGTGGCTGTGCCAGATAGCTACTTGCCTGGGACCTTTGTCCAGGCCCTGCCCTGCCGAGCCACATAAAGTAGCCACTGGCCCTCGTCTGCAGGCAGGCCTAGTAGACACTTGGCTCCCATTGTGGGCCTATGGGCCACTGGCCATTGGCTGTTTTGCTTTGTGGCAATGGCCGAGCCCTGCCAAGCCACACGCAGAGCATCAGTGTATCTTAGAAAGTCACTCTAAATGTAGGACTGCTAACACACACGCCCCATTAGTTTGACAATATGCGGACAAAAATCATAGTGATCAAGACATTCAGTGTCTGGTCACTCACTACCTGTAGCCATATGAAATCAATTTCTCGATTTAGAACAGATTTTTCAAATTTGAGCAACATTTGATCCAATGACTTCAAATATATACACAAGGGGCCTCATTATAAAGGCTGGCGCTCCTGTAATGAAGGGGGCCGGTACGGGACTGGCCCCCTTCATTCCGGGAGCGCCGATTACGAGCTTCCCATCGTGGGACCCAGATCGCACGCCTGGTAAAACCAGGCGTGCCTTCCGGGTCCCGCGAGGGGAAGAGGGAGGCAATAACAGGCAGATGTAATCTGCCCGTTATTACCTCCCTCCCCATTCCCATTGAGCCCTATGGGGGCTCAAATGGGAATGGGGATGGGTTCCTGCAAGGAGGAATTACCGGGTCCTCCTATGTCAGAGTAACCCGGTAAGTCCCCATTGCAGGAACCCGGTAATGGAGCCCGGAACAGAGGCAGCCATGGAGCTATTGGCTCCATGGCTACCTCCATTCTCGTAATGAGGCCCAAGGGCTTAATAAACCAATCCAATGATGTGCCCTATTGCAAGGCCTTGTCACGCTCTTCAGGCCTGCCACTGGAGTATACTCTTTGGTCGGCTTGTTCAAAACGTGCATTTATTGAAAAGCCTTTAAACCTACTCCCTTGATGATCTTCCTCGCTCCCTTAAATTCCCAGCAGTTACTAAAAACTCAACGCCTTTTTAAATGATTAAGCCCTTTGTGTTGCCGCTTGACACACGTACTGGTATGTTTGTTCAGAGCAGTCCCCTTTAATTATTCATTAAAATGCCGATGAACAGACATGTTTGCGATGAGTTTATTCTATTCTTAACTTGCATCAAAATTCCACCCAAATTATTTTTGAAAATCACAGACTCTACAGTAACAGTGCAGATGACATCTTGACATTGCAGGCACAACATGATGAGAACAGATCGTATAACACCTCTACCTACTGCCATCAAACTGGATGGCTCTCCATGCAAAATTGCTTTCTTTAGATTCCTGCTACCAGTCTACAAAACCATCGTGGCCTAGCCCCCACTAACTGACTGAATGCATCTCCCTGTATACTACTTCTTGGACGTTGAGCTCCTCAACTCTTCACAATCTCCTGTGCCTCTTCCCACTTTTGCTCCTTTGTCTACCTACATTCAGTTGGACGGCTAATCCCCAGCGATCAAAGCCGTCTCCTCAGTGGAACTCTTCAAAATGAGGCTCAAACTCTGCAATACAAGGAGCCCCTCAAATCCCTGCACCCTCATAGCCAAACTGTCTAACCCACCTCTCATGCACTCCTGCATTCTGCCCTCAAACTACGCAGCCATTTGTAAAATAAATATATAAATATGGCCGCAGCCCTTAATGTTAAAACATTGTAATGTCATAAAAGTCCCTGTCCTGAGTTTATGTTCCTATTCTCACACCTCCCCACTGTGTAAAGCCATAATGAGGAATGGTGAGCCTGCTACACTGAACACCCCCTAGGGGACAGGGGAAGCAGGATCCTTCAGAAGTTGACTGCCCTTAGGAAACGAGGAAACCCCACAGAGGGACTTTAGACACCATTCCCCCTAACCCCAAAATCTACAACCTTTATGGGGTATGAAGGAGCTAAGGTATATGAGAACCTTTTAACAAAGGCTGTTTCGGCTTCTGAGCCCAACTTCATTCAATCCTCCTAATGGCAAACAGAACAGTGGAAAGACCAGCCTCTTAGAGGCACGTCAGAAGAGGAACTAATAGAGAAGGAGTATCCGTGAAGGCAGCAGGGGACAATTGCACTGCAGTGACCAATTGCACTGCAGTGACCATCGGGCATGGGGACGCTCAGACAGGAAGAACGCAGGATGTGGCGAGTGTCTGGAGGTCCGCACTAGGAGAGTGTGGCCAGGCCCTGTTAGTGTGTAAATGGAGCCATCTTACTGCTTACTTTGTAAGTCCTTTCTGTTCGAAATTACACTCCTTTCTTAAATAGAAATACAGCTTAAAAAGAAACTTCAGTCAGGTCTATACGTTTTTTGGAAAGTTGCGTGCAGATTTATTCGGTGCCAAAGTTATAAACTGCCCATAATTGCCTTTTCCTACGGGAGAGCAACTCAACCAGAACAACTGAGCCACTTATTATGACCCTGTAATTTATTTATTAATTGAAAAACTTTAGCTTCAGTGTTGTTAATTAAAATGAGGGTTTAGTGAAACAAAGCCCTTGAAATTTGGCAGGTGTTGAAAGCAACATTACCTTAATTCCAAGCCCCATATTATGCAGCTCATGAGCACAGTTACCGCATCTCAGACTTGCTGCCAATAAGCGCTTGCTCACGTTGCTCAGCTCAATTGATTTGGCACAGCAAAATGCTTTTCCACCCAATAAGAAACACCTGAACAATGTTTGGCGCACAATACAAACGTTTAAATTCAGCAGCTGAGGACTTTGTACTAAATTAACTAACCCTAATTAGGAGACCATGACTCTATATATGCAATTTTTGCATTTTAATGCTTAGAAAGGGGCTTTATTACCTCTGATCATGCTCTTGAATATCACGGCTAATATTCACGAACAGCAGAATAAGATTGAAGGTACGTTTCCCAAACCTTTACAAACTTCAAACATTAACACATGCCACTCTTTTATTCCCTCCACATTATTTTTTTTTTGTTGTTTTATTTGCATTTAATTGCTGTTTAGCAATTTTTACAAAAACGCGATGCATTTCTCCCTTGGTTCTGCACAGTGTGAATTTCCCTCAACTGATCCTCCATTATTTTTTTTTGGTCGTTATGTTCCTTGTAACCTATTAGGTCAATTGGCCTCTTTCTTGTTCTAGGCCTATGCACTTTAAAATGTTTGCAGTTGCTACTGCCAAGGCGACATTGTTTCCACTGAACAGTCTACGCCACCAATAGTCCTCGTCCCAAATGTACGCTGCTCCCAAGTGGCGGTTTAGGTAAACTTCTTATCCGCCTGTTGCGGGGCATCCTAACACGAGGTGCCGTATTGTTTCTTTTGTTGAAGTATCCTTGCAGTAGCGACAGGAATTACACTGTGATTGTCCCCTTATGGCTAAAATTTCATTTGTTTTTAGCGCGTTTAGCCGTGCTTTTAAGTATGTTGCGTGCAGTATCCTATCTGGAAATTTTACTAGATATTTTAGCGGGGTGGCCACTTTTTGCGAGTTTGGTGGCAAGCGCGAAGTTATTTTGTACCTTGCGGTGCTTCCACCGTTTGGATCTAATCCCAGGTTGTGTGCTTTTCTTTCACTTTTTTAGGATTGAAGTCGATTTCTTCTTTTGAGTTTCCCATGTCTTGCAGGAGGGTCATATTGTTTTTTCCTCATTCCATCAGCATTTTATTTCTTCCACTTTCCATTTCTTTGCTGATGATGTCCAGCAGCTTTGGACACTGGGTCCTGTTGATTTTCCCGTAAAACATCAGACTGTTTCGGTCTATAACTCCTTTCAAAGAAGTTAGACTGAGTTTTTTTCTCATCGTCGCGATCAGCTTACCATTTGGTAATTTCAAAGGTTTGCGCTAATACAGGGCTTCTAGCTTGCTCCAGATTCCCGGTGGTATTTGGGGGATTGCTTCGATTCTGTAGGCTATTGTTGGTATAACGTTAGCCTTGGAGAAACTTAGCGAAAATCTGCCAAATTTTCTGTCTAGTGCTGCTGTTTGTGATGTTAGGGCAGACATCTTGAAATGCAGTGCTTCCTGCATTGGCATTTCGACCGTACTTTTATTTATGGTCTCTCCCAAGTATTTAAATTCTTTGACCGTTTCCACTTACTCTTCTTTTAGGTTCCATCTCATTTTTTCCACCCTTCTCGATTTTTCTTGGATCATGATTTTAGTCTTATTGATAATTTCTAGTTCGTTTTTTTTGGTCTAGTTCATCAAGCTGTTTAGTTGTCGCTGGAGACCTATCTTTGTGTGATCCAACAGAATTGTATCATCTGCATAAATGAGACAAGGGATTTTTTATTCACCTACCGTAGGTGGGAAGGATCTTATGTTAACCTCTATTTCTTTGATATCTGCCGTATAGGCATTGTAGAGGGCGGGAGTCAGTGGGCACCCCTGTTTCACTCCCTTTGTTGTTTTTCTTTCATCAGAAAGTTGCCCGGCCCGGTTTAGTGTCAACCTCATTGACATGTCAGTGTAAAGAAGTTTGACAGGTTCTAGTATTGAATTGGGACATTTCCATCTGGTTAGCTTGGTGCATAGTTTTTCCCTGTTGACTCTGTCAAATGCTTGCACTAAATCAATGAAAGCAATAGAAATTCTGGGGCGACCCTCCATGACTTTTGCTTTCAATATACTGATCATAATGATTTTTCGCTTGTGTACCCAGGTTTTTTTATAAATCCTGTCTGGAGCGGGTCACCATTCCCTGTCGTTTTTGCCCAGGCTGCCAGTTTGTCAAGTAGTAGGGACCCGAACAGTTTTCCCAGCACATCAAGCAGAGCTAATGGGCGATAGTTGTTTGGGTCCTCTTTCACGCCTTTTTTGAAAATTGGAACAATGTATTCTTGTCTCCATGATGCTGGAATTGCTCTAGCAGTGATGCATCTCCCAATGATTTTACTGATCAGGTCAGCCCAATCAACCTGGTTTGTTTTTAATTGGATATTAGTAATCCCGTTGGGTCAAGGAGCTCTTGAGTTGTTAAGCTTTTTGATCTTAGTCATGATCGTTTCTTGATCATATTCAATATTTGTCATTTTATTTATTTGTAAAGCGCAGCCAGGCCCGGGGGCATATGGGCGCGTAAGTTAGATCTGGTTACAGTTACAATAAAAGCAGTCAACAGTGGTTACGTTACAGTTACAGAAGGTACAAACATAGTGTTGCAAGTGCGTACAAATATACATAAATTACATGGTGTACCGGCATCAGTCTAGCGTGCTAGGATCCGGAGGATAGGCTGTCAAGGAGTCCAAATTGTGAAGCCAACACCTCGTGTTATGTTTGAACAGGTTGAATGAGGATTCTGCACGCAAGGGCGCGGGGATAGTGTTCCATAATTTGGAAGCTTGAACAGGGAAGCTAGCTCCACCTGAGTTATGAAGTTTGAATCGCGGTATGGTCATGGTATTAGTTTGTGCTGCCCTGAGTGGTCTTGAGGAGGTGTGGGGTCTAAGTTGGTTTGTAAGGTATGCTGGGGCAAGGTTGGCCCTAACTTTGTGTATGAGGGCCAATAATTTAAGAGCTATTCTGTGCTCGACGGGGAGCCAGCGTAGTTTACGTCTGGTCTCGGATATGTGTGCTTTTTTGGGGATGTTGAGGGCAGCCCTGATGGCATTGTTTTGGACTACTTGCAATTTGTTGATGTTTTTGTGACGAGTGCCCAGGTAAAGGGCGTTGCAGTAGTCTAATTTGGATAGGACTACTGCTCTGGCAAGAGTAATGCAATTGGGTGTGGAGATGAACGGTGTACATGCCGTGATCAGCTTGCAGGTGTATGCGGCTGAGGAAGCTACTGCATTGGTCTGTTTGTAGAGGATAAGGTGGCATCAATGTAGATACCAAGAGTTTTAGTGTTATTTGACACAGGGATGAGGTTACCATCTATGGTAAAGGCTTTGAATGAGGGATTGAGATTTTTAAGTTTGGCATGAGTACCCAGGATGATTAACTCCGTTTTTTCGTCATTGAGACACAGCCCATGGTGTGCCATCCATGCTTGTATTACCGAGTAGATTTCATTAAGGGTGGTACTGTCAGTTACGTAATCACCCGAGATAGGAATGAGTATCTGGGTGTCATCCGCGTAATTAGTATACGTGACACCCAGAGCGTCAAGGATATCAAAGAGTGGTTTAGTGAATATATTGTAAAGGGTCGGGGACACGCAAGAGCCTTGCGGGACTCCACAAGGTACTGGTGAGGGTTCAGCAGAATCCGTAGCAGAAAAGACCCTCATGGTTCTGTTCGCCAGGAATGAGCTAATCCAGGCCGTGGCTGCGTCTGAAAAGTGTGCTGCGGATTTCAAGTGGTGACAGAGTGTTTGGTGGTTGACCAAGTCGAAAGCTGCTGACAGGTCAAGCAATAGAAGGAGTGCGAGTTTGCCATTGTCTTTCAGGATATGGATCTGAGTAATAAGGTCAATTAGTGCAGTTTCCGTACCGTATCTTGGTCGGAAGCCTGATTGCCTAAGTCCTAGGAGGTTGTTTGATTCTAAGTAGGCCTGTATTTGTAAGTAGGCTGCTCTGTCTAATATTTTTAATAAGAACGGTACCGTCGTTATAGGCCTATAGTTAGACGGGTTGGCTGGGTCAAGAGTAGGTTTTTTAAGGAGAGGAATGACCCAGGCGTCTTTAAGGTTATCAGGTACTATTCCAGATTTAAATGAGGCATTAATGAGGTTGGTGATGAAAGGTGCTAGGTCGTGCGCGGCCGCTTTGATGATCGGGGCAGGGCAGACATCACCTTGGCAGTTCGAAGGTTTGAGTTTCCTGATGATGTTTTCCACTTCCCAAATAGAAAGGGGTGAAAAGTTGAAAGGTTTACAAGTTGATTTGAAAGTGGATGGTCTGTTAGGTAGTTGTGTATAGTCGGGGTCAGCTAGTAATAAGGATTTTTTTGCGTTAATTTTGGCTTGTAGGCGAGCTATTTTGTCTAATAAGGCCTTCTGAATATTGGTACACCATAGTGTGTCAGTAATACATTTGTCAGTGGGGGCAATAGGGGATTCTAGTTCTTTCAGAATCTTGAAAAGTTCTTTAGTGTTCGATTCCGCTTGTGTAATCCTTTTGTTGTAGGTATCTTTTTTAGCATGCAATATGGCCTCTTTGTAACTAGAAGAGGCTAGGGTAAGCTATATCTTATTGGATGCTGTGGGTTGTTTTTTCCAGTGAGCCTCGGCGGTTCTTTTAGTTTTGCGTAATTCTCTTAACTGCGGCGTGAACCAGGTGTTAAGGTGACGCTGTGGTTTAGGTTTACGCAATTTTAAAGGGGCAATGGTGTTCAGTGCTTTGTGTATAGCCTGGTTGCAGATATCCACTAAGACTGTGGGGTCAACATCTGAATCGATATTATTCAGAATAGGGAGTAATATGGGTATGAGATTGTCAGAGGTAATGTCTTTCTTATTTCTCGTGCAGGTGGCGGGGGCGATGATGGGCAACGCGGGGGGTAAATTGGCTTTGATAGCAAAGGTTAATTTGTGATGATCCGACCAGATGCAAGGGTCATTGGATAGGAGGTCGATAGGACAGTTGAGGTGGGAGAGCCAGTCTAGTGTCCTGCCTTTTATATGAGTAGGTTCGTGGATAATGTGTGTATGACCGAGTTCGGATAAGGTGTTGGCTAGGTCATGGGCGTTAGTGTCCTTAGGATCGTTGAACCCGAGATTAAAGTCCCCAAGTAGGATGATTTGAGAGTTAGGTTTGGTGTTTATGGATATAAGTGATGCAATGTCCTCTATAAAAGAGGAAATGGGTCCTGGTGGGCGGTAAATAAGGTGCAATGATGCCGTGTGGTTGGGTGAGAGAGGGAGCTTAATTGATAGGGATTCAGCTGAGGGGATTTGAACGTCTTGGATGATTTTGATGTCGAAGGTATTTCTGAATATGAGGGCGAGTCCGCCTCCCTTCGTTTGGGTGGTATTTCTGTCAGATCTAATGATAGCATAACCATCAGGTATGGCGAGGGCCAAAGATGGGCCGGATGCAGCATTGAGCCATGTTTCTGTGACTGCGAGGAGATCAAGATTTTCATTAGTTATAAAGTCAGCTATATCAAGAGCATGGGCAGGAAGAGACCTAGCATTCACTAAGGCTGCTTTAATTAGTTTGTCTTTTTTGGGAGATTTTTCAGGTCGTATCTGTAGAGGGCTGTGGGCTAGGTAGTCTGAGTCGATGGGGAAGCTGGCAAGGTTACTACGGACTCTTAGTCTAGAGTTTCTGGTTAAGATGCTGGGGTGGTGAGAGTAAGGATAGGTCGGAGTACTAGTTCTGGAATTCAATCTAGTGTTTCTGTTCAATAGGCTGCTAGGGTAGTGAGGGCATATATGAGTAGGTGGTCTAGTTCTAGTATTCAATCTAGTGTTTCTAATAGCTGTGGTACAAGGTTGGTTAGGTGTTGGTCTAGTAGCAAAGTGGCGTATCCAGAGTGCTGGATCATCCAAATACGGGTTTGCAGATGTCATGGTACTGGGCCGCGAAGAGGGGGGGGGTGGTTACCGTATATAAGCTGGTAAATGTATCGTGAGTAGAATGAGGGTTGGGTTGGCTAGTCCAGTGTCTACTGTATGTATACAGGAGATGGATGAGAGTCGATAGGCACCAATACATAATGTGGGTGGCGTCACTAGTACTCAGGTAGCTGGGGACCTAATTAGCAACCTAGAACACAACACTGATTAGTGAATTCAGTGTGGTCAGAGGGTAGCCATGAGGGGCAAAACAGCAGTGGATATGGTCAGTAGGTGACCAGGGGTGCGACACAACAATCAATGTGGTCTGTAGGCGAGCATAGGGTACAACACAACAGCTGACCTAGAGGTGCAGCACAACAATCAATGTGGTCTGTAGGCGAGCATAGGGTACAACACAACAGCTGACCTAGAGGTGCAGCACAACAATCAATGTGGTCTGTAGGCGAGCATAGGGTACAACACAACAGCTGACCTAAAGGTGCAGCACAACAATCAATGTGGTCTGTAGGCGACCATAGGGTACAACACAACAATCAATGTGGTCTGTAGGCGGGCATAGGGTGCAACACAACAGCTGACCTAGAGGTGCAGCACAACAATCAATGTGGTCTGTAGGCGAGCATAGGGTACAACACAACAGCTGACCTAAAGGTGCAGCACAACAATCAATGTGGTCTGTAGGCGACCATAGGGTACAACACAACAATCAATGTGGTCTGTAGGCGGGCATAGGGTGCAACACAACAATCAATGTGGTCTGTAGGCGAGCATAGGGTACAACACAAGAGTCAGTGTGGTCTGTAGGCGACCATAGGGTACAACACAACAGCTGACCTAGAGGTGCAGCACAACAATCAATGTGGTCTATAGGCGAGCATAGGGTACAACACAACAGCTGACCTAAAGGTGCAGCACAACAATCAATGTGGTCTGTAGGCGACCATAGGGTACAACACAACAATCAATGTGGTCTGTAGGCGAGCATAGGGTACAACACAACAGCTGACCTAAAGGTGCAGCACAAGAGTCAATGTGGTCTAACAAGGATCATGAGACGCCAGCCTACATGGGGCACGGGAGGCAGTAATAGGTGTTGGCTGTGTTGTGAGACGGAGATAACTGGAGACAGCAAAAGTGAGCACTCTACACATACTAGGTGAACAGAGTGTGGAGTGGATGTGCCATGCAGAGATCAGAGACACATCGCAAACTCCATTAGAACCAGCGCTTGGGCATAGGTCTTACCAGATAGTTCCAAGTGGGGATTAATCCAGACGGTCAGAGCCTGCTCGAAGATAGATAGGCGGCGCGTGTGCAGTGTAAAGTAGGTAGCATAGGGATGCCGAGGAATAATGCGAAGAAAATAAGTGGAGCAGAGTCCAGCGCCATGCCGTCAGGTGCGGACAGGGGCAGACAGGAAGGGCCTTTGAACTGCGGGCCGGCTTCCGCCTCATATATCCGAGGGCATTGGTTGGGGGTTGTTAATTGAGCTCTTCGTGTCATTAGTCTGATGGAATAGCTTCCTAAAATGGTCTACCCTGGCGTTTGCACTTACACAGTTTTGTAGATTTTTTTTCTGAAGAGAGTGAAGTACTTTTTACCAATGACCAAAAGTCGTTGTATTTTCTTTTGGCAAGTGCTCTCAGCATACTTTCAGATTCCTCCTGATACAGTTTATATCGATGGCTCCTTAACCAGTTTCTATATGATCTTCTGGCTTTTATTGCTTGCGCTTGGTTGCTTTCTGATGGATGGATTTTTGCGTATCTTGTAAGTCGTCTCATCACTCTTTTCCTTTCTCTTAGTTCGATGTTGTGGGCCTGTTGATGTTGTTGGGGATGTTGGTTTTGCCTCGCCCTGGGTTTTAGATATGGTGCCAGGAGTGGTTGATAGTCTGGAACCAACAGAAGGTTGGTGGGCGTAATCTTGTCTTTCTGAGAAGTATACATTCTGGTGATAGAACAGATTGCTTCCTTTGTTAATTTCAGGTGAAGTCCATTTGAACCACTCTCCACAGGAGTTTTCATGAATTCTTCATAGGTATTTACAGAGCGCCAGATAGCCCTTAAAATATTGTGGTTGTTGTGTGGCGTTGCAACCACTTCGAAGTTCGAAATGATGGAAAAAAGTTCCTTTGAAGTGTAAATGTGATCCATGCCATGTTTGAAGCCCTCTCTTTCCCAGGTCGAGGTTGTTCCTTTGTTCTGTTTTGTTGCCGAGTGTAAGTTGTAGAGATCGTGTGTCTCCATTAGCTCGACCCAGGCTACACTACGCTTTTGTGCCTCTGCGTTATGTTCTCTGGTTGTCTTTATTTGCTCCATTGTTTTTTTTCTTTTGTCCTCTCCTTCTTCAAAGCAGATTGCATTCAGGTCCCCACAAATGATTATATGGCTTATATTGTGGGTCGTGGTAGCCTCTTCAATGGTGGCGTCGATGGTTTTTAAAAACGACTTTGTTGTGACTACTTGTGGGTTCCAATAAACGTTCAGTATGAGAAGTAGCTCCGTTGTAGTTTGTACTTTCAAGGGCTTGTAATGTGTCCATGAGAGTAAGGCTGCTTGTACGAAGGCCGATGATGTCCGGACCTTCAGCCTGTGTAAAGAGCTGCCTGTACGGACCGCCATCATGAGGCCCGAAGATGGTCTGCCTTTGAGGCCATTTATGGCCGGCACTAGGCTTATTTCATATCCGTCCAAAGTTGGGGCAGTTAGCAGCCAAGTCTCTTGTAAACAAAGCAGGTCGAAGTCACCCAAGTTGACGTCTCCTTCCCTTGTAAAATGTGTGAATCCTCTGGCGTTCCAGGATCCTAGAATCAGGTTTTTTGCATGTGTGTCTGGGCAGTTCACAATAGGTGACACTGGCATTGCAAGTGTTGGTTGCTATTTCTGATGATTACTGGTCAGAACCCCTGGGACCCATGCCCACTTCTTTGCCTCTTGCTCTACCAATGCTTTATAATGTATTCTAACTGGGTGGGCGTCTCTCACTTTGAGATTGTCTTGTCTCAAGGTGAATTTGATGTTGGTACGTGGTCCTCGAGGTTTTCTATTGTCACATTTGTGAAGATGTTTGTTCGGCTGGAGATTTTGTTGATATGAAGATTTCCCATGCCTTTGGCCTATGTCTTTAGTTCAAGGTTGAGCCTTCTCTCTTTTTTTTTTTTTTTTGATGATAGCTATCTTTTGGTGTCCGTTCATCATTTTGATTGGTTCTGTAGTGCCCAGTTTCTAAGAATCTGCCCTGAAAGGGACTTCTGTGATAAGTGTCTTCAGGGGTTGGTATTGCCCTGGATCTATATCGGCTCACCTTTGCTTTTGTATTTAAAGCAGGCGCCCTCTCTCTCGACAATTGTCTGTCTGGGTGCTCCAATCCTCATTCTCTAGCTGATGTTTCTCTAATGTCGTATTCCAATTCTTCTAGTTTCCCAGCCGCTTTTATCAGCACAAGCTTAATGCTCGTAGATGGTAGATGTAGGAAAATGCTATCCAGACATCCACTTCTAGCAAATTAGATTATTTTTATATCCTCTCTCCTGATGCTCTTCAGTTCTGAGATGTGCTTTAGTACGTCCATTATATTGCTTCTATTCAGAATTTGTCTGTTTTCCTTGTTCGAGATCCTCTCCAATTTCAAAGTTCTTGTTGCTCTGCTTTTATGTGTAAACAAGGCACTTTCTCTGGTTTCTGTGTCTTTCGAACAGTGTTTTGCATACCCACTCGTCTCTTGCTTTTCTCTGTCCTTATAGCTGTTCTGCTTGTTCCATTCACTTGTCTTAACTTCCTGCTCTCTTTTTTTCCCAGTGTAGGTTGAATTACTGTTGGTCTTCATTGACTCTGCATATGAGCTACGTTGTCTCTGCCTTCTCTTGGTCCGTTACCGACCTGTGTCTTGAGGTGACCTAAATTTACCTTCCGAGCTGTCACTGTAGATGCGGGCTTTAGGCCTCATTAAGCTGTTCGATCTCTCTTGTAACGTTTGAAAGGTTGGAGAAGTCGACTCTCTAAGTGCCACTTTGCATCTAGGTTCACATTCTGGAGGAGTATCATCCATGATGCACACTTTCCGTTTTTTTTATCGTTTGCTAATGGTATCTCAGATTCAGATTCTTCGAAGGTATATTGACTGATCTCCAGCAGATATATTATGTCCTCCGGAGCATCTTGCATGTTGTTTGTTTCTTTTGGAGTGGGCTTGGATGGTGGTTTGTTCACTACTAAGAGTGAGAGTCTACCTTTTACGTGCTTCCATGGCTTACAAATTGAAGCTACGCCTGATTTCTGCGTGTTTTTTTTAGTTCCTTTTTGTTGCTCTGTTTCTCGTGACGAGGCTGGAAGTGACTTGGTTTTTAAATCATTCCGTCCTAATATTTTTTTAGACTTTCCCGGGAACATTGTCAAGGTAACTTTCTTTTTCAATTTTTTCTGTGATGGCACTTTCTCTTTAATGTTACTAGGTTTCGTAACAAGTGTGGGTTCCCCCTTTTCCGATTGCTCGCTTTTTTTTAGCAGTGGTTTTAGCCCGGCTTCCAAAGGTGAAGAGTTTAGCACAGCTATTTTCTTGTGTTATGCTTCCGCAGGGGAGTTGCTAGGTCTGGAAAAGATCTGGGGCTATGCTGATGTCGGAACTGTTGGGACTGGGGGCTAGCTAGTCTTTTGGCTGTAGCTCCTGAGATTCTATCCGGGGCTACAAGCAAAAGATCAGGGGCTATAACCCCCTCAGCCCCCCCTAGCAACGCCTCTGTTCTTCCTTAGGGGTTTTAGTGGTCTCTGATATGTGGGTTCCCATGTTGATCAGGATTTTCTTCGTCAGTGGCTTTGGGGTATGTGGGTCCTCTGTTTTGTCAACCACTTCCTCTTTATCGGTCATGGTGCCATGCTCTCTTGTGTTTGATTTCCATGATTGCATGGCCATTATGTAGCCTTCCAAATGTATACATTTTGAGTGCATTAGGGCTGTCATAGACGTGTGGTCTTTAAATGTCTCTACCAATGACTCATATAGTATGCCAAACGGGGTGAGGGCTATTGCTACTGCTGATATTATAGCAAAAATGTCTGGCTTTTTGGTGGGTGAAATCTTTTCAGTTGTATACTCTGCATAAGTCGGTCTTTGCTGGTGCAAAATAGGTCGCAGATGACAGTTAGGTACCTCAGGAATATCTTTTCTGATGTTATCCCCCTTTCTCCCTTGTTGGTTTGTTAGGTCTGCAAATGGTTGTAGTGTTGAGTTTTCTGGGGATATCGCTTTAGGTTCCGGGTCCTTGTATTTTGATTCCGAATCAGAGTTCTTTGAAGTTTGTTTAAGGTTAAGTGACTTCAAGGAGGATATGTGATTGGTTAGTGCAATAGTGTTCGGTCCTTTTTTCTCTTCTTTTGGGGTTGAAGTCACCTTGAAACCCTCTGCTTGTCTTATCTGGTTGAACAGTTTTTAATTTCCATAGAGGTATTTTCTTTTGAGGTCCCCTTCGGCATTTGTTTAGACTCTTTGCCTGGTTTCGCGAAGTGCCATCTGACTATGTTAGGTGATGGGCTGAGGTTTCCTTTTGTGTTTTTTTCTGACTTTTCCCAAAGGAACCTGGGATCTTGTTTTGCAGCCGTTCCATCTATAGTGTCGGGTTCCAAGCTTTCTAGAATATCAACATCAGAAATGTTGCTTGCTCTCGCTGGCGGATAATTTCCCAATTTAGCAAAAAAGAAATTCCAATGTAATATAGGTCATGCGATTCCCCGTCTTTGGTTTCGTTGGTTCACCCAACTTTTTTGTCTCGCGGGTAATTTTGGTTTTACTGGCGAGAAGCTCCTCTTCCCTTCTGTAGACCTGGTGGATGGTTTTTCATTTTTTGGGTTAGGTTTCAACTGTTCTTGCCATCGCTCCTGCGTGTTTTGAAAGTTTGTTTCGTCAGTAGCCTTTCCTTTTAGGGCTGAATTCGTTTGGTGGGTTAAGTCTGCTTCCTCCTCCGCGGTGTGCTGGTTTGATGTGGAGCTATTTTTCTCTGTAATTTCACTGAGCGGAGTCTGAGGCTCCATGGGCCTTTCCTCTTCCCTGCTTGATGTACTAGTGCTTCCTGCCATTGTAGTGAATGATTCACCCGGGTCATCGATGATTATCCATGGGCTAGACAGGTCCTTCGTTAACAACACTGGATGGATTTCAGTGCCGACTTGCCACTGTTTGATAGTGGGTTGATCCAGGACTCCCTTTAGAGGTTTACTGCTGCATGAATTAGAAATTATATTAACCTCATTTTGCTCAGGCAGTAGTTCTCGGGCGGGATTTGAATTTGGAGCCAACACCGTTCTCCTAGGGGGGGCATCTACAATCTTGCTTTCCTCTTCTTTGTTATTTTGTCCTTTGCACGAGCTCCCTGAGGCTGTCAAGCCCTCGGCTGCCTTGATTTGATCGAACTTTGGGGCTCTGTGATTCTGCTGCGTCTTCTCCATCGTGGTTTCCTCGGGGGGCATGGTCAGGCTTTCCTTCACCTCTGGTCCCCCGGTCCACACGGGTCCCGGGGCTCTCCACTTTCGAGCGAGGCCTGCGGGCATCTCCTGTCCCTGCCTTCACCCCACCCCCTCAACCCCGACCAGGCACTCGCACCGGCGGCGGCTGCCATTATCGCAGGTGCTGACGCGGGTGGGGCCCCAGGCTCTCCCACCGCCACCAGCAGCACCGGTGATCGAACAGCACGTTGCCGCCGTGGCTCCGGCTCTGTCACACCCAGCTACCGTGAGTTTATTTCTGTTAGTTTTGGCCTCAGGGCAGACCGCAATGGAGAATTCGGGGGGGAGTTTTTCGATGAGGTCGCAGATGTTGGGTAGTTTCCTCACCTTCATCAGTGAATCGGTCTTGGTCATCTTCATAGTCTACTTGGTTTTTGAGCTGTAAGGGCATTTTCGCCCTGAAATCGGGTTGTGTTTTAACAACCTGACATTCCACTTTTAGCTGGCAGCCACTTCTAAGTTTCCTATGCTCGTTCTCCACGCAGTCCATTTGATTAGAGTCTTCCATAGCTTCTATGCTTCAGAGCTGCAGGACTGCTCATCTCTGCTCAGCTCCGCGGCTGCTCCGCGGCCAGGTGGGGGTTTTGTAAGCACAACCCGCTTAGCAAAAGCCACTGTAGACAGACTCCAAAAACCCTCTCCACATTTTCCTTTGAGGCTAACATATTCTTGCTGCCTTCTAATATAATTTTTACCATCTTTCAATTTGTCATACTTGAGAGTTCAAATTTCGTGAATAAACAATGGCTTCTTTTAATTTCTGAAAGCCTCAGCTGCTGTGATGCTGGGGTTGGGGCGGGACTATAAAGGATGTTGTTGCCTAGGACATCTTGGTCTATGCCTTATTTAAACAAAACCTGATTGCGGATTTCCACCGAAACAAAAAGGGACGTTACTCTGGCACCTCTGCAGCACCCACTATACATTTTGAGAAAATCCATCCAGCTTTTAAGGCTGTGTGCATGTTCAACAATTGTACATTTTCCCAACGGGAAAACCAATGCAAAAAGTTAAAAATCTACCTTTAATCAATGCTTTATAATATTTGGTGAGCTGGTTGGATTTGCACTTAACAATCAGTTTTGCTGGCCCCTACGACGACAATATTAAAATTGTAATGCTGATTCGTCAAAGTTATTAGCAAAGATTTTTCAGAAAGTCAGTCGATCATAGGGTTTTTCTTAACTAGAGGGCACTAGCTGTTACTATATCTGTGAGAACTTAGCTCACACTCTACCTGATTGTGCGGAAACAAGTAGGCCGTCGCTTCGATAGTAAAACACAGGACATGGGATCTACTTTATTATGTTCTACTCTTCAGCACGTGGGTTCTGCGTATGTATGGTAACACATATTTCACCCTGGATATGTACCTTAAATATAGCATAGTGAACAACATGTGATTTGGAATTTATAGGCCAGGACCTTTCAAGTATAGAAATGACAGTGCATACACGCACTCACTCCCCGTCCCGTATCCAATGCTCTGCCAATAACCTCAAAGAAATCATTATTTATTTATGTTTTTAGTTTATGTAGCCCTTTCCCCAAAGTGCTATACATAGGTAAATAAGCAGATTCAAAAGGTGAGGTTATTTACAAAAATTAACAACATGTAGCACACATTTCATTCAAGGAGAATAGGAGTTTTAAGAGCAAAAACGGAAAGAAGCCCTAGTTAGGGGAATGGCATTCCAAAATGGTGGGGCCAAAAGTGCAAAATAGAGAAACGGCCCCATTGTGGGCATTACCATGAGCTTCTTGATTGGCTGGAAAGCCCCATGACACCCCTTCCGGGTGCTAATCACTAATAAAAGACGGCTCGTCATTTTTATGACCACCCTCCATGCAATCCACCATGCAGCAAACATGGTGGGTACGATCAGAATATGCCATCTGGATGCCATAGTGAAGGGCGGGGCCTTGCTTACGTCTACCGCTGCACACCTCCCTGATTCACTCATCCTCAGCAGATCTAGTATATAGCATCTCACCCCAACACACAGAGCAAGTGGCAGTCTAGCATCATCCACAAATCCACCTGGTCTTGCATTAGACTGCAAGTCACCCCAATATAGCTGTTTGCCACGTTACCCTCCACCAAGACAATGGCCTTCATCTCAAGTTTGGCGATCGGAAACAAGGGTGCAGGTAGCACCCTTGTTTCCTGACCGGCAAATTACAAGTCAGACTGCTGGATCTGCTGTGCCCAACAGGTCAGACCCTGCCAGGCACAGCGGCCATGGTAGGCAGACTTGTCACGGGAGCACCGGCACCGTTGGTAACGGTGCCGGCGCTCCCATGGGCATTAACAAATGTACCGGCGCCTGACTTCCTGGCCACCAGACTTGCATAGCCTGTTGGCACCAGGAAGTCAGGCGCCAGTAATTTATTCCGAATCCAGCGACAACCCGCCAGTGCACTGGCAGGGTTACCGCCGGATTCGGAATGAGATCCATTAATGATTTAGATGTCTGGTGGAATGTTTATTTTAAAGAAATGGTTTCTTTTGAGGAAGTTGTGTTGTTATTTGTACTTGTGGTCAATTAGGATATCATAACTATTCTTTTTCTTCACAGTTTCTAATTTTCTAACAACAAAATGTAAGGATTTGTTTTAAGTCGCTTTCCTGTAATTTAACAATTACACACTACAATGTTGAGTTATTAAATGATGGTTCACCTTGTTATAACTTACATTTCCAACTGTATTTTCCCTGGTAAAATAAGGAACACTTCGGGTTAACATGCATTTGTTCGTGTTTGCTGCACAATCTTCTTTATAACTCAATTAAGATTTGTCACTTATTTTGTCGGGAAGAAAGAGTGAATTGATATTTCATTAAAATTCTGCTCTGCAAAACAATCGCTCAAGGCCTCGGGGTTCAAAAAGCGTAAAATGATGAGGTCACCCAGTTCCGCAAAGAACAGTACATGCGCAGCAGGGCCTGGGAGCAGCGAGGCACTGCTTTCACATGCTTTGCAGAGTAGCTAATGAGCATGCTTTTATTTCAGGTACCCAGTCCTCCAGTGCTGCTGACTCCAGGAGACAAACCATGGCTGCAAAGCAGCCAGAAGAGGCCGAAAGGGAGCCTCTGGATTTCTTCAGAGATGAAGAGCCTTCACCTGCCCTCTCTCCTCCAGTGTCCACGCTCAAAGAAACGGCAGAAGAGGACATTGAAGAGGATGAAGACGAAGAGGAAATATTAGACCCGCTAGGCATCATGAAGTAGGCGTTTCTTTTAGTAGCAATGCTACACTATTTGTTTTCTTTTTCTAATGATGAAAAGGGAAAACGCAACCATCCTATATATATTCATTCATTCATTTTTTTTTTAAACATGTTTATTGGTTTTCTGTTTTAATGAAACATCAAAACATTACATTATAGTATGTCTTAATTTCCCCAAACTGTCCCACCCGCCTCCCCCCCGTGCACGACGTTGGTGAAACCAGTCCAAACGTGGACATGTTACTTAACCTGTCACAAGTTATTTATCGTCCAATTTTCTCCACCCCACTGCCCCCCTTGGGTGACATCGAAGCCAATATTTGTCTGATAGTGATTCTGCCCCGGCGCCGTGCACTTCTTGCGCTGATCATATATATCCAAGGGAGTTTAGTTCATGGGGATCTAGAAGAGACAAACATGTCTCGTAGTATCGAGTTCCACGTTATGTCGATGGTGCTTTCTCTCCTTCCAGTTCGTAGTGCCTCCTGCCAGACCGCTCTCTCTGCGATGGTCCACCTCTGTAGGTCCTTCCACCATGTCTCAATGTTTGGTTCTTCTGTCTTCTTCCAGCCCATTGCTATCCTTCTCTTGGCTAGGGCCCACGCCAGGTTTATCATTTTTGCCATCGCTTTGTTCTTACTCGGAAAGCTATAAATGCCCAGGAGGCAAGCTTCCATAGTCCATGTTTTCCCTCTAATTCCTTTGTCTCTCAGAGGTTTCTCAATCTTCTCCCAATAGGATCGGACTTTCGGGCAGTGCCAGAACATGTGGTCCATGTTGACATGTTCTGCCCCGTGTTTTGGGCATGTTTGCGCTGTAGCACCTGGGACGCGAGCTATTCTCTCAGGGTTAGATATGCCTGTTGGAGTATATAGAATTGTAGCTGTTTTAACCTAGCGTTTCTTGATACATTTTTTGAGTAAATCTTTGCCTTTTCCCAGTCTTTATCCGACATTTCTTTCCCAAGTATCCGTTCACAATCTTACCTTCCCTTGTTTTTATCTTTAGGGAGTTCTTCCGCCATTGTTTGGTGAATTCTAGATACCATGTGTCCTTCCTCTGTTACGTCATAGAGAGTCCCAGTGTCAGGTTTTCTGTCTTTCATTCTGCCGGAGTCAGCCATCTAGTATTCAGATGTTTGACTAGCCGTGCATAATTTATATATTGGCATCGATGTAGGTCGTGAGATTCTATCAGATCTTGAAATTCTATTATCTCCCCACCTGGCGCCAGGTCCTCAATAGTGATGACTCCTTTGGATTCCCAATGATTTCTACTTTGTTCGAGGTGTTGTGGTGCCGTTGAGTGCCGCAAGTGGTATCTGGGGGGAGTACAGCTCTTTGAGTTTCAGCAGTTTCTGTGTTCGCTTCCATATCTGTTTCCCTAGTCGCAGCAGCATTGGGGTGTACGAGGCCTCCACGTCGTCTACCCATAGTCTCTTTCAGGAGATACAGGGAGACAGCATTATTTAGGACTGTGTGTTCTATTGTTTCTGTGTCGGCGAGCCAGTTAGCCACATGCTGGAGTTGCCCAGCCAGATAGTATAATTCGAAGTGTGGAAGTCTCAGCCCTCCCTCAAGATATTCTTTACAGAGTAATTCCATAGCTACTCTAATTCTCCCTTTTCCCCATATGAAGCCACTTAGTGTAGTGTTGAGATCTACAAAGAACTTTTTCGGGATAAGATATGGCACGTTACAGAAGTGGTACAGTAATCTAGGCAATACGATCATTTTACCTAGGGATATTCGGCCCACCAATGATAGGGGTAGTTTCTCCCAGAATTTGATGGAGGCATCTATACCATTTTTGGCTCGCTGCATGTTGGTGTTGTGTTTCTCTTCTAGTACCTAAGTACCGGAACGTGCAAGTGTTCTATTTCAGTTCTAAGCTTGGGAGTTGTTCCGCTGTGTGTCCTGCTCAGCCTGCAAGAGGGAACAGGTATGACTTGTCTCTGCTTATAGCTATCCCGGAGAGGCGCGCCAACTTATCTAGCACCTCTAGATATGATCCCACTGTATCGTCTAGATTTTGTATATATAAGAGGATATCATCTGCATAGAGGGATACGATGTGTGTGACCCCATTGATAAGCAACCAGTGTCCCAGAACATGTCCCTCATGTATATAGCCGAGGGTTCCAACACCAAGATGTACAGGAGCAGTGAGAGTGGGCAACCCTGCTTGGTTCCTCGAGAGATTCGGAATGAGTCCGAAATATATTTCCCGGTTCGTACTCGGGCTGTTGGTGTTGCATATAGCATACAGATCCATCCCATGAACCCCTGACCTATCCCATAGTGTTCTAACATAGCAAACGTCCACTCCCACTTTACGGAGTCAAAGGCCTTTATAGCATCTAGGGCCGCTACAGCACAGTTATCCGTTTGGGTGTTTGTTTCTGCTATGATTGCCTGTAGGAGTCTTATGTTGGTAGTTGTGGCCCTCCCCGGCACATAGCCCGTCTGATCTGAATGGATCAATGTGGTAATCACTCTTTGTAGGCGATCTGCAAGGATTGCAGTGAGTATTTTTGCGTCTTGGTTAATCAATGCTATGGGCCAATAGGCTTTAAAAGAGGTAATATACGTGCTTGTTCCATTGAGCTTGGCAAGGTACCTCTTTCATACGCCTCTTGCAGGACCTGCAATAGCCTTGGTGCTATTATGTCTGCATATTCCTTGTAGAATTCGGGGGGCAATCCATCACATCCGGGCACCTTGCCCGTGGGCAGTGAAGTTATGACCCCCTTGTATCGCCTCTAAAGTAAGTGGGCTATCTAGCATGTCTCGTTGTTCTGCTGTGAAGATTGGTAGTCCTAGGTCCTCAAGGGTCTCTATTATTTCTGTTTTATTAGAGCGGGAGGTGTCTTCGTAAAGTTTGGTGTAGAAGTTCTCAAAGATTTGGTTAATTTCACTTTGTGATCTCTTCAATTGACCCGTTTCATCAATGATCTCTCTAATCTCTTCTTTTGCGTCTAGACCCTTGACTAGCCAGGCCAGTAGTCTACTGGGGTTATCTCCCTGACCATGTATTTTCTCAGTGTATCTCCTGTAGCTAAAGTCTCCCAGTTTCTCCCACTGTTCCATGCATTGCAGTCAGCGTTGCATAAAGGCCTTTTCAGTGTCTGTTCCCAGGTTTTTACTCCATTCCAGGTCTTTGATCTGTGCCTCTATTGCAGATTTTGGCTTTCTAGTGTTTTCTGGGTGCCTCCTATCTTAGCTATCTCTGTGCCCCTCATGACCACTTTATATGCTTCCCTTTTCGACACTGGTGTCTGTCGCACTACGCAAGTTTAATTCAAAGTACTGTTCTGATTGGGATCTTAGTTCCTCCCTAAAGGCTGTGTCTCGTAGTGCTTCCGTTCTTAGCTTCCAAGTAGGGATAGGCTTAAGGCAATCTGTAAGCATCCATTGGAGTATTAAGGGGGAGTGGTCTGATAGCGTCCTCCCCTCGTAAGATGCCCCTGTTACATTCCCCAGGTGATCTTTCCCTGTGAAGATGTAATCTATTGTCGTGTATGATTTGTGTACTCCAGAGTAAAAAGAGTATTCACGATTAGAGTGGTTCAGCCATCTCCACGTCTCCTGTAGGTGCAGGCCCCTGATTAGCGATAGTAGAGCCCGAGTTGGGGGTGAGTGGGACACTTTCATTTGATTTGATCTGTCGAGTGTGGGATCCAGTACACAATTGCAATCACCTCCCCATATCCAGTGTGCGTCTCTGTATGGGGCTAAGATGGGGTAGAGTGAACGGTAAAAAGCAGCTGTGTTGTGGTTGGATGCATATGTGTTTATGATACAAAACTCTGATTTATCTATGAACCAATGTATGAGTATGACCCGCCCTTCCATGTCTGAGTAGCTGTGGAGTAATCGAAACGTCGTCCCCGGTGCTACCCATATGAGCACACCTCTGGCATAATTTGAGTATGCCGAACCAAATCCTTTTCCTTTCCACTTACTGAGGATGTGTTTCTGTTTGTCTGGTGTAAAGTGGGTCTCCTACAGTAGGGCAATCTGAATGGATTTCCTGCGCAAATAGGACAGGATTCGCATCCTCTTGACATAATTAATCAAACTGTGCATGTTCCACGTGACTATTCTCAGGGTTTCCGCCATCTGGAACGTTCTTTCCAGGCTCCGTGAAGCTCTTCTCGCTTTGGGCAGTTGTGGTAAACTGGTTTGAGGGGTTCTGTTTGCTTCCCCGTGTCGTGTATTCAGCTATATTCATAATGGTGTGGGATTTGCGGTTCTTATTTGGCTCATTTCGTGTTATCTCCTGGGTGTCCTCTTCCCTGTTCCTTAGTTGAGATGTCTTGGCATGAGACCTTGTTTCAGGGGGATTTCTGAGTCTTAAGCAATTTAATTTGTACTGTGGCTTCAACTGCGAACAACAACTAGAAACTTTTTGCCCATCGGTGTTTCCGTCGAGGCATCCCCACCATTACCCGCAGGTCGTGGGTATCGGTGGGTGGACACTAATTGTGTCCTTAGTTCATTTTAATTGGCAAGTGTTTGCCTCTCGCAGAGTCGATAGGGGGTGTTGGTGGGCACACGTGTCTGTTGCGTGCCTGCCTTCTTTCTCACCCGTGTCTGGTCTATTCTTGTGTGATCCAATACGGTTGGGTCGTAGAGTCTGGTCCTGCTGTGGTTTCTGCCTGCGTTGTTGGTAATTAGGTGAGTTGGCAAGAGAAGGTGTTTTAGTTTTGTGAGTTATTCTTTCTGGATCTATTTGTGTTCTTATCGGGTAGGTGGCCTAGGTTATGATCATCCATCCATGACTTGACTTCTTCAGGAGTGTCAAAGAACCAGGATTTACCGTTGTAGAGAATTTTCATTTTGGCAGGATAGAGGAGCATGTATTTTAGGTTCTGTTGCCGCATTCTCTCTTTTGTGGGTACATATTGCGCTCTTTTCCTCTGGACTTGTATTGTGTAGTCTGGATAGATGGCCAGGGTCGCAGAATTCTATGGATTATACTGCTGAGCCTTGAAAATGTGAGATCTTGAAGCATTTTCACTTGGGTGGTCAACTCTCTTACGGTGTCTTCCAGATACTTGTTTCTAGTTACTGTTTGTGTGAGCATCTTCTCAGTCTCGCCCACTCTGCCAGCTAGATTCCAGAGATCCTGGCTTAGCAGTCCCATGTCGTAATTCATTTCCCCTATGTGTGTCTCCATTGAGGCCTGCATGGCCGCATTCGTTTCCAGGATCGCCTTTTGGTCTGTTGCTTGCTGCGTTTCTGCTTCTGAGCCTTCAGGTGGTTTCTCTTCGTGCTGGAGGTCTTCTGACGAGTCTGCCATCCTCGCATAATTGTCCATTGTGGCTTGTTTAGGGGTTGCTGGAGTACTCTTCTGGTGTGTTGCTGCTTTCTTGCGCCCGTCTGGCATTTGTGGGCTGGTTGTGGTCCGTTATGTGCCGGATTTGAGTCCTCTGTGGGCCCCGTCACCTGATTGCTGTTCTGTGTGCAGTTGGCATTTCCTCTGAATCTCACTGTGTGAGTGAGGCTCTCGCTAGTCCGTCTTGTCACCGGGTCAGCAGTATTCTACTTATTTCATAGGGTTCTCAGCCACCAGCCTGCCTCCTCGTAGTATTTCCCGTTGCGCTGGTTTCTTCATGGAACTTTGCCTCTGTCTGGGGAGCGACTTGCTCGGAGTACTGCTGTGATCAACCTTATTATTTATCGTGTTCCGTTCTCTGTGTGGCAGATGATCCCGGCTTTAGAAACGCATGTGGGTTTTTCCCAATGATGCAGGTTATAAATCCTTGTCCTTTGGTGCTTCGTACCCGTCGACTTCTCTCTGTTCAATTGTGCCTCTGGGGGATCAGCGCTGCACTGTATATCTCTTCCCTCCGTGTTCTTGCGACGACTCTGTCGTTGGCTGTTGTCAGCACTCCGCAGCCGGTGTCTGGGTAGCTTGTCGGTGTGCGCCGGCGGTGTCTCAACCTCAGGGTGCGCAGTGGGTGTGTTACTTTTCTGGAAGTTTTTCTTTTTGCACCTTTGCGGCTCACTAGGGAGCTGAGCCTGCCGCCTACCCTCCGTTTGCTCTGGGGGTGTTGCATGCCATGATGCACTCATTCAAAATCTTTGGGCGTTATGTATTTCTGCCCACTATGGCTCTTTGGGGAGCAGGGGGCTGCTGTGGCGCCCTGTTTTCCGTTGCTGTCTACCTGCTCGCTGTGACGGGGGTCCAGAACCCTTCCACTCTCACCTTCAAGGTTCTGGGATCTTGGGCAGCCTTGCCGGTCTTGCCGCACGGACCGCTGTCGATTCCGCTCTCTGCACCCTGCTCCGCCACCGCACTTTCACTGTGCACCTCCCGACCCAAGGTGTTCTAGCTGCTGTTCATCGTGGCGGCCGGTCTCGTGCTGCTCCGTCTCTCTGTGGTTGCTTCGACGGTCTCCTGGGCTCCTCTTTCTCATGTCTTCTGTGCGGTCCGCGCCATCTTGGATCGTCTCCCCTCCGCTCTGTCGCTCTGTCACACACTGTTGCAATGCATTTGAAATGGATTTTAAGCTGGAGCCACTTCACCTTGGGTACCTACTGCAATGATTAGGTCTGCTTTTCACCATCTGTGTACCGAGTTTAGGATCATTTGTAAGGATCAGGCAGGAGAGCTCTGCCGAAACACGTCTTCCTCATATGCTCGTGTATATATATATATATATATATTTCATGTTATCCTTTTATTGGCTTTTGTTGTGCTTGGACCACTCACTACAGGTCTTCGGCCAGTACATAGTTGTTGGGTCCCGTATAATTGAATTGCTTGTGTAAGGATTGTATGTTATTTGTGGCGCTCCTTTACCACCAAACTGGCTTCTTGATGCTCTGAGCCAGGACATAGACACGGAACAGACCTTATGGGCAGGAACCAGCAATGGTTGGCTGCTCACTTACTTGTGTCTGCAAAAGTATGACAGGCCGCACTTTAATGTCTAAGGGCACACTGTGTATTTGTTAGTGGAACATCACTTCTTCTCCTTGCAACTGTTCCTGTAGATCAGACATCTGCAACCTTTGGCTTACCAGATGTTTTTGTCAACAGACTGAGTGGTGAGGTATTAGGGGAGTGGTATTCCAAAATGTCTAGAATATTGTTGATTAATAGAAAGAGCATGACATGACACTAGGCACTGTGCATTGTGCGCATCTTCGCCATATTGCCTTTGTAAAGGTGAAGGCCAATCCGAAACAATTAAACCATCGCATTTGGGAAGTGAGCGTTCACATTTATACATTGCTGTACAGCAAGATGGTGCTCTACATTGTGGCTGGTGAGCGTGTATATGAAACATGCCAAACTGTGGTAAGTTATAGAAAGAATATAGTTTTCTATGTATACTAGCAAAAAGAACCCGTACTTCACACGGGTTCTGTAGACAGACATAACACTCTCCTCACTTGTTGACTATCAATGATCCTCTAGGTCCCTGTTGAAATGTCATCTGTACAGTGGCGTGTTTCGATTTGGCTCTGATGGCTGCTGGTAGAGTATTCCTGTCAGGCGTAGTACTGAAAAGGCACCAGACCAGCAGAACTGGAACAGCTATTGGCTGAAGGTTGTTTTAGCAGCAGCTCCAGTGTCTGATCTTGGTGGTGGCTAGTGCACATGCATGCCAAATCGACATGCAACTCTGCTTAGCCTGTCCTCCATCCGGTGGTAACCCTGCCAATTTACTGGTGCCTGACTTCCTGGTACCACTGGGCTATTACAGGTCCGGCGGCTGGGAAATCGGGCGCTGATGCAAGTGTTAATTCCTGTTCCCATAGAGTTCTCCAGGCCTCTATGGGAGTGGGTACACGGGAACACCTGCAACGTTAGCAACAGTACCGGTGCTCCTGTGACAAGTCTGCCTACCATGGCCTCTGTGCCAGGCAAGGCAAGACCTGTCGGGCACAGCGGTCCCGGCATGCAGACTTGTAGTTTGCCGGGCCAGAAACAAGGGTGCCGGTGAGCTTACCAGCACCCTTGTTTCCGGACCTGCAACATTATAATGAGGCCCATAGTCTTAATAGCCGAGACGGCCCTGTCAATTAAGGAAGTGCCTTTGGCTGAAAGTGGCATTAATGGCTCTAGCATGACTTGTGCAGATGAAGCTTTTACATATGCCGCTCCCCCACAGGGAGAAAGGAGTAATAATGACATCAATGATCCTAACTTGATGCAAGAGTTAGAATCTCCTTTCAAATTGACAATAGATAATTTGGAGCCAGTTATATCGGAAAGTTCTGGGAACCTTGCGCAGGGATTGCCCCAGGAGAATCAACTTTCTTGCAACATACAAACAATGCCCTCAAGTTCATTACAACCTGCATTTCTAAATTCATCATGTTTACCACCTAGAGAAGAGGAGCCAATTAACACTCGTAAGATTAATGAAGATGAGTGCCGATTATCATTAACACGGACTATAGGCCAGCAAAAAAATCTCTTATACAAAAGAAGATGCAAAAGAAGATCCAGGAATTTCATAAACTCAAGTGGAGAAGCTTGGCCAAATCCAAAATCTAGATTAGAGAAGAAAAATGAGAGAGAAGAATATTACATCATGCATAGAAGTCTCTTGACTCTAGATTTGTCCACAGTAAAGCATAATGATCAACCGGGTGAGGGGACATATAATGAAGGACAGGTTGAGAAAGGAGAGGTCTCTATAGAATAAAATATAGAAGATCATATAGACCTAAATGATCTAGCCTCCTTATTGTTCGACCATCTAGATAGCACTCATTGAACATCACAGGGGCTGCACCATACTGTATGTGAATTAGACAATAAATTGTCTTCTGCGATATCGGCTTAAATATGGTTTTGAGCTCCTTCGTAACACTGTACAATAATATTAAAATGGCGGTAGCTGGCCATTCATTGCAACTTAGTGAAATAAAAATTGCTCTTGAACCAACTCATATCTCACTGACAAAATTACTACAAGGGGCTACCGCAGTAGGAGTCGAAAATTGGCTTTGGCGATGTTCAGTTTGGTGCAGAAAATAGACCATAAACGTACACCTCTTCTGAATCACTTAATTAAAAATAAAAGCAATGATCAGCCAAAGGAGCAGTCTAATTTAGTGGTGGCTGGAGATGTATCCACTCAATCAAGTCTAGGAAGGACCATTGGTCCCAAGGAAACCGTTGTTTCAAGTTAAACATTGAGTGAAGGACACCAACATCGCTCATTCTTTACCCAATATACTATGTGAGCCATCACCAAATGGATGCCAGAAGGCAACTAAGAAATGGGCGAAAAAATAATAGAAAGACATTTTAGAACGTTTCTCAGAAAATGTGTATCTGTATGAAGAAACTGCTGCATCTCAAAGCAGTAACATGGTCATTCATAGAAAAGAGGTGGAGGAGGGGATGTACCCTGTGTAATCCACAATCTAGTCCAAGTGAAGCTATGGGTCCAACTCTCAGAAATGATATGGTGGAGGGGTGTTACCTGTTTAATAAACAATCTAGCATAAGTGATAGTGCTGATGTGATTTCTATCAATCATGCTGATACTATTTTAACAAAGTGTTCTGCCTCAACACAGACACCTCACCAGGAACTATACACAGACTTTAGTCCATGGGCCTCTAGGAGTAAGCAGCAGAAAAAGATCAAGGAACGAGAACCGCTAAAACAAGTAAACTAGAAGTAAGCAGACAATGACAAGACATGTAGCAAGCAGCCTGGAACCAGGCCACATTCTGTTCCTATTGAAGGACTACAAAGAATCTCAGAATCTTCTGACTGTGATATCAGTGTGACAAGCAGTAGTAAATGTTCTTCGACATACGTGGAGGTAGTGGGCAAGGAACTTCCTATGTTGCGCCTACTCAAAGAAAGCTCACAAATGTCCTCCGCTACTGACTTGCTGGAAATGTTAGAGAACAGGCACATCAAAAGACACAGAGCAGTCAAAGTCTTGTATGAACTACAGTAATAACTCCAAAGGTTCTGTATGCGGTAGAGAATTGTCCACTTATTTAACTGTGGATCTATAGGATATATGCTTATCTATAAGGGAACCTCATTAAAATTGGTTCCTCGCTAACTAATAACTCCACCTAGGTGAAACCTTGTACACATGATGCATTTCAATTCAACACCTTATTGATTGCCGCTGTACTACACTAGTCAATATGAGGAACATAAGGTAATCGTCCGGATGCCTGTTTTGTCTTGAATAGAAGGAACATTTTAGAACTATTTCACAAAGTACTGTAAGGGACAAGAGTAAGACTCAGACACAGTGGTGTGTTTGTTGGTTGCTATAGACATTTATTGCCAGAAAATAATAAGAACGGTTGGGGAAAATCCTTTCTATCTCTAATCCTAATTGGGGTTTCTCTGACTCAACTATACTAAAGCCCGTCTGTGTCAGGATGTTAAACAAAAGAGCGTCCTCCATCCTGTGTCCAAAAATCCTAATCTGACCCTTACATTCTAAACTCAATATAATATGTACATGGAGGCTCTGGTAAGCTATATACTCATAGCTTGCTTCAAAAGTTCTCAACATAAAAGGTTTAAGCTGCAGAACATAAAAAAAATACAGGGTTCTTCCAGGAAAGGTATCTCCCTTCCCCTAGAGTCCTTCTGGCAGTGTTTCTTTCTCACATTTTAACAGTATTCACAAGGACATGAGTCTTCCTTTTGTATTTCCTTCAAGCATGCTGTTTCTTTACAATGTTACACTTTGTCCACTTTCTAACCCTGGTGTACTCTCCTGCCAGGGTATTTGTGACTTTCTCTTCAATCCTTAAAAAAAAGTTATGACTCTTCTCTTTTGTTTCCACAACTTCAAGTTTATTTGCCTTAACACTCCTGGTTTACTCCCTTGCCAGGATATTTCTTTAGTTCTTGTTAGGGAGAATTCTCAGAAATGTGCTTATTTCCCTTCACCTTAGAGACCCCCAGCAGCTTTGCTGGATTTTGAGGACTTGTTTTTTCCCCTGGAGAGAGTGTGAGCCTTTTTCCCACTCTCTCAGGTATTTTGATGTGTGTTTTACTCTTGTGTTCTTTGGTTATGGAGTTTTAGATAACCCCATAAGGCATGATCTTTTTATTGTTGTCATACCGCACCTTCAGTGCAATGGCACAGGGGTGTCCCTTGGACTCCCCAAGGTTTAAATACCTTCTCTGGGATGAACTACTGTTCCCCAGAGGATTTAAAGTTAAATTGACTTTACTAGTCTTTTTAAATTCATCGACTCAGCACAAACTATCTTCCTATAAAGTGCTGGAGGGGTTACTTGGTATCCCCTATGTCTAAACACTCTTGTAGCTGTCAAAAGCTAACCTTTCCTATTGGAATGGCTGGTGGCAGTGGTTTTATAATGAACATCATTTTTCCCAACCGCGAACACCGGTAGATAAAAATTGGCGCCGCCATGTTTTTCAATATGGCGCCCAAGACCCCTCTGTAAAAACAGACCCCGGTCATCTTTTTTCGCCGTTTCTTTGTGGAAAGGTCTTTCTGGTGTTTAACTCTGCACGCCAAACCAGTGAGCCTTTGGTGGGCTTCAGGACTGAAGTCCGCTCATGGCGTCTAACTGCCTGGGGTGGCCAGGAAGTGAGGGAGGTGCCCGAAACTCCCTGTGCCTAGTCTCCTAGGAGACCCAAATGCACTCTGGTGTGAATGGCTGGCTGACTTTCCAGTAAGGTAGGCTGGAATGTATGGGAGAAAACTGTTTAAAAGGTGAGTCTCCAGGACTGGAAGGTAGAGTTGACCACTGGAACGAAAGAACCAAAGACAAGCTGGAAGAGGACGGCTGCTACAACCACTGGACCGTTGGTTTGCCCGGTGAAGCCCTGCTGCAACCCCGAATTTCAAGATCTCCAATCGACAGAGAAGCTCCTTCAAGCATGGCTTCTCCCTTTGAGTTGGTGGGATGAATATTCCCCGTTGTTAGGCTGGTAATCCTCTGTAAAAGAAAAAACAGTTTCACTTTCACATAGACACTGTATTCTCCTTTAAACCAATCACTGTGCTCTGGGCCATACTGCCTCCATCCAATGACAGTCCTCTCCCTAAGCCCCTTCTCTGGAGCCATCTTCAGATTTTTACTGCACGTTTCAGTGTTGGGAGTCCTCGACTCGTGTTTTCAACAGAAAAAGGTTTTATTTTTGTTCTGAAAGAGTCTGTGTGCTCTCGTCTCCATCTGCTGACAGCGGGGATCCATTGTTGGGGAATTTTTAAAGATTCCAGAAGGCCATTGGGCCTACTTCACGCCCTCCGACCATGACGTAGGAGAAGGAAGATCCCTCTTCAAGTTCTGAACCAAGTGCGGCTTACGGAATGTGTTTGTTAAGGACAAGCACCTGAAATCCCTGTACTGCCTGCATCCAGACCACAAGGAAGGAGAGTGTGAGATATGCCTCGGTTTCTCCAAGAAGACGACGAAGTATAGGCACACTAGACTTGCGGCGTGGCTGAATGCCAAGGCCTCTATCCTGTGCTCCGAGCAGGGTCATGCCTCACCCAGGACCGGCCGGACCGAGGAGCGGTCTTCTAAGCCCTATGAGGGTACCTATCAGGGCGCCTCACCCGTGGGGGCCAAGGCAAGGCCAAGAACCAAAAGTCCGGGATCACTGGGGAAGCGGGTACTGCGATGGACAGGGCGTGATCAACATCACCCTCTGCCTCCATTGCCGACCGACAATCAAGCTCCTCCTCGAAAAGAAAATCGTCCAACCTGGCTAAACTGCAAAAAAGCCAGAAAAGCCGCGAATGGAGGAGAAGGTCGAACTGCCCAAGAATGCCCAATCAGCACAGGATAGGACTTAACCAACGATAGACTTAGTGGTGGCTGCTCTCACAAAGGCTATGGGGCCTGACCCTAGGAAGGTAGCCCCCGGAGCGCAGAAGGTATCCCTGCCTCCAAGGCGTGAAACCGCAGCAGGGACTGGCAAAGTCTGCTGGCATGCTGGAAAAGGGGACACTGTCTCAGAACCCGGTTCTAGCCCCTCAGGGTGGAAAAAAGGGGGGAGGAGCAAGGACTCCCTGGATCAGTCCCAGGCCATGGCCCAAACCATGGAGGTTTCGTCCACGGACGACAAAGACCTGGAGTCCTTACACACTGTCCACAATGACGTAGAATAGGAGGATGACGGCGCAGGGCCTAGTGTTCCGATCACAACAGCTCAGCCAAGGGATGTGGCTCTGGACATCCTGTTGACCCTCCACACCTTGTTGTCGGAGATGCAGAAGAGGATGCCACAGGACCATGTTCCAATGGTCCCTCAGGCCCCTGATTAGCTGCAGTGAAGAAGAGGATGCGTCAGCTGACACCCTCATTTCAGCCTCCACATCCGCATCAGGACCCCTCAGCGTCGGGTCATGCCATCACAGTGACGCTGGACGTTGCCGACACAGGGTTCCGGCAGATGGGGAATGGTGTCTGCCTTTGTCGCCAAGGCTGGATGAAGGCCACACATTTCTGCCAGGAGATCCAAGCGAAGGTACTGGACATGCCTTTTGATGGAGATAACCTTTTCGAGAAGGTCATTGATGAGTACGTACAGGCCATCAACGCAGATACGGAGACGGCCTGTTCCCTGGGCACCCTCCAGCAGCACAGCTCTTTTTTTCGCTCCTCCAGAGGAAAGTCGAGCAGGTCTTCCAAAGGTTTCTCATCATACCGTCAGCCTTCCAGATCCATGACTCAAGAAGCCTACAGAGGCTGTTCCCAGGCCTATGGTGTCAGAGGGCAGTGTCGCCATCACCAGCAGGGAAGGGTGCTGGCGCTAAAGCAAGCCAGAACCAACCAGGACGTCAGTCCCCCACCCGTGTACCCTAATGGAAGGCCGGCTGATGAGATTCACCAGCGAGTGGAAAAAGATCACCACTGACAAATGGGCACTGGACGCTCTCGCCCAAGGACATACCCTGGTGTTTGAGCACAGGTGTCCGCGGATCAGCTCTTGGTGGAGGTACGGGCCATGCTGCAGAAATGGGCGATAGAGCTGGTTCCTCAGCGACTCTGGTGCTCCGGAGTCTATTCCAGATACTTTTTGGTCAGAAAGAAGACAGGGGGCTGGATGCCCATTCTAGAGCTACAATGTCGCAACAAATACCTCAAGTTCCAAAAATTCATGATGGTCACATTGCAACATGTGCTCTGCCAACTGGAAAAAGGAGACTTCTTGGCGTCGCTGGACCTGGAGGATACCTGCTTCCAAGTACCCATTTACAGGAAACACTGAAGTTTCCTACACTTTGTTGTGCAGAGACAGCACTACCAGTTCAAGACCCTACCTTCCACTTGAAGTCTCCCCCAGAGTTTCACAAAGTGCCTGGCATTGGTGGTGGCCCATCTGCGTCCACGTGGCATACACGTATACCTGTACCTCAATGACTGGCTCATCCGGACCCGCTCGCGAGAGTTGGCCTTCGGACACACCGAGGCGACCGTCCAGCTGCTGATGGATCTAGGATTCTCCATCAATTATCCAAAGTTTTGCTTGACACCATTGCAGAATGCGCTGTTCCTACGTGCCAGACTCAATACGGTGTTCTGCCTGGCGTCAGCCTCGGAGGAGAGGGTAGCGGCCATTCAAGGGAAGGTGAAGTGGCTGTTGTCAATGAAGACGATCATGATGCAAAACATCAAGTTGTTGCTTGGCATGATGTTGTCCTGCATCTACCTCATCCAGCTCTGCAGGTTGCAGATGTGACCTCTTCAGGAGTTCCTGGATGCTCGCTGGATACAGGTGTCTTCGACATCGCCCAGGGCACAGGGTTTTTAAAAACTACAATACCAGGAGACTGTCACCACAGGCACTTCCCTGGAAGACTCGGGAGCCCACACCGGTGCATCTGCACGCCAGAGGCCTGTGGCTGCCGGAGGAGAAGGATCTCCATGTCAACATCTTGGAGCAGCGGGCAGTGTTCTGGGCCCTCAAGTCATTCCTTCCATCTCAGAAGGGCAAGGTGGTGAGGATCTTCAGGGACAACGCCACCACAATGTTATACATCAGGAAAGAGGGGGGCACTCGATCCCCAGCGCTCTCCAAGGAAGTGCAGGACTTTTGGCGCTGGGCTCTCGGACAAGAGATGATTCTAGTTCCTCTTCACCTAGCAGGAGTCAAGAACACCATCACAAACTCCCTCAGCAGGGAATTACACTCTTACCACGAGTGGGAACTTCGGCAGGACCAGGTGAACCACATCTTCATCAAGTGGGGCAGGCCCCAGATAGATCTGTTTGTGCCAGAAGTTTGCCAGCAGATTCCACCAACAGAGGAGCCTGGGGGACACATTCTCCTTCCTGTGAGAAGGCCTATTTCTGTACGTGTTTCCTCCATTGCCTCTTCTGCTGTGAGTCAACACACTCAGACAGTGCCAGTGCGGGTTGGTACTCATCGCCCGGCTTGGCCAAGGCAGATTTGGTACCCGGACCTTCTCAGCCTGTCAGCATCGCCTCCAGCGTCAAGCTGCCAGTGGTTCCAGATCTTCTCACCAGGGAAGGAGGCGCAATCCTTCACAATGATCCAGGATTGCTGAATCTGAGGGCATGGCTCCTGCAGCCCTAAAGTTTGGAGGATACGAGTTGCCTGCAGACTGTAGGGAGGCCCTCACCAAGGCAAGGGCATCGTTGACTTTGAAGTGCTACGGTCCCAAGTGGAAGCGTTTTGCTGCATGGTGCCGGTCTCAGAAGATTACCCCTCTGAGGGTCACGGCCCTGCAGATTCTTCCATACTTGGCCAAGGCTGGTCTGGTGCATGCCTCTATCAAGGTACATCTGGTGCCTATCTCCCACTACACCAGGTCTCCAGGAAGATCTTCACTTTGGTCTGACCGACCCAAAGAGTTCCTCAAAGAACTGTTTTGATCTTTTCCACCAGTGAAAGCTCCTTCCCCGGCATGGGAACTCAACGTGGGGCTGACGAGGCTCATGGGGGACCCTTCAAGCCTATGCATCAGCCCCTCTCAAGTTACTGTAGTGGAAACTGGCTTTCCTTGTGGCCATCACCTCTGCCAGGAGGGTAGGTGAGATCCAGGCCCTACACTGCTTTCCCCGAATCGAGGGTGGTTCTGCGGACGCACCCCTCTTTTATGCTGAAGGTTCTGTTGGAATTTTACATCAACAAGCCTTCGGTGTTACCTGTTTTTCTCCCAAAGCCTTCGTCACGGGCGAAAAGGGCCTTGCACTCACTGGACGTTGCTCATGCCCTGAGGTTCTACGTTACACGCACAAAGGGTTTACGGAAGAATTCTCAACTGTTCATGAACTTTGGTCCTGTGAACCGTGGAAGGTCTTGTCAAAGGCTTCCATCTCAAGGTGGCTCTCCGGCTGCATCATGCACTGTCATTGGTTGGTGAACCGACCGCTGCCTGGACATCTGAGAGCCCACTCCACCAGAGCAATCACTGCGCATTCCTGTCTGTTGTGCCCCTGCTGGACATCTGCATGGCGGCATCGTAGAGGTCCAGGCACACCTTCATGAAATTCTACTGCATCGACAGGGATTCCAGGTAGAAGTCCAGAGTCGGCCAAACAGGGCTATGCAACCTGTTCGATTGAGATAATTATGTTCCAGAGGTAAGAGTTGATTGCTTCTGTTGAGCCTTACCACCTCCCGTGGTTGTGTAATGTTGTACTGCTATGTATTCATGAGCATGTGAATCCATGCCAGATGCCATGCTGGAGAAGGAACAAGTTACTTACCTGTAACTATTGTTCTCCAGCATGGGTCTGGCATGGATTCACATGCAAACCCACTCTACGCCCCACTGTGCTCTTCTTGGTCATACTGCCACTTTACGTGCTTACCAAATCTGAAGAAGGCTGCCAGAGGAGGGGCATAGGGAGGGTACTGTCATTGGATGGGGCCAGTATGACCCAGAGGACAGTGATTGGTTTAAAGGAGAAATACAGTTTGTAAGTGAAAGTGAAACAGTTTTTTCTTTTACCGAGGATTCCCAGCCTGACGACTGGGAATATGATATGATATGATATGATATGATATTTATAGCGCGCCTGCACACAAGTGTTTCTCGGTGCAACAAGACAAGTAGGGGGAAACCAGGGAGGACAAAATAATGATCTTACTAGGCCTTGTGTCATTCAGATCGCACAAGTGCAGGGAAGAGGGAAGGGGAGAAGTGCCAGGGAAAGGGGGAAGTGCAGTTAACTCACAGGTGCAGCCAGCGGGTGGCTCATCAGTGCACAGGGAAGGGACTGTAGGGTTTCAGATACAGACCCTTAAGTGCCAGGTGCCTCAGCAGGAGAGAGGAAGAGAGAAAGTGGAAGCAAAAAGGAAGGTCTTGAGTTGCTTCCGTAACGAGGTGGTTCTACTCCAGTTTGAGAGAGAAAGGGAGGCTGTTCCAGTGGGAAGCCCCAGCTGAGGAGATAGATCTGCCCCCAACTCTCTGCTTGGAGAAGCGTCTGACCCTCAGAGAGTTGGATGAGAGGAGAGCTTGAGAAGGAAGATGTTTTTGAAGAGAAAGTTGGAGATAGAGCGGTCCCAGAAAGCCTTGTAGACAATGAAGAGAGTCTTGAAGCATGTGAATCCATGCCAGACCCATGCGGGAGAACAATAGTTACAGGTAAGTAAGTTGTTCCTTATAATTGGTTCCTCTCTAACTAATCACTCCACCTAGGTAAAACCTTGTACAAATGATGCATTTCAATTCAACACCTTATAGGTTTTTGGTGTACTACACTAGTCAACAAGAGGAACAAATGTTGATTGGTCCATTTTTAACTCATCAGCCTTGGCCACCTTCAAACGGTGCCAAGTTATGTAGTGAGGAAGGAGGGATGGGCAAACTGCTATGATCCAGTTTAAAGAAGATACTACCTACTCATTCCCAAGCCTGATGTTTTCAATATCCGACTTGCTTGTGGCCTTGGCACACTGCCCCTGTGTCTGGATGTGCTCAGGAAATGGTAGGTGCTCTATCTAATTTGGCTCTGCCATAAATGACCATTGTTTCAGTCACGTGGTAGAGGACCTCTGTTTGGGACCTAATTTCATTGGATTTTCTGCTGTTTTAACGTGCATGTGCTTTCTCGCGGTGTCCACTTTGGCGTGCTTTATATTCATTTGTTATGTGATAAATTGGCACGGTAGCTACTTGCACCTGGCATTCAGGAATATGTGTATTTCTCACTGCTTCCAACCAAAAGTAATAAACTTTAACAATTGTGCTGTGTGCCCTTGGAAACGTTATCTGGTGTGGTTTCAGCTTTCTATGCTGAACTCCCCTCGGCTCAGTGACATTGATTACCGGGGGGGGGGCTACTGTCTGAGCTCTGCAAGGCCTGGAAACTGTGTGTTAAGCAGTTCTATACCAGGTTGCAGTATTTCAGAATTGAGGCCTTGTTGGCTTTAGTCTAAAATGGCAGTACTTCGGTTCATTCTCCGCCATGTTGTGCCCTTCGACTCTTGCATGTTTATGTTCTTTATGTCGTCATATACGTATTCTTTGTGTCTATGTGCAAATATTCTTCATGTCTGAGTGCAAGTGTTCTTCATGTTTGCGTGCTCTTCATGTCTACATGTTCTTCATGTGTATGTGCCATCATTTAAATACTCCCTACATGTGTATATATTAATTCCGACTTCCTGCTACCCTACTTATTTCATACCATCTATTCTACTCTTAACGGCAACTACATTGCTCTTAATGTTTTGGTAACGACCTACTGCATCTTTCTCAGCTCATACTTTTGCTTGTGATCATGATAGGGAACAGGTGGGGCTGTTGGCTGCGTGGCCAAAACTGGTGCAACTCTCATCTCCGTTACTACACTTGTCTAATGCTACCTCTGGTATTCTAGCAATGTTAGTTTTCTTTAAAGGAACTACTGGACGGAAACCTTTATTGCTGGTAGATTTATATTGGAATCTAGTGTGAACAAGGTTAACAGTTTTTTGGGAGAAGCAGGAATTACTTTCAGAAACCTATATCTTTTAGAAACCTATATGATTGAGCTTGACCGCTATGATATCATGATGATGGGCGATTTAAACTCAGATTGCACAAGTATGACTATTGGCATGAAAGCCCCTCGATTAAAATATGGAGTCGTATAGATTTTCTTTTGGGTGATTTGAGTTTAATAATCACTCAAGGAAGCATCAAGGGGGAGCTCAACAAAGATGAATACATGGAAAAATGGATTCGCGTCCGTGATGTAAGCGGATTCAATTCAACACTACAGCTAAGTCAATGCCTAGTCTGGGATGCTGAGGGAAACCCTTATTGATATATTTTTATGTCCAGTTCGTTTACTCTGGATGACAACCCTTATATAACACCCCTCTCTTAGAATCCCCCTGACCCCACTGAGCCAAGAAGTAGGTTTGTTTTGCAAATTAAAAGGTTTATTTGAAAATTAAACAATATATATATATCACACTTTTATAATAAATTAATGTTTGATAGCACACTTGTGAAGATGATAGTGATCAACAATGGATAATGTTACAGTGGTACACTCTTTTTGATGGCTTAGAAGTGATATAGAGAGGATAAAGTAGCTGAGAATGCTTTTATGGCTTCAAGGACAATGCAATGATGAATGAAAATGCAGTACAGAAAATAAACTTGATATGACTTCAACAAAAGACAATGTAATCACTTTTCTTTGACAATTCACCCCCCCCTCTATGCAAGGTAAAGAGATGGGAGGAAAGCACACAGTTCTCAGGAATGCAATCAAATATAATTCAGTTCCCCCCTAGCAAGCTGAGAGGAAAACGGGTAGGAGTTTTAAACAGGCCAAATCCTTTTAAATGTGGTGGCAATGAAGTGAAAAATATACTCAAATTGCTTTTAATTCCCTATAGGAGGTTCAGGGCGAGTGAGAGGTACTTAAATTAATTCAGGATCACTTTAGCAATGCTCTATGAATGATTGTTAGGTTGCACACGAATTTCAGCAAGGACAAATCTTTTTACACGTGGCTGAAATTAAGCAAAATGTCAAATCGCGGCAAATTTAGTCGCGTGCGTCGAGCGCAATTACGGAGGCACTATAAGGAGTAGGAAGTCGGTTCTAGGCTCGTTGGAAAGCTTAGAATCTTAGCTTTAAGGTGAAAGTTAAACGGTTCCGGAGATACGGCCGATTTAGTAAAGGTAGTTTTTCGGATTTGAAATTTTAAAGCTCAGAATGACGGATGACAGTTTTCAGTTTTAAAGATGACAGAATGACACGATTCTAGGAGGCAGTTCTAATAGGCTAAAATAGTTTGGATTAGATTATTTTAAACTAAGAGATTGGTTTTGGCACAGTGCTAGCTGGGTACTCACACTAGATTTTGGACAGGAATGCGACTTCGTCACCGATCGGGTCAGGATTGGCTGGACTTCTGGTAGCGGTTCTTCACAGCGATCTGGTCTCTGGGTCTCCGGTTCTGTTATCGGTTCTGCTAGTGGTTCCGGATACAGCGGTCTCTGGTTCTGCGGGTCTGGATCAAGTGGATTCTTAGCAAGCAGCAAACCGCACAGCCCGGCGGTTGAATAGTTTGCAAATGATTTCTGAGGCCTAGAGAACTCAGCTTGTGGGTTAGCCTCTCTGCTACAAGTTCTGAAGTAAAGTTCTGGATCCCTGGAGTTCTGTATTTGAAGTCTGGAGTCTCCCGGCAAAGCGTCACGCAAGAAAGTGGAAAGTGAATGTATCTACCTGGGTTTCAATGTTCCTTTTATGTGTTTTGAAAATGTGTGTGCGCCTGGGCCTAGCTAAGCCTGCCCCTCTAACTTATCATTGGCCAAGCTTTCCTCTCTCCCTTGATTGGGGGAAGGAAATGGAGTGTCAGAGTGATGCTGTAGGTTTTATGGTCAGAGGAACCTCCCCTTGTCAAATTGCACACAAATCTATTTCTGACCCAAATACATATTTATCTATGTACCATTTTTCTAATATTATAGGTCTAGTTAACATATTTTCTGTAGCACCAAACCATCCGATCCCTGTCTTTGTACGATGTTGTGTCCACTTATGACAGAATTCTCCCCTTTTCATCCAGATAACGACCTCTAAACCTTTCCAGATTTTACACAAATGTGCACCAGGGATATGGGTTTCAGATGATAAAGTGTCAGATTTTTAACATGCATACATTTGGAGTAACAACCCTTTTTTCCGCTACTATCCCCAAGAACATACCACAGGGTCCTAACACCTCTTAAAATGTGCACAGAAAAATCACAAGAATGATGATGTTATTTATATAATTTTTACAAGTCCGCACTATGAATTATCCATCTTTTTTAAAATCATGCTCTGGCCCCAAAGGGGTGTGGTTTTCCAAAGCACATGGTGGAATTTCTGGTTTATCCACTTCCCCCAAGCTCAGCTTGCTCTCACAGGCACTGCCCCTCCCAGTTTCTCCCAAGAGGAAGCCATTTTACGACCCCCCCCAACATAACATTTGCCTGAGCCAGGGACAGTGCTTTGTTTAGTTTCCTGTAGTCCCCAGGTGCCACTCCCCTAATTCAATCAGAGAGGTGTCATCTCCTTTTGGCAGGGACAGCAGGATGCAGCCAGGCCTGGGAACACAGCTGCTGAATTCCCTCTCCTGTCGGGGGTAGTTGTCAGGCAGAATCCAGTTTCATTAAGCCAGGCTTCAGCTAAATGTCACTTTTGTTCCCAGTTTTTCTTCATTCAAATCCAACTCACAATTTTTGCACATGCAGCTAGAATGCTGATTCTAAGTTCAAAACTATGACATTTAACAGTTGCAACCTATGTTACACTCAAAAGTAGGTCACTCATTTATTTTAAACATTTCGATTTTAGTGGCTTTCTGTCCATTTAACTTAAGCTGCTGACATCCACAGCTCAGCCAGTTTTGTTATAAACATTGTTTTGGGCTCTTCATCTTTCCAGATTTTGTATGCACACAAGAATACATTCTGCCAAATGTCTGCTGGTGTTCATTGAGATTTTTGAATATCGTGTGATGTTTAAAATAGGCATTTTGAGCTTGCATTCAGGGAAACAAAGGTGATTTTAAAGCGCTTTTTTTAGCCAACCGGCACTGCTGTTTTTCCTTTGGCACACATTTCACTCATGGCACTCCTGGCCAATCATGCTTGCACTGGTGGGTGGCAGGTCAGGGGACCACTTTGCTGTGCGCAAAACTGCACGGTTCTCAAGGATTCTGGCGCAAATGTGGGCTTTCCCGCCCTCTTGGATTTCCTAAGCCCACAGCACCAAATGTTGCAGCATAATAGTCCAAACGTGGGTCAGGACACCCAACAGTGAGAATAGATTATCTAATATTTTCTCCATCTTATTTTAAATCATGCACTGCATTCAACATTATTGTGACCTCTCTCGGTGACCACAACAAAGTGACTGCTGATTTTTCATTTAACCAGAGTGTAGATGTTTCCCTAATGCTTAGTGACTTGGCAATATCGCAACTGGGTCACTGCACCAAATGTTGCACCATAATAGTCCAAACGTGGGTCAGGACACCCAACAAACCCCCCCGCCCAACTGCACTTTGATTTCGAGTCGAGATGGAGTCGGGTGCAAAGGATGTTTTGATCCACGCGCTGGGATGTCCGCATCATCTTCTTCCAATTCCGCAGATGGCACAGTTCAGCATCTTTTCCTCCCTCCGGTTGGATCGATCGGTTCTCCTCGCCTGTCCTGATGGGAATATTGGGTGGTACCCCGGGCCCCTCGGATCTTTGCTCCCGGTCTCCGGGTCGTTCTCCTTGGTCAGTCTCCGTGGTTTCATCTCTCCTAGGATGATAAAGCAAAAGTGGCAATACCTATTCGTAGACATTTTTCCACCACTATTAATGGTGTGGCGAACACATACATTTTTATACATCCGGTTACATTTTTCAGTCTTGTTTTAAAAACAAGATATAACAGGAAACATTTTCCTACCAGAATCATGATATTTTAGAGACTATCTGTGGGATATTTTAGGGTTGGAACTGAATTAATCTGGGGCGGCGCCCTCTGGGATTCCAGAGCATTCCTCCAGTTGTTGCAGAGTGTGCCTTGGATGGCAACACTTTAGCTGATTAATATGGACCCACTTGTCTTCCCCTTCCGCCAGACTACCTTTGGGGATGCGGATCTTATACGCTACTGGGGAGACCTTGTCTATAATTTCAAAGGATCCCTTCCATGAAGGCAAACATTTTCGCTGTTTGGCCTGGTTTCTTTGGAAATTGTACAGATAAACCCGGTCTCCCACATTATATTCCTTCCTGGTGGTCTTCAGGTCGTAGTGGGTCTTCATGCTATCAACTGATCTTTCTAGATTCCGCTGAGCATAGGCAAAAGCATGTTGGAGGTGTTTCCTTAAATTCTCCACATACTCATGAGTTGTGGAGGCATTTATCAGTGTCTGCTCTTGGGTCCTGTAGAGCAGATGCTGGGGAAGCACCATCTTGCGTCCGGTCATCAACTCAAATGGTGACATTTTAGTTGCAGATGAAGGGGCAGATCTTATGGCCATTAGGACCAGAGGTAATTGGATATCCCAACTTGGCCCAGAATCTGCCACAAACTTTTTTAATATGCTCACAATGGTTCGGTTGTATCTCTCTACTGCTCCAGAAGAAGCTGGCCGGTAAGCAATATGTAGCTTCCTTTTGACCCCCAGTATCTCCCACATCTTTGTCATTACCTCGCTGGTGAAATGGCTACCTCTGTCTGACTCAATCCTTTGAGGTAGACCAAAATGGGAAAAGATGTGGTTAATCATCAGGGCAGCTGCTGTTTCTGCCTTGCAGTTTGGGGCCGGGAGACATTCCACCCACTTGGTAAACAAGCATGTGATGGTCAACATGTACTTGTTTCCTCTAGACGAGCGAATTACAGGGCCTACAAAGTCGATTTGCAAATCTGACCATGGCAGTGTCATCCCCCTCTTTTGGAGAGGTGCACGGTGTGTGAGGGATGATGGCTGAAATTGTGCACACACAAGACACCCCTTCAAGTATTGGTTGAGGTCCTGGCCCATATGTGGCCAGTATGCAATCTCTCTTAAGATTTCAAGTGTTGTATGAAACCCCCTATGACCGGCGGTGGCCGCATCATGGGCGTGACTTAATATCAGGCTTCGGAATGAGGTAGGAACCACCCACTGATCATGGCCAGCTTGGGATTTCCTTACCAACAAACCGTCTTGGATTAGGAACATCTTTGGACATTTCATCAACACTCTAAGGTCCTCCTTCCCAATGTAATCGGTATCCGTCAGGGGAAAGTTCTCAGGGTCCTCAATGTGTTGGTAAAACTTACCAATTATTGGATCCCCCTTCTGAGCTGTAATCAAATCAGCATCAGGGGTCTCCTTACTCCACTGTGCAGTTGAAAGATCATTGTGAGCATTTGTCTGGGACCTAGTGATAGCAGTGACCTGGATTTCCCCCAACAGGGACTCTATTTCTATTAGATCCCCTTGGATGGCCCCGGTTTTGGCCAGCTGATCAGCTAAGTCATTTCCAGTTTTTCTGGTCCCTCTACTTTGGAATGACCCTTGATCTTTTTCCAGTAGATGGTCATCCCATTCGATGTGACCAGATCATCAATATTTTGGATTAACTTCCCATGTTTCAGGGGTTTGTTATTAGCACATAACATGCCTCTGGTTTTCCAATTAACCAGGTGCTCCACGAACCCGTTCCGTACATAATCCGAATCTGTGATTATGACCAGTTCGTGGAGTTGATGTTGGACGGCAGTGAGGATGGCCTGATGCACAGCCATCAGTTCTGCCACTTGACTACTTCGGGGACCAATTTTGTACCCAGCGGAGGGTTCCGGAAACTCCTTCACCCATGCTTTCCCTACGCCGGCCACCAGTTCTTTCTCCCCGTTGTTGTCAACATGGTACGAGCATCCATCCACATAGACAGTGGACATTCCCTCACACTTGTCTTCTTCAAAGACTTTGTGTGGGGAATTAAGGTAAGCCTCCATGTTGTCCTTGATTTTTAGACTTTCGTCCTTCGACAGTTTTCTCTGGCACAATCATGCAAGTCAGCCAGGCCTTGCGCGAGGGGACTCTTCTTGTTTTGGCCATATCTGACCTCCACAGGAAAGCCTTGCATTGACAGAATCCAGGAAGTAATTCGGGAATTACTCACATTTCCCGCCCGGATTCTGTCACTTTGGAGATATTGCAGAGGCTGGTGTGGAGTCTCCACTTTGATGTGTTCCCCCTGGATGAACGGGTGGTAATTCTTCAATGCCCACACCGTTGCCAGGAGTGCCTTTTCACAATCGTTGAATTTTTCCTCCACAGAGGATAAAGTTTTGCTCGCATAGGAGATTACTTTATTGACCTTGTCATGCTTTTGGTATAATACTGCCGTCAAGCACGTATTAGAGAACCCTGTCTCCAGGAAGAACTCCTTGTTTCTGACAGGGTAAGATAGGCAAGGCGCTTGTGAGAGGCTTCTTTTGAGTTGTCTTACTGCCTCGGATTGTTCTGGACCCCATTCCCACTTGCCCCCCCCTTCAAGAGATGAATCAGGGGTTTGGTGATCTCTGCGTAGCCCTCAATGAACTTTCTGCTGTAATTAGTCAGTCCAAGGAGGCTCCTTAGTTCCCGCAGAGTGGTGGGGTCTTTTAGTTTCTGAAGTGCTTCCACTTTCTTTTCTTGGGGACAGAGACCCTGAGGAGTAATCTCATGCCCCAAGAAATTAACACGGGTTCTACACCACTGTGCTTTCTGAAAGGAAAGCTTTGCTCCGGCGGCCCTCAACTGCGTCAGAACATAACAGATCTCTGCTATGTGTTCCTCCATAGATGAACTTTTGATGAGGACATCATCTACATAAGCCAGGTTACCCCTCGCACCCAGGTCGGGCATGGCCTTATGTAGGAAAATGTTGAATTCATTGCCGGAGTTGAGGTATCCGAAGGGAGTCCGGGTCCATGTGTACTGCTGGCCCCCAAAGGTAAAAGCCAGTTTGTATTGGTCCTCCCTACTGACAGGCACGGTCCAGTATCCATTGGTCAGGTCTATTGCAGTGAATACCTGTGACCCCTGGATCTGGGCCAGCCCTTGGTCAATGTAGGGCAGAGGCCATCGGGAAGTATGGACCCATTTGTTGAGCTCCCTAAGGTCGGCGGAGAGTCTCCACTGGCCGTTTGGCTTCAATATTCCCAGCACCGGATTATTGAAGGTGCTGTGTACTGGACGGATTATTCCCCGGGACTCAAGGTTCTTAATTATTTCAGTAAGGGACTCCATGGATGCGAGAGGCAAGCGATATTGCTTCACAAACACTGGAGTCATGCCAGGGTCTGTGGGAATTGTTGTTGTGTGGATGTCGGTGCGACCACAGTCATATGAGTCTACCGCAAAGAGATCTTGGAAATCCAAGAAAACTTGTTTCAACTTTTGCTTCTGTTCCAGAGTCACACAGGCATCAGCTAGGTTGACTCTCTCTTCCACCATCTGCCTGAAGCCTGGAAAGACTTCTGGTTTAGCTATCTCAGCGGCCTCCTCCAGCTGGGTGGAGAAGTCCCTGGTCAGAGTGCTGATTTGGACTGGAGGCTTCAGGTGGGAAAGGCAGCCCTCATGGACCTGGAAAATCACCTCATCCCTCCTGAAGTCACAAGTCACATCTTCCTTACCATAAGGGCAAGAAGTGTACACCAGGAAGTTCCCCCCCATGCCGGGTGAAAATCCTCTCTGGTGTTGTATTGTCATCACTGTCACTGTCAAAACAGTCCTTGGGGATTTGTCCTAACAGTTCATTTCCTAAATCAATGGAGAAATGTCGGTCATCAACCGCCATTCCAATAATGGTCCCTGCGGCTAGAGTACTACTCTTTAAGTCGATGTTATCCACCTCTATTGGAATGGTGTCATGTTCTATGTTGACTAATGGTGTTGGGTTTACCCCTAACCCTTGCTGTTGGAGAGAAGCATTTAGATGAATATAAGCATCAGGGTTTTTCAATTTTTGTCCTCTTTTAACTTTCACTTCCAGGGAGAATTGTCGGGTCTTTTCTGGGATGGTGACTTCCTCTTTAAGCTGAATTTCAACTGCATAAGGTAGCAATTGGCCTGACCTAAATGCTTTTTCTTGATCATCAAAGCCCATGGGATTACCTGCTAATCGGGACCAAGCTTTGAAGTTTATTAGGTCCAAACTAATGGCGAAGCGATTGAGAATGTCACTGCCTAAGTAAAAGGCGGCAGTGACGTCTCGCACGACCCAACAATTATGGACTATGCTCTTGTTGCCAATGGAGATTTTGAGCATACACCTGCTTGGCAGGAGATGTTTGGAATTGGGTGTTTCCAGATCCATTTCCCAATTGTCTATCACTTTGAATGTGGGAATGGCTGGATCTTTTGGGAGTTGGCGGAACATGTCTTCGCTGATGAAGCTCTTACCGTTGTTCACACACACTCGGCCGAGAACAGAGTCCTTCCCATCATTTAACTGAACAGGGATGAACAACTGCTCTCCAATTTGCTGAATATCAGCCAGGCTCTGAGCTGATTTCACATCTTTCTGGACTATAGGAGTGGGAGTGTCTGATTTTGGATTGGTAAAGAATTTCAGAGTGTTTCCTTCCAGTGTGGAATACCACCTTAAACTGGAAGGACGGTTGATTTTCAGAAATAGAGAGGACCCCCCATCACCAGTCTGTTGTCCTACTGCTATTACTGTCACGTCTGGAATTTGGTTGTTCTGGAAGTGAAATTCTACTTGGTCATATTTTTGTTCAACCATGTGGCAGGTGCCGTTTAAACTAACATGGTTGACACTCTGTTTTAATTTTATTGGTCGGCTAGTCTGGGTCCAGAAGACCTTGTTTATGCAATCTATTAGGGGTGACCACCTTCTCAGGAGGTCATTCCCTAGTAAACAAGAGGTGCCCTCTGGAGTCACTACTATGACCGGGTGTTTCACCTTGTGTCGCCCAATTTTGATGTCCAAATCTGCAGTCCCCTCGACGGGAGTTTCCTTCCCGTCAAAGTTCTGCAGTTGTCCAGGAAGAGAGGTGAGAGGAATGCAGTAAATCTCCCCCCTTCCTGCATTTAGTTCCTCAAAGGCCCTTTTTGACAGAAGGGTAGCTTGGGATCCAGTGTCCACCAGTGCCAAAATTGTACCCTACCCCTGTACTTGTACCGGGGCATAGTATCTTCCCTCCTTCTCCTCAAGGGGGCACAGATAATGCACATTTTTGGACAACTGGTTGGCTAACTTTCTGGTTTTGGACATTGCTAGCGCAGAGATTTGGGCAGAATTCTGTGAAGAGCCTGGGGAATCTGAAAGAAAAAGTTGGCAACTGGAAATGGTTTCGGGTTCTGGGCCGCCCCCCCCCTTTTTGGAGGCAGTCATCAGGATGGGTTTGACCCCTGGGATTTTGGTATTGTTGGTTCTGGGATAGGATGATGGGCGGCGACGGCTCAATCCCCACATCTACCCAGTCTGGATTGGAATCTCTTGGGACCCATTTTTCCTTGGGAGGAGTTCCCCCATCTCTGAAGGAGAAGATCCTTTTCCCAGGATCCTCTGAGGATCCCTCTCCCTCAAATTGGAAGACCTGTACCTCCTCCACAAAGTGGGTCTGTTCGGGTCCTTTGTTTCTCCTACCTCCTCTCTGCTCCTTGGGTGGCAGACTTTCAGGGGTAGGAGATTTTGTTTCCGGTTCCTGGTTTTCCAGGGGCTGTTTACAAGTTGGGAAGGAAGCTTCCTCCAAGGCTTTACACCCCCTTCCCCTTGTGCCTCCTCCCTGGGAACCGGTGGGTTATCGGGGTGCTGCCCCCGTCATTGTTCTGGAGCACTAGGTCCAGAGTTTGGGGCATTCTGTGCCGGCATGCCCATCTGAGGGTTCTGGTGGGCCCTCAGCATGCAGCCCAAATCCTGTGCCATGTTCTGAACCTGGCGCTCTAACTGGGAAACCCGCTCAGGCTGATACGGGGCTCTATTTTCTCCCCTGGGCTGATCCCGGGAAGGGTAGCTATCCCTTCTCTGGTAATACCCCGGGTTGGGAAGATTTGGGTACCCCTCCACCCTTGGCCTCCCCTCTCCCGGATTAGGTGGTCTGGGCTCAGGGAATTGGGGAAAGAAGGATGGATGAGTTTAGGGCTGGAAACCTTGTGGATACCTGGGGAAAATGTTCGGCCCAGGGTTTGGTGAATTTCTGCCCTCCTGTGGGAAGTTTGGTGGGAAGTTCTCTGGGTTAGGTGCTTGACTGGATCCCCCCCTTGGGCTGGAGGAGTCCACACATAACCCAGGATGGGTCGGTTTCCCTTGTAGCGGGGTCTTACATAATCAGGGGAGCGAGGGACCCCATTTGTGGGACTACCTCCTTGACTCCCTGTCTGTGACTGGCCCGACGGCCTTCTGGTGTTAGTTATTCTGCGCAGGCAGGTTTTTAGGCCCCCCCATCTCCAAATCTAATACGGGGCAACCTTTACCTCCGCCACCTTGGCAGCAGCAGGGGTGCTGTTGGTTTTGGGGTTTGCTGCGCATTACTTTTATTTTCTATGGGCTTCTGCACCTCATAGATCCGGGTGGCTTGCTCAATGACCCAGTCTAAAGATCTTTTTTCGTGAAAATCTCTCACGAGCTGGGTCATTATGTACTTGGGAAGAGCATGGAAAAATGTGTTGATGAATTCTCTGCTGTTCGTGCGCACCCTTCTGGTGGTCTGTTCAAAGGCACGCTTCAATTCTTGCACAAATTCTTGTGGGGCCTGATCCTCCTCACATTGCAAATTGTAGGCTGCCTTGTGAGCCTCTTGGGGATTTCTATGTACAGAAAAATGTTTCAAGATGGCCGCCCTATATGTGGACCATCTTGAATGGTTTTGGTCCTCCAGCCCCGCAAAGAAACTGGAGTATTCAGGGGAGAATGTCTATTTGACGTACTGGATACAGCAATTGCTGTCCTTCAAATGGAAAGTCTCCATCATTTGCTCATAGAGCTCCAAGTGTTCCCAAACAGAATACTTGGCGTTCTTAAGATAAGGCGTGATGACACTCCTGATTGCCTTAATCTGTTTTAAGGGGTCCTTAAGCAAGGCCCTTTTCACCTTATTGGCCTTTTTGGTTCGGGTAACCCGGTCCATTCATCCTCTGATTCAGAAGCACTGCTCCCAGAGGTGCCCGTCTGATCTTCCAGGTTTTCCCGGATTCTGCGAGCCTGGGAATAGCTGGCAGAATGTGGGGACCTGGTCTCCTGTGTCCTGTGATGCTCAGAGCAGTCTTCAGATCCCTCCTTGCTACCAGGATTTGATGGGTACCCCCCCCCCACTGACCTAACTGGGCAGAGGTTTTTAGGATGCCTTAGGGGGCCTAATTTCCTGGGGTCCCCACTAAATTGCACTGTACTTGGGTGCCCATACCCGGGTGCCCGCCCATTCATTCCTGGGTGGTACTGGCCTATGAGCCCCATACTTTTGGCTGGATAGTAATCTGCCATTCCTGTGGCCCTGTGCTCATGCGCGCCAGGGGACATGGGGGGTGGCAGAGTCCAGGGACTGAGAGAGATGAAGGCCTCTGGTACTAGGGCTTCTGAGGTTATGCTCAGGTGTTTCCCTTTCCCAGCGAACTTCATCTCTGTCAGCCCCTGCTCCCTGTTGAAATGCAAGAGCCTGCGCTTTCAGTTCCTCAGTTAAGGCCTTACTAGACTCTATCAGTCTCTCCTGCATGGCTACCTGTTGCTGGAGCCTATCATTGTGCTGACAGAGAGCCTCATTTTCTCTCTGTGCCTCCTGATTGGTCCTGGAGTACTGGGCCAGTCTCTGCTGCAGGAGGGTTACCTCCTGAGGCCCATCCCTACTGGCCTGCTCCTTTCTTGCCAGAGCCTCCTCCACCCTCCTGGTGTGATCTAGCAAGCCCTGATGCTCTTTTTGGAGGTCACCCAGCCCCTGGAGGGCCAAGTGATTTTCTTCAATTTTTATTTTTAAATGGCAGACTTACTGGCCTAAGGTATCCCTTTCCTGACCAAGAGCCTGCATTTGTGACGCAAGGTCGTCCCTCTGCCTTTGAAAGGCACCAGCTTTCTGGCGTTCTTCATCAAACTCTGCCTGGGTATCCAGGTCTTTCAAAATCAATTTATTGCTTTCCTCTTTCTCTCTGTCTAGTTGGATTTGCAGGGTGGCTACCTGCTGTGTGCATGCCCTGTTGAAATTGATCTGTTGCTCCAGCTTTTTCTGGCTCTGCAGTAAGGAGTCCAAACTGTCTTGGTGCTCCTTCTGCAAAGCCAGAATTCTGGTATCCTGATCTGTCTTTTCCTGTTGCAGTATATCCATGTCCCCTTTTATTTTAATGATATACTGCCTACTATCATTTTCTGACTCCTGGCTCCTCTGCACAGAAGAGACCAGGTCAGATTGGGCCTTTTCTAATGCCAACAGTTGCCTACTTGCCAGATCTTGGCCTTCAGCACATTTGTCCTGCATGGCTCCCATATATAGATACAAATATGCTGCTATCCTAACCATCTTGTCGTGTTCATCTTTAGCTTTAGGAGCCATGTATAGTTCGCTCAGGGCCACATGTAAGGGACCCTGATCTCTCCAGATATCTAACCCAGTTGCAGTGACCTGTTGTGTGATTGCCTGCAACCACGCATCCTGGCCCTGCTCAGTCCATTCACCTCTCACAAATAGCTTATGTAAGAAGTGCTCTCTGGCTATTTTGATGTCTACCAGTGTCGTCATTCTGGAATTTGAGTTCCTTCCTGACTTACAGAAGTTTGTATTTTATTTTGCAAAACAGACCGTTTCCTTAGAGCGTTCCTTTAAGGAGTGCTTTCACAGTGTAAAACAGCGTGGTGATCTAACCGGATATGTGTATCCGGTCAGTTGGCACACTGTATTAAGCTGCACAAGTGGTAATTCTAATCCAGAATCCCCGGCTACGAGCCCCCACTTTGTAAGCGGATTCAATTCAACACTACAGCTAAGTCAATGCCTAGTCTGGGATGCTGAGGGAAACCCTTATTGATATATTTTTATGTGCAGTTCGTTTACTCTGGATGACAACCCTTATATAACACCCCTCTCTTAGAATCCCCCTGACCCCACTGAGCCAAGAAGTAGGTTTGTTTTGCAAATTAAAAGGTTTATTTGAAAATTAAACAATATATATATATATATATATATATCACACTTTTATAATAAATTAATGTTTGATAGCACACTTGTGAAGATGATGGTGATCAACAAGGGATAATGTTACAGTGGTACACTCTTTTTGATGGCTTAGAAGTGATATAGAGAGGATGCTTTTATGGCTTCAAGGACAATGCAATGATGAAAGAAAATGCAGTACAGAAAATAAACTTGATATGACTTCAACAAAAGACAATGTAATCACTTTTCTTTGACAATTCATCCCCCCCTCTATGCAAGGTAAAGAGATGGGAGGAAAGCACACAGTTCTCAGGAATGCAATCAAATATAATTCATAATTCAGTTCCCCCCTAGCAAGCTTAGAGGAAAACAGGTAGGAGTTTTAAACACAGGGCAAATCCTTTTAAATGTGGTGGCAATGAAGTGAAAAATATACTAATTAATTCCCCATAGGAGGTTCAGGGTGAGTGAGAGATACTTAAATTAATTCAGGATCACTTTAGCAATGCTCTATGAATGATTGTTAGGTTGCACACGAATTTCAGCAAGGAAAGCAAGGACAAATCTTTTTACACGTGGCTGAAATTAAGCAAAATGTCAAATCGCGGCAGATTTTGTCGCGTGCGTCGAGCGCAATTACGGAGGCACTATAAGGAGTAGGAAGTCGGTTCTAGGCTCGTTGGAAAGCTTAGAATCTTAGCTGTAAGATGAAAGTTAAATTACGTTCATAGCACAAACGGTTCCGGAGATACGGCCGATTTAGTAAAGGTAGTTTTTCGGATTTGAAATTTCAAAGCTCAGAATGACAGATGACAGTTTTCAGTTTTAAAGATGACAGAATGACACGATTCTAGGAGGCAGTTCTAATAGGCTAAAATAGTTTGGATTAGATTATTTTAAACTAAGAGATTGGTTTTGGCACAGTGCTAGCTGGGTACTCGCACTAGATTTTGGACAGGAATGCGACTTCGTCACCGATCGGGTCAGGATTGGCTGGACTTCTGCTAGCGGTTCTTCACAGCGATCTGGTCTCTGGGTCTCCGGTTCTGTTATTGGTTCTGCTAGCGGTTCCGGATACAGCGGTCTCTGGTTCTGCGGGTCTGGATCAAGTGGATTCTTAGCAAGCAGCAAACCGCACAGCCCGGCGGTTGAATAGTTTGCAAATGATTTCTGAGGCCTGCTGAAGAGAACTCAGCTTGTGGGTTAGCCTCTCTGCTACAAGTTCTGAAGTAAAGTTCTGGATCCCTGGAGTTCTGTATTTGAAGTCTGGAGTCTCCCGGCAAAGCGGCCGGCAAAAAAGCGGAAAGTGAATGTATCTACCTGGGTTTCAATGTTCCTTTTATGTGTTTTGAAAATGTGTGTGCGCCTGGGCCTAGCTAAGCCTGCCCCTCTCACTTATCATTGGCCAAGCTTTCCTCTCTCCCTTGATTGGGGGAAGGAAATGGAGTGGCAGAGTGATGCTGTAGGTTTTATGGTCAGAGGAACCTCCCCTTGTCAAATTGCACACAAATCTATTTCTGACCCAAATACCTATTTATCTATGTACCATTTTTCTAATATTATAGGTCCAATTAACATATTTTCTGTAGCACCAAACCATCCGATCCCTGTCTTTGTACGATGTCGTGTCCACTTGTGACAGAATTCTCCCCTTTTCATCCAGATAACGACCTCTAAACCTTTCCAGATTTTACACAAATGTGCACCAGGGATATGGGTTTCAGATGATAAAGTGTCAGATTTTTAACATGCATACATTTGGAGTAACAACCCTTTTTTCCGCTACTATCCCCAAGAACATACCACAGGGTCCTAACACCTCTTAAAATGTGCACAGAAAAATCACAAGAATGATGATGTTATTTATATAATGTTTACAAGTCCGCACTATGAATTATCCATCTTTTTAAAATCATGCTCTGGCCCCAAAGGGGTGTGGTTTTCCAAAGCACATGGTGGAATTTCTGGTTTATCCACTTCCCCCAAGCTCAGCTTGCTCTCACAGGCACTGCCCCTCCCAGTTTCTCCCAAGAGGAATCCATTTTACGACCCCCCCAATATAACATTTGCCTGAGCCAGGGACAGTGCTTTGTTTAGTTTCCTGTAGTCCCCAGGTGCCACTCCCCTAATTCAATCAGAGAGGTGTCATCTCCTTTTGGCAGGGGCAGCAGGATGCAGCCAGGCCTGGGAACACAGCTGCTGAATTCCCTCTCCTGTCGGGGGTAGTTGTCACGCAGAATCCAGTTTCATTAAGCCAGGCTTCAGCTAAATGTCACTTTTGTTCCCAGTTTTTCTTCATTCAAATCCAACTCACAATTTTTGCACATGCAGCTAGAATGCTGATTCTAAGTTCAAAACTATGACATTTAACAGTTGCAACCTATGTTACGCTCAAAAGTAGGTCACTCATTTATTTTAAACATTTCGATTTTAGTGGCTTTCTGTCCATTTAACTTAAGCTGCTGACATCCACAGCTCAGCCAGTTTTGTTATAAACATTGTTTTGGGCTCTTCATCTTTCCAGATTTTGTATGCACACAAGAATACATTCTGCCAAATGTCTGCTGGTGTTCATTGAGATTTTTGAATATCGTGTGATGTTTAAAATAGGCATTTTGAGCTTGCGTTCAGGGAAACAAAGGTGATTTTAAAGCGCTTTTTTTAGCCAACCGGCACTGCTGTTTTTCCTTTGGCACACATTTCACTCATGGCACTCCTGGCCCATCATGCTTGCACTGGTGGGTGGCAGGTCAGGGGACCACTTTGCTGTGCGCAAAACTGCACGGTTCTCAAGGATTCTGGCGCAAATGTGGGCTTCCCCGCCCTCTTGGATTTCCTAAGCCCACAGCACCAAATGTTGCAGCATAATAGTCCAAACGTGGGTCAGGACACCCAAGAGTGAGAATAGATTATCTAATATTTTCTCCATCTTATTTTAAATCATGCACTGCATTCAACATTATTGTGACCTCTCTCGATGACCACAACAAAGTGACTGCTGATTTTTCATTTAACCAGAGTGTAGATGTTTCCCTAATGCTTAGTGACTTGGCGATATCGCAACTGGGTCACTGCATCGCGAAATCGTTAAGAAACGTAGGGAAACTGGATTTACCAAACTGGTAAATGTTTTAGATATTCTAGCCTGGAAGAAAAAGTTTGTCATAACAATGACACATTTTATTTCTTTTCTGTGGAATGTTGAATCCACAGGACTTTGTGTGACCGCTAAATAATTGCATCGCAATTATTGTTTCGACCCATTGGTCCAAACAAGGAAAAAGAGAATTGCGTCACAATTTAAGGGATACAAAGACCATAGGACTGAGTGAGGCAGAGGCCAAACACTGCATCCATAACACAAAACAACAGTATAGGAATTGGATAAAGGCCCATTGATTTACGTTACACTAAAAAGATGGAGAACAAAAGTTATGTGAGATTACTGTCAAAAATACACTGAACTCTTGGGACCTTTATAAATCAATAAAATCGGTCACAGCAAATGTTACAATGTAATGCAGTGAGTGAAGGTCTATGGAAAGCACATTTTTTAGATTTATATAAAGACATTCAAGAAAAATGCGATCCAACAGGACTAATAATTCCTTGGTCTTTAACATCTGATGTTTTAGATGTTGAACAGAGCATAATGAAGGCTTCTTCATCCAGGGAGCCTGGCCCCAATCGCATTAGTAAACTACATATTGAAAAGTGATGTGAGCTTGTGGGCGAATTTACTGTCTTATTCCTTAGAAATATTGTGAAAATTAGGTGTATACCTCCTTCATGGAGAGTCTCCATCGTAGTCCCTATATTCAAGAAGGGCGATAGAACTAATCCAACAAATGATAAACCTATTGCCTCTTCTTCAAGCAGACAGTAAAATTTCTGCAACTTTGGTGTTGAAGGAACTGGAAACCAATACTACAGCCCTCTATGCTACCATACTGGATGCGGCACAAGCGTTCAATACAGTTATTGCATGGCTCTTTGGTCCATATTAGAAAAATGGGGTATCCCCCACTCTTTTGGTGATAATCAGACATTTATATGATGACTCGACGCTTCAGGTTAGGTTGAATGGACAGGGTGCTGTTACGGATGAAATCCCTACTTCTCGTGGGATGTGGAAGGGATGTACATTAGCATCCTGTCTCTTCAACCTTTACCTCTCAGATCTGCCCAACTCCTTTAATAAGAAGTCACTGGCAAGATCAAAAATCCATGATTTACCAATAACGTGGATAGCCTACACAGACAACTTGATTTTAGTTCTACAGAGACTCATAAATGCAACTGTGAAATATGCAGAACAAAATTATCTTGTAATTTATGTAAACAAAATCTAAAATTCGATTTGATAAGTGCGGGGCATACCATATTGCTTCTCTTGGATTATAAGTGGCCTACATTGGTCCCTGTAAGTAATGTGAGGTACTTGGGATTCTATTTTGGAGCAAATCCAATTAAAATGGCAACAGTGGTCCGATTTAAGGCCAAAGCATTACAATTTGGCTTCCAGATGAGGACGATTTCTAAAATGTTCTGTTAATTTATAGTGCTGCCATTAACAGAATTTTATAAGCTTAAAGTTGTTCCGGCCTTACTTCACAGTATGGAAGTTGAACATGAACTTAGAAATTCTGATTGGGATTATCTTGAGGGCCAAATCTAGGAAAATTGCGACTCTCCGGTTTGAACTGGGTCTTACTGTACTAAGCGGCTGGTACAGTTGTAAAATTATACCATAAAACTGGTAACACCGGTTCCACAGTGTCTTTATGTGGACTTAAACCTGATAATGCAAGCTAATAGATCCCTTAGTTGGACTGATTTTAGGTTTTTTGCTGAAGGAATACTGAAAAGTATCAGCTCCTCAAATAATGATCTGATAGCTAACATACCCCTCACCAAAAGGATGCTTTTGGAATGGGACTGGATATGTACAATAGATAAGATGAGATCTTAAAAGTTGCATAAGAGTTTCTCAAGATTTGATAAACCCCTAGGGCAATTGCCCAATTATTTATCCAAGTTTCCACATATGCACAGGAGGCATGTATTTCTTCGATTTTGATTGAACATTCTTCCAACCCGGGAGATTCAATCTAAACATAACAAGAATGGGGAGATTCTTGCAAACTCGAACTTGTGTAAATCCCTGGAAGAATCACAAACATTAAAACATCTTGTAATTAAATGTCCGGCAATGCATGAATCAAGAAACAAACTGTTTAAACGTTTTGTACATGATGTGCTCTGGCTAAACACAGAGGATGTTTGCGATAGGGCTTATAGTGAGCATGAGATTATGCTAACAGTTGAAGTTTTAAAGTTTTTAGCCAAAATATTACTTGTTTATCATTACTTGGTGAAGTTCTTTTTAGAGGGAAATTAAATTTTTAAAGATGCTGCTAAATTTGTTAATCATAGTGTAAAGTGTGGTAAATGTGAGTTTTAATAAAAAATGTTTTTTTTAAAAAAACCATTGAGAGTTATAACAAAGCTGAGGCTGCTTGTGTTTGGGTGTTAAGGGGTCAACATGTCAAAGCAATGTGGGCTCCTACTCCAGAATTACTTGTGCTAATTTCAGAGCACTTGGAATATTGGTATGTATTCTACCAGCAGATAATCTCAGTTTTTATTGGAGGCTGTGTACCTTTACATTTTCGTGCTGAGCACAGTGATTTTTCTGTTAGGACCCCGGTGCATCTTCTGGTGCATTAGCCCATGTGATCCATGACATGGAATCCATTCATATGCACGCCTGCATAGGAGAGGGAGGAGATTTTCAGATCATGGACAATGGGAACATTATTACCCGATGGCCAAGTTATTCATTTTATCAGAGACTAATAGTTCATTAAAAAGTCCACTGAAATGTTAATATGTTGCCTTTTTAACTTATTTATTTATTGAGCATTTGAATATATTTTCTTCTTATTGAACATTTAAAACACTTTTTTCTTTTTAATAGTTTTCCATTTGCTATAGCCCATGATTGGGTCTATTAAAGTTCATTTTTAATATTCTATTTCCAACATGTATAAGCAATTCATTAGTTATGCATCGTTAGAAATCCTTATATTTCCATATTATTGTTAGATCTTCATACAGCAAACATTCATATCAAATTGTACTACGACAAAAATTCATGCATAGACTTAGAGTGCTGGTATAAGATGTAAGGTTACATAAAAGCTGCATTGATTTCAAAGTTTCCCAAAATAAACAGATGATATGCAATTACAGTGCTAATAACATCAACACTGCGCTGGCCCATTTTTCATTTGGAATAACTTCTCCAGTTCATTGTCTATAGACTTTAGAAGTCGACATAGGGCTAAAATAAAACTTGTTTGAGTCCCCCACATACAGTCAAGCCATAGCCATTCCCTTGATGCATCAGTTGATACACAGTAAGGTGTAATTGTTAATATGCGTGCTGACTCAAAGTATGGACAGAATATAACCATGTGCTTCAAGGTTTCCAGGGTCGCACCATCCTTACACAATCTACACCCTAACCCCGCTAGTTGCTTCCAGTGCGGGTTCCAGGCATATATTCGCTCCAAAGTATGAAATTGATTCAATTTAAAACGAAAATAGATATCCCTGGCTTTGCTGCAGGGGAATTGAATTATGTAGGGTTTATGCGGCCGTCTAGATGAACAAAAACGAGCTGCCTCCTTGTAGCCCTTAAGTGCCGCCATGCTAGTTACCGTTCTACACCAGTCATTCTCAATAATCCGATGTTTGACATAATCTGGTCTATATTGCAAATCAGCTGGTGTAAGTTCAATTTATTGAGCATTTGTATGGTGCATATACAGCAAAAGGTTGTTTCCAGGCGCCGCAATCCAAGGGTGTGGGGGGTGGGGCAGAGGAGAAAACAACAATAACGGTCCTGCTAGGCCTTGTGACAGTCTGATCATGCAAGTGCATTAGCAGGAAGTGCAGGGGGAGGGGGCAGGTCAGGGAGGAAAAGGATGGGATCAGGGAAGGGGAAGAGGGGGGAAGTGCAGGTGGGAGGGTGCCCAAGGGACTGGGCAAGTGCTAAGGGGAGCCCAAGAGGGCAGGTGCCCGGGGAAACTAGGGGTGAAGGTCAACAAGTGCGAGGGTTGTTCTTTAAGGGTCAGGATAAGTGAACACTACTATGATTCCATCTTCACCACTCAGTACCATAATCTGGTTTTGCTCCTTTAAAGATGGGCAAGTGGGTGACTAAGCTTGCAAAGTGCCCTTCACTGGAATAGGTACTTGTGCCACATAACAGTTAACCTATAATTAGCCATTCATCATAGACCACTTTACAGTTGTTGACAAGCACATTCATTCTCTTACCTTCTTGTCAGGTTTTGGGCCAGACCAAAGTATGTTTTTCCGTGAACAAGAGTGGAACTCGTCTACAGGTGATGACCCTGCAGATCAACAAAAAGACTGCTAGCGACTTGCTGAGAGAGAATATAAGCTATGATTGGCTGAAAGTAATATATGTGGGAATATTCATGTTTTGCTTTACATGTGTAGCAAAAGCTTTTTGAATAATGCTGAGAACTTTAAATTACTTGGTGAAAAAAGGATAGTCGGTGCAGTGTGCGTATGTAGAGTTTTGCTGGGTGTCTAAAGTGCTCTCTGGGGCAAGTTGCATTTAGAATCGAATAGGTCTAGTAACAGTTGCTTATGTGCGGCATACACATTGTTTGTACATCGTTCACAGAGTTGTTTAATCGTGTACATTAACCCAAACCCATTGTGACCTTTTGGTGACCAGCATGTTTGCAGATGATCTCACTAGCTGGGGTCGAACCACGTTATTCACCAGAGTAGTGTTTTTCTGCTTTTGCACCCAGGGAAGAGCGCTCAGCCACTCAGGCGGGAAACACCGGTAAGAACATACAGTTGTACCACCTGCTTTTCTCCTGATACCTGAGGCCCTTCCGCGGGTTCCGCCATCTTGATTGTGAGCACCTCCCTGTTTCCTCCCCACCCTGTCTCCCGGGACATCCTGCTCCTTTTCCCACCCCACTCTCCACCCCCCCTTAAATTCTGGATGGGAGATTTGTGCTCCGGTCCGGGCAATCCTTCCTGCCCGTGGCTATGTCCCTTTTCTATTACTATGGAGGCCATCCTTTTTTTTTATTTGACATTGGAGACTAGGCTCACACAATATGCACAGAGCATATTGTCAATTTTAAAGAATAATTATTCAACAAGACGGGTCAGAACGATTAGCCGCATAGTGAAGTAACTCATCAAACTGGCCCACATTGGCCAAAAATCTGGCCCACATTGACCCCAAAAATGGACCCACACAAGCATTTTGTGTTTTTGGTTCGGCCATGGGCCTATTGCCCTATAGGCCAGTCCGAGCCTGGAAGCACGGCAGAGATGCTCTCGCCACTGTTCTGCCTTGATATGCCTCGGGAATGCAGAAATATGAACTGCAGCAGTAAACAAAAGCGTAAAAGGAATTTTATGCTTTCGATTTGCGCTCGGCTCACTGTAAAACCACCCCCATAGTCTTCCGACAATTGTGCTAATTTTGCTCCATGGCGTTATGTGAATGAAAAATGTAAAAGCGTTGGGTAAGGCTTTTATATCTTTCATTCACGTTACTCCACATTTTAGTCCATTTATATGGCAGATAGGGGTGGAGGAACGCAACTTGCGTTTCACCGCTCCCTTCCTCTACACCATACAAATGTCCAAGCATTTTCACTGGCATGCATTTTCATGCTGGGTCAAATGCTGTGTTTCCCTATGGAGCCCCCTGGCGTTATGCGCCACCATGAAGCAGGCAAACTCCATAAGGATTCATTGTACATGCTGCCTGCCATGCTTGCGTGGTGTGCACAAGTAAATGCTGCCTACACGCAACCCGGAGTGCATCTCGAGTGCTCTTGGCTGTCCTTGGCTGTCTTGGACCAATGCCCGTGACTTCTGCGCCTTAGACTACTATAGCTGAAACATACACAGATATTATTCTTTGCGTTATTGACCCTGCCCCCTCTCATACCTGAGCCAGCTATTAAAGGCCGGGAGCACGTGCATCCGCGCGCACACATCCCAGCGTGCACCTCGAGTGCTGTTGGCTGTTTGCTGGCGCGAGGGCGCGAGGGTCCTCGCGCTTTGGCTAACCCATTGCCTCCCTCCCGTGTTGAAGAAGATAACATAAAGGCGTTTGGGTGTGGAAGTACCTGACCCTGACCAGGAGAGAGTTTAGAGTAATGTATTGACTATTTCGAGCTCTCCATTGGTGTCGAATATGGAGGATTTAGGCTCACTGTTTCGCTCTATAAATAAACCTGTCTCAGGATGCTACAAATACCTTATTTTTAAAATATATTTAATTATTTTTTACTGGCATTTTGGTATAAAAGCAAACAGTCATTGATAAAACATAAAAAATAAGAATCACTCCCTATGATTAGAGCCCCCTACCAACCACCCCGATCACCCACACTCCCCCCGAACCCTTTATGTGTGCATCCCAGAACAGCCAATTTGTAATCAAAATTCTGTTTGTCCGCAAAATCCGTAATTTCTGCAGATAGTGAAATTCTCTATAGTCTTATGCTTGAAAGTCAGTATCCGTTCCATTCCTGCGTGAATTTAGTTTGAGCCCCTTGCATTGACTATGTGATCCACTCTAGAGAGACAAAGTTCCAGACCTTGATAAAGCAGTCAGTTTCGCGTGGGGGTTCGGGAGACTCCATTTCTGGGCGATGACTAACCACACGACTAAGCTTGGAATCGTGGAAGCTTTACATTTGCATTCGGGCCAGGGTCCGTGAGCCCTTGGGCATAGCGGGCTTCCTTTAGCTCCCCTTTTGGTTTGAGCTCCAAACATGGGTTAAATATTCTTATTGATCAGTCTCCAAAACATTTCTAGCTTTGGACAGCTCCACCAAATGTGCAGCCAGTCACCCAGGCGCCCAAAGCCCCTCCAGCATTTCTGGGGAATGTCAGTGTTCATCTGTTGAGGGCGATCCGGAATGTAATTCCATTGGGCTATTTGTCTATACCAATAGTCCTAAATTTGTATTGCCAGTGTGAGTTTTGGAATGTCAGCCCACAGTTGTCCCCATTCATCTTCAACGATTGAGTCTCCCAGCGTGGTTTCCCATTCACATTTGTATGTGTGGTCTTTGGAGGGGCGGGGGGAATGTCAATAGTTTGTACAGGGTGAAGATAAGAGGTTTGTCCCCGGGATCCAAAACCAAATATTTTTCGAAGTGTGAGATGGGTCATGTGGCCACCTGTTTGTTAGGGGTGTCATTAACCAACGCCTTACTCGAAAGTATTGCCATCTGTGTTCTTCCCTCAGGCCCAGGTCGTGTTGTTCAAACCACTTGATATCCTCCCCTTGGCACATGCTCCTCAGCTTTAAACAGCCCCCCAATTTCAAGAGAGGGAAGGTGCCTTTTTCAGCCCAATGGGTGAACTGCGTATTCCCAAATAGCGTGCTAAAAGGGGATGGGAAAGATGGGATACCTTGGTGTGGGACTGCCTTATCCCAATTGACCCCATCTAATTTTGTTATCATACTTTTGTGCATATGTTGATGTCAATCTGCTTTAGGTAGACGAGGGGTGTCAGCTATCGAGGTCCCCAAAAGAGCTTAATGTGATTCTGGAAGATTGCATCACTACTATTCCAATGGGGCCAGGTTCTCAAAGGGTTGTATACTAATTGACCTTTTCACAATTGCCCTCGGGAGAATTGACCTCAGGATGATTGACCTAATTTAGAAGGTCAATTAGGACATATATGCGGGGGGAACCCCCCCACAGCTCCCCACCCAATCCAAAACCCCCTCCAACCCTCCCACTCAATCCCCTTATATTATTTATTATCCAAAACCAACCCAATACATATATAAAATAACCAAAATAATATAAATAATATGAAGGTCAATTGTGCAGAAGGTCAATTGTAAAAGGTCAATTTGGGTAATACCTCTCAAAGTGAAGAAGGTAATTGAAGGGAACGACTGGGCTTACACCAATGACACGGTCTCAAGATCTCGTCTTTATGCACAGATTATTTCTCACCAAAAAGTCTTGGGCACTGGGGAACCATTCCCAAATAGGAGGATGGGAAACAACTTCATGCGTTTCCCGCTAAACGTATTGCCTGCTAACAAAATTGTATTAATTAGAAGTGGATGGTTGGAAGCTACGCCTCACTGTCGATTTTACAATTGTTTGGATGAAACGGAAACTCTTTCGCACTTGATCCTCTTTTGCCCAGCATTAGACATGTGACTTGTGTTCATTGGGTTCCTTTGCACCATCTCTGCTGGAATGGCATGCATAGCAAATCGGTCGTCTTGAATTTGGCGGCTCTTGGGTTTTTAAAAGATGGATGTAAAGTTTTTAAAGATTTTCTGGGGCTTCATGTTTTATTTGGTACTGTTTTTATGAACTGTAATTGTAATGTAATATCTCTTTTGAATGTTAGACATTTTTTCTGTAATGTATTAATGTACTTAATTATGATGTTTTTTTAATGGAAATGTTTAAATTTGTATCACATTTTTGTAAAGGTAGGAAAAACTAAATCTAATAGTAAACACTGCCTACCATGCTCACATGACAGACAGCGTTTACAATTACAAGTAAACACGGTAGACCGTGCTTAATTGTAAATGCTGCCTGCCATGTGAGCATGTCAGGCAGCGCCTATTCATTTGCACGCTGGAGTGCAAATGTGCAGGACAAAAGACGATGTGTGCTCTGCCTTTTGCCCTGCAGTTGCACTCCGCCATCGAAATGTGGCGGTGGGGATCTGGCTATGCTTGGGTCCAAACGTATCACGTCCCACCGTCAAATTACGATATTGTATAATATGAGCCCCCCTGTGTTTAATACTGTCACTAAGGTCACCTAAAGTTCCCCAATATTAATCTCCATTTGTTTTTGAATGTGCAGCCAAGATTTTGAGTTCCGAAGTACTCTTTTGTTTAACGCATACAACACTTTCTACACGAGTGAGTCACAGACCACACAGCCCGTTCCTCTGATAGTTGTTGCCCACACAAATAAATGTTACATGAGTGATGCTGCAAAAATAAAATGAACGCTGCTGGTGCAATGTTGTGTAGCCTTGTAGTGTGCCATTGGTCTGCATTGCAGTAACATTGGCGATCCAGCCTGGATGTTGCACTTTTGTCTTATGATCCTAGACAGGACTTCAGTGTATTCTAAATATAGCGCCACGCAGCAGCGCGCCCCCAGACCGCAAACACCGCCACAAGACCACTCGCAGGGCAGTTAAGCGTGAAATGCGTGGCCAGTCCATGTCACGAAGGCAGTTCTGTTGTGTGCAATGGCGGAAACCCTATTAAATACATAAGCTCGAACGTTGCGATGGGGCGTCCCTCGTGAAGCCGATGGGGTCGCGCGCTGGAGTGGACCGCATATACAATTGACGTCTTTATTTGGAGTGCCTTAAGGCCTGATATGAATAGAGAGGCGCTGCAGAGCGAGCGTACTTCTTGTGCTGAAAATACAAACAGTGATGTCATGTAGGCCACGTGGTACAATTGGTTGACATACAGTTTGGCGCACACGTGGCTTTCAGCAGGGACGTGAGCTCAGTGTTATACAGAACATGCCTTTTTTGGAGAGGAAAGAATTAGCCTTGTCTGTTATAAGGCTGCCCTAGATTTCCTGCTCTTCCCAAAAAGCACGCCGGAAAGAGCGCTGGGTGCCAAGAACAGCTTTGCTTTCCTGTTCTGCACAATGCGCTATACATGCTGAAGGCTGGCTACACTGCGCCGCTCGGTGCGCCCCGGGTGAAGGTTGGGATGGGCGGGAGTGGAGAGGAAGTGGGGAAGGGCAATGGGCCTGCGCAGGCAGTTACACTGCTTGTCTATGTGTTCTGCGTTTGTGTAGGCACAAGCATGCGCGTGTGCTTCATTTTACAATCGCAATGTATAATAAGTCACTTCCCGATCCAAAAGTCGAGACCAACCAGGATTCCTCTTTCCAGCAGCACTTAAATGAAGTATTTGTAGAATCGGTTTCTCAAAAAGGTAGAGGGTGCAGCATCCAATATTGGCATAGGTTCTGCCACGTGGCGTTACTTCATCGCCTTGGTTAGATGGAAAGGGGGAGGGTAACAGGACATTTGGGGGAGGAGGGCTTTCTCGGCCAGTTAATTCCCGGAGAAAGGGAGAGGGTAACAGGACATTTGGGGGAGGAGGGCTTTCTCGGCCAGTTAATTCCTGGAGAAAGGGAGGGGGTAACAGGACATTTGGTGGAGGAGGGCTTTCTCGGCCAGTTAATTCCTGGAGAAAGGGAGGGGGTAACAGGACATTTGGGGGAGGAGGGCTTTCTCGGCCAGTTAATTCCTGGAGAAAGGGAGGGGGTAACAGGACATTTGGTGGAGGAGGGCTTTCTCGGCGAGTTAATTCCCGGAATTGTCTCGCGAGACTCGCATCCTCCAGGGGTAAATGCACGGGATATCCGGACTTGTACCTGGTCACCAGAGGCCACTTGGGTTGCCACCTTAACTAGTTCATGCGGTTGCTCCTGGGATGTGAACTAGTCAGGAACACACCGTAGCAGACCTGTGGTGGACAACCTGCGGCCCTTTAGATGCTTGGCCTGGCATTCCCATCAGCCCTGGCCTGCCTTCCTTGTCGATGGTGAGGTCTCATGGGAGTTGCAGGCCAGAAAGTAATTCGACCCAAAAACTCGATCTTTTCTACCTCGATTTGTTCTCATTCTTTTTTTTTTGGGTAATTCCATAGAATGTTGTTCCATATCCTATCTGCAGAGTTGGGGAAGGCAAGTGTCCAGCTCTTTTCCTTTTGAAGTTCTTGATTTGCAACCTGATGATGTACCGGCTGGGGTTATGCACTGGCCTCCAGAGACGGTACAAAGAGGTATTGGTGGTTAGTGCCTTGTAGGTAATATTGTTGTATTTCTAGAGTCCTTTGAGGAGTCGGGTTCATTACAAACAAGAGTCCATTTGATGCCACTATTATATGCTGAACATTAGAGATGTGGGGCAAGCGGTCTGGCATGGCTCCGAGAGCCAAACATGAACCACGCCTTAAAAAGATCCATAAATGAGATCCTGCCTTCCCACTCTCTAAAGGCCACACATGGCGTCCTGCGTCCGCCCCTCCAACATGTGCCAAAATGCCCCATTTAATTCGGGAGATGTTAGCCAGGCCTGATTCTTTTCTTTGCATTCTAGGACTTGTAGGCCTGGCTTCTGCATTATAAATGTGGACTACAAGTCCAAAAATGCAAAGGGAAAATCAACACTGGACTGCCACTTCCCAAATGGAATGGGGCATTTTGGCATATATGCGTAACTGGCATCCTGCCTTCCCGAATCCTAAAAACCAATGTCCCCTCAACCGACGACAAAACATGCAAGCCTGGCATCCCTATTTATGCAGATAAGGCACAGCCCAATAAAAATGAGTTGCCCAGGATCACACACTTTATCTAAGGATTTGAGCCCAGTCTGCACTTTTGAAACTTGACCAGATCTTTGCATATCTGGCTGAGATAAGTGTGGTTTCTTTCATAAGATATCATAAGATATTACTTGAAATGTAAATACATCACATTACCAACCAACCTAACCTATACAGAAATGCTAATTCTAAGCAGAAAGGGTATGATTTAGCTTTATATTGACCATGCTGAGTGGAACACAAGAAGTATGTGAATGCAAAGTGATGTCATTGTACAAAGAAAGTATGGACTTTGCAACTTTGTACCTATAAGAATTACAAAGACACACCAAGAAAAAAACGAAACTGCATGAAAGTTTGCCTGCTTGTAGTCATTGACAGGTACAGGCTTGTAAAGATAATGTGAGAGACTGAGGAAGAAGGCAAAGGGATACTTCACAGGGTTGATAGCAGCTTAAGCTATAAATGTAAAGCCACCAAAATGTGGATAGCCAAGGGATAATGTAGGCCACCAAAATTGGTTCTCTCCAGAACTATCTACTTTAAAAGAAATCTAGAATGACAATGGTTGAACCCCTGGGAGGCAAATAAAGCCACCTGAAAAAGTCTTATAAAAATACCATCATCACTCCCCAAAAAAATGTCTTTGACAAACAACTCAAGGAAGCTCTGAACTATTCCAGGAAATTGTTTGAGATTCTCAAATCTATGGAATCACCTAGAGCTCAATCACTTTCATTAGCACCATCACCTCATGATTGTGCTAATGTACAAACAGCCATCACCTCTAAAGTATCAAAAGCGCAGGATAAAATCATAAATGGCCTAGCTGCCTCGCCCGCTAGCACCAACTCTGTTGTTTACCATGCTAAAAAACCTGAACTTCTCAAATTCAAGTTCTCCCTCATCTCCCTTGTGGACATGGAAAGAACACTTGATTCTATGGGTCCAGCATCTGTCCAGAATACATTCTCCCTCCTAAACTTATTCTGTAGCACAAACTTGATTAATGCATCCTGTTGAGACAATCACGTGCCCGAGGCCATGAAGTCTGTGTCAGTCACCCCCCCACGCCCCTGGTGAAAAAAACTGTCTGGACGCAAAGGAGCCTCCAACCGACAGCACATCACTAACTCCAATTTTCTACTGAAGATATTGGACAAAGTGGCTACTTCACAGTTTCAACTGTCCCTAGAGGCAAACACGATTCTTCATAGTAGACAATCAGGCTTTAGACCAGTACAGAGTACTGAAACCGCTCTCATTGACTTGCAAACATAAATGTTAAGCATTCTTTACAAAGGGAAGACTGTCCTTGTGGTCCTGTTCGATCTGTCGGCAGTGTTTGACCTCTTAGACCATGAACGCCTGCTCAACACTCTGGGAGATCTGGGCAACTGTAGCAAGGACACAAATGCCTGGGTCAAATCCTTCTGGTCTCATCGTAAATCCAGCCTACACTGGGGAGACTTGTCATCCCCACCTGCCTCCAGCTACCGTGGTGTCCCCCAGGGTGCATGCATGTCCCCGACCCTCTTCAACATTTAGATTAGTCCACTCTGTACACTGTTAGAAGAAAAGGGGATTTGTTTTACAAACTACGCTGACAATATGCAACTCATCCTTGACCTTAATGGAAACTACATATCTGACAAGGCCAACGTTGAATATGTCTTAACGGGAACAAAACTGAACTTTTGATCTTCGGTTCCAGCCAAGCGAGATCCAAATTGCACCTGGACTACCAAAACTTTAATATTCTGAATAACGAGATCCCTGTCCTTGATAAATTCAAAACTCTCCGAGTTTATATAGAGCCCTTATTAAGCACAGAGGGTTCCATCTAATAATGTCCCAGCAAAAATATCACCTGACAAAAAACTCACCAAAAAAATTGCTGTTATTTGCAGGGACATTATTACAGTGAACATGTGGGGGACACCCCTGCAACCCCCAAAATCTTTTTTTACTTTCATAGGGAACGGGCGACACCTCCACATCCCCGCTCCCTTATATGGCCTATATATGGTCACCATATATAATGTCACCATGACCTTTTCCCAGCGACAATATGCATGGCGACCCTATATATGGGGACATTATTACCTGATACCGCACAGAGACTCATGTCACTCAAATTACTAGGACCTGCACTTACCACCTCAGGCTTCTATGTAATATCCGCCCCTTTCTCTCCGAAACTAACTGTGCCACGATAGCAAGGGCCACCATCTTATCTAGACTTGACTATTGTAATGCCCTGCTCATCAGAGTAAATAAGTCTTGTCTTCAAAGATGCCAAGTCATCCAGAACAATGCTGTTTGCATTGTCAAAGGAATACAGAGGAGAGAGTGCATCTCCAATCATGGGAGAGATTTACATTGGCTCCCAATTCCTGCACAAGTCAATTTAAAAATGGCTGTTAGTCCACAGGTGCTTATATGTCCAGTCTTCTGTCTACCTTAAGTCACTAGTGTCCGGCTGTACACCGGCCAGAGCTTTGGCCTCCTCTGATCTATCCCTGGGTAAGTGTGGGGGATTTAAACATAAGAATGGGCTGAGCAGCTCCTTCCCAATCTCCGAAGTGAATGTCTGAAACTCACTTCCGTTGAGTATTAGACAGAAGCGTAACCCAAACACCTTCCGGCGGCCCCTAAAAATATTCTTATTTGAGTAGAAGGCCCTGCAGTATACATTTAATTAATAAAAGTTCACAGCAGAGATAGAGCAAGAAGTGAGTGATCCCAAACTCAATCCACCTAAAGTTAACTCCACACCATTGCCTATAAGGATGTATGCCGACGATATAATACTGGTGGACAAAACTCCACGAGGCCTACAACTCAGCATGGACTGATTATCAACATATATGTCCAACAACAAGCTCACAATAAACATCGAAAAAACTAAAATAATGGCCATTAGGAGGCCCAAAGCCAAGGACAGGAGCCCAAACATAAGAATTCACGGCCAACTACTAAAGGTAGTAGAATCGTTTAAATATCTGGGAATTACGATCAACCAAACAAAAGAAGAAGCAACATGCGCCGAAATTCTACAAAAGAAACCCCCCTCGCGTTTGCAAGACAAGGAGCCATATTGCACAAAAAGTATGGGAAATTTTCGTTTGTACCAATAACAACATTCTACAAAACCAAAGTTATCCCAACACTAGTATATGGAGCAGAATCCTTGTGAAAGTTGGACCCAGCGCGATCTGGGCCAAACTGGAGGCAACATTCTGGAGGAAAATATTAAACCTACCTCTGAGCTTTCCAATACCACGTATACGCTACGAGCTGGTGTTACAATCTATAAGCTCGATAGGGTGCTGGAAAAAAACTATGCCTATATCGAAAGAGAAGGATAGAAGATAAAATCCCTGCAATAGAAATAATGCAAACAACTCTGAACGCAACTTCAGTTACTATCCGAAGAAAATGGATGGAAGAGCAGAAGCAATATCTGGTTCAAGAAGATATCTCAGCGGAGATGTTGCTACAGCGCCCACAAAACGTAAAGAACAAAGATGGAATGACTGGTGCAAAACAATTGTAGAGAAAATACCTACAAAGAAAACCTAAACTGTGCACTTGACACAAGGGCAATAACACAATTACCAGCCTACTTAATGATCTTTCCAGATCCAAGAATAAGATCACACTTTATGAGGCTGCATCTGAATCTATTGCCCACCAGAGCAAGATTGGCGATAATCAAGAAACAGAACAAAGGAGACACCCATTGTAGAATCTGCGATCAGAAAAGAACCGTAGAAACCATATACCACATCATCATGGTATGTCCGACACTACAGGCCCAAAGAACACTATGCAGAACCTACTTTACCACGAGTAAAGAAGCCCACTCTCCAGAAGAACGTTGAGCACAAATACTGCTGAGACATGATAACAAACTGATATTTATCATAACATCATTTTGGGAAAAAATCATGAAACAAGCTCCAGCGAGAGGCAGCTCAGACGATCCATAATCTGAGGACGATAAGAGAACCAACAAATAAGACTTGAAACATATCAGAGTATTAACGAAAGAAAGATATATGAAATGAAAAGTTTATACATAAACTATAGAATTTTAAATAAAAATAAAAATAAATAAAATAAAAAAATTAAGACATGTGCCCATCGAGTTCTTATCAGCTATTAGTCACACATGGTCATGGCTTGACTCCCCACTTGCCAGTTTCTGGGCGTGCACACCTAGAGCTTCAAATTGCAATATGCTGTTGGTAATGAGACCTGTGTAAAGGATTTACAGACCCTTTACATGATTCCAGCCTGCAAGATTCCATAGGTTGCCCCGCTCTGTATGACTCCCGGTGTCAACAAGGGAAGATTGCAGGTGGGCCCCAAGGTGTGAGTATCTGTACTGGGTGGGACTAGAAGTCAAGCACACGTGTCCTGTTCTGGCTAGGCAAGGATTTTTTCTTTTTTCAGTACTGCAGGTGGGTCTCAAACCATTCTTTTAATTGCCATTGGCTTGAAACGTGAGCAGATCTTAAGAAAGTCACTTGGCCCTGGCCGGCACGAGCCCTGCCTGACTCATCCACCTCGGCTTAAGATGTGGTATTCATTAAGGGGCACTTTCTCAAAGTATAAAAGTGAGAGGCATGCCTTTCCAATATATTATTATCATAAAGGAAGGTTGGTAATGGAATTAATTGGCCACGAAACACATGTTTCGTCTTCCCATACATAAGACCATTTGGGAAGTATCTGCACACTTTCCCATCATTCCTCGTGTCCCTTCCCAGAGACAGACATTTTATTACAATTACCCTGTATCATAATGTTGTTAAAGTGTAATTTGATGTGCTACACTTCCTTAAGGTAGATCCTTTATCTCCCCAGCGTTTAGCACAAAAAAGATGAATAACACGACAAGTGCACACATGAACTCAGAAACCAGTGGTTGTTTAAAACCATTCATCCTGTACAGCAGGACCCCACTGTTTCAGCCCAAAGTATAATGCCCTAAACATAACCAGACATATACCCAATCACAGGGGCGGGGAAGTGCTGGACTCTTCCCCCCCCCCCACCCCCCTGGGATGCAGGGCATGGCATCTCAGGGGAAGCAGCGGACTCTCCCACTGGGATGCAGGGCATGGCATCTCAGGGGAGGCACCGGACTCTCCCCCCTTGGATGCAGAGCATGGCATATCAGGGGAAGCGCCAGACTCTCCCCAGGGATGCAGGGCATGGCATCTCAAGTGAAGCGCCGGACTCTCCCTCAGGGATGCAGGGCATGGCATCTCAGGGGAAGCACCAGACTCTCCCCCTGGGATGCAGGGCATGGAATTTCAGGGGAAGCGCCGGACTCTCCCCCCTGGAATGCAAGGCATGGCATCTCAGGGGAAGCGCCGGACTCTTCCCCCAGGGATGCAGGGCATGGCACCTCGGGGGAAGCAGCGGACTCTCCCACTGGGATGCAGGGCATGGCATCTCAGGGGAAGCAGCGGACTCTCCCACTGGGATGCAGGGCATGGCATCTCAGGGGAGGCACCGGACTCTCCCCCCTGGGATGCAGAGCATGGCATCTCAGGGGAAGCGCCAGACTCTCCCTCAGGGATGCAGGGCATGGCATCTCAGGGGAAGCACCGGACTCTCCCCCTGGGATGCAGAGCATGGCATCTTAGGGGAAGCACCAGACTCTCCCCCTGGGACGCAGGGCATGGAATTTCAGGGGAAGCGCCGGACTCTCCCCCCTGGAATGCAGGGCATGGCATCTCTGGGGAAGCGCCGGACTCTTCCCCCAGGGATGCAGGGCATGGCACCTCGGGGGAAGCACCAGACTCTCCCCCTGGCATGCAGGGCATGGCATCTCCAATTTCATTGCAGACCCCGAAGCCAGTCACCACCTAGAGACTACGCAATCCGCCCGACATCAATGCATAAACTTGCTGTAGTACCAGATATCTGTCAATGCATTTGTCTACTGTCCAACTCTTTCTAGAAACTACGTGTCACATTTTGAAATTAGCTGCTTATTCCTGCTTCTAGTCAAAGTGCCATATTTTGAACTTAGCTGTTCCTGCCTTCAGCCAAAGTGATATATTTTGAATTCAGCTGTTCTTGTCTAAATGCCATATCTTGAACCTAGATGTTCCTGCTTTTTAACGCCTGTTTTAGTCTAAGAGCCATACCTTCATTTCAGCTGCTCTGGTTTTTAGTCAAAACGCCATATTTTGGCCTTCAGCCAAAGTGCTATATTTTGAACCTAGCTGTTCCTGCTTTTAGTCAAAGTGCTATATTTTGAACGTAGCTGTTCCTGCTTTTAGTCAAAGTGCTATATTTTGAACCTAGCTGTTCCTGCTTTTAGTCAAAGTGCCATATTTTGAACTTAGCTGCTCCTGCCGTCAGTCAAAGTGATATATTTTGAATTCAGCTGTTCTTGTCTAAATGCCATATCTTGAACCTAGATGTTCCTGCTTTTTAGTTCTGCTTTTAGTCAAAGAGCCATACCTTGAGCTCACCTGCTCTGGCTTCTAGACAAAACACCATATTTTGAACTTCGCTGTTCTTGCTTCTAGTCAAAGCGCCATATCCTGAATTTAGCTGCTCACTCCTGCTTTTAGTCAAAATTTTACACTCTGAATCCACGTATTTTAGCACCACTGCAACATCTCCAATCGAGCTGCCTACACCTGTCTCCAGTACTCCTACTACATCACAGACCTTACCACTCAGTATGTGTCTACTCATTATTAACTTGCTTGCCTATCTCCTGCTCAACTTCTACACTGTATTACCGTCTAAGATGGCTCTACACCTACCCAACACACAAGCCGCTACCAGACTCAACAACCAAGCACCACTTCTTCATCCAAACGCTCCGCAGCTAGTACTACCTACTAGTCTCCCTCACACCACCTTAGAGAGGAACTTAGGACCCAGAGCCAGACTAGCTAAAATCTACGAGCCCCTTGCCCGCTCATCGCCTACCACTCTGAATTCCAGAACATGGCTGCCCGACCCAACTCCTCCACACAAACCACCAACTCCCCACAAAACCCTCACCCCACAACACTGCATAATCCCCCCAACCAGGGTACTCCTAAACACACTCAGGACAAGCAAGACTCTACCACCCTTAAAAAACGAACTACTACATCCATAAATATAGACAGCCCCAAAATCAAAGGAGCCTTGATCAATGCCAGATCGTTAGTGGCACATGCCACAGAAATTGCAGACCTAATCCTTTCAGAAGACCTCGATCTCCTTGCCATTACTGAGACATGGCTACACCCAGCAGCAGGCCCTATGCTCATGCTGGCAGTCCCAGATAACTACACTATCGTAAGACAAGACTGCCACCTCTCCAGAGGAGGGGGGGATCGCCATCATCCACAAGTGCAGTCTTACTATGAGACTTGCCACCACCACTGACGCACCATCATGTGAAACATTAGCAGTTAAAATTCCGCTCACTAATACCCAAACCCTCAATATCCTCCTAATCTACCTCCCACCAGGCCCCATCGGCACCTTCGATGCAACCTCAAAAGCTCCACCCAAGCTCTCGCCCTGGGAGACTTTAATCTGGATACAACTACCCGGAAGATAAACATGCTAGCACTATAGTGAACACCCTTACCGAATTAGGCTTCGCGCAGAGATGCACAATGCCCACGCATGTCAAAGGGAGAACACTTGACTGGGTAGCCGACTCCAATTGCCTAGTGAACATCACTAATATCTCACCCCTAGCCTGGACTGACCACCACCTGGTATCATTCACGCTCTCCACTGACAGACCTCTACCCCCACCGACCCTCAAGGCCCCACCCACCCTTACTAGGAATAAAAAAAACATGACAGCAGAAAGACTCATCCCCAACCTTCTCCCCACTCTCAACTCACTCTCTGACAACCTGGATCCTGAGTCCTTGGTCGAAGAATACAACAAGATTCTGGCCTCCTCGCTGGACCGTATCGCCCCTCTTAAACTTAGATCCAGTAAACCTAAAGCGCACCACAACAAATGGTATACACCTTTCCCCAAAAATCTATGACAGCAAAAAAGAAACTGCGAGGCCACATGGAAAAAAACCCTTCAGTCCCAAACAAACTCAAACTTTCCAAACGTGCTGCACTTTACAAAAAAGAAATGTATCTAGCCAAACGAGCCTCCTTCGACTCCCGCATATCCGAAGCTAAATCCAACACGAAAGAACTCTTCACTATCCTTAAAGAAATAGAAACCCCTATAGTACCCATTGACACCTGCACAAAAGATAAAAACTGGTGTTCTGGAATCCAAAACACCTTAGCGCATAAGATCGCGACCCTTCAAAGCAAAATCTCCAGCAAAAGGGCATCCCTGATTGACACGCTCCAAACTAAAATTCCAGACAAGCCCATGCCCATAGATCCGTCCCGTTTCCAGTTCTCCAAAGTCAACATACTCGAAGTTGAAAAAATTATCTTGTCCTTGAAACCTTCTAACTGCCGAGGAGGTCTGTGCCCCGCACAACTCATTAAAGACGCAGCCCGTGACCTCTCCCCTTTCATCACAAAATTGATTAATGCCTCCTTCACCAATGGTTCCATCCCCATCAACTTAAAACAATCTTGGGTACTTCCACTACTGAAAAAACCCACACTCGACCCAGCCATACCCACCAACTTCTGACCCATAACGACTGTTCACTGCTTACTAAAAATTCTGGATAAAGTTGCCTATTTACAAATACAGAAGCACCTAGAAGAACACAATCTCCTAGGATCCAGACAATCTGGGTTCCGTCCCCAACACGGGACCGAAACCGCACTCATTGACCTGAAAGCGCAAATCGACATGATCAGAGATGAGGGTCAGGCTGCCCTACTCCTTCTCCTCGACTTATCTGCAGCGTTTGATTTGGTCGATCATTCTGTCCTATGTTCGCACCTCGACACCTCAGTTCACTTCTCCCCTGAGGCCATCACGTGGATCAGATCCTTCCTAAATGGCAGAACCATGAGGGTCTACTCTCCTACGGCGGCAGCAGACCCCATACCCATCACATGCGGTGTACCTCAGGGGTCCTGTGTCTCCCCCACACTGTACAACATATTTACCAAGCCCCTTTTCGATGATCTGGATCATCTCGGTATCACCTACACTAACTACGCAGATGATACCCAGATCCTCCTTCTACTTTCTGGAGATTATGGAAAGGATTTGGCCTTGCTAAATAGGGTGTATATCATCATCCAGGCATGGATGGCCAAGCATGGACGATGCCTGAATGATGATAAAACAGAACTTATCATCCTAGGTACCACTTTCAGCCTAAAGAAACTTGGCCAGCTCTACAATTCCTTCATGATTGACAGGAACAACATCAAAGTCAGTCAGGAGGTCAAAACCCTGGGATTCTACCTGGATACTAGCTTCTCCCTTAAAAAACAAGTAAGCTCCCTTGCATCTTCCACGGCGTATACGTGTAAACTAATCCGCGCCGCCAAACCTTTCTTGTCTGACCTTAGGTGCCTGACACTTGCCAGAGCCCTGATATTGTCTCGCCTTGATTATTGTAATGTACCCGGGATCCTCCAAGGCCACCACCACAAAACTGCAAACCCTCCAGAATAACGCTCTCAGAGCGGCTTTGGGTATATCCAGAAGAGAACATATCACTAAACTTAGCCAACAGAACAACTGGCTTTCCACCAGAGATAAAATTCTCTTAAAAACAGCATCACTCATCCACAAGTCTCTCAATAATGCTGCACCAACTTACCTGATCAACAGATTCCACAGACATGCTTCCTTAAGACCTACCAGAACAGCTTATAAAGACTGTTTAGTTGTTCCCCGCTACAAACGAGCCTCGATAGGGGGCAACAGCTTCCAGGTAAAAGCAGCCACATTTTGGAACTCTCTGCCTTCTAACCTCAGAGCTGACCTCCCCTATCAGAAATTCCGCTCCAAGGTAATCACTTGGCTAAAATTGGCGACCCACTAAGACAACAAAGTGCCCAACACCACCCGCACACCTGCTAACTCGTGTGCCTCCTGCCTATAAGTACATTACAGCCTGCTTACTTCACTGTTGCCATGTATATATATTGTACCTACTCTTGTATTGCTTATTTTCCCTATGTACTGTAACTAAGCTACGAAAATTCTTGTAAAAGCTGCGCCCCAATGCCCACGGGCACATCTGCGCATTATAAATAAACAAACAAACATCTCAGGGGAAGTGCCAGACTCTTCCCCCAGGGATTTAGGGCATGGCTTCTCAGGGAAAGCACCAGACTCTCCCCTTGGCATGCAGGGCATGGCATCTCAGGGGAAGCGCCGGACTCTCCCCCTGGCATGCAGGGCATCTCAAAATGACCATGCCCTTCACAAGCTCAGCAGAGGTAACTGCAAGGTATTGGCACTCTGGAAGTGTGAAGTAAACCAAGTAGTAAGGAATGTCCATTAACACAGAGTGCCTACTCAGATGAATGATTGTGATATATCTAATTTGAGATGCTGGAGTTAGGCGTTCTTCAATAATTTTGAATATGACAAAGACGTTGTCTCTTCTGTAGAAAAGTTATACCATTGGAATTAGGTTCTCCTTGCCATATAGTAAGAGAACTCGCAGAACACCTGTAAAGACCAAAGTAACATGTTCTGTTTGCCACAAATTGTTTAGTCCTGCTGAAGGCCTGAAGACAATTAGTTTAGTAAAACTTGTTAGGAAGGACAGAAACACTCTCAGCTATTTCTTTTTGTAGGTTTTTAAAGGTAGCCTCATGTCGTCACACTGGAGTCATTGTTGCAATGTGTGCCAGTGCATTTCTTCTTCGTACAACATCAGGAACAACCCACCTGACTGTGGAGGTCTGAAATGATGACACACACACTACTGTAGGTATATTGCCCATGTGTTTTTTTTTAAGCATGTATAAAATTCAGACACCGAGTGAAGCCTCTTGTTGAGCCACACTGATACGTGCCTGCCTGCTCTGCGTCTTTCTCATCCCCCCTTCATGTCTCCAAGAGCACAGGGGTAACAAAGTATGCATAGTGACATGGCACATGGGGCAACACACTACTCTTAAAGGAGCCGATGCTACATTTTCTCCTTTTGTTAATGTAATACATTACATATGGGCAGAATTTCCTGGTACAGACTCCTTGCTTAGCGAGATTGAGACAAAGTCTTGCATAAAGGGTTCACCCACCCTGGCTTTACTCGACTCATCCGGCTTTACTCGACAAAATGGCCGGCGTCATGGTTGCCTAGCAACAAGGCCCGATGCTGAGAAGGCCATGATTGGCCGCCACGGCTACTTCCTGGTGCATAGAGCACCAGAAGGTGAGAGTCGGCTGCACACCTAAGGCACACAGCATAAGGCACAAGCCTGTGTGCGCCTGTCCGCGACGGACTGCAGAGGACTGGGTTAACCCCTCCGCTAACCAGTAAGTTGCTTCTGCTAGTAGAACTCTCTGGAACTGCTGCTACTAGAACACTAACTATATGCAAATAGCAATGTATTGCATGCTAGCACAGGTATTACACTCATACAACGGTCCGTACCTACTCCCCTCCTATCGTTAGCTATGTCTCATTCCATTGAACACTGTTAGAATGCCATTTGCTGCCTATGATAGTGTATCCTCTAGTACTGTGACCTAGCCTACCCTGTAATAGTCATTTCTGATTAACCCATTGCCGCCCGCTATACGGCACTCTATACTTAGCCTGCACATTCACTTGAACTAAGCAAACACCATCATAACTTTGTCCACTATATGACGTCCCCATGCCCAAATTGCTGCCAATTACTATGATCTTCAGTGTCCCCGCTAGCTTACCCAACCAGAGTCACCCGGCAACCCTCCTAGCAAGGCAACCCCCTCCACCGTGCTTCACCCTAACATACAGTATTAACCTCACAATCTCGTGCTTTGCTAATTTACGTACCTTTCGGCACCCTGCGTCTACAAGTGCATTTAGCCGAGGTATGTTTTGTATTGTCTATACTAGATGTGCCCTGCGCCTACGACTGCATTTAGCCTAGGTATGTTTTGCATTGTCTAGACTAGATGTGCCCTGCGTCTACAACTGCATTTAGCCTAGGTGTGTTTTGCATTGACTAGACTAGATGTGCCCTGCGCCTACAATTGCATTTAGCCTAGGTATGTTTTGCATTGACTAGACTAGATGTGATCTAACTACAACTAGCATCTGCTAGGTATAGCACAGACGCCCCCCCCCTCATCCCTGAATGTAACACTTGGATTTAATATGACCCCAGCATGGCTTGACAATGACCTCTGCCTACTTGACTAAACTAGCCCAGACGGCACTACTTACCTGTGCCATCATAACCATATGGCCACTGCCATCATAACAAACCCTCCTAAGGATAGAAACCTGAGACTTAGATCTAGATTGTCTCCTATCTATGAACCTTATAGAAACTGCCCTAACAATGCCAATAATCGAACTATTACCTGGTCTAAGAACCCTTCTTCCATACTAACACATACTACCAATACCACTGACCAAACTCCCCCAAAAATCACACTTCCCAAGATACCATTTCACACAAAACCTCGCTAACTGCTAACCCTGACAGTACCCTAATGCTAACAGGGTCCCTCATTAATTCTAGATCAGTGGTAGCTCATGCTACTGAAATTGCAGACATCCTAAACAATGACTATCTCAATTTACTGGCCATAACTGAGACTTGGCTACACGAGGCCGCAGGACCAACTCTCATGTTAGCAGTACCTGACAACTACCAAATCATTAGTGGACCGGCCCAATGCCAGAGGTGGTGGCCTAGCCATCATCTTCAAAACAACCCACCCTATTAGACTTGCTACCTCAGCTCCCTTCACATCCTGTGAAGTACTCTCTGCCAAATTCCAATAACCGTACTCTATCCACTTGATATAATAGACCACTTTGGCCTCTAGGTACCTTGGAAGACGACCTAACCAGTCTGCTAGCCGACAACACTAAAGATCACTCCCAAACACCACTGTTGGGAGATTTCGATCTAGGCTTTAATGATACTGACAACAAACATGCTGAATCTATTGCAGCCCTACTAAATGACCACAGTCTTATGCAAAAAGTCCTCTCACCATCGTATATCAAAGGAAGGACCCTTGACTGTGTAGCCGATCTAAACTGCAACATCAACATTACCAATATTGTCCCACAATCCTGGCAGATCATCACTTAATACATTTCTCTGCCTCGTTAGACCTCCTTAGCCCCAAACCTAATAATATGGCACCGCCTCTCCCTACCAGAAGTAAGAATGATATTACTGCTGAAAAACGTATCCCTCTCCTCCTCCCTGCCATCTCTGGAATGGAAAATAACAACCCTGACGCATTGGTAAATACCTTCAATAATGCTATGACTAAGGCACTGGACATGATTGCTCCTGTCAAACTGCGCAAAGCTAGACAAGTAGCGCACCTGAATGCCTGGTTAACCCCCCAACTTAAATCCTTAAGATCACAAAAAAGGAAACTCCAGTCTATTTGGTGCCACTCCCCCTCTGAAAATAACAAAAATAACCTAACAGAATTTGCAAAAATGTACAAAAAAGAAATAACCAAAGCCAAAAAGAACACCTTCAATGACAGGATTGAGAAAGCTAAATCCAACATTAAAGAATTATTCTCCATCCTCCGCGAACAAGAATCCCCAATCCAACCGGTAGACAATGCCACAAAGGATAAAGCATGGTGTACTAACATACAAAATGCTCTATCGAATAAAATGTTGTCCTTACAATGCAAAATTGCTCAAGAAAAGGCATCACTACCACTCCTTGACCAAAAAACGAGTCAATACTCTGTGCCAAGGACAACCACACCCTTTAGATTCAAGACTCTCTCCATAACTGAAACAGAAAAAAATAATACTCTCCCTCAAACCTTTTAACTGTAAAAGCGACACGTGCCCAGCGCAGATAATAAAGGATGCAGCTAGAGACCTAGCCCCTTTTATCTCCAAGATGATAAACTCCTCATTTAAAACTAATACAGTACCAGCCAACCTTAAAGAATCCTGCGTCCTACCATTATTCAAAAAACAAACCCTGGACCCCCCTATTCCTACCAATTACAGACCTATCACCACTGTGCCATTTGATTGATTGATTTAAAATTTTAGACAGAGCTGCTTACATACAAATTCAGGACTATCTGGAAGCCAACCACCTAATTGGCTCACGACAATCAGGCTTCCACCCTCTCCATGGCACTGAAACAGCGCTGCTAGATCTTAAGACACAAATTGAAGAACTAAAGTATAATGGAAAAATAGCTTTGCTACTCTTACTGGACTTGTCGGTAGCGTTCGACTTGGTGGATCATGTAGTGTTATGCAACCACCTCCAATCTGCCGCCAACTTCACCAAAGATGCCATAGCTTGGGTCCAATCCTTTTTAGCTAACCGGACCATGAGAGTCTTCTCTACTTCAGCCTCTGCCGACCCTATCAAAATAACCTGCGGGGTCCCACAAGGTTCCTGAGTCTCCCCTACTATGTATAATATCTTCACCAAGCCTCTGTTTGACAAGTTGGATAGAGTGGGTGTCACCAACACTAATTATGCAGATGACACACAGATCCTCATACCCCTTTCGGGCAACTTCGAGGCAGACTCCGCCTTGGTGAACAAAACATACACCCTCATTCAGGCATGGATGGCATCCCATGGCCTCTGCCTGAATGACGAAAAAATTGAGTAACTAATCTTAGGCTCTGAATCTAATATCAAAAAACTCAGCCCAAACTACACATCCTTCAACTTTGATAACAACCCTATCAAGGTGATGTCTGTAGTTAAAACTCTAGGATTCTACTTGGACTCCTCTCTCACTCTCAAAAGCAAGTCAATTCCCTCGCCTCATCCACAACGTACACTTGCAAACTCATCAGAGCTTCCAGACCATACCTCTTGAGAGCGAGCTGCACCACATTAGCCAACGCTCTTATCATGTCAAGACTAGATTACTGTAATGCCCTGTACTCAGGAGCCAACAAATATATCACAGACAAAATCCAAAGACTGCAGAATAACACCCTGAGGGCATCATTGAACATCCCTTACAGAGAGCATATCACTGAACTCAGGAAAGAGGTAAACTGGCTGAAAATAACAGACAGAATTCTCCTCAAAACAGCATCCCTCACCTCCAAATGCCTGAATAACCTAGCACCTCCATACCTAATGGATAAAATTATTAGGAGAACAGCTACCCGCCCTACGAGATCTGCCAACTCATTTATGTTGGAGATGCCCAGGTTCAAACGCGCGACAGCAGGAGGAACCAATTTTCCTGTTAAAGCTGCACAATGTTGGAACAAATTACCAGTTCACCTTAGATTTGAACAACCCTACCCTAAATTCAGACATAAAATACTCAATTGGCTACACACTCATGACACCTAACTGACGAACTACACCTCTACCTCTCCAGCCCTTACACGACCCTTTGTTTCCGCCAAAATACACTGCAGTTTGGTTAACTGAGCACGCATGGTGGTCCGCTTTGTCATATCCATGTACCATGGATATACGATAACGTAGACATGTAAGGTTGCATATACTTATGTGTATATGTATGTGTGCATATATTGATCCATATGATAATGCTTCCTTGACTTACCAAGACCATTGCTTTGTATTTGATGTATCTTGTACCTTTTGTATTTTGCTCCTATTGCAATCACTGCTCTATGTATTGCTACCTTTGCACTGTAACTACGCTTTAATATTTCTTGTTTCTGTTGCGCCCCTCTACCCAAGGGCTTGGTGTGCATTACCAAACAAATAAACAAATAAACAAACAAACAAACAAACAAACCCTGCTAGATGGTTGCTCCACTCGATTATCTTTTTAGTCCTTTGGCTTGAGTCTTTCGCCTCTGGTTCCATGTCACTGGATTTTGGCTTCTTCTTGAGGATGCCGCGTTTAATATTCTTGCTCTGCTGATGGCCTATAAAAACGTCTACTCCTGTAGTGTGCCTGTTCGTCCTTTTTGGTATAATGCCGTCCCTGGGGACATGCTGAACACCTTTCCTCCTTCTTTGACTTTGAAAGTGTTGATGACCTTTGTGGGGGCACTGCACTTGGAGTAGGTGTCTTTGTCCTTGTGCCACGGTATTCATTTTACTTGCTCCCCAATGTCTGTATTCCCTTTCATCACTGCATTTCTTCTGTTGAGCGTCAATCTCTGTTTCCTTTGGAGCCCCTTTACTTGTTGCTCGCTGGTTCACTAGGTTTGTTGTTTCTCCGCTTGTTGCTGGTTCACTGGGTTTGTTGTTTCTTGGTCCCCTACAACTGTGAGCCCAAGGTGGGTTGAGTTTGGTCCAGGGTTTACGTCCCCTCACGAGATCAAACGGGGTGGTCACTGTAGTGTATTTCTTTGTTACCCTATGAGCAGAAAGTGTCTTCTGTAACACCTTGTGGCAGGTGGTGCTGCTTGCTCTGGCCTATCGCATAGCCTCTTTAACCATTCTATTCACATTTTGAGCTCATCCATTTCCCATTGGATGGCACATGGTTGCGCAGTAGTATTTTATTCTGTTTCTTTGCACAACGCCTACCATGTCTTTAGATGTAAACTGGACCCTATTGCCTGACCTGAGGAATCCTGGACATCCTTCCCATCTGAAATTGTCAGTGAGAACTTCTATGGTTGCTGCATTGGTGATCATATGCAGAACGCGTGCTTCAACCCTTTTAGACGTGTAATCCATGAGGACCAGTGCATACATTTGAATAGGCATGTGTTCTGAGGGACCAATTAAGTCAACCCCTACATTCTAGAATGGAATTACTGTCCATTCCACTTTTAACATTAGTGGGGCACATGTGATGAGGCACTTGTCACCTTCATGTCATGCTGATCCTGCAGTTATATGCCTCTCTGTATCGCCGTCCACCGCGGGCCACCAGTACCACTCTTGCAGGAGGCATTTTGATAGAGTGAATCCCATGTGTCCTTCATGTGGTAAAGATAGCAAGGCTCTGGTGAGGGCGACTGGTGCTATTAATTTGCCATTTCTGCATTCTGTCTTCTTCTGTAGGCTCGGGACCACTGTGCTGAATGGGTGTAGTACTGGTTAGAGGTATTTGTCTGGTGGTCACCCTAGTTTGGTGTAACATGAAACAATTTGTATGGTGTGGTACTTTTCCCATGTGTGAGCTGTGATGCAATCCAAAGTGTCCTCCTCCTGCATCTTGCACAGTGGCCACGATGCTGTAGTTTGCGCTCCACTCACTATTCCCAATAGTTTGCACAGGCTGTCTCGATAAGCAGTCGGGTTCTTTTTTCTGCCGTGTAGGATGAACGTATTTAACTCTGAAGATGAATTCTTGAAGTTTCGCTGCTTGCTGCAAATGGATTTTCATAGTGCAACTGGGATTGGAAAGTGAAATAGCGGCTCATGGTCCGTGAGAATGTGAAATGCGGGCCCCAAATTTAGTTAAATAAATGTTCTGTGGCCAAGGACCATGCACGCATTTCTTTCTCCATTACTGAGTAGTTCTTCTCTGGGTCAATAAGTGCTCCTTACATGAGTGACATCATTAAGTCTTCTTTTTTGCTTTTCGGCATCATAGTGGTGCCTAGCCTGTACGCGCTGCCATCCACTGTTATGTTGTGTGCATTTCCTGTAGGGATGTGTGTAATGTGGGGCCTGCCAGGACATTTCTCTTGACTGTGCCAAAGCTGGTTTAGCAAGGTTCTGATCATTCATATGGGGGATTCTTTTTCTGAGAAAGCAACAAAATAGTTAAGTTTTGGTTGTGAATCCTTCAATAAATTGGCAGTAATATTCCGATGACCCCATGAGGGAGCATAACTGTTCATTCTTGGTGGGGAATGAGGCTTTAGCAGTGGCTTCAGCCTGGCACATTTTTGGGCGGATGCCTGATGCAGATCTTATGTAATCTCAATATTCTACCTCCAGTTGCTCAAATGTACACTTCTCTTTTGCGGCGAGGGTTAGCGTGTATCCTTGGTAATCCCTTTCCTAGGGTGTGGCAATGGAAGTCTTTGTCTCAGCTGTAGACTGAAAATGTCATCTGGAAAGAATGACTGTGCTCGATCCCTTTCATTGAGCTGAGGGAACCTTCAATGGTTTTGAGATTGTGATGGCTTCCTGAGTTTTGGGGTCACAGCAATGCACTGTGAGCTGATCTTTGTTGAGCCGGGCTGCCATGGTTTCCAATGTGCACTTGATCGCTAGCTCATTTCAAGTGCATACAAAGTCATTGATGCATTCAGAGGGGGGACTCTAACCAAGTCTAAAACCTTTGCCATTCAAGAACTATATTGAGTACTTTTCCAAACCTGCGTTCCAGTCATGCTTGAGTTTCTGCGACCACGTTGTGTGCGTCGCCATCCAGCTTCTTGGCTGGTTGAGCCACTGCGAACAATTGCTAGCCTTGGGTGCCCAAGCCTCTTTGCTGCAGTGCAGATTTTCTCTCTTAAGCACAGTGCATCTATCCCATCAACTAGTTATGTTTAAAATTGGGCCTGCAATTTGGCCCTTGGGATTGGAAGATCTCCTGGATAGTGTAGGTATGCAGGTGGCGGGGTGGCCCCTACCACGTTTTGGCAGAGAGTACATGTTCTGGCGAATACCAGTAGTTGCACTGATAGAGTGACACTTTTTTGGGGTGCTGGTGAGTATGTTAGAAGGAAACCTTACGAGACTCGTCGCCATCGTGGAGGTCCGTAATATTCACATACACACTGCTGTAGGTACGCTCATTCTGCCCAAATGTAATCATGTCTCAAATTTACTAACACCCAGTGAACTGTCTCGTTGAGCCACAGGGATGCACGTGTGCTCTGCGCTAGTCTCTCTCTCTCTCTCTCTCTCTCTCTCTCTCTCTCTCTCCCCCTCTCTCCCCCCTCTTCCCCCTTTTTCTACAGTCCTCACCTCCACCGCATCATGTCTCCATGAATGTGGAAGGAGGCAGCAAATGCGCAGTGACGTGGCTTGGAGGGCAACGTGTTTCTCGTAAAGCAGGCACTGCTACAACGACTTAGCCAAGCATATATGAATTAGATGTTGATGACCCGTGCTATATGTTGCGGGCCCACTCCTGGGTCACCGGAGCGGGCCACCCAGATGTCGGGGTCACCTGACACGGACATCAGGACTGCGTTCACAGGGCCAACATGAAACAGGGATCACTCTGCATACTCAGGGTCACCGAGCTCCACACGTGGGTTGGGGTCATCCAGGCCATGGTTGCCCATCCAGCCATGTTCACATTGCCCTTGCACTCTCAGAGGACGGGGTTGACCAGCAGGGGCTCCGTCCTCGTGCTGGGCCCCGTCCTTGGGCCTCCAGCATATGGTGTTGCACCAGCATGGTGCGGATAACAACGACAACGGAGTCACATTTGGATCGACTGACGAGCTGGAAATGGCTTGTTCCTTTTATTGACTTGGTCACATGGTTACCACCATGTGACCACTCACAGATCCTTGGGAGGTAATATGTTGCCCAGGAGGGGTGACATGCAACACTCCTCCTTTTTCATAACAACAAAAGAAACTGCAAAATTACAGCACACTGCACACAATAACACTACACTTGTAACTCCCACTTGTCTTCACACTCTTTGGGGCCCAGGTTGTCCACTGGGTGACGGTGTGGGTTGGTGAGTTACTGGTGTCACATTAACATTCTACATCCAGGCACACCCTTTATTAACCTGGGTAAGGGGCTCTTGCACCCCTGACACAACACCATCACTCATGGCCGGCACCCACCCCCCCCCCCACAAGGACACAGTGTCACCCAATCTTTCTGCCGGGCCAGTCCAGGCCTGCGGGTCACTAGTTCAACTTCCATCGAGACCGTCTTCAGAACAGTTCGGGGTTCATGGATGGGTTAGGCCGCACCCCAGGGTGCCAGGGACCACCTCAGCCCAGTCTCTGGACAGTGGAACACAATTGTGGCTGGATGCTGGTGGCCAGGTGAGCGTTCAGGGCCGGAAAAGCCACACCTGGTGGTATCAGGGGTCACATCGGACTAGTCCTTAGCTTGTGGGCACACCTTGTGACAGGATGCTGTTGGTAGCCAGATGATTGCAATACTTATGGCCCCAGGAGTGGCATTGCCGGCCCCTCTCTGCCTTGTTCCTGGATGGTGTAGGCTCACCGTTGGAGGGTACTGGGGGCAGGGTGACGTGCCACTCTTTTCACTTCCCCCTCCTTTTCCAGGGCTGCTGGCAGGGAGGACCTGTTGATGGGTTGTCTGGGCCAGTGTGCCTCTTGCGCTTCTGAAACAGGGTCTCTATGGCCTGGGAGGGCGCACAAGCACTCATGAGAGCTGCAACCCTCATGATGCTTCCTCGCGGTGTGACCTGGATGCACTAATGGACAGCACCAGTATTCTGATGGCCTCAGGGGCTTGTGGACGGCGCCCGTCAGCATGCCCCCCCCCCTTTTCCTTTGTGCATTCCGGTCTGGAGCACCATCAAAGTAAATCACCGCTGATGCAGCCCAGCATGTTGGGAGGGTGTCTACATGTTATACCCGGTAGTCTCTGCCTGTGGCCGGCCTGGGTGTTGATTGGCCACGCAACCCCCCCTCGTGGCCGCCGCCTGGGCTACCTGCTGGTGCAGTCCCGTCTCCCCCATGCGGCTTCCCTCTCCCTGCCCTGAGATGACGGGCGGGGCAATGTGGCTTTTCGCTACGCCCGCTGTGAAGCAAGCTATTCACTTTCTGGGGCGATGCACTTTGCCTCACATTGCAGAACTCTGTTGCCACCCTCCCCAGACCGGAGTTGTGATGTGCCCGCCTTCACACCGGACTCCTTCGCTGCGGCTGGTTTAATGCCGCTAGTTTCTGTTGTGTACGTATTACACAAAAGGCGCATGCGCGGCTGGCAAGCCGGCGCATGCGCAGTTAATAATAAAGGCGGCGCCCGGCAGTTGGAGCCGGAGCGCCGGAACGAGCAGACGCCTCCGTGTCTGTTCTTGCGCGGCGTCTCTGCGCGACAGCCGCATACACCGGAGGGGCCCTCCCGACACCACGGGCCCTCCGACCATCACACTGGCGACGAGGACGAGCCACGGCCCACTCCCGTGCCCGGCCACGAAACGTCAGTTAAGTCCGCCCGCGTCTTATACTGACGACGCACCGGCGGCCATTTTGTTTTCCTTTGATCCGCTCGCCGTCACGCGCGGCGACCGTGGTTGCGGCCCAACAGGGTGCTCGTGCGCCACTCGCCGACGGCGCCAGGAAAAAAAAAAAAACAATCACGAACAATTTTTGGAACCCCCACAGTCTTGCTGGTGCAAGGCTGTGGTAATAAAGAAGAAAGAAGAAGATTTGGAACCCCCACAGTCCTGCTGGTGCCAGGCTGTGGCAAGCAAGAAGAAAGAAGGGGATTTCGCTCCCACCACTACCACAAGGCCATATCTACCACCTGTGAGTACCTAGCAGGAAGAAATGGGTGACGGCGCAGACGATGAGGGCGCCGTAGCCCCAGTTCCCCGCAGAGCCCGCAGCTCCCTAGCCCCCATGCCGGAGTTCGATGCCACTGGGCCCCCTTCCAAGCTAGGACCGAAGTGGCTGCTGTGGGTCAAAAGACTGGACATGTTCTTCAGGGCAGCAGGGGTTGACGACGATGATGAAAAGATTGCGACCATGATCTATTCAGCAGGCGCAGAAGTCCACAAGATCTATGACTCCCTGACCATCCCCGTGGTCAATTACGACGCCGTCAAGCAGGCACTCAAAGACCACTTCTTACCCATGGCCAATGTGGACTTTGATAGGTTCGTCATGGGCGCTGAGAAGCAGTTAGACGATGAACCCCTAGACAAATTCTGCGCCCGCCTGAGACACCTGGCGTCCTCTTGCAGATGGGCCGACGAAGAGGAGATGGTCCGCAACCAACTGCTACAAGGGTGCAGCTCCGGTAAACTTCGGAGGCAGGTGTTGAGGGAGCCTGGCCTAACCCTCCAGCAAATTCTAGACCTGGGCAGAGCACACGAACTAGCTGAGGCTAGAGGCGCGAAAATGGACGCTGCCTCGCGACCAGGACACAATGAAGATGCATTTGCAGTAGGGCGGTCGTCTGCGAACAGGCCAAGATGGACGCCGAGAAAGTCTGACACCGCGTCCACCCCAAGCACCGCGCCATCGTGCTCGAACTGTGGGTATGACCTCCCCCACAGCGGTGACTGCCCGGCCAGGTCAAGAACATGCGCCCGATGCGGCGTACCAGGCCACTTTGCCAGGACGTGCCGTGCAGCTGCCCCTGTCACAACATCGAGAGGACCAGAGAGAGCGGGGCGAAGCAGTTCCCGCAGAGTGAGAGGCATCTCCTCCATTGATCAAGGCCCGCAAGACCTGGATCTCGCGGAAGAAGAAGAGGAGGAAGAGGAAGAAATCTTCTTCATCTCCAACATCGCGAGATGTCCCAGCACGAAACGCCAGCCCAAGTGCACCGTCGACATCAAGGGCATTCCCACCCCCATCCTCATTGACACCGGGGCCTCAGTCTGCGTGCTAGCCACCAAACACTACGTAGCCCTGCCAGGCCCACCAGAGCTGGCGACGTCAACAGCGAGGATATATGCATTCGGTGGTGACACCCCCTTACCCATCCAAGGTGCATTCATCGCCCCAGTGTCGCACGGACAAAACTCCATCAAGGCAAGATTCTTCGTCACCGACGTCAGCCCCCACTCACTACTGAGTTGCGCTGCGTCAGAAGCGCTTAACATCGTGCATTTCACTTTCGGGGTATACCATGCAGATCTAAAAGGCATGTTACACAAGTTCGCGAGCCTCTTCAAGGGCATTGGCAAACTGAACGCTGACCCCATTCGATTGCACATCGACAAATCCGTAAGGCCGACAGCCCTCAAACACCGCCGAATTCCATTTCACCTGAGAGCACAAGTAGAGGCGGAATTGCAGCAGCTAATGGACCGAGACATCATCGAACGGGTAGAAGGGCCCACCCCGTGGGTTTCACCCATCGTAGTGGCCCCGAAGCCGAAACAACCAGGGGCTGTGCGCATCTGCGTGGACATGAGGCTACCCAATGCGGCCATCAAAAGAGAACGCCACCTCACGCCCACCCTGGACGACATCGTCGGCGAACTCCAAGGCGCCAAAGTCTTCTCCAAACTAGACCTCAGATCAGGCTACCATCAACTGGAACTGCACCCCGAGTCGAGGTACATCACCACGTTCACGACGCACGAAGGGCTGTACCAATACAAGAGACTCAACTTCGGGATCTCATCCGCAGCTGAGGTCTTCCAGAACGCAATAAGAGGAGCGTTGTCTGGCCTGAGGGGTGTCATTAACATGTCCGACGACATTCTGGTCTTCGCCAGATCTGAGAGCGAACACCTTAAAAGACTAGAACGCACGTTTGAGAGACTCCAGGCAGTGGGTCTTACACTTCACCAAGAGAAGTGCGAATTCCTGAAAGATCGGCTGGAATTCTTCGGTTTCACCTTCCATGCGAACGGCATTTCACCTGATCCCGGCAAAGTAAAAGACATTAGAGATGCGCCTCCTCCCACTTCCCCGGCGGAAATTCGGAGCTTCCTGGGGATGGTCAACTACTGCGGCAGATTCATCAAAGACTTGGCCTCCCTGTCAGAACCATTGAGGGCACTCACCAGGAATGATGTACCGTGGCAATGGACAGCGGCAGAACAAAGATCATTCAACGCCATCAAAGAGGCCCTGTCAGAGCAGGAGACGATGGCCTACTTCCACCCCAGCCGAGAATCAGAGATCGTCGTTGACGCCAGCCCCGTTGGTCTAGGGGCAGTCCTCATGCAGGCCGACGAACTGGGGGCAATGAGACCCATTGCCTACGCCAGCAAGGCCCTCACTGACACGGAAAGGCGCTACTCGCAAATCGAGAGAGAAGCCCTTGCCATCCTGTGGGGATGCAAACACTTCAGGATATACATCCTCGGCAAACCCGTCGTTGTGGTCACCGACCACAAGCCCCTGATTCCAATTCTGTCAGGCACCTCTTCAAAGCCGCCTCCCCGGATCGAAAGGTGGATGCTATCGCTCATCGAATACAGCGTCAAGCTGGTGTACCGCCCAGGCACCCACAACCCCGCAGACTACCTGTCCCGCCACCCCGGCACGAGGGACGCCCAGAATCCAGTCGAGGTGTCTGATGCAGGAGACGCTGTACATCTCGTCGTTGAATCAGCCCTGCCTGTGGCCCTGTCGAGGGAGAACATTGCGGAAGACTCAAACTCGGACGAGGCGTTCCTGCGAGTGAAAAGGGCGGTTGCGACAGGGGAATGGCGAGAAGTCCTCCTGAACAACGCCAGAAGACACCCAGAAACGCAGAGAGACCTACAACTGCTGTGGAAGGCTCGACACGAACTCTCAGTGTCCACGGACGGCCTACTACTGCGGGGAGACCAGATCGTGATCCCCAGATCCCTGGTCACAAGAGTTCTCCAGCTAGCCCACACAGGCCATCAAGGCATGGCCAAGATGAAGGCGCGCCTGAGGCTGAAAGTCTGGTTCCCCGACCTAGAGCACCGAGTGACCGAGTTCGTGAAGGCATGCATACCTTGCCAAGCTGCGAGTCCGGCAGAAAAGAGCCCGCCCATCCAAGCCATGCCACGGAGCGACGTGCCGTGGGGTACCGTCCACGCAGACTTCGGTTCGACCGGCAGAGGCCTACACTTCGTAGTGGTGACCGACCAGTGGTCAAGGTACCCCGAGGTGGAGCTCGTGGAATCCACCGCCAGCGATCACACCATCCTGGCCATGGACAAAATTTTCGCCACCCACGGCTTCCCGCTCGAGATCTGCTCCGACAACGGCGCTCCTTTCCAAGGACAGCGTTTCGCCAGATACTGCGCTGAACGAGGCATCAAACACCGCAAAGTGACCCCACTGTGGCCAAGAGCCAATGGAGAGGTTGAACGGTTCATGCGGACACTTAACAAAATTTTTCGCATCTCCGTCAATGGAGGGGAAGACCTGCGCCATAATCTGATCGAATTCCTCCGTGAGTACAGGTCCACCCCACATCAGTCCACCGGAATCGCGCCCGCCGAAGCCCTATTCAAGCGCATACCAAGAGGGCTGATACCGGAAGCAGGAGAGCGACGTCCGGGGGTGATTGATGACACACAAGTGGCAGCGGACAGGGCAGCGAGGAACGAGAAGGAAACAACGAGGCGGAGGCTGCCGGAAAAAGAGATAGCGGTAGGAGATACTGTCCTGGTCCGAAACCGGAAGCCAGAAGGGAAACTCTCAATGACATATGAGACACACCCGATGGGTGTCACCCACGTCAAGGGATCCATGGTCACAGCGGCGAACGCGCGTGGGACAGTGACCAGAAACGCGTCCTTCTTCAAACGCATAGGACCAGCAACCTCTAGAGAGGAACCGGACCCTGGTCGGAGGCAAGCAGCAGATGCACCACCGGAGGACGTTGACACGCCCGGAGACCCTGCGGAACCAGAGAGTGTCGAAATGGGACCGCCCAGGTACCCCCGCAGAGAGGGGCGCCGCCCTCCACAAAGATTCCAAGACTTTATCATGGACTCGGAGACCTGAGCAACAAAAGTCCGTTAAGTATATAATGTTTAGGCCACGTTGGCCCCATGTTTGATGTTTTGTTGTTCGAGGGGGAAAAGGAGGGATGTTGTGTACGTATTACACAAAAGGCGCATGCGCGGCTGGCAAGCCGGCGCATGCGCAGTTAATAATAAAGGCGGCGCCCGGCAGTTGGAGCCGGAGCGCCGGAACGAGCAGACGCCTCCGTGTCTGTTCTTGCGCGGCGTCTCTGCGCGACAGCCGCATACACCGGAGGGGCCCTCCCGACACCACGGGCCCTCCGACCATCACAGTTTCATTCACCCCAGCATCCCGTGGCCACAGCTTGTTTCGTTGGGGCCGTCGCGGGCATCCCATGTTCCTCTGTGCGTGCTGCCAGTATTGCCCATGATGTTGGAACGGCCGCTACGCTGCTCTCCTGGCAGGCACCAGGCAACTTGTGATGTCAATCAGGGATTTCGTTGTGATCCCCTTTCACTGAGCTGCAGCCCTCCATCACCACCGCCGCAGGCCCAAACTTGCTGTAGGCCACGCCCCCTCTATCCACTTCGGGGACACGTGGACTCCGTTACCATCGATTATTTATTGATTTAAAAAAAAAAAAATGTTCTTCTCTTTTACCTTCTTCATTCACCGCCATGGGCCGGGTGTTAACAGGCCACTCCCCTTACATCTGGGGCTGCCTGAGACCAGATGGTCTCCCTTTTGTGGCATCCGGGCTGTTGAGTCTTGCCCGTTGCCACGCTTACACACCCAGCTCCTATGGCCAGGTGTGCGCAGGCTCTGCCCACCTCCTGCAGCCTTTGCTCTGGTGGGGACGGGCCGATGCCTTGCCCCGTGTCAGAAGCCGCAGGGGAACACCTCGGTGCTCCCGCTCCTCACCTTTTCTCATTTGGTGACCGCCGAAAAATCCACTACCACGCGGCCGACACCGCGTTGACCACGCGGGCACCAGGCGTCCCGTGCAAACACACACGGGACCCTGGGCCACCCACACAGCAGCGGCCGATATTGCACCTTCCTCCACACGGCCCCAGACTGCCACCGTGTGCGCAGATACTTTTCTCTGCCCACTCGACACAGGAGAGGAGGAAAACCTCTGGGCTGGCGAGACCTCTTCGTCGGCATTGTTGCGGGGCCCGCTCCCGCGTCACCGGAGCGGGCCACCCAGATGCCGGGGGTCACCTAACATGGACATCAGGGCCGCGGCCAACATGAAACCAGGATCACCCTGCATACTCCGGGTCACCCGGAGCTCCATACGTGGGCTGGGGCACCCAGCACATCGCAGCCTGGGGGCTGGGGACACCCAGCCGGGGTTGCCCATCTGTTGCATGGCACCCCTGTGAGGGGCCATGGTACGTTCCATGGAGTTATGTGGTCACATGGTTACCCATGTGACCAACCTAATAAAAGGTCCGAGCCGCTTCCGGCTCGGGAGTCACGAGCGAACCTGACTCCGCGTGGTGTGTTGTGTTGGTGCCTGGGGGGTGCCTCGCCACGTGTGCTGGGCCCAAGGTCGGGGCCCAGCTGGAGGACGGTGCCCCTGCCGGGCAACGCCGTCCGGACGGTGCCCCTGCCGGGCAACGCCGTCCCTGTGGGTCCCCCAACCATGTGAGGCGGGTTGGGGTGCGACCCCGGCCTGGGTGCCCCCAGAGCGGGGCCGCGGTGGCCAGGTGGACCTGGCCACGTGTGTGGAGCTCCGGTGTCCCGGAGCGGGTGGGATGAACCCCCACCCTTCATCAAGCGGCGTGATCGCCGCACTGCAGCGTGTGTCGTCGGGTGCTGCCCGACCCGAGTACGGGGCTGCCCGGTGATCCGGGACAGCCCCCAACAATGGCGACGAGGTCGGCCCTGCGTGCCCCGAGGATCGAGTGCACGGGTGGGCCCATCATCAACTGGGCCCACAATGCAGATGGGTGCGGCGGTGGCCGCGCGGGCTGCCCCCCCCTCCCATCTGGGGGAAGTATGATCTGCGGCGTCGGCCACAGTGAGGAGGCGACGCCACGCCCGCGATCCGCGGGCCGAAATGGGAGCGGCGAGGGACGCCGCATGAAGGAGGCGGCCCCAACACCAGCTGGGCCCGCAAGGAGAATATGGTGGGCGAGCGGCCCGCCCGTCCCCCGAGGGACCCGGAAAATGTTCGCGGCATAGGCCGCGTGGGTGGCTGTACCCCTCCCCCACCACCAACAGGAAGGCAGAGGGCGCCCGCGAGCGGTGCAGTGGAGGACAAGCACACGCGGTGTCGCCGGATGGAGAGGTGAGCGGCCCCTCCCCCAGCATGCCAGCTGGCCGCCCACCACCGCGCGGCGGCCCCATCGGCCCGCGGTAAAGGGAGACATGAGGCGGGCCCAAAACCAGCTGGGCCCGCGATGAAAAAAAAAAATGTGTGCTGCAGGCCCGAATCCAACTGGGCCTGCAAAAGGAACGAAGGAGGCGGGCCCAGCACCAGCTGGGCTCGCAAGCACAATAGAGTGCTCGCCCCGAGGAGCGGGCGGAGAGCTGCCTGCCCCCCCCCCCACCCGCAGGCCGCGGCAAACATCGCCGCCGGAAAAAAAAAAAAAAAAGAGGCGGGCCCATCATCAGCTGGGCCCGCGATGAGAATAAATAGGGGAGTGCTCGCTCTGAGGAGCGGGCAGAGGAGCTGCCCGCCCTGCCCCTACTGGCAATGGAGCGGCATCCGCCGCAGTGGGGAAGTCAGCTGCCCCTCCGCTGTCCCCATTCCCATCTGAAGGGGGAAGGCCCGCGAGGGTGTGTGTGGGTGCGCCCACTCCGAGGAGCAAGGAAAAGATGAGTGGTGGCGGCTGCAGCTGCAACAACCAAGGGGGGCTACCGGCTTTCCCCCAACGGCAAATAAACGGCAGGCATGAAGGAGAGGAAGGGAGGCGTGCGGAGGGGGCCTCCTCCGAAGACTTTGGACTTGGCCGATGTGGCCCCTGGGCCTACCCAGGTGCGGCTTTGCCGGTGTTGTGTGTAATCGTAGTAACTGTCCTAAATGAACTCTGGTGAGGGTGCGAGCTGGTTTCCGGCGACTCCATACTGAAGATGGACATCATAAGTGACATTCCCCGGAAGACTGTGAGCCGGCAGACATGGACTTGCTTAAAATGGTCCAGTTAGTGGGCAATGTTGTGTGGTGCGCACCTGTAGGCTCCGAGTGCTTTATGTGGTGCCAGTAGCCCTCACTGGTGCCGTTCAGGGACATGAGAGCCACTCACCCAGGTTAATAAAGGGTGTGTAAAGTAGTAGAGTGGCTCCAGTAGTAGTAGTGGTAGTCGTGGTGGAATTTTGGAATTTTTGCATTGTGTTATGAAAAAGGAGGAGTGTTGCATGGCACCCCTGTGAGGGGCCATGGTACGTTCCATGGAGTTATGTGGTCACATGGTTACCCATGTGACCAACCTAATAAAAGGTCCGAGCCGCTTCCGGCTCGGGAGTCACGAGCGAACCTGACTCCGCGTGGTGTGTTGTGTTGGTGCCTGGGGGGTGCCTCGCCACGTGTGCTGGGCCCAAGGTCGGGGCCCAGCTGGAGGACGGTGCCCCTGCCGGGCAACGCCGTCCGGACGGTGCCCCTGCCGGGCAACGCCGTCCCTGTGGGTCCCCCAACCATGTGAGGCGGGTTGGGGTGCGACCCCGGCCTGGGTGCCCCCAGAGCCGGGGCCGCGGTGGCCAGGTGGACCTGGCCACGTGTGTGGAGCTCCGGTGTCCCGGAGCGGGTGGGATGAACCCCCACCCTTCATCAAGCGGCGTGATCGCCGCACTGCAGCGTGTGTCGTCGGGTGATGCCCGACCCGAGTACGGGGCTGCCCGGTGATCCGGGACAGCCCCCAACACCATCCAGCCATGTTCACATGGCCCTTACACTCACAGAGGACGGGGTTGCCTAGCAGGGGCACCGTCCTCGTGCTGAGCCCTGTCCTTGGGCCTCCAGCACACGGTGTTGCACCTGCATTCTGTGTATAAGAACGACACAGCAGTCACAGTTGGATCGACTGACGAGCCGGAAACGGCTCGTTCCTTTTATTCACTTGGTCACATGGTTACCACCATGTGAACACACACAGTTCCTTGGGAGGCACCATGTTGCCCAAGAGATGTGACATGCAACACTATACATTGATGAGTTTAAAGATTGATATTACAGATTACTACGGTCCTCGTATTTTCAAATGTCCCGCTGTGATTTTCCATAATTGCTTGAATTGGTGTTAACATTCTATAGCCTGTCCATTTTAATATGGCAAAAATATACGGAAACTGAAAAGAACAAAATAAAACAAGTGAACAAATAATATTTGTTTTAATAATAAAAGATGTGAAAATAATAATTCATCTGGACGAATTGATTCCTCCATCACGAGAAATCAGAGAGGAGTAAGAACACAAAGGCACGTTTGCCACGCCTGGTAGTTGCTGACTCCAGTTTAGTTCACATGCTTCTGACCTCCGATATCCGCCACTCTAGAGGGCCGCCCTTCATTAATGGAGCCTCTGTCACTGCAGAGCCGGGATGCACGTTGACGTCCACAGCTGTGCGTCTTGGCACAGACGCATCTCTATTTACTGTCATTGACTGTGTCACAGAGGTCAGTATATGTCTGGCCATTAACTCCTGCCACTCCACTGGGCATATTTGTCCAGTTTCCAGCACAGCTGCTTCTACATTTGCAATGCAGGACATCCCAGAAACAGTTTGCTTCTATCCCAATCACTTTACTGTAAAAAGCTTTTGGTGTCCTGAGTTTCAGTGTTACATCTTCATAAGAGGGCACTTCCCTGAACAGAAAAAGTTGCCTGTAATACCAAAGCAGTGCAGTGTATCTGAGAGCGACATTGTTGTTATCTCTGTACCACTCCTCCATGCCGTGTGCAGTGTCACTTGTTGCACACGTGGCACACACCATGTGATTAACTCAATAAAAGAGCCGTGCAGCAGTTCAACCACCAACTCACTGACTCCGGTGTCTATTTCATGCAAAGTACTGGAGGGGGCCCGGCCTGATCCGGAGCCCATAACAATAGTGATGAAGGCCTATAGCACCGGTGTGCAGCACGGCCATGTCGGAACACTCGTTGGAGGGTGCTGCCTGTTGGGAGTCGCCTGCCAGGTCCATCTGGCAGGCGCCCCTGGGGTGCTGCTTCCTCACAGCACCCAAACAGGCCCAGCACCTGTGGGAGTTTGGGGCCTGCCATGTCCATCCGGCAGGCCCCGCGGCGCTATGGGACACCAGCGCCATCGGGGTGGGGGCACAGCCTGCCAGGGTCCTGACCATGCGGACCTCGGCCACCGTCCTGGCACGAGAGTCCCATGTCAACAGGGCCTGCAGGCCTGTACCTCCCACAGGTAGGCCTGCGGCCTACATCATCAAGGAAACACGGACCCAGACCAACCTTCCACGGAGTCTGCAGCCGTTCTGTTTCACTTGCCTGCAGGGGCTCCCTTTATTAACTTGGGCCATGACACAGTCATGGCCCATCTTAAAGGGGCAATACGCGGGGGAGGGACACATCCCCTTAAAGGGGCAACACACATGGGAGGGTCCCACCTAACACTCCTCCTTTTTCATAACGAACAAACAAACGTAGCTAAAACACACATGCCTCCCACCAGTTACAGAACAACCAAATACGTATCAATCAGTACTTGCAGGGTAGACCGAAGATATGATATGCCACTGACACATACCTAGCTAACGCCAACAGTTGCAGATACAAAGTATACCCATCCGTTTCTAAACACACTCAAATAGGTGATCATGGTGGCCGATGAGCTGCTGGAGGACCACAGGCAGATCCACCACAGTTTGCAAGACCCTTTATTAACCTGGGGTTCGGAATGGCAACTACACAAACAACGCCATGGTAGAAGGCTGGCACCACATGCACACCTCGCAATTACGGGATCACAGTCTCACCTCATTGTTATTTACTGAGACCACTTAGAGCATGTAGTTACTATGCAGGCTCACAGCCTCAAACACACAGGATTACTGAGTTCTCTTTAAGCAAACTGCAGAACGGCAGACGACCAGTTCCTCTTCCATCAGCGTCCGTTCAGGAGTCACATCCCAAGTCCAGGTCCATTGATGGTACAGTTCACGGCCGGCAAAGCCACGCCTGGCAAGTGCCAGGGGCCACCTGGGCATGGTCTCTTGATGTTCACAGCAGAGCAGCGAGACGCCGGTCACGGTGCAGCCAGGCTACTCCATGTGATGTTGATAGGGCACAGGGTTGTTGATTGGGTACGGGTTGACAGGACATCGCTCACCCCGTTCGTCAGCAATGTTCTCCCGATCTGGCACATGTCCTTCCTCCAGGAGCACAGGAGGGTGCACAAGCACTCATGATGAGCTGCAACCCATCCCTTGACTGATGCACTGATTCTTGGTGTTGGGGCCCAGGGCTGCCTGGCTGAACTCAGGGGGTCCGGCAGGTATCTCCCCGAAGCCCTGTTTAGCCTGGTCCTTCGATGGCATAGCGTGCAGGGTGTCTTTAGCGACAGGCCGCCAGGGTGTCCTCAGTGGCAGGCAGTCATGGCCCACCAGCATGGTAGGCAGGGTGGCCTGTGTACCGATGGCACTGTTCCTGGAGATAATCGTTACTCTGCTGGTTAGCCTTCCCTTCCGACTGCTGTAACAGTGCACCAGTTCTGGTCTGGCAGCCAACGCTGGGCAGGATTGGCGTTCCAGGTGCGTGGTGTGAGCTACCATCTCGGATCACCTGATGGCGCCGGGGTTGCACAGAACGCAGGATGTCCTAGTGCTCATGGCAGTGACCCCCACCCACGGGGCCTGAAGGTGACCACGTCGGCCACGGTGTTGGCGCTGGAACATTGCCACGCTTCAGTTGCACAGGGCAGTCTTTGATGCAGAGAGTCATTTGCCCATCGTGTGCAACCTCTTGGACATTCCATTGGTAGTGAGGTGTACGATGCTCTGAGTGCAGTGCCCTCACGCACCCAGGACTTGGGGTTCTGATGTGATGCTGACGAATCTGCTCTGCACTGTGACATGTGTTGACCCGGAATAAGTGATTACTCACATTCCACTGGATGTATCGGGCTCATCCCGACCTGCCTTGCCTGTCGGTGCCTGTCGGTGCCTGTGGAGTAAACTTGCCTCCTCATCTCTGCTCTGGTGTGAAGCGCCTTATAGTTGCCCCCTCAGTATGCTGCTCCCGACTGGAGCCAGTCATCACTTTCCTGGCGGGCGGCAGACCGGCGGGCAGGCAGGTCCCCTCTCTTTCCCCAAACAGCTCAGATGCCACAGGGGTAGGATGGCTCCCCCACCGGCCGCACGAGCACCCTCCACCCAGAGGGCCGCGGCCAGGGGGGGGCTCACCCGCAGGCCTCTCGCCGGGGAGGACCCACTGTACCGGACACCTCCGAGCCCTGCTGTCTTCCAGCAGGCATCCTTTCCTTTCTTTTTTCTTTTTTGCTGCAGCAGGCCCGGATTCTGGATGGGCCGCCGCTGGCAAAAGTTCCCTTTTGCAATTTTTTTTTTTGTTTTTGAAAATTGCTGCTCCTCCCCCTCCGCGGTGGATGTCACTTCACATCTTCTTTGCGGGGGGGGCGCACCTCCTCCCCATCGCGGGCTCCGACACCCGCTCTTCTTACTGTGGCAAGGGGGAATTGCTTGCGCAGCCGATGCCGCTTTTCCATCCCCGCGCGGCTGATGCTGCGTGCACCGAGCCGCCTGATGTTGTGCGGCCTCGGGTGGGGAGGGGCTGCTCACCCTCCTTCCCACACGGCGGATGCCGCCTTCAACGGTGGGCGGACAACTTCCCTCCCTCCGACGGGAGGGGAACACCAGCTCCTCAACGTGGCGGCCGACGCCGCAGGCAATCTCACTCCACGTGGGGTGGGGGCGCAGACCCACACCCCCCCAGCACACATCTGACACCGCTCGCCGAGGCGAGCGGGGGAGGGGCAGCTCCTCACCACGCTACGGGGCACGCAGGGCCCTTACTCCTCGTCGCCATTGTTGGGAGTCGCCTGCCAGGTCCATCTGGCAGGCGCCCCTGGGGTGCTGCTTCCTCACAGCACCCAAACAGGCCCAGCGCCTGTGGGAGTTTGGGGCCTGCCATGTCCATCCGGCAGGCCCCGCGGCGCTATGGGACACCAGCGCCATCGGGGTGGGGGCACAGCCTGCCAGGGTCCTGACCATGCGGACCTCGGCCACCGTCCTGGCACGAGAGTCCCATGTCAACAGGGCCTGCAGGCCTGTACCTCCCACAGGTAGGCCTGCGGCCTACATCATCAAGGAGACACGGACTCAGAGCAACCTTCCACGGAGTCTGCAGCCGTTCTGTTTCACGTGCCTGCAGGGGCTCCCTTTATTAACTTGTGCCATGACACAGTCATGGCCCATCTTAAAGGGGCAATACACGGGGGAGGGACACATCCCCTTAAAGGGGCAACACACATGGGAGGGTCTTTTTGTTTCCAGGTCTAACTGTGTCCGACGTCCATCAGCCGTGCTGCCGAGGTCACGCGGTGAGTGGGCACCATTCACTGGAGTCCCCAGTGTGGGCCTATTGACACCATCTGATTGATGTTGGAGCAGCCCTGACGTTTGCCGGTCCGCCAGCGTGTATGGCACTGTAAAGTAGGAAGAGAATCAATGCCCGCCGAGGGAGAAATGGTGTGGCTCACACCACCGCTGCCGCAAGCGGTACACAACGCTGCAACTGTGGTCACTGGGAGAAAGAAGGAGCGGCAACCTTTGCCACACCAGAAATGAAGGAAGTCTCCTGCCGGAGACTGCACAGCTAATATCACAGCAACACGGCCTGGCCGCGGCCCTCGTTCTTGAGGGTGCCTGTATGGCTGAAGCACTTCTGCAAAGGAAGTGGAGGCGATGTGCTGTCGTAGCCACTAGGAAGACATTAATAAAGCTTCTGCCAGAGAGAGGAGCTGCACAGCATGGCTCATGCTGCAGGAGTTCTCTTTGGCCTGCACTACCCATTGAACTTTTCTGTGGCTATCAGCAAAACAACATTTCCCCCGGCATGAACTTACAACCAACCACCTTCCCCCGAACTAACAAGAATGCTAATGTCTAATGGTGCATGGTCCAGAAACCTTTAAAACTGTGTTCCTGCGTATAGGTGGCACACCTAAAGTGGACACAGTAAGTGCTAGCCCAAAAAACTGTGATCATGTGGACTGCCTATAGGCTTTCATTTTGACTCGGTACAAATTGTACATCAGTGGTTTACCACCTTTTCTGGACTAATACAGTAAATGTATCTGTGCAAGTGCCCAGTTCCCATTGGCTGGGTGTATTTTAAAAAAGTGCATGTGTATTTTGTCTTATCTGCCCAATCCTACATGTTTAACGAGAAAAGGGCACAACTGTAAGTGTGGTTTGCTGTATTCTTATTTGGGTATGGTTATTTTATTTTTATTATAGTTGGTATCGGAAGTTATGTCTGTACCCCTCCCCCGTGCCTTGTGCGCTGTTACGTGTTGCACACGTGGCACACGCCAGGTCATTACCTCAATAAAAGGGCTGCATGGCTCCCTGTGCGGCAGTTCGACCACCAACTCACTGACTCCCGTGTCTGTCATGCCTGGTACTGGAGGGGGCCCGACCTGATCCGGAGCCCCATAACAATTGTGACGATTCAGAAATGTAAAATCAGACACTGTTCAATGTTTTGTTAGCGTTACAATAATATTAATAAACAGTGCTCGCAATTAAGATTTGATGGCCAGGAGCTAAAAGGGGCCTTTGATGTGCGGCATCCCCAAGCCCTGTGACATGGCACATCTCACCTGCACATAAGATGTCAATTCTACATTTGTCTTCATTATATATGATCCACTAGTCTTTAAATATCCCTTAGATGTCTGCTTTATTCTTCTTTATACATTTTCCCAAACGTCCTGAGTTATTAACACATAGGGAGTCATTACATGTTCCCTGGTCTGGAAAAAATGCTGGTAATTCCAGCACCAGCGTTGTTTCCGGACCTAGGAAATACAAGTTTGCTGGTGGGGGCAGTAATCTACTGGTGGCTTGACCTGCCAGCAGTTCAGGCCCCTACCAGCAAATAAATGCCCGAATCACTGGCACCGGTAGTACCAGTGCCGGTGATTCTGGCAATTCCATCCCATTGAGTTGGACTCCATGGAATGGGGCTGTACTGGTGTCTCGGCGGCCCCTGGAAACGGTAAGGCAGTTTTGCCAGTTTACCTGCCGTAAATACCGTCGGGATACTGGCAAACCTGCAATGAGTGACGTCGCTTTTTTTGTATGCTGTGAGTCGGCCTGAGGAGCCAAGACTAGTGCCTGGTATCTGTTGATGTCAAGCTCTTCAGGGTCTCCTAAGCTATGAGTACTTGTAAAAGTTCTCGCAGCAATTTCTAGCGCTGAACAATGTACATTTTCTGAGCCATTCCTTCAAGAGTAAATAAGTGTGTACAACACAAAAAGGCTAATACCTCAAATGTACAAGAGCGCTTGCAGACACTTCTCAAGTCATTAAGGCCGAGCAAATACTCCTCCCCTGCCAAGTCGCGATTATCATTGGAGCTACAGTTTTGCACGTTACAGGTTAACCTTGCCTTCCATTCATGTTATTCAAACGCTCACTGCTCGTGGAAGCTGCTGGCTTAAGTGCAGTGGATACAGCAATTGTCTACATATGACTGACGTTGCACTGTGGTGCAGGCGTGCAGCAAGCAGGGGGCGATGCATGTGTGCACGCGTCACCCATATTGCGATGGGGCCAGATTTCAGGTTTGTAGCCAGCCTGACAACTAGATGTAGAAGTGATTGCATTCTTATTTTTTCTTATTCACAGTTTTACTAAATGGATCGTATCATAATCATCATACCCATTAATTGGTTCTAAAAATCTATCTGAAAAGGAAAATGCGTATGGCCTGCAAGAGCACTGAACCCGTTGGGATGATATGTATATCTATTTTTCTGCCAGCACTCCTTGCACTAATAGAAATACTGGTTTCAACTTCAGGCATCCTCCAGCAGATTCTACATGCAAAAATTGCATGAATCTGCATGCCCACAGTTCAGCGGCCCCAACTTCCAGGACAAGTAAACTTAATACCAACCTCTCCCCCCCCTACACATACTCAAGTATATATGATAGACATTGACATTACTTTCCTTTAATATAACCTATTATTCTGTTATGTTTGTGGTTTCTAAGAGACCCGGATCCCTGGAAATTCTCCCACTTACCAAACAGTAAACCTATTTGACCTGGATAAAATAATTGGTGAAATGGGAAACCTGGGATTTGAGCCCAGTTTTCATTGTGTTGCGGTTTGTATTTTGGCATCAGGCTAGATGATCTCCCACCCCAACCCATCTTTAATTTTAGAACAATGTAAAGAGGTGGCAAGGCTAGAGAATTAATTGGTAGAGCAGAGTTATTGCTGAACCAGGGGGTCTGGATTTGTTCTAAGAGGCAAACATGACCTGGCATGGATAGAGGCCCTTACCTGACTTTCTGCCTCCCCAGCCCACAACACACAACCCATACCTGCATTGTGTGTACCCACCCCCCCACAACATAAGACCCTCACTTATCATCCTGTCTCCTCACCAGTATGCTCAACATAACATGTTAACATTTTAATTATTGAGTAACTCTATAGAGTATAAACCCATATGAGTGAGGCTTCCTTTACAGATATTTAAGGAAAAAAGGCACAGTGATAAAGTGATTTGCTCAGGATCACATAATGGCCCTCATTACGACCCTGGCGGAAAGCGACTGACCGGAGCGCCACAGCGTAAATAGCGTTTCCGCCATTGCACGAAGGAGCAAAGTGCGGCCCATTCCGACCCATCGGGCACGAGCACCACGGCATGGCGGAAGTGCAAAGTCCGCGATGGCGGAAATGACCCCAAAACGGCCCACACCGCCGCCGTACGGCGCCCTAGGTGCAATACCGCCACCCCTCTTAGCGGTCACCGCAGTGTGCGCCTACCGGAAAGTACGGTGGCCGGAAATATACGGAAACGGAAGTTAAAACATGGGCCCGGAACGGGAAACATCCCGGCGTACACCTATAAATACACTAAAACCACACAACCACTAAAATCACTACCCTGAAACACACCCCAACCCGTCAACCACCCTAGCGAAACCAAGAAAAATGGGAAAAGTAGCGAAGAAAGCGTGCGACCGCAAGCGGCAGGTCCACTTCTCCCGTGAGGAACTCACCGTGCTAACAGAGACCCTCCAGGAGAATGCTGCCGTCGTCTTCTCCACGCAAATGACCAGAACGGCACTTGCAAACAAGAAGGCCATATGGGCTCTGGTGGCACAGCGGGTAAGTGCGGTGGGGACCGCACCCCGCACCCCACAGCAATGCCGCAAGCGATGGGACGACCTGCGGATACGCGTCCGCAGCATACTCTCTGCCAACCGCAACATTGCCACAGCCACCGGGGGAGGTCCTGAATCACCCATCAAGTTGACCCCCTGGGAAGAAATCTGTGCCTCCACCATCGGAATGGAGAGCATAGAGGGAGTCGGAGGGATGGAGAAAGGAGTGCAGACATCCGAAGATTCAGGTAGGTGGGCCAGATAAAACAATGCCAAATCCACACAGTCCATCCATGTGAAGTACCATGCGTCCACATAGTGCAACAGAAACACATGTCCAGGAGAACGTCCACACACATCGGCCTGCAAGCGCACGTTAAAACCCACAATAAATACATAAATAATTAAAAACCCCTAATACACGCACTACACGTGCAGCAGGCACACCCTAACTGCAGGCTGCCAGACAACTGCACCCTCACTCCACACACAAATCAAAGCACCTCCAAGGCCCCGACCCAAATCACCCTCAGGTACCACCCCAATGCATGTGATACAATGCCATTCCAATTCCCACAGACCCATCAATAACCCTCGCCCTCCTTTACTCCACCACAGGGTCCGATCCAAACGACGAGCTACAGGACACCCCTACCAGCACACCTGCAAAGAGGGCCAAGACCAACGGCCAGAGACCCTCCACCTCAGCTGCACGCATCAAGACACGGCAGCAGCACAAATCAGGTGGCAGCACAGAGGAGGGAACATCAACAGGCACCCCAGCAGCCAGCATGCCCACAACACCACCACCACATGTCCCCCCAATGGATGCCACAGAAGGCACTGCCTCTGGTGGCAGCAGCACCATAGGTGACACCCCATTGATGGCAGCATGCTCGGACACAGAAAACGGGGATGCCGAAGTCAGATCCATCCATGACCTGTCCCAATCCCCCTGTCTGTTCCATCCCGTACAACATGAGGATACCACGCAGGGGCACCCACCAGACGACGACTGGCCATCCCCCACAAGCCCTGTGGCAAGGCAACATGAGGACAACAGCCCCTCTGTGACACCCCCGCAAATGGCCATGGCCCAGCAGAGGCAACAGTCCCTCGACCAGTTGATCGAACAACAGCAGCAACTGGCCACACTCCTCAAGGACCATGCCGATGAATGTGGGGGCACTAAGGCAGACATAGAAACATCAACTGAGACACTTAGGGCAGAAATGGAGAGAGGTACAGAGACGCTAAGGGCACAAATTGAGAGAAGCACCGAGAGCCTGAGGGGGGAACTGCATGCGACGTCCAAAGACGTATGTGCCGAACTTGCCGCAGTGCGCCGTGTGCTCACTGAGCTCTCGCAAACCCTTAGGGACATGCATGGACGTGAGCAGGCAGACACATCATCCGTTGCAAGTTCCGTCCAGGGCAGCCCCCAACGTAGATCTGGGAGGAACCTGCGCTCCACAGGCAGGGGTGCCCCTGATACCCGCAGAGGGGGCATGCAATAGCGACAGCCCACTTACAATGAGCATCTTTGGACACTGGTGTTCGGGGGGGAGGTAGGAGGGTGGAGGGGGTGTGTTGGGCTCAATTGGGTGGCGGGTCGATAGGGTGTTCAACATGATATCACATATGCCATAAAAAGTGCACGATCAACCAATGAGAAGTGTGGACATTGATCTTTGTGTACTAGGCCATCATAGGCGTACAGTCCATATTGTGCATGTCCCAGACACACGCAGTGCCACGAGTCCCGTGTCCATGTATCAGCCACCAGGCGTGAGTGCTAGAAGCATACATCAATGAGATGCTGACGAATGTCACGGGCCTCCGGTGCCTCGCAGACTCCATGAGGTGCTGCCACATCCCCACCCTCATCATGACCATCATCAGGTGCTTGCAGTTCTGCGTCAGGGGGCATGGGCACATTTCTACGTACGCACATGTTGTGGAGCATGACACATGCCATCACCATCTTTGCAACCTTCTCATGGCGGTACAGGAGTGCCCCGCCAGACCTGCTGAGGCAGCGGAAACGGGTCTTCAGTAGGCCGAATGCCTGTTCAATGACTACACGGGTACGTGAGTGGGCATGGTTGTAGTCCTCCTCATGCTGGTCCCGTGGGTTCCGGACTGGTGTGAGGAGCCATCTCTTCAGTGGATATCCAGCATCACCTGTATGTGGACGAGAAACGTATGATGTGGAATGCCATTGATACGTACGCACACCCCCCCCCCCCTTCCTGGCAGGTCAATGCCAATTCACATACCCCACATCATCATGCATGTAATGAGACTCACCGAGTAGCCAGGATCTGTTCCCTGCGTGTCGCTCCATGTAGCGTGGTATTGTAGAGTTCCTCAAGACCATCGAATCATGGGTTGATCCAGGGAATCGGGCACAACAATGTGTAATGATCCTGTTGGAGTCACACACCATCTGTACATTCAGGGAATGAAATTGTTTTCGGTTGCGGTACTGGGCCTCCATGGCATGTGGGACGACCAATTCAACATGGGTGCAGTCGATGGCACCAATGCAACCCGGTATGCCGGCAAGTGCATGGAATCCCACTTTTGTGTTGGTTATTTCCTGCTCCGAGCGTGGTAGAGAGATGTAGTCGTCTGCGTGCTTCAGGAGGGCATCGAGCACTTGCAATAGTGTCCGTGAGAACAGTGGCTGAGAAATGCCATGCAACTGTCCGACTGTGTGCTGGTAGGTGCCTGTGGCCAGGAAGTGGAGTACAGACACCACCTTCAGTAGGGGTGGGATGGCGGTTGGGCTATCTATCATGCTGACAAGGTCAGCCTGTGTCATGTCCACAATGGCGGTTATGGTGTCCCGGTCCAGACGGTAGAGGGTGTGGATCTGCTCATCAGTGAGGTTGAACGGATGTGCTCGGAGGCGTGGGATTGCGGGCTGCCTGCGTGGTGGTAGTGGCTGTGCTGGCAGCCCTTGCTGGCCCTGCCTTGGCCTCCTCCTCCTCCTGCGTCTCCTCCGTGCGTGGTTGTAGTTGGTGTTCGTCTTCTTCTTGGAGTCGGAGCGCTTGCAGTGCTATCAGGTCCCCCAGGGCCAACATCGCGAGTCCTGCCGGTAGCATTTCGGTGTGGTTGTGGGAGGAGACTGGCTGTGCAATTTATGTGTTTTCAGGCTGTATGGCCTCCACCTGTGGTGATTGATTCCACCTGTGCAAACTGCTCTCCCCTTTGGCCGAGCACGTCCCGCGCACAACGCTGCAATTCGGGGAATTGTATCTTGCTATTGCAATCATGTATTTGTACCCGATGGCCGTGTAAGATTGGTTGATATGTTCATTCTGCTGTGGTCCCATTGTTTCACATACTATCTGTGCAGTCGCGAACTGACTTGTGAGGGGTCAGTGGAACGTAGTACTCGAGTAACGGTGGACCCTCATGCATCACTGCACCGAGGTTCAACGACGGGCGGGGCGTCCCATTCGTGGGTGAAGGCAGTTGCCATTTTCACACACAGCCGCACTCGATGGAATAATTAGTGATTTCAAACGGCCACAGATGCCTTTTCGACGTGATGTTGCAAATGAGGAATTCGAGGGGCGGCGCTTTCGGTTTCCAGCTAGCGGCGAGGAGATGCCCACAGGTCTGACTGCAAATGTAACGTTCTATTGTTCTAAGTCCTTGAGACAGGGCCCATGGCGAGGGAGCAATGATTGATATGAATAGTTTGGGATGCGCAATAGCTACGTGGGCGATGAGGCCGTCCGTTCCCAAAAACATGTTACTTCACAACACTGGAATTACGGGCTGGGGCACTGTGGATTTAGCAGGCTGCATAACGCACGGACTCAATGGATGTTTCTAATGTTATGTGAGTAATTATTCAGGCATTTTGATCCCGGGATGAGGGAATGATGGATGGATGCATGGGCAGGTGATTTGATACAGAGTTTGCCATGTACAGGGCTTCTTGGGATCTATCCGCCTCCCCTACGCTATGTGATGCAGGGCTGCCATTGTGGGACCATCGTCCATCTGGCCTTGTTGAGCCCTCCCTGTCTCGAGGCGCCCTCAGACACTTGTGTCCATGCACGTTAACATTCCCATCTGATGGAATCTGTTTTGACAGACGCATGCACAGGTACACTCGTTTGTGATGGTGTTTGCACCTCGATATAGATGGTTATGAGTCGCAAGTGGTTTTGGGGTGGTGATGATCCTTTTGGTTGGGCTAGCATGCATATGGCTGTGGATTTCGTGTGATCATTGAAGTGAGTAGTTGGAATGTAGTTCTGATGGCCATTCTGTTCTTTTTCTTTTCTTTTGGTTGACAGGTATCTCCTCCCCTTTTGCCACTGCCATCTGTATGCCACTCCTGCAGATGGATTTTACTCCCGACACCTGCTGCTTCGTGTTAATCAGTGGAGCAGCATTATGATCTTATGGGACGATCGCCAATAGGCCACATGCCCTTACGCAGTACTGGTGGCTCGGAGCAACATTTCGGCCTTTCAGCTGGACTAGTGCCTCCCCATTGGGACGGGCCTGCGGTTCTGTGCGCTTCCATGTTGCCTTTTCGTACGTGATTGTGGCTCTGTGTACCATGGGGGAACAGGGCGACACACAGGTAGTGGCTGGTCATTTCTTGCGGAAGCAGCCCACAATGGTGATTGGTGTTTTGGAGTTCATGGCCTGATGGCTGTATGGGCTTGGTGATTTTGATGTGCATTAAATTTCTATTCGGATTTGGCCCGTGTAGCGTTTTTCTTTGCAAGTGATGTGGCATATGCCAATTTGGGGGGCGATGTATTGTGAGGAGATCTGCATCGGGTTCCGGCTTCGGGGTTTAGTTGCGTGGTACTGTACTGGCCGCGTTTGCCTACGAAGCCCAGTGAGGTCAGGGATGGGGGCTGCCAATATGACAGTTTGAATGTTGTCATGCTCAGGGGCGGGGGATTGGGTTTTGTGTAACAGATGCCGATCAGCCAGGTGGACTGGTGGAATGATGTGATTTTCGGAATATTGCTGGTCACAGGTGCCTGTGTTTGCGTGCGTTTCTTGGTGGGGGACTGTGGTCATGTCCATTGGGATGGCTTCTGTATTCGTGCCATCTGTGCCCTGCAGCTCCCATTGGCCCCTGTTGTGTTTCTTTTGTTCGTTGGCATGCATGGGTGACTTGTACATTTCAATGGTTGCATTGTGGCTTCATTGCACCTACGGGGAGTTGTACTTTGTGGGCAGGGAGCGGTGTACAGGCACTCAGTGGGGCCGTTTACGGTTGATTCGCGATGCCGTACTTCTCGCCATGGCGGAATGGTACATTACGCCATGCCTGATGGCGTTAGGTGCATGTCCGCTAGGGTCGGAATTGGCGTACCGTTGCACCATGGTGGTGTTTGCGGTTTGGCATGGCGCGCGCGCGCGTGCTTGGTGCAGTTAGCGTTGGCGTTCACTACGGTGTCGCTAATGGCTTCGTACTTTGCGGTGACGGGTCATAGTCGCACCGAGCGCTATTCGATGGCGGTATTGCATTTCCGCCATCGTTTTTCGATTTCCGCCAGGGTCGTAATGAGGGCCAATGTATGAAGTGCGGATTTGAGCCCGCCTTCCTGGTTCCACAGCTTCTAATTCAGAAAACAGGGGTGAGTCAATCTCCTATTCTGTCTTCAATGTTAGAAATAAAAATAATGCTTTCTGCAAAGTTTTTATTTCAGGGCTAAACTAGTATACTGTTCAATGACTGTTATTCAAAGCATCAATGTATCTGCAAGGGGAAACCTATTAATATCTGTATCGTGAGGCAAATACATCTGAGAAACAGACTAATATTATAATTATAGTGAAAATGTACTTTAATTTGAATCTTAGTCTGTGCAATTGTGCATACTTTCGAAGCACCACGTCGCACGTTAAAACAACTTCAAAAAAAATAAGCGAAGTAGTAATTGAAACATATGTTCATAGCAAGTGTGCATCACTTAGTCAGAAAAGGGGGCAAGCCCATCCCACAAACAGATGCAGTGGCATGCACGACAAATATATACCTCAGCAACAGTCAACCCGGTGACCTACCATTCCAGATGTTTACCCCCATCTGATATACCCTGTTTTCCTTAGCCATCATCCTCTGGTGTTCTTCCCTTGCACCACATTCTCAATGTCCCCGTGCTTTGTGCTCCGGTCCTGGCACTCTTCCCTCCTGCAGCTGCCTCAGTGGAAAAGGGATTAAGTCCCTTTTCCAATGGCAGCATCCATTGTTTTTTTTCCTCCCATCTGCCGGCAGGGCCACCTTAAGCACTTTGGGGGCCCGGGGCACGGACACCTCTGGGGCCCCCCTCCAACAGACCAAAGGAACTAAGGAATATAGAATATCTAGTGCGCCGAACCACGTGTCACGTTAACAACCCATAGCTTGATATGCTACCCGCAGTCATCAAAATAAGTATGGTAAACTCCCTTTCAGATACCTTACCCTCTTCACTCTTGTTGTAATCAGAGTGACAAACAAGTAGCATTTCAAGGGCAACATTAACATTCTACGACGAGGGTACTTGTGTTCAATCATAGGTAAAGCAAACATGTCATCAATAGCAGCCACGTGGAAGGCATACTGGACATAGTATAACTGCAGGACACCGATGTTATGACAAAGGTGCACATAATCCACAATAGTCAAATGACTCAGATTAGCTGCCTCAGAGACAGCAAAAGTGCTCAAGCATGGATACAGGAGACCAATGGGAAGCGAGGGTAAAACTACACATACCGTAGCATAAAGAGTGGATGACGATTTGAAGATACCAGGAAGGTGTCTGTATGCAGACAGACTGAGATTAGAAGTGGGACATGGGTTTCAAGCAGTGTTGCCATTCCAGAGCAAAGAAACAGGTGGCTGTGGTGTGTAATATATCAATGCTCACTATCATTCTAGAGGAAGCCACACTATATATAGCCAGTGAAACCATGAGCGAGTCTTTTTTAAAGATCATACCCTGAGAACAAAATCACTCTGAAGGGCTGACAATTTTGAAAGGTTTAGGGATTTGCAATTTTGACAGGTGAGGAAATACAATATTAAATTAGATACACAGGATCACACATTGATTGAAGGTGAAGCTGGGATTGGTACCTACTCTGCAATTTCTGCTCTTTACCAATTTCTTTTTTAGTTTTTACCCTCTACTAAAATGATTCAATTTTACAGAACTGACTTAAAAAATATGAAAATCACATAACCCAATATAAACATTTTTTTTTAAAAAAAAGTTATAGAAACATTATGCAAAATGGGAAGGAGTCTAGCTTCATTGTCTCCATCATCAAGGAAAGTATATAAATACCAGCATACTAATGGATGTGATCTTAAAAGATTTCAAATAGGTTTCTCTTTTGTATTTTAAAGTTTTAAATACACCTCAAACACAGGCTTGCGCAATTGTATTTAAAAACATGCAAAAAAACCTTTGAATTGTACAAAAAAGCAAACCATATTGTTGTCATATTAGCAGACCTTAAAATATGATTGTAAGAAGCCTGTGATATCTGGTCTGCCATTTTCTGTCTAGAACTCCCTCCACACAAATGGCCTACATGATAGGAAAGATCAGGCAATTGGCCAAAAAATGCCACCAGTACGTGAAAAGCAAACCTTTTCATAGAAGGCAGTACAGTACTCTCAGTGATATAAGATGTGTCCAGCATCACTGTATTGTCTGCTGGCAAAGCCAGGATCCAAGCATGAACGCTTTGGTTCCACAGTCTGGAATTTGGATACATAAACATCTGTAACACTTTATTGTCATCATTGGAGTTTTACAACTCCCCACCTAAACAAACCAATTTCTAGACCTTCATCATACTGACGCTATGTTAGTTTCTATAGCAACCGCTATCTGGTGCAGGTACATTGGTGATGATAACACCTGGAGTGCTGTAAAACAAAGTACATATACATGCAGGCTTAACAACTTCATACATTCGAAATGCTGAGTCGGCCTTGATGGAATTTGGTGTTGTAATCTTGCATATGAACGGATATCTCTGCAAAGAGTGCTTAACACACTGAGCTATCCTCTGAACCATCGGAGGACTCACGTTTATCAATATGTATTTCAACTTTGGCTATTGCACTTGATCAATGTAATCCCCACAGAAAGGTGAGAATCCTACAGGTGTTGTGCCACCCAAACTATGTATGCCACAGTGAACATAGCATCACAGGATGAAAAGATCAGAAAAAAATTTACTTGTCCACAACAAACAGAAAATAGGTTTAGCCTTAGCAGCACACCATAGAATATCCTGATGTGTGATACTTGATTTTGTTGATTTAGGGAAACTGACTTTTATTTTAATAAGGCTCCTTCTTGGGGCCCCCTCCAAGGTGGGGGGCCTGGGGGCAAGTGCCCCTTTTGCCCTCCCATAAAGATGTCTTTGTCTGCTGGGAGGAAACACAAAATACGATTTGCAACCCGGGAAGAACGCATATCAATCACACCCCAGCTGGGCAGTGTACAGGCCAGTAATGCCCCCCAGCCCTCGCTGAGGCCCCCGCTTTGCTCATGCCTGCCTAGGCTGTGGCTGGCAGGCCATTACCAGCCATGTACTCGCTCCCCCCTTCCCCCTCCCTCAACAGTCGGGGCATGATTGCCACCTTAATAAAGCCTTTATGGAATCGTAAGCATACACATGGTCGGACTGGGCCAAACAATTGTCTCGGGCACCAATGAAAAATTGGCCCCACAGTTGCAAATAGCTGTTCATTCCTTTTGTGACCGACTGTTTGAATAGTACCCAAGAGGGATTTTTTTTTAATATAATGGCTGCAAATTGGGCATTTTAATGAATATTTATTCAGCAACGCTGGTCAAAACCACTAGCCGAATAGCGATGTAACTCATCAAAATGCCCGACAGTGGGCAAAAAATGGTCCCACTTTGACCCAAAAAACGGGCCCTTGCCAGTATTTTTTGTTTTTTGTTCGGCTATGGGCCTATTGCCCTGTAGGCCAGACCGAGCCTGATTTTCCTACTTTGGTTCATTTGACCTGCATATAGATCCGCCAGCCTCAGATAGGAAGGGGAGAGATGGGCTCCCAGGATCTGTAGCGAGCCTGTGTCTCCCCGTCAATACATTGCATTATTTTTATTCCACTTGCCATGAATCATAGGGTACTAGTATGGCATCATGTGTGGGGTCTGCATGTATATTCTGCTATGGGTGAGCAGTGTCCTTCATTGGCTGCATCTCGGCTGATGACTTCGATGAAGGGTTGGGTCTCGACTTTCGACCATGTTGAGCCACGTCGTTTCTGGAATCTGCATTGAGAACTCTTTCTGTTGCTTGCATCCTATGATATTTTCTGTTACAGGAGAGATACGATCCTGCTAAACAATCTTGCCAGAGATGGGGCAGCTATGAGCACCCTCTCTCTGCAGTGTTCAAGGTGCGTTGCCATTGTTCTTGGAAAGGTGCCCAGCTTGGTAGGACCCATCCAGACACATTGCAACCAGACTATGAGAGCTATGCAGCAACCCTCCCCACCCCTGTTCAACAATTTGGGGCAGATTTGCAAAATTAACGCGAATGAAAAAACACATGTGTTGTCCAGCCCCTGTGCATACATTGGTGTCAGGAGAATCCAGCGGGCCCATGATGCATTACTGACTCCTGGCCACCCGTGGTTACTGGGAGCGCATTTCACAGAGACAGACAGAAATGTGAGAAAAAGAATAAAGGTTTTCTATCCTTCTTTGAGGGATATACATGCAAGTGGAACAGCAGCGAGTCCGTAATGCTGCTACCACGCTTAAAAAAAAAAATGCGTGTCATAGTCTCCAAAGACCCGTTCATGGAATGTACACCCTCTCTTTCTGTGCTTATTAAAGTGTCTGCCATTTATGGATGTGGGGTGCACTTTACAATGTGCACAAACACCACCCGATTTTCACAAATGTGCAAAGGGGTGAAAAAGTGATTCTGAATGTGCGCATCTAAGATGCACGCTTTGATAGGCCCTTCGTGGATTGACTGCATCTTTTTTGATGTGCTAGATCATCTCATCACTTGTGCACAGGTCTATAAGCCTGCGCATGATGCTAATACTATTGTCCTATTAGGTTTTTCCATTCAGTAATATGTTACGGACTGGTGATGCATCCTACTTTCCTGCTAAGCCAATGATCTCTCGTCGTTGGATGCAAACTTACTTCACAATGTTGAAATCTAGTGTGTCAGCATCTGAGCTGTCCTCTCTGATTCTCTGTCACCCTGTCCACGAGTTTGCTAATTTTCCTGTAAAAACTGGTCAGTTTCCTTACTCTGCCATCAACTTCATGAGAGAGAGAGAGAGAGAGAGAGAGAGAGAGAGAGAGAGAGAGAGAGATTGAGAGAGAGAGAGAGAGAGAGAGAGATCAATATCGATCCTTGGCCATTAAGGAGGGAGTTATTGACATTGGCTAACCTCAGAAATCTTTAGTGTGGCAGGTCTCTATTTGTGCTGATGGGCAAGAGACGTCGCACAGGTGCTATTGGTGAAACTTATTGTTTTTTTTCTCACTCCTAGGCAAACTCTTGCAGTGGTATAGATTCTTTCTTCAGTGGCCATTTTCATAGCTGTAAAAATACAAAGACCTTGCTCAAAAATAGTATTTCCAAGCACATCAGTACCCAGATACGTTCGGAAACACACACTTGCCAACCCCAATAATACGTACAAAGCTGAAACAAATTCTAACCAATCCCTTTAAGAATTGACCAGAGACTTCATGTACCACTTTACATGAGCCTCTGTCAGGGAGTTACTCTCAATAAGTACTAAGCAACCTTGTCTGGTCCCTGCAGCCAGAAACAGCTCTACTGCAACTTTGGCAGCACAAAACAATATTATGAAAAAAAGAATTGCAGGAGCTAATCATCATACACAAAAAAAAATGTTTTAATCAAAAGTGGGCTCTCCACCACTGCTGACAGACCTGCTACCAACCAACCAACTTAGAAATTGTGATTCATTGACTCTTTTCTTTGTCAAAGATTTATGCCATTTGTCATAACATTTCCAATAAAAGTCGGATTCCAGTGACGCTACCGATTGTACTTGGAGAACTACCCTATGAATGCTTCACATTTCCACTCCTATGTCCATAGCGAGCTAAAGGCATGAAGAAATCAGGATCCCAGCTAGATAGTCTTCAGTCAAAAATATTTAAGGAAAATACAATTTGCCTTGTTTGTTGATGATTATCTAGGAGATTCTGGCAAAAATGTTTAATTGTTTGAGATTATTTCTTTTGAGGTATTTTATCTGATATTGTATTATAGTTTGTTTGAGTGTTTCAGCATATTGTACAGCACTCTCGTACACCTTGTAGAGCTAGGTACATGGCTTATACATATGAAAAATTAATATAGCTATCGCATCTGTTTACGGGGGAAAGAGGGCTGGTAACTGTCGGCATCACTTGGGCCAACCTAGTCTAGGTCTTTGTGCCGTTACAGGCTGTGTATGCCCCGTACAAGGGGTGATTGCTATTCACACGCAGGGGCTCCATCCAGGGTGCAAAAAGTTTACTTTTTTTTTGTGGAAGATGGGCTAACCCTTTGTTGTGTGAGCCCAATCTCCTGTCAAAAAAGAAAAAATAATGTTGACCACTGCCATAGTAATAGAAAAGGGACTAAGTCCCATTTCTATGGCGGGACGTGTACCAGCGGTGATGGAGCACAGCAGCCGGATGTGGCTGCACCGGGCCAGCAGGTGAGTTTGTAGGGAAGGAGGGAGGGTAAGTGCAGGGAGTCGTGGATGCTTAGGGATGTAGCAGCCAGGGTAAGGGACAGGAAGGGGCAATTGGCCAATGCAGAGAAAAAAGTTGGCAGCACCCCGGGTAAGGGATTAGGGTAATTTAGCTGGACATTGGCAGTGTCTTCCAGTGTTTCCATCCGCCTGATTGGCTGAGAACACTTCCCCTGATGCGAATAATACATGAATAATAATTTAGCAATATTCATATATGGTTGCTTGTAAGTGGGAATTGTACTCCCTCATTTGAAACCAGTTTTTACCATGCCCTTTTTAAAGAACCCTAAATTTGACCCCAATAGTTATGCCATCTTTAGGCCTGCTTCTGATTTACCTTTTGTTAGAAAGGTTAATGGGCCTCATTACGAGTGTGGCGGTCCAGAATTAAGGGTGCTGGTAGCAACGCAGCTACAAGTCTGTGGGCGGGGGCCATTGCGCCCGGCAGGCCTGACCTGCCGGGCGCAATGGCACCCGCCCGCAGAGTTTTCATGGAAGCACTGGCACCGTTGGCAACGGTGCTGGTGCTTCCATCTCCCCACTCCCATGGAGTCTTATGGTACTCCATGGGAATGGGGATTAACATTTACCGGCACCTGACCTCCCGATCCGCCGGGATGTGTAATGTCCCAATGGCACCGGGAAGTCAGGTGCTGGAAAACTGTTGCGAGTATGGTGGCAACCATCCGGAAGCACCGACAGAGTTACCGCCGGGTTCATAATGAGGCCCTCAGAAGTTACTGCTCAATTACTGGACTCTTTGGGCGACCATCAACTTCTTTCTCATCTTAAGTAAAGTTATTGCCCCTTTGAGAAACTTTAGTTAATTGCTATTTGCGCCCAGGGTTTATCGAGGTTGCAAATAGGTTAAATGTTGTTTATTCTGGGATATGAGAGGGCAGCCCCAGCAAAAAAAGAATAACGCAATGGCAACCACCAAAGTGAATAGACCAAGGGGCCAAGTCCCTTTTCCATGTCTATTTTGGCAGCCTGGCATAGACGGGAGAGAAGCAGTGTCCAGTGACTGCAGGTAAGAGGGCGGGGGAGGAGAGGAAGGATGTTGTTGGTGATGACTACTTTCCTTTAACTATTACTGATGCCTTACATTTTCTTTGGTATTTTTTTTTAAACAATGTTTGGCACATGTGGTATGTACACTCCTGTTTGCTTTAAAAAAACGTATTACTATCCGCAATGATAGCCAGGGATGTTAATAGTGTTAATGTCCTTGGGAGGTGGCAGACTGGGCTCGTGATGCCCTTAAGCCCTCGCTGTGCATGTGCTGTCATGCACAACCCTGTTGGAAATTATTTGATTGAATGTAATGCTGTTCAATAAACTATTTGCGTTCTGAATGACTTTGTATCAATTTATCAATATATGTATACTTTTTTTTAAACATAACAAAGCCAAGTGTTTTATTAAAAAGCAAAAATTAGTTAATACAAAGAAACTCCTACGTTTATACAGTCTTTAAAATGAACTATGTTAGCATTTCTCTTACAGGAGTAAAAATGTGACTTTTATGCATTGGGAACCTGAGCTGTGAACTCTGGTTCCACCGATATTGTTTGTTTATGCAGAGTTCACATCAAAGTTGTGGGCTCCTGATGGTCCTATTCAGCATTCGAGAAGTCAGTAGCGAGAAGATGGCTTTGATCCAACAGCAGCCAGTCCCACTGTTCCTCGTGGATGGTTAGGGGACAGAGCTGCCTTGGATGCTTTATGTTTTCACCTCTATGGCGGAGGACTTTGAAGGAGCCACCAGTACTTTGAATAGAGGCCCATTGAGTCATGCTTGTCCTTGTAAGAGTTGTGATGAGACAAGGGTATTCGTTCCTTCCCCCCCAAAGGGGAGCCTCCACCTTTGAGGCTAGGGAGGTGAGACGGATCTACAAGACTCTCCCTATGGGTCTGGACAAGTGGGACCCGACCAGTTATGGGACAAGGACTCCCTTTCCCGTGAGGAACGCCCTAGACCATACACCATAGTAGCATATATGGGACTATCAGATATGAAGAACATTATAAGCTCCAGAGATGTGGTTGAAGGCAAAACTGAAATACATCAAGGAAAAAGATCTGTCTCTTTAAGGAGAGACGTACATAGAACTGAGATGAGTAGACTGAAGAGGAAGAGCATGCCGGGGAGAGGCGAAGCACAGAGACAGAGAGAGACAGAAGATAGTAAGCAGGGGAAGCCCCTGATGGCATGACACCTGGAGGAGGCGGAGCCGAGGTGAGCCGTGGACACCACAACGCAGAGGTAAGTCATGATTCCAGAGGGAACACTGGAGGCCCAATGTTTTTGGGCATAGAGAAGCAGAGGATCAGGGATGTGTTCCCGTCAAACAGCACAGAATCCACCCAGCTGGGGAGTAAACGAGATGCCCTGCTGCCCGCACCAATAGCTGCTCACAGCAAGAGAGCGGACCAATCACAGGACACCGACAGCATTGAGAAGAGCTAGATGCATAGCGGAGGAAGAGAACCTGAGCGAGTGCCAAGCCCGATTACATTCTCCTGCAAATACAGAGGTAACGGGGAGAATGAGGAGGCCTCATGGGCATCGTTATGGAGCAGGAAAAGCCTGTCCCAGTGAAATTGATGAGGTATTGAATATAATGCCATTTAAGTGGACTCTGTTAATGCAATAAAGAGAATAACGGATAAGCCTGAAAGAGAAGTCATTAAGAACAGAACACAAATACCCTGAGAAGAGGGGAAAGTACCCCCTGGTTTAAGAAGTAAAGAGTGGAGCAAACCAGAGAATTCTGTAAATATGAATGTGAAGTGAAATCAAGTGAACAAGATAAGAGGAGAGATCCTCCAACTGAAAAACCCCGGGAGAGGGGGAAGGTCAAGTCACAAGAAAGTATACCCAATTTAAGAATGCCTGGGTTAAGAGTCCGAACGGCATACAAGGCTACATCGCAGCATCTGAAAGAGTGACAAAAAGGAGTGTCAAAAAACTGTCCCTAAAGAGGGGATAAAACACAAGTGTATCATGAAAGAGTTACATGAAGTTATCCAGAAGGTAACAAGAGACTATTTAAAGAAATCATACTAAAGAGAACTTTGGAGTAAAGAAGAGACATTGCCATAAGAGACCAACAGGAGAGATCTTCTGCTGGTCTTATTTTAGTCAGATAAGATAGTTGTAGGGTCAGTTGGACTAGTTCTGGACCATGGACATATTCATTAGGGACTTCCTGACGACTGACCAGCACCTTTAGTTATTTACATAGGCAGGGATAACCCTCTAGCAATAGGGAAAGATAGGCCTTATCCTTAGTAATTTAGTAAACACCAGTAAAATTGTCCCTCCACTGCTTGCCTTCTTCTTCAAACCTGCCACCTAGTCCAGGTGAAGCAAAGTATATGGGGGTGCCGCTCTCCTCTTGAAGGCAGAATGTCACAGGAGTTAGTCCAAAGCATGCCAGGTTGCTGCAGAAAATGCCTGTTGACCTATATCACATCACACACAGGAAATAGAGAGGACAGGAAAAAGAAGAGCGCCATTAAATGAACTAATATTGTGGGACCCTTCTTTCTGCCCACCTCTACTCTGTAGTTACTCTCGAAGTGTGGCCCTTCCTATTCCTGCTGACTTCAAAGGGACTCCAGTGGTCAGTACCCCGGTGTGAGAGTTGCTTGGTTATCTCAGTGTTTCCTTTGGAGCACCATTGTGCCCTGAGGGGAGGTGTTGCTCTTAATGCACAGGGACCAAAGAGGCAGAATCCAGGCAATTGTCGGGACAGTCGGGCAATACACCAATAGACCTCAGTCCTTGCAGAGCTGGGCTCAGCTCCCATAGCTGACACTAGTGTGAACTCAAATTGATGTGGCTGTGTAATTGTGTCACCTTATCAGTCGCCATGCCACAAACAGGGATGCCTTATATTTTCAGATTTATGTGCCACAAGACTGACTAAAGCCATGCAATTATTATAATTTAGAGAACAGGTGCAGAGGATTTAACATGCAGGATCTGTCAGGGATGAACATGTGACCTTTGAACCTGCTCTATGCCACTGCAAAGCTGGTGGTGTTGATGTTGCGAGCATGGTTGCTACAAAGGCACATTTGTGCACTATAAGTTTGACATGAAGCATTTATGAAAGGGCATCTAATTAATAGACCTCCCTTTCAGAAACCCAATTACTCACATCATTTGAGTATTAAAAATCAAAAAAGCTCAGACTATCCCTACCGTCTGTCAGAATGGCAGTATATGTTTCTTGTTGACTTAAACGTTAAATACCTATCGGTGGGAACTCAAAGACTTAGGAAGAAAGCACTGGGTTCTTAAAGCCGATTTTGATCAAAAGTTGTTACTCTAATCCACCATCCCCAAAAAACAGGCTTACCGCTTTCTCAGGTAAAGCTTCAAGAGTTTCCTGGATTAAACCTTCAAATGGGAAGGTGGTACTAGAGCCAGATTTCAAGACTGGGAGCAAGACTTGCCTAAGCTTCTCACTAACAAATCCAGAACCCAGTGCCCCCAGTCCCCAGTTACCCTCCATGAATGAGAATCTTAACAAACCATAGAGATTTAAGGTGGCTGCCCCGGTGCTCCTTTCCTTCCCTCTTCATTCTTCCCTGTCTTGTGGGTTTAGCTATGGTCAGAGAAATCCATTTCAAGTTCAGAAGGCATAGTTTGTGCACCTGTTGAAAATGGTGTAGTTGGCAGCACTCGTCCATCTTCCGCCACATTTGAGAGTGGAGTGCAGCGCTCCACTGCCGCGCTATGCTCTAAACCAACACATTCTCACTTAATACAAAATGTGACATGACTAGGTATAGAAAAAGCCTAATAGTATGTTCCACTTCACTCCCTGCAGCCACATTCCACAATCAGTTTAATGTTTGCTTCCCAAAATAGAACTGATCTTTCAGATCTACAGAAATTAATGCTTTGACACCGTTTGATCCAACATTTCTGCCCCAACACTACCATGGCGGGGACCAAACTTCTATCATCCCTTGCTGCATTCTTGACTCTCCAGCAGAATTCTGCCGCAAAGGTGCGATTATATTCAGCAGGTTGGAATTTAACTGCTGCCAATGAGGGTTGAGTTAGTGGGCTGGGTTCGTTGTGTGTGGACTATGTGTATAAAGGACATTCTTCCATTTGTCCTGCAAGTATTACAGAATGCGTTGTAAGGCTCTCTGTGGAACACTGAATGCTCCTTTGCCATACTCGCAAGTGCGTTTCCTAAAGTGGCCTTTCCCTAGCATGCATGAGGGCTGTGCTCCATGTGTATGACAGAATTCCTATTGCACAGGTACATGTTTTTATGCTCAGCCTATGTGCACTGACAGTCTGGATCTGGGGGAACGTTCCTCACCCGGGAGTTGATGCTCAGTCAGGTCACAGCCCTGTGTGTCCTTCGGTAGAGGGAAAGGAGGGGCAGCCAGTTCTTTGTAAGGAAAATCTCAAAGCTCTGGTGTGCCCTTGGTATAGTGTGTGTGTGTGTGGGCTCTGCCAGGAACACACCGGGCCAAAAATGTGTGCCCGTGCTTTAGGAGCCGCAATGCACATTTCCATGTTCTATCTCTTCCCTTGCATACTAGAGCAACATGTTCTTACAACATGCTAGTCCCTCATGCAGAGCTCCCCATGCACGGCCCACATCACCTCTATACCTTTCCACGTACGCCCCATGCCCTATTCCAGACCTGCGTCTCTCCTGGTATTCTAGCACTGGCAGCGAATCCATGGTGTGTCCTCCCGGCTGGAGAGACTGATATCCAAGTGTTGGCATCACAAAACACCTTTAAACGCCGCGGCACAAAGAACCCGAGTACCTCTTGTCCCGCAACCATCAACATCACAGCCTTCACACCTGCTCCCAGAAACCCTTCTTCCCATTTGCCTACACTTCCAAAAGCATGCAACAGTGGCAACACCAGAGGCGTTGCTAGGGGGGCGACTGGGGGGCTATAGCCCCAGGTTTTTTGGTTGTGGCCCGGGATTGAAGCTCAGGGGCTACAACCAAAGGGCTACCTAGTCCCGACATTAGCGTAGCCCAGGATCTTGTCTAGACTTAGGAACTCCTACGTTATTTAAGCCCACTTTACATTACATTTGACTAAAAGAACACTTTTCTAAGTATTAAAATTAAACATAATTCTGTGAATGAACGGAACGTGCTCTATTGAATATCATAGACGGGCCTTGTTTCATCTCGCCCAAAAGCATTTTTCTCCCTGGTGTTGGTTATCATTTTGCATTTCTGCCATCCAGTGCTCTGAGTGGAAACTAGAGCAGTCTTTCAGATGTGCGCGCGCCTCGAGGGCGAGGCTCTCTCAAAGGCCTCACAGCAGGAAGGCGACTCTTAGCAAGGCATTCTGGCAGAGCCCCATATGATGCAACCGAAGGCAAGGCCTTCCCTTTCATGGGAGGCATGACTCAGGGCTTCAGTATAGACATGACTTCACTGATGACCTGTTGCCCTCCCCAAATGGCAGGAAGCGCCGAATCAGTAGACGCAGACTTTTGTAGACAGTACACTCTCTGTTGTCTGTTACTTTTGTGTTATTAGACACCAGCATGGGAGGGGGATTTTCAGATACAAGTTAATTCATTTACTCGGTTCTGAATTAAACCCGACCTCTTGTGCCCCTGAAGCGCTACATATCAATATGTGTCCTTATATTGCCACCACTTGATACATTAAATGGATTAAATGGGTTATTTTCGCCCGGCCTGCAACTTCTTGTTGATATCAAGCAGGCATTAGTGCAACCATGCATTGAAGGGTCTTTCTAGTGAAAGGTGTGGAAATAATACAAAACCACTCTGTGGAAGGGTTTCTTTTGAATGGCTAGTCCCTTCAAAGGCGGGACACAATAAGATTAATACACAAAGAATTGAACCTGAGCATACCTGCACTCCACATAGTTTCACTGTGTCACAGAATTGTTGGTGACTGGCAAGATGACCTGCAGTATTTGTTTGGCACCACATGCCACCAAAGCCACCATTGGGCACAGACCCAACACAGAATCGGGCGCTACTGAACAGTGCGGCTTTCTGGTTATTTTTAACTGTAGATGGTCTACAAAAATCATCACTGGGGTTTCATTTCAGATTTCTTGAATTGTGAAACTTGGAGGAAACTGCTGGAGGCATCTTATCGGCCTCTGGTAGGCTGCACGTCTGATTATTCACGACTGGGACATAGCTAATTTTCTGTGCATGTGTTGTATTATCTGCACCTCAGAGTCCCACAGAGTCCCTGCAGAGTCCCACAAGACTCAATACCCTTCTTCTCATCTGATCTTTTATCTATACACAGAGCCATTGGCATCGCTTCTCAATCAGCGAGACCTCTCCTTCCACCAATTTGCAGACAATGCCTAATTATACCTAAATGTCAGTTGCACCCAGAACATCTCATGCCTTCGGAATGTCCTCGCCTCCTTCCAAGCATGGATGACCGGGGCCGAAATTGAGGGGATCTTGAAGCTATTTAGCATAGCCTAGAAGAGCCTGGTTAGCTTAAAACCGACTGTTAGCAGCACGAGCTACCTTTGGCTCCCCAGGCCAACTGATGACAAACAAACCCGACTATGTGAATTTAACTCTGTGCATTTGGCTCAATCTATAAATAAATATTAGGGCACCTTTTATATGTGTCCTAAGAAGAGAGCTCACATCCAAGCCTGTGTCTTAGCGGCATCTAACAACTTGGCTGAACTCTATCTGAAAGGAACTGTCCAATCCCGCTGCAGTCTCTACCTCTCCTGTTTCCTCACAGGCCCTCTGTACGGCCTTGGCTTCTCAATTCATCACTAAAACTCAGGAAATCCTTTCCACCCTCTTCCTCTTCTTCCTCCTCCTCCACTCCTGGCCTTCCCGTGGCTGCCTCTCCTCCTCCCTTCTCTTCCTTTCCCTTGTTTACCCCTGATAACGTTTCTAGACAAGTCCTTTCTATGAAAGTCTTGTCAAAAAAGGTTCATCCTTGTTCGTCCAGAACCATCAAGGACCACCACATCGGTACCCTTGCTCCAGCCTTAGCCATTTTCTGCAATCACTCTTTTGCACTGGAACCTTCACCTCCCCCCTGAGGCACTGCCTTGTGAATCCCTCTTAAAGAAGCCCTCTGCTTATCCTTCCTCTCTGGCAAACTATCACCTGATCTCCATCACTCCTTTCCTGGGTAAACTCTTGGAAAAGCTGTCCATCTCCCAGCTTAACCTTCACACTGAATCTATTGGTTGTCTCCATGACCATCAGTCTAGCTTCTGAGCGTCCAGAAGCACAGACTTCTGCTTTTGATACTTTGTATCCCTCCAGCTCTGAAATCTCTTCATTGGCTCAAAGTGGCGACAATGATTAAGTTCAAGACCCTCTGCATTGTCCACAAGGCTTTCAGGGGCCTGGGACCGCACTACCTCCAACTCTCTCTTCCTAAACATCTCCCTTCTCGAGCTCTCCACTCATGCACCTCCAACTCTGAGGGTCAGTCACTTTTCCAAGCAGAGAGTTGGGGGCTGATCTCTTTCTTAGGCTGGGGCATCCATCTGGAACAGCCTCCCTGCCTCTCTCAAACTTGAGCAGAACCATATCCGGCTCCGGAAGCAACTCAAGATCTTCATCTTCGCTTCTGCTTTCTCTCTTCCTCACCCCTGCTGATGACCTGTCCGTTCCAGGCACTGGTCACCTGGCCACCCTCTGAACTCGGGCCCAGGTCCCTGCCTTGATTACCTGCACTTGTACCCACAGCCCCCTTGCACTTCTCCCCTTCCCCTTCTCTGCGCTTGCGCAATCTGAATGACGCAAGGTCTAGTAAGATCATTGTTTTGTCCTCCCCCTGTTTCCCCCTCCTTGTCTTGTCACACCTAGAAACACTTGTGTACAGGTGCGTTATAAATGCCATATCATATGACATTTAAAACATGAGCGGTCATAAATAATGGATGAAATTATATGTTTGCATTTTATGTGCAAGTTAAATTTGCGTGGAACACTATGTACTAGCTCCTCATTCCCCAGTGGTAGCTCCTGGGAACTGGTTACTGCTGGATACCCAGGAGCTGCTTGCAGCTCCTGCTTATCCAATCTTAATTTCGAGCCCTGAAGCATGTACCTGAAACTGAACCCCACAAAGACAGAATTTGTCATACTTGGTCACCCACCTAAGCAGGATATCATTCAAGGACGGCTAAACGACATGCAGTTTGATGGCTTCAAACCTCACCTGGCCCCAACTGTTAAATCACTAAGTTCACTATAGACAGCACTCTCTTCTTCTGAAACTATTGGGGTCATTCCGAGTTTGGAGGCAGCCATGGTGCTATGAGCACCATGGCTGCCTCCAAACTCGTGTCCGGTCAGTCTGAATGGGGATTTACCGGGACATTCCGACCTATGCGGACCCAGTAAGTCCCCATTTCGAAATTTCGAAAACCATTCCCCATTCCCATTTGAGCCCCCATAGAGCTCAATGGGAATGGGGAAGGAGCTAATATGGGCCCGTTATTAGCTCCATGGTCCATTAGCGGGTCCTGCTAAGGACGGCTGGTCAGACCAGCTGGTCCTGGTGGGACCCGCTAAGGGACCTCGGAATGTGGCGGTAGGGGGTTAACGGCACCGGCATCCTTACCGGTGCCGTTAACCCCCTACCACCATACTCGGAATGACCCCCTATATCAGCAAAAAGGCACAAACAAACTGCTACCATCTAACCCTCCTCTGGAAGCTAAAACCCATCCTTCCACCTAAGCACTTATGAATGACTGTAGACGCCCTGGTAACCTCCCATGTCGATATGGAAAATGCCATCCTCACCGGTGTTCGTACAACGCACTGGTCCCTACTTGTGGCTGCTAAACATGCTGCGACATGGCTCATAATAGGAAACAAGGAATCTGACGACATTTCTCCCATCCTAAGGGAGTTGCACCAGCTGTCCATTTTAGCCATAGCACTCTTTCATTGCCTGCATCACCTATAAGACAGCCAGTACTTGCACATCTGCCTACCTAGCTGCAAATCTCTGTAATTCAGGTGGATCTTGCTCTTCCAATAACCAGGCCATCGCAAAAAATGTATCCTGACAAAAAAAGTAGCTGTTTTTTGCAGAGACATTATTACATTGAACATGCGGGTGTCACCCCCGCAACCACCGAATTGTAATTTTTTAAAAACATTTATTTTTTTAAAATTTTTTTTATTGTAAGTTTATAGTTTGATTTACAAACTTTGTAAAAAAATATTTCATTCATTACACTTCTAGATTTTGATTTTTCAGGGAACAGTATCAGTATGATTTAGAATTTTAGAGTCAATGAATCGACTACATAACATTGCTTTTTCCCCTCCAAGACTTCGAAACCACCAGTCTTCTATATTCGAGAAAGTGTATCAGGAGGGTAGCGAGCTTCCTTCTATAAGATCAGGTTGCCCTCTGCCCCCAACGTTTGTATGGAGACAATATGGTTCCAAAATTGAATGATGGTTGTTGTCAGACTCCTGTTGTTCCCTGACAGGATGAGGTTCCATCTATCACTGCTATCTAGCTCAGGCCCCTTCATAGATATCATTTCTCTGAACCAATTTCTCTTATCCGTAAGCGCAGGGCAGATCATAATGATGTGATGTAGATTCTCCACCATCAGTTTGTTCTTGCAAAATCTGCAGAAAGCTGCTTCTTTCGAAATTTGTCTGTTTTTTGCCATGAGTTCTCGTGTGGGTAATAGATTCAAACGTAGTCAAAAAAATAAGTCCCTAATTTTCCTATCTGGAAATTGAGATAAGACAGCAGTTCATTCATTGCACGAATGTCAATCTCACATGACAAATTCATCTGGTATTGGGATTTTCCAGCCATCGTACAAATCCAATCATTTCGCTGTATATATTTTTTTGCGTATTGCGGTCGCTTCATTAACATTTCAAGGGATATGGAGTTTGTAGCCATTATGGGACTCGATGCGTTTTTCCACGTTGATAGGACTGTATTGGCGATTGTGATATTCCTTTCTTCAAAGACTCGATATGCTGGGATATCTTCCTCATTAATCATCTTTCTGTATAATTCTACTTTTTTCCACTCAACTATTGAGTGTAGGGATTGCAACGCAACCTCATGTCTGATTCTGATGATTGTAAAGGATTTTGGTAGAGCCAATATTTTCTGCCAAAACAGACCCTCTAGGCGGTCCCAAATAGATTGGTCAAGGTTTATTAGTGTCTCACTGCCATAGGTTAAAATGGGCGTCACTTTTTGTCGATAGAAAATGACAATCGGTTTTAATGAAAATTGACCACATTTTCTATGTAGGAATAAGCCTTGTCTTGCCAATGACAAAGTTTTAGCTCTTAAATGATTTGTCCAGGGTATTTCTACTTGCGATTGGTTCACTAGTAGACCCAGATTTTTTATTGATGACACTATGCTCAATTTTTTGTTGTTCATGTAGAATTGGAAGTCTTTTTTTTTGGACTTTCTTTGCGTCAATTCCAAAATCTTTGTTTTATCAACATTTATCTCTAATTTATTTTCACTCATGTATTTTGCAAGCTCCCTTAAGCTTCTTTGGAGCCCTATCTCAGTTTTGTCCAAGATGACGATATCATCTGCATACATTAGATGGTGAATTAGATGGTTGTTCAATTTAGGTGGGTTTGCCCCAAAAAAGCGAGGAGCATCAGGTAGATATGTAGTGTAGAGCTTAAAAAGTGTTGCAGCAAGAGGGCAACCTTGTTTTAGACCATTCTCTGCGTTGATAGGTGCTGATAAATCGCCTTGTTGAGATAGTCTAATTCTAAATGTTGCATTGTTGTATAGTTGGATAATTGGCTCCAGTACCGTCGACGGCAATTCCACTTTTTGAGTTTTTCCCATAGGGTGGATCTATTCACCATATCGAAAGCCATATGCAAGTCGATGAATGCTGCATAAATGTTGTAGTTGTTAGCCATCGCTTCATGTTTCAATTGATTCAGAATCATGAGGTTTATATGTGTTCCTGTACCTTTTGTGAATCCAGTTTGTCTAATGTCGAATTTTTTACTTTTTTTGATCCATATATTAAGGTTGTTAAGCAGCAGAGTTGCGTAAATTTTTCCAATCGGATCTAAAAGGGCGATCGGTCTATAGTTCGATGGCAATTTTCTGTCCCCTGCTTTATATATGGGTATCAAGATGGCTTTCGTCCAGGTAAGCGGAATTTGTTTCCAGCATTCGATCGTGATGAAGATATGTAAGCAAAATCTGGCCCAGTCCTCAGGATATTTCTTTATGATGACATTGCTCAGGCCATCAGGGCCAGGTGCTCTTGATGTATTCAGCTTTTTTATTATTGCGATGATGGCTTCGAATGTCCAGGCATTTGTCCATGGGGAAATTTCTCTCTGATCTAGACCAATTAGCTGTTTATTCGTGGTCAGTTTGTAAATCAACTCAGTGACTAATCCATGCACCTTCAGAAATCCCTTGAATGATATTATGGTGCATGTCTATTTGTGGATTTAGAAGATTCCACAGTCCTCTTGTGTTGTGCGTCTTCAATTGTGTTAGCATGGCTTCTGCATCTTGTTGTGCGAGTAGAGCTTTTGCATTCTTTGTCCAAATTCTGTATCGCTGTTTGACTTTGCGGATCTCATTTTCTATGTTCGGACATTTCCTTGTTTTGAGTTCCAAAATCTTTCTCCGCATTTCTTTTTTCTTTTCTCTGAGTTTGGGATTGTATGCGTCAGTATGGATGTTCTTATTGCAGAGTTGATTGTAAGTCTTCCGCAGAAAGGGAGTCAAAATCCACTCATAGTTTATTAGTTTTCCGCCAGTCTGTGTGTTGGACAGATATGTTGTTATTATTTTCCTCATTTCATTGTCATTGATACGCAGTCTAGTGCCTGCCAAGTTGATTTCCAACGCAGGTCAGTTAATTTTATCTCCTGTACTATACGGCACTTTCAAGGTGATGCTGATAATATGATGGTCACTGTTAACAGATCTTGCATTCGCTAGCGCCTGTAGTTTAGAGACTAGATTTGCCGAGATGTATATGTAATCTAGAATTTCTACTTGTTTTCCATTCGTCCAAGTAAAAGAGGTAGCACTGGAATTCAGCTTGTCGGTGCAGTTAAGCTGCCTCATGGTGGTTTCCTTGGTCCAAATCCTTGCACTCGTGGATAATTGTGCTTTGTCCTTAAGTCTACCCTGCTTGTCGAATAGATGAATATTAAGATCTCCACAAACTATTATTTTGATCTCCTTAAGTTCCAAAACGAGATTACCTATCGCAGAGAACAGCATGTCAATAAAGTTGTCTGTTTCAATCGCTGCCTGGTTCCAATAGAGATTAAATATCGCTAACGTCTGAGGGGTTCCTCTATGTACGCATCCTTCAATCGTGCTAGTGGATAGAATTTCTATAACGGTTTGTTGGATCCAAGGAGAAATTTTGATACTATCCACCAGACGTATATTTTCTTCGATTTTAATCAGGGTAGGGAGAACAGAAGACGGGCGTCCTATTTTTCGTGTTATAGCTGGGTTCATGGAAACGATGTATCCATCGCATCCAGGCAAAGTATCAATCCATGTCTCCTGCAGACAGATGATGTTATGCTTCCATAGGTCATCCGTATTTGCATGGAAGAGGTGAGAGGACCCTCTGGAGTTCCAAGTACAGAGGGTCATTGTGGCAGTGGTCTGCTTCGTTGATGGTTAAGAGTAATCAGTTCTTGATGACGACACCGTCATGTAAGAGGATTCTGCCTCTCTCCAGAACGGTGTATTGACAGAATTCATTCTCGTTGTTAGCGTTGGCAGGTTTGGAGATTCAACTTCTCTCCAAGATGGTACCTTAGTTAGATTCGCTCGAGTGTATTTATAGATCACTCTTTCTGCTGACGAAGGCTTCCTACAATGTGTGAACATCTCTGAGGCATTAACAGCAACCGCTCCTTGTTTCTCCTGCTTATCTGACCTTTTTTCATAGCTCTGTCGGGAACACAATCCATTTCTCTTAATTGTTTTTATCGCTGTACATGAGAACCCTAATGTCAGAAAATGGGAAGCCTCCTTGATTATCTTTTGTATATTCTCTGTATTGTGAAATTGCACGTGCACTACATCCAATTTCTTCTCATCCGTGAATTCCACCAATTTGATATGACTAGTGTTAATCCATTGAAGTGCGGGAATTGCATGAAACAACCGTAGTGTGTTTGTTCGGTTCAAGATCAAATCATGATGATATTTATCTACTTTCAATTTTTCAATTTTTAGTTCTGTATCTTGTATTAGTTCCAAAGGATTAATAAAATTAGGTTGTCTCAATTGTGACCCTGCATCTTGGTCTATACTGTTTGCTCGCAGAGACCTCTGAATGCTTTGTGTTCTCTCTTGTGGCTGCGAGATAGAACATTCACTGTCTGAAATAGAATCCACGCTGAGAATTGATAGCTCTAACTCACTATCAGATATATCTTCACAAGTGAGCTGTGTTAGTGTAGAATCAAGTGTATATCCTTCTTCATAAGAATCAATGATTATAAGAGATTGTACATTGTTAGGCATTCTAGCGTCCCAATTGTCTTCTTGATCTTCTTCAGAGTAAGTAGACAGATTTAAGAGTGCAGCTTGGCTAGATGGATCGTCATTCTGTTGGGCTTCAGTTACATGCGATATCTCATTTCCAATCGTAGAGGACTCTACTGGGATCGTTTCTTCTTCGTCTATTTTATGTACCTCTGGGGGAATATTAGACTGCCCTCCATACTTCCCCCCCTTGTTGGGTAACTTTGATTACTCCAGGGATTGTCAAATTCCATAAAAATGCTCTAGAGCCATTTGATTTGTTTTTCCTTGAAGATTTTTTTTTTTTTTTTGGATTGCAATTGCTGAGGAATAGTAACATTGTTTTTTGATTTTTCGAAGATGGTAAACATTTCCAGCTGTTTTTCATGTGTTACAGGCTTGTTCTCACTGGCTGGCGGTATAGATGTATTCGGCATGTTGGGTGCAACCTGGTCACTACTGACATGCAAGGGGTCCGTTGCTTGTGGGGTAGCTGTATTGATCTCATTTTCCTTGGGGCCTTGTAAATTCGTAGCCTTCTGCCCATTTGCCAAGATCTCCAGCAATCCTGCTGTTAATGTGGCCTTCTCTTCGTGTTCTCTTCTGGTTATTTCGAAAAGTCTTGATTGCCATTGGGCACTTGTTTCGGCCTCTTGATTTAGTCGAGTGCGTATGTTGTTTACAAAGGTCTCCAGATAAATTTGTTTCGTGTGGATTAAGGCAAGTAGTGTAGCTTGATCTTTTTGTGTGTCTTTATTATTTTCTAATAACTTCATAAATGGGCTCAATGCCTGTGATGTTACCGCTAGGAGCAGATTTTGCAGGTCCACCATAGTCGTCGGAATTACTTCAATTGCTTTTGAAGGAGGTAAGTTCTGTTGGCATTGACAAAAGCGATTCGCGCCCGAGATCTGATCTGGTAATGTAACAGAATCTTCGGGTAGGTTATTGCTCTTTGTTATCCCCAGACTTTGATGCATCTTTGTCATAGTGTGGAGGTTTGTGTGGAGGTTTGTGTTTCGCGGCGTTGATGCTAGCCATGAGTGCTCTTCCTTGATTTTAGACTGTAGATTGAATACTTCATTTCTTATATCCTGATTGATCATTAAAACTCCAATTTCTGTGATGTCCATCGACAATCGCATCTGGTGTTGATCTTTCTTGTTTGGGTGGTGATCTCTAATATCTGCCTTCTTGTTAGCTTTGGAAAAATCTTGTTCCCAGCGTTTTTTTGCTGCGATAGCTTTTTCCTTTTGTGAAACGGGCAGCCCACACATTTCTATCCGTATCTTATGGGGATGCTTAGAACGCGACCCCGTCATGGCAAATTCAGTGACTGATGGGGCCGCCTCATTCACCGCCGGGGGAAGTGAGTTGTTCGCCAAAGTCTCAGAATTGGCCTGGTGTGGAAATAGCTCCATGTGTCTGTCGTTGTGGAGAATTTTCATCTACGTTACTGGATCCCCTGCTTACCAGATCCAAAGTAGTATTAAACTTGATTTTAGATCTGGTCGCTGGTCCACTTGCAGCAGATATAATTTAATCTACTATATTTGTTGAATTTTCAAAAGGAGTGAAAAAAAAAGATATATACCAGCAGATTCACTCATAAAATAGTGCAACCGACAAATGTGCCTTAGTTCCACAGTCTCCTGCTTGAATAGGCCAAGTTTGACTATTCAGGAAATATCTCTGTAGGAATAATAAAGGTTCAGTCAGGATCAAAGGATCCAATCATGCAGTCTCCTGACTGAAATATCACTGTTTCGTGTTCTAGAGTTACTCACAGGCCGCGCCCAATGTTTCTCAAGGACAATCGCTCATGAACAGTCCAGCACCCAGAAGAGGTCGGCAGACACGCAGACACCGACGGCCACGGCCTCCCAGAGCAGATGAGCCCGCAGGATCCTCGGCGGCACCTGCTCTTAGAGTCAGCCTGGAGCTCGCGCAGAGCACATAGCTGGCTCTGCGTCACCTGGTCTGTGAGCCAGCACGGGGGCTCGCTCTGGGCGCACAGCTGTAGCAGGTGAGGAAAGAAGAGGAGAGGCGGGGGAAATGGAACGGGGAGAGGGGGGGAAATACGCTGTAAGTGTCTGCTACCAGCGTGAGGTTGGATCTTTAAACTCCGTTAATCCCAGTTCGAAAAAGGGCAATGCGGATTTAATCGGAGACCGGATACAAATGGTCCAAGTGCACAAGCAAGAGTAATCACGGGGCGATCCCCGCTCAGGCAGGCACGGCTAAACAGTTTACGTGGCTGACACCGCCAGTTGAAGCAAGTGGAGGTGCAACAGTTATTCCAGGGGAGATGAGAGCCGGCGGATGGCAAGGGCGTACAACTCTGAGGCACAAAGTCAGTCGCTCAAGACAGACATCACCTACATCAACAGTTTAAGGCAATGGCTTACCCTCCGCCTCAGCCCAGAAGCCCAGAGCCAAGAGACTCTATGACCCGACTCCGCGGCCCGCTCCATGGCTGGGACTGGGTTATGAAGAGTCAGGTGATCCCAGGCAGTTCAGTCGCAGTCGCAGTAGAAAGCAGACTGCAGCTCCTGTAAAACATTTCTTTTTACAAGTGGAGCAGGGGCCTTTCCTGCAACCTGTCCCCATACATAATGTCGCCAATGCCTTTTCCCGGCGACATTATGTATGGGGACATTATTACCTGATACCCATATCTTGACGTGAGACGTAATATTGCCTCCTTAAATCAGGATAGATCTTCATAAAAAATAGAGGGAAAACATCAGGTCCCATTTGACATAGCAATACATAAGGTTTAGTGAAAACATCGAAAATCTATTCGCATCATACATTTTTCAAGGGACAAAAGCCCGGATAAGATGAAGAAAGAAGACATAAGTGTAATCTTCGTATAAACAGTGGCTAATGTCCCATAAATTAAATAAAAAAATATCAAATTGGAAACTGATGTATAGAATAATAAAAGCACATGATGCAAAATCATTCTGGCGCCTGTACCGGATTTATATCCTGGCTCAGGTCCCTAAGGAAATTAGTTCATTTTCTGAGAAATGTTGGTGCGAATAAAGCCTGTATTGGATATCACCAAATGGGGAAAAATAATGCATAAGTACATGAAGGTATCAAATTGAGATATGTTCCATTTGAAAAAGAAGATATATATCAGATTATGAGATTTAAGCCTTCTAGGGCGCTAGGCCCCGATAATCTGACATATGTAGTGATAAAACGGAGTCCTGGCATGTGGGCAAGGATATTGTACAATGCATTTGGACAAATTGTTGTGAGTGGGTTTATACCAGATAGCTGGCGTCGCTGCATCCTGATACAGGTACATAAAAAAGGCCTTTATTCTGATCCCAGAACATTTAGATAATTGTCAATGCTAAATGTTAGCAGTAAAATCTTTGCTAAAATATTGATAATACAGTTGAATAAATGGGCTGCAGAAAAAAGTAGTTAAGTCGCCATAAAACAGGTTTTGGAACGAGGTGTGGCACGCCACATAGCATATGGGCACTATGACTGCTGGTGGCAGAAGCAAGTCGTAGGAGGAACAGCTGCTTGTATCTATACTTGGAGGATTACTCCTACCCTTTTGACAGTGTAATTCGAGAATGATTTTGGGGAAAACTAATCAAATGGGGCAATGATCTAGATCTTCTCTATTTTATTCAGCCCTTATATACTGATACCAGCGTAGGCGTCAGAACTTCACAGGGTGGAGTGTTAACTAGCCTTAATGATACAAATGTGGGATTACAACAAGGCTCTGTCCTTGCACCCACTGTCTACAATGTGTACGTGCCTGACATGGTCAGGGAGATTGAGAACTGTTCACATTTCCCTCCTAAACTGTCTGAAATGAGTATAGGTTGGTTGTGCTATGCGAACGATATGGTCCTACTTGTTCTTACTCCGGTGGGTCTCCAAAGATCGATCACGGGTTTGTATGGATATGCAAAAGCAAATGGGTTAAGGGTAAATCAAAAGAAGACATTAATGACCCTAGGCGATAGGAACCATCAAAGCCTACCCTTTGCTTGGCATATTGAAGGAGAGAAACTGGGTGTTGTCAATCTGTATTTATATCTAGCATTTCCGATCTGCACATATCCCGTAGTGTCTCTATTTAAAGACATGATGTATGCAAAGGTTACTGGGTGCTGGCAGGTGATGAAAAACAACATCAAACAAAAACGTGGGGGATCTGTGGAAGCCCTAATGGAGGCATAAACAAAAAGCACAGTTCCCTGCATATTGAATGCACTTGAAACTGTATCAGAGAAGAACATCAGCTGGCATAAGGCACTGAGGGGAAACTCCTCCGGTCAGTGCTGGGTTTGCCTAAATCAGTCCCGATAGAGGCAATTCGTCTAGAGCTGGGCCTAACATCTTTATACATGTGCTGGAAGATTGCTTATATTAAGGTAAATATTAAGCTTCTGCATGGATGGGTGCATGGTGATACTCCAATGTCAGATCATATGAATTATTTGGAAGAAGGCAGTAGAGGAATTGGTAAAAACCTAGCATTTGAGGAACTCAAAAGAACTGTTATCCAGCATTTAGCTGAATTGGGTCTTGCTGTGCCGGAAACAAATGAACTTGGTGTTTTTGAAAATCTACTCAAGAAAAAATCCCTTGATTGGGACAGTTAATAATATTGATGCTCTGTCTAATAAAATACGCTATATAGAATATTCCAAAGAGGGCCACATGCCAGGAGTCCTGCAAAATACTTGTCAAAATTCTGCTATCTCAACCTCTGTCATTTTATTACGTATTTGCGTTTGAACATTCTGCCGGTCCTTAAATATATTGGGGCATGGCAGGGCCTGGAATTGGAAAAGCGTTTGTCGCCTTTGTAAGATCGAGGTGGAGACATCGAGATATATCCTCATAGGTTGTTCTGAGGTCAAGGAGTATTATTGGTGGGGGTATGGTGACTTCTGTACATTTGGTAATGGAATGGAAACTGACATGCTATCATTCCTGTACTTGACAAGGCTTTTGCGGACTATGGTATCCCCTCGGTTGTAAAGATGGACAATGGCCCCCCTTTCAGCGGTCAGGAATTTGCCACATTTGCCGAACATCTGGGTTTCCATTACAGTAAAATCACACCATTATGACCCCAGGCCAATGGAGCGGTGGAATGATTCATGGCTAACATCAAGAGTACATTACAAGTATGTACCATTACAAATGGGTCTTTCATGCGAGCCATCTGTACACTACTGAAGGACTACCGGAACACCCCACCCAATACAACAGGGCATGTCCCTCGGAACTCATGTTCAATCGCAAGATCTGTATGTCTTTGCCCCATGTGCCAGGCATGACGTGCTTATGGATCGGATAGAGCCAGCAAGCAGAAAATGGAAAACTATGCGGATATGAGAAGAAAAGCAAGAGAGCACATTGGGGATGCAGTGCTGGTGCGTCAGAGGCAGACCCAGGCAGACCCAGAAGACCCAGAAGACATGACCGCATTCCATCCCAAGCCGCTGCAAGTGATGGACACCAAAGGGTCAATGGTCTCAGCAGAGAATCATATACTCTCTATCACCTGGAACTCATTGTTCTTTTGGAAGGTTGGCCAGCCTGCCACTGAAGGAATATCGTCAGAAGATGATCTTCGCGATGGTGATCCATCGTACAGTTGTTTCTACTACTCGTTTGTCTTTGTCTTCCCTTGATTCCCCCTCCCATGCCTCGTTGCGCCTTGAAACAATTGTGTAATAGGCACGTTATAAATGCCATATCATATCATATCATATGGACGCTGATGTGGACACTGCCGATGACGGTGACTATGAGGTAACTGTGCAGCCACCTGGTCGTAGTCTAAGCAGGTTGTGTGTCGACCCCTGAGGTGGATTGTGGAAATGGAATGAGTAACTGTATGTTGTGGTTTATATGGGGGGTGCAGTGTTCCAGTGTTCGGGACCCCGAAAGCCCCTTTTCATGTTTATCACTGTTTGGAAGGAAACACGTTTCATGTTTCCTGCAAATAAGCTAGAAGGAGGCGGGCAACAGTGGCCACCAGACTGCTGTGTCCTGTGTCTCATTACTGCAGGTTCCTGACAATGCTAAACCCACAAGCAGGTCCCATGGGAGCAGCACATATTCAGTATTCCACACTTGTAATTGAATGGGTGTTTTTGATATATCCTTATTCTCATGTCTAATCGTTCGATTTCTTAACTCCACCTCCTCTCCAGGTAAAAATCAACTCACAGGAATTATTTCGTTCAGTGAGTGACCACATAAACTATATCCTCCCTGCTCTGGAGATTGTGATGGCATCATGAAGTAGGACACGGATATCAGACTTAAAGTTTAAACAAAAGATATTTATTAACTTAAATGTCAGGATGGTTGAAGACCTAACTTGCCCTATGCTAAGGTGGGATTTCCCTGCCTGAACAAAACTAAGGAAAGTCTGAGTCAAAGGGTGCAACTTAAAGGTCTGTCTGTGCCCAAAGCTTATCCTTCCCCTCACAACCAAAGCTAACAAGTGTGTAGGGATGTCAAAGTGAAGAAATAGTGTTCAACCCAAAGTTCTGAGCTTGTTCAAGCTCACAGCTTTCTTTCAGCTCCTCTTCCCCAATCATAAGAAAGTTCCATGAAAAAGTCTCATCTTCCTTTCTCCAGTTCAAGGTGATCCAGTTCAAAACCAATCCTTGGGGTTCCCTTCCTCAAGGTTCAAGTAACACAATCCAAAACAAAAGGGTCTTGAGACAAGTGTAGTCCTTCCCCAAGACGTCAATGTCATTGCTTACACTTGCTTCAGTATTTTCAAAAATCATAACAAAAACACCTCTTTCTAGCTTTCCTTTCCAGTGGTTTTATTGGGCTGGTTAAAGGTGTGCTTATCTTTCACCATTCAGGGCTCTCTGGTTTAAGCGCAGTTGTCTGACAACACAGTCCACCCATCACAGGTCGCACAGCCAGGATCGCTGGGCCCATCAGCCCACACAGGTTCCTTGGCACTTGCTCCTGTGCACCAAGTCACCTTTACGTAGCTCCTTTTATTGGCCTCTTGGCTTAATGTGTAATCTTGCACTCTTCTGGCCTCTCCTTGATAGCCTCGTTGCTCTGCCACCATGTGTTACACACCTCGTGCCAAACCTTGGCCTTGCTACACTGCATCCCCCCCCCCGTTTGGCTTTCTTCAGCCTTTAATTTACTTGACTTCAAAGTTTGTGTTAAATCGTTGTGCAACATATATGCAATATTGTTCACTTACAGTTCGGTGTTCAATAGGCACGTATGTTGCTTAATTATGTTCAGTGTTCCTTATGCACTTATTTGCTTCAATGCTTAGTTTCCATTTAGTTTGGTATTCAATATGCATTTGTTTGCTTCCATGTTAAATGTCCATCTAGTTTGGTATTCAATATATATTTATTGGCTTTCTTTCACAGACTGTTACTCACTCGCGGTCCTATAGGAGCACCCTGCTGCTTGAGCACCCTTTCAACACTCGCCAGCCTTCTGTTTCTTCCCATTGATTCCTGTGACTTCCTCTCGACTTCCGAAGCTGGGAAATCCACCAGCGTGAGCCCTGCATGCTTGCTGTGTATTTCCTTCCACACTCTGGCACTGCCAATATTTGTTCCTGGATGCAGACAGCGTCCTCTGTGCTCCTCAGCAGCCCATGCTGCTTGCGGTGAGTTACGGAGGCTCCCAGGCTTGTGGGAAGTAAACGGCTCGCTCACATCAGGGCTCACAAGTCCTCTGGGATAGCTGTAAGTGTCCTGGCTCGTTCTCCGGTCCCACCACGGCTGCCTCCGCATAAGGGTCTGCTGCTGTTCTCCCTGTTGCTCTCTTCCCTGCTGGGCTGGTTTCCTTTAATACACCTGCAGCCCCTTGACAGGCTGCAGGTGTGGTTGTTTGATTAGCCCTACCTGTCACAATCAAAGGGGCATGCCTGACCCTCACAGCTCTTAGCAGGCATCTTCCTCCTCCCAGTACCAGAGTGGTGAAAGAGTGTAGTCTTCATTACTCTTAGTTGCTCCTTCTTCATCCCAGTGCTATCAAGGTTTACATGTGAAAAAATTAGGGGAGCTGGCTTATAATTGCCCATAAAGGTTGGGGGAGGGTTAGGTTGGTCGTCAGTTGGAAAATGGAATACCATGTCTCCCCCGAGGGCACCCCACTCCTAATCCCAAAGGACCCTCCACCCAGGTGATCTTCCCTTGCTTCTCCACCCCAGGGTCAGGATCCAAAAGTGATGGCCTTTCCCTGGCCACCTGTGCAGATGATCCCAGGGGAGGAGTGAGAATACCCTCCGGTTTCTCACAGCATGTCACAGTGTAAATATCTGACCTTGAGGTGCAGCCTCACGATATTGGTTGGGAGCGTGGAGAGCCTTAGGATCATTGTAAGGCTTTGTATTTGCAACAGTGCAGATCACATTGTCTCACCGACTGGGCCACCTCGACACCAGCATTCCTGGCAGACCCAGAGATTCCACTGAGGAACTCACAAGTGACTCCTGTGGATTCAGTCATAGGGAAGCAATGGTGGTTGACTGGAAAAGACTGATAGCGCAAACTCAAAAGAAGACGAAAGACTGTCACTTCCGTCCTCTGCTTACCCCTTCACCGGCAGCATAGACTTGCTCCAAGTGTTTTCCTGAATTCAGAAAAGTGTCCAATGTCGTCGGGGCCGGCGTTGGGCCACCAGGTACTCCAGATATGGCTCACTTCCTGGGTCTTTCTGGGATAGTTCCCTCGCATTCTCCACTTGCCGCTTCCCGCTGCCGCGCCTGAACTGCTGCTAATGCTCTGCCACTTATTTCGTTCACACACTCTTTATCAAATATAGAGTTGCTCATATATAATAATGTTGACAATAAATAATTGCACATCACAGTTATTTGTTTGTTGACTTGCTCACGGCAACACCACTTGAAAACTCTGGCCCTCATATTACTGTATATTGAAATTAATGCTATCTCACTGTGTTTAGTGGCCGTTTTGTTTTAAATGTATGTATACTTGCGAATAAACAAATATTTGGAACTGTTCCCCGTCAACCCTTATCGATTGGTCCTTTGCTGCTCTTCCGTTTCCCCCCACCAGAAAAAAGTTAATTAATGATTGTGTTGCCGGGAGTTACTTTTCTTTTGATGGGTGCAGAACTGTGTACCATTCTTGGATGGAAGCTCAAGAGCCTGCTCTCCATAGGTAGTGGCTGGAGGGATTCGTGTGTGATGTCTGGAGCACATTGGCAATATATTACGCAAACATATCAGGGCATTATTGCCATTAATTGGCCTATATGTTCCAGTAGGAAAAACGCAGTTGCTACAGCGCGTTCAAAAAGATAAAAGAATGAATGAAAAGTTACTCTCTCCTGTGTGTTTACCTTCTTCACCACGGACTGGCCATGATGGCACTTTATTGTGTTTACCAACAACCTTAATAATCACAGAAAGGGGGCTAGTGCAGCGGGGAGTGGCATGGGAAGAATGAGAAGAGAACGTTTATGTTTCTTATTTTGTAAAAAGAGGGAGTTGATGTTGCAGCGTAGTTGATAGTGCTCGCTTGTACCAGTGACTAAAGCCAGGTCCCTGGTTAGCTAGATCCCCCCCCCCCCCTCCCCGCCACCACTGTATGTGCTAAAGAGTGATATGACTTCATAGACTCGTGGGCAAAGGGGGCCATCCTGCCTTTCCCGAAATGAATGACTGTGGAAGGAGTGATCACCTGGGAAACGTTTGAGTATAACTGGGACATGTGGATTACCTTTGTGGAGTGGTGCTTTTCTTGGAAAATCTTGTCTGTAGAATGCAAGTCAAATTCGAATACAGCTTCCTGGAACAGCAGCAAATCCACGCCAGTAGGACATTGTAGCAACTGTGAGAAGTCTAGAGTCTTTGAAACATTCCCACTGCCTATAGTTAAAGTTAAACTATGACCTTTCCAGGCCTCAGGAAACCCCACAGCACCTGCAGTCTTTCCATGCACTGGTGACTGGGGCAGGAGTGAGACATGCTGTTTCCCATCCAGGATCCCATTTCCACTCGTGCTGTTTACATGCGGGGTATTTGCATTGCACTGCAGGTGTGATATTTATTCAAGGAACGTTAATCACTCTGAATGTTGCCACCGTGGTGCCAGTAAACATTGTATGTGTAGTAAGCTCTGCTAGCCTCAGCAATGGTCTTCTGGAGAAACAGTTGGTTATGGAGGGGTTCCCAGCATTCTGAAAATGAGACAGCCTGTCTGGTGGCATAGCAAGGTCTTTACTCCATTCTTTAGCTAATCTGTCGCCCGCAATGAAGGTGCTTCGCTGTTATACAAAGCCTACAATGTTTTGAGTTGGACATTGGCTAATGACTTTTGGGAATTTCAAATGAATACTTTTTTTTTTACATTTGTATAGCGCACAAACAGCCCTCTGACATCGTGGCGCTGTTACTTGAGGGGCACTTAGTTACAGGGAGGGAGGTACAGGTTGAGTAAACATTTGCAGGATTTCCATTTACACACTTATACAGTTTTATGCACAGATTAAATATATATTTGCAATTTTATATCATATTTAAGTGTGCAGGCATGCTGTGTCTCGTGCAGAGGTTAGTTAGGCGAAGAGCATGGTTTTCAGCGCCTTTCGGAATGCCATATGTGATCTCTCTGCAGGTAGTGGTGACGGGAGGGCATTCCATTGTACGGATGCTAAGTACGGGAAGCTAGTGCCGCCTGCTCTAACTCTTTTTATTAGGGGCACAGTGAGCAAGTTAGAGTAAAGCGTTCTAGTGGGGTCTCACAGATGTGGAAAGGTGAATCCTTTGTGAGAGGTAGACTGGTACGGTGAGGTGGATGCACTTGTGGGTCAGTGCCAGGGCTTTGAATACAACACGTTCTTTTATAGGGAGCCAGTGGGCTTGTTGCGTGGAGGCCTTGATGTGTTCCCTTTTGGGAATGCCCATCGCTGCACGTAGTGCATTATTCTGGATGACTTGCAACTTGTCTAGATTTTCTGCCGAAGTGCCCAGGAAGAGAACTTTGCAATAGTCTAACCTTGAGCCAGTGATGGCTCTTGCTATGTTGGTGCAGTTCTCTTTAGAGAGGAAAGGTATGGTTGCATTAAGGAGCTTGGCATGATAGGCTGCTGAAGAAGCGATTGCATTAACTTGCCGAGTCATGGACAAGTTGGAGTCCAATTATACTCCTAGTGTTTTCACTGCATCCGATAATAGGATTCTGATAGAGTCAATGGTGAAGTGGTTGAATTGTGTGTCGAGATTCTTGAGTGTGTCAGTGGAACCTACCAAGAGAAGTTCAGTCTTGTCTGAGTTAAGGCACAGTTTGTTGGCTGCCATCCATGTCTGGATGGTGTTGTATATATTGTTCAGGGTTTTAGAGTCTGTGTCATAGTCGCCTGTGAGTGTGAGTAGAATCTGAGTATCGTCCGCGTAGTTGGTGTAGGAGATACCCAGGGCGTCAAGGATGAGGAAGAGGGGGCGTGTGAATATGTTATAGAGTGTAGGCGAGAGGCAGGAGCCTTGGGGCACGCCGCATAGCATGATGGGTTGGTGAAGCGGAAGCTAAGTACGAGAATACTTGCATGGTCCTTCCTTGTAGGAATGAAGTGATCCAGGTAGTAGCTTTGGCAGAGAAATTGGCTGTGGTAGTGAGGTGGTTATGGTCTATGAGGTCAAATGCCGCTGAGAGGTCGAGGTAGGAGTAGGGCTGGTTTACCTGAATCTCTGGCATCGTCCATCTGGTTTTTAAGGTCCAATAGGGCAGTTTCTGTCCCATGCCTAGGGGCCAAAACCGGATTGGCGTAGCCCTAGGAGATTGTTTTCTTCGATTAATTGTTGCACCTGCAGGTAGGCTGCTTTGTCAAGTATTTTAAGTAAGAATGGGACAGTGGTAATAGGCCTGTACTTTTTTGGAGATGTCGGGTCGAGAGTGTTTTTTTTTTTTTTTTTAGTAGAGGGCGTACCCAGGCTTCCATGAGGCAGGAGGGAACCTTTCCTGTGGCAAAGGAGGCGTTAATGCTGTCAGGAATGACACGAGGGTGTTGGCACAGTCTTTAATGATTGCAGCTGGGCATATGTCTCCTTCACAGTTGGAAGGCTTTAAGGTTTTCATCAGGTTGATCATGTCTTGTTCCTGAATTGCTTTGAATGAGAATAGGGGGGCCGACGGTAGATCTGGCGGTGTCTGTGGATGGAACAGTGTTGTGGATAGGCGTGTTGGTGAGTGAATGTTGGGTGGTTTAAATTCTAGTTTGGAGGGTGTTCAGTTTGTTGCGCATGGCGGTTTGGTTTTCGTAGCACCATGCCTTGTCTTTAGTGGGGTTATGTGGGACGGGGGTAGGGGTCTCTAGTTCTCTGAAAATGGAGAATATCTCTTTAGAGTTGGATTTAGCCTCAGAGATCCTGGTTTCGAAGGAGTTGGCTTTGGCACAAATGATAGCTTTTTGTACTCTTTTGAGGGACTGTGGAAGTCTTGTTTGTCGGCGTCGGAGTGAGTCGTTTTTGGCAGTGCGATAAGGCTGTCCGTTTTTTGGAGTGGAGTTCGAGGAGGTCTGATGTGAACCAGGCATTAGTATGGCTGGTAGGTTTAGTTTTGCCGGGCTTGAGCGGGGCAATGGCATTGACAGACGAAGTGATGGCAGTGTTGTATGATAGTGCGAGGGCCTCTGGGTCATCTGAGAATGGAGGCCTGAAAACTGGTACCTGTATGTATGGTAGGATCCTTTCCTTTGTGAGCTCGCGGGAGCTAATGGCGAGTGCAGGTGGTAAGGGGGCAGGGAGGTGTGAGTTAACCCTGGTAGTAGGGATGTTGAACATGATGATATGATGGTCAGACCACAGGGTGGGAGTGTTACCAGTGATTAGGATAGGACAATTGTGTTGGGCTATCCAGTCAATTGTTGTAACGCTCACCTGGTTCCCCCGGAGGCGCAGGTCTTGATCTGGCGAGGATACTGTCTTCAGTGTTAGACGCAGGGTTCGTTTTGCTCCCGGACTGGGCCCCCTTCCCACCGACAGTTTAAGCTGAAGAGTGAGATGTCTGCAAGGGTAAACCAAGGTATTAGTGTTTGGAAGATTCGGAAAGTTCCTAGCCCCTCTCGCCCTTTCTTTCCCCGGGGAACTGGGTTGATATTGCGCTTACCTTATATAGGTAAATGCCGGGCTCTCCATCCTGCGTCTTGTGCAGGGGCGCTGGATCCAGTTGCTTCACTGGATGCGAGCTCTGCCTCTTGATAGCAGAGGATTTGCTGAGAGTGAAGACGCCGTTAATGCACGAGCGTGCCTTGTAAGTATTAAAGTTCCTTTTGCATTGTTCTCTTCTCTTTCAAAAGTCTTAAGTCTGTAAAGTCTATGTCTTTCCCTTTTCAGATGCTGTGACGATGAAGATTATCCTTCTAATGGCACGTAAGTAGAAAGACTGCACTAGCGCTGGAGGATGCTCCGTAATGTCTCCTTTGTCTTTGCAGGTGCTGAGGTGCAGCGCGAACAGATTGAAAGCGACGGGTAAGCAGTCTTGTAACTAAGCGTTACTAACCGATGTATCTTGCCTTGCAGATGCCGGAATGCAGCGCGAGCTGAGTTGGAACGGGCGTAACACAGGTAAGCAGAACTTGTAGTTGAATATTACTGACCAATGTTCTCTCTCTTTGCAGATGTCGGATGCCGGAAGAGAAAGGCAGAAAAAGGCGCCTTGGATGCTGCCGTTGGATAAGATAAGTAGATTCACTGCCTTTACTTTAGCCTAACCTGTGCCTTTGTTTTGCAGGAGCTGCAGAAGACTGAAGAAGACTGAAGATTGGATTCCAGCAGGTTATTTCGTGTTCACAGGATCTGGAGCTGGAGGTTTCCTGGAGCTGACACGGTGAGCGTCCTGCTGCAGATGCAGAATAACGCGAAGCACGTGAAACCAATCGGGTGTGGTTTAAATAGCCTTCTGTAGTGCTTAGGCGTCTCCTTCCACGGCCCCACCCAGGTAAGAAAAGAGTTCCAGATTTCTAGAAGAGTTCCTGTGTTCTGCTTCCAGGGAGTGGCTCCTGCTCCACCCAGATAGAAAAAGTAGTTCCCGGCAGAGAAGGATCAGGAGACCAGTTAGCTGGTAAGTAAGCAGCATGGTCTGCTACAGGTAGGTCCACCAAGCACTCTTATCTAATATGAGCCCGGCGCTTCCTGTGCCGGGACCAGTCATCATCATGAGCCTGGCGCCACTGGCGCCAGGACAAGGTCCAGAGGGTCCCTATAGGGACTGGCTGGTTCCTGGGATCAGAGTCATGGGCCTGCTTCCAAGGTCGTGGGGCAAGTCCTGACCCCTTGGAAGCAGGGATCGTGACAATTGTTCTGCCTTGTGTATGTGTGGGGCTGGTGACAGTTGTTGAACCCTAGAGTGTCAAGGGCTAAGTTAAGTGATTTGGCACCTGGGTCCTTGGCGTCATTGAGGCCTAGATTGAGGTCTCCAAGTAGGATGGATTTGCTGTTTCTTTGGTGGGTGGTAGACGAGATGAAGGGTAATGGTTGTATGGGGTGATAGGTTGAGTTTCAATTGGAGGTAGTTGCTGTTAATGTCTTTGTCGACCTTCCTGATGGAAAGGGAGTCTTTCGCTATGAGAGCTATGCCTCCCCCTTTGGATGGCCGGTCTTGCCTGGTGATGAAGTAGCATGGGGAGGGCCAGGGCTAGCGCAGGACCTGAGGCATCACGTAGCCAGGTTTCGGTTACCATTACGAGGTCCAAGTTGTGGGTGGTGATGAGGTCATGAATATCTAATGCGTGGGCATTGATGGAGCAGGCATTGACTAGGGCGCACTTGAGGTGGGGCTCATGGTGAGCGATTGTGGCTGAGGGGGGTGGCTTAGGTATGCTGGTGTGGGGGCAGTTACTGGTGGTGGCTATGGTGGTATTAGCATCAGTAGCATTAGGAATATACTTGTCGGTGGTAAGTGTATCATTTTCAGTGGTATTCAGATCGATACAGGCAGCATTGGCGGTAGAAGAATGTGGCCTCCTGACATTTGTAACATTGGCATTTGCATTGGCAATTTCAGGGGTAGGTGCATCATTAGCAATTACATTTAGTTTAATACAAGCAACATTGGCGGTAGAAGAATGTTGACGCATGACATTTGGAAGCTTGACGGTGGGATTGGTATTTTCAATATCAAATATGGTTAAATTAATGCTAGCAGAATTGACTGCAGGACGGAGTGGTATTCCGGAGGATGCAACATCAGTAACAACGTCAAGCATCATAGCGTTATGGGGATAAGAGGAAGCAGGGTTTTGCTCAGCGTAAGGCAAGGCCTTGGCCAGCAAAATTGCCTTGTGCACAGTTGGGGGAGTGCATTCTGGAATTCTTTCATGGTTCGAAGAGGCTGAGTATGTCCTCAGTGCAGGATTATAGTGCGGGCTTGCAGGAATGTTAGATACACGTAGAAGGGGGTGTATGGGGAGCAGTGGACTGCTTACCTTGTCGGTCTTGTACGGAAGGTGGGCAGACAGCTACTGGAGAGCAGCAAAGAGCTGCAAAGAGCACGGGAGGCCTTTTCTCATGCTCTTCTCTCCTCTGCTTTGCCTCTTTGCCCTCTCCCCCTACATTTAAAGCAGGAGAGGAGGGGCAGGCAGGTCGGGTCAACAAATCAGCACCCGGGCCTGCAGCAGTGATTTTCGCTGCCTTCTTTGTTGTTGTCTCCATGGCAACCAAGTCGGCTATTTTGGGTGATTCCTGAGCCGCAGAACACGTGGCAGACCGGCATCATGGAACACAAGGTTGTTCCGAAGGAAACAGGAACAGCTGATCCAGCCTCCAGCTTGTCGGATAGGGGTTGTGCTCGCAGCAGAGCTGCAAAGAGCACGGGAGGCCTTTTCTCACGGCCTTCTCTCCTTGGCTTCGCCTCTCGGCCCTCTACCCTCCATTTAAAGCAGGAGGGTAGGGGCAGGTAGGACAGGGCAACAAATCAGCACCCGGGCCTACGGCAGTGATTTACGCTGCCTTCTTTGTTTTCTTTGTCTCCATGGCAACCAAGTCGGCCATTTTGGGTGCTTACTGAGCCGCAGAACACGTGGCAGATGGCATCATGGAACACAAGGATGTTCCGAAGGAAACCGGAACAGCTGATCCAGCCTTCAGCTTGTCGGAGAGGGGTCGTGCCTGCAGCAGAGCTGCAAAGATCATGGGAGGCCTTTTCTCGCGGCCTTTTCTCACGGCCTTCTCTCCGCAGCTTCCCTCACGGCCCTCTTCCCCTCTATTTAAATCAGGAGGGGAGGCGCAGGCAGGTCAGGGCAACAAATTGGCACCCGGGCCTGCAGCGGTGATCTTTGCATTCTTCTTTGTTGTCTCCATGGCAACCAAGTCGGCCATTTTGGGTGCTTCGTGAGCCGCAGAACACGCAGCAGGCGGCATCATGCAACACAAGGTTGTTCCGAAGGAAGCAGGAACAGCTGATCCAGCCTCCAGCTGGAGGGATAGGGGTTGTGCTCGCAGCAGAGCTGCAAAGAGCACGGGAGGCCTTTTCTCGCGACCTGCTCTCCTCGTCTTCACTCGTCCACACAAGTAACTCAACAATCACACCGTGAAAGAAGCTGAAATATAATGAATGCTGTTATATTTCATACCACAGATCACATTGCTTAAAGCTATTCTAGCAGTGGACGTGTTCTTTATTGTATGCACAGTTTGCACTGCCTTAACTTGAACGGAGTGGCACAGTAGCCAATACACTTAATTTGTCTGGTACCTCACTTGCCTATATTGACTCATGCAAGAAGGGGGATCAGTAATGTTAACAGCCCATGTAGACGCTCTCTCAAACCTATTTGTGAGAAGGAAAAAAGTGCTATGTGTGCATTGGGATGTTGATTGTGATGGTATGATAGTTGTATCCCTTTGCCCCTTTTGTGTAGAAAAATGACATGCATGGTTAAAACATCTGTTTTTCAGTAAATGTTGTTGACATGTGCGTACCTCTTAATGTGAACGGAGACAGCCAAAGATTTACAGCAGGTTGTCAAATGAATTTTCACTAGAACTTGTATTCTTTAATTTGCATGGAAAAAGAGATCAAATCATAATTTGCATATAATCAAATGCTACATAGTTGTAAAAAGAACTTATTGTGAGTTTATGAATATTTCACTTGTGTACCTTTTTTAAAGAGGAATTCATAATGCACATTGATTCTAGGGCCATCTAAAAAATAAAAGGAAAATGTCCATATTCACCTGCTTTAAAACATTTTTTTAAAAAAGTTATAATGCCTGCTTTTCCAGGCTTCATGTTCCTCTGTACCGCCGGCTCAAGGTTTTGCAACCTTCCCATTATACCGCTGGACTTATCTGGCCCCGGCCAGCTCGCTCTCTTGGACAGAGCTGATAAATCCTATACCTCATTTAACCATCTTTAATCTTTCATTATAAAATGGATTCATGGCAAGTGATATACCGGTACTGGCTCTTTGCCCGTGACATAGACACACTACCAAAAGGTCTGTTCAAATGATGAACATTAAGATCTATAGAAACTTTATGGCTCCCTATTCAAAGCTGCTACTGAGCACAGCTAAGTCCCCCTCTAGGACACTCTATGGCCTTACCTACCATTGAGGATTTGTAAAGGCCTCAGATATTCTGGCTCATGCTCTGAAATCCCCAGGTGTTTCATGCTGGATAATTAGCTTGCAGGATTGACTCATCATCCTCATAGATGCTTCACCTACTTCCAATGGCCATGAGGGATGAGGCCTCCAGCATGGCCCCTTTACACACGTGTTTGGTGGACATTTTAGAAGCTGTGTGAATGCACTGAGCCCATGGGCGCCAATCAGAACCCCAGATTTCTGAAAATAAGGGACCCTAGCAATCTAAACTAGATGAAGTATGCTGGTTGCACAGATTTGACATAAAATATAGCCCTGCACGTGCATATTATTATGCCAAAGCATATTGTATGAAGCTCACAAGATGCAGCACTGCTGTAGACTTGCAAGATCCTGTCCAGAAAGTGCGCTGAGCCGCGCGAAGCAGCAAACGGGCAGTGAATGGCACCAGTGATATGGAGCAGACGTGCTCCTGGTGATCTGCCTGTTTTAGGACCCTAAGACAGCCACAGGGCCCACAGAACCAGCCTCGGACTCCAGAGACTGCACACTGCCTTCAAGCACCTCATAAATACTTTATGTACTAATTTCCAGTGATACTAGTTGATGCATGTGTTAAGGTTGAATAAAGCCTGTTGTTTCAAGTTACTTGTGACCTGATTATTATACAACATATTTGGCAACGAGGATGGGATTTGACACCCACAAATCACCATGCAAGGAGCAATGCCTCCACTGCCGTTCTGGCAAACGCCATGTAGGCCTGCAATCCCATGGCCACAATGGGCACCCCTTTTCACAACATACGTAGAGGCACTAGGAGGTGCGGGGTATACAGCTGCAAGGCACAGAGCAATGTTGTTGAATGCCCTGGGAGTAGGACAACGTGTTTCACCAGCATTACGCCCAAAGCATTGCAGATGAGAACAACGACGTGTACGATACCATAGGTTATTTATAACGAGCTTAATACCAAGAGGTTTCTAAGCGCGGACCCAGGGATCAAACCTGTGTTTCTCCGTGTTGTCTTACTTCCAAGGCGAGCACGTTGCCGTTCAGCTATCCTCCCGACAGGCTGTGAGGAGAATCGTGAAGCAGTTTGTCAGCAAGGAAAGTACAGTGCTGCACAGAGTAAGATTTTATGTTCACAAACAAGAAGCATCAGAACCTGTAGACGATTATGAAGCCAAGTTGCGAGAACTAGCTGCACTATGCATCTTTGGAAATAATGCTGAAGCAACAATCTGCGAAATGTTAATGGTCCACACCAACAGCATCAAGGTGTAAGATAAATTCATGTTGGAGAGAGAACTTCAACTTGATAAAGCTGTAGAGATAGTGAGGGCTGTAGAAGAGACCACTGGGTGACGGAGTTTGCAGGTAGCTCTGTCCCAGCAGAGGTCCAGTCGATAATATTTAAAAACAGAAAAGAGAAACCGGTGGCAGATGCAAGAGAAGGAAAGTTTGGAAGGAAGGAACCACTAAGGTGTCACAGATGCACCAGCATGAAACAACCGGAGAAACACAGGTTCGATCCCTGGGTCCGCGCTTAGAAACCTCTTGGTATTAAGCTCGTTATAAATAGAGAATGTCCAGAGAAGGACAAGGATTGCTCTGTGTGCAAGACAATCGGACACTGTGCATTGGTTTGTAAATGGCACAACATAAAATTGAAGACCATCAATGCAGAACACAATGCGGAGGCAGAATCCTCTTCGGAAGAAGGGAGACCAATGGTGAACAGCTCAAGAGCCAGAATAGAGCAGTCCCATTGCATGATCAGAGTGAACGGTATAGGGACAAGAGTGATGAATGACTGAGACTCAGATTTGACCATATTACCCTTACATACGTACAAGGAAATTATGGGAACCGACAGAGTGGAAGTACTCAGCATACGCCACAAACCCACCGTGTTTGGAGGTGCGTAGGTGAGCCTGTTAGGGTTCATTAAGAGCATTGTGGAGTTCAAAGGAAGAGAGACCACAACAAAAGTATACCTGTCCAAAAAAGGCCCGGCTGCCCTAGGCTCGGACGACCAAGTCAAACTCAAAATCAAACTGGACCCCAGCACGGAAGATCAGGTATTGGCAGTCAATACAGGAGGAGTGCCAGCAGTAAATAAAGACTTCCCCAAATTGTTTTCAGAAGGTCCATTGAAAATTAAGAACTTTGTCCACAGAAGAATGCTCAAGGCCACTACCATTCCTGTAAAGCATAAAGTGTGGCGGTGTCAGTGACTGCCAGGGACATACCCAAAAGCCCACTCAACAAAATGGTGAAAGAAGGCACCATCGAGGAAGTGGAAGCCTCATAGTGGCTAAGCCTGGTCGTGCTGATCAGAAAGAAAAACTCTGAGAATTTGAGAGTTTGCATAGACCTTTGTAGCCTCAACCTGGAGGTCATTTCAGACAGCTACCCGCTCCCCAGTATAAATGAATTAATCCTCATGATGAAGGAGGACAAAGTGTTTTCATAGCTGGATATGAAGGATGTGTATCATCAAATCACCCTGTTTGCGATGTACCTGTTCACCAAGATGCCTGTCGTCAGCAGCTTCAGCATTCCAATACACGATGGACTCGCTACTGCAAGATATAGGAAAGTCTTCTATTTTCAGGACGATATACTGGTGTATGCCGATGACCAGCACACACATGATGTCACATTGCGAAAAGTACTCGCCAAATTATAGGATGCTGGAGTAAAGTTGAGGTATGAGAAGTGCGTCTTGAAGGCACAAGAAGTCGAATACCTGGGGTACAAGATATCCGCCAGAGGAATTAGCCCGAACAAAACCTTGCACAGGCTATAATTGGTATACAGTCCTTTCATCGTGGGACTTTTCATTGCAGGATTTTTTGGGGGGGTTAAAACATTATATAAATGAGTGTGGGTGTAGGGGAATAAAAAATAAAAAAATAAAAGAAAAGGGGGGTTTGTGGGGTAACCCATTTTGATAAAAAAAAACTGCGGTAAAAAATCCCGCGATGAAAAGTCCCACGATGAAACAACGTAGAACCCTATAATCAAGGGCCGTTCAATCCTGCGTGGGACATGGTCATCACAACGGATGGCAGCGCATGTGGTCTAGGGGCCGTGCTCACCCAGATGAAAGTTGAAACAGAACATGTGGTGGCGTTCGCCTCCAAAGCCCTATCCAATGCCGAGAGGAACTACTCCACTATAGAAAAGGAGATGTTAGTCTATGCATGGACAGCATTTCAGGACTTACCTATGGGGCACTAAATTCAAGTTGGTTACAGATCATAAGCACCTTATCCAAATGCTTAGTCCAGGAGGAACTAAGTCGTCCACACCCCGCATGGCATGCATTGCAGCAAAACCTCAAGAATATACATTTGACTATAACTCACACTATCCGGGTGGAGGAATGCCCAAGCGGACTGTATGTCCAAGCTTCCAAGAAACAAAGCGAGAGCCACGACATTCCTGGAAGATAAATGTATTGTTGCATCCATGCAAGACCTGAGACATCCAGAGTTCTTAGAGATGAGTGAAGGTCACTGGAACGAGGAGGACAGTGAAGACTCCACCATGGTGAGACTCGGAGAGTGGGTCAGGAGCGGGTGGCCAGAAGAAAGAGCCATCCTGGAAGGCATGAGGCCTTACTGGAAGGTGGTGGAAGACGTACCAGAAGCAGAAGGTCTGATCCTCAAGGGCGACCAGGTAATACCCCCAATAGGTATGAGAAGAGTCATCCTGTGCAGAGCCCTCTCAGGGCATTTGGGAAACCCCATGACGGGCCGGCGAGTGAGAGAAGCATACTAGTGTTCCGCAATGGATCAAGACATCCGCTCAATGATTGAGAGATGCCATGAGTGCATGAACAGTGATAAATGGTAAAAACCAGACAATCCCTGATGAGTCTCTCAGAAATCCCCAAAGCATTCTGGCACAAAATGGGTCTGGATTTCATTGGTCCGTTAGATGCGATGGCTTCTGAGCATCGGTATGGAATAATAATGGTAGACTATCAGTCAAAATGGGTAGAAGCAGAATTTGTCCCCAACATTACCACCACAACAGTTATTGAAGTCCTCACATCCATCTTTCAGAGGGAAGGCCTCCCCAAAGACATTGTCACAGACAACGGGGTCCAATTAGTGTCACGAGAGATGGAGTCATTTATGCAGGGACACAACATAAGGCAGAGGACAGCTGTGTTATGTCACCCCCAGGTGAATGGATTGGTCGAAAGAGGGTGAATAGGTTTATCAAGGGGGGGTGATTCTGTTAGCAACGGCATTAGGAATAGATCCCCTAAAAACAGTCAAGGAAGTCGTAGCGGCCCACAGGTTAAGCTCCAATGGAGTCACACAAGTGTCGCTGCTGAGGGGGAGAAGAGAGGCGTCCACACTGTTACCACCATGGTTTATCGAAGTAAAAGACGATGAAGTAAACATGGAAGAGGTTGTGTGGAGGTTGGAAAATAATAAAGCGCAAATGTAGAAGTGGAGCGATCAGACGAGTGACCCAAGGTCATAGTCAGGGAAGGAGACTAAAATGTGTCTACCATGTAAAGACCAAACGACAGGGTCGAAGTTCAGCAAGCTCATAAAAGTAATACACAGAGGGACCAATCACGTCTGCACTGAAGATGTCTGCACGTGGAACATGGAACGTGTGGCAATGTTTGAAAGGCATCAGACCACCAAGAGAACGGAAGACAAGTTCAATCCCTGCAACCTCCAAGTCCGTGTTGCAACAAGAGAACCAGAACTAGAGACATCAACGAGGGATGTCATAGAAAATGAGATAGAAAGCGAGTTGCCAGAAATGTCTCATGAAGCGATGCAAGCACCGGATGCAGGGAGTACAAAGTAGAGTCGTACGAGGAGAGAGCACAGAAGACCGGTGATGTATGATCACTTTATTATGCAATAGACATCATTTTTTTTTTAAACAATTTTTATTATTTTATAACAAACACGTCAACCATGGTAACTTTTAGGACATACATAATCAATATCAAAACATCACATTAAGCATTGTCGCTTCCCGTCCTCCCCCCTCCCTCCCCACAAACTCGAGCCATCACAGCCTCATCTACATGAGCATTTTCGGGAATCTCTGTGTTCGTTGACTCATCTGAGTCTTCTGTATCATGATTGACCTGGTGGGGGCTTACCATTGAGGTCACCAGCTGCCTCCAGGCTATCAGGGGGCCCGCTTCCTCCTCCCCCCCTGGTGACAGCTTCAAACCATACCACAGTTTCTGCTTCTGCCCATCTCAAGAGGTCCACCCACCATTTCTCCACTCTGGGTCTGTGGGCTGCTTTCCAGCCCATTGCGATTCTGCATTTAGCCAAAATATAGGCCAGGTCCTTCATTTTACTGATATGCTTCGAATGACATGGCCTGGGGAAATTCCTGAGCATGCAAGCCCAAGCAGATCCTACGTCCAGTACCACTCCCCCACCAGCCGTTTTCATCTTTATTTCCTCCCAGAATCTGTGCACCTCAGGGCAGGCCCAGAACATGTGTAGTAGTCCTGCCTCCTCCTCCTCCCTGCACCTGGGGCTTTTTTGTACAGCTGAGCCTCCAAACCTAGCTATTCTACCTGGAGTCAGGTAAGCTCTATGAGTGACATACAGCTGGATCTGCTGGAGTCTCGCATTCCAGGACACCTTTTTATGGTACCTTTGGGCTCTATCCCACTGTCCCTCTGTCATGGGTTCCCCCACCTCCTCCTCCCAGTCATGCCTCAATTGGAGCAGCTCCTTCCCCGTCTTCGCCCTCAGGAGCTCATATATCCTAGATATTTCGTGCCCACCCTCCAAGACATCATACATCGTTTCTAGGGAGGCATCGGGTTCTTCCTCTAGCACAGCCTCAGGCCACCTCTCTCTCACCTGCTTCATGAGCCTGGTATGAAAGCGGATCTGGGTCACCCACCGTTCTCCATGACCTGCGCCATACTTCCCAGCCCAGCTTCAGTAATCTCCCCATCTTCGCCATTTTAGTTTGCGGTTTTGCGCAGCCTTACTGTCTCCCTCAAAAAGTAAGGAGCCGATTCACCTTGCAAAAGCCTAGTTTCTGCCGAGTCTTCTGCAGACAACCACCTAGCCACATACAACAACTGTCCCGCCATGTAATACAGCTGAAAATTCGGTAGGTTTATGCCCCCCTTATCACATGTGTTCTGTAGTTTCCACAGGGCCACCCTATTTCTGGAGTTGCCCCATATAAAGCCCCTGCACATGCCATGTAGTTTCACAAAAAAGCGTTTGGGGATTAGGTACGGGACATTCACAAAAAAGTGCAAGACTCTGGGCAAGACCACCATTTTGAGTATAGCTATTCTCCCCATCATGGCTAGGGGTAATTCAGACCAGAACACCATGCTATTCTTAACTCCCTCCATCGCCTTCTCTGTGTTATGTTTGTGCTCTGTCTCCATATTGTGGTAGATATTTACGCCCAGATACCTGAATGTCACGGTCTGCCAGGGTAACTGCAAGACGGGCAGCCTCTCAAACGCGGTGCTCTATACCTTCCCAGGGGGAACAAACTGGACTTCCCGGGGTTCACCGATATGCCCGAGAGGGTGGCGTAACGACCCATCACCTCCAACACATATTGCAGGTTCTCCTCCGGGTAGCGCAAGTAGAGGAGCACATCATCTGCATACAAGGATATCAGGTGTGTGCTCCCTGTCGTGCGAATCCCCACCTCCACGCGGCTCTAATGCCAGGATGTATAACATTGGCGACCAGGGGCATCCTTGTCTGGTACCCCTGCTAAATTGCCATTTATCTGAGATTGTGGTGCCGGTTTTGACTCTCGCCGTCGGGGTACTGTACAACATCTGGACTCATCTAATACATCCTGGTCCCATCCCGTATCCTTTCAAGGTCACTTTCAACCACGGCCACCGCACCGAATCGTCAGCTTTCACCGCGTCCAGCGACACGATAGCCAGCTCGCTCGAGTCTCCCTCAGTTTGGTCAATAATATGGTGAAGCTTCCTGTGGTTATCTGTAATATTTCTAAACGGGACATAGCCCGTTTGGTCTGGGTGTATCAATTTACCAATGACCCTCTTCAACCTATTGGCTAGCACTGCCGTGAGTATCTTACTATCCTGATTGAGCATAGACAGGGGCCTGTAGGATCCGCATTCCGCGTCTGGCTTGCCTGGTTTCAGGAGCGGAATGATCACTGCCTCGCAGAGGGACACCGGCAGTTCCCCCCGCTCAAATGCTTCATTAAACATGGCCAGCAGTGGCTGGAGTAACTCCTGCTTTATACGTTTTATAGAACTCGCTGGGAAACCCATCCGCCCCAGGCGCCTTACATGTGGGCAGGTGTTGGATCACCGCCTCCAGTTCGTCCACGGTGAAGGGGGCGTCCAGGTCCGCTCGCTCTAGGTCATCCAAAGTAGGCAGCCCATTGTCCTCTATCATATATCTTGGCACATGTCCTCTCCTGTGTCCTCATATAATCATCTGTAATACTTGAGGAACACCTCATTTACCCCTTCCTGGGTATTATGGATTTGACCCTCCGCGTCCCTGATCTCTCTGATCACTGAGTGGGGGGTCTCATTCTTTTACAACCAAGCCAATAACCTACCCGGCTTATCTCCCCCAGCATGTAGCCTCTCCGTGTATTTCTTATAGTTCAGTTTGCATAATCTGTCCCAGAGTTCACTACAAGCTAGCTGTAAGTCTTTTATTTTAGCCCTGTTTGCACATGTGGTCCACTCATTTCGTATCAGGTCCTCTTTCTGTCTCTTGCAGTTCCCACTCAATGCCCCCTTGGAGCCCTTTGGATTTAGATATTGCTACTCCCCGCACCACCACCTTGAATGCCTCCCATACTTTTCCCACCGAACTTACACTGCCCGTATTAATTTCAAAGTATTCCTCAATGGATCCGGTACGGGATCCGTACCCTGGTGGGTTGATGTCGCCACTCTATGACCAAAGGCGAATGGTCGGAGAGTACCCGGGCTTTGTATTCCGCCCCCACCATTTCTCCCACTATCTCGGCAGATGCGAACATGTAATGTAGCCTTGTGTGCAGGTCGTGTGGCGCTGCATAGTGCGAGTATTGCCTATCCGTTGGGTGTGGTCTTCTCCACACATCCTCTAGGCTGAGGTCCATCAACAGTGTCCTCAGCGCCCTAGCTGCAGGCACCGGCTTTTCTAACTTGTCATCTGACCTATCTATCCTGGTGTTCAGAGTGCAATTAAAGTCCCCTCCCCACACCATCGTGCCACCCGCCAGGGGGCTGATTTTACCATATAAAGACCTAATATATACCGCTGTATCATGGTTAGGGGCATACAAATTTATGATATTCACTTCACTGTTCTCCAGGAGTCCCGCCACCCCCACCATTCTGCCTTCCGGGTCTATTGTCGAGCTAAGCAGCTGAAATGGTACATGCGGTGCCACCCATGTAATCACCCCTCTTGCATATGCTGAATATGTGGCCCCCATGACCGTACCCCTCCATTTCCTCCTGATCACCTCCAACTTCTCTTTGGTGAGGTGGGTTTCTTGTAGCAGAGCTATGTCAATCCGCATCCTCTCTAGGTACATCATCACCTTGTTACGTTTCAGATAGCTATTAAGGCCCCGCACATTCCAGGTCACAATTCTGAGATTACCCGATGCCATTGATTTGTTCGTCATTTCCCTGTTGGCTCACACACAAACTCAAACTAAAACTCCCCAAAACTATATCCACCACAACCTTCCCCTCCTCCCCCCACCCATCTCCCATCCACACCCAACAACACCCTCCCCAACCATTGCCCAACTCCATCCCTGGATCTCAGGCACCCCCACATCTAGCCCTGCCTAGTAAGTCTATACTCAGGGCTCAGCAGGGTAAAGTCGCCCTAGTGGCTACTTAACTACCAAATCTCGGGGGTAGGGTGCTACCGTCCCATTGCTCCTACTACCCATACTATAACGCATGATGTTAATGCTATTCAGTTCCAGCATGCAGTTGATACTCTATATTCCAGTCCAGCCAGAGCACAAGGTCCAAGGGCTACAAATTCACTTAAACCTCCCGTGTTCCCGAAACAAGTCCACCTTCCCACTTATCCCCTTAATGTCCATGGCACCGACTCCTCACTTGTCACGCTCGAGGTGATCTCAGTCAGCCTCCTGTTCCGGGTAGCCCTGCAGGTCCAAAGGTGAATACGGATGTAGAGAAGCACTCTGGGACTCAATGTGGATTCAAGTGATTTTTTTGTATAATTTCAACAATACTTAGGTGCTATACAGAGTTTGATTGTGGGCTACAGAATCCAAAGTACAATGGTTTGTGTGATCACTCTAGCTAAAATGATCGTACTCTGTGCACACTTTTGAGCATGAAACATGCAAAACAAATTACTGAATCTCGTCTGGTACAAACATGTTTTTTAATCCAAAAGTAAATAAAAAGTTTCTCAATAGTCTAAATCAATATGTCTGTTTGATTTCATTAATTTTTCAAAATAAACATTTTAACAAACTTTTCATTCGTGCAATCTTGTATTTTCAGATTGTATACAGTTTTTTAACACATAAACATCTTTTATCAAGTTGTTTTTAAACCACAGTCACTTGATATATTTCTTTGATAATTGATTTCCCGTTGGAACTTTATAGTTCAAATTTAATAGATGATCTTTTTTCTCTTTAATGCACAACGCATTTCGGGCTATCTGAGCCCTTCATCAGGTGCAACAAAATTCTATTCTTCAAAAGTTTTGTATCTGTAAATAGATATATATATATTTCTGTTTAGTTCATGTATCCTTATTCTCCGTGTATTGTTAATTTAAAAGATTCCCCTATTCAATAAATTGGGTCATTGTACCTGAAATACTGTGGATCACTCCCGTCTTCCAATATCTGATCCTCATCAGTTTAGCTTCACTGTTATACCCTCATCATTTTTTATGTCCTCCATGCGTGTTCTGCCCAATCTGCAAGACAAATAGTTCATCCGCTTTTAATCTAAATTTATGAATGTGCAAATGTGGGTTTTGTGCTGGGAACAGTCGCTACGTCATAGCGCTGTGCCCCAGACACAAAGCCCTGATTCAATCGCTTACATGCTTTTCTAATGTTATGCTTCTAGACTTCTCACCTTTGTCAACTGGACTGCTACGTGCAACGAATCCTCAACACGCCGTGTGCGCGACCGCGTTGTTTGCACTTTGGTTCTGCGGCGAGCCGCTTCGTTTCCTCTTTCGCTTCGCTCGTTTTTCTCCACTGGTCCGATCACACGTCTCCTCTCTCTGGTTCACTCCACAGTCTGCAAATCACGTTACGGTTGTAATTCTGACTTTGTGTTTTTGTTTACTAGGCCTTTGTGCGTCTAGTCCTTTCTTGCTTGCTATTGGATGTACAGATGGGGTAACCGCTGTGCTTCCCTGGGCGCCATCTTGTCGTGGTTTGGATTGTTCGTGGGTTATCCATGTCTCTCCATTGTGTACTTGAGAATGGCTACATTATTTTACGCATTTCTTGATCACTTGGTGTTCTGAGCTTGAGGTTGAATGTGTGTTATGTGCGTTTGGTTGCACAAACCCAGATAATGACTAATATTGTATTCATTGTGAACTTTCCATAGCCAACTTGAGCTCACAGGAGGCTCGCCCTTTGGGGGCAGGGTTGCTTTGAACATTGTTTTCCATGATACATTCTCCTTGACTTCTTAATATGCAGGTATCGTGCACAGTCTATATATTCCGTACATTGTTACAGAAAGCAACTCAAATCCCAATCCGCATTCATACCATTTGGCTGCATTGAATTCAGTTTGTCAATCCAGTACGTTTCTCTTTGCAGGAGTATTTTGTTTAGATTACCTCCTCTTCTCAGTGTTTTTATTTGTTCCAGAATGATAAATCTTATCTGTGAAATGTTGTGTGTGCCTTTTTTGAAGTGTTGAGTGACTGGTGATTTAATGTCTCAGGTCCAGCCACGACGCCGCCTCCTCTTGGGTGTTGAAAAAAAGCGCCTTGCTCTTATGCAGCACCTTTTGCCTCGCCGGGTACAGAAGCATATATTTGATGCCTGCAGCACGTAGCCTCCTCTTGACGGCCACGTAACTATATCTTTGCCTCTGCACCAGCATCGTATAATCTGGGTACGCCGTGATATTGGTGGATGCTCTCTCAATTGTCCTGCCCTTACGGAAATATTCCAGGATCTTCTCCCTGTCTTTATAATTCAGGATCCTTGCGATTATTGGCCTCGGCGGAGCTCCAGGTCGTGGCCTTCTCATCAAGGCCCGATGGGCCTGCTCAACAGTAAACCCCTGTGAGAGTTTTTCTGCTCCTATCCCCTGGAGGATCATGTTTTCTACATAGTCCGTGGGGTCCAGGCCTTCCACCCCCTCGGGCAGGCAGTCTACACATATGTTGTTCCTCCTCGCTCTTCCTTCCACCTCCTCAGCTCGATTTTCAAGGTTGGCGACCTGCTGTTTTAGCACATGGACCTCCTTTGCATTGCTCGTGCTGACCTCTGTGTTGACTTTCACTGTGCTTTCCAGGCCACTTGTTCTCTCCGCCAACGCACGGACATCTTGACGCAGCAGAGTAACTTCGATTCCCACAGCGTCAATTTTATTTTCCAGGGCCGTCCGCAAGTCCGCCATCACTGTGACCCATTTGGTGCTCAAATCTGTTATGGCCGCCAGGACCGGACTGTTATCTCCTTCTGCGGCACCATCAGCGGAGGCCGCGCCCGTGCTGTGCGCCGCTGCCGTGGGGGTTCGCTGCGTTTTCGCAAAGACCTCCATTGTGGATTGTTTGGATTTCGCTCTGTCCTTTCACAGACATCTCGCGATGCTGATGTGTCATGCTCTGGTCCCTCAAACGCTGGGGCGCTAGTTGCAGCGGATTGCGTTGTGCTGTGGAGCGCGGCAATATGTTCAAGCACAGAACTCAACAGCTGCTCACCTCCTTTGCAATGGCCTAGTCACATGTAGGTTGTGCCAGACCGGGGTATGTTCTGGTAATAGTGTGTTACACACTCGCATGTCTCAGCCATGTCAGCTGCCGGGCCCGATACAGTGACTGCATCAGAGGACCGGCAGTTTCGTTTCGCTGCCGCGTCCTGCTAGATCCCTTTGTTCTCTTGGAGCGCCACCATTTTGGTGTTTTCGTCCGTGGCCTCTCCCTAGGGTACTATGTGTCCGTTCGGCTGTTCTCCAGTCTCCCGTGAGTCGCTCATCCGCTCAATTTCTTCCCGGCACCTTACCACACGCTTGTGTGTGTTTTGCTTCCAGATTCAAGTGAAATGCATGCGTTTGTTGAACGGATCAGGATGTCAGATCACGGAGCACACGGGGCTCACAGCCTATTCCATGGCTGTCCAAGCCATGCCCCCCAATAGACATCATTGTTGTTCGAACGTAGGTGTGTAGGCAGCTTGCGAGACACAGCACTGCTGTAGTCTCGTGAAATCCTGTCCAGGGACCGTGCCAAGCCAAGTGAAGCGGCAAACAGGCAGTGAAAGGCGCCAGTGATACACAGCAGATGTGCTCCTGGCGCTCGTCCTGTTTTAGGACCCTAAGACTTCCACAGGGCCCCCAGAAGAAGCCTGGTGCTCCAGAGACTGCACCCCACCTTTAAGCAGGTCATAAATACTTTATTGACACATTTCCAGTGATACTAGTTGCTGAATGTGTTAAGGTTGAATAAAGCCTCTTGCTTCAATTTACTTGTGAACTGATTATTATACAACACATACTTTGCCTCTAATGTACTTCCTGAAAGCAAACCCTGTCACACATTACTAAATCCCCTCTACCCTTCCAGTTAAATGCTCCACCCGCCTGTTCCTCTATACCTGTGAGTTCACAAAGCTCGTTAGGAAGGGAATGGCTAGAATGGCAGCCTTGCACATTACGGCCTGTTACAGGGGTCAGGTCCTAAAAATTAAAGTGGGGGGACTCCTCAACTAACGCAGTTGGATATGACGTTGCCAGAAATTAGCCTATCAAGGTGAAATATGCACATTTCATTAAATTGGCTTTGCATAACTACCCCAATTGAACAGGACGAATAGCATTTGCCTTTCATAAAATCAACACACACACAAAACCAAGACAGGATATTTTCTTCTGATAGTGTTTTTGAAAACGTTAAAATAGTGTGCTTATTTTAAATTCCAAGAGCCAATATAAATGTTTTCCATGGGATTTACAGTACTGAAATGGGATATTTCACCTTTAGTTGTTTGCTATTTTTCCTCAGGTTATATAGTGCATTAGTGAAGTGGCCGGCCTGCAAAACTGACGACTGCGGTTTGTTCCCCGAGGTTGGCTTTAATTCTTAAATTCATAAATTCGAAGAGGACATCCAATGTTTCTCTTTTAGCTGGGGGTGTGGGGCTGAGTCCACCCTCTGAATAAAGTGGGTGGACTCCTCCCCCTGCGTGTACCCCTCGACTTGAGCCCTGGGCCGTTAAGTGAAATCCTTACAGTTTAAAAAAATATAAGACCTGGTAAGGCAAACCTGGAATAGCTCAGGTTTCATTAAGCATATTTGTCACCTGACCCTTTCTGCATCACTCAGACTTTCAGACAACATTGATTAATATCATAGGGACAACGGTATATTTTATTTATTTATTTATTTATAGAGCGCACCAGGGGCAACCGGGCGCATCACTTAGTTACAACATGAAAAGGCAGACAGAACATTTATCATTTACAAAATTGACAGATATATACAAGGCAGTTACACAGTGAACATCATAGCTAAATCTATATACAAAAAGGTAGGGCAGGTTGTTAGTGCCTGGGGGGAGGTGGGCCAGTGGAAGGGGGTCTTGGGCGGACAGCCACGCTTTGGCCAAGTGTTTGAATCTAAGGAAGGACGGCTCTGCTCTTAGCGCATTGGGGAGTGTGCTCTATAATTTAGCTGCCATTACTGGGAAGCTGGTTCCGCCTGATTTTAGAAGGTTGTGGTATAACGAGGCAGTTGGTCTGAGCCATTCTGCGTGGTCTGTTGGAGTTGTGGAGGGCAAATCTGTTGGCCAGGTAACAAGGTGCTTGGTTGTAGAGGCATTTGTGAGTAAGGGCCAGAGTTTTCAGTGAGATACGTTGTGGGACTGAGAGCCATTGTATGTTACATCTGGTATCAGAAACGTGTTGATGCCTGGAGATGTTAAGTGCTGCTCTGATAGCATTGTTTTGGACAATTTGTAACTTATTTAAGTTACAGCGGTTGGTACCCAAGTAGAGGGCATTACAATAATCAATTTTAGACAGCACAGCAGTACTGGCCAATGTAACACAATTGGTTGTGGAGAGAAAAGGGCGGCTGGCTGTGATACGCTTGCAGGTATATGCAGCTGCGGATGAGACTGCATTAGTTTGTCTGACCAAGGATAGGGTAGAGTCGATATAAATCCCTAGAGTTTTGGTGTCCTTGGCAGTCAGGATGGAGTTGCCATCGATGGTGAAGGATTTGAATGCTGGGTCGAGTTTGGTAAATTTTTGGGGCGAGCCAAGAATGAGAAGCTATGTCTTTTCGTCATTGGATGACTTGGTAGATGGTATTCACAGAGAGAGAGTTGGCAGAGTAATCTCTTGAGATCGGGATGAGTATCTGGGTGTCGTCAGCATAATTGGTGTATGTGACAACCAGATAATCCAAGATATCAAATGGAGGTTTTGCGAACACGTTCTACAACATGGGGGGAGACACAAGATCCTTGTGGCACACCGCAAGTGACAGGTTAGGGTGGGGCAGCTGCTAGTGGAGAAAAGAGGCGCATCGATCTATTGTCCAGGAAAGAGCTAATCCAGGCCGTGGCTTTGTCGGAAAAGTGTGCAGCTGATTTGAGGTGTTGACAGAGTATTTGGTGATTGACGAGAACAAAGGCCGCAGAAAGGTCGAGGAGGAGGAGGAGGAGGAGTAGTAGCGCATGTCTGCCCTTGTCTTTTAGGTCTTCGATCTGAGTTTTAAGATCGATAAGGGCAGTTTCAGTGCCGTGATGCGGTCGAAACCCAGATTGCTTTAGTCCCAAGAGTTTATTGGATTCAAGGTAATCTTGAATTTGTAGGTATGCGGTGTGATGCTGGAAGTGCATCGGAGGGACAGGGCCTCCGTATCCTTGTCCGTCCTTTACTGCTTTTTATCGTGTGTTCTGTCGTGTTTTCCGCACAGGAGTTCATGGGGGACTCCTGGCGGTGCAGCTCTCTTTCTTTTGGTTTGGTGAACGGACCCGTGGGATACCCTTATGGCACCCATGGGTGGGGTTACAACCCTGTGCACCTAGTGTATGTTTTTGGGCACCTGTGGGTGGCCCACAGAGCAGGGTATGGGCTGGTGGCAGCTCCATGCTGAATTTGACAGGTGCGCGGAGTATCCTCCATTTTGGGATACCCCGGCCCTGCCATTGGGGTCAGTTGATTCCTGATGGAAAACAAGATGGCCCCGGTGCCCTCTTGCTTTCTATTACCCATTACCTTGTTTTCCCAAAGTCCTGGGAGCCCTGACTCTGTCCCTTCCCCCTGACTGGCTGTTGGGTGGAAATACCATATATGGTGTTGTTGTGAAGGCCCGGCCAGACTAGCTGGAGCCTTCCCGGTGATGTATGTTGTGGGTACCTCCTGTGGGTGGGACCTGGGTGAATAGAGTGTGTGACGAATATGCATTCTGTGATGTGGGTGTCTAGTATCTGGTGGTTGACACAATGACTGAGACAACCCTGCCCGAAACCGGTATGAATGCAGCTTGGAGTGTTGAATGGCTCGGTACTTGTCCCAATACACATAACTTGTTGTGAGTGTCTGAAGAGAAGTGAACGGCCTGAATACCTCATGTGCCTGATTGGCTGCCTGCCTGCATGAATGCCCGTAGTCATGATTGGATGCTTGAGTGTGACCCAGCAGAATGAATGGGAGATAAACAGTATATCTGGGGACCTCTCACTGCTAGGAATCGTGTTCAGAAGCTGAAGTCCACTACGACGAGCAACTGGAGTAACTGACGCTTGACCTTGAAACCCCCCGCTGGACGAGAAGGAGTGTTGTGGCTCTCCCTCGCAATCTGAAGGCTGCTGTGTTCCCAAGGACTGACCCAGAGAGGACCTGGTAAGGCGTCCTCTTCCCGAGCTACGAGGGACCATCGTGCACAGCTGATCTTTGCCAACGCTCCCTGGTAGACAGACCTTCGACAGGCTGCCGACCCGATACGGGGACTGCTGCGGAACTCCAAGGAGAAGCGCCCGGACTGTTGTCCACCACTGTCGACGACCGCCGTCGCCGACTGGAGCCACCGTGCTCCCGTTTGCCTAAGAACTTCCATTGATCATCGGATGCTCTCGTCTGCATCGTCACCCGCTTGTCTCCCGCTGGAGAAGGCCCGACCGACGACGCACCGAGGAGCATCCACCGGTCGGTTTCCCGCCACCTAAGGACCACAGAGACGCCGACGACTTGACGCCCTTGCTGGGCCACGGTTCTTCATCATCTCTTTGCGGTCCAGAACTATCGTCACCGAGGTGCCCCGCACACCTCTTCCTTGCAGGACGGCAAAGCTCTGTCGTCGACGAGCACCGCCAGGAATGAAGCTGCCACTTCACTGCTGTAGTTGTACCTGTTCACCGTCGGACGTTCGACGATCCGTGACTCCCGCCTTAAAGGGAGGGCACTCAAGAAGGGCCGTCGATTTACCCACACTGAACGCCAAGTTCCCCGACACCTTTCGACGATCCGTGGCTCCCGCCTGAAAGGGAGGCACTCAAAAAGGATCGGTCCACGCATCGTCGGAGAACTCTACTCCACCAGGTACATTGGGGGGTAAAAACCTTAATAGGAAGAAGTGAGACTATTGAACAAATGGACTGGGCTTGTGCGATATATCTTATTTTACAGGTTGCCCAGGTGGGGGGGGATCTCCACACAGAACTGTGTCTAGAGTACGGGGCCAGTATTCTGCCTACTGTTTCAACCATCTTGCGTTCCTTCCTATCTCTATTGTTGGTTTCCTCGTTATTAATCTGTGTGACATTTTAACCGTACAATTGATGCACTTTAATGAGATTTGATAACATTGGTGGTACCACTTTAGAATTGTATATATTTATCATTATTGACTTCCAAGTACAAAGTGCGTTATTGTGATCGTGTACATACCCTTGAATATTAATTATATAAAGACTGTGTTTTCAGTAATGCAGTGTGTGGAAATTCCTTTGAGGGGGTTCGGGGACTACACTGTACTTAAGAACCAGCCTGCATCACCTCCTGTGAAGCTACGCCTTGATTGCTCATCCATTGCTACCTTATAGAGAATCTTGGCTGGGGTCCGCTGTGCCTCTCCTCTACCATATAGAGAGCGGAAGTACAGACACCCCGTACCAGTCTTTACATGCGGATCGGTCAATGATTTTTAGTAGAAACGGGACCGTGGTGATGGGCCTATAATTGGTAGGTATGCTGGCGTCCAGTGTTGGTTTTTTCAAGAGCGGGATGACCCAAGCATCCTTCAGGTTGTCAGGTACGATCCCAGTGCTGAAGGAGGAATTAATGAGTGCGGTGATAAATGGAGCTAGCTCATGAGCCGCTTCCTTGATGATAGTTGCGGGGCAGAGATCCCCTTGGCAATTAGAGGGTTTAAGGCTACTGATATTTTCCACTTCAGTAATAGAGAGTGGAGAGAAGCTGAAAGGAGTCAGGGAATCGGGGATTGAGTTGTTTATAATCGGGAGAGGATTAGGTTGCAAGTTGGATTGTAGGCTAGTTTGTTTATTATTAATTTGACTTGGAGGGAGGCAATCTTGCCAAGGAGAGCCTCTTGGATATTAGTACACCAAGTGCTATCTTTGGTGCAAATATCAGGTGCAGTGACAGGAGTTTCAAGTTCTTTTAGGATTCTGAACAGTTCTTTGGTGTTGGATTTGACTTGCTCAATGCGTTTGTTGTAAGTGTCTTTTGTTGCCTGGAGAATGGCTTCCTTATAGTTTAAGGTTGCTAAAAGGAGGCTAGATTTATTAGCTTCGGAAGGGTTGCTGTTCCAGTGTGATTCCGCAATTTGTTTTTCTTTGCGTAGAGTTCTAAGCTGGGATGTAAACCAGTCGTTGATGTGAGCTCGAGGTTTGTTTTCTCAGTTTAGATGGGGCAACAAGGTCAAGGGCTTTTAGCATCAAGTGATTGAAGGTGTCAACCAGGGCAGTGGGGTCAGAGCATGTGAGTATAATGATACAAAAGATTCTAAAAATAATTCAGAAGTACAGCGGTTGTGCTGCTCTTGAGCTAGGTGCTCGCTTTAAACAATTAAATAAAACATAAAACGCTATGTTCCATTCGGTACAGACAAGCCCTCGCTAGGGTCGCTGGTACCAAACTGCCCTTTGGATTTTGTTGCACAATGTCTTCAAAATCAATTATGAATGGGGTCACTTTACATGTGTTCATGCTCTTGGACTTACCTGCGCCCTTTGACACTGTGGACCAAGAGGTCAGGATGATCCACCGTTCTAGCATTCGAATACGCAATGCTTGTTATTATCCTTTCTGAATAAGAGGTAGCAGAACGTTACCCTCAGACCTTTTTTGTCTTCTTCGACCCACCTGCATTGTGGGGTCCCACAGTGCCATCACCCTCTCCCATCTTATTAAACACGCACCTGGCATTGCTGGTTAAGTCATTTGCGCCTCATGTGTGCAATGCCAGGGATGCACCGGTGATGGTGAGTTGTACCTTACACTGAATGAACCAGATGGACAGTCAGAGCATTTCGTGGAATTCCTGAGTAAAATCAAAAACAGGATGGCAGACTATCATGGCTGGATAGACCGGGATCCTACTATTGCACCCCCAAGAGCACAGACGACCTGTTGCTATGATTAATGCACTGGTGCTAATCAAAGTGTATTAAAGGAGATGGAGCACATCATCAGGATCTGGTTGGTTATTGACCTTTCCCTCCAGTCCCACATTGTGACCACCATCAGCACCACCAGGGTGTTGCCTTCCATACCTTCCAGCTCGGGAAGACCCATCCTCTCGTGACCCACCGTGGGTGCCGCAGCCCATTTAAAAGTTAGATTACTGCAGCAGTTGCTTTGGCTAATTCCTTAATTTCAAGACTCTAATGGTTCCCCTGGCACCGCACGTACAATCCACCCCACCTGCCTTGCTTACCTGTCCAGCTGTCAGCAGCAGTGCATCCATGTGCTGCTGATTTCAATGGCTAAATAGAAAAGGTGGCCTTTATTTAATGGTGAAAATTGGCAGCTATGCAGGAGAATGTATTCATTTTCAAATTATATGTGTCGCCGTTGGATGAACTGTGAACGCAGGTGTTCGATTATACCACGTCAATGAGGAAGAAAACACACACGTGTATAAAACACCCACCCAATGAGAGGGAAAACACAAGCCGCCTTCCTGGTACTAGAAAGAACACAGCTGTAAATTATTACCATCCTGTGGAAGGCTGGGGGCCTTTACAGTAGCCAAAACTAGTAGGCACTGTTTGCCGCACTAGAGCCAGATTTGTAGAAATAAGAATATTGGAATCAAGTCCACAGCTAGGGGTGGACATTACTAAATCACTGCAACACGTTTTTTATGTTGTCTTTGAAGAATAATTGCACGTTTGATATTTGTCACATTATGATGCATGCTGTTAGATTTATTTTTTCTTTGGTCATTATTTCGGATTTATAGTGTGGATTTATGCTTTTGTTTAATGACTGAAAATCTGATGTATTGATGTTGAGCACTGTGTTTCTAATTTTGCATTGAAAGATGTCACTACATTAAAATATATATTTATAATACTGGGAATACGTTTTCAGGAAATAATGTTGTGGTTCATGGTGCATCTTATTCATGTTAGGAAGCGCCCCCTTGGTGAACAATCCCTTGCAATATTCAAAGTCTACACTGCAGTAAATAATGTGATATGTTGGGAATTTGCAAACCTTTTGCATGGGCAGCGTCATTTGCATCCAGCCTCACAACGTGGTGGGACTGCAGATGTGCTATTAGTTTGCTTAAAGGCATATCCATGTGTGGGAGGTGGCTTTACGAGATGCACAGCATTGTAACGTGACAACAGTCACATTGCGGGTGACCTTGAGAAATCCTATAGTTTAGGAGGAGGATTGACTGGACACTTGTCAAGGAAATGGACGGGATGAGATAGGACACGAAAAGGGGACAAAGACATGGAAGCGATGGATACACCACAAAGCAATGGGCCAATCAGAGGCCAGAAACACCTCGTTGAGCAGCTGAATGACCTCATGTAAGACAACCCTGCAGTAGCTTTAGGATAGATCTAAAGGTGCCTAAGTTATGTATGCCCATGGTGAAATACACTGATACGGCGCACCCGGTTGCACTGTGCTTGGAGCGTAAAAGGTGCATTGGATGATGGACCTTGAGGGATGTGGTGCACATGCTGCTGTGGGAATTTTTAACCCAAAATAAAATAAATGATGCAGCACTCCGAGCAAAATATATATTGCCAAAGGCCGCAGATGTTGCTGTCATAGGACAGGTGCTGCCTTAAATTCCCAATAATGCCATCATATGTATGGTAGAGTCAGCAAAAGCACTGTGATAATTTGCTAAAGGCAGCCTCAAATACTGCAATATAACATGCACATGCCTGGTATAGTCACCAATACGTAAGTGGTGATTACATTCCCACCCAACCTTTCAGGGATCTCTCCCCAAAGCCCAGACTCCTCTTCATGTGTTTATTAATACTTCTTTTCAGCAAGGTCTCTGTCCTACAGACCCCAATTATGCCTTACCCCACACACTTTAATTAACTTTCTTTGGACTGTACAGTACTGAGCAGTTTTCTCCCAGATGCCAGTCTTCTTTTTCTGGGCAAGAAAATTGGGAGGACAGCAAGACACCAGTTACAATCTCATATTGACTCTGATTTTGCCAATCTGGCTCTCATCCTAGTCATAATCCCAAGACCACTGCGCTTCATGTGGTAGAAGAGCTTCTTGTGGGATGTATCGACCCACTCCTCTATGCTTTGCGGCATCATTCTGATAGTATGGTGCAAAGAACTGCAACAATGGCGGCAAAACTCTTGTGCGTGCCAAAAACCTACAGAAAACGCGTTCTCAAGCGCACAAAAAGATGGATGCACAACCAGCCACCCATGTTGCATGTGTGATGGAATAGAGCACACCTTGCAGAAAATGTGCTATGTTGGGTGTCCTGACCCACGTTTGAGCTATCATGCTGCAACATTTGGTGCTGTGGGCTTAGAAAATCCAAGATGGCCAAAAAGCCCACATGTGCGCCAGAATCCAGGAGAACCACGCGGTTTGTGCGTACACCAAAATGGCTGCCTAACTTGCCACCCACCAGTGCGAGCATGATGGGCCAGGGTGCCATGAGTGGAATGGGTGCCAAAGGTAAAACAGCAGCGCCTGTTAGCTCAAAAACGCTTTAAAATTACCTTTGGTTTCTCTGAATGTCAGCTCAAAATGCCTATTTTCAAACATTGCAACACATCCAAAAATCTCACTGAACACCAGTGGACATCTGGCAGAATGAAGTATGTGTGCATACAAAATCTGGGAAGATGAAGAGCCCAAAACAATGTTCATAACAAAACTGGCTGAGCTATGCACGTCACCAGCCTAACTGAAACTGGATTAAAACCACCAAAATCGAAATGTTTAAATTAACTGAGTGACCTACTGTTGAGTGTCACATAGTTTTGTAACTGTTAAAATGTCATAGTTTTGAACATAGAATCAGCATTCTAGCCGCATATGTAAAAATTGTATTGATTTAAACTGGGGAACAAAAAGTGACATTTTAGCTGAAATCTGGCTTAATGAAACTGAATTCTGCCTGACATCTGCCCCCACAGGAGTTAAAACCTGCTCAGCCACTCTTCCCCTTGCCAAAAGGAGTCGTCACCTCTCTGATTAGATTAGGAGTGGAGCAGCTACAGGGAGTTGAACAAAGGCCTGTCCTGGACTCAGGCAAATGTTATATTGGGGGCGTCGTAAAAGTGGCTTCCTCTTGGCAGAAACTGGGAGGGGCAGCCCCCTCTGAGGACAGGCTGAGCTTACAGAAAGTGGATAGACTGGTTTCTCCACCATGTGACCTGGGAAGACACACCCCTGTTGGCCAGAATATGATTTTAAGAAAGATGTATAACTCATGTTGCGGACTTGTCAAAATTATCTAAATGATACCATAATTCTTGTGATTTTTCTGTGAACATTTTGAGATGCGGTAGGACCATGTGGTGTATTCTGGGGGGTTGCTAGCGGAAAATAGGGTCTCACTCCAAATGTCTGCATGTTAAAAATCTGACACTTCATCAATTAATGTCCATACTCCTTGCGCACGTGTGTAAATATGGGTAAATGTCCGATATTGCAAAACCATTTAAAAAGCGCAAAATGTTGCCATTTCTGAATGCAAGCCCCCAGGAAGAGCAGAGTTTGAACAGAGTATACCTCATGTGGTATGTGATGGGTGCATGTCATTTTAAACAACTGTGTATCTGTGCAATATGTATTTGAATCAAATATAGATTTGTGGGCAAACTGACCAGGGGAGGATCCTCTGACCCATAAAACCTACAGCATCACTCTGACTCACATTTCCTTCCCCCAATCATGGGAGAGGGGAGAACTGGGCCAATGACAAGTAGAGAGGGGCAGGCTTAGCTAGGCCCAGGCACACACCCATTTTCAAAACACATAAAAAGAGACTGCTGGGACAGGTAGAGACATTCAAATCCAGTTGCTGCGGAGCGTTTTGCCGGACCACACAACATCCAGAAGATACCAGTTCCAGACTGACTCCAGCTACATACTCCAGAACCTAGAACTTATACTTTAGAACCTAAATCAGAGGCCTAAAACCACAAGCTGAGTTCTCTGCAGCAGGCCTCAAATCATTGCAAGCTACTCACAGCCGGGCGAGCTGCTTGAATCCCTTGCCAAGAACTTTTGCTAGGACCAGTGCAGAGATCCAGGAGCCGTGCAGAGACCGCTGCATCCGGACAGTCCAGACCAGTGCCAGACCAGCAGAGCAGAGACCAGACGCTGTGTGCAGAGACCGTCGGTGGCAAGACCGGAACCAAAGTCCAAACCCCGATTGATCAGATCCGTGACGAGACCCAGTCCTTCCAAATATATTGTGAGTACAGCTGGGACGGGGCAAAACCAAATCTCTTAGTTTAAAGTAATATAATTCAATCTATTTAACCTAAGTAGAACTGCCTCCTAACTGTCACCTGTCATTTGTAAAGCTGCACCACTGTCACTTGTCAATTCTGCAGCTGCAAAGCTGTCACCTGTCATTTTGAGTTTACTTTAAATCCGAAAAACGACCTTTACAAATTCGTTCATATCTCTGGAACCGTTTGGGCTACGAACAGCCTAGAACCGACTTCCTACTCATAATTTTTCCGCAATCACCATTCACGCACTCGCGAATTTTACCGCGATTTGCGATTTGGTTAAAAATCCAGCCACGTGTAACCATCAGCAGTCATTTCTTTCCTTGCTAAAAATTCGTTTGCCTCTTAATCACCATCTCTGAATCATTGCTAAAGTGAGCCTGCACTCATCCCAAGTATCTCTCACTCACCCTGAACCTCCTAAAGGGAATTAAAAGCATTTTCAGCATATTTCTCACTTCATTGCCATCACTTTTTAAAAGCATTTTGGGTCTGTGTTTCAAACTTCTATCTGTGGTCTAAGCTTGCTGGGGTGAACTGAATTATATTTGATTGCATTCCTAAGAACTGTGTGTGTTACTTCCATCTACTTCCATTTCTTACATTGCATTGGGGAGGGGGGTGAATTGCCAGAGAAAAAGTGATTATCTTATCTTATCTTTTGCTAAAATCATCTCAAGTATTTCTGTACTGCATTTTATTCCTCATTGCTTTTCCCTTGAAATCATAAAAGTATTTTTGCTACTTTATCCATCCTATATTAACTCCTCATTGATTATAAAGAAGTGTGCTAGTGTAAGATTACCCATTGTTGAGTAACATTATATTTATAAGGGCGATATCGATTATTAATTTACTATAAAAGCGTGGTATCTATATTTTGTTTTATTTCTCAAATAAACCTTTTAAACTTGCAAAACAGAACTACTTCTTGGCTCAGTGGGATTCTAAGAGAGGGGTGTTATATAGGGGTAGTCATCCAGAACTCATGAACTGGACATAAAGATATATCAATAAGGGTTTCCATTCAGTATCCCAGACTAGGCATTGATTTAGCTGTAGTGTTGAATTGAATCTTCTTACAAAGTGGGGGCTCGAGCCGGACGTCTGGGTTAGATCTATCACTTGTGCAGCTTAATACAGTGTGCTAACTGACGGGATACATACATCCGGTCGGATCACCACGCTGTTTTACGCTGTAAAGCACTCTTCAAAGGGACACTCTAAGGAAAAGGTCTGTTTTGCAAAAATAAAATACTAATTTCTGTAAGTCAGGACAGAGATCAATCTCTAGAATGACGACCTTGGTAGACATGAAAATAGCGAGGGAGCACCTCTTACATAAGCTATTTGTGAGAGGTGAGTGGACTCACCAGGACCAAATGGTCTGGTTGCAGGCCATCGCGCAACAGGTCACTGAAACAGGGTCAGACATATGAAGAGATCAGGGTCCATTACATGTGGCCCTGAGTGAACTATATATGGCTCCTAAAGCCAAAGATGAACACAATAAGATTGCCAGGATAGCGGCATACCTGTACCTATATATGGGAGACATGCAGGATAAATGTACTTAAAGCCAAGATCTGGCAAATAGGCGACAGATGGCATTAGAGAAGGTCCAATCTGACCTGGTCTCTTCTGAGCAGAGGCTGCAGAGGAGCCAGGAGTTAGAAAATGATAGTAGGCAGTATATCATTAAAATAAAAGAGGATATGGACATCCTGCAACAGGAAAAGGCGTACCAGGATACCAGATTTCTGGCGTTGCAAAAGGAGTACCAAGAAGGTTTGGACTCCCTACTACAGAGCCAGAAAAAGCTGGAGCAACAATTAGATTTCAATAGGGTATGTGCTGAGCAGGTAGTCACCCTGCAAAGCCACCTAGATAGGGAAAAGGCAGAAAGCAATAAATTGCTCTGAAAGACCAGGATACCCAGGCAGAGTTTGATCAGGAGCGCCAGAGAGCTGGTGCCTTCCAAAGGCAAAGGGACGACCTGGCGGCACAGATGCAGACTCTTAGTCAGGAAAGGGACACCTTAGGCCAGGAAGTCTGCCATTTAAAAAGGAAAATGGAAGAAAATCACCTGGCCCTCCAGGGACTGGGTGACCTCCAAAAAGAACACCAGAACTTGTTAGAGCACACCAGGAGGGTAGAGGAGGCTCTGGCAAGAAAGGAGCAGGCCAGTAGGGAAGGGACTCAGGAGGTAACCCTCCTGCAGCAAAGACTGGCCCAGTACTCCAGGACCAATCAGGAGGCACAGAGAGAAAATGAGGCTCTCTGTCAGCACAATGATAGGCTCCAGCAACAGGTAGCGATGCAGGGGAGACTGATAGAGTCTAGTAAGGCCTTAACTGAGGAACTGAAAGCGCAGGCTCTTGCATTGCAACAGGGAGCAGGGGCGGATAGAGACCAGGTTCGCTGGGAGAGGGAGACTCCTGAGCATAACCTCAGGAGCCCTAGTACCAGAGGCCTTTATATCTCTCAGTCCCTGGACTCTGCCACCCCCATGTCCCCTCGCGCACATGAGCCCAGGGCCATGGGGTTGGCAGATTACTATCCAACCAGAAGTATGGGGCTCATAGGCCAGTACCTCCCAGGAATGGAGGGGCGGGCATCCGGATATGGGCACCCAAGCCAGTGCAATTTAGTGGGGAACCCCAGGAGAGTAGGCCCACTAAGGGCACCCTGAAAACATCTGCCCAGTTAGGTCAGTGGGGGGGGTACCCATCAAATCCTGGCAGCAAGGAGGAATCTGAAGACTCCTCTGAACGGCGCAGGACACAGGAGACCAGGTCCCTACATTCTGCCAGCCATTCCCAGGCTCGCAGAATCCGGGAAAACCTGGAAGATCAGACAGGAACAGTGCCTCTGAGTCAGAGGATGAATGGACCAGGGTTCCCCGAACCAAAAAGGCCAATAAGGCAAAAAGGGCCTTGCTTAAGGACCCATTGAAGCAAATAAAGGCAATAAGGAGTGTTATCACGCCTTATCATAAGAACGCCAAGCATTCTGTTTAGGAGCACTTAGAGCTGTTTGAGCAAATGATGGAGACTTTCCATTCGAAGGACAGCAGTAGCTGCATCCAGTACGTCAAATGGACATTCTCCCCAGAATACTCCAGTTTCTTTGCGGGGCTGGAGGACCAAAATCATTTGAGATGGTCCACCTATAAGGCGGCCATCTTGAAACATTTTTCTGTTCACAGAAATCCTCAAGAGGCTCGCAAGGCAGCCTACAATTTGCAATGTGGGGAGGATCAGGCCCCACAAGAGTTTGTGCAAGAATTAAAGCGTGCTTTTGCGCAGACCACATGAAGGGTGCGCACAGACAGCAAAGAGTTTGTCAATACATTTTTCCATGCTCTCCCTAAATATATAATGACCCAGGTCGTGAGAGATTTTCATTAGAACAGATCTTTAGACTGGGTCATTGAACGGGCTACCCGGTTCTATGAGGTGCAGAAGCCTATCGAAAACAAAATTAATGCGCCGAAAAACCCAAAAACAACAGCACCCCTGCTGCTGCCAAGGTGGCAGAGGTAAAGGTTGCCCCCGTTTTAGATTTGGAGATGGTGGGGCCTCAAAACCTGCCTGCACCAAATAATTCACAGCCCAGAAGGCCCTCGGGCCAGTCACAGACAGGGAGTCGAGGAGGTAGTCCCACAAATGGGGTCCCCCGCTCCCCTAACTATGTAAGTCCCCGCTATAAGGGAAACCGACCAATCCTGGGTTATGTGTGGACTCCTCCAGCCCAAGGGGGGGGTCCAGCCAAGCAACTAACCCAGGTAACTTCCCTCCCAACTTCCCACAGGAGGGCAGAAATTCTCCAAATCCTGGGCAGAACTTTTTCCCCAGGTATCCACCCAATTTCCAGCCCCAAAATCATCCATCCTTCTTTCCTTAATTCCCTGAGCCCAGACAACCTAATCCGGGAGAGGGGAGGCCAAGGGTGGAGGGGTACCCAAATCTTCCCAATCCGGGGTATTACCAGAGAAGGGATAGCTACCCTTCCCGGGATCAGCCCAGGGGAGAAAATAGAGCCCTGTATCAGCCTGAGCGGGTTTCACAACTTGAGCGCCAGGTCCAAAATATGGCACGAGATCTGGGTCACATACTGAAGGCTCAACAGAACCCTCAGATGAGCATGCCACCGCAGAATGCCCCAAACTCTGGACCTGGTGCTCCAGAACAATGACGGGGGCAGCACCCCGATAACCCACCGGTTCCCAGGGAGGAGGCACAAGGGGAAGGGATGTGTAAAGCCTTGGAGGAAGCTTTCTTCCCAACTTGTAAACAGCCCCTGGAAAACCGGGAACCGGAAACAAAATCTCCTACCCCTGAAAGTCTGCCACCCAAGGAGCAGAGAGGAGGTAGGAGAAACAAAGGACCCAAACAGACCCACTTTGTGGAGGAGGTACAGGTCTTCCAATTTGAGGGAGAGGGATCCTCAGAAGATCCTGGGAAAAGGATCTTCTCCTTCAGAGATGGGGGAACTCCTCCCAAGGAAAAATGGGTCCCAAGGGATGTCAATTCAGACTGGTGAGATATGGAGACTGAGCTACCGCCGCCCATCATCTCATCCCAGAACCCACAATACCGAAATCCCCTGGTTCAAACCCATCCTGGTGACTGCCTCCAGAAAGGGGGGGCGGCCCAGAACTGGAACCAGGGGAACCCACAATGGCTCTGATCTCCAGTTGCCAACTTTTACTTTCAGATTCCCAAGACTCTCCACAGAATTCTGCCCAAATCTCTTCTCTAGCAATGTCCAAAACCAGAAAGTTAGCCCACCAGTTGTCCAAAAATGTGCATTATCTGTACCCCCTTGAGGAGAAGGAGGGAAGATATTATCCCCCGGTACAAGTACAGGGGCAGGGTACAATTTTGGCACTGGTGGACACTGGATCCCAAGATACCCTTCTGTCCAAAAGGGCCTTTGAGGAACTAAATGCAGGAAGGGGGGAGAATTACCGAATTCCTCTCACCTCTCTTCCTGGACAACTGCAGAACTTTGACGGGAAGGAAATTCCCGTTGAGGGGACTGCAGACTTGGACATTAAAATTGGGCGACACAAGGTGAAACACCCGGTCATAGTAGTGACTCCAGAGGGCACCCCTTGTTTACTAGGGAATGACCTCCTGAGAAGGTTGTCACCCCTAATAGATTGTGTAAACAAGGTCCTCTGGACCCAGACTAGCCGACAAATAAAATTAAAACAGAGTGTCAATCATGTTAGTTTAAATGGCACCTGCCACATGGTTGAACAAAAATCTGACCAAGTAGAATTTCACTTCCAGAACAACCCAACTCCAGACGTGACAGTAATAGCAGTAGGACAACAGACTGGTGATGGGGGGTCCTCTCTATTTCTGAAAATCAACCTTCCTTCCAGTTTAAGGTGGTATTCCACACTGGAAGGAAACACCCTGAAATTCTTTACTAATCCACAATCAGAAACTCCCACTCCTATAGTCCAGAAAGATGTGAAATCAGCTCAGAGCCTGGCTGATATTCAGCAAATTGGAGAGCAGTTGTTCATCCCTGTTCAGTTAAATGATGGGAAGGACTCTGTTCTCGCTCGAGTGTGTGTGAACAACGGTAAGCGCTTCATAAGCGAAGCCATGTTCCGCCAACTCCCAAAAGATCCAGCCATTCCCACATTCAAACTGATAGACAAATGGGAAATGGACCTGGAAGCACCTAATTACCAACATCTCCTGCCAAGCAGGTGTATGCTCAAAATCTCCATTGGCAACAAGAGCATAGTCCATAATTGTTGGGTCGTGCGAGATGTCACTGCCGCCTTTTACTTAGGCAGTGACATTCTCAATCGCTTTGCCATTAGTTTGGACCTAATAAACTTCAAAGCTTGGTCCCGATTAGCGGATAATCCCATGGGCTTTGAGGATCCAGAAAAAGCATTTAGGTCAGCTCAATTGCTACCTTATGCAGTTGAAATTCAGATCAAAGAGGAAGTCACCATCCCAGAAAGGACCCGACAATTCTCCCAGGAAGTGAAAGTTAAAAGAGGACAAAAATTGCAAAACCCTGATGATTATATACATCTAAAGGCTTCTCTCCAACAGCAAGGGTTGGGGGTAAACGCAACTCCATTAGTCAACATAGAACATGACACCATTCCAATAGAGGTGGATAACAGCGACTTAGAGTATTACTCTAGCCGCAGGCACCTTTATTGGAATGGCGGTTGATGACCGACATTTCTCCATTGATCTAGGAAATTAACTTAGTTAGGATCAATCCCCAAGGACTGTTTTGACAGTGACAGTGAGGACAATACAATACCAGACAGGATTTTCACCCGGCATGGGGGGAACTTCCTGGTGTACACTTCCTGCCCCTATGGTAAGGAAGATGTGACTTCAGGAGGGATGAGGTGATTTTCCAGGTCCATGAGGGTTGCCTTTCCCACCTGAGGCCTCCAGTCCAAATCAGCACTCTGACCAGGGACTTCTCCACCCAGCTGGAGGAGGCCGCTGAAATAGCCAAACCAGAAGTCTTTCCAGGCTTCAGGCAGATGGTGGAAGAGAGAGTCAACCTAGCTGATGCCTGTGTGACTCTGGAACAGAAGCAAAAGTTGAAACAAGTTTTCTTGGATTTCCAAGATCTCTTTTCGGTAGACTCATATGACTGTGGTCACACCGACATCCACACAACAACAATTCCGACGGACCCTGGAATGACTCTAGTGTTTGTGAAGCAATATCGTTTGCCTCTCGCATCCATGGAGTCCCTTACTGAAATAATTAAGAACCTTGAGTCCCGGGGAATAATTCATCCAATACACAGCACCTTCAATAATCCGGTGCTGGGAATATTGAAGCCAAACGGCCAGTGGAGACTCTGCGTCGACCTCAGGGAGCTCAACAAACGGGTCCATACTTCCCGATGGCCTCTGCCCTACATTGACCAAGGGCTGGCCCAGATCCAGGGGTCACAGGTATTCACTGCAATAGACCTGACCAATGGATACTGGACTGTGCCTGTCAGTAGGGAGGACCAATTCAAGCTGGCTTTTACCTTTGGGGGCCAGCAGTACACATGGACCCGGACTCCCTTCGGATACCTCAACTCCGGCAATTAATTCAACATTTTCCTACACAAGGCCATGCCCGACCTGGGTGCAAGGGGTAACCTGGCTTATGTAGATGTCCTCATCAAAAGTTCATCTGTGGAGGAACACAGCGGAGATCCGTTATGTTCTGACCCAGTTGAGGGCCGCCGGAGCAAAACTTTCCTTTCAGAAAGCACAGTGGTGTAGAACCCGTGTTAATTTCTAGGGGCACGAGATTACTCCTCAGGGTCTCTGTCCCCAAGAAAAGAAAGTTGAAGCACTCCAGAAACTGAAAGACCCCACAAATCTGCGGGAACTAAGGAGCCTCCTTGGACTGACTAATTACAGCAGAAAGTTCATTGAGGGCTACGCAGAGATCACCAGACCCCTGATTCATCTCCTGAAGGGGGGGGTCAAGTGGGAATGGGGTCCAGAACAAGCCGAGGCAGTAAGACAACTCAAAAGAAGCCTCTCACAAGCGCCTTGCCTAGCTTACCCTGTCAGAAACAAGGAGTTCTTCCTGGAGACAGGGTTCTCTAATACGTGCTTGACGGCAGTATTATACCAAAAGCATGTCAAGGTCAATAAAGTAATTTCCTATGCGAGCAAAACTTTATCCTCTGTGGAGGAAAAATTCAACGATTGTGATAAGGCACACCTGGCAACGGTGTGGGCATTGAAGAATTACCACCCGTTTATCCAGGGGGAACACATCATAGTGGAGACTCCACACCAGCCTCTGCAATATCTCCAAAGTGACAGAATCCGGGCCGGAAATGTGAGTAATTCCCGAATTACTTCCTGGATTCTGTCAATGCAAGGCTTTCCTGTGGAGGTCAGATATGGCCAAAACAAGAAGAGTCCCCTCGCGCAAGGTCTGGCTGACTTGCATGATTGTGCCAGAGAAAACTGTCTTGAGGACGAAAGTCTAAAAATCAAGGACAACATGGAGGCATACCTTAATTCCCCACACAAAGTCTTTGAAGAAGACAAGTGTGAGGGAATGCCCACTGTCTATGTGGATGGATGCTCTTACCATGTTGACAACGACGGGGAGAAAGAACTGGTGGCTGGCGTAGGGAATGCATGGGTGAAGGAGTTCCCAGAACCCTCCGCTGGATACAAAATTGGTCCCCGAAGTAGTCAGGTGGCAGAATTGATGGCTGTGCATCAGGCCATCCTCACTGCTGTCCAACATCAACTCCACAAACTGGTCATAATCACTGATTCGGATTATGTACGGAACGGGTTCGTGGAGCACCTGGAAAACCAGAGGCATGTTATGTGCTAATAACAAACCCTTGAAACATGGGAAGTTAATCCAAAACATTGATGATCTGGTCACATCGAATGGGATGACCATCTACTGGAAAAAGATCAAGGGTCATTCCAAAGTAGAGGGACCAGACAAAACTGGAAATGACTTAGCTGATCAGCTGGCCAAAACCGGGGCCATCCAAGGGGATCTAATCGAAATAGAGTCCCTGTTGGGGGAAATCCAGGTCACTGCTATCACTAGGTCCCAGACAAATGCTCACAATGATCTTTCAACTGCCCAATGGAGCAAGGAGACCCCTGATGCTGATTTGATTACATCTCAGAAGGGGGATCCAATTATTGGTAAGTTTTACCAACACCTTGAGGACCCTGAGAACTTTCCCCTGACGGATACCGATTACATTGGGAAAGAGGACCTAAGAGTGTTGATGAAATGTCCAAAAATGTTCCGAATCCAAGACGGTTTGCTGGTAAGGAAATCCAAAGCTGGCCACGATCAGTGGGTGGTTCCTAACTCATTCTGAAGCCTGATGTTAAGTCACGGCCATTATGCGGCCACCGCCGGTCATAGGGGGTTTCACACAACACTGGAAATCTTAAGAGAGGTTGCATTCAGGCCACACATGGGGCAGGACCTTGACCAATACTTGAAGGGGTGTCTTGTGTGTGCACACTTTCAGCCATCATCCCTCACGCACCGTGCACCCCTCCAAAAGAGGGGGATGACACTGCCATGGTCAGATTTGCAAATCGACTTTGTAGGCCCTGTGATTCGCTCGTCTAGAGGAAACAAGTACATGTTGACCGTTACATGCTTGTTTACCAAGTGGGTGGAATGTCTCCCAGCCCCAAACTGCAAGGCAGAAACAGCTGCTGCCCTAATGATTAACCACATCTTTTCCCGTTTTGGTCTACCTCAAAGGATTAAGTCAGACAGAGGTAGCCACTTCACCAGTGAAGTAATGACAAAGATGTGGGAGATACTAGGGGTTAAAAGGAAGCTACATATTGCTTACAGGCCAGCTTCTTCTGGAGCAGTGGAGAGATATAACCGAACCATTGAGAGCATCTTAAAAAAGTGTGTGGCAGATTCTGGGCCAAGTTGGGATATCCGATTACCTCTGGTCCTAATGGCCATCAGATCTACCCCTTCATCTGCAACCAAAATGTCACCATTTGAGTTGATGACTGGACGCAAGATGGTGCTTCCCCAGCATTTGCTCTACAGGACTCAAGAGCAGACACTGATAAATGCCTCCACAACTCATGAGTATGTGGAGAATTCAAAGAAACACCTTCAACATGCTTTTGCCTATGCTCAGCGGAATCTAGAAAGATCAGCCGAGAGCATGAAGACCCACTATGATTTAAAAACTACCCGAAAGGAATATAAGGTGGGTGATCGGGTCTATCTATACAATTTCGAAAGAAACCAGGCCAAACAGAGAAAATTTTTGCCTACATGGAAGGGACCGTTTGAAATTATAGACAAGATCTCCCCTGTGGCCTACAAGATCCGCATCCCCAAAGGCGGTTTGGCAGAGGGGGAAGACAAGTGGGTACATATAAATCAGCTAAAGTGTTGCCATCCCAGGCACACTCTGCAGCAACTGGAGGAGTCCTCTCTAATCCCAGAGGGTACCGCTTCAGAGTTATTCAATTCCAACCCTAAAATATCCTACATATAGCCTATCAAATTCTGTGTTTCTCAAGTTTGTGTTTCTGTCGCTTAATTTAAAAAAAAATGTGCATGTTCATATCTGTTGAGTTCTAAAATATATATGCCACCCCACTATATCAATGTTGGGGGAGAAATGTCCATGAATAGGTATTGCCGCTTTTCCTTTGTCGTCCTAGGAGAAAGAAAACCTGGAGACTGGCCAAGGAGGACGATCCGGAGACCGGGAGCAGAGACCCAAGGGGGCCGGGGTACCGTCCAATATTCCCATCAGGACCGGCGAGGAGAACCGATCGATCAGTACCGGATGGAGGAAAAGATGCTGAACTATGCCATTTGCAGAATTGGAAGAAGATTATGCGGACATACCATCCCACAAGGCTCATGTGTCTCCCCGACTATGTACAATATCTTTACTAAGCCTCTCTTCGACAAACTTGACAAATTAGGGGTAACCTACCCGAATTATGCGGACGATACGCAGATTCTCATACCTCTATCAGGCAACTTTGTCGAAGATACAGCTCTAGTAAACAAAATCTACCTCCTCATTCAGGCATGGATGGCCTCCCACGGCCTCTGCATAAATGACGACAAAACTGAGATACTAATACTGGGTTCCGACTCCAACCTAAAAAAACTGAGCCCCAACTATCGTAATTTTAACATAGATGGCAACACAATCAAGGTGGCTACCGAAGTAAAAACCCTGGGCTTTTACCTCGATTCCACTCTATCCCTCAAAAAACAAGTCAACACCCTGGCATCCTCTACAGCGTACACCTGCAAACTAATCAGGACCTGTAGACCTTACCTCTCTAAAACCAACTGCATCATGCTTGCCAATGCGTTAGTCATGTCCAAACTGGACTATTGCAATGCCCTCTATGCAGGTGCCAGCAAATCCATCATAAATAAAATGCAAATCCTTCAAAACAACGCTCTTAGAGCAGCCCTTGACATACCCCGCAAAGCACATATCTCAAACGTTAGGAAAGACCACCACTGGCTCAAAATCAGCGACAGAGTCCTGCTCAAGACACTATCGCTTACCCATAAAGGGCTCAACAACACTGCTCCCCCCTACATCTCAGCCAGACTGACTAGAAAATCATCCAGGCACCATAACAGGGCTACTAACCACTACCTGCTCGAAACCCCTAGATTCAGACGCTCCAAAGCGGGCGGAGCAAGCTTCCCTGTCAAAGCTGCCCAGGCCTGGAACGCACTGCCCACTGCACTAAGAGCCAACTTACCCTACTCCAATTTTAGATGCAAGGTAAAAAACTGGCTCTGGACAAACGACAACTAACTCTTGAGGCACCCAATGACCATAATACCGTTGTCCAAAATGATTCTGTTCTCATACCTATACCTGTACACTCCTTCAAATCTACAATATGCTAGTTTTTTTCTTCCACACGGCGTGTATTGATATGTCTTACTGTACTGTTATGTTGTTTCTCGCCTATACTCTGTATGTAACCCAAGCTTAAGTAACCTTGTACCTGCTGCGCCCGGCTACCCCTGGGTTTTGTGCGCATTATCAAATAAAACAATACAATACAATACCAGTGCGTGGGTCAAAACCTTCTGTGCACCCGACTCCCCATCGACTCAAATTCAAAGTGCAGTCGCGTGGGGGGGCCTTGTTGGGTGTCCTGACCCACGTTTGAGCTATCATGCTGCAACATTTGGTGCTGTGGGCTTAGAAAATCCAAGATGGCCAAAAAGCCCACATGTGCGCCAGAATCCAGGAGAACCACGCGGTTTGTGCGTACACCAAAATGGCTGCCTAACTTGCCACCCACCAGTGCGAGCATGATGGGCCAGGGTGCCATGAGTGGAATGGGTGCCAAAGGTAAAACAGCAGCGCCTGTTAGCTCAAAAACGCTTTAAAATTACCTTTGGTTTCTCTGAATGCCAGCTCAAAATGCCTATTTTCAAACATTGCAACACATCCAAAAATCTCACTGAACACCAGTGGACATCTGGCAGAATGAAGTATGTGTGCATACAAAATCTGGGAAGATGAAGAGCCCAAAACAATGTTCATAACAAAACTGGCTGAGCTATGCATGTCAGCAGCCTAAATGAAACTGGATTAAAACCACCAAAATCAAAATGTTTAAATTAACTGAGTGACCTACTGTTGAGTGTCACATAGTTTGTAACTGTTAAAATGTCATAGTTTTGAACTTAGAATCAGCATTCTAGCCGCATATGTAAAAATTGTATTGATTTAAACTGGGGAACAAAAAGTGACGTTTTAGCTGAAACCTGGCTTAATGAAAATGAATTCTGCCTGACATCTACCCCCACAGGAGTTAAAACCTGCTCAGCCACTCTTCCCCTTGCCAAAAGGAGTCGTCACCTCTCTGATTAGATTAGGGGTGGAGCAGCTACAGGGAGTTGAACAAAGGCCTGTCCTGGACTCAGGCAAATGTTATATTGGGGGCGTCATAAAAGTGGCTTCCTCTTGGCAGAAACGGGGAGGGGCAGCCCCCTCTGAGGACAGGCTGAGCTTAAAGAAAGTGGATAGACTGGTTTCTCCACCTTGTGACCTGGGAAGACACACCCCTGTTGGCCAGAATATGATTTTAAGAAAGATGTATAACTCATGTTGCGGACTTGTCAAAATTATCTAAATGATACCATAATTCTTGTGATTTTTCTGTGAACATTTTGCGATGCGTTAGGACCCTGTGGTGTATTCTGGGGGGTTGCTAGCGGAAAATAGGGTCTCACTCCAAATGTCTGCATGTTAAAAATCTGACACTTCATCAATTAATGTCCATACTCCTTGCGCACATGTGTGTAAATTTGGGTAAATGTCCGATATTGCAAAACCAGTTAAAAAGTGCAAAATGTTGCCATTTCTGAATGCAAGCCCCCAGGAAGAGCAGAGTTTGAACAGAGTATACCTCATGTGGTATGTGATGGGTGCATGTAATTTTAAACAACTGTGTATCTGTGCAATATGTATTTGAATCAAATATAGATTTGCAGGCAAACTGACCAGGGGAGGATCCTCTGACCCATAAAACCTACAGCATCACTCTGACTCACATTTCCTTCCCCCAATCATGGGAGAGGCGAGAATTGGGCCAATGACAAGTAGAGAGGGGCAGGCTTAGCTAGGCCCAGGCACACACCCATTTTCAAAACACATAAAAAGAGACTGCTGGGACAGGTAGAGACATTCAAATCCAGTTGCTGCGGAGCGTTTTGCCGGACCACACAACATCCAGAAGATACCAGTTCCAGACTGACTCCAGCTACATACTCCAGAACCTAGAACTTATACTTTAGAACCTAAATCAGAGGCCTAAAACCACAAGCTGAGTTCTCTGCAGCAGGCCTCAAATGATTGCAAGCTACTCACAGCCGGGCAAGCTGCTTGAATCCCTTGCCAAGAACTTTTGCTAGGACCAGTGCAGAGATCCAGGAGCTGTGCAGAGACCGCTGCATCTGGACAGACCAGACCAGTGCCAGACCAGACCAGCATAGCAGAGACCAGACGCTGTGCGCAGAGACCGTCCGTGGCGAGACCGGAACCGAAGTCCAAAACCTGATTGATCAGATCCGTGACAAGACCCAGTCCTTCCAAATATATTGCGAGTACAGCTAGGATGGGGCAAAACCAAATCTCTTAGTTTCAAGTAATATAATTCAATCTATTTAACCTAAGTAGAGCTGCAAAGCTGTCACCTGTCATTTTGAGTTTACTTTAAATCCGAAAAACAACCTTTACAAATTCGTTCATATCTCTGGAACCGTTCGGGCTATGAACTTGGTTTAACTTTCCTCTGAAAGCTTAGAAACTTACCTTTCCAACCTACTTCCTACTCCATATATTTTTTCCGCAATCACGATTCATGCACTCGCGAATTTTACCGCGATTTGCGATTTGGTTAAAAATCCAGCCACGTGTAACCATCAGCAGTCATTTCTTTCCTTGCTAAAAATTCGTTTGCCTCTTAATCACCATCTCTGAATCATTGCTAAAGTGAGCCTGCACTCATCCCAAGTATCTCTCACTCACCCTGAACCTCCTAAAGGGAATTAAAAGCATTTTCAGCATATTTCTCACTTCATTGCCATCACCTTTTAAAAGCATTTTGGGCCTGTGTTTCAAACTTCTATCTGTGGTCTAAGCTTGCTGGGGTGAACTGATTTATATTTGATTGCATTCCTAAGAACTGTGTGTGTTACTTCCATCTACTTCCATTTCTTACATTGCATAGGGGAGGGGGTGAATTGCCAGAGAAAAAGTGATTATCTTATCTTTTGCTAAAATCATCTCAAGTATTTCTGTACTGCATTTTATTCCTCATTGCTTTTCCCTTGAAATCATAAAAGTATTTTTGCTACTTTATCCATCCTATATTAACTCCTCATTGATTATAAAGAAGTGTGCTAGTGTCAGATTACCCATTGTTGAGTAACATTATATTTATAAGGGCGATATCGATTATTAATTTACTATAAAAGCGTGGTATCTATATTTTGTTTTATTTCTCAAATAAACCTTTTAAACTTGCAAAACAGAACTACTTCTTGGCTCAGTGGGGTCAGGGGGATTCTAAGAGAGGGGTGTTATATAGGGGTAGTCATCCAGAACTCATGAACTGGACATAAAGATATATCAATAAGGGTTTCAATTCAGTATCCCAGACTAGGCATTGACTTAGCTGTAGTGTTGAATTGAATCTTCTTACAGCTAGAGGGCTCCATGACCAGCAAACAGAGTGCAGAGGGATAAGCAGCGCTTTGCAAATGAAACTCCAAAAGGTGCCTATAAATGACATTTGCTTTGTTGCTAAAAACTCCAAAATGCCTATAACGCAACACTTTTCAACATTCAAAATCTTGCTTGGCGGTAAAGTTCATGTAATCTAAGGAAGCATTGCGAACATACAAAGTCCTAATGTGAAGGGAAAAACATTTCTTCAGAAAAACTGGATTGTCTGTAAACTGACAGCCCCTGTCAAAATCTGGGTGCAGTACCTTGGGCTACCTGAATGACAGCTGTCAGATGAGTTACTGATGAAACTTCAAAGTGATCTAAAATAAAAAGTCTGCCGGATTAGCAAAAATAAAAAGGATTGTGGCTTAAAAGAATACAGATCTCAGTTGCTTTTTATCCCACAGAGGAAAGATAAGAAAGTAATGTATTTATGTTTGATGCAACAAGTTTGGTTTTTCCTGGATCTTTAATTAAGAATAGCTTGGCTGAGCTGCAACCCTTTGGAAGTGGACAAACAGGTTTCTCCCAGGGGGAGGAATATCCTCTCAGCTGAAACTCACGGGGAGAGGATAATTGTGGGTTAATCCAGACTGTAGTCTGCAAAAAGAGAATGAACAATAGCAGGCCCTTCAGCCCAGCAAACTGAGGTGTGAAAGGGTCGTAAATGGCTCCTGAAGGAACAAACAAGGAGGGGGATGCTCCTGGACTCCAGGGAGAGAAAAAGGGGTGTGCCATTTGCTTTTAAGCATGAACAAAGAACAATGTTTAAAGACTCATAACTTGTGATTCAAAATGGTGTAAAATATACCAAGGACATACCTGTTAGTCAAATTTTTGGCTGCATGTTTTAAGAGGCGACAGAACCGTGTAACATGTTCTGGACAGGAATGGCAATATATGTGGTTTTATGTGAAATGTATTAATCCTAGAATTGTGAATACTTACACACACATCCCTATGTTTAACACACACATGTGTGTAAATTTGCATAAAGTTTGGAAATTGTGTTCATAGCGAAAAGGACACAATTATGTAGAAAGTTGAAACAAGACCCCACAGCTGCGGGATTTTGAGGAACAGATGCTACATAAAATATGGAATTGTTGTGTGTGATTTGTGTAGAAATTACCAATGTAGAAATGTGTATTTAGTATAAAATTTGATTTTGAGACCAGTGGCTAAAGGGAGGTTTCTAAGAACTGTAAGGCAAACCATAAAATGTGACATCATCCGGCCTTGATCCAATCACACATATTCAAGGCGGAGAGGAAGTTTTGATCCAATCCCAGCTCACAGGCGCAAGCTTAGTTAAGACGGCCCATACACCCATTTTATGATGTCATTTTAAAGGATAAATAGAGACAGCTGACACTGAGAACTATTGATTTCAGTAAGGTCCAAATCCTCAAACTTATTCTCACCACCCAGTGAAGCGCTGTGGCGTGTGGAAAGGCCTTTTGAACTAGTATCCTGAAACTCTCTGGCTGGCTACCACAAGGCTTGCCTGAGGAACTCGCTATCCAGCTCATTGAACTACCCACAAACAAGAAGGGCAGATCCTCTGCAAAACAGGTGACTGGCTAGCTGATCCGATCCCGTGCCTGATGTGCTGTTCTTCTTAGACCAGTTCCAATGCATGACCAGAACTTACGGTCCAATTTAATAACTTATTCTGTGAGTATTAATGGGAAGAAATGTGACCCTAATGTATCTGCATTGTATGATCCCAATCTCAAACCCATCCTATCTGTAAATTCGGAATCATAGTATTGTCAGAACCTTTCTTGAGCTGATTTTCTCTCATTTGTTTGATAAAATCCTAAGTCATTAGTGTTTTTGAGTAACTAAAGTGAATCCCAGAAAGAAATTGAGTATCCACCACGTCAAGGGTTACGCTGGCCACATAACTGTGGAGATTCATGTGTGGCATCCTCATTTTCATAGTCATAATATAGTGTAATCAAACAAATCTTTCATTTTCAAAGTGCATTTCCGTTTTCCATTCTCGCGCCCATTTTGAAAAAAACAACTCTTACTAAAACCTCTATAACTCCCTCAGTTTTTATGATAGAAACTAAATTTCAACTCCTACCTGTACCTAACATCCGTAGCTATCCACAATATCGCACAAAGAAAAGTTTGACGTGATTTTACATTCTGAGAAATTTACACATGTGAAATAGCTTTAATTTGATTCCAACTTGGACTTTGAGATTTCAAAAGTTCTCTTCTGTCTAAATCATTGATTGCACTTTTTTGCAACTGTTTAAAGTGGCTCCCATAAGAATGTATGACAAATTAAGTATTTTTGACCACATTTGGTGTTTTTGCATAGTCAATTCCAAAGAAAACTTCAAAGCCATTCTGACAGCTGAAAAGTCAATTCCGTTTTTTTCTTGTGTTTGAAGGGGGAAGGTGGGACTGATATTCTGTTTGATTTGTGCATTTCCTGAATACCTGCTCTCTCCTCCCATATCTTTACATTGCCTATTGGGGGGTTGAGGGGCGTTGCAGGGGGAACCCTAACCATAGTGCCATCTATTCTAAAGCAATTCAAAAGTATTCTTTTCTATACTGCATTTGTTTTTGTGCTCATTATTTTGACTCCTGGTGTATTAAAGATACTATTTAGTGTTCTCTCACCGCATTGGTGATTGTTGTTTACCCATTAAAATATATTGTGATTAAATACATAAATAAATATTTACCTTTGCAAACTAGCCTGATTCCTGGTTCAGTGTGACTGGGGGGGGGTTCCAAGAGAAGGGTGTGATACAAGTGGTATATCGTTCAGATTATTGAACTTATAGATAAGATAAATAAGGGTTTCAATTGTGCACTATACGCTGGGCATGACTTAGGTGTATGCCGGATTGAAATCACTTACATTCTGCAAGCAACTGATGGAGATGGACCATGCTTGCTGGTCTCGCTTGAACTCTGCACAACGTTTGACACGTTAGCCCATGTGGTCTTTCTTTCTATCTTCGCAGCTGCAAGGGATTTGGAGTTCAGCCTTGTAATGGTTTTTATCTTTCCTCTCTGGGATCACTTGCATCCTTAACACTTAATTTCTCCTGCTCACTGTGGGCAATGGGAGTCCCAGAAGTCCATTTTATCACCCATGATGTACAATCTTTAAATGGAGTCATTGGGAATCTGGTGGAGAGTGGGGATCTCCATCCATCCATCAATATATTGTCAAACACACATCTTTAACTTAATGTGTCATTGCTGGGGATCTCCATTGGCTGGAGAGCTGTTTCTTTTGCATTGAGGTTTGCAAAGTACAGCCAACCTCAAATTCAATTTTACCAACACAGGGTTTCTACTAGTCTCACCTGGCAGTTCTATCACCAATCTGTCTTGGCTTTCCATCCTAAATGAAAATGGGATTCACCACCCCACCCCCACTCTTAGAACCTTTGATGTTAAGAAGACTAAGTTGGCCAATGCCAACATTTTGTCCTTCATCGATTCCACCCATTCGTGATAGCCAGTATGGTTTGGACACTACTTCAAACACTTTTCCTTTTTATTTATTTTATGTCACATAATGATGGGAGCGGGGGAGTAGAACCCTACGTTTTGGTCTTTGTAAGTACACTCTGCATTCCCTGATGGCTGTGTTCCATTCCACAGCATGTCTAATCCACAGCATCCCAAGGTTATACGCTATCTAACTCCTACTGTGCTAGTCACACTGGTTGCCACTGGATGCAAGCATTTAGTTTAAGCTAGGTGACTTCCTTTTCAAGGCTGTTCATCTTCAACCATCATCTTATCTGCTTATCCTTGGCCGTCCTCAGTTCACATGGAGTATGGCCCAAGCTTGGTTTGAGATCTCCTTATTCCTAAGTGTGTGGACCGCCAAGCTTTTTTTTTGTGGCCAGACAGTTTCTGGAATTCTCTTCTAGTCTCCTCCCGCATCGCCCCTTCCCTGATGTAGTTCCTCATGCAGCTGAAGACCTTTCTTTTTGCCAAATCTTTGAGCCACTACTGTCTGGCTATTAATGAACTCTTAAATCTTTGGTTATAATTGTGACTATTTGATTCTGTTGGCAGGCTGCTATTTTGTGTGTGTTCTCCTCTTCTTTTTCTTTCCGGTGCCTGGTTTTGCTACATCGTTTTATGTTCAAAGTGTTTTATTATTCCTCTTCTGCAACTGTGTACCCATTCATTTAGCCTGTACTGTATTGAGGCAATTACTAAAATGCTCTAGCCTGTTTTCAGTGTGAGCCTGTGCAAGGAAAGGAAGCCAAGAAACACATTTAAGGTTTGAAAAACCCAAACCTGCGCCCTAGACCCACACATCCAGTTACTTAATGAAGTTGCTTTGATCGTGAGTTCTCAACTTTGTTTGACCAAAGTAGGAGTAAATGTAGGTAATTGAATTTGTCAACATTATTGTGCGTTACATTTTCCTCGAGTAATTGAAGGCCTAAATTAAGCAGTATCAGCACACAATGCGTGATGCAAAACCGCATGGCTGGTAATCATCTTCACTTATCGAGCACTCGTGGCACATAGAGTGCACTCTTTAAATTAAGTGAATATCCCACCTTAACCTCATCACCTGCGCTTTCACAACTAAGTTCATCTTGGGGTGGAAACTGAGCGCTGGTGAAGACTTCAGCAGTAATCACCTCATTGAGAGTGGTAAAGTGTTAAAGAACAGTGCTTTTGTTAATATACTTTAATTCCGACACAGGTGGAAGCTGCTCCATTTTATATAGCTAATGCATGATGCCCTTGCTATCAGTTCGTTTTCTCTCATGGAAAAGGAAATGGTATGGGCAAGCAGTGGTGGAAACCTTTGAACGTTCCCATGGGGTTACCCATTCCAGTGGTGGCTGGTATATGTTTTATTTAGAGGTGTATTTCCCACACATATGCCATATCGACTGAATGTAGCGAGAGCCTCTGAAACAACCAAGGAGGGGTGGAGAGTGCTTCTCCCCCTAACACAATAACTTTTTTTTTATGATAATGGGTTAAAATTATGCATTTTACAGCACACTTTCAGTGAAAAATTGGGTTGAAAGCCAGTCCGTTTGCAATTGGTGTTGTAGGGTTACTCAAGGAATATCTAATAGATGCAAGTCCGAAAAGGAGCATTTACCACACGTTTTTATAATGCCTTTGACCACAATTTATGCCAATATAAAAACATTTTCATGCTCGCTGTGCCCGTTCATTTCCATCCTGGCTGCACCAATAAATACCAGTGTGCCCATATAAGAACGTAATCAGGTTTGCTCACATAGTGCTGTTAATGATACTATATGAAAACATGTCCACGCTGGTTCTGCCAATATATGGCAGTATCCTCACATAAGAACCTACTCCAGTTGGCTTTGCCTTTAAAATGCCAGTCCAAACTCATTGCACCAAAATACTAGACTAGTCAGATAAAAACACTTATCATGCTTGCTTTATTAAAGATGCCCAGTAACAAATGTCATGCCACCGTTGGAAAGGGCTAGACTGGCTGCACCAAAATGCCAGTATAGCCACGTAATACATGTATCATGTTTGCTTCATCAAAGATGTCCAGTAAAAAATTATGTTGTTACTGCATCATTTTTTTACTGGGCATCTTTGATCCCTCCTCATCCTCCCCACCAAAGTCAGTGACCAGACCTCACACAACCATACATTCATTCCTATGTGCACAGTGATGATTCATGGGATCACATCACTTCTCCCTCGGGGGAGCCCTTGCCTGTGAGACTAGGGAGGTGAGGTCACCACCCAACAGTCCCCCTAGGGGTTGTGGAAAGCAGGACCTCACGGGGTGAAACTCCCCTCATGGGTATAAGGACTCCAGTTCCATGAAGGAACTCCCTGAATACATTTCCCTTGGGACCAAGCACTTGTTAGAAATTCCTGAAAACACTAGTGTCTGTTATGGCAAGACTTCTATGTTTGATATATGAATCAGTTTGACCCAGATGAAGAAGAACAAAAGAGGCTTGCAAAATAATAACAGACTGCCTCAATGTAGTACTGAGAAGAGTTGATCATCTCAATAACTGATCATACGACTGGGAAGAGTTGGCCCCAAGGAGGCATAAACATAATTTCAACAACTGATTGTAATACTGAGAAGAGTTGGCCGCAAGGTGGCATAAATATCATGTTGCTAACTGGCCATATTACCGAGAAGAGTTGGCCTGAAGAAGGCCCAAAGATTACGTCAACAACAACATCAAAGAAGGACTTGGAAGAGGGGACTCGGGAGGATCCAGCTCCAGAAAATAAAGACTGAGAAAGGACTAGGAAGAAGAGCGAGCAGCCGATGTGAAGCCAGTCCATCCTAGGAAGTTCGAACCTGGGAACGTGAAGCTGCAAGGATGCTGATCCCTAGTGGTGGGGACGTCAAAGAACGGCCAGCAGAGCACTACATTTGAAGCCAAGCTCCTGACCAACTGAAGAGACAGAGAGAAACCAATGATGGCGTGACCTCGAGGAGGTGGACTGCGTGGTCCTGCAACTGTGCTGGAGCCGTGTGGTCCAAGTCTCTGCGGAGCCGTGAGCACAAAATGGGGAGCGGAGTGAAGAAAGCAGGAGACGCCGAAGTTACTTGAGTCAGCCAAACATCCCATGAAGAACCGGCATCCTGGTCCCAACATACTACAGGTAACTGGAACAGCGGGAGACCAGGTTGGGGTTGGGGTTGGAGCAGTCCTGAGTTTAGAGAAACATAGGAGTAATCTCACTTGTCATAGTAGTGACACCCACAGGGCCCAGAGAAGCAGCTCAGGAGTCCTCTTCCTCATAACAGTAGTGATACCCAGAGACCCAAGAGTCAAGAAAAGTGCAGGAGTAATCACAGTAAAGCTACCCAGAGAGCCAGGAGTCAAGAGAAGACCGGAAGTAATCTCCCTCTTCACAGTATTGATACCCAGAGAACCAAGAGTCAGGAGAAGCTCGGCGTAATCTCCCTCATCACAGTAGTGATAACGAGAGAACCAGATGCCAGGAAAAGCTTGGGAGTGATCTCCCTTGTCACAGTATTGATGCCCAGAGAGTCAAGAGACGTTTAGGGGTAATCTCCCTCGTTACAATAACAATAACCCAGAAACTAAGAGTCAAGCGAATCTCTGGAGTAATCCCCTACATCATAGTAGTGATATTCCAAGATCCAAGAATCAGGAGTGCATCGGGAGGAATCTCCCTTAACACAGCGATAATCCAAATAAGATTATACAGGAGATTAGACAACAAGAACTATCTGGATGTAATCTTCAGAACGTCATAATACTGGAAAGAATTACTGGAACTATAAAATAAACTTTCAAAAGCTCTTGGGAAGAAGTAAAGAGTCTTTTGAGGCCTATTTGTAAAGAATATTCGAAGACGGTCCCATGGCTGAGAAAGGTGGCTCAGGAGAAGTGAGTTATTCTCCTGACCACACTTTCTTTGTTGAATCAGAAACTAAAGCAAATAATTACTGAGGAAAAGATAAAGACTGAGCCAGTTTACCAGGAGAAGAGAATCATTCTCTTGGTAATATATACAATTGGATGGTGAACCCTTTTTGTAGATTAGTGGTGGGGTTAGAGTAGGTTTTTGGATAGAGGATGGATATTGTTAATTGAAGTAGACATCCTGACAATGAGCACCCGAGTTGTTAATGACTTAAGTAGGCACACCCCTTTAGAGACAGGGAGAGGTAGGTTCTTTGCTTTAAATCTTAATAAAGCTTTGTTGAAACATGCTACCCCTTTCTCTGTCTCCTTACTCTACCTCACCATAGCATATATTCATACATCAAACATTCTTAATTTTTGCTGCAGTCTGGTCTCTGCTCTGTACATGCGCCGGCCACCTGACAGGGAACATGGAAGACCTCCGGCTCCAGCACCACATTAACAGGAACCAGGAAGCAAAGAGCGATTCCTGGCACCTGCTCATGCACGCAGGAGCCAGAGCACTGACACATCACTGCCCAGGCTCTCAATGTGCAAGAAGGCACGTTAGCACTTCCACCCACATTCAGGGTTACTGTTCCCCAGCCTGAATCCCCAATGGGCGGTGCAAAACTGGGGAAGCAAAACACCCCGGGCCTTGCATGGTACATTCTAATTGCTCACTAGAGAAAAGAAACTGCCAAAGGGTAACTATGTTTCCCTTTGACAGTTTTGGCCAGGCCAGTTGCGCCCCTCAGCTGAAGAAAGCAGCTGGGGAAGGGCGCACTGTTTACACTAGGTTGGCTAATCGGCTACTGCATAATGGATGAGCCACCACTGCCACATTCTAATCTCTCTGATGGCTACATATATCTGCACAGTTAATTGCCTTTCCACTACCAACAACCCTTTGTCTGGAGCTCTATATTATGTATTCATCACAAACTATATTTTCAAATTTAGGAATAAACATATTGATCTATTCTACTCATACAAAACGCATTATACCTAGTCTTGAGATTGGTTCTTGCTTTTAGATTGTGAATGATCAGATATTTGCTGCTCAAAATATACTAACGGTTTCCACTATGATTAGAAGCTGGTATGACATCTCATTAGACTAGGAAATCTGCTGCAGAGATCTGTGCGGAACCTCGTGGCCATGATTCCAAATTCTGGCTCCATCAACTCAGCATTTTATCCTTCCATAGTCAAATAAAATTGGTATCATTTGATGAGTAATAGTAACACCTTTTATCAGAACGATTGGACACCTGGTGGTGAAGTGCTTTACTAACAATGAGTTATTATTCGAGTTCCCGGATTTTTGGTATTTATTTTCCCACCTGCATTTATCCATATATATTTCTTTTTTTTAACCATTTTCTCTGTATTTATCCACAAGTATTGCTCGTTATATAAAAAGATAATTTGCAACCAATGTTTTTCGGCATTTATTCGAATTAAAAAAAGGCATCAAATAAAACATACATGCAGCAATACAGGAAGGAAATATCGTCACCATTGCGATAACTAAAAATGGTTGCTCCTGTGATTGCTTCTGACCTAAGATATATGTTGAAAGCAATTTGAAGAACTTTAATACTGTTTTTATGCAATGTTCTACTTTCCACGCTGTCAGTCTTCAATGTAATTGGCATGTGATGCATGATTGACAGCATAGGGAACCAAGCAAAAAGATCTGTTTCCGTTTCCTCCCCATTTTACCAACAAATACAGGCAGAACACACATTGATTTTTATCTGTATTTACGTGCACAAATTAGTAAAAACGTAAAACGGTGCCATCGTTATTATCGTGGAGTTCCAAGCTCAATGGGTCTAGCACTGATCAGAATCTCACAGAGCTTTGATCTCCTGGTCTGCAGATTACAGAGCTCTCTGCACTAGGTACTCAACCCACTGGGCTATCTCGCTGCAATTGAAACCTTTGCCCTTCAGGTTACCCAGACACACATCCTTTCTGCAGATGCACAGTCATGTGGGTTTTCTAAAACTCGTTTACACCCTCTATGATTCCCCCAACCCACCACTCAAATTGCTGTATCTAACTAATCTCAAACCACTACAAACAACTCTGATTTCCTTTTCAATCTGCCCATCCTTTTGCCTGCAACACCATCATGCATTCTAGTTAACCCACAGCGATCACTTTGCTTTTACATTATGCACATTCCACGGATTCAAAGCTACCTATATGTTTACAGAAACTAAGAATTAACAGAACCATCTAGTCTGTTCATTTCCAGGTCTGCTGCAACATAGTACATCCTAATCACTATCCAGACCCCTTCTTGCTCTTCTTGAAAATATTCTGCATTATTTTCGCAATAGATATTTGTGGAAGGTATGTGTCATACCCTTCTAAACTCTCCCTTCACTCTGGCACCTAGATACCATATGCTTAAAATGGTCTCCACCTCTGGCTTTACTCTAACATTTTAATCCGGAAACATTTGAATTTCCCAACGCCTCTTCCCTCCTGAACTTGCTCGTGGTTTACCTGCATGAAACCTACTGTGTCTACTGCCCTTTTTGTAGTTTAGTTTCATTGTCTGGTAGATTTGCAGAATTGCTGCATAACCGTCCGCACTCAAACATTGATGACTTGTAGTGCTAGCTTCAGTGTTATTGACAATCATTCATCAGAATTGCAATTCAGTACATTTGATTATGAATCAATCAAAAAACAAATTAGTAAGCCCTGCTGGAAAAAGAATCATCTAATCTATGCATTGAATGCAGTAGGGCTGAAGATATAACAGTGACTGTTTAAGGTGGCTGGTGTGTGCGCCTGACTGTCACAGCTCAGCAACGATCATTGTAGGATGTTTTAATTAGACGGCATCTAATTCAGGAGAATTTCCACGACCCCTAACTAGACGCACACAATTTTAAGTTATTTCTATGAATCTGGGACCCCCAATGTAACAGAATTGATTCCTTACAGACTCCCTCCTCTTTTGGGACAATAAACAGTGTTGCAAAGAAGGTATTTGTATTAACCAAAAATAAATAATTGAATCATTTTAAAGTTATACGTCCATGTAATGACAATGATGAAATATAATCAACATGCAATTGACCTTGATGTTCAATAGTACAGTCATAGAAATATACTTTTGTAACATACAAATCACCTCTTTTGTTTTCTTACCTGTGCATTCACCATTGATCAAAATGCTTGACGGGCCAGCATAAGACTTTCATTTATTAAAACATCCCTGCCTATCCCATTATCTCTACTTTCTCTTTATTGCAAATTGATGCAACCCCTGTTACTCAATAGACCTGTCAGAATTTTAACAGAATTCAACAAACTAATGGACCTTCCTGTACGTAAATGGCTTGTAGAAAGAAAAACGTATGTTCAACATGCATGTAGGCTAAATTCCCTTTAGTGATCTGTCTATTTAATTACCATGTTAAAGCATACCTTTCTCACTTTCAATGGCAACTTAAAAAACGGGAAAATGGATAATGAATAATCACCCTCTTCCTTTTGTCTTAAGCAACTCTGCAGTTATAACAGTATTCTACTTCAATGCGTAACCAGGAAGTGACTTCAGTTATTTTATTTGTCTAGACATGCACACAGTGAGATGTCCTATCCTCTTCTCTACTTGGACATTGCACAGAATGTGAGTCCATGGATCGCCCAGGATACACACCACATGATCTATTTGATCAAATCTATAATTCCAGAAGCACATACTCATATGAAATATTTACTCTTTTCCCAGGATATGCATTCAATGTATATATCTCCGCCCCTCAGTACTTACAAATAACAGAGCAGGATTTAATATAATTCTATTGATAGTATCGCTCCCCTCAGGATTATTTCCCCTTTATATTATACTTGTATATACATGTTCTTGGCTGTCTCACAAACAGGTGATCGCCCTCTTATGGACTGGTTCAATTCTCCCCCTCTAGGAATAGGTGGGCATCAGTCAGCAAGATGGAATCGACTTTCCTCCACAACCTGTCTGCTGTCTCTCCCTCTGAAGAAGGCTTGGAACTTTAACTCCTACTAGGCCTCACTTCTAGGGTTCTGTCATTAATCCAACATGGGCCCAAAAGGAGAGCAATCTATTTATTTTCCTTCCTGTTATCAATTCTTCCTCTCTATCAGTCAGTGAGTGAGCAAGTGCAATCTCCCATAGTGAGTGTGTGTTGAATCTTTTAAACACTGAAAACCCAATTGTTTGAGGTGTTTAATTTCCCTAATCAAATTGGTCAATGTATCTGATTGGAAAGGGTTTCAAAAGTGACATCACAGTAGACATACCCCACTGCGGTCATTGGGCATATTACTGAAGGGTCCAGTCTGATGGGAGTAACTTCTACACTCACTTTCGTCCCATTTGATGTGATGTTATCTCAGATTTCTTGCATTAAAGATTCTGAAATCGTAAATTACGCACTTATGACCACTTTATTAATTGCCTCACCAGATTTCTTTCTCTGCCACAAGTTAAATTATAATAGCTCACATTTCCAAACTTAAAGATTATTAAATTTAATGAGCTTCTACATTTATATACAAATTATTTTCCCATCTCAAAGTAATGGGCTCATCACTGCGGATGCTAAGATTTATGGATCCCTGGTGTGTGCCGTTTCTGTGTGACAAAATTCAAATTTGCCTATTTTTCATAATGAAAAATCACATTAGAAAATCATGTCTTGGTCCATCTAACAGAGAACTACAAGCATGGTGTTTCACTAAAATTGCTTCAATTAAAAAGGGCCTTAGGCAGACATAGACAATCGGGCAGGGAGTTCTGCAAAATTCACATATTTTATTTTTATAAAAACATCATAATCATCATAAAAACCGTTGTTCTCACTTGATGAAACATAAAAACATATATACGTAAAAAACAGACCACATGGAGACAGAAATGTATTGTGCAAAATATGCAATTCAATCTCCACTGAAGAGGAGTAAAACTCATTTGTACTACATAAACCCCTCTCCACCTTATATACACCATAACATACTTGAACATGTGTCTAAGTACCTACAGTATTTTGACATATAGATTCAAAAAAATATATTTCATCATTCTATATACAAAAATTAGACAAAAGACATACAACAGAGTCATCTGTCAAGTCCCAGAATCTTATTAATTTTCAGTTTTACTTTGAATGGATGAAATCTTCAAAAACCACCACCAGCAAGTATGTTTTTCTCATAATCTATGAAAACATACATAAAAACGTTAAAAAGGTTTTTGCAAAACAAACCGTCCACAAACAGACCAGATCTGTCAATAGCTCCGATGAATAGTTAAAGAGCAAACATACCATTCACTTATATTTAGGGGGCCCAGTCAGTTCACTCTCCACCCTGGTTTAGGGTAAATGCAGCTTATTATTTCTAAACCAAGCAGAAGGAAGTAAGTCAAAATCAACCTCCTGACCTGTTACTGACAGTGGCGTACATTAAATTGCCAGTCAACCTCTTGTGTGTTTCCAGTTAACAGTTTCAAACTGTGCCCTGCTTTCCACCAGGCACCAGAAAACGTTCAAATATTCAATGCATCAAACGGTGAATGAAGAAAAAGAGAAAATTGTCAAGTTTGCTCTCTCATGTCTTAGTACCTTCAACTACCTAAGGTGTTTAGGTCTAAATGTTTTTCTGACTTCAGCCTGGCGGTGGTACAGTCTTTGAAGTTTTAAGTTCTTGGGAGGTTTATGAGTCCAATTCCTGCCCCTCTTACACCAGTTCACGCTTTTGGTAGATTTTCAGATGAACACTTTTTTTCCAGTTATCAAGATTCCTTTCCTCAGGAAGGTCTGGGAGATTGAAATAGCATATTGGAGAAAACAGATCCACTGATCAAGCTGAACTTCTAGTATTTTTTAAAAAAGTTAAGCACACTACCCATATGTAGCTCATAAATCTGCCCCCTTATAATTGATAGCGAGTTCAGACTCCCTGTGACATAGTCCCAGAGACTATCATTATCTTCATTGCTGAGTTTCAGACACATTCTAACTCCTTGATAGTGCAAGGTATATTGGTCCTGCTGTTTTGCTGGGGGGCTGTTACATTGAACAGAATATCAGATGTCCGAGTCCAGTCCTGACTTCTTTTGGATTTGGTCTCCTTCCCAATTGCCACTTTTAAATGAAAATGTTCATGGTCCCCTTGATTTTCACTTTTCCAAACATGGCAGTTTTTCCATTGAATTGACCTATCAAACTCCTATCAAAGATCCACTGTGTGTGTCATAACCATGACCCTTGAGTTCTGTAAAGGAACATAAAAACAACAGCGGAAAATGCGAGCCCAAATACGTTTTTCCTATCACTTTGAACTGCTGGGCTTTCACCTTGGATTGAGAAAGTCTACATCTTAATAAAAGTTGCAGTGTTTTCTTTGTCCTTGGAAATTCTTATCTTGGGCCTTGATTTGGGGGGACTTAAAAATGTTGCACATTTTGCTTTCCAATTGCTGTGTGCTGGCCACAGTTTACAGGTTTGTTTTTTAACATGGCTGGTTTCTCTTTTCCTTTTATTTAGATTTCCCTACATCATAGAGGTAAGAATGCTATGTGACTTATTCTTCCCTCGCCATGCCAGCCTTTCCAGAGATAATACTGACATGTAAACGACCAACAAAGTCCTACTTATTTTCAGTCATCGGACTGACGAGTCAGTCTGCCACCGGTCCGTCAGTCTTTCAGAGGCTATTCTGACATTGACTTTTTTCCTGACATTGGATATTCGCTTTACAGGTATATATTTTCAGACTGCAGAATAGGTGTTTCTTTTTCTTTTCAATCAGAAATGTATTCTAGATTTGCTTTCTCTTCCATGGAAATATTTTTCCTGTTAACTAATCGAAATCAAGTCTTCTTTACAAAAGTAAAAAAGCTCAAATCGAGGTCACTACGAGCTGAAAACATATATGCCGCAGAAGAGAAGCCTAATTATAAATAAAACCATCATACATCTTTTTATATGAGTATGCCATTCCCCATAAAAAGACGAGATAAAATCAAATCAGCTGACACCCTTTGTAAGAAGATTTAAATAATTGCCAGCCAATGTGAAAAGCACAACACATATGAGGAATTGACATGGACATGCTTCTAACGAGCCAGCAGCCAATATGTGCGGAGAACAAATGCAACTATCCAAAGCATTGTACTTTATCCACCAATAACATGTTCTCCTCTCCACAATCCATTCCACTCATTTTGGCTCAGTCAGGTGACACCTTTAGACTCACATATTTAGCAAAACCGACTGCAAAAGAATACTAATTATTAGATTCAAGTAAAATACGGAGAAGTGTCCAATACGATGTCTTGCATGTGTATAGCGTTTCCTGCCATAAATTGTGGTGTTGAAGCACTTTTCCAGTCAGAGAGGCAAAGGAGGAGTAAATGGAACATGCAATACTGGTAGGGAGAAGCAAAGTCGTGTAGATTGCTGGGATGAGGGCAACGGATAGATAAGATGGTCAGGAAGGCATGAGAAGGAAAAGGAGGAGGAGGTATGTGTACAATTGGGCCAAATTTATCGTCAGACATCGATGTATTCCAGGGGGTGCAGGAGATGGTCCGAAAGAAGAGACCACTGGACAAAGGTGTTCACCACGCCAGCGGGTATGTCTGGATATGTCTGGAATGTACCGTATTGTGAGCCTTTACGTGTTGAAGCCAATCACAAGAAAAGAGATGGCAAAGCTTTTCTACCTACTTCCCTAGGCCCTCAAACAACATTTGGAAGGGTTGTATGTCAGAAACAGAGTTTGCAAAAGCTCCCTGAAAAGAAGGCAAAACAACCCAAATGTGTTCATTTAAGTCCATTTTGTTAAAAAGGATATTTTGTTTACTCGACCAAAACCGTCGGCCTGTTCTTCTGGTCAAGGGGTTTACGGACACAAAGCGGGTAATTGGCCAGTAGTGGTCAGACCTTTGAACCTTCCACAGAAACGCCCACTACTCCCAGAGACAGTTGCAATAAAGATATCACCTATGTGCCAACATTCAGGATGCCCTGCTCGACAAACTGGCCACCTTACAGAAAACAAATTTGCTAAAGAAGAACTCCCTCACCGTGGCCACCACTAATAACCCTATCCTCACCCCACCTGCATCCCAGACCTTTCCCTTTAAAATTGTCACATAATCTGAAGCGCTACACCTTATCAAAGGCCTCAAACCCTTGAGGTGCCAAGGAGGTACCTGCCCAGCAAGGGTGAGCAAGGTGGGCGCCTTAGCACTGCCACCCTTCATCACCTCCCTGATCAACACCTTCTGCATCACCTTCCAAGTGCCAACTAGCTTCACGGATGCTTCGGTACTCCCCTTGCTAAAATAAAACATCACTAGACCTCGACATCCCCACCAACTATCGCCCCATCACTACCGTCCCCTTTCTTCTCAAAATACTGGACAGAGCTGCCTACATCCAAATCCAGTCCTTCCTCGAGCCCAACAACCCCCTGGGACTATGGCAATCAGGCTTCAGGCCCGGTCACGGTAGAGAATAGGCCCTATTAGATCTAAAATACAGATGGATGAAATCAAAGACTCTGGCAAAGCTTCATTATTACTCCTGCTGGAATTGTTGGCAGCATTTGATCTTGTTGATCACCGTATTTTATGCCAGTACATTAGATCTGCAGGTTACTTCTCTGAACAGGAAACTGACTGGATATCCTCCTTCCTGTCTAACAGATCCTTTAGGGTTTTCTCTGACACAGACTCCGCCCAACCTACCCTATCTCTTGCCGAGATCCCCAAGGTTCCTGCGTCTCCCCAACATTATATAACATCTTCACAAAACCACTATTTGACATCTTGGATGACCATGGTATCCCCTACACAAATTACAGGGATGATACGCAAATCCTCCTACCTATCACAGGCAATTACACTGATGACACCAACACCTTGAATTCCACTTACCTCATCATCCAAGCTTGAATGGCTACCAACATGATATGCCTTAACGATGAGAAAACGGTAATCCTCCTGACTGGATCCTACACTACCCTCAACAAACTTGACTGCAAATACAAAGCGTTCATCATTGACTGAAACACAGTTCCAGTTTCCAATGCAGTCAAAATGTTAGGTGTGTACCTGGACTCAATCCTGTCCCTAAACAGGCAGGTTGACGTGATTGCCTCATTGGCAGCACACACAACAAAACCTATACATGCCTGTAGGCGATTCTTATCTCCTGACAGCTGCCTCACGATTGCTAGGGCACTCAAAGTATCTAGATTGGTCTACTTTAATGCTCTATTTGCAGGGAATTCAGCACAAAACCTTAATAATGCTCTTAGGTCTGCACTGCTCACTGGCTCCCTATTTGACAGCTGATTCTGTTAAAAACACTGTCCATGAGGCCACCGGGGGACACGCTCATGGAAAGAGCCTGAGCGCATGACTCCCGGTCCAGCGGGCTGCAAAGTGGCTCGAGTCCCCACTGCAAGCCCCCCGGGGTGGACAACGCCTGGAGTAGATAAAGCCTAAGGTGCCCGGACACATGAGGAAGAAAGCTGAAATAGATACTGCTCCAGGCGGCCAAGATATTAGTTTCGGGAGCAGCCACGGGAAAGTAAATCCGCTAGCACTGATCTCTGTGACGGAGGCCTGAAAGCGTGTTCCAGGAGCGGCCTGTGGCCTTCAGACAGATATGGGCCCGGAGTGCCTGATTGAAGGGACACTGCTTTCTTGGTATTGGAAGGTGAGCGGCCTGCCCGTCCACATATTGGCCTCGCTGGAAAGCGATCTTGCACAACGCCTTGCTCCATCAAAGGGTTGTGGATCGCCCTACTCCCCCAGCTCTGGCACACAGCGATTGCGAGCCACGATGAGAGGTGCACCGGAGTGGCCCTGACAAACTGGCCACACTGCGGGACCATTTGGAACTAGGCAGTGCTGAAGTGCGGGGCTCAACGCTCTACTGAGGGCCACAGAGGCTGGTGGAGGCCATGGATCACATAGGCCTGTTATTGAGGGGTGGCTCCCCTGACCAGGTTTAGGGGTGTGTGCCCACCTAACTAGGCAAATATTGTGAAGGCTCACAGAAACATTGGAGGGGAGAGAGAGGTGACCCTAGCCTTTTATCAGGGACAATGGATTGTGTTTGGGACTCTGATCTGAGGAGTGAGTGATCTGGGGCACAGTTTAAGAAGGAGAGGACTGACAGCCTGAACCCGGCATTGGAACCAGCCCTGGTGGGGCTGGGGCCTGAGAACTGTGGGGCCTGGCAGGTGACTGGAATATAAAGGTCTGGACAGCTGGAAGGCATGCGTTGAGAGGGAGAGGGAGTGGTAGCAGTGAGTTACACTATCAAATGCCCTGAGGTCCCCTGGAAGGGTACGGCCCCAAAGGGGTCTGAGAGATTGGAGGGGGTCCCCATCTGAGTAGAGGTGTGGTAACAATGCTGTGGGGGGGGGTTACCCCTGGCCGCATTGGGGTACTTGTATTCCACATGGACTGGAAACTGAAATTGAAGCGGTTTGAGTACCTACAGAGTCTGAGGTCGAGAAGTGCTACTCCAGATCGGAATATGCTGGAAGGCGGAGATGATCCTGTGTCCATGAAGAGAGACATTGCCTCATTATTGAAAGCGATTCAGGGAATGAGGGCCAACATTGGGGGGAAAGGTGGATAACAACCTCAGAATCGATAAAATGGATGAAAGGTTGCAAGCATTTGAGCACAGCCTGTGATCCCTCAATACATTGGAAACTCAGATGGACATGAGGATGGAAAAACTGGAAAGGAAAGACTGGGAAATTACCCTTAAGATGGATGATTATGAGAATCAAGAAAGGAGGAATAACCTGAGATTTTCTGGCATGCCGGAGAAAGAGGGTAGATGGACAGAGTTCTGCGGAGGGTCATATACGAGGCTGCAAAAGGTTTGTTTGGAAATGACACCATCGACGAGCCCAAGGTTGACAGGGTGCCCAGAGCAGGTGGGGCTGGCAGAGGCTGAGGTCAGTCTTGGCTCACTTTCACAATCATCCTGACAAGCAGAAGATCCTGGAAAAAGCGAGGGGGGGCTGGCATGGTGATGCTGGGTAATGCAAACATTATGATTTTTCAGGACCTTTCCTCCCTCACGTCTGTAAAGAGGCACATATGCATTACCCTCATGAAATAGCGGAATGAAAAGGCCATCAGATACAGGTGGGGTTTCCCCATCTCCATTTCCTTTGAGGTGGATGTATACAGTTACCTAAGATGACATACAGAGAGAGGGTCACAGGCAAGCTCATGGGAAGTGGGGAGTCCACAACAGAGGAAGGATCGAAGGGCCCTAGCACAGACAGTGGCATATAAAAAGGACCGAGCAGGCGCAGAATGCCCAACTCAAGGAAATTCAGGAAATTGAACACTCCCCCAGCCGGGCCTGCCTGACTCTGGGGGCTCCAGGTATCATAGGGGGACCACAGTTCCATGTCGCATGCACCTGAGATTCTCAGACTGTTTGTCAGAGCTTGGGGAATGGTTAAGAGTTATTCTTTTGGGGAGGGATGCTAATGTGGGTAGGTTGTGCCTGGAGGGGAATGTACCCTTTTGTTCACTGGTTGTTCCCAGGGCTCGAATTGGAGGATGGAAATGGTGTGTGAATGGGGAGTGCTTCGGGTGGGTGTAAGGCGGAATTTTCAGGGGGCTACTAGGGAATCAGAAAGTGGGGGGGCTCCTGCTCTGGAGGAGTTTGTAGAGATGACCCGGTGGACCAGGTCCTGCCCGGTGTTCATCCAGTGATGTTAACTGGGGGTGCTGGGCACCACAGAGGGAGAGGGACGCTGGAGGTGGGTGGTGGGAGGGAAAGGGGAGTTTGGGAGAGGGTGAGTGATTAATTCAAGTACCTATGATCCAGGTGGAAAGAATATGGTATAGGAGGTGGTCTGTCTTGGCAGAGATGTTTGAAGTGAGACGAAGGTGGACCTGAACAAGGGGAAAAGGGGCGATTGTCTTCTGGTTTGCACACTAAATGTGAAAGGGCTAAATTCACCGACCAAAACGTCCTTAGTTGCCTGAGACTTCTGCAGAATGGAGATGGATGTTCTTTTCCTTCAGGAAACTAGGTTCTCAAGGGGAGAGGAAAAGAAAATTCCATGTGGTCTCTTGGGCAAGGTGTATTGGGGGTCAGGTACAGTGAGAAAAGGGGGTGTTGGCCTCCTGATCCATAAGAAAGTGGAAGTGGCGAAAGTCTGGATGTTTGAGACAGGGAGGGCTATACTACTGTCAGGCGTCTTGAAGCGGGTCCAATTCACATATGTGGTGCATTACTCCCCCAACCGGTGCTAGTTGCGTTTTCTCAAACCCATGCTGTCAAACGTTTTGAATGAAGGTGCAGGACACTTGGTAGTGGGCAGAGATTTTAATATGTGGGCCAACTTGCCGTTGCATAGAAGGGCCATGGGCCTGACTGGGATGGGGTCCCCCTCATCGGGTTGGGAAAGACTGCCAGCGTTTTTGGATTCACATGGCCTGTGTGATGTCGGGCACTTTTTTTCACCCCCAGGAAAGGGGGTTCACGTTTTACTCCACGCCCAATGACATGGTATGATGATTTATTTATATCGCGCTCGTACACAAGTGTTTCAGAGCGCGACAAGGCAAATGAGGGTAACAGGGTAAACAAAACGACGATCTTACTAGGCCCAGTGACATTGAGAACGCGCAAGTACAAGGGAAAGGGGAAAGTGCATGGGAGGGGGAGAAGTGGAAAGTGCGAAGCAGAGGATACTTGTATAGACTATCTTTTCACCTCAAGAGAACTTTTGGAGGGGGCCCTGGGTGTAGAGATCCATCCAATTACGTGGTCCGACCACAAGATGGTATCCCTAGACTTGTCTTGGTCAGACTTAGGCCCCCATAACTCGATATGGAGATGCAACGAGTCTCTGTGGAAGGACTCTCTTTTCACGTGGAATTTGAGGAGGCAATACAGGAGTACTTTGTTCTGAATTACACAGGGGAGGTGGATCAGGGCACAGTCTGGAATGTGGGAAGGTGACATGGAGGGGCCTGCTTATCGGAGAGGGGGCATGTAGTAAGAGAGAGAGGACCTTGCTGGAGAACAAGTTGCGGATGGAGATTGGGGCCTTGGAAACAGAGAAACAGGAAACAGAGGAGGGAGTGGGGGATGGATAGAGGTAGTCCGGGTTAAGAGAGAGGAACTCGGGTTGCTGGAGGAAGGAGAGATAATTTGAAAGCTCCAGTTCCTGAAGCAGAAATATTATGAAAAAGGGGACAAGGCAGATGCCCTGTTGGCAGTGCGGCTGCATGGCAATCATGCTGACAGATGGATATCGGGGGAGGAGGGTCCCGGAAGCACGCATGTGGTTGAAACATTTGCAGACTTTACTAAGAACTATATAAGGGCGATGACCGACCAGAGGGGGTAACGGATAGGAGCCTACCTGGGAGGGATGTTGTTACCAATGCTGTCCCCTGAGGAGGCTGAGGAAATGGACTCCCCTATAACAGGTGATGAGATCTTGTTGGCAATCTCCACTTGCAATTGGGAAAGGCACCAGGGGAGGGCAGGTACACAGATGCTTTCTATAAGACGTTTGCGGCTATCTTGGCTGGCTCCTCTCCTGGTCAAATTATTTAATACTATTTTGGAAACCAGTAGAGCCCTGAAGACCTTTGATTAGGCTCTTATTTTGGTTATACACAAAGAGGGTAGAGGCCATCCAATCTCGCTTCTCAAATTTGATTTGAAGCTATTTGCTCGAGTCCTGGCATCGAGACTTGACCAACATATACCACGACTGGTGCATTCAGACCAAGTAGGTTTTATAAAGGGGTGGACATGATGTGTAAGTCTCTGCATTTGATCGAGGGGGGCCCGACGAGGGGGGAGTAGCTCCACGTCTTTGCCTGCCATTGCAGAAAAGGCTTTCGACAGTCGACTTTAAGGCAACTCTTGTTAACTTTGGATTTGGACCCAAGTTTCTGTGGGGTTTCCTGGCATTGTACTCGGACCGAGTGGCCTGTGTGTCTGCCAATGGATATTTTTCACAATGGTTCAGGTTGGGTCGGGCTACGAGACAGAGTTGCCCCCTTTCGCTGATTCTTTTTGATCTCTCCTTAAAACCGCTGGCCCATACACTACGTGATGACCACTGATTGGAGGTTATTCCTGTTGGGGTAGGTGAATATAAACTAAGGGTTTGTACACTGACATTTTGTTACACCTTAGGAATTCAATGTCCTTGGTCCTGGTGGTGTTTGAAATAGTGCAACGGTATGGGGCCCTTTCGGGTTTTAAAATAAACATGGGGAAATCCATTTTGTTTCCATTGGACCAAATGGGGCTGGAGGATAGACAGAACATGACTATTCTGGGAATGAGGATCAGCTGTGTTACTTGGGTATAAATGTAACAAGGGACATGGGTGATTAATATGAAGCACACTTTCTGCCTCTTTTGGTGGTTATTTTACGATCTGGAAAAATGGGGTGAACTGGCAAGGTCATGTCTGGGGCTGCTAAACTCTATTAAGGAGAATGGGTATGAGTACCGAGGGACCATCTTCCGAAGAGCGTTATGTAGCACCCCATTTTGGGAGTCATTTGGAATATATGGTGGAAGTGCCCGGAGATGAGGAGCGTCACGACCTGGCCATCTCCGCTTAGTCATCTGTGGGCCCCGGGGTGAGGGATCGTATCCCGAATCTGGATAGGTTTCAGACCTGGTTAGAAGCAGGCTACACACGGGTTGGTCAGTTGTGGAGGGATGGCCAGTTCATTTCATTGGTGGATTTGGAGAGAGAGCTGGAAATAGGGAAATTGTCTGTGTTTTCATACTTGCAGTTGAAAGGGGTAGTTACGCTGAGCCCTGGAGAGAAATGGTGCAAAGAAAGCTAAGCCCCTTCGAGAAGGTCTTGGACTCCAGCATGGAAATTAAAGGTCTGATTTCCTCCCTATATGGGGCCTTGGTGAAGGCTGGCAGGGGAAATACGGAAAAGCTCTGGAGCTAGTGACAGAGGGAACTGGGTCTGGAATGATACGCTATGTCATAGAATGTGTTGCAGGGCATACAGGGTTTCGATTGCATGCCAGTATAAACTTCACACAATCAAATTGCTTCATAGATGGCAGTATGATGCAGCCTGCCTTTTCCAAGATATTTCCGGAGGTGAGCCCCCTTTGCTTGCATGAATGCAGGGAGCGGGCTGACTACTGGCACATGTGGTGGGGCTGTGAGAGAGTTGAAAATATATGGGGACACAGTGCTTGGATGGATTCAAGAATTGGAAGGGGTCTCCAGAGCGAAGACAGCGTTACTGGTTCTGTTTGGTCTGGAAGGTAGTGAGGGGGGGATATACCAGTCTGCTGCACTTGCCTAATTCTTTATTGTTTGTGGGGGGAGTATGTTTAGCGATGCACTGGAAAGATTATTGCTTCTGTGTAAGAAGGAATGGATAAATGTGGGTAAGAACATATATGTGATGGAAAGGATCATAGCGGCGATACATGAGAGAGGAGCAAACCTTGAGATGGAGTGGGCTGATGTTCGGGCCAGGTACATGCCTATGTGAGCACGAATTGGGGATCTGGGGGCTTTAAAGGGACTATAGGAGGGGGAGAAGAATGTGGTGTGGGGACTGTTCTATAGTGTGCAAGGGGGAGGACGGTCTACTCTATAGGGGAGTGAGACAAAACCATGAGTTCATGTGGGGTGGACGAAATGGACCTTAATATCTATGGTTTAACCGGGGTCAGGTGCTAGCGTTAGCATGCATTGGGGCAAGAAGTAGTGGGGAGGGGCCATGCATTGGGAATGTTATGGGTGGCCCTTGTCAAGTGGTTGTTTCATGTATGGTTTATGTTTTCTATTTGGCTGTATTGTATTTTATAAAAATGCATGGCACAAGACTTAAAAATGGCAGATAGGCACATGGCAGAGCCTGCCATGCTGGCGGCCATCTTGGATCCAACTACAGGCCCTCCTGTGCTCTTGCCTATTGAATGGTCTCAGTCTCCTTCCCTCAGTAAGTGGTAGTGGATTGTACAGTACAGGCATCTGGTCTCCTCTGGGGTACATCTACCCATTGCAGCCTTACGGCCACATGCCTCGGGCACCTCAGCGCTTTGACCAGGAGTGGAGACGCAGCGCCTCAGAGGACTGGGCCCCTAGGCACCCAATGGCTTGCGAGGACAGCTTCTTCAAGCAATTCCTCTTCCTCATGTGTTCCCCTCAGATGAAGAGGCCCCTGAAGGATATAGTGAAGGTCATTCCACAGGTGGCACCTCCCCTGGCTACCTCTCCTGTCCCTCCAGCGCTCCCAGTTCCAGTGCCGGTCCCTCCACCGGTCCAGACCCTATTGGTTGTTCAGACCCCTCCACCTCCTCCTGTACTACCAATGCTTACCCCTCAGCAGCCACTGGGCCTGTCTTCATCTCCAGGCTTAGGGGGGACCCTGTCAGCTCCTATGTCCCAGGGCCCGGACTCCCCTCGGTCTGTAAAAACGGGGGTATGATGAGGACGATTTCACCAAGGACGATGAACCCTCTGCATCCGTTAAGGCCGTTCATGACCACCTTCAGGGAAAGACAGGGTTCTTGGGGGTTCCTCTGTCTGAGAAAGCCCCCAAAGGTCAGCAGTGCTAGAAGAGGTTTTGGGTAAGCACACCACAGTCCGGTCTGGCATCCCTCTCCAGTGGGGTTGTGCCGCAGGTGGCACGAAAGGTCTGGGAGAAGCCCAGGTCCAACACCCAGATGAATAATAAGCTGGACAGCAGGTTCAGGCTGACGGACGGGGAGCCAGTCCTCCTGGCCTCCCATCCACAGCTGCATTCTTTAGTGGTGGCTGTGGTCTCATTATATTCTAAACCATTGTCTTTGTCGTCTTTCTCGACTGGAGCTACCTCCAGTTGTCTTTCCAAGGAGGACAAGGTCCTCCAGTTTTTGGAAAAGCACTGCTATTCCATCACAAGACTGCATCTGCAGCAAGCAAACGCAGACACCCTCTTGGCTAATGCTAACTAGAAGCTGTGATGGGAGCTTGGGAAGTTTCTGGCCGACCCCCGTCAGACAATCAATCCTCCTTAAAGGCTATTCCATTACGCAGGACCTCATGGAGTCTTTGGTCTCCCACATCGACACAGCCAGCAGAGGGCTGTGCCTTGGTGTTGAGATAAGAAAGACAGAGTGGATGCATGCCACTAAGTTTTCATCTGACGTGTTGGAGCATATCCTGGATCTGCCCTTCGAGGGCGTCAACCTTTCCATTTATCAAACGATGACGAGTTGATAAAGAAAAAAGCCTCCACTCAAACCGCCAAGTCCTTGGCCATCCTGACAAAACCTGGACTGAAATCCTTCCCTCAGTCCCCAGAGCAGGACTGAGTTCAAACCCTTTGCGTTCTCCAGCTTGAAGGGGTTTCGGGACAGTGGTACACAGATGCCTGACAGGTCACCCAGTGACAACAGAAGGAAGCAGCAGAGACTTTGCACAAGTTTTTCCACTTCCCCTACTCTGCACTTACCTCTGATGCCAAGACGCAGTGACCTTAAGGTTGGAGAACATAGCTCGCCTTTGGGGGCCATTTGACTCTTTTTCAGGACACCTGGAAGCGTATTTTCAACAACCTTGTGGATCCTATGCGTAGTCTCCATGGGCTTCAGTCTTCCTCTTCCTGTCCCTCTTTTTAAAACATTTTTTTTTATTGTGCTCGCACAAATTACCAGCTTTTCACAGATCTAAACAAAAGCAAAATAAAAAAGAACAGAAAATACAAAAGCATAAAAAAAACTGACGCAACAATAAAACCATGCAGCAGCTATAAAACAAAACTTTGCTTGAATGTAATTAGGCCTGGAGCCCAGAGAACCTTTAAAACTTCAATAGTCAGGCTTATTTCATGGTCAGTTATGAGTTTTCCCCGAATGAGTTTGATGCCAGCTAGTCCATTGTATCCACAATCTGCCAAACATGCTTGCACGCAGCTTCCCAGTACCCTTACAAACAATCAACAGATGGTGTACTGATTGGACAATCATTTAATTGACAAAGGAGCAATCTATCACGGATTGACTGGATTTCCCCTGTGCTGATCAAATTCAGCCGAAATCTTAGGAATTCCAATCTCAAACTTGATCTTGGAAAGCGTGTTAAATAGTTCAGGAGAAAACTTTTTGGCTTATCATATGGCGACAGGGATCCATACACCTTCATAGCACGCATTTGTGTTACGGTTTGTATCTAGTCCATTCGTAGCATGGCCTTTTTTGACACCCATTGGATTTCCCACCAGATCCTTCATTGATCATTTACATTGTTTCAGTAGCAAACAAACATATTTGCCCATCACAGTCAGAATTTCACTTGAGCCCCCATTTATTTCTAACAGCACATTTTCATATAGTGAGTCCACCTCTGGAATGGCTATGCACCTACATAGAGCAACAATTTTCCAGTCCATGTGTATTTTTAGTGATTGCAATCACAGTTTGTATCTCAAACTGGCCATAGGGAAGTCAGTCAGGAGATGCAAAACCTTCCTCCAGATCTTACCCTCGAGGCGAGACCAATTTATCCTGAAAGAAAGGTAAAATGTGTCTACGCGGTACAGCAAAGAAGGTATTACCTTTGTATTATAATATCTTGGACACAATGAAAATGTGAAATATGTGCTGTAGATCTTTCTCATTTGAGCCACCATCGATATTAACTTGAATTCTATATCTGATTGCAAGCTAGTCTATGTCTGGGTGGGATGCAATTTTAATCCTAAATACGTAATTACTTTGATTTATGGGCACTATTTGCTCTGAAAGCGACCACTTGAAACTTGGTGGAATCTTAAGTGGCCTTCTAAACAGAAGGATTTGTGACTTTGCCGGGTTTACTTGTAAGTCATTCTCCTTGGCATAATTACTGAACATGGTCCACATGCGCTGCACGCCCACCAGTGTATGGTCCAACAGGACTACGTCACCCGCATATGCAATCCAATTTATGGATTGTGTGTTGATCTTAGGGCTGGCCAAAGACTCATGGGGTAGAGTTTCCACAAATACCACTAAGTAAATATTAAAGGGGCACGGGGCATTTAATTTGGCTCAGAGCTTTGTCCCCTCATGCATACTGATTAATATGGCTCACAGGTTTTGTGGCAGACCCCAGGAGGCAAGCTTCCACCACAATCTTTCCCTATTAATGGTGTTGAATGCTTTGGAGAGGTTCAGCCATGCCCCATATAATATGGGACCACCATTCTTTCCAAACCGCTCCAAAACAATCGACATTACCAAACCGTTCAGTAATTTCCTAAAATCGATCTGCTGCTTTGATTAGGTCTTTTCCCTAATTATTCATTCCTCCAAATCCACCACTGCCTCAGCAAAACCTTTACTGTACACATCCAGAAGGGCGATCGGGCAGTAACTCATCGGGTCTGCCCGGTTGCCCTTTTTGTAGACCAGTATGATCACAGCCAACTTTCTCTATTTCTCTGAACAGGATCATGAGGATCCTGAACCGCATGATGACATTTGATTTCAATGTTGTATTAGTTGGTCCATTTGGGCCTACTGCTCTGGATGAAGACAATCTCTTAATCAAATCTGCCAAGATGTCCTCACTCAGAGATAGATGCCAAGTTGCTTTCAATATTGCGCAGCTACTTAGGGATAATGGTCATTTGTACACAGAGCCAAAATAACTACATCAGGTGTAGCCAGCAATCACATTATTTTGAATTTGCTCCTTGCTTACTCTCTACCATCCTCTCTTCCCCTTCGTCAGATCGAGTCCCCGGCTCTTTTACGGGAGGTCCTTTCACTCTTGGAGATGCAGGCGATAGAACCAGTTCCTCTCTCAGAAAGGGGCTCTGGGTACTATTCCAGTTACCCAAGAACAACCAGGCTGGCCTGAGGGTTGTGCTGGACCTGCCATTTCTAAATCTGTCTTTACTGCTGGAACGCTTCAAGATGATTACTCCGGCACACATAGCCGAATCTGTGTGCAGGGGAATGGATGTGTTGCCTGGACTTCAAGGATGCTTATCTGCATGTACCTATCTACCATCCGCATCAGAAGTTTCTGCCATTCACGATTGTCGTACCACCTTCAGAACAAGTGCTGCCCTTCGGTCTGAACTCGACCCCTCATGTCTTCATGAAGTTGATAAATGCAGTGGCGGACCTTCTCTGCTTGGAGGGCCATCATCTGTACACTTATTTGGATGACTGACTGGTGAGGGTGGAGTCACCCGAGGGGGAGTTGCACTCCTGCCAGAGATTGGCAGGTATCCTTCATCAGCTGGGGTTATCCCTCAACCAGAAGAAGTCACAGTTGTGCCCATCTCAGGAACTGGTCTTCTTAGGGGTGCGTTGGAAGACTACCATTCAGCGGGTGTTCCCTACGCCCGAGAGGCTCCTGTCACTCTGCAAGGCGGTGAAGCACTTTCTGGCCAACTCGCCACCTCAGCATGGTGGTTCCAGCACATTCTGGGCCTGATGGCTGCCTGCGTGCTCACTGTACAGCACGCTCACCTCAAGATGAGGCAACTCCAGCCCCACCTGGTGGCCAATTGGGATCAGGAGATGTCAGTTAAACAGGATCCCAATACCACCGCTCCTACCACCCGATCTTCACTGTTGGATGATGGATGGCAATGTTTCAGTGAGAGCCCCCTTCACCCGACCAGAGTCTACCCTGGTGGTGATGACGGACTCCCCTCTTTTGGGGTGGAGAGCTGCTCTGGAGCGCTACGTGTTTCATGGTGCATGATCCAGGGCAGAAGCTCTCGAGCTCAGGGCAGTGGTCTCGGGCCTCAAGTCATTTTTGCCCCTCATCAGGGACAGACCTGTTCTGGTCAGGACGGTCAATTCTACTACAATGTTTTACCTGAACAAGCAGGGTGGCACCCGTTCTCACCTCCTCTGCATGGAGGCGGTATCCATCTGAGAATGGGCCCTGATGGAGGGAGTTTGAATTTAAGCAAACCACCTCCCGGGGGACAGTAGTGCAGAAGCAGACCAGCACAGTTGCTTGGGATTCAACACCTATGAGTGGGAGTTACACAACGATTCCCTGTTACCCCTGTTCCAGCATTGGGGGTTCACCGACCTGGATTTGGTTGTGTTACCTATGAATTCCAAGTGCCCCCAGTTTGCTTTATGGGCAGGACGGGGTTGGGGGGGTCTAAGGGAGATGCCTTCGAGATCTGTTGGCACGGCCACAGGTGTTACGCGCTCCAGCCCACCCCACTGCAAGTTCCGGGCTATGGTGGGGTGAAGCCTCATCCTAATTGCGCCCCACTGGCCGTTGACACCCTGGTTTTCAGATCTGCTTCAGTTGTGCTCCCAGGGTCCCGTCCACCTTCCGATATCCAGCAGGGGCTTCCTGACACAGCAGGGCGGGGCAGTGGACTAGCAGGATGGGTCTTGCGGCCTGGTGCCTGACCAGCTGAGACTTCAGCATGCTCAATTTCTGGATGACAAGTTGGACATCATTCAGTAGGCCAGGAGGTCCTCGACTCAGTCCCAGTATAAGAGCAAATGGACTAGGTTCTGCCATTGGGCTCGTGACAAGGGTCTGGACCCTGTAACCTGTCCTCTGGATGACATACTGGCTTTTGCAGCACACCTGGCTCACTGTGGAGTCCAGGTGGATACTTGCCATACTTACTTGGCAGCCATTGGGGCTTACAAGAATTCCACTGAGCATGTGTTTTCGGCAGCCAACACGGTGGTTAAGGCCACTTGAATGTTTTGTCAAGACTTTTTCCTCTGGTGCATAGGCCGAAACCGGTCTAGACCGCAATGTGGTTCTTGCAGCTTTGCAGCACAAGCATTTTGAGCCAATGACCTCTGTGGACATCTGCTTGGTAACACTAAAAACAGTTCTACTGGTGTCTCACACCTCTGTGTACAGGGTTTGTGAGCTGCAGGTGTTGTCTTTGTGAAAGCGCTGTGTATTGTCCACCGGGCGGTCCACGGCCTAGGAGCTGAGTTTCTGCAATCAAAATTCTTTCGTTACATTCCTAAACGTGACTTACGCTCCTCCACTACCAACCTCCTTGCTGTTCCAAAGTTTAACTGTGAAAGGATCGATGGCAGGGCCTTCTCCATTGCAGCTGCTAAACTCTGGAACAATCTCCCACCGCCACTTAGAAGTGCTTCCAACCATCTTGGTTTCAGAAGAGCCCTTAAGACCACTCTGTTCTAGCTCTCCATTCTCTTCGGCCTCTCCTTCCGCAAGTAGCTTTCCTCTCTAGCGCCATGATGCCCTCGGGCCACCGTGCACTTTATAAGTTTAGAAAAAAAAGAGCCCTTCACCACGTTTCACAACGACACAGTCATCTTGCACACTCATCCAAACGTCTTGCCCAAGGTGGTCTCTCCATTTCATCAGGATCAAGAGATCTGCCTGCCGGTGTTCTTCCCGAACCCACAGTCTGAGGCAGAGAGGGCCCTACATTCCTTGGACCTCAAGAGTATCCTCACGTTTTATCTATCTCTGACAAATTCCTTCAGGAAGTCTGAGGCACTGTTTGTGACTTTTGGGGGCTCCTCTCCGACTCTCAGGCTTCCAAGTCATCCATTGCCCGTTGGATGGTTCAGGCCATTTCAGAGGTGTACACGGCCATGGGCAAACCTATTCCAGAGGGGATTCATGCCCATGCGGTCAGAGCTAAGGCCACGCCTGTCGCGTTTCAGAGACATGCTTCTTGGGATGTCATCAGAAAGGCAGCTACTTGGGTACCCCATCGGCCTTCTGTAAGCACTACTCACTGGACACTAGCTCCAGTCGTGATGCAGAGTTTGGTCAGACAGATCTGAAGAAAATGTTTGTTTTGTCCTAGATATGAGGCAAGTTATCACAGCTCCACCCTATGTTCTTGTTCAGTGGAATCACCCACAAGGATGGAGGAAAGGGGATGGGATGTATGAGTAATTGAAGTTGCTTACCATAGTGACTAGAGTACTCATAGTTCATATTCCCCTTTCTTCCATACGTCCCACCATCCTTCCCCCGCTAGTATGCCAAGGGCTGATATGTACTACGAGTAGCCCAGGTATCTAAGCGTCAGATGTGTTCAAAGGGGAACAAGGTGAGGCGCCGGACGGCGGGGTGTTTCAATGCCCGAGTAAATGCCATTGCGCGCTATACTAAATTTAAAGGTTCAAGCTCAGTTTTTCACTGCCAGTGGTTCCAGTACCGTCCCCATGTTGGGGGACTTCCACAACGATAGAGGAAAGGGGACTATTGACTGAGTACTCTAGTCACTATGGTGAGTAACTTTCATTTCGTATCCCACTTAAAGCACAGCTGATATGTCTGCTGCTTTACCGATATATCAGTTTGGTACACCACCTTACACATTGTTTTTTCAAGCCATTTTTTTCAACTGGCATTAATCGAAATAAAAATGATTTTCCAAGGGCATAGATAGAGCCAGCCGGTATTTTGCTATGGCTGCATACACTGCTTACTCAGTGTTGCACTGTTTTTCTGCTGTTCTGTATGCTAGTGAGCCTGCACTGTTTGTAGCAATTGAATCATTTACTGAACACGACACAAAACAAGGGCAATGCAGTAAAGTTGGCCCAAACTGTTCTTATGCTTTAGGTCAGTTCTCAAAAGATAAACATGATTCGGGCACACTCCTAATGACATGGATCACAGGAAGATGTTCTTTTTACTTCCAGGATATTGCCCAAAACGTTTGGGAATCCCTCCCGTCCTTCCTGTTACGGCGCTGGGTGGCGCACAAGTGTTTGTAACTATTGGAAGATTGATACCATTCCACATGCACCTTTTAAAGATCTGTTCTCAGAATCCTTAAGTGCCTGCATTCTTTTCAGGAGGTCTTACTGTACTTCGATCTCGCTCTCCCAGACCTACTGGTTTCCTGTCATGCACAGTCTGCTGCCATTCAGCTGCTCAAGCAAAGAATAAGACTGCTTCTTATTCATCCATTTCATCTTGGCTGTACTCCCTCATTGGTCAATTGCTACTTGGCTTCCTGATTTGCATTGGTGACGTTCCACAGAGATTTCATCATAAGCGGAAACAAGACCCTTTTATTTGCATTATGTGATGTTGAACTCTTTGTCCATGTTGCCTGGAGGCTGCCCTCCCTTCCCCACAGTTCCTCGAAACCCTGGGGTACACTACTTACAGCCCCTGTTTATGGAGGAACATAGGGCGGTGGCGATAAGGTGGTGATCTTGGGGCTCCCTGCTGTGACTTGTGCATGCTGGTGGTTCAGTGTTCGTTGCACACTGTGTCTTTGGCTGCCTCTCTAGGGCAAGCATTCCAAGAAACCTAAGACAGGCCACCCAGCCTTTGCTTGAGGCATTTTGGGGCCGGTGGTCGTCTCCAGGTTGCCCCCATCCTTGCACATGGTGGAGCACCACCCAGTCCCTTCTGTCGCTCCTGACATTGGAGATTTGTGGTGTATGGCTCATGGGGTGAGATTGCAGCTCTGCTTGATACATGATACCGTTGCTTTCTTGCTCCTTTTGCGATGTGAGTGTGGCAACATGGAAAGTTACCTCATCCTGGCTAACATGCCTTAGGCTCCATGTGCGAGCAATGTGGTCTAATGATCCCGCAGCGCAAAGATGTGTGTCGTCCTGCCTCAGTGTATTTATGTTGGTGGTTGCCATGGTAATTGCATCTCTGATTTCCCCCTTAGGTTATGTACAAGCAGAGAAACACTTGACATAGTCAAGGCAGCGGCACTAAGTAGGAGTAGCATCTGGCTGGCAAGTGGACATGAAGCACCCCCACCCAATAGACAAGCCTCTTGCTCTCGAACTTTCTTCGCTTGCACGCTTCAACTGTTTATTACTGATGCCCAACCCTGGGACTTGTTGCAAATACCTGTGCACGTGATGCTAGATGAGGGAAGTACCAGGGTATTTGATGGCTCAAAGGCATACTGCTGAGTACCGAAGCATGTCATGACAGCATCTGGCAATTTAGTGCTTGAGCCTCTTGGTATGGAATTGCTGGACATAGCATTGCAGTACTTAGCACACCACTAGCGTATGCTACCTGGGGATATCATTCCCAATACCATTATGGGACGGGTGAGTTTCTGGGTATACAATGCTAATACCATGAATATGGGTTTAGCATATTTCTATGTGATCACAATGTGAGTGAATGTCAGTGCCATGGGTAATGTGAGGCGGTGCCAGTAAATATGTGCCTGCTTGTGTATGATGTCCGACCTGGTTGGATTGCATGTGCGATTGAGGGGGCATTCTAGGGAATCTGTACAATGTAAGGCACTATCCCACATCAAGTATCAACTGGATTTGTTGTTGAATGTTTACTGTTCTAAAGCAAGCAATATCCCAGAGCAAATATACACAGATGCAATTATTTAAGGAGATTTTGCAAATTGGGCCCAGAGGCAAATTGATGATCTAGTTCAAATACAAAATCATGAGTGTTTGGCAGATGATGGGCTGAAAATGTGACCTTGACAGCCAATTTGTGTTGGTAAACTTGAGACCATGTTCAGGATCTGCCCCTTTGGTATGGCCTAACCCTGGGGACAGAAAGGGCCTAACCGAGCTGAGTGGAATATGCCGCATTTTTAGAGAACAAGATACAAACTTTGGTTGCGTAGTTTGTACGCCTCTGGGAAGGGCTTTGCAAATCTGAACCCCCCCCCCTGTGCAAAGCATAGTGTGGCTTCCCATGGGTGTTTTGGAGGCTTATTACTTTGGCCCTCTTACATGGAACTGCATTCAACTTTCCAAAGAAAATAGACAGCTGATTTTGAATATTATTGAAAAGGTTTGAGAAGTTCTGTCCAAAGGAGCACAGTCACATGGGCTGTCCCAACATTCGCACTGAATGTTGGCCTTCCTGAACAGAACTGCTTGAAACTCTCGGAGAGTAATGAAAGGGGGCTGTGTATCCTTTTGATAAAGTTTCATGCACTTACGTCCATGCAGCAGATTTGCGCAATATACAGCCCACTGATTTATTTTGGAACGTTTCACGAGGCTCTGTTCCGAGGGTGCAGACCAGGACATAACAAGACGGCGGGCACACAGCCGACATGCTGGGAGCACCCAGTGGACGTCTGTAGACAGGCCGTGAGTACACATGCTCTTCCATGGCCTGGGAGCACCCAGGCTAACACCAAACACAGCAACAGAGTTGCCCAGCAGGGGCACCAGCAGCTCAATCCATAGTTGCCCGGCAGGGTCTCTGTGAACATGGGGATGCAGAGTTGCCCAGCAGGGGCTCTGCCGATATGGGCGGGGGTGGGCACTGTCGGTTGGAGGGCCCTGCAGCAGCAGGCCCCCTGCCTACTATGCAGCATCGCACTATAGCCACCGACACACTGCAGGCAGGAGTCAGTTTGCATCGACTGACGAGCCGGAAAACAGCCCTCTCTTTTATTACGATCTGATCACATGGCCACAACATGTGACCTTGGCATGAACCCTGGGAGAGACCATTCTACCAGGAGGGGTGACACACCATAAAGTGGTGTCCCACAACCATTTCCCATTCAAATTCATGTTGGGAACGTTTTTGTGAAGTGCAGGACAACAACCTCTGGTCGGATTGATACAAAACTAGGATGTGAAGTTGGGAGGTGGGTAAACCACGCCAGGGGCGTGCACACTGTGTTTCTGGGCTTGGCCGGGCCTCCGACCATGCACTGGGGCCACTGCAGGTGGGTCAGCTTTCCTGCAGACATGCATAGTCACTATGCAAGTAGTGTAGTCAAAAGCCATTCCACAGGCACATAACTGCAGGCCGTTCACAGCAATAATCAGATTTAGCCAACCCATAGATAAGGCATTTCATTAAAATCCCAAATAGATCACTAGAAACACTTTAAGGGAAGGTATAATTCTCTAGTATGGTAATGGAATCAACTCTTTCAAAATGAATTAAAAATTACAAGAAAAATCTTTAGTTGAAGGGATACAAAACCTGAAATGTACCAGTTGCAGTTAGCAACACCACTGTAACTTATCGCCGCGTGCACTTGCGTGACGTCCATCAGTTTGTGTTCAATCAGTTGTGTGCATGAAGCAGGGTAAGAACCATTGGAAGTACCCATGGAGTGCTGCCCTATTGCTATCTTTGTTGTTGCCATTTATGATGTTAATAGTGATTTCATCGATGATGTCGTGCAGTACATGACAAGGGCACGTTATGGTTGCATTACTAACCATAGTATATTCAATTGTTGGGCTACAATCTGTTTTCGGCCACGCCGCATCACTCCATTACTTGTAAGTCATAAGCAATCCGATTCGCTCCAGGGGATTACTATAAATCCTTGTATTTTGCAAGTTCGTACAGTGCATATATTCTTTTATTTTGGTACCCTTTATGTAACAAGGTAATTTCCTGCACACCATGTTTTGGAAGTTTATTATCCGTTTGCAAGTGCTTCACAAAAACAAAGACAAAAAAAGTGAACAAACATGAATAAAGATGTGTGGCTAGATATGAAGCTCGGGGTAGGCATACACACAATCTTAGGAACCCCGCTCAGCTCGCTGTGGGAGATCTACCAGGGTGAAAGCCAGAGCCATTCCTAACCCAGAGGTGGGAAGGTGACAGTTTGGAGGGTAAGTGTCCCATGCTAAGTGGCTGCATGTATCTGAACAGTGCCATAGTGGATCACCCCTTACCTCTTGAACACACCAGTTTGTTTATTTTCCTTTCAGGCCTCAACAACATACAGCAGAGGTATTGGGAGAGCGCCCAAAAGACAACAGCCAACCATTGCCGCCAAGCAGACTACTTCAGTCATCAGATCACTCTGACCAGCGGGAAGACAGAAAGCCGCTAAGCGAAGCAGAAGAGAGCCCATGCAGCTACAAGGAATGTCGCAGACCACCCCGAACACCAGTGCACGGCTTGCAGCAGAAGATACGATGGAGCTGCCCAAGATAGACTTGCCATGGATCAGCATCTTGACAAAACAAGAGACCATCCCAAGGTTAGCAGTGACTTAGCTGCAACACAGCCACCTAACATGAACTGGAACACTTTCCAAAGTGGGCCACCATTATCCCAGTATGGCTGAATAGCACAGAATAAAAGGGAAGGTTTAGCCCCCTTTTTATGTGTTCTCGTGTTTTTAAACATCTCCCGAGCGTGGAAGACGGGAAAAGACTGGCTTGCGTCAATCGGTGTCCGACCTGGCTATGGGACGGAATGTGCCCTACTAGGCCTAAAAAAATCAACTGGATGAAATCAAAGATCCCAGAAAGGCAGTCCTCCTCCTACTGCTTGACCTGTCGGCTGCCTTTAACTTGGTGGACCATCAGGTCTTGGGTCACCACCTGGCATCGGCAGCTCACTTTTCTCTGCCAGCTATCGCTTGGATCTCTTCTTTCTTTCTGACAGAATTATGAGGATCTGCTCACCAACAGCTACTGCCTCACCCACCCCCGTCACCTGCGGCATTACACAGGGTTCTTGCATCTCGCCCACACTCTACAATATCTTCACCAAACCCCTGTTCGATCTGCTGGATGATTCTGGTGCCACATTCACAAACTATGCTCACGATACACAGATTTTACTCCCTCTCACAGGAATCTACACTGCTGATGCAATTTCTCTCCATTCAGTCTTCCAGATCATACAGGCATGCATGGCCTCCCACCATCTTTAGATGAATGTTGACAAGACGGGAATTCTCAAAGTGGGTGCACATAACACACTCAGTAATCTAGACACTAACTACAAATCCTTCACTATTGATGGTAATACTATTTTAGTACCCTATACAGTCAAGACCTTGGGTGTATTCTTACATTCCTGCCTGTTGGTAACAAGGCAAGTCAATGCCATTGTCTCCTCTGCGGCCCACACCACAAAGCTAATTAATGCATGCAGATCCTTTTTGTCTGTCGACGGTTGTCTTACATTAGCCCGAGCCCTCATCGGCTCCAGGCACGATTACTGTAACATAGTATTTGCAGGATCCTCATCTCATAATATAAATAAACTTCAGGTTATCCAAAACAATGCATTAAGTTCTGCTCTAAACATCCCAAGGCATGACCACATATCCACTGCCAGACGAAAAGCACACTGGCTTCCGATTCATGAGTGGATTATTTGCAAAACATTGGGCCTCATGAGTTTGCCGGTCCGCTAACACCGGTACCGGTAAGCTTGCCGGTACTGTTGTTACCGGACTGGCAAACTACGAGTTCTGCTCGCGGGTGCCTTTTTGCCTGCGAGGTCTGACCTGGTGGGTGGAACGGCACCCGCGAGCCGACCATGTCGGATGCACCAGCACCATTCACGAATTGTGCCGGTGCATCCAACCTCCCCATTCCCATTGGGGAGTAATGCATTCCGGCGCCTGGAAATGGGGAAATACAAGGTCCGCCATGGTTTTAATGGCCCTGTATTTCCCCATTGCCAGGTGCTGGAAAAATGTGCATGTTCTGCGGCAGCCTGCCGGTTTTACCAGCAAGGCTACCGCCAAACTTGTAATGAGGCCCATTGACTTTCGCATAAATGCTTTTCTGACACAGCTCTGAAATACATTTTGTAGTAAGTAAAAAAAGTTTGATCAACCAGACCTTCCCGTTGATACTACTCCCACCAATTCATCATCTTGAGATTCAAGCTCAAGAGATCCGGGGGCGAAGCCTCCCAGTCATAGCAACTAAGAATTGGAACTCATTGCCATTTTCCTTGAGATCAGAACAATTTTACTCACCATTCCGGAAGCATCTTAAAATTCTACTTTTCTCTCAGAATGCTACCCTAATCTGAGTTTGCCAAGGTTTTGGGCACCTACTGTATATGTCTCATTGCCTGCTTGTTTTGACTTGTTGTAACCAGCGCCTTGATGCCTTCAGGTTTAGCATGCTTGTATTAATGCATAAATAAAATAAATAAATATAGATTTGCCAGGGGAAAAGGGCCAATGGGAGAAGAATGGGGAGGACAAGAAGGGGGACAGCGAACAGGAAGGTGTTGGTGGTTCCGGTGAGGTCAGAGAAGGAGGCGTTGCAGACCTAGAGACCAATTGAAGGATGGATGGTGGACTGGACTGTGAAGGCGATTTGCAGAGTAGGTGAGGTAATGGTTGGTGAGAGCAAGGGGTACTGTGTTGTGAGTCTTATGTGCCAAGTGGGTGAGCAAGGGTATAAGAGTCAATTTAAAGAGCAAGTGGAAGGTGGCTGAGGGAATGAAAGCAGAATGACGGTCTAACAAGGTGGGGTGGGGTGGAGTAGGAGTGGAGTGGAGTGGAGTAGAGGGGTGAAGAGAAGAGAGCACTAGTACAGGGGAGAGTAGACGTGAAGTGGAGAAGGGATAGTAGTAGTGGAGTGGATATGGGAGATTAGCAGGGGAGTGAGTAGTAACATTGGAGGTTGGAGTTAGACTGTAGAATGAGAGAAAGGGAGACATTGGAAGGACAGAGGAGGAAGTAACGGGAAGAGAAGGTGGGTGAAATTGTAACTTCTAACTACTGGTGTTCAGGAGAGTGAATTAAAGATGTGAGTGAAGTGAGTAAATCAAATTTCAAAAGAATTGGAATTAAATAGTGGCGTGGCTTGCTAATTTCTACATACCCTAATCCATATGAAGTGGACAGTGTCGCATGTTTCGGCAGTACTGGAAATGTGAATAATTTACTCTGGCTACAGACCTTATACATGGGGGCATGTGTAGAACTCAATATGATGAAACATGCCATGCCTAAAATATATTTCAAGAGGTCTCTATTTGGTATCCACATAACTAGGGGTTGTGTTGGAGAATTACCTCAAGCTAACAAATGAAACAAAGGGAAACACTCAAACTAAAAAGTATAACAACAAACTGTGCCAGTGTGGGTCAGTGAAATAAGTGATTTACTGGTTCACATTCTCTCAATATCTTAACTGGAAGCAAAGCCCAATCTTTGCAGGTCTCCATCCCTCCTAGGATACTCTACGCTATAAAGGAAATGTGCAAATAATGTGGCCAACTGAACGCTTTGTAGCCTTGTCTTGAATCTGTAGATTCCGTCTACCATAAGCTAATAACATAAACATTTCTAAGAATCAGCCAAAGAAGTTTTTAAATCGTAATCTCGAAGTTCATTCCTATTCTAACACCAAAGGAGACTTATTCCATTGTTCTCTCCAGATTTACCACAGGTCCCTCCTGGACATTGGATTTTTGGTTTCACACCAGGCCTCTTGCCAGACCCTGGTTTTAAGTTTTGGGATTCACAGGAAAGTTGGGTTCTCTTGCAAATCCAGAAGCTCCAAGAACCTGTGAAAATGGCAGAAAGTGTGCTATACAGTACTCGCACAGTTAGTGAGCAGGCACAAGTGGGTCTAGGTCACCTGGCCTAAGCTCCACCCCCTTCTTAGGCCTACCTTTTCCTTTCTGTTCTTAACTCTTAGATCAAGGGCGTCTCTAACGAAGGACAGCCAAAGAAAATGACAATTCCTGTTTGGATCTGTTCGGAACAGGAGGACCCAGGTCCCGAACCCCTGCTTAGACAACAGGTAAGCACACGCCAACGTGGGTTTTTCCCTCCATCCCCACAGGCCATCCCCACGATCACCAGGCAACGCCAACGTCCATGACATCACCCCTCCTCTAAGGCATGGACTCTACAATGCAGCAACCTCACCCACACCAGCCTCAAGACAATCAACACCCACTCACTGTCCACAACATGGAAGTTGATGCTCGTCAACGTCCGCTCAGCTATCACCCATGCCCCAGACATTGCTGACCTCATCACTACACACAACCTTGGCCCCATGTTCACCACCAAGACGTGGCTGACACCCACGACCTAGATGTCCTTGTCCCCAATGGCTACAGCATCTAACACAGAGTCTGGCCGATCAAGACAGGCAGAGGCTTCGCAGTCATACACAAGACCTTGTGGCCATGCACCAGACTTGATATTGACAACACTGGCTCCTTCAAAGTCCTCTCCTGCCACTTTCCACTCTCCTAGATGGACACAGTCTCCTTCCATCTCATCTACAGACCACCCAAACCCAACACCACCTTCATCTGAGACTTCACCAACCTGGTCACCAGCATGTCCCTCACTTACACAAACAGCATCTTCCTAGGCATCTTCAACCTCCCAGGCAACAAGGCCAACACACTGATGAAGGAAGCTCTCCTCAGCCTTCACGACACCCTCAGCCTTACACTGCACACGAAAATCCCAACATACGAGGAAGGTAACATCCTCGATCTGATCATTGCCACACTGTCTTCCCTCCACTACAGCTCTCCTCTCCTGCTTGACTGGTCTGATAACCTAGCCGTGCCTGTCAACATCCTACACACCAACCCAGTCAAGCACTCCCAGCAGAAACCCAGCAGACAAACCTTCAGGTCCCACAAGAACTTCCAGGTAGTATTCCTCACAGAAGATCTTGCCAACCTACACCTTACATTGACCGAATGTCCCCGACCGAACTGCAACTCTCTACTGGAAGCACTCAACACCACCCTCTCAGCCTGCATCGACTGACACGTGCCTCTGAAACAACGCACCTGCACGCTGAAACTGTCAGCACCCTGGTACAAGATCTGAACCTCAGCAAATGGGTCATCGGGAAACCAGAGAAAACCTGGAGATGCTCCAAGACCGCTTCCGACCTGGCACTCCTCAAGGAACTTTGAGCAACCCGCTGACAACTAATCAACATAGCCAAGGCCGCCTACTATCAGAATACCATAGCAGAATCTTACAAAAAAGCAGAGCCCTCTTCAAAGCGGTCAAGTACTGCATCAACCCGCTACTCAACCCTGCCATACCACACTCCATCAAAAAAAGCAACGCAATCAACACCTACTTCATCGACAAAATCAGCAAGAGTTGCCAGCACATAAATGCCAGCTCTGCATGTACAGACCCACTTCACCTCCTCCTTGTGAAATCTTTACACCCTGGACAACATTCAAGACACTCTCGACAGAGGACCTGGTAAAAACCCTGGCCACCCATGAAGCCACATTGTATACAGACAACATCCTCCCAGCATCCATCCTCAAGACCCTCCCTGCAGAAGCTCTCCTTCCCTACCTGGAAATCATCAACAGCTCCCTAACTCCGCTCCTTAGCTCCATTTTGCTGCCAAACACCATACAGAGGGCAGGAGCCCTCTCCTCTAGGAACTAACAGCCTCAGCCTGAGATCCCTTGCACAGCAGAATTTCTTTGGTGAGTGCATACTTTGCACAGTCACTTGTGCATCTAATTAATGTATACAGCATCTAATTTTCATTATTACCGTGTACCGCTCCTTCTGTACTCTGAACCTGCACACAAGGCCTTAAAGTCCCTATGCAGAGATTCGCCAGCGTTCTACACAATTCCGAGCATTCCTTTGGGCCTTTTGTCAATGGCTGCCATGTTCGATGTTTGAACAGAAAAATGAAATGCTCGCCGCATCAGCTGATTGGCCGCAAGTACGTCAGCCAAACAGCGTGACCTTCAGGCGGAAGCCGGCCCTGCTTCCTAAAGCTTGTATCACAAGGCCTGTCTGAGCCTGTTCGGGCCGTTACCATAGGGGCATGACTCGCTGCCTCACATCTGTCACAGCCTGGCTTGGAGCACTGCTACGAACTGATTTGTTTCCTACCTGCACATGGGGAAAACAGCATAAGAACCTCATCTAGAAGAAGCCTAATGCCACATGCGAAAACACTTGACACCACGCTTAGGGTAAGCTCAAAAACACTAGCCCCGCATATCATTTGGCTCATCACGTCACCCTGCTGTGGCAACCGCATTTAGAGCCTGCTCCACGGGAGTCGCTAATCCTTTCAGCCAACACTGATGCGACCCGAACTCTGCCACTGCTTACTTGTGCTTTCTGCCCATTTCTGTGAGTTAATTCGCATATAGTCATATGCAATTGACAAAACGGGCGCCAACTGTAAAAATACACTTGCATTCTGCATATATGATTGCATATAACGATGGCTGCTTTTATGCCAGTGAAAAATACGTCCGCGCCCTTACCTAATTGATAGGGAACGACTGATACTCATACTAGGTCATATTGTGTCTCGGTTTATCTGCAGCATCCTCTTATTATGCGTTTGCGTAAGTCAACATCTACCAACACTTGTGATAAGTGAACATTGCTATTCATTACATCATCCATCCTTAATGTTTAATAACGGATGCTGTCTCATGCTCTAGTTAAACACGTTTTGTGACAGTGTCTAAAAGCTATGAGTGGCTGAGGGCCTTCTCACGCTTTACTAGGTTTTGTTCTACATGCAACAACCCATTGGCATGCATATTCTGTATCTTACGAACTCTAAGCATCTTTGAAGAGTGCAGCCTTTTTTAAATGTCTTGTGTACACTGTCAAGTTTAACTGCTACAAACAGATATAACCCAGGCCCCGATAAATTAGCATATGACCAATCCGTGCGCTAAGGAATAATTTGTGCTCTTACTCGATTTGACTAGTTTTCCTTTTCTCCAAATCACGACAGTTGCCTATCAAACGCCACTGTTGTGTAATTGCTGATACTCATGCTGACTCTAAGTCCGGTGCCATTCGCAGCCTGACATACCTCCTGCCAGTCAATTCTGATGTTCTTCATTTTGCATAAGTGGAAATTCCTCGTATCTTATAAGAGTGCTACTTCTGCTGTCGCCATGCTATGTTAATTTCGTATCCTGCCTCCTTTATCATTACACACGTGTACTGACACAGGAGTCATCTAGACATTCTGCCCTATCTATAGACAAATGTCGACCACAGTCGGTCTCACTCAACCAAAAACTCCATAAACAACTCTAAAATTATCTGGTAAACTCATGCCTGACCTCTCCCGCCAACTAACTGAACGTCACACCGGCAAACCAAGTCATGCTCAATCTCAATAAAGCCAGCCTAAGAAGAATATTTATACTAATTGGTTCTCCAAGTATGCTCGTACTTGCCTTACAAACACCTAACAGTGCCAACCCCCAGACATATATGGTCTGGGATACAGCCAATACCATTATCGTCTCGTCCACTCCACTAGGATTGTTCCACCACCTCAGCATGAATATGCCAGACCCACCAAATTACTGCCACCACCACCTATCACCGACACCCCTACTCCGACTGGGAGTCTAGTCACTATCATCACCTGTCCATTAACGCCAGCCCAATGGATTCAACGATACGCCTCGAGGCCAACGTCTAACCAACCTTGCCCCACCAACGTCAGAAACTATAGGCTTGGATCCAGGTTTAATACACCTCTCCTTCCACCTTCAAATCTGAACGATAAAGTGAATATTCAAAACTCATTGAAAAAGAGATTCAAACTTAAATCTAACCTAGACACCAAGAATCTTACTAGTCTGAAAACGCCAATATGACTTCCTAACCTACCAAAAGAAATTCACCTTTTATTAAAGGTGCTCTTATCAATGCTAGATCTATGGTAGAGCATGCTATAGACATTGCTGAGCTTATCATCGCAAACCAATTAGATTTCCTAACTATAACAGAGACCTGGCTTCACTTAGCTGTAGGACCTACTCTCTCCTTAGCTATCCGAGAGAACCATTCCATACTAAGATTGGATAGAGAAACTTCTAGAGGAGGCGGCATCGCCTTAACTAAATTAGGACTAAGGGCAGCAACACATCAGCCGTTCCACTCAGGAGAACTCTTGACAGTTAAACTCCCTCTCTCAGCATTGTGAACCATAACTATACACCTTATATACAGACCACCTGGCCCTATCTCAACATTTGAGGAAGATATTACCTCTCTACTCACCATTAACATGAAACCATGCTCTCAAATTATAATACTTGGAGACTTCAATCTCGGCTTTAATGATGTAAACGATGCAAATACATTTGCCCTTGCTAATACCATCACCGGATTAATAGCCTGTTAGGCAGAATCCTGTGCAGTGCCCTTAGGGACCACTACGCACAATTGACATCACACGTGACAATACAAGTTTTACCTTTGGTACAAGCCTGTACTACTAAGGTATAGTGTTAGCAGAGCAGCCAGGCTTATCTCAAGAGTATATGAGCAATAACAGAGATTACACAAAGGGACCACAATTACTGTGATTCAAGCAAACACTGACTCAAGATTTCAGGTAAAAAAATGTAAGTACATTTATTTTTAAACCATCAGTTATAAATACACCACTTATATTAAACTTTAAACAAAACCACATGTTAACTATACTACAACTAACCAATTCACTTTGTACAGTATGTCTCAAGGTAAGTACCCTGTGTTTAAATGAACCGGTGTTATGAACAAAACACGCTACCATGGATACGGTTGCGATCACTTTTTGACAGTTCGGTCTACTCAATAAACGCGTATCCGTGACATGAAATGCTACCGGGGAAAAAACACACTTAGCACCTGAGAAACCCAGAGGGAGTTGGAGGCAAAAATCACAGGCAATATTTAGGTTAGGCAGACAGTATCGAGAAACGCTCAGAAACAAGAATTCAAAAGTCAAAGGGTCGGAGCCAGGTTTAAGTGACACCGGAGACCTGTTGCCGAAGATTACACCGTAGACAGTTCACGATTCAGCGTAGCCCAAAAGTACTTTAATATTGTCAATGTTCGGAAGAAAAAGTTATAAGGAGGAGGAAAGACAAGGACAAGCCTTGAAGATGAAGAAAAGGGACTCACCCAGTTTCCTCGAGTAGAACACAGTACCTTATTCCTGGAGCTTTGTTGTAAAGGAGGACGTCTGAAGGGGGTCTGCACCACACAGGGTTGAAGCCGGCAGCAGCGACAACGAATAAAAGATGCGCTCCTTAAAAACAGGAGAGGCTCAGCAGGTGGCTATCCGGACCACTACAGCAGTGTGCAGCGATTTCGACCATGGCAGAGATCTCTGGCTGAAGAAGATGAGCTGGTTATACCCACCAGGCTAAAGGGAAGAAGACTCCGGACTGGATCTCCTCTTAGTCGTCGAAGGATAGATAGCTCAGGACTGCAGCAGGGCTTCACCGGGATGGGGTAGTTGCAGCAGCCGTCGCTCTCTCTGCTTCTCTTGGGTTCCTTGTAGTTCCAGAGGCGACTCTGACTTCTAGCCCAAGAGACCTGTCTTTTATGAGCAAAACCCCCATTCACACAGCCTGGCTGTCAATCACACAACAGGGGGTTGTCTAGCTGGGACAACCACCTCAGCCAATCATGGCAAAGTGCGACTTGGGTTTCCTTGCATACCCTGTGCAGGGGGTGACTACACCCCTCCCTCACATTCAGCCCACCTAGACACCCAGGTGCCTTGAGGAGGGCTTCTCTGCAGAAGCTCGCCAAAAAGAAGGTGAACAAAGAAGGCAAACCTAGTTTGCCGCGCTAAGTAAAACACAAGAAGGACTTTAACAAAAAGAAATGGCGAATAAACCCAACCGGAGCCAAAAGAAAGACGATTTGGTCAAGCGGGATTATGACTATGCAAAGTAAATGGCAACTTTACCTTTCTCTGGGGGACAGTAGTCAGCCCCAGTGAAATGGAGTCAGGGGGAAGTCTTAAAGACAACCCTGGGTTACTACACTGAGGGTGCGGTGTAACCCATACAAGAACAGGGGCACCTGGAGTAGTGTGCTCCAGTGCCCAAGATCACACAATGAGTAAAAACACATAGGCCAAAACACATGTAAGAGTGGAAAAAGCTGTACACTCTTACCAGGTGGAATAAATAAACTCCAGAAATCCAGCAAAGCTGCTGGGGGAGTCACTAGATGAGGGAAATTAGCCCTAGAAGGAGAGTTCTCCCTAACATAGCCCAACACACATTAAAGGGCGGACCTTAGACTGGGTTGCATACCTCAATTGCGAGACCGCAATAATGTTCATTGAAACTTGTGCCTGGAATGATCACCACCTCATATCCTTCTTAATTCAAGACAGACCACAACCTACCCTGACTAACGTCCTGGCCGCACCAGCACTGACCGGTAACAAACATAATATAACCATGGACATCCTACTACCGCTACTCCATCCCATCACCAACCTTGTATCCCACAGCTCAGACCCAGCAGCACTATTAGAGCTACACAATTCAACACTTAACCTAGCCATTGATATACTAGCACCGCTAAAAATATGCAAAGGAAAACCACGAGCCCACATCAACTCCTGGTTAACTCCTAATCTTAAAGCCATAAGGAACGAAAAAATGAGTACAGAAACCGTGTCAAAAAATAAACCTTTGGTTCGGAATAAGGAGAGTCTCATCACAATTGCAGCTAAATACAAATCTGAGATCTTACAAACTAAAAGAGATACATACAATGACAGAATCAGTAAAGCTAATTCCAGTACTGAGAAATTTTAAGAGTATAAGAGTCTCCTTCTTCCCCAACTGACACATGTACCAAAGATGAGACCTGGTGTACAAACATCCAAACGGCGCTTTCTAACAAAATAGCTCTCTTACAAGAAAAAAATGGAACTGAAAAAACGAAACCTCTCTTCCAACGATGTACCGTTGCAGGAAGCGCCATCGACTCCTACTAAGCAGGGTAATCAGTTCAAATTTGCTCCAGTTTCTATCCACGAATTAGAGAATATAATAGCCTCTCTTAAGCCATCTACATGCCAGGGGGACACTCGCCCGGCAATGATAATCAAAGAGGCAGATAGGGACCTAGCGCCCTTCATTACAACACTAATCAACTCTTCCTTTGACTCTTGCACCGTCCCAACCAACCTAAATGACGCCTGGGTACTCCCTCTTTTAAAGAGACCTAATCTTGGCCCTAACACTCCAACCAATTATAGACCTATAACAACCGTCCCATTTCTCTTGAAAATCCTAGACACGAAGCCCATCTCCAGATACAGGAACACCTTGAGACTAATAACCTACTTGGACTCCGTCAGCCTGGTTTTAGACCCAGAGATGGTACAGAATCGGCTCTTATTGACTTTAAAAACCAAATGAACGTGATCAAGGACAAAGGTGAACTAGCCCTCCTGCTGCTATTGGACCTGTCCGCTGCCTTTGATTTAGTGGATCATAAAGTGCTTAGCAACCATCTGACTTCAGCAGCGCACTTTCCGGCGGAAGCTACTGCCTGGATTTACTCCTTCTTGGATAATCGCTCTATGAGAGTGTTCTCACCAACTACCTCAGCTGAGCCCAAACCCATTACATGCGGAGTCCCCCAGGGCTCGTGTCCCACCCCCCCCCGATCATGTACAACATCTTCACTAAGCCACTTTTTTGACGACCTTGACAGCCTGGGTATCACCTACAATACCTATGCAGATGACACTCAGATTCTCATTCCTATTACAGGTGACTATGACTTTGACACGGCCCAGCTGAATAAAATGTACCTTACCATTCAAGCATGGATGCATGGATGGCCACTCACGGCCTCTGCCTTAATGGGGAAAAGACAGAGATCTTACTGATTGGTTTGTCAGCAAAACTGAATAAACTCAGCAACCAGTTTCAGTCGTTCAACATTGGTGGCATAAACATTAAAGTTTCTAAAGTGGTAAAAACCTTAGGATTCTATCTGGATTCAGCTCTGAACTTGAACAGGCAAGTCAACGCCACTGCCTCTCCCACTGACTACACCTGCAAATGTATTAAAGCATGTAAACTATTTCTCTCTACAAGTTGCATTACTCTAGCAAGAGCATTCATTCTCTCTAAACTAGACTATTGCAGTGCAGTTTATCTAGGGTCCAGCTAACATAACATTAACAAACTGCAAATAATGCAAAATAACGCTCTAAGAACTGCATTAACTATCCCTACAATTCAGCACATTTTGGACGCCAGACGCTCCACCAAATGGCTTGCTATCAAAGATAGAATCAACTTCAAATCACTGATGATCACTCACAAATGTCTTTCTAATACGGCCCCTAAATATTTAGTGGATCAATTTGCCAAAAATCATCAGAACGTCCTATCAGAACTATGCATTAAAACTGCCTTAGGGTCCCAAGTTACAAGCTCAAGAAATCAGAGGGAAGCAGTTTTCCAGGTATGGCAGCTCAAATGTGTAATTCCTTACCCACTGTCTTAAGATTTTTATTTATTTGCATTTTTAAAGCGCTCACACATCTTGGGGGCATTGAGGCGCTGTTACAGAATTTTTTGTTATTGTTGTTGTCTTAGTTGCATATTTATAATGCACTTAAATACCCAGAGGTTTCCAAGCGCGGACCTGGGGATCGAACCTGTGTTGCTACGTGTCATATTTCTTCCAAGGCGAGCACGTTGCCACTGAGCTATCCTCCCAGGACATCCCGGAAGATAAGACCCCACCTACTACAGCTTTAGGAAAAAGACTAAAACTTGTTTTTTTACCCTTGATGTATAACCCTGCTTCACTATGCCATCCTGATACATCTGTTTTTATCAAACTGCCTGCCTGTATACATCTGTAAATTAACTTTGTAAATTTGACTGTACTGTATAACTCTTATTAATTGTAATTAATGTCAAGTGTTCGTTATTGTTCCTGTAACTTGCTTATTCCACGTAACCTGTAAATTCACCCAGATACCCCAGGGTTTGGTGCGCTAAATAAATAAACAAACTCAAGGCGCCTTCCCATCAACCCTAAAAACAGGACAAATCCTCCCTCTACTAATGAAACCCACTCTAGATTCCATCAACCTAGGTAACTATCGCCCATCACCCATATTCTCTTCCTAGGTAAGTTAATTGAGAAAGTGGTAAGCGCACAACTGGAGCAACACATTGACACTGACCATCTCCTCCAAACCTACCAATCTGGATGCAGACCCAGCTGCAGCACAGTGACAGCAACCATACAGGTGTTCGACGACGCCCTCAACATCCTTGACGATGGCCACCCCAGCCTCCTGGTTCTACTCGACCTCTCCGATGCTTTCGACACAGTATACTACCAGGCACTTTCGGATACCCTGCATCAGCGAATGGGGATCACCAACCTTGTCCTACGCTGGTTCAAGTCCTACCTAGACAACCGCAAGCAGTTTGTTCAGATGGGCTCTTCTAGATCGCCAATGCTACCCATCACCTGTGGAGACCTGCAGGATTCCATCCTCTGCCCAGTGATCTTCAATCTATACATGGAGCTGCTGGGAGCCCTACTAGCCACACACAACATCCACATCCACCAATACACTGACGACACAAAGCTATACCTCTAGATCGACTCAATCAAGGACATACATAGGCTCAAAACCTGCCTCTCACTGATCCATTCTTGGATATCTAGTGCATACTTAAAGCTCAACCCCTCCCAGACTGAATTCCTACTACTCATCAACAGCACCAAACACCCAGACATACAGACCTGGCTATCAACCCTGAACTCTGAGAGCTTGGCACCCAAGCTCACTTTCTGATCAAAGTCCCTCGGGTTCCACATTCACAAACACCTCTCACTCATAGCTAAGAAAACCCAGACAGCTTGGTATCAGCTGTCCCTCCTGTGAAAGGTAAAGCCCTCCCTCTGGACAGCTTTAGATCCACCACTCAAGCACTGGTTCTATACCATCTGGATGGGGGCAATGCACTCCTCAAAGGCCTCCTGTCGTCCTCCCTTGTGCCGCTGAGAAGTGTCCTACATGCGGCCAAATGCCTCCTCAAGGGTCTATGCAGATACAAACACACCAACCCGGCGCTCATCGACCTTCACTGGCTCCCACTACACTCACAAATCACCTTGAAGTCTTACTGCTTCTTCTATAAGGCAGTCTGCCTCAAGTCACCTAGCTACCTCGCAGAGAAACTTAAGAAGCCAGGACACGTGCAGACTTGAAATCCGCTGCTGCAAAAAGGAAAGCGCCAGAAAACAAGTCTTCTCTGCCTACGCCCCAAGACAGCGGAGCCTCCTCCCCGCCGGCATCAGACTCGCCCCCACACGCCTACAATTCAGAAAAGAACTCAAGACCCACCTCTTCAAGGAATCTCTCCTCACGTTGCCCCTCGCTTCACCTGACTTGCTAAACGACGCCCGCCACTCTCCTCCCCACCACCCGGTACAGCTGTACCCCTCCTCTGTATCCTACCCCCCAATGTATATCTGTTCTGGTGTTACCTTTGAAAAGCGCTCTGTTATGCATCTGTAATGTTGTACACCTCTGGAAAGCGCTCTGGTATGTATCTGTATTGGTGTATACCTCTGTAAAGTGATTGGTTGCTTCTCAATGCTAGGTCATGCTCAATAATAATAATATTCACAGCTAAATAAAATAGGATAAAAGGGCATGTCAGAGAGTTTAACTCAGTCTCTTAAGGGGTAATACCCAAGCACCTTCGGGGATTGGCAGCAACAGGAGAGGGTTTTAATGTTGGTTCAGCCACCGTCAGTCCTCTATAATAGAATCTCTTGTGTACTGTTTGGCTGGTGAGTCAACACATCTGCCTGTCAAATCAAGTGACATGGGACTGAGGAAAGCCAGAGCAACACGAATGTAATTTTAGGTGACTACCTCAGGGCCCAGAAACAGAGGAGCACGGGCAAACACCACTTTGTCCCTAAAATCATAAAATGTGCATATTGTATCGGAGTCCTTTCACGAATAGTGTGAATTACTTCTAACGATTGCAATAAAGTAACAGCGAGGTTAAACCATGTGCCCAGGATCACACACTTTGCTTAAGAAGTGAAGCTGGGATTATTACTCTCTGCAGAGGGGCTTTACCACATACGTTTCCAGCTTCACTTTGTACAAATATGCATGTTCTGGCTTTCAACGACTGCAGTAAATCTGACTTGTAGTATTTAGATGAGAAATACACATCACATAGTAAGGCATCCTGAAACGGTGTAAACCCTTGTGGAAACATGTTCAGACAAAATGATATCATTGTGGCTTTATTTCCACATCCTGCCTCAGGATGCAAAATAATGTCACAGCTGTTATTTCATAACTTTAAGGCAAGCATTTTAAGATCAACGGGGCAAACTTCCAGCTTACTGTTATGTATGATGATGTGAACATTTTGACTCCTATAAAAGTGAACCCTTTTTTGCATGTCAAGCTAGAAGACATTAAGAACATGAATACGCATTTAAACGGAGCTTTATTGTGTTACTCGCTTTTAATTGTATTGGAATGTATTGGAATGAGACACAGATTTGGTAGGTATCTGGAACTGTTTAGGGTGTTTAAGCTGGAAATGTCCCATCGCAGTGAAAATTGAGTAAACATTCACGCATAAGAAAGGCATTTTTGGTCAAAAGAAATGTTTAAATAAACAAAGCAATTGCAAGGCTGCTGTTGTGTGCTGGAATGCAGTGTTTGGATGTTTTAGATTAGTGTTGCTCTTGTTTACGTTGATGTATAACAGTACTGGATTGAATGAATTCTTTATGCAATTTGGATTGTGGGCCAGCTCACCTTAAGCGCAACATTGCTAGGGAAGCAGTTTTGTATCCAGAAGTGTGGGGAGAAACATCACGTTGACCGCTGTTGCTTCATCACCAAATGCTAGTTGCAATGCCAACACTAATAGTCACTTCTTTATGGATTTCTAGACCTTTTACCCTGCAGCTCATCCCCACTGAGCAGAAATTGTGAGACCTTTTCACATGGCCAGTGGCCTGCAGCAACACCATGGCAGCTCTAACGACTTTATCTAAAGAATGGACCTTAGTTTTGAAGATTCGTTTTACGCAGAAACATCCCCTGATCTAACACCCCCACCACGATAATCTCACCCCAACATTCTGGTATAGTAAACGGCTATTTTTAATCTGAATATTCTGTTTTATTTAAAATAATAAATCAAAATAAGATTACCTCCAACTTTGAATTCTGGCAACGTAACCTACATTATTCCATCCACATACAGGCAGCTTGTCTAAAGAAGAAAAACAAAACCTGCCATCTATTATTCACTAGTGTTTCATTTTCTCAACGCACATAAACCTCCATTCACACACATACAATCTAGATAACTATTCTCTACCAAAATATCAACTACCAACACTTGTCGACATTCCACTTCAAAGAAAGCACAACATCTTCTCATCAAGAATTTGCCAATATATATTTTACTTAATGTTCTCTGACACCATCAACAAGTATTACAAAAATCTGGTGTACAGGTGCACTCCAATATTCAGGATAATCAATTTAATATATTCTGTAGACGTAAGAGGGTGCAGGGTAGAAGGTAACTGCCTTGGCACTAGGCTGCGTAATGACAATAATAGAAAAAAACAGTGTCCACAGACTGTGGAACACTCGCGTCACCTTCACACCAAGTGTGTGTGTGTAACGAAGAGAAGTTTAGGATATGTATATCAACTAGTATTAGAATGAATTCAATCACACAGTTTTATACAAAATGTTGTTACTGAAGCTAATCATAGCCTCAAGGATATACAAATTCTTCAAAACCTTATCTTCAATATTTAAAAAATACATGTGGTTCACAGAGAAATCTCTGCTCTACGCATTTCGGGACATCCATCCCTTCCTCAGGAGCATAAGTTCCCACTGTATGCCCTTCATAAAACTTCACAGTAATCTATAATTTCAGGTAGAGGGTAAAGAATAAAACTCATTTAGTTTAGGATATTCATATGATCACACATGCTACTATTTTCACAGACTGTTTCTATCATGACCCATCATTAATCATTCACCTGGTGTAAATCAGTACTTAGCTGGCAGCAATTCATCGACCTGTAGGTTGGATAGGTAATTGTTGTGGTAATCTAGACCTTAAATCAACTCTATTATTAATTTTCATTCCTCTCTATTTGGAGGTAGAAATTAGGTGTCATTTTACCTTACTCTAAGATTGTCTGTAGTCAGGCGTCGTAATTCTGTATTTATTTCTGTGTTCAACCTGTGGAGAATAATGTCCCATCAGATCTACTGGAGCATACGTGTTACAATCTAGCTCATAGCCGTTGATTGTAAGGATACTGAAATCCATACCTTCACTTCAACATCTGGAGATGTGGGTGCCCATTAGTAGCCACAAGATCCTGCCACAACATAGAGGGATGAGATAAAACACTTTGTGACCTAGATTATACTACTGCCAATACATAGTTTATAGTGTGCAGTGAGTTGCAATGTCTAGAGGGGCCTTTCCCCTTAGTGGGCTCTCGAGTTGTAAGATGCTATGTATGTATATAGAAACGAGCTGGAATTCAATCTCGTCTTGCCAACTGAATGGCACCCTCTGTATAAAGGGGATGAATATGTACATGGTATGTGTTGAGAAAAACACAGTGGGATATGGAGTAGAAATATTTGTTTCTAGTAACCTACCATCTGTGTGGCGTGGTGCTGTGCTTCCGTACTCTTGATCCTGTTAGAACGCACCATTCAAAAAGGCTGCTATTTACATAGTGTGATGATGACGTGCTTGCGTGATGATGTAATTTGTACACAAATGACATTGCGCACAATAGAGTGTATTTGTGACAATTAGCTCTCGACTTAAATCTGTAAATGGATATTAAAGATGCATTGTCTAACCAGACGTATATATAGTGAATATCATTAGGTACAATTCCACTGTAGGTTGTGTTGTAGGCTTCCATAGCTATGATTACACCAAATTATGGGTATTAAACATGCATTCTAATCCATGTATCAACAAGTATTGGCATCAGGGAAAGACATTGGCATCACATATAACTTTCTTATTCTAGGGATGATTCTACTCTAAATATGGGGCATTGTTGATTTCAAATTTTTGGCTATGTTGCCTACAAGATTGGATTTAGTGCAGGCAAAATTTGATTTTTGAGGGCACACTACCTTGATTCATTTAAAGGCTCACACAAGTATTGGAGTATACATTTGAGATAGAAAATCAATCAACATTTGATTTTAATTGGTATTATGTGTCAATTTAAGACGGAATGCCATCTTTGCTTTGCAGTGTTATAAAGAAAAATGACATTGGTTATTTGAAATTAACATTATGTTTTGGGAATAAAGGAGATAAACTAACCTCCTTCCTACTCCACTGATTTTAAACGTTATTCAGGATTTCTCGATATATGTAAACTATGGTTTTCGCAGGTCAAGAAATCTTTCAATTTCTGGAAATCTGTGAATCATGTTGTACACTGTTACAAATCCTGATATATATATATATCTATATATCAGTAAAAAAACTTTGTTAAAGGGACGTTACGGTTAAGTTGCGCTACTAAAAACCTATCAAATTCAGTAAAAAAACTTTTTTAAAGGGACGTTATGGTTCCAAGTAAAACCGAAAAACCCCAGAAATTCGCTGTTTATGGTAAGTTAAACAACCATAACTCACGCCACCACTGTGCACTGCTAAGACTAACACCCAGGATATCAAAGATGACATCACAAATGTCATTGATGACATCACTGATGACATCACATGTCTGACTCCTCCTTTATTCCTTTACTGACATATCTAGGGCACGTGGTTTTCTTCAGTAGCAGGTAGGAAATAACAATTGAGAAGGTACTATATTTGTAGAGTTATCCCTCAAGTATGTTTTTACAGTAATTATGTTAGGGTCCAGTCATATCATATGAAACATATACATAAGGGAAGACACAGGCTTGAAAGACAGCAATTGTTTCTGTGCATGAAGATAATCATTAGGATTATCAGCACTTTCTGATAGTTCTTTTTTTATTACTATACTTTCCCTGTATATATTCATATTTGTATACATTCATATTTGTATACATGGTAATCAAACTACTTTCTTTAAGGTGCAGTCACATCATGTGACGCATAGGGTAAGTTGCACCTTTGAAACAGAATAATCATTTCTCTACAAAAAGATAATTAGTTAGGTTATGAACTCTTTCTGCTACTGCTATTGTTTTTTTGCTTATTTCACTTTCCTTGTATATACTCATATTTGTATGTGTTATTTATTTGTGTTTTGTCTGTAGTAAGTAGGTTTTATTAGCTACTTATTACATGTGTAACTGTATGCAAAACTGTAATAAGAAAGTAGTTATCATTTCAGTATTGAATATTGCAAAATTATGTATATTACACTTCCATCATGTATGCTGCACACAATGCGTATGTTTCTACATGAGTACGTTAGTATACTTGATAGAATTTATAATAGAATATATTTATATCAATATATTGATTAATGCACTAAGTAGCTCATGATATTTATTCAAATGATCCTTGATACTTTTTTGTGAACATTATAATAAGAATGCATTGCACAGACTTTTTATGAAAAGTAAATGCACATGTGATGTCATCTGTGATGTCATCAATGACATTTGTGATGTCATCTTTGATGTCCTGGGTGTTAGTCTTAGCAGTGCACAGTGGCGGCGCGAGTTATGGTTGTTTAACTTACCATAACTGGCAAATTTCAGGAGTTTTTCGGTTTTACTTGGAACCATAACGTCCCTTTAACAAAGTAGTTTTACTGAATTTGATAGGTTTTTAGTAGCACAGCTTAACAATAATATCCCTGAGTTCATGTACATGTAACATGGAACATACTCAACCCCCTCTACTGAATTTGATGTCCGCGAACTCTTCTTATGTCCGCGGACAGGGGCGGATAACAGCAGCACTACCCAAAAAGTCTGGGGGGTATCTTTAATTGTTATATGATAACATATGAACACTGCACAAATTCACAAACCAGCACACATATACATTATATGTAGTAATAAATAAGAAGTGTAACCCATATATATATAACACATCAACCATTCATTTAAATACAATATGTTCTAAAATGGAATATACCAAAAGAAGAAAGATAGGCTTCCAACATGATTACCTCACAGAACTCCACAACAGCAGATCTACAGACCAGTAAGAACACACCTTACCAGAAGCTAGTAAGTGTACTTCATTTTACTCATATATTTCTAAAATATCTGTATTAGATACAAAAAAAGTGATAACATTTTTTTTTCTCACATAAATGTCTAGTACTCTGGAGTGGCTAGAGGAGCATTTCCCACGTGAGGAAATGTCTGAAGATAGTTTACCTAATGGTAGACACATTTCTGTAGAAACCAATTAATAAATATTATTTTATAAACATTTAACATATACATTTGTTTTGTACAGACCATACAAACATTGAAAATAGTAAACAAAAAGAAATATTGGATAAGACTCTCCAGCACATGGAAGAAAAAATATACATGCTCATGGAAAATGTCAACAATTTAAAAAACTTTGTGGAGGATCACTTGAAAAAAAAAACTAGATACCATTGTCCCACATGTACCTGTCCCCCCTCACCATATCCCACTCAATTATCCCTAAACCCTCTCCATGAACAAAAACTTTTGATGAGCCTTCATCCCTTCTTCACCTCATATGAAACCTTGAAACCCCCAATTCTCCTGTGTTTGTCTCAGTTTCTGCTGTCATAAATTTAACATCCATATATAATAAAGTAAAATTATTATATTGTGTGCTAATTCATTTCTTGTTTTTTTTTTAAAAGCGGTTGAGGTGTCCGCGGACAGCACGGGTGTCCGGAATGTTCATAAAGAAACGAAAATGGGGGCATCCTGCGGACACTATACCTGTCCGTACTGTTCACATGCAAGTTGAAACACACCTGGTGTTCGGGATGTCCGCCATTAATCAAAATGGCGGTGTTCTAAGTACACTTTACCTTTCCGTACTGTTGGCAGGCAAGTTGAAACTGTTCTAAGAACACATTCGGTGTCCGGGATGTCCGCAATCAAACTAACACACGCGGTGACCTGAAATGTTCGTAAATAAACAAAATGGGGGTGTCCTGAGGACGCTATGCCTGTCCGTATTGTTCGCAAGCGGATTGAAACAGTTCTAAGAACAAACGCCTGTTCGTAACTGTTCGTTTCGCTTGTGTCGCACTTTTAATTAGTTTCAGGACCCAAACAGTGTCCGTAGAAGACCAACGCGCATGCGCAAAACAGTTTCAGTGCATTTGGGGTCCTGCGGACAGCCGTTCCCTTCGTGGACACGTTTGCAAAGCTATCATGTGACCGTGCCCATGCCGAGTATGTGTTCTGACTGCGGACACTGTTTGTGTCCCCAAACAATTTAAAAGTACCTTTTCAGGCAATCCACAATATTTTTCAATAATAAATCACCATAGCACAAGTCCCAGACAGTAATCCTGACTTTCTACATACTTTTTGGGACTTTTTGATCCTTTTTTGGTGTTCGATCTGACACGCACAAGCACCCCTATAAAAGGCCACACCCCAGAGCTAATCCTCATTGTGTTTCTGGCTATCTTACAGAACACAGTGCATTTTTGCTGCCAATTTTCCAGATTTATTTCTGAAACCTGAGGGCATCCATGGCTGCACTACTGCCACCTGGTGCTACATCTGCCTCAGCACCACACCCACTCCCCACTCCCTCCGCCACCACCACCACCTCCCCAAGGGCCTGAAGAGGGGAACAGGAGTGAGGATGCAGAGGAGGATGAAGAGGATGATGAGAATGAGGTAGTGGAAATCCCTACTACCAGCACTCGCCGTGAGTCTTGGGTGTGGTGGTTATTTACCATTCATGGTAACGTACCTAAGGTGCGTGCGAACCAAGTCACCTGAAACCAGTGCAAAATGGTACTGAGTCACGGGAGGCCTGGTTCGTACAGCTTTGGTACGACTACTAGGAAGCGACACCTAAGGTCGTTCCACGCTGGGGCCGTTCGCAAGGTTGTACCTTGCGAAGAGCGTAGTAGGTTGACTTCCTCTACTACATCCTCCGTTTCTGATCCTGTCACCACAAGGTACACTCCTGTTGGACAGCATATTCCTCCAGATGCCTCACAGGCCATTCGCAATGCGGATGACCCTTACCTTTTGAGGGTCACAGTTGTGTGTATGTACTGCGACACAGTACTCTGCAGGGGGGAGAGACTTCAAAGTGCTTTTGAGACTCTGGTCTCAGAGCACGAGAAGACCTGCTCACTACCTAAGTAAGGCCCACCCTACATCTTCCTCTCTCTACCCGCCCTTTCTTATCCCTGTGGTTGGTGTCCCCCCTTACCCTCCTTTTCCCTCCTCTCCTAGTGTGTCGTGTGTACAAAACCAAAAAAGAAATATAAAACAACAAAAATCCAAAAAAGAATAAAGGCTCTTTTCAGAGCCGCCTTTCACAGTTTAAAAATAGAAGTGGAAAATAAATGGAGCATGGCCTTGTGTATTTTTTAGAAGTCTGCGGACAGTTCGCGAACATCTAAAATTTTGGGGTGCTGCCCTATCATAACCATTGCACTTTTGTCTGGGAGGAGGTGGTGGCTCTGAAAAGAGCCTTTTGGTAGTTTGTGTTTGTGTTTGAAAAACATGAAATGGTCAACACCTACTACAAAATGGATGCTGTAATTCCAAAAAAGGTTGCAATGCATTTTGTACATTTCTCAGAAAAATCTGATTGCCAGCATAAGTAAGATGGACTCCATCTCTGCGAAAAATGTATGTGCTACGAAACATAATATTTTCATTGTGAAAGGAGGACATGCCAACATCTCTTAGAAAGGCACAAACAGCATTATTGACATTGCGCCTCGCTTTCTCCATTTGTGGACCAAATGAAGAAGAATGCAGCCACATTTGTCTCTGCGCAATCCGAGAAAAAATTACTTGAGAATTTGGAAACATGTCCATGACCTTCCCAAGTCCTTCTTTCATTGCAAATTGCAAAGAAATTCCAAACACATGTTCTAAACTGTTCCCTCCACAATGAATTACAATTATGTCTGGATGATGCTCTGTCTCCAAAGTAGCACAGAGAGGTACCAAGTCCAACCACTTCATTCCATGTACTCCATGCCAGTGCACTTCCACATGTGAGAATCCAAGATCTACAGTTACTCCACAGCTTTTTGAATGCACCTTCAACCAATGTATCCACGAGTCTCCTAAAATCCGAACAATCTGTTTTCTGAAACACACAGCCATAGCTATCTGTTCTTCTCTCAGGAAAAAGAGTATCTGACAAACTCTCTCCTGCCACAACACACCCACTAAACTTTACTGACCAATCCCTTGCTCTGCTCATTCTCATTTGCATGCCTCCCCACCCCAAAATCTGCGTATGTAACACACGATGTCCGCGGACTACCGCCATGTCCGCGGACATATCCTAACATGGACAGCCCTTCTACCATTTCCACTTCACTCTCTGTGCCATTCCCTCATTGGATATAGCTAACCAGTCACACGACCATCCACCAATCACATCCAAAACCTCTACATCTAACTCCATCATCATATATCAGCACTTCAAATGTACTGTTAATCACTCTGAGTACAAGTGTCATATCATTGGAAAGCACCTTCTACAAGAAATACTGTACAAGTCTCCAAGATATCTACTTGCAGCTGGATGCATATCCATATGCATGAACACAAATGACAGGTATGCATATTTTCTGTATAGTACATGTACAATTCTTATACATTCATATAAACAGATTAACTGACTTTTAACTTGTATAACCTATAAAATGAACTTACTGTCATTTTTCGCATCTGCTTTAATCAACTGTCACTTCCAAACCTATCTGCTATTTAATTTCTTTTTACACACACATTTGCAAAGCAAGCATGTTGAACTAACGCATTTAAAGTAGAATATAAAGAGTGCACATAGTCAAACAAAATTGCATGCACACACTATGTTCAAATATCAAACAACAATACTTGTATAAAAACATAAAAATCAATGTCTAAATTAACATCAGTGCTATAAACACACAAAATTACTAATTTGTTTCCAGTGAAGGCCACTCTCCTGAAAAGCAGCAGCAGAATTTGAAGTACAAACAACAACTAAGAAGAAACCTGCTCATTCAACAAAACAAGTAAGTTAAATACCACCATAATATTTTTACTATTACTCAAACACACACTGGGGTTAATTCATGCTATTTATGCGCCTAAAAACAGAGATTGTGCACCATTCTGTCCACAAATTCCCATTTGTTAAACAGAGATTTGCAGGCAGAATGACGCACAAATACCCATTTTTCGGCACACAAATGAAATAACTCAGCCCCTAGACTTTTAATATTATAGAACAAACAACTGTTTTAATTCTATACCATTAGATTGACTATTTGTGCTTCTCCTCACCACTAGCTTACTTTCTACTGTCATCTGAACTCCAGTTTAGTAGCACATAAATTCAAGAATACCCATTCCAACTAGTTGTAGTTGCCCAATTCACAATCACACACCATCACATACATCTTTATCATCACACTCAGACACTCATGCACACAGCACACATACATAGCAGAACACCCCAACCCATACCTTCTTTATTTGTTTCAACAGACCCTAAAGAATGCCTACCAAAAATCAAGTCTGTAGAAAGCAATGCAGAAGAAGAGCAAGTGAAAATAGAAGTGTCCAAAATAAGAAACCATCACTAGCAGGATTTGTAAAAAAAAGTTCAAACAAAACAGGTAATACAGTCATTAGCAAAACAAAACAAGCTTCAAGTACAGAAACTTCGCCTCCTCTATCAAAATGTAAAACAAAACAGAAAACGATTAACAAGAATTCAGCTAACACTACTTTTAAAATTGTTTCTATAAATCTTGATATAGTACCAAGTAAGCATATCAAAAAAAGTATTTTAGAAAAAATGTTCCGCCACAGAGTCCTTCAAAATGTTATAAAAACAGGAGAGAAATCATGCACAACCCTTAAAACCTACCATAGGAAATTAATCTTAGAAGCTTTGATAGACAATGCAATCCTTCTCAAAAGAAAGTTATTTATTTTAGTGTTAAACAAAATGAAACCACTAAAAAAAACTAATGACTAAATTACAGAAAAGACTTCTCTAAACAAAATGTCAACAAAAATAACTTCTTAAATATATGTGGAGGTGAATGGAGTCACACTACATCCGATCCGACCCATGAAGTGCGTGTCAATTGAGGCTTTCGCTGCCACCTTCTTGCCCCCCCCCTTCGGCTGACTCCCACCCTGACACAGCCCTCTCCACACTCCACTCTGCTATATCTGATAGTCTTAGGTGGCAGAGAGGAAATGGCGTGCTTCATGTACATCCTCTGACAAACTGGCCTGCCGCCTGCTCCAAAGGCAATACCGTCTCTCCGTTCTCACCAAGAAGAGAGCTCTTATCCAAGCCCGCATCTCTGCTGCATCTAACAACTCGGCCGAACTCTTTAAAATCTGCAAGGAGCTTGCCAACCCTGCTGCAGTCTCTACCTCTCCTGTCCCCTCCCAGGCCCTCTGCACTGCACTGGCCTCTCACTTCGTCTCTAAAACTCAGGACATCCTGTCCACACTCTCCTCCTATCACCTCCCTCCATCTCTTCCTGGCTCTCCCTCTGGCCCTTCTGCAGCCACCCCTCCTCCCTCCCTCCCTCCTTCTCTGCCTTTCCCCTTTTTTCTGCTGATGAGGTTTCCAGACAAGTCTGATCTATGAAAGTCTTGTCTAAACAGGTTTACCCCTGCTCCTCCAAAACTATCAAGGACCACATCGACTCCCTGGCTCCTGCCCTGGCTGACTTTTGCAACCACTCCTTCGCCTCTGGAGTCTTCCCATCCCCCCTTAAGCACTCCCTTGTGCATCCTCTTCTTAAGAAACCCTCTTCCGACCTCATCTGTCCAGCTAACTATCGCCCAATCTCCATCACTCCCTTCCTGGGCAAGCTCCTGGAGAAACTGGCCATCTCCCAGCTCAACCTCCATGCTGAATCTGTTGGTAGTCTTCATGACCATCAATCTGGCTTCAGAGCTGCCAGAAGCACGGAAACTGCTCTCCTGAACATCCGTGAGGACCTGCTCTCGAACCTTGACTCCAACACTCCGTGTGTTCTCATTCTGCTCGATCTCTCTTCTGCCTTTGACACTGTCAACCATGCCATCCTGCTCAACCGTCTCCGTGATAACCTGGGTATCACTGGTCAGGCTCTGGCGTGGCTGACCTCTTTCCTTTCCAATCGACCCTCCCAGGTCCAACTGGGGTCCTTCCTCTCTGACATCTTCTTCTCTACCTGTGGTGTCCCCCAGGGATCTAATCTCTCTCCCTGGCTGTTCAACCAGTATCTGGCACTCCTTGCCCACCGCATCGCCACTCTCTGCCCCAACTTTCAGTGCTATGCGGACGATACCGAGCTCATTTTCAGGCTACCCTCGGCCTCCTCCTCTCCTTCCCTCATCTCCGACTGTCTGTCTGCTATCCAGGAATGGTATGCCGCCAATGACCTCTGCCTTAATGCCAGTAAGACTGAGATTCTACTCATTGGCACACCCACTTCCTCCTTCCCTGCAGCGCTCTGGCCAGCCTCTCTTGGCCCGCTTCCTGCTCCTACTTGCAAGGCAAAAAACCTCGGGGTCATCTTCGACTCCACACTCTCCTTCTCTCCTCATATAACTGACATCTCTAAGAAGTCTCACTACCAGCTGCACCTCCTCAGAGGTATTCTTCCCTTCCTATCCTTCCCCCAGAAGCTCACGGTCTCCAGAGCCCTGGTTCTCTCGAAGCTGGACTACTGTAACAGCCTCTATCTTAATCTGCCTGCCTCTACTCTCCGCCCTCTGCAACTCATCCAGAACAGGACTGCGAGACTTGTCCTTGGCCTCAAGCCCAGGGACCCTATCTCTCCAGGACTGAAATCTCTACACTGGCTCCCTGTGGCTGTGAGGATTAAGTTCAAAACCCTCTGCATTGTCCACAAGGCCTTCTGGTGCCTAAATACCTTCAACTCTCTCTTCCTAAATATCTTCCTTCTCGAGCCCTTCGCTCATCTGTCTTCAACTCCCTCAGGGTCAGCCGCTTCTCGAAGCAACGAGCTGGGGGTAGATCTCTCTCTGCGGCAGGGGCCTCCCTCTGGAACAGCCTTCCTGCCTCCCTGAAACTTGAGGAGAACCATCTTCGGTTCCGGAAGCACCTCAAAACCTTCCTCTTTGTTTCTGCTTTCTCTCTCCCTCTCCCCTGCTAATTCTTCATTGAAACTGCACTGACCCTGCACCTGGGCCACTCTCACCGACCTCGGTCCTTGGCCCAGCCACTCTCCACTTGCACTGCCTTCCTGGCAACCCCTGCACTGCGGGACTGTCTCTGCATCCCTTACAGCCCCCCCTCCCAGCACTTGTCTGCACTTACCTTGCACTTGCCACCAGCTGGCCCTATTTATTATTATTTTTTTTTATTCTACTTACCCTGTTCAGCACGTCCCCCTCTCCCCTTCCCCTTGCACTTTTTCCCTTTCCCCCTACCCCTGCATTTGCGCAATCTGAATGACACCTGGCCTAGTAGGATCGTTGTCTGTCTTTCCCCCTGTTCCCCCCTCCCTGCCTCGTCGCGCCTTGAAACACTTGTGTATAGGCGCGTTACAAATGCCATATCATATCATATCATATATATCAGAACCATATTTTAATGAAGAAGCATACAAACAAAAGCAAACAAATACAATTGCTATACATAGCAGTGGACAAGGTTATGAAAAAGTTAATAATACCATAATGGAACAAGAAATACTGCTTACAAAAATATCCCCACAAAACTTAGAATTACCTCTCAATTCAACTGAACCAGAACGTCTAGTATACAAATGGCCATGCACGTCAATGTGTAACATTCCCAAAAAATCTTTCAAGTCTTTACGCCAATTCCTCAATCAGTATGTGAAAGTCAAAGACAAAATCAAAATTAAACTACTGCAAAATATGGATACCTGTCCAGTGCGCACGTACACAGGACTACAAGGACATTCATTGGCCTGCATTTCAGGACCTACTTGCAAAACCACCTTCCATTATATCAAAATGATATCAACACATCATTCAACTATAAGAAATCTAGTCTATAAACTGTACTACGCTAAAAGTCCTGCTTTAGCACTAGCCAATTTAAATACATTCTTCTACATGGTGCAGCAAAAGACCTACTTGAAGAAATCGACTATATCCAGAAAAAATATTTTGGAAGTGACAGCCACTTACAGAATGAATAGCTTTACAACAAATTAGCAACAATTCTACGCATGGCAACCTTCTACTACACACATACAAAAAAGAAATACTGAAATTTAAAAGTTCATCTGATGAAGTACCAAACCATGTGTGTGTATGTTGCCGCAGAACTTTTTATAAAAGTAACACAAAAACTGTAGACCTAACATACAAAATAGAAGACAATGAAGATTCTAAATGGTTTGATTTAGCTCTCTATCTTTATAGCAGAAAACAAATATGAAATAACTGACCCCTTAATACAAAACTTGACAACCACCAAACTCCTTCACGTGCTATCACAAATAATTTGGAGTTATTCCCACTACCAAAACCCCTAAAACACTCAATTTATATGAGAGCATCATAATTCAAACAGTGCACCCCTTTCAAGCAATATTACGCCTTCAACCAAAAACAGCAAAATTACCTCCCTCTGAATTGGTGAAAGGCATTTGTGGCAAAGTAGTGTATTTACCATTAGATGTAAAACAAAATGTGCACACTCTGGGAGTGCAACGTCCAATGGAGCAATCTTGAATTATCTTAGTAAATGGTGTACCTACAAAAGACAAAAGAATTTGGCAACAACCGGTAGATTTACATAAAGTTAGACAAGCCTTGCAATATCTAAAAGACAATAATGAATACTACAAAGAAATTAATATTGAAGAAAACTTGAAGGAAACCACTGAAATAATTCAAGAGTCACCAGAAACTGAAATTTGAGATTCTAGATCCTGCTACAGTATCCAATACTTTAGACCATTATACAATTCATCCATTGCACTCTAATGACACCGTAGAAGATGCACTAGAAACGTACCAAATGCGACAAACAAAAGGTTCACCAATAAGGATATGGGAACAAAGTATAGAAGCATGTGCTTTTCCTCTACTCTTTCCTACTGGCAAAGGGGGAAGGTACGATGATAGACCTATTCAAATAACAGCATCAGAATACCGCTCGTTGCGGATGTATTCTGAAAATCCCAGATTTAGACAAAATGTGGAATACTTATTCCACCTACTCTTTGAAAGTGAACTAGCAACTCGCCGGTCAAGTGGCACAGCGAGTAGAGCGCTCGCTTTGACATCAGTGCCTAGCCTGCCGATGCAGGTTCGAATCCCGGCAGGGCCAAACTCAGCCTATCATCCTTCCTAGGTCGATAAATGAGCACCACACACCGTGGGTAATAATAAGCAGCGCTCAGATACCTGAGGGTTCGTAGCACTATATAAATGCGAAATAATAATTATTATTATTATTATGTTACGGAGTTGCACACACATTAAAATCAGGAACCCACTTTCAAAATATGTCAGCTACACAATTATTACAAAAAGTGCAACAAAAAGATGAGGTTTTACAATCAAGTATTACAAATCTATTAGCAAACATGTGTGGTACTAAAGAGTACTGGTTCCGACGTCATGGAGATGTACGTTGTATGATAAGAAACCTTGGCCCACCCACTTGGTTTGTTACATTAAGTTGTGCAGAACATGCATGGGAAGATTTACATGATTTCCTATGCATATCAAACAAAAACAAAACAAACATAGATATATTAACACCTGGAGAACTTTGTTCTCTAGATCCTGTTAATATTTCAAGATATTTTCACCATCGTTTCATTGCTATGCTACACTTTATTTGTAATAAAACTGTTCCTCCCCTCGGAGAAGTGCAACACTTCTTTTGGAGAAAAGAATACCAAGCCAGAGGAGCACCACATATCCACATGCTTTTATGGATTAAAGATGCTCCTAAATTTGGTCAAGACAATGAAATATGTCACTTGTCAAATTCCATCGGAAGCAACAAATAGTAATCTTCAGGCACACATTTTACAATTTCAAAGACACAAATGCAGCAAATATTGTCATTGCAAACACAAAAACAAAGGGAAACACTACACCAAATGCTGTTTTGGTTTCCCTAGACCAGTTACAAAAACAGGTCGAGTAAACAACTTCATGTCTTCAGTTAGGCATAGTGTTAAATGTAAATCACCTAAAAATACATATTACATAAAAAGAACAGAAGAAGAAAAATATATCAATGATTACAATGCAATCATTGCCCACTTATGGAATGCAAAAATAGATGTGCAGTACATTGCAGACAATTCCACTGCAGTTGCACGATATGTTACAGCATACTTAACCAAAGCAGAAAAAACAGAGCTCAAAGACCTCTGGAATTACCTGTCATCAGACAAAACACTGTCTCAGAAATTATACAGTTTGGGAATAAAAATGCTCTCCCATAGAGAATATGGCTCCTATGAAGCAGCAGATCGTTTAACCGGTGCTGCTTTGTATGGAAAATCTGAAAATATAGTATGGCTAAGTCTTGGTCCTGCTAAATCTAGAAAAAGAGTTTTGAAATCATACGACGACATAGAAACAATAGCCAAACATGATCCCAACAGCCAAGACATTTTAAAAAACAATTTGCTGGACACATACTACCCAAACAGAGGTACCGCTTTGGAATCCATGTGTCTATACCACATAGCCCAAAACTTCACATACAAAAATAATATAAAACCTGATGAAAAAAAAAGTAGATACAGAGTGTCAAATTGTGAAGGCAGTTTAGTAAAACTCACCAAACCAAATTTAATTAATCATATCAAATTGTTATTAAAGACTTCTCAACATAAAGAACTATATTACATTTCCCTGCTACAACTCTTTAAACCATGGAGAAAAGAAGAAGAAATACTAGATAACTATGACTCCTACAAAGATGCTTTCAAAGCAAATGAAAGCACTATAACTGATATAAACTTTACACACTACAAAACAATGTTGCACAATGAACAGCAACGCGAAGAACAACTCCAGTCCCAACTAGATAAAGACACTCCTGACAGTAGTCCACCTTCTGTGACAGGAAGCCAAGAACCACTGGGAAAGCCACTAATAGCAAATGAGGCAGAGTTAGCTATGATGGAAGTAGAAAACCCCATGTGTCAGTATGAAGATAAAAAAGACTTAACTATACTACAATCAAAACTAAACAATGAGCAGCGTAGCATTTTTCAGGAAGTAACAAAATAAATTGCACATGGTGTACAACATGAAAATAAAGAATGCACCTGCCAAAATTACAAACCCATGCTACTGTACGTCAGTGGTGAAGCTGGTTCTGGCAAAACATTCTTAATCAAAATCATCAGCAAATTCCTTCAACAATTGACAAACAACAAACTGTCAGTTGTCACTGCCTCCACAGGTTTAGCTGCCTACAACATAGGCGGTGTCACTTTACACAGATTACTACTCCTGCCAGTAGAACACCAAAACAAATTAGGTTATTAAAAACGTTCTACAGAAGCTGCAATGGAACTATGCAGAGTATTAAAACAAATGAAAATGCTACTAATAGATGAAGTGAGCATGGTCTCCAGCCTAATGTTGACTTTGATTCACCTTATATTACAAGAAGTACTCAAAACAGATTACGAAGAGCTCTTTGGAGGAAAACACATTATTGTTTTCAGAGATCTTCTACAATTAACACCAGTGAAAGGTGAGCCTATTTTTAAAACTTTAGGACACAAACTCTGCCGTAAAACTGTTGGCAGCATTGGAAATGTCAACCTTTGGCAAAATTTCCAATACAGAGAATTAACAGAAAACATGCGGCAATCTGCAGATCTCACTTATGCCAACATCTTAAAAAGTATTAGAGTTGGTGTACTGTCTCAAGAAGCTCAAGCCATATTGAAAACCCAGCACATTGATGCACTTTATGGTGATAATGCATGTGCTACGGATGTTATGAAACAATTGACGCACAAAAATGTCAATTGTATGGCCTCAATGCCAACTCTTGCAAGCTGTTTCAAATTCAATGAAACAATGTTAAAAAAAGAAATGCAACCAATAATTGAAATTAGTGCCACAGACACACTAGACATACATGGTATGACACTACCCATGTGTGAACAAGCCACAACAAGACTAAATAGTTTAGAAAATTCAATCTCCAACACAGCTGGATTGGAACAAATATTAAAATTATCCTTAAATTGCAGAGTAATGCTTAAACGTAACCTTGACGTGGATCAAGGACTAGTTAATGGAGCACTGGGCACAGTTGTTGGCTTTCAAACATACCCACGTGACAACAACATTCAGTTTGTCAATATTCTCTTTGACCAACCTTTCAGAAGTGAAAAGGATAGGGCGCTCAACAGCTCGATTCCTTCTCTTCAAAGACATGTATGTACGCAGAGAACAATTTTCTCTAACTCTTGCATACGCAGTCACCATTCATAAATCACAAGGTCTTACCCTAGACAAAGCATTGATAGACATTGGTAACACAGTCTTTAAAGAAGGCATGAGCTACGTAGCACTATCACGCTTACGTACACTTGACGGTCTATTTCTAATCAACTTGTGATGCAAGTAAAGTAAACGCTGATATTCCTTGCATTTTAGAATACAATAGACTTTGTTCACTATACACCCCCCATCTAATAACATATCCTGTTCCACAAAAAGTAAAACGTTGTGAAAGAAAACTAAATCGAACAGAAATGCAACAGGATGTCACTGCAAATTCTCCAAAGAGAGTAAAAGAAACTAATACCTCATCAAGTACCACAAGCAAAAAAGAACCCATTAGGGAAAGTAAACCAGGTACTTCTTCAAAGAAGGAAGACAAACTAAAAAAAAGCACTCAGATTCAAAACTACCTGGTCCATTTAAACTTTCAAATATAACTGGTGTAAGTTGCTACGCAAATGTAGCAATGAATATTCTATTTCAATTACCACCAATTGTTGACAACATTTACTTACACAGTACAGACCAATTGTGTTTGCAAATGTTAGTACTTCATAGAAACGCAACAAACAATCCTGACAACACGTATAGTGTTTATGGAATAAGACAAGAATTGGATTACTGTGCTGGAATGGTGAAATTCACTATAAACTCACAGGAAGATCCACAAGAATTTCAAATGTACTTACTGCAAGTACTGGAAAACAAAAACATACCTATAAATGAAATCTTCCAGATTTAATACATGTGGAAACATACATGCACTCTCTGCAACAATGTGACACAAGAACAAATCCCCAATGAGCCCTTTATGTATGTATCAATACCTAATTGTGAATCTGTTCCATTTCAGCAACTTGTACAAAATGCAAACCATGGTAGATTATGTATTACCTGCAATTCGGATAATCGCCCCACATTACTAATGCAAACACATAGTAAATACGTAATACTAATGCTTCTACGTTACAATGCAGATGGTACCAAAAACAACTGCAAGCTGACTGGATTCACCCATGGTCAAGTATCACTTGGTAAGAAAACCTTCACAACAATAGGTATAATCTACCATACATGAGCCACAACCAATGCAGGTCACTATACTGCATATATATATATATATAAAAAATGTGGATGGTTTGAATGTATTGATAGTACCATTACTCTAAAGCAGAGATTACCAGCAAATCTTACAAACGCTTATTTAATCTTCTTAAAACCAAAATGTATTAACTAAACTGTACTTAAACATTAACAAAACTTCTATTAAAAAACTATAAACTGCCAACAGCTATCTAACTGCCCCAAGATTCTACAACAACTAAACAGATAAATGAATACCACTAAATTATGTCAAACAAACAGTTAGAATACGCCAACTGGTATCTAACTACCCCAAGATTTTCAATAACCAAACAGATAAATCAATACCACTACATTATAACAAAAAATAAACAGTTAGAATATACCAACAGGTATATAACTTCCCCAAGATTTTACAATATCCAAACAGATAAATCAACACCACTTCATTATAACAAAAAATAGACAGTTACAATATGTCAACAGGTATCTAACCGCTCCAAAAATCTGCAACAAGCCAACATATAGAACATTAGCCAGAAGCAACAAGTGAACACTGAAAACAAACAAATAGACTGTAGCATAACAAAAAAAGTTTTTTTTTTTAATCCAACATGGATTTTTTTTTCACAGACCCAATGATTTTATCAACAAACACAGAAACTGAGCAAATTTCACAGTACACTTGTTTGTAATCTACTAAATAAGAGGGTAAAAAAAATGTTCATTATTCAATGTTCTAAGTCGTTACAAAATACCAATACGAACATGCTCTTTTCTTTTGTCACAGAAATTAACAAGGAATATATGTACTCCAGTTACTAAACCAAACAGTAAGTATATCATAATAAGTACAACCATCGCAGCAAATCACAGCCATAGTGACTTATAAATTCAGTCTTTATAAATTTGGTCTTGGCCATGCACCCAAGACTCTAGGCTCTGCCCACAACCACCACAGCATATCACACTCATACTGGCTTATAACTTCGTTGCTTATACATTTGTTCTTGGATCCCAAAGTTATAAGCCACTATCGGTGTGATATGCTGCAGCGGTTGTGGCCAGGGCATAGAGTCTTGGGTGCATGGCCACATGACCATATGGCCATGCACCCAAGACTCTATGCCTTGGCCAAACCACTGCAGCATATCCCACCCATAGAGTCAAACATTTTAACTATGCCATATGGGCACTTTTAATGTCCGCGAACATAAGTGTTCTTAGAACAGTTTCAACTTTCCTACGAACAGTAAGGACAGGTATAGCGTCCTCAGGACACCCCCATTTCGTTTATTTATGAACATTTCAGAACACTGTGCGTGTTCTTAGAACAGTTTCAACTTGCCTACGAACAATACGGACAGGCATGGCGTCCTCAAGACACCCCCATTTTGTTTATTGACGAACATCCCAGGACCCATGTTCTTAGAACAATTTCAACTTGCCTACGAACCATATGTACAGGCGTAGTGTCCTCAGGACACCCCCATTTTGTTTATTTACGAACATTTCAGGACATCCGTGTTGTCCGCGGTCAGAACTAACACAACAGGGGTGCCTGCCACCTAAATAAATACAACATTTAACCCATCTCTTACTCCCCCACCTTCCCCAAAGAGTTTTACACACCAACTCACTTTACTAAATAGTATTTTTCCACCAAGTTTCACCGCGCTGTCCGTGATGTCCGCGATTACAAGATGGCAGGCATTTCCAAAAATCTGACGCACTTCACGCTCTTCACCATCCAATCAGTGAACACGGACATGACGCAAGCCGATTAGCCAATCAGGACACTGTCCGCGGGGCGAACAGGGAAGTGTGTCCACGGACCGAACATAGATATCACTAATTTTTTGTGACCTACTTTTTGGTCATTTTAAAAAAAACTACTGGACGGATTTTCACCAAATTTGCAAAAGCACGCTTCCAGGACCAAGCCGCTGATCCTGGTCCAAATTTGGTGAAAACATGTCCAGTGGTTTGGACTGTAGGCATTAGCACATTTTTTTCCCCACTCAGTCTATGGGGAAAAAAGAAGTTTTGGGACCCCCCTTATAACTTTGCCCCTCCTGGACCAAACCTCACCAAACTTTGCAAAATTCAGAGTGACCCATATACTTTTTTTGCAAAGTTTGATAAGGATTCGTCCAGGGAGAACGAGGTTATAAGCCACCCAAAAAGGGCTCTTCCTATGGAAACAGCAACGTAATCATAACTACACAGCCACTACCATGGCTGTGTAAAATATATATATAAATATATATATATATATATATATATATATATATATCAGTAAAAATAACTTTATTGAAGGGACATTATGGTTAAATTGCGCTACTAAAAACCTATGAAATTCAGTAAAAAAAACTTTGTTAACGGGACGTTATGGTTCGAAGTAAAACCGAAAAACCCTTGAAATTCACCAGTTATGGTAAGCTAAGCAACCATAATTCACGCCACCACCGTGCACTGCTAAGACTAACACCCAGGAAATCAAAGATGACATCACAAATGACATTGTCCGCAACTTTCCTTCTTAGCTGTCCTTCCAAAAAAAAAAAGCCATCCGTAAACAAAGTAAAAGTTCCTTTAAGAACCACCTTTCACAGTTTAAAAATATTTTTTTTAAATCGCATACACTCCATCTACTTTATATTTCTCAGTAAAGGACATACAAGCAATAAGATTTTTCAACATTTCCATTTGCAGTTTGTATTATGCTAATGTGAATATTGTAGCAATCGTCCTCCGTTCCAGGGACTGGAATGGTGAATCAAGGGCTAGCAAGCCAAGTTAACAGGCCAATCGAAGCGAGAGTGCATAACACAATCTCTGGATCATTGCCCCCCCTTCCACTCCTACAATGGGGGATGAATGCCATTAACAGTCTAGATTTACAAAGCAGTAACGTGTGCTACTAAAAAAGAGGATTTGTCGTTCTAACTTAGATTAGTCCCAGATTAGAAAACAAAATCCTTTTCCAAGATGGCCACCAAAGAAAGGGAAGGCGGTTGTTCCTACATGGCCCCTCTTCGCTTTCCATGGTAGCCTGCAAAAAGGAAACCCTGTTAACATATTACCATGAGCACTTTTTTCCTCCCTTTCAAATGTATCCTAATGTCGAACAACTTTACCACAAAGCCAATCCCAGGTGGACATGGCCACTGTAATCCTATCTTTTCTCCCTTCTGGTCATGGCCAGTAGCTGTCAGTCCAGAAAAAGTAGACACCACTCAATGCTGGAGGCAATGTACTTTGTTGGCCTAAGACCAATCGCCTCATGTGTTTTAGTATTAGAAACACATAGCCAAAAGCTTGACTAAAGTGCAGCCATTTTGTTGTGATTGAAATCGCCATTTTGTTTTCTAACGTTTGCCTCTTGCTTTCTGTTAAAACTGCTTTGCTGAAAACGTATTCTGCTCCACTAGTACTTTATTGTTCATGCATAGAGCAAGGCCGCGAGAGACTTGTTGAAACATAACGCAGCGACCCAGACAGAAATGCCCGGTCTCCTCCCTCACAAATCCTTGAAAGTAAGCAAGAAGGCATTTAATCTTTACACAGGTGCCAGCTAGTCTCGCTAATGCAGTAGAAATGTTAGAAGCTAACATTAGATGGCTTGAATTATGCTCTTCTTTGTGGCCCCCCTTTTCTGAGCCCTGTAGAGCCCTGGAGAGCGAGTTGACCCCCAGTACATAAATAGAAACTAGGAGATAGCGAGGCCTGGAATGTGTCTCTCCCCTGCACGCAGCTTGCTTGCAGAGAACAGAGGCAGTGTGTTCTTATAACAAAGAATTGTGTCTACAGCCTCATGAAATTGCAAACTGTTGCTAAATAAATGTCTGAAGGTGTCATACTCGTCACAATTGTCAATCATCAAACCCAAATCAAAGGAAATACATTATGGGCGGTATTGAATGTGTCACCACTGATTGTAAGATGCTTGCTTTTTATATATGTAACTGTTGTATGATTCTCTCTCTCTTGCATCCCCCGTGGTCTGGAAACACACGTCGCGGGGCGTGGGATCCAGTTGGCCAACTGAGACTATTTGCTTTGCAATAAACCCTAGCCTTTGGGAATACAACCTTGTGTCTGTCGTATCAGTTTGTGTGTGGTGATTGTGCCTTGTTTCCATACGCGAGAGTCCCCTAGGGGCCCCTTCATAGCCACATTGTGTGCATCATGACCTTTTACCATGACCCCAACATTCTGCCCGCTCCCCATGGCTGCAGCCTACCCCTCAGTCAATAAACGTATACCGCTACATTTTTTGACTACAATACGACCCTTGTGTAATACGAAAACACTCCCACATCTCGTCACATAACCAACCCTAATGATATTGTACACCTTTTTTGGATGACCTTCCTCTCCATCGTAGCCAAATTCGCCCATAAGCACCTACATGCCATGACGCAGAACCTGAAAATGAACACACAGCGACGTACAACGTAGCACATTACATTTTGAAATAATAAACTGGTTTTTAAAAGAAAACATTAACATTTTAGAATTTATAAAGTACTTTTATTTCACAATAAACTGTCCGAGACGATCGGACTATTCCCATTTTCAATCAAACATTAACTTTGTTTCTTCGGTCGTCATCGAGAATGTTAATCGTGAGGCGCACGTTGTTCTTTTCGCATACACAAAGTATTCGTTTTCGATAAAGCAACCGCTTTGGTCGCACAGTGATTTCCAAGACGTCAGCATGAACTTCGGGTACACCACCATAAAAGATGTTATGTTACTCCTAATGGACACTACAGCGTATGGACAAATGGGTCCGGGCCGGTCGTCCCACAAAACAGTGACGGTTAGGCTGCCGGTCACGGGTACGTGCATCTGGCGTGCAAAGAAGCCATCACTTGGTATCTGGAATCCATGACAATCACAGTACGGCAGAATGTAGCTGTTTGGAAAACATAACAGAAAATATGTATCAATACCCAACCTTTACCAAACAATTTCAAAAAAGACAAAAAGAAGGTGGAAACTGACACACAAATCAATGTGGTCATACATGACATTTTAAAGAAATATTAGCGTTGAACATGGGTGAATCTAGTGATAGCCTAGAAACGCCGAGAATCTGCACTCTCCATAGGTAAAAAAAAAAATTACAATTACACAGAAAGATAGTACCTCAGTTACATTGCCAAAATTATTCTTCTGGTCATAAAAAATTAAAACTCGTTCCAGTGTAGAGTCGTCAAAACTAAACTTACACGATATTTACCGTCTCCATTGCTTTGTTAAATTCAGCCAGTAAAGTACTTGCACCAAAGAATCTCCTTGAACTCATATTACATGTGTCTTACAAACGTTCTGCATACATAACCTTATTAAATGGTATTTTTTTCTAACTTTCACTCCCTGCATTCTTACTGAATTTTCCCTTTCGCTCAAGGTCAAAAAACAATTGACCCTTATGGATTCAGTCGAATGCGTGGGCCTACTGAGCTTGCACCCACAAAAGCAAAGCAAGTGACCTTCACTCAGAATGAAAATACATTCTGACTTTGCAACAACATATCTGAATGCATTCATGAGAACTGCTACTTCCATACACTTGCAGACCCGCTGTTTCCATCAAACAGTGGAGGTGGCTGCCTCAGATTTCAAACTCTAGGATGCAGTCTGACTGCAATATTATTTTAAATACATTGTAACACAGATGCAGTAAATCTTCGCCTGTACTAATGGACACTATATTGAGCAGCAACTTCCAATTTACTGTATGACTTTGGTGACAATAAAACACCACTTTTTGACTTCCTGATGCCACATCCATCCCAGCTTCATTAACCCTCACCTTCCAAAACAGTATTTCATAAGTTTAACAAGTGCAATGGTGTGTTGTTTTATATGTGTTAGCGGCGATATCCGTGTACACCAAAACACGAATGTAAGAGAGCGGGCGCAGCGAAAGAATCTGACGCACTTCACGCTGTTCAACATCCAATCAGTGAAGGCATCACATGTCCGCGGACATGACTCTACGGATTAGCCAATCGGTATCTTGTCCGCGGAGCGAACAGGGAAGTGTGTCCGCAGAGTGGACATAGATATCACACATTTTTTTAGACCTACTTTTTGATTGTTTAAAAAAGAAACTACTGGACGGATTGGCACCACATTTACAAAAGCACGCTTTTGGGACCAAGCTCCTGCAGCAAATATGGTGAAAATCCGTCCAGTGGTTTGGGCTGTAGGCTTGCGCAAGGTTTTTCCCCCATTCAGTCTATGGGAAACAAATACTTTTTGGGACACCCCTATAACCCCTCTGAACCCTCCCCCCTCTATTTCCCCCTGGACCAAACATCACCGTACTTTGCACAGTGGCCCATATACTTATTTTGCAAAGTTTGGTGTGGATTCATCCAGGGGAAGCAGAGTTATAAGCCGCCCTAAAAGTGCTCTTCCTCTGGAAACGGCAACTTAACCATAACTACACGGCCACTACTGTGGCTGTGTAATATATATCATGTGACCCCTGTGAAAACATGAGGATTCATTACTATTTGGCTATGATCAAAGAATAATATGCACTGCACAATCATAAACTCTAGTGTAAGTGTACTTCCACAACATTTCACTTACAAGCCCAGTCCCCATTTAGTGGCACAGCTGGTAAAGGATTCTCCACAAGTGACTCTTCATTCCTATCAGAGGTTTAAAAGGTTCTTGGAGCCTATCTTAATGCACAGAAGTTATTGTACTCGCGTTTGGTTTGTCTTTTATAGACTCTGGACATGTAGGAATATCAACAAGTCTATGCAACTCTTCCAAGTAAACTCTGCTCCCAGTCTGTCACCTGCTTTCAAAATCCCCCTCAGGCAATCTGTTTCTTTCTTGGAAAAAGCTTTTGCACTAGGCATTCTCTGGTAAAGGCAACCCCAAGGATGATGTCCATCAGGTAAATCCTAAATCAGCACTTTTAATGTCGGACAATGTTCTTTCCTCTACAATTTTCGCAAAGAACTCCCACAAATTCTAGTGTTTGGCCTTAAATCTTTAATACAGTCCATCCATTGCAGCTTCATTTGATGCAGCATTTTCTCATTGGATGGGGCCTAGGAAAGGTTCTCTTCAGACACAGACACTCCCAATTGTCCTCCCTTCTGTGTTAATGGGTCCAATGTATTTTGCCATATAATGGAGAGGTACTTCTCTTCTCCCATCCAGAGTCGTGATCAAATTGGACTGAAATCTATTTTTCTCTCATAATTTCCTGTATGGACCTGCATTATACTGAGGCGTATATATCTGAAATATAAGAAAATTCTAAATTTGGCAACATCATTCATGTTGGAATAAATGTAAATATAACAATGTTATTGAACTATTTAAATCTATTAATCATGAACACAAATTAATATATCATATTCTAGTTGTGTGATGTGGGAAACTTTGCTGAATTCTAATCCACGTGTGACTGTTAAATCAAAGAAAGCATTAAAATATTATAACTTCAGTAACTAATCCATTAGTTGAGCTGAATAGACACAGAGGTGAGTATCCATAGCATATGTTTAAATCAAAAAATCTATCAAATGAAAGCACCCACTTTTGTGGAGCTTCAAGGTTTATGAAGGATGCCATTTTACAGGCCTGAGGAAAACAATACTTCAAAAGAATTGATCGCCTTAACACCCTCACTAACATCTTTGACCTCTGGCACAGCAATAGACTATTCCCTGCATTCTCAGAGGCATTTGTTCAGAACATTTCTGTTAATGAGGAACTCCCATAAAATATGCAATGCACAGCTCTTGAAAAACGAAGTCAATTGATTAATTTGGATGACACCAAAGATTACAGCTTTAACTAAATGATTCCTATATCCCATTACTGTGCAGATATGTGTCCCAGTGAGCACCTCGCAGCAGTAGGCCACAATGCAGGCAAGCAGAAATGCGGAATATAGGACGAGGTGGTCAAAGCACTGAATCACTTAAAGTTTTTACAGCTTCATTCAGAATTATCTTGTGTGTGAATAGAGAAGACCTGACTCTTCTGTTGCTTGAATATAAGGTTTTGTTAGGGAGAGCTAAATGCCCTCTACCTTAGAGCCATCCAGCTCTTTTGCTATATATTGGGGCTTTGAACTTTTCATTTTCAAAGTGTTTAACTTTTATGTTCTTTGGTTATGGAGTTTTAAGACAACTCTATAGGCATCATCTTTTTCTGTGTGTCATGCAGCACCTTCAGTGCAGTGGCACAGGGATGTATTTCAGACTTCCCAAGGTTTAAATACTTTCTCTGGGACGACTACTGTCTCCCAGAGCCTGTAAAGTTAAATTGACTTTACTAGTCTCTTTAAATTTACTGACCCAGCACACACTATCTTACTATAGAGTGTTGGAGGGGTTGCTTATCTTCCCCTGAGTCAAAACACTCATGTAACAGTCAAATGTTACCTTGCCCTAATTTAAATGGTTGGTGGCAGTGGTTTAGATCAACTACCGTGATTTTTCCCAACCACTAACAACGGTAGCTAAAAATCGGGTCGGCCATGTTTTTCAATATGGCACCCCAGACCTGTGTGTAAAAACAGACTCCAGTCATCTTTTTTTGCCATTTCTTTTAGGAAAAGTCCTTCTTGTGTTTATCTCTGCGTGCCAAACCAGGTTTGGCCCCTTTGTTTGTTGTCCTTTGGCGGGCTTCAGTGCTGAAGCCCTCCTCTGGCGCCTGGGTGTCTGGGGTGGACAGGATGTGAGGGAGGTGCCGAAACTCCCTGTGCTTAGTCTCCTAAGGGACCTGAATGCACTCTGGCATGATTCGTCAGCTGGCTGTCTGGCAAGGATAGCCACCCTGCTGTGTGAGTGACAGCCAAACTGGAATGAATGTGAGAAAACTGTATAAAAGCAGGTCTCTGGGACTTGAAAGCAGAGCCAACCACTGGAACGAAAGAACCGAAGACGAGCTGTAAGAAGAGGACTGCTGCAACTCCTGGACGACCGCTGAAGACCTGCTGCAGGTCCAAATTGCCTGAAACTCCATCGATAGAGAAGCCCTTCAAGGTTAACTTCTTCCATTGAGTTTGGTGGGAACAACCAATTGGAAAGCCACCTGGACACCGTCCCCATCTGGTCGAATTTTCATCAGAGTGCTGTTGAAAACCAGATAGCCAGAGGGAAGGAAACCAGCTCGTGGACTTTAAGGCACTCACACCTTAAACCGACATCTTGCTACAGCTTTTGGCCTCGTCCCTGGGCAGTGCAGGAATCCCCCGACATCCTCTTTCTTGTCCCTACGACTGCAGCTCAGGAACAGCAAGATCTGCTCAAACTGACAGGAACAACTGCCTCAGCTACAACTTTCTTCAATAACAAGGTACTATGCAAACGCGGTCCGGAAATCTTTTCAGCCATCGAGAAAGTGCGTGAAGCTTTCCTCAACTACGAAGGCTTGTCCTTCCCTAAACATTCATCAAACTTTTCACCTAGCCAAATTCTTCTAAACTCTGTGCAAAAGACTTAACCGTTACTACCAGAACCCTGCTATCCTATACAAAGACTCTGAACCATGGACTTTGGCACAGGCCTATGAGAAGAATTGCTGGTTGTAGATAACTGAAACCCTTTGCCCTGCCTATGAATTTATTTAGACTGTCTATTCTTATAACCTTGTCTTTTTACTCCTTTAATAAGTATCTGAAGTGCCATTTTGCTCCCACTTCATTGGAGCTAAACTTGTTCATTTACTTACCGGTTGTATTTTTGTGGGTGGTATACTAGTGTGTGATATTCAGCTGCTTATGCTAGTGTAATGTTTTCTAACTGACTGAGTAAATAAATGTATATTCTTTTACCAAGAAACCTTGAGTAAGTGTATATTTGAAATACTGTATTGGTTGGTCATTTGTGGAACTTGTTCTAGTGCTCACTTGAACTTTTGAGATAAGTCTGGCTGCTCAGCCGTTGCTACCACTTTATTGTGTAGTACAGGCTTGTACCAAAGGTGAAATTGTGCTTACACTTGTAGTCTTGATTGCCTGTAGTGTTCCCAAAGGTTACTGCAGGTAATTCTGCCTAACAGGTTTTAATTGTATTTGCATCTCAGGCAGTTACATTTAATCACTCGTTTTCTTCACCATGAGTTCATAGCAGTCTTAGCGGAGGTAGAGGATAATGGCGAGTTCTTCTTTTTCTACCCTTCATGGTTGGCACGTCTTTGCTTCTAATAGGCACACTGGCAGGTTGATTCCTCATCTGTAGTGTCTTCCCCCTACAAAGACGGAAGCAGTTTTGACACATTGTATCTGGTAACTGTGTTTTATATCGAGCGGGGTCGGGATGGGCCAATCACCTTTCATCTTACTTGATTCCCTGCTCATAGAAACCATAGCACCAGCCCCATTGTTTATCAGTTTGTTCGTCTGTCTATTCTACCTTGACACCATCCCCATGGTTCTCCTCCTGGTATCCCGGGCTCCCAGTAAGAGCCCCCACTTCCTCTACAGTGGCTTCAAGGTTCTTTACTCGCTGCGGCTGTGCGCAGCATGATTCCTCTCTGTCCCGAATGGTTGTTTTCTGGACCCCCTCTGTCCTCTCTATCCTAGGGTCGGAGTAGCTGTGACTGTTTGCATCACGGATTATCATTTCTTAGTTTGGTTGTCTTGAATACTCCCTCTGCGTTGTCTCCTGTTGTTGAAGCCATTGAGCCATAAGGGCTTGGGACACATCTTATATGAGGCTCTTTCTTCCCTGCTGGTGAGTACTGCCGGTAATCAGGGCTGGCAATGTGTAGAGTATAAATGACTGTGAGGTTTCCGCCGCTCCATCAGTCTCCTGCCTCCCTTGTCTGGGCATCGCTATCCTCTCTCATAAAGGAGCCCTGGGGATTGTACCGTGTCGTTGGTCATGGCCTCACATTATGCAATCATAATGCACTTCTGTACTGCCCCAATGACCACAATAGTGGTCTGACATTGTGGCTGGAATAGCGGATTATTGTGGCTCGGTTTCATTCAGAATGACCATGTCTTCTCTCTGTTATCCAAAACAATTGTTGAGTTGAAATGTTAGGCCCTTGATCAGGACAACCGTAAGTAAACGTATCACCCTAATATGCGAATACATCAAATTCAAGCTGTCAATGTTCCATCAACATGGAGGTGCAGCCACCTATGGCTGTAGTGGTGATGATAGCGGAGGTAATGCAGTGGCTTGTTTAACATGTAGTTGTGCTTGATGGGGAAAGGGAACAGATGGTGAAGGGCACATTGCTTTTGGTATTGTCAAGGTTATTTAATATAAATTAAACATATTCTACTAAACATAATGCACTGTGCATGGAGGTTTCCTCCCCATAATGTTAAAATGTCACAAAACAAATTCTTTCCGGCAAATGCCTGGAGCAAACAGTTTGTATTGATGCAGCCATATTGTATAAACGACCCAAAAGATGTAGTCTAACATTCTGAGAGAAAAATACAAATGCAGTATATATTTTGCTGATTGAATTAAATTAGTTGATGAGGTATACATTATTCAGTTCTTAAGTGAAAAGTACATCATAACCATTGCTGTTTGCATGTATGTAACTTTAAAAGACAAATATAGCTGGACGCTTGCTAAATATAGCGTGTGCCTATTCAAAGAGCAGTTCTCAAGGTAAAAAGTACAGATATCAGCTTTCTTGTAGAACAGACACACCATTAGCTGTAATCTTGATTTTTATTTGAATCCATCTGTTAGTTGTGCGTATCTTTGCGCCAACGCTTTTGCACTAGAGGGAAAAAAACATGAATTGTGCATTATGACAAAAGTAAGGGTAATTAATGGGCAAGTGGGGTCTGACTGAATTCATGCCCAAAGTTCATTTCTCGACTTTGTAGGACATGGGATTTCTATGCTGTGTGATTATATATGCGTAGGAAATTAGCAAAATTAAAATGCATCCCTACACGTATAAAGTGAACACGACTTCAATAAAACATTTCCTTCCATCTCTTTATTATTTTAGAACCAAAAGGCCCAAGAAACCAGCTGTAGTCAAAGTTGCCCAGCCAATGCAGAAGCCCAAGCACGCTCTATTTGACGAAGAAGTGGACCCCGATGAAGAATTGTTTGGGGCAGTTAGAGACCCCCTCAGCACGAGGAAGACATCCTTTTCAAAAAACGGTAGCACACCAATCTACTTGTTAGTTGTACATTGCTTGTTTTTTATAACAATAGTATTGCATTTTTACATAGCGCTTTATGCCAGCCTCCGCCAGCTCCTAAGCACTGTAAAAACAAGCGTTATTACTGCCCCATTTTTAATGGTCATTAAATGTAATTTGGGGGAGCGCTAAGAAGTCTAAGAGTATACACAAGTTCTGTCCAAAATTATTTATAAATCACATCATCATATGAGGTTATTTCTTTATTTCTGTGATGCTATCATTAAATGGTACATAATAAATACTAAGAATGCGTCTATATGAATTGGGTCAGAGATGACACATGTGAGTGAAAGGAGAACAAGAAAAGCAGAGTAAAAATGCGAACTACAGTTTTACAGGTAAAATTAGGGTCAATGTTGTGTAGGCTACATCCTCCCAGCTTAGCAACTACTCCCTGGAAGCTGCAGCACTGTTTTTCCCGTTACACCCTGTTCCTCTACCACCGGATTTTGTGGAGGATTGATATTTTTTTACAGTATGTAGGTAGAGTGCTCATTGCACTAAAGGGGGAAATTAAATTGGATTCTGTTTGATTGTTATTTATCTATTGGGGTTTTTGTAGGTCACCCATACAATCTGAAGATGGCTTCAGAGCACGAGATGCAAAATTGGCAGTCGGCTGTGGGGATGGGAGGACTTTAAACAGCTCGGAATAAATGAAAAGTTGTGAGGGTGTGCTGGAAGTGTTCGGGGTCGTCGTATCTATTTATTAAAAGAGCTTGTCCTGCTTGGAGAACAAAGTAACTTATGAGACGGAAATCGGACGGAGGAATTAATTTGCTGAGCTGGAATATAATTAACACGCGTGACATGATTCCCATGAATTATGGAGTTTGAAGGTACTGTTTCTGCAAGTGAAAACAGCAAAATGTATTTTTTTTTTAAATTATGCGACTGTCCACTTTGAATGACTATTTGGCAGTCCTTTCAAAACGTGCAATTTATGGAAATGATGCCATGGACCTAAACCTATTACCATAATTCTGTAGTGTGATACACTTGTTGAGAATTACGAAATACTTCACACTCCTCGTCCCCCCGATCTTCCCTACCAGGAACACCCAGGCACAGCAGAGGCGACGAGAGGCCACACGATCTTTGCCGTAGACGCCCTTTCTCCTTCTCCCGCGATGGGGAACCCGAGGAAGGCTAACGCAGACATGGAGAAGGCCTGTGGCTCCGCAGGTGACGTCGCCCTCCAAGCACTCACAGTTCACTATGCGACTTAGTGCTGATGGGAACTGTAGTCCAGAACACCTGGTGAGCCAGAGTGCGCAGACCCCTGATGGAAGGGATGCACCTGTGTCCCTTCAGGGGGTTGCGTGGCCCCCCTTCCTCCTTGAAGGAAGTGCAGTGCCAGTAGCAGTGATGGAAGAATGCCAGGAGCGGAGAGTGGCTCTCCGTCCATCTGCCTGAACTCTGCTTCACAGCTATTTCTGGGACACGAATTACCCTCCCTGCCCATAAACTGCAGCCCCACGCTTGAGTGACGGGTCTAAAGCATACAGCGCAAGGCACTCAGGATTTAATGTCTTTTCAGGAAGGCCATGATAATGAAAGGATGTGGCCGCAGTTACAAAATACATCTTTCTATGCATCAAGACCGTTCACTCGCTCCCCTTTCTTTCTGCTTTTCGGATGTTTGAAGCATTTATATACTATTTTAATGATAGTGTATGCTGTTTCATCGCCAGCGTAAGTTTATCATGTTGTGTGAAGCAGGATTTCTGCATCTGACGTGGTACAGAAATCTAATATGTAAATGCCCTATGTACAAAATTCGGCTCCTCTGTATTTTGATTCTGTAATGCCATTTTGGGCTTCCGGTGCGTTCTCTGAACCACTGTACTTTCCTCTGCATGGGGTTTCATGGCATTGCAGAACTATAATAAAGCAAATGGTGGATTGTTAAATATGTAATCGTCATAATAAATGTAACAAATCGAGGTCTGCTATCTTAGGCACACCAGGGAATGGGTTGATTAGAGGAATGGATGATGTGTAAATGGAAGCATGATCTGTCAAGCCATAGCCTAGCTCCTTTAAAAGAAAAAGCGCACTTCTTTTGCCCTTTATAATGAAATCCCTTGACCAGCACTAACTCAAATAAAGCTGATCCCCAAAGGTAAGCAATTCTGACTCCATGTTGAGGCCGCAGTGAAGCCCAGACGTACTTGTGTCTAATAACCCATGCTCCTCAGCCGTGATTCTATGGCTGCCAGCATGCACGTGACTGTTAACAGGTCTGTGTAAAGAAAGCAAGTAACACAGGACCACGTCTGCTTTTCACAAACAAACTTTTACTTTCAATACGTGTTCCTTTAAATACCAATATACCCACGTGTTCATACCCACGTGAGTCTTTCTTAAAAAGCACAGCGCCTTCACCTTCAACCCATGACATCACTCGCCCACAAAAACTCTTAGGGAAACTCAGTATTCTTCTATCAGTCGCTGTGGCCGTTTGACAGCCCTCTAAGGGCAAATCCTACCATCCATGACCAACTCCCTTTCTGAGCCCTGTCTCTGTACAGTTCTTCCTGGGGAATTGGGAAATACCCTCCCCACCCCTGTCTTCACCTCATCCGGGGGTACTTCACTTCCCACTTTACATTCTGTCACCATCTCAGTCTTTTCTTCACATTTGATAAGATGTTTAAAATGGGACGCATTTCTTGTTATCTCTCGAACTTCGATTCCTGCTGTTATCATAGACCCCTTCACTGCTATGACACTAGGCGGGTGAGATTTATATTTTGTCCTTGTTGTTGCACCAACACCTCATCCCGACTGCCAAGTCTTTTGACCTGGCTCCTCTTCTGTGGCCAGTTGTTTCCTTAACAGGATGCTTCTGTTCAGCATCCCTTTCTTTAATTTCATCATCACGAACACCTTCCTCATCAGGCAGAGTGATCAACCGAGTGTTAACCTGGTAAGCCATCATGATTTCAGCAGGGGTTTTCGCAGTAGCTTCTACATACTGCAAAGGGCCTGATGGTAAGAAAAACCCTCAATAGATGCTCTCTATCTCTGATGTTTAAACCCTATATGCTTGGCGAAGGTCGCAAAGTCCTGACCACTGTATGGAGGAACATTACCTGACTTAATAGTACTTGGAATCCCCCACTCACTAAGCACCTCATAAAATACAGCAGCAGCCAGCAGGAAAGCAGTGTCGTCACCCTCTTGACTAGGGCAAATCATGAAAATTCCTAAATAAAGACAAGTAGATAACTTCCAGTGTCCAGTGGGTCATAAAAATCAACTGCCACTCGCATGGCCTTTCTGGAATTTGAGTAGGTTGCAAAGGCAGTGGGGGATCCGCTCTGGTCGTACAGTGGCAAGGTAGACACTATCGCACTAAGTCCTCTACCATCATATCCATGTGAGGAAACCACACATGTCTCTGCAAGTGTTTCTTTGTATTTTCAGCACCCATATGACCTTGATGTGCCATCTGTCTGACCATTTCCCTCAAAGGGGGTGGAATCACATGGTGGCATCCCCTCAATAGAATCATATTGTCCATTACAGCCAACTCGTCATACACCTTCACCAGCTGCTCCATTTCCATTAGGCTGTCTTCAAGATGGGCCCCATTGTGCCTACGATAATCCTTCCATTGATTCCGATTCATAAGCTGAATGCCAGCTCCATAGATAGGTCTTTGCTTGACTCACATGCCACCATATCTAGAATAATTGCAGGTGGCAAAGCGTTGGTCGTTACATAGTTAATGTACTCCCGATCACCTCGTCTGTTGCATGATCTCCTCTGGGATGTCTCGAGATGTAATCCACCGGTTTTTGATCTCCTCCCGGTTTATGGACAGTAGTATAATCATACTCGTGCAGGCGAATTCCCCACCTCTCAATTTTAGGTGGCATTTTGGTCCGAGGATTGCCAAATAGAGAAAAAGGGCTTGAAGGTCTGTCACCAGCGTCAAGACTATAAAATTGTGAAAGTTTTCACTCGCCCATACAGCAGCAAGACTCTCCTTCTCAGCCTGAGGATGCGCCATCTCAGTAAGAGACAGAGCCTGACTAGCATAGCCCACAATATGTCTAGGCTACACATGAAAAGGTGTATCCTTAATCTCCACCTGGGCCAGGATAGCCCTCAACCCCACAGGGCTGGCAGCAACAATGATTTCAGTATGCCGGCCAGGGTCAAAATGCACCAATTTCCCCACCTCTGCCAGTGCCTCCTTTATTCCCTTGAAGGCACCTTGACACTCCTCTGTCCATTCAAACTGGGAATCTTTCTGCAGCAACCACCTCAAAGGTTCCGTCTGAGAGGCATAATGTGGAAGGTACCTGGCACAATAGCTTGCCATACCCAAGAATGATCTCACATCCACTACCTGCATTGGAGGGGCCACAATAGTGCTGACCTTCTCAGGATCAGGATTCCAGCATCAGAACAAATATGGCCAAAAAATCTTAATTTCTTCTTGTTGATATTGCATTTGGCCACATTTAGGGTCACACCTGCTTTTACAAAGCCACAAACGTGTCCACCAAAGCCTGATCATGTTCTTTCTGAGAGGACCTATACACTAGAATATCATCACATTAATTCAAAGTAGATTTTATAGGGAAAATTACTGGATGAATGCCCTCCTGGAAAATCTCAGCAGCCGAAGAAATGCTAAAGTTCAATTTCCGATATCAAAACAGGCCATCATGGGTTGAAAAGGTTGGAATTGTTCTAGTCTCAGGATGCAACTCCAACTGATAAGTCAAGCTTCAAAAACATGGTAGCACAGTTAAGTTGTACACTCATTCCCTTAATGCTAGGACCAGGATGTCGCTCGCGCTGAATGGCGGTATTTGCAACCCTCATGTCAATGCACACCCTGATTGTACCACCGTCCTTTAGAAAAACCACCAATGGAGAGATCCACGGTGTGGCTCCAGTAGCTCTTTCAATGATGTTGTTTCCTAAGCGCTGTTCCATACAGCTTTTTGCAAATGAAACCCCATTCTCCAGGGTGTTGAAGAACTGGTCTAACTGACTCATCAATAAGCAGCTTTATGATCATCCCTTTCAGCCTACACAAACCCTCAAACAACTTTGGAAACATAGCTTGGATACACTCTTTGGACAGAGGCACAGTATTTATCATACAGAGGGACTTCGTACTTTGAAAAGGTCTTTCCACAGATTACACAATGTCACTATCTTGAAAATGAACATCGATCAGTCCCAGTTGATTTGCCGTACCATAGCTAAGAAGACCTCTCCCTTTTATGGGACTGCGAATGACATGGAAAATAGCATCCGTTGATCTGCTCTTGTACCCCAGTTTCCGTTGAAACTGCCCCAATGACTGCAACGGTTGAACAGGACCCCACTGAAAGATCCTCGCCATAGACCTATCCAGCATTAGGCCAGTAGTGATCAGCAAGAATTCCTGCTCCCCTATGACATTCACAGTCGCTCCTGTATCGATCAAGAAACAATGAGTGCTGTCCCCATGTCAATCATTAACCTTGGGGCCTCCTCTACTTCCTGCTCATCTTGTATCAAATTCACATACTCGTCTGAATAGTCTTGCTCCACCACAGGTCAAAAATCATGCTATTGCTCACCTTGCATTCCAGGGCCAGGATACGCATGTGTTACCTCCTCATGATCATCACCACAATAAATGCACTCAGGTTGCTGATCCCTCCTGCGAGTGTATCCTCCAGATACCTCATCAACCGCTCTCACATAGTTCTGGGGTCCAAAAGCATCCCCTGACTGCATCCTCCTTGGACCTTGAAATTAAGAATATTAACCTTGAGATGAGGCGTATGGGCGCCCTGACGGCTGATACCGTTGTCTCCAATTATCAGCAGAAGTAGCTCCCGGCCAGACAGGCAGCCTGATCGTGACTTTCCCAGCCATAATTTGAGCAACGCTGAGCAATGTCCGGACACACCTCTGCATGCCGTATAACCAATCCACATCGATAAAACAGTCTCTGAACCTTTGACTGTAGATTTGCAGCCCAATTTGAAAACCTAATTCGATCCCCCATTTCCCAAGTCTGCGCTGCAGCCATCACCTCACAAACCACTTGCCGGCCAGGAGCACCCTCCATAGATGCTGCCTGTACATCAACCCTCTCATGAATTCCTGCCAATTCAAATACTTCATCAATGGGAATTGGTTTCCTCTACAGTTGTTTCCTAAAAGCAGAGGAAATACACCCTTCGATGACATGAAGCCTAATCGCTTCATCATCTGAAAACTGAGAGAACTGGAAATGTATCAACTTCTGACATAGCCTTGTAACAAATTCACAAATAGTCTCTTGCACCTGCTGGGTACACTGATTGAACATATATCTTTCATAATCCCTATTGGGCTGGATGACAAGTTTCTTATTGAAAGCATCAATCAGTTTCTCAAAGGTGTCCCTTTCACCCAACGGAATAGTCTTAATAAAGTTCTTAATCTCTGTCCCAGTAAGGTTAATGATTGTCAAGTAAGGCTGGTGAAGCGCCTTCCCCCCCAGCTTTAACAAAGCCTTAAAAATCCTCAACCCACTCCAGCGATCTAGGACCCTTGTCATCCTGAGGAAGCAATGTAAAGCGGAGTGGCTTGCGAAGGAAGGCCACCCTTGCCATGGAGGCCACTATCTCCTGTTGCGCCTCCGGGTCCATACTCATCTTCAATTACAAGGCCAAAAAAAGGTACATCAACAGTCAATGTACCTTTCAGTACTTTTCCACATTAAGGAAGCTCAACACTCGAGGCAGAGCCACATTGCCATTCACTGCCACTTCTACCTGCTCAGGCAGCATTGCACCTCCACTGTCAGGCATCGCGTTTCCCACTCCAGCCGCTCTGTCTCCACAGCGACACAAGCACTTCTTGAGCCCACACACAGCACAATGTGTGCAAGCCAGCAGCCAGTGCATGGCACCCCTTCAAAATGCGCTGTTTGTATCAGCGCAAACATCAGTGACAGCAAGCAGCCACTCAAGCCAGCAACCGGGCAACACCAATGTGCAGGCCAGAACTTCATTGCTAGGTGTTAACAGATATGTGAAAAGAAAGCAAGTAACACAGGACCACGTCTGCTTTCACAAGCTAACCTTTATTTTCATTACGTGTTCCTTTAAATAACAGATCCACTTGTTCATACCCACGTAGGTCTTTTCTAAAAGGCACAGCAGCTTCACCTTCAACCCGTGACAGTGACTACATGACGTTGATGATAAAGGCAACATCATCTTCAGGCAGGAAATGGCTAAAAGCATTGCCTTTTCCCAAATTAGGTCTTGTATTTTTGAGAACTAAGATCCATATCCTATCCTCACAAGAATACAGGCAGCACCATGTAGTAATAAACCTGTTTTTTAAATGTATTAAAATATGATTTTATATTTGAAATGTTGAGATAATTTTAACACTATAGTGGTGACCTCTTAATTGATTTGGTACACCCATGTTGTGGTCCTCCTCGATGTCATTTGTCTTAAAAAGTGTTTCATGATTGTCATTACCACTAGGGCCCCAATACTCCACAGATGCTGGGTAAAATGGGTAAAGGGAGCAACCAGCAACTGGCTTATGTCCTACCTGGAAATATGATTCCATTTGTTGGTGGTTGGAACCGCCTCTAGGTCTACAGTGATCTCAAAAGGTTGGGGAATATTTGCTTCATATTTGCACTGATCTCAGATGTATGTTGAAAGAAAGAATCCTTATGGTCCAGACCTTGTGGTCGAGAAGTACATTTGAGGTCTCTGAACAGATTGCATTGTGCTATGTTTTTATGGACCACCCCCTCCACTGGCCTAATGAAATGTTCTTTTTTGTGCCCAATGTATCATGTTCTTTATGTCGAATTTGCCCTTCCTTTTACCAGAATCTCTCCACCTTCTTTCTTCTTCCTTGCATCCCCTCATGGCCCGTCTAATGTCCTGCAGCTATGGTGCTATGGGCTTTCAAACACATCCTTGTGTTGATGAATCAGAGGCAGGCCTCACAGTGTCAATTCAAAGACCAAACATGGCCGCCACTGAACCCCTTTTCTCGTGGCTCAAACTATGTTGCTTTCTTACGTCCATAGAGTAGACCGGATCAGATACATAATTTCAACAAGATGATGTTCTTTTCATTCAAAATATATGGCCTCGACGTAAACGTTATAGGGTCTGGAACATTTTGATAAGTTATTATATCAGCATTAGATTTTACACATTCAATCAAGTTATACAGAGCACAAAACATCACTGGACTTGAAGAACCTGCTGCATTTTAGAACTATTGACAAGTACACTAACCTTCCCCCATATGTGTGGTTTTGGGTTAGTACATGCCTCTTAGAGCAAACCACAGGAGCAAAAGAGAAGATCATTATAGTGACTGGGCAACATATCGACTGTGTAATGAGCTAGCTCACAATAAAGGCTGCAGAATATCTAATCTATTATAAGAGTTAAAAATAAATTGAGCAGGAATATTGTATTGAATACTGTTGAACTGGTGATAGAGGTAGGGTAGGAGGCATCCAGAGGTGGTGGTTACTGGGGTTTCACTGTGTGTGTTGCTGCATGAATTGATCTATTTGTGGACAACAATAGCAAACAGTAAGAATCTATATTTTACAGGGAAACCCACAAACATGAATTAATGGGGATTCATATTTTTGCAAAAGGGCTCAATGTTTTCAGTATTTGTACTTTAGATATGAAGTCAGTATTAAGGTAAACTTTAGTTAACTCCACAATACTATTTACAAGCTTTATGTTTTAACCAACAACGCTGAGTTCTGTGGGCTGCACAAGGAGCTAATTGCCTGCCACCCAAGCTAATAGGCCCAAGAGCGATGAGGGATGCGGGTCATTGCCACTCAGTACAACCTGCCAAATTGGACATTATTGCTTAATTAGCACTGCGGGTAAATGTCATTACTACTAAGGTCTGCTTATTTTGTTAGCAAACGCAGCAACCAGCAAGCTGTAGAAACGTGACTCCAAAATCCAATGCAAAAAAACCATGCTCCAATGGAGAGTAAATACACTTTGTCCGAAAGGCAAGTTTATTGCATGCTAACGGCCTCAAGGATTTAGTAAGCCTCTTGAAGCTGAAACCTAACAGTTCCTTCCAGTGCTGAACAAAGTTGTAGCTTTTATACACATTTAAACAATTTACATAATCACACATATTTTGCTACAAAGTCATCCCTCAAAATCACATTGGCAAACCCTGTATAAGGAAATCTAACCCCCCTTACGTTCTGAAACCCCATTGGACACATTGACAAAACACAATTGCCTTCTCCACGTGCTCTCTTTCCATAATCATTCATGACATTCTAAACATAATCTCCATATTATCTAAAAACAATTCAGTTGGACTTGTCCCATTTGGTGGGAAGCCCTTAACTCAGTACATGATATGCAAGGCTTTTACAAGAACATTTCAAGCAAGAGGAGGGAGAGAAACAAATAACCATGTTTATAATCAAGCAATACACATCTCATCATCCCAGATGCACTGATGGCCTATTTTATTCCTTCTGCATTCCTTCACATCACCTTATTTACGACTACCATCTTAGAACATACAGCCTCTAGCACACATTCTGCTTGTCTTCCTACTAGCCCAAATGAAAACCGTAAAACACTGGCAAGCTCTGCCCTCCATGTGTTTTATTAACTAACCCCAGAATGACCCTCCATTTGGCAGTACATGGACTCTGTTCTCACAGGAAGATTTATTCCCTACATCCACAAACCCATCTACTCGTAAACCCACAACCCAATGGCATTTCATTTACTCTTTGGCTCAAGTAACCATTTGATGCTATCGCCAGCTGGCCAAATGTGGTTTTCTTCATTCCCCTTCCTTGACCTGGTCAGTCAACCCTTCAGCCCAGGCAAAGTTCACCTCCGCAAACCAAACTCTCTGCAGCCTACACGAAACCCAGCTATGGGGGAACGGTGATCTGTGATATTTCCATGTACTTGCACGAACCACATATTCCCCATATATCCCAGAACATGTCTCCCATCTAAAAACATTATCAAATCCCACATTTACATTGTTCACAAACTACTGCACCCCTAACAGTGGCTTTCCCCTCACTCATGTACTTCTCTTCTTCGCCTGCATAAAGCTCCTCGCTTCCCACTCTAAGGACTGCACATTGCACAATTACGTTGTGTCCCCAAGACTTCTATTATGTTGCTAGTGATGCACATCTAAAATGTATCCGGTCCGATAGCACAGCAAGTGCATTGCTCGCTTTGACATCTGTGCAGAACCTACTGACGCAGGTTTGAATCCCGGCAGAGCCAATCTCAGCCTTTCATCCTTCCGAGGTCGATAAATGAGCACTACACACTGTGGGTAATAATAAGCAGCACTCAGATGCCTGAGGGTTTGTAGCGCTATATAAATGCTAAATTATTATTATCCAAACGAAACACAAATTAGCACTTATAGTAATATTTATCCTAGTCCATTTATCTGCACTCAAGACATTTTAAATTGTAATGTTGCGTTAACATCGCGTCTAACCCAAGCACACCATTGTTCTAATATGACATGCTTAACCTGAACCTCTTCCCTACGTTGGGACATGAAACGTGCATCCCAACAAAGCGCACAAGACAGAATTGTTTAGGGACACTGCTGTTATGAAGCACAGCGGGAGGGCACAGCGGATGTGCGCTCACCATGTTGAAGTCACACCAAAGTCCAGCCCGTCTGTGGCTGTCCATGGCTTGGACTGGCTGTGGGCTATGGCTAATGTGAGCAAGGCTTCTTCTGGTTTAATATCTTGTGACTTGCTCCTCAGCATGGCCCTGGTAAATACCACTTGGCTCACTGGGTTTATGGGGATGATCATGGTGAAACTTAGCCAATCTGCCTGTTAAGATAGAGTTTGTTAATGGCTTCCTGGTAAATGCATGCTCCTTGGTCATGCATGCCTCTTTCTGCTATGGTCTGTTGCAGGATGTTTGCCTGAAATTGTATGTGTAATAGAAACCTGACTACGTGAGCCTTCTGGGCTTGCAGTATCAAGTCCTTGCCGACAACTATAATATTAACTGGTGTAACCAAGTTTCGGATCAGGTGGTGGGGTAGCTTTAGTTCATAACACTTCTGTAGCAGCTACTGCCCTGCCTCTAAGTCACACTATACGGATGGAAGCTTTATTTGTCCTTCTGGAATTCTCTGCCTCACTAACATGTAATTTTTTTAATATCTACCGTCCTGCTCAGTATGATCCACTTGTTACGGATTCCTTTGTAGACCTGGTCTCTGATCTACAGGTTACATTTTCCAATCTACTTTTGACTGGCGATTTCAATTTTAAATGTAATGATTCCAACACTCAGTCTGTCGCTCATCTTTTGGCAGCCATGGCTGAGGTAGGACTTGTGCACTTGGTACATGAGCCTACTCATGAATTGGTTAATACACTTGACATGATTTTTCCTCTGATTAAAATACCTCGGTTTTCCGGGCTTTAAGGGTAGACTGGACTGACCACTCTATTATTCCTTTTTCTATGAGGATAGGAGTATGTTCTACTGTTTCTAAAATACCTAATATTATGAGGCGTAAATGGCACGCTAGGTATCTTCCTCAGGTCTATACCGCCTGTCCTTGCTTCAACTTTTAATACGGTCACCATTTTGCACCACTCATTGCCTATAAACAGCAGGCTCATCCTTCAGACCTGGGATTCACGGAGGACCTGACGCTCGCTCGTTTAAAATACAGACAAGAAGAAAGGCAGTGGTGAACAAAATTCTCTCCTTCAGACAAAGTTTTACTTCAGCAGGTCACTAATGCCTATCATATTGCCATTTGATTGGCTAAACGCAACTATTACACTCTTAAAGTTAAAAAGGCCCTTAATCAGTCGAAGGAGCTTTTTAATGTTGTCCGTTCCCTATCTTCTGGCCCCTCCCTTAAAATATCAGCTATACCATTGCAGTCCTTGTGTGATTGCCTTCATTTTTCTATTCACAAAATCCCAGATATTCGTGATAAAATTGTTTCTTCTGGGCTTCAAACTGTCAATTTTACTGCAGACACTTTAACTACTGTACCAGCATAGTTATGGTCTTGTTTTCCCTCCTTTTTGCCAGAAGATATTGTAAGGGCTACGAAAAGGATAACATTTGCCTCGCCCCTTTACCCTATTCCTTGAAGTGTTCTTAAAGACACTAGGCCTCATTATGAGTCATCCAGTCCGGTATTAAAGTGCCGGTATTAATGTATACTGGCACTTTACTGGACCTCCTGACTGCAGGTTTCCCAGTGGGCACCTGTTTTACCTTCAGCTAAAAGCTAGAGGTAAGGCAGGTGCCTTACCAGCTAAAAACACTAATTGCCGCACTGGTATTGCCAGTGCCGGTAATGATGGCAAATCCCCCCATGGAGTCCTGTAGACTCCATGAATGGAGACTTACACCATCACTCCGGCACTCGTAATCCAGCAGTAATGCCGCCAGACCAAGTGACGAGAACGGTAATAGCATTTGCTGGTACCCTGGCAGATTTACTGCCTGGATACCAGGCAAGGTCGCCCACTAACTCTGACATAGCACCAATAGTGACCCAGGCTATTAACCTTTCTTGTTCTGGAATTATTCCCAGGTAACGTAAACACGGCGTGGTGGTCCCCTTCTTATAAAAGCATCTTTGTTTGCTTCGATTCTGGTAAACTATCCCCTTATATCACTGCTCTCATTTTCTATCTCGTCCTTGATATCCTTCTTTGTGTAGGGTACTGGTTTCTTTGATTGTTTCAAATCAGGATTTTGACCCGGTAGGGGCACTGTGAGCATTCTTGTGTTGGTAAAGGACGATTTGGACAGGCTTTCCGATAAGGGTGGAGTGGGTGTCCTCATATTATTAGATCTATCAGCGGCTTTTCACACTGTTGACCACTAGATCCTGCTCAGCGGTCTTTCTAAAGCTGGACTCTTGCCAGGTCTTGGCATGGATTAAGTCATTTCAATCTGACCAAACACAATCGCTCTCAATTTAGCATTTCTGCTCTCGACTGGTTTCTCTTTCCTTTTGGGTTCCCCAGGGATCTTCTTTGTCTCCCATTCGCTTTAATGTTTATATTCAACCTTTAGTTGAGCTCATCCACTCCCACAACCTCCGCTCCTACTCCTATGCTGATGATACCCACATCATTGTACCGCTTAACATAGCTCAGCCTGATACTGTGATCCAGCTTAGGGGTTGCCTTGAGGACGTGGGCTGTTGGATGAGCAACAACTGGCTCAAGTGTAATGGAGACAAGACGGAGGTACTTTGGTTTGGCCCCCCTTTTGTGTCTTCTCTGTGGACTCCTGTATCTGGCTTCCTGCTCTTGGCCCTCTTCCGTCCCCAGTCTCTACTGTTTGTGATCTTGGGGTGAAAATTACCTCTTCATTATTAAATGAAGCCCAGGTTGCAGCAATCTGTCAAGCTGGACATTATAATTTAAAGATTTGGCAAAAATACTTTTCTTTCTCCCCACATAATTGGTGGCCTCGCTGGTAATCGATACAGTTGACTATTGTAACTCGCTGTATCTTGCTCAGCCTCTGCATCTTACCTATGGTCTGCAGGTTCTCCAGAACTCATCAGATTGTTACTAAACCCCCTTTTAATGCCATATATCACCTGTCCATTGCAAGTTGGATTGACTTCCTATACAGGAACCTATTCAGTCTAAATATGTATGCTTAGTGCATTGTGCCTTTTATGGGAGGGAGCCTGAATTCCTGCAATCGAAATTCTGACGATATGCCCTTAGCCGTGCGCTGCTATGTTATGTTATGTAACTGAATGTGTTAAGCGCATCTACGCCCAAGGGCATCATGGCGCTGGATGCATTAACATAAGTTTATTATTTATCAGAATCTTGAATAAAAGAGTTTCCAATGACCGCCGAAAGGTGAGGGAGATGCACCTTGGGAGACTGTCCTGGTAAATGTACATGGTCTGCTGGTATCCGTTCCTCAACACTAGATTATTTTCTTTGAACCAGCTAGTGTTCAGAAAGAGTTGCACAGTTGGAATCTCGTGAGAATGACTTTAGTGACCATAATATCTTGATTCTTATCATAAACATGCATACCGAATTTGAAAAAATGATAACTCTAATATTAAAGTCAACAATGGAGGCAACAGGATATGCTGGTCTTCTAAAAATCTTATAACTTCGCTCCCTCTGGACGAATCCTCACCAAACTTTGCAAAAAACGTATATGGCCCACTCTTTTTTGCAAAATTTGGAGAGGTTTGGTCCAGGGTGGGCAAAGTTATAGGGGGGGTCCCAAAACTTTTGTTTTTTCCCATAGACAATATTGGAAAAACATTTGCGCACGCCTACAGCCCAAACCGCTGGACGGATTTACACCAAATTTGCGGCAGGAGTGGGGGCTTGTTCCCGAAAGCGTGCTTTTGCAAATTTGGTGTACATTCGTCCAGTAGTTTTTTTTTTTTTAAATGACCAAAATGTAAGGCAAAAAAATTAGTGATATCTCTGTTCGCTCCGCGGACGGACTTTCCTGTTCGCTCCGCGGACAGCGCCCCGATTGGCCAAGCCGCTTGCGTGATGTCCGCGGACATGCGACGTGTTCGCTGATTGGACGGCGTGGTGCGTGAAGCGCGTCAGATTTTTTGTTGCGCCCGCCATCTTGCATTCGTCGACGACCGCGGACAGCGCAGTGAAACTTGGATTAAAAATTGTATTTAGTGGAGTGCGTTGGTGTGTAAGAGTGTTTGGGGATGATGGGGAGTATGAGATAGGTTCAATGTTATGTTTTTTTTATGTGCTAGATGCTTTTGTTGTGTTCGATTTGTCTGCGGACAACACGGCTGAAATTTTCTATATAAACTAAATGGTGGGGTGTTCTGAGGAACGGAGTATGTGCCTGTTTTGTTCGCAAGCAAGCTAAAATTGAGCTAAGAACACTCGCGGTGTCCTTAAATGTTCATACATAAACAAAATGGGGGTATCCTGAGGACGCTGTCGTACTGTACTCTGGCAAGTTGAATGTGTTCTAAGAACACTCGTGGTGTCCAAAATGTTTGCAATTAAACAAAATGGGGGTGTTCTGAGAACGCTGTTCGTATTGTATGTTGTCAGGTTGAAAGTGTTCTAAGAACCCTCCTTATGTCCGGTGACATTACAATTACCTATGGGCCTTACCCGTCTTTTTGCCCACTAAACAAACGATAAATCAGGCTGCTGTGCGCTGACATTATGTGATAATCCTATCACTTGCCCCATCGACCTGGCTGACCTGTTTTTGCAACACTAAATCATATCTCCCGCCCCTAAACCTGACATTATCAAAGCATTCATATTCCCCGTCTCTCTCCGTGACGTTACAGGGTGCGTAGCCAGATGCGCCCAGTCGTCTCCAGTCCTACGCGACTTTACACAGAACCCGGAAAACACACATCATCTCACAACACAGTGCACCACAATTCGGAATATGAAACTGTGATTTAAAAGCAAACAGCAACATTGTACATTTCGTAAAGTACATTTATTTGACATCAAATGTTTAGAGAATATTCAGTGATTTGCATTTGTCTTTGCTGTCGATCCGCAAAAGTTAATCTCGAGTCACGCGCTGTTCCTTTGCGCTACACAGGGTTTTGGTTTATGATAAAAGAAGCACTTTGGTCGCACTGATAATCGGAAGGCTGTTCCAACAACGAGGCATTATGGATTATACAATACTAGCATATTAAAAATGGCAGTACACGTTTAAGAAGCGACAACCGAACAACCTAATCATTGTGGGGTTTATTGAAATACTACTGAATTTGCATGTGAATGTATGCATATGGATGTAATGAGTTTGCATCTGTGCATTCGCGACTTTCATTACAAAAAAGGGGTGAGCTCAATGAGAGGCTATAACAACCATGCCCTTGGCAATCACCCATCATGCACCTGGTGAATTATGCAAATTGGGTTATGATGTCATTTAGCTACTTCTAGCTACTTTTATGACAGCCAATAGCTACTTTTCTTATTAAGGAGTTGCCAACACTGCTCCTACGCGACTTCAAACAGAATCCGGAAAACAACACAGATCATCTCACAACACAGTGCGCCACAATTGGGAATATGAAACTGTGATTTAAAAGCAAACAGCAAGATTGTACATTTCGTAAAGTACATTTATTTGACATCAAATGTTTAGAGAATATTAAGCGATTCGCATTTGTCTTTGCTGTCGATCCGCAAAAGTTCATCTTGAGTCACGCGCTGTTCCTTTGCGCACAGGGTGTTGGTTTATGATAAAAGGAGGACTGTGGTCGCACTGATAATCGGAAGGCTGTTCCAACAACGAGGCATTAGACCACCATAACGGTTGGTATGTTGCTTCTAGCTGCTAGTACCGCGTAAGGGCATATTGGTCCTTGGCAATTGTCCCATAAAATGGTGAGGGTCATGAAGTTGTTTACTAGGAGCTGCACCTGGCAGTTAAAAAATCCATCGGCCGGGGTCTGAAAATCGTGGCATTGACAGTAGGGAAGGATGTACCTGTTTTAAAAACATAAATTAGTCTCACCAGCCGATCTTCATTAAAAATATTCATTTTATTTATTAGGGCGTGAAACTATTTGCTAGCGAGGATAGTGCAACGGAGTATGTTAATTTATTCCCACTAACCCACCCTCTCTCCTGTGCCTTTTTCAGAGCCGTCTGAGCGCCAGGGTACCACTTCGGCGGTGATAGTGCGAGGTACAAAACAATATGCCACATTGAATGAACAAGTACAACTTAACCGGGCTTTAACGCCACGCTATTGTTATTATATTCCGGTATAAAATAATCAAAAGGGTTACTTACATTATATTGGCATTTTCCATTGTCTACGCGTAATGCAGTCCCTAAATACGACTCCGTCTGTGTCAACGATCTTTCTCATAGTGATATAATATATAAAAGCGGTTTCGTTTCAGAAATTTCATCCTTATCGGCTCTTACGTTACTGCACCCCTACTTCAAAAGAAGTCTTTTGGCACGATCCCTGTCTGTCAAGGTAAAAAAACAATAGAACCTTATAGCGCGAGTCGTGGGCCACTCCGGCCCGCGAGCAAAAAATGGAAGCAGCTGACCTTCACTGTGAACACGCATAAATTCTTACTTTGCAACATTCTGTGTAAAGCCATCCCTGAGAAGTTGCTGTTTACACTCCATCTTTGTATATTGTCTGCGTGCTAATGAAAATGTTTGTTAAAGCGAGTTTATGGTTAAGTTGCACAACTAAAAACCTATGAAATTCAGTAAAACAACTTTGTTAAAGGGACATTATGGTTAAGTTGCGCTACTAAAAACCTATGAAATTCAGTGAAAAAACTTTGTTAAAGGGACGTTATGGTTCCAAGTAAAACCGAAAAACCCCTGAAATTCGCCAGTTATGGTAAGCTAAGCAACCATAACTCGCGCCACCACCGTGCACTGCTAAGATTAACACCCAGGACATCAAAGATGACATCACAAATGTCATTGATGACATCACATGTCTGGCTCCCTCTTTTTTCCTTTACTGCTGCTGTTTCTTCCTGTTCTCTGTCCTGAACCTTGCTCACTTTGATTTCCTGTTCTTTACCTGTATATCGCTTGTCCTTACTTGTGTTTGTGAAAATTCCTTTGTATAGAGTTTGGCTGTTGGGTTTCCCAGATGGCAATCTCTGCCCCTTTCCTTTGCCACGCCTCAGTATTGTCCATTGTGCCATATTTGTAATCAGTGTGCTGATTCCTGTTTTGGGGGTAGTCACTGTTCTGTTCCTGCTGGGCACGTACAGGCTTCAGACCTTTGAGTATTGTTTGATTTTTCATGTCTCAAAGTCCAGACACAGATGCCCACTCCTGCTGCTCCTTTCCATGAACATTCAGAGTGTGGCCCTATAATGGCAAGCAGCTCACAAGGCTAGTGTTTTCCCTGACCTGTGGGAAACACTTCCCCCATTTTGTGTACACCCCATGAGGGACGCTACCATGTTTGTCTTGGTTGTATTCCCTGCCCCTTTCTGTTCATTGCCTTAGTTGCCTGTCTATAATTATTGCCTTCCCTTCCTTGTCTGCAATACTCCTTATACTCCTGTCTCCCCTCAGCTTTGTGGGCATGTCTCTGCCCTCAAGGCTCTGACACAGACACATGCAGAATCAGAAATCACCCGTCTATTTTGATAGGTCCAAATTATTTTGCCATATGACAAAGGTATGATTTGGACCCAAAACCATTTTTCTCCAATGTCTTCAGTTAGAAAGATATCTAGTTATTAAATATTATATTTTCGGAACCGCAAAACAAGCAATTTTTTATTTGGTTTGCAGTTCTGTGCACTGGAGACTCATCTAAGCTTGATTATAAACTTGAATGTCTGGGTTGGGCACCAATCCATGAAACAGGCATGTACAGATAGTATTTGATTACCAAGCTATATCAAAAAGTTCAATCTTGGAGGGAAGTTAATTTCTTTGATCCTTTGTACTGTGTTCTCATAAGCTGTTTTTGGGCGTATTTTCTTCTTCGCCAGTGACAGCTGCCTGCATGGAATATCTAGGTCTATCCAGTTATGCTACTTCTCCATCCACTGTCGTGGCCACATCCTCAATGCTATAGATTCACCAGAAGGAAAGATTACTTTTGCCAAGTCTCTACCTACTGCCTAGTACGATAACCTCACTATCCCACTCAGGATTGCTCATTATCATGCCAGCTCCAAACCACAACACCAACCACATGACATAGTTTGTCTCAGGAGGATAGCTCAGGGACAACGTGTGCTCGCCTTGGAAGCAAGACGACACAGAGCAATGTAGGTTTGATCCCCAGGTCTGCGCTTAGAAACCTCTTGGTATTAAGCATGTTATAAATAACCTAGCATATCATATCATGTAGAAATCAGTCAATGAAATCAATTATCCATTTTCAATATTATTGACCACTTCTTCAGATCAGGCCATCCTGCCAGGAAACAAACCAGCCTAACTCGACCAACTCCTTTTATTGATGGTTCACTCCTCTCCTGAAGACCTTCCTTTACAACAAAACTGCACAGCTGTGCCACTCTCGACAACAATAATGTTAATGCCGAGCTCTCCAGGTAGATAACCAAACCCCAGAAATATTTGGCAACTTAACACGCCCTACCCACTTCCCAGTAGTTCTGATGCTATAACACTCTTCTTCCAATCTTGGATCTTAACCATTCAAACAAATTGATCCAGCCACCCCATACCCATCCTGGTTCGTTGCTCAACATTGTCTGTGGAGATTCACCATGTTATCCAACAGCCCTGCTTCACCTGCTTCTTTCCATGGATACACTCCCAATTTGAAAAACAATTAAATATGACATGGTCTCTGGATAACCACATGATCTGTGCTCTGCAGGAACCTTGCAGACTCTGCAGCTTGGGATCTCCCAATACATCTTGATTATCACCAACCATTCACTCACATTAGATGCCTTTACTTCTCTATTGAAAGAAGCGTATGTCGTTCCTTCTCAGAATAAAATCATCTTGGATCATGTCTGCATCTCTAATTAATAACCTCTTGGAAACCTGATCTCTAAACTGCTTTAGAAGGCCATCTCCATGGCAGTTTCATCCTTGACTTCCCACCGGGCAGGTATCTGACCCAGAAGAGACACCAAGGCAGTTCTTATCTCCCTACTCCATAATCCATGAATGACTGCAGAAATTGGTGACATCAGTGCTCTGACACTCCTTGAGCTATCAACTGTCTTCAACATAGTCACCCATCATTTCCTGCCTAACCATATTCAATTAGTCCTTGGTCTCCAGTGAAACACACAATGTCTCGACTCTTTCTTAACTTCAGGAAACAAAATATGCAGCTTTTGTTTCTGTGCTTCTGTTAGTTGCCTGTGGCATCCCATAATAGTCACCCATATGCCCTCTTGCAGCGGGGATCAATAAAGCGCTGGCAACAGGAATTCAAGTCAACGTCTTTCTTTCTTTGCAAATATGAATTACTCTCTTTATCAAGAAATGTGTTCCATTAAACAAAGTATTTGCTTCTTCCTCCAACTCCTTAGACAACTGGCTTTCTTCAAGGAATTCTGCCCTCCAATACCCCTCCACCTGATTAGTAGGACATTTGCATCCCCTTTCTTTGATTCTTGTGTCTTATGCCCTGTTCAATTTTGTGAACTTTATTAAGCAGGTTTACACACGTATTGTTAGTGTTCTTGCACTAATTATGGCCAGGCAAAGACAGAAGATGTGATTTGCATATATTACACAGGCAGGAAATTAGAGAATTTTCGTCAGAGTAATCTTACTGTGAAAATGCTTTAAAAGTTCTCTTTAATTCATGGTGTTCTTCCCATCATCTCAGTGCAATTTGTAGCCTGTTTCCTAGTAGTCTGGTTTACTGAAAAACAGTGGTCACCCTTACACTTTTGTTTGGTTTTCAGGACAATGAAAAGTAGAGAAGTTACTGAGCTCAAAGCACTGGACAGAAGAGATTTCTGCAATCTTACTTGCTGCAACACAGGACCTGACCCTTGCCGCGCTTAAGGCTTTTCACTGTCACTCTACTGTCCGCAAGTAGCCAGCGGAACACGTACACTAAGTGAAATGTTCTTGAATCTGAGTTCTTGTCAAGAGCACCTTTGCTTAGCTGAGATATAATTATGAATGGCCACAAGACAATCCAGGAAGATCCTATAGTCGTGGGCCTCAGTAAAAATGTTGACAATTATTGGGTGTCATCAGCATCATCATACGCCCTGACACCAAAACTCTTAATGGGCTTTAAAAGAAAGCTAATATAATATAAGTATTAAAAAAGTTGGGGACAGGTCTGACCAGTGTGGGACCACCATATTCCAGTGGCCATGTTCTTGAATTAAAGGTGGAACAACTGCTGTCAACCCACAGAATATATTGCAGCTGCTCCAGCACCCGGCACTCGCAGCTAATTTCTCATGTCTTCCCTGAGGTAGGCCATGTTGAAGGCTGCAGACCCATCCAAAAGCAGCAGCACTCGGGTACCCCTCAATCTGCTTGCATCTTCAGATGATCCAAAATTGAAGTAACCTATTCCATTGCAAGAGTCTGGCACCAGCTTGTATAGAGTCTAGTATGTTATTTCTGTCCAAAACGTGCTGCAGTTGGTGGGTCACAACTTTTTCAATATGGTTTGTGGATTGAGCTAATTTGAAATGGAAAAAAATTAGGGAAGTTGCAGGGGTCTGGTGATGTTTTTTTGTAAATTACTATCATTGCCACATGTTTTAGCATGTCTAAAATGTAGCCCAAACACAATGAGGTGCTGAATATTTCTTTGATTATGTTGACAGGGTGAGTAATTAGTGCAAGACTTTTAAACATCTTAGGTGACCCAGGGTTCATTGGGAATCTAGATAGAGCAGTTTCAATTTCTTGACAAAAGCAACCTGTAGGTGGAAAGTCAGTAAACATATTTAGAGGTTCTTCCCTTTTTATCATGATGGTTTGAGCAGGAATTGTGTTGTTTCTGCTGATGTCCACATAGATATTTTGATTGTCTATCATCAAAGAAGCACCTATTGCCATTGCAAAGCACATGTAGTGGCAGAACACCATTTTGAATGGAGACCAGGGAAGGAAACTTGGTGATAGTGCTATAAGTGCAGAGTTCCTTATTTGCAGCATATTTGCAGAATAGTGTTGTTGATAAGGGTCATATCGTTTTCGTTTTTACTTACATCTTTTTTTTATGAGTCTGTAACTAGGCTAGATGTATTCTGGATTTAGTATAACAAACATGCTCTATGAGAGAAAGAAGATCTAACATGTTCCAAGAACAAGAACCAAGAACCTTTCTTACTGAATATTGCTCGTAGGCTGGGAGGGGGTTTGGGGGGAGGAGAGTTGGAATTTGAAGGCTAAGTGATCTGTTCATAATGGTAGGTGATAGAAAATTAAGCTGCACTTTGCAGAAACGGCCATGTTCAATATATACTTAATGTTGCAGGTGGGTTCTTTATCATTTAAAAAAGCAACAGGTCTTCTAAACAATTTTCAGTGGGAGGGAAATCTGACAAATCCATGTGTAGATTAAAATCTCTGCTACAATTTTGTATTCTGTGGAACGTTCAGTGATTAAATTAGAGCATTGCCCAGTGAGCCTGTGCCCAAGTAATAAATACATATTCCTAGTAGGTGACAAGGAACAGGTGACAAAAGTGTGCCATCTTCCATGGCTTTACAAGGCTGTATGGGTACGAGAGGTATATGTAAATTCCAGTCCCCCCCAATCTCCATGCAGCTTGAAGGCCTATTCACTGGATGGATTATGTGCCATGGATTATGTGATTTGTAGGAAGTCTCAGTTAAAAAAAATGATATGGAAGCTTTTAGAAATTATACAGTCAACAACTTAAATACTGTATTTTGCTGCCGAATGCACGTTTATTAGAGTGAAGTATTGGACGTGGTGTTTCAATGTTTTCAGTAGATACACCACCAATTTGGGCAGGCAAGTGTGGGAAATGTTGCTCTAAATATGTAGCATCCTCTTGAATAGGGAGATCTACATTTCTTAGATACCAGATGGGATCCAATGCAAGGCCCTTACTGGCAGGACACTGCCTAAAAATCTTCAATCAACTAATACCAATAACCTATCTACAACTTAAATCAAAAGGTAATCAAAGGAGGTGAAGCCTTTTCATAAATCGGTATCAAACTGTGTCACTCCGTCCTGATTCCTTTCTCGAACATCGCACTTGAAGTTCAGAAAGTAGCTGTTACGGTTTATAGTGATAATATCGAAAACCAAAATCTCGAAAACCAAAATCTCGAATACAAAAGGCCGAAAAATAAAATATCGAATTTTTTTTTCAATGTGTTTTTTTTTTAAATGGGGGGGTTCCCCCCCAACCCCCCTTTTTTTCATTTTTTTTTTATTTTACCCCTTTTTTTTACTTACCTGACCCCAAAAACATATATAAATAAATAAATAAAAAATTCGATATTTTTTTTTTCGATATTTTTTTTTTCGGTCTTTTTGTATTCGATATTTTGGTTTCGAGATTTTGACTGACTACCAGCTGTTACGTCTGACTCTCACCTCTAACCAACTGTATCTCCACTTTGTACTGCCATCTTGCATACACGCTTTGAGGCTAATTGTGGAATGCAGCCTGTGGTAAATACAAAAATAAATAAAGTAAGCTTTGCTCCTTTTTTTAGAGACTTCTGCTTATTTTCTTAATTCAGTCCCTGGGATACGTCCTAATGCCTTCTGTAAACTATATTCCTATACTCCCAAAACACAGCGGCAAGGATTATACTAAGATTAAACAGAGACAACATCTCTCCAAGTTTGCGCCACCTCCACTGGCTACCAGTAAAAAAACGCATCAAATTCAGATCCCTCTGCATTGCCTATAAATCCATACACCGACAAGGAGCAGAAGTCCTCCAGGCCAAGATCTGCCACTGCCAGCCAAGAAGGGACCTAAGATCAAGCATCAACCTACAAATCTAGACAAAACAATAAGAAAAGAGGAATTCTGGAGCAACAGCATTCTCACGCCTAATTGCTAACCTATGGAATACCATGCCCAAAGTAATCAGAACCACAGAAGACCACATCAACTTCAGAAAATGACTCAAAACCAGGTTATTCTGCAGACAATGACCAGCGCTAGAGGACGAAAGGCAAAACAAAAACTCATAGCGGAACAAAGGAAACACCCAATGCTGTAGGCGAGGTTAGAACGTAAGATGAAGAGAGAAATGAAGAAAGAGGCACCAAGCACTAAAATGGAGGGGCAGGTGGACAGGGGAAGATGTTGCACGTTAGTTACTTCTAAGGTAGCAGGCAATGTTTCTCATGCTCCTTGATTACAGCTTCAAACTCACGTTGGAATTGCTTCCCCCTGCAGAATGGTGTGTTGCAGTATATACAGAGGTCTGTTGTCTTCAAAGTTATGGATCAATATCCTCTTTTATTGCTTTCAAGGTAGCTGGTGGGATTTTGTGTCCCACAGAAGTAGGCTGTGTGGTTACAGTATTGGTTGAGGAAGGATGATGTGGAGGAAGATGGCCTAATATTTGCTAAGAAAGGAACAATCTTTCTGAGAGCATTGCAGTAGTTGGATTTGGTGTGGCGGCGCATTGAGGTAGTCCCGTAAAAGTAATGTCCAGGTAGTCTGTAACTGAGTACTCAGTGCATTTCACTTTGGTAGCTTTGGCGTTTGGTACATTCCCAACAGTGGTAAAGAACTGCCACACCCATGATTATCTCTGGGTGCTAGAGGGAGGCAGTTCTTCTACCTCATCTTCTTGGTCCTCTTCATTGTCTTTGGAAATACTGTGCTTTTTTTGTTGTGTGTGTTCTCCGGCTGGTGGTGGGGGTGGCTCTTGGGGAGGAGGGATGGCAATAGCCGATTCCATGTTTAAGATAAATAGTAGTTTTGCTAATATTATTCAAGTATGTGCTTTGTACTAGTTTGTTAATGGATAATGAGTAGGAATAGGTGTAGGAGCACTGCAAGGGTACATTTTGAGCTTGAAAGTTCTTAGATCAGTTCAAAATGCAGTTCCAAACTGTCCTCGAAGCAAGGAACCGAATGCGAAGTGCGTTCATGGACACGTCGTCATGCCTCGCGCAAGCTCATGGTCATGTGGCACTGTCCGGATGGACCACAATGATGTTAGACGTTCGCGAATGTCGACGGAGGCAAAACAGTGGAAAAAGTATAGAAGTGTTAAAAATTATGATAGAAGGTGGAAATGGCAGAGTTTTAAGGTGAAACATTGTAAATTGGTCAAAAACGTTGTTATATTGGGGCAAATACGATTTTAGTAAGTTGAAGGAAAATAGCATGCACTGGTAAAAACCCATGGAATTCTCTGAAAAAATGTTGTTAAAGAAACGTTATGGTTAAGTTGCACCAATAAAAACCTATACAATTCACTGAAAAAACGTTTTTAAAGGACCTATGAAATTCAATGAAAAATCTTTGTTAAAGGGGCTTTACAGTTTTGTTGCACTAATAAAAACCTCTAGATTTCACTGAAAAAACTTTGTAAAAGGGCATTAGGGTTAAGTTGCACTAATAAAAACCTATGAAATTCAATGACATCAAAGATGACATCACAAATGTCATTGATGGCTTCACTGATGACATCACATATCTGACCCACTTGTTTTTGTTCACTGAAATATCTGTGCCAGGTGGTTTTGTTCCCTCACAGTCAGAATATAAAAATTTGAAAGGTGCTGTATATCTAGACGTTAACCTTGTCATATGTTCTTAAAGCACTTTCCTTAGAGTTTGCACTAGCATAAGTGTGTTAGTCTTGAATTGTTAGCTAGTTATTAAATGTTTAACATCACACAATCACTTCTGACATCTTGTTACCAACATTATAAACACAACACCTTGTAGAGACTTCATCAAAATTTGACATGTGATGTCATCAATTACATTTGTAATGTCATCTTTGATGTCCCTGGTGTTAGTCTTAGCAGTGCATGCTGGTGGCCCACTCTGAATTATTTTGCAAAGTTTGGCGAGGTTTGGTGCAGGGGAGGCAAAGTTATAGGGAGGGTCCCAAAATGTCTTTTTTTTCCCATATACTGAATGGGGAACAAACTTTGCTCACGCCAACAGCCCAAATTGCTGGACGGAATTTCACCAAATTTGTGAAGGGAGCACCGGCTTGGTCCCGAAAGCATGGTTTTGTAAATTTGGTGAAAATCCGTCCAGTAGTTTTTTTTTAAATGACCAAACAGTAAGTCACAAAAAATTAGTGATATCTATGTCCGCTCCGCGGACACACTTCCCTATTCGCTCCGCGGACAGTACACCCATTGTTTAATCTGCTTGCGTCATGTCCGCAGACATACGACGTGTTCGCTGATTGGTTGGAATGAAGCGTGAGGTGCATCGCATTGTTTTGATGCGCCCACCATCTTGGATTTACGGACATCCGCGGACAGCACAGTGACAAACGGGGGAGAAATACAACTTTGAGGAGTGTGTTGGTGTGTAAGAGTGCTTGGGGAGGGTGGGGGAGTAAGAGATGGGTCAAATGCTGTATTTGTTTAGGTGGCAGGTGCCCCTGATGTGTTTGTCATGTCCGTGGCCACCGCGGCTGTCCGCGGACATAAAAAATGCCCATATAGCATAGTTAAAATGTTTGATTTTTTGGGTGTGATCTATGGGTGTGATATGCTGCGGTGGTTGTGGCCAGGGCCTAGAGTCTTGGGTGCATGGCCTTTGGCACCCAAGACTCTAGGCCCTGGCCACAACCACCAAGCATATCATACCCATAGATCACACCCATAGAAACAAACATCTATCAAATATCCGCAAATCTACAGTTTGTGTACTGTTTAATTTGTATAGTTGTATGTGGAGTTTTGGCTAGGTCATGTAATTAAGATTGTAGAGTTTGGTAACAAGCACAACAGTATAACATATCCATGGAAGTAAACATTTTGTATTGTGCTGTATGGTTAGATGTTTGCTTCAATGATTGTGTTATGGAGCAGTATTTGTGAGTTGTATTATAATGTACTTAATGTTTGATTTTTTGTGATTCGATATATTTTTTTCATAACTTAGGTAACTGGAGCAGATATTTTTTTTCAATATCTTTGGTGAAAGAAAAGATCATGTTTGTGTAGGTGGTTTATAAAGACTTATTGCATTGCATAATAGACATTTTTGCTTTATTTCGACCCTCATATTTAGTAGTTTACAAACCAGTGTACTGTGCAATTTGCTTAGTTTCTGTGTTTGTTTCTTAAATCATTGGGTCTGTGGGAAAAGAAAATCCATGTTGGATTAAAAAAAAAACCTTTTTATGGTAGAGTACATTTCTTTCTTTGTTTTCAGTGTTTACTTGTTGTTTCCGGGTAATGTTCTATCTGTTGGCTTGATGCAGATTGTTAGATACCTGTTGGCGATACCTGTTGGCGAATTCTAACTGGTTATAATTTTTTATTTATATTCTGAAGTTGCTCATCTATCTGTTGGGTTGTTGCAGATTTTTGGGCAGTTAGATACCTGTTGGCATATTCTAACTGTTTCTTTCTTGTTATAATTTAGTGGTATTGATTTGTTTGTTTGGTTGTTGCAGAATATTGGGGCAGTTCGATACCGGTTGGCGTATTCTAACTGTTTATAGTTTTCTAATTGACGTTTTATTAATGTTTATGCACAGATTAATTATTAAATTTTGGTTTTAAGAATATTAAATAAGCATTTGTAAGATTTGCTGATAATCTCTGCTTTAGAGTAATGGTAATATCATTACATTCAAACAATCCACGATTTCTTTTTTTTATATATATGCAGTATAGTGACCTGCATTGGTTGTGGCTCCTGTGTGGTAGATTATGCATATTGTTCTGAAGGCTTTCTTACCAATTGATACTTGACCATGTGTGAATCCAGTCAGCTTGCAGTTGTTTTTGGTACCATCTGCATTGTAACATAGAAGCATTAGTATTACATATTTACTATGTGTTTGTATTAGTAAGGTGGAGCAATTATATGAATTGCAGGTAGTACATAATCTGCTATGGTTTGCATTTTGTACAAGTTGCTGAAATGGAACGGATTCATAGTTAGATATGGATACATACACAAAGCGTTTATTAGGGATTTGTTCTTGTGCCACATTGTTGCAGAGAGTGCATGTATATTTGCACATGCATGAAATCTGGAAGATTTCATTTGTAGGTATGTTTTTGTTTTCCAGTACTTGTATTAAGTACATTAGAAATTCTTGTGGATATTCTTGTGAGTTGATGGTGAATTTGACCATTCCAGCACAGTAGTCCAATTCACGTCTTAATGCATGAACACTGTATGTGTTGTCAAGATTGTTGGTTGCATTTCTATGACGGACTAACATTTGCAAACATAATTGGTCTGTATTGTGTAAGTAAATGTTGTCAACAATTGGTGGCAATTGGAATAGAATATTTATTGCTACATTTGCGTAGCAATTTACACCAGTTATATTTGAAAATTTCAATGGACCAGATAGTTCTGTGTCCAAGTCATTTTCTTGGAGAGTGTGTGTGTGTTGCTTCTTTGAAGAAGTACCTCAGTTACTTTGAGTAGTAGATTCTTCTTTGGTTGTAGTAATTGATGAAGTATTAGCTTCTTTTACTGTCTTTGGAGGATTTGCAGTGAGATCCTGTTGCATTTCTGTTTGAAGTTGGTTTCTTTTACAACGTTTTGTTTTTTGTGGAACGGGATAGGTTTTTAGATGGGGGTGTACAGTGAACGTAGTCTAGTGTATTCTAAAATGCAAGGAATATTAGCATTTACTTTACTTGCATCAAAGTTGATTAGAAATAGGCCGTCAAGTGTATGTAAGCATGCTAATGCTATGTAGCTTATGCCTTCTTTAAAGACCGTGTTCCCAATATCTATCAATGCTTTATCTAGGGTAAGACCTTTTAATTTGTGAATGGTGACTGCGTATGCTAGAGTTAGAGAAAATAGCTCTCTGTGTACATACATGTCTTTGAAAAGGAATCGAGATGTTGAGCGTCCTATCCTTTTAACTTCTGATAGTTTGTCAAAGAGAATATTGACAAACTGAATGTTGTTGTCACGTGGGTATGTTTGAAAGCCAACAACTGTACCAAGTGCTCCATTAACTAGTGCTTGCTCCATGTCAAGGTTACATTTAAGCATTATTCTACCGTTTAAAGATACGTTTTATATTTTCTCCAAACCAGCTGCATTGGAGATAGTTTTTTAAGGCATTTAGTCTTGTTGTGGCATGTTGACACATGGGTAGAGTCATACCATGTACGTCCAGTTTGTCTGTGGAACAAATTTCAATTATTGGTTGCATTTCTTTTTTTCAACATTGTTTCATTGAATTTTGAACAGCTTGCAAGAGTTGGCATCAAGGACATACAAGTGACATTTTTCTGTGCTAATTGTTCCAGGACATCAGTAGCACATGAGTTATGGCCATAGAGTGCAAGGATATGCCAGGTTTTTAATATTGCTTGTGCTTCTTGAGATAGTACACCAACTGTAATGCTTTTTAAAATGTTGGTGTATGTGAGGTCTGTAGACTGGCGCATGTTTTCTGTTAATTCTCTGTATTGGAAATGTTGCCAAAGGTTGACATTTCCTGTGCTGCCAACAGTATACGGGAGAGTTTGTGTCCTAAGGTTTTAAAAATAGGTTCACCTTTCACTGGTGTCAAATTGAAGAAGATCTCCGAAAACAATAATGTGTTTTCCTCCAAAGAGCTCTTCGTAGTTTGTTTTGAGTACTTCTTGTAATCTGATGTGAATCAAGGCTATCACTAGGTTGGAGACCATGCTCACTTCATCTATTAATAGCATTTTTATTTGTTTTAACACTCTGTGTAGTTCCATTGCAGCTTCTGTAGAAAGTTATATTCTAATTTGTTTTGGTGTTCTACTGGAAGGGGTAATAATCAGTATAAAGTGACACCACCTATGTAGTAGGCAGCTAAACCTGTGGGGGCAGTTAGAACAGCTGACAGTTTGTTGTTTGTCAACTGTAGAAGAAACGTGCTGATGATTTTGATTAAAAATGTTTTGCCTGAACCAGCTTGACCACTGACGTATAGTAGTATAGGTTTGTAATTTGGCAGGTACATTCTTTATTTTCATGTTCTACACCATGTGCAATTTCTTTTGTTACTTCTTGAAAAATGGTACGTTGCTCATTGTTCAGTTTTGATTGCAATACAGTTAAGTCTTCTGTATCTTCTTCATAGTGACACATGGTGTTTTCTACTTCTGTCATAGATAATTCTGCCTCATTTGCCGTTAGTGGCTGTCCCAGTGGTTCTTGCCTTCCTGTTATAGAAGGTTTACTACTGTTGGGAGTGTATTTATCTAATTGGGCCTGGAGTTCTTCTTCGTGTTGCTGTTCATTGTGCAACATTGTTTTGTACTGTGTAAAATTTACATCAGTTAAAGCGCTTTCTTTTGCTTTGAAAGCGTCTTCATAGGAGTCCTAGATATCTAGTAATTCTTCTACTTTTCTCTATGGTTAAAAAAGTTGTAGCAGGGACATATAATAGAGTTCTTTATGTTGAGGAGTTTTAAATGACAATTGCATATGATTAATTCAGCTTCGCTTGGTAAGTTTCACTTGGCTGCCTTCACAATTTATCACTCTGTGTCTACCTTTATTTTCATCTGGTTTTATATTATTTTTATATGTGAAGTTTTGGGCTATGTGGTATAGAGACATGGTTTCTAAAGTGGTACTCCTGTTGGGGTAGTATGTGTCTAGTAAATTATTTTTCAAAATGTCTTGGCTGTTGGGATCATTTTTGGCTATTGTTTCTATGTCGTCGTATGATTTGAGAACTCTTTTTCTAGATTTAGCAAGACCAAGAATTAGCCATACTATATTTTCAGATTTGCCATACAAAGCAGTACCGGTTAAATGATCTGCAGCTTCATAGCAGCCGCATTCTCTATGAGATAGCATTTTTATGCCTAAGCTGTACAATTTCTGAGACAGTGTTTTGTCCGATGATGGATCATCCCAGAGGCCTTGAAGCTCTGCTTTTTCTGCTTTGGTTAAGTAGGCTGTAACGCATTGTGCAACTGCAGTGGAATTGTCTGCAATGTACTGCACAACTATGTTTGCATTCCCTTCTTTTTATGTTATATGTGTTCTTCGGTGATTTACCTTTAACTCTATGTCTAACTGAAGACATGAAGTTGTTTACTTGACCTGTTGCTGTAACTGGTCAAGGGAAACCAAAGCGGCATTTGGTGTAGTATGTCCTTTTTTTTTGTATTTGCGACAGCAATATTTCCCTCATTTGTGTCTTTGAAATTGTACAATTTGTGCGTGAAGATCACTATTTGTTGCTTCTGTGGAATTTCACGAGTGACATATTTTTCGATAAACTGTAAAACAGTGGCATCACTGTCTTGACCAAATTTAGGAGCATCTTTAATCCATAAAAGCATGTGGATATGTGGTGCTCCTCTGGCTTGGTATTCTTTTCTCTAAAAGAGATGTTGCACTTCTCCGAGGGGAGGGACAGTTTTATTACAAATAAAATGTAGCATAGCAATGAAGCGATGATGGAAATATCTTGAAACATAAATAGGATCTAGAGAGCAATGTTCTCCAGGTGTTATTATATCTATATTTGTTTTTTTTTTTTTTGATATGCGTAGGAAATCATGTAAATCTTCCCATGCATATTCTGCACAACTTAATGTAACAAACCAAGTGGGTGGCCCAAGGTTTCTTATCGTACAACGTACATCTCTGTGACATTGGAACCAGTACTCTTTACTACCACACATGTTTGCTAACAGATTTGTAAAGCTTGATTGTAAAACCTCATCTTTTTCTTGCACTTTTTGTAGTAATTGTGTAGCTGATATATTTTGAAAGTGGGTACCTGATTTCAATGTGTGTACAACTCTGTAGCATAGAGTTGCTAGTTCACTTTAAAAGAGTAGGTGGAATATGTATTCCACATTTTGTCTAAATCTGGGATCTTCAGAATACATGCCTTACGAGTGGTATTCTGATGCTGTTATCTGAGTGGGCCTATCCTTGTACCTTCCTTCTTTCCCAGTAGGAAAGAGTAGAGGAAAAGCATGTGCTTCTATACTTCTTTCCCATATGCTGATTGGTGATCCTTTATTTTGTCGTATTAGGTATGTTTCTAGTGGATCATCTATGGTGTCTTTAGAGTGTAATGGATGAATTGTATAATGGTCTAAAATATTGGATACTGTAGCAGGATCTAGAAGTTCAAATTGACCAGTTTCTGGTGACTTTTGAATTATTTCATTCGTTTCCCTCCGTTTTTCTTCAATATTCATTTCTTTGTACTATTCATTGTTGTTTTTTAGATATTGCAAGGCTTGCCTAACTTTATGTAAGTCGACGAGTTGTTGCCAATTATTTTGTCTTTTGTAGGTAAATTGTCTAATGCTAAAGCTGGACTTTTTGCATAGTACAGTTTATGGACTAGATTTCTTATAGTTGAATGATGTGCTGATATCATTTTGATATGATGGAAGGTGCTTTTGCATTTAGGTCCTGAAATGCAGGCTAATGAATGTCCTTGTAGTCCTGTGTGTTTGTGCACTGTATAGGTATCCTTATTTTGTAGAAGTTTCATTTTGAATTTGTCTTTACCTTTTAGATATTGATTGAGGAACTGCCTTAAAGATTTGAAAGATTTTTTGTCAATGTTACACATTGACGTGCATGGCCATTTGTATACTGGACGTTTTGGTTCAGTCTGATGGAGAGGTGATACTGAGTTTACTGTGGATAGATATTTTTGTGAGCAGCGTTTGTTGTTCCATAATGGTATTATGTTTTTCATTCACTCATCCACTGCTATGTATGACAATTGTGTTTATTTGCTTTTGTTTGTATGCTTCTTCATTGAAATATGGTTCTGTGCTCGTGGTTTGACTCCATTCACCTCCACAGATAATTAGTTATTTTTGTTGACATTCCATTTATTGAGGAGTCTTTTTTGTAATTTAGTAGTTTCATTAGTTTCATTCGTTTTGTTAGTGGTTTCATTCTGTTTAACACGAAAATAAATAACTTCCTTTTGAGAAGGATTGCACTGTCTATGAGAGCTTCTTAGATTAATTTTCTACGGTAGGTTTTAAGGGTTGTGCATGATTTCTCTCCTGTTTTTATAAGATTCTGAAGGACTCTGTGGCAGAATATTTTTTGTAAAATACTTTTTTTGGTATGGTTACTTGCCACTACATCAAGATTTATAGGAGCAGTGTTAGCAGTAGTGGTAGATGAATTATTGTTAATCACTTTCTATTTCATTTTACATTTTGGAAGAGGAGGCAAAATTTTTGTACTGGAAGCTTATTTTGTTTCGTTTAATGACTCTATTAGATCTTTTGTTTGAACTTTTTGTACACATTCTGCTAGAGATGGATGCTTATTTTGGACACTTTTATTTTTGTTTGCTCTACTTCTGCGTTGCTTTCTATGGACTTGCTATTTGGTAGGCATTCTTTGGGGTTTGTTGAAAAAAAAAGAAGGTATGGGTTGGGCTGTTCTGCTTTGTATCTGTGCTGTGTGCATGAGTGTCCGAGTATGATGCTAAGGTTGTATGTGGTGGTGTGTGATTGTGCAATGTGCATTGGGCAGCTACAACTAGTTGGGAAGGCTATTCTTGTATTTGTGTATTACTATACTGGGGTTCAGATGACAGTAGACGGTAAGCTAGTGGTGAGGAGAAGCACTAATACTAAATCAAATGGCATAGAATTAAAACAGGTCTTTGCTCTGCAATACTAACATTCTAGGGGCTGATTGATGGAATTTGTGCACTGAAAAATGTGGATTTGTGCACCATTCTACCTGTAAATCCCTGTTTAACAAATGGGGATTTGTGGGCAGAATGGTGCTCAAATCCCCATTTTTCGGCGCACAAATTCCATGAATCAACCCATGGTGTGTTTGAGTAACAGTAAGAATATTATGGTAGTATTGTACTTACTTTTTTTGTTTGGAATGAGCAGGTTTCTTCTGAGTTGTTGTTTGTACTTAAGATGCTGCTGGTTTTCAGGAGAGTGTTCTTCACTGCAATTGTAAAAGAAAGAAGTTAGTAATTTTGTGTGTTTATAGCACTGATGTTAATTTAGACGTTGATTTTTATGTTTTTGTAGTAGTATTCTCATTTGATCACTGAGCATAGTATGCACATGCAATTTCCTTGGCCTATGTACATCCTGTATATTTTACTTAGAATCTGTTAGTTTAACGTGCTTTACAAATAATTATAATCATAAGCGTATAAAGCTCACTTGGCTTCTTAAGGCTATGTTATTGGATGTTAGGAGATAGAAGAAATAATGATATACTTATTTTGCAATTTTTATAATGTAAATGGTAGAAACTGTGTAGAAAAGCATAGAAGGTATGCACATGTGAGGGTGTGTGTAATAAAGCAGAAGGATGTGATGTACAGGCAGTGGTGTTTTTTTTAGCTGGGAGCTTTTCAATGATAGTGTCCATCTATGTGAGTGTATAGAGATGCATGAAGCTATCCTGGCTCTGTGTCATTTTATAATACACTACTATAATACACTAAGTTTCTACCATTACACTGTTATTTCTCCCATCTTTTTTAGATAGTTGTGTGTGTAAAAAAAATAATTTAGATAGCAGACAGGTTTGCAAGTGACAGTTCATTATAGAGATGGGAAAATAATAGTAAGTTCATTTTATAGGTTATACAGGTTAAGTAGCAGTTACTCTGTTTATATGTATTAATAAGAGTTGTACATGTACTCTGCATCAAATATGCATACCTGTAGTTTGTATTCATGCATGTGGATATGCATGGAGCTTCAAGGAGGAAATCTTGGAGACGTGTACAGTAGTTTTTGTAGTAGGTGCTTTCCAATGATATGATACTTGAGTGATCAACAGTACATTTGAAGTGCTGAACTCTAATGATGGAGTTAGATGTAGAGGTCTTGGATGTTCAAATTCAAATTCTTTAATGTGATATAGATTGAAAATAAATTCAAACTTTACACATAATAAAAATTAAATACATTAATATCAATTCCAACAAAGCAAATCAGCAACAAGTGTACTATACCAACAAAGTGACAACAGAAACTAAAGTTAATTAAATACATTTAGATCAACAAAATAGCAATAAAAATAAATCATGTTAAAATACAAACGTATTACTATCTTTTCTCAGAGTTCTATACGTTCTTAACAACACACAAAAGGAGCATCTTGGATGTGATTGGTGGATGGTTGTGTGACTGCTTAGCTGTATCCAATGAGAGAATGGCACAGAGAGTGAAGTGGAAAGGGTGGAAGGGCTGTCCACGGAGACGGGCGTGCCAAATACGGGGTTTTCCAGCATGGAAAGGGGACTGTAGGAATTAGCCAATCAGGTGTTGAGGCTGTGGATTTGTGTTGAAAGAGGCTGTATGTAGTGAAGATGGCCGAGGTGGAGAAAATCAAGGTGTTGGTGTTTGGAGATATGTTTGTGCATTGTTTACAGCAGTATGCTCAATGCAGACATGTTGCAAACAATTTTGATGTTAAAGGAGTGGAGGTGGTGTGGAGCACTGTGCCGGATTGTAATGTACAGGGAATTGTACAAGTTTGTGAAGATATGGGCAGGATGAACAGTCCCCATGTGGTAGTTTTGCACTGTGGTGGTTTGCATTTGGGCTATGTCAGTGACCCTACTTTGTTGGCAGATATGGAACACTTGGTTCAAGCAGTAATGAACATCCTTCCAAATGCCAAAGTTATTTTTTCTGGATTAGTACCTAGAGCAATATGGGGCAATACTTCTATTATTTTTGTACTCAGCAAAACATTGCTAGGTGTGCAATCACCTGTTACGCTCACCTGGCACCCACATTGGGGTCGGTCGGACCCGGACTGCTGCGGCCTCCACCCACGTGATGCGTAGTGCAGCGATGACTGACTGGATCTGCCCTCCTAATCTTGTCTGCTTGGCCCGTAGAAATATTCTCCTACAAGTGGAGAGATGGATTTAACCATTTAGATTTAGATTCAAGTGATGGCACCCACACTGTCCTCCCCACTAATCACCTCTGAAGCGCCCGCTCAGCAATCCCACCTTATATTCTTGAAGGATGAGCCCTCCATCCTGCAAAGCACGCAGGGGCGCGTTGATGACCAGTTACTTCACTAGCCTGAAGATATTGGAAGGGTTGTAGATGAATCCGGACTCCAAAAGGTCCTGGCGAAGAGCCGTAAGTATATAGTTCGTAAGAGTTCAAAATGTTTGGCATTCACTCCTGTCCAATTCCTCTTTTATCTTGCAGCTTTGACCCAATAAGAAGATTGACAGCTGAAAGCGCTCTGGTAAATGTCTGTGTTACCCAACACTGTCCGGTAAATAATGCCAAGGGTTAAACTTGCTGCTTTCTCCTCATCTTACAGGTGCGGCATAAGAAGATGTGGCGTGCTGATGAATTATACCTCTGGCGGTAAAATTAGGTAAGCATATGGCGGCTAAAGAGATTGTCTCCGTCTGTTCTCTCTGCTCACCTTGTTGTTTCTTGTCCCCCTTACGTGCCGGGATTCGGCGATGTAAAGATGGAGATAGCGCCGGATCGAAGAGATGCTGCGTGGAACGGTGAGTATGGCGCAGCGCTGCTGCTGGTGATGTGACGCGTTTAAAACAAAGTCTTTCCTCTGGTTTGAAGATGCAATGAATCCGGAATCAGGTAAGAAATCAGGTAATACTCTTGTTTTAACCTTTGCTTTTTTCCTTCTTTCTAGGTGCACCAGGTTCGAGGCGGGCGTGGCAGAAGGCTGGATGCTGCTGCTGGCACGGTGAGCGTTATGCTGCTGGATGCAGAATAACGGGAAGCATGTGCTGCTCTTCGGGCGTGGTTTAAATAGCCTCCAAAGTAGTCCCAGGTAGGTATTCCTCCCCGACCACATGCGAGTAACAAAATAGTCCCTAAGGTAAAGTAGTCCCTTCCAGGCCTCACATGGGCTTGGATCTTCTTGAAGCATGGTCTGCATCAGGTAAGTGTGCACCTATGAGCCTTGCGCCTACGGCGTCAGGACTGATGTCCCATATGAGCCTGGCGCCACAGGCGCCAGGACTGAACCCAGACAGCCCATAGGAGGGGTTGCTGGGTTTTCTCAACGCGACATGATGCCTGCTCCCGGGGCTAATGGACGTGGTCTGGATGCCCGGGGGTATGCATCATGGTATCAACCGAGGCTTGTGTGCTTTCATGCTTAGAGCTGGTATGTTCTTCTGTAATAATGAGAATATTGATTCCAGTAATGCTGTTTATTTGAATGAAGATGGCATTTCTTTATCTTTTATGGGAAATGCCATGCTGTTTTGGAATGTAAGGGTTGCTTTGGAGAAGGTTATGTGAAGGTTTAAGGAGTAAAGTAAGAACAAAAAATACAAAATAACAGGTATCTGTCAAACATCTGCAAAAAAAACCCAAAGAAAGTCTCTTTTCAGAGCCAACCTCAAAGGGTAAATGAGTCACACTATTTAAATTTAAATTCACCACGCTCAGATTTTCGATATGTCCGCGGATATGGCGGTAGTCCGCGGACACTGCATATTAAATATCGGGATTTTGGGGTGGAGAGGTATGCAAATGAGAAAGAGTAGAGCAAGGGATTGGACAATAAAGTTTACTGGGTGTGTTGCGTAAGGGCAGAGTTTGTTAGGAAGTATTTTTCCTGAGAGAAGAACAGATAGCTAAGACTGTGTGTTTTAGAAAACAGATTATCTGGATTTTGGGAGACTCATGGATACATTGGTTGGAGGTGCATGCAGAACACTGTGGAGTAGCTGCAGATCTTGGATTCCCTCATGTGGAAGTGCACTGGCATGGAGTTTGTGGAATGAAGTGGCTGGACTTGGTACCTCTCTGTGCTACTTTGGAGACACAGCATCATCCAGACATAATTATAATTCATTGTGGAGGGAACAGTTTAGGACATGTGTCTGGAATATTTTTGCAATGAAAGAAGGACTTGGGAAGGTCATGGACATGTTTCCAAATTCCCAAGTAATTTTTTCTCGTATTGTGCAGAGACAAATGTGGGTGCGTTCTTCTTCATTTGGTTCACAAATGGAGAAAGCGGGGCACAATGTCAATAAGGCTGTTTGTGCCTTTCTAAGAGATGTTGGCATGTCGTCTTTTCACATGAAAATGTTATGTATCATAGCACATACATTTTTGGTAGCGATGGAGTCCATCTTACTTATGTTGGCAATCAGATTTTTCTGAGAAATGTACAAAATGCATTGCGACCTTTTTTGGAATTACAGCCATCCATTTTGCAGTTGGTGTTGACCATTTGAAGTTTTTCAAACACAAACGAACTCCACCAAAAGGCTCTTTTCAGAGCCACTTCTTCCTCCCAGAAAAAAGTGCAATGGTTATGATAGGGCAGCACCCCCCAAAACATTTTAATGTCTGCAGACTGTCCGCGGACTCCTAAAAAATGCACAGGGCCCTGCTCCATTCATTTGCCACTTCTATTTTTAAACTGTGAAAGGAGGCTCTGGAAAGAGCCTTTTTTATTTTTGGGGTTTTTGATGTTTTATATTTTTTTGTTTTTTTACACACGACACACTAGGAAAGGAGGGGAAAGGAGGGTAAGGAAGGAACACCAACCACGGGGATAAGAAAGGGCAGGTGGAGAGATGAATATGTAGGGTGGGCCTTATTCAGGTAGTGGGCAGTTCTTCTCATGCTCCTTGACCGCAGTCTCGAAAGCACTCCGAAGATTCTCCCCCCTGCAGAGTACTGTGTCGCAGTACATAAACAATATTGTGACCCTCGAAAGGTAAGGGTCAACAGCATCATGGATGGCCTGTGAGGCAGCTGGAGGGATGCGCTGTGCCACAGCAGTGTCTCTTGTGGTGACAGGAGCAGAAACGGAGGATGTTGTAGAGGAACTTAACCTACTAAGTTTATCATAAGGTACAATCTTGCAAACAGCCCCACCTTGGAACAACCTTAGGTGTCGCTTCATGGATGTCGTACCAAAGCTGTACGAACCAGGCCTCCCACGACTCAGTACCATTTTGCACTGGTTGCAGGTGACCTTGTTCGCACGTGCTTTTGGCACGTCACCATGAATGGTAAACAACCGCCACACCTAAGACTCACGGCGAGTGCTGATAGTAGGGACGTCCACTACCTCATCCTCTTCATCCTCCTCCTCCACATCCTCATGCCTGTTCCCCTCTTCAGGCCCTTGGGGAGGTGGTGGTGGTGGAGGGGGTGGGAGTGCTGATGCAGCTGAAGCAGCCATGGTTGCTATCTGGAAGACAGCACGCAGAAGTCACCAGCAATGCAGGCAGTCAATGCAGGTCTGAAGCAATGTTCTGTTAGGTAGCCAGAAGCACAATGAGGAGCAATTCTAGGGTGTGGCCTTTTATAGGGGTGCTGGTGCGCGCTTCACAGACACCTGCGCTGTCCATGGACAGATTGAACACCCCAAAAAGGCTCAAAAAGTTCCAAATTTAGAAAGCCAGAGTCATTGTCTGGGACATGTGCAAAGGTCAAATTTTACTCTAAAATACTTTGGATTGTCCAAAAAAGTATTTTTAAATTGTTCACAGACCCGGACAGTGTCCGCAAATCAGGACACACGCTCAGCGTGGGTGCAGTCACATGATGACGTTGCAAACACGTCCGTGAATGGGACGGGTGTCCGCAGGACACCAAATGCGTACGAACGGTCACACGCATGTGCGCAGGAGTTCTACGGACAATGTTCGGGTCCTCAAACTAATTAAAAGTGCCACACGTGAAACTGACAGTTACGGACAGGCGCAATGTTCGTAGGACTTATGGGTGTGGTGCACATGTGCGTAGATGTTCTACAGATAGTACAGACAGGTATAGTGTCCTCAGGACACCTCTATTTTGGTTACTTACGGACACTCCGGACACCGAGTGTGTTCTAAGAACAGTTCCATATTGCTTGCGGACAGTACGAACAGGTATAGTGTCCTTAGGGCATCCCCATTGTGGTTAATTGCAGACATTCCACACCTGCGTTGTCCGTGGACACCCCAACTGCCTTTTTTTAAAAAAAGACACAAAGGACTCAATTAAAACACACATTTTTTTTAATTCTATACAGATATAAAACTTATGAAAGAGACGGGGAAGCAGAAACGGACACAAATACAGGGGCATTAGGGGTTTGGAGAGGATGAATGGGAGGGGATGAAGGGATGGAAGTCTCATCATAATGTTTTTCTTGGTGGTGAGGGTTTGGGGATAGTTGACTGGGACATGGAGAGGGGGAACAGGTACATGTGGGACAATATTTAATTTTTTCTTTTATGTGGTCCTCCACAAAATGTTTTAAGAGATTGACATTTTCCATAAGTATATCCATTTTTTGTTCCATGCGCTGCAGAGTATTTTCTAATGTCTCTTTTGGTATATTATTTTCAATGTCTGTATGGTCTGTTAAAAAAATATATTTAAATATACATGTTAAGTACACATAAAGAAATGATTATTAATTTGCTTATATAGAGAAGTGTCTACCATTAGCATCACTGTCTTCAGTCATTTCCTCATGTGGAAAATTTTCTTTAAGCCATCCCAACGTACTGGACATTTCTGTGTAAAAAAAAAAATATATTACTTTTAGTGTACCTAATACAGAAAGGTTAGAAATATATAAAAAACATTAAGTTTACTTACTAGTTTCTGGTAAGTTTTTTTTGTTACTGTTGTGTATTTCTGCTGTTGCTTCTTGCTGTGCAGTTTCTGTGAGGTAATTATGTTGGAAGCATATCTTTTTTGTTTTGGTATATTCCATTTTAGTACATATGCTAGTTACATGGACGGTTGATACAAATATAGGTTCCACTTCTTATTTATTATTACATATAATGTGTTTATCTGCTGCTTTTTGAATTTGTTCAGTGTTTATATGGCATGTAGAACAATTTAAGATACCCCCTGAGTTATTGTGTAGTTTTGATGTTGTCCGCATCCATCCGCGGACATACGCACAGTCCGCGGACATCAAAATCACTAGCAGGAGGTTCAGTATGTTCGATGTTGCATGCATATAAAGAAAGGGAATCCTAGTAAACATCTATCAAATTCACACTATGAATATGTATATTCAGTAAAATAAAATTTGATAAAGGGAGGTTATGGTTAAGTTGTGCTACTAAAAACCTATGAAATTCAGTAAAAAAAAGTTGTTAAAGGGACGTTATGGTTCAAAGTAAAACCGAAAAACCCCTGAAATTCGCTAGTTATGGTAAGCTAAGCAACCGTAACTCACACCACCACTGTGCATTGTTAAGACTAACACCCAGGACATCAAAGATGATATCACAAATGTCATTGATGACATCACTGATGAAATCACATGTGCTTTTACTTTTCATAAAAAGTCTATAGAAGGAATTCTTATTATAATGTTGACAAAAAAGTGTGAGGGATAATTGGAAAAAATATAATGAGCTAAGTAGTGCATTAAGCAATGCATTGATATAAATAGCATTCTATTATGAAGTTCTTTACAGTATACTAAGCTACTCATGTGCAGCATACATGATAGAGGTGCAATATTCATAATTTTCCCATGTTGAATAGTGAAATGATGATTTCTTATTAGTTTTGCGTACTGTGCAACATGTAATAAGTAGCTAATAAAACCCACTTACTACATAATTTCATTAATACATACAAAACACAAAGACAGAACAACACATACAAATATGAGTATATAAAGGGAACGTGAAGTACACAAAAAGCAGCAGTATAACTAGAAAGTGTTCATAACCTAACTGATTATCTTTATGCACAGAAATGATTGCTCTGCTCAAACCTACTACTTCCCTATGTATAACTATCACATGATGTGACTACACCCTAAAGAAAGTAATGGCAACACAAATATGAATGTATCCAGAGAAAGTACAGTAATAAAAAAACAGCAGAACAATAAGAAAGTGTTGATAACCTTACTGATTGTCTTCATACACCGAAAGCATTGCTGTCTTTCAAGTGTATATTTTCTTTATGTATATGTTACATGTGCTGTGAGTGGACCCTAAGTGAATTATTGTAAGAAGATATTTGAAGTATAAGTCTACAAGTATAGTACTTTTTGAATTTTTTGTTCCTAATTATTACTGGCCAAGAAATATCAGTAAAGGAAAAAAGAGTGAGTCAGACATGTGATGTCATCAATGACATTTGTGATGTCATCTTTGATGTTCTGGGTGTTAGTCTTAGCAATGCACAGTGGTGGCGCAAGTTATGGTTGCTTAGCTTACCATAACTAGCCAATTTTAGGGGTTTTTCGGTTTTACTTTGAACCATAACGTCCCTTTAACAACTTTTTTTACTATATATATATATATATATATATATATATAATTTTTTTTTTTTTGAGGATTCATATTTTTACCCAAATGTATTCTTCCTTTTTCTTGTTTTTTACATACCCTTGATACTGGGTTATAGTTTGCGGTTACCTTCTTTTGGTTTTGTACCCTAGAATGTACATAGAACAGGATTCTGCCAATAAGATGCTGTGGGGCCAGACCATGTAGACGTTTGAAAACAATACCACGGCCATGTAACAAAGGCCACGCCCCAGGGCCAGTGCTAGGACATTGTCACAAGCTAAGGCCTGTAGGCACTGTAAGTATGGACACCTTGGCAGGCGATGCCCAAAGGCCTTGTCCTCTATCTCTGCCACATTGGACAGGTATACACATTTTCAGGCATATCCACAAGTAGGGCTCTGTTGGCACTGTGCGTGCTACACCCAGTATGACAACATAGATAAGAGCAATTCAATGAAGCTGTAGCCCCTGCTTCGCTATTCCTAGCTAAGCGCTATGCAACTCTGCAAGTTACCCACTGCTTAACATTCTACGTCATCCCCCAGCTACACCTGACTCGATAGATGCTGTCTGCCCCTCTCCGCCCAGCTTTACCCCTCCTCTGTGCCCTCTCTATCCTACCCCCAGCTGGATATCTATTTTGTTGTTACCTCTGAAAAGCACACGGTTATGCATCTGTACTGTTGTATACCTCTATAAAGCGCTCTGTTGCTTCTCAAAACTTGGTCCGCGCTCAATAAATAACATAATATTAATTTTAAAAACATTATAATTATGTACATCTCTCTCTGCTCACAAAGTCATCACAGAAACACATCACAAATGATTGTGCAGTACGCAACAACCACAGGTGATCGAACCCCAGTTTAGGCATACAGTGTCTTCTTCTCCTGTCAAATGTAACACATATCTTATTCATCTTATTCATAAGGACTTGTGGACAACCTGCATATGCACAGTAGGGTCTGTAATTATGGATCTGCATTTTCTGTGACTACTGCTAATTTAGATACCTGTACACGTCCTCCGAACGTTTTCACTAGGAATGCCTGAAGGGATTTATGTATTTCTGCTCTAGTTCATATTTTCCAGTTGACAAATTGTAAGCCATATTAATAACTAGTTTGAAACTAAAAGCAACTTAAATTAATAGCACTATAAATGAACAGGCAGTAGGCCTCATTCGGTTTGGTGCAGGGATAAAATGGAGGTAAAAAGAAGATGACTGGCATATCGTGTTAATAAATGTTTATAGCCCACACCATGACCCCTCCTTATCAGTTTCCTTCTTCTACACCCTCACGCTCCCTAAACCAGGCAGATTTACCATAGGCAGAATATCACTGTGGTAAGTCTGCTAAATCCCCAATGGCGCTCCCTAAAAATGAGGTTTTACACCATAAGGGCACCACTCATAATCCGGTTGTAAATATGCTGGATTGAGTGGTTGTTGCAGTAACCAATTCCAATAGTATTTCCACTGGAAAACCACAGTTATACCCCCAAATACGTAATGTGACCTCCTGACCCTCTTTACAGGTTTGCTAGTATCCCGTTGATACCGGCAAATGGTATTACCGCTCCCGCCACCTGATAGGGCGGAATTACTGGAATATTACAGGTGGTGGGAATGACTGTAAATCCCCATTCCATGGAGTCCCAAAGTACTCCATGGGGTGTTGCTGGTATTACCGGCACCGGTAATACTAGCTATTTTTAGCCAGTGGGGTGCCTGAGTTACCTCCAACACTTTGCTAGAGGTAAATAAGCCCACCCCACTGGGAAACTTGTACTCTGCCGGGTCCAGAAACGTGCTGGTAAACAGAATTACTGGCAAATTCATCCGGGCGGGCTGAGTTATAAAGAGGCCCTCTGTCTAGCATATGCTTCTCCAAGAAAAGTGACTAGAAATATGCCAGATCTCTTAGTTGTTATTGTTCACATAAACTAACAATTACAATGCTAGAAATGTTATTTATTAACAATTACATTTTATCACCTCAGCAGAACTGAAATTATTTGAAGATCTAGACCTTGGCGGAACTGTGAGGAAAGGCGATTCCCTTTTGCTGCCAACTGCATGTGAGAGCCAAGGACATGCGTTCAACACTGTTCTAGATGATGACACTGAGGAGCTATTCAGGTACTTGTTTAACATTCTATTGCTATTTCATGATTATTATGGTACCCTTTACGTAAATGTGACTTCTGTGCAACTTCCCTAGAATTACAGTAAAACAATTACTATGTCAGAGAATGCAGTGCCACAATAAACTGAGTTGGGGGTGGGGAGATTAGATCCTGATAGCATCACAATAAAGCACACCGCAATTCTATGGTGCACAGGGAAGATTGCAGTGTTGCCTCCTACCTGGATCCTTTACTATAACTTAGTGATCAAAAGAATCTTCATGTATTGTGGTAGGTCAGAATCCATAGATGGACAAGCAGTCATGGTTTTCAAAAGGTTTATTTTCTCTTCTGATTAAAGTCCTTTGTCCGGAAATCCTATTCTGACCTTCTTTCTTTCCTTACTGATCAACAGATAATATAAAACAAACAAGAATTTTGGGCCATGCCAAAGGTAAAGGAGATTGCTGCTGGCTTCTGACCTCCACCCTTATGTCTATGTTCACATCCCTAAACATATAGTTTGTATATGGTTCTAGTGCAGCCCCAGTGATACGGCCGGGTCTCTCTAGTTCTCATTGCAAATTGAGTTTCTCACAGTCTTTCTGCCTTCTGGGAGACTATGTTTTGCTCCCACACCCAATCAGATGTCCTTACATTATTTCTCCTGCTCTGAGCTCCTCTTTCTCACTCCCCACCCTGGGGTTTCTTCCTTCTTGATTCTTCCTCCACTATGGGCTCATCTCTTTCTCTTTCCCCACTCTGGGGCTTCTCAATGCTCTCCCCACTCTGGGGCTCGTCTCAGTCTCTCTCCCCCTCTGTGGTTTCTCTGACCTCTCCCTGCTCCAGGGCTTGTTTCTATCTCATTACTCTGGGGCTTGTCTGCTTCTTTCCCACACAGTGGCTTCTTCATCTGGCTTTGCCACTAGCATTCCATTACTCAGAAGGTACTGTGTACCTGTATATGATAATTGGTGCTCCCTGGGAGGCTTATTTTGGCTGATTGCATCTCATATCATTCGCTGTGGAGCTGCTTAAGTGACTCCTGAAATGGACTTGGTGTGGGTGGGTATCTCATCCTTGTTCCATCCGGCTCAAGCAGGAGATTGTGGGCATTTCCTCCTCCGGGCTCTGCCTAGGCCCTCTGAGGCACTACATTCTCTCTGGGGCTTCCACACCCCATGTGTCCAGATTTTTTGCATGCCGGGCCACGTAGCACTCTCATAGTGCAGACCTTCTGGCATGATGCCACATCTGGCGTTCTGACTCTCTGAGCGCATCTCTCCTCAATGTGCACTGCAATGTCATTAGACTCTGTGGGCTGCAATGATAGTTTTCCTGATTGATTCCTCGTCTGACGTGACTTCAGGAGGCTGTTTTTTTGGTCATTCAGCTGTTTCTCTTAAAGAGGATGAAATGAAGTTTGAGTCAGAAGCTAAGCCAGCCATTGCTAAAGGGTTCTTACACCTCTTAGTTCCTGCATACCCCATAAAGGTGTTTGTATCTGAGGAAAAGGGAGGGTGACTTAGTCTCTCTCTTTCCTGTGCACTATGGGGGGAGTCACCTCCACAGTGATCCCAATAACCCCGTCCCTTACGTGGTGTTGGACATAGCAGGCTCACCTCCCTAGTCCCAAACAGGGTGAATCCCCCTTGGGGAGAGATGACAAGATTTGTGCATCCGCCACAGAGTATATTCTGGAAATAAATACATGTCCTGTTTCTTATGGATTATTATTTCCTCTAATGTTCTGTTAAGACAGATGTTTGTGCAGTTAATTCCATCATATAATATTCTTCAAAATAATCATCTTAAAAAGTGGTGTTCTGCAGCAGGCCTTTGCTGATCTCAAGGTGGTAATGAATTCAGTTGCTTGCATAAATATGGCAATCTTTCTTCAGACTTGATGGTTTCTCGCCTTGATTAGAAGCTTGATACTCTTCATCATTGAAATGTGGAACACATTTGATATGAACAGGTTATGAAGCCAATAATTGAATCTAGATATATGAAGCTGCCCAGTCGGGATGTGTTCCCATCCCTCCCCTCCTTAGTATTTTCACTATATAGGTATAACCATGTGTTATTACCCATTTAGTGTCTGAGTTCTTGTCTTGCCTTGTGCTCCATGCTTGTCTTGAGATGTATGATAGGCTATGGAAGTGGGAGAGGAAGTGTGCAACAAGTTCAAGAACGTCCTTGCACTAGCATATTGTGCTTTAATGGGCCTGCACCGTAAGAAACCAAAGCGTTCTCCCTGTCTTCCCTAGCAGTTAGTGGTCACACAGCCTGCAGCGCAGTCTCTCGTGGCAGACGTGGGACTGGGCAGATGGATATCTGGCAGCTGCCTATGTGTTGTATCCACAAATAAATGTGGCTGAGTTGGCAGTGCCTAGGAAATGAAGTGGGCATGATTGTGAAGTAGATCAGTTGATAGAAAGTAAAACAAATTCAATTTTGTAATTTGTACATTGCTACTCTGATGGATTTGCATACTAATCCCCTCCCCGCCCCCCCATCCTCTGTGTCAACTCCTGTTTCAGGTGTTGAAGGCGAAGGAGCAATGGATAACTCGAGATTAATTCTTAGTTTACTTTTTTGCTTTATTTATTATTTTAAAAAATTATTAATTTAGTTGAAATAATTCAACCTTTCAGTACATAAATTCATACAAAATCAATTAATTCACAAAACTATGATAAATGACAAAATTGGGAAACAAAATATAGATTGTTTTCTAAACATTTATACAACCTCCAAAACATTTCCTATTAAAATATACTAAAAGCAAGAATTAAAAGGAAAAGAAAAAACACAGAATCAACAACATAGTATATTACATTTTGCAACATGTCTTCAGCATTTCAGCATTTGTTTATAAATCACGTAATTTCAACAAAAGGTTCACCACGGCAAATATCAACAGAGTTTGCTGTCCATTATAAAACGCTTCCCACATACTTTCAGTAGTTAACAATCGACAGTTGTCTAAATAGTCACAAAATGCAACTTACTTTCTTGTACTAGTGCAGGACAATCAGTCAACTTGTTTCAATGTTTCATGTTCAGATTTAAGGCAAAACCTACAGAAATGTTCTGTTATGCATATTAGTTTACGCTTTTCCAGTACATCTCCTGTATGACACAAATTTAACCGAAATCTCATACGTTGATTTCTTAAATATGCCCCAGGGAATTTAACTAAATATGCTTCAGGTTTCTGCACTCTTTTGGGTAATGATCTATGCTCATGAAAATGCTGCCTTTGCATAGATTCCTCCCTTGTTAGAATCCAATCCGCCTGCCACAATTTAGTTTTTGCTCCATTTGGATTAGATATCAGCAGCTCTTCCGTTATATCAGCTAATAGCAGACATTCTTGATTTTTTTTTCTCTCCAAATTTTCACAGTTTGATCCGATGTTAACTCAATATATTCAGATTAAATGCTCATCACAGAATTCAATTGAAGTGATATTAAACATTTTCTGTAAAAGGAACACATTTTCCACATGTACCTAAAATGCAATAACAGCCCAAGTTCGTATCGTACAATGCACATGGAAACACTCCTTCGAAGATTTAAAACCATCTCCCAAAATGCCCCCTCTATCTGTAGCCAACATTTTTTAATTCGCCATGATCGTTTTTCTGAACCATATGTGATGATAGGTACTACTTTTTTTTTTATAAAAAATCAGCAGTGGTATTAAAGAGAAAATCTACCATATTTAGCCAGTGAAATTCTGGCTTGGGAAATTGCCATTTTAGTTTTTTTACGGAAGTCCAACAGATAAGGTTGATCAAATCTAGGGTTGTTCATCTTAAGACCCAGATATTTATATTCATCTACAATTTCCAAATCTTTATTACAAGGTGACCATTTAGTATGTATTTCCTTTCGATACTGCTTAGTAGCACTTATCACCACCTTGGATTTGTTCAGATTAATAGTTAGAAAATTCACTTCAGTGTATCTATCCAATTGTAACAAGAGTTTCGGTCATCAGCATAGAATAACCATGCAATCTCCTTATGATTTAATTTCAGTGAGTATGAGCTGGTGTTTTCAAAGCTTTGCTTCATTTAAACAGGGTTAATGCAAGCAAACAACCCTCTTTAACCCCCCGAAAGGTATCAATGAGGGCTGACAAAGTGTGAAACGTACCTGAATGCTTGTGTTAGAGTGGAACTGGTTTATCCAGTGGCATATGTTAGCTGGAAATCCTGCCTATGATAAATTGTTTCACAGTAAATCCCTTGACACAGAATCAAACACAGTTTGAAAATCAATGAACGATTTATACAGCGCCTGCCCCCTTTTGGCACTGGTGAGATTTTATCGCATTGTCTAATTGGTGATTCTGCACTTTCTCCATAAGTGTTTTCCCCTTCCTCACTGACCCCCTCTGACTTCCAACATTATCCACTAAAGTCTCGGCAACCAACTTTTTCCTTGGCATCGGCTCATTAAATGATATAGACAGCTGGTGCCTTTAGGATGCCTTACCTGGTTCTGGCATCAAACTTCATTGATTTGTAAATACAGTTCCCATCCTCCTATGTTGCTTGTGCTTTCAATGTGCATGTCGTATTTCCTTACAGTTCCAAGACTGCACCTCATTCCAGAGTTTCCGGAATCACCCTTAGTCCCCAACTCAATCTAAGCACTCTGCTTACATCCGTTTTTGCACCTGGAGTTTCTTTCCACCTCCTCCACTACTTTGTATACATTTCCCTCCTCTCCTCTCTCTCCTTCTTAATGACAAACTTCTCAGTCCTCGTCCAGATCTTTCACTCGTGGAACTCCTTCCTTTTCGTCCTCTTTGCTTCCTCTTTCCTCCAAATTATTTCTTCATTCCTTCTTCTGTTCTCCCCCTCATGGCATGCAATTCATACCCTGCTCTTTCCTTCCACCAGATGACCTCTCTTCCCTCTTGTCCCTCCCCTCTCCTCCTGCTTGCTCTTTCCTGCTAGACTGCAGTCTGAACGGCACTCGCCAACAGTCTTAAAACTCCCACATCTCTGTCCCCAGCCTCCTTTATAGTCCTGACATAGTGGTACTTAAAGTGGTAAGGAGGTTAGTGGGCTTACATAGGTTCTAGTGTAGTTTGGGCCATAGGATTGGCAATTAGTCACAACCCACCACCCCTTTCTTGCGGAACTAACTTGTGTCCTTATTGCCAATTGCTGCCCTACTGCTCTACCAGCTGCATCTAAAAAAACACAATTTTGGAGTTAGGTGGCCCTATCATGGTAAAAAATTTACTCTGCCATGGTGCCTCTGGCAATCTTCTGGTCGAATGTGCCTGCCCCTGAACTCCCTTGCCTGCAAGCTTCAGTGCAGAACTTCCCACCTGTTTTCTCTTGTTCTGCTCTGTTGATCGAGTACATTGTCACGGTTTCTTAATTCTGTTTATTCACCCTCAATGCTCGCAAACTGTCTGGGCTCTGCCATGGGCAAGGGCATGGCTAGGGGCTTCCACCGGGCCACAGACTATTGGGGTTGATGTGACATGGGAGACTACAGATGAGAAAAGGTCCCAAGTGATCGCCCATATACCACCTCTGAAGCTAGTCTGTGGGTGGTAATCCCTGGAACCTACGGTCACCAAACCCAATACCCCATCCTCACCCAAGTGACATTGTCACATAGTCCAAGTAGGGCAAATGCTAACACTTTAAAAAAATAAATAGCTACAGGCTTTTTTATTAGAAAACTGCCATACTATGAAGCATTATTAGTTTGGAATAACATATTTTTGATTTGAAAGACGTGTTTGTCTTTATATGTTTGATAATCAATCTTTAGGGTGTGTGGGCTACTTTGACCCACTCAGCAGTACTCCCATCCATAACTAAGTTGCACATCAGCAGAAGCAGCAAAATGGCTATGCTGGTTCCTGTGAGTACCATTGCCTCATGGCAAAACTGCAGTTTGCAACAACAAAAACATGGCTGCACCATCCTGCCAAGCACATATGGAGCACAGGATGGAACCATGGGGCACGCTGAGAAAGCCTGCCATTATGTTCTGACATGTACCAAAGAAAGGGCGTGAAAAAGCAGCGCTGCTTTGCTGCAAGGCAAAGTTTCCATTGGAAAAAGGGAAATATTTCCAGTTAAAACTGATGCTGTTTTGATGCTCTTTTCCTCTGAACCCTCATCAAACTACCGTTATTAATAAGGCTCTGTCATGCCCATTCATATCCCCACGGTGCTTCAGCAGAAGAAAGCATGACCCCTGAATGTCCGACCACGGCTGGGAAAATAACAAAAGCTTTCCTTCAGCCATACGGGAAAGAACTTGACTTTGTGAAAAAAATAAACCCTGCAAAAGAAATCATAGCTCTGTGCACATGTCAATTTCAGGACACCTTTGCCTTGTACAGACTGTTGTGTAAAATAAGCTGGCTACAGCTGCAGAAGAAGATGGAAGAAAAATCCCAGCAACATTTGCCATGTGTCAAAAATGGGCTTGTGCAAACTAGAAATAAAATGCCTGTTTAAACTACAATGTTGAACTAAAAGTGCTCTATTGCTGTGCCTAGCATGAAAAGGGGTTTGTTGCTGTGGAATATATAGGGGATGTTTTATCCAACAGGTTTGTTTTGATCCAGGACAAAATAAAATAAAATAAAACTGTTAACCTGCATGTGCTTGATTTTGCAAGCTAAACAAACAGGTTTTAACTGTTGGCCAGAGCTAAAGCTTCCCCCAAATGGAGCCACCATAAACTTCCAGGACACAAAAGTAATAATTGCTAGGTTGGAAAACTTTAATTGACCAAGACAAAGAAACTTCACTTACTAATCAGACCTGGGTCTGGGCTGATCCATTTTACAATGGAACTTCCAGGACACGGATGTGCGAAGTGAATAATCACACAAACTTGTGACTTCTACAGGAAGCTTTAAAGGAAATCTCTGTGACAACCCTTGATTGAGGGGGTAGCTTGGAAGCTATGGCTGTATATCGGAAATAATACTGAACATTTGTTTCCAAAGATTATTTTATAAATAAACCTTGTAAGCTTTTTATCTTTGCAGAAATGTAAATATTTAACAGCTTTAATGTAATTTTGTGGGTTTTCATTTAAAACATGGTAGCCTTCACTGCCATGTTGGGAATAGAAATGGCAAAGAAGTGGATATTCTGAGTAACGGGTACTGGGTGCCATTCTAAGATTTAATACAGAGTTGCCTAATAATAATCTATACACATGTGTAAAGTTGTAGAATTTTAATATAGTTCTCACTGAAAAGGGCGAAAAACTGGTAGAAGGGCAAAACAGGGTCCTACCATTGTGAGGATTGGACTGCTATGTTCTACATACAATATGTAACCTGCATATGTAATTTGTTAAGATGCTTCAACTGTATAAATGTACCATTTGTGGCAAAACTGAATTTTAGCTAAAGTAACTGGGGGAGGTTATGAACATTGTAAAACTCGCATCATAAATCTGACATCCTGCCCTTGAAATCCAACTAGCTGAGAATGAGGCTGGGGCTATCACCCCTGACCAATCCAGTGGTTTAGAGGGGTGCCTAGCTAAGCCTGCCCTACCATATACTCCTATGATGTCACTATGCATTATAAATAAGAGTCCATGACAGGACTCTGGACACTCTCTCCTGGATTCCTGTGCTGCATTCCTGATCTGCTACATTCATCTTCCTGATTCCAGATTTCACAGCAAGGCCAAAGCATAGCTGATTTTCTCCTAGCAAGGCCACTGATCCAGAAAAACCCACTGAATCCAATTAAAAAGAGGAAAGCTGTGGTACCTTATGCATCCTGAAACCAGACCGGCTTCTTGCCACTACCTGCATGCCCGCTGACCCATAGCATCCGGCGACTAGACCTTGTCCAGCTGTCTTTTGCCAGGAGAGTCTGCATCCGGTGACCAGAATCCTGTGTGACCTGAACCTGTTGACTGTCCATAATCCCTAGACTTAAGCGTGGAATATGAGTATCTCCCCATCACAGAGAAACACATAGTTTCCCGGTCTTGACCCTTTTGTCTGTATCACACACTCTAAGCAATCCTGTCTTACCCTGGTAACTTGTTAAAACTGTTAGAATTCTTTGTGCACCCTGTCCTTGATTTCTAAGTGCTAGAGCCATCTCTTTATTCATTTTGTCTGGTGTAAATCATAATCCCTTAGTCATATTTTGAGTAATCAAACTAATTTCCCGTGAAGGTTGAACGCTGGGGTGACAAGGTTGACCTTGCAAATCAACCTTGGAGCTTACTGTGTACCTCCTTAACAAATAGTCTAGATAATTTAGTTTGTCAAATTTGCCTTTCTTTCAAAACCAATTTTTCTTATTTTTAACTGCTCTATTTTCCTAAAAACAAACCTCATTCTACCTTCTAAATCTCTCTCAATTCACCACCTATACCCCTTCTTTCCCCTCAATATTGTCCCTGCGATATATATACGTTTATCCCCAGCCCAAAAACCGCATTCCAATTCAGTGTTTTCTACCCGTTTTTAAAAATAAAATAGTTTTTGCATTTAAAACTGCTTCTGTTTATTTATTTGGTAATGCGCGCCAAACCCTTGGGTAGCCGGGCAGAACAGTGTACAGGAAAACTGTGTAAAAATGCAACTTTCCAACGTGTGATTTGGCTGCACTGGGTTTTCAATTTCAAATCTGTTTTGTGTACCTTACCTGATGGTTGCTAGTGATATAACATCCCTGCTACCATGATAAAAACATATGCATAGCATTATTTCAAAACACATATAATTACCAAAATCTGAGTGTTATTTTAGGCCTTTTTCCCTCTTATGTGAGGGAAGGTCGGGTTTTGATTCTGTTTTCTGTCTCTTATCCCTGACTACCTGATCTTTGCTTATTATCAAGACATAGGGGCTCAAAAAGAGAAACTTGCGAGTTTGGAGAAAGAGGGTGCTAGTGGAGGGCCACCGACAGGTAGAGAGGGACAGGGCAACCCATGATCCTAGTAAGATGACCTCTGTACTAAGGGACTCAAACCCATTTAATACATTAAACATTGCAGACTTCCTGTCTACTGGTCCATATGTACCAGAAACCATGAGGCCGGCAGAAATAAACAGGTTTAGTATGATGGATCTGACAGGTCAGCTCCCCCGGGAAATTGATGGACGGGCATCCCTGTATAGATGCGAAAACATCAAGGCTGATGTCTCTGACAAGGAAGTCTCCTGTGAGGGAGAAAGTCAGGGAATTAGATCTACAAAAATACTACCTGCCAAGGGACCAGTTGGTTCAATTTGATAAAAAAACGAATGAAATGAGGCCAACAAAAGAGTGTCCTGAAGACCTCCACCCAATTAGGGCAGTGGGGGGGATACTCTGCCAACCCTGGAAGCAGGGAGGAGTCAGAAGACTACTCTCCTGTGCGGCACAGGAGTAAAGAAACTAGGCCCCACCATTCTGCAAGCCCCTCTCAAGCTCACAGTATCAGGGAGTGCCTAGAAGATCATGAGGGGTCCTCCAACAGTAGCGCCTCTGAGTCTGAGGGCGAGTGGACTCGGGGGGATTAGGCCAAAGAAGGCAAATAAACTAAAGAAAGTTATGGCAAACGACCACATTAGGCAGACTGAGGCCATTATGAGTTTCATAACCCAATACCACAAAAACGCCAAATATTCGGGAACATTTGCAACTCTATGAGCAAATGATGGACACTTTTACCTTAAAGATAACCAGAACTGCATGAAGTATGTTAAATTGACGTTCTCTCTGGAGTACTCCAGCTTCTTTGCTGGACTGGAGGACCAGACCCATTGAAGATGGTCCACCTACAGGGCGGCCATCTTGAAACACTTTTCCGCCCATAGAAACCCCTGAGAGGCTTGCAAAGCGGCCTACAGTTTGTAGTGCAGGGAAGATCAGGCCTCACGAGAATTCATGCAGGAGCTACAACGCACCTTTGCACTAACCACTAGGAAGGTGCCCACGGATAGCAGGGAGTTCATAACTACCTTCTTTCATGCACTCCCAAAGTATATTATCACCCAGCTGGTGAGGGATGTCCACGATAAAAGATCTCTGGACTGGGTCATAGAGCAGGCGACTCGCATTTATGAAGTCCAAAATCCTGCAGAAAACAAAAATCAAACCAAAAATCCCAAGCCAGCCAACACTCCTGCTGCTGCTAAGTTAGCAGAGGTGAAGGTTGTCCGCATTTTAGACCTAGAAATGGGGGAGCCTAAAAATACACCAACACCAAATCAGCAAAACCAGAGGCCAAGAAGGCCTTCAGGCCAATCACAAACAGGTAGCTGTCAGGGAGGTAATCTCACTAATGGGACCCCTAATTCTCCTGAGTATATCAGTCCCAGGTCCAAGGGCAACCGGCCTATCTTGGGGTATGTATGGACTCCTCCCACCAGGTAAGTACTTCCACCAGAAACTTCCCTCCTAACTTCCCACAGGAGGGCAGTAATCCTCCAAATCCAGGGTTAAGTTTCTTTCTACAGTACCCTCAAAACCCCAACCCGCAGGGCAACCCTCCTTTCTTGCCCCGGTTTCAGGAGCCAGACAACCCAATCCAGGGTACTACGGGAGAAGGGATAGTTACCCTGCCCGTAAACAATACAGTTATGAGCAAAGACCGCCATACCAGCCGGAACAGGTGTCCCAACTGGAGCACCAGGTCCAGAACCTTACCCAGGATCTGGGTCACATGTTGAGGGCTCAACTGAACCCTCAGATGAACATGGTGGCTCAGATCCCCACCAAACGAGGGTCTGGCACCCCAGAACAATGACAGGGAGAAACCCTGACAATTCACTCTTTTCACAGAGGCACGGGGGGAGGGAGTGGGGTGAAAAGCCCTAGAGGAAGCTTCCTTCCTCACCCGTGAAAAGCCCCTGGACACCACGGAACCGGAACAAAATTCTCCTGCCCCTTAAAATCTGCAACCCAGGGAACAGAGCAGGTGGGTAGGAGAAATAAAGACCTTAAAGCCCATTTTGTGGAGGAAGTTGGTGTCCTCCAGATTGAAGGGGAAGAATCCTCAGAGGATTCTGGTGAAAAAATTGTCTCCTTCAGGGACGGGGGAACTCCTCCCAAAGAAAAATGGGTGCCAAGAGATCTAAATGAAGACTGGGTGGATGTGGGAACTGGTTCAGAATCGCACATCCTTGAACTCCAGAATGAGCATTCAGAGAATCAAATATTAAAAGAGGATTCCCAAACTTCCTCAATCAATTCTGGTGACAGCCTCCAAAAAGGGGGGGCAGCCCAGAATCAGAAAAGGAGCCCGAAACTCCCCAAATATCAGAATGTCAAATTTTGCTTTCAGATTCCCAAACTCCAATACAGAATTATGCCCAAACTCCCCCTGTGTGGGAGTCTAAAATAAAGGAATTGACCACCCAGCTTGCCTGGAATGCCCATTACCTTTGCCCATTGGAAGAGAAATAGGGTAGAGTTTATGACCCGGTCTAAAAGCAGGGCCAATGTACATTTTCTGCACTGGTGGACACTGGATCCCAAGTCACTCTTCTGTTAAAAATGGCCTTTGATCAGCTATATTCTGTCTCCAGGAAAAGAAAGTGGAAGAACTCCTAAAACTGAAAGACCCCACACTCTGCATGAGCTAAGAAGCCTCCTTGGACAGACTAATTACAGTAGGAAGTTCATTGAGGATTACACAGAGGTCACAAGACCCCTGATCCATCTGTTAAAGGGGGGGTCAAGTGGGAGTGGAGCCCAGACAAGCCGAGGCAGTAAAGCAACTCAAAAGAAGCCTCTCACAAGCGCTTTGTCAAGGTCTGGCTGACTTGTATGATTATGCCAGAGAAAACTGTCTCGAGGACGAAAGTCTTAAAATCTAGAACAACATGGAGCTGTACCTGAATTCCATGCACAAAGTCTATGAAAAAGACGAGTGCGAGGGAATGCCCTCTGTTTATGTGGATGGGTGCTCCTACCGTGTTGACAACAATGGGGAAAAGGAACTGGTGGCCGGCATTGGGAATGCCTGGGTGAATGATGCCCCGGAACCCTCCACTGGGTACAACATTGGTCCCCGTAGTAGTCAGGTGGCAGAGCTGATGGCAGTTCATCAGGCCATCCTTACTGCCGTCCAACACCAACTCCACAAACTTGTCATAATCATTGACTCAGATTATGTCCGGAACGGGTTTGTGGAGCACCTGGTAAATTGGAAAACCAGAGGCATGCTATGTGCTAATAACAAACCTCTCAAACATGGCAAGCTAATCCAAAATATTGAAGATCTGGTCACCTCTAGTTGGATGACCATCTATTGGAAGAAGATCAAGGGTCATTCCAGAATAGAGGGGCCAGACAAAACTAGAAATGACCTAGCTGATCAGCTAGCCAAAACCAGACCCATCCAGGGGGGATCTCCTCGAGATCGAATCCCTGTTGGGGGTTCCATGTGATATTTTCGCCGCAAAAATATCGCAATACAAAAATATCGCCATATTTTTGCGGCGAAAATAACACATGGACCCTGTGGGTGACACCCCCGCATCATTTTTTTATGTGCGGGGGACACCCCCGCAACCATCGCACCTAATATTTTCGCCACCAAAAATATCGCCTATGGCCGTTCCCGACGACCATATGTACGGCGATATTTTTGCTGGCGAAAATATTACCTGATACCCTGTTGGAAATCCAGGTCCCTGCTATCACTAGGTCCCAGACAAATGCTCACAATGAATTCTCAACTGCCCAGTGGAGTAAGGAGACCCCAGATGCTGATTTAATCACGGCACAAAAAGGGGATCCAATTATTGGTAAATTTTATCAAAACATTGAGGACCTTGAGAACTTTCTCCTGACGGATCCTATTATATTGGGACCTCAGAGTGTTGATGAAGTGTCCCAAAATGTTCAGAATCCAAGACGGTTTGTTGGTAAGGAGATCCATATCTGGCTGTGACCTGTGGGTGGTCCCTACCTCATTCCGAAGCCTGATGCTAAGTCACGCCCATGACGTGGCCACAGCCGGTCATCAGGTTTTCACACTACTTTAGAAATCTTGCAGGAGGTTGCATACTGGTTACACATGGGGCAGGACCTCGACCAATACTTGAACGGGTGTCTTGTGTGTGCCCAATTTCAGCCAACTTCACTTATACACCAAGCTCCTCTCTAGAAGAGGGGGGTGACACTGCCTTGGTCAGATTTACAAGTAGATTTCATTAGGCCCGTGATTCGCTCCTCTAGGGGGAACAAGTACATGTTAACCGTAACATGCTTGTTTACCAAATAGGTGGAATGTTTCCTGGCCCCATATTGCAAGGCAGAAACAGCAGCTGCCCTGATGATCAACCACATCATCTCACGTTTTGGCCTACCCCAAAGGATTAAGTCAGACCGAGGTAGTCACTTCACCAACGTAGTGATGACAAAGATGTGATAGATACTTGGGGTAAAAAGGAAACTTCAGATTGCATACCGCTGTCCTCTAGTGGTGGAGTTGAGAGGTACAATAAAACCATTGTGAGCATTCTAAAAATGTTTGTGGCAGATTCTGGGCCAAGTTGGGACATCCGATAACCACTTGTCCTGATAGCCATAAGATCTACACCTTCTTCTGCAACTAAGATGTCTCCATTTGAGGTGATGACTGGACTAAGTACGGTACTACCTCAGCTTCTGCACTATAGAACACAAGAGCAGACACTGACAAATGCCTCCACAACTCATGAGTATGTTGAGAATGTAAGAAAACACCTTCAACATGCTTTTGCGTATGCTCAGGAGAATCTGGAAAGATCTGCCGAGGGTATGAAGACTCAATATGATTTAAAAACAACCAAAAAGGAATACTAAGTCGGAGACCGGGTCTACTCATACAATTTCCAAAGGAACCAGACCAAAGAGTGTACATTTTTGCCAAACTGGTGGGGTCCTTTTGAAATTGTAGATAAAATGTCACCTGTCGCCTATAGAATCTGCATCTCCAAAGGAGAATTTACAGAAGAGAAATGGGTTCATATTAATCAGTTAAAAAGTTGTTACCCCATCAAACTACTGTTATTAATATAGTTATTAATAAAGCCCTGCCATGCACATTCATATCCAAACGGTGCTTCAGCAGAAGAAAGCATGACCCCTGAATGTCAGGTTGTGTCACACCAAGGCTGGGAAAATAACAAAAGCTTTCCTTCAGCCATACGGGAAAGCACTTGACTTTGTGCTACAAAGTGTCAAAAATAAACCATGCAAAAGAAATCATAGCTCTGTGCACATATCAATTTCAGGAGACCTTTGCCTTGTACAGACTGTTGTGTAAAATAAGCTGGCTACAGCTACAGAACAACATTGGGAAGTAGATGAAAGAGAAATCCCAGCAACTTTTGCCATGTGTCAAAAATGGGCTTGTGCAAACCAGAAAAAAAAGTACCATGTTGAACAAAAACTTGTCTGTGCCTAACACTGTAAAGGGGTTTGTTGCTGTGGAATGGGGATGCTTTATCCAACAGGTTTGTTTTGATCCATGACAAAAGAAAAGAAAATTGTTGAACTCCAGGGGCTGGATTTTGTAAGCTGCACAAACAGGTTTTTCCTGTTGGTCAGAGCTAAGGCTTCCCCCAAATGGATCCACAATAAACTTCCAGTACACGAAAGTAATAATTGCTAGGTTGGAAAACTTTGACTGACCAAGACAAAGAAACTTCACTTACTAATCAGACTTGGGTCTGGGCTGAGCCATCTTACAGTGGAACTTCCAGGACACGGATGTGCGAAGTGAAAAATCAAACCTACTCGTGACTTCTACAGGAAGCTTCAAAGGAAATCTCCGACAACCCTCGATTGAGGGGGTAGCTTGAAAGCTTTCCCCATTAATGGGAAACAATACTGATCATTTGTTTCCAAAGAATATTTTATAAATAAAACTTGTAAGATTTGTAACTTTGCACCGGACTTTGCAGAAATGTAAAAATTTACATTTAGCAGCTTTAATGTAATTCCGTGGGTTTTCATTTAAGACATGGTAGCCTTCACTGCCATGTTGGGAATAGAAATGGCAAAGAAATGGATATTCTGAGTAAAGGGTACCGGGTGCCATTGTTAAATTTAATGCAGAGTTGCCTAATAATAATCTATATACATGTGTAAACTTGTAGAATTTGAAGTAATATAATTCTCACTGAAAAGGGTGAAAAACTGGTAGAAGGGCAAAACAAAGTCCTACCATCGTGAGGATTGGACTGATATGTTCTACATACGATATGTAACCTGCTTATGTAATTTTTTAAGATGCTTCAACTGTTTAAATGTACCATTTGTGGCAAAACTGAATGTTAGCTAAACTAACTGTGGGAGGTTTTGAACAATGTAAAACTCGCATCATAAATTCGACATCCTGAGCTTGAAATCCAACCAGTTGAGAGCGAGGCGGGGACTATCACCCCTGACCAATCCAGTGGTTTAGAGGGGTGCTTAGCTAAGCCTGCCCGACCATATACTTCGATGATGTCACTATGCATTATAAATAAGAGTCCCTGACAGGACTCTAGACACACAGCAAGGCCACAGCATAGCTGATTTTCTCCCAGCAAGGCCATTGATCCAGAAAAACCCACTGAATCCAATTAAAACGGGGAAAGTTGTGGTACCTTAAGCATCCTGAAACCAGACCGACTTCTTGCCACTACCTGCATGCCCGCTGACCCTTAGCATCCGGCGAACAGACCTTGCCCAGCCGTTTTTTGCCAGGAGAGTCTGCATCCGGTGACCAGAATGTTTTGTGACCAGAACCCATTGACTGTGCAAAATCTCTAGACTTAAGCGTGGAATGCGAGTATCTCCCGATCTCAGAGAAACACATAGTCTCCCCATCTTGACCCTTTTGTCTGCATCACACTCTCTAAGCAATCCTATCTTATCCTGGTAACTTGTTAAAACTGTTAGAATTCTCTTTGCACCTTGTCCTTGATTTCTAAGTGCTAGCGCCATCTCTTTATTAATTTTGTCTGGTGTAAATCATAAGCCCTTAGTCATATTTTGAGTAATAAAACTAATTTCCCGTTAAGATTGAAAGCTGGGGTGACAAGGTTGACCTCACGAATCAACCTTGGAGCTTACTGTGTCCCTCCTTAACAATATAGTCTAAATAATTTAGCTTAAGTCAAATTTGCCTTTCTTTCAAAACCGATTTTCTTATTTTTAACTGCTCTATTTTCCTAAAAACGAACCTCATTCTACCTTCTAAATCCCTCTCAATTCACCACCTATACCCCTCCTTTCCCCTCTATATTGTCCCAGCGATATACATCTATACCCAGCCCAAATACGCATTCCAATTCAGTGTTTTTCCTCCATTTAAAAAAAAAAACTTTTTTGCATTTAAAACTGCTTCTGTGTAAAAATGTAACTTTCCAATGTGTGATTTGGCTGCACTGGGTTTTCAATTTCAAATCTGTTTTGTGAACTGTATGCTTTTGTGATACCTTACCTGATGGTTGCTAGTGGTATAACATCCCTGATACGGTAATAAAACATATGCGCAGCATTATTTCAAAACACATATAATTAATAATTTATCAAAATCTGAGTGTTATTTTAGGCCTTTGCAAAGGGTTTTTCTCTCTTATTTCTGCTGCTTCATTCTATCCACTCAGAATTAACTTGGGTACTATCTATCCTAATTCAAAAAGTGCTCCTATTCCACTGTGCTTTGTATACGTTCTGCTAAAAGGTTAACCAAGTACATTGCTTCAGTTTTCATTGTAATTATCACCCTATTGGTATTGCTGCCCCATATTAAAAATTGTATGATTTCTTTTGAATTTTAAAAATTAATAAATATTGTATTTTCACCAACCGGCCTGGTTCATGGTCCATTGTGACCCAGGGTACTTGTAAAAGGGGGTTTGAGATGGGTCGGGTATCGGCTCAATTTGAATTAATTAAGATTAAAGAAAAAGCATTCCTATTGAGCACCACATACCAGGCTAAGACCAAGTGTCCTGGTCCAGTGTGTGACGCCCGATGGGTATCGTTAACAGGTGTTTTTTTTTATCCATAGGATCTGGGAACAGTTCCTTTCAATGTCATTAATGTAGGAGTCAGGAACAGGCCTGCATATTATATGGTTATATTATCTAGAACACTTAGCACATTTCAAGATGTGTGATATGCCCTTTAAGTTAGGAAAAGTAGGGACTATCCATTCAGAGTCTGTTACAGTTGGAAATGTCCTGTATGGGGGTTCTGTATAAAATAATGTCAATAATACCTAAATGCAAGAGGTATGTGATTGAATAATGTTCCATGAGACATTGACACACTAGATATTATGTGATGAATCCAACAATGCCATCACTCCTTTCTCTGAGTTAATCTTCCCTCATGTGGCCGTGGTGAGGCATACGCTCTCTGATCCAGGCCCTGGGGGCGGCTATATGAGGGAGGATCATATAAGGGAGGGTGATCCTCAGGGAGAGGACAAAGCATCATTGTGGGAGGACACATACCCCTCCTTTCCCTCTAAGGATATTCCTTCTCTTCCCCAGGCCCTAATAGCCTATTTTAATATCCTCCCTCAACCCTTTGCCAACTCCACCACCAATAACCACCCCATTTCTTCTTGATGATAACCCTCCCATGTCTAATAGCCTCATGGTCTATTGTCATACCTCTACTCCTCCACCTATAAAGAATAGAGAAAACCTGCAAGCCAACCTTCCAACATTGGTCTTGCTTGTGAAACCGCCATCTCCAGTTTCAGTTATCAGACATCCAGGGCTGATTTGCCATTTTAAACTATTGAAAATGCTTATCCAGTTTTTTTCAAACTAATCATCAAAATAATTTCCCAGAATATTCAAAATACTGGGACAAGAAAGATGGATTGAGCAATTCAGAACGCAAAAGGCCACAATCCCAGCGAGCGCTCTAGTTGTTGCTCGCATACATCTGTGCCCAGGAAATTTAAAGAGCAGAAGCAGAGAGTTGTCATTGGCTGTTGGCAAGAAAGAGCTGCACCTCAATGCGAGGCTCATGAAACCGAAAAGCTCAGATTGGTGGGGTGGAGCCAGGTGGCTCACCGAGCAAGAAGGAAGAAGCTGCTGCACGAGCAGGACACATGGTAGGAACACCAGGAGCTGGTGAGATACTGCTGAGCATTCGCAGGTGACAGAAATCTGAGCTTAACTTTCTGCAGCGAAACAGAGGTGTCAAATGAAAGTCGCAAGTGACATAAAAGCAAAGAGAAAGCGGTCACAAGACGGAAGCAGGCAGAGTAACTTCAATGGCAGACCGTGGGAAAATCCAGGAGCTCCAACAAGAGCCGTTGAGCCCACCTAGAAATAGCAAGGACACTGAGGCATATCAGTGACAGTACAGAATGCCATTATAATTATAAACAAAGCATTAAAGAGAAAAAAACAAAAGGACTTATTATAAAAGTATGAATTCAATTACGAACAAGGCCCTTGCAAATATGTGAATGGATTGTGAGGCAGGCATGGTATCACAAGGAGGACGAGGACACAAAGGATACAAATCACCAGTTTTATTTACTTTGAAAGGGGGTTGGAAGAACTCCTGTCTTGCCCTAACACTAAAGATGGGAGCACACTCTACCATCTAAATAAAAAGAAAACAGTTCTAGTCCATCGTTAGTCCAAAAGAATAAGAATTACACTAATGAACCTATTTCCTGCCCTCACTCTATTACAATTAATTTGAAAAAGGCTAATGTACTTCAAAGGAAAAATCAGTGTGAAAAAACTAAATATATCGGGATAGCAGAGTTGAGCAAATGTGACTTCCTTCCCCACATTTTTAGCATGGGGCAAGGTGGCACACTTGAGCTTGAGACCACCCTGGGGCTGATGAACATGATTCTTGAGCTTTTATATAGTTTAACAAATTATCAATCAGTGTTCATGTATCAGCTTTCTCTCATCGAAGTTCTCGTGGGCCCCTTTACATTTCAACAAATATCCGTTTTGATTTACTGTTCTGTCTGGCTCAAACCACCTTCAAAAGATTCACCAAACATTTCTTTCCTTGGTTCTCTTCAGTTGGGCTTGGACCCCTTTCAAACACAATTTCTGGATCTCCCTCGTTCGGGCTCAGACCCGTTTGCTTCCCAAAAGGTTATCACAGCTCAGTTCCTTTAGGCTTCCCTCATTCGTGCTCGAGCCTAAACACAGTGCACAGAGTCTTTCGAATTGGCGTACTTTTTTGTTTTCCGCTGGACCAATCTATTACTTAATTGTACAGTCACTTTCACTTCACAGACTCCCCTTGACAGCTTTCATACTCTTTGCTTTTCTCGTGCCACTTGCACACTATTTACTTTTGGCATCCCTAATTCGGATTGTAGCCGATTACAATTTCACTTCATTTAAAAAAGAACTTCAAGTCCCATAATGCCTTTCATGGGACTTCCCACCTGCCCCTCAGGTACCTGGGCATCCCTTCATATGCCCAGGGGAAACCAGTACTTCTGTGGACAGAGTCAACAGGATATGATCTGCCCTATCTGACGCTTTGAAAGCACAGCTGCTCAGCCCTGCTGGAGCCCTTCAACAACACAGGATCAGCGTCCTGGTCCTCGGCTCCCTTCCAGACTCTCCAGGGTTCTTTAAGCACTCTCCTCTGTTCTGTTCCTCTGCTCCTCTAGGGCACACCGCATCCCCAGCTCGCTCAAAGTGTGTCTCAGTGCTCCACCTTTTATACTGACAGGGAGTGTTAATAGTTAGGTGGGAAGAGTTGTCCAGCCGTGCCTGACTCTGTCTGACCTTGTTAATGGGACAAAATGGAGACTGCTCATAGGGATACTTAATGCATTGATTCCTATGGATAATCTTTCTAGCTCTTGGTTTCTTCTTCTTCGTTACAGTGGTTTCTGGGAAATGCACTGGGGAGGACTTGTGGGAGTTCTGTATTTTACAAATAAGGATAAAGATGCAGATTTTTGCAAGAGGAAAGGGCAATGTTGTTTTGAAATATAGGGTGTTGTGGTTGTTCTCATTCACCTCCCTTTGATGTCGGTACCTGTTGGAATTAGGGAGGCTGCAATGGGACAGGACGGACAACAACCTACAAAGGTGGGAAAAGTGATGGGTGGGGGTTTGTCAAAAAGGGGGGATGCTGCATCTCTTCTGAGGGCGTTCCTCCAGCTGTCGCTAAGGACACCCTGCTCAGGTGATCCTCCCTCACTTGTCCACCCCCAGGGTCTGGTTCCAAAGGCGATAGCTGGTACCTGGCCACCTGAACAAAGAATCCCTGGGGCTCATAAGTGAGAACGCCCTCAGGTTTCTCACAGTATGCAGTGCAAGTACATGGGAAACCTGAACAGAATAATATGTCAGCAAGGTTGATGGTCAATCCGTTGGAAAAAAAGCATCAACATACCAAACCATCTAATTCAAAGCATCGTCTACCAAAGCATCGACAGGCTATCTTTAACATGTAAAAGTGCTTTTCCATTGAAACCAGTCCATCGAAAACATTAGTGGACTGGTTCCAATGGAAATGCACTTTTACATGTAGAAAATAGCATTTCAATGCTCATTTTTGTAACTTTAAAACATTACATGGAGCTGTCCAGTGCTGAAATTTCGGCACTGGCCAGCTCCTTGTAACGTTTTTAAGTTTGTATGTATATCGTGGGGGTTCCCCCCCCAGCCCCTCCAAACCCCACGCCCTCCCTCCCCTAACCCTAATCTAACCCTTAATCTAACCCTAGCCCAACCCTAACCCCAGTGCCAACCCTAACCCTAATCTAACACTTAATCTAAGCCTAGCCCCAACCCTAACCCCTAACCCAAACCCTAAATATAACCCTAACCCTAATCTAACCCTTAATCTAACCCTAGCCTCAACCCTAACCTAATCGAATTATAGACAATGAAATGGTCATTCAATGGAATACCATTTCAATGCTTATAATTTGTTGGATTGGTGTTCGATGCAGTAGCATTCAATAGATTGACCAGATACCTGTTGGCAAGATACATTATCCAGAAAAGTAGATCTGCAACTTTGGGGGCTGGCCGAGACCTGGCAGGAGAGTATACCATTCAATTACAAGTGTGTGAATACAAAAAGCCCTGGCAGGAGAGTATACAAGGCAATTGCAACTGTATGCATATAAGAAGTCCTGAGAAGAAATATCAGGACGAAGAAAAGGAGTGTGTTGACTGTAAGAAAAGTAGCAAAACCCTGACAGAAAAGTATACCAGGAATCCTGAAAGAGACGGAATTACAAAGCCAAACACCTTTGTGTGACAGTGTTAATGTGAGCCAAGAAGTACACTAGGAACTGTTTGTGAAAAATCTTTGTGTTGAAGAAGAATCCAGGGGCAGGGAACTACCCTTTAGAGCAAGGACCTTTATCCTTGAAGGACATTTGTGTTGGAGCCATTTATGCTTCCTTTATTAACACATTTCTAAACCACCCAAGTTAAAGAAATGTCCATTTTCACCTTAGAATTTAGTTTATAGTGTGAGGTTAGACTAGGACATTGGACACCGGACACTTTTGGTTATGACATCCTGACACAGACAGACCCTTGTTTTGGTTTAGGTAGGGAAATTCTCTTAGAGCAGGGTCAGAGAGGCCTTTTCCTAACCCTTTTATTTTCAATGAAGGCCGGTAACCAAAATCATGGTTAACTTGTGTCCGAGTTTCATTCCTGACTCCTCACACATACCTCTAGAACATCTACCATTAAAGAATAGCATTTTGGTCTTGGACTGATCAATGTAAATATGGATAGCCTACTAGATGTCTCGTCTTCTCCTTTCCTACCTTCCCTCTGGACATCCTCTCTCTCTGGAGGATAAACAGTCAGCCAGCCAGTCTGGCTGGCTGGCTGACTGTTTATCCTCCAACATTGGATGGCACTCTCTGCCAATATCTTCTCATGCTCGTGCTTTCCCCAAGGCTCTAAGTTTTGGGGTCTACAGTAATCTGAAGCTCCAACATCTCATCACCTCTAATGCCTCCCCTGCTATGCTAAGCACCTACCATGTGAGGCGGAGCAGAAAGACAAGGAGTCATGTCTTACATTCTGAATATTCTTTATTAAAAGTGAAAAACGCCTACATTTCCATAAGCTATGGGATTTTCCTGCCTAACCGAACTAACTAGTGTGCTCGTCAATCATCAGTGAGTCCAAAAAGATCAGTCCACTGTCCAAAACTAATCTAACCTCGTCCCTGCCACTATCAAAACTAATGCACAGGAGAATGACTCTCCAGGGTGCTGCCTTTGCGCTCAGGCCTTTAACTCGGTATGAGGACCCATGACAACAGTATGGCCCGAGGGCAAGGTCAATAAAGCTATTAGAACCCATGGGCAAAGCAAAAGAAAATCATTTAAAAATATTATTTTTGTATTATTATCTTGTTTTTGATGTAATATTCCCTATGGAATATTTAAGTTTAAAAAAACATGAGAAATAACATTACAAAAAGCTATGAGAACCCATGGCCAAAGAGAAAAAAGTTCATTTAAAAATATAATTTGTACAATTATTATATTATTTTTTGGGGGCTTAAATTTTCCTTGTGGAATATTTAAGTTTAAACAAAAGTCATGAAAAATAGCATGACAAAAATATAAGTCATGCTTATTTATAGTTAGCTATTATTTTCACTAAGACACTATTAAACGAAAAAGGACGGTATTTGTAGGAAAATTGAATTTTCACTTTGGCCATTAGAGGGGGCGAATTCACTGTTAATGTACAACTTTCTGAGCTAAAGAAAGCAAAGGGAAAATTTGTGGGCCATAATGAAACTGTGAGCTATACCGGTTCTTATAGCCCACAAATTGGCCAATGGGAAAGGGTTATTCACCCACCCAGGGTTCTAATCATAGGTAGTTCTTGCTAATGATTTCAATCAAGTCGTATAGTTTAGATATGGGGCTCTTCAATTTCTCTGCAGTGTCCTTTCCACTTTGTTTCCCCTTTCCATCCTTGTTCTTCTCTTTTCTTGTAAATTAAACGTGTTCTCTACTCAATTTGCACCTTTACCTGGCTGGGCCAGATAGGACTGTTCCTATAATGATTCTGGGTCTCCCTCACCACTTGATGGTTACTGGGGCGAGAGTATGAGGGTTCCAGTAACAATTCTCACTTCTCTTCAACTCTTTGGTCTCATTGGGATGAGTATGAATTTTCCAGCAATGATTCTCACTTGCTTCCATCTCTTTGGTCTTACAGAGACGAGTATGAATGCTCCAGTAACGATTCTTGTTGTTCTGTACTACTCATTCTTTACTCGGATGAGTATCGGTTTTCAATCATGATTTTTAACTTTCTCTGTTATACTGTATTTATTGAGACGAGCATGAATGCTCTCACATAGATTCCCACTCTTCTGTAACTTTACCATTAGATCCTGTAAGGGTGCAGAAGTAAGGTTCGGACACAATGGTGATGTGTTTTTGGATATACAGTTATATTAATTGAGAGGGTTGGAAAAATGACTCTGCATCCCTAAAGCTTAGAGGGGTTCCCCCACCTCAAAGGAAACTAGTGAAACTGTGAGGAGGTTCGAAACTAAAAAGTCTGTCATGGTTGTGTCCCAAAATCTACTATTATGCCTGCCACTAATAGTCTAAGACAACTGTGCAAGGGTGTTGTCTTCTCAAAGTAAAAAGTGTTCCTTGTGTTTTCAACAAACAGAAAAGTTCCCAGTTTCACTGGTAATAAAGCGATGCAAAATAATGTTCCAAAATACAAGATTCCAATGCTAGGTTTGTGCTCCTTTCCCCTAGACATCTTCATATTGTATGTCACTAGATAATTCACAAGGAACTGTTTCTTGACTTTGCAGTTCTTTAGCCTACCAACTTGGTGGGCTCTGCTACCAAGAATAGGATTTCAATGTTAGGGTTGCGTTCCTTTCCCCTAGTCTGCTTCTTATCTTCTGTTCCGTTAGACTTCTGAGCCCTTTTCCCCTTTTGATTTAATGTCACTAAACAATCCAGGAGGGAGCTTGTTTTGGGTTCATACTTCTTTATCCTATCAACTTGGCATACACTGCTACCAAGCGTAGGATTCCTTTTGTCAGACCCACTTATTCTCAACCTAGTATGTGGGTGCGAGTCCCAGACTCGCAATCCTTTACACGGCTTGGTTCACTTTCCTGGCAAGCAAGTGTTCTCTTGTGGACTATCTCTCTTTCTCTCACTGGGTCCCAGACCCTCTTTGCTTTAAGCTTTGGTTTCTCACATGGGAGCAGGTCTCAGACTCGTACTGCAGCTTAGTGTCTGCTTGGTTTATCCCCTTGCCAAGCATCCAAATCTTATTTGTTTGCTTCTTTTTTCCTCAGGGTCCCTTTCACTCATATTCTTGATCCTTTATTTGGGTGCAGGTCCCAGACTAGCACTGTTGCATTGTACCTGCTTGGTTCACTCTCCTGCCAACTAGTTAACTCTCCCTCGCTTGTTCCAGGGTCCCAGATCCTTTCTTTCAGTAGCTTTCCAGACCCTCTTACTTTTGGGTGCAGGTCCCAGACTTGCACTGTTGCGTTGTATTTGCTTGGGATAACTCTCCTGCCAAGTATACAACCCTTTGCAGTTTGCTTCTGGGTCCCAGACCCACTCTTTCCAGTTCCTGGCCTCACACTGTTTCTCCCTTGGACCTCTAACAGCTACCAATCAATCCACATACATGTTTACATCTTTTTCGGAGGTACCAGCGGTCCCCAGGCATCTGTGTCCCTGCTGTTCCTCTTCGAGGACAGCTCTCTGCCACTTGTGTCTCAGCTGTTCTCGAGTTTGAACTTGAGCTGCTTCCAAACTCCTGTGTGGGATTGATTTGCTTTGCGCTAGTACTGGCATTTGGGAGCTAGACCACTATCTCTGCTTATTGCAAATGATCCTTGGACTCCCGGCTATCTTCTTTGTCACATGTGAGAAAACAGAGGGTATTCTCACATCTATTCCCCTTTGAATCCTCTATTCAGGTGGACAGGGAAAGGCCATCACTTTTGGATCCTAACCCTGGTGGTGACAAAGTGAGGAAGGATCACCTGGTAGAGGGTCCTTGGGGATTCGAGATGGGATACCCTTAGGTGAGACACAGTAATCCGCATCTTCCTTTCAGAAAGGAACCCCTATAACAGAAGTTATGTGATATTGTTCACCTTGTGTCCTTGCCTCAGAAAAGGCAAGGACACAATTATTATCATTCAAAGCGGGTTAAACAGAAAAGAAGAAAGAATGCGGATAAAGTACATTGGGATAAAACACAATATTCCCCGGATCCCTGGAATAACCAACCTAACCATCCTCTGACCTTTTTTGGTCATTATGAAGTATGTCCTTCCTTCTCCTCTTGAAATACCTAACAGCACTAAGATGAGGAAGAAACACTTGCGAGTTACTAATATTCCACCCATTCCCTATTCAAGTACTGAGATGAAGAAGAGGCAACTGAGAGCAATAAGCACCATTACTCACCATTTTGGTGCTAGGACACGAAGATGCATGAAGGTTAGGCTTGTATTGGTAATGAGAGCCAGGCAACAGTAATTGATAGAATACACCTGCAGCCCATTAGTGGACCCCAGGTTTATAAAAAACAGGACATTGAAGGAGAAAGAGAGAGCCGGGAAAGAACAAGCAGAAGGGGCTGTGCGGGAGCGAGAGACGCTGAAAAGCCAAAATGCTGAATGAGACCCTGGGCCACTGCTGGGGTGAAAGTGCAGGACGGAGATCCCACAGAGGGGAAGGCGGGCAGCATACGCTGTCGGCAAGCAAAGGCAAAACTGCACATGTGAGCCTGAGTAAGCAGAGTGAGGCACCCAGCGAGCAGGCTTTCCCGAAAGGAGGTTGAAGCCATGTAAAGGAGCTGCTGAGTCCGGGTAAGTGTCGGTGACACTTTAATCAATGGGGCCCTCCAAGCAACCATGAATGCAGTAGAGTTCAACGGAATTCAATGAAGTGGCATTGTGCCTTTATTGAGTACCAAACTGAATAAAATATGCAAAGTTGCCTTTATTAAATACCGAACAGAGTAAAACGGGCAAAGTTGCCTTTAATTAATACTGTACTGAGTAAAAGCAAAGCAAGCAAAGCAACCTTTAATGAATCAACCTTTAATGAATACTGAATTGAATGAAACAAGTAAAGTTACCTTTATTGAAAACCGAAATGGAAGAAAGAAATAAAGGTGCATTTATTTAAGTGAAACAATTAAAGACCTTTTCATAGAATAACAAATTGGATGATTGAATGAAATGAAATAAGAAAAGCTGCATTTGCGATGAAATGAACAACGAATTGAGAAACTAATGAACAGCTGAGTTGAATGAACAACTATGTGTGCAAAGTGAAGCCAAGATTGAGAAACCACTTATATGTTAAAGTTGTCAAGTTGCATTTGCGAAACTACTTGTTAAACTGAATATTGAACTTCTCAAAGAACCCTGGAAGTTCCTAATTGTATGACCTGTAATGGGTGGAATGTGTGGTATGAAACTGCGCCGAGACCAGGGAACCCTACTAGTTGACAAGGAAGTTTGCTGTTTTGAAAGAAGAAAAACAACAAATGGTGAATATCAGACTTGGGGAAGCGAGCCCTGAGTTGTAAAGTCTTGAGGAAAACCAATCTCCAGACTAATCTTAAAGATACTTATTTTGTGTTATATTTGAACATTGAACTTGAGGAAGAAAACTCTACGACATATTGCCCTGAACTTTATTGAACTTGGGGAAGGGCATCCTAACCTTTGCAAAAGCGTGGAACTGTGTACCTTCAGGTTTCAAATAAAGGTAAATTGAACATTGTGATTAACTTATTGATTTAGGGGGAAAAGAAGCTGAAGCGTAGGCTCGAGCTGGACATCGTACAGAACTTTGTTTGAATCACTGTTAAGTTTATGTTTATTGTGTATTAGTTGTGAGGGCAAGCATAGGATTTGGACACAGACTTTTCAGTTTACATTCTGACACAGACTTTCCTTAGTTTCTTTAGGTAGGGAACTCCCACCTTAGCTTAGGGCAAGATAGGCCTTACTCCATTCTGACATTATCTTAATAAAACATTGTTCTTAAACTTTGAATCAGTTGTCTGTGTCTCCTTCCATGATTCCAACCTCATACACAGTACCAGCTTTAAAGCCATATACATGATACTTTGCACTTTCTGGCTTTTCGGTATTGTCATATAGGTTAGGTTGTCTGACTCAACAACAAAATACATTGGGCCTCATTACGAGTCCGGCGGTAACCATGCCCGAAATTCCGGCAGGTTACCGCCGGACTCGTACTACCATTCTGCCTCCGTGATTCCCGGAATTACCGGGGCATTACGACCCCAGTGACCCGGGAAGTCCGGAGGCAGAATTTGGTAAATCCCCATTCCCATTGAGTGCCTTAGGACTCAATGGGAATGGGGAAGTGGACACACCGGCATGGTGATGGTGCCGGTGTTTCCACGTCCGCCTGCAGGCAGGTGGTGTTAAACCCACCAGGCCAGACCTGGCGGGAATGACACCTCCCGCCTGCAGAACTCGAGATCACCTGGTCTGGAAACAACAGTGGTGGTGGGTTTACCGCCACTGTTATTTCTGGACCGGGTGACTCGTAATGAGGCCCATTGTCTCTATCCAGGGAGGGGGAAGGAGGATTAGGAGTTGGAGAAGAGATTGAATATATTAAAGCAGGGTGATAATGCATTTTTGGGGAGAGTTGCCCCTAATCCCTTAATCACCATAGTTTTTATCCCAAAAGTATATATATATATTTGTATTCTTTCATTATTCTTAAAACATTTTTTATCACATCTGAACAGGGGGACTTCTTCCCATCTCATCAGCTTCTGGCATCTGCAAACACTGCTTGGTGGTAAAGACAGCGGTAATATGAAAATCAGGTGCCTGGAAGTTTTTCTCAGCAATCTTTATTAAGTGTGATTACGAAACATACTCTGGAAAAGCAATCCAAAGTCATTCTGCCTTCCTCCTGCTTATATAGGCTTTATTTGGATGATGCAACATCCTCATGCAAATTACTACTTTGTTAGAGCATATATCTGTTAGGTCCTTTTAGCCAGAGAAAAACCATCCATGTTTTTTGATTGGATGGCTTATCTGTTACTCACCAAGCCCGCATTAGACATACTTGGCATTAACACTTTCTGTCTGACACACAGACTGATAGGCTATTTTAGACCCGGCTGAACACAATTACAACATCCTTCAACTTCTTCCAAAAACAATGTTAATCATATCAATGTCAATCTTTTGTCGGCTTCTCAAGGCCTTGCAAAGTTTAGTTAGCCCTTATACCATGGAGAAATAAATAAGTTAAATTATTTGGTGCCAGGTAATACAGCTGGTCTTGTCAAATTTGTCTACATAAAGTACAGAGCGCTCTTATTCACAGCCTAGATAAATGTATCCAAGTTTCATAATTATCTTGTCTGCTTTTCCTGCCAAGTTCCAAAATCAAACTCCCAGACTCAATTATCTCACAGTGAGATGCTGCCAAAGACCATTTCTTATCATCATGAGTCAGGGTTCTGCACCTGGCTTCAGAAGTTGACACCATTTTGTATTCGAGTCATCCATTTTGAAATGTATCTCAGTCTGCCACTGTGCTGCCCGTCAGGAAGTCATTGTTTACTTATTTAAGCATTTCTCACTTTCTATCCCATATTCATAATATATTTTTATATACTGTTGATATGTGTGTGATATTTGCAGCACTCTTCACTTCCTGGGTCATCCTAAACCAAATATGCGCAGTGCCATGTGCATTTTTTATCTTTAAATCAAGGCAATTCTAATTTCTGCAGTACTGGAACCATTGATCTGCCTATCATGTTATCTGTACTCAGTTGAGGGGGCAGGGGCGGGTTTGGCACCCCTATAGATAACCAGTGCATACCTATAGTCTCTCAATTCCTATCAAACACTCTAAAATATAGGGGTTAGTACAGGGTGACTTTCATGCCTGGAACACCATTCCCTTACAAGCTACTCAACCATTTTCATAGGTTTTGCCATAAAGAAACACTCTAATTTTATAATACAAGGACCCAGATATTCAGGAGTCCTTTTTGGAAAAAGCATTAAATGCTAGAACAAAAATATTCTGTAGTCTAGTCAGCAACAGTTCGTAAGGATGGGAAATGTAGTTCCCGGAGTGGAATCAATCAGCAAGGTACAGTTGGCAAAGGACTGGATGTGAAATAGGACTTTAAAAACACACACAAATATTTTATTTTAAAATTGATTAATAAGTACTATTTATAAAGATTAAAATATGGACGTCTAAAATATATTTGTCAATACATGAGCTACAGTTCATCAAGTACATTCAACAGCAGTTAAAGAGAACACTAAAATGTTATATGCGGCAACATAGTCACAAGCATCCTAACTCTATCCTTCTTTCCTCACTTGGCACACTGGCTTTATCTGGTTATGTCTAACGGTGCTTTCACTCTTATCTCTCTAATTGAAATTATTTCGTTTCCTGGGTCGGGCACATTTCTCCCTCTCATCCTCATCTTTATGGTATCTCTCAATGCTCAGTGCATGGTCCTTTACTATTTTCCCTCTGCAATGTGCCCCTCTCTCTGCCCATATCTCATCTTTTAACTTATCATGTCACTTTTAGGCTGACAACCCCCAAATCTTTCTTTTTTTTCTTCCTTTGCTAATTCCCTTCATGCCACCTTTTCAAACTGCCTCTCAGCCATCCAACATTTGATGTCTTCCCACTATCTATATCTAAAACACACAAACTAAGGTCCTATTATTTCCTACCACTACTCTCTTCCCCCTCACCAGATCTCTCCATTCCACCATCTTTGCTCCCCTTGTCTACCTCAGCTTGCAATCTCTGGGTTACTTTTGACTCTTCTCTTTTCTTTTCTTTGCATATTTCAGCCACTGCTCGCACATTGTTTGTTTATTTTATATCACTTCTTTCTGGTCAAAATAGGTCAACCTCATCCATTTCTATAATTTAAGCCACAAAATATTTTATTATATCCCTTGATTGTTCTGATATTGGTTGCTTCTCTGCTCTTCTTCTTGTTCTTCCTGCTTCTCAACTTATCCCCTGTTGCTCAGTTTATAGCTCTGCTAGTTGTCTCCCCCACCCCCAACTCTTCTATCACCTTTTCTCCCTTATCCATCTCTTTTCATGCCTTTGGCTCCAGCATTCTTTTTGATGTTCTCTCCATTGTACACAAATGCACCCATGGGCTTGCTCTACTCTATCTTTCATCTCCTTCTTCTCTTCCCCTGTTCCCTCCGCTCACAGTCCCAATTTCTCCTTCCTGTTCCTAAGTCCCCTGTGCTGCTTCCTGCTTTTGTTCATTTTCTCTTGCAGTGCCAAAATGCTGGAACTGTTTTCCCCCCTTCATCCGCTCATATTTTCCTCTTCATTTATTTTGTACTCTGCCTAAAACCCACCTACTTGCTACTCTTTCTAGCTAATAATCTCCCTTTCCCTTTTTTGCTGTTTAAATGTAGCATTTGGTATTTTTCCTTAAATACCTGTACTGTTAATTATTTTTAGAGCACTTTCGCGAATGCTTTAAGTGAATCCATACAAATAAAAAGTAGAAAATGACCAGAAAAAGACTTGGAACCATTTCAAAACTATACAAACACAATTCTCTGACATTATTCCCTAGATATCATATGAACTTGTGTAAAAGATGTAAATGCTGGAAACTCAATCCAATAAACACCCCACTTTGTCCAGAAGGGTAGCTTCACCTCCCCACTCCTCTCTTTCTTAGTATAAATAGCTTTAATGGGTAAGGCAGTACCCTCCTGGCTCCAGCAGACCACCTTTGTGGAACAGCCCACACATTGTGCATGTGCTATTTCCTGAAAGCCCTCCCTACCCTTGGAGGGACATACCTTAAAATCTGCATCAATAAAGCATGGCTTTTCTACCCTGGTTTCATAATGTAACGGTTCCACATAGCTTCTTAAAGAAATCAGCCAGAGACCCTTAGCTTGTAAGGGACCAGAGAGAGCGCAAACCAAGATTTCAGTATTCTTGGAAAGTGCATCCTATCTACCCCCACCCAAACACATTTCTTTCACTGCCCACATGTTGCTCTTCATCATCTGAAACTGCACTGGTTACCTGGCTACCCTCTGATCCCGGGCCCAGCTCCCCTCCCTGCCAGTTGCACACCTGCACTGCCCCTCTGGCAACCCTTGCACTCAGGGACTGTTCTGTATCCCTGCAGCCCCTACTATCACTTGACACCCGATGTCTGCACTTACCCTTGCACTTTCCATCAGCTGGCTGCACTATTATTTATTGTCCTTATTTATCTTACTGTTATCCTATGTACTGCACTGTCCCATCCCCCCACAACTTTCACCTTTCCCCCTCCCATGCACTTGCGTGATCCCAATGTCACCTGGCCTAGTAGGATCGTTGTCTCTGTCTTCCCTTTGTTTCCCCTCCCTTGCCTCGATGCGTCTTGAAACACTGTGTACAGGCGCGTTATAAATGCCATATCATATCCTGCAGCCGCCACTCTTCCCTGTAGCCCTTCATGCCGCCCTTTTGAGGAATCCACACTTCACTATCTATCATTTCTGTTTCTCATTTTATCTTGAACCCCATGATGGGTTGCAGCATCACTCTGATACAGATGTCCTGTTGCCGCCTCAAACTCTGGTGCATTGTGGTCATTGATGATGTTGGAGAAGACTTCATTTGTGAGAAGAGATTGGGTCTTGTTGGAGATCTCTAGGTGAAAGAAGCAGAGATTCTGCACCCTTCCCCTGACTGCCTGAGGAGCTCTTGACAAATGCTGTGCCCTGCCCCCGAGGAGCCGAAGTCCCAGTAGCCCCTGAACACAGCACCTGAGCATGTTAGAGTGCGGTTGTTGGCATCTTTCAGGTGGCTAACCAAGAGCCAACAAAGGTGAAATGGGTGACTGCAGTCCTCATAGAGAGAGAAAGAGAGCGAACTCCTGACTTGCACCTAAAAAAGTTACAGGTTTTACCTCTGCCTCTTTCCCTGTCTCACTAAGGATCTCCATCCTGTTTCTTACAGAGCCACACACAGTGAGGCCACCAAAAGTGGCAGAAGACCTTTATACAAGAATGCTTACATTACATATGAAGTTTGCGAATTGTTGGGCTCCCTAGCGGGAGTTGACTTGGCCAGCTGTGGAGTGTTATTGGGAGCTGCTAGCAGCGAGAACTGCAGAGTGAAAGCAATTTGTTTTCACTGCTGCTCTTTAATTTAAAGCTCCCATTTAATGATCCACAGAACATGCCCCTTTTGGACCTCATGGTCCTTGTCACAACGGGGCTTGCACTCCTTGATACTCCCAACATGGCCGTCTAACGTGCAACATCTTCCTTGTCCTTAGGTCAGACGTAGCGTATTTACAAATAGGCCGCCCAAGAAATCCTGCAAGGATCGCTCCCAGGTGAGAAAGGGGGAATTCCGTGACAGTTTTAGATGCCAAACGACCGAAGTCGAAGCCGACATGGAAGTGGCTGTTCAGGATCTCATACGTGGCATGCAAGAACTAACGACCGAGGCACAAAATTTAAAAGCGGAAAACGCTGCACTCAAACAATTACTTCTATCCCGTGATTCTGCCACAAAGGAAAGCGTATTACTGTGCGGCATTGTTGACAAATACGATGGGTCGGCAAAAACCCTTCGTCGATTCCTTGATTCTTGTTTGGTTCACTTTACTTTTAAGCCCTACTACTTTTCAACCCCTGGGGCTAAGATTGGCTTCATAATTTCACACCTTTCTGGAAATGCTCTAACTTGGGCTACACCCTTAGTCAATTCTGGTGATGCCCTCCTGGATGACTATGACGGTTTCATACAAGCCCTTAAAAACATGTTTGACCGCCCTGAGCAGGTCTATAGTGCCCAGGAGCGCCGGCTAGACTTTCAACAAGGATCCCAGGATATGCTTACGTGTGTAACCCGATTCAAGCAATTGGCCAAGGAAGCTGACTGGTCTCCTGAAGCAAGTTTTACACTTTTCAGAAGGGGACTGAATGCGGAGATCAAAGATGAGTTGGCCAGTGTGGCTCGCCCAAGCTCGTTCCAGGCTCTTTTGGACCTTGCCATGCAAATAGATTTTTGCATCCAGGAAAGAAACGCAGAAAAAAGGAAATCCAAAGTAACCCCCCAAAGGCGTCCTTCGAGATCACCTCCAAGATTGACACAAATCCAGGGTCAGCTGCTGAACCAGAACCTATGCAGATAGGAGCCGTCCGTTGACCAATATCCCCGCAAGAAAGGATGAGAAGGATTCATACGGGTCTATGCATGTACTGTGCCTCGGATAAACACCTGGTTAGAGAATGCCATCTAGCCCCTCCTTGGTGTTCGGGAAACGGCAGCTCCCGATCCTAGATGGAGCAAGGCTTCGGGAGAGAGATGTTTGCTCCACGTCTATTCCATCCTTGAACTCACCTGGACAAAATAGCCTAGTGATTGTACAGGCCCTTCTATCGCCATCCAAGAATAAGACCTACTCCATTTTGGCCATGGTTGACTGCGGAGCTATGGGAATATTCATTTATCAAGATTGGGTTACGTGTCACCACATTCCATACGAGACATGAAGTACCATGCAACCGGTGGAAGTGATCGATGGAAGACCCCTCGCTTTAGGGCCTATAAGCCTGCAGACTAAAGAGATCCAACTTTCAATAAAACATCACCAAGAGCTGATTAGATTTGACATCATTAAGTCTGCTCATTATCCCATGGTCCTGGGTATGCCCTGGTTACAGAAGCATAATCCTTATATTAACTGGGCAGCAGGATCCTTATTTCTTGGATCTGAGTTTTGTATGTCTCACTGTCTATTCCTGGAATCATCTTTGACACCATCCAAAGAACCATCAATAGATCAGCAAGTTCCACTCATGGTTTCCAATATCGTATCAGTTCCAAAGGCCTATCAGAGTTATGCTGATGTGTTCTCAACTGCCATAGTCCAGGCTCTACCCCCTCACAGACCTGAAGACTGCGCCATAGACACAGAACCCTCAGCAGTGATTCCCTTTGAGAGGATGTTCATCCTATCCGAACCTGATAAGAGATCCCTACGAGAATACTTGGATACCAACCTTGAAAATGGCACCATAAGACCATCGAAATCCCCAGCTGGAGCCTCATTGTTTTTTGTTCCCAAGAAGGACACCAAGGAACTTAGACCTTGCCTCCATTATCGTGGATTAGATCAATGCACCCTCAAGGACCGCTACCCTTTACCCTTGATCTCGGATATCCTGGAAGCGGTAAGAGGAGCTGTAATCTTCACGAAACTGGATCTCAGGGGTGCCTATCATCTGATCCGTATCGGGGAAAGAGACGAATGGAAAACAGCCTTTCGAACACCCTTTGGACACTTCGAATATCTGGTAATGCCCTTTGGACTTGCTAATGCCCCTGCCGTCTTTCAACGTTTCATGGATAGGGTGTTCTCCGATATGCTGTTCTTCTTCATCATCGTCTACCTGGACGATATCCTGATCTATTCCAAGGAACTTCTAAGGCATGAAGAACATGTTAAGGCTGTTTTACAATGACTACGTGAACATAGACTCCTAGCCAAACCCGAGAAATGCCTGTTTAATGTGACCTCTGTTCATTACCTAGGATTTGTCCTTAGTCCAGCAGGAATTGTTATGGATCAGTCAAAGGTAAAAGCCATATTATCCTGGCCGGCTCCCACTTCTGTGAAACAAGTTCAATCCTTCCTGGGGCTAGCCAATTTCTACTAGAAGTTCATACCCAGCTTTTCTGAGATTGTTCAGCCGATCATTGCACTCTTGAAGAAAGACACTCCCTTTCTCTGGTCTACACCTCAAGACAAGGCATTCCAACGTTTAAAGACAGAGTTTACTCAAGCCCCCATCCTAGCCCAACCCGACATAAATCGACCATTCATAGTGGAGACAGATGCCTCCAACTACGTCATAGGAGCAGTGCTGAAGCAAGAGTTCGAGGACAAGATGGAACCACCCCATTGCTTATCTTTCAAGAACTCTGACTCCCAGTGAGACACATTACTCTGTCCTGTCCTGTCAAGCCTTCACCGAATGGCGACACCTACTCCTGGGAGCGAGACATCCAGTCCAGGTCCGCACGGACCATCGAATCTTCAAGCTCTACAATCCCTGGAGTGTAGGAACAGTCGTCAGGCCCGTTGGGCCTTCTTCTTTGGCCAGTACCAGTTCCACATCCATCATGTCCCCAGATCACAGAACATAATTGCTGATGCCTTATCCCGACGTCCTAACTACGAAACAATTGAACACCGGACCTATCCCAAGATTTTCCCCACACGATTTTTGTAGCTCAAGCAGTCAGTCTCCTCAAAAAAATTTGGATACAAACCCGATGCTCTGAGCTCTGGAAGGATATTTCAAGGAAGAATCAATGGAATCTAAGAATCAAGGATGGATACTTGTTCAAGGATAATGCTCTAGTCATCCCCAAACAGAAATTACAACAAAGGATAATCAACCTCTGCCACGATACCCTTCATTCTGGACATCGTGGCATCACCAACACCCTCTGTCTTGTACAAAGACAATTTTGGTGGCCTAGAATGAAGACAGACATACAACTGTACATCCAAGCCTGTTCTATTTGTAGTCAGAACAAACACGATAACAAGCGACCAGCAGGTCTCCTACTACAACCCACTCTACCAACAAGACCATCGGAATTCATCGGTACAGACTTCATTGTGGAATTGCCACCTTCCAGGGGATACACGACTATCATGGTTACCATTGACTTGTTCACTCACATGGCTCACTTTACACCTCTGCATAAACTACCATCCTCATCAGAGCTAGCTGGAATCTTCCTGGAACACATTTTCCGCCTACATGGACTTCCTTCCAAGATCATATCAGACTGAGGACCTCAATACGTCTCACAATTCTGGAAACATCTCTGTCGCATTCTGGGAATCCAACGCGCTCTCTCATCAGGTTATCATCCACAAACCAATGGAGCTACGGAACGTGTAAACCAGAACCTGGAACAATACCTTCGCTGTTTCGCCACTAAGGTTCAGGACGAAAGGTCGCTCCTAATACCGTGGCTGAGTTTGCGTACAACAATTCTGATCATTCGGCAATCAACACCAGCCCCTTTTATTGCAGTCAAGGATTCCATCCATCAGTATTACCCTCTGTTCTTCCACATCCCACACCTGTTCCTACTGTTGACTTGTGGATGGAAACACTCATCAATGTACACAAGGAAGCCAAGGAACACTTAGAGAAGGCCAGAATACAAACTAAACAAAATGCTGATTCTAAAAGAAGACCAGGGCCTTCATATGCAGTTGGTGATCAAGTCTGGTTGTCCTCGAAGCTACTACCCCGACACTTACGGCCAAACAAACTGGCCCCCCGGTACTATGGTCCATTTCCCGTCAAGGAAATCATAAATCCTGCTCATACCGATTCAAGCTATGCGACTTCTGGAAGAAGATTCACCCAGTTTTTCACACTTCTTTATTAAAACCCTACATCCGATCTTCCCGGAAATCTTGCAGACCCCCTCCGGTGGTGGTGGATGACCAAGTGGAATATGAAGTGTTCCGAATATGCGATTCCAGGTATAAACGGGGTCAGCTTCAATATCTGGTTGAATGGAAAGGATATCCTCTGAGTGAAAGAACCAGGGAACCAGCTTCTAAGCTGAATAACCCTCGATTGCTCAGAAGATATCATCTCATACACCTGGGCAAACCCGGTGGAATGAGTCTTCGGAGGGGGCATGCTGTCATGATCCACAGAACACGCCCCTTTTGGAACTCATGGTCCTTGTCACAACGGGGCTTGCACTCCTTGATACTCCCAACATGGCCGTCTAACGTGCAACATCTTCCTTGTCCTTACCTCAGACGTAGCGTATTTACAAATAGGCCGCGCAACTGCGGGCCCGCGCGTCTCAATGCTACTGCAAGCAGCAACTAGACGTGTGCTCCGTAGTTCGCTACACTGCTGTCCTTGTTCCTGGACCTCCTAATTCCATTCCCATTATCCTCTTCCTTCCTCCTTTTTTCCCGGACTCGTGTGCTGTGTGCTTACCTTATTCGTTCCTGGATCCCAGAGTGTCTGAATCCTGGAGCTCTGAACGCACGCTGGAGCCAGAAGAGGCTCGCGCGGGCTTATACAAGACCAGGTCCGTGCGTAAGAAGACACCGCCCAAGAAATCCTGCAAGGATCACTCCCAGGTGAGAAAGGGGGAATTCTGTGACATCCCATTGAGTTGCGCCCATCTTTTTTTCCCTTCTCAGCTCAGACCTGGACACAACTGATCAAATAAGCATATTTTTCGCCTTCCGAAGGAGCCCTTTCACCCCAAGCTGTCTAAAAAAGGCTGGTTGCTTCTCAGCTCAACAGGATAAATAGCACGCCACAACCTGCTTTGCACCTTGCCTATATACCCCAAAAAACAACCTGTCCCTCATTGACTAAAGTTCTACACTCACTGGTTCTTGGTGCCCTATATGAACTTGTATTAGTCTTCCTCGCTGTTGGGGTGAACGTCATCGCAAATAGCTACTCATATTGAATCTTTCCATTCTGGTTTATAAACGTTTAGTTAAGTATTTCAGAAGAGAGTCCTACTGATGCCTGCCTTCAAAACTGTTTGCTCTTCATGGTTATGTTCAGTTATGTCTAACTTGCATCTTGGAGGATAGCTCAGGGATAACACGCTCACCTTGCAAGCAAGACAATGCAGAGGAATACGGGTTAGATCCATGGGTCTGCGCTTAGAAACCTCTGGGTATTAACTGTTATAAATAATCAATTATAATAAACTTTTGAATGAAGAAAAACCAACAGAATAAACTTACAAACACAATAACCGTGAAACGGCTAATTAAACAACACATATCCTTGTATTCTCCATGTAAACCGACCAACCCCTTTCAAAATAGAGGCACAGATACAGAACGCTGGAAGCATAGAAGCTGTGGAAAAATTAATTATGTGTGATTCTGTTTTGGACATGTGGGCTTAGTTATCACTAAGGGAAATATAGGATTGCTGCACATGCATGAGTGCAGAACTCTGCGCTGTATATGCATTTAAAGAGGCTATATTTGTGATGTTATATTTGATGCTCTGGTTGTTAGTCTTAGCAGTGCACAGTGGTGGCGCGGGTTATGGTTGCTTAGCTTACCATAACTGGCGAATTTCTGAGGTTTTTCGGTTTTACTTGTAACCATAACGTCCCTTTTAACAAAGTTTTTTTCAGTGAATTTCATTGGTTTTTGTTAATGTAACTTAACCATAATGTCCCTTTAACACGGTTTTTTAAATGAATGTCATAGGTCTTTCCTAGAGCACCTTTACTTTGCTACAAGTCCCTTATATTTTACTGCCCCCCCTCCCAATGTGGCGGATATGGAGTCCGCGGGCATCGGACGGCATTTGAAAGGCGCAAAGTGATATGGGAGACCCAAAAAAGATATAGGCATCATCGTACAAAGAGAAATACCCAAAATCACAACTAATGTTTCTAACATGCAAGTATACCTTTTTTTTTTTACAAATACTCAAGTTTTAAAATACATTTGTTTTAATGTAAGACACATTGCAATGGAATGCACCAATCACAAACCACTTCATATAATCTCCTCAGTACAACTCTGGATACAGATTAAGAAACAGTGGGTGCTTACTGGACAAGATATTCTCACTAAATAGTAAGTACATTGCATTTATTTCTCTTATATTGGCTTTCATTACATAAACATATGTGATGAAACATAAGCCCTGTTTTCCTCTCACAGAAATGTTAAACACACTTGAATGGTTGGAAGAGAACTTCACAAAAGATGAAATGAACGACAATAATACTTCCAATGTTAAGAAATATATATTTTACTGTCAACAAATAATGTATTTTGCACACCCCACTTTCATCATTTACAACCCCTAGAATCAGAAACAGATGTTGTATCCCAAACAGATGTTGTATCCCAGGATGTAAATACTCAAATCAAAAAATTGTCAACAAAATTGGATAAACTAAGTAATGATGTCAATGAACCTGTACAATACGTCAAAAACCACCTGATTAAAAATGTTTCTTTTCTCTGTCCCACTTGCACCTTGTACACCTTGTCCCCAGCAGTCATCCCCATCCAATTCTGAACATTTTATTCAAAGATGATTTGATGAAACCTCAGTCCCTTCCTCCATTCATGATTATTCTACACAAATGCCTAATTCTCCCATTTATGTTTCCCATTCCGATACCCCATCCCTTTCTTAAATACATATTTCTTTTGCACTACAAATGTACTCTTTATTGTTGCGTGGTATGCCCTTGTTTTCCAAAAGTCCCATTATGAGTCTACAGACCATGAGACTGTCCGGAATGTCCAGACATGTCAGTTTCTGAATGATGCACTTTTGATTGGTCCGCGGACACCACACCTGTTCTACGGATGTCCAGCGCATGCGTGCTGTAATTACCTGTGTGCATGGGGTCCGGGGACGTAAATCAGGTCGCGGATGTCCGAGGATGTCGTCATGTGACCCGCCCGTGCGGCATGACAGTGCCGTCCCCGAATGGTGTCTGAGACCGCAGATAGTTTAAAAGTGCTTTTTCAGCCAAGCTAGGATGTTTCAAGCAGAAACGTTACACTTGCACAGCTTGCAGGCCATTCTACGTTGATCTGGCAGCTTTCCAGTGCCTATTTTCGACTTGGTAGTCCCCGAACACCAGAACTGTCCATGGACAGTTCCTCTAAAGGGGGCCCAAACATTACTTTTCCTCATTCTCAATCTGGCTGTCCAGGAGAGATCATCTGGAGAACACCTGCTTTGGAAATCTCTAAAACCTGCTGCAATGGCATCTCCTATAGCCATCCTTGCTTCCTAAGCACCCTCTGCCCCCACCACCACCTCAACAACCTGGAAGACCTCAAGAGGGAAACATGGGTGGATGAAGTGGAGGAAGTCCCCGTCACCAGTTCTCAGAGTGAGTCCTCTGTGTCGCAACTTTTCACCACCATTTGGAAATGTCCCAAAGGCACATGCAAGCAAGGTTCGATGCACTCAGTGCAAAGTTGTACTCAGTTGTGGGAAACCTGGCTTGTATTCCTACAGGACTACTTCCATCAGGCGCCACACCAAATCGGCACACCAAAGTCATCTGAGAAAGGCAATACCTTTCTCAGGTAAGACCAGGTTGACTCCTCCATCTCATCATCTTCATCTGCTCCGGTCAACACAAAGGATACTCCTTAGGGGCAGAGGATCCCAGAGGCAGCTTTGCAGGCCATGCAAAATACTGTTGACTCTTACCTTTCAAGGGTCACAGTGCTATCCATGTACTGTGAAGCACCAATCTGTAGATGTGAGCAGTTTTGGAATGCTTTTGTGGCTGCTGTCAAGGAGCATGAGAAACACTGCCACCTACCTGATCAAGGCCCGCCCAACATCTTCCTCTCTTCACCTGCCCTTTGATCCCCGTGGTTGGTGCCCCTTCTCTCCCCTACCTTGCCTCTCCTGAGTAAAAATGCCCAAAAAATATAAAATTGAAAAAATACAAGAAAAAGTTTCCTTTAGGAGCCACCTTTCACAGTAAAAGAAATAGAAGTGAGTAAAAGAATTCCAGGCCCCAGCGCAACTCGCATAGTTCGTGAACGGCGTGGTAGTCCGCGGACATGCACAAAATTCTGAGCGTGGGACAGTTGTGATCATTGCAATTGTGGCTCTAAACAGAACCGTTTTTGGGGATTTCTGGCCTTTATGTATTTTTTTTTCTTGTACAAACTGAAGAAAGAAAATGTTTTATTGGTTTTCATAATTTTTTCTCCCTTTCACAGAAACTGCTTCAAAGCATTTTTTATGTTTTCCACCAAAATCTGATTACCCACATCAGTTAGATGGACTCAATCTCACTGAAAAATGTTGGCCCTATCAAATGTGATGTTCTCATTATGGAACAATTGCATGCCAACATCGCAAACAAACGCACACACAGCTTTATTGACGTTGCACCTCGCTTTTTCCATTTGCAGACCAAATGAACTGGAATGCATCCACATCTGTCTCTGAGCAATTCGGGAAAAAAATATTTTGGAATTAGGGAACATTTCCTTCAACTTTCCCATTGTCTCCTTCATTGCAAACTGCAATGAGATTCCAGTCACCTTCCACAAACCGTTCCCACCACAATGAATAATAATATTGTCCAGACGCTTCAAAAGAACCATATTTGCACAAAATGGGAGCAAGTCCATCCACTTCATGCCATGCACTCCATACCAGAACACTTCCAATTCAGGAAATCCAAGATTTTTGGCTATCCCACAATGCTCAGCATACACCTTCACATAGTGCACCCAAGAATCCCCCAAAATCCAAACACTCTGCCTGCTGAAAGACATTGCCATGGCCATTTTCACTCCTCTCGCAACTCCTAGTAATATAACTCCTGCTACACTCTCTTCCTGTATACCACACCAAGTAAACCTGATTGGCTGGTCCCCCGATATCAATATCTGGACACACTGTCATACTCTCACAGAATGAAACCAAGCGTGACCAATTTGAGCCACAAACTACATTCTAGGAAATTTCCACTTCTTCCAATCCAATATTTTCAAGGATGCCATGATTATCAGCATATCTCTTCAATGACTGAATTGAACAGTCCCCCGGAATCCACACAGTTTGCCTTCTCAAAGACATTGCCATAGCCTTTACCACTGCTCTCACAAATCCTGCAAACAAAACTCCTACTACCCTCTCTTCCTGTAAGCCACACCCAGCAAACCTAATTGGCTACTCCCCACAGTCCCCCTTCCATGGCAGGGATCCACAAAATACCCGGATGTGGCACGTGCCGTCCGCAGACTACCGTGGAACCTGCAGACCTGTTGCAGAAGGCAGCCCATCTACCCTTTCCACTTTCATGTTCTTAACACTCACATATTGGCTGCTTTCAAAGAGTCACACATAAATCCACCTATCACGTCCAAAACCTCTAAACCTAACCCTGTTATCTCTCTTCAACAGTTCTTATGCACACTGAACTCTGAGTACATATCTCCTGTTAATAAAAGACATCTGCATCAAAAACAACTGTGCAACTGGCCAATATTTCTATTTCCAGATTCAGCAACATCGGCATCTAACAAAATATAGTACAGGTATGCTTATATTTAAAAAAATGTTTTCTTGCACTCTTTCACAAAAGAAATATATATATATATATATATATATATATATATATATATATATATCATGGCCACAGTAGTGGCCATGTAGTTATGGTTATGTTGCTGTTTCCATAGGAAGAGCACTTTTTGGGCGGCTTATAACTTCACTCTCCCTGGACGAATCCTCACCGAACTTTGCAAAAAAAGTATTTGGGTCACTCTGAATTTGTTTGCAAAGTTTGGTGAGGATTTGTCCAGGGGGGGCAAAGTTATAGGGGGGTCCCAAAACATTTTTTCCAATAGACATAGACTCAAAGCCCAACCGCTGGACGGATTTACACCAAATTTGCGGCAGGAGCGGCGGCTTGGTCCCGAAACAGTGCTTTGCTTTATTTGGTGTCAATCCATCCAGTACTTTTTTAAAAAAATGACAAAAATGTAAGTGAAAAAAATTTGTGATATCTGTGTTCGCTTCGCGGACACACTTCCCTGTTCGCTCCGCAGACAGGACGGTGATTGGGCAAGCAGCCTGCGTGATGACCGCAGACATCTGAGGTGCTCTATCATTGGATGCAGTGAAAGAGTGCAGTGCGTCTGGCTTCAGAGACGCCCGCCATCTTTGTTCTTCGCATGAGAGGCTTTGTATCCCGCCTGCACAGTAAGTCCCCCACCCCTGCTCATGCCCGTGTCTTTCTCCTGTTCCTCCCACCCCCCCGCTCATGCCCCGTGTGTCCTTCTTCCAAGGATTGGTTACCTATAGCTAATAGACTAATATCTAGATACATATAGGTTTTGCCCTGATTCTATAAGGACAAGCACCTTTTCTATATGTTTGCGCTTCCACTAGAGAAAAGCGCCCATTAGATATGTTTTTGCTTTACTACAGTCTATCACCATACCTCACTGCACTTAACTTTTGTAAATTAATTTTATGTTTTCTTTTGCATTTAATTGTTTGTTTTTTCTATTTGCATTTATACTCATCAGTCTACAACTAATGTGATGTTTTGATGGAATATAAATATATGGGAACGACCTACACTTCTGTAAACTTTTTGCTGCAGAAGGTCTTTAGGGATTTTGTTCCTAGAAAATGTTACTTGATTGTTCTTGAAAGCATCCATTTTTTATAGCTTGATTAAACCCTGGTGAATATAATTGTTGTAATAAACTTACACCATGTACACATTTTGTGTCTACATGTACGAATGAATGTGCATGGAACCCCTTTCCCTGTTGGGATCCTTTAGACTTTGACACGAGTTCAGAATAGTGGTGACCTTTGCAAGCACCAACTAATCCCCTTGTGTTTTGAATAATGGCATACAGCATTAAAAGTATGCGTTAATTATCGTCAGGCGGCTACCCCTGTATGTGATATATTGTTACCTCAGCCTTAGGTTCCGCCAGTTAGGCTGTCCCTCCAGTTAATATGCGTGATGACCGCAGACATCTGAGGTGCTCTATCATTGGATGCGACGAAAGTGTGCAGTGCGTCTGGCTTCAGAGACGCCCGCCATCTTTGTTCCTCACATGAGAGGCTTTGTTTCCCGCCTGCACAGTAAGTCCCCCACCCCCGCTCATGCCCGTGTCTTTCTCCTGTTCCTACCACCCCCCGCTCATGCCCAGTGTGTCCTTCTTGTCACCCCCACTCATGCGCCATGTCTTCCCTTTTCCTCCAGCCCCCCGCTCATGCCATCGGCACACAGTGGCCAGCGGAGGGCCGAGGAGCGGGATCTGCTGCCTGCACATGAACGCCGTGTGTCTTTCTCCCTCCCACCCACCCCCCGCTCAGGTCCATGTGTCTTTCTCCCTCCCGCCCACCGCCCGCTCATGTCCGTGTGTCTTTCTCCCTCTCGCCCAACCCCGCTCATGTCTGTGTGTCTTTCGCCCTCCCGCCCACCCCCCGCTCATGTCTGTGTGTCTTTCTCCCTCCCGCCCACCTTCCGCTCATGTCCGTGTGTCTTTCTCCCTCCCGCCCACCCCCCGCTCATGTCCGTGTGTCTTTCTCCCTCCCGCCCACCCCCCGCTCATCCCCCGCTCATCCCCCGCTCGTGCCCCGCTCGTCTCTCCCACCCACCCCCCGCTCATGCCCCATGTGTCTCTCCCACCCCCTGTGTGTCTCTCCCACCCCCCGCTCATGTCCGTTTGTCTCTCCCCTTCTGCCCACCCCCCGCTCATGTCTGTGTGTCTCTCCCCACCCGGTGCAACCCCCGCTCATGTCCGTGTGTCTCTCCCCACCCGCCGCCCACCCCCCCTCATGTTGTGTGTCTCTCCCCACCCGCTGCCCACCCCCCGCTCATGTCCCGTGTGTCTCTCCCCACCTGCCGCCCACCCCCTGCTCATGCCCAGTGTGTCTCTCCCTCCCGCCGCCCACTCCCCACTCATGCCCCGTGTGTCTCTCCCTCCCGCCGCCCACCCCCCGCTCATGCCCCGTGTGTCTACCCCTCCCGCCGCCCACCCCCTGCTAATTCCCCGTGTCTCCCTTCTTTCCCGCTCATGCCCCGTGTCTGTCTCCTGTTCCCCCCCCACCCGCTCATGCCCCGTGTCTCTCTCTTGTTCGCCACCACCCCCCGCTCATGCCCCGTGTCTGTCTCCTGTGCTCCCCACCCCCGCTCATGCCCCGTGTCTGTCTCATGTTGCTCCCCACCCCCTCGCTCATGCCCCGTGTCTGTTCTCTCCACCCCCGCTCATGCCCCGTGTCTGTTCTCACCACCCCCCGCTCATGCCCCGTGTCTGTCTCCTGTTCCCCCAACCCCCCACTCATGCCCTGTGTCTGTCTCCTGTTCCCCCCACTCCCCGCTCATGTCCTGTGTCTCTCCTGTTGCCCCCCACCCCCTGCTCATGCCCCGTGTCTGTCTCCTGTTGCCCCCACCCCCTGCTCATGCCCCGTGTGTCTCTCTCTCCCTCCCCCCACCTCCGCTCATGCCCCGTGTGTCTCTCTCTCCCTCCCCCCACCCCTGCTCATGCCCCTGTGTGTCTCTCCCCCTCCCGCCCACCCCCCGCTCATGCCCCGTGTGTCTCTCTCTCCCCCTCACCCCCCATGCCCGTGTGTCTCACCCCCTCCCGCCCACCCCTGCTCATGCCCCGTGTCTCTCCCCTTCCCCCCACCCCCCGCTCATGCCTCGTGTCTCTCCCCCTCCCGCCCACCCCCCACTCATGCCCCGTGTGTCTCTCCCCCTCCCGCCCACCCCCCGCTCATGCCCCGTGTGTCTCTCCCCCTCCCGCCCACCCCCCGCTCATGCCCCGTGTGTCTTTCCCCCTCCCGCCCACCCCCCGCTCATGCCCTGTCTCTTCCCCTCCAACCCACCCCCCACTCATGCCCGTGTGTCTCCCCCCCTCCCGCCCACCCCCCGCTCATGCCCCGTGTGTGTCTCCCCCTCCCGTCCACCCCCTCATCATGCCCCGTGTGTCTCTCTCCCTCCCGCCCACCCCCCGCTTATGCCCCGTGTGTCTCTCTCCCTCCCGCCCACCCCTGATCATGCCCCATGTGTCTCTCGAACTCCCGCCCACCCCCTGCTCATGCCCCGTGTGTCTCTCTCCCTCATGCCCACCCCCGCTCGTGCCCCATGTGTCTCTCTCCCTCCCCCACCCCCGCTCTAGCCCCGTGTGTCTCTCTCCCCTTCCCCCACCCCCCACTCATGCCCCGTGTCTGTCTCCTGTTCTCCTCACCCCCCGCTCATGCCCCTTATCTGTCTCCTGTTCCCCTCATGTGCCTTGTCTGTCTCCTGTTGCTCCCCACGTCCCTGCTCATGCCCCGTGTCTGTCTCCTGTTCTCCCCACCCCCTGCTCATGCCCCGTGTCTGTTTCCTGTTCGCCCCCACCCCCCGCTCATGCCCCGTGTCTATCTCCTGTTGCTCCCCACCCCCTGGCTCATGCCCCGTGTGTGTCTCCTGTTCTCCACACCCCCCGCTCATGCCCCGTGTCTCTCTCCTGTTGGCCCCACCCCCGCTCATGCCCCGTGTCTGTATAGTTCTTTACAATCTTATCGAAACACCTGAAAAGTCACAATCTTCCCTTAAAAACTACCGCAGGAGAGTAATCCTACAAGCACTAATCGACAGCACTTTTCTACTAAAGAGAAAATTGTTTTATATTGATTTGAAACAGAATGAAACCAATCAATAAATTACAACAAGTACTTCTAAATATGTGTTGTGTCAATATAGAGACCATTTTAAACTTATGTGATGGTGAATGGATGCACACAAGCAGCACAGAACCATACTTCAATAAAGAAGCTTATAAACAAGATCAAGAAAAAACAATTGCCATAGACAATAGTGGTCGCTAGTACGAAATGGTGAATCAAACCATTATGGAAAAAGAAACCCTGATAGAAAAAAATCCCCAACAAACTTTGAACCAAATGCTCCGATGACCCAAACAAACCATCCAGTGTACAAATGGACATGCTGATCAATGTGTAATGTACGCCAACAATCCTTTAAATCTTTACAGCAATTCCTCAATCTCTATGTAAAATTAAAAGAGAAAAGTAAAACGTTTACAAACCATAGACTCCTGTCCAGTGCACAGCCACACTGGTCTGCTAGGTCATACATTAGCCTGCATTGTAGGAACTGGGTACAAAAGCACTTTCCACCACATCAAAATGGTAGCAACACACCATTCCACTATATGGATTCTTGTGCATCGACTGTATTATGCAAAGTCCTGCTCTAGAACTGCAGAATTTAAATAACATTCTCCTACATGTCTCCGCCATGGAACAAAGACCTCCTTCAATAAATAGGGCACAACCAATGTAAATACTTTGGAACTGAAAGTAACTTCAGAATGCTGTACCTTCAGAAAACATTACCAAAAACCTGACAAGCACCAACAACATAATAAAGACAACACAAAAAAAGCTATGTTTCAAAACAAATCTGCTTAAATAACAGACCAAATATGTGTCTGTTGCCGCAGAACGTTTTTTTAAAAAGAGCAGAAAAGTAACAGATCTAGCTTACAAAATAGATGAAAATGAATCCCCATGGTTCCAATTAGCTTTATAGCTAACAGCAGAAGGTAAATACAAAATAACTAACCCGTCAAAAGTGTGCACGTACTGCAACACAAAGCTTGACAATAACCAAATGTCATCATGTGCTATCACTAATAACTTCTCACTTCCAAAAGCTCTCCCACGGCTAAACTTGTATGAGAGCAATATAATACAAACAGTGCACCCATTTCAATAATAAGCCTTCAACCAAGATCAGCCAAATCACCTCCATCCGAGCTGCTAAAGGGCATACGTGGCAAAGTAGCATATTTACCATTGGACCTAAAAGAAAATGTTGAAAATCTAGGACTGCAGTGGCCAATAGATCAATCTTTGATTATACTAGTTAATGGTGTGCCAACAAAAGACAAATTTGGCAACAACTAGTCAACTTAAGCAAAGTTAGACAAGCCCTACAATATCTATTAAAAATACAATATTATAAAGATATAAACATAGAGGAAAACTTAAAAGAAACAACCTACCTTTTCCAACAGTCACCAGAAACTGGCCAATTTGAACGTGTAGATCATGTTAGAGCAGCCAAAATTTTAGACCAGTATACCATTCACCCACTGCACTCCAAAGACTCAATTGATGATGCATAAGAAACATATCAAATACATCTAGCCCAAGGATCCCTAATGATGATATGGGAAAAAAGTGTAGAAGTGTGTGTTATTTTCTTCTAGTCTTTCCTACAGGAAAAGGAAGATATGATGAAAGGTCCACACAAATTACTGCATCAGAATATCACTCTTTACGAATATATTCTGAAGAACCCAGATTCAGGCAAAATGTTGAATACATTTTCCACCTCCTCTTCGAAAGTGAACTAGCAACTCTGTTATGGAGTTGACCACACATTAAAAACAGGCTCTAACTTTGCAAACTTATCCGCTACCCAACTGCTTCAAAAAATAAAAGACAAAGATGAAGTTCTGCAGTCAAATATAACAAATCTCTAGGCAAACATGCGTGGTACAAAATAATATTGGTTCTGATGTCACACTGATTTAGGTTGTATGCTAAGGAACCTAGGCCTGCCCACATGGTGTGTTACTTTAGGTTGTGCAGAGTATGCATGGGATGACTTGCACGACTTTGTACGCACTACAAATCAAAATAAAGATGGAATAGACATAAAAAACCAGGAGAACTCTGTTCTCTTGACCCTGTAAATGTTTCAAGGTACTTTCACCATCACTTCATTGCCATCCTGCACTTTATCTGCAATAAAACTAACCCTCTGCTCGTAGAAGTGCAACCCTTCTTTTGGAGAAAAGAATATCAATTCAGAGGAGCACCTCACATCCACAAGCTTTTGTGGATAAAAGATGCTCCAAGATTTGCCCATGATAGTGACACCACTGTTTTACAATTTATTGAAAAATACATTACCTGTGACATCCCTTCAGAAACCACATCTAGTGACCTACAAACACAAGTGTTATGCTTCCAAAAACATAAATGTGGCAAATACTACTTATGTAGATATAAAAGCAAACGGAAATACTATACCAAATGTTGCTTTGGCTTCCCTAGACGAGTGTTAAAGAAGGACAAGTAAATAGCTTAATGTCTTCTGTTAGACACAGCATAAAAGGCATATCCCCTACAAATACATACAACATTAGAAGGGACAGAGCATCCAAGTGCATCAATGATTACAATGCAATTATTGCCCTCTTGTGAAATGCAAACATAGACATACAATACATTGCATACAATTCCAATACAGTTGCAAGATATATCACAGCCTCAGTAGATGGGAAAACAGAGCTAAAGAACCTCTGGGATGACATAGCATCTGACAAAACACTATCACACAAATTGTACAGCTTCAGTATAAAAATGCTCTGCCATAGTGAATGCGGTTCCTAGAAAGCTGCAGACCGTTTAACAGGTACAGCCTTATATGGCAAATCTGAGCACATTGTCCGGCTAAACCTAGGACCAGCCTCATCCTGAAAAAGAATACTAAAAACCTACCAAGGGATAGAAACAATAGCCACAAATGATCCCAACAGCCAGGATATTTTAGAAAATGATTTACTTGACACCTACTACCCAAACAGAAGTAATACTTTGGAAAACATGTGTCTCTATGACATTACCCAAAACTACACCTACAAAAACAATGTCACACCAAAGGAGACAACTGTCAAATATTCAGTTTCAACTTGTGAAGGAAGCCTAGTGAAGCAAACTAAACTCAGTCTAATTAATCATGTAAAGTTATCATTTAAAACTCCACAACATAAAGAACTGTATTACATGGCCCTAGTCCAACCTTTTAAACCTTGGAGAAAAGAAAAATACTTATTAGGTGACTAAGACTCATTTGAAGCTGCATTTAAAGCAAGTGAAAGCAGTATAACAAATGACAATTTCAACCAGTAAGAAGAAATGTTGGACAATGAACGCCAACAAGAGGATGAAATTGAAGTTCAACTACAAAAAGACACTCCTGAGGGCAGTCAACCTTCCCTTACAGGAAGCCAGAACCATTTGGAGAACCACTCATTCTAAAGGAAGCAGAAATAGCCATGGCTGAGGTAGAAAATACCATGTATCAATATAAACCATCTGAGGAAAACATGTCAATCCTTCATCTCAGCTAAACGATGAACAACACGCCATTTATCTGGAAGTGACTCAGGAAATTGAGCATGGTTTTAAACATTAAAGTAAAACATTTACCTGTCAAAATCCTAAACCTCTGCTCCTGTATGTAAGTGGTGAAGCTGGCTCTGGCAAAACACTCCTAATTAAAATAATCTGCAAATTTCTACAGCACTTAACAAACCACCTCCTTTCGGCTGCTTACAACATAAGTGGTGTCACTTTACATGGATTACGACTCCTCCCCATAGAACACGAAAACAAATTGGAATACTACAAATTATCAATAGAAGCTGCAACTGAGGTGCGCAGAATTCTAAAACAAATGAAAATGCTCCTGATAGATGAAGTAAGCATGGTGTTCAACCTCATGTTGGCTTTAATTCATCTCAGAATGTAAGAAGTCCTAAAAACCAAGTACGAGGAAATGTTTGGAGGAAAACATGTTAATGTTTTCATAGACCTCCTACAGTTAACGGCAGTGAAAGGGCAACCTATTTTCTAAATATTAGGACACAAAAAATGTTGTATTGCTCTCGGCAGCATTGGTAATGTAAATCACTACACAGGACTAACTCAAAACATGTGCCAGACTGCAGACCTCACATATGCTAACATTTTAGAAGGCATTAGAAATGGGCTACTTACTAAAGATGCAAAATCCATCTTCAATAGTAGACTAATCCATGGGCTATATGGGCAAAACAAATCTGCTCCTGATGTCATGGATCAATTAACGAACAAATTCTAAAATGTATGTCCTTTATGCCAACTCTTGCAAGCTGTAGTCAATTCAACAAAACAATGTTGAAAAAGGAAATGCAACCTATACTGCATATCGGCTCCACTGACAAAATAGAAGTGCACGGCATGACACTTCCTATGTGTCAACAAGCAACAGCATAACAAAATAGCTGAGATAAATGTATCTCCAACACAGCCAGATTAGGGAAAATATTAACTTTGTGTTTTAACGGCAGAGTAATTCGAAAACATAACCTTGGCATAGAACAAGGCTTAGTGTCATGTCCGGTCCCACATCCACCTCCCACCAAGTCCCTTGCATTCCCCGTTCCCACTCACGTATCTGACGGCAGCGGCTCGCCCGGAAGTGGGGATTCCCAGCTGGTAAACCAGGATCCTTGCAGCCTTTCCTCCATTGGCACCTGCCGTGGCGATTTCCCCAGGGTTATCGGCACTACGTGGGCACTCAGAGTTCCCCGTGTCATGTGGTCAGGAAACATTCTCTGTTTACATCGCGGGACACGTGACACGCAGCTCGCGGTCGCGTGACCAGCATCATGTGATCTTACTCGCATTCAAATGGATCGGGGAAATGCGGAAGAAATGCTTCACAGCTGCTTCTTCGGAGGACTGTTTGGCGTTTGGTTATTTCTTGGACTTCTAGCTATTCACGACCACAAACCGTTTCACAGACTGCCTCTTGTTATTTCCCTTTGGATTCAGTCGTATTTTCTTGTCTTTTGGAATTCGACCTCTGGCTTTGTTTACTGGACACTGGAATCGGACTCCCTCGGCTCTGGCATTTCTCTTGGCTCTCGACCTTGGATTGTGGACTGGACTGCTTAAGGATCAACAACGTTGCTTTGCACATTGGCTTAGTTGTTTTCCCAGAGTGCTACCAAGACCTTTATCAGCCTGCTGCTGCCACCGGCTATTCGGAAGCTCCCGCTTCACTTTTCTACTCAGACTGCCCCTGTGCCTCAATTAGGTAAGCACCTGGTACTAATCCTTTGTCACTGTTAAGTACTTCTCATTGCCATTGTGTGTAACATAACCATTCCTTGCCTTGCAGTCGACAGGGGGTTCTTCCGGCGTTCCGCTTCCAGGCTGACAACACTCTACACCTGTGGCCTCAAAGATTGCATGGGCAGTGGTTTCACTTCTTCCTGTGTGGTACTTGGGGATGGAGGTTCCATATATCTGCACGACCATCAAGACAGAACACTTAGTCAATGGAACAATTGGTACAGTTATAGGCTTCCAAACATATACGAATGACAGCAACATTCAATTAGTCAATATCCACTTTGACAAACTTGAAGAGGTTAAACAAATTTGCTGAACAATAGGATGTTTTCTTCTTTTCAAAGACATGTCCGTACGCAGAGAGCAATTTTCTCTGTCACTTGCATATTCTGTCACAATTCACAAATCACAAGGTCTAACCCTAGATCAAGCATTGATTGACATTGGCAGCATAGTCTTTAAAGAAGGTATGAGTTACGTAGCACTTTCACGTCTGCATACACTCAATGGTCTATTCCTAGTTAACTTTGATGCAAGGAATGTCAATGCTGACATTCCTTGCATCCTAGAATACAACAGGCTACACATACGCATCTAAATAAGTACCCTGTACCTCAAAAAGAGAAACCTTTTATAAGACAAATAATAGAAACAGAACCTAAAGCAGAGTTCCCAACAGTACCACTAAAAATGACCACCTCCTGCATCAAACAATACAACCATAAAACTATCAAGTTCACATCCATAAGAAAAGAAAGACACACATGTCTCTTCTCCACACACATCTGCAAGCCCGTATAAGCATCCACAAACAGAACTCTATGGTCCATTTAAATTCACAAACACAACTGGAGTAAATTGTTATGCTAATGTGACAATGAATCTTCTCTTTCAATTGCCACCAATTGTTCGCAACATTTATTAACAGCTCAGAGTAGCTGTGTTTGCAAATGCTCATCCTTCACAGAAATGTCACAAATAATCCGACACTTAGTGTCTTAGGTATAAGGTAAGAATTGGAATACACTGCAGGAATGGTCAAATTCACGATAAACAGATAAGAAGATCCACAAGAATGCCTAATGTACTTACCACAAGTACTGGAAACCAAAAACATCCCTATAAATGAAATCTTCCAGATTTCATACATGTGGAAACATACATGGACTCTCTGCAACCATGTTTCCCAAGACCGCATAACTAATGAATGATTTGTATATGTATCCATACCAAATTGTGAATCCATTCCATTCACCAGCTTCTTCAGAATGCAAATCATGGCACATTATGCCTTCAGACAATTGTTCCACCATACAAATAAACTCACAAAGCCAAAATGTCATACTAATGCTTCGAAGGTACAATGCAGGTGATACCAAAAATAACTGTAAGCTTACAGGCTTCACACACGGGAAAGTATATCTTGGAAAGAAAACCTTCACAACAGTAGGTATAATATAACACGCTGGTGCCACAACTACTTCAGGGCACTACACTTCTTATGTGGAAAAAAAGTAATTGGGTTGAATGTAATGATACCTCTCTTACCCCAAAATATAGGTTACCAGCAAATTTAACAAATGCCTACTTAATATACCTACAACCCAAATGTAGTCACTAAACTTTAGCACAATTATCCTTTATAATACGCCAGCAGGTATCTAACGACATCCTTAATACTGCAAAAACACTTTGCAAAGTCCATCTAGTTAGAATACACCAACAGGTATCCAACTACTTCAAAAACATCCTTCATTGCAAAGCACTTCAAATATGCTATCTGAATTGTTATATGGCAAAACATCTTCTAACCTCTAATGCAGTTACAGTACGACAACAGGTATCTAACTATTTCAAGCGTTCTCTCAATTACAACATACTTCAGACAAACATACTATCACCCTTACACTCACATAACTGTAATCAGTTTTTTTAATCCAGTACAGATTGTTTTCCCAATGTTTATATAAAGTGAAAACAACAGCAGTGTGTCATACAATAATGTTTTAGCAAACATAGTACTTAAAATGTACTGTTAATGAGGGTCTAAAAAGGAAAATGTATATACCACTTCAGCTTTTGAACTATCATGCTTAACCAATTGTACTTTTCTTTCCACAGAAAGTAGCCACAGCAATCTTAATCAACTCCATATTCTGTGAGCACTATCGTCAATTGTACTACAATCATAAGTACTGCATTCAATTCAATTACATCATTCTTCCATATTACAAACACTTTGTACTCCCACTACAATATGTACAATTACTGTACACATATTCCTACTATGGTGATTCTAGCTGTATTCCTATTACATTACCTATAATTACAATACACATATTACTACTTTGGTGATTTTAACCAATGCACATATTCTGGGGGACATAGCCTGTAGCCAAGTCCCCCAGAATCTGGCCACTGACCACCACACAATTAACTGTATAACAAGTACGTATCATACACGGTCAACAAATAAAACTCACCCCACCCCCATTACAATCGAAGTGATGTCCGCGGACACCAAAATTGACTACGGGCCCGGCAGCACTACAAACCCTTTTTTCATCTCAGGAGCATAGCTCAGTGGCAAGGTGCTCACCTTGGAAGCAAGACGACGTGGATCAACACAGGTTTGAAACCCTGGTCGGCGCTTAGAAACCTCTGGGTATTAAGTGTGTTATAAATAACCTATCATATCATATCACCTTTTTCAGCTCTACATTACCTTCATTCAACTTCCCTACCATTTCTACGCCCTCTTTCAGCCATCAAATACCCCCAAATGTCTTTCCCAAGATGTCCGTTCACAGCGCTGCCTGCAAATTACTGCAGTGTCTGCGGACCGCTACGACACCTGCCTGGCCCATTTCAACCTATAAAAACAGCCACATATCATCTTTTATCCACTCCCCACCTGTCAAGCTCTTCTTTCCACCACCAAATGCCCAGCAATGTGTTTTCCAGACTTTTTCCCCATCGATCTGTCCGCGGATCCAACATGGTGGGCATTTCCCAATAATCTGACGCACCTCACGCTTTTCACCATCCAATCAGCGTGCATGTCTGATGTTTGCGGATATCGCATCAGCCTCTGGGCCAATCGCAAGCCTGTCCGCAGACCAAACAGGGAAGTGGGTCCACGGACCAAACCCAGATATCACACATTTTCTTATACCTGCTTCTAGCCTGTTTTAAAGAAAACGACTGATTTACTCCAAATTTACAAAAGCATGCTTTCGGGGCCAAGCCGCATGTTTATCATGCTCCTTGATTACAGCTTCCAACGCACTTTGAAATTGCTTCCCCCTGCAGAGTGGTGTGTTTCAGTATACACAGAGAACTGTTGTCTTCGAAAGATATGGATCAAAAGCCTCTTTTATTGCTTGCAAGGTAGCTACTCAGATTTTGTGTCCCACAGAAGTAGGCTGTGTGGTTACAGTATTGGTTGAGGAAGATGAGGTGGAGGAAGACAGCCTACTACGTGAGGAGAAAGGAACAACCTTTCTGAGAACATTGCGGTGGATAGATTTGGCGTGATGGTGCATGGAGGTGGTCCCGTAGGAGTACTGTCACGGTATTCTATGATTGAGTGCATTTCACTTTGGTAGCTTTAGCCTTTGGTACATTCCCAGAAGTGGTAAAGAACTGCCACATCCATGATTATCTCTGGCTGCTAGAGGTAGGCACTTCCTCTACCTCATGTTCTTGGTCGTCTTCATTCATCAAGCATTATTTTAACAAAGAAATTAATCAGAGGAAAAAAATATTTAAAGAAAATAATTTGTACAATAAAGAAACAGAAGACCGGAGCGATCAAACAAGAATTTAAAAAAGAAAAATCTAACTATACAAACTGACTTAAATCAGCCCAAGCATTGCTACACCAAACTGACGCAGAGGCAATTCTGGGAGCTCTGAACCAAAGAATCACATGGCAACTATGGTCCCTCTTGAAACACACTACCGAGACCGCAGACAATATGATTCAAGAAGTGGAAGAACAGGCCTGGGTATGGCACTTTACAGACCTCTACAAAGAGAGGCCTTACACACCGTCCACACAAAGTAAATATGGAGGGTTTGTGGAACCTAAATTGGGATCTTGATGAAATCACCAAAAGAATTACACAACTGAAAACTTTAAGAGCGCTCGGACCCGATGGCTTGTCAAATGCCAACTTAAAATGAGCTCCAGAAGAGTGGCCACCTTATTTGTACAGTTACTCCTCTTGATAAAACAAACTAAACAAATCCCTACGACCTGGAGAGCTGCAACCCTTATTTCTATTTTCAAACGGGGTGATAGGAATAATCCAATTAACTACCGACCTATCGCCCTTTTGGTTCCATTAGGAAATCTGTTTGTTTCCTTTCTCTTGAAAAACCTCAACATATGGGCAACCGCAAATGGCAGGCTGATAGCACTGGATTTGTTCCAAAGGTGGGAACAAACATCAACCTGATTATCTTAAACAAGTATATGCTGCATTTATTGATCTAAAGTTAGCGTTTGACTCCGTAAGTCGGCAAAAATTATGGGCAAAACTTACATCATGGAATTGTCCAGAAGCCATCCTTGAACCAATCAAACAACTTTATTCGAACACTGCTATTCGAGTCATACTAACGAAAGTGTCGAGCCTAATAACCACCTGGAACGGACAACAACAAGGGTGTCCATTGGCAGCCACCTTATACAACCTGTTCACTTCAGATTTCGTAGACCAGATCCTATCCTCAGCGACAAATCCGCTAAAGATAAATGCAGAACCTATACAAATGTTGATTTATGCTGACAATATCATTTTGTTAGATAAAACAATGACAGGCCTCCAAGTCAGCCTAGATACATTGGAAATTTCCATGGAAGCGAATTAATTACAATTAACAGCTCCAAATCAAAATTCATGATGCTAACAAATCGAAAAAAACGAAAAGAAAGAATACCAAGAGCTACCTTGGGCGGCAAACCAATCGAATTGGAAAAAACCATGAAATATCTACGTGCCATGATAAATCCATCAGGGAAATGAAGATGAATGGAAAGAGCACTTGAAAACAAAGGATCAATCCCTGGCACGTCAAGGCAGATTATTTCACTGTAAATTTGGAAATTTTCAGTAAAACCAATCATTGCCCTCTTCAGACAAAAAGTCATCCCAATCTTGAGTTACGCGTCCAAAACTCTAATAAACCAACATCACATCTGGCAATCCTACGAGGCGATCTTTTGGAGAAAAACCCTGGTGCTGTCCAAAAATGTTCCAATGCCGAGAATCTGGTTTGAATTAGCCTTACACAATGAGATGAATGTTACAGCGCTAAATCATTGGATAACACAGGTCGAGAAATTGATGCAACTGGAAGAGATCCCTACAGAAATGCTAATACAAAGACCTCAATACGCGAAACGGAAAATCTAAAAAAAGACTGGACAAAAACAATAGCTCAACAAACACAATACAAGTGGCACTTGAGATACGAAATTGAAACAAGAGCACTAAACGAACTTCCAGAGTATTTAGTTTATTTTTCCGACCAAAAGATCTGGGGTCTGTACTTACAATTTCGCCTAAATATTCTTCCAACAAAAGACTATCTTATACTAACAAATCAGACCAACATACTGAACCAAAATTGTTGGTTCTGTAACCAAGAAAATACGCTCGAAACACTATTCCATTTAGCGATGGTATGCACAGCCTTGACTGAGAAAATTGCCCTTTTCAGGGATTTCTTCAGAATTGCAGTAAAACCATATGGACACCAATGAAAGATGGTCTTAAATCCTGTGCGGCCATGACAAGTCATTAATTTTTACAATAATGAAATTTTGGATAGCCATCATGTCACCAATAAAAGAAATGTAAAATAAAATTCTACATCCAGAACCTAAAAGAAGGACTAAGAATAGAAAGATGACAAGGCTCTAAAATAACCAATACAAATGATAAGTTTGGAACCCAAACATCATTTTAAAAATAAAAAATAAAAAAATAAAAATAGTACAGTAGGGGTACACATGAGAGAAGTCAGTATGAACGCTGGAAGCCCCCTAATCAGGACCTTTCCGGCTGTTAGAGACCCTGAAAAGAGGGTGCCTACTTTTCCTAGCAGAAGAGCATATTACCCTTCTTGAACTGGGCTACGTATTAATTGCTGACTCTCTCTACATATGCACTCAGTATTGCAATGTATAACAGGGGCAGGGTTAACATAATGCGGCTGCACAAAGCAACCGAAAGGCACACCAGTTTATTTGCACCTCAATAGAGCTGGTTCCCTCTTTGCCAACTCCAAGTTCTAAGTGCAGGTTGGGAAGACCTGCACTTCCAAACTAGGTCGTTCCCACAGTGATGCTGCAGGCTGCCACAAGGACACACTGGTCCTCCTTAAGGGGTGGAGCTTGTCTAAGAAGGACTCTGGTGTAGTGCCCAAATGAGGGCATTCCCAGAGTGACCCTGCAGGCTGCCACAACGGCATGTACGTCTTCCGTATGGCATTGAGTTAGCCTGAGGAGGACTATGGTGTAGTGCCAAAGATAGGGTGTTCCCAGAGAGACACTACAGTGTGCCACAAGGACATGCTGGTCCTCCTTAAGGGGTGTAGCTTGTCTAAGAAGGACTCTGGTGAGTGCACAAGTTAGGGTATTCCCAGAGTGAACCTGCAGGCTGCCACAACGGCCATCTTGCTTATGATGCTGAGTTAGTCTGAGTAGGACTCTGGTGTAGTGCCTGTGATAGGGTGTACACGGAGAGACCTTACAATCTGCACAAGGACACACTGGTCCTCCTTAAGGTGTGGAGCGTGTCTAAAAAGGACTCTAGTGTAGTGGCCAAGATAGGGGTTTCCCATAGTGACCCTGCAGGCTGCCCCAATGGCATGTCCGTCCTCCTTATGGTGCTGAATTTGTCTCAGGGGTTCTGAGCCTCTGGGTAGGAATTATTTTTTGAGAAAACGTGTAGGAACAGTGCATCCGTGGGGCGGGCTTGTAAGGGGATGAAAACACTCAGCACCTTATCATCGTCTATGCACAGACGGCCCTGCTTGAAGCAGAGACCAAATGTGTTTGTGTTTTGTTTATTGATGCATTCGTTTGACAAGCAAGGGCGCATGCTGTATACTGTGAAAGAGTATGCTTCCCTTCCAACCAAAACATACACTGAAATAACAGGAAGTCATCTACAAACTGCAAGCATCTCATGTTATGCTTGAAAAACTGTACATTAGTTTCTTTGGGACATGTGCTTTTTTAAAGGGGCATAAATCAAAGCTCGTTCTCCCCTAATTGGCTTCTATGTAAGACCACATAAACTGAATGAAAATATAGCTAGAAATGTAGTGCATGACCGCACCTCCCCCCATAAACCAAGGCCACTGCTTTATTCTTCAAAATGGGCTTTGAAGTGCTTTAGTGCTGTGAGAGACTTTCAGGCTTTGCTCGCCATGTTATCGATATGCCAGGGGAGATTACTTGTAAATTAAGAATCATTGACGGTCTTAATATATCCCGATACCTGATTAATGACGTAACACGTACGACAGCTGTTTCACTGCCCAATATGTCACTCACTTTTTAAAGTTGTACAACTTTGTATTGTGGCTCCGAAACTGTGGGTCTTGACATTTGAGGTAAGTATTGTTTTGTTACAAAAGGAGGATAGCGCGAAAGAGAAGCCCCTCTCAACTGTTTACGTTTGACAGGTGACCTGTGCCAGACAGCAGGTGTGGAAGGGAGCATGGGTGCAGGGCATGGCGCGTGGCTGCAAGGCACACGGATCAGATGAGTAGGGCTCCGTTGAGAGAATGCGCGTGAATGGAAAGGCACACCTACTCTCCTTTACCCCAGGAAAAACAAAACCTTCGCTCACCTAAGCATATGTTTTGCCTGGTTTACTCTTACCGGCTTCTAGTTACACGATGAAAAGAAATCTATACCATTCTCGCCAGTGGCTTCATAAAGCAGATTGCCAATGGAAGGGCATGTGCCTCGCAATTTGCAAAAGCAGGAATACGTCGTTGGCGCGTTCTTGTTCTAAATTAGTAGCTCGGTCAGAGGCTGGGAGAGTGCCAAACGGAAACCAGTTAAACAAAGACGAGACACACAATCATGGGTGATCAGGGATATGAAGTGAAATTGATTTTGTGTTGAAACATTTGTGTTTCAAAAAGTCGATCAGGTTTTCTGGACCTCCCCATTTTCAATGAAAGAGGCGAAACCCTGATGGAGCTATTGACTAGGTGAAACATGAGTCTGCTAGTATTATAGCATCCATCTTTCTTTTGTTTTTCTTTGCGTGGATTATATGTATGCATGCTTTTAAGACATTAAAGAAAGAAGCATTCCTAAAAACGCGTGCCCAAAAGTTGTGAGGTATTTTTGCTTGTCTATCAAAAACGTCATGTATCTGCCATGGATTGTGAGGTTGGAATTACATGTACAGCCAGATTGTAGCAACACTGAATATTTCTAATTTGTGCCACCCGCCCCCAACTCTGTCAAACAGTTTATTAAGGCTTATCCAAATTTAAATGTTGCATCAATGAAATCCCCTGAACCATCTTCAGTTTCAGCACCTCTAGTTCTGCTCATGCCTATTTTAGCATGCGCTTCGTCCATTTCTCCCTCAAGACCCCCTTTAATTGCTTTCAATAGTCATGATTTGTTTCCTACCCTGTCTGAAATCCACCCAGCATTAATAAACTTCTTATCTTTAATAATCTGGGAGTCTCTGTGGCTCATCCATTTTTAAAATGGTTAGATGCCCGGGTATGAGGCATTTCTTTTGCTTCTTTTTTAAAATATGTTTTAAAAAAATATATAACATTTGAAGTGATGTACATACAGGACACCACATGCCACCATCACTTTACTGAGGACCTCAGAAATTCTGTGCCACGTGCATATTTAAATGGCCTTGCACGTACACATTGGGCATCTACATGAAGCGGTTGCCCCTTACAGCTTGCAGATGCAGGTCTAGTTAAAGAGATGAATAACTAGTGTGCAGGTGTTATCCCCACAGAATGTTACTGATTTGCATAATAAGGCACACGATGCACCAAAACTCAAAAATCAGTAACATTAACAAATGTGCACAGACCTGTACAGATGGGCTAACAACTTATTCAACAGCATGTTACTGATTAGCATTTTAAGGTACATGATAACCCCACAAAATATAAATGGGCAACATTAACAAATGCGAAAATAAAAACCTAACGAGTAGTCGGCAAAGAGTGTTGCGGGTTGGGGGATACTGGTTAAAAATGGGAAAAACCTGAGTGTGGGCCCCTCCCCCAATGCACATTTGTCCCAATTTCCAGAAATCTCTTAAGTGGGCACCTTCCTTGGAATCCCACCAGTGCATCAATCCTTTGAATACTGCATGAAGGTCCGCGGATTGCCAGAATATAGTCCTTCCACGTTTCCCACTTACTTGGGGGTTCCCCAGGAGCGGTAAGACTTGTGGGGAGAGGCTGCTCATTGCTACAATGGCCAGTCTACTACACACAGCAACTGATTTGTAAAATATAGCAGGATTTAACGTTACCAAAGTTTCAACACCGGGGCTGATATAGGATTTTCCCCAAGAAGACATTGCAGCCTGAGGGATTGCTCCTCTCATAGGAATCTTTCTTTGCAGCACCCTTCTCTAATATGGCCGCCAGAAAGCCAAGGTTGGGAGCTGGATAGTCAGTGAAGAGGATTGGGATAGCACCCTAATGGAGGATAAGTGAGTTCAGAGCCCAAGTCGAGAAGCGGTGTGAAATGAGATCAGGGGTATCTGAACTCCTGAAGCCGTTCTGCAGGGTGAGAGGAGAGCTGTGTCTAGATGCAGGCTTCCACTGCAAGGGGAGAAGAGCCATCCTGCCATTTAGGGATCAGGTTGAGCACTTTGAAAGCGAGCTAGGAGGGCACCTAAGGATGCCCAAGACCAAAGAAAGAGTTCACAGAGATCATTGGTGGCTGGGAGTAGGCAAGGATGTGGAGAGGCTCGTGAAGGGGTGCTGGCAGTGTCAGGAAAGTGACACAATCCCGAGGACGGGTGTGCAGCTGCTGATGCCTATTGAGCTACCCAGCATGCCATGGGGTTTGTGGCACTGGACATGCTATGGCCATTAGATGTGTCATGGAAAAGAAAGAAATACATTCTGGTGCTCATGAACCTATACTCCAAGTGGTTTGAAGTGAAGGTGCAACCCCGGGCTGCAGTGAGGTTCCTACCCTGAGAAATGACTTACTGTCAATCGGGTGTAATTGACTTCCCACACCGTGGAGTCCTGCCTCAAACAAATGGGGTGGGCCACCATATGACATTCTTGTATCACCCTAACACCAGTGTGGTGGCCAAGGGATTCAACTTGCAAGCAGGAGAGGATAAGCGGACACCACTTTATTGGTTTTATTTGTTTTTTGTGTTTTTTTGTCCTTACATTCTTTGATTTGTTAATGTTTCTGAGTGGGGTGCAACCCACGTTATCTCGCCACCGTGCTAAGCGCGTATAAACAAATAGTGACAGAGAGACCATGTCTAGATAGCCTTCAGTGTTTGCTGCACATCCTAACTACCACTCGAGTGGATTTCTTCAGTATTGATATATTTGCTGATTGTTCGATTGAACTAAGTCGCAATTATTTACTGATATCCGGTGAATTTCACCCAAATAATGTATTTCTTACGAATTCCATAACTAATTAAAAGGTGTTTTTTGCCGATGCAAGCCATATGCCTACGCATTTCGGACTATTTGAAGTCCTTCTTCAGGGTGTGATGGCTTAATCAGATCAATTCCACAAGGTACAAATTGTCCGCCAATTCATAAATCATAAATATCAACAACCAACCATCCCGAAAAAAGATTGCGATAAGAAGCAGCTTAACCAACATGGTTCACCATCATTTGGTATTAGAGTATTGAGTACATGCAGGCCACACGATAAGGACAAACACAGTACATTGACAAATGAGAAAACAAAAGCATTCTGTAATTGATCAGTTACTTCCAATGTTTTGCAACGGAATCAACAATTTTGTATTCATGCTTCCTTTTGTGATTTGTAACACATGGATCCGCATGTTTTTGCCTTTAGTACCATTAAAAATCTTTTGCCTCTCGTGTGTTTCCAGGGTTGCATAGCGTGCAGTGTGAAAAAAGATGGTAATATTCCATAAGTGCCCCACAAGATGGTGCTCCGCATGCCAGCTACTGCGTTGCCCCACTGGTGATCCTGATGTATAGCGTACTCCCTCAGTGATTCTGGTGGTATCTGACTCATGCATTGTACTTATTATAACTGATCTTGCTATTAATGGTCTGTGTGGCTCCGCACGGATAATTAAATTGTTTATCCTAGATTTAGAAAGGATACATCACTCATGTAAGGATACATAAATCGTGTGGTTAACGTGTCTCGATATATCTTAACTTAATGTGCAATATTACGCTAATGACGGGCTGACCTTCAGGCTCAGGTTCTCTAGGAATTGAATAAGGGATATGGGTGGAGGCCATGGTGGTTCGCCACATATCGCCTCTTTGACCAGAATCATGGAGTAGGTTGTTATACTCATGCCCACAATCTCTAGGTCACCATACCCTGGCTTCCATGCAGTGACTTTGTCACAGTGCATATCTAGAGACTCATTTTCGAGATCCCTGTAATTTGGTTGCGAGGACCAGTCACGTGTAGACATTCGTGCAGGTGGGTCCTCGCTGCTGAATTTTGGTCATTTGCACAGTAGAGTGCAAATGTGCAGGGCAAAAGGCAATGAACACTCTTGTACGCCGCCGTTTGCCTTACACCGTGCAAATTCAGTAAACGTTCCCTGCCATCTAAGCACGGCAGGCAGCATTTACAATGTATCCATGTGGCATCTGCCTGCTTTTTGCTGGTGCATAAAGACGGTGGACCCCACAGGGATCCACATCATTGGCGCCAGCATGAAAATCCATGCCAGTGCAAATGCTGGGAGTATTTGTATGGCGGAGAGGAAGGGAGCGGCAGAAACGCAGGTTGTGTTCCGCCCCTTCTCTCCGCCATGCAAATGATTGAAAATGGGGCGTGATCTGAATGGAAGGCGCTTTTACAGCTTCCATTAATGTTACAACGCTCATGAAAATGATCTCCCTAATGTTTTTGCCATCATGGGTTATAATCTCATCTGTGCCGGATCAGTTTTGAGGCTGGGTTCAATAAGTCAACTTTGTGTTTATTTTTGGTTTTGACAAATGTATCTTCACCTTTAATCGGACATCACCATCGTTTGTTTTTCTTGCTTTCATTTTCGAAGGTGTGACATGCTGGAAGAGCGTTTATAGGTGAAACTGTCAAATGAGAAGAACATAGAATAACGCTTGCAAGATGCACCATTTCTATCTGTTTGCAATAAGCACATATTTATGTGTGCTTTATCATTTCTATAACTTGCATTGTATTGGCAGGCAGAAATGAAAGGGTGCCGTTTGGTGGCAGTAATGTATCTCGGGTGATTCGGTAGATCCTGGCCTAAATAATGGTTCCAGGGGCATCACTTTCTGGAATGCAGATATTGGCCGTTCTGTTTGTGCTGTCTGTTATATAGCCTGTTCCGCGCATTATATAACACAGTAATACTAGCCTTAACGTGCAATTCAAACGTGAATTCTGCGTTTTCAGTGTGTGCATTGTTATTTTTGGAGCATTCGAATTCTTTTAAGTTGCTGTTCTTTTCATACGTGCTATCTCACGTGCACGTCTTCTGCTTTCAGAGTCGAAGAGGATTTTGAGAAACTTCTGAAGCTGGGCACAAAGAGCAGCTGCAAACCAAAACCAAAGGTGCCAGCTAAACCCCCACTGCCTAAGAAGCCAACAATTGCTGCTAAACCTGTGCCAATCAGCGCCCCGCCACCAAAGAAAGCGGATCACAATGTACAAGCCATGGATCAGACAGACATTATGAAGTACATCCAGGACAACGAGTCTGCAGACAAAGATACATTGAGTCTTTTCTGAAGGAAACCGTGTAGCTCGTCACTAGGCAGCAGCCGTACGTAAAGGGTATACACGCATTTCGCCGAATGAAATGTCATTGTGGGACATTTCATCGCCGGAATTCTCATCGCCAGAAACCCTTTTTTTGAAAAAAATATTTTTTGGGGGGTGTTTTGTGCGGGTTGGGATATGATTATTAAAGTTGGTGAGGGGTTTGGGGTGGAACACCCCCCCCCAGAAATAATAAAAAAAAAATACAGGGTTTCTGGCGATGAGATTTCGGCGATGAAATGTCCCACGATGACAAGTAAAGATGCAACACGCAGATACGTGGTAGTGGGGGAGGGGCAGCACACCTGCCACCGTATTTCATACAAAGCTCTCCAGAGAGTAGCCTCATCTTGGAAAAATAGAGCAAACTCTCAACGAAACCTAAAGTTAATGTATCTTTTTTATTGTTCAGGTTTCTAGCAACCACACAAAGTAGTTTTTTTGGCGTCGGTAGGTTCTAGTGAGAAACCGCCTTGTCTTAGATGTGCACACTCTAGCTATTGACACCATTCACACAAACAAACAGATGCTATGGACATTTCTAGTGACATCATGCAAGAAAGGGGAACTCCAGGTTGATGTTCTTATTTTTAAAGTATTGGGCTCCTTTACGGAACGTGTACAATGTCACTAAAGCGATTTCCATTGGGTTCTTCTTAGTCCTTCATACTTTTTTAGGAGTGGTGAGATTTAAAAAACACTTTAAAATTGCTTCGCTCCACCGTCATACTCCTGTCCAGGGAAACACTCAGGACGGCTTATATTGCAGAGTGTTAAAGTAGATACGATGACAGGATGGAACATGGAGATCAAAGCACTTTTCAAGGTTTTTGTCTCACCAGAGTCCATTAATGCAATAGAGATGCCTGGAGCGGTGATATACACAATGTGCTTTTTGAAAAAATAATCCTATTATAGATTACTTACTTTCTTAAAGATTATGCAAAAGCTTTTTCTTCACTTCACACTGAGTATACTTAAACTCCAGACCGAAACCTGTGACTCTGACCCAAATCTTCTGTGCCTATCTGTGCTTTCAACAAATCGCTTTAATAGTCTCTCCAAGTGTTCTTGAATTGTAATGGAAATAACGATTTATTGGCATATTGTATTTTGCAATCTTACTATAATAAACGATATAAAATGCATTTTAAAGTAATGACCATCAAATGTCTTGCCATCCCTTGACTTTCTTATAAGGGTGTATAGGCTAGTGGAAGAAGCACATGTATATTTCATAAAACACTTGTGTTGAAGGGCTGTTTATGTGATTAAAGAAACCAAAAAGTAACCAGCTTCCACAATTAAGGTTAGGTGCACAAGGTTGCCTGCCCCTACACAAAGTTGACTCACCCTTAAGTCAACTCACACACATTGAAGATAACGTCATTGATGACCTCCCATATGTTTCACATTATCAGTAATGACATCACCTACAGCTTTAATAATGGCATGGTCAATTATCTCACTAAGGAGAGCACATGCAATAGGTTACATGTTCAAAGTAGGGTTAGCTACCGCACAGAGGCATGTACTCTTTGCACAAACTCCCTAGCCATTTCCCATTACACATGCATTTCTCTGGTTGCAATGAGGCCTCCATGTGTTGCCCTAGTGGAATTGCAGTGTTTATACCAATATCCTCACTTAACATAACCTGTATCTATGCATTGTGCAACTCCCCCTGAGTACCCATGTGGTCTCCCAACCCACCGTTCAGAGGTATTTCCTGTTTCCACACGCACGCAATGCACAACTGTTCTGGAAGCACTCTTAGCAGCAATGTAGTCTGCGAACACATACCTGACATTTCCGTTTTCCAGACAATCCATTTTTACCTATGTGTCCTCTACCATTCTAGTAGGGTTTGTGACACCAGAAGACACTTGTATCACTTCTGCGTTGCTTACACCATTGAGGTATCGATGTACGCTATGCAGATGTATGCCTGTCTTCAACCCACTTCATCTCTTCACTGTGCATCCTCCAGGGGGGAGGATGCACAGTGTAGGGATATTTACATCATTTCCCTTATTGTGCATATTGCTCTTGACAATCAGCTACCTCCTGATAAACTGGAGTTGTGAGACATTGTCAGCCTCCAGCTCATGAGTGTTACTTAGTTATCTGGGAAAGAGCAAGCATAGATAGTTTGATATGATGATATGTGTTTTGCAATTAACGATATCGTAGTTGGACCCACATCTAATGCCATCAGCGATCCCATTTATGGCATATTTAGTGATGCCATTGATATTTGCAATCTTTTTTAATGTCACCTGTGATGTGTGATATCTTGAGGTGAGCTTTGCGTCAGTTACAGTTGTACCTAAACTTTATTGCTGATTAAAGGGACTATTTTGTTTATTTTTATTTTAAATACACCTATTCTCCCTACAAACATGTTTGTTTCATAAAATGTATAATTTGTATTCATTATTGTATTACAGGTGTTCTCCTTTTTGGGTCACCATGTCATTTCCTCCTTTACAGTTTTTTCCTTAAAATCATGGCCATTGACATCAAATACCTTATCAAATTAAAATCACACATTTCCAACACACAAACTATCTTCTTTGATTGTAGGCACTGTTTCATGCATGCGAGTATGAGAGTTTGTACATCTGTATCACTATTGGAGTGGCGATGTTGAAGGTTGTAGATGTGTGCATTAGTGTGTCTGTGTGTGGGTCTATGCATGTAAAAGTGTGTGAGAGGGCGAGCTTTCTGTCTTTGAACAGGAATGACAGTGTGAGGATGTGAGGCTTGCATTTTGAGGTGTCTGGTTCTTCCTCAATAGTGTGTAAATATTTGTATAGAAATGTTTGCGTGTGAGATTGCTTGCGTGTGCCTGCGTTATTTGAGAAGTCACAACATACCATTGGGGAGGCACTTGAGGAATCAAGCAGAAAAATATGTTTATTCATCAAACAATTCATTTAAAAGTAATGAAATGGCCAGTCAGTCTGGAGTTGAAGGTTGGAGAAAGAACACACTTGACTGCTGTTGCAGGTTTAAAGGACTTTATCAAGGTGGCGTGTTGAACAGCCTGTCCCCTCACTAGTCGTACAGATAGATTAAGACGCCTGGTGATTTGTAATACAGTGGCCATCTTTGAGTTGTGTTCCCCCTTGTAAGGTACCAACACAACCCCAGAGGAAAAGAGCACACGGGTAAATACTCTGTAATCAGCCAGAGAGGGAAACCTAGATTCTCTAAAAATATGAATAGGAGGCGAAATGAATTAAAACTCCACTCATAATCCATGTACCAGTCCAATGCAGAAATGCAATCACACAGACATTGTTGTCCCAAATGAAAGCCTTCATCAATAGAACCTGTGTAGGGGGAAGCCTTAGCATAGGACGAGTACAATTGGCAGAATCCATATCATCAGCCCGTATCTGTATGCTTGATTATATTCTGCCCAGAAAGAATTCCAGTTGATACGAGCATAGGGCAAGCTCCACGTGTCTTACTACATTTACGAAAGGAACTCTCATTGAGTTTTTTTAATTCATTCATCATGAAATAAAAATGTATTACTTAACATAGAGTACATCATACGCTAACAGTTCGCTTGAAGATCCGTATCCCAGGTCAGAATTACAAATGCATTCGTAAGATCTGCTCTTCCTCGACCATATCACACCTCCTTTACCACCATGTTGTCATGCCAGAGAGCAAGGAATAGCTTTGCGGAAACTATCCACATCGATACAGTAGTACCATCTTAAAAATATGTACATCAAAACGATCCTTCTGAGATCCCTTGGGAATTAAAATCAGTCACCAACATTGCAGGAAACGATGAAGATGAAGGCTTTCACTAATTCTATGGACCACCCTGTTGTGCCGTCCATAGTTTCAAAGTAATCCTGGCTTCCTTCTGTCTTAATAGCAGTTCCCTGTTACTTCTTATCTGGTTGTAATTCACTTCCGGTGTGTCAAAGAAAAGCAGGGAATTCAGATCAGCAGATGCTATTGGAAGACATTAACTACTGGGAGGTAGTTCTCTTCCACCATCCTTTTTAAAGACATTGTTGCACGCCCCACATTTACTTGTATGCAGGGCAGGTCAAATTATATCCCACACATACATTTTTGAATGAATAAACTTGTTGCTATTTATGTGTTAAAAATAATCACGTTCTGATAATTTATGAATTCCCAACCCAGCTTGCAGATCGCACATCTGTCGCATGTGTGAAATCCTGATGTCCCTTTAGCTAGCCTCGTTTTGTCTTAAGCCGGTAAATGGGTGTATGCATGTCAAAGTATGTGATTGTCTTCTCTGTGTGCGACCATATGAGTGTGTAGGTCTTGAATGTGAATGTGGTTGGACTATTCCACAAAATTGTTTGCTTCTGAGTTTGTGTTTCAAAATGTGCGAGCATGAGATTTCTTGTAAGTGCCTGCAGTTTTTCATAAGTACTGCCCTTTCGGAATGACTTTACATAACCACAGTGACAGGGTACCACATGTGCTAAAGTGTATTCCTGCATGCATTATTTCTGATGACCCACCAGTTTAAGGGTCTCCAATGCAAGGTTCACACGATGTTGGGGTACTGCACCATCACTCAGCCTCTTTGGTTATTTCTTCAAAATTCCTCTGGCTTGTCTCATGTTGAGAGTGTCATAAAACCACTTCACATCCTTTTTTCAGGTCCTATAGATGTCATCATGTATCCACCACAACCAGTATATAGAGCTGTGTATCCACCACAACTCGTAAACAGAGCTGGAGCTTCTCTTTCCTTTGCAGTTGGTGACTCTAGATGCTACTGAGGAGCTTAAAAGGGCCTTGTCACCTCCCTTTCCTAGTGGCATGACTTCTACCCTCTGCACAACCTCGCTACACCTTCTCTGAACCTTCCCAATGCCAGACTGATGCTCATTCCTCCTCCCACTATGGGTTTAACCCCTTCTGGTTGGGTCCTCACCCCTACCCTCTGCATTGGGCCAAACGTGCCCTCTCATTCATTACTGCTCTTGCTATATACCACTTTTCTAGCCCTTTGTGCTTTCTCCTGGTTCCCAACCTCCTTCTGAGATCTTCCACCTACCAGTTTCTGTTATCTTCCTCTCACCAATTCTGATGGTTCCTTCCTTCCACCTCCTAATATCTCTCTATTGCCAGATCCTTTTGTTTCTACTCCCCCTCTTGTTTTCAGCCTCCTTCACTCTGTCTCTCTCCAAATATCCTTTAATGCTCCTTCCTGACTTGCCAACTCACATCAAACTCCTGCCACAACCTCCTCTGATCACCCACAGCTCTCCTTGCTGGGACATCCCTTTTTTAAGTGTCAGCCCGTCTTCCTCTTGGACCAGTCTGGGTTTTACGACCGCAGATGTGCATCCTTATTTATGTTTCCTTGTGATTGACTGCCTTAGAATGACCTTTCCCCTACAGGTGTAGCATATGACTTGGCGGTTAATCCGAGTGGTAGATGGACTGGTGGACTGAAGCTTTAAGAAATCAGTCCACAATTTGGATATCTTGTGTGTTTGTGTTTAAACCTTCACATGTACACTGGGTTTAGAGGACCTCAGCGGAGATGTGTCTTCTGTGGAACCAGCAGTAATTATTCTCAGTGCTGTAGAGTTGTTAGGATTGTTGAAGCTGAGGTGAGGGTCTGCATCTTGGTGAGTCTGGTTTAGAGAAGATGTGCATTGTCCTGTGGAAAGTCGCAGATCTTTTGGGCAGGCCCTAAAAAGGCCAGCAATCCTTGTGCATAACAGTGTTCTGATCAGTGGTAGGGGCTAAGTGGCCATGACCAAAGCATCCTTCCCACACCTTCTCTGGTGTCATCATCCATTAGATCACGGCGGTCCCTGCCCCCCTTCATCACCCCAGTAGAATTCCCCTGAATATTGTACGGAATATTGTCACAAACCCCATAAAATATATGACTGACAATCTATTTTTTGTGTGCCAAGCAATTTCCAAACCTGCTTCTTTTAGTTTCTTTAACTATCCTGGACCTGGCAGCTTACAACTTCCCTCATGGAATTTCCACCCTAGGCACTTATGGTTCTAACTTTTCCCTACATACCACCCTGTTAAAATCCAGAGAATAATACCATAGAAGTACATGGACTGCTTGCTAGCATTGGTACATTCAAAAAAGGTTATCCTTCCAAAATATATAGAATTGTGCCAGCACAGGTCCTTTCAGTGGGTTCAAACCTCAGAAGGATGCCAACACATCTGGGGACAGCCACAGATCCAACAAACCCAAAAAAATGAATAATAAAGAAATGTCCAAGCACAGGGGAGACGGACACCACCTGTGACTACTGCTGCAAAGTAATGACTGCTTGTGTACCTAGGAGTAGCCCATGCTTTCCGTCCCTGGTCCAGGCTAGGCAAGGGTGTACATCTCCCCCACTCCAGGCTATGGTGGGATTTCCCTATCTAACTAAAACTAAGGATGGTCTGTGTCAGGAAGTCCAATGTAAATATCTGTCTGTGTCCAAAACCTATACTTGGTCTCACATCTATTAGTTCAAACCGTGCAGGGATGCCAGCATCAAAAGTTCAGACCTTCTTCCAGCTCTTGGTTGGAAAAGGATTCTTCCTTCCCCAGGATTCCAAATAGTTAACTTTCAATCAAAAGGGGATTCCTTCCCCATGCTTTCAAGCCTCTAACTGTTTTCACAGCTATTCCTGTGGATTCTTCCAAGCTTTCTGGCGTCTTTACTCTTTTCATCAATATCATTAAAGTTCAACTCTTGCAGTTCACAACAGACAAGTTTATCTAGACATTCAACCACAAACTTATAACGCGCCAAGTGGCTTTTTCTTAGTGGGGTGTAGTCGGTCTAGGCACAGTTGTCGGACCATATGATCCGCCCATTGCAGGTCACGCAACTGTACACCCATTGGCTTCTTTTCAACAGTTATACCACCACTGCTTCAGCTCAACAGTGGTATTGGACTTATATTCTTGCAGTCCTTTTCAACACGTGTTGTGCCACCATTCACTTACTGGATTATCAAGCTTTCTCCTAATGTTGCCACAATTTCAACTTGAGACTTGGACAGTTTCTCTTTTCCGGGTGCACTTGCCAATGCTTGATTTTTCTCATTTTGTACAACTCACATTAACAATGCTTGCTTTCTGTAGTGTCTATGATTCACAGTTCTTTTGTATCAGGGAACACTTCTCTCTATTTTGCACTCATGTGGCATTCAATAATTATTACTTTCCTTTGGTTCGGTATTAAAAAATGCTGTTCATTCACTTCTGAACAATGTAACTGCAAATTCCCAGTTCACTATCCTGCTGGAAATGTGCACTATTCATTCAATTTCAAGTTTCTGGCCCTTCCGCAGCCTTCCTAATTTCAATATAGTTTGGTATTCACAAACTGTTCTTTTCATCAATCATCACTATATCGTGTTCATTCAACATCTGTTTCTGGCAATCACATTGCCTCCACTTGCGCTTGCTCAATTGCGAGCGGCCCAACCTTTCTTTACCACGCTGCTCACACCACAGCGTGCCGGAGTCACTCAGCCTCACTTGGGTCACAGGGTATGCTGTCTTTGTGTGCTCTTCTCCATTTTGGTCAGTCCTTTGTGGCTGCTTCTGTTCCTTACTCAGCAAACCCCTCCTACAGGGTTTCTGACACCACAGGCTACCAGAGAGGGAGTCCTCTTGACTGCAGAAGGTTGGCAGACTGACCCTGCCATTGGAGACCTTCTGAAAACATCAGCCACACTCTCCTTCCGCTGCAGCCACTCTTCAGCGCCTCAGCATTATGGGCAGGTGTCTCCCTGCCTTCACCTCTGGCTCCTGCTTCTGCAAGCACTACACTGGCGATCTCGGTCTCCTAACCTCTTCCCTTAGCCTCACCTGAGCGGGCCATTTATAACACCGCTCTGACTTCAGGTGCAGGCTATTCACAGTTTTCCAACGGTCTTGGTACTCGGCATCCCTCTTCCTTGTCCCAGTACCAGAGGAGTGTTTTCCAATGTCTGAGTCAATAAAGTATGAATGGGAGTTCCTATGTGATTTCATCCTCGTCTTAGTACCAGAGTGGTCTACACTGTGGAATGGTTCTCTAATGCAATAAGGAAGGTATTGGAAATATTCCATAAAAGCCTGGGGGATGTTTGGTTCCTGATGAAAGGGAAATGGGGGATACCATGTCTCATCCAAGGGTGCCTCATCCCCACAAGTCTCCTCCTCCCAGGTGATCCTTCCTCGCATATCCACCCCTAGAATCAGGATCTGAAAGTGACAGCCTTAACCTGGCCACCTGGGGGAGGATATTTTGGGGAAAGAGGTGAGGATGCACTGTGCAGCCTCTACATCTGTCCCTCTTCCTTCCACCTCAATGGCACTCTCCATCTCCCCCATCTATTCTAACTGTTACTCTATCACTTATCCCTCCTCTCTCACGAAGTCTGGAAGAAAAAAGTTCATAAAAGATCTCTTGGCCTCTAATCCTGGCCTACCTATTGCTGACACCTACGTCAGCGCTATTCCCAGGCAGACTATAACTGATATCCTCTTCTCTGTCTCTTCTACAGATCCCTGGACCTCTCATCTGATCTCTATCCCATCCCCTTTTTCCTCTTGACCCATTAATGGTGGCACTAGATGGGAAGTACTCTTGGCATATTTCTCATCCTCTAGGTGCATCATTAACATCTATCACAAAGTCAATGTCATGGCCCAGGGTCCTCAACCCAATCTTTTTCTCTTTGACCAGCACCTGCCTGCCCTCATCAACTTCCTACTTTCTGCTACTCCTCCTTCCTCTCTCTCTGCACCTCCTTCACTACCTCCAATAGGTGTACCACCCCCCTGTATCCCTCCCTGGAAAAACTTCAAAGGTGGTGACCGGCTTCACTTAGCCACTCTGAATGCTCGTTCTGCTGTCAAGGATTCTTCTGGCTCCTTCTTAAAGACTTTGATCTCAACGTGCTTGCTCCCACAGAGACTTGGTTCAATGCCAACTGTGTCACTGTTTTTGAATCCCTCCTCCCTGGCAGCTACAAGATACTCTCCAAGCCTCGGCCCAACCAATCTGATGGTGGAGTAGCCCTGATCTTAACTGAGTGGGTCCCTACTTCTCTCATACTCACCCAGCCCTATTCCTTCTTTGAAAGTCTTGTCTGCAAGTTTGGTGTCTCTCCGATTCTCTCTCACCATTGCCACTATCTACAGACTTCCTAGCCTTGTGTCCATCTTCCTTTCTGAATGGACTGCCTTCTCTTCTGACCTCTACCTTTAAACACGTCATCCCTGGTGACTTCAACATCCACCTTGACTCCACTGTCCGTGCCTCTACACTCTTCTGTGATCTCTGTACTTCTCTCTCCCTAACTATTCTCCTTTCCAGCCCTACCAATTCTATCGGACACACGCTTGATGCTTTCATCCCTGCAGCTCCCTTTCTTCAACCCTCTCACCACCCCTCTTTCTTGCTCTGACCACTCTCTCCTCTCATCTGGGACCTCTCAGCCCCCTGACCAAGCCTTCACCAGCACTGCCAGCCTCATTTGCAGTCATCCGACCGATGAAACGAGTGTCAGTTGCTACGCTTGTCTCCACCTTCATCCCTCCTGCCTCCCCTCCTCTTGGCTCCCCCACTGACTCTGTCCTCATCTTCATCTTGCCATTACTAGCACTCTTGACATTCTCGCCACTGTCATGAGGATCCATCTGAAACCTGCCTTCAAGCGTAACACCCTGGTATGACTCCGATCTAGCCACTCTGAAAGGCAAGTGCAGAGTTGCTGAACGGAAGTAGCAGACCTCAGGCTCAACTGAGCTACTGGCCTGTCGCCTACTCTAAAGGAAATATTTCTCTATCCGCTCCAAAAACAGGGCCCACATCCAGATCCATATCTCTGGAACCTAAACAACATGGCTGAACTCCTCAAAATCTGCAAGGAACTAGCCAAGCCATCTACAGTCTCCACCACGCCTTAACCTTCCTAGGCCCTCTGCACTGCACTGGTCACCCATTTAATCTCCAAAACTCAGGACATTCTAACCTCTTTCTCCTTTCCCTACTTCCACTCCTCCCACTCAGTTCCTGCGTCCCTTGGCCTCTCTTCCACCCCCACCTACTTTCCCTTCCTTCTCACCCATCCCAACGGCTGAGTTCTCTAAAGTAGTCCGCTCTATGAAGGTCTCATCCAAACAGGTCTCACCCTACTCCTCCAGAACAATCAAGGACAACATCTCCTCCCTTGCTCCATCTCTTACTGACTTCTGCAACCACCCCTTATCCTCTGGCTCTTTCCCTTCATCTCTCAAGCACTCCTTTGTGCACCCACTCCTATCAAAGCCTTCAGTCGACCCCCTTATGTCCGGCCAACTCCCGCCTATCTCTATAACACCCTTCCTTTGGAAACCCCTGGAGAAGTTGGTATTCCCCAAACTGACCTAAGACACAGTGTTCGCTGGTTGTTTACACTACCACCAATCTTGATTCTGAGCATCCAGAGGCACGGAAACTGCTCTCCTCAACACCTGTGAGGAACTGCTGGCAAATCTTGACTATAACTCTCCTGCTGTTCTCATTCTCCTTGACCCCTCCTTTGCCTTTGACATGGTCAACCACTCTATTCTCACAAAGTGGGTCCATGACACCCTTGGTATCTCAGACTGGGCACTGGATTGGTTGCCCTCCTTACTCACTAACACCCTTCCCAGTGGCTCCTTCTTCTCTACCACCACTCTCTCTACATGTGGTGTTCCCCAGGGCTCCATCCTATACCTTGGCTTGTCAACATCTACTTTGAACCTCTTGCACACACCTGATCTCTGCCTTCTCCCCTCATGTCCAGTGTTACGCAGATGACACACAACTCTTCTTTCAGCTCCCCTCTTCCTCCGCTTCTTCTTGCTCTATCATCCCTGACTGCATGTCTGCTATTCAGTCTTATCCTTGCCCTCAAGCCCAGGGACCATATCTCGCCAGACCTAAAATCTCTCCACTCACTCCTGGTTGCTGCAAGGATCAAATCCAAGACCCTTTGCATCATCCGCAAGGATGTCCGGGGCCTGGGACAACAGTATCTGCAGTTGTCTCCTACTAAATACTCTCCTTCCAGATCCCGTCGATCTGCTCTCTCCAACTCTCTGCTGGTCAAACGCTTCTCCAAACAGAGAACCTCAGCTGGCTCCCTCCTATGGAACAATCTCCCTCTCTCTCTTTCTAGAACCAGACCACTTCATGTTCCGCAAACAACTCAAGACCTTTCTTTTCACCTCCTCCATCCCTCGCCCCCTTCTGTGCTAGCCATGCCCCCTCTTGCTGAGATTGGTGGCCTGATCCCTCAAGAGTCAAATAGGATCATGGTCCCCCTGCCCAATGGCCACCAGCATCCACCCTGCACTGCCCTCTGGGCCCACACTCGCCTGTCGTGTGGTTTGCCTTTGCCCTACACTTACCTTGGGCGGTAGACCTGCCCCCCTTCGCCTGGAACATCTCCGCCCAAGCACTTACCTGTTGCCTTACAACATGCAACTCTGGCCCTCCCCCGACCGTCGGGGGACCCTAACAGCACTTAGCCCCACCCATCTTTCTTTCTCTTCACTGCACTTGCACTCTCTGAATGTTATAAGACCTAGTAGGACCGTTGTTTGTTTCTTTTTATTCAGTGTCAATTTTTTCAATGTATATTTACTCCCCTGTTCCCTTCCCTTTTGCCTTGTGCACTTTGATACACTGTCTTGCTGTATAAGCGCCTTATTTATTTTATTTATTTTGCATTTTTAAAGCACTCACACAGCCCGCGGGCATTGAGGTGCTGTTACAGGAATTGTTTTAGTTGCGTAATTGTTTTTTTTAAAAATCTTAGTTGCGTATTTATAACGCGCTTAAATACCCAGAGGTTTTTAAGCACGGACCCAGGGATCGAACCTGTGTTGCTTCGTGTCATCTTGCTTCCAAGTTGAGCACGTTGCCGCTGAGCTATCCTCCCAGGACAATAAAATATCTAAAAAAATATATAAAATAATATAAATATCCAATAAATAAAATTAAATAAATACAAGATTCCTCATCATAAAAGATTCCACACTCCCCTCTTCCTAAAGGATACCATAACTGGATCCCTGCAACTAGTTTAGGTATTCTCTCTGCATTCCAAGGAGAGTGTGAGGCTCTCACCATCCCATAGAATAAGAATGTAGAATCTCTTAGACTCCTAAATTATTAACCACCAAAGAAAAATGAATTTCATCCACTTTCAAAGACACATCAATTATTTTTTAAAGTCTGATGTTGTGGCTGGTAACGACTTGGATACACATTTGTTCTGGATGAGGCCATACTGCAGGATAGACACTTCATTCATCCACTTCTCAAGAGAGAGATCTCCAAAGATGTGTGAGGGGAACAGACTTGCTTTTAGAGGTCTAACAGTTCCTATTCTCCACAGGCCTCATCATGCTCCATGAGGCAAACTGTACTCTCAATGGGTGGTGAAGTGACATTTCTGTCCGATTGCTTCCCTTCATTTATGGAAGATTCAAAGCAACACAAATGATGGCACAATGTGGGAATTGGAAGCTATCTTAAACATGTGCATCCATCTTTTCCCATACCTGGGTGTGCCAGTCTCCTCCCTGGTTGCTGGTTTGAAATGATTGTCTCACTGTCCTTGTGCAAGTGGGGTGCCAGGGGTATTCTTTCATATGGCTACCAGCTCAATTATGTTTGGGGGATTTAGCGAGTCACTTGTGCCCCCACACCAAACACTTTAGAAATTGGGCTTTGTGATCCCCTCCGTCTGCTTCTCAGTTTGAATGGTAAATGTGTTGTGACTGAGTACCCTATAAGGGGGAGCACTCACAGCAATCCCTACAGTCACCCCACTGGGATAGTGGACCTATTAGGACCTGTATAGGGTGGTTTATGTGGGCATCAGGGAGACATCCCTTTCAGTTAAACCCAGCCAGGGAGTACAGAAAAACATGGGAATTCAGACCAGAGCGAAATGTTAGGAGTGGCATTATGCAGGAAGTGAGCTAGCTGCTCTTTTTGTTCATGTAGCAAACCTGTCTGTGCAGTGGAGCCCCACACTCTGCACCACAAAGCTCGGGAGTCAATAGGGAGTATAGCACAGAGCAGAATTCTGGAATAAACAGAGGTTCACGGTCACGTGCACTTACCATAGCATTACTAAAGGAGAAATGTAGGCACCCATGGTGCGCCAAGCAAGAGTGTGGGTTCGCCAAGCCTCCATTTTGAATATGCCTGATTCAAAGATGGTGGCCATCACAGACCCGATTACCAACATGCAACATACATCATCAGCAAGAAGAAGAAAAACAGATGCCGGAAAAGTCAGCCCAAAGAGCACAAACTAATACCCAATAACCAAGAGCAAAAGTTGAGGAGTAAACAGTCAGTCCAGATACTGCCATTTATCAGGCACTTGAATCCTGTGTTTTAGTGTATGATGTATGGCATTTATAATGCGTCTTTACACAAGTGTTTCAAGGCGCGACTCAGCAAGGGAGGGGGAAACAGAAGGAAGACAGAGAAACGATCCTACTAGGCCAGGTGTCATTCAGATCGCGCAAGTGCAGGGGAAGGGGGGTGGGGACAGTGAATTACATGGGTAAAAAAATAATAAAAAATGAGAGAAGTAGGGCCAGCTGGTGGCAAGTGCAAGGGTAAATGCAGACATCAGGTGTTGGTGGGGGACTGTAGGGATACATAGAACAGTCCCCAAGTGCGGGGGTGGCCAGGGGGCAGTGCAGGTGTATAACTGGCAGGGAACCTGTGACCGAGATCAGAGGGTGGCCAGGTAACCAGTACCTTTATAAAAAAGGACAGGGGTGTAGAAGAAAGGACGGTGTTCGAGATTTGGTGTGTTAATAGCAGGAGCACTAGGAGGACAGAACAGGAGGTGGAGAAGCCAAATAAACCAGACCCTAAAGGAGTTTAGTGAGAGAGGAGTGCAGACCCTGGTGGGCTATAACCTAGGAGCTGGCAAAGGCCAGAGATCACTGAGAAGGAGTAGGTTGATTAGCCTCTTGCACTTAGCCAGATCGAGGTGGGAGTTGTGACGTTCAAGTTGTGACGTCCAAAGGAGTTGGAAAGGAGGGATTGGAGTATTGTGATCCTGCAGAAGCTAGAGACTTGGGCACTGGAACTTTCTGGCAGTGGCATAAGAGCCTGTGAAGGTTCTCGGGTGGAGAGTGAACCTTGGCTGCTGATGTCATAATTACTGTACCTGAAAACACACTGGTGTTGTGGTGGAGGTATCTTGCCCAGACTCATTTAAGGTGTTCCCGTGCAAGGCCGTAAAAGCACCAGGACGTATCACTGTATGAGAGTGGTAAATTCCCTTGGTGTCCCCAGGGCAAGGTGGTGGGGAACACTAGCTCTTCTCCTGATGGGAAACTGGTGGGTATACAACTATATAATCAACGAGAGTGACACATTTGCTAATAGCAGTTATCAAAGCCAAGAAAAGGAGCATGATGGGTCACTGTAAAATCCCTGAAACTGTGAGTGAACTAATGGACAATTTGTGGGAGGCAGACAATTTGTGCTAGGTTAGCAACTTCGACATTGAACCAAGACACTAGGCCCTTTAGACTAGACCCCTGCATCAGAATCAGTTATTCGACTCTCAGATTTTCCCTTATTGTATTGTCACTATTTCCTATAGAAATGCCCCAACCCTCTCTGTAAGGGAGAATAAAGATGCTAGACTACTCCTGATGTGTTATCTGCTGTATCCATCTCGTGACAGTGTTTTTCCAACAATTGTTGTCACTGTAGCTGGAAGTGATATACCTTGCAGAGTGCAATTGACAGCAAAACATGAGAATATGTGCGTCTGCCGAGGAATAGTTGCTTTGACACCTTCAGGAGGTGGATAGCACTGTACAAAATGTGCACATTTTAGATGCGTTTGAGCCTAAGCTCACACTGTTTAGTTCAATGTGAATTAAGAAGAGAGGGGGAAATGGTGTTTAGCAGCAGGGAAGGTGGAAGAAGTTCACGAAGAGACAGAGAAACAGGATTCAGAAAGAGGAAACACAGGTCTGTGAGTTGTTTTTGTTAGAGGGTGAGCAGTAACAACCAGTAGGCGGAACACCAAGGAAGATAGCAGGGAGATCGATTGATGGCCAGGCTTAATGAAGGGCTCAAAGGCTCAAGTGGGCATCATGCTGGTGGGAGGGTCAGATAGGGTGAGCTGGCTGTGGTTTCAGGCCCTTGAAACAGGGGGAGAATAACAGGTAAGTTAGACACCTATGATGCCTCCTCGTCGCCTCTGAAGAATGTTGCGCAGTCTGCTTGAACAAAGCTTCCATCTAAATGGGTAGGGTTTGATATATATTTGTCATGCTACATGCCCTTGGCCTAAAGGAGAGATCAGCTGCCATCTGGATTTCAGTTAGTGAAAAAGACAATTGCCAAGGACTGTGAGTTTGGCAATGTGAGACCCAGAACCATTGTTTAATGAAGGGAGACTATCCTGGACAATACCAAGAACTGATGATGATGAAAAGTTGACTTTACTCAAGCACTTTGAAAAGAGATCAAAGGGATAGTTTCCCAAAACCCCTCAGGTGGAGGTAGGACTTGGTATGGACACTGGAGGTTGTACCTGTTGGATTGCTCCATGCTGGTGGGTGATCACTCGCCAGGATCAGAAAAACGACAACATATAAATTACATTTTATGCTGACAAAAATCCTGACCAGAGACTCACTAGTCATTCAAAGGTGTCAGGGGTTGTTCATGAAGACACATATTGAGGAAGGGGAGACATAAGAAGGAAGCGTATCCCTTGTCATTCAAGTTGTAGTTGTCATTCTGACCTTAAGAGAAGTCTTCTTTCATTTATTTCTTGTCCCAATTTGTTATAAACCCTTAACAAAGACTCTACACTTGAAGCTTAAATTCGATGTCTGGTGGTGTTTCCCAATGTCTACATAATGATTTCAATGGCAGGACTATTGTGAGTCCTGCAAGTGACATACATGTTAGGTAGACTTTGACCGCTCTCTTTCAGCTGCTCACTGGATGCCATATGCATTTTGCACAGATGTAGCTAGGGGCAGCAACAGGTCTGGGACTAGTCACTCAATCAATGCTGCCACAGCCCCATGCACAGCTGCTATTGCACCAGTGACCACCTTCATCTCTACCCCACACTGCAACCATGAACACTGGTGCAACGAGAACTCCCTGAAACTGAACCATGACCATCAATCCCACTAGCTCCACTGCCTCTTCTCTTCCCCACCTACTGCAGGTAGCAAGAGAACCTGGTATAGTTGGGTTCTCAAAACAAAGAAACTTGGAGGGACATGGGATTGAAACACTTCTGAACTTTAAACCTGCTCATCCCTACTGGCTGTCTAAGATGGTGACTTCAGCACCTCACAGTTTTGCTATGATGTGAAAGTAGAGAGGTTAGGAGAGAAGACACTAGCAACAGCTCTGAAATGTGACCGGATGACCGGTGGGGGGCAGGACATAAGTCATAATTGCCATTGGCATGACATGCCCCCATGCAATAATTGTGATGATAGTGTTTGAGCTGCTGGACCATATGCTACCCAAGGACGAAGCCACCATGGTACAGTTATAGAGTGTTGTGTGATGGTGAAAATGGGGCAAACACCATGTCGCGCACCAGCCCCCACAACTCAAATTGTGAACGTAAATACAAGATAAAGGAGTTCACTTAAATGAATGGTTTTAGGCCCATGTATTTTCTCAGACTGTTTTCAAGAAGCCTGAACACAAGCAACACACATAAATGAGAAGAATAGGGACAAGTGTCTTTTGTTAGAATATAAGCAGAAGTAGAATAGACTTAGTTGCAACACTATAGGTAGTTGTGCCACACTGAGGGAGTTAGGTTGCAGCGTATACCGGGAAGGACACTGAGAAATATAGGGTGCTGAAAACACTGAGAAGAAGGGGTGTTGCTAGGTCTGGAAATGATCTGGGGCTATGCTAATGTCAGGACTGTCGGGACTCAGGTCTAGCAAGCCTTTTGGTTGTAGCCCCTGAGCTTATTTCCAGGGCTATGACAAAAAGACAAGGGGCTATAGCCCCATCAGCCTCAGCCTAGCGACGTCTTTGCTGAGACGATTACTAAGAGATACATACACAAAGAAACAGTATTCCTGATGAACTATAAATGTAGCAATGAGCAGAGGTTCTGCCATTTTGCAGCAAAGACCATATGTGAAATTACACAACATGTTATTTTAGAGCTGCCACAACGCAGTGCTTAGATTTGTCAAATTTTATATAAAGCCCTTTCTTTCCTGAAAGTATGAGGCAGCCAAGGTTACAGTGGGAGGGAGTACAAGATGGTGCCCGATGGAGCAACAAAGAGATATTGTTCCCAGGACACATGAACAGATATATAGCATTTATTTCTGTTCCAAATGATAAAAAAGCCTTGATCGCCAGGTGCATGGTGCCCCAAGAATAAATATTGCCAAAGACACCAAACTAAGTTGTGTACACAGTGCCTTCTATTGCCAATTAGTGTCACTACACCCTGCACCAAATACATTAAAATAGACAAAAATATCCCCGGCAGACCGAGCACCATAAAGACTGTTGGTCATCCAGTAACCCAATTAAAAGATTATGCACCTGCGTTGGCAGTGAGTTTCGAGACAACAGTTGCTAACTGGAACATTCGAGGTTGGGGAAACTGTCTGGGACAAATGGGCCCTTGGCATGTGTGATGAGTTGGGAGTATCTTTTTGTTCTTGGAAGCAGGGGTTTGTTCCCTCTATTCCATTCCCTGTCAGTAAATCAAATAATATTTGGACTGCTTAGGACAGTTCCCACATTCGAGACCCCCTTAAGAGGTGCCAGCCAATGGCAGTGAAGTATTCTTATCACTGTCGGTATGCAGTGTACCAACTAACCGTATTCTGTGGCAGTGAGGTGATTGTAATGACGATTGTAGTTGGAGGAATGGACCTGGATGGGTTTGTAGATAATGGATTGGCGAATGGTAGACTCCAATGCATAGGGATCTATATGGGTTTAGATTAGTTTAGGCAATTGTTATGTTAGAAAATGTCACATGTTATATTTTGCAACTATGTGCAAATCTTGTGGTTTAACACCTTCTAATCCTCAGCACAACGAGGGCTTGTTGAGTTTTTGTATTTTGCTTGACTCCCAGCCGACACTTTGTTAATACAGTGAATAAAGCAGTTTTTTGTTGCACCCGGCTCACTTCCTTATCTTTGTTAATGGTCTAGTTGTGTGTGCATTAATACATTTGGTGACCACAAAGGGACTCCATTGTCATCTTTGGCCAGCCGCATTGAGATCGATTTCCGTGGCCACAAACGTGGAGGCGAGCAGGAGCTGGTTTCTGCGAAGGACCACAAAATCCAACTGGCAGCCCACTGAACAGGGTGAGGCAGGTAGCTGCGAAAAGAAGCTTGGCATCGTGGACTTGGGAGAAACATAGAATGTGAGTCTGCCCATGCATGAACAATGCAGCAGTGTAGAAAATTACAGTTACATTATTGTGAGGAAAATAATGCTCCCAGTAATTGGGGAAGACCACGTAGTATAGTTATAGTCTGTTCATATTGAAATATTAAGGATGTGAATACTCCTCTATATGAGGAAGGACAGCACTCCATGGATTATAGGGTGCATTGTAAACATGCAAACAAAGGGGGGGTCTGGGAATCTCTCTACCAGCACGAACACATCCCAATGACCTGTTCTTGGGTGAATAACCCCTGGGAGAGACTCTACCAAGTCTTTAGCTCACTGTCCTTTTCACAGAGAAGAAATGTCCCCGCATATCAGCCTTTGTCCTGCCCAGGGGCAGTCCAGCGCCGAAATGCTAGGCAATTCTCCTCTGAACAAGAGTACCATCAGTAACCCCATACACGTGTTTCAGCCTTGTTGGGCATCATCAGTGAGGTGAAACTGTTGCCTCTCTAAGAACAGTGAGCAAGGGGTCCACGTCTGGATTGCCCTGTTAACTTAGGGTGAAACCCAAAGTTAATGTATGCAAACAAAGGGGGGGTCTGGGAATCTCTCTACCAGCACGAACACAGCCCAATGACCTGTTCTTGGGTGAATAACCCCTGGGAGAGACTCTACCAAGTCTTTAGCTCACTGTCCTTTTCACAGAGAAGAAATTTCCCCGCATATCAGCCTTTGTCCTGCCCAGGGGCAGTCCAGTGCCGAAATGCTAGGCAATTCTCCTCTGAACAAGAGTACCATCAGTAACCCCATACACGTGTTTCAGCCTTGTTGGGCATCATCAGTGAGGTGAAACTGTTGCCTCTCTAAGAACAGTGAGCAAGGGGTCCACGTCTGGATTGCCCTGTTAACTTAGGGTGAAACCCAAAGTTAATGTATGCAAACAAAGGGGGGGTCTGGGAATCTCTCTACCAGCACGAACACAGCCCAATGACCTGTTCTTGGGTGAATAACCCCTGGGAGAGACCCTACCAAGTCTTTAGCTCACTGTCCTTTTCACAGAGAAGAAATTTCCCCGCATATCAGCCTTTGTCCTGCCCAGGGGCAGTCCAGCGCCGAAATGCTAGGCAATTCTCCTCTGAACAAGAGTACCATCAGTAACCCCATACACGTGTTTCAGCCTTGTTGGGCATCATCAGTGAGGTGAAACTGTTGCCTCTCTAAGAACAGTGAGCAAGGGGTCCACGTCTGGATTGCCCTGTTAACTTAGGGTGAAACCCAAAGTTAATGTATGCAAACAAAGGGGGGGTCTGGGAATCTCTCTACCAGCACGAACACAGCCCAATGACCTGTTCTTGGGTGAATAACCCCTGGGAGAGACTCTGCCAAGTCTTTAGCTCACTGTCCTTTTCACAGAGAAGAAATTTCCCCGCATATCAGCCTTTGTCCTGCCCAGGGGCAGTCCAGCGCCGAAATGCTAGGCAATTCTCCTCTGAACAAGAGTACCATCAGTAACCCCATACACGTGTTTCAGCCTTGTTGGGCATCATCAGTGAGGTGAAACTGTTGCCTCTCTAAGAACAGTGAGCAAGGGGTCCACGTCTGGATTGCCCTGTTAACTTAGGGTGAAACCCAAAGTTAATGTATGCAAACAAAGGGGGGGGTCTGGGAATCTCTCTACCAGCACGAACACAGCCCAATGACCTGTTCTTGGGTGAATAACCCCTGGGAGAGACTCTACCAAGTCTTTAGCTCACTGTCCTTTTCACAGAGAAGAAATTTCCCCGCATATCAGCCTTTGTCCAGCCAAGTCCCTGTGGCTGTGTTCGTGCTGGTAGAGAGATTTTCAGACCCCCCTTTGTTTGCATACATTAACTTTGGGTTTCACCCTAAGTTAACAGGACAATGCAGACGTGGACCCCTTGCTCACTGTTCTTAGAGAGGCAACAGTTTCACCTCACTGATGATGCCCAACAAGGCTGAAACACGTCTATGGGGTTACTGATGGTACTCTTGTTCAGAGGAGAATTGCCTAGCATTTCGGCGCTGGACTGCCCCTGGGCAGGACAAAGGCTGATATGCGGGGACATTTCTTCTCTGTGAAAAGGACAGTGAGCTAAAGACTTTGTAGAGTCTCTCCCAGGGGTTATTCACCCAAGAACAGGTCATTGGGCTGTGTTCGTGCTGGTAGAGAGATTCCCAGACCCCCCTTTGTTTGCATACATTAACTTTGGGTTTCACCCTAAGTTAACAGGGCAATCCAGACGTGGACCCCTTGCTCACTGTTCTTAGAGAGGCAACAGTTTCACCTCACTGATGATGCCCAACAAGGCTGAAACACGTGTATGGGGTTACTGATGGTACTCTTGTTCAGAGGAGAATTGCCTAGCATTTCGGCGCTGGACTGCCCCTGGGCAGGACAAAGGCTGATATGCGGGGAAATTTCTTCTCTGTGAAAAGGACAATGAGCTAAAGACTTGGTAGAGTCTCTCCCAGGGGTTATTCACCCAAGAACAGGTCATTGGGCTGTGTTCGTGCTGGTAGAGAGATTCCCAGACCCCCCTTTGTTTGCATTGTAAACATGGTGTGGTTTTCCCTCCATCCCGTGTATGGCCGTGAGGAGGTGTGGATACCCTTGACTTATCAAAGCTAGGTGTTGTGATTTCTCTCTGTACCGGGTAAGGGGGTGTGAATACCCTTGTGTTATAGAAGTAAGGAGGTGTGGTTTCACTCTGTCCCGGTTAAGGCGGCTTGGGGAGGTGTGGATACACAGGCATTATAGAAACAGAGGAAGTAGTAGAATTGAATTGTTATTATTGATAAATGTATGTTGTGTGCCGTGTGGTTTTTGTGAAAGTATATTGTAGGCTGTGGTTTGTTAGTGGTTTTTAAAGTATTTGGAGTGAAATATTTGAGTGTGGTGTGTATATTAACAAGCACTGTGGGAACGAAGTATTACAATTTGTTGTGTAGTTATAAATAAAATGGGCTCCCCATTAGTAAACATGTGTAAATCATTTGCCCGGTATAGGGTGAAAATAATTAAATATCATTAGGAATGAATACATGAAACAGCAGGGCAGATGTTTCAATCATGGCCTGTGGAAGGCACACCTAATAAGAACATGTTACAGAACATGTATGCGCATCTAAAAGCTAAAAGAAACAAAAAGAAATAGATTGTGTTATAGATTTGTGGAAAATATTTGAGGAAGAGGAGGGCAATAAAGATAAAAATGAAAAGGAGGCAAAAATTGAAATACGCACACAGCCAACTGCTCCTCCTCTGCATGGGTCTCTGCATTCAGAGATGGTATGTGGACACTATACATTGTAGCCTGCAACAGGCTATACACATACCAAATTTGTACCCCAAGGGGAAGAAAATAAAAATGAGCAAGACCCACTTAAAGATATGACAAGAAACCCACTTGTTTTGCAGTTAGAAAATGATGCACAGCAATATTTAGAAGCACAATTAAAGAAAACACATGCAGAATTACAATGAGATGGACATGGGGTGGCTGTAACTACAGATAAATGGAGGGCTGAACAGATTTGGTTTAAAATAGACAGAAAAATAATTAAGTATCCTTGTGTAAATGAACTGATGGCAGAGAAACGTGATGAGTGGTCAAATGAACAATTGCACAGTGACAGCATAGTCTATGACTTAGTGGATGAGCATAATGGAGGAAGTTGGGAGAATGTAGAGTTGGGTGACAGTGCAATGGATGAGGTTGAACTTGTGGAATCCCAGAGGGAAGAATGGAGGGAGTCTCTTTATAGGACAGACTTAATAGAATACCAGGATGGGTATTTGTAGCCAAGGGGAAGAGAAGGGGGAATCTATCAGTACCAAGGAAAAGAGGTACACAATTTCCTTTATTACAGAAGGGTCCAGGAGTATCATAGTATGTTCCATGGCAACACGCTGATAAGGACAATGTAATGAATAGTTTACCATCGCAAACAGCAGGAGCGGGTAAGTGGATATATGAGGTAGAAAAACAGACCCCAGAAGTTACTTAAGCTGTGGGCTGCATGAAGAGTGTGTTTGCCTCACTATTGGGAGAACAAACAGACGATCTTTGGAAGGGGGCAAGATATCCATGAGTGACATTGAACAGCAATGCACATGATGTAGTGCCATTTAATAATTGTCGAACACGAGTTTAGAAAGCTGTATGGGTACACTTCCCAGACACATCGGACATGAGCACTATTATGACACGAACAATGAATGCGGATGAAGATGGCACAAAATACATAAAGGAGTTGCAAGAGAAAGGGCATTTAGAAACAAGGGAACTGTGGAATAAAAACATTCCAATATTCCAATATTTTATCACATTTTGAGTAGGAGCTTACTGATGTCCAATCAGAAATGAGGCAAATAATAGGTATAGAAATGAAACCATGGACTGAAATACAAGCAATAATAGTTCATTTCTGCAGATTGAGGGAAGAAAACAGCAGGACAAAGAGTGATGGATGAGGCAAAACTGGTACAAAAGAAATTAGCAATGGTTACAATGGAAGCAGCAGTAATTACTAACCCTGTGGAAGGTCACTGTGAATGGGATTGGTTACAAAGAGGGCCAAAAAGCTATATAGCCGCAAAGGGGACAGAGAGCATACTACCCCAGAGGAAGAGGTTGTTTTCGGAGCGCAGAGGAGTATTTGGGCCTAGATTTGGAGGGTTTGAAGCAAAATGTTGGACATGTAGGAAGACAGGACACTGTGCTTGAACATGTAGAAGCAGGGGGCAGCATCTTATGGCTTAGGTCCCTATGGAGTAGGGGGAGTACCAGCTCAGAATATATTCCAATAACATCCACAGTATCAGATGCAGCACAACTGACCTGCAGAATACTATGCAACAACCGACACAATACTCCTTTCTAAATGCACAGAGTGCAATGCAGGCACACATTCCATATCCCACGGCAAACAATATGGACACAATGCAGCCACAGCAATTACAATACACTGCTATGGCACAGCATACTTCACCATCGCAGCAGCAGACACCAAATCCTCTAAAGGATTTGAGGGGTCAGAAATGCAAGACGGACAAGTAGATAATAAGGGTGAGACAAACACCTATCTTTCCCTAAATTAACAAGGATTTCCCTACCTCTCACACCAAGGCTAAAGGAATATGATCTAATATGTAAAGTTATCTGGCCCTCGCACTCATGCATACACCAAAATTATAAAGGGGTTATTCTGCTGTTTAAACTTTAGAAAATAACAGTAATATTCAAACAGAAAATGTATAAACATGAATCCTTGTAACCAGGGTCGAATCCCCTTTCCCGGGATCAATTCAGGATATTTCAAACCAAAGTCCAAAATCAAGAAAGTTCATTTCAATAGCCAAGTTCCACTCCAAGTACAGCACAACGTTATTTTCATTCCATAAGTCCTTCACTTGGCAATTTGATTGCCTTATTTCTCTGTTTGACAAACCAAAAAGACTTTATCTTCACATAAGTCAGTATTAGATGTAATTCTTTTCTTCTTTGTAAACCAATCACTTTTCATCAAATCACATTTCTTCATAAGCAAAACAGTTTTGTCAGGATAGTTTCACAACAGTTAATCATAGCACATTAGTGGACTTGCCACTTTCTTTCCACCACAACCTTCTACCACACTGCAGCACCTCAAATGATCTTCTTCCTGGTCCACTCGCCTGCCAGGACTAACCACTAATTGTCCCTATCACGGTCTACTCGCCTGCCAGGATAAAACTCCTATTACTACTACTACTACTACTACTACTACTACTCTGTGGTGAGGTTTGCTTCAAGCTTTCCACACTTAAATCCTCAATGGGGAAAGTTAAATCAACAACTGCTTCTTGGATAAGTCCTTTGACTTTAAATAAGGGCTTTACAGATTCTAACCACAAGTATACAGTACACATTGACAATGTTTCTCACACTGATTTATTTGCCCCAGGCAATGCAGTTTACATTCCTCTCCCCATTGATGATTTCTATAAGGAGGGCTTTTATCTTGCAATAATTGGTTTCCTTTTACACCACAAATTAGCTGCTGGTAATCTGGTCTACAATGTTGCGTTTCCGGGTAGCCCTCATTAGGACAGCTGCATTACCTTTGATTTGTGATTGCCTTTCTTTGGCTTAAGCAATGCTGGTTATAATATTCTCCTACAAGTAATGTCCCTTTTTGTAGACTACATTCACTTTGTTTGAATATTGTTCCCCATTTACTTTGGCAATGGTGGTAACAATATTCTTTGACTCAATCTCTCTTAATATGAGAGTTGCACCAAATTGCTTTAATTCAACAGTTCGGTATTCCAAAATCTTTACTTCAAGCCAGCAGTCTATTTCAGAGCATCCCAGGGTTCCTGAGTGAAGGCCAACTTACTGGTCTTTCCTTGCATCTATGTTGGACCTGCTGCTTCAGTTTCTTCGTTAGTCTGGATTATCCTGGTGCCTGAAAACTCCGGTAACACTCCCACTGCTCATGCCTCCTGAACAGGGAGCTTCCTCTCCTCCACACATACTCCCATGAACGCCACCCAGCGGAGCAGAATGCAGGACCTGGAGAGCGTCTCTCTCCTTTGGAACAGCTATTTTCAGCACTGCTTCTCACTGCGCGTTCTCTGCTTTCTACAGGATTCCCAAATTCTGCCACTCTATCCACGCAGTGTCCTGCTTGCAACACAGCAGTGGCTGTGTCTTCTACAGCGTCCTCCTGCATCGCCTTCTCCTGCATGGTCCGTACCAGAAATTACTTTAAATGTTTAAAGATCACACTTGGGTGTGGGTAATTTCAAGCACTAGACTGCACACTACAGTTTTGTAACTCTGGGCCCCTCTTCCTCGTCTCAGTGCAAAGAGCATTATGGGTCTTGAAGTCCATAATATTCTTACTCATTTTAAGATTATTTAATTCACTCTATTTTAATGATTTATAGAATGTATATTTAGGGGAAGCTTTTAGAGGAATAAATGGCTGGCTCTTGGTTTTATAATTCAAACATAATATTGAATTATAACTATCGGAAGTAGTTGTATTAACTTCTGACATTTTGGGTAATTTCAGGAGGGGGAGCCTTACTATGACAACACACCATTAGGTAATCGGGTATTAGAGAACTTTCACACTTAGAAAAGGGTGAATATTGCATCCCTCCTAACAGAGTCATCCTATTCCCGTGGTGGGGCCTTTGCCTCCCATGTGCCTCCCATGGGATCAACCTGGCTAATACCACCCACAGGGTTAGGATCAGGTAGTGGCTGCCTTCCCCTGGCCACATGGGAGGAGACTTTAGGCTGGGATTCTGTGAGGACTCCATAGGATTCATCACACAGCACATGCTCAGGACCCTCCACAGCAGTGGAACAAGAGCTTGATACCGCAAGGTGTTGTACCACATTCTGTCAGAATAAGTGTGTGGGGGGAATACTTTTACACCCTCAAAGACCAGTATATTATGTGAGGGATCAAGAATAAGACTCTGACACCATAGCAAGTTTTGTATTGACTAAAGACTTTATCAAAATAAAAAGAGGGCTTGGGGAAATCCTACCCATCCCTAACTCTAAGAGGGGTTTCCCTGCCTCAAAAAAAAGAAGTAGCATCTGTGTCGGGATGTCTAAACAAAAAGAGTTCTCTATCCTGTGTCCAAATTCCTAAGATGACCCTCACACACTAAACTGAATATAACGCAAAATGGGAATGTCTCTTGGCTGAACACCTGCAGCTTTCTGATAGTTTCACACATAAAGTCTCTAAGGTGAAGAAAATAAAATATAAATAAAGTTCCACCAGAGAAGGGACCTTCCCTTCCCACAGGGTTCTTTTGGTTATTCACAATGTCACTTTTCGAAATTTCTACAATCCCAAAGAGGATGGCTCTTCCCTTGAGTTTTCTCCATTTACACAACACTTTCTCTGTATTCCACGTTTCTCTGGGAGGTGGAGACTTCCTCGAGTTTTCTCTGTTTCTCTTGATTGTATAATGCCAAGGTTAATGACTCTTCCCTTGAGTTTTCACCAATTCTATGACCGGTTACAGTTCTAGACCCCTGATGCCCTTTTCAGAAAGGGGTATGGTTCCTCCGTTTTGGTCCACAATTAAAAAAAGGGGGGTTCTTCCCCTGTTTTCTCCACACTTTCTGGGGGTCTCTGCCCCCAATCCCTAGTTTACTCTCCTTCCAGGGTTTAATTTTGCTACTTGAGTGTGAGTCTTAGACTCGCTGTTTGCCTGGTTTACTCCCCTACCAGGGCTTTTTGAGGTCTCTTAATATTTGAGTGCAAATCCCAGGTTCAAACTCTTCATTACAATTACTTGCTTCTGTATCCAGGTAATAATATCTTTCATATGTCAGGCCACCAACCCTTCTCCAACTTAACTAAATGTCCCAGCTCCCGTGTGTGGTTTTTTTCTCTTTACTAATGGCACACAGCATCTGCCCTGAAGTGCCTCAGTATCCCAATCTCCTTCTCTGGGCTTACCGGTCTTCTCTGGCAGCTTCGACATGCCTTGCATTTCACTGTTTATTCTGATGTCTATCTGCTGCCTGGGAGCGTGTCTTGTTGGCTTCTCAGTTCCTGCCTGAACTTCTCCTTTACTCGGCTGCTCCACCTGCTCGGGATGGTAATGCAGTGGACACTCTGCCGCCCAACTTCCTTGGAAGCTGTCCTCACCAGCTTCATCACTCCGGTCTGCAGCTCGCTTTCCTCCCGTGTCCCAACAAGCGTCGGGAGACCTGACTCTCTCAACTTGTTCAGGTGTTCAATATTTGAATGTCCCGGGACCTGTTATCATCTTCAAATGACTAGATTGTGGCATGGCTTGCTGCTTCTAGTGATCTTCATCACTCCATCCCTCTTCCTCATCTTAGTGTTATAAAAGGGAGGGTGTACATAAGTCCCAGTACGTGTTGTCTTTGTGTTATTAAATGTAAGGGAATGTATGTAAGTCCCAGCACTTACTGTCTTAGTGTTATTTAGGGAAGGGGGATGTATGTAAGCCTAAGCACTTGTTAACATCCTACAATGACTAGAACACGGTGTGGACTTGCAGCTTCTAGTGATTCTAATTCCTCCATCTCTCTTTCTTGTCTAAGCATTAAAGGGGGAGGTATGCATATAAGATTGGTGACCTGTCAACAACAGATTTGTTATCCACCCTACAATATGCCATGCAAGAACAGGGAAAAGACACATGGTTTTTATCAAGGAAACCAGGTGCAGAAGTATTCTGGTCTAATGTCCTTACCCTGCCTCCCTAGAGTTTGTCTTGCCCACATCATCCTCCCGCAGATTGCCAACCCCAGGGTGAGAGTCAGGCAGATTCTGCCTTTTCCTCGCCACGTAAGAGAAGCTTCCCTCCAGGGAAGCAGTGACAATATCGCTAGATTCGTCACAATATACACAATAGGACAGCTCACAGAAGACTTTGGAATTCCCAATACTATCAGTAACCCCAGACCCAGAAGAGGAACCGCGGGTTGGAGTGAAGATAGGGTAAAGGACATTTTCATTCATGGATGATTCAGGAGCAACCAAATCCTTTATCGGGGAAGGAGAGTGTCCTTTATCAGACATCATAATGGACACGCAGGGATTTTATGGGACAATGATGATGGCTCCTTTCACAGAAGACTTACTGATAACAGTAGGAACACAATAAATAATAGCACCTTTGTTATATTCACGAAACATGCTAGTGAATATTAGGGATATCATGAGCAAATTAAACATGACCATCTCATTTACTGAAAATGCAATAGTGTGAATACACTATGCATGAGCAAAGGCAGTATTACAGGCATTTTGTGGCCACAGTATTGTGAAAGGTGTGCCACTAGACCCTTTTGTATTCCTTTGAGTACAGATAATACTGGGATGAGTGTCTAGAATAGAAGACAAGGCAATACGCATATCTACAGAACTTTTTGTTTAAACCAGCAGTGCCTAGAGAGATTGCACGTGGGACAATAGTTACAGTGAATTTAGAAGCAGTGAAAATAATGGAAGTGGCAGTAATATCACATGACAAACAACTTTTTCAAGATGACAACGAGAACGGAGAGGCAATGTTTGAGGTGTGTATACCATACCAGTTAATAGTGTAGCATAGGGCAGTATCCCAGAAAGTACTGTTAGCAAAAACGTTTTCACCACATTTAAAAGCAGATTTCAACACAGTGCCTAAAGAGCTAATGGCCAGTAACTCCCATGATGTGGGTCTGTTAAAAGGAGTATGAGCGGTAAGCATAAAACTAAAACAAGGAGCATTATTACCCCGAGTGAGACAGTACCCGATGTCCAGAGAAGTAGATGAGGGGAACTATGATACAATTACAACATTATTGCACCAAGGCATTATAGTACCATTAGAATCCCCTTGTAAAACAGCTGTGTATCATGTGAATAAGAAAGAAGGAGGGGCTTGGAGATTTATACAAGATGTGCGCCCTCTAAATAACATAGTGGAAGCAGAATTCCAAATATTTCATAATCCAGCAACAATTCTATGCAACATACCCACAAACACAATGTATTTTACAGTAATGAGTGAGGAGAGTTGAGTCTGCTGGAGTCTCTCTCCACTGTCTACTACAGCGTGTGGGAGGGCTTAAAAACCCTGCACCAGAGCGGAGCGGTGAGCGGAGTTGGTGAGGAGAGTTGAGTCTGCTGGAGTCTCTCTCCACTGTCTACTACAGCGTGTGGGAGGGCTTAAAAACCCTGCACCAGAGCGGAGCGGTGAGCGGAGTTGGTGAGGAGAGTTGAGTCTGCTGGAGTCTCTCTCCACTGTCTACTACAGCGTGTGGGAGGGCTTAAAAACCCTGCACCAGAGCGGAACGGTGAGCGGAGTTGGTGAGGAGAGTTGAGTCTGCTGGAGTCTCTCTCCACTGTCTACTACAGCGTGTGGGAGGGCTTAAAAACCCTGCACCAGAGCGGAGCGGAGTTGGTGAGGAGAGTTGAGTCTGCTGGAGTCTCTCTCCACTGTCTACTACAGCGTGTGGGAGGGCTTAAAAACCCTGCACCAGAGCGGAGCGGTGAGCGGAGTTGGTGAGGAGAGTTGAGTCTGCTGGAGTCCGCGGGAGCCCGCGAGGGCAGAGGCAGAGGTAAACGTAATATGGAGGCCCAGAAATATGAGAGACCATCGTTACAGCAAGGACGAAAAAATAGTAAAAACGAAAAATCGGACGAGGTGGGAGTGGTTTCGGACACTGACAACACTGACAACAATAAACGGCGTCTAAGGAGTGTGAAATCGCCAGCCACTCGGCTGAAATTAAAGACGCTTCTCAACGAAGAAACCACCCACGAAGGGAAAAAAGAGCTATATACGCCGAGGTCTCGTCTCAACAGTCCGAATAACGAGGTCAGAGAGGTGGGCACGACGTCTACTTTGTGCGTCCATGAACCAAAGGAGAAGGACGCACAAGTAACAATAGAACCAGTAACAACAGAACCACAAGGCCCAGAAATAAATCTAAGTGGCGAAAGGAAACAAGACCTACCGGGATCTGAGGTGGCCAGCGCCCTGCACACCGCACCGAAGGCGAGTGGGTTTCCGGAAACGGCAGTCGGAGGGCAGCCGCTGACGGACCCTCAGCAGGAGCGCTGTGACGCCGAGGACCGGAGGGAACGAAGGGAGAAGAAATCATCGGAAAAGACAACAAACCACGGAGCAGGACATCCAGCCCTGCCTGCCTCACCTGACTCGGTGCGGGCTAGGAGGAGGAGCCCCACGCGGATGGAGAACACGGCGAGGAGTGGTCTAGAGAAGCGCCGTGAGAAAGTTAGAGACCAAATAGACAGCCCAAATGAAAACACCAAAGGGACACAGTTAGCGGAACTGGCAAAGAGCCAGGCTAACAAGCTGACCGCCACGCAAGAAAGGGAAAGAGTGGAGGTGGACAGTTTACCACAAGAATACGAAGAAGGAAGAAGGCTAGACTGGCCAAAAGAGAAGGTTCCCAAAACAGTCGTACAAGCAAATGTACACAGGGAACCAGAGTTTGCTGATACTGAAGAGGAACTAGGCATAAGTGAGAACGAAATAGAAGAAGAGATAAAACAAAGGGAAGAAAATCGGACGCAAGTGGCAAGTAGCAAATTCATCAGCAACGAGGGGAAAGCAAGTAGCACGGAGGAAAGTTGGAACGAAAGTGAAACGGGGACGTCAGACTCAGATTCTGAAATAGAACAAGAAAAAAAAGCGTTAGAAGTAAAACAGAAAAAAAGGATACCTACCAATAAACCAACAACGCAAAGAAAAAATCAAGAAAAGATAAACGAAATGAAAACAACAAAGAATAATAAAGAAAGAGGCTGTGAACAGCTAGGAATTACGAAAACGGCATTAGAAAATCCAAAAAAAAAAACGCAAAAAACAAAAAAAAAAAATGAGGGAACGCAAAAAGGACCACCGCCAGTATCCTTGTCAGGAACATTGAAAGCATTTTTCTTTAACCAGCAGAAACGAAAATTAGAATCGGAAAACGATCTATCGGACGCAGAACTGCTGGAAGCGGTTGAGATAAATTCAGGAGGAGATAGTCAACAGACCCCCGGGGTCTCACCGGGACCAGAAGGATCGCCAGCTATAGGCCTGCAGCAGCTCTTGCAAGAAAAAAGGAACGCGGCGAAAGCAATCCGGCGACAAATAGAAGAAAGAGAGGAAAGACGGAAGCAAAGCGCTTTAAAAGAACATCAGGAGGAGCAGCCTGAAGGAGGGGGAAATACCTCAAGACCTGAAGATGACAACCAACGACAGGCCCTGGCCCGGGAGAGGGTGTCCCAACCTAAAGACCAACGACAAAACGTGGATGGCCCAGATGGGGCAAAAGCACACCCGAATTCAGACCAGTTACTTCGTACCCCGGAGAAAGTAAGAGAACTGCATGGAGAGACCCAACAAAGAGAAACACAGAAAGAAAAACCTAAGTGCATAAGGTTGGAGGAAAAAGCACACAGACCCAGGTTAAGCGATAGCCTATTCACAGAAATAATGGCTATGCCAGGGAAAATAGCCAGCACTCCAAAATCGCAGAAAAATAGAAGAATAAGTGAATTAGGCACGCCGACACAAAAGGAGTCCCCAAGCAAAAAACCAGATCTACTAACAATCATGTCTGCAATAACGATAGCATTGGCGCCATACTGCAAACTATACGAAACAATAAAAGAAGGAATACAAGACAACACATCAATTCTGGCTTCAATGTCCACAAAAATCACGCATATAGAAGGATACATCACAGCTGTAGAAGAAAGAACTGACACCTACAAGAAGGGGTGGGAAAAAGAGCTGGAGGTCTTAAAGAAACAAATTGAGTGTCTAAAAAGAGGGACAGAGGAGGAGAACAAGAAAACCAAAAAATCGGAGCGGGAAAGTCAAAATGCAGCATTAACAGAGAGACATAAAGGAGACAATGAGATAAAGGTAGTGATGGAGAAAAGACCTAAACCCCCGCAAACATACCCAATTAAATCAGGACTCCATAATCATCCCCAGAATAAAGTCCCAGTGATATTGAAACTAAAGAAAACTGACAGGACTGACAAAGACCTGACGACAGAGAAGGCGGAGCAGCAGGAAGCAGAAAAACTAAAAGGAAAAAAAAAGGAAGAGGAAATCAGAGAGGAAAGTTTCGAAAAAAGCCAGAAAGAAAGGAAAAGAGACAAAACGAGAAGTCCACCCCTGTCGGTCGAAGATTTTATGAGCGACACAAACCTGATGAATTTGTCTCAGCATTGGGAGACCGCCTCCGACAACTCAGTGATGGAGGTGAACACAGATCAGCAAATACAAAAGCGAAAAGAACCGGAGAAAGAAATAGAAATGAGACAAAATATGAAACCCCAAACACCAAAAAGAAACAGAGAGGCAAGTGAGACCCAAAAGGGAAGAGTAACAGAAATACAAAAAAAGAACAGAGAAGAAGAACGAAAGCCCTCGAAAGATCAAAGAATAAGTGAGTGGTCATCAAAGCACGGAAAACAGGAGATAAAAAGCCCAGAGAAAAACAGAAGAACTGGTACGTCGAAACCGGAAAGACAGGAACGTATATTCAAACTTGAGCAATTAGATATAAAAAGTGGATACATGATCCTAAATAGGAAGACGATCTTGAAATTAATGAGCAAAATGAACGCGCTGAAAATGATAAAAACAGAAGATATCACATTAGTAGAGCCTTACCATAGAGGAAAGATCGCCAAGGCATACATTCACGTGAAAGAACCAATCCGGCAAGAAACGGAAGCAAACGCAGCTACTGAAATGCTCCAAAATGGGTTTGGGCTGACAGAAATTAAAAGAGAAATACAAAAAGAAAAGAAAGACACTAAGTACGATGAAAAAGAAAGAAGATCGTACCAGTTCACTTCACGGACAGAAGAGCGGTATCGATCTAATAGACTAGGAAAACAGAGAGAAGAAAGAGGTATCGATTGGCAAGTGAAGTATGGACGAACGGAAGAGAGAAAAGAGTACCGAAGATCCCCTAAGGACGAAAAACAAAACACGCAATCAAGGAAGGAGCACCAGGACACGGGAGCAGAATATCAGAACCTACACAGGAGAGTGGAACCAAGGCGCGTTCAGAGCTATTTTAGCCCAGAGAGAACTGGCCGCCACAGTGGAAACGAGAGAGCAAAGAAATCACCTCTGAGACAAACAAAAGATACGTCAACGAACACGGGCCCGCTAGCATGGCTAAAAGCAGCCTTAATGGGTAAAACAGAAAATTAGCAATTAACACGGTCACCAGCACCTACGTGGGATGAACAAAGAAGGGGTGACCAAAAAGAAACAAAGAAATGTTTCATCCTGGGGTCATGGAACACAAGAGGATACACGCATTTAACCAGACCGGGCGACGTGGACTTAGGCGCACTAGACATCATATGCCTACAAGAAACTTGGCTACAAGAAAAACCCGGCCTAGACGGCTATGTAGTGGAAATAGCACCTGCATGCAAGGGATTGTTAGGCCGACCATCCTCAGGCCTGCTGACAGCAACGAAAATGGGAGTAGGCCTGGCAACACCGAAAAAATTACACGAATCATATGAGATGTTAGTAATACTGACTTCATGGACCAACGAAGGAAAATCAATTAGCAAGAGGATTGGCAACCAAATCATCATAATAAACACGTATTGGAACCCCCAAAAGATGACAAACAAAACGTACTGCGCAAAAATGGCAGAGGTGATAGACGAAATCAAAATAGAGCACACGAATGCGGACATCATCATATGTGGCGACTTAAACGCCGATTGCAGAGAGGGGAACAAAGAAATAAAGTTGGCAAAGTGTCAAGACTCAACCCGCGAGAGGGGTGTTGCATGGGAGACCCTGATTAAACCAAGAAATCTTCATAACATCGCAGCTCTATTTCCGAAACAAAAGAACATTCCAACTTGGGAGAGTTTGAATGCAAAAGCTACCCTAGATTACATCTTTGTGTCAACAGAATTTATACTCAGAATTGAAGAATACAAAGTTCAAAGAACCACATACAGTGATCACAATCTGCTAATATGCAAATGGACAGGATCACAAACTGAAAATCACGTGTATAAATACAATCTCGAAATAAACAACCAACAATCTAGAGTCTGTCTAACAGAAGAAGAGGTAAAAACGATAACAGCAAGTTATAGACTCTCTGAGGAGGCTCAAGAAAAAGCCCCACAAACTCGACCGAACTACATACCGTTGCTAATACCATACAAAAAACCAGCGAGGAGTCAACAGAAGAAAACATCAAACACATTACACACATATGACAAACTGGTGGTGGAAAGAAGAAAAGTGGTGAGGAGGTTAAGGAAAATTGCAACAAAAAGACAACAGCAGGAAGACTGGGAAAACTGGCAGATGGAGGCTAAGAAATATAACCATTGGCTAAAGCAACATAGACTATGGATGTACCAACAAGATGCGGAAAAAATGTTGAAAAGTCTTGGTTCAAAGAAAACAAGCGATTTCTGGAGAATAATCAAAGAAACAAATAGATCGAAGCCTCCAGAACTGATAAACCAAGTCCCTGAGTCAAACTGGAAATCATACCTAATGGCACAATTTGAGCGACCAAAAACGCAAACAACCAAAGGATTACTAGACACGACAGCCACTTGGGTGAACGTGGCTAACATCACAGACATTGAAAAAATCATCAAAAACTTAAAAACATCAAGGGCCCCCGGACCGGACGGGTTGTCTAATATCGACCTAAAGCAATCTGCGAAGGCATGGGCAGTGCTAATCAGCAACATTTTCTCACATTGCGCCCAGACAAAAATGGTGCCGGAAACTTGGCTAAACGCCATAATTGTGCCAGTGTATAAAAAAGGCGACAGAGAAGACCCAGAAAGCTACAGGCCCATAGCACTGTTAGACATTGTGGGCAAAATTTACGCAACCCAGTTGTTAATCCACTTTGGGACATGGGCAAAGACTGCACCCTGCTTCGATATCTTTCAGACAGGATTCCAGAAGAAGGGAGGCACGGCAATAAACATACTGATCCTTCAGATCTTGAAAGCGAAAGTAAAAGAAGGTGCCCCAAAAATCTACCTGGCATTCGTAGACTTATCAAAAGCCTTTGATAAAATTGATCGTGAAAAATTATGGCTGAAACTGAGCAAGTGGGAATGCCCAACATCGGTCCTGGCACCAATAAAAGCGCTTCATGAAAACACAAAAATCAGAGTAAAACTGAATAAGCAAGGCACCTTGTCGGAAGAGATCGAAATCCAGAGAGGTGTAAAGCAGGGCTGCCCACTAGCTCCAGCCCTGTTTATCGCTTTCTTGGGGGACTACCAGATCGAAGAAAAAAAAATAAGAGCTTTCCCACCAAAAATAGGAAAGGAAATCATACCACGATTATGGTACGCAGACGACGCCATCATTATTGACCAAACACCAATTGGGCTACAACGAAAACTAAACAACCTGGCAAATTACATGTCAACAAACCATCTGGAAATTAACACAACAAAAACTAAAGTGATGGTCTTCGAAAAAACCGCAAACAAAAATACAAAGCAGACAACCTGGCACTTGGAAAACGCCAAACTGGAAGTAGTTGACAAAATCAAATACCTAGGGGTAACCTTAGACGGATCAGCAGGTGACAACGCAATACAAGATCAGTTATGGGACAAAGTCAAAAGACTTACGGCACAAATGAGACTGGTGGACAAAAAATTTGGGAAATTTTCCATTATTCCGGCAATAAAATTTTATAAGGCAAAGGTTGTGCCGTCTATCATCTATGGTATGGAAGCCGCGCTCAACTTACCGAACCCAATATGGCAAAAATTGGAAGGACAGGTGTGGAAGGCAGTACTAGGCCTACCGAAATCAACCTCCATGCCCGCAATTAGAAGGGAGTTGGGCCTGGTCTCGTTAGTTACATCAGTCAAGCAAAGCAAGCTGAGACTTTATAGAAAAATCATAATGGCCGATTCATTGCCAATATGCGCGGTGATAGCAGAAGAATTGAAAACGGGCACTTGTAAAGCGCTCAACAATTGGGCAACAACAATACAAGAAACACTAAACGAAATATCATGCACAGAAGAAGATCTAAAAAAAAAACCAGACCGAGTAAAGATAAAAATCGAACTCATGGATTGGATCCACACTGTAGACACAGCGAGAGCAAATAAGCTACTCACCCACCTTCCACCGACGTTCAACAGGGTGAAAGAGCCACTGAACTACTGCAAAAAGTTCCCGAACAAAAAGATGAGGAGCACATTCTTGAAGGCAAGACTAAACCTGCTGATGACCCATCAAATCCTAGCCATTAGATCATCAAAAATGGATAAAAGTTGCCGCCTATGCAAAAATAAAGAAGAAGTGGAAACATTGCGACATCTAGTCCTAAGATGCCCAAAAACCAGCATAATTAGAGACAGATATATACAATCATGTCTGCAAGGGGCGACGACGCTAGATGAAGAGGCGGTCTGGAATAGGCTAATATCAGGAGAATCAACGAGATGGACCATAGCGGCAGTAAAATTGATAGACCTTGCCTTCGAAAAGATTTCCAACACACAGGCCCATATGAAAATAGCAGAGATGGCCGAAACAGTGAAATCGCCCACCGCAAGCCAAATCTAAGGAATAATCAAAAAACAGCGAAATTCCGGATAGAGAAGGCGGAAAGTAAACATTAACTCAGAAGCGTCAACATCAGAGAAATAACGGTCAAAAGCGCCTCGGCGCATCTGTAGAAGAAGGGTTCTTGTAAAAATCGTTAATTCATTTCCGATTAAAAACAAGTAAATAAAAAAAAAAAAAAAAAAAAAATGCTTTCTTTTCTGTACCATTGCACCCAGACTCACAATGTTGGACCATGTTTACCTACCGCAGCCAAAGACTGAAATGTACCCATTTACCTCAGGGGCAGTGTGAAACACCCAGTGTGTTTAACAGAGTCCTGCAAATGGACCTAGGAAATATACAGACACAGAGTGAAGTGATACAATATGTTGAGTACATCCTGCTGTGCAGCACCACAGAAGATGAATGCAGGAAAGATTCAGTGATACTCCTGATACTGTTCGCGTAGAAGGGGCACAAAGTAGATCAAAACAAACTGCAATATTGTCAAAAGGAAATTATATATTTGGGCGAAATAATATCATCAGAAGGAAGAAGAGTGAGACAAGAGAGAGCAGACGCAATACAAAAAACACCACAACCAGCTACAGTAAAAGAAATGCAACAGGTTCTAGAGCTGTGCAATTATTGCTGATCCTGGATACTAGATAATACCTCACACACTGTGCCACCTTAACAAGGATTAAAAGGAGCACAAAAGGAGGGAAGGTTTATTGTCTGGTCAGTAGAGATGGCCTAAGCATTCAATGAACTAAAATATGCGATTAGTACTGCCCCAGTGCCAGCAAAGCCAGATTCCAAAAAACAGTTTTTTCATGTTCTCACTCAGATAACTACAATGGGGCACAAACCTCTAGAATTTTACAATGGTCATTTAGTCAGTCAGTCAAAATACTTTATTTTGGCTACAAAAGCAATACAATTTCACATATAAAAGACATCTCATATCAGTATTAAAAACAAATAGCCTAAAATGTAAATAAATATGAAATGCCCTACTAAAATTCATAGTGTACAACAGTTTAGATTCCAGGCAAGCTAGGTCAACTACAGCACTCGTTCTCCTGTGTCTGCCCTTTCCTAATTCAGGACCTTATTTCTCAGCCACCAAGCCCTGTAGATATATAGAGCAGAACCATGGATAATATAGGGAATTGGAGATTGTGATAAAAGCTGGAGCGCAGCAGCAGCTTGACGGATTCCCTTGTCTATAAAAATGTGGCGCACATACAAGTACCTCAAATGTAGTGTCTTTTTGCAAGTTAACAAAATGTGTCCGTGTTTCATTAAAAAGACCACACAAAGGATACATTGCTACAGCACCCAGTCTCCAAGTTACTCTAAAAACTGCAACAGGTAAAATTCATAATCTGAAGGGGAGGTACAATGATCGCTGTTGCTGTTATCGCCAAAGATAACCTTGCTATCAGGGAAATTCAAGGGGACCTTGGCCATCACACTGATCATCTTCAGCTTAAGCTAAAACTCTCCCCTAACTGCACTATGGCCTGCCACGTGATATACCGCCTCCATGGCCCTGCCACTGATTTTCAAGACGCCCTGACTCACTCACTCTCAGACAACCTAAAAAAATCCTCAAAAGTTCTACTCATAGGTGACCTCAACCTGGGGCTCAATGACCCTAGTGACTCCCACGCCTCTGCCCTCAGGAAAGCACTCGATACTCTCGGGTTCTCACAAGCCATCTCAGATCCCACCCACGCTAAAGGCCGTACGCTAGACTGGGTCTCTCACCATAACTGCACCGTCCTCGTCAAAAAGATTACGCCGGTTCCATGGTCCGACCACCTATGCATCCGATTTGACATCTCCACCGCTACTGGACCCCCTAAACCAACTGTCCCTCTCCCCACTGCATTAACTAGGAGCTCTCGCCAGCTCACTAAGGAGAATCCTACCCAACACCTCCAGGTTCCTGCACTGCGGCCCCCCTTTTCCAATGACCCTGAGGTTCTTGCCAATGCTTTCATAACTACCATCACAATGGCAATTGACGCTGCAGCTCCCCTCACCCTTAAAAAAGCTAAGAAACTTAAACAAACCAACGCCTGGTTTACTCAAGATCTATCTCTGCTAAGATCTAAAAAAAAAGGGTGGCACTAAATGCCTGGAAAAACAACCCTAACAACACCATCAAAGGTGCTTTCAAGGCCATGTCCATTGAATATAAAACTGCCATCATCAAGGCTAAAGCCTCCTCATTCAATTCCATAATAATCAATGCTAAATCCTGCACCAAAGAAATCTTCTCCATTTTCAGAGAACTTGAGACACCCGCCTCCCCACCTCCCACCCTCCTAAAAGACTCAGCATGGTGCAACTCTATTCAATCTGCCATGCTGACAAAGCTGAACACACTACAAGGGAAGATCCTTGCACACCAACAGGCCATATCCAACCAGATAGAAAATAACCATCACTGTTCACCTCCCGCTTCCACCACCACCCCCCCTTCTCTCTCCTATCAATTCAAATACGTGACCGTAGCAGAAGTTACCACCCTCCTTAATTCCATCAAACCCACCAATTGTAAAGGGGACGCCTGCCCAGCTCAGATCATCAAGGACTGTGCCCCCACCCTTGCCCCCTTCATTACTGCCTTTATCAACGCCTCATTCCAAGCCGGCCATGTTCCCGCTGAACTCAAGGAAGCCTGGGTTCGCCCGCTCCTAAAAAAGCCTTCCCTAGACCCCGTGATCCCAGGCAACTACAGGCCCATCACCACTGTCCCTTTTCTTCTAAAAATACTTGACAAGGCAGCTTACATTCAAGTACAAAAATGTCTTGAAGACAACCACCTTTTGGGTCTCTGACAATCAGGGTTCCGCCCAAGGCACGGCACCGAAACGGCCCTCCTTGATCTTAAAAACCAGATGGATGACATAAGGAATGCCGGCAAACCTACACTACTTCTCCTTCTGGACCTCTCCACTGCCTTTGACTTGGTGGACCATAAGACCCTTTGCCACATCTCTCCACATCAGCTAACTTCTCCCCTAGTGCCTGTAAATGTACCACCTCCCTCCTGCAAGGCAGATCAATGAAGGTCTTCTCCGACCATGCCTCAGCCGACCCAAACATCATCCAATGTGGGGTACCACAAGGGTCGTGCATCACACCCACCCTCTACAACCTCTTCACAAGACCACTGTTCAAAATACTTGACGCACTGGGCATCTCATACACAGATTATGCTGATGACACCCGAGTGCTTTTCCCCCTCACGGGCGATTGCGCATCTGACCTGAACACCCTTGACACCATTTACTCAACGATCCAATCATGGCTGGCAGAAAACTGGCTATGTCTCAACAGCGAGAAATCCTAACTTCTGCTGATCGGATTCCCCTCCACATTGGGCAAACTGGATAAGCAATACAGCTCATTCATCGTAGACAACATCCCCATCATGGTCTCCCCAGCAGTCAAGACCCTTGGTGTCTACCTTGATCCCAACCTCACCATGACCAGGCAGGTCAATGCCATTGCATCAACCTCAGCCTATCACTCCAAACTCCTTAACGCAGTAAAACCCTTTTTGTCCCAACAAAATTGCCTCACAATCGCCAGAGCAATAATAGGCTCTAGATTGGACTATTGCAATGCCCTTTTCATTGGTACTTCCAGCAAAAGTCTTGCCAAACTCCAGCTGGTCCAAAACAGTGCCCTCAGGGCAGCCACGGGGGTATCTCATAGAGACCACATATCTGGGCTCAGAAGACATGTCCACTGGCTACCTATTAAAGAAAGAATTATCTTCAAAACTCTTGCCCTGACCCACAAATGCCTCCACAACCTAGCTCCCTCTTACCATGCCAATATATTCTCCAAACACTCTGGTGCCAGGCATCCAGAACCACATACTCCAACACTTTAATCGTCCCCAGGACATGCAGAGTACGCAATGGTGGCTACAGCTTCCCTGCAGTGGCTGCCACTACCTGGAACGCCCTTCCCCCACACATCAGGCAAATTGACTCCCATTCTTCCTTCTGCAAAGCCATCAAAACCTGCTTGTTCGTGTAAACTTGCCTGTACCTGTAGTCACCTGTGTGTGGCTTTGTATCTATTCTTATATGAATCATGTACCATAACTATCAAGTGTTCCTGGGCGGCTTCACTGTAACCCTCTTAAGTAAGCCCTCTTATTCGCCATGCTTTCAGCGCCTCGATGTATGTGGGCTGTAGTGTGCTTTACAAATACAAATAAATAAAAAATAAAATAAATAAATACAATGATTAAGTTTGAGTTGGAGTGTCGCAAAAAGGAGCACTAACTGGCACTAATAGCAATTATTTTAAAAAATGTATTCTTGCAGATGCCTGACCTGCCCAAATTGGCATGACCCCACAGTTCAGCCCCATGCAAAGCAGCTGCTATAGCTTCCTTCTTCCGTAAATCATGGGCCGGAGACATAGCACCACTCCTGTGGCAATGGAAAAAAGAAAGAATACCTCCACCAAACTTTTGCAGGGTAAGAGCTGACCTGGCAATTTCATCACCCCACCGGCCATTATCTTGCAATCCTATTGTGCAACTTGCTTGTTGGCCCCCTTCTCATTAAATGAAGCAATGGATTTTTTTTTTAAAGAGGCGTCTTAAAACCCATCACTTTTCACTTCCCAAGGTTCAGTTTTAACAAAAGCATCTTTCATGTATTTTGTAAAATAGAACGGGCCACTTTAAGGCCATCCGGGGAGGTAGCAAGTAGCACTGCATCATCTGCATAGATGAGGGCAGGGTATTTATCAAGAGTCAATCTTAGAGGATCCTGGCACTCCACCACCAATGCATTAACAATTTCTTGGATGTAGATATTAAAAAGTACGGGCGGCGGGACACAGCCCTGCCTAACTCTCATGCAGATGTCAAACTCCCTTGTCACCTGGCCGCACATTCTGTAGCAGACTCTAGCCTTGTTGTGGGTATAAAGGGCAGATATTATTGCAACCAACTCTGTAGGGGCATATCTAGGTAGCATCATGTGCCAGAGAACATCCCTAGACACTGAATCAAACGCCGTTTGCAGATCTAAGAAAGCGGCGTAGAGGTGCATTTTGTTTAGAGCCGTGTATTTTTTTGGATACGCAGGTGTAATAAAAAGAAATGATCCACGGTACCTGTGCTGTGATGGAACCCAGCCTGGAGTTCGCTGATCACATTCCAACTGTCTGCCCAATCCTGCAAGCGTGATAATAGCAACTTGCCAAGTAGCTTACCTGCTCCATCCAAAAGGGAGATTGGACGATCATTTATCGGTTGTTTTCTGCCTCCCTTTTTGTATATGGGGACTATAGTGACATTCCTCCATGAATTTAGAATCTCACGAGTGTCCAAGATCGCATTAAAGACTCTGGTGAACACCGGCGCCAAAACTATTGCTTCATCTTTAAAACGGTCTGCCGGAGTTGGATGTGGGCCAGCTACTTTGTGGCTTTTCAATGATTTGATAGCGCTGGCCACTTCACAAACCGTGAATGCCAGTTTGGCTCTGGGAGAGAGGCTTCTTGGGGCCAACATCGCCGCCTGTGTTGGTCCTCCAGTTGGCAGAAGTGATGCCACCAAAGGTCTTCCCCTATCGTACACTGCAGGGTCACATCCCCTTTTAGCTCCTTTTTCCGAGACCATTTTACGAAACAGCCACACATCCCTAGTCTTAAGGGCGGTATCTAATAAAGACCATTTTCGCCTCACAAATTCACTTTTTCTCTCTGCAATTAACCCTTTGTAGTTAAACCTTAGCCTTCGTAGAGTATTTTTATGCACTGGCTCTGGTTGTTTTATATACTGTTCAATTTTGCCTTTTGCTACTTTGGATTGTGAATTCACTGCTTTTTAATTTCTCTAGGATTGGTTGAAATTAAAGGAATGAGGTTAATGTTTATCTTCCCATATTCTGCCTATATGAGGGTATCATTAGACTGCTCCTCGCAGATGGCATATAGATTATCTAGTATTGATGTATATATATCGGCTTTAGTAGCCCGCAGTAATACATTTGCCACTTTAAAGATTTGCAGCCATGTCCCTGTACTTCCAAAGGCTGGGCACAAGACACCAATCTAGTATTGACAACCTCCTTCGGGTTGTTTCTGATTTTACACTCCAGGGGGTAATGGTCACTCTCAAGTCAGTTACCAATCCTAAACTGCTGCATCCATGGCCAGGCCTCCCCAGGAATCAGCACACAAACAATTAGTGAGGTACCATTGTGGCCGTGAAAGGTGTTCTTCGCAGGCTGATCCTTAGGCCACCTCCCACTGCAAGCTCTCAAATTGATGTTGAATAGTATACGAGCTGCATTAATCACCAGGCGATGAATTCGAGCAGGAACTGGGGCTTTTAGACTAGGGATGTGCCAAGCCATCTCCTGGTCCTCCCATAGATCAGCAAGCTCTTTTATCGGCTCAAACTGCATATTAAAATCACTGGCCACAAGGGTAAGGCTAGATTGAGAGGGAGAGGGGTTCATCTCAGTTGCTAAATCTTGCAACCGAACCATGGTTGGTAGACCCACGGGGGTCTATTGGAGATATTGAATACACACATCCGCTCATTGTTGGGCAGCTGAACTACAAGCAGCTGCAGACCACCAGAACCAGTGTCCTTCATGTCAATCTTGCAACTCAGGGCAATGTCCATCCACATTAGAAGGCCACCACACTGAAGACCACGGGCACCTTTGAGGCTTTAACATGGAATATCTAGTACCCATGGAGAAATACAGGGTGTAATGCCCATGTTTCCTGAAGAATTCCTATCTGGAACTCAGGTCCACAAGAGCACCAACCAGGATCCTCCAGCAATCTCTATGCCCGGCTGTACAGCCCTTCTCCTGCTCCATTAGTGGTTCAGGGACCCCACTGAGTCAATCTACTACATCTAAATTTGAGTTAGGCACAAAGGTTTTGCTCTTAGAAGTATAGCTGGGATTGTTAAATAATAAAGCACGAGGGTGGGCAACATTAAAGCAATTTAGAACAAAATGATAGCCAAACCCTATCACACTCCTTTCAAAAGAGTCAGATGACCTTATACCGATTTTTGACGACTCAGTGGGATAAGCCCTGAGTTTAATACTGCGATACCAAGAACACTCGAATATATTCGCTGTTGGAGTTAGGAACAGAGCCTCTAATGCAGTGGACAATATCATCTCTGATAATGCAATAACACCCCTTTGTGTTACATATCCCAAAAATACATTTGTTTTTCAAACTATCCAAGTCTTCAAAGGCTTTGCAACAGAGCTTTGGAACCTTGGTCATTACTACAGATGGCCCACTGCACACCCCAACTTTTCCGCTATTGCCGCTTTCATATTTGGTTTTTGTAAGTCTGGCTGGTGCCTGAACAGGATTAGGTTTGCACCTGACAAAGGTGGGATTGTTGTACCACTGCACAAAGATTGGCCACCATTTGAAGTTTACCTATCCGTGTACCTTTGTTACGGTCGAGGTTGAGTTCCATTGCTTTGTAAATTGATGCCAGCCATATCGGAACTGGCTGAAGCTTGCACCTCAAGCACCCTACCTGATAGGGTAGGAATAGAAGCAGATAGAGCACCACCATTTGAGGCCTCATCACAGGACAAGGGGACTAGATCACCCAGCCTCCCAACCAATACGGCCAGCTGGTCTCTAATGGCTCTAAATTCCATAGCTAAACAAGACAATTGTTCAAAAACACTGACCAATTGGGGCACCTTAGCCAGGGCCAAAGCCAGTTCTCTGGTTATAGTTATATAATTACAAGTATCAACAGGCTAGGGTTCTGACACTACAGAATCGCTCTGTGTGCCCACTTCACAGGTTTGGGGCAGCAAGGAATGCAAGGTCAAACCCTTCCTCCTCTTAAGGGGAAAAGCTCTGGAAGGCTTTCTACATCTTTTGCGGCCACAATTTGCCAGGGTTGCCATTATTGTGTCCTGTCTGGGAGGGTGGAGGGGGGGATATCAGTGGGCAAGATACAATCCGACAATGGCTCATAATGGTTCGATAGAGGGAGACGGCAAATAACCCCTGGGCCAATGACCTTATAGCCAAAGCCCTGTCACTCCTTTTCCACAGATCAAATAGAGACGTTGTTCTCACAATTAGCCAAGAGAGAACTAGGTTCGAGTTGGGGGGGGGGTGGGCTAGCATCCAGCTATAAATGAACTTCTACTTTCTCTGGGGTATATACCCGGGTCCCCTATGATCACTGTTCGGCTGGAAAGCACAATTTCTCCCACCCTCTTGATCTGTGCTCTTGGCCACTTCAAAGTGTGCCACATGGTCTTCTTTAGTTATGCTAGGTCCAGACCCTTGCCTTGGTGCGTTATTAGATACAGAAGTTTCACAGAACAAAATCAAATCATCACAATCATTAGAAACACAATTAGAAGTTCTACTGGGCAGAGAGGCTGTTGTTGTAGCTCTAGGTTTGGTTGGCCGGGGGAGTGCTCAGCACTCTCTTTCTCACTCTCTTTCACAGGATTCAGTCCATCCAAGTCTAATAATAAATCAATAATTTCCGTGATAAGCAAGTTCACATCGGGAAATTGTTTGAAAATACGTGAGATTTTAATTTGTCTGGCATCCCCCCTCCCAAGCCATCCACCTTCCTCTTTGCCATTATTTTCCTGTGAATCTTTTGTAAATCTTTAAGTCTTTAATTTTTTAAATCTTTGGGTCTTGCATCCATGCCTACATTTTGGCAGAAAACCTGACCATCATAAAAACAGACCAGTTCCCAGTTAAAAAAACACGCCCCACTGTAAATCCACAAAAACTGTTCTGGACAAACACAAACTCACTGACCCAGAGTGCCAGTGTCCACACATGGCCCACGTTGTTCCCAGCGTTGTTCCCAACACTTTGTCCACTTGCACCTTAACAATTCCAGTTCGTGCCACCAAGTGGGAGGCAGTACACTTGTCCTGCGGTAATTCCAGGTAGCCGGCCGCCCACAGCTCCACTAAGGACCGCTGCAACAACTCATGAGCACCACTCTGCGCAGATATGAGGATTATATGCAGTTCCTGATAATGCTCTAGCTAAACTCCTTCTCCCACAAGCAATGAAGCCTGAGAGAATACTCAATAAGAATTCACGTCCCATACTGCAGATCACTTACAAACTCCACCCCACTAAAACACTTTGCAAATTCAGGCACATTCAGAACTGGTCTGTTGCAACTTTACTTCCACTTTTCCACAGCCATGCAATAATCTGGCCGGCAGAGGTTTAAAGGGGATCAGCGGCTCAAAGGTCAAGATCCCAACAGTCGTCACTCCCACCCTTTGTTATACATGCTCAATTATTGTTTGATGCTTGGTGCGCTGACCCTCTGTGCTGGATGACTGTCTTGCTAATTGGGTAAGTGTTGTGGCGAGATGATGAAAGCTGATAATCACCAAGCCTCAGCCCCCTTGGTACTCTGTGTAGATACAAAGAAAATGCAGGGCGCGGATGAACCCACTGCAGGTTAACTATGGCCTCCCTGAAGCAAGAAGCCTCCATGGACCATGGATCTGAGCCACTCTCCTGAGTCGCTCTCTGTTTATCTGTTTCTGTTCTCAATCTTCAAGCTCAGGAGCTGTGGGTACACTCACGGGTGCTCACAGGAACACTCGCCAGGTTCTCGCTCACTCTAGGTAGCCCACTGCCAAGAATCTTTAGTAGCTCCGGCAACTCCAAAAGGATAAACAGATGCCGGCCAATGAGAAAACCTGCAGGACACCCACTCACCAGCCCCCTGTGAACAGGTTAGAGGAATGGCCCTAACAAACTACAAAGAACGGGTCAAGCTGCACAAGAGAGGAAAGGATTTTGCAATCAGCCACTTCTGGCTGAGACAACCCGCAGTCGTCAAAACAATGGTGTGGAATTTTTATAATGGTCATTTAGACCCAGTAATACAAGGACATTTCCAATGCGAACAAGCATTGACAGCAGCTCCATTTACAATTGAAAATTGATCAATGATAACTCTAGGTTGCGCAGTTACTCTGCTTGTGGAGCATTCGCAATTCTGTAAAAAACAAAATCCACACTCACAACACAGCGTGCCTCAGGCTCTGAGGTAATTCTGCCAAATTCCTTGATTAAAATTGTGAGATGCTGCATTGTCAACCTAATTTTCCTGCAGAAACTGTGGAGAAAGGAGAATTATGTACATGATTTTTCAACATACACTGATGTCTATGATGGTTTACCACATATTGAGGGAGATGCACTTGAGGGTGGAGATATTGTTCATTGACAGGTCATCGACAAGATATCAGAATACTTTAAGGCACACAGAAGCAGTAGTGTTAAAATGGGAAGATGGGGAGTTTGAAAGAGTGGCTCAAAAAAGATTTCCCCCACATTATTCTGTGCAGGCAGCAGAATTAATAGCTCTGATTTCCATATCAGAAATGTATCCAGATACCCCTGTAACACATTATTTTGATGTTGCATAAGTCAACTCCACAGTACATTCAGAGTGTCCCGATGGAAAAGGAGAGGTTTTCAAAAATCCAACGGTACGCCAGTGCAACATGCTCAATTATTATCCAGATTAATTGAAGCATTGTCCAGCCCTGCAGCAGTAGCGGTGGTAAAATACGCTGCACACACTAATGGAAGAGACATGATAGCATGCAGTAATAGTGTAGCAGATTCCACAGCAAAAGAAGCATTGTACATGTCCGAAATATTGGAAATGGTAGTGCTACCCCCAAATGTAACACAACAGCAGGTACAGCTAATTGAACCCTACAACGGCCTACCCCTAATACAAATAATGGGGTTGCAGCAAATTGCCCCCAATATAAACAAGAACTGTGGACTAGGAGAGGGTGTGTTTTGCCACCCAATGGCCTAGTGTCCGGACAAAGTATTACAGGGAAACCCGTTATGACACTGGAACTACTGACAGTGGCCCTCGAGCAGCAGCATTAACCTACACACACATCAAAGGAATATGTATCAGCAGATTTGAGAGGGGAGTGATTTGTTTCTAATTTAAAGGAGATGGTGTCAGAATATATAACAAATTGTGCAGTGTGTCAACAATATACTGCAGGATACACACTAAAAACAGTGAAAGCAACATTGCCTCGCCCATCTGGGCCCCTTCATCATTTGTATATCGACTATGTTGATACGGGAAATATGTGTAGGAAATATCGCTATATGACTTGTGTGGTCTACCCCATCTCCGATTGGGTTGAAGCGTGTCCTTGTACCGACTGTGATGTAAAATCAGCAGCAAAATTCCTGCGATCAGATAATGGCCAGTGTTTTTTCAATGATTTATTCAAAGAGATAACATCTCTATGGGGCATAACACTGAAGCTGTGTTCCGTTTATCACCCACAAGCCAACAGACTTGTAAAGCAGCGCAATGGTCTGCTTAAAGAGTGCCTTGGTAAACTATGCGTTTCCCTAAAGATAAATTGGCTGCACTGCTTGCCAAATGACCTTATTGCAATGCAGAATCAACCAAGCTCTGGCATACATCGCCCACCACATGAAGTAGTAACTGGCAGAAGTATGCATGCTCCACTAACACCTGCATGTTCAAATGCTGTAAATGTGACTGTTTTAGGTGATGAATTTCATGAATATCTTAGGGCTATAACCAATTCTCTTAAGTTCATCTCAAACCAGATAATGCCACAACAATAATGGCCGGCCACAGCTACCGGAGAAGAAGAAACACCACAAGAAGCATCAGCGCTGCTACCACCACCACAGCTCTACCTGGGGACCAGATACTGGTTCAGAACTTTGTGAGGAAATGGAATAATCCTCAGTTTGTGTGTCCTTTCATCGTGGAGTATGCCACAGTGACTCCAGTGTAACTTCACAGACATAAGTGATGGGTCCATCCTTCTGACGTCAAGAGAGACAAGAGCAACTCCCTTTTTTCCGAAGTCAAGGAGGCCAGTGTAACGGAAGTGTCCTGAAATATAATATAACTGTGCCAAACTCCATGAATTCATTTCCCAACAGGGATTCAGAGTATTATTATATAGCACAGGAGATGAAAAGGATTAATGGAAATTGTGCTTGTATAGTATTTATTCTTGTTCTTTTTGTTTCTTTCTTTTCTTTGGATAGAATATAAATGGTTGGTAGCACAGCAAGTGATTAATAATTTAAACATATTTGAAAACAAAACTGGAGAAATAACAAGGAGGGAGGTTTTTGACCCTGAAAGATTTGAGGGAGGTACCACTGATGGATTTTCTACTAAGATTGAAAACATCTAGTATGGCCATATGCAAGTAGTGGGAAGTGAGTGATTGAATAAGACATGTTATGTGTGTTCTCTGTAAGGGCTGCGGGCCGTTAAATGCCTTGTCCGCCCCCGTCGTTTGGCGTGAAAGCTATTCGCACCCCTAAGGAATTCCCATGGTGCAGATATTTTTTTCTTTTTATTCTGACTGCGGATAAGTTCAGCGCGTGCACAACACATCTACCGTCGGAATGGAAAAAAAGGCAAAAAAACGGCTGCCGCCATACAAATGGGTCCCTTTTCAGATGACGGCATCCATGTCAAACATGTTCAAAAATGGCCACCGTCATCTAAAAAGGGGCCTAGTCCTTTTTTATTCTAATGGTATTTTTGTTTACATTTTATTTTTTCAACTGCAGCGGGCAGTGAAGGCACAATCACGCCCAGGAAAGGCAAATTGTGATTGGTCAATCCGCCTTTCCCAGGTGTGAATAAGAGATACATACACAAAGAAACACTATTCCTGATGAACTATAAATGTTGCATTGAGCAGAGGTTCCAAAATTTTGCAGCAAAGGCCCCATTGAAAGGACACAAGTGGGGTCATTACGAGTCGGGCAGTAAGGGATACCGGGCACCGGTAAGGAGACCGGTGCCAGTAATCCCTTACCGCCTGATTCCGAGGTTCCTTGGAGAGAACCGTAAGGAATGTGTGGTCAGACCACACGTCCCTTACGGGTCCTGCTAAGGGACCAGGGCGCTAATAATGGGCTTGCCATTCGCAAGCCCGTTATTAGTGCCCTCCCCATTCCCATTGAGCCCTATGGGCCCTATGGGAGCTCAATGGGAATGGGGAATGGTTTGTTCAATGGGGATTTACCGGTCCCGCCAGGGTCGGACTGCACCGGTAAGTCCCCATTGAACAACACCAGACTCGGACACGGTACGCTAATAGCACCATGGCTACCACCCATCTTGTAATGAGGCCCAATGCGTTATGTTAGAGCTGCCACAGTGCTTAGATTTGTCCAATTCTATGAAAAGCCCATTCTCGCCCGATAGTATGAGCAGACAAGTTTACAGTGGGATGGAGTACAAGATAGGGCTCGACGGAGTGGCAAAGATATATTGTTCCCATGACACAAGAACAGATATAGCAATTATTTCTTGTCCAAACAATAATCAAATAAACAGACAGAATCCTTGCTTGCAAGGTGCATGGTACCCCAGGAAGAAATATTGCCAAAGACACCAAACTAAGTTGTGTACACAGTGCCCTCTATGGCCAATTAGTGTTACTACACCCTCTACCAAATACAGTAAAATAGAAGAAAATATCCCTGGCAGACAGGGCCCCAATTAAAAGATTATGCACCTGCGTCAGCAGTGAGTATCGAGACAACAGTTTCTAACGGGAACATTCACGGTTGGAGAATCTGCCTGGGACAAATGGATTTCTGGCATGGGAGATGAGAGGAGAGTATCTTTTTATTCTTGGAAGCAGGGGTTTGATCCCTCTATTCCCTGGTCAGTAAATCAAATAATAATTGGACTGTCTAGGACAGTTGCAGTCTTCGAGGCCATCTGAAGAGGTACCAGCCAATGACCGTGAAGTATTCTTATCACTGTCAGTATGCAGTGTGCCAGCCAAGCAAGATATGTGGTAGTTTGGTGATTGTAATGAAGGTTATAGTTGGAGGGATGGACATGGGTGGGGTTGTAGATAATGTATTGCATTCTGGTGGTTTTGCACCTTATAATCCTCAGCCCGAAGTGGGGTCATTCGGTTTTTGTATTTTGCATGACTCCTGGCCGACACTTTGTTAAAATGTGAATAAAGATGTTTTTTCTTGCACCTGTAACACAAAGGGTATTTTCTCTTTTTTTGACCTCTGGAAGGTCAAGCTTGCATTCCTACCGTGTATTCAAAATACATATTAGCGCTCAGTCACGGTCTATGGAGAAGTAATTCTGTTGTACCTATTACATATGTATACTCAGTACACCATATACTTTTAACAACACTTACTAGGGGGCCGTCACTCAAAGGAGGGATATGGGACCCCTAGTGTAGAAGAAAGAATAACGGTGACTAATTCTGCTTCTTACAAAGACAAAACACAATTGTTAAAAATCAGATTTAGTGTTTTAATAACAACAATTAATGAGAGCAATTTAGAAAAAATGGGGCATTTTACATTAGATAATGCCCGGTTCTAGATTTTTTTAGGGCTTTCTATGCATAACTTTGTGTATTTTATTTAATTAGACAGCGTGATGCTAGCGCCTATAAAAATCTTACACTATTACTGATATAACACACTTAAGGATCCTTAACACACTTAAGGATCCTTACCAATAAGGTCCTTACATACATATAAACACGATAAAACAGACCTACACCTCAGGTCACTTTAAATTCTTATTGACTATGTCAAATTGCTTTATAACATAGGTCATAAAAACGCATGAGACCAGCTCATACTATGATAAGGTCGACCGGTTTCATAACCACACTTGTTTAGGTCATCTTCTTCAGGACGTATGTTTCAAAAGGGGGTAACTCCCTGATGGAAAAACTTTTTCCAGGTGTGTGTGTTCTTACTCCTACAAGGAAGTGAGAAAAAAGGGGATATATCACTCCTCTAGTCCCTTAATTGCATTTATGTGCTAATTTCCTCTCAATACAGTGCTTGAAAAAAGTATTTCTCAAAATATTAGCTAAAAGATCAATTTATATACTAAAGCTGCTGTTTAGAATTCAAAATGGCACCTTAAAAGGCACTTAACAAGGGAAGGGGTAGGGAAGGGGCGTGCGCAGAGGTGCTCCTTGTGATCCAATTCATTCATGCATAATGGGCTCTTGTTGGTACAGCGAGTGTATGGAAAAGTAATTAAAGATATTTTTGTCTTACCGCCATGTTCAAACTTATGGCGCTGACTTATATTGCCTGTCCATATGCGCGTTGCGCAATTTGTCTTGAACCCTGCAGCCAACAAGGAAAAACAATGGAAGGATCAACCTTCCATACAGCACTTTAACTGTGTCATAAATCGTGTACTTATCGTTAGCACGAATAAATTTAAATGATATGTTAGGGGTGCTTACCAGTTCTTTTTTTGTTTTTTGTGCTTCTAATACGCGTTTCTCATCATGTGCAAAATAGAAGGGCTGAAGGCGCCGTGGGATCGACTCGGGTAGCGGCTGTATTGCTGCTTTCCTAAAAGGAAGAAAGCCGCGGGTACGCCAGCATTATATGTAGCTCTCTGTTACAGGAAAGTGGTTCTGTATTCATGCCATTGTGCTGTCTCAATAGAGCAGCAACAAAAGAAAAGAAAAAGGTGCAAAGGCTGCTAATTCATACCTTAGATCCTAGCGCGTGTGAACACTGTCGGGTCCGCTGCTCTGGTCGCTCTGCAGCTGCTGTTTGTAACGGGCTGCCTAGGAGTGATCTCCTATTTTAATTACTCGCGTCCATAGCCTCTCTATGGTTACAACGCCATGTTGGACAAGGTGGACTCAGTCGCCATCTTTAGTCAGGCAGCTCAAAAGTAACCGGTATGTTTGCAAAACTAATTGAAACCTTGTACGCGTATTTTTCACAATGAAATGCAGATGCATTTTTATGAGAACTTCCTGTCTTTTCTACTCTATTTTCTTTTTTCCAAGCAGATAGTACTTGCACACAAATGGCTTGTGGACGTATACTGGCGACCCTGTCCGGCCCATATCCCAGTGTTAAAAAATTATCTGTACAACAAGAGATGCAGTAATGGCTAGTTCTGTTTAGATAGACAGACCCTCGTCATCGGACAATTTTGACAACATCTTTAAAGGCAATAATATACATTACGTATTCAATAGTATTTAAATTAACAAAAGATTGTAAGTGATACATAACGGACAAACACATCCTGGTTCCACAAAGAGTTGAACATATTTGAAAGGGAAAAGGGAGAGGGCAGGTGGGGGGTTATTATTTGGATCCACCAGTCCTATTTGGTAGGACATTCACTCATCACATGGTACCATCTCAGTGGCCAAAAATGGACAAAAATGGATACATTGACACATAAACCCGCATTGCAGCTATTTTAACAAACAGTATGTTATGTACATCACAGCGACACAGTTGCAAACTCAGGGGATCAATTGCTATCATTAGGGGTGCCTATCTTCTAGGAACTGTGGCAACTGCTATACCGGGGGGTCAAAGACATAAGTGTGTCCGCAGGAAATTGTAATGACATTACGAATGAATCAGCGTGGGAGAACTGCCAACTCATTCCATTGGATTTGTTAATTCAGACCGCTCTTATGCGTATTAAGTCTAAAAATCCAATTTTGTTCCCTCCTCAAGAGGATGTTATGGTAATTCCCACCTCGTTTAGGAAATTGTATTTTTTCAATGACTGTCCATTTAAAGTCTTCAGGACCATGTTCTTTTGTTATAAAATGGTTGACCATTGGAGCTGTGAGTTTTTTAGTTCTAAGGCAGGACCGATGTTCTATCATCCGTTTTTTAATCGGTCTCATTGTCATGCCCACATACTTCAAATTACATGGACAAACTATCAAATAAATCACTCCTAATGTATTACAATTGGTAAGATGTCGTTGTACCCAGGAAGTACGTAATCCCAGGTCTATTTCTTTTGTGCGTGCCGTTTGTGGGCACATGGAACATGACCCACATGGGGAGTGTCCTGTTGGATAGCTACTTTGCCAAATAGTTACAGTCTGTTTTCCTTTATCTTCACGTAGTGTGGTTACTAGTTTGTCTCTAATATTAGTTCTTCTTTTTAAGGCAAATTTTGGTTCTTCCAAGTTGTATTGTCCAGTATTCAGAATTGGCCACAGATTCTTAATTTCCTTTTTAAGTTTATTCACTATAGGTGAATAACTCAGAACAGCCATTATATTATCCTGTTGTGGTGGTTTAGGATGTTGCTGAAGAGTAGTGCTCCTAGGAATATTACGGGCTCTCCTATAGGTAGAGTCAATGATCCTCCTTGGGTAACCTCTATTGGCAAGTTGTTTTTTAAGGTTTTTGCCTTGTTCTTCAAAATCAGTAACTTGAGTGCATGTTCTTCTGTAACGAAGAAATTGGCCAAAGGGCAAATTGTCTTTAAGTGCCTGTGGATGGTAACTTGAGTATGTCAAAAGTGAATTTCTGTCTGTTGATTTTTTATAGACTTTGGAACATAACTTGTCTTCTATTACCATAATGTCAAGATCTAAAAAATTTATTGTTTTCTTGTTAAATTCCAACGTGAATTTTAAGTATGGATTCTGTACATTAAGCCAGGTATGGAACTCTTGGAGCTCTGTCTCTGAGCCTCATGAAAATGTCATCTATATATCTTTTCCAGAGTTTGATCTTTTCTAGAAAAGGATTGGAGACTGGATAGATGGCATCACACTCAAATGAGTTAACGTATAGGTTTGCTAGGCTAGGCGCAAAAGTCGCTCCCATTGCGGTACCAGATATCTGCTGGTAAAGGATGTCGTCACATATGAAGAAATTCCTGGTCAGGGCTATTTCTGCCAGTTGGATTATCAGACCTGGTGGTGTATTGTGTAATGCAATACCTGATTCCAATAACTGTTGGACCATAGAGAGAGTCGCTCGTTGTGGTATTTTGGTGTATAGTGACTCTATGTCCATCGTAACCAACCACTCCGTTTCCTGGTTGAATACAATGGTGTCAAGTAAATTTAGCATGGAAGTCGAGTCCTTAATATATGCTCGCATTTTTGGAACTACTTCTTTGATGAAATAATCCACAAACTGTGAAAGAGGTTCCAAAATGGATTGTATCCCAGACACAATAGGTCTTCCAGGTGGCGGATTAATACACTTATGTATTTTAGGGGTAGCATAAAATGCTGGTATCCGTGGGTGTGCTGGTGTTAAAAAAGCAGCCTCTTTCGCACTTATGTATCCCTCTGCTTCTGCTTCCTCGATGATGCTGTTAATTTGATTTTTCAATTGATTAGTTGGATTTCCTGGCAGGACACGATAACTCGTCGTGTCTAGTAAAAGGACATTCACCATGTTATTGTAATCGACTCTATTCATCACAACGGTAGCTCCACCCTTATCTGCTGGTTTAATGACAATGGCTTCATTGTCTGCAAGGGTTTTTAATGCTGCCATTTGTTGTTTGATGCAATTAGAGTGAATGAATGGAATATTTTCTTCCATTTTGCTTATGCTCTTAAGTAGAGCTTGTTCAAAAGTGATTGACTCCACTGTATTGGTTCCGTGTGGGGGGAAGAATTGTGACGGTGGCTTCAAACCAGTTGCATCTTGTTTGCCTGGTGGAATTGCTGCAAAATATTGTTTCAGTCTGATTTTCCTCATCAATTGACTAACCTCTATTGTGGTTTGAAAAGGGTCATAGTAGGCAGTCGGAACGAACGATAAACCTTTTTGAAGGATTTCTTCTTCTGGTTTCGTTAATATGTGTGTAGATAAATTCACAACTAGAGAAACACTGGCTGGGGAAGCCCTCATCCTCTGCTTCGGGTAACTCGTGGAGATTGGTTTTGCCAGCGCTTGTTGCCTTTGATCCCTCCACGTTGTCCTAAAAAAGAGGCATTGGCGGGTGCTGCCGAGGCCTGGTTGTTGTAAAAGTGTACTCTTGGGTTTCCTGAGCTATTTGATGACCCAGATGACGAGCCTGATCTATTTCTGTTCGTATTTTTCTGCATACTTTGAAATCTAAGCTTCCTTATTTTTGTTAATGGATTGGGTTTGCATGTATTAATACAGTTGCATGGAAGAAGCAATGGCAGGGACCATCCCACTGCAAAGCAAGCGGGTGAGAGCGGCCATGGATACAATGCAGTATGATTTTGGTATGCTCTCAGGGACTGTGAAGTGCATGCATTAGGCACAGACTCTGACCATGTGAAATAATATGCATTTTCTCCAATTCCTTCACCTATGTCTCCATCCCTAGCAGCTATTGCCTGAGATCACCCATGGCTGCTGGCCTCCCTCTTCACCTACGAGTGGTGTACGTAGGCCTATGAGATAAGGGGTAATGTAAATTGTTGGTTTGCGGTGGGTTGATCAACATCACAAGGGAGCGGGCAACATGCACCTTCATTACCAGGTTGATTGTGGGTTGTTGTATCGGGGAAGAAGTAGGATGTGCCTTCATAGCAGGAATGTAGGGTGGGGAGTTGGGTTTGGGAGGGGTTTGGATGTGCCTCCATGGCAGGGACATGTGCTGGGGTATTGAGTTAGTGGGGTGTTTAGTTAATGAGGGGAGTGTTAGTATTTCTAAACGCAAAACTGATGGTGCTTAAGGTATTTGTTAGTGAACTTCGGGAACAAATTGCTTTGATAACTTAAAATTATGAATTCTTGGCATTTCAGGACCTTTACTGATTAGTCCTCAAACTATTTTGAATAGCATACTCACATTTAAGTCACCCGTCGGGAGTATATTGCTAGCTGTGTGGATGCTGGTCCTCCTTCTCCTCTTCTGTATCCCTATTGGGATCCCCATGCTCCAGGCCAGGCATAGCAATATTACCAACCTTTTCTCTCCTGTACTGACATCCACCATCTATATGATTCAGGCAATGGAACCTGGCCTTCAACAGTCCCTATACCTTGCTTCTGGGTGCACAGGTATTTATGTCCACTTGATTGTCATGGTCTTCCTTCATACAATTTATGGTATCCTGCATGGGCACGAAAAGGGGGTATCTTGAAGCACCTGCTAAATTAAATTTGATATAGGTGGTCAGATAGCACAGAGAGCTGAGCGCTCATTCGAACGTCTGTGCGCAGACTGCTGATGCAAGTTCGAATCCCGGCAGGCCAACTCTGCCTTTTATCCTTCCAAGCTCGATAAAATGAGTACTATGCAGTGGGATAATGATATCTCAACGCTTAGATGCCTGCACGGTTTGTAGCGCTATAGATATTATTATATGTTGTTATCCAATGCCAAAGACATGTGCTGTATACTGGTAGGTTGTACATGCAGTGACTGTGGGTGCCTCCTTGCACCCTTCATCCCTGTGCATATGCTTGGCATGTCTGCCACCAGTGCGCACTATGTGTGGGTAAGGGGGTTTGTGGGGAGGGTGGGTGAAAGGCTTTTGGATGAAAGTGAGTTTCATATCTCACCTACATAGCAGCCATGTTCTTCTTGGGCTGTGTAACTATATGTATCCATGCAGGGTGCTGTTCTCCTGGATGGATTCTGGAAATCGGGCACAGCCGTGTTTGAAGCAGCCATCACAAAGTTGTGTGTGATGCCCGAAACTGGAATCACACAACATCTGCATGTTGAATTTGGGCTGCTGCTTCATGTTTCTGAAAACTTGCTCTCTTTCCTGGGCTAGGTAGGCTCAAAGCAACGTTGGTACAGTCCAAGGCTACACGCACATTCAGGATGCCAGAAAAGGCATGGAATCTGGCTTTGGCAACAAGGATTTGTGCCTGGCTGGTGGGCATGGAGATGTACCCGTGAGGTTGGGGGGAAAAGGACAACTCTTAGGTGTGACATCCCATGGATCATTCAAACAGTATGCTGGAAGCTGCCAGTGGCACACATGGAAGACTTGGAACTTGTGGATGTTGGTCTAGACCTCACACTCTATGATCTAGAGGATGGAGAGGAGCAGTTGCTGACTGCTGAGAAGCCAGGAATATGGTCTCACCCTTGGTTGGGGGGCTTGCTTCACCCTCTCTGCTTTGTGGAACCTTTCACCTCTCCTTCTGGCCCCACAACATAATGGCTCCCTCATGCTGCATAGAAACACATTCACATGCAGGTCTGTTACGCTGACGCCAACCTTCTGATTCACGATATATTGATGCCTTGAGTCAGGCCCTTGTGTACCGTTTTCAGGTGATTGTGCCTCATTATCCCTGTCATTCATCACCGTCACATTTTGGCTAGAGGTCAATTTTCGAGGTATTCTCAGAATTTTTCATGCTGTTTTCAAATTCATGATCAGGCGGAAAATATTGCATGCAGTTTTTAGTAATACCTAATGCAGTATTTAACGCATGTAGTTTACATCAAATTGCTCATGAAGATTTGTTTTAACATTTTGCATGCAGTAAATACTGGATGTATAACCAGCTTCTCATCATGTTGTCATATCCCCTCTTAACACCACTTGTTAATGTTTGTACAAAATCTTCGAATGAGAGCATGCTTGCCCTACTGTAAGCCATTGGCATCCCTAGAAGGGGAAAAGAGGGGCGATTGCCCACCTATTGGCTGCTTTGTGCCCCCTAATGGGTGGCCTGCCCGCTTCTGCAAAGAATTCTTTCAAGGAGCCTTAAAGCTGCTCCTTGACCCAGCCATCATTTGTGCGCTTGCACATTGTGTGTATGCGAAGCACTGGTGGCCCAGAGGGCAAGTATGGCATTTTTTTACTGTGCATCTATGATAAAGCAAGCATAAGTGTTATTTTGGGGCAGCCAGTTTGGACATGTTTTCATACTGTGGCAAGGAATTCTGTATGTTATTGGGACTGTGCCCAATGCCATTTTTCATGGTCTCCATGCACTCAGATGTAGGTGTGGTTAAGAGGGAAAAGCTCAAGAGAGCTTCGATGTGCTGTTGGTAGCTTCAGTTCGAAAAAAAAAACGGTCACTGTGTGCTGGTATAATTTGGTAGATTGGCATCTGTGTGTTTTATGAGAGTTGTCCTGGGTGTTGTGGAAATGGTAATGCCAACTGGAGTATGTTATTAGATGGGGATACTGACATATTTAAACAGCCTGGACATATTTTCCTCATAGTACTATTACTGGCATTATGCTCGAAGCAAACATGAGTATTTCGTTATGTGGGAATACTGGCATATATTGGTGCAGCCAGTGTGGAGATGTTTTTATACAAGCATATATCGTGGGCAAAGACAACCTGAAAATGTTTTGGCGAAATGCTCCTCTGCACTGTTGGTGACTTGCATCTATTGGAATTTTTTTCGCGAGTTACCCTACAGAACCAATCGCAAACAGGCGTTTTGGCCAATTTTTCTAAAAAAGTGTGCTGTAAAATGCACACTTGTAAGCCATTATTTGAAAAGAATTAAAAAAAAAAAGGGGGGGAAACCCCCCCCCAACACCAATACCTCTTGATTGGTTCGGGCTCCCTCACTATGCTCCGTCACACTGGCATATTTAGGGGAAATATTTACACACCACCACTGGGATCTATAACCAGAAACTGAAAACTGTGAACAAATCTATGGGGGGAAAAAGTGAGATTGCTGCAACCATTGCTGTAGAACCTAGTGAGCATTTGCCTCCTGTCCCCCTGTACCTGGCACCTTTATGTGAAATTTCATCTTTTAAACTGACTGTCCGTGACTATCATTTGAAACTGATGTGTGACGGGTATCTCTTCTGTTAAACTGGCTATTTTTGACTGGTTATTATTTGAAGCTGTGCTGTGAGTGATGTCTCTTCTACTAAGTATCACCTCCAAGTACACCTTATTTGAAGCTGTGCTCGGAGTGATGTCTGCTTGAGGTAAAATAATGCACTCTCTTGCTGAGTGCAGGGGCATTTTTGCAACTATTGAACATGAGTTAACTTTTTAGGATGTTTATTAACTTGATGCAAAACCTTTATTGCATTAAACCTACTCTGAACGTGCTTAATGACACGCTTTTTTAACCAGATTGGTAAAACATGGGTATACTTAAACCAGTTTATCTGTTGGCCCTCATTTGATGTGCCACCCCTGTTACCCACCTAATACTGATTTCTAGTGACGCCACTGCTGTGAACTGATGGATGTAAGATAAAATGTTTGTGTGTTGACCCACGCAACAACTGATGGATACATGGAAGATTGCTCTACGTGCGCTTGATGTCTACGGTTCTATTTACTCTGACGCAGGGGAGAGCAGACATTCCAAACTCATGGTGCAGTCGGTAGGTAAGTCAGCAAAATCACGCAGTCTTTCAGGGAGTGATGAAAAAAGAACAAACACAATGCATCGGTCCTTAAAATGTTTCATAGTGAGTTGAAGCTTGCTATTGACGTTTGTTGAAATGCTAATTGTGACGGCGTTTCTAGGACCCTCATTTAAACACGGACTACCATATAAAAGTCAATTGTATTGCATTTAAAATATTTCTCAATCTAAGTTTGTGAGGTTATGCGTGAGGGGTTAATAATGTGTACTGTTTTCTGAAATCACAGCGACTCCTTTTCATTTTGAAGCGTTCACAGCTGCTTCTGGTACAAACACATACAGAAGCCGGCTCAGATAAGTGGAATTACTTACTACAAGCTTGCAGACTCTGAGCTGAGTCACGCTGCTGTCACAGAGCTGGCCGAAAGCTTCCGGGCTCCAGGAACAGAGCGTGCTGTGCCCCCTCAGGGCAGCTCATGAGTGACATCACGCTCTGCAGTCGCCGTGTGCAACCCTTCCGCGGAATTCAATAGCGATAGAAGGTAAACAAACCGGCATGTGCCTAAATGGCCAGGATGTCGAACAGAGGGAAACTGAATTTAAAAAAAACAACAGTAAATAGTGTGTCTGTTTTATGTTGATTTTTGACAGTACTGACGAGCAAAACTGAAGGTGTTATATTTCTTTTTTTTCTATTCATTAACCTTTTTTTATCAACGTATATAGTCAGATACCGAGGCTCATTAGTACAGGACGTTTGGATGGAGGGGTGCAACCTGACTGGTACTAGGAGATGAGCTAGTGAGATTGCTCAAGGAGGGCCCCTGATTAGGTGAGTGGGGTGTGTTTCAAAAGGCTGCATGTGAAGTTGTGTTAACTGTTCCTCACCCTGAAGTGAATAGGTTATCCCTCAGAAAGAAAAAATATCTTAAGTTATACAAATATGTATTTTATAAGTGTGAGGATTTGCTTGCCATCTGATATGGTTGTACTTTTTTAAATTAAATAATGAAAGAATACAGTAATTCCAGCTCAGAAAGATCGGTCTGCTAATCAGAACCTCCTTTCACAAAGCTCCATTCCAAAAGCATAATGTGCACCTGTACCCTGCTGCATCCGTATCCTGATCTGCAGCACCTGCTCTTTAGTGGCAGAACGCAGGCTTAAAGGTCACATGTGCTGTTTTGACAGCTTTGAAAAGCCAAGTGCCTTGAGCACAGAGACTGCATTTAAAGTCTGCACCTCTGTTTTGAAACAAAATCATTATGAGGAATTGCTATCCTGGTGGCAGGTTAATTCTTAAACCTAAGCCAGGGGTATGTTTGGAGTATGGTGGCTGGTAATTCACATGTGATCTGTATCATACATGTGTTAAAACTGTGAACCAAGGTCAGCTGTGGAAGGGTTGTGTGTATTCTGGTAAAACAGCCTGGCCCTGCCAGCGAGATAGGAGACTGAAAGACTGTGCCTCACTTTTGATACTTTGTGAGGTCAGGCAACTCTCCAGCAGGACCGCCCCACAGTAAGAGCTGTCCTAGGAAACAGGAATACAAGGGAACACCCTACACAAAATGACTGGCATCACACCCTGGTATTGCATATCAAAGGACCTTTAATGCTATGGGTATGGGAAGGAGGCAGGGTTAGTGAAGTCTGGGAGCCCAGCACAGTTGGGTAAGGATTCCACTATCTTATTTCTCTCTACTCCTAGTCTTCATTCCTGTGTTTTCCACTTTCTTTAGCACCAAGCACTTTGGGTATGATGCAATAAGGAAAAGACCACATGTTGCTAATACAGGGATTGGACCCCAAAAAGCAGGCTTGCTTTTGTCCAATCAGCTGTGGACTTTTGCATATAAAAGTGGGGGTCTCAAACTCCTTCTTTGAATTTTTTGGAATGTATTCCTAGACTTGTAAGATTAATTTATTTGGACCTCTTTTGGGAAACTTTACCTTTCCAGAGCTCTCAGCCAGTGAGGTGACAATTGAGTGATCCAAGGCAAACACAAGCTTTGCTTGCTACCCATTTCCAGGGCACATTGGGCATGAATTGTTGCTGAAGGAAGACCTGTCTCCCTGCCAGCTACTCTACTACCCAGGACCTCACTGGAGGTCAAGGACTCCTGCAGGTATTAACCAGCCTCTCCAGGTTGGGGGAAAGAGAACAAGGACCATCTTGTCCCTGGGTTGGGACTCACAACTACTGAAGGAGCCAAGCACTCCGTCTCCTGCATTTCTACAATTTTCAAATGCATTCAAACCAGTGGAAACTGTGGTGCTACTGGCACTTCTTCAAACTCTATAAACTGCTGTTGTTGCATCCTGGAGCAGTTTGCTGCTGTCTCGCTCCAGCTGAGTACATCGTTGTCTCTGCTCCAACCAGAGCTCCCCACTGCAGAAGAATTAGTACCACTGCATCTTGACTAAGCACCTTGAAACACCACCATCTTCGTCTTCGACCTGTGATTAAACATCAAACTGACTCTGGTGGCCCCATCGACCCTTTTCATTAGAACACTGCATCGAACTGAATTGAGCCTCACTTTGAATCCGACTTGATGCTTGCTCACTGTCTGGATAACTGCGACTCACTAAACCCGATTCGAAGTGCTCACACAATGACAAGAAGCCTGGTTCAACATCATCAAACTACCAAGAACTGATTAAGATACTCTTGGAAGGCCCCATACCTGTGGTCCATTTGTTGGGACTAATTAAGCACCACAATGTTGCACCTTTTTCATCAAGAAGCAACGCCTTTTCAACTTTTGAACATTGTGGTAATGTATTGCCTTTTCCTGCCCGCTAAGTATCCAGACTGCTTCCATCTCTATATTCTGCATTTCTCTGTCTTGCTTTACAGGGATTGGTTTTTGTTAGTCTTTCTTGTACAGTGTGTATAGCGCATTGGTGTGTTTAATTGGAGTACATGTATTTATATAGAACCTTTATTTTGTACTGCTGTACTATTGCCTGTTGGATTGCTGCTGCTGCACGCTCTCACCCTTCTTGAGAGTATAGCCTGCCCTGGGCCCATGTTACCACAAAAGTCAAAGGATCTATATTTACTATCTGCTCCTGTTTCAGTTTTATGATTGGGATCACTGTTGTTTTGTAGAAGTGTGAGGGCTAAGTAGGTGGTTTAGCCACTGCTCATCTTCGCACTCCTATGGCGCAGAAGTCATTTTGTCACAATAAGGCAATGTGCATATAAACAGGTACTAGAAATTACCCCATGCTGTGGTAATGTATTCCAACTATTGGAAGGCGTTAGATTGTTGATTACAGACATTAACCGAAACATCATTTGTGTTTAGAAAGGAGGGGGCCCTGTTACATCAATGGTACATGAAAAACTGGATTTGTACAGAGCATGAATCTCCCCTCACAAGAGTGAGAGAGAGAGACAAACCTGGTATAGCCCCAGATATACACCTTGATATTACTTATTTTAGTTCTTGGCAATAGGGTCATTCATATGAACAGAATCTCTATGCTAGTTCATTCGTTAAAAATCCAGCGTCCTTGGGTTCATTAGGTGGTACTACAGCCCTGGCAGCTGCAGTCAGCCATAAGGTAAGAAACCTCTACTTGGGCACCTGTGATGACCTAGCTGCGGGGAAAGCTCAGGCCTATAGAAGCGCCTTTCTTTCCTCAACAACTTGGGCTGAGATCCACGCAGTAGGTGATTCCCAGACAAGTGGTCTAGGGTGTGCTGGTTCACAACAACTCCCACAACAGCGAAGCACCAGGTAGACGTCCGTCCCCCCCCCTGAGGGCCTGTACAGTCTGACATAGGGAGAGCATTCTCAAGTAGCTATACAGTCACAGAATACTTCCCCCTAAAGGGGAGGGCCACAATAATAAATATTTGCGAGCTGCCGAGTTCTGCAATACCGAAAAATGGGCAGGTGATTGGGGAGCCAAACAGGCCCCTCGTTGGCCATTCCTCAATAAATTCCTCAAATATCAATCCAAACTATAAATGCATCAGCCTACAGTTTAAAAGGCAAATACATCACTTAAGAATTACTCGCAGTAATCTTGGACAATATTGTCAATAGTGGGATATTGGGGGGCTCAAGATGGTTTTAGCCCTTTAATGATGCAAACTAATTCTTCTTCATGCAGGTCCAATGTTTGTTTCCTTACTATGCCTGCTTGCTGATGTGGTGGATGAGGGATTATAATAGAGTTCATCAATGTAGTCACACCACACCTTCTCAGTGAGGGGATTCAATTCCATTGCTGTGTTAGGGGCGAGAAATTTGTTTGTATCGGGCCCCGAATCTTTGGTTATTTTGATTTAAATAGGCCCACTAAGTATAACCAATTAGCATTATCAACTGACTGCCTGTGTTGTCAAAGCCAGTTCCTATACCAAGTCTCCAAGTTTCTAAATTGGGCTATTTTCCCACTCTCCAATATGCATTGGTTATTTCTGATTTCAGCCCTCTGGGTCTGATGAATCTATTTCTTGTAATGGATCGCCACATCAAATTGGGGGCTACATTTTGTCCCTAGACCCGGCTTAGGGATTAGCTTATCATGATGTACCAGAGGTATGAGTTTTGCAAATAGTTCCTCGTGCCTCATCTCTGTATCGACCTGTGTCAAGTTTTTGGCAAGAAAGTTATTTACTACCTCAATCTCTGAGCGTGACCATATGATATGAGTCCCCTGTTGGTTAACGGTTATCCCCAGATTATGCCAGCACACTGCTCTCCGTGCATTGTTTCGGGTGACCCAACTCAACAATGCGTGATCACTTAAATCTGTCGGTATGATAGTGACCTTGCTGCTCTCTCCCAGTAATACCTCGTCCCTACAGACTTAATCTATGTATGATTTGAGGAGGCCATTTGACCATGTGTGTGTTACCTTATCATGTTCACATTTGAGGCATGAAAGGACAGAAACTTTAACTCATTACTGTTAGCTAACAGCTTCCAGGAGCGTTCCCTATAACCGCCGATTGGTCTTCAAGTGTAGATTATTTGCATTGAGGTCCCCGGCCAACACTATATGGCCATCTGGGAAGTCCTTATACCATGCTAAAATGGTTTCCCCCACCAACTTTTGTATTGGCTTTGTGTGATTACCTGATGGGGTTCGTATATACTGATTATTAATATTCTGGAATTGGGGCTGTGTGAGATGGAAAACATTGCTGTCAATACATACGGCGAGGAATGGGGCCGTAGGAAGGGTTTCAAACAGTATCTCGTTCTCACCTCTATTGATAAGCCCCCACTAGGGTGCCCCTGCTTAGAAGGAATTGCTGGCGAAGTTATAATCTGGTACCCATCAATGCTGAATGTGTTGCAAAGCCAAGTCTCTTGCAGTATAAAGATATCAGAGGTTGTCACTGCGGCCATGACCTTTGGTGGTGGAGGAACGACCTATACCCCTGAGTGTTCCAGTAGATCCATCTAATGGAATTGTCTGGGACACTCTGTCAGTTGGTCCTGCCCCAGCACTCTCCCTTCAGCCCATCCCTTCCACTGGTGGACTTTGGGGAGGGGTGCGTACTGTAAAAGAGTAATTTTCTTTTGCTGAAGAAATGTTAAAACAAATGATCTGCAGAAATGTTAAAACAAATGATCTGCAGTGGTTAATTTCACAAGTAGAGGGTTTCTTTGTTCACTATCATTTAATTATCAGATTGTTCAAAAGGTAAAGTAGAGACTGAAACAATCTTCAAGATATAAGATTGTGACGTTGACAAGTTGCAGGTTTTTGGATATTTGTGTGATACAATGCATATTCAATCTTGGTTAATTTTGGATCATTTTACTAATAAAAGGATTTAGGAAGAGAAGACAAACAGCAGAAACCCTTAATTCAGCCTAAGTGATTTATTGCCAGGATTAGTAAAAATGCATCAACATCCGTTTTTGTGGTTTGACATGTTTGAAATCTTCAAATAACAGCAGAAACTTCGAGTGCTGTGAGAAATACCCTTTAAAATCCTTCAAATAAGAAGGTATCTTGGATGATGAAACCATACCGGCTTCTATGCAAAATGAATGTGCTGCTGACGGCTTTATCTCCATGCCCAATAATGGCAGGGCCTCATGGCAGTGAGGGTGATAGCTCAGCAAGTTGGGTATGCTTGGTATGCTGATCATCACTGATACCTCTTTGTCCTAACCACTGTGTGTTACAAGACAAAGGCAACAGTACAGTGATTTACATGGGCTGCATGGATCATGGGTGACCTAAGAGTAGTGTCCATGAATGTTAATGGCCTTAACCACTATATTAAGCCTATAAAGATACTATTATTCTTGGGATACAGAATCTTAGATGTATCATCATTGAAAGAGATGCACCTTCAATTGTCGGAGATGGATAAAGCTGTGTAGCGATTCAGTGGGACAGTATAGCGCATCACATGTGCAGGTTAGATGGTGAGAAGTGGGGCTTGGTGATCCTCCTACACAGTGCTTTAAGTGGGATGCTAAATCGAAGAGGACTTTTGTTAGGGGGTGTGGCCTCAGTATGGGTGTACTTAGTTCACGCACCCCAACCACCCCCGCAGGCAGCCCTTTTTTTTAACCACCCAGCTCCTTGAATGAAAGGGCTTCCTGCTGCGTGTTGGCTCTTTACTGTGGAACGAAAGGAGAGGATGGACGGCACAGTCATCCTCCTATTTCTTAGTGAAGAGCCATTACATAGCAGACAGTCCATTTAGCTGATGCACTGCACCGTCAAAGCGCTGACTGCAGGGGTCAGCACTTCGGATTACGAAAATTAAGAGGCAATGCCTTTTCTTTTTTCTCATCCAAAGTGCTGACACCTACAGGCAGCACTTTAGCTACATAGCACTCAGGCTAAAGGGGCTGCCTGAGGGGTGTCATGGCGGGTCTTCTTTGGGCGTGAGCCACGGCACAGCCCCGGTCAGGAGCCCTTTTTGGAGACTGCCGGGTTCTGCCCTGTCTGGCCCCGGCCACTTAAAACCCGGACTGGACCCCAGATGCCTAGATCTGTCAGTCAGCAAATAGTGCTGCCGGTGGGCAGTACACCTTCCCTCCCACAAATGCTGAATGCCAGAAATGTCCCAAAGATGCTCAAAGCACACAGTGGCCCTCCCATGGATAAGAAATCGAAGGGTCGGGGGCTCTAGCACACAGTGATGTGCATTTTTTTAGGGTGGCGGGGGGCTAACATAGTTCTGGTTCACTGTCAAATCCTAAAGCCTTTAAAAGAGGTTCGCCTATGTAGAGTGACCTAACAGACCCAAACAGGTTTTCATACGTGCAATGAAATTGAGTACATTCTACTTTAAAATATATATTACATATAATAAAAATGTAATATATTGACAAAAAATATATATTTATTTATATACAATAGAACTTCAAATCAAAAATGGTCACAGCATCCTGCAATCACATACATCGTTTGAAATAAATCCGGGATTCTTATGTACTAGTGATCATCATTGTAATGACAATACTTTAATATGTGTTGCAATAAACAAACCTATTTGAAAATAGCTTAATTAAACATTTATTTATCTGAAGTTTAATTATAAACATGACTGATAGTGATATCTACGCAGTTTTGTCATTCAGCTTCGTATCTACATTACTGGAAGGAAGAGATATGGTCAGAAAAGTCTTTTCGGAAGAGCTCTGTAGAGCCGCAGCTCAAAGGAAATATTTGGAGACTGCCAGGTCTGAGCCCCGGCTAGTCCCGACCCACTTAAAACCAACCTCCTATAAATATCTCGTTAGGCAAGAACTTCCAATGTGTAGTCAGCTGCAGAAGGGAGGTTTCCATCTATAAGGTTATGAATGGGAGCGGAGTCAATGATATGCGGCTTGACTCATGCATCCATCAGTAACTTTTTTTTGTTTTATTTGGTTCATATGTTGTCGGAGAATAGGCAGGAACCTGTAGTGTTCGTGGGCGACTGGAACTTGGCATTAGATACATGTGTGGAACAAATCAACAAGACCGCAAGATGTCCATGGCAGGGAGGGGGAGATTTCTATTGATCATGGAATGTCTGAACCATGCAGCCTCGGGCACCGTGTAGAGAGAATGCATGCTTCCACTTCAAGTGTTTGTGGAACACAGCCTAGAACGGATTATTACTCAACGCCTAAAGAAATATGTAAACTGCCAGAGTGCCAGGAGCGAATTCTGCAGTGCAGCCAGGTTGCTTTGCCAATACTCAATGTTGAAGTGGCCCAAATCTGGGATTCATCCCGCTCTCTGAGAAGTCCAATTTGAAAGACAATATTGAAGAATACCTCCGTATAATCGAGGGTTTCACTGGCATGGTGGTTGAATTTTGAGTGGCAGGGCAGGTCTTCCCTGGGGGACCCTGATTCAGAAAGCCTTTATCATGGAACAGGAAGACAAGAAGGATCAGGAAGGGCCAGTGATAGAAATGACATTTCAGTTACATAGAGACATGTTGGATCAGCCTGTCGCCGGTCTGCAGAAGTTGAGGATTGGCAATTATCAACTTAAGTTTTTCTTTGCCAAGAAGGCAAAGTTCTTCCTATTTAGGCTGAAGACGATACATCACGACTAAGGGCAGAAAGCTTGGCATTTCTTGGTGACGCAGGGTAAACAGACATGAAGGTAACTCAGAAAGGCCGCTATCCAGGGAGTGGGTGCATTGTGTATGAAAACGAAACCGACATTGGAAGTGTGGGTAATTCTTGCCCTCTACAAGAGACATTCCGCATCAGGAGTACCAGCCAATGTGAGCAAAGAAGATGTTTTTCTGGCTATTTTACCCATGCCAACACCTACATCGTAGAGAGGATGAATATAGGTGACTGAACATGAGACAGAGGTCAGGAATGGGAAGGGGGAAGGGGGAAGGGGGAATGCCATTTGGGTTTTGCAAGGTGTAAGGGAATATGATGATTGGCAAACTGATTACTTCGTATAATTAGTCCCAGAAGATGGCTGGCCTTGGGGAAAGGTTCAGTAGGACCTTAATAAGGGTATTTACTAAACCAGGAAGGACCCTTTACTATGCAGCAGTTATAGATTCTAGCTCCAAGACTTAAGTGATCCATGTCTACACACCACACACAGGTGGGTTCAATGACGGGAAGGTTGCGCATGTACACCATGCACATTCTTGTTTGCATACTTTGGAAGGAGATAAACACAAACGTGGTCATAACTTTGTGCTTTCTCTAGACACCCAACATACATTGATAGAATTGAAGGGGAGGGGGGTCTATTTCACACTCTTGACAGCTTGAGCCTCGAACCGAGGTACGTGGACACTATGCTGTACACATCCAGGTGCAAATGTGAACTGTTGGGGAAACATATCAGAGAGGGTAACCCGTTATCCACACTCTTCTGGCCTTCAGCCGTGAAACCGCTCTCTAGTGCCACTAGACTCAAGAAAGAGGAAGAGGATTAGGATTAGGATGCAGTTGTAGAGATTATGCCTCTTGAATGTGGACAATGTCATGCTGTTGCTATCCGATTTAAGTATACCAGTCACTGAGCTCATTATAACATTGGGGGGAGTTCTCTGAATTTTCAGGATAAAAATAAATTGATAAAAGTGTTAGCCTTTTCCTTTGAATATTAGTATGCTGAAAGGTGTGTGCGGGTATTCGGAAGGGCCTCATCACAAGTTGGGCGGTCTGGGTTATTAGCGTTACTGCCAAACCCCGGCGCTATTAGCACAGATCACGGGTTTGGCAGAATGGTAAGTTCCCATTTCCCATTGAGCCCATTCGGGAATTCCCCTTGGCGCGATTAACGACGGCGGTAATATAAATCGCCGGCGGTATTAGCTCTGAAAATCGGCAAGATCGCTGCGGATTTGCCCCCAGCTCAGAGCTGGGGGCAAATCTGCCAAGCTCTGCCAAAATCCACCAAGCCCGTGATCTGGTGGACCCTTAAATGTGGCGGTAATTGCGTTACCGCCACTTTTAAGGGTTACCTCCAAACTCATGATGCAACAGAGAATTCCGCTGCATCTTACCTACTTGTGTATATTATATCTGAACCCTGAGGTCTCCAGCATGGTGACGGATAACTTGAAGCCTGCTTCGTCTGCATACCACTTGCCCTTGATAAATGAACACATTTAAATCTGTGTAAGTAGGGTGAATACAACTTTTAAAAATTTTGGCAACCCCAAAGCTAATCTACATCTTTGTTTTCTTACCATTACACTCGCCTCACGTGTTGATCCAGATGATCCTGGTTGGCATGAAACTATTTATCTGGAGGAGCTTTTGAGTGAGACTCAAAATGGGGAAACATCTTTGTGGACTCATCAGAGGAAGGCTTTAAACTGCCTAACACAGAGCAGTACAATCTATCCCAATTAGCTAAGTATTTAGCAGATAAGGAAGGTAGACCAACGTGGGCTCTGCTGAAGCAGGGACCCATCAAAACAGAAGTTTTGTCCATGTTACATGATGGGTGGGGACTACTTATGGAGTAAACTCCATTCTTGCTGCAGGCCTTTGGGCCTTCAAAGATGAAAAAAGAGGCCATGTTACACGTGGAGGTCCCGAGATGGGGGATTGGGAAAATCTGCATAGTGAAGGATGCTGTGACTTGGTAGTCATGGAAACAGCAATGCATCCACTCCTTTACGGATATACTAGAAGAATGATCACCATTAAAGAGTTACACGTATCTGGTTGTCTGGCAAAGGTGGAGAAATTCCACCACCTACAATTACGGCAAGGCCTATGATCACTGAGACGGCACCAGGGGAATTGGTGAGGTATCGCACTGGTGGCTCTCACTAAGGGGTGATGGGGATGTTGGGGACTACCAAAACACTTTCAACCACTCAAAAGGCAGCGCTGTGACTAATTTTAAGCTTTCCTGGGTTTCTTGCATTTCAGCAGCCAGGCGTTCCTTGCACGGACTACCAATGTGTCACTGTGTTACATTTAAAATACTTTATTTGGTTTTCAAGTGATTAGATGGTTTAGCACCTTATTACCTCTCTCAGAAAAAAACAAATGCGCCAGCCTTCCTGATTTGTCCAACGGTCACAAGCTTTTCTCTTGGATATTTCCACCTCCTGTTGTACCACCTGAGGTGATAGCCGGTGTTGGGGCCTGGTCTGTGAAATGATCTCCATCCTCACTTTCGATCCTTGAAATCCATTTCGCACTTTTCATGAAGTTCTGAACACTTATCTCTCTGGCTGAAACGATCCTTTAGCCTGGAGTCATGATCATGCCATAGTTATGCAGAGCAATGCTGACCTGATTGCACTTCCCCCACCCGCTTCCCCCAGCAATCTGTGTTGTAGCACTTGCACGATCTGAATGACACAAGGACTAGTAAGATTGTTTGTCTTGTCCTCCATCTGTCTTCCCTCCCTTGTCTTGTAGCGCCTAGAAACACTTGTGTACAGGGGCGTTATAAATAACATATATCATATCATGGCTGTATCACTGTTTATTCCACCTGTGCTCAGATGCAGCTACTGGTACAATGTAGTCAGGATTATATCACATGCCATAGAAGGTAGTTGGGAAAAGGTAGAGGAAACACACATCTTAATCAGGTGTCCTCAGGGAATATAGTAAGGGAGGCTTGTCTAAAGAGTGCTCAGTAAAATCTCCTCCATGGTTTTGCCTGGAAACCTTAGGAGTTACACGTGGGAGGGTCTGCTGAATGCATAGAGCTGGTTCTGTCCACAGCAATCATGTGGCATTCTTCATATGCAATGAGAATGCCAAGCCCAAACTCGACAATGGACCCAGGTTTCTGAGAGAATTGCAGGCAAAGGACCTGATTCATGGAAGTGTTTTATAATGGCGCAATCCCATAGGAAAATGTTCCATGAATCAGGCGCATAGTGTCCTGTACAGCATCCAGATCAACAAGACGTGAGAGCGACATTTTTATAAATAGCCTTTTTTCACACACATCTGCTGTCTCTCAAAATCAGTTCACCATTCTTTTGAGGTCAATTTATCTGATACACGTTGGACAAAGGGTTTTGGTCAATAGTCATCATTTCATGCACTGCCCTGGCCACAAAGGTACTTTGAAGGGATAGTGATTCTGGAGTTAGCGTACAGTTGTTCAGATACCTTTCATTCTCTGTAAATTCATAGAATGAACAAAGGAGTGCTTGGTCTACCCGTGTTGGAATGCCATCTGCGAGGGTGAAAGAGCCTGAGCTTTTTTGACTTTTAGCTATGAAAATATGCTGGCAATTCTGTTTCTATAAATGGGCTCTGCCAATGAGACCCAACTTCCGTAATCCTCCATACCCCAAAGCATAATGCGAACATGTACCTTGCTGACTACGGACATCCCCAGCAGCTGCCCTCCAGTGGCAAAGGAGAAGGTTCAAAGGTTACATTTGCTGAATCTGAAGCTCTGCTGCCTCCACATCTGGGACCTACCTAGTCTTCTAATATCTCCAATCTGACACCGCCTACCTGGTTACCAGCCTCTTCCTTCTCTAAGCAATGCAGTACCATGATGCTGAATTGCGCCATTTGAGTCTTCTGCCAGCTTAAGTCAAGACTCTGCTCCTCTGCACCCAATGCTATAGTCTTCTGGCACTGACAGCCCAACACCACCTGCTGTTTTCCAGCATCTTTGCATCTGTTGCTGCTGTCAAATAGCACTGCATTTTTTGAACATATCGCCACCGCTCCCGAGTCAACTTTGGGTCGGTGCCGAAAGCACTAAGACTCCTGGTTTTGCACTGAAACGCCTGTCCTGATGCTGCTAAACCCAGCAAGATAAGAACTGAATGTAGTTGAAGTGGCCCTGTCATCTGATCCACCTTTAAGGACCCGGGAGACTTTTTCAGCCCCCTACTCTACCATTTTGAAGGACATTGTAAGATCCGCTTTCTCTGTGTTTTCCTTTACAGGGATGGGCAACTAGTGTTTTTATTAGTTGCTTGCATTGTTGTTAGTTTAATTAAAGATCCTACCTTAATAGAACTTCGATTCGTCATTTTTTACTTTGGTACAGTGGTCGAAGTGGGCAGGAGCGGTGCTCCTATACTTATTTTAATCAAGTTTTACCGTTCCTATACTTTTATTTTAAAAAGAAACCGTTCCGGTTTAAAACAAAAGTGTAGGAAGAAGTTGAAACCGGACGTTTCCTTAAAGAGCAGGCACATGTTTTTTGTTTTTTTTTATTGTGCATGGGAGGGGGCGATGGGTTCTGTGGGGAGCGGTGCAGGCCAGTAAGGAACATAGTTCACCTACTTCTTTTCGTACACTTCGACCACTGATTGGTATCACATTACTACAGAGGCGTAGCCAGGCTTGTCTCACGATGTAGTTGGGCCCACTGCACTGACATTAACATCTGTAAATGCCCACACATAGTGCTGCTGAGTGGGCATTTACAGATTTTGGGTGGGCCTTGCCCGCTCAGGCCCTAGCCTGTCTATGCCTCTGCATAACTATCGTTTTTTGGATTGCATCTGTACCAGCTCACATCCCTCCTGAAGAGTACAGCCTTCCCTCAGCCTGTCCTACCCTAACAGGCGAAGGAGGTATACCAGTCCAGACCCCAATAGGGCATAGCTTATAAACATGCTGATCATATTGAAAATGTGATTTGTGATGACATAGAAAGAAAGACAATGTGGTGTCAGATATAACCCTTGAACTTCAGTGGAAAAACATAAGGTGGAAGTGACACTAAGATGATGGTTTAGTGCAACAAAACCCTTACTATTCAGTAAGTGATGTCATTGGTGATGTAATAAGTGATGTCATTGGTGATGTTATATGTGGTATCATCAGTGTGTTCATGGGTTGCGCAATATGCACAGAATAATGGAATTTTATATATTCGATGCTGCCCAGTTGTTTTTTAATGTGTGCAACTGTCCTGAAGCAGATTTCTCGTATAAGTGCTTAAGATTGAAACTTGTAAAGGCCATCACTCTGCCTTTTTAATGGGTTTATGAGCACTTTCGAAAAATACCTTGAGGTGCGTCCACACCATTTCTATCAGATTTATGTTGTTACCCCAAATAAAAGCTGATTTTCAATGAATCCCTCGGCAGGGGAATGTTTAGAAATGCTGGCATGCATTACTTTTCTTTTACTGGTGTCCTGGGGATACTACTCCTGCACACGTGGGATCCGTGACCCACAGACTGATTCTTCTAGAAGGCCATGGTCCCTTATGATCTCAAAGATGACTATGGTACCTGGGCCGTTCTTGGAGATGGCCCTCCGGATACAGACCTCAAATGGAGGCTTCAGCGGTGCTTTACTAGGGAGGTACGCAGGGGTGTTGCTAGGTCTGGAAAAGATCCGGGGCTAAGCTAATGTCGGGACTGGCAGGATTCGGAGCTATCTATAGCCTTTTGGTTGTAGCCCCTGAGCTTCTATCCGGGGCTACAACCAAATGACCCGGGGCTATAGCCTCCTCAGCCCCCCCTCTGGAGGTATGCTCCCTTGCTTTGCAAAATAGAAAATCACATGTACTTTGGTGTTTTTTCCATCAATGGGATAATGCACGTCTCAGAGTTCTAACTATCTCTTGCGGTGGGGTCCAATGTCATTCGGATTTAGATAATGGACACAAAGCAAGTTTTTTCCCCTTTGATTTAGAAAGGATGATTCACATTAAAATGCAGCGATAGTGCTGCTTACTTTTAACGAACTTATGGTTCTTTAGTATCATGCATGCAATGGATGGGTTTCGCAGATTAACTCTAGTCCAAATAATCAAACCAATTCACAAAGATGGCAAAGGTTGCTGTTTTATTAACAATGATCTAAAACAGGGAGGTTACAACAGACATCAACGGACATTCGTTCAGTTCTCGACAAATTTCACATAAAAAATATCCTTATATGCAAAAAATACGTCAGCAGTGACGTCATACTATGTGGCAAATAAAAACCTATGAGGGATTGTGATACGTTCAAGGGGAACATCTAAGTATACTTTCTATTGTAAGAGATTCAATTCAACACTACAGCTAAGTCAGTGCCTAGTCTGGGATACTGAATGGAAACCCTTATTGATATATCTTTATGTCCAGTTCATGAGTTCTGGATGACTACCCCTATATAACACCCCTCTCTTAGAATCCCCCTGACCCCGCTGAGCCAAGAAGTAGTTCTGTTTTGCAAGTTTAAAAGGTTTATTTGAAAAATAATTAACAGTATATATATATATCACACTTTTATAATGAATTAATAATTAATATCACACTTAAAACATGAGCAGTGATCAACAGTGAATAATGTCCTACTAATAAACTGATTTGGTTAACCAGGAGTAGGATGAGGTAGCACACTTGTGAATAGGAACAGAAGAATAAGGTGGTAGAGAATGCTTTATATAAGTTCAGATGGATGCAATGTTGAATGAAAATGCAGTACAGAAAATACTCAATATGATACAAAACAATGTAATCACTTTTCTCTGGCAATCCACCCCCCCCCTTGTGCAATGTAAGGACATGAAGAGTAGCACACAGTTCTCAGACATGCAATCAAATGTAATTCAGTTCACCCCAGCAAGCTTAGACTACGGATAGAAGTTGAAACACAGGCCCAAAATGCTTTTATATGTGCTGGCAATGAAGTGAGGAATATGCTGAAAATGGTTTTAATTCCCTCTAGGAGGTTCAGGGTGAGTGAAAGATACTTGGGATGAGCTCAGGCTCCCTTTAACAATGCTCTAGGAGTAACTAGCAGGTTAAACGAATTTTTGGAAAAGGAAAGCAAGGAAGGTTCGTTGAAAAGCCAAGATTCCAAGCTTTCAGGGGAAAGTTAAACCAAGTTTCTAGCCCAAACAGTTCCAATGATATGAACGATTTTGTAAAGGTCGTTTTTCAAATTTAAAGTAACTCAAATTGACAGGTGACAGCTATGCGGCTGCAGAATTGACAAGTGACAGTTAGGAGGCAGTTCTAATTAGATTAAATAGATTGAATTATATCACTGGAAACTAAGAGATTTGGTTTCACACCGTCCTAGCTGTACTCACAATGTATTTGGAAGGTCTAGGTCTCACGGATCGGGTCAAGATGGCTTTGGTTCTGGTTTCGCCCAGGATGGTCTCTGTGCACAGCGTCTGGTCTCTGCTCTGCTGGTCTGACACTGCTCCTGGCCCGGCTCCCAGATCTCTGGGTACAGCGTCTGTGCACAGCTCCTGGATCTTTCTGCACAGCTTTCTCTGGACACAGCGCTGATCTGCATGGCTCCTGGATGCTGCTACCGCTGTTAGGTTTGCTGGATGCTGAGGCCTGCTGAGAAGAGTTCTCAGTTTGTGGGTTTAGGCCCTTGCTTTGAGTTCTGAATCAAATTCTTTGGAGTTTTAAAGTCTAAGTGTTGGATCTGGTATCTTCTGGATGTTGTGTGGTCCGGCAGAGCGAGTTGCAGCAACTGGATTTGAATGTCCTTACCTGTCCCAGCAGTCTCTTTTTATGCGTTTTGAAAATGGGTGTGTGCCTGGGCCTAGCAAAGCCTGCCCCTCTCTACTTGTCATTGGCCCAATTCTCCCCTCTCCCATAATTGGGGACGGAAATGTGAGTCAGAGTGATGCTGTAGGTTTTATGGGTCAGAGGATCCTCCCCTGGTCAGTTTGCCCACAAATCTATATTTGATTCAAATACATATTGCACAGATACACAGTTGTTTAAAATTACATGCACCCATCACATATCACATGAGGTATCCTCTGTTCAAACTCTGCTCTTCCTGGGGGCTTGCATTCAGAAATGGCAACATTTTGCACTTTTTAACTGGTTTTGCAATATCGGACATTTACCCAAATTTACACACATGTGCGCAAGGAATGTGGACATTAATTGATGAAGTGTCAGAATTTTAACATGCAGACATTTGGAGTGAAACCCTATTTTCCGCTAGCAACCCCCCAGATCATACCACCAGGTCCTAAAACCTCTTAAAATCTGGGCAGAAAAATCACAAGAATTATGGTATCATTTAGATAATTTTGACAAGTCCGCACCATGAGTTATACATCTTTCTTAAAATCATATTCTGGCCAACAGGGGTGTGTCTTCCCAGGTCACATGGTGGAGAAACCAGTCTATCTACTTTCTTTAAACTCAGCCTGTCCTCAGAGGGGCTGCCCCTCCCCGTTTCTGCCAAGAGGAAGCCACTTTACGACCTCCCCTATAAACCATCTGCCTGAGTCAAGGAAGGGCTTTGTTCAAAAGGAAGCCATTTACGACCACCCTAATAAACCATCTGCCTGGGCCCAGGACAGGCCTTTGTTCAACTCCCTGTAGCTGCTCCACCCCTAATCTAATCAGAGAGGTGACAACTCCTTTTGGCAAGTGGAAGAGTGGCTGAGCAGGTTTTAACTCCTGTGGGGGTAGATGTCAGGCAGAATTCAGTTTCATTAAGCCAGATTTCAGCTAAATGTCACTTTTTGTCCCCCAGTTTAGGTCTATTACGATTTTTACATACACATTAAGTAATTACTTCCTTCAAGTCATTTCAGAGTATAGTTTTACATTGTATCCACCTCTTAGCAAGTCTTTTTGTATTTGCATGTTTTTTTTGGGTTCCGCAAGTAAAAAAAATGGTACAAACAGAAGAAAACTCAAAAAGGGGTTTGGGGGGGAAGCCCCCATTTTGAAAAAAAAACAAACAAAAAAAGACATTCAAATTTTTTTTCCACATTCTTTTTTCGACATTTTGACTTTCGACCAAATGTTATTCGAAAATGTCACTATAAACCTGATAAATCTACACTTTGTCCAAGTATCTTCTTCATGAATCCTTGGAGTTAACAATATGTTCTAACTCTCAGGTTAACCTTTTGAACTGCTTGTGTAATTATCTTATGGGTATATCCTCTCTGTGGAAATCTCTTACTCAAAATATCACATTGTTGCTGAAACAATTCTGGTGAACTACAATTTATTTTAGCCTTAACAAATTCACAATAAGGAAGGTTCTTTGTATTAATTTTCAGATGACCACATTCCACACAACTAGTTGTGTGAGCTTCTGTGGGTTTTCTGTACGTTTTTGTTTCAATTGAGTTACTGTGAAGGACTATTTCTAGATCTAAAAATGATATGGTTGTCTGATTCTATGTTGCAGTAAACTTAATGCCCATTTTATTCTCATTCAAAAAAGTTACAAAAGTCACAAGATCCTGTTCTGAACCTGCCAATATCAGCAACACATCCTCAATGTATCACCACCACCTGATAACAGATTTGGTCCGATACTTGTAAATGTAATTTTCTTCTAGAAAGCCCATAAATAGATTGGCTACTGATGGTGAACACTTTGATCCCATTGCCATTCCCGACAACTGTTGTTATATTTGACCATTACTAACCAAAACATTGTTTTTAATACCAACTGTGTTGAATCTGTTATCATAGTTATTTCCTTGAAGTATGTGGCTGACTGCTTATTGTCGAAATATTCTATTGCATCAATAGCGAATTCATGATTAATAGACCTTATACCGCTACTGCATCTAAAGTAACTAACCAATGATTTGATTGCCATTCAATTTCTGTTATTTTTCTATGTAGTATATGCCTGCTGTGTCTTATATATGAGGTGAGCTTGTTCACCATATGTTCCACCGATGAACCTATGCCATTAACTCTAGCAGAGTCCAAAGTCTGGTGAGAAGAACACAACAGGTATGGGAGAGAGCAGAATGACCGGTGGGGGCACAAGAGGGTTTTGGTAACCAAATAATGACATGTGGGGCAACAGGGGCATGTACCAGTCCCCTAATTTAAAAGCAAGTAGAAGTGAACCTTGCATAAGAGGAAATCTTCCTTGTGTCAGTGATTCTGCCAAAACCACTGACCACGAGAAGGGTCAAGGCCTCCAATGTGAGAGAGTGTGACTGTCACATCCGAGGATGTCTTCCGCATGTTGCCGGTAGCCCCAAGGCCACTAACCATCAGAAAAGGGTTGAGGACCCCAACATTAGAGAACAAGAGAAAGATACGATTCATCTTCCACGTGGCAGTACTTGGCAGGGAAGTGAACCAAGTGGAGCAAGTCAAAGAAGAGGTGAAACCAGAATTAGGTGTTATAGGTGTGAAGCCTGATGGAAAGAAGGTCAGGGGAAGGGCGTCATTACCTCCGACTGATTGAAGTAACAGAAAAGTCAGACCAGAAGTAAGGTCAAAAATGGGCCTGGGGAAGGGAGTAATTCCCCCAGGCTATCTGAAAATATACGACATGAAAAGGGAATACATTTCCTGACCTACCAAGAAGGAGTACCAGAGTGTTTGGAACTCTATCACAGGAAAAAATGCCATTCCCCCTGATACCACATCAGAAATATTGAGAGCATGGGAGCTATTCCCCTGACACAAGACTCTTTTGAACTGAATGGAACTGCTACAACAAACCAGGAACTTGAACCCAGGAGAAGAGTAATTTCCCTTGGATTGGCAAGAACGATAGTACTTTAGTTATGCTTTCTAGTGTGAGGGTCAAAAGCAAGGTTTTCATGACACCAGACAGTGGATGTTTTGAGTTAATAGACATCTTGACAATCACCTTAGATCTTTTAGTTGAGGAAGGAAAACCCCCTACTGGAGAGAGGGATAAGTAGGTTTTATTTTCTCTTTTTCACTGAATAAAAGTCTTTGGCCACAAATATGCCACCTTTGTGTTAACCTCCTCCTTCTGCACCCTTACAACTAATAAATGAAAATAAGCAGGGGATACAAATGATTGTATGGCTCTTAAAGAGGATAAATAAAAATTTGCAGATTTAACGAGGGAGTAGATATGCGGAACCATAGCCCAAAGAAAATCCAAGAGGAAACCCAAATATTTATCAAGGGAGTATATAAACATATTGTGCTCCTAGAATATTTGCTGAAAACAATCAAGGAGAGAATAGATTTGAATGAGACAGTAAAAAAAAAACTATCTTGGATGGATTTAGTTTTAAAAAAAACAAGAAAGGAACTGGCGTATGTTAATGAGTGCGAGGAACAGTATGTAATGACACTCCCGAAGACAAGTAAACCAAAGGACATCTGAGCCCCGTTCAGAATGCATCTATGTGAATTGGGATCGGCCAGTAATGCTATAAGTTTGAACTAGAAATCTCAGACAAGGAAATGTATGGAATGTTGTGTTGTTGCAGTGAAGTGTACCACAATCAATAAATAAAGTTAAACATTTTTTTTTAAAAACGAGGAGCCATCAAATCTTCGATGTCATGCATACATTCATACAGGCAATATATATCATCCTCCGATAACACCCTAATATAAAGCTGAGTTTCGTCAGCATATTGATGCATATTCACGTTGTCTTGCAGCCAATTCCCCCGAAGTCTCCATATACCAACTAAGGAGCACGGGTGACAGGATTGTCCCCTGAGGTATTCCAAATGGCACAAGAGAATGATCCGAGTGAGTCCAGCCAACAGTAACCAACAGGCACGTATTAGACAGAAAGGTGCAATACCACTCTACAACTTGACCGCTAACAGGCATCTGCTGTGATAATGTTTACAAAAGAACCTCGTGATCAACAGTATCAAATGCCGAGGTTAGGGCAAGAAGGACCAATAAACATGCTCCCCCATCATCCACAATTTGATATATATCATTCAAAATATGTAGAGTAGTAGTTTAAGTGCTGAAACCCTGGCAGAATCCCAATTATAAAGTGATCAATTTCTGCTTTTTGATAGTCCACTGATTCAATTGAGCTGATATCATTCTTACTAAAAACGTACAGACCAAAAATTTGAAGGAGAATCAATATCAAGATTTGGCTTTTATAGAAGAGGGGGGGTATATGACCTATGTTTAGAGAGTTGGGAAAACAATCTTTACTAGGGAAAGGTTCACCAGGGGAAAAACAATAGAAACAAAAAGTGAAAAATACCCTTTAAACTTAAGAGGGACAGGGATCATCTGTATACAAAACCACCTTTTTCTGATCTTACCACCTTCTTAACTAACTTCTCATCTTATACCACCTCATCTATACCTGCTATTACTACCCCTCTCCTCTCTCTGACTCCACCACCTTGCCTCCTGATCTGACTACCAGCCTGAACTTACCATCTCGTTCTCCTCTGTATATGTCACCTCCTCCTCTCTACCATTGCCAACCCCGACTCTCTCTGCCTCTCCAGAAGATACCTACTTCTTTAACACCCTGCACTCTCCAGTTACATTGGTGTTCATTATAAGTGAGCCAGTCCGGAAATAAAGGTGCGGATAACAAGGTTACAGGCACCTTTTTCAGACCGGCTTACTTCGAGTAGGGGCTGTGAACTACCGGCAAGCCTGACCTGCAGTAGTGCTGGGCCCCTAACTGTAGATTTTTCCCTGAAGTGCCGGCACTGTAACTAACGGTGCCAGGGCTTCAGGGTTCCCATTCCTGTGGAGTCCTATAGGACTCCACAGGAATGGGAACTTACCGTTCCTCCGCCGCCTGTAATATCACGGTAGCACCGGGATATCAGGTGGCGGAAATGATAAGGCGAGTCTGCCGGTAACCTGCCAGTAACACTGGCGTGTTGCCGGCAGACTCGTAATGAGGGCCATCTCTCCGGTTGCTCTTCTCCCCAACACTCGCTCTCTAGTCTTCAAACGTCTCTGAACGGAAGCCACTTGCTCCCACAATTCACCCATCTGTTCGCTCTGGCAATTTATATGCATTTTTCATGGTGGTTTATTAGGGGGGGGCAGGCATATGGGTTTCCTGTCCTTACAAAGGCAAAGTGCTATAAAGGATTGGTTAAAAACAAGCCTTTTGTCAGGGGTACAATCCAGGATGCTGCTACAGGTTTACTTTGCCTTCTGACATCAAAATAATAGTGTGTTGTCTGCACGAGGTGTAGCAGGCAGGACCTATAGAGAGCCTGAGCAGAAACCAAGATTGTCCCTCTTTCAGCCTACGCCTCTCCTCCTGCTACTCCAACTCCACCACTTCCCATGTCTGCCTACTTCAAAAGGACTCCAGTGGTCATCACACTTGTGTGAGATGGTGTCTGTGTCCTGGGCGGACACTGTTGGCCTTCCTCAAGGGATCAAAGAAGCATCTTCCTGGGCATTTTCCCACATGGCTATTTTAGCTAATACGCATCAGCCCTGCCATGGCGGAAGCACTACTCACCAATCTGACATTAATATGATATTCATATGCTGTGACTGTAGTCACTATGTCATAAGCAAGGATGGCCTATTTGTATAGTACAACATGCCACCAGGCTTACTAGGATACACAATTATTGTGTTTTGATTCAGCAGTGCTGACAATTAAAACGCCACCTCTGTCTGTTGGAACTTTGTGTTCCAGCAGCTCTTGGAAATGCACATGTGACCTTTGAACCTTCCCTGGTGCCACTGCAGGGCTTGTTATGGGGGTGTCAGGAACATTTCTCAGTAAAGGGACATAACCACACTATAATTTGGTATGGATCAAAGCTATATTTAATTTTACTTTCCACTAACTAACCCACTCCCTTACCTTTCAGATCTACAAAAGTACCTGCAACCACAAGTTATAACTCACAGTAACATATAATAATAATACAACATAAAATAACATAACATGTGTGGCATGCATACCCTACATGTGCATTTTGTTGAACTTTGATGTGTGTTCTGGTGCCCAAGTTTAACTGGTGTCAGTTAAGGGTTGAGGAAAAATCGACTGAGGCCTGTTGGGTCGCTTACTATTAGCTTAAATAATTAACTTACCATGCCATGCGTTCTTGTCCTCATTCCAACATAAGGTTTAGTCTATGAAGCCCTATGGCCTACACGGCCTTATTTGTGAAGTGTTGCTTTGCAAGATTGGTCTGCATTATTTAACATGTATAAATCTCTTTGAGAGCCCTAGAGCCCTAGACGGTGCTTAACAGTCGCCAACTACAACCTTGTAATTTACAATTGTTGTCAGAGGTCACACAGGGCAATATTCCTTCTCGGCTGATTTACTGGATTGTGCTGTCATGTACGTCTGAAGGTCGGGGTGCAGGCCGTGCTTCCCTGTTAACAATCGGCCCTGCAGGATTTACAGTTTTCGGGAAGAGAGACGCTGACAGACACAAACAATAAGGTCAGCTCAGACCGGGGTCTCCGAAAATCTATTTCCCTCCAGGCGCTGGCGGAGTTGTTGAGTGACATCCATTCCCCGCACTTTAGCCCATAAACTGGAGGCTTGGAATCATGGGATATAATTTGCCAGTGTGTCAGCATCAGCGAAAAGAAAGAAGAGCTGTTGTTGAAGGGTTATGGGCACATTTCCTCAAATTGTATGGCTTTCAGTCAAATATTTTGTATGGTATCGAGATTTTTGTAAAGTATTTTTATCCTTAACTTGAAAGTAGAATAAGCAATTTGAGCCAAGTCCCACATGCCGCAGCGCCACCCACTAGCCATTACTGGAAGTTTACCTTCAGTTCAGAGACACATGAGCAAAGCATTGTGGGCATGCAAATGACCCCCCATGCAAGACCTTTGCTCATTTAATGTAGAAACGTCCCTTTCTAACTATTAAAAATCGAAGTTTGTCTAACAAGTTCACATGTGATAACTACCTGTAGAAGCTCTGCAGTGAATGCTTTGTTGTTGTATTTGGATATTGCCTGCCACAAAAAAACTCTTAATAAAACACATTTTGAGAAAATCGGCATTGCAGGAAGAATCCATATTGATTTAGCCTAACTTGGGTGTCTTGTGGTGTTGTGGGAGAGGCATTGTGTTGTGGGGCACAGGCAACCCCAATGTACTTTTGTTGCCCTATATTTATTTAATACCAGGACAGTGACTATTTGACATTTCATTGTACTGTTACTCCGAGAGGGTAGGGTGAAAATTGTGCTGTGGGCAAATATTTGTCACCATTGCTTCTCTTCCTAAATAAGGAATTCAGCTTCAGTAATGTGTCGTTTTTACATATGTTGTGAGGAATTTGTGGGCGTCCCCAATTCTTTCCCCAATATATCCTCCTCCCAGGTGGCCAGGGAAAGGCTGTTGCTTTCGGATCCTGACCCTGGGTGGTGGATATGTGAGGCAGGATCACTTGGGTGGAGGATACTTGGTTAGTGGGTATGCGGCACCCTTGGGTGAAACACTGTATCCCCCATTTCCCTTTCACAAGGAGTCAAACATCCCCAATCCTTCATAGGGTATTATCAATCTCTACCCTATTACTCCAGAAGACACTCTCCCAATATACACCAGTCAGGTACTGAGACCAAGAAGAGACAACCCAGAGTAATTCATTCTCTCTTTATTAACACAGACATAAAGAAACACCACTCTGATACTGGGATGAGAAAGAGGGTAGCTGAGTACCATGACCGTTACTCAGTAAAAGAACATTGCCTGCACCTGGGGCCTGGAGGGTGGTATAAATGACCTGCTCAGATGAGGCTAAGGAGATCGCCTGTGGCACACTTGCAGGAGTAGCCGGAGGTGAGACCAAGGAGACGTGTGCCCGAAGTGTCGATGAGCTGCAAAGTTGTGGCGGCGGAAGTGGGAAATGTCTCTGGTGGAAGAACTGGTCTGTAGCCCTCCAGGAGTCAGAGCGGCATCCATCCCTGTACAACCGAGGTGGTGCAGATCCTGCAACCAAGTGGTGCAGAGCCGGGAGCAGTGACAGCCACAGAGAGCCTGCTGACGTGGAGAGCAGTACCCGGAAACAGCATACACAGTGAGTCAAAGGAGTTTGAATGACTCTGGAACGCTGTGGGGTAAACCGTGTGGTCTGTCCAGGTGGGATTGTTGCGAGTGAGCGAGGGACCATTTAGGCACTGTGAATGCCGGTCCAGCTTAAAAGAAATACTTTTTACAACACAATGATTTCAAGGCTGAGAACATCGAATAAAAGGATTTGTGAGACCGAACTGTGAACCAGATGAAATTGATAAGGCCAAGAAAGGCCTGGAGAAACTGAAGTCTTTGAAAAGTATGAAAACGTCTCTGAGTAGGGTGCAAATTCCCGGCAGGAGAGTTAACTGGGAATTTGATGGTAATTACTGCAATGTGCTAGAATGGAATGAAATGAAGCCTTATCATTTGAATACCGAACCAAAATAAAGCACGGGTGAATGAATATGATTTGAATTGCAAGCAGTTCATGATAATCCCAGATACAAAGGAACTTTGAATTGTATAAACTAATGAAAGCAAGCATTGGCAAGTGCCATAAGAATAAAAATAACGTTGCAAACTGAAAGAACAAGCAGTGGCAAAAGATTTGCGAATATCTGATGGTAAATGGTGGCAAAACAAGTCTTGAGAGCGTTTCAAGAGGAAACCCCAATACCACTGTGAAGCTGAAACAGTAACAGTGTAGCTGTGAAGACAAAGCCAATAAGGTGTGTGGACCATGTAGTCCGACTACTGCGGCCAGACCAGATACACCCACTTAAATGATCTTACATAGCTTTATTTGGTATAAAAACCATGACCACATCTTTGCATAACTTAAAACGTCTAAACACCCAAAAAATAATTGACATTCATAACAATATTACACAGTAAAATTAATAATAACATTCATAGGGTTCCCATACATTTATATCAGTTACATTTAAAATTGATACAGTTACCATACATTTCTATCAAATACATTTTGCTCTGCATAGCCATGCCCTATGCATATATTATCAAGTTTACATCTGAGGTACCTTTCCAAAAAGCTACTACCATCTCAGTCGTCCTAATATCCTTTAGTTGGAATACAGGCAGTAAATAATATTTCCTCAACCTAGCGTATCCTGGGCAAAACCAAAGAAAGTGCATTATTGTTTCCACAGGATGGCCACAAACCCTGCATTGCTTTTCCATCACTGCTGTCCATCTGGATGTAAACTCTGCTACCCTCAAGGTGTTGGTACGCAGCTGGACAAACTTCATTCAGGCATATGCAGGGGTTACACAGTCCAAATATGCTTCAAATCCTGTGACCCATTTTAGCATTAAATAAGATGCCCCCGTTTTCAGCACAGCACATGCCCTTTCCTTTTTACTTAGAATGACCTCTTAACATATAATTTTAACTTAAGCTTTTACCGCACTGTGTTATACTCTCTGGGTTTGCCCAGCAGTCCATCAGACCCAGTTCTACAAGGCCCTTTTTAACAAATTGGGGCCAGACTAACGAACCAGCACCAGACACTTCTAACAGACTGCTCAGAGTATCCCTGTACTTTGAGAACTCAGGAGCACTCCAAAGTCTGATCCAATACGAAAGGGGTTTAGTGGCAATTACTCCATTTGCTGGTTTGAGGCCACATTCCCATCTCAAACTTGCCATTGGTGCTCCCTTGGGCTGCATAAGTAGACACTGCACAAAGTTGTTATCTGCTGCACATAGCTCAGTTAGGAGGTAGTGACCCCAAAATTCTGCCCCATAGCTTGCCGCAGCCCTGCCTTGTTCCTGGTACAATTTTATCGCAGGGGAAATAGCACCTCTTACAAGTTTGTTAAAGAAACATTCTATACCCCCACTGTATTTCTCAAATGTTGCAGTGGCTTTAACAAGGTGGGCTGACCATGATAAATCATCTGCAAATTGTATGCCCAGGTAGTCACAGTAGGGCACCTGTTCAAGCTCATAATTATCAAACAGCACCGTCAACTTGATCTTTTTCTGCCTCTTTCTGCCAAAAACCATTACCTTTGTTTTTTCCAGGTTTAAAGACATTGAGAGTTTCTGGCATTTCTCTATAAACATTTTCAAGCTGTGCCTTAGTCCCTTCGGGGTAGTAGATAGCAGTCGGCATCATCAGCATAGAGGCGTGCGGGAAACCTATCCTTCCCAAGCTTAGGTACATCAAGACTTGCGGCCAGTAACTCGTCTATTATAGCATTTATGTACAAACAGAACAGTAGGGTGGCTAACACACACCCCTGCCGGACCCCCTTTCTACTGTAAAGTACTCTTTAATCTTGCCATCCAGCCCCCACCTTACAGAAACTCTGTTGTTGCAATGCAGAGATTGGATTTTAAGCAAGAGTGACCCTGGTATGCCCTTGTCTCTCAGTATTGCCCATAGTTTGTCGCGGCAGACACTATCAAAGGCTGTGCGAAGGTCCACAAAGACCGCATAGATCCTAGAGTGCTGAATTGTAATATATTTGGCCAGGATTGCATTCAGTCTAAGCCATTGTTCCACAGTACTAATACCGGGGCGGAATCCAGCCTGAATATGGTTTAGAATATTATTCTCAGTGGCCCAAACTTGTAGATGTGTGTTTAGCATTTTTGCATTCCCTGATGCGTCCAAAAGGGAGATCAGTCTGTAGTTCCCCGGCTTTCTATAAGCCCCCTTTTTAAAAATTGGCACAATAATGGCACTGTCCTAGGAGTCAGGTACAATCCCTGTTTTAGCCACGCCATCAAACACTTGTTTAAACAAGGGGGACCAAATAATGATTTCATCCTGGAATAGATCTATTGCCAGACCGTCCGTTCCACCCCCCAAGCCTTTAATTGCATCTATCACCTCAACTATAGAGAAGGTATCAAGCTCATTCTTTTCTCTCAACAATAATTTCACCACTTTCCATCAGTACTTCACAGGCATCATGGTCTTTTCCATACAATGTACTAAAATTGGGGGAATAGGACTCAGCAGCTGGTTGCCCATTTTCCCATCATCCCCAGTCACTGACTTCCAGAAGTTCACTTGATCTCCTTTCTTGCAGTAATTCAACATATCGTCCCATTTGTTCTCGTTATGTTCTGCCATTTTTGTTCTAACCAATTTCTTTCCCTTAGCTTCTTCAGTTGTCGTTTATCTAACAAGGGGGTTTCCTTGATATAAGTTAATAAAAATTATTTTGACTGCTGGCAATCTCTATTGAACAATCCTTTATTATCTAGTGCCTGGTTCCTATTTTTCCCAGATTGTCTGACAAAGAACTGGGCCAAAATCTTCATCATATCCTTGTATAATTCACCAGCATTTGTGTCGGTTCCTTCAATCAGGCATATACCCTCTATATATGCTACAATACTCGCAAACATTCTCGGTTTTACTACTCACAGATCTAATGCAGACCACATCATGATTTTTTTTAACGTGTCCCTTCACCACGATAGAATTCCCAGCCCTCCGGCCCCCTGAAATACTGCTACTCTTTTTCCCAAGATTCAATGTGCAGTTTAGGGGGCAATGGCCACTTTGTGTAATCACTTCCATACTGCTAATCCTATCCCGATCAGCCGTGCTTACTGTTACATAGTCAATCCAGGACCTTCCCTGATGGCCAACGTAGGTATGACTTGCTGGCTTATCTGCTGAAACTCTCCCATTGCATGCTATTAATACCAGCTCACGCATCAGTCTTGCTACTTCCATTACAGCTGGGTTCGTTCGAATGGGTTAAGATGACTCTAAAGGATGCATCCCAAGTGCAGCATCTTGGGCATCCCATAAGCCGTCTAGGAGTGCCAGCAGTTCATATTAAATAATAAAATCTCCCATTGCCATAAGTATTCGTGTGTAAGTAGCCTGTATCTGTAAATCGTTAATTATCAAATTCATACATTTCAGGCTCTCTAGGCTATTCTGCCCACCAACTCTATTGTATATGTTAAATAATAGGCGGTTCCCATCCCCATTGGTCAGTTCAAGGCACGAAAGATCTTCCGAGCCAGAAGGGATCAATTTGGCTGACATGTCCAGGGCAGGGTTGACGAGTGTTACCAGCCCACCACTGGGCCTACCTTTTGATCCCTTAGTTGCGTTCAGGGAGAACGAACTGAACCATACAAACTCAAGCGGCTCCATTGCCCATGTCTCTTGGAGGCAGATTAAATCATAGCAATGTATAAACCGAATCCATTCCGCATCTGGCATTGGCCTATTGATCCCAGCCACATTCCAGAACAGGACCTTTGCAATTAGCTTTTTGTCAGCCTCTCCCTCTAGTTGGTGGTCTCCATAGGCCATATGAGCAGAAGTCCCCATATGTGCAGTTGTTAGTCATTCTACTCCTTCCAGCCCCTCTACCCTTTGCACAACAGTAGCAGCTGGTAGATGGATTTCATAATTATATCTTCCTAGTTTGTCAATGGGGAGGGGAGCTCTGGGGTGGATAGTGACTGATGTATTTCCCGGGGTATGATCGCAGTTCAATTGATAAGAGTCCATCTGCCAGATATTGATCTATTAATGTGATCTGCATGAAGTCCTTATCTCCATCCGGCATCTTGCCCCAAACACAATACAGAATATCTTCCCGTATCACAGATTTACAGCCCCTCACATTCCATATCATTTATTTATCAGGGACGGTTGTGTTTCATAACTTCCCCTCTTTAAACCTGGTACATCATATAAATACACATCCCTGCATTTCCCCCTAGGAATCCCCATACATCGTAGGGGTTCTTGCTGGTCCATAGGCTTATTTGCCATGGCTCAGTTTCCTGTCTAATTTGTGAGACGGGTTAACCAGATCCTTATTCCTGTATATCAGGTTTGGTGGTAGAGCCAGAACCGGTTTGAGTGCTCCAGCAGTTCCACCATTTGCTATTTTGGCCAGTCCACCAGTTCCTTTGGTCATTGTAGCTCTCTGCTCGTGTATGCTTATTTTACAGTTAATGTGTAACTTTGAATTTTCAATCCCAGATTTCCGAGTGTGTGAGTGGGTTGCTGTGCCATAACGTACAGTTCTTACAGCTGGATCAGTCTGCCCGACCTCCATATTAGAGGCCAGTCTTGCTACTACATTTTTCAAATCATTAACTTCCTTAGTAATGTTGCCTAGAACCGCCAACATTTCCCCTTAATGTGTGCAGGTAGAATGTGTAGCATTACCAGGCAGTAATTCACTTGTTAACCGTGGCCCCGTCACAATCCCCCCACCTCTCCTTGTTTAAACCAAGTTTACAGATCACCACTGGTCGACTATCTTTTCCCCCGCCATTCTTTCCATCCCTTTTAGCTCTCCCTAAACCCAACATTGATTATCTTCTTCCTGATGATCACTCTCACACAGGTATATAAACCAATTTGAGACAGGAATATTACAAACTAGGGGTGTATCCTTAGGGTCGGGGATCAACCAGACCAGTACTCCCCAGTTGTTAAGTGCTAGCTGTTTTTTTTACACAGGGCTTGAATTGGTGACTGTAACACACTAACAAGGTCTTCTGATGTAATTTCAATGTTGGCCATTCCCTGCCCCTTATTGGTAGCTGCCGCCCATTCTCCCTCTATCAAAGGGGTAGGAGCTTCCTCTCCCAATTTAGATGTTACAGTGGAGGGGGGGTGATGGGATGGCATTCTACCAGGCCCCTTCTGAGTCGCATCTACCCACACTGATACAGGATTCCATAATTATTGCCTTCAGTTTGGGTCGAAGGGGTTCTTTGCTTTGTACACATCTAGGGCGTTTACATTTCTATTTCCCCGCCTAGAACCCACACTGTCAGCAGGTCCTTTCAGGACCGCTGGTGTTGAGGCCCCTTCACAACCTGTCAACAAAGGATCCGGCTTAATTAAAAGTTGTGGGGCACGAAGTTTAACACTACAATTGTTTGCCAAAAAAGATTTTCCAGATGGCCCAATTGTGGTTACAGAGTTATCTTTGGTTGAACCACCAGCATCAATTACATCAATATCACCCAGGAAGTCCTTGATCTCTGAGATTAAAATATTTACTTCATTAATTGGCTGGCAAAGTTTCAACAGTTTTTTTTCTGGCCATTGACCAGAGAGATAGGGCGAGTTGCCTTCCTTTCCCCGATTTCTTGTAAAGGGAAAATATGCAGTGCACAGTAAAATACGCCAAGGTAGGGATTTCCAATAATGACCAAAAATGTCCAAAGAAGAGTAAAGGAGAATAGATATATTCTATATACTAAGCGATAACGAATATGCTTCTAAGACTAGCGCCACAGAATAAAACTGCAACTGCTGTATCTCCTTCACTTTAACCTACTCTAATTATGCCCATAGAGGGCGTCCCATTTCTCAGAAAGGTATCTATGGCTTAAACCTGGGCAAATACGCTGTGTGCAAGGAATCTATGTGCAAAATGCAGTGTGCAAGATGCAAAGTATGTGCAAAATATGTAAACACAGTGGACTGTAAAGTACAATATGTGCAAATGCCTAGTAGGTAGTCTGTGATTAGTCAGTTAATCAATTGTTAATCAATTGTTAAAAGGAGCAGAGCAATACCTTTCATCATTCCGCCTCCAGGAACCCTGCAAGAGCACATACAAAATGTATAAAAATAGCTTTCCCGAGGGAGAAAAGAAAAGGAAAATGAGTTAGTGAAAATGCCATAAAAAGGTTCGAAAAGAAGTTATTTGGCATCACAAATCAGTCTGTTCAGTCTGCCGGCTGATTCAGTCTGTTCCGTCTGCTGGCTTATTTAGCTTAGCTTAGAGTTGCACTCTAGTGGGTCGCTTCATTCACACAGCTTGACTCCACAACTCAACAGCTTTAACTACTTTACCCGCTTGGCAGATAGAGGGCGGTCGCGACAAGAGCTTCTCCCACCAAAACCTCCCCGCTACTTCTCTACACTCGACCTCATCAGGCAGCAGAATGTCAGGAGACAGCAAATTTCCAGGGGCTCCTTTGCCTCGATTGCCCAGATAGCCCAGACAGCAGCGCCCTTTTTGCCAGCCGGGCACACGCCTCAAGGCAAGACGCTGAAGCTTTTGTAGCAGCTCCCTTTTCCTCCACCAATAAGGGGGTGTGTCCTCCAATGCTAAAGCGCCACGGGCCAGGGACAGCCCAGACGGCAGCACCCTAATTGCCAGCAGGTTTATGCCAAAATGGCGAGCCGCTGAAGCTTTTGTAGCAGCTTCCTCTTCCTCCAACAGTAAGGGAGCGTGTCCTCCAACGCTAATGCTTCACGGGTCAGGAACAGCCCAGACAGCAGCGCTCTTATTGCCAGCGGGCTTATGCCACAAGGGAGAGCCGCTTAAGAATTTGTAGTGGCTTCCTCTTCCTCCACCAGTAAGGGGGTGTGTCCTCCAATGCTAATGCTCCACGGGCCATAGACCGCCCAGACAGCAGGCCCTTATTGCCAGTGGGATAACGCCACATGGGCGAGCCGCTGAAGCTTTAGTAGCAGCTTCCTCTTCCTCCACCTGAAAGGGGGCGTGTCCTCCAACTTTAACGTTCCACAGGCCAGGAACAGCCCAGACAGCAGCGCCCTTATTGCCTGTGGGCTTACGCCATAAGTGTGAGCCAATGAAGCTTTTGTAGCAGCTTCCTCTTCTTTGTTTTGGGGTTTGTGGACTTGGTTTTCATCAGTAGATCTCCTCTGGAAAGCAAAAATGTGTTTCTCTATTAACAGGTTCTGTACCTTGTTGTCACAGCTCAGTAGGGGCCAGTTTTGCAATATTGACTTGAACCCCAAAACAAAGAAACCCAAGACAATTGGTACATTTCCTTGTTTATCATGCAACAGCTGCAACAACATTACCAAGGGAGACTATGTTACACTCCCCAGAACGGGGGAAAAAATAAAATAGCAACTGTATGCTACATGCGATTCACAGAATGTAATATATTCCATTAAATGCTCATTTGGCCTTCTATATATAGGCCAAACCAGTCTCAAAGCTTGAATATGGTGGAATGAGCATAAGTCTAATATCAGAAATGTAATCAATACTCAGCAGTGTATGGTAGTCAATTCGTTCATGGAATCTGTGTTATGCTTAATATAAGTCGGACACTTCTGAATTATTGGTTGGATTATGGTGTCTATATAAATCCCTCGGGGTTGCAAGACACCATGTGTCACCGATACAATGGAACGCGTGCTGGTTTGTCCAATGATTTATGAATCTTTGGCAATAGATGAAAAGGCGGTACCTTAGGGTAGCAGTGAAGCAAAAAGGGTTTTGTTTCGTCATTGACCCAATCATGGCTTTCTGCCATGTCTATGAGTACTTTGAGGTTATCTGTCATTTCTATAGTTGGATTGTTATGCAATATGCTATATGTATTGCAATCTCCTAGTTGTTTTAAGTATTCTTGCTCATAAACGTATGAGTTCATGATGACTAAGGCTCAACGTTTGTCAGAGGGACAAATGGTAATTATGTCACCTTTGTTTGAGTTCCTAATTAAGGACAAGTCTCTTTTGCTCAAGTTCTTGAGGTTAGAATACTTGTAAGAACGTTTTTTCAGATCTTTCAGTATTGGTTCATGGAACACATTAATAGTGCCATGAGGCGATGGGGGCACGTATTTGCTCTTAGGTCTGAGTTCGAGGTGTTCTCTCCCTGGGGTTCAGCCAAATCCATATTAGCAAAGTGTGTCTTGAGCTTCCGTTTTCGAATTAATTTGAATATTTTCACCTTGGCGTTGAAGAGACTGGTACCATATGTGGGAACATAATTCAACCCTCTCTGCAGAATCTGTACTTGTGAGTTGCTGAGTATTCTGTCTGATACATTTACTACTAAGTTCTTCTGTTTTGGTATCTGTTCTGTGTTCTCTGCACTCTGCCTCTTCCTTCTTCCCATCCTGGTACTTTTCTCCTTGGCTCTATACCTAAAAAAGGTTTTCTTGTAGGTGTGGTAGGTCTCTCGCTGGGTCTGCTTTCTGTGGCTGGAGAGGGAGAGGGAGAAGGAGAAGGAGAGGGAGAAGGAGAAGGAGAGGGAGAGGGAGGGAGAGAGAGGGGGGAGAGAGAGAGAGAGAGAGAGAGAAAGAGAAAGAGAGAGAGAGAGATTGCGAAAGATTGCGAATACATTGGAAGCTGAGGATGTGTACTTGGGCATAGGGAAGTGAAGCATGATGTGACATATGCAAAAGTGAGCAAGAAATAGAACATTAGAACATGAGAAACCCAACTCCATACAGGCGGACAGACACACACAGACACACACACACACACATGACACCGTAGCACTCAAAACAAAGCCTGAATTACCATGGCACAACCAGATAGCACAGCATACTCTGGCTTAACATAATAGCTTAATGTCCTAGCATAACAAAGCATTGAAATATAACAGAGGATGAGAGCTGTAGGGGTCCAGAAGTACTAGTCTGACATAATGGTGCTATGGAGATTTGGCAAAAACATGTATTAGATGAAAAGAAAGGAGGACAACCCTAACTATCCCTAACACTAATAGTGGTTTCCCTGCCTCAAATAAAAGTACTATGGAATTTGTCAGGATGTCCATAGTAAAGAGTCCACTGTACTGTGTCATGAGCCTATTTACTTCCCTTACACTATGAATGAAACTAAGTAACTGAGACTTTGTTTTGAAGGGATGTCTACCTTCCTCAGGATACAGTTTTGTTTGGACCTAACATAAAGTTCCAGGTTCACAGGGATTCTTAAAATATAGTTCATAGGAAATGTTCCTTCTTTATCATAGTTGTCTTCACTATGATATCACTGGAATATACGTTTCTTCAGCTTTCTTGACCAGGGGGATGACTCCCTCCACTCAGGTCCCAGTTCACGATGTTTGGGGGATGACTTTCTCCCCCTAACCTTTCTCAGGTTTTTGGTTGCTCAAGTCTCTTTAGGGGGAATGTCTCCCTTCCCCTGGCCTTTCTCAGTCTTCTCAAATAATAGAATTCCTGATGGGGGAATGCCTCCCTTCACCAAGCATTTCTCAGGCTCCTTGGACAGTTCAAATTTGGTGGTGGGATAATTCCCTTCCCCTGGCCTTTCTCAGGCTTCTTGGCAGTTTGTGTTTTCCGGGGGAATTACTTCTTCCCCTTGTCTTTCTCAGCTTTCGCTAGACACAGCCAACCTGGTTTACCACACGCCCAGGTACTTTGACTATGAAGACATGGAGCCTCTTTACAAGTAGGTCGGTCTGGAAATAGCAGTGCAGGTCGCTCCGTTCTGGCACCTTTTTCCTGACCGGCTTACTCCGAGTCACGATGACGCAAACTCTGCCACTACAAGTGACCTACCATATCTGGCAGCACCGTGAATGGAATCTGCAGAATGATACATCAGCCGTGCCTGAAACACAGGCACGGCAGTAGTATGGGCACATTCCGAGTACCAATTTCACGGAACACTGGCATAAAAGTGGCGGTGGCACCGTGATTACCGCGCCGGAAACACTGGCATCGGGGACTAGGTGTCAAACAGTGTCAGGTGTGCTGGAACAGGCCACAGGTGGCCAATATCAGGCCAGGTGCCCACCATGAGCACTGTAAAAGTACAAAAGGACCACTCCACCCCTCAAACCCTTCCAACACAACCATGCTTGCAGCATCAGTAGCAGTAATGGAGCTGGAGGACCTGCGTGTAGGGATACAACTGGAAGAGTCAGAAAGGCAGAGGAGGCGGTGGAGGCACATGAGGAAAAGGAGGGTAATCATGGCCATGCAAAATAACAATGGCCAGCAGGTAGCACCCCAGAGGCATCCACCCATACCCCGCATAAGGGCCACACCCTTCAACCTCAGCCAAACACATATCCACACCCTATGCCGACTAGACAGGGACACCATCACCTCCATAGTGGACCTGATTCACGACGACCTTGTAAGCCTCATCCAGATCTATACTGCCATCCCCCCTTGCTCGATGTAGTGTCTGTGCTACATTTCCTTGCAACCGGAAACCTACCAACACACTGTGGGAGAACTTCATGGGCTATCTCAACACTGTTTCTTGAGGGTCTTTTTTCAGGTTCTGGATGCCTTCATGCGGCGTGTGTCTAATCACATAGCCCCACCCAAAACACTTGACCAGGTTAATGTGACTGGTGCATTGGACCGCACACATGTGGAGCTGGTGGCCAGGCATGCCATTGAGGCAGTCTACAGGAACCGTAAACTTTACCACTCCCTCAATGTACAGATGGTGTGTGATGCACACCACATAATCACCGATTGCTGTGCAAGATTTCCGGGATCAACATACGATTCTATGGTGCTGAGGACCTCCATGCTACCAGGGTACATGGTACGTCACAGCAGAGCACGGACCTGACATATGGGTGAGTATAATTACCAAAGTATGTACTCTGTGCAAATGGGTCGGGGGTGATAACTGTCCCCAGTGCATGTGTGTAATGCAAAGTCAGACACACAAATTGCATGCATGAGTTGAAGGGCATGACTTGCATGGGTGAAATGGCCAGACGGAGCATACGCATGTATATCAACAGCAAAGCTGGACTGGCACATAAAATGAAATACAGGTACCACCGCCTGCAGCACAGACAAGCCATTCCAATACAACCTATATCCCCACCACTAGTGTACCCCACAGCAGGTAGCCAGTTCACCTGGATGGTACAAGTGCACATACCCATATGCATGTGACATGAATGGCAATAAAATAGTCGGACATACGAATGAATGGGTGATATGACCATCATGCAACGTGCAAATGTAACCCAGATTGGCACACGCATGTGTCAAAGTTGCAGGTGGCGTAAGCATAGAGTCATAGAGCAAGGTGGGTTTGAATGGCCTATGGCAAAGGAACATCAAACACCCCATCCACCTTGCATATGGACCAAAGATATTGTCTGCATGGCAATGATTATTCTGCCATCACCTTCTCAATCAAATATAATCCATTCATGTTACCTTTCTGTGTAAACATCCACATTGATCATGTTGCATGATTCATAGATGATCATCAACCACTCCCATGCAGCATATCATGTAAATCCAAATGCAAGTATTACTGCACGCATGTAGTCATTCCCTAGATAAAAGCAGTTTCTATTTGTGCACGTACACAAATGTTAGCTCCTGTGACAGGTCTGCCTTCTAGGTCTGCGGCGCCCGGCAGGGTCAGACCCGTCGTGTACACCGGCTGTGGAGGCAAATTTGTATTTTGCCGGCCCGGAAAAAATGCTCCAGGTAAGGCCACTGGCACACTTTGACCCGGACAAGCAAAATTAACAGTTTGAATGTATTATTTCAATTGACATTGATGAATGCAGACAGAAAGTTGGCAGATCACAGATTCAATGCCTAACTATCCGTACAATTCAGACGCAGCAATTTCCATTGACAATGGACACGGTACAAGGGTCATCTGTGAAATATGCTACGTTTTTTGTCACTCGCATGTACAACTTGCATGTGTAAATGATCAGTATACAGCCTGTACATCATGATACTGGCACCACAATGATTCTTCCCCCTTTCTGTCCCTGCCGTGCAGGTGATGCTGGATATCCATTGATGCCATGGCTGATAATCCCCGTGAGGCAACCACAGAACCAGCAGAATCAGGGATACAACTGTGCTCACATCAGGACACAGTGCACAATTGAGCAGATATTTGGCTTGTTAAAGGCAAGGTTCCCCTGCCTGAGCAGATCAGGGGTGCACTGATATACAGCCCCCTGAAGGTGGGCGAGATAGTCTTGGCCTGTGCCAAGTTGCATAACATGTGTATCGGGCGTAACATACCACTCCCTCCGGACATGGACATTCACCAACCTGACGGAGGATGAGAATGACAGTTATGAGGAACTGCCACATTGCAGGGATGCCATGGATGGCCGTGATGTACATGATACACTGATTAACCACTATTTCTGAGCACATCACGCACACACATGACCTAGGCCAGTTTACGCACTCAACACTGTACAGGAAATTAAACACCCACTCAAGTAAATGTCCAGTCATGATTTCTGTGCAACACCAAGTATAATATAATGATTGAAATTCAAAACAAATATGGATCTACACCCACCACCCAAACTATCACTCCCCACTCCCACTCCCCAACTATCCCTCCCACTCCCTCTCCCCAACTATCCCTCCACAACTCGTGTCACGTCATCCATGTAGTCCCTGCAAAAGACACATCCAGGGCACATGTTTGTTGTCAGCCTATTTGCGTGCACGCTTGGCATTTGGCATGCGACTGTGTGGAGTGGATGACAGGTGCATCGACCGATGCTTTGGGCAGCTGGGCACAGAACTAACAGGCGTGGAGCTTGTGGATGGCGTGTGTGTCTGCTAGGTGGGCGGTCTCTCTAGGAATGCTTTAAAGTACATTGCCATGGTCTGAGCAATGGAGAGCATTATACTATTGCCCTACCGTACCCACCTGGCCATCAATGATGGCAGTTGTGGCACATGCAAGGGCACGTGCATTGTGCCAGCCACTGGCCTGTACACTTTCCCTCATCAATTGTGCCTCTTGGAGGTGCTGCTGTGCCATGGCAGTTAAGACACCCTGCCATTCCTCAATATGGCGTAGTCGGCCGTCTATTTCCTTGACAGTGGGAAAGGGTGGGCATTGAAGGCTCATTAGGTTTATCTGGCTGAATTCTGCAGGCTCATAGCTGGTGGGGTCACTGGTTTCTCCTGTGTTGTCTCCAGCATTATCGCCTATGTCCTCAGCACTAGAATCATGCCCACATGCATATGGCTGCTGTGATGGTGGTGGTTTAACAAAAGCAGTTGGGGCTGGCTGCATGGACGCAGCAGTGGCGACTGTGGCAGTTGGGGCTAGCTGGATGAGCCCAGCCGTGGTGACTGTGGCAGTTGGGGCTGGCTGCATGGGCACAGTAGTGGTGACTGTGGCAGATGGGTCTGGCTGCAAGGGTGCAGCAGTGTTGAGACTGTGGCAGTTGGGACTGCCTGCATGGATGGGCCAGTTGTGCCAGTGGTCGTTGCAGTGTCCTAGGTGGTGGTGGTCCATGCTGTCCGGCTGGGGCGGCATCTGGTGTCCCTTGAGATGCTTGCATGGCCGACTTCCCTGTCAGATGAAGTGCCTGAGGGAGTCAGAAGGACATGTTGTCAGTGAACAGTGTGGATTCAGGAAGCACAGATGCATGCATTATGTTGGTCGTGGCCGTGCCGTGTCAGGGACATAGCGTGGTACATGACATGGTGCGCACATGCTTGCGTTATGCGTCCTAATCTGCAGGATGTGTGATGGTCATACATGGTAGACTACTGTGCTGGGAATACTGTCGTGGTGTACTGCCACTTGCTAGGTACAGTGTTAGGTGGGGCATTCTCGCTGTGGGAAGTTTGGGTGAGGGGGGGAGGGGATTGATGGGGCAAGCATGGGCTTGATGCCTGGACCAGTTACAGGGCCACTATTTGCATTTGTGCTCAGGGGTCGCTGGATGGGACAAGGGGGACACATGTTATTGACTTTGTGTGCGATGGTGGTCATGTGTGGTTGGAGATGGGGCTCAGCACTGCTGTTAGGTGGCCTAGGTGCATGGCCATGTATGCACCCTGGATGTTGTTTTTGGGGGGGGTTCATGTAGGGTGTTTTGGGGAGTGGGTGGTGCAATTCCCTTATCTGTGATATGTTGGTACAGAGGTGGGAGCAGGGTGGCCAGGGATGTTTATTATTAGATTGGGGTTATGTGCACTCACCAGCCTTTTCGGGTGTCCTGGCTGCAGCCTCCATAGTACCAACCCCTTCTATTGACTCCAGCTGCAACACACTGATCTACCTCTCCTACCAGGGCATCAGGCATATTGGTGATACGCTCCCGCCACCTGTGGCAATGCCCTTTCTCTGCTGGGCAGAGAGGAGTTTCCGTACCCTCAGGCACAGGTTGTCCCAGCGCTTGTGGCTGTCTCGCACTGTGCGTGGTGTTGTCCCCACTGCTGACACCTTTTGTGCCACTTCCTCCCAAATGCTCTTCTGCACAGCTGTGTTTGCCGGAACTGGTCATTCTTGAATAGCTCCCCTGCATGCTGGACAATGGTGTCTGCAAGCATGTTGAGCTCAGGCTCCGAGAAGCGTGGCTTCCGCTTGCTGCTCTCACACACTTGAGATGACATGCTACTAGTGTAATTTGTCTGGTCATGAGGGGTGGATGTTGCCTGTAGTTTGCAGATTGCAATGGATTATGTTTTTGTGAAGGCCGCCGGCCAGTTTCCTCTTCCAACAATCACTTTTATTCCAGTCATGATAATACCGTACTGCAGTTTCTGGTGCCGCTGGTCCCAGCATCGCGATACCCGATTCGGGGGCACCAGCACCAAGAATGACAGTTTTCATGGTGTTTCCGTGATGCCAGTACTGTGTTTTCTGGCATGCCGGAATGCGCTTGCCCGACAACCTGTAATCATTTGTTGATTCCTGAATCATGGTTTGCCGCAAATGGTGGCACCGGCATGATGGGAACTAAGAAAATGTCCCGGCAATCTCGCAATGAGGACCAATGTGATGATCTTCTTTCCTTTATATGGGTGCGGGCCTTACCTTTGTTGTGTGGCTACATCAAGTCCACAATGCACGGGGTTGTCTGTGGTATAGAATTTTTGCTGTACAGGGCTGTTTGTCTCACAGAGCTGCCAATGCAAATGCCAAATTTCATTCATGCCAAATTTGGCATGAATGAAATCAGCTCAACACCATCCACTGCGGCTATACTTTTTATACACATGTTACAAAATTACCATACAACATTTTAGTTACATTTTTTGGGCAGGTCACAGGAGCTGATTCGTGGAAATACATCAGACCCCTATAGTGTGCTTAACCTTAGATGACCCTATTTGGATATTTCTTGGAACCAAATCCCATAGACACCCTGTAAAGACTGGAGGGGGTTATCAGCACTGCTGCCCTCTATATGGCAGAGCAGAAGCACAGAGCACCCCAGCCAAAGTTCTCTATAGTGTAGCAATGGACGAGCAACCAAGGCTTAAGCTATCAAGAGGTGATGCAGAATGGGTTCTTCAGTAGTGTAGTCCCCAAGCCCCCCACAAAGGAATGTCCACACACTATGTTATGTGATAACACAGTTCTTTATATAAATAAGGTTCAAATATATATATATATATACATATATATATATATACGAACAAGCCACAGGTGTGTGGCGAAACGCGTTAGCTAGCCTCCCTGCTACTGGGAAGCTGTTTTTTTATTGTAAAACGTATTGAATTAAAATGTGATTTTTTAAAAAAAAAAGCAAACTGTTGCAGTGCAGTCGTTCGTTGTTGGTCTTCCCTGGTTGGATCTTTGGACAAGCTATTGCTGCAGGATATTTTTTGGATTTTGTTGGTGATGGGAGTGCAGCTTCCTAAGAGACAGGACCATGTGGTCCGTGTTTGCTTTCTTTCTCATATATTACATGGCCACGGTAGTGGCCATGTAGTTATGGTTAAGTTGCTGTTTCCATAGGAAGAGCACTTTTTGGGCGGCTTATAACTTCGCTCCCCCTGGACGGATCCTCACCAAACTTTGCAAAAAAAGTAGTTGGGTCACTCTGAATTTTTTTGCAAAGTTTGGTGAGGATTCGTCCAGGGGGGTAAAAGTTATAGAGGGGGTCCCAAAACTTTTTTTCCCCCATAGACTGAATGGGAAAAAACTTTGCGCTCGGCTACAGCCCGAACCGCTGGACGGATTTACACCAAATTTGCGGCAGGAGCGGCGGCCTGGTCCCAAAAGCGTGCTTTTGTAAATTTGGTGTAAATCTGTCCAGTAGTTTTTTTAAAAATGACCAAAATGTAAGGCAAACAAATTAGTGATATCTGTGTTCGCTTCGCGGACGGACTTCCCTGTTCGCTCCGCGGACAGCACCCCGATTGGCCCATGGCCTTGCGTCATGTCCGCGGACATGTGATGTGGCGAGGGGCGTGGAGCGCGCCAGATTTTCTGTGGCGCCCGCCATCTTGTATTCGCAGTCGACCGCGTACAGCGCAGTGAAACGTGGATAAAAAATTGTATTTAGTGCCGTGTGTTGGTGTGTAAGAGTGTTTGGGGAGGGTGGGGGAGTATGAGATAGGTTCAATGTTTTGTTTTTTTATGGGCTAGACGTTTTTATTGCGTTCGATTTGTCCACGAGAACACGGCTGTTCTGACATTTTGTAAATAAACTAAATGGTGGGGTGTTTAGAGGACGGAGTATGTGTCATTTTTGTTCGCAAGGAAGGTAAAAATGAGCTATGAAGACTTGCGGTGTACTTAATTGTTCGTAAATACACAAACTGGGGGTGTCCTCAGGACGCTGTCCGTATTGTAATCTGTCTAGTTGAATGTGTTCGCAGTGTCCCGAAATGGTTGCAATTACACAAAATGGGGGTGTTCTGAGAACGTTGTTTGTATTGTTCGTTGTCAGGGTGAAAGTGTTTTAAGAGCACTCCTTTTGTCCGCTAATAGTACAATTTCCTAGGGGTGTCAACCGAATTTTTGTCCAATAAAGAAATGATAAATCCGGCTGGTGTGCGGCGACATTATGTGATAATCCTATGACTGGCGCTATTGACCTGGCTGACTTGCTTTTGCGACACTAAATCATATCTCCCGCCCCTAAGCCTGATATTATCAAAGCATTCGTATTCCCCGCCTCTCTCCGTGACGTTACAGGGTGCGTAATCAAACGCGCCCAGTCGTCTCTAGTACTACGCGACTTTACACAGAACCCGGAAGACAACACACATTATGTCACAACACAGCGCGCCACAATTCGGAATATGAAACTGTGATTTAAAAGCAAACAGCAAGATTGTAAATGTTGTAAAGTACATTTATTTGACATCAAATGTTTAGAGAATATTCAGCAATTTGCATTTGTTTTTGTTGTCGATCCGCAAAACTTCATGTTGAGACACGCAATGTTCCTTTGCGGTACAGAGAGTGTTAGATCAGCTTACAACTCAGTGCGCCACAATTCGGAATATGAAACTGTGGTTTAAAAGTAAACAGCAGGATTGTACATTTGGTAAAGTACATTTATTTCACATGAAATGTTTAGTGAATATTCAGCGATTTGCTATTGTCTCTGCTGTCGATCAGCAAATGTTCATTTGGAGCCACGCGTTGTTCCTTTGTGGTAGATAGGCTGTTGGTTTATGATAAAAGCAGTAAATGGTCGCTCTGATAATCGGAAGGTTGCTCCAACAACAAGCCATTAGACCACCCTATTGGTTGGTATGTTGTTTGTATATTGGTCCTTGGCGATTGTCCCATAAAATGGTGAGGGTCATGAAGTTGCATATTTGGACCTGCACCTGGCAGTTGAAGACCCCATCCGCTGGAGTCTGTAAATCGTGACATAGGCAAAATGGAGCCACATACCTGTTTTAAAAAACATAAATTAGTATCACCAACCGATCTTCATTAAAAATCATCATTTTATTTATTAGGGCATGAAAATATTTGCTATCGAAGATAGTGCAACAGAGTATGTTAATAATAAAATAATAATATTTTCCCGTTCATATAGCGCTAAGAACCGTGAGGTATCTAAGCGGTGCTTATTATTAACCACGGTGTGTGGTGCTCATTTATCGACCACGGAAGAATGAAAGGCTGAGTTTGTCCTTGCCGGGATTCAAACTTGCGTTAACAAGCTGTGCACGGATGTCAAAGCGAGCGCTGTACTTGCTGTGCCACTTGACAGGCTACAGTGAAGTGGCACAGCGAGTAGAGCGCTTGACCGCCTATAGACCGGTTAAATTATTTCTATTAACCCACCCTGTGTCGTCTGCCTTTTTCAGAGCCCTCTAAACGACAGGGGATAAATTTGGCGGTGATAGTGCGTGGTAGAAAACATTATGCCACTTTCAACGAACAAATTCAACTTGAGCGGTCTTTAATGCTACGCTATTGTAATTATATTTGGTATAAAGTAATCTAAAGGGTAACTTACAGTACAATTGCAATTTCCATTGTCTACGAAGGGTGCAGTCCCAAAATACGACTGCGCGTGTGCCAACGATCTTTCGCATAGTGATATAATATATAAAAGTGGTTTCGTTTCAGAGATTTCATCTTTATCTTCTCTTACGTTTTAGCAACACTCCTTCAAGAGAAGTCTTTCATCACAATCTCTGTCTGTCAAGGTCAAAACACAATACAACCTTATAGTCTGCTTCGTGAGCCTCTCCGGGGCCCGAGAAAAAAATGGAAGCAGCTGACCTTCACTGTGAACGAGCATAAATTCTTACTTTGCAACATTCTGTGTAAAGCCATCTGTAGAAGTTGGTTTTTGCACGCCATGTTTGTATATTGTTTGTGTGATATTAAAAAAAGTTTGTTTAAAGGACGTTATGGTTCTAAGTACAGCCGAAAGACCCCTGAAAATCGCAAGTTATGGTAAGCTTTGAAAAATAACTGGCGCCACCACCGTGCACTGCTAAGACTAACACCCAGGACATTAAAGATGACATCGCAAATGTCATTGATGAAATCACTGATGACATCACGTGTGTATGTACTTTTCATGGAATTTGTGTCCTAGAGATTTTTATTATAATGTTGCGAAAAAAGTGTCAAGGATATTGCAATAAATATCATACCGTTATTAGTGCTTTGAACGATGCATTGATATAAATAGCATTGTATTATGGGATTCTATCTAGTATACTGAGCTACTAATGGAGAAACATAGCATTGTGTGCAGAGTACAAGATGAAAGTATAATATCTGTAATGTTAATATGTTGAATAATGAAATAATAATTGTCCTGAAATGTTCGAAAATTCACAAAATGGGGTTGTTCTGAGGACGTTATTCGTATTGTGTGATTGCTTAGCTGTATGCAATGAGGGAATGGCACAGAGAGTAAAGTGGACGCCGGATCAGCCAATCAGATGTCCAGGTTGTGGATTTGTGTTGAAAGAGACTCTGTGTGGTGAAGATGGCAGAAGTGGAGAAAGTCAGGGTGTTGGTGCTCGGAGATATGTTTGTGATTGCTTTACAGCAGTATGCTGAATGCAGGCATATTGCAAAGAACTTTGATGTGAAAGGAGTGGAGGTGGTGTGGAGCAGTGTGCCTGATTGCAATGTACAGGGAATTGTACAAGTTTGTGAGGATATGGCCACGATGAACAGTCCGCATGTGGTAGTTTTGCACTATGGTGCTTTCCATTTGGGCAACGTCAGTGCCCCTACTTTGTTGGCTGATTTGGAACGCTTGGTTCAAGCAGTAATGAAGATCCTTCCAATTGCAAAAGTAATTTTTTCTGGATTACTACCTACAGCAATATGGGACAATAGTTCAGTTTTTTGTCCTCAGCAAAATATTGCTAAGTGTGTCATCAACCGAGGCATGTGTGCCTTCATGCTTAGAGCTGGTATGTTCTTCTGTAACAATGAGAATATTGATGCCAGTAATGCTGTTAATTTTAAAGAAGATGGCATTTCTTTATCTTTTACGGGAAATGCCTTTCTATTTTGGAATGTGAGGGTTGCTTTGGAGAAGGTTATGTGAAGATTTTAGGAGTAAAGTAAGAAAAAAAACAAAAAAAAAAATACAAAATAACAGGTGTCTGTCAAGCATCTGTAAAAAAAAAAAACGGCTCTTTTCAGAGCTAACTTCAAAGGGGAAATGGGGCACACTATTTAAATTTACATTCACCACGCTCAGATTTTCGATGTGTCCGCGGACATGGCGGTAGTCCGCGGACATGAAAATCACTACGAGGGGGTTAGTATGTTCTATGTTACATGTATATGAAGTCAGGGATATTATGGTTAAGTTGTGCACTAAAAACCTATGGAATTCAGTGAAAAAACTTTGTTAAAGGGACGTTATGGTTAAGTTGCGCTACTAAAAAACTATGAAATTCAGTGAAAAAACTTTGTTAAAGGGACGTTATGGCTCAAAGTAAAACCAAAAAACCCCTGAAATTCGACAGTTATGGTAACATAAGCAACCATAACTCGCGCCACCGTGCACTGCTAACACTAACACCCAGGACATCAAAGATGACATCACAAATGTCATTAATGACATCACTGATGACATCACATGGCTGGCTCTCCCTTTTTATCCTTTACTGACATATCGAAGCCACATAGTTTTCTTCAGTAACAGTCAGGAAGTAAACATTGAAAAGGTACTATATTTGTAGACTTAGGGTCCAGTCACATCATATGAAACATATACATAGCAGAAGATACAGGCTTGAAAGAGAGCAATCCTTTCTGTGCATGAAGATAATCATTATGGTTATCAGCACTTTCTCATAGTTTTATTTTTATTACTCTACCTTCCCTCTATATGCTCATATTTGTATACATTATACTCACTCTCCATAGAGTGAATGGGAAAAAAAATGTGCTCGCGCCTACAGCCCAAACCGCTAGACGGATTTCCACCAAATTTGGACCAGGAGCAGCGGCTTGGTCCCGAAAGCGTGCTTTTGCAAATTTGGTAAAAATCCGTCCAGTAGTTTTTTTTAAAATAACCAAAAAGTAGGTCAAAAAAAATTAGTGATATCTGTGTTGGGTTTTCGGACACATTTCCCTGTTCGCTCCACGGAAAGTGTCCTGATTGGCCAATCGTCTTGCGTGATGTTCGCGGACATGCAAAGTGTTCGCTGATTGGACGGCGTGGAGCGTGAAGCGCGGCAGATTTTTCGGTAGCGCCCGCCATCTTGGATTCGCGGACGTCCCCGGACAGCGCGGTGAAACTTTGTTCAAAATGTGTATTTTGTAGAGTGTGTTGGTGTGTAGGAGTGTTTGGGGAGGGTGGGAGTGTATGAGATAGGATGAAAGTTGTGTTTTTATGTGTTAGACGTTCTTTTTGTGTTTGATTTGTTTGCGGCCATCACGGGTGTTCTGAAATGTTCTAAATAAACTGACTAGGGGGTGTTCTAAGGAGTCAATATGTGTCTGTTTTGTTCGCAAGCAAAGTGAAACTGTTCTAAGAACACTCGCAGTGTCTGGGGAGTGTTCGTAGGGGGTGTCCTGAGGACGCTGTCCGTATTGTTCTCTGTCAAGTTGAATGTGTTCTATGAACACGCGCGGTGTCCTGAAATGTTTGCAAATAAACAAAATGGGGGTGTTCTGAAGACGCTTCTAAGAACACTTGCGGTGTCCGGGGAGTGTTCGTAGGGGGTGTCCTGAGGACGCTGTCCGTATTGTTCTCTTTCAAGTTGAATGTGTCCTAAGAACACTCGCGGTGTCCTGAAATGTTCGCAAATAAACAAAATGGGGGTGTTCTGAAGACGCTTCTAAGAACACTTGCGGTGTCCGGGGAGTGTTCGTAGGGGGTGTCCTGAGGACGCTGTCCGTATTGTTCTCTGTCAAGTTGAATGTGTCCTAAGAACACTCGCGGTGTCCTGAAATGTTCACAAATAAACAAAATGGGGGTGTTCTGAAGACGCTTCTAAGAACACTCGCGGTGTCCGGGGAGTGTTCGTAGGGGGTGTCCTGAGGACGCTGTCCGTATTGTTCTTTGTCAAGTTGAATGTGTCCTAAGAACACTCGCGGTGTCCTGAAATGTTCGCAAATAAACAAGATGGTGGTGTTCTGAAGACGCTTCTAAGAACACTCCCGGTGTCCGGGGAGTGTTCGTAGGGGGTGTCCTGAGGACGCTGTCCGTATTGTTCTTTGTCAAGTTGAATGTGTCCTAAGAACACTTGCGGTGTCCTGAAATGTTCGCAAATAAACAAGATGGTGGTGTTCTGAAGACGCTTCTAAGAACACTCCCGGTGTCCTGGAATGTTCGTAGGGGGTGTCCTTAGGACGCTGTCCGTATTGTTCGTTGTTAAGTTGAAAGTGTTCTATGTCATGATGCCTACCCCCGGAGCACCAGGCCAGGCCCAGCACCCCCTAGATGCAGGCATCATGCCCTCGGGTAAAAGCCCAGTGGCCCCTTATAGGGGCTCTTTGGACTCAGTCCTGGCGCCTTTGGCGCCAGGCTCATGTAGGACATCAGTCCTGGCGCCATAGGTGCCAGGATCATAAAGGGAGGTGTTTTGTGCACTTACCTGATGCAGACCATGCTGCACGCTTCAGGCCTCCCTGAGACCTGAAAGGGACTATTTTTTCATAGGGACTATTTTTTTACTCGGGTGTGGCCAGGGAAGGATACATACCTAGTTGGGGAAGGATACATACCTGGGACTTCTTTGGAGGCTATTTAAGCCACGCCCAGACAGCAGCTCATGCTTCGCGTTGTTCTGCTTCCTGCAGCTTAACGCTCACTGTGTCTGCTCCTGCTCCTGGACTCCAGCCACGCCCGCCTTGAACCTGGAAGACCTGCAATGAAGGAAGAGAAGAGAAAGGTGAAAACCAAGGACTGTTTCAAACTTCTTACCTGCATCCGGAATCTTCTCGCCAGCATCCCTGAAGAAAGACTTCCATTTAAAAGCATTGCGTTGCTCGCTGCAGCGCCACGCTTCACTCACCTGTCCTCGAGACATCTCCCGGCTCCATCACGGCTGTCAGCATCGGACGCCACATCTCTGCACCTAGGGGAGAGAGGAAGAAACAAAAGGTGAGCAGAAGGAACACAGAAGGAAAGCCTGATTAACAGCCATAATACTTACCGGCTTTTCTTCCACATTTCAGGTCGGCGCCGCCCCGTTAGCAGGTACCGTACCCCGGCCCCTATGGGGAAAGGACAAGAGACATTTCTGGGGAATGATAAGGACATTTAGAGGGATCGCCCTCATCACTACTCACCTCAGCAGTTTAACCCCTTGACGCATCGCCTTCATTATGCACCTGAAATAAAGGACAGATCACAGGTTAGAAAGACAACATAAAGGGGGCCTCACTTGAACTTTGAACTTTCATACTTACGGCGCATCGCTCAGGAAAGTCAAGTGGATTTTGTCAGCGCCATTCTGAAAACCAGTGAAGTAACTGGACGAACGCGCGCCCCTGCACCAGAAGCAGGATGGAGAGTTCATCCTTCCAAACCATAAGGTGAGCTTAAACCAGGGTTTGGAGGAAGTTAGAGAAGAATGAAGGGAGAAGGGGGGAGCTAGCACCAGGGCCGTCACGAGGGGGTTGCAGGGGGGGCAAACTGCCCCGGGCCTCGCGCTTGCTGGGGGCCTCGCGGCCCCCTCTCCTAAGTGGAAGGCAGCACAGTCTCCCGTGTCCTTTATTCACACGGGGGACTGTGCTGCCCCTGCAATGATTTTGCTGTTTCTTGTGAAGCCGTTTGGCTCCGCAACAAACAGCAAAATAATGGGAGACAGCAGGGCTCAGAAGTGAGCTCTGCTGCCTCCCGTCATTCAGCTGAAAACGTGGACACGCTGACTGACAAGAGAGGACTCCTCTCCTGTCAGTCAGTGTGTTCACTTTGCTCAGCGTGACCACGCTGACTGATGGGAGAGGAGTTCTCTCTCGTCAGTCAGTGTGTTCAGGTTGCTCAGCGTGACCACACTGACTGACAGGAGAGGAATTCTCTCTTGTCAGTCAGTGTGTTCATGTTGTCAGTGTGACCACGCTGACTGATGGGAGAGGACTCCTCTCCTGTCAGTCAGTATGTTCATGTCAGCGTGATCATGCTGACTGACAGGAGAGGAGTTCTCTCTTGTCAGTCAGTATGTTCATGTTGTCAGTGTGACCACGCTGACTGATGGGAGAGGAGTTCTCTCTTGTCAGTCAGTGTGTTCATGTTGTCAGTGTGACCACACTGACTGATGGGAGAGGACTCCTCTCCTGTCAGTCAGTATGTTCATGTCAGCGTGATCATGCTGACTGACAGGAGAGGAGTTCTCTCTTGTCAGTCAGTATGTTCATGTTGTCAGTGTGACCACGCTGACTGATGGGAGAGGAGTTCTCTCTTGTCAGTCAGTGTGTTCATGTTGTCAGTGTGACCACACTGACTGATGGGAGAGGACTCCTCTCCTGTCAGTCAGTATGTTCATGTCAGCGTGATCATGCTGACTGACAGGAGAGGAGTTCTCTCTTGTCAGTCAGTGTGTTCAAGTTGCTCAGCATGACCATGCTGACTGACAGGAGAGGAGTTCTCTCTTGTCAGTCAGTGTGTTATGTTGTCAGTGTGACCACACTGACTGATGGGAGAGGAGTTCTCTCTTGTCAGTCAGTGGGTTCACGTTGCTCAGCATGACCACGCTGACTGACAGGAGAGTTCTCCTGTCAGTCAGTGTGTTCATCTTGATTAGAGAGGACTCCTCGCTTGTCAATCAGTGTGTTCACGTTGCTCAGCGTGACCACGCTGACTGATGGGAGAGGAGTTCTCTCTTGTCAGTCAGTGTGTTCACGTTGCTCAGCGTGACCACGCTGCCTGATGGGAGAGGAGTTCTCTATTGTCAGTCAGTGTGTTCACATTGCTCAGCGTGACCCCGCTGACTGATGGGAGAGGAGTTCTCTCTTGTCAGGCAGCATGTCTACGTGTCGGCTGCATGGATGCTTTTTAAGGGTGCATGGAGGTAAGGTAAGTGTTTTTTATTTTAAATTAAAAGTGTGTATGTGTATTTACATTAAATTAGTATGTATATGTGTATGTATGTATGAATGCATGCGTGCATGTTGATGTTTGTGTCAATGCTGTGTTTGGTTTTATGTATACATGCATGTATGGAGTTGTGTAACTGGTGGTTGAATGCATGGGTGAAAGTGTTTTTTGTGAGTGTGTGTTCAGCACCACCCCTAAATGTATGGCCATGCACCCAAGATTGTATGCCCTGGCAACAACCACCGCAGCATATCACATTCATATTTGCTTATAACTTTGGGTGAAAAACAAATGTATAAGGAACAAAGCTATTAGATACTATGGATGTGATATGGTGCTATGGTTGTCCTTATTATTGTATACTTACTGTTTGGTCTAGTAATGGGAGTCCATGTTTTTCTTCTTCATTTCTGTGATAAAAGAAAATAGCATGTTATTATTAGTATTTTGTAAAGACTTATTACATTGTATAAGCAATATACTTTTATTTTTTTTCGACCCTCATATTTAGTAGAGTACAAATCAGAGTACTGTGCAATTTGCTCAGTTTCTGTATTTGTTGCTAAAATCATTAGGTCTGTGGGAGAAAAAAAAATCCATGTTGGATTAAAAAAAAAAACCTTTTTCTGTTATGCTACAGTTTATTTGTTTGTTTGTTTTCAGTGTTCAATTGTTGTTTCTGGCTAATGCTTTATACTTTGCTTTGTTATATTTTTTTTGGAGCAGTAACAGATTCTTCATTTGTTTTGATATTATAACATTTTGGAGCAGTTAGATACCAATTGGTGTATTCTAACTGTCTATTTTTTTAATATATTTTAGTGGTTTGTGTACTTTTTGGCCTAATTGAATGGTATTCATTTATCTGATTAGTTGTTGTAGAATCTTTGAGCTGTTAGATAGCTTTTGGAGTATTCTAACAGTTTATATTATTTTAACACAAATTTATAATTTTGGGACAGTTAGATACCAATTGGCGTATTCTAACTGTGTATTCTTTGGTCTAATTTAGTGGTATTCATTTATCTGATTAGTTGTTGTAGAATCTTTGAGCTGTTAGATAGCTTTTGGACTATTCTAACAGTTTATATTTTTTAACACAAATTTATTTAAAGGTTTAAATACAGTTTATTTATCAAATTTTGGTTTTAAGAACATCAAATAAGTGTTTGTAAGATTTGCTGGTAATCTCTGCTTTAGAGTAATGGTACTATCATTACATTCAAACCATCCACATTTCTTTTTTATATATGCAGTGTAGTGCCCTGAATTGGTTGTGGCTCCTGCGTGGTAGATTATACCTATTGTTGTGAAGGTTTTCTTACCAAGTGATATTTGACCATGTGTGAATCCAGTCAGCTTGCAGTTGTTTTTGGTACCATCTGCATTGTAACGTAGAAACATTAGTATTACGTATTTACTATGTGTTTGTATTACTAACGTGGAGCGATTATCTGAATTGCAGGTAGAGCATAATGTACCATGGTTTGCATTTTGTACAAGTTGATGAAATGGAATGGATTCACAATTTGGTATTGATGTATATATGAACCGTTCATTGGGGATTTCTTCTTGTGTCACATTGTTGCAGAGAGTGCATGTATGTTTCCACATGTATGAAATCCGAAAGATTTCATTTATAGGTATGCTTTTGTTTTCCAGTACTTGTAGTAAGTACATTAGAAATTCTTGTGGATCTTCCTGTGAGTTTATAGTGAATTTCACCATTCCAGCACAGTAGTCCAATTGTCGTCTTATTCCAAAAACACTATGGGGGTAATTCATAGAATTCAGCGCACAAGTGGCGCACGCGGCTGGCGCACAGTGTGCGCGTGCGAATCTCTGCGCCAGCCGCGTGCGCCAAAACCCATTTCCGCGCACAGCGTATTCATGGATTCCAGCCACCAAAACCAGCCGTGGCGCATAGTGGCGCAGCGACCTTGCAGCAGTGCCAGTTACGCCCCCAAGAACGCCTTCCGCGCAGGGAAAAGCCATCAAAATCCCCAATCCAGCGCAAAGGGCTGCGCTAACCCTGTACCAGCACGGCAAGCGGGCTACGTGTATTCCAGCGGTTCACGTGAAGTCACTCACGCGATCGAGCCTGGGGGAGCGTGCTACGTGTATTTCAGGGGTTTGCGTGAACTTATTCACGCGATCGGGCCTGGGGGAGCGGGCTACGTGTATTTCAGGGGTTCGCGTGAACTTTTTCACGCGATCGGGCCTGGGGGAGCGGGCTACGTGTATTTCAGGGGTTCGCGTGAACTTTTTCACGCGATCGGGCCTGGGGGAGCGTGCTACGTGTATTTCAGGGGTTCGCGTGAAGTTCCACACGCGAATAGCCTGGGCGCGTGTATTTCAGGGGTTCGCGTGAAGTTCCACACGCGATTAGCCTGGGTACGTGTATTACAGGGGTGCGCGAGAAATGCTACACGCGATTGGCCTGGGTACGTGGATTTCAGGGGTGCGCGAGAAAATCTACACGCGATTGGCCTGGGTACGTGTGTTTCCGGGTGCGCGGGTAGTTCCACACGCGATTGGGCTGGGTACGTGTATTACAGGGGTGCGCGAGAAAATCTACACGCGATTGGCCTGGGTACGTGTGTTCCGGGGTGCCGTGAACTTTCACACGCGATTGGTTGAAATCCACGTGTGTTCTGTCATCACGTGCAAAGAGGGATACACCCTCGCACGACACGTCACAGACGCGCTCACGCACTGAGGGCCTTTGGTCCAATGAAAATGCGTATGCGTGCAGACGCGCTTACGCGCTAAGGGCCTTTCCTCGAATTACACGCTGACGTGCAGATTTTTCACGTGCCAAATCACTCCGTGTCAAGCTGGCCACGCAAATACACACGGAAGACCACGCTCCTGCCCAGGAGGCCGAATCACTGCCCCCCAGTGCCCCGAGCAGGCTCCCACGTGCCCTCTGCTGCTGCCTGCCTGCCTGCCTGCTGCCACCGTGCCCTGCCATTTGGTGCCTGCACATCAGCCATCTGCAGGGGTCCAGTTGCTGTGTCCACCCCTGCTGGAACAGTAGACTCCCGACTGGGATACCATCGCTCCACAGCCCAGCCCCAGGACCCAGTTGCCCACCCACGCCTGCCTCGGGGGTCGCCATGTCGGGGCAAGCACCATCTGAGACCAGTGGCGACCCCCAGCCAGAGAGGCAGAGGGCCACCAGCTTCAGTGAGAAGGAAGTTGGTGTCCTGGTGGAGCATGTCCTGGGGCATTATGATGCCCTCTTCGGAAGACCACGCGCCAACAAGGAAGGACGGGAGAGGATCTGGGACGATGTAGTGGTTGCCATCAACGCGGAGGGGGTGGCAACCCGCGACATCAAGCACATCAAGAAGCGCTGGGAGGACTTGAGGTCCAGGACCCTCAATAAGGCCCGGCGCCTCGCGGAGGGGGGCCGGGCACGCCTGAGTGACATCCAGATGAGGGTCCTGGAACGCGTAGACCCAGCGCTCCACGCCCAGATCCTTCGGAGGCAGACCCATCTGGAGTTGGCCAGTAAGTGGCCAAGCATTACTGTGTGAGACAGGGCATGTTGCAGTGTGCTGGTTGTCTGATACCTGCCTGTATGTGTAACATAGGCCATGTACGTATGTGTGTGTGCAGGGACATCATGGTCAGGCATGTGAGTACAGTGATGTGTTCTATTGCAACATGGGGGGCTCTGTGCGGAATGGACACATGGAAGCATGGCAGTCTCTGTTCCTGGACATGGGTGGGGGTGAGGGATGGGTGCTGGTCCCATGTACACGTATGGTGTCCATGTGTGTGTGTCTGACCTGCGTGTCTGTGACTTGTAACTGCCATGGATGCATGACACATGTCTGTGACAATGTTCAGATTCACTGATGCAGCCTAGTCATCCTTGTATCCACTGCGTCTGTGGTGTACGAGGCCAGATGGATGGGACGACGGTGAGGTGTGTGCATGTGATGGCAAGACCCATGATGCATGTGAGTTTAAAACCAGCATTGCATGAATCATGAGTCCCTTGGTCATGTATGCCAATGTGCATGGCATGCGCCATGCCTGTTACTGTATGTGTTTTGCCTGCACTGACCCATGTGTTGTGGAGGGACATGATGGAAGTGATGTATGACAGTGCCACTCATCTGCTGTTGCTTCCTGTCTAGGGGACCATTGTACAGTACCCTGATGCTTGTGTTCTATGTCTCCCTCTACACAGTGGCAAGTGAAGAAGAGGGCGGAGAAGGCGCTGTGGAGCAGAGCGGCGGGGATGCCGCCACGGCTACAGCGGAAGGGGTGGGTGAGCCCCCACAGGGGCTTGCACCGGCGGAAGACGGCGTGGAGACATCCAGGTTGGTGGTTTCCACAGAGGGGGAGGAGGCCGCTACTGAGCCACACATGGGGCCTGGTGGGGGCATCCCCGCTGGTGCAAGTGGTGCAGTCCAGGGCCAGGGGCAGGAGGCAACACAGGTCGCCGTGGAGGTGCCTGTGCATGTCACTGTCCCTGACACTGTGACTGCACCACCATGCACCAGCAGGGATGCCCCATCCCAGGCCCGTCCGCAGGTAGGGGAGATGTCCATGTCATCTGACACTCCTCTACCTGCGGACGGGGGGACCCCTGGGCGTGTGGAGAGGGTCCTGATTGGTGTCGCGTTGCGCACGGCTGGCATTCGTGATGAGGTGCATGCTTCCCGGGAGGAGCATGCACATCATCACGAAGAGCACCGTGCGTACGTGAACCATTTGGGAGCCGCCATGGTCGGGGGTTTCCTACATGTGTGTGGCCTTCTGGCGACCCTCTCCTCCTCTGTGGGCGCTATGCGCCAGTCGTGCTCCATGCCGTCTTCCGGCCCAGATGCCACCAGGGCCCCCTGTGGACCTGCCCCGACCAACGCAGCCAGCTCGGTGGGGACGGGACCCCATCCCTGCCACAGTCGGGAGTCGAAGGTCCAGCAGGGGTGGACACACCAGCAACTGTCCCCCTGCAGATGGAGGATGTGCCGGCATCATCTGGCAGGGCACGTGCACGACGGCATCGGTGGATTCCATCAGCCTGGATGCCGTCGTGCTGGCAGAGGCAGTGGCGTCGGAGGCAGCAGCAGGCTCGACATGGGAGGCATCATGGCTCGGGGCCATCAAGATCAGAGGGGCAGGCATCGGCCGGAGGGCAGGAGAACCCTGGGATGGCAGTGTCTTTCGTGTTGGAGCAGTTGGTCCAGCGGATAGGTGCGGAGCGGCAGCGGGCGGAAGAGGAGCGGCTCACCATGTCAGGGCGGAGTTCTCCATGCGTCGGGCGTTGAGGCGGGCTGAGTGCCTCGAGGAAGCTCGCAGGGAGTTTGAGGTGGACACGGGGTTGTCCCTGCGAGACCTCGGGGCCAGGACAGAGTCCCGCCTCCGGGACATCGACATGGAGTTCGATGATGCCCTGGCCGGCAACATCACAGAGTGAGCCGCAGGACTTGCCCGCTGCCATTGTATATAGTTCTTTAGTTAGTTAGTGTTAGGTTTCCTTTATTTTTTAATTTTTTTTTGGACCGCTCGGACAATGGACACTTTTCTGTATATATACTTTTTTATTAGTTAGTAGTAGTAGGTTTCATTTATGGTGTTGGGCTCATGGACCCTGGGATCTTCTTGTACATAGTTTGATGTTTTGAAAACATTTGTTGGATTTATATTTGTGTTCACCATGAGGCAATGGTTTTTCCTTATTTTTCCCCCCCATTATTTTGCTTTGGACTACATTTGTTTTTGGATTCCTTTGTTTTTTGATTTTTTCTATTAGTTCTCGGACATGGACCATTTGTTTTGTCATCCCCATTGTTGTGTGTTTTTTTTCTTTACTTCATTTTCATCTTTAATACATATATTTATTACTTACATTTGTGGTATTTTCTCATTGGTTTCATGCATGTAATGATATGGGTTTTGACATTCACTTGCACCCATTGTGTATGTGTGTGTGACGGACATGTGTTCATTTACATACTTGCCATTGGGGTTGTATCATGTAATAGCATCTACTATGTGGGTGGATGCAATCCTTGGCTGGGTGTTTGTGCTGGGTATGCTGCCATTTACTGCCATGATTGCGTTTCGTCAGGACCTGGGGGCAGGGGGACATGAGTGGGACATGGTTGGGGGCCTGCTGGCAGGTGCCCCACAGTGCTGGGGGGTGGGGGTGCAAGGGGACATGAGTGGGGGCCTGCTGGGGGGTGGGGGTGCAAGGGGACATGGGTGGGGGCCTTGTGGAGGCTGCCCCTGGTGACTGGAGGGGTGGGGGTGGTGGGAGACATGGTTGGGGGCCTGCTGGCAGGTGCCCCACAGTGCTGGGGGGTGGGGGTGCAAGGGGACATGAGTGGGGGCCTGCTGGGGGGTGGGGGTGAAAGGGGACATGAGTGGGGGCCTGCTGGGGGGTGGGGGTGCAAGGGGACATGGTTGGGGGCCTGCTGGCAGGTGCCCCAAAGTGCTGGGGGGTGGGGGTGCAAGGGGACATGAGTGGGGGCCTGCTGGGGGGTGGGGGTGCAAGGGGACATGGTTGGGGGCCTGCTGGCAGGTGCCCCACAGTGCTGGGGGGTGGGGGTGCAAGGGGACATGAGTGGGGGCCTGCTGGGGGGTGGGGGTGCAAGGGGACATGGTTGGGGGCCTGCTGGCAGGTGCCCCACAGTGCTGGGGGGTGGGGGTGCAAGGGGACATGAGTGGGGGCCTGCTGGGGGGTGGTGGTGCAAAGGGACATGGTTGGGGGCCTGCTGGCAGGTGCCCCACAGTGCTGGGGGGTGGGGGTGGTGGGAGACATGGGTGGGGGCCTTGTGGAGGCTGCCCCTGGTGACTGGAGGGGTCGGGGTGGTGGGAGACATGGTTGGGGGCCTGGTGGAGGCTGCCCCTGGTGACTGGGTGGTGGGGGTGGTGGGAGACATGGTTGGGGGCCTGGTGGAGGCTGCCCCTGGTGACTGGAGGGGTGGGGGTGGTGGGAGACATGGGTAGGGGCCTGGTGGAGGCTGCCCCTGGTGACTGGAGGGGTGGGGGTGGTGGGAGACATGGGTGGGGGCCTTGTGGAGGCTGCCCCTGGTGACTGGGTGGTGGGGGTGGTGTGAGACATGGGTGGGGGCCTTGTGGAGGCTGCCCCTGGTGACTGGGTGGTGGGGGTGGTGGGAGACATGGGTGGGGGCCTTGTGGAGGCTGCCCCTGGTGACTGGGTGGTGGGGGTGGTGGGAGACATGGGTGGGGGCCTTGTGGAGGCTGCCCCTGGTGACTGGAGGGGTGGGGGTGGTGGGAGACATGGGTGGGGGCCTGGTGGAGGCTGCCCCTGGTGACTGGGTGGTGGGGGTGGTGGGAGACATGGGTGGGGGCCTTGTGGAGGCTGCCCCTGGTGACTGGAGGGGTGGGGGTGGTGGGAGACATGGGTGGGGGCCTGGTGGAGGCTGCCCCTGGTGACTGGAGGGGTGGGGGTGGTGTGAGACATGGGTGGGGGCCTTGTGGAGGCTGCCCCTGGTGACTGGGGGGTGGGGGTGCAAGGGGACATGAGTGGGACATGGTTGGGGGCCTGCTGGCAGGTGCCCCACGGTGCTGGGGGTGCAAGGGGACATGTGGCTTGGCTGGGGGGCATGCCCATGGTGGATGGGCTGCCTGCGGGACATGACCAGGGGTGCAGGGTAGTCCCCTGTGGTGTGGGCTGCCTGCAGAGGTCGTGGAGGGGGTAGAGGGGAGACCTGGGAGGACCCACACTGGCAATTCACCTCTTCAACTTCCCGCACACCCACGTAATACACTGCCCCACTCGCACAGGCCCAATCGCGTGTAGTATTTCTCGCGCACCCCTGTAATACACGTACCCAGGCCAATTGCGTGTAGATTTTCTCGCGCACCCCTGTAATACACGTACCCAGGCCAATCGCGTGTAGATTTTCTCGCGCACCCCTGTAATACACGTACCCAGGCCAATCGCGTGTAGATTTTCTCGCGCACCCCTGAAATCCACGTACCCAGGCCAATCGCGTGTAGCATTTCTCGCGCACCCCTGTAATACACGTACCCAGGCCAATCGCGTGTAGATTTTCTCGCGCACCCCTGAAATCCACGTACCCAGGCCAATCGCGTGTAGATTTTCTCGCGCACCCCTGTAATACACGTACCCAGGCCAATTGCGTGTAGCATTTCTCGCGCACCCCTGAAATCCACGTACCAAGGCCAATCGCGTGTAGATTTTCTCGCGCACCCCTGAAATCCACGTACCCAGGCCAATCGCGTGTAGATTTTCTCGCGCACCCCTGTAATACACGTACCCAGGCCAATCGCGTGTAGAATTTCTCGCGCACCCCTGAAATCCACGTACCCCGCTCAATCGCGTATTTAACTTCCCGCGCACCACTTTTTTGATGCGCTGGGACTCTACCGCCTGCCTTCGTGTGGCGGCCGTGTTTCAGCTTGTGCGTGTCTTTGGCTGTGCGTGGCTTTGCCCTATTCGATTCCATGAATACGTGTGGTTCGAGTGCGTGTGGGCGTTCCGTCTGCTTCCCTGCAGTACATCCCCAGTTACGCCCTTATTTTCGCGTGTTGTTCCCCATTCCGCGCGTTACGCCCCATGTCCCGCCCACTTTCTGGGGTGTGCGCGGAGGTTGTGCGCTTTCACTGTGCGCGTCGCGCACGCCTTTCGCGATGTTGCAGTGACTTGTGCGCCATGCACGGGTTTGGCGCACATCCCGCGGTGAACACGCGCAGGGACTTCCATGAATCGCACGCGTGCGCGTGCGCCTGTTTTTTTCCGCTTGCGCATGCTTGCGCGAAGATTTTCGGCGCACGTTTGTTCCATGAATCGGCCCCTAAATGTGTTGTCAGGATTGTTTGCTGCATTTCTGTGAAGTACTAACATTTGCAAACACAATGGGTCTGTACTGTGTAAGTAAATGTTGTCAACAATTGGTGGTAATTGAAATAGAATATTCATTGCTACATTTGCATAGCAACTTACAGCAACTATATTTGAGAATTTAAATGGTCCAGGTAGTTCTGTATCTAACTGCTTTTTTTGGAGTTTGTCTTCCTTCTTTAAAGAAGTACCTGGTTTACTTTCTCTAATTGATTCTTTTTTGTTTGTGGTACTTGATGAAGTATTAGTTTCTTTTACTCTCTTTGGAAGATTTGCAGTGACGTCCTGTTGCATTTCTGTTTGATTTAGTTTTCTTTTACAACGTTTTAGTTTTTGTGGAACAGAATATGTGTTTAGATGGGGAGTGTATAGTGAGCGAAGTCTATTATATTCTAAAATGCAAGGAATATCAGCGTTTACTTTACTTGCATCAAAGTTGATTAGAAATAGACCGTCAAGTGTACGTAAGCGTGATAGTGCTACGTAGCTCAAGCCTTCTTTAAAGACTGTGTTACCAATATCTCTCATTGCTTTGTCTAGGGTAAGACCTTGTGATTTATGAATCGTGACTGCGTATGCAAGAGTTAGAGAAAATTGTTCTCTGCGTTCATACATATCTTTGAAGAGAAGGAATCTAGCTGTTGAGCGTCCTATCCGTTTTACTTCTGAAAGTTTGTCAAAGAGTATATTGACAAACTGAATTTTGTTGTCACGTGGGTATGTTTGAAAGCCAACAACTGTACCCAGTGCTCCATTAACTAGTCCTTGGTCCACGTCAAGGTTACGTTTAAGCATTACTCTGCAATTTAAGGATAATTTTAACATCTTTTCTAAGCCTGCTGTGTTTGAGATTGATTTTTCTAAGTTATTTAGTCTTGTTGTGGCTTGGTCACACATGGGTAGTGTCATACCATGTACATCTAGTATGTCTGTGGCGCTTATTTCCATTATTGGTTGCATTTCTTTACTTAGCATGATTTCATTGAATTTGAAACAGCTTGCAAGAGTTGGCATTAAAGCCATACAATTGACATTTTTGTGGGCTAATTGTTCCATAACATCTGTAGCACGTGCATTATCGCCATAAAGTGCATTAATGTGCTGGGTTTTCAATGTTGCTTCTGCTTCTTTAGAAAGTATACCAACTCTCAAACTTTTTAAAATGTTGGCATAAGTTAGATCTGCAGATTGGCGCATGTTTTCTGTTAATTCTCTGTATTGGAAATGTTGCCAAAGGTTGACATTTCCAATGCTGCCAACAGTTTTACGGCAGAGTTTGTGCCCTAATGTTTTAAAAATAGGTTCACCTTTTACTGGTGTTAATTGAAGCAGATCTCCAAAAACAATAATGTGTTTTCCTGCAAAGAGCTCTTCATAGTCTGTTTTGAGTACTTCTTGTAATCTGAGGTGAATCAAAGCTAACATCAGGTTGGAGACCATGCTCACTTCATCTATTACTAGCATTTTCATTTGTTTCAATACTCTGCATAATTCCATTGCAGCTTCTGCAGAAAGTTTGTAATAGTCTAATTTGTTCTGGTGTTCTACTGGTAATAGTAGTAATCGGTGTAATGTAACACCACCTATGTTGTAGGCAGCTAAACCTGTGGGGACAGTGACAACAGCTGACAGTTTGTTGTTTGTCAATTGTTGAAGGAACTTACTAATGATTTTGATTAGGAATGTTTTGCCAGAACCAGCTTCACCACTGACGTACAGTAGTATAGGTTTATAATTATGGCAGGAACATTCTTTATTTTCATGTTTTACACCATGTGCAATTTGTTTTGTTACTTCTTGAAAAATGCTACTTTGCTCATTGTTTAGTTTTGATTGTAGTATAGTTAAGTCTTCCTTATCTTCATACTGACACATGGTGTTTTCTACTTCTAGCATAGCTAATTCTGCCTCATTTCTTATTAGTGGTTCTCCCAGTGGTTCTTGGCTTCCTGTTACAGAAGGTTGACTACTGTCAGGAGTATGCTTATCTAGTTGGGCTTGGAGTTCTTCTTCATGTTGCTGTTCATTGTGCAACATTGTTTTGTACTGTGTAAAGTTTACATCAGTTATAGTGCTTTCATTTGCTTTGAAAGCATCCTCATATGAGTCATAGTTATCTAGTAATTGTTCTTCTTTTCTCCATGGTTTGAAGAGTTGTAGCAGGGACATGTAATATACTTCTTTATGTTGAGGAGTCTTCAATGACAATTTTATATGATTAATTAAATTTGGTTTAGTGAGTTTAACTAAGCTGCCTTCACAGTCTGTCACTCTATATTTACCTTTTTTTCATCAGGTTTCATATTATTTTTGTATGCGTAATTTTGGGCTATTTGGTATAGACACATGTTTTCCAAAGTATTACTTCTGTTTGGGTAGTATGTGTCCAATAAATTGTTTTTTAAAATGTCTTGGCTGTTGGGATCATGTTTGGCTATTGTTTCTATATCTTCATATGATTTTAGAACTCTTTTTCTAGATTTAGCTGGACCAAGACTTAGCCATACTATATTTTCAGATTTACCATACAATGAAGTACCAGTTAAACGATCAGCTGCTTCATAAGATCCACATTCTCTATGGGTGAGCATTTTTATGCCCAAGCTGTATAATTTCTGAGATACTGTTTTATCTGATGACAGGTCATTCCAGAGGTCTTGGAGCTCTGTCTTTTCTGCTTTAGTTAAGTATGCTGGGACATATCGTGCAACTGCAGTAGAATTGTCTGCAATGTACTGCACATCTATGTTTGCATTCCATAAGTGGGCAATGATTGCATTATAATCATTGATATATTTTTCTTCTTCTTTTCTTTTTATGTAATATGTATTTTTAGGTGACTTACCTTTAACACTATGTCTAACTGAAGACATGAGGTTGTTTACTTGACCTGTATTTGTAACTGGTCTAGGGAAACCAAATCGGCATTTGGTGTAGTATTTGCCTTTGTTTTTGTATTTGCGACGACAATATTTTCCACATTTGTGTCTTTGAAATTGTAAAATTTGTGCACGAAGATCACTATTTGTGGCTTCTGATGGAATTTCACAAGTGACATATTTTTCAATAAACTGTAAAACAGTGGTATCACTGTCTTGACCAAATTTAGGAGCATCTTTAATCCATAAAAGCATGTGGATATGTGGTGCTCCTCTGGCTTGGTATTCTTTTCTCCAAAAGAAGTGTTGCACTTCTCCAAGGGGAGGAACAGTTTTATTACAAATAAAATGTAGGATAGCAATGAAGCGATGGTGAAAATATCTTGAAACATTAACAGGATCCAAAGAACAAAGTTCTCCAGGTGTTAGAATATCTATGTTTGTTTTGTTTTTATTTGATATGCGTAGGAAATCATGTAAATCTTCCCATGCATATTCTGCACAACTTAATGTAACAAACCAAGTGGGTGGGCCAAGGTTTCTGATCATACAACGTACATCTCCATGACGTCGAAACCAGTACTCTTTAGTACCACGCATATTTGCTAATAGATTTGTAATATTTGATTGTAAAACCTCATCCTTTTGTTGCACTTTCTCTAATAATAATTGTGTAGCTGTCATATTTTGAAAGTGTGATCCTGATTTTAATATGTGTGCAACTCTGTAACATAAAGTTGTTAGTTCACTTTCAAAGAGTAGGTGGAATATGTATTCCACATTTTCTCTAAATCTGGGATCTTCAGAATACATCCGTAATGAACGGTATTCTGAAGCTGATATTTGAATAGGTCTATCATCATACCTTCCTCCTTTGCCAGTAGGAAAGAGTAGAGGAAAAGCATGTGCTTCTATACTTTTTTCCCATATACTGATTGGCGATCCTTTTGTTTGACGCATTTGGTAAGTTTCTAGTACATCTTGTACGGTGTCATTACAGTGCAAAGGATGAATTGTATAATGGTCTAAAGTATTTGATATTGTAGCAGGATCTAGTAGCTCAAATTGACCAACTGTCAAGTTTTCTTCAATATTAATTTCTTTGTAATATTCATTATTCTCTTTAAGATATTGGAAGGCTTGTCTAACTTTATATAAATCTACCAGCTGTTGCCATATTTTTTTGTCTTTTGTAGGTACTCCATTTACTAATATAATTAAAGATTGCTGCATTGGACGTTGCACTCCTAGAGTATGCACATTTTCTTTTAGATTTAATGGTAAATAAACTACTTTCCACGAATGCCTTTTACCAATTCAGAGGGAGGTAATTTTGCTGTTTTTGGTTGAAGGCGTATTATTGCTTGAAATGGGTGTACTGTTTGAATTATGATGCTCTCATATAAATTAAGTTGTTGTAGAGGTTTTGGTACTGGGTATAATTCCAAATTATTTGTGATAGAACGTGAAGGAGTTTGGTTGTTGTCAAGTTTTGTAGTGCAATAACTGCAAAGTATTAAGGGCTCAGTTATTTCATATTTGTTTTCTGCTAAAAGGTAGAGAGCTAATTCAAACCATTTAGAATCTTCATTGTCTTCTATTTTGTATGATAGGTCACCAGTTTTTGTGTTACTTTTATAAAAAATTCTACGGCAACATACACATACATGGTTTGGTACTTCAGCTGATGTACTTTTAAATTTTAGTATTTCTTTTTTGTATGTGTTTAGCAAAAGGTTGCCATGTGTAGAATTGTTGCTTAATTGGTTTAAAGCTATTTCATTCTGTAAATTGCTTTCACTTCCAAAATATTTTTTCTGGATATAGTGAATTTCTTCAAGTAGGTCTTTTGCTGTAACATGTAGAAGGATGTTATTTAACTTTGCTAGTGCTAAAGCAGGACTTTTAGCATAGTACAGTTTATAGACTAGATTTCTTATAGTTGAATGATGTGTTGATATCCTTTTGATATCATGGAAAGTGGTTTTACAAGTAGGTCCTGTAATGCAGGCCAATGAATGTCCTTGTAGTCCTGTGTACTTGCGCACTGGACAGGTATCTATATTTTGCAGTAATTTAATTTTTATTTTGTCTTTGCTTTTTACATATTTATTGAGGAATTGGTGTAAAGATTTGAAACATTGTTTGGGAATGTTACACATTGACGTGCATGGCCATTTGTACACTAGACGTTCTGATTCAGTTGAATGGAGGGGTAATTCTAAGTTTTCGGAGAAGTGGGAGGACAAGTGGTCCTTTGTGGTGCATTCGTGGTGCATTCTAAGTATTTTTGCAGTTACCATCATTTGGAGGTGGAGCTTTGCACCCGTGAGCAGCAGCAGACTCTACAAAATACCATTTCCAGCGTGGAGCGCGCGCGGAGAAGTGGGAGGACAAGTGGTCCTTTGTGGTCACTTGTGGACTGCGGAGGACAATATCCTAGAACCTGGGCGTGGACTCGTCAAAGGGATATTTGAAGAGTGGTAAGGCAAATACTGTTTGTTGACACCGAGGCTGCGTCCCGGCTTCACTATGCACTGTGGGTGGTTACTCTCTCTGACATTTCGGGACATCACATAAAGTATTTGTCTACGAGGTATCACTTACGATATTCTAACTGTACATCAAGGTGAGCCCGGTAACTATGGCTAAACCTAAAACAGGGAACACAAGATACAATCTACGTAAAGGCAATGGGGGAAAAGGGGAGAAACAACCTTTAAAGTCAACAATAAAGGCTTCCACAAATGGAGACTGTGTCCCACCAGGAAAAGGAACCATCCCGGCCTTGTTTGGGAATGGGGTACCCAAACCCATTATAGGGAAGGATTTGGTGGATCCTGAAAAAGAGACTCTCTCCCCCCCACACAATGGCAGTGGGGTGCTTGACTCCACCAACTACCAAGACATCGACAACAACTCACTGTTGGATCTCTGTATTTCGATTCAAAAATCAATGGCAACTTTAAATGAACAGCCTGCTCATGTTGGGAAAAGCCCAATTATTGTGGAAGCCCAGGTTATGAGACCCGCCCAAGATAATCATCAAAAAATCAGTGTGACTTCTAACTCAAAGCACACGGATAATTCGATCTCTGACTTATTTGGCATCCTTCCTACTCAGTCCATTCCTACATTCTCGATCGAGCCAACATTGGGTCGATTATCGGCATCCCCTGGCCTCTTCATCGACCCAGAAGAGCTGGAGCATACGGATGAGGAGCGTAAGGGGTTGACGGAAGATCCCAATGGTGTGGCAATAAGTGAGCTGCAGGCTTCTATGGCGTCAGTACAATTTGCGCTGAAAATTCTATTAAAGCTGTGTGGGAGGATCCACACAAACACAATGATTCAGCTTAGACTACCAAACCCCTCGGGCTGTTTAGATCTAGCCCCATCAACACCGTCTGTAATAGAAGAAGTTTCAATCCCCGTGGGCCCAAGGGACAAAGCAAATTCTGTAGTGCCTGAGGAAGTCGCTACGGTTGTCCCTTTGACCAAAAAGCAACGCAGACAACAGAAGCGGGAGGCCACTAAAAACGTCGTAGTAGAAATTGCCCCTCCCTTACCAGCCACTATCCCGCCGGTGGCGCGTACAAAAAAGAGCAAAAAAAGGGGACGGAAAGCGAAGAAACGTGCCAGAAGAGGGGCGGGATCCCTATCTGGCTGGATTATCCCAGATCCTGAGAGTGCGGCCCAGGATGTTACGGACTCCGCAATGTCGATTAGCATTATTGGAGAATCCACTAAATGCTCGTCACCCGGGCGAAACGAGGAAAGTAAGGGGGAAGAGTTTTTCACATCCTCCCCCATAGATGAATCTGAAGATCAAGAGGATATTCAAGCAAGTAAAATCTGCATAATTAAAAACCTGAACCAGAAAAAGAGAGATTTATGGTTGACAAGAACTGAAGTTCTAGCCAAACTCCACTTAATTCCTCAGCTGCGTGTAATACGCTCGGAAGATTTCCTCTTTGTCGAACCATTGGAGGTGCGTAACCCTAACGTCTCGGCCCTTCACTGCTGTGTTCTAGCCTCAGCTCAGCTGATCCGGTCGCACAAGAAATCCCTAAAACTGATTGGTGTGGAGGTGGATGTGAACAAAGACACGGAAGATCCATCCCTCCCCAGCAAGGATTATGTGGTACCTAAAAACAAGGCTGGTATACCCCCTCAACCATCCACCGAGAAGGTCCAATTAGCTGATATCCAGAAGACTCTGAAATGGCTAGCGGACTCATTGCCCATGGTGTTGCAGCAGCCATGAGATTTTACTATGCTGAGCTGGAACACTCATGGCTACCAGCACCTTCTTTCTGATAAGGGCTCGTTGGCTCTTATAATTGAACACTCAATCATTCTACTGCAAGAAACTTGGCTGACATCTGTCATAGATATAGATGGATACAGGACATATCACACTCTGGCGAAGAAGGGAGAAACGGGGCGTCCGTTTGGGGACCTATCCATTGCAGTGAGGAACAAGATCTCGAGCAGACAGATTCCAGTTTTTAACTGCGACTATATTTGTGCTGTGGAAGTGACGCCTAATATAAGATCACCTAGCGACAGAATGCTATTTGTTAACATTTACAACCCTCCAGGAGCAAGGATAAGAGAACTTATTCAAGACATCCTCCATGATCTCCTTGTTGAATGGAGAATGACCAATGAAAAGTTTCTTGTTATTATTGCCGGGGACCTAAATTGCCATATAAATTGTGGTGGAGGCACCGGCAATAATCCCTATCTGTCCAGGAATAGTCTCTGGGACCTCCCGTCCACCGACAAGGAGGGGGAGGGCTGGTTGGGTTTCTTCGGCTGTTGGGACCTAGAGATAATTAATGGTCGGACTAAAAGTGACAGGCCTGGTAAGACTACTTGGAATAACGGAAGATCGGGGAGTACTCTTGATTACATCTTCACTAGCGGGGAGGTTGCCTCAATTGTGTACGATATGTTGGTAAAAGAATGTGAATGGAGTGACCATGACCCTCTGATCCTGACTATGGGAGTGACTATCCCTAGGGGGGCAGAGGTAAACTTGGGACAACTGACTTGTAATCACTCCTTAAATCGCATCTCTTGGTCGGATAAGAACATAGCTAACGCCTCTAGGGCCACTGCAAGATTGGGCCCAGAAATGATTGACCAACTTAATTGTATGTCACCAATGCAAATTGAAAAATGGATTAGCGATTTTTCGGGTGAGCATGGCGCCTGTAAAGCGCAAACGGTGGCGGGAAAGACCCCGAAAGAGGCTAATTATGACAGGGCCATAAGAGATAGAAAGCGGAAATTGAGAAGAGATATACGTTGGACCAGAGACGGCCCGCTATCTAAAATGGCCGCTGCCATAATGACAAGGAAGTTGAAAAAGGAATATCGATGGTGGCTGACATTACATAAGAGAGCGAGAAAGCTGGCTAATTGGCAACATACTGTTAGCACTATATGCAGTAGAAATACCCGAAATATCTGGTCAGTTTTGGGGGAGGCTAAGGGGCCGAAATCATCCAATATGGTCAACCCCATTTCCCAAAATGACTGGATTCCTTTTCTGGAAGAACTCAATGGTGAGGCTGATAATAACACCAGTAGCACCGTGAGGAGGAAACCTAGGGCTCCCCCTTTTGTGTCCTCCACTAAAGAAATCCAAAGTAGAATTGAAGAACTTAATCCCTCCCGAGTGCCGGGTCCGAATGGTCTCTCAAATGTGGTATTGAAGGAAAATCCCCCTTTCTGGGCATGCTTGCTTAATATACTGTTTAGGAAAATCTTCCAAGAGGGTCGAATACCAACATCTTGGCAGGCAGCAATCCTTATTCCGGTGTTCAAAAAAGGAAATAGAACGGAACCGGAAAACTACCGGCTATTATCCATGCTGGACTGCACTGGAAAGATGTTTGCTGCCCTTATACTCAGCGAACTTGTAAAATGGGTGGCAAGTGTTGGCATTCTGGACAAGTTCCAAAGCGGCTTTAGAGCAGGCTACTCTACCACCCACAATTTGGTCATAATGAATGCACTTAGAACTAAAGCCTTGAAACACCATTATCCGCCAATATATGCACTTTTCATTGATTTCAGGGCCGCTTTTGACTCAGTGAATCGATCCCTTCTGTGGGAGAAGCTAAGGAGATTTGGCTGTCCTGAAACTCTATTGTACTACCTAGAACTTCTTCATACAGATAACACGGTGCAGGTGCGTCTGGATAACTGCGGGACAATGACCAATCCCATACCCCAGACCAGAGAGGTGAAGCAGGGGTGTGTTACAGCCCCTACTTTGTATAACCTATTTGTGTCTGATGCACCAGATTGCCTACAGGGAGTCAATAACTGCCCCCCTAAAATCGGCTCTTGCCATTGCCCCATGCTTGCCTATGCCGACGACCTGGTGATATTAGACCACACCTTTAGTGGACTGGTTAGATCGGCTAAGCAATTATGGACCTACGCTGAGACTAATGAACTTGTAATTAACATCAATAAAACAAATTTGATTTTGTTCTCAGCAGGGAGAGTCGCTAGACCCCGCATGATGATTGGGATGACCGAAATCGACTATACCCTTAGTTATAAATATTTAGGTGTTGAGTTTGATCATAAGGGCAATTACCTCACCTGTATTCAACTGCGGAAAACTAAAGCGGCACAATTGACAGCACTTATCTATAAACTCACGCGAGAACGTAGTGGGTTCTCGATATGGGCGGCTCGCCAATTATATATCCAATGCCTAGTTCCGATGGTTACCTATGGTTTAGATCCTCTCTATAATATGAATTTGGGATGGCTACAGCTTATAGAGGGTATCTTTTGGAAGAAAATGTTGGGTCTCTCCCAATGTATACCCATGGCTGTGATCAGACTTGAACTGGGAATCAGCTCTCTCAGGGCCATAGTGCTAAAAAAGCGGATGGAATTCTATATTCGCCTTAAGAATGAACCGACAAACGATCTTCTGAGATGCATTAGTAAGGATATGGAAATAGGCAAATTGGAAAGCTATGAACATCAGCTGATTAAATTATGCGATGAAGTGGGATGGAACCCGGAGTGGGGTTGTGATAATGAATGTCTGTTCAATAAGTTTGGGCAGCGACTCAGGCTCTGGGACTGGCAATGTAACTATGTCCATCTTGAAGGCCTGAAAACCTACAACTTTATCACACATGTTCTATACACCTTTATGAAGCCACAGCCATATTTAAATCTATGCCCGTCGGATGAACTGAGGCGTTTTATCCTACTTCTTCGCATTAATCATTTACCATTATTGGCTTCCAGGGGTCAGGAGAAGGGTCTAGTTAAAATTGATAGGTTCTGTAGAATATGTGATCTCCCTGAGGAACCTGAAACCACACGACATGTTCTTACATTGTGTACGATGACGATAGTCAGCCGCATTAGACATCTGGGCGGATTTGTTCATAACAAAGAATACATTGAACAAACAGAATTCTGGACACAGTGTGTCAATACCCGCAACCCTAAATTACACATGGCACTATTTCAGGTCTGGCGGGATGTTAAGGTCTGTATAAAACATAGTCCCAGAGGGTCCCTTGGTTTAATGTAGTAGAGACCGTTTGGTTGCTTATGCTGTATAGATCAATGGCTACAGTCACGATAAGAGTTGTTGTCCGAATACGACGACAATTATGCCTAGGGGGCTGTATGGTTTTTATTTATTAATTTGTTATCCTATGTCATTCATTATTCATTTTCCTCTGTCATTTTATTTATTAACTTGTTTTAGATTTGCACATAGAACATGGTATGTTTAGTGGATTTTAAGATTTTAAGATGATCTTCTTCTTCTTTGTATATTTATTTTCCGTTCATTTGTATGGTTATTATGTGTAAAGTTTGTACTTGTGTACTAGACTATATCACATTAATAATAATAAATAAATAATATGGTAATATTTTACTTACTTTTTTTAAAAAAATTAACAGGTAACTTCTTAGTTTTTCTTTCTTCTTCGAATTCGGCTGCTTCTTTTCAGGAAACTGGTCTTCACTGCAATTGTAAAAGCTTCAAATTAGTAACTTTGTTTGTATATAGCACTGTTTTTAATTTAGATATTGATTTTTTTAATTGAAATCCTCAGTGCCTTCTGTAAAACCATTAAACTAATTTATTTACATAAGATACATTGCATCAGTTCAGTACATATGATATGTTCTTAATAAGCACATTGTATTGAATGACTAACTGTAGCAAAAAAAAATATCTTTACTATGTCTTGTGAAATTTATAATATATTAGTGAATACCACTATTTCTGTAAGTAAACTGTTCTAGCTAATAGCGCCTCAATGTCATGTCTAATTTAAAGTAATTAAGTAAATAAATAAATAAAAACTAAAAATATGAAATTGTATAAGTATTTTTATAAGGGTTTAAACATAGATTGTGTTTGCATGCAATTTTGTTTGAATATATGAAGTCTATATATTTCATTTAAAAAATGTTAGTTTAACATGATTTGAGTGTGTGTGTATAAAGAAAGTAAAAAGTATAAAGGTTTATAAGTGATAGCTGATTTTAGGAAATTGAAAAAAGTACAGTAAATTCATTTTACAGATTTTACAAGGTAAACGTCTGTTTGAAAATGTGTTCATCTACTATACAGAAAATATGCATACCTGAAGTTTGTGTTCATGCATATGGATATGCATGGAGCTGCAAGTAGAAATCTTGAAGACTTGTACAGTATTTCTGGTAGATGCTGCTTGCCAATGATATGACACTTGTACTCAGAGAGATTCAGAGTACATTTGCAGTGCTGATCTATGATGATGCAGTTAGATGTAGAGGTCTTGAATGTGATTGGTGCATGGTCATGTGATTTTTGAGGTACATCCAATGAGGGAATGGCAGAGAGAGTGTAGTGGAAATGGTAGAAGGGCTGTTCATGTTACGATATGTCCGCGGACATGGCGGTAGTTCGCGGACATCGGGAGTTACATCCGGGGATTTTTGGGTTCAGAAGTCATGCAAATGAGAATAAGCACTGAAAGGGATTGGTCAGGAAAGTTTGGTGGGTGTGTTGTGCCAGGAGAGATTTTCTCAGATACTCTTTTTGCTGAGAGAACAAAAGATAGCTATGGCTTTCTGTTTCAGAAAACAGATTGTTTGGATTTTAGGAGATTCGTTGATACATTGGTTGAAGGTGCATGCAGAAAGCTGTGGAGTAGCTGTAGATCTTGGATTCCCACATGTGGAAGTACACTGGCATGGAGTACGTGGAATTAAGTGGTTGGACTTGCTACCTCTCTGTGCTACTTTGTAGACAGAGCAACATCCAGACATAATTGTAATTCATTGTGGAGGGAACAGTTTAGGACATGTGACTGGAATTTTTTTGCAATTTGCTATGAAAGAAGGACTTAGGAAGGTTATGGACATGTTTCCTAATTCTCAAGTGATATTTTCACGGATTGCGCAGAGACAAATGTGGCTTTGTTCTTCTTCATTTGGTCCACAAATGGAAAAAGCAAGGCACAATGTTAATAAGGCTGTTTGTGGCTTTCTAAGAGATTTTGGCATGTCTTCTTTTCACAATGAAAATATTATGTTTTGTAGTACATATATTTTTCGCAGAGATGGAGTCCATCTTACTTATGCTGGCAATCAGATTTTTCTGAGAAATGTACAAAATGCATTGCGACCTTTTTTGGAATTACAACAACGATTTTGAAGTAGATGTTAAGCATTTACAATTTTTGACTTACAAACACCACCCAAAGGCTCTTTTCAGAGCCACCACTTCTTTCCAGAGAAAATTACAATGTTTGTGATGGAGTAGCAACCCAATTTTTTTAATGTTCGCGAACTGTCCGTGGACTTCTAAAAAATACAAAGAGCCCTGCTTCATTTATTTTCACTTCTATTTTTTAACTGGGAAAGGCGGCTCTGAAAAGAGCCTTATTTTTTTTGATTTTTGTAATTTTGTATTTTTTTTGGTTTTTCAGACACAACACACTAGGAGAGGAGGGTAAAGGGGCGGACACCAACCACAGGGATAAGAAAGGGCGAGCTGAGAGAGGAAGATGTAGAGTGGGTTTTATTTGGGTAGTGAGCAGGTCTTCTCGTGCTCTGAGACGATAGTCTCAAAAGCACTCCGAAGTCGCTCCCCCCTGCAGAGTACTGTGTCACAGTACATACATACAACTGTGACCCTCGAAAGGTAAGGGTCATCAGCATTCTGTATGACCTGTGAGGCAGCTTGAGAAAGACGCTGTCCCACAGAGGTGGTCCTTGTGATGACAGGATCAGAAACAGAGGATGAAGTAGAGGAAATCAACCTGCTACGTTCTTTGCAAGGTACAAGCCTGCGAATAGCCCCAGAGTGAAATGACCTCAGTTGTCGCTTCATAGTAGTGGTCCCAAAACTGTACTTACCGTGCTTCCCGCGACTGAGCATCATTTTGCACTTATTGCAGGTAACACGGTTCGCACGAGCCTTAGGACCATTCCCATGAATGGTAAATAACCGCCACACCCAAGACTCACGCCTAGTGCGGGTAGTAGGGATTTCCTCTACGTCATTCTCATCATCCTCTTCTTCCTCCTCCGCATCCTCACTCCTGTTCCCCTCTTCAGGCCCTTGGGGAGGTGGTGGTGGTGGAGGGCGTGGGGGTGGTGCTGAAGCAGGTGCAGCACCAAGTGGCAGTTCAGCAGCCAAGGATGCCATCTCGATGATGGTGTAGTCTGCAGGTGGCAGCAAAAATCACTGTGTTCTGAAGAATAGCCAGAAACACAATGGGAATAAGCTCTTGGGCGTGGTCTTTTATAGGGGTGCTTGTGCGCAGTCCGCGGACATGCGCACTGTCCGCAGACAGATCGAACACAAAAAAAGGATCAGAAAGTTTCAAAAGGTATATAGAAACTCAAGATTGCTATGTGGGACTTGTGCCATGGTGAGATTTTATTGAAAAATATTATGGATTAACTGAAAATGTACTTTTAAATTGTTCGGGGACACGAACAGTGTCTGCATTTCAGGACACACGATGAGCGTGGGCGCGGTCATATGATCCGTTTGCGAACTAGTCCGCGAAGGAAGCGCCTGTCCGCAGGACACCAAGTGCACAGAGATTGGTTAGCGCATGCGCATTGATGTTCTACGGACACTGTTCGGGTTCTGAAGTAATTAAAAGTGCGTCACACGTGAAACGAACATTTCACGACACAGCGTGTGTTCTTAGAACAGTTTAAACTTGGTAGCGAACAGTAAGGACAGATATAGTGTTCTTCAGGACACGTGTAATTTAGTTTATGTACAAACATTTCAGGACACCAATTGTGTTCTTAGAACAGTTTCAATTGGGTAGCGAACACTACGAACAGGTATAGTGTTTTTCAGGACACCTCCATTTTCGTTTACGTACGAACATTTCAGGACACCAATAGCGTTCTTAGAACAGTTTGAACTTGCTAGCGAACAGTACCGGACAGGTATAGTGTTCTTTAGGACACTTTAATTTTTGTTTGTTTACGAACAATTCAGGACACCGCGTGTGTTCTTAGTACAGTTTCATGTTACTAGCGAACACTACGAACAGTTGTACTGTTGTTCAGGACACATCATTTTCGTTTATTTACGAACATTTCAGGACACCATTTGTGTTCTTAGAACAGTTTCAACTTGCTAGCAAACAGTACGAACAGGTGTGGTGTTCTTCAGGACACCTCCATTTTCATTTATGTAGGAACATTTCAGAACACTTGCACTGTCCGCGGACACTTTTATTGTTTAAAAAAAAAAACGGAAACTATTCACAATACAATATAAAAATTAACTTTATTTAACATATATTAATAATTTATGACAGAGAAGGTGAGGCAGAAACAGAAACAAAAACAGGAGAATTTGGGGTTTCAACATGATTGGTATTAGGTGAAGAAGGGATGGAAATCTCATCAAAATGTTTTGGATTATGGAGAGGGTTTGGGGATAATTGACTGGGATATGGTGAGGAGGGACAAGTACATGTAGGGCAATGCTATGACGTTTTTGTTTTAAAATGATCTTCAACAAAAGTTTTCAAATTATTAAAATTGGTCAACAGTAAATCAATTTTTTCTTTTATGTTGTCAAGCGTGTTTTCCATAACAGCTTCTTCAGAGGTAGTTTCTATTTTGTTATGCTCTGTACAAAAAAATATATATATGTTAAATGTATACAAAATAATAATATTTAAATGGTTTATATTATAAAGTGTTTACCATTAGTTTCACTATCTTGTGACATTTCTCCATGTGGGAAATTGTCCTCTAGCCATTCCAGAGTACTAGACATTTCTGTGAGAAAAAAAAAGAAAAGATAATATATTTTTTAATCTAATACAGAAGGTTTATAAATATATGAGTAAAATGAAGTACACTTACTATTTCTGGTAAAATAAGTCCTATGTATTCAGTGGGTATGGTCTTGTTCTCAGTTCGGTTGTGTCTGTGAGGTAATTATGTTGGAAGCCAATTTATGTTCTTGTGGTATATTCCATTTCAGAACATATTGTATTTAAATGAATGGTTAGTGTGTTACATATATTGGTTACATTTCTCATGTATTACTATATATAATGTGTTTGTGTGCTGCTTTTTGAATTTGTTAAATTTTCCTATATTATGATATAACAATCAAACATACCCCACCACCCCCCCCCCCAGTTTTTAGGTAGTGTTACTGTTCTCCGAACATGTCCGCGAACATTAAATAAGTTCGCGGACATCACGTTCATAAGAAGAGATCTAGTCAGTTCCATATGACATGTATATAAAGTCAAAGTCATTATTGTTAAGTTTTGCTACTAAAAAACTATGAAATTCAGTGAAAAAACTTTTTTAAAGGGACGTTATGGTTAAGTTGCGCTACTAAAAACCTATGAAATTCAGTGAAAAAAACGTTGTTAAAGGGACGTTATGGTAAAGTTGCTCTACTAAAAACCTATGAAATTCAGTGAAAAAACTTTGTTAAAGGGACGTTATGGTTCCAAGTAAAACCGAAAAACCCTTGAAATTCGCCAGTTATGGTAAGCTAAGCAACCATAACTCGTGCCACCACAGTGCACTGCTAAGACTAACACCCAGGACATCAAAGATGACATCACAAATGTCATTGATGACATCACTGATGACATCACATGTGTATGTACTTCTCATGAAATATGTGTAGAAGTGATTCTTATTATGTTGCGAAAAAAGTGTCAAGAATCATTGCAAGAAATATACCCTAATAAGTGCATTGAACGATGCATTGATATAAATAGCATCCTATTATGGGGTTCTATCTAGTATACTAAGCTACTCATACAGAAACATAACATTGTGTGCAGCGTACAAGATGAAGGTATGATATTCGTAATGTTAATATGTTGAATAATGAAATGATAATTGTTTTCTTAATAGATTTTTGTGTACTGTGAAATATGTAATAAGTAGCTAATAAAACCCATGTATTACATAATTGCATTACTATAGACAAAACACAAAGACACAAGAACACATACCAATATGGGTATATACAGGGAAAGTGAAGTTAGCAAAAAAGCACAAGTAGTAGCAGAAACAATTCATAACTTAACTGATTAGTTTCATGCAAATAAATGATTGCTCTGTTTCAAAGCTGCTATTTACCCTATGTATATGTATCACTTGATGTGATTGGACCCTAAGGAAAGTAGTGTGAGTACAATGTATACAAATATGACCATATAAAGGGAAAGCACAGCCATAAAAAAAAAACAACAGAACTATCAGAAAGTGCTCATAAGTCTAGTGATTATCTTTATGCACAAAAAGGATTGCTGTCTTTCAAGCTTGTGTTTTCCCATATGTATATGTTTCATATGATGTGACTGTACTCTAAGGGAATTATTGTAAGAACCTACTAGAAGGATATGTCTACAAATAAAATAAAATTCTTAGTTTCTGACTGTTACTGAAGAAAACCATGTGGCCTAGATATGTCAGCAAAAGAAAAAATAGTGAGCCAGACATGTGATGTCATCAGTGATGTCATCAATGACATTTGTGATGTCATCTTTGATGTCCTGGGTGTTAGTCTTAGCAGTGCACGGTGGTGGCGCGAGTTATAGTTGCTTAGCTTACCATAACTGGCGAATTTCAAGGGTTTTTTGGTTTTACTTGGAACCATAACGTCCCTTTAACAACGTTTTTTCACTATATATATATATATATATATATATATATACATATATATACAATCAATAACACACTTTGTGCTTTGGCAAATCTGATATGGTAAATAAGTACAATGTCTATGAGGTACCACAGTTCACTCTTGACTCCTTAAAAATGCACCAACTCCTGACAGTTCAGTGGCATACAAATCAAATAGGAAAGTGAATCAGCATCAGTCATAGGAAGGAAGACAGGTTAGGTTAAACAATGGCAGAATATTACTTTAGCTACTAAGACACAGTTCTGTGTGAGGATTCCCCCACCTGAGCAACCTGTAAATACAGGGTATCAACAAGCCAAGTCCATATATGTTTAAAATAGTCTTGTTTCCTGGTAAAATGTTCTACAACCCCAATATACCTGAGTTTAGCAGAGTTTCTTTGATGGTTCATCGATGGATCCCTCGAGGGTGGACTCCCTTTAAAGCAGGAGCCAAAGGGCATCGAGATTCCTCAAAGAAAATTTGAACACTGTCGTCAAACAGCTTCGGCCTTCGCGGTGCTCATCGACGATCGATCGTGGATGTCCTGTGAAGACGAGGCATGCGGTGCACCTTGATGTAAACAGTTTATTGCTGAAATGCAGACTTGATGAAGAAAGTAGGCCAGGCAGCATGTGCCGGGTGTCGGAGCCAACAATCAGGACCACGGCTGGCTTTCAGGTTTTCATTGGTCTGTGTCTTTGTGGACTTTGGGTGATGGGACACCCACCGGTGGATTCCCCTAGGTTTGTCGTTGACCTCGACTTCCTTTGGTGGGAAAAAGCTGTCAACAGTGATGGCAAGGGAGTCCTTTGTTTTAAATGTTCTTAGGCAAAAGGTGGAGCGTTGCGGCTCCGGTCGTCTAGCAGCATGGGGTCTAGCTGTCCCCACTTCTGGAAAACACTACTCGACTGGCTTCCAGCAGTTACAGAAATCCTCCAAACACCGGTCAACAGCAATGAACTTCGACGGCTTAGATGTCTGGGTGCTTCACTTCAAGATTCCTCGGCGGACCCCGTCTCTGATCGACATTCTTTTGGGACTGGCTTCTAGGGTTCCTCAGCGAAGATTAGCTTTCTGCACGATGTTCCCTCGTAGCTCGGGAAGAGGAATCCTAGCCAGGTCATCTCTCGGAGCAGTCCTAGACAGACTCTGCAGCTTTCGGATTGGGTCGAAGGAAAGCAGCATCAATTCTTCTTCTTCCAGCTGGGCTTCAAGGAAAAGCAGCTTCAAGTTTCAACTTCAGCTTCTGAACAATTCTGTTAAGTGAGGGGTCCCCAGATATACACATCTGTCCCTCATTCACACTGCTGAGCCAGGCTCAGTCAGCCAATCATTCAGAAGGGCATTCATGCAGGAAGGCAGCCAATCAGGCTCACAGTGCATTAAGGCCATTCACTTCCACGCGGACACCCATAACAAGGAATGTGGATTGGGGCAAGCACCAATCCTTTCAGCACACCACACTGCATGCATGTCAGTTTCAGGCAGGGCTGTCTCATTCTTCGTGTCACACACACAGATACCAGACACCCATAACATGGAATGCATATTGTTCACACACTCCATTCACCCAGGTCCCCCCCCCCAAGGATTTACCCACAACATACAGTCACTGGGAAGGCTCCAGCCAGTCTGGCCTGGACTTCCCCACAATACCATATATGGATCTTCCACCCAATAGCCAGTCAGGGGAAGAGACAGAGTCAGGGCTTTCCAGGGCTTTGGGAAAACAAAGTAACAGGCAATAGGAACCAAGAGGCCACGGGGGCATCTTGTCTCCTATCAGGAATCCACTGATTCCTATGGCAGGGCCTACGCATCCCAAAATGGAGGATACTCAGAGCACCTGTCAAATTCTGCATGGAGCTGCCACCAGCCCATACCCTGGTCTGTGGGCCACACACAGGTGCCCAAAAACATACACTAGGGGTACAGGTTTGTACCCCCACCCATGGGTGCCATAAGGGTATCCCAATGGTCTGTTCACTACAACCAAAAAGAGGAACAGCTGCACTGCCAGGAGTCCCACATTCAGACTCCTGTGTGGAAGACAACACAGAACACACATGAATAGGGAGTACAGGACAAGGACATAAAGGCTCTGTCCCTTCAATGCATTTCCAGCATCACACACCCCTTGTGATGTCACAACCCTTCCCACACCGCTCTGCAATTATGTTATTGTGCTGATCAGTCAAAACAATTGATTGCCATTGGTTGTGCAAGTAACTCATGGTGACAACAAGTAAGACAGACACAAGCGATCACAATTCAAGGGTATTTATTAAACAATGAATGTGGTGTGCTGGTTGGGCGCTGACTCTTCTCACTTATTTATTACAATTTCTTGTTGGGTGATGACTTCACCCCTGGGTCCCCCTCTTCTGGATGCTGACCCTTCTTGTATAATATTCCATCAATCTTAATGTCTTTTTAAACCGTTCCAAACCTGTTTCTTTGGAATTTAGACTCAACCCCTCTTGGGATACACTTCCCTTTCTTTCACTTAGTTCTTGTAGATCAAAGTCTTTCGATTGTACAGGGATGTTGCTTGAACGTCTGTATGACCACTTTGACCTATTTTGCTGGCCCTCCTATGGCCTTCTGGTACTTGTAGTTTCCCTCAGATGGGGCTCGACCAGAGTCTGTTGTGATTTCCCTCTGCGGCTCTCCCCCCCTTAACACTTGTTACAGTCTTTACACAGTTCATTGAACTTGTTTCAAAATTGCCAATTTGCGCTTTTCATTGAACACAGCCCGGTTCTTATCGATTCTCCCCTCGACTCACCGGCTGTGCTGAACCGTTTGGCTCTTCTTCATCAGAATCAAGGCCGGTACCACGGTCGCGGGAGCCTCCCTCGCTCCTGCTTATCGGCGTAGGCTTGCCTTGTGTACCATTGACATCTGCTACAAGACACTGTTGCTATTGTTTGAGGGCTTAGGCTCTCTTCCACAAATGTTCCGCGTGTCTGGGACAAAAATGGAAAGGTCACTTCTATCCTTGCCACACTCTCGATTGCTGTGCCTTCCTCCTTTGTTTGAATTGCCACGCCTGCTTAGCCATCTCATTGTGCTGTCTACCGTTATTGCCTTGCTTGTACTGTGCTCTTTGGCTCCACCTTTTTTCCCGGTGGGGAAGGGAAAGGGCCATCAGGTGTGTGTGATTCTGATCAATTGCTTGACTTTGCCTGACACTTGTATTTGGACATGCCAGATAAACGGCTCTGATGTGAGTCCATTGTCCTTTGTGTTGTGCAAAAGTGTTAGAGTTAGAAAGGGGGGGGGGGCTAGAATTTCCTACAGGAGAGAATGGGATAAAGGTGTTAAAGAAAAGGGGATACCGGATCTCACCATTCAGTGTCCCACTCCCACTCCGCGAGGACTCCCCATCCATGTGATCCTCCCTCACTGGTCCACCCCCAGGAACTTGATCCAATAGCGATGGCCGTGTCCTTGCCATCTTGAAGACAGACCCACAGGGACTAGCTAGGAAGACACCTTCAGGTTTCTCACTGTTGGCACTGCCCAATATACAAATGGAAACCTTGCTGCCCACAAATTGGATATGGCGTCTTGCGATAGCACGGGGTGAGAACTTCTCACAGAGTCTGACCAATGATGTGCCCTGCTGACATCAGCAAGGATACTTTACAATTCTGGAACACTGAAACCTCTCTGCTGAGAAGTTCCCTGTTGCATGCCCCTCAATCCCTACCCCATCACTTCTAGCCCTCAGCTGCCTTCTCACACCTCACTGCCAATCGTGCTTCTATAAACCCTACCGAAGACTGTGGATATATTTTAATTTACTGTATTTGATTCCTTTTTTTCCTGCCAATTTTCCTCGGGCACCCAGGTGCCTAGCTCAGTGGCCTCGAAAGTATCTCATGAAGGGACTGCAATAGAACTGCGTTCTCCTGGGATACTTGAGTCTTGCAACATTACTGTGCACCGTTTCTGCTGAATATTCAAAAATTAATTTTGCTATCCAAAAGCGTATAGCCTTTTCATGTAGGCTGTCTACAAAATTGCTTTCCTAACTTCGGCCTACAAAAGGTGGCTTCTCTAATGTACATATACTGCTTAAAAGCCCCTACAATAATGCCCCCTAAACATTACACACCCCCACCCCTATGCCCTTACTGCGCCACATATCCCATCACTAAACAAGTTACACACACTCCTTTCCTTTCCCCAGTGTGTCTTTCTGCACTGCGCCAGATCCTGTGTCTTAACAAATTATACCTGTACTACCTGTGCTGCTCCCAATAACATCAACCCACCCAACATCACCCACCATGTCACATTTACATCACCATGTTACTAGCTTAACTGGTACTTGCGCCCCCCCTTGTCAAAGCTGGATCTGGACCCTTTCAACAGTAGCATGCAGAGCCAACCTGTATGCACAAATTCTCCTCTCACCCATATACTCCCAACCGTAGCCCGCTTCCAGAGACATCCAAGTAGCCTGCATTAGGGTGCAGTTGAAGGGTTCAATGACAGCATTAGTCTCTGGGTGATAAAGGGATGTCCTGCGATGTGCCACTCAAAATCCTTCCAAAAACATTTCCATTAATCTTGAGGTAAACTGTACCCCATAGTCAGTTAAGATTTTCCGTGGGCTGCCCTCCCTCTGAAACACTTTGGGCCTCATCACGAGTTGGGCGGTAACGCCGGCGCTATTAGTGCCGGCGTTAATAGCCCTACCGCCAAACCCCCCGGTGCTAATAGTGCTGATTCACGGGTTTGGCAGATCGGGTATTGCCCATTCCCCACTGAGCCCATTCAGGAATTCCCCATTCCCCATTGGGCTCAATGGGGAATTTTCGCGCTCTTACCGCCGGTGGATTTCCCGCCGGCAGTAAGAGTGCAAAATTTTGGCGGATTTCCCCGCAGCTCAGAGCTGGGGGATAATCTGCCAAACCTGTGATTTGGTGGACCCTTAAATGCGGCAGTAATAGCGCTACCGCCACATTTAAGGGTTACCGCCAAACTCGTGATGAGGCCCATTGATCACAGCTCATGTCTCTGCTTATAGCACAACCTCCACCCATTTAGAATAGATATCCATGAGGACAATGATATACTTCTTCCTACCCCTCTCACCATTGGTCTGCCCCAAAATGCCAAGAGCAGTGAACTCCTAGAGCATAGGAAGCAATTCCAATGGGATAATGGTTGCGTAAACTTTTGGAGTGTATTTTGCTATCCCCTCCACACAAATTGCAGTTTTTGATCAAATTCTCTACTTCTATGTCTAATCCTGGCCACCAATTATCAGCCCTTAACCTACATTTGGTTTTAGTCATTCACAGATGGCGTCCATGTCCTGCCTCAATCAGTTTGTGCCGCATACCCAGCGGAGGCACTATTCGGCCTTCTTTACCCAGTAGTTGGCCTTCTATACTCAACATATATCTTACTCTGTGAAACACTCCCAATCCAGTCGCGAGTGTCCACCCATTGCAGCCTGTCCTAACATACTCTATGATGCGGCTCAACACCAGATCCTCTCTAGCAGCCTCCTCCCACTCCTGTTCACCAACGGTACTCTCACACACCAGAAAGACTTGTTCTGCCTCTTCCTCATCCCCTTCCTCTAGCGCTCCTGGTTGATATGGTTGCCTGTCCCAGGACAGAAAGTCTGCCAGAGTATTGTCCTTTCCAGGAACATGCTCCAGCACCAAATTATAACCCACTATCCTGTGAGACAACCCCATCCACTCCTTTACTCATGAAAACACTAACCAATGGCTTGTAGTCAGTACGCACAGTGAATGCTCTACCCCACCAAAAAAGCGTTCAATTTCTTGAATACCAACCTCACGCTAAGGGCCTCTCTCTTGATGGCAGAATTGCGAGGCTCTGCTCCTCTCAAAGCTTGTGATGCAAACACAATCACCCTCTCGACTCTTCTTTGTCCGGCTCCTAAAGCGGTGCCATTAGCATCCACCATGACAAGCGTCTCACACCTAATATCGAAGTTGGCTAGTGCTGGTGCCCTGAAAATCACTCTCCTAATATCCTCAAACTCCCTCCTGCAATCTCCACACCAATTAAATATGATGCCTTTCTTACAATGATCCATACGGCTCTTGCACCCATCTGCAAAAATCTCATACAAATTTCGAGCCTCATTACCAGTTTGGCAGTATTCTGGCAGTAAATCTGTCGACATACTGCCAAACTCAATTACTATTAACGCTTCTTGGTCCCATGGATTTACTATAGGATTACACGTGATGTTAAATTCCCAGGACTACATGGGTATTTTTGGCAGATTTACCACCAGCGGAATTACCGTGCGATACAACTGCTAATTATTGGGAGGACTCCAGAAAGATTGTACTCCCAAGAGTATGTATAAACAGTATCCTCTGAAAAAAAGAAAGCAAGTGTGATGCAAGCACGTAGTTGTAGACTTAGTAGTATGTGGTGAACCACAGTAGGACTAAGATGTGAGATGTTCAGGGGTCTTTATTTAAATAACTTTTTTAGACGTCTGGCCCTACCACTATGAGGGACATTCCCCACCTAACAAGCTAAAACTAATAGTGCTCATCAAATGTCCAAAAGAAATAGTCTTAAATCCAAACCCTGTGTACTATCTGGCCGTACTACTGAGAAAAACATAACAAAAATATGGATCGGAGCAATAGCCTCTATCCTTGGGTTCTACTCGGCCCAACTACTTGGATCAATTTATACAGAGAAGGTTTTAAAAACTGTTACCTTTCTCACAATGCTATCTTCCATCTGCTCTGCCGCTTTGAATTACTAGTCTTCACTATTTAAACACTTCTGCCTCATTCCCTTCTTTATTTGGAAGAAGGGTCTCCTTAATGCAGTGCCACCACTTCTGTCTTGGTGTTTGAAAATGTTCCTTTCTTTGATTTGTGCACGTGAACCCTCAGATCCTCTCTGTCCCCCATCTTGCTTTATATGTTTTATTTTTCCAGGGCTCCCCAAATTCATTTGGTTCTCAAAAAGGGTTGCAAAAGCTGGGCCTCTGCTGGGCATCTGCCTATTTGGGTTTTTCGTGACTCTCATAACCTTTTTGGCTTTCCCATGCTAGGATATTAATGTCTCTCTTTCCAGGGCTCCCCAAAGCCCTTTGGCCCTCTAGTCAGCTCACTTAAGCAGGGCCTTGGCTGGGCGTATGTCTGCATTGAGCATTCAGGCTTTCCAGGCTCCTGTAGGAAAGCCCCCTAGATGCTCACGCCAGAAGAAATACAACCCACTAGGGGAAAAGGCCCAGTACACCTCTTGCAAGCATAACAAGCTTTATTTCCATACTAAAGAAAATAAGCACCAACAAAGAACTCTGCTGCTGTGGAATGTTCTGCCAGAATCTGCATGAGCAGTACATTAAGAAGGTACATAGCATCATCAGTGACATCACATAGAGTAGAAGCCTGCGTTGCTGGTTGGTGAGACCCTACACATAGGTCACCTGCTCCATAGGGGATGCCAGGCCATTGGGCCCAGCCCCGTCCGTTCATCTTCCTCTACGTGGGCTATGTTGCAGACGTCATTGATCAGCAGATGGCCAGGTAACAGTTAAATTGCTAACTAACATATCCATCTCTCTAGCTCTATGTGAAATTGCACCTGGTACGAACAGACAGGGAACCAGAGAGAAAGCTGAGGTCATACTAACTCACACCCTTCACTCACTCCCAAACAGGCCGCCATTTCTCCAAAGTCTCCTGACCTTGTTCTGGGCTATAATTTAATCCATCCCTGCACCTCACAGCACAAATCACGTGACCTAGAAGTTAAGGCAGGAAGGCCCTGCTTTTTGATCTTTTGGTCGAGTGGGGGTCTAGCAGGTTTATGGTCAGAGGTCTGGGGTTATCTGGTACCCTGGAATTCAGGGGTCCCAAAGCCAGGGCATTCGGGTGCTGTAATTTAAGATCTAGACTGTTGGGGGCTGGAGACCCGTGCCCTCCTTCTCATGGGATTGCACTGTTCACAGGGGTATTAGCCAATTTGAAAGTTATTGCTCAAATTAATCATTTGATTGTTTTTTTAATATACATAATGACCTTCTGTGCACTTTGCCCGCATACTTTTCAAAATACCAAACACAGAGAGCGGGGGTTGCAGGCATGTCCCCCGCTCCTCATGTTTAGTATTTTTGGGTTTCAGGGGTGCAGGGATGTTCCCTGCTTCCAAAACATTGGCGGCAGTGGACCGACAAAAAAAGCAGAATGTAAAAAAAAGAAAAGGTGACCCTGCGGCGTCAGATATGACCCACGTTAGAGGGACGGATCTGACCCTGCAAGGTTGCAGGGTAAGCGGAATAGAGCAAGCAGGTATTAGGGGAGGGGAAGGGAGTGGTGTACCCTCTGTCTATGGGGCGCATTTTATGTATGTAAAGTGACTCACATCATTGAATTCCCTTTTTAAATATGTATATTTAAAATGTTGGCTCGAGCAATTATATTGCGGTCAGTTTACCGCAAACAAATCAAACACGAACAATCAAACCAAATCCGTTCAAAGCCCTCCTTCCGTGGCCTTGCAGGGCACATTCTTCCCAGGGCCCAAAGGTTGGCAACATTTTAGGTCAATGAAGGGTTTTATGGATCTGTTTAGCTCTGGGTATTCTAATCAGTGTTTGGGATACAACCTATTCCTTTGCTAATGTTCGTGGCCTAGTCCTAGGGTGCTTAGCGCCGCATCACGTTTAAGCTTTGTGTCACAATATGGGTGCTAGCAGCTAAGATGACTACCATTCCTGCACGTAAACTACACCTACAAAATGTACAATAACATGATTGTGTAGATGCCTGTAAAGTCACCCTCCTTCCCCCTGTTCTCATACAATACCGATGATGGCCTTTGCCTTATTCTAAAGTGCCTGAGGGTGCGGGAAGATCGTGTCCCCTTCCCAACACTCATGTAACCCGTTTTGCTTCCCCAACCTGGAATACAGCTGTTCACCCATCTCACCGGCATTGCATCTTTGGGAGCATTTGCATCCCTTGCTCTGCCTTGCAGCTGATGCACTTCTCATGCAGAGACCAGGGATCCAATTTCTCCTCTGCGGTCTGGTCTTGGCATCTGTTAACGGGCCCCAGGCCCACCGTGGCTTCCATGTGGTCTCTTTACCATATCCATCTCTCCCTCGACTTCAGCTTTGTTGCCACCCAGGATGCCAGCTTTCTGGTGTCTTGCTAGCAATCAGTTTGTATTGGATGCTATTGCTGGCTCTGCGGCTTAGAATAGCTCCGCCCCTCCAGGGCTTACCTCTGCGTAGGATTCTCTCTCCTGCATTCCAAGTTCCTCATTGTTTCATGTACTTCATCAAAAACAAAAGGGGGTGTCACTCCCCTTTGACTGTGAAGTTCAGGCGAGATCCAGCATTACCGGACACCAAAGAGATTGAATAAATGTCACTGTTTGGAGAGTCAAAAGCAGAAGTAACAACAGTCTTTCTGATTCCCATGTAGGCAAACAATGCATTCTGGACAGTGAGTTCCTTATCGGCATGGGAGCCCTTGTCCTCAAGAGTAACTTCCAGTGAGGTCCCACTTTCACAGACCGCTAGGGAGGGTCTTGCTTATCACGCTTACCTCCCTAGCCTCAAAGGGTGGTTCCCCTCTGGGGAGAAGGGAAGAATAGTCCAGATTCGTCACAAGTGCTGAACCTGGGAGCTAAATGCATGGCCCGTTGGGATTGAAATGACCAGCCAGAAAGTGGACTCATCCCTTTAAAAGCTTATGCAGAGACCAATCTGGCTCTTCTCTAAGGGGTTTATCAAGTCTGTGCAACACAGGCCATGATGAAAGAGTTGCAAAAAGATACGTTATGATGGAGAAGGAGGAAGGTTATTGTGATATCCTTATGCACACTGAGCAGGAGACCTTTTTGGTGTCACACACAGCAATGGACACAATTTTGGCTGAGTAATTAACAAACACATATACAAATATATAAAAGACTGAAAATCTGATCAGCATGAGAAGACTATATTGCTCTATATGCCTTTCCTGTGGAACTTGTTACTTGTGCCACGATTGGATGAATTGGTGATGAAAACACATGACAACCATATATAATTGCAGTCCCAACCAGGTCAATCTCAGGAACAAACGACTTGTGAAGGACATCATTAAAATATTTTGGAAGGTTCTTGGTTTCCCAAGGGCACTCAATGAACCCTGAAAACTGTCAAACACCAGAGTCCCAAACTATCTGGCAGAAGGAGCAATCTCCTGGCAGGTGGTTGATGGGAGGCCTTTCAAAAATACTGGGAATGGCTTGTGTGGTACCCTTCAACAGTGGTCATCATACCTCTGCATTATGGTAAATAATTTACAAGCTTTCCTCCTTTGACTGATATAGTACAGGCTAAGATCCTGAGAGATCAGGAAAAGCAAAACACCCTCAGTTCCATAATTTGGGAGTAATTCAAAAAATATATATGAGCCCTATCCCACAGAAGGCACACAGGGAGGGATAATTAAAGGGTCTCTGATTAGCCCTGAATTTAAAGAAGTTCAATTGTTGGATACCCAATATTCACTTTACAATGGTAACATTCCAAGAGATCTTTCCTCTTACCGAACAGGGTCTGTTCATGACTTCTTTAGACCGGCAAAATGCATACCGTCATGTGCAAAAGTACATCCTCACCAGAGGTTCCTCCAGTTTTCTGTGTGGAATATGCACCTTCAGGGCACTGTGGTGCCATTTGGAATGACATCTACACCCAGGATATTCAGCATACTGGTAGCCACTATCATGTCTCCCCTGCACAATGAAAAGAATCAGATACATCCATATCTGGACAACTAGTTGATTGTCGGGTCCTTGTGAGGGATGGCACTAGAGCATACCAAGAAGCTGTGTGAAATGACCTCACAGCTGGGATTTTTTATCAATGTCTCATTGAGTGATTATAGCCACAGATAATTTAGTGCTCCATTTCAGTCTCCACTGTTAGCTGAACAGCTCGTGAGGAAATGGCTGAAGATACAGGGCTTCATGGCAGTGGATATCTTCCTGGTGCCTTAGGTACATTTGCATTTAAAGCTCCTTGTCAGCCTTATGCTGAAGTACTGGGATATGGATGTGAGCATAAGACGGGATAATTCCAGGTACGGAAGATGTGAGAGTCCACCTTCAGTGGTGACTTATGCAGGAGAAACTTGAGAAGGAATGTGGGATGAGCCCAGGAAATCATGATTATAGATACCAGTCACCTTGACTTGGGGCTCGGGGGCTGATGTTGGGCCATCATACAATCCAGTGCATTTCGCACACCAGGAGATCTCTCAGCCCACCAATTGGAGAGAGTTGTCAGCCATTTACAGGGCCTTTTAATCCACCAGGTGGCAGGAAGAGCATTCCTAATCAGAACGGACAAAATTGTAGCAAAGCTTATGTAAACCAAGATTGAACACAATGGGGGTCCTTCTGTCACAAAGTAGAACAGATTTTAACCTTGAAAAGAGGTCTATCTACAAGCACTGTCATCAGTTCTCCTTCAGCCGTAAAAGACCAGAGTTGCATGAAGGCTGAACAGATGTTTTCAACTCTCATTAGAAATGTGCCTGTCAAGCAGCTCATTCATGAGGATTGGCGGGTGTTATATTTACCCGCAAGGACAAACACTCAACTGAGGTGGTTTTGCAGAGGTCCCCTGAAGTTCCGGCCTGGGATACTGATGCTTTAGGATTGGTTTGGCTGAAGGCCATTTCGCATGCCTTCCTTTTTCTCCCATTTATCCAGCACATTCTCAGGAAAGTGTTGGATGAAGGGGTGGAACTGATCGTAACAGTTCTGTACTAGTTGAGGAGGACTTGGTTTCAGCTCCTGCTGGAGCTATCAGTGACTCTGGGGGGATTTTCCCCTACACCCTTACTGCCTCGAGTTCCCAGATCTGTTAAGAATTTGATTATCTTGTCTACAACTGCCGGTTTAGAAAATGGGAAGCAGGGGCTTAAGAAATTAGGGCTAATTTCTGAGGCAGTCGCCGCTGTGCTGAATGCCAGGAAACCTTCCATGTGACGGGCATACTGCCATCACTGGTACTACGAATCCACAGCTCGGACTCTCCATCTCTTCATTGTTCCCTTCAAGGATTCTAAATTTCCTTTTAGAAATGGTCAACAATGGGTTGGTAGTAGCTCCTTAAAGGTCAAATTGGCAGACATTAACGCTTTTAGGAGTCCTTCGGGTGGCATTGAAATACTAGTTGATATAGGCTCTAGAAGTGGTTTGATTTGCTTAAGGCCCCCAAGTTGGAGGATTTCCCCTCAGTGCGCTCTGCCCCTAGACTTAGAATTCTTGTGTAAACCCCTCTTGATACGCCTGGAATCCGCAGAATTTGAATGGCTGTCCTACACAACATTATCTTCGGATGCTATTGCCTCAATCCGGAGGTTGAGTGATCTACGGGCAAAATGGAGTAGACAACTGTATATGCATGTCCTCACAGACTGCCTTATTTTGCGCCCACACCCAGGTTTTCTCCTGAAAATGGGCATTGATTTTTATTTAGAACAGGACATTGTTCTCTCAGCTGTAGACTCTGTCTCAGCCTCTGATATGCAAAAGAGGTTATTAGATCATTTGGATGAACAGCCAGCAGTACTACTGTATGTTTCCCTCACAGACTCTTTTCGTTGTGCGATAACATTTTTGTGACCATTGGGGGTAACACGATAGGGTGTAAACCAGCCATCTTAACTCTAAACTGTTGGATGCGGGTGGTGCTCATGTAAGTCTATGAGGGTCAGGGCAGTCCTCTTCCTTCCATTATTCAGGGGAGATCCACAAGGGGTGTTGCTACCCCTTGAGCAAACGTTTTGGAAATCTCAAGGAGTCTGAATGAGTGATAAATGTAGGGCAACCATGATGCAGAAAACAAGCGAGTGAAAGGCTACCCCTCCCTCTCGTGCAGGTGAGTTCACCTATCTCTGGAAATTGTGCATTTGTAAAACAAATGCTGCACTTTGCCTACTCCTTAAAGTGCATCAATATCATGATTATAAAGTGCATTAATACCATGATTATATGGCCTGTCCGTCTACACTTCTCTACTATAAGGTTCAGACTCCGACTATGGGTTCAGCAGTTTTGGGAACTGTGAATTTGTGAATCAGTAAGCCATAAGGGTTCATGTTGATATAGGTTTTTGAAGTCTGAATCTCTATCTCAACCTATATGGCATGTCATCATCAGTGAGGAGGGCATCTGGGGTAATGCCTCGTTACCTTACTAACTCCCACGTGCCAATCGAGGAGACGCTTTAACAGGCCCCCAGACAAGGGGCGGGAGAGGTAGACAATGGCGAGAGGAGGCCTTCTGAAGGTACAAGTGGGTAAGGTGAGGGGGGGTGGTAGCTGAAGTAATGAGCATTACCATGCATAATCTACGCGTCGCTTTTTGCAAATTTGAACCCCCCCCACCCCCGCCTGATTAAAGCGACCACTGACTGTTCCAAAGATGTGTTGGGGGTGGAGGTCGCTCTCTCTCCAGTCGTAATGGGTGACTAAATGCACAATCTCTGCAGACATAAAGTCATCATTCCCGTACAAAGCTCCCTAAATGCACAGATGACAGGCAGTGACTGCAATGTACTTTTGAATTTCCGCAGTGCTATTCTGTCTGCACTGGGATTAATGAAAGACTTAAATTTAAGCTGCCCTCATGACAGCTTTATGTGTTACTGGAACCAGTCAATTCTTTCTAACGTGCTGTGGAGGAATGTCTTCAGAAGGCCATAATTTGCGCACTAAAATTAGTCCATGTTGCGCAGTCACTAAATACACATCTGTCACAGAGGTTGCACGCCCCCAGAACTCCGGGAAGAGAGGCATGAATTCGCATTTATCCTTTAACGTGCTGCACACACATAACGGCTATGTGACAGCCTAAACTGTGAAAGTTAAGGGACTAACATTGCTATTTCCATAGCAATGTTTTTTATGCAGAAACAGGAAGTGGTGCAGCGTTTATTTTCTCCTTAACAACTGTCAAGTTTTACGATGTGGGACTCTAGAAGCCTCTAAAGCGTAATATACTCGAGCATATGTAAATTACAAGGCTAATAGTGTCCGTTAACATTAAAATGCCACTATAGCGGTGCCCGAGAAAGCGGCGTACCGCCGTTAATGGCTAAAATACAATAAATGGGCATGGATCGTTTTGCTGCATAAAACAACCATTACCTTTATTATCTCTCCTATCTCGTTTTTTACACATTTGCTGAATCCAGTGTCTATCAAAGAGGGTGTGCATTTGTATAATCTTAAAATGCCCTTTAGTTGATCATAAATTCCATTCATTTTTCTCAAAATGCGACTCCGGGCACCTGGTGCAGAGGTAAACATTTGCTTAGCACATGCTTTTTCTATGTGTTGGGCAGCCTTCAGGATTACATAATGAGATGTTCACCTGTTACAAATGTCCGAGCTAATTTTGCACAAGTACTCTTTCTTTTAAGGTGGTGAGAATGCCCTGTCATTGACCAAACAGGTCAATTTTTCAATCTGTACACATAGCCTGCACCACGGACATAGCACAGGCCAACTAGCACGTGCTATGCTTTCCTTTGTTTCCATCTTTATTTCCCTCTATCCCTCCTTCCCTTAATCCCTCCCTCCCTTGATGATCACATGACTGAGGGACGTGGCCGCCGAATACCATGTGACCTAGCAAATAAATGGGAGTCGGAAAGCCTGCCAAGCAATTGTCGCTCCAAAATGGTAACTGTGTGTGTGTGTCCAGTTATTGCCTCCGATGTGCACCTGGGCCTGCCGCACCCAGCCCGCATTCCCGAGGCATCACATTGGCAACGAGAGTCCACGGCCTGCAGACTCAACCGCAGAGTCGTGCCTGTGATACACCCCACCTGGGTGCTAAGGACAGCTGCAGCATACGCCAGAGACAGCCGCGAGTACAATCACAGCGCTAGCCCTGCCACGACCCCTCACACTAGTGGCAACACAACAGCATCCAGTCCCTCGAGCAACGCCCCAAACGGCAGTGCCTCGCTAGGATCACCAACCACCATCGAATCACACAGGAGCCAGCCCAGTCACTGTCTGTCGACGCTAAGGGCCTACACATGTTTCAGGGAGGCTTCAGAGGATGATAGTGCTGGCACACCACAAGACACCAACAAGAGAAGAGCTGCACTTCACCAGAGCAACCCCACAAGTGGAGTACCCCCAGCTACGCATAACACACGCCCTGTGCCCGCACAAGTGCTGTTCCGTCTAACTAGCACATTCAGCACCGGCATAAACCTCCATCATGGCGGCTGACCCCACTGTGTCACCGGCCAGGCCACAAAGCCAAAACCCAGACTTCAGCACGTGGTTGGACACGACAGAGGGCACGTTTATGAAGTCCTTAGAGCCATTTGGCCCCAGAACTGCACTTCGCTGGGAACTGTGGGTCCAACAGTTCGAACTGGGTCTAAAGTCATGGAAAGTCACAGATGATGAGAAGAAAAGTATGCTGCTAATGATCAACCTCGGCATCATGGCACTGAGGCTCTTCAACGTGCTCCAGAATAGGGACACAGAGGACTATGACACAGTAAAAACTGTTTTTACGAGAAAGTTGAAATCCCAGCTAAGCCTAGATTTTGAACGCTTCAAAATGAGCCAAGCAAGACCGCTCCCACAAGAAAACATTGATGATTTCCACGGCTGACTCTGGGAGATGGCCATCGGATTCAACTTCCTCGATGAAGAATTTGCAGTCAGACAACAAGTCATACATGATCTCTCCTCCGAGAAACTTAATAGACCATACTGTCGGACACCAATCTCCCGTTGGAAACCATCCTCACCATGGGACGACAGCATGAGAGGAAAGACGAGCACATGGCAGAAATTAAGCAGATGATCAGCCGCCTTCTGCTCGACACCTAACCACTGAATAACAGCATGACCACTATCAACGCACTGTGGCAAAACAGACCCCAACACGTGCCCCTACTGAGCAGACCCAGAGACTAGTTGTGGTGTGGCGGCCAACAAAACAAGGGGAAACCATGCCCAACATATGTCATCACGTACTACAAATCCGGAAAGATAAGCCATTACGCATCAGTATGCCTCAACTCCCGAAAGAACAACTGCCACAAAAAAGAGCCAGAGAGTGCAAAAGTGACACAGGGTCCAAACAAGCACATCCATTCTGCCAACAGCAGCCAACTACTGCCCACGGAAACAGTAAAATAAAACCTGGGTCAGGCCCAGAGATTGAGCCCATGCAGTCACGGGAGACGACACTGACAGCAGAAGCGACGACGATGACCAATCAAGCAGAGAGCCTTTCCTGAGCCGCACAAACCGCTACCATGAGAAGAGGAAAGGCATATATGATCTCAGCAGTCAAGCCAGCCAGCAGCAACCAGCCACACAACAACAAATCACACCGCTCCTGCATGGTAACAGTCAGAGACATCGCAGTGAAAATGATGATTTATACCGGTGCCACTGTAAATGTAATGCCAACCACAAAATTTGACAAGCTCCAGCCCAGATAAACCCTGCAACGCAAACCTGTACAACTATTCGCCTATTGATGTAAGAAACCCCTACCAGTCAAGGGTACTTCAACACCAACCTCACGGCTGGCGGGAAATGCTACAACATATGCATCTATGTAGTTGACTTCGGGATCGAGACACTACTCAGCTGCCCAACTGCCGAAAACCTACAGATAATCTTGTTCACCTTTGTGAACCGCTCCAGAGAAATTGACCACTTGCTAGCCAAATGCAAGAAGCTGTTCCAAGGCATTGGGTGCCTAAAAGGAAGGACAGTAAAACTCCACATCAACCCCACAGTGGAACCAAGAGCCGTCCGGCACTGACGTGTCCTGTTTCACATGAGAGTGGCATTTGAGGTGGAACTCAACATGCTCGAAGACCTCGGGTTAATTGAAAAACCCACAGGTCCCCCCTGTGGGTATCCTCCATGGTCCAGAAAGCGAATCCCAAACAACCACAAGCTGTACAAATTTACATTGACTTGTGCCTGCCCAATATTGCCATGGAGTGAGAAAGACACATTACCCCGACAGTGGATGAGCTAATCGTAGACCTCACTGGTGACACCATATTCAGCAAACTTGACTTAAGATCTGGGTAGCACCAGATTCACTTGGCAAAAGAGTCGAGATACGTCATGACCTTCTCGTCATACCTTGGGCTAAGAAGATACCACCGGTTCAACTTTGGAATCTCCTCTGCAGCTAAGGTATTACAACATGAAAGCAGCAAAGTACTCCAGGACCTAGTCTGGGCTGACCCTTCAAGAGGAAAAATGCAAATTCGGGAAGTCATCACTAAGCTTCTTTGGATACGTATTTAATGAGAAAGGGATGTCTCCAGATCCCTGCAAAGTTGCCAACATCAAAAATACCTGAGCTTCCACCAACGCAACAGATGTCTGCAGCTTCCTAGGCATGGCAACGTACTGCGGGCGATTCATCCCCAACCTAGTCACCATCGCTACTCCACTGCGAGAACTCACGAAAAGGAAGTCAACATGGTCATGGAACAAAGTACAGGAGGTGGCGTTTCAGCAAATAAAAGACCCTTAGTCCAGCAACGCCACCATGGCATTCTTTGACACATAGCGGAAAACAGAACTGCTGGTCGATGCCAGTCTCCAGTTGGCCTTGCAGCAGTACTAACACAGACTGACTGGGAAGGAACAGTAGTCCCCATTGCCTTCGCCATCGGGGCACTCGCGCCAACAGAGAGAAACTATGTTTACATAGAGAAAGAGCTCTCGCCATCATATGGGGTTGCCGACATTTTCAGGTATACATCCTGGGCCACCCAGAGAAAGTACTGACAGACCACAAGCCATTAGTCCCAATTTTCAAGGGGTCGGCACCACACCTCCCGGCCAGAATAGAGCGCTGGATGCTCCAACTGCAACAGTTAAACCGGGAAGTGAAGTATCGACAGGAGCCGACAGCCCTGCAGATTTCCTGTCACGGCACCCAAGACCGGTCACCATAATGGAATGCAAAGCAGCCAAAGAGATAGAGGAGCATGTGGGCCACATCATCGCGTGTGCCAAGCCAACAGCGATGAAGCTAGATGAAATAGCATCAGAAACAAACAAAGACACCGGCTTCCAAATAACCAAAGAGGCCATACTAACTTGCAAATTAAAAACCTTCCTCACAGCTGTCGCCCATCGAACAGCACAAGCACAAGAACTGATGCAAACACCATTCGGGATTAGACATAAACTGTCAGTCTCCCCGGAAGGACTGATCCTCAAAGGACACTGCATTATAGTGCCCTCCACCCTGCACGAGAGAGCTCTTTAACTCGGGCACAAGGACACAAAGGGGATCATGAAGACACAGCCCTTCCTCAAATCGTGAGTTAGGAACGCCACATATACAGCAGAAGGTTGTGGCCCTTGTGGAGACCTGTGCCTCATGGCTAGCCACCCGCTAACCGGGCCCACCAGCGCTCATGGCTTGCCCACCAAGAAGTGAACGCAGATGGGACACAGTGAGCGTGGACTTCTGCACGATTGCCAATGAGGCATACCTCCTAGCAGTGGTAGATGAATACACACGATACCCGGATGTCGAACTAGTCAACTCCATTGATGCAGCCTCTGTCACACCCGTGCTACAGAGAATGTTTGCTGTCCATCGTTTACCCTCGTCACTCAAGAACGACAACGGCCCACCGTTCAGAAGCAAAGAATTCCAACTCTTCATTGACAAAATAGGAGTCCGACGCCACCATATCACACCGTACTGGCCCCAAGCCAATGGTGATGCCGAGATATTCATGGCATCCATCAACAAATGTGTGCAAATCATCAAGGGCAGAGGGCAGCCATGGCTACCAGAACTATACCGGTTTCTCCGGTCGTATCGACGGACTCCCCACTTGGCCACGCAAGTGAGTCCCTCAGCCCTGATGTTTGGGGTACTCATCCAGGCAGGGCTTCCCCTCTACCATTCCTGGTGCCCCCCTCAAGCAGACCTGGAATGGATGGAACAGAGGAGACAAGTGCACAACGCAAAAGAAGACCACACAAGAAGACCAACACCACACCACCTACAACAACAGAGCACACACCACTGGCAGAAGACTGGAGAGAACCACTGGAAACATCACCGAGTGAGAATGTCGAAGCAGAAGAGACTTTTCCAGACTCCACAGGGTCTGCGTGGGTTCATCCTAAATGGCATTTACCAGCGAGAGCCAGTGAAAACCACAAACAGAAGTGATAAGACTTTGAAGCAAAAGGTTACAAAAAGGACGACTCCAAGCCTGGAAAAGGAGGCTACTGTCATGAGTTTGAAAATGTATGTTTGTTATCCAAGTTGGGGAAGGATGTGATGATCACATGACTGAGGAACATGGCCACGAAGACCACATGTCGGAAAGCCTGCAGAGAGATTGCCACGCTGAGATGATGACTGTGTGTGTGTGTCCAGTTATTGCCTCCGATGTGTGCCTGGGCCTGCCATGCCCAGCCTGCACCCCCGAGGCATCACTCCTTCCTCCCTCACTCCCTTCTTTCCTTCTCTCCTTCTTTCCTTCTTTCCTTCCTTCCTTTAGTTCCCCTCGTAGACCCCGATGAAATAGTATGGTCCTTTTTTCCTCAGGCCACCCAGCTTCAAAGACTAGTCTGTTAAATGTTGCTATATGTGTAAGCAAGTCTTGACTGACTTCCTTCCTTCCTTCCTTCCTTCCTTCCTTCCTTCCTTCCTTCCTTCCTTCCTTCCTTCCTTCCTTCCTTCCTTCCTTCCTTCCTTCCTTCCTTCCTTCCTTCCTTCCTTCCTTTCTTCCTTCCTTCCTTCCTTCCTTCCTTCCTTCCTTCCTTCCTGTTATGCTCACCTGGTATCCACAGGGACGCCACCCAGCCCTGGTTGGATGATTTGCACTCTCGAACCCTCTCCCGGTCCCTTGGTAAGGCCTCTGGTTAAAGATGGGTCTGCAATATAGGAGAGCTGCATTCAATACCAGATTGTCCTTGTTTTCCCACCTCCCTTGGCCTCAACTCCTTCCTCCCCCTTGGGCCTTCTCCTCACCTTAATATTGTAAGAGGTGGATTCTTCGTCTGGCTCCTCGTGGCAGGGGCGCGTAGATGTAGGGGGCGAGCATTCACCAAGTTACTTCACTATTGCAAGCCCCCTGTGGGAATCCAGGCCTGCTGCGACTCCGTGGTTTGCTGATTTACAGTCTTTATATGCAGTTCTTATGTTCCTCTTAGTTCGAATAATAATGTCTTGCTTCTTTCCTTTTAGGTATGGAAAGGTATTTTGGTGTTGTCATGCAGTTTGAAGATGAGCATGGGCCGGTAGGCGAAAGCACGGTGTGCGTGGTGCTGTCTGGTAAGTAATGCGCAATGCGCTGCGCTGTTTCGCCTTTTATATTGCTAACCTGTATCTTTTCTCTCCTTGCAGGTTGAGATGTTCCTCGCCAAGCGCCGTAATGTTCCAGCAATGATACTGACCAGGAGATGACTACCCAGGTAAGAATTGTGTGGCTTTCTTCATTCGGGAGGAAACGTGAGTAAACGCTTAATAATGCTGTCTTTTTTTCTCCTCTTTCCAGGTTATGGTATTCCAGAATTCATGCGGTGACGGATGATGGAGTTCGTACCTTCAGGTGAGTGGAACTGAAGTCAGCGATGGATTGAAGACAGGATACTGCTCCAGGTAAGTTTCGTAGTGTTCTATCTCTCTCTGCAGGTCCTTGGTTTCAGGTAAGCTGGCATCAAAGAATTGGACACAGTGAGCGTTACGCTGCCCACAGCAGAATAACGCAAAGCATGTTCTGCTGTGTGGGTGTGATTTAAATAGTCTCAGGTAAAGTATTCCAGGCAAAATAGTCCCAGGCCTGCCACACCCAAAGAAGTCCAGGTAAAGTAGTCCCAGGCCTGCCACACCCAAAATACTATGCTGCATAGCTCAGTTCCTTGTAACTGAGCTATGTGTGTGCCTCCATGTTGGCTGAACCCCAACCAAGTTAAATAGTCCCAAGTAAATAGACCCATTTTAATGTTGGTCTTCATGATGATTATGAGCCTGGCGCCAAAGGCGCCAGGACTGACTCCAAGTAAGTCTTGGATGAGGTTTTAATGTCTTTGACCTGGCCCTAACTGGAAGGCTGACTTGCCAGTGAGGGCCAGGGGCAAGGGTCATGACAGTACTCCCCCCCCCAAAGCCCCCCTCACGGTGGCACTTCTGCCTGGTCCTGGTTTGGCTGGGTAATTCTGATGGAACTTTTTAATTAAGCGAGGTGCATGGATGTATTCACTAGGTTCTCATGATCTGTCTTGAGGGCCGTATCCCTTCCAATCAACTAAGTAGTATAGGTTGGATCTGGTGTATTTTGAATCTAGGATATCCTTTTCTTCAAACTCTGGTTCTCCGTCAATTAATACTGGTTTTGGTGGTGTACCGGTTTCAGTAGTGATACGTGAAACACAGGATGAAGCTGCATAGTGGGTGGTAGGGCTAATTTAACTGCCACTGGATTTATTATGGATTCAATAGAAGAAGGTCCCAGATATCGGGGACAAAAGGTCTGAGTCCCTTTTATGGGCACATATTTTGATGCTAACCAGACCTTGGCTCCAATTTGATAGTCGGGGGCTTTACTACGATGTTGGTCAGCGAATTTCTTTTGTCCGTTCTCGGCTTGGAGTAAATGTTCTGCGGCTTTTTTGAAGGCCTGGGAAATAGTTGTATGTAGGGTTTTAACCGCTGGCATTTCCAAAGGGGTTGGGAGATCCAATTCTGAAGTACATGGATGTCTACCATATATAGTGTAGAAAAGGGTTTGTCCAGTGCTGGTGTGTAATGAATTATTATTGGCATATTCAGCTATCCATAACAAATCCTTCCAATTTCTTTCCACTTGATGTAACATGCAATGTAAGTATTGCTTGAGGGTTTGGTTTGTTCTTTCTGTTTGGCCATCTATTTGAGGATGGTGACTTGTAGATAGTCGAATGTCAATTTGGGCCATTGAACAGAATTTCCTCCAGAAGTTTGACTACCTCGATCTGAGATCAAGACTGATGGAAAGCCATGTAGCCGTACGATTTCCTCCAGGAATACTTTTGCTAAATTGGATGCATTTGGAAGACCCTTAAAAGGAATAAAGTGTGCCATTTTAGAGAACAAGTCTACAACTACTAAGATGGTGTTGAATCCTTGACTGGGCGGTAGATCTGTAATGAAATCAAGGGACAGTGTGTGCCATGGTGTGGGAGGAATTTCCAATGGTTGGAGAAGACCAGCTGGTTTCTGCTTTTGGGACTTGTTTTGTGCACACACACCGCAAGATTGGATATATTGTATGATGTCTTTACGCCATGTGGGCCACCAATAGTTTTGTCTTTACTTTAGCTAGAGTTTTGGCAATTCCAGGAGGACCTTCAATCAGGGAGTCGTGATAACTCGAAATAACCTGCTATTGTAAATATTTACTTGGCAAATATAGACGGTTCCTAAAATATGGTAACTGGTCTTTAATGGTGTAATGTTCTCCTTGAGTACACCACTCTTGTGAGAAAGTGGGATCCATTAAGAGTTGGATCTTGTTTTGGATTTCACCCTGTGTCAATGTTGTTGTAAAACCCAGGAGTTTGTCTTCTGGAATGATGGCTAATGGATCTGGAGTTATGTATACCTTTTCATCAACACCCATGCAGGACAAGGCATCAGCCTTTCTGTTTCGGACTCTTGGCCGGTAGGTGATCAGATAGTCATATTCAGCGAAAAAAAGAGCCCACCGCATTTGACGGAATGATTGAGCCTTTGCTGCTTTTAGGTATTGCAGGTTTCGATGATCAGTTATGACCGTGACAGTATGTCTAGCACCAAGGAAATAGTGTGGCCATGCCTTGAAAGCTGATTTTATAGCCAACAGTTCTTTGTCTGTGATAGCTTAGTTGAGTTCGGGCGGTGAGACTTTTCGTGACCAGAAGGCCACAGGGTGTAACTGGCCAGTTCCTGGGTCCCTTTATGAGAGAACAGCTCCCATAGCCATGCTAGAGGCATCTGTTTCAACTATGTAAGGGAGGTCTGGGCGAGGATGCCATAGAACTGGAGCAGAAGTTAATTATTTCTTAAGTTCTTGAAAGGCCATCTCTGCTTCTTCGGTCCAATGGAACTTTTTATTGTTTCTTTCTCAATGGTGATGTAATTGGATGCACAATTTGGGAAAAATCTGGGATGAATCGGCGATAAAAGTTTGCAAAGCCCAACATACTCTGGATTCCTTTAAATGAAGTTGGTGACGGCCAGTTAAGAATGGCATCTACCTTGTGCCTCTCCATTCTGATACATTTTGGTGTGAGGATAAAACCGAGAAACTCCACTTCGGTGACATGAAAAGAGAATTTTCTAGTTTAGCATACAGTTTATTTTGGCAGAGTTTAGTAAGGACGGGGCGGACATGCCTGACATGGTCTTCATTTGTAGCAGAATACACTAAAATGTCATCAATGTAAACCAGGGCGCAAACGTCGATTAACTCCCGCAAAACATAATTCATGAAGTACTGGAATGCAGCAGGAGCATTGCAAAGTCCAAAAGGCATTACCTGGTATTCATATAAGCCATATTTGGTCCGAAAGGTGGTTTTCCATTTGTCTTCTTTCTTCACTCGAACAAGATGGTACGACCCCCTAAGGTCCAGTTTGGTATAGATTTGGGTGTCTTTGACTTGATCCAATAATTCGGGAATAAGGGGCAGTGGATAATGTTTTTTTTTTTACTGTGATCTGGTTTAATGCACGATAGTTAATGCAAGTCCTCAAATGCCCTTCCTTTTTTGGTACGAAGAATAAGGGACTGGCTGCCGGTGATTTAGATGGGCGGATAAATACATTTGCCAGGTACTGATCAAGATAAGAGTTCAAATGGAGGTTTTCTGCTTCAGTAAGTGCATAGATTCGACCACAAGGAATTTGCGCACCAGGTATGAGATCGATCTGACAATCATAGGGCCTGTGCGGTGGTAGAGTATTGGCTTGTTCTTTCTGGAACACGTCTTGAAAATCTTGGTATTCATTAGGTAGAGTACTAGTCACACCTAGTACAATTGCTGCCGTACTGGGAGTAGCAGATGTGCATAAGTCTGTTTTCCCCATTTCTTGGTAATAACAGGTGCAAGTACAATCATTGGAAAAGGCCAACTTCTTGGCACACCAACCTATTAGAGGGTTGTGAGCTAGCAACCATGGCATCCCTAAGATTAGTCGAAACTGAGGAGCTTTGATGAGATCGAATGCAATAGATTCTCGGTGTCCATCCTGGCACAGTAGGGTTAGTGCTGCTGTACATTGGGTTACTGGTCCAGAAGCTATTTCTGTCCCCTCAACAGTAGTAACTTTTTTTTCAGTAGTCTCTGCTGCCAGATCTTGGTCTACATAATTCCCAACTGCTCCGCTGTCTATGTATGCTTTGACAGCATGCATCCGAGATGGTTGTTGGTGATTGATCAAAATTACTGGTAATGCAAAGTGTGAGGTCTGTGGCTCATCCTTCTCGCTCGACAAGCGGACCTCTACGCTTGCCGGGCTTGGTAGTTTTCCGACTCCTGGTTATTATCTTCCTTCTCTGTGGCTCCAACAGTTCTCCTTGGTGGTTTCACTGGACACTCTTTGAGGAAGTGGCCTGATTTTCCGCAATATAAGCATAATTGCTGTTGCCTTCTCTTGTCTCTTTCAGTTTTAGTTAAAGGGGGCCGTACACCTCCGATTTGCATGGGTTCTACCGTGTTTTCCAATGTACGTGGAACATTATCCTTTGACCGGACATACACAGCTCGAGTGTCTAACCTTATCCGGTCTGCTTTTCGGTCTTGTAATCTGTGATCTAATTGCACCACAAGGTTGATGAATTCTCCACAGTCTTTAGGTGGGTTAACCACTTGAACAAGGACATCCTTTAGTTCCCCTCGTAGACCCCGATGAAATAGTATGGTCCTTTTTTCCTCAGGCCACCCAGCTTCAAAGACTAGTCTGTAAAATGTTGCTATATATGTAAGCAAGTCTTGACTTCCTTCCTTCCTTCCTTCCTTCCTTCCTTCCTTCCTTCCTTCCTTCCTTCCTTCCTTCCTTCCTTCCTTCCTTCCTTCCTTCCTTCCTTCCTTCCTTCCTTCCTTCCTTCCTTCCTTCCTTCCTTCCTTCCTTCCTTCCTTCCTTCCTTCCTTCCTTCCTCCCTCACTTCTTTTCTCCCTTCCTTCCGCCCTTCCTTCCTCACTCACTCACTTCCTTTCGGTCTCCCTCCCTCCTTACCTACCGTCCTTCCTTTTTTCCTTCTTTCCTTCCTTTTTTACTTCCTTTCTTCTTCTCTTTCCTCTGCCTTTTCTCTTTTTCTGTCATTTCTTTTACCCATTATCAAGACTGTCTTGAAAGACAAAAGCTTACCAACTCTTCGCACGCTCCGGAGGCCTTCAGCGCTGCATCCCGCATCTGAAAGACAAAACAAGGTGCGTTTAAAGACATTGGGGAACTTTAATACCCACGTGCCATTACTCCTTTCCAACAGATGATCTCGCTAGACAATTGCTACAGTCACAAGCCGGACAGACCCCGTTACCCGCATCTGGGGGAAATCTTCCTTCTACATCCTCTATGAATCCAGTGCAGATCAACCTACCTGGGAATGTACCTCTGGCTCCGCCCGAACGATTTTCTGGTGACCCAAAGAGGTTTGCAGTATTTATCAATCAGTGCCGGTTGCATTTCTTATGCCGGCCAGCAGCCTTTCCAACTGATCAAGCTAAAGTAGCTTTCGTGCTTTCGTACCTTAGTGGCAATGCGGCAGACTGGTCGATCCCTCTAATAAATCAAGATGATCCGGTCCTCCATGATGTTCAAGCTTTTCAGCTCAGTATGGAAAAACTGTTCGCAAGACATTCACAGGGGCAGGCCTTGGACAATGAGCTTCTTTCGTTGCGACAAGGTAATCAAGACCTTTTGGCTTATATTGCGTCTTTCAATAGACTGATAGTGGAAACTCAAGGGCCTGAGGACAAAAGGATTACGCTGTTTTATAGAGGTCTACGTGGAGAGCTCAAAGATGTGTTAGCCCAAGTAGTGAATCCCCCACAAGATTGTTCGGACTATATAGACTTAGTCGTTCAAATAGATCACAGACTGCAGAACAGGAAGGCCGATCGTTCCAAGTTTGATGCTCGAGTATTTTCCAAACCGCCAACTCCTTCCAAAGGAGTAGACTCCGGGGAACCCATGCAAATAGGGGGTCTGAAAGGTCCTCTAACACAAAAGGAGCGGGAAAGGAGAAAACAGTTGCAATTATGCCTCTATTGCGGAAACTCAGGGCACTTTCTTCGAGACTGTCCGGTGAAACCTGCCAAGAAGGCAGTAGGAGCTGCAGTTACCAAAGTTACAAACTCTGAGCAGGGAAACGACCTCGCCCGACAAGAATAGAGGTCCTCTTGCCGAGCGTGAAAACCAGTTCCGTGACCTCACATTTCGTGATACCTATGGTCCTCATTAGCCCTGATAATCCGGATCGATTACATGCAATTGAAGCTTACGTCGACAGCGGTGCCATCGGCAATTATGTGGATCATGAAATGGTTTTGAGGATGAATCTAACTCTTTGTCCCAAGGCTGTAAAGGACGTCATTACTACGGTGGATGGTATGGAGATAGCCTCCGGGCCAGTAACGCATACCACTCAAGAGGTGACGCTAGTAAGTCAAGATGGACACCATGAGAGGATCGTGTTCAATGTGATCAAGTCCCCTCAGTTTCAGATTATTCTAGGAATACCTTGGTTAGAGAAACACAATCCTCTGATCGATTAGCGAGCAAGAACGGTCCAGTTTCCAGAATGTGTCTCTACTTGTCACCCTCCACCTGGTGTTGCACTGGCAGCAATTTCTTCAGAGACTCCCCAGTTACCTCCCGAATACCTAGAATACCAAGATGTTTTCCGGAAGGATCAGGCTAACTCTCTACCTCCTCATAGGTCTTATGACTGCCAGATAGACCTGATACCTGGATCTACTCCTCCTTGTAGTAGAATTTATGCCCTCACCGAGCCTGAGAACATTCACCTTCGACAATACCTGGATCAATACCTGGCAAATGGGTTTATTCGTCCTTCCAAGTCCCCTGCTTCTTCAGCTTTGTTCTTCGTTCCAAAAAAGGAAGGAGACCTTAGAACTTGTATAGATTATCGCTCCCTGAACCAGATCACCGTTAAGAATAGATATCCGTTACCTTTGATCCCTGAACTCCTGGACCAAGTCAGAAAAGCATGCATATATACAAAGCTGGATCTTAGAGGAGCTTACCACTTGGTACGAGTAAAAGAGGGCGATGAATGGAAGACGGCCTTCCGCACGGGCTATTTGAATATCAGGTCATGCCCTTCGGACTTTGCAATGCCCCGGCCGCCTTTCAATATTTTATGAACGATGTCCTCAGAGAGCTCATAGATGTGTGTGTTGTTGTTTACATTGACGACATCCTCGTTTATTCTTCATCGGAATCTGAACATCGGAAACACGTGAAAATGGTCCTCGAAAGATTGCGTCAACACAAACCTTTCGCTAAGTTGGAAAAATGTGTTTTCAACGTGACTGAAGTTGAATTCTTGGGATTCATATTATCACCTGGCGGAGTGCGTATGGATTCAAAGAAGGTCGATGCAGTTCTCAAATGGCCATCACCATCCTCCGTAAAAGGTGTGCAAAGCATGTTCGGCTTCGCTAACTTTTACCGCAGGTTTATCCCCAAATTCTCTCGAATAGTCCAGCCCATCACTGCCTTGTTAAAGAAAAACAAACGTTTTGAATGGTCTACCGAGGCGGAACAAGCTTTCCAGGATTTGAAGACTAAATTTATCTCTGCACCAATCTTAAAACACCCTCGCCCCGAACTCCCCTACATCGTGGAAACTGATGCTTTAAGCCTTGCCATGGGGGCAGTTCTATCACAAAAGGACCCGGTAACCAATCAGTTGCATCCCGTGGCATTTTGGTCCCGCAAATTCTCGCCTCCTGAAATCAATTACACGATTACTGACAAGGAACTTCTGGCTATCAAGTCTGCCTTTAAGGCTTGGCGGCATTATCTGCTGGGGGCCCGACACACCGTTACTGTGATTACGGATCACCGAAACCTTCAATATTTGAAAACCGCAAAAGCCCAATCCTCCAGACAACTCCGTTGGGCATTATTCTTTGCCGAGTTTGACTTCATAATTACCTATCGACCTGGTACAAAGAACGGTAAAGCTGATGCCCTTTCTCGGATGGGAGTGGAAGAACACTTGATCAACCCTAAACCTGTACCAATCATTCCCGAACAAAGAATTCTGGGTGTAATCGCCACAGAATCCATAGAGGAAGTTAAGGATAAAGCCAGGCAACTTGTAACTCCAGCAGACATACAGAATTGGCATCTGCAGGGAAAGGACTTTGCAGTAAAGGACAACTTATTGTATTTCCAAGAACGATTATACCTACCCAGCACAGATTTACAGAAAAAAGTAATCTCTTGTTATCACGATTCTTTAATGGAAGGACATCCCGGTATGGCCAAGACCTCAGAAAAGATCAAGCGCTACTTCTGGTGGCCGTCTTGGAAAAAAGATATCAGAGACTTTATAATGTCCTGTGGAGTATGCGCCCAAAACAAGAGTCAAAAGGAAAGACCAGCAGGCCTCTTACGCCCTATTGACATCCCACCTCGCCCTTGGCATACGCTTTCTATGGACTTCATCACCGATCTACCTCCATGCTCCGGATACAATACGATTCTAGTAATCGTGGACTTATTCTCTAGGATGGCGCATTTCATTCCGCTGGCTTGCCAACAGCAGCAACTCTGGCCCGAGAATTTCTCGAAAACATCGTCCGACTGCACGGTTTTCCTTCGGTTCTAATTTCGGATCGAGGTAGTCAATTTATTTCTCATTTTTGGCGAAGTTGCTGTCAGTCGGCTCAAATTGATGTGAGACTATTGACCAGTCACCACCCTCAGACCGACGGACAAACCGAGAGGACCAATCAAACTCTGGAACAGTATTTACGCTGCATGCTGCAACAAACTGAAAAAACTTGGAAAGACATCCTTTGGATAGCCGAATATGCCTACAATAACTCTGTCCATTCGGGAACTGGGAAAACCCCGTTTTTTCTTTTGTACGGCAGTCACCCTCGAACCTCAGAGTTGGATCCCCTCCAAGATCTTGAAACACCAGCAGTAGACTACCTGCATTCTACAATCACCCAAGCCTTTAAGGAAGCTGTTTCTCACCTTCAAAGGGCTAAAGAACAATACAAGAAAGGAGCAGATCAACATCGGAAGGAAGCCCCTCAATATCAAGTAGGGGATCAAGTCTGGTTATCCACCAAATATCTACCTCTAAAAGGGCCACGCACATTCAACCCAAGATACCTTGGTCCCTATTCCATCACTACCATAGTAAATCCAGTAGCGGTCAAGTTGGACTTGCCCCCGCACATGAAGATACATCCGGTCTTCCACGTCTCTCTATTAAAACCCGTGCAACCTCAAACCCGACTAACTAAATCTCCAAAACCTATCCTAGTTGATGGAGAACTCGAGTTTGAAGTCAAAAGCATTCTGGACTCCAAGATGTCCAAATCTAAACTATTTTACCTAATTGACTGGAAAGGCTACGGCCCCCAAGAGAGATCCTGGGAACCTGCTGAATATGTCCACGCTCCTCGCCTAATCAAAAGATTTCACCGAACATTTCCTGACAAGCCAAAACCCCCGGAGAAGCCCGGTTTGGGAGGGGCCTTGAGGGGGGGTACTGTCATGATCTCTGCTTCCAAAAGGTCAGGGTTTTCCCAACTCCCTTGGAAGCCGATCCATAACCCAGGTTCTGAGTGCCAACCATTCCCAATTGGGACCTTTTGGACCCAGTCCTGGCGCCAGTGGCACCAGGCTCATAAATATGCCCAGTCCCAGCGCTGGAAGCGCCGGGCTCATAATGCTTGGGTGGACTTACCTGCAGCAGATCATGCTGCTTACTTGCCTGCCAGTTGAGCCTCTGATCCTCTTCTGTTTGGAACTACTTTTCCTGTTGGGTGGGGCAGGAGCCACTCCCTAGATTCAGAACACAGGAACTCTTCTGGAAAGCAGGAACTCTTTTCTTACCTAGGCGTGGCTGTGAAAGGAGACACCTAAGCACTACAGGAGGCTATTTAAACCACACCCGATGGATGAATCTTGCTTTGCGTTATTCTGCATCCTCTGCAGCAGAACGCTCATCGTGTCTTCTGCATCTGATCCTGGGCCTAAGGAAAAAGGCTTACCATCCTGAATCCAGTCTTCAGCAACACCTATAAAGACAAGAAAGAACAGGTTAGCATTACGGTCTTCAGTGACAGCTCTTCACTTACCTGGTCCATCGGCTGTCACCAACGCCTCGCGCTGCATTCCGGCATCTGAAAGACAAAGGCTTACCTACTCTTCGTGCGCTCCGGAGGTCTTCACACTGCATTCCGGCATCTGAAAGACAAAAGCTTACCAACTCTTCGCACGCTCCGGAGGCCTTCGGCGCTGCATCCCGCATCTGAAAGACAAAACAAGGTGCGTTTAAAGACATTGGGGAACTTTAATACTCACGTGCCATTACTCCTTTCCACATCTAACCCAGTGGGTATTCCGGCACCCTGCAGCCGCTCCGAACTTGTACCTGCAAAATAAAAAGACAGTTAGAGCGCATCGTGAAGCAGGCAACAAGCGCTTACTTACGTGCTTCCAGGCGCTTCTATTCATCACACGGGCTCCATCTTCAACTCACTTCAGCCCGTCATCCGCCATCGCCGGAACCCTGCAAAACAAGAAACATCATTACTAAAGACTTTAAAGACATTAGAATTACTCGAAACTTACCGTTCGTGCAGTAAACGACGGACAGCAGTCCTCTGAAGTCAAGAGGCCTGCTCCCCTTATCCAGTGAAGAAACTGGTTACAGCACCCTGCCCCGAGGCAGATGGAGAGCACGGCGTTCACTTACCTAAGGTGAGAGCGTTAACCTTTGGGGTTCTACAGGAGAAGAGAAAGGGAAGAAGAGAGAGACATTCAATAACCCAGTTCCTTAATCCCATATTTTCTATCTGCAGACATCTTACCCTTCGAGTCAGACATACAGTGCACAGAGGTCCAGCCCAAAAAGCCAGCCGTGTGTTACACATCACCTTTGAAGATACGGTATACGCCCAGTCAAGAACGGTGCCTCTACGGGAATCAGGTGAGCGTTACATTGCGTGATGATATGATATGGCATTTATAATGTTCGTATACACAAGTGTTTCAAGGAGCGACCAGGCTAAGGAGGAGAACAGAGGGAAGACAGGCTGGCGGGGATGGGACCTGGGCCCGAGATCAGAGGGTAGCCAGGTAACCAGTGCAGTTTCAATTTCAACCAGGAGATCAGCAAGGGAGAGGAGGAGAGAAAGCAGAAGCAAAGAGGAAGGTTTTGAGGTGCTTCCTGAACCGGAGATGGTTCTCCTCATGAGTCAGAGAGGCAGGGAGGCTGTTCAAGAGGGAGGCCCCAGTCGAAGAAAGAGATCTACCACCAACTCATTGCCTGGAGAAGCAACTTACCCTGAGGGAGTTGGAGGCAGATGAGCGCTGGCTCGAGAAGGAAGATATTTAGGAAGAGAGAGTTGGAGGTATTGAGGGTCGAGGCCCCAGAAGGCCTTGTGGACAATGCCGAGGGTTTTGAACTTAATCCTAGCTACCACTGGGAGCCAGTGCAGAGATTTGAGTCCTGGAGAGATACGATCCCTGGGCTTGAGGCCAAGGACAAGTTTTGCAGTTCTGTTCTGGATGAGTTGCAGAGGGCGGAGAGTAGAAGCAGGCAGATTTAGAAAGAGGCTGTTTCAGTAGTCCATCCTCGAGAGAACCAGAGCTCTGGAGACAGTGAGATTGTGGGGGAAGGAGAGGAAAGTAAGAATACCTCTGATGAGGTGAAGCTGGTAGTGTGACTTCTTAGAGATGTCCGAGATGTGAGGAGAGAAGGGGAGTGTGGAGTTGAAGATGACCCCAAGGTTTTAGCCTCACAGGTGGGAGAAGGAAGAGGGCCAAGAGAGGCCAGCCAGAGAGTGACAGGAAAGGAGGTAGCAGGTGTGCCAATGAGGGGAATCTCAGTATGAATGGCATTAAGGCAGAGATCATTGGTGGCACACCACTCCTGGATAGCAGACAGTCAGTCAGAGATGAGCGAAGGAGAAGAAGTGGCGGAATGGAGCCTGAAAATGAGTTGAGTGTCATCCGCATAGCACTGAAAGTTGGGGTAGAGAGCGGCAATGCAGTGGACAAGAAGTGCCAGGTATTGGTTGAACAGCCAGGGAACAGCCTGGGGAACACCACAGGTAGAGATAGAGATGGACTTTAGAGTCCTCCAAAAACACTGAAAAAAGATTGAATTTCTATATTTTATTATGAGTGTATATTTGTAAAGTGAATTAAGTGCATTTCTCTGGAAATTAATGCACAACTATATCATAGGCATCCAGTGGAGTGATTCATTTGTTTTCGGGCTACAGTGTATTAGATTTGGTTGATGGATCGAAAACTAATGCTATTAGTGGCCTTTTTGCATTTGTGTAATGTGAGAAACCTGAGGGTGTTCTCATTCCTGCTCCCCTTGGATCCTCTGTGCAGGTGGCAAGGGAAAGGCCATCACTTTTGGATCCGCACCCTGGGGGTGGAGAATTGAGGGAGGATCACCTGGGTGGAGGGTCCTTCGGGAGTCGGAGTGGGGTGCCCTTGTGTGAGACACGGTACCCCCCTTTCTCGGATGACCCCATTGAGATCAAACAGGGCCAATAGTGGGATGTTTAAGATATGAAGTCTTGTAGGAACCTTTTGCCCATAAATAGTTGAGAGAAAGGTCCCATGAAAAGCTGAATGTGAGAAGGGAAGCCTGATTTTTTTCCAAGTCTTTCAGAAGAGGAAAGACAATTCTCCCGGGGGAAAAGAGACCCCATTAGAATTATCTACTCTCCAAGAAAGTTTGGGAATCTGTGAAGTAAGGGAAATAGAGGGAGAGAACAGACCTGGTGCGACCTTCTTGTGAGGCCGTAGGGAGCCCAAATAATCATCACCTACCCTTCTATTTTCCTCACCAGAACTAGTGCCATTTCCATCTTCCCAAGATAACAACAGCATTAGACCAGGATTACATAACAGCTAAGTCCCTATAGGAACAGTCAAGGGGAAGAAATTATCCTCCAGTGATAAATCTGCTTCTTCACCCTTGTCAAAAGGGATACTCTTGCAAAAGGTATGGGCATGTTACCAAATGTTGTCCATTAAATATAGTTGATCCTCCCAATTCAGTATCATTCAGAGAACCCAACCAGACTCTGGAGAGTAAGAAGAAAAGGATGGAGCCATTATGTACTAACGTCATATGCACCCAATCTCAGGATGTGATGTTAGAATGAAAGAGGAGCTTAAAAGGGAGTAGATTGCAGGAACCATAGGAAACCCTATGCCTTTCTATATACAGGAGGAAAAACCTCATATAAAGTCCCTGTTACCTTAGAGGGAAAGGTTGTCTGGGCAGAATTGAATACAGGAAGTAAAAAAAGTGCCATAAGAACAGGGTTACTCACCCAGGATGGACAGAGGTTAGAAAGGAAATCTACGTGGCCATATGAAGATATACCCATTAACCCAAATCCCTATTTCCATTTTGGGAAAGAAAATAGACCTAACTGTGGCAGTCATTTTTAACCTGCCAACCCAATTAGTCCTGGGAAGGGGATGCACCCCAATTTGATCAATGGGTTTCACAGGAAGCTCAAATAAAATCCAAGACTCCTGTAGTCTGCCTTTCCTCGCCTAATGAGGCTACAACCTCCCAAGTTTGAAAGAAGAGATAGTGAGGAGGAAAATTATGGTTTCTTGTAACAGAATCCAACTTCCCAGTGAAGAGAATCCAGCATAAGGGATATGCAGGGTGTCTTGGACCATCCACCTGATTTCTCCACAGTGGATCCCGGAAATGCAGAGTGCAAGGTAACGTGGACTTGCTCTCCCAGTTTCCCTGTGAAGGATCTCAGTCCAACCCGCATTGGGGAAGGGTATGTGAGAAACCGGAGGGTATTCTCACTCCTACTCCCCTTGGATCCTTTGTGCAGGTGGACAATGAAAGGCCTTTTGCTTTTGGATCTTGCCCTGGGGGTGGAGAAGTGAGGGAGGATCACCTGGGTGGAGGGTCCTTGAGGAGATAGGGTGGGCTGCGTTTGGGTGAGACATGGTATCCCCTTCCCTATTCATGACCAACCTAACCCTCCCCAACCTTTATGGGCCATTATAAGGCAGGTCCTCTCATTTTCCCACATGCAACCATTGACAGTACTGCGAGGAAGAAGAAGCAACTAAGAGTACTGAAGACTACACTCTTTTATCACTCTGGTACTGGGATGAAGAAGATGCCTGCTATGAGTTATGACGGTCAGACATGTTGCTTTGATTGTGGTCAGGCAGGGCTAGTTGGACATACACACCTGCAGCCTGTCAATGGGCTGCAGGTGTATAAAAGGAGACATGCCCATCAGGAAACGGCGCAACAGGGAGCACAGCAGGAGACCCTTGTTGAAGGCAGCCATGGTGGGACCAGAGATTGAGCCAGCATGCTGACAACAACCCTAGAAGACTTGTGGGACCCGATGTGAGTGGACTGTGTACTTCCACAAGCCTGGGAGCATCCGTTATTCAGTGTGAGCAGCCGGAGCTGCCGATGAGCCTGGAAGAAACATTGGTGGTGTTGGGCAGAGTGTCAAATACTAAGTAATATTAAATAAAAGTGGATGCTAGAAGCCACATAAATTAAAACAATTACAAAGTAGCTCTACAATATCACAATATTGTCTAGGTGCATGCTTAAAAATTACATTCAATAGTTAATAGGATAAGGTCTGCAATCCGGTATTTAAATGACATGCAGTACTAGTGCAGCCTTACCAGTCTCTCAAGAAGGATTGCCATCACTCCACCCATCACACAGCCAAGAATCCCATCTCTACCCTAAATCATTGGCCTCCCCTCTACTCTTTCTTTTCTGAAAAAAGTGCTCAACTTCTCCAGAAGGACCCTATAATAAATACCCAGATTATCCTCATCCTCCAACCCTATCTACAGACACCATGCTGGATGGTTCCCATGCATGATCACTCCCTGTGACGAATGCGAGCATGTCGTCATTTTCTCCCTGAGAGGTGACCCTTCCCATGAGGGCGCTACCCAATAGTCCCCCTGGCGGTGGTACTCGGCAGGCGGATCTCATTGGAAGAGATTTCCTATCTCGGGAGAACGTGGTACAATACATTTCACTCCACACCCTACACACCTGCATACTCTAGGGACCCCAATAACCTACCTACTACTCCCATGTATCTTTGCAAGTCTGATACCTACTGAGACGAGGAAGATTGTGACTTACCCATGGGAGATATAGAGGTCAAGTATTGGGATGAGTAGGAGGTGTGAAAGTATGAAGATGTTCTCTTTATTTTCATGACTAATACAAGTCTACAGCAATCACCATGCCACCTGTGTGTCAGTCTCCCCCTTCTGCACCCTTACATCACTCTTCAAATGTATATTCCTTTTCTTCAAATCTGTCAATAGTCTGGCTCTCCGATACATAGCTGAATGCATCTCTCTCTCTGTCTGGTTCTCTGATGTCCTCTGCTCTCCTCAACCTTTCTATGCCACAATTCCTTCTGCCCTTCCTCTTTTCATGCCCCTTCCAATGCAGTGCCCTCAACTAGCCATCAAAACCAGCCCAACTGCGTAACTCTTCAAAATCTAACGGCAACAAAATCAGATGGTTAGTGAGGTAGGGTCTCCTACGCCCGCTCCCTCCCCACCACTTTCAATTGATGGGTATAGCACCACTGACATTATGCCAATCTGGAATGTAAATATGTCAGTATGTATACTGCCTAAACAAAGATAATGGCACTATGCACTGCATGTGCATTTATGTTCATCCCCCTGTTAATGTCCTTGGTCTGCATCCCTTGTGTGATCTACCTCACCATCAACAGACTTTCCAATACCCTGCTAACCACCTCATATTGTAAAGGTCCCCTCATCAAAGGACTGGCTCTGTCATCTGAAACTTTATCATATGTACATTATTTCTGTTAAAAATTACAGCCTGACTGTCTCAATAAATACAAATTAAAATAAAAGCTGATACAGCAAGTTAATTGATATTTTTGTGATATGGTTTAAAAAAAACCTCACACAAATCAATTACAATATAACTGAATGTCTTATAGAATAAAACAAATCATACAATTCCACAGTTAGTTCAAGTTTCAAAAAATACATGATAATGAATAACAGATAATAACAATTAAGTAGATTTACATAATTGTATCTGAACATTTTAAAATGTACATGTAAAATGTAATCAAGTTAAACATGAAGGAGATCTGTTGTCCATTCAAGAGGCAGCCCCAAAAAGTGCCCAGGCCAATAGAATCTAAATTGTGTACAAACTGTTTAAGCATGCTGGTCCGTTTCTGGGCTAGGTCTGGATTATATACGACTAGATGTTCTATAGTTTCCATGGCCCCGCTGAGCCTCACACCTGACACATACGCTTCCATATCGGACTTTGGGCCGACTGTTTCTAAAATCGGAAAAAGATTGAATCTGAGTCTCATGAAAGACCTCTATATCCAGGGCATGGGAACGGGATTAAATATTTAGGAACGTATCCCAGGCTCCTCTCGAAACTTAGGTCTTCCTTCCTAGATTCTTATCCACTGCTCATTCTTTATCCACAGAGACTCAAACTATTTATTTTTCAGCTTTTGGGAGTTTGTGTCTGGCCTGAAGTTGCAGCTGAGATCCCTAATAATTGATTCACAAGAACCCATAAAAGAATTCAGAGAAGAGACTCGACCTTCTTCATAGATCCTCAGTAGGCCATACAGCAACTTGCCAGGGGAAGAATGTATGATCTTTATATGTAGTTGTAATTGTTTCCATATAATCATAGTGTCCCTGGATAAAAGACCCATCTTTTGATAAATAACTGATATTGGCAAGGTCTTAGGTAGTCTTAACGTGGGATTCTAAAGTCTGCCTTCCAGCACTTTCAGCCATTTATATTTACTTGTGAGTTCCAAATGGAGGCCATAGATGATGCATGGGCTTATCTTTACTTTATAAAACAAATGAATTCAAGGTAGTAGGGAGAATTTCCCATATTTCAGTGGAAGGAGTTGATTCTAACTAAACTGCATAAGGTATGCAATTTCTGGCAAAGAGTACCTTTTTTTCTTGATGCAATTAAGTACCCATGCTGCCCTTTGGTTATTAAACCAGGACTGTTTTTTTCTGAAACTCTTACGATTTCTTGAACTAAGTGAAACAACTGAAATGACATCCTGATCATCAATGCTGCACTCATCTGTGGTGCAGTGAATCAACTCTGCGAATCACTGTTTGGGCATGCTGTATTGTTTAGAATACGACAGCACAACATCTGTCCATTCCAAGACAAACTGAATATTTGACATTTGGAAGCATCTTGCTTATATAAAAATATAAATATTGACTTTCCTCGACTCATGGAGGGTATTGTAAAAAATGTGGCTTCAGTGCTACAAAAATTGCAAACCAAAGTAGTAGTCTTTGGACAAGAAAAATGCTATGTTACTCCAGTCCATGACCTCCATTCAAGACATAGTCTATTCTCTATCCAACAAAGTCCCAGAGTGAGGTATCCTTCGGATTTGGTGGGAGAGCAGCGACAGGTTGTCTCTACAGGACAGGCCCCCTTAAGTGGATACATATATTCCTATTCTGCAAGCTTCTGAGACATTTTTGACTGTCAATATGCTACACAGACCTGCGTAACGACCTAGCAGATATTAAACAAGGAAACTGAGATCTACTCACATATATAGCTACATTTCGGAATCTGGTGGCCTTGACATCCGGGTCCAAAGACATACAGCTTAACTTGTTTTCTTGGAGGGTTCAAGGAACATCTTAAGGATGCCATGAATCAGGTAGTAGTCCCTCCCAAAAGACTATCTGACTATATATCTAAAACCATTCATCTAGTCCAGAGAATGGGTGAGAGAAAGGGCAAATGTAGATCTCAAGAACACAGTAGGTACACTTCCAAATCTAACACCCACACCATCATTTGATTGAGGTTGGACACATACAACTAGGAAGCATCAGCCGCCCCTTTACTCTGGAGGAATGAGAGCCCAGCTATAGGATGAATTTGTGTTTTTATTGAGGTGAGTCGGGCCACACTGTATATCAATGTAAAGGGAACAATCCCAGTAAGACGGGAAATGACATCGCTCATTAACAAGAGGGGATGCCTTAACAAGAGCTATCCTATCCATTTTCCTGCACCATCTGTTCTGGCTTGCCTTGCCATGCGCCCCATTTCGACATCACAATTGAGTTATGTTACCTTGATAAACTGTGGACAGATATATCAGCTTTAGTGGATATTGGAGCTACTGGGAACCTCATCACTTTTGAAAAAGGGTGCAGTCTTGAATTCATTCCCAAGGTTGTCCCGGAAACCATCATCTTAGTAGATGGTTCTAAGCTTACCACTGGTCCAATCACTCACAAAACAGAGATGTTCACTATGAGATATTACAATACCCACCCAGAAGGTATTTGTTTTTATGCCATCAAGTCTCCTAATTTTGAATTAAAACTAAGCATCCTGTGGTTGGAATACCATAATCCTACTGTACTCCGAGACCCCTGGTTGACCCATAGAGCCGAGGTTTGCTCAGAAGTACTTTAAGACCAGATAGCTGCACCCTTGAAATGGATGGGGTGCAGATTCATTACTCCAACACTAATCAATAAGGACAACTCAATGGTTTGGCAAAGGGAGTCCGTTTAATGACAAGTACAGAAAACAGGGAGTTATGGATATCAACAGTGATCCGATCGTCCTTCTCGCTTCAACTCCAACGAACTTCATACACGTTGTAACATTTATACTCAAAAATCGTCATCACTGACGTGTAATACTCAAAAGTTAACATGCAATTCTATTGGTTAGGAAAAGGTAACTTTACTATAGGTACTATATCTGTATATGGTAACGGAGTGAGGGGATTGGGTATAAACTGTCAGGTGGGCATATAAGCCCTTCCTTCAAACATGATTACTGTAGATGTCACAGAAAGTATGATGTCTCATTGGTTCTAATAACTATAGGACCCTAGATTATTTGGTCCATTGTGATTGGGTTGGCACCAACCCCATGCATACTTTTTACTTAGCTTAGCAGCACGCAGAATGGTCATCTGGCCTTTCTCTGATTATGGTTACAATAAATCATCACTTTAGTATCCATGTGTCAATTAGTTCATTGTGGTTGGCCTTGAGACTGCATCTTCTGTCTGGAAAAGTTCTGATATATCTGCCTGGTCAGGTGGCAAGCGTAGGTGTGAACCCTCGCTTCTTCTAGCACAGCTAGTCACGTGATTCCTACACCGTGAATGTGTCTCTTTTTTCTCAATTTGTGTATTTGATTCTCATTTAGCCCGCCACCTGCCTTCGTCTTCTTATCTCGACTTTTCAGAGGCAGGATATTCTGTTCTCAGTTTTAATTAGATGTAGCTACTGTTCGCCTCTTTTATTAGTATGACCTTGGCTTTCCTGGAATGAGTTGCCTCTGCCGAGTTTCGTTTCAGCCGTCTCTTCTCGTTTTGCTAAATATGAATCTTTCTCATTTGGCCTTTCGTAACCTGGGTTGATTCTGCTTCTTGTGCAAAGTAGAAATACACTTATAATACTGTGCTTTGTTTTGAGGTAGATTATGTATAATGGCACTTGCCACACTATTCTTACACTAAGCACAGCAAGACGCACTGTTTTCTTAGCTTTCTTGTGGTTCCAGGCATATTTACAGGTGTAAACTGGTTGAATACCTTCATCTTGCTTACAGCTTTAAACTTCTTTGCGTTTTAACATTGTTCTTTCACTTTAGGTTTGTGGTATCCTTATTCATGGCGTTTTGTCTTTTTGCATCATTCTCAGTTCGTCATTTCTTCTATCTGCAAGTCAGTCTGGGTCCTTGTCACCATTCGTCTTCCATTAAGAGCTTTTTGGTTTCTTCCGGGACTGTACTTAGGCAATCTTCATTTCTTTTCATTTGTTGGTATGGTTTTATTAATGGATACCTTACTGTCCATGGTTATTCTTGGTATTGGTACTTCAATAGGTGCTGTTCTTCTGATAGGCACTGGGCAGAGTCCTACTGCAGCTCTCTGCTGGTTTATTTACTCATCATACGTCACATATTTTGGTGTGAACGTTCCTGGTACTTCAAAATGGACGATTGGAGTGCAGGCTTTATTTGGGACCTCCTCTGCACTACCATCAATTGGAAGACAAGAGTGGTCTGGATGGAATACTCCTTTTGACAAGAGAAGTGCAACCATAAACTTGAAGCATCCATATCACCCCCTTTTATGTTCTCCTGTCCTTCTGCTTGGTGTCCCATGGTGGGAGCTACCCAGAAAGATGATATGCCTCAAGAATACCGGGAATTGTATTGTTTCTTTGACTCCTCAGAAGCTGAAAAACTCCCTCCCCACAGACCTTACAACTTTAGGATCAAATTCCTTTATCGAGCAACTATACACAATGGAAGGATATATGCCATTATGGAAAAAGAAAATGAAAATCTCAAGACCAACGTAGAGGAAAACCAAAAGAAGGGGTTCATTTGTCATTCCACCTCACCTACAGGTCTGCCAATCTTCTTTATTCCGAAAAAGATGAATCAGAGTTTAGGCCGTGTGTGGATTACCAACAATTGAATGTCATCACGGTCAAACATTAGTATTCCCTCCCTCTAATCCAAGTCTTTCTGGACCAGGCAAAGAACTGTAGAATATATACCATGCTCGATTTTAAGGGTGTTTACAACCTGTTAAGGATACAGCCAGGAGATGAGTAGAAAGCAGCATTCCGTACTCGCTATGGCGATTTCGAATACCTTGTCATGCCCTTTGGCCTGTGTAACGCCCATGCAGCATTCCAACAATTCATTAAACATGTGTTCAAAGATATCCTCGATGTCTATGTAGTTATCTACCTAGATGATATTCTGGTATATTACACATCATACCATTACCATGTCTTGCATGTCAATGAAGTACTGCAGAGACTCCTGAAACCTTGTTTGTATGCCAAGTTGTTTAAATGCCAGTTCCAACAAACCAGAATTGCTTGTTTGGGATACATTATTTCCCCCCTGTGGAATACAAATAGACCCTTCCAAAATAGATGCCATCCTTACTTGGCTCAGACCCAAAATCATGAAGGATTTACAATGTTTTTTAGGTTTTGAGAATAATCTACTGGCGGTTCATCCCAGTATACACAAGCTACTGATTCCTCTGACCAGGTTGCTAAAGAAGAGCCTCCTTATTAATGTACTGATCACACCCAAGAAACATCCAATACCTTACAGCAAAGGTGTACTACAGCGCCTGTTTTATGCCTCCCAGAGCCTGATAAACCATACCTAGAAGCAGATGTATCCAACTATGCCTTAAGGGCCCTGTTGATACAGAAAGACCTGAGCATTAGGATCGAGAATTCCATTGTTTACCAGTCTTGTACCCTTACCGAGCTGTGGAATACTCTAGTATCTTTGAAAAAGAACTTCTAGCAAACAAAGACACCTTCATTACTTGGAGACATTTATTGGAAGGTGCAAGACACCTTATCACTGTGCTTACTGACCATTGGAATCTGAAGTTTCTAAAGATTGCTACGGCTTTGAATCCACATCAAAACAGGTGGATACATATTTCTGGTTTGAATTTATAGTCACCTACAAGCCCGGGGTCAACAACAGTAAAGCTGAAGCCTTATCCAGGTGGTATCCTGAGGCTAAGAAGAAGCCCAAGGAATTCCTTTCATAGCCCCAGAGAGATAGTGATGCTTACTAACGACCCTCTGCAACTGGGGTTTCAGGGCCTAAAGGACGCTTTGAAACACATTGTGTATGGGTGCTATCTAAATAAACTATCATATCATACCACTACTATGATCACCAGCTGTTGGCCCCACACCTGTCTCACCACTGAGAACAAGGGTTATGCTTCTAATGGATACTTCTTTGATTACCTACTAAGAAAATACCAATTACTGGCTTTACATTGGTGCCATGATATACCAAGATTCAGACATTTTGGGGTCAGTAAAACAAGTCAGAAATTGGGAAGACATGTCTGATGGAAATCTAAGAGAAGTGATGTGCAAGATTTCCTGAAAGAATGTGGAGTATGCGCACATTCAAAAACCCAGCAGGCCTTTTTCATCCATTACCTATCTCTAAAGGTCCATGGTAATTCTGTTCCATGGATTTTGTCACAGATCTTCGCAAGACAAAGGTTTGTACCATAATATTGACCATTGTAGATTCCTTTATGAAATATGGTAATTTCATTGTCTTGTCGTATCTACGGACAGCACTGCCATTGGTCGGAAGAATCCTTGAAACACATATTTGGACTCCACGGGCTACCAAGAACAATTTTCATGGACAGTGGTTCTCATTTCATCTCAGCCTTTTGGAAAGCTCTTACAAAGATACTGGGAATAACATCTAACCACTCCACAGCCTATAATCCACAAAGCAATGGCCAAACTGAATGGGTCACTCAGACCAAAGGTCAATTTTTGTGATGCTACTCCACCAAACACTGTAGGAATCGGCTTCATTCCTTCCCCTTGCAGAATTTGCATATAATGATGCATTCCATACATTGTTACAAGATACTCCCTTTCATGCCACCTATGGTTATCCTCCAGTAGCTTTACCTTTAGGTTGTGCTGTGGTTTCCCCCCATCACAACTGCAAAAGATTTAGGGCCTGATCACAACTTTGGCGGTAACCCTTAAATCTGGCGGTAGCGCTAATACCACCGGATGTAAGGGTCCACCAAATCAGGACTTTGGCGGATTTCGTCCCAGCTCTTAGCTGGGGGGAAATCCGCTGAAAATTTGCGCTATTACCACCGGCGGGAAATCCGCCGGCGGTAAGAGTGCAAATTTTCCCCATTGAGCCCAAAGGGGAATGGGGCATTCCCGAATGGGCTCAATGGGGAATTACTTTACCGCCGAACTCGTGATCCACCGCTATTAGCGCCGGGGAGTTCGGCGGTAGGGCTATTACCGCCGGCGGTAACACCGCCAGCGGTAACGCCCAAGTTGTGATGAGGCCCTTAGTGTCTACTGTGATGAAGGCCCAACAAAATCTGTAAAAGCCTCAGAAAAATTCCAAGAGTTATGCAGACCAGAAAAGCCTCCCCAGTCCAGATTATGTTCCCAGAGACTAGGTATGGTTATCCACCAGGCATTTACACATTCCAGGTTGCCCCCACAAACTGAAACCCTGTTACATTGGTCCCTTTAGTATCGCTAAGTTCACCAATCCTGTGGCTATGAAGTTGACCCTCCCCTCAAACTACCAAATCCACCCTGTGTTCCATATCTCATTATTAAAACCTGTAGAGCACTCCCGACTGTACCCAAACAGAATGACTTTGGTTCCCCCAGCTATAAACCCTGAAGTGGAATAAGAGATCCTGGATCTCTGCCAAAGGCATTCAGGCCCATAGACTTTTATGCCTCTTTCATAAGACACATACAGGAAAACCAAGCGAGTGCACTCTTATTTTCAGAGGTGTGTACTGTTAGGAATGTTCCCATCATGAGTTATGCTCCCCTTCTGCCCAGTAGGATGAGGCAGCCTCTTTGGACTCGTGCTACCTCGTAGCGATGCGATGAGTGTCCCATTATCATTATTCGTGACCTGTCCCAAGATGGCCGACTTATAATTCCCTATCGGACCCAATCAAAGATTCCTGCGTATTCAGAACGGCGTTCGGCTCTGATAAACAGAGACATGCAGTGCACCGCGTCTTGCAAACTGAAGGAACCAGGAATCGAACTTCACCCTGAGACCCATTAGGTATTTAGTGTATGTTTTGACTTGTCTGGTCTGCTCATTTTCCTGTTCCACTGTCCTCCGTACCAAAATTGGTGAACTAATTAGAAGCCAATAAAATCCCTTCATTTAAATCCAAAGATGATTCCGAACTCCTTTCCCTCTGTGAAGAAACAGAAGGAAAACCTTACCTTAATCCTGGTTTTTCAAGAGAGAAACAGGATAGGAAATGTAAATCCAGGATTGTTGATATAACCGTCTTTATTTTTTTTTAATTTTTTTTTTTTTATTTTATTGCATCAATTAGTTACCAAAGGAAACTTTAAATGCATTGTGGAGATAAAAAGAAAAGAAAACAATTGAAAAAAAGGAAGAAAAGGAAGAAGAAGAAAAAAAAGAAAACACAGTTACATCAATTATATATATACATAGGGGGGGGGAAACAGTATAACTCGAGAAAAATAACTAAATGTCCAAAATTGTAAAGGTTTCTCTCATAAAGTTCAACAGAGCCAGGGTCGTAGATACTTTTCCCCCCCTTCTCAGAATTAGCCACCTGTCCTGCAAGGTTAAAGTGCTTAAATTTGAAAGGTGCGTCCCCAACCATTTCTCTCTGAACTTAGTTAAGGTAACACAATTCATCACTAGATGCTGTAAGGTTTCAGCCTCTTGCCCACAGCCTCGACACAGCAGACTGGGTTTTTCCTCTTTTTTGGTTCTTCTCCCTAAGACTTCTCTTGTGTGGAAGAGGTTTAGTCTGAATTTTAAGAACCGCTGTCTTTCCGTATTTGAGGGAAATTTATCCAAGTAAGGGTGGACGGTGCCTCTGCAATAGTGCTCGTCCATACCTTGGGTGAATGATGGCAAAGCACTGAGCCTGTCCAGGGTGGCTATCCAGTCCCAGTCCAAGAGTTTCCTCTTTACCATGAGCGGATTTAACATGAGATTGTCTGGTTTTAGTGCTATGGTATTCAGGATTTCTAAACAAATTAATTGCCACTTGGTTAGGACCGGAATCAATTGTCTTTTGATTGCTTCGTTAATTGCCACAAATCCACTTCTTTCCTGGGGGTGCAGACATTTGCAGAGGAGTGTCAGGGATTTCCAGACCGTAGATATGTAAAGGGACGATAGGCCTAGTTCCTTACGCACACTTTCCATTGGAGTTTATGTCGGTAAGCCCAATACTCTTTTCCAGAATAGGCCCTCCAACAGTTTCCAAACATCTGAATTGATGAAGAAATTCGCCTCTGCTGCGTAAGTGAGAATTGGCACAACTTTCAGTTTGTAGAAATCTATCGGAGGACGAAGGGAAAAAGAACAGTATCGTCGCTTGATTAACAAGGCTTGCGAAGCTAAGTTCGTAACTTTAGTTCTAAGCCTGCAGATACCTGGACCATCTTGGATGCTGTTGTTTAAAGTTACTCCAAGGTATATCATGGACAAAACCACTGGTACTTCTTCCCCGGAAAGGTACCACCTTAGATTTTTCATGCCGATGATAGGTCCTAGCCTCAAGATCTTTGATTTTTTTGGATTTATACGGAGGCCGTTTCCTTGTGTGTATGACTCGAGTGCCTTTAGTTGCCGCTGAAGTCCGATGGCCGTTTGGTCTAGCAACAGAAGATCGTCTGCAAATAACAGCCTTCCCACGACGGTCTCCGCGATTTTTGGGGGGAAACACCTCACTGCTTCGAAAGCTTCCTGCATGTCGGATATAAAAAGGCAAAAAACAGCGGGAGCCAACCGACAGTCCTGTTTCAGACCGTGCATGGCCACCACGTTGTTTGAGAGGTTGCCCTGTCTGTCCAACCTTGCTCTGAGGGTTGTCCCCGTGTGTAGTGCTTCGAGAGGTTCTCTCAGGTTGATCGGACATCCCCATTTCCTTAATTTGTGCTATAGCATTCCGCGATCAACAGAATCGAATGCCTGTTCCAAGTCTATTGACACAATATAGATGTTCTCATATTTCTTGGCCTTAACCATGCATTTGATTATGTTGATGAGTAGCACATTTAAGGATGTTCCAATGCCCTTTCGAAAGCCTGATTGTCAAGGGTCCAGATGGTCTGCCAGTCGACTCCAATCATTTAGATGTTTCAAGATTAGTGCTGCAAATATTTTGCCGACGACATCCAAAAGAGCAATCGATCTGTAGTTAGTGGGCACGGACCTATCTCCCTTCTTAAAGATCGGCACAATTATGGACGTCGTCCAAGATTTAGGTAACTTTTTTAGTCTTGTTATGTTGTTATACAAATCCAGCATGAACGAAGCCCATTTTTCCGGGTCCCTTTTGAGGATGTCGTTGGTGAGACCATCAGGTCCTGCAGCCCTTGAAGAATTGGACTGTTTAATAAGGTCTAGAATATCTTGTTTTCCAAATTTAAAGTCCCAGGGCTCATTCAATGGTAAGAATGGGGCGGGACCACAGATTTTCCCCATAGAGTAAAGGTTCCGAAAGTGAGTTTCCCAAACTTCTGAGGCTATTGGATTTACCATTTTTGAGTCGGAAGGGATGTTTATTTCATTGATCAACTTCCAAATACCAGTGATGTTTTTAGTAGATAGTAGGTGAAGCATCTTCTCACTGACTTGTTGCATTATTTGATGTTTGTGTTGCTTAAGCCAGTTCCTGTAGGTGTTTCTAGCTTTAGTATACAGGACTAAGTCAGCTGGTGCTCTAGTTTTAACATAAAATCTCCTGGCTTTTTTAACCAGTTTTTTTTGTCACTACTTGGTGATCATAGTGGTGCCGCTTGCATTGGTGAATTTCCTTGGCGACTACTTTTGGGCGAAAGATCTTCAGTGTTTCAGCATATTCTATCAGGTTTGGACCTTGGTCCTTGATTAAAGAATCCAGCACCAGGGCCATCTCTTTTCTTCCCATGCGTAGTCTATTGCCACCAGGAGTTGACTCAAGAAACTGGTTTGGTAGATGTTTGCCTGGTACAGACGAGAGCTTGTTCCAGGCCTCAGATTTGAGTTCCAGGATGTTGTGATCACTCTGGATCGTGGGGATCACTTCCAACGATATTAATTTGCCAAAGAGATTTTCTGATGCAAACATATAGTCCAGTGTACTTGTTTGGGCTCCCCGTTTCCATGTGCGGGCGGCTGGTTTGTCGCCCGCCAAGTTACCGTTTACCAAGTATATATTTCTGGCTAGTAGTTCCTTCTCCATGACCACGCCTCTCGTTATTTTTTTTGAGGCGTTCAAAGGCAGGAACTCTATTTTCCTCTGCTTCTTGTCGTAACATTCCATGTTCAAGTCACCACATAGCAGAATTTCAAGTAGTGGGCATTCAATCCTGGCGTCGTCTATGGCTTCCAGTAGGACTTCCATAAGTTTGTCCTCATCTCGGGCTGTGGGGCCCCAGTATACGTTGAATATAAGCAACTGCCAGTCTGAAGTAAGTGAAGCTGGTTCTGATGTGGATGAAATCCTAGTAAGTTGGATCCAAGGGTTTCTGTTTAGAGAAGAGAGCACTTTCATGCCACTGGTGCGCTTTACCCCCAACAGTAAACCCGAGCTCGGTCTGCCTTTTGAGCCCTTTGTTGCGGGGTTTAGATATAGCTCAAACCTGTCCAGAAGAGGTAGATCACACAACCAGGTTTCTTGCAAGCAAAATAGGTCGTAACCGTCTTTATTCTTTATAGAGTTCCAGTTACCACTGTAAATGTCTATTTCGTTTGTTGGTTTTCCCCCATGCAGCTCCTGACCTCATTACCAGAATTGTATTAGAAGAGGCACAGGCTTAAGTCGCAATTAAGGGAAATTACCTTCACAGTGTTGTTTTATAACAGTGATATCTTCCTTTTTGGGGAATTGGTGGACACCACCCCTATTGGCTCGCAGGAGGTTCTGGCAGTTAATTCCTAAATCTCAGGATCTGAAAATCACTCACACACACACCAGGCAAGCTAAGCAAAATCTCTTAAGTAGTAAGTATTATACTCTGTAAGCTCATCTTTACACAACAACTGGCCTTCACACAATGAGCATGCAGTGCCTGGTATGCCCTGCTCATCCCACACTCCCACTTCCATCATGACCTCCCCAAATTGCTCAAAATGTACCTCTTTCCTGACTCTTAATCCAGCCAGACATCATTCCTATCCTTTATGTATTCTGATTGTCTATCCTTTTCATAAAAACATTGTCCATTATCATGTGTTTGGTGTAAATACGGTGGTAATTCTGCTCCAGCATAATTACTGTCAAGACTGTGATGATCAGCGGAATTACCCCCGAATCATGACCTGATAGGTGCAAGCAAACACCCCCAGTGGTAAAGGTGATACCAGCCAGCAGTGTTACCCTCCAACAATGGTCATCTGTCAGTAATACCACCCAGATACAATGGTATTACCACTGGCACACCTGGTGGTATTCCTGCCAGCAGAAATAACATCACTGCCAGAATGGGAAGGATGGCGATGGCCATCTTTAAAAACTTAATCCACTCAGAATCTCTCGTTTCCTGTTGCCATCCGGACACTTGCCTACCAGAACTGAGGCTGCATAAGCCAAAGTTTACAGAATCAGAGCTGAATGCCCTGGCTGATGAAGTAGTGCACCACACAGAGGACCTGTTCGGTGGTATAAAACAAAAGACTGCTACCAAGAGGCAGGCATCAATTTGATCCACAATCAAGGACAATGTGAAGTCTGTGGGCACCTTTCGATGGGTTACGTGGGACTGCAAAAAATGGTGGAACGACTTAAAGTCAAGGGTCCACAGCCTCATCTCATGCCACAAGAGAGAGAGTTCAGCCACAGGAGGTGGCACTGTGGAACCCCTCATGCTCATGCCGTGGGTGGAGAAGGCAAGCTCCAGCTTCCACATGGAGGCTATTACAGGGATCAGGAGTGCAGAGGCCGGAACAGGAAGCCACAGCAGTGGCGGTCAGTCTATCAGGCTCCATGTACATGTGAATGCAGTGGCCAAACGCATGCGTCTCCCAGCATAGATGACCACAATGGGGAAGGGAATGGGTAAACACATGGTAATCATGGTAAATGCAAAGTGAGTACATGCATGTGCAAGGGGAGGCTGGGAAATGTAGTAATGCACAGGCACTGTCGGTGAAATGTGCATGCCAACACATGGAAACATGAGAAGCACCCATGTGTGCCATGATAGTCCATGTTGGCAAGTGAAGCACCAGTGCATCCACTACAACTAGTGACCTTGGAAGGTCAACATGCAATGTGCACATGCATGCACCATGTACACCCTCAGCAGGCACTAGCGCCACTTAGCAGTAGCAGCAATCTTTGGACTAATGCCACCCATGGCAATCAATCAAAACGTGCTTCTAGGAACACTCACAATGTTGCATAAGTGTCTTACAAGCCTGGTGACATCTCTTCAAGATGACTGACAGCATGCTATTGTACTCCCAACAGGTACACAGTCCACAGACACTGAAGAGACAGGACCCTCCACTGCTGCCACTACGTCCACCTCCACCTCTTCAGAGGCCGGCCCGTAGGCAGTGTGAGTAAGAAGAGGAGCAAAGCACTAAGGTCACCACTGCTGTGGAAACTCTTGCAGGGGTGGAGAGAAGCACCACCCCCACTTCAGTGCCACCTCCGGTGGCCATGCAGTTGGCACGTCTGTCACCGAAGCTGCCACAGGCACTCCACAGCCAGCCCCTGCAGCAATCCACATGGCTGCAGTCCCCGCTTCAGCACCCATACGTTCCAGCACCAGCCCATCCTCTTCACCATCTTGGGTAGTACAGCACGAGCCCCTAGACCATCGTTGCACGGGCGCGACTGCACCACAACGAGAAGGAGGAGGAGGAGGACATTGGTTTCCACTCCTCGTGTCTCAGCCCCAACCCTACGCACATCCCACCACCTCTGCCCGTGCACAACATGTCAGCCATTTCGGCATGGCTAGATGCCATTCAGCAGCAGCAGGCATCTCTTGAGACACTGGCAGGCCAGCAGGTTGAACATATTCAGGCCATGAGGGACTGCCTGCAGGGGTGTTGCCACTGGATGTCCTGTTCCCTCTGCCTGGCCACCGCTGCCATTACCAAAGTCAGGCAGATGATGCAGGAACTGTAGGGAAGGCATGTTATCATAAGTATGACACTGACACAATGGATACAATTTGTAAAATCTTTATTGAAAATGTTTGGGTTGGAGAAACTCCTATGTTGCCCTATAACTATGAGCAAACAGTCCTAGTGGAGTCTGTCAAATTTTAATGGCCTATGCCAACAAAAACCTAATGCCTGCACTATCTCTTGTACAAAAAGTGTAAAAAGGAGAAATGTATGCAAAGGAAAAATCAGTGTTCAAAAGAATAAAGTTAGTTGAACCAGCTCCCCTCCTCACGTTAAACCTCATGGAGAAAGGGAGAAAGACTATCCTTGTAGGCAGGATGACACACTCTGGCTCGGTTTCTGACACTCTAAGCAGTTCCAAACGTGGATTGAGTCCCGTCTGACCTTCCACTTTAAAGTTTCTTTCTTGGCTTCCAAAATTGTATTCCAATGTAAAGTTCACAAAGGTCCCCATCTGCGGGCTCATACCTTACAGCACACAGATCACATAGGTCCCCCTCTGTCCGGCTCAGACATCTCACATCACAGTTCAAAACAAAATTGCCGGTCTCCCTTCCCCAAGCTTAATGTTCTTCGAGTCTCCCTCATTTGGGCTCGGACCCCTTTCGCATGTCAAAGACTTTTGAATCTGCATGGTTCTCTTTGCAGACCACCACAGGACTACTTAGACTCAAAGTTCACGTTTACTTTCGCTTAATTCACCTTTGCTGTTCGTTCGCTTTATAACTTCATACAATGTACCTTTCACTGAGAATTTCAAATGGGCTACTTCCCTTGACCGGACCACTGCGTTACTTAGTATTGCTGATCTCACAGCTGCCTTTTACTTTAAAGTTCATTCACAGGTCTGCCTTTCTTCGCGTCTCATCCACATGCGTGCAGCCTTCATTTGTGATTCATGTTGCTCCTTCGTTCGCTTTAACACACACCGGTCTCAGGTTGCTTGCCAACTCACCGGCTGTGTGCGCTAATTTCTTGTTTCCTACTTCCAATTCACGAGTCAAGGTTAGTACCAAGGGCTTGGCCTCATCCCCTCAACTCTGCCATTCACCCGGCAGGGTTGCTGGCATCCTTGAAACACAATTCAATCTTCACTGGTGGGATCTGGCCTTCTCCATGTGCCTTTCGTGGTTTGTCAGAGGCAAAGACCTCCAGTACGGAACCCTTGGGACTTTTGGCCTGCTGCTCTCATTCCTTGGTCTGTTGCTCTGCTCCAGTAGGTGTGTCTTCATCCCAGAAGTTCTGCTCGAACTGGTGTTCTGCCTTGCTTAAAGTGTGTCTTTAGGTGTTGCCTTTTATGTGTGTGAGGAGAGCTAACTGGTATCAGGTGTATGCACTTAGTGTAAAGTGCCTGACTTTCCCTGACCCAATTAATGGGACATGTCCAGTACGATGTGAGAGAGTCAGTCACCCTCTTCCTCGGCTTAGTGTTTGTGTAAAAAGGGGCGGGAGGAACTTGGGAAAATCCTAAAAAATAAGATTCGGTAGATGAACAAAAAAGGGGGGAATACCGCATCTCACCGTCGGCTATCTCACTCCCACACCCAGAGACCCCTCAACCAGGCGATCCTCCTGCACTGTTCCACGCTCAGGGTCTGGATCTAAAGGTGATGGCTGTGCCTTGGCCACATGAGAGAGAGATCCCTGGGGACTAGCGGGTGCAACACCCTTTGGTTTCTCACAGAACACACTGAGGGAATGTCAGCCTTTGCTGAGTGCCTAAATGCCTGCATGCTGTTGATCCTGCAGCATATCCAGGGCCAGGGGTCTGAGCCCTCCATCTCTGTCACCCCCACGGAGGGATCACAGCCCAGCACCCCCAGGTCATGCCCACAGAGACATCTGACTCCTAAGGTGCTCGAGTAGGCTTCCATGCCCAAGAGGCATCAGAAGTGACAGCTATGTTTTTGACAATGCAAGGGTGTTTAGAGGGTGGTGTTTTGGGAAGAGTGTTTGGGAGGGTTGTTGGGGATGGGGAGGTGTTTTTGGGACAGTGTTCTGGGAGGTTTATTGACATCAGTCCATTAAATAGTCATTCACTTGAAGCAATGCTAAGACATTCCTTATTGTGTGCAAGTGTTTAATAATGGGACTGAGGTGCGTTGCAAGTGCATCAGCGCTTTGGTGTAAAGCGCTATATAAAAAAAAATACAAGTAAATACAAATATTAATTGGCCTCAAAATCAGCCGTCCATCCCTAGCCTCTTCCTGCTCACTGCGTGTTAACACAGCACCCGCGGGTAGTTAGTGATTCTTCCTCTTCTGGGGGTGGTATGTCCTCATCAGAGGAAGGGGAGCATTCTGCCTGAGGCAAATAAGCAGCAGCGTGGCACAGGCAAGGGCAATATGTCTGACCTTCTCTGGCCTTTACATTAAGGCCCTTTGGACCCGTTTAGGCACCAGAAATGAGCATTCAACAAGCCGAAGGTCCACTCGATGCAGAGCCTGGTCCGGATGTGTCTTGTAGGCCACCTCCTGCGGTGTCTGTGAATTCCACATTGGATGGGTATCATCATCCATGGTAGCTGGGGGTGTCCAGAGTCACCTACAAGGGCAAAGATCATAGGGATCAGTTACAGAGCATTGTAGATGTGTTGCCCATTACAACGGCATGTTGATAGAGAGCCTGCCGATGCATTTCATGAATATTGACGCACAACATGATTTACCATGCCAGTACTTGAATATGGAGTTATTCACTCAGGGGGTACATTTGATCTGTGGTGGAACATCATGCACACAGCTAGCACTCATCACTTCCAGGGTCTGTGATTGACATGGCAGTGTGGTGTTGCATTGTGGTTCCTGTAGTCCTATGTGTGTGTTGCTAGCCTGATTTACTGCAGCATTGTCACTCATGTCCTAGTCCTGTGGGTTGTAGTCTGTCATCTGTGGGGTGAGAGGGCAGGTCCTGCATGTATAGGGCCTTGACAGGGCATGCATTCTTCAGTTGTGGTAATTCCCCCCTCACATGGCATTGCACTTGTGCTGCAAGAATTGTCTGTGTGATGGAAAATGTACTCGCCCAATATCCATGTTCATTGCCCTCTGTGCCCCTCCATGTATGCAGGCAGTGTGCTGTTCTGCAGAACCATGGCATTGTGGGTGGAAGCAGTGTAAGGAACTCACGGTGGCAACAGTAAAGACAGACACAAGTGATCATATTTCAAGGGTGTTTATTAAACTGTATAATGGGTGAGACAAATGCCTAATCTAAACCTAAATCTGTTGATTCTGCTGATGGTAATACTGTTGGTAGTTTTACCGCTGATGGTATTACATCACCTCCTAATTTGGTGGTATGGTTAAAGTGTCGGTAGTACTCTTGGCACCACTTTTAACGTATACCGGCAGACTTATATTGAGCCCCATATATTTCACCTCCTCTGGGTTAAACTTTCTAAAGCGCTCTGAAACTGTTTGGTTAGGGCTAGCACTGCATAAAAATGTAATATATATGTCAATAATTTTGTTCTAATAACCACATATATGGCGACCTAAATGCTTCATCATTAAGATTGAAGTGGCAGACAGAAAGGATGATCACACAGTGGACAGAAAAACACGTGCTGCTGCTATTTTGAGTTGCCTCAGCTCTTAAAAGAAGTTTGATGCTTGAAGCAATTGTCGGTGGAACAAGGCCTTTCCGCCAGCCCCTGGCACATTTGTATTTTGTTTACCTGTATTTAAATCTGCTATGGTGAAAGGTATTTGCAATCTGCACATAACAAGCCTTCGTAAAAGTAACTTTACGCTTCTGTGAAGCAATTTTGAACCTCGTGTACGTGGGATGAAAATGTGCCAGAGTGAAAATGTATTACAATACAAATTTGCACCAGGGCAATTGTTCGCCCCGTGCAAATACAGTGCAAAGTTGCAGTGCAACAGTGCTGAGTGTTATCATATGGTCCATGGAGAATAATCATATGTACACTGTATAAAACAAATACTGACCAGTCGTAGTGCGTTTTCAAGTCATTTGTTAACTATTGGGATTTCAATTAATTAAGAGCCTCGCCAGACTCTGACTGTGGAGCGCCCACATCGCATTTGCTACATTTCGAAAGGCGGTGAGAACATGCCGAAAGGACTTGTAGGAGCCATAGCTCTGAACCTCCCAAAGCTGTGACAGTGTCCCTCTGCTATTGAAATGTTTCTGCAACTTAGGCAAAGGCATTCGACTGGGGAAACAATGCTTTGGGTCACAGAAGGGCAATGACCATGTTTTACAAAAAATAGGCATAGAATGGTGGCTGGTCTATCCAATGAGGGTAGCTTTACCGCTAAATGAGCACTATTGCAAATAATGGCCAGCCAGACTAAGGGGGCAGGGGTGTGTGGTGCCATACATTGGGAAGGGTGTATGTGTTCTTTATCATGTACATGAAAATTTGTCAAACACCAGAATACCATTTTTGAAATATGGTAATAAAGGTATTGGGGCCGGGTAGTCTGTCCGGTAACGTCCTGCCTTCCCGATATAATTACCAAATGGTACATCCAAGACCATTATCTCATTTGCACCCTGTGTCATGGAAGGTGTGACAGCATGCTCAGTGCTGCACGTGGGCTTGGGGAGGAGTCATTGATAAAGGACCACAGAAAGGTGCTGCAAGGGGGCCGTTTATTGTTATTAGGATTTCTACTGAGCACAGACCTAGCTTTGGGAAGCAATGGAGTGCTTTATAAGTCAAAGGGGAAGTACACACCGAGGGAAGCAGAGATCTAAAGGAGCGGGGACCTAACAACCGGCTGATGGCGGGACATTTTGGCAAAAAGGGATCTACAAGCAACCAGGGGAGGAAACCGGAGGGAGCAGATTTTCCAGTGTCAGGTTGGGTGGGGAGCGGAGAACCATTCTTTGAAATTGGAGGGTCTTGTACTCCTTGCTGAAATGCAAAAGTGAAGGGCTAAGTCTGTTCTTGATGGGGAGGAGGTACTAGAGGCTGGGGGCATTGACCGCAAAGGCCTGTCTCCTGCTTCTTTCCTTCCTGCACTGGTGGAGTTTGAGGCTGCATTCGGCCTTGCTTCTGGTGGATTGTAGGCCTCCGCTGCTGCTGAGCTTCTCAGCAGGGTATCGTGGAGACTTCAGGGCAACAGCCTTGTCGATGAGCAGAGGAGGATCGGGCAATAGAATTTGCAGGTCACAGAGCTAGACTAAAGAAACAATAAGTGGGACCCTGCTGCCGATGAATGGGCTCTTCGAAGATGGTGCCCTTCATTCTCATTTAGTGGTTTAGACAGGGTGGGTAAAGAACCTGTGTCACAGTGATGCTGGGTTGGTCAGCAGTTTTCTTTGGGTTTATTTGTTGAAGATTATTGTAATAAGTTCAAACGCCCAATGTTGTTGTACATTTTGGTGATTTTCTATTGCGCAGTTTAGCCAACACGTGTTTCGACCCAACATGCGTCTTTTTCAAGTGATGTGGTCGAATTTGTGACTGAGCGAGGACGTGTGAATGAGAGCTGAAGAGGCATTAGCCAGGTGCTGGAGAGAGGAAGCTTGGGGTTCCAAGCCAGACAAGTTGACCTAATAAGGTAAGTGGGGTGCCATGGGAAGGGAACATGAGCAGGGACCATAGAGCAGTGTTGGCACGTGAGGTGAGGAGGGGGCGAATGCAGGGAATAATGGCATACATTTTTATATAAAGCCTGCATTTCCTACTCTGTGATTATACAACCAACATCCTACGGGTGCTAATTATAAAGAAAGGCAAGGCCATATTTGAGAACTGTGGGTAAATAACTTACGATATATGTACAGAGCATGTCTATGAGTACTCAAGCAAAACTGTTATCTTAATTGTGCGTTTAAAGCAAAAACAGTGAATGTCTGCAGCGGGAACTCACTGGGGCTGGTACAGGAAGCTGCTTCCCCCACAGACATACCAATGCGAAATGTCAGTGACATGAAGCTGAATCCGGAAGTCCCAACACAAATAGAAAGCAATGCTCCCATGCAGAAAGAACTCCTTAAGAAAAATGGGAAAACATCCGAAATAGAAGGTTGACGTGCAAGTAAACATGAGACATGTTTTTGCAGGCGTGCATAAGTCCCAGTGAGCTAATGCATGAAGATTTAGCCTCTGCTTTGAACTGCTGGGTTGCAACGACAAATATGCGCCTGATTGCAATCTCCATCGGTTGAACTGCACTAGAATCCAATCCAAATGAGAAACATGTGTTTTCCCTCCTGGAACAGTCTTACAGTGGCCCTGCGGTGCGTATGCAGATGCAGTGACGCAGCATTTGGATGTTTGTGTGTTTGCGCAGCATAATATTGAGGAGAGATGACCAGGGAGCCATGGTGACGGGGTAAGAGACTTGTGTACACTTCCGCGGCCATATTTAGAGCTCAACAATGTAAAAACATGCCCCTGGCGTGCTCCGCATTCTAAACATAGTTAGGGAATTGCTTTTCATTAAAATCCATGACATGCACAAGGCGGGACTTCCCTTCCATGCACTAGGGAGACAGTAACAGCCCCTCTCCAGCCGAAGCAGGAGTCAAAGGTTCAATTATTCTTCATTTCGGAATTTTCATTTCACAAAAGTGCAAAGTAAACCGACAAAAACACAAAATACAAAACATCTGCTACAATACTTTCACCCTTCCTTAAAAACCTTTGATTTTCTTGCAATTAATGCATTTTCAATAAAACCATTAACATAATGGCAACGCTCTTGCGGGGGAGGAAGAACCCCGCATGTTGTCCTCAGCTAATGTGCGAACATCACACAGTGTAAAAATAGGAAGAAGGGACTGTCTCCTGAACATATTCATCATAGGACAAAAGAACACAAAATTATGTCTCCCACCCTGATGCCGTTACAGCTGCTTAAAGGGGCTATCTCCCGTGTCTTATTAGTAGACCAATTAGCCACTACAGCGGCAGGCTACTGGTAAAATGAAATCAAATGCCCCTCTCACATGGATTGGGAAACCATCTGGTACAATTGCCCAAACTCGGCTGTGGACTATGCCCCCAAAAGTATTAAACCGTGGGTTTTTAGAAGTCTCACCATTAACCATGCTTTGGTTAAACGTATACTGTGCAGCACTGGAATGCCATTACACCAGACCACTGACCATAAAGGCTAATCTGACAGGAGTTTGACTTTTACGAGATCCAAAGATCACCACGTTAGCTGGAATAATGGTACAATGATAGTTTTGTTATTCGGCATCATTGGAAATCCAATAAGCAAATAAGCTGGTTAATTAATAAGCAAATAAGCTGGTTAACCGGTACCCAGGTGGCAGAGAACCGGCCAACAGGGTGGAAACACTGGATAACAAAGCTTCCTGCCCTATTGGCACAGTCTCCCGGTATTCTCCCATCTGGACTTTCGATTACCCAACATGGAAACTTTTCTTAAGTGGGCCCGGTCTACTACTAGAAATATGAGGAGCTGGCTAATTAAGTGCAGGATATCAAAGATTTCCCTCTAGTTTCACTGAGGTAAACATGCATCTACCTTCATCACACGCCATCACATAGAGTTGATGTTTGGGGTCTTTCACTGAAGAATCTTGAATCAAAACTGTTTGGGTAACCAATAGACCATAATTTTGAGAAAGACTCTGGGTAGAGAGCTGGGTCTTGTAATATATATGTAAGCTCCCTCAAATTACATAGACACCAGGGATCAGCATCTTGTGTTTTAATAGCAGGAGTTTAGAGTGTTGTTTGGAAAACCATGACATGAAAATTAATGTTGTAATATCTAGAGTTGACAAAATTACCAAAGACCTCCAGGCCACCTTCTCCACTTTCTCAGAGCTCACTTCTGCTGGTCTCCAAGGTGTGGGGCCTTTCACGTGGGGCTCGTTATTATTCATATTCAGCACTTTAATACCAGTGTGGTAGTGATGTGACGCTTTACAAAAGCACCATAAAATAACACATTTCCTTGAAATTACACCTGTCTCTGAATATGAAAGATAACGAGCCCCAGACGAAAGGCCTGACACCTTGGAGACCAGTAGTACTGAGAAAAGTGAAGTAAGTGGGCTAGAGGTGCAGATCACCCTCGGATGGTTAAAAAAGTAAATCCCAGGATAGCTATGTAGAGAAAATATTGGTTTAGTTGACCGATGATGACTTCTGCCTGAATAATAAGGAAAGAGTCTTGAAAGGGTTCTGTAAGGTAGTCTTTGTCCCAGTGCATGCATTTTATGCATTGTGCTTCTTATAACACACAGCAAGCCGTGAAGCAGCGCAGGACTCAACAAGAAGTGGGGCGTGTAGCAAATAAAATGCAGGCACAGGTTGGGGGTTGAGCGCTCCTCGCTTCCAAAGGATTTGGGGTTGAAGGCATGAGAAATGGTCATCGGGGGAGCTAAGCCAGCTATAGGTGTTGCCCATTAGGTGGTGCTCAGCTACTCCTGTATGAGATGGGTCTTCATGTGGTTCCTTGTTTGAGTGAGAATAGGTGCTGTTCTGGTTGCAGCTTTGATCATGTTTCCCTTTGATGTGTGCAACAGGAGAAGGCATCAATCGCGTTTTTTCTCTTTGGTACATAGATTTCATTGAAGTCAGGAAACAGTGTAGCCCCTAGTGAGGTGTCATCTGCCTAACATAAGCAGTCCAAAGACTTCTCTGCACTTGACCATGCCCCCCTCCCCCTGTCTGTGCAGAGGCCCTCCTGGCTCACCAAACTGTCAAACTTGTATCCGAATTTCAAAGCAAATGTACATTTTCTAGAGAAATTCTGCACCCACTGTTGTAGTTCCTCCTTCGCCTCAACCGTTTCTTGGCACCATATGGTGTTCTCTTCCGAAGGTACCTTTCAATATTTAGAGAGCCTTGTAATGTAGAGGCCTGGGAATATTGCATGAATAGAAGTTGGCAAGAGCTCTACTTCCCGTGACAAATTCTTCAGAAAGGAAATTCGTCTATAGAAACCCCCCAATTTCCTTCTTTATTCAATCATTTTTTTCCTGAGGGACTTGAAGTACGTACAACTCTAAATCTATCATGAACTGTATAAATCGATCTTCCAAGAAGCAATAAAACAAGACTTTTCTCTGGTTTCTAAAGAATCCAAACTTGTGAAAGTTTGGCAATGCTAATACAAACAATCATTATTATTATCAGGCTACTTATTGAGGGTGTACCCAGCTTTTGGAAGTAACAGAGTGCTTCACAGTCATAGGGCATCATCACGACTTGGGCGGTACCGGTAACGCTATTAGCGCGGGCGGTATTAGCCCTACTGCCGAACTCCCCGGCGCTAATAGCGCCGGATCACGAGTTCGGCGGTAATGTAAGTCTCCATTCCCCACTGAGCCCATTCGGGAATGCCCCATTCCCCATTGGGCTCAATGGGGAATCTTCACGCTAATACCGCCGGCGGATTTCCCGCCGGCGGTAATAGCGCACATTTTTGGCGGATTTCCCCCCAGCTCAGAGCTGGGGCGAAATCCGCCAAAGCCCTGATTCGGCAGACCCTTAAATCCGGCGGTAATAGCGCTACCACTGGATTTAAGGGTTACCGCGGAAGTCGTGATGAGGCCCATAGGGTACGAACACAGTGAAGGAAGCAGAGAAGAAATGTGGGGAGCTAACAGGGGAGGGTGGGCAATTGGCAGCATTGGGGGGTGACAGTGGGGAGCAGATCACTGTGTCTTAGGTAGGGTGGGAAATGCAGAGTGTGTGGGGTCCTAGGTGTTACAGGGAGCCTTCCCTTGAAGAGGAAGGTCTTGAGCTCTTTTCTAAACCGTAGAAGTGATGGGGCAAGTCCAATGGTCCCTCTAATTATTTTTCTCTAAGTGCGGAATTGTTTGCCTTTCGTGTGCACTTTGTTTTCTATGTGCGCAACTGACTCACGAGGTAATCCACTTTGTGAGCATGCATAATTAGTGAGCTACCATCTCCGAAGAGAGCTTGGAAAGGAATTGCCACTTCCAAACCACAGCAATTCTTTACTAATCTGCACAAAAGGTGCATCTTACAATTCATTTTCCAAACACATAGGTTAAACAAATCTTTTTTTATGTGATTATAAAGAGAACGTATCAACCACAAGACCTCAAAATATGCCACAGTAGCTAGCAAAAGTACTCATTTGCAGAGAAAAATGTGTACTTTTTGCCACTGAAAAACACTCATGTGTATTACAAAAAAACAAATATTGCTTTTCATAACTGATGTGGCTATCAAAAATCTGACCGGATACAATATTTGCAGATGAAATAAAGGCAACTAAAAGGAATGAGTCAGAAAACATGCCAATAGGAGTTCATGTGCAACTTTAATGAAGTAATTCAAGGTCCATGAGAACATGACTCTCATAATTTGTGTAAATATGATAATTGCATCAGAATAACTGCACCACACAACATGATGATCAAAATTCCCCGGCTTCTGCTTACTATCCACATTATGTTGTCATGTGAGTTACTCAAGACCAGCCTTACAGCGAAGAGACACATACTCCATCCATTTTTAATCCCTAAAAACAGAAACATGTGCCCAATAAAAATAGGAACAAATGAACACATAGGAACCAACCCCTGGCTTATGCCCCAAAAGCTCCACTGATATTTGTTCTAATCAGTGACCAACAGAGCAATGGCATAGGAAGGAACTCTAATATTTCTGTCTGATCTCAAGGCAAATTTTAAGGGCAAAGAACATCTTTTAATAAGCATGAAGTATCCCTATTGGCAAAGCTAATTACTTTTTTTACTCCCTGAAAAATAATTTCACTCTAAGCAGGAAGCACATTCATATCAGAGTCCTGCTCGTAACCTGGACATAGGAAGTAAAATGACAGGGCACATAATACAGCTTATAGTTTTGCCCACCCTTCCTCGCCACAGCCAAGACAAAATTCAACAAGAGGTTTTCTGAGGTTTCTTATAGAGCCCTGATAAAGTCAATCATATAATGTATGCCTTTTAGGTTAATAGCATCAATGCTCAGCGGTACAACAGCGTGCAAGTCTTCTTCTCTAACTAGGGTTCCCTCTGTAATTCATTTTTATCAGTTAAACAAGATGCAGGGGGATGCTACAGTCAGTAAACACAGAGCACAGGTTTATATTAAAATGCCCTCAGCTGCTGAGCATAGAAACAAACAGAAAGTGCAGTTCTCTAAACTATCACTACAGTTTCCTTTCCTTCAGCAAACAAACACATTTTCTATACTGTACTGTGCTGCCAAAAACAACTGACTCCGTTTTTGAAAGTTACTGATTTGTTCATCACCCGCAGCCTTCCCCAGCTCCTGAGTTTGCCTCCAATACTAGTTGACAGGGCACAGTAAAACGTGAGAGATTGTAGCAGTGAAACACACATTGGGATATTTGTATACCCATAAAACTTTGCAAGCAAAACATATTTAGTGCCTCACCATGATGTTCTATGCATTTTAGGAAGATGTCATGAATCTGCAGGTAAACAATTATTTTGCAGTGCACACAAGATTGTTTGCAAATTATTCCATCCTTTTATATTTTTGGGTAGGATTATAAAACTGATAAGTGAAGTCATTTTTGTATAGCATCGAGTTACAATATAATTTGTTAAGGTCTATGCCCAAGGCAACTCTGAACACTTAGAAAGGATGCAGATTGTGTGAAAAGCATTCTACTGTCAGAATATCAGTTGCCCTAATACTGACAAGTAATACCTGGCATAGCCCATTCCCCTTGCAGGCCAAATAAATGATATTGCGATATTGCCCCGCACTTAGAGTAATGTTAGCAATCCTAAAGTAGGAGACTCTGAGTATGACATTGGTCTTCTCAAAATCCTTAGAGCGCAAATTAATATTTGAGTTTTATAATGTGTTAACATGCACGGGACCACTTCAAAGTGCTTGTGTGACATATGTACTAAGAATAGTAAGCATGCGATGAGGTACATCCAAGTAGCCTGTTTACCTACAGGCAGTATCCGTATTTGAGGTGATAATTAGGTTAGACAGTGTGGGTGATGCTTTTATTATTAATATTATTAGTGTATTTATTGAGCGCGGACCTGGCTTCGGGAATCAACAGTGCGCTTTGCAATCCTAGGGGAAATGACACTGTGAGGGAAGCAGAGAAAAAGGCAGTGGGAGCTAACGGGGAGGGATCTACAAGCAACCAGGGGAGGAGATGGCGTAGGGGAGATCAGAGTCTCGGGTAAAGTGGGGAGTGGAGGGTGTGTGGACCTATGTGCTACAGAGGAGCCATTCCTTGAAGAGGAAAGTCTTGAGCTCTTTCCCGTGCTCTAGCGGCAATGGGGTAAGTCTGATGTTGACGGTAGGAGGTTCTAGAGTCTTGGAGCATAATTAGATATAGAAGGATGTTCTTCTTGTTTTTTCCTTCCTGCACTGTCAGAGTTCAAGCCTTCACATTTCCTTACATCTGGTGGATTGCAATCCTCTGGAGATGCTGAGTTTCTCAGTAAGGTAGCTTGGGGACTTCGGGGTGACAGCATTGTAAATGATGCAACAGGATTTGAAGATACAGGCTTGCAGTGGGACCCATTGCAGTTAGAGGATTGTCAGTGCTGAATTTCCAGAGTCCTTTCCATGAGCGTGCTGCAGCATGCAGGGCTCATCTCAGGGGTGCCAGGGTAGTTGCTGGAAGGCCTTCCAAAAAGAAACTTTTATAAGGCACGATCACTAAAAGAAGTTCTGGTATTTGAACGTTCTTCAAATTACTAAAAACAAGATAGGTTGATGTAGGTACATGTCTGGTAACCTTTCGCAGAGCCAAGCGAGGAAGAGTCAAGGTTGTCTGGTAATATCTAAATATGTTTTGGGGTAGAGGTTAGAGTAAGCGCGTGGTAGACTAAAGCATAGGAGTCATGGGCGGGGAGAGAACAGTAGTTGGTTAATGTGTGCAAGCATATCTTAGTTACATTTTTCTGTTCAAGGAGCCACTTTTTTATATTGGTGTTTACCGCTTTTGGCTGCATTTTGTTTTTAGGTTTTTAAGGTCACGCTTGCATAGTAGGGTAACTTAAACGAGCTACACCAGAATATCACGACTAGTTTGTTATTTTAGGAGAAAGCAAATGTCAAGTAAATGCTGTTGCTTGTGCATCATTACATTTTTTTGCATTGGTGAGAATTGCCTGTGTGCGCTGCTATAAATTCTCTGAGCGGCACCCAGAAGGAAGCTGGGCAAGCGCACATGCGCACAGCTTAGAGGGAACATTGGGCAAGTCTGATGTTGATCCTTCAACCTGTATACTTTCCGGGCCATAATGAGGATCGGTACAGGACTGCATTCCCCTGTTCTTAGAAAGGCTGTAATTTGACAAAATAGTGTGGTAAAAGCCACAGGGCCTTATTCACAGAGCGTTTTCCTATGGGATTGCGCCATTATAAAACACTTCTGTGAATCAGGCCCTGAGTGTATGTTGTCAGCCCACATGGAATGTTATGTTATAGTATTTGCAGAGTGCAGCTGATGCCACAAAAAAAGGGCACCATTGTGTAAAGAGAATCAGATGGCTCTGCCAATGTGATAGCATAGGGGAGGAAGGATAGCGCAGGGGCAACATGCTCGCTGTGGAAGCAAGACGACATTGAGCACCATAGGTACTATCCTGGTGTCCACGCTTAGAAACCTCTGGGTATTAAGCGTGTTATAAATAACCTATCATATCATATCATATATCAAGGAGGCCAGGAAATGATGCCAGAAAACACAGGTTTTTAGTTTGTGTCGAAACATCAACTGATCTTGGATGTTGCAGAGTGATTCCAGAGTGCTGTTCCAGAGCCTAGCTGCTTGGATGGCAAATGCTCTTTCACCAATTTATTCATGGTGATAGTGAGGCACTGACAGCAAATGTCTGCTGCCGGATCTTAGTGAAGGACAATATTTCTTGAATTGTTTTACAGAGAAGCAACGTTTTTGTCTATAATAGGTGCGATGAATAATACAGGGCCTTAACATCGACTCATTTTGCCACTTGCAGCCAATGAAGCTGCCGCAGGGCTGAGGAAATATGGTTTCATAGTCGCCCTTTTAGCAATAATCTGGCTGAAGAATTTTGGATGTGTTGAAGTTTATTAATGGTATTCTTAGGTGGCCCCGAAATATTGAGTTACCATAAGCCAGTCTGGCTGAAATATGTGCATTAATATTAGTAACTTGATGAAAAAAAGAAAAAGAGTGTAGAATCCCATTTAGAATTTTGAAGATGGAAAACCCTGTCTATGTGGGTTATAATGGTCAGACCTTTGTCCAGATGGTTTTCAGGATTTTGAACTACTTGTGAAGGAGATGGGGAGGACCAAGATGTACTAGCCATACATTGTATTGTGTTGTATTGTAGTTGTCATTTGTATAGCACCTTTTACTATTATTATAGTCTCAATGTGCTAATGGTGCCCTCCGGAACTGAAGTCCAGAGTGTTGGAGATCACAGAGTAGGATTAGAATGCTTGTGTGCATTTGGCCATGGAAAGACTTAGCAGGGCTGGTCAGGCTCCGGAAGAAAGCAACCCAGGAGGTCAGGCATGTGGATGGGTGCTGAGAGGGGTCAGGACTGCTACAGAATCGTTATGTCTGTAGCTTTTGCAAATGTGTAGTGGGTCTTCGCTGCATATGGATGGAGTTTTTTGTATATGCACCCGATTAGGTAGTGACCTCCGCTGTTGGTTCTTGCAGCTGCAACAAAATGGTTAGTGACAGGCCATGCTTCACAAATTGCAAATTGCCACTAGTAGAGCATGGGCTATGGTGAAACTACACAGTGTGCACCCACTAAACCTTCACACTTGTTACCTTTACCATGAGAGCCAACCCTATAGTTCATCCAAGCATGATACCCGGCCACCCCTCACTTCCTTCCAGTGCAATTCAGGTCAAGGTCCTGATTACGTTCTGGAGCAATCCACTGTGTCCTTCTGGTGTGAGACATGGCCATGGCACACAATTTCTCCCAGGACAATGCCTTGCCAGACATCACAATCTATCTGAGTGTGGCGTGACTCTAGTTATATATTAACAACTTCGATTGCGATTTGCTTGTTTTCCTTATGCATGACAGGTGCAGTGACTAATCAATCTTGTGACATTTCATGGTGTGGAAACATGAGGATGGCCTGTGTCCAGCTAGTGGTGCTTGAGAGAACGAAGTTCATGGTTGGTGTTTGATAGATAGTGTGTGAGGTCCGGGCAGCTGCAATAACATTTGAAATCTATTGTAGTGATTGTGATCCACAAAATAGGTTTTCTGTTTTTGTAGCACATTTCAAACAGTTGGAGATATTCCAGCCTCTGGTGTGGTTCCGGATGAGTTGAAACAAGCCTGGTTTGTAAGAGGATTCAATCCAACACTACAGCTAAGTCAATGCCTAGTCTGGGATACTGAATGGAAACCCTTATTGATATATTCCAGTTCATGAGTTCTGGATGACTACCCCTATATAACACCCCTCTCTGAGAATCACCCTGACCCCACTGAGCCAAGAAGTAGTTCTGTTTTGCAAGTTTAAAAGGTTTATTTGAGAAATAAAACAAAATATAGATACCACGCTTTTACAATAAATTAATAATCGATATCGCCCTTATAAACATAATGTTAATCAACAATGGGTAATCTGACACTAGCACACTTCTTTATTATCAATGAGGAGTGGGTGTAGGATGGATAAAGTAGCAAAAATACTTTTATGATTTCAAGGGAAAAGCAAAGGGGAATAAAATGCAGTACAGAAATACTTGATATGATTTTAGCAAAAGATAAAATAATCACTTTTTCTCTGGCAATTCACCCCCCTCCTCTATGCAATGTAAGAAATGGGAGGAGATGGAAAGAGGAGCACACAGTTTTCAGGAATGCAACCAAATACAATACGAAATTCCGTTCCCCCCCAGCAAGCTTAGAGGAAACAGGTAGAAGTTTGAAACACAGGCCCAAAATGCTTTGAATGTGATGACAATGAAGTGAGAAATGTGCTAAAAATGCTTTTAACTCCCTTTAGGAGGTTCAGGGTGAGTGAGAGATACTTGGGATGAGCTCAGGCTCACTTTAGCAATGATCCAGGGATGGTTATTAAGAGACAAACAAATTTTTAGTAAAGGAAAGCAAAAAGCTGCTATCTTTTTACAGGTAAAGAAATCAGGCCAAATCGCAAATCGCGGCAAAATTCACGAGTGCGTGAATCGCGATTATGGCCAAAGTATAAGGAGTAGCAAGTCGGTTTTAGGTTCGTTGGAAAGCTTAGATTTCAGATGAAAGTTAAATTTCGTTTCTATCCCAAACGGTTCCAGAGATACGGACAATTAAATAATGGTAGATTTTCAGATTTAAAGTAAAACTCAAAATGACAGGTGACAGCTTGCAGCTTTAAAAATGACAGATGATACGATTTCTAGGAGGCAGTTCTACTTAGGTTAAAATAGTTTGGATTACATTATTTTAACTAAGAGATTGGTTCTGCACAGTTCTGCTAGGTACTCACAATATAAATTTGAAATAGGCCTCGCTACGGATCTGATCAGGTTTTGGACTGGACTCCGGTTCTGGTCTCGGCACTTCACAGTGATCTGGGTCAGCTCTCTGGTTCTGCTCACAGCGGTCTGGGTCACTCTGGATCTCTGGTCTGGTCTCTGGCAATTGATGGATTTGAAGTCTGGATCTCTGGATGTGAAGTCGTCGGTCAGCATGCTCCGCAGCAAATGGAATTGAATGTCTCTACTTGTCCCAGCAGTCTCTTTTTATGTGTTTCGGAAAGTGGGTGTGTGCGCTGGTCATAACTAAACCTGCCCCTCTCACTTGTCATTGGCCCAATTCTCCCCTCTCCCATGATTGGGGGAAGGAAATGTGAGTAAGAGTGATGCTGTAGATTTTATGGTCAGAGGAACCTCCCCTTGTCAGATTGCACACAAATCTATTTCTGACCCAAATACATATTTATCTATGCACCATTTTTCTAATATTATAGGTCCAGTTAACATATTTTCTGTAGCACCAAACCATCCGATCCCTGTCTTTGTACAATGTTGTGTCCACTGATGACAGAATTCTCCCCTTTTCATCCAGATAACGACCTCTAAACCTTTCCAGATTTTACACCAATGTGCACCAGGGATATGGGTTACAGATGATAAAGTGTCAGATTTTTAACATGCAGACATTTGGAGTGAGACCCTATTTTCCGCTAGCAACCCCCCAGAATACACCACAGGGTCCTAACGCCTCTTAAAATGTTCACAGAAAAATCACGAACATAATGATATTACTTATATAATTCTGACAAGTCGGCGCTATGAGTTATCTATCTTTTTAAAATTATGCCCTGGTCAAAAAGGGGTGTGGCTTCCCACGTCACAGGGTGGAATAACTGGTTTATCCACTTCCCCCAAGCTCAGCTGCTAGCAGAGGCACTGCCCCTCCCAGTTTCCCCTAAGAGGAAGCCACTTTACGGCCCCCCAATATAACATTTGCCTGAGTCCAGGACAGGCCTTTGTTCAACTCCCTGTAGTCCCCAGCTGCTCCACCCCTAATCTAATCAGAGAGGTGACAACTCCTTTTGGCAAGGGGAGTGGCTGAGCAGGTTTCAACTCCTGTCGGGGGTAGTTGTCAGGCAGAATCCAGTTTCATTAAGCCAGGTTTCAGCTAAATGTCACTTTTTGTTCCCAGTTTTCTACATTCAAATCAAACTGACAATTATTACATATACATTAAATAATTATTTCCTTCAAGTCATTTCAGAATATAGTTTTACATTGTATCCACCTCTTAGCAAGTCTTTCCTTGGTCTGGTTTTGTTTCATTTGTTCAGTTTTACACAAAAGTCTGGTGGTTTTAAAACGCCGGCTTTCTGATAGTGGTGAGTACTGGTAATGCAACCATTTTTGGGATTAAGAAAATGAATTCCCCACAGTTCTGAGTTGCTTTTTTGGCAATCAGCATTGCCATTCCATCATTGTGTGTAGCCCACTGGTGGTTTTAGGCAGTGCCCTCCTGTGCTCACAACATAGGCAAAAATGGGTGGAAGCCTATTCTTCATTTTTTCCTTGTGCACTCTCTGGGGAGTTCTGGCCATCATGATGTTTTTCATGCCAGTACTGTACAGTTTTATTGTAGGGCTTGGATGCATGGGTAAAAACATCCCACAGGGTTACACCTCTGTTAAATAAGCCTGGCCTGGATCAGAGTATGCCAACTAATTATAGGCCGATAACAAATGCTCAGTTTCTGCTCAAAATACTGGATAGAGTAGCTTATTCCCAGATGGCCCAACATCTGAATTTCACCCCATTTTGAATCCATTACAATCAGGGTTTAGACAAGGCTTAGGGACAGAAACCTCACTATTGGATCTCAAGTCGAAACTTCTAAAGAGACCGGATAATCAGATGGTCTCATTACTTATCTCTTTGGATCAATCTGCAGTCTTGTAGTCCCACAGGGGGCTTGTTTATCGCCATGTATCTATAATATCTTCATGGCCTCATTTTTTGCACTTCTTGCCCAGGAAGGGGTTCTTTTCTCCAACTATGCGGACGACACGCAAAGTGTCATACCGCTCACAGGGCATCAAGGACTGGATGAAATAGAATTAAACAGAATATTTGCCATAATTGAGTGCTGGATGATGCAGAATAATCTGGCACTCAATCGTGGCAAAACACAATTTATGGTGGTGGGTTCAGTGGGTATTCCTGCCAAATTAGACCCAACATATAAACACATTCAGTTGGGTGATGTGGAAATTCCCACACTCCTGAAAGTGAAAATCTTGCGGGCTGTGCTGGATCAGTTATTGAAAATGAAAGCTTATGTAGGATGTACTGTTGCATCAACCTTATACTACATTAAGTTACAAGCCTATTTGAGACCTTATATTTCTCAAGAGAACGCAGAGGCAATCACACGTGCAATAATAGGCTCCAAAATAGATTATTGCTGTAGACTTTTGGCAGGGGCAAGTAAAGCAACCAATAATAGACTTCAAGTGGTACAAAATGGAGCAGTGAGAGCAGTTATAGGACTCTCATCCTGCTCTCATATAACAGAAGCACGTCGGGCATTACACTGGCTGCCAGTGGAGGCGCGCATCACCTTTAGGTTGCTGGTTATTACCTGTAAGTGTCGAATGTGAATTATGCCTTCCTACTTACAAAAGCATATAATGGTAAAACCCTGTTACAGAAATTTAAGATCCAGCAACCAAAACCTTCTATTCCTGCCCAAATGTAAAACAAAGAAAGTCCAGGCGGGAGCGTTCTTTTGCATCAGACCGACACTGTGGAACACCTTGCCGTTCTCTGAGAAGTTCCCTGTCTCTGAGCACTTTTAAAAAAGAGCTCAAGACCTTATTTTTCTATTGAATGTTTTTCCTTTGACTGTTGGTCTTGGTGGAGTTCTCCATCACCTGCCTTTACAGGACCTTGAATGTTTTATGCCTTGTCTGTCTTGTATACGCCCTCACACCTACGGGTTTATGGCTGCGCACTACATATGGAATAAATTAAACAACTAGAACTCCTGTCATGCAGGTGACAACGTTTGAGTGATGTCAGCTTATGTGAAGAATTTCATGCACAAGCAGTGAACACGTTTGGTGATATGCTGCAGGTACAACTTAAACACAGTGGAGATAGAGTACAGCTATGTGGAACTACACATGCCTTTCACAATGGTGATTCAAAGTCTCACAGTTCCACTAATAGTGAGCAATCTTAAAACAATTCCTTAACATCCCAATTCTGAGTAAATGGCCCATTCAAATCCTATGGTCTACTGTATCAAAGGTGGTGTAAAAATGCAGTTGGATCAAAGCACTCAAAGTTCCCTTATACACCAGCATTTGGATATCCTTCACCATAGAGTGGTGTGCTTCACCACTTCACCAGTTCTGTGCTTCTACCAGGTTGAACCTGTATTCCCGATAAGGGATCATCCCACCTGAGTCGCCTTCCTGCCTTCTCTGTGTACGTCTTGTGCACCTGACTTGTCTGCATCTGTCTTGCTGCTAGGCCCCCTGTTGAGTTCATCGTGCATTTGCAGTTTCTCTGTCCATCTCTCTGCTCTCTCCTTCCATGGTGCTCTCCAGCTCCCTTATTTACTTAACTGCTACTCTATCACCTATCCTACCTCTCTCTCTCTCGAAGCCTGGAAGTAAAAAATGTTCAAAAGATCTTCTGGTCTCTAATATAGGCCTGCCCATCGCTAACACCACAATCAATGCTTCTTCCAGGCAGACTGTCACTGACATCCTCTTTGTAGCACCCTCTCTGGACCTATGGACTTCCCACATGGTCTCCGTCCACTCACCTTTCTCTTCGTTGCCCATTAATGGTGGCAACAGTTGGGAAGTACTCTTGGCATGCTTCTCATCCTCTAGAGGCATCATTAATGTCAATCAGAATGGCATGGTCATGCCCCAGGGCTCTCAGCCCAAACTACTCCTTCTTGATAGGCATCTTCCATCTCGCATCAACTTCCTCCCTTCTCCTGCCACACCTCTGTGTGCCACCCCTCTTTCCCCTTCTCCCCCACGGATGGCCGTACCACATCCCTATACCCCCCCTGGAAGACCTTTAAAGATGGCATCCAGCTCACCTAGCTACCCTCAACTCTCGCTCTGCTGTTAAAAACTCCTCTAATATCTGTCTCCTTCTTGAAGACTTTGACCTTGATGTTCTCGCTCTCACTGAGACATGGTTCACTACCAGCTCTGTCAGTGCAGTCACACTCCTCCCCGAGGGCAACAAGATCCTCTCTAAGCCCAGGCCTAACAACTCTGGAGGCGGAGTGGCCTTGATCTTCCCTGAATTGGTCTCTGCTACTATCATTCCCACTCAGAGCTACTCTTCCTTCGAATGCCTCGTCTGCAGGCTTTTTGTCACGCCAACCCTCTCTTCGACTGTCACCACCTTCTACAGGACCCCTCATCTAGTCTCCCTCTTCTTCTCAGAGTGGTCTGGCCTCACCTATTCCTGCCTCCACCTCCAAGCTCCAGCTTTTTCTGCCACTTTCATTCCCCTCCCCTAACTCCAGCCACAGATGCCCACACTGACTCTGCCCTTGCTAATCTTCACCTCTCTGTCACCAATGCCAATTATCAAAACCCTGGACATCCTTGCCCCTGTCAAGAGGATCCGCATGAAACCTGCCTCACACCTGATTATGTCTCTGATCTAAACTCTCTGAAATACAAGTGCAGAGTTGCTAAGCGGAGGTGGCGGGCATCAGGCACATCCTCTGACAGACTGGCCTGCCACCTGCTCCATCTGCTCGAAGAAGAGGGCCCATATCCAAGCCTGCATTTCAGAGGCCATTATCAACAATGGAAAACTGTTTAAAATCTGCAAGGAACTCACCAATCCTTCTGCAGTCCACACTTCTCCCCTGCCATCCCTGACCCTCTGTATTTCACTGACCTCTCACTTCTTAACCAAAATTCAGAACATCCTGTCCTCACTCTCCTTTACTCCGCTCCCTCCTCCCACCTCAGTTCTCAGGTCTCCCTTGGTCCCCCTCCAACTCTCCTCCTTCTCACCCATAGCACCGGATGAGGTCTCTAGACAATTCCTCTCTATGAAAGTGAACTCTAAACAGGTGCTCCCCTGCTCCTCCAGAACTATCAAGGACAACATTGCCTCCCTTACACCAGCCTTTGGCGATTTCTGTAATCACTCCTTTGCCACTGGCTCCTTCCTGCTACCTCTCAAGCACTTCCTTGTACATCCTCTCCTCAAAAATCCCTATGCCGACTCCTCCTGCTTGGATAATTACCACCCTATCTATATTACCCCCTTCCTGGGCAAACCCCTCTAGAGGCTGGTCATCTCCCAACTGATCCAGCACACTGAATTTGTTGGTTGTCTCCACAAAACTCTTAAAAGCCTCTTAGAACTTTCTTGTTTAAGTAGTCCACCCAAACATCCATTGATGTGTTGGCCTTTTGAATCTGGTTCTGTCTTGTTTGCAAACTATATATTATCTGCGCCGCTATACGGTTTAGTCTGTTATGTGCACGTTATAAGTATAAAAAATCAAATCAACCATCAGTCTGGCTTCAGAGCAGCCAGAGCTATGGAAAATGCTCTACTCAACACCCCTGAAGACTTGCTCTCAAATCTCGATTCCAACGCTCCATCCATTCTTATCCTTCTGGATCTTTTCTCTGCCTTTGACACGGTCAATCCTGCCACCCTGACAAATCAGCTCTCTGACACCATTGGCATCACAGGCCTGGCCCTTGACTGGTTGGCCTCATTTTTTCTCTGACCAACGTCAGGTTCAACTGGGCCCTTTTCTCTCCCCCTAAAGGCTCTATCCTCCCTCTGTTGCTCTTCAACATCTAACTTGCCCTCTGGCCCACCTGATCTCCTCCTTCTCTTCTCACTTCCAGTGCTATGCAGACAACACAGAGCTCTCCTTCAAGCTTCCCTCTACTTCCTCCTCTCTCTTCCCTGACTGTCTGACTGCTATTCAGGCATGGTGTGCTGCAATGATCTCTGCCTTAATACCAGTGAGACTGGGATCCTTCGCATTGGGACCCCAGCTTCCTCCTTCACTCTGGCCGCCCTCTATGGGTACCCTCTCCTCATCCTCTTGTGAGGCAAAAACTTTGGTGTCATCTTTGACTCCTCTCTTTCCTTCTCTCCTGACTTTGCAGACCGAGCCAAGAAGATCAACTATCAGGAGCACCTCCTCAGAGGCATTTACTCTTTCCTCATCCCACCCCTGCTAGGATCAAGTTCAACACTCTATGCATCATCCACAAGGCTTTCTGGGTCTGGGACCCCGCTACATCCAACTCTCTCTCCCTAAATACCTCCCTGCTAGAGCCCTTTGTTCTTCTAGCTCAAACTCTCTGCAGATCAGACGCTTCTCGAAGTAGAGAGTGGGGGATAGATCTCTCTCCTCTGCCTGTGCCTCCCTCTGGAATGGTCTCTCTGCCCCTCTCAGGATTGAGCCGGATCTCCTTAAATTCTGGAAGCTCCTCAAGACCCACCTTTTCTCTTTTTCCTTCCCTCTCCCCCTCCCCTGCTAACACCTCCATATGCCCTGGTGACTGACTGCCTAGTTCCCTCTGAATTCTACAGGGCACCAGGCCCCCCCTACCAGTCCACCACCCTCCTTGCACTTAGCATGTGGTCCCCACCACCTGCACCCCTTGCAATCCCTTGGACTGCCCTCCTGGCTCCCCTTAGCACTCGCCTGCACTTGTAGCCCTCTTCTCCCCCTCCTCCAGCCCCCTTCACTTGCACTCTCTCCTTTTTATTCTGCTCTACCCCTTCCCACCCTAGCACTTCGCATTTTGCGCATACCAGCACTCCCCCCCTCTCTCTCGCACTTCTTTGTACTGCACTTGCACGATCCAAATGTCACATGGCCTAGTAGGACCGTGATCATTCTCTTTCTCCCCCTCCCCTTTTGTCTTGTGGTTCCTTGAAACACCATTTGTTGTATAGGCGCATTACAAATATCCATTAAATAAAATAAATAAAAATAGAAATAAACCCTTACCTGATGAGGATCCAGGATATCATGTTTTTCAACAAGCAATTGTAGTTGAGCGGTAGTAATGGATTCTAGAATATTGCCCCAATAGGATAGGCACAATATAACACGATAACGGTTCTTCATACTCAAGTTTGGGTTTCTTCAGCAATGGTAGTACCACAGCAGGCTTCTTATGGAAATAGGTTCATGTATTGAATATGTTATTAAGAATTGAAGTTACTGCTGCAGCTGTAGAGATAGCAAGTGTTCTGGTAACATTTTCAGGACAACAATCATTGGGTGAGCCGGCTGGTTTAGAATCACTTAAAATTCAACAAATTGAGATCCCCGCTAGACAAACTGTTGCGCAATCCAGATTGATACTGTGAAACATGCATCTGTAACATCAAATCTGACCAATTTATGATTTTGTAACAGACTGTCCCCGATAAAATGGACACACTCCATATTAAAATGCACAGAATCCAAGAATGTAACTGTCTTAATGTTTGTAACAGGACACATGAAATATTTATTTTTTGTTTCTACAAAGATGTAGCTCTACAAAGCCGATGGCAGGTGGTGGAAGTTCTATAGCCGCACCTTTTGTAACCCTATGTACCATTTCTAAATTGCTGAGATCCATCTCTGAAGGAGAAAAATCCATGGAATTTGAAGAGAAGATTGACCCCAGCAGAAACATTTGCAGAACCCAAATATATTTTTTTTCCAACTACTGCCATTCATGCAAAAAATAAAAATGTATTCTGCCTGCCACTTTTAGATGAAAAGAAAGAAAACGACATGTACCTGCTTTTTGGCTCTTTGTTGCTTGAGCCCGTCCTCAGACAGGTCTGGTTTTGAAACCCCTTCTTCTTTGAGGATTGAAACCAGTTGCCACTTGAAATCCTTTAAAGGAACTCCCTACTCTTCTGATATGGGCATTGGAAGTTGAACTGGATACTTCCTGCCCTTTAAGATAGGTAGCAATACCCTTGCGATGGATGGGGATGCAGATTTAAATCAAACATCAATAATTCAGATGACACAAATAGCCTGGCAAAAAGTTTGTCTTTTTTAATGTAAGTAAGTAAAACAGGGAGTACAACGAACATCAGCAATCGCTCAATACTCAACTCCTTTAAGAAAAAACATATTTTTTATAGATCAAATGTGTCACTACTGACGTGTAGACCTGGGTCATTACAAACGTCATCCTATAAAGTAAACTTCTAAAACCTATCGGGAAGCAGGATTGGCTCTAAGTGAACTACTAAGTATAGGTGTAATAACTGTATGGAGTAACAGAGAGACATAATTGGATAGTCAACAACAGGTGGGATAACAAAGCTCTTCCTACAAAATGGCCACTATTTATGTCACTAAATGTACTATGTCCCATTGGCTACACAACTATAGGACCCCCAACTACGTGGCCTTCTTCAGTTGGTTGGCTACTAACCCCCGTCAATAACTTTCCACCTAGGTGAGCAGCATCCAGACTGAACAACCAGGTGCGGGTGAGCTTGTCTTGATACCAGCTTCCCACCAATTAAAAGGACACTCCATCACCTAAACATTTCAGTGTCAATTAGTGTCTGAAGTTGGCCTTGAGTTTGTACTGTTCTCTGGGATTTTTTAAGGAGTATGGGTACTGTCTGGCTTTCATGCGTAGGTGTGATCTCCTCATGTGTTGAAATGTCTTCCATCCCGTGACTGGGCACCATGAATTGAGCCTTTCTCGTGTATTTAACTGTATTTTCCAATAGTCCTCTGATGTCTTTCTTTATACTTGACCTTCTTGAACAGGAGCTTCTGTTCTTTCACGTTAATTGTATCTAATGTCAGCCACTTTTAATTCTGATAAGACCTTGGCTCTTTGGCTCATCCAACTCCTTAGCTGAAATATATTCTGTTTAATTGAATTGCTTTGTAACTGCGACACTGAATTTGAAGCCTTTTTCATTGTTCAAGTCTGCTATATACCTAGAGGAAACGTCATTCTTTATTCAATTCATATGTATCTATGAGGTATATATGCATATGTTGGTGCTTGCCACAATCTATTTACTATAAACATTTGGCTAGCTTTGTGATTTCTTTGCTGCTCGCGATTCATTGCATTTGTACACGTTTAAACTAACTAAATATCTTCATCACGTTTGTGGCATAAGTTTCTTCATCTTGATCCCAAAATGTCACTTATTCTTAGTACTACTTAATTCTTCATAGATCGTCTGCCTCCCAGGTCTGATTATCTTTTATCTATGGAATCGATTCAGTTACGTATGACGTCACCATTCATGCTGGTCATTTAGTTTCTTTGTTTCATCAGGAGTCACATTCAAATGACCATCATATTGTCTTGGATATATGTATGGTTTCCTTAATGGACACTTTACTTCCCATATTCTCTTAGGTATAGGAATTCTTTTGGGTACTTCACAGAGTCATTGCTCTTCTTCTTGCCTTCTGATATGTCACATATTTTGGTTCATACTTCTCAGGCAATGTAGCTGGGGTAAGTGGAGTGGGGGTGCTTGGTTCCTCCTCTACACTCCCCCTTCTGGGTGATTTATCGACCACTCTCACATCTTCTTCCATATCCGGACATCCTAGTCTGCAAAAGTGCCTCTTAGGGATCCATATTTTTATGATTTCTTTCAGGCATCCAGCTGACTTCACATGTTCATCTTTGTTCCATGTCATGAGCATGCACTGTCCACTTGGACTGCAGTAGATCCATCTTCTCCAGTTTAGTAATTGCTGGTAGCCTTTAAATCAGTTGTTGAATAGCATTTACACGGGAACACTCCATTGTTTCATTTTACCATATTACTCCACTGTGTTCCCTGGGGTATTTGGAGTTCCTCTCTGTTCTCATCACAGTAGATCCATCTTCCGACATACTTTCTGTGGCACTTTGGAAACAGGAACTTAGTTCGCTCCGGTGCATGGATGCTAGACTTCACAAAGTCTCTGATCGCTTCATCAGGTAAATCTATAGACTTCCATCCTGGTTCAACATTGATCATGATCTTCATCTCTATGGCTTTCTTTGCTCTCTGCGAGATTATTATCTTGATCACACAGAATCCAAGCATCACTAGCAATAGCAACGCTCCAGGAAATTTGAACATATCTGCCATCCATTGTGGAACCCATTAGAAGAGATTTCCAAACCAGCTGTCATCAGGAATATCTTCTACTTCTTCTATCATCTGACCATGAAGTTTCATCAGCATGTTTATGGCCTCTGTCAAAGTTCCATTTTTGTCATCGTGAGAAGGTATACATTGTGCAACATGATTCTCCAATTTTGTCACAAACACCTACATCCATGGCTGTAATCATTCCCAGGACATATCTGTTTTGAAGAGCCATTAGTCTTACATCTCTCAGTTCTTCTCTGATTGCATTGAAATCATTTTATAGTTGTGTTAATTGTCTGCAGAAATTCCCATCTGGTGATTTTTAACCACTTTGTATTTGCACCGACCTGGATTCTTGGCATAAAGATCACTGTGAACACTGATGAGGTCTGGCTGAACAACCTGTGTTCATACGGAATGGCATCAAAGGCTTCTATTGATTTAGCAGAGAAGTAATTCTCTCTCTTTGTTCAATTTTGCCAGCTCCACAGATCTCGTCCTCCTTAGATGAGCATCTGCTTTTGGAAAACTGTCAATATTCATGTCACCTTTAGGAATCACCAGTGCAGGAACATGGACGTTCACTATTGTGCAAATTCCTCCCCAGTCGTTAGGCAGTCTGATGTAGGCTTTTGATCCACAAGCCCAATAATGACCCATTATTACTGCTGTTCCATGTACCATTCTGATTTTCACCTATTTTTCTTGTATCATTGTTCCTGAAGCAGAACTTAGAACTTTATAATGGTACTATCTGCAATCGTCCTCCCCTGTCTTCGACCCATGTCAGTAGGTTAGCATGTCTTGGCCATAATGGCTTGCATCCATTCTGCATGGTGTTAATAGTAGGTTGATAACAGCCAATACCTACTCATGCTCTGCAGATCACCACTCCTTTTTCCCATCCGTCTGGTGTTAATACTGTTCCCCAAATTTGCATTTGTCCTCTGTTCTTCAATCTGCAAGCTTCTTCTGCAGTTTTTCCTTTGACGTCAAGTTTTTTGTTAAGTTTTCTTCTGATTTCTGCTCCTTTTACTCCAGGTTTCTCACATCTGATCACGCGATTTCTCGTCTTTGTTTTGTTTCTTGTCTTTATATCTTGTATGTAGTCATCTTCATCTGGATCTGTCTTTTCAGTTGCCCATTTAAGAGAAGCATTGCTTCCCATAAATTGACCTCTTGTCTTACAAAGTGCTATGTGTGATAGGCAATGTGCTGTCTGGACATCAATTTCAATTGGTATGAAGATTTTTGACTTCCCCATGCTCTATGGCAAGAGTGCACATCCGAAGCAGTCTTCTTCTGACATCCTTCTTCCAACTTCTTTCATGTGTTGGTACCATATATTGTTTCCCAAGTGTGCTGTGCTGTCTAGATAATCATTTAGTTCATAATTGTCTTCTTGGGTGCTTCTTTTAATTCTCAGTCTTTTTGTAGTTTGCTATAACCACATCTCTGAACACATTGGTATAACTTCTTCTGGCTGGTTGATTTGCAGGAACATCCATCCGGGTTCCCTGAGTAGTAGAAAGTTCAGTAAGTCTTTCTTTATCCCGCTGTCTCTTTCTGGCAATGGCTATAAACAGCAATATTGATTCTGCTATCATCTCTGCACGTGATTGTCTTGTGGGACTTGTGCTTGGGCTTTTTGTCACTGGATCAGGTGTGTCTGCATGCATTGTCTGTATGGGCCCAAGCTTTGTCAAACCCTTATTTTGCTTGTTTTGCCGACCCTGTCTCCTGCGTTCAAAAGTAGTGTTTGAAACAAGTGCTATGTGTGATGTATTGCTAACAACATCCATTTCAATCTCAGGTATCTGTCCATTGTTTCTAGGGACAGGAATGACTACAAATGGCCCTGGTTGTTTTGTAATTGGCACCTTACTTTTTCTTTCTGCTCAGACACATATATAGGGACGTTTGCATCATTTGTTCCTATATAGAAAGCAGTACCAACTGTCAGTGAAAGCAGTATTAGTGTCAATACAAAACATGTGTAAATGACACAATGGTAGGTTAGTCGTTAGCACCTGCTTCTAGGGCAGTATGACCGTCTGTACTCTTGGGCAGCACGAAGTTGCTGCTCTGGTTGCCCATCTCGATCATTTGATGCTAAGGAAGGAAACATATTTTTACTGGCACTGCAATTTTAGATTCGTTTCTGGAACCTTGTTTTCTACAGCATTCGTCCTCTATCAGTTTAGCTGTTTTCTGGAACCAATTTTATCCACCAATCGTGGTGCAAATATTCCTTTATCGTGACAAAAGATGATTTTTGTGGGCTGCGATGAACTCTGCTTCATTAACTAGTTACCAATCTATACCTCGAATCTGCTTCAGACCAGATGACATTGTAGCTCCCTGTCAGCATGAACAAAGTTTTAAGTTTCGTGGCCAAAGAACATTGTAGCTTCCATGTCAGCATGAACAAAGTTTGATCACTTCCTCAATCTGTCCCTCAAAGGAAACGTTTCTATACAGCTCTATGGTTTCTTTCAGAATAGATTGCCACCTGGATTATTATGCCTTTCTGGATCACATTCAGATTTGTAGTATTTCTTAGGTCCCTTAGAAATGACACCACATATGTTTGCCTTCCAACGAGATGCGGGTAGTCTTCAATTAAACAAAAGAACACCACACTGACCAGTCTATGTGCTGCATCCGGTGATAGGGGCATTTGTGTTTTCTTAACTGAACTCAGGCAATTCCAAAAATTCTTCATGATGATTATAAGCAGTCGTCTAACAATTTCTATTGGCAAGGAAATCTTGTATGCGACTAGTTCTCCCCATCAGTCGCGGATAAGTACGGAACACCAACTCAAAGTAAGTTATTATGTGCCTAGAAAGGTCATCACTGGGTAACACCATGAGTAACTCTGAACAAGAGCTCTGTTTGGAACAAATCTCGATACTGTATTCTTTTCAAATTGCTGTTTCCACGATCAAAATTTGGCATATCCTTAATTTTATCAAGGTTTAAGTGTCCCTCAGTCCAAATTTAATAACCTTTTTCACTTTTCTTATGAAGGCTTTAAGCATGCCTCAGTCCAAAGTTAATAACCTACTGTGGCTCCCAATAATCCAGATCTTCACTTAACCGGATCTACGTGATTTTTTCCGTCGCAGAAAAATCAGCGACGGAAAAGTTTGCATGAGAAATGTATGCACCACAAAAGGTGTGTACATTTCCCATGCAAACATAATTTAAAAAACCTACAAAACCCACACCCCCACCCACACCCACAACACACTTCCAGCCACCCCCCAACACACCCCCATGCTGTAAGAGGATTCAATTCAGCACTACAGCCAAGTTAACGCCTAGTCTAGAATACTGAATGAAAACCCTTATTGATATATCTTTAGGTCCAGTTCATGCGTTCTGGATGACTACCCTTGTATAACACCCCTCTCTTGGAATCCCCCTGACCCCACTGAGCCAAGAAGTAATTCTGTTTTGCAAGTTTAAAAGGTTTATTTGATAAATTAAAATATATATCACACTTTTTAATAAATTAATAATTGAATATCACACTTAATCTGATATGGTAAATATTAACAACGGAGAATCTGGCACTAGCACACTTCTTTAATCACTAATGAGTTGACATGAAATGGATAAGGTAGCACACTGGTAAATAGGAACAAAAGTATAATGTGGTAGAGGATGCTTTATGTAGGCTCAGGTGGATGCAATATTCAATGAATGCAGTACAGAAAATACGCAATATGATTTCAACCAAACAATGTAATCACTTTTCTCTGGCTACTCCCCTCCCCCCCTTGATGCAAGGCAAGGAAATGGAAGGAAAACACACAGTTCTCAGAAATGCAATCAACTGTAATTCAGTTCAATCCAGCAAGCTTAAACAGAAGTTTGAAAACACAGGCAAATGCTTTGATAGGTGCTAGCAATGAATGAGAAATATGCTGGAAACGCTCTTAATTCCCTTTTAGAGGTTCAGGATGAGTGGTATCTAGTTAATATTAGTCCAGGCTCACACTAGCAATGATGCAGGGATAGTTAGCAGGTTAAACGAATTTCTGGCAAATGAAATCAGGCAGCAGCAGTTTTTTTACATGTGAAGAAATTGCAAATCGCGGCAAAATTCGCGGATGCGCCGAGCGCTATTACAAAGGAACCGCAAGGACTATCTCTACCGTTTTGGGGTCCTAGGAAAGCCTGGGATCTCAGCTTCCAAATGAAAGTTATTGCAAGTCTCTAGCCCAAACGGTTGCGGAGATATGAGTAATTTAGTAAAGGTCGTTTTTGGTTTTGTAAATTTTAAACGCACACTTTTTCAAAATGACAAATTTTACTAGAAATGACAGGTGACAGATAGGAGGCAGTTCTACTTAGGTTAAATAGATTGAATTAGATGAATTTAAACTAAGAGATGTGTTCTGAGTTTTGCTAAGTACTCACAAGAGATTTTGAACAGGAAAGCGACTTGGTCACGATCTTCAGTCTGGTCAGGTCTTTCCGGATTCTGCTCACAGCGCCTGGTCTGGTCTCGGCTAGGCACAGCACTGCTTTCTCTCTGGTCTGGTCTCTGCTAGGCACAGCACTGCTTTCTCTCTGGTCTGGTCTCTGCTCTGGATAGATTGAAGTCTCTAGTTTGGCTTTCTGGAGTTTGATGGAGGTAAGTATGGATTTTTCCGGCAGGGCTTCCAGCGGCAGATGAAATTGAATGTCTCTATGTGTCCTGACTCTCTGCTTTTATCTGTTTCTTGAGAATGGGTGTGTGTGTTGCATCACTAGACTTGCCCCTCTCATTCGTCATTGGTCAGGCTTCCATTCCTCCGCTTGATTGGCAAACTGAACTGTGAGTCAGATTGATGTCATTTTATGATCTCTTGAAACAACCTCCCTTATCATCTGTGCACCCAAATATATATATGATCAAAATCCATACTTCAGAGTTACACAGTTGTTTGAAATTACATATACATGGTGTGGCTGAATTTAGCCATGTCTATGTCCAAATCTGCTCATTCTCGGAGCTTGCATTCAAAGAGTGTACATAATTGACTTTTTAACTGCTTTTTCAATTTCCGACATGGACCCAACTTTACATACATGTGTGCAGGGGGTAGGGACATTAACTGATGAAGTTTCAGATTTTTAACATGCACACATTTAGAGTAATATCCACTTTTCCGCTAAAACCCCCCTGAACATACCACCGGTTCCTACCACGTCTTAAACTGTGGGCAGGAAAATCACAAGAATTATGGTATCATTTATAAAATTTTCACATGTCCGCTCTATGAGTTATTCATCTTTTTAAAGTTATGTTCTGGCTCCAAAGCATTTTTGTTATAAGCATTGTTTTTGGGCTCTTCATTTCCCAGATTTTGTAGGCACACAAAATTCCATTCTGCCAATGTCTGCTGGTGTTCAGTAAATATTCTGCACATGTTGCACTGTTAGAAATAGGCATTTTGACTTGCCTTCAGAAACACACAGAGTGGTTTTAAAACGCCGGCTTTTGGATAGTGGTGAGTACTGGTACTGCACTCATTTTTGGGATTTTCTTGGATTAATGCATTCTAAACAGGAATGGTTCTTACATGGTAGTAAATCCTTGCTTAACATTGTTTTGATGGGGCTCCTTACAGTAAGATGGTTATGTGGAACCCCACAAAAAGGGTTGAATCTTTAAAGTGGTCCAATGAGTCACGATTTCAGCAACTTTTTGACATCAGTAAAAGTGGATTTTGTTAACAAAGACCTTTCTTTACCCTGGTGGGTGGCAAGTTAGGTAACCATTTTGGTGTGCGCACAACTGCGCAGCTTTCCTGGATTTCGGCGCACATGTGGGTTTTCCGCCATCTTGAATTTCCTAAGCCCACAGCACCAAATGTTGTAGCAGGGTAGCTTAAACGTGGGTCAGGACACCCTACAAGCCCCCCCACGTGACTGCACTTTGAGTTTGGGTCGATGGGGAGTCGCGTGCCCAAGGGTTTTGACCCACGCACCGGTCTGTCCGCATAATCTTCTTCCTCTTCTGTAGATGGCACAGTTCAGCATCTTCTTCTCCATCCGGTCAGATCGATCAGTTCTCCTCGCCGGTCCTGATGGGAAGATTGGGCGGTACCCCGGGCCCGTTGTGTCTTTGCTCCCGGTCTCCGGATCGTCCTTCTTGGTCATCCTTCATGGTTTCATCTCTCCTAGGATGATAAAGGAAGAGCGGCAATATCTACTCATAGACGATTTTTTTTTCCACCACTGTTGAGATAGTGGGGCAGCATATGCATTTCATCGTAACGAAATATTACATTCTTATTTTGAAAAAAAAAACAGCATCACTAGAGACAGTTTCATGTAAATCACAATATTTTAGAGACTAGATGTGGTAGGTTTTATGATTGGAACTGAATTAGTCTGATACAGTACCCGCTAGGATTCCAGAGGATTCCTCCAGTTGTTGCAGAGTGTGCCTGGGATGGCAACATTTCAACTGGTTTATGTGGACCCACTTGTCTTCCCCCTCTGCCGAACCGCCTTTGGGGATGCGGATCTTGTAGGCCACAGGGGAGATCTTATCGACGATCTCAAAGGGTCCCTTCCATGTAGGCAAAAATTTGCGCTGCTTGGCCTGGTTCCTTTGGAAGTTGTATAGATAGACCCGGTCTCCCACCTGATATTCCTTCCTGGAAGTCTTCAGGTCATAATGGGTCTTCATGCTATCAGCTGATCTTTCTAGATTCCGCTGAGCGTAAGCAAAAGCATGTTGAAGGTGTTTCCTTAAATTCTCCACATACTCATGAGTAGTGGAGGCATTTATTAGTGTCTGCTCTTGGGTCCTGTAGAGCAAATGCTGAGGAAGCACCATCTTGCGCCCAGTCATCAACTCAAATGGTGACATTTTGGTTGCAGATGAAGGGGTAGATCTGATGGCCATTAGGACCAGAGGTAATCGGATATCCCAACTTGGCCCAGAATCTGCCACAAACTTCTTTAATATGCTCACAATTGTCCGGTTATATCTCTCTACTGCCCCAGAAGAAGCTGGTCTATAAGCAATATGCAGCTTTCTCTTGACCCCCAGTATCTCCCACATCTTTGTCATTACTTCACTGGTGAAGTGGCTACCTCTGTCTGACTCAATCCTTTGAGGTAGACCAAAACGGGAAAAGATGTGGTTAATCATCAAGGCCGCTGCAGTTTCTGCCTTGCAATTTGGGGCTGGGAGACATTCCACCCACTTGGTAAACAAGCATGTCACGGTCAACATGTACTTATTCCCCCTAGCCGAGCGAATCACAGGGCCTACAAAGTCGATTTGTAAATCTGACCATGGCAGTGTCATTCCCCTCTTTTGTAAAGGCGCCCGGTGTGTGAGGGATGTCGGCTGAAATTGTGCACACACAAGACAACCCTTCAAATATTGGTTGAGGTCCTGGCCCATGTGTGGCCAGTATGCAACCTCTCTTAAGATTTCCAATGTTGTGTGAAACCCCCTATGACCGGCGGTGGCCGCATCATGGGCGTGGCTTAACATCAGGCTTCGGAATGAGGTAGGAACCACCCACTGATCGTGGCCCGCTTTGGATTTCCTTACCAGCAAACCGTCTTGGATTCGGAACATTTTTGGACATTTCATCAACACTCTTAGGTCCTCTTTCCCAATGTAATCGGTATCCGTCAGGGGAAAGTTCTCAGGGTCCTCAAGGTGCTGGTAAAATTTACCAATTATTGGATCCCCCTTCTGAGCGGTAATCAAATCATCATCAGGGGTCTCCTTACTCCATTGTGCAATTGAAAGATCGTTGTGAGCATTTGCCTGGGACCTAGTGATGGCAGTGACCTGGATTTCCCCCAACAGGGACTCAATCTCAATTAGATCCCCTTGGATGGCTCCGGTTTTGGCCAGCTGATCAGCTAAGTCATTTCCAGTTTTGTCTGGTCCCTCTACTTTGGAATGACCCTTGATCTTTTTCCAATAGATGGTCATCTCATTCGAGGTGACCAGATCATCAATGTTTTGGATCAACTTCCCATGTTTCAAGGGTTTGTTGTTAGCACATAACATGCCTCTGGTTTTCCAATTAACCAGGTGCTCCACGAACCCGTTCCGTACATAATCTGAATCTGTGATTATGACCAGTTCGTGGAGTTGATGCTGGACAGCAGTGAGGATGGCCTGATGCACAGCCATCAATTCTGCCACCTGACTACTTCGGGGACCAATTTTGTATCCAGCGGAGGGTTCTGGGGACTCATTCACCCATGCATTCCCTACGCCGGCCACCAGTTCTTTCTCCCCGTCGTTGTCAACATGGTAAGAGCATCCATCCACATAGACAGTGGGCATTCCCTCACACTTGTCTTCTTCAAAGACTTTGTGTGGGGAATTAAGGTATGCCTCCATGTTGTCCTTTATTTTTAGACTTTCGTCCTCGAGACAGTTTTCTCTGGCACAATCATGCAAGTCAGCCAGACCTTGCGCGAGGGGACTCTTCTTGTTTTGGCCATATCTGACCTCCACAGGAAAGCCTTGCATTGACAGAATCCAGGAAGTAATTCGGGAATTACTCACATTTCCGGCCCGGATTCTGTCACTTTGGAGGTATTGCAGAGGCTGGTGTGGAGTCTCCACTATGATGTGTTCCCCCTGGATAAACGGGCGGTAATTCTTCAATGCCCACACCGTTGCCAGGAGTGCCTTCTCACAATCGTTGAATTTTTCCTCCACAGAGGATAAAGTTTTGCTCGCATAGGAGATAACTTTATTGACCTTGTCATGCTTTTGGTATAATACGGCCGTCAAGCACGTATTAGAGAACCCTGTCTCCAGGAAGAACTCCTTGTTTCTGACAGGGTAAGCTAGGCAAGGCGCTTGTGAGAGGCTTCTCTTGAGTTGTCTTACTGCCTCGGATTGTTCTGGACCCCATTCCCACTTGACCCCCCCCTTCAGGAGATGAATCAGGGGTCTGGTGATCTCTGCGTAGCCCTCAATGAACTTTCTGCTGTAATTAGTCAGTCCAAGGAGGCTCCTTAGTTCCCGCAGAGTTGTGGGGTCTTTCAGTTTCTGAAGTGCTTCCACTTTCTTTTCCTGGGGACAAAGACCCTGAGGAGTAATCTCATGCCCCAAGAAGTTAACACGGGTTTTACACCACTGTGCTTTCTGAAAGGAAAGTTTTGCTCCGGCGGCCCTCAACTGTGTCAGAACATAACGGATCTCCGCTATGTGTTCCTCAACAGTTTAGCTTTTGATGAGGACATCATCTACATAAGCCAGGTTACCCCTCGCACCCAAGTCGGGCATGGCCTTGTGTAGAAAAATGTTGAATTCATTACCGGAGTTGAGGTATCCGAAGGGAGTCCGGGTCCATGTGTACTGCTGGCCCCCAAAGGTAAAAGCCAGTTTGTATTGGTCCTCCCTACTGACAGGCACGGTCCAGTACCCATTGGTCAGGTCTATTGCAGTGAATACCTGTGACCCCTGGATCTGGGCCAGCCCTTGGTCAATGTAGGGCAGAGGCCATCGGGAAGTATGGACCCGTTTGTTGAGCTCCCTGAGGTCGGCACAGAGTCTCCACTGGCCGTTTGGCTTCAATATTCCCAGCACCGGATTATTGAAGGTGCTGTGGACTGGACGGATTATTCCCCGGGACTCAAGGTTCTTAATTATTTCAGTAAGGGACTCCATTGATGCGAGAGGCAAGCGATATTGCTTCACAAACACAGGAGTCATGCCAGGGTCCGTGGGGATTGTTGTTGTGTGGATGTCAGTGCGACCACAGTCATATGAGTCTACCGCAAAGAGATCTTGGAAATCCAAGAAAACTTGTTTCAACTTTTGCTTTTGTTCCAGAGTCACACAGGCATCAGCTAGGTTGACTCTCTCTTCCACCATCTGCCTGAAGCCTGGAAAGACTTCTGGTTTGGCTATTTCAGCGGCCTCCTCCAGCTGGGTGGAGAAGTCCCTGGTCAGAGTGCTGATTTGGACCGGAGGCTTCAGGTGGGAAAGGCAGCCCTCATGGACCTGGAAAATCACCTCATCCCTCCTGAAGTCACAAGTCACATCTTCCTTACCATAGGGGCAGGAAGTGTACACCAGGAAGTTCCCCCCATGCCGGGTAAAGATCCTGTCTGGTGTTGTATTGTCATCACTGTCACTGTCAAAACAGTCCTTGGGGATTGGTCCTAACAGTTCATTTACTAAGTCGATGGAAAAATGTCGGTCATCAACCGCCATTCCAATAATGGTGCCTGCGGCTAGAGTAATACTCTTTAAGTCGCTGTTATCCACCTCTATTGGAATGGTGTCATGTTCTGTGTTGACTAATGGAGTTGGGTTTACCCCCAACCCTTGCTGTTGGAGAGAAGCATTTAGATGTATGTAAGCATCAGGGTTTTTCAAATGTTGTCCTCTTTTAACTTTCACTTCCAGGGAGAATTGTCGAGTCCTTTCGGGGATGGTGACTTCCTCTTTGATCTGAATTTCAACTGCATAAGGTAGCAATTGAGCTGACCTAAATGCCTTTTCTGGATCATCAAAGCCCATGGGATTATCCGCTAATCGGGACCAAGCTTTGAAGTTTATTAGGTCCAAACTAATGGCAAAGCGATTGAGAATGTCACTGCCTAAGTAAAAGGCGGCAGTGACGTCTCGCACGACCCAACAATTATGGACTATGCTCTTGTTGCCAATGGAGATTTTGAGCATACACCTGCTTGGCAGGAGATGTTTGGAATTAGGTGCTTCCAGGTCCATTTCCCATTTGTCTATCAGTTTGAAGGTGGGAATGGCTGGATCTTTTGGGAGTTGGCGGAACATGGCTTCGCTGATGAAGCTCTTACCGTTGTTCACACACACTCGAGCGAGAACAGAGTCCTTCCCATCATTTAACTGAACAGGGATGAACAACTGCTCTTCAATTTGCTGAATCTCAGCCAGGCTCTGAGCTGATTTCACATCTTTCTGGACTATAGGAGTGGGAGTTTCTGATTGTGGATTAGTATAGAATTTCAGAGTGTTTCCTTCCAGCGTGGAATACCACTTTAGACTGGAAGGAAGGTTGATTTTCAGAAATAGAGAGGACCCCCCATCACCAGTCTGTTGTCCTACTGCTATTACTGTCACGTCTGGAATTTGTTTGTTCTGGAAGTGAAATTCTACTTGGTCAGATTTTTGTTCAACCATGTGGCATGTGCCGTTTAAACTAACATGGTTGACACTCTGTTTTAATTTTATTGGTCGGCTAGTCTGGGTCCAGAGGACCTTGTTTACGCAATCTATTAGGGGTGACAACCTTCTCAGGAGGTCATTCCCTAGTAAACAAGGGGTGCCCTCCGGGGTCACAACTATGACCGGGTGTTTCAACTTGTGTCGCCCAATTTTAATGTCCAAGTCTGCAGTCCCCTCAACGGGAATTTCCTTCCCGTCAAAGTTCTGTAGTTGTCCCGGAAGAGAGGTGAGAGGAATTTGGTAATCCTCTCCCCTTCCTGCATTCAGTTCATCAAAGGCCCTTCTGGACAGAAGGGTAGCTTGAGATCCAGTGTCCACCAGTGCCGAGATTGTACCCTGCCCCTGTACTTGTACCGGGGCATAATATCTTCCCTCCTTCTCCTCAAGGGGGCACAGATAATGTACATTTTTGGACAACTGGTGGGCTAACTTTCTGGTTTTGGACATCGATAGCGAAGAGATTTGGGCAGAATTCTGTGGAGAGTCTTGGGAATCTGAAAGAAAAAGTTGGCAACTGGAGATCAGAGCCATTGTGGGTTCCCCTGGTTCCGGTTCTGGGCTGCCCCCTCCTTTTTGGAGGCAGTCCCCAGGATGGGTTTGAACCAGGGGATTTTCTTGCTGTTGGTTCTGGGATGAGATGGTGGGCGGCGGTAGCTCAGTCTCCACATCTCCCCAGTCTGGATTTGCATCCCTAGGGACCCATTTTTCTTTGGGGGGAGTTCCCCCCTCTCTGAAGGAGAAGATCCTTTTCCCAGGATCCTCTGAGGATCCCTCTCCCTCAAATTGGAAGATCTGTACCTCCTCCTCAAACTGAGTCTGTTTGGGTCTTTTGTTTCTCCTACCCCCCCTCTGCTCCTTAGGAGGCAGACTTTCAGGGGCAAGAGATTTCGTTTCCGGTTCCTGGGTTTCCAGGGGCTGTTTACAAGTGAGGAAGGAAGCTTCCTCCAAGGCTTTACACCCCCCTTCCCTTTGTGCCTCCTCCCTGGGAACCGGTGATTTATCGGGGTGCTGCCCCCGTCATTGTTCTGGAGCCCCAGGTCCAGAGTTGGGTGTGTTCTGCGCCGGCATGCTGATCTGAGGGTTCTGCTGTGCCCTCAGTATATGACCCATATCCCGCGCCATGTTTTGAACCTGGCGCTCTAACTGGGAAACCCGCTCAGGCTGATACGGGGCCCTGTTTTCTCCCCTGGGCTGATCCCGGGAAGGGTAGCTGTCCCTCCTCTGGTAGTACCCCTGGTTGGGAAGATTTTGGTACCCCTCCACCCTTGGCCTCCCCTCTCCCGGATTCAGTGGTCTGGGCTCAGGGAATTGAGGAAAGAAGGATGGATGATTTTGGGGTTGGAAGTCGGGTGGATATCTGGGGAAAAAGTTCTGCCCAGGGTTTGGTAAATTTCTGCCCTCCTGTGGGAAGTTTGGAGGGAAGTTCCCTGGGTTAGGTGCTTGGCTGGATCCCCCCCCTTGGGCTGGAGGAGTCCACACATAACCCAGGATGGGTCTGTTACCTTTGTAGCGAGGACTTACATAGTCAGGAGAGCGAGGGACCCCATTTGTGGGGCTGCCTCCCTGGCTCCCTGTCTGTGACTGGCCCGAGGACCTTCTGGGCCTAGCATTATTAGGTGCAGGTAGGTTTTTAGGCCCCCCCATCTCCAAATCCAAAACGGGGGTGACCTTTACCTCTGCCACCTTGGCAGCAGCAGGGGTGCTGTTGGCTTTGGGGTTTTTCTGGGCATTGCTTTTATTTTCTATGGGCTTCTGCACCTCATAGATCCGGGTAGCCTGTTCAATGACCCAGTCTAAAGATCTTTTCTCATGAAAATCTCTCACGAGCTGGGTCATTATATATTTGGGCAAGGCATGGAAAAACGTGTTGATAAATTCACGGCTATCCGTGCGCACCCTTCTTGTGGTCTGTGCAAAAGCCCGCTTTAACTCCTGCACAAATTCTTGTGGGGCCTGATCCTCCCCACATTGCAAATTGTAGGCTGCCTTGCGAGCCTCTTGAGGATTTCTGTGAACAGAAAAATGTTTCAGGATGGCCGCCTTATAGGTGGACCATCTTAAATGATTTTGGTCCTCCAGCCCCGCAAAGAAACTGGAGTATTCCGGGGAGAAGGTCCACTTTACATATTGAATGCAGCTTTGGCTGTCCTTCAAATGGAAAGTCTCCATCATTTGTTCAAACAACTCTAAGTGCTCCCAAACAGAATACTTAGCGTTCTTATGGTAAGGCGTGATGACGCTCCTGATCGCCTTAATCTGCTTTAAGGGGTCCTTGAGCAAGGCCCTTTTTGCCTTATTGGCCTTTTTGGTTCGGGTAACCCTTGTCCATTCTTCGTCGGACTCAGAGGCACTGATCCCAGAGGTTCCCGTCTGTTCTTCCAGGTTTTCCCGGATTCTGCGAGCCTGGGAATGGCTGGCAGAATGTGGGGACCTGGTCTCCTGTGTCCTGCGCAGTTCAGAGGAGTCTTCAGATTCCTCCTTGCTGTCAGGATTTGATGGGTACCCCCTCCACTGACCTAACTGGGCAGAGGTTTTCAGGATGCCCTTAATGGGCCTACTCTCCTGGGGTTCCCCACTGAACTGTATTGTACTTGGGTGCCCATACCCGGATGCCCACCCCTCCATTCCTGGATGGTACTGGCCTATGAGCCCCATGCTTCTGGCTGGATAGTAATCTGCCATCCCTGTGGCCCTGTGCTCATGTGCGCCAGGGGACATGGGGGTGGCAGAGTCCAGGGACTGAGAGGTATGAGGGCCTCTGGTACTAGGGCTCCTGAGGTTATGCTCCGGAGTTTCCATTTCCCAGCGAACCTCATCTCTATCCGCCCCTGCTCCCTGTTGCAATGCAAGAGCCTGCATTTGTGCCTTCAGTTCCTCAGTTAAGGCCTTACTCGACTCTATCAGTCTCTCCTGCATCGCTACCTGCTGTTGGAGCCTATCATTGTGTTGACAGAGGGCCTCATTTTCCCTCTGTGCTTCCTGGTTGGTCCTGGAGAACTGGGCCAGTCTTTGCTGCAGGAGGGTTACCTCCTGAGCTGTGTCCCTATTGGCCTGCTCCTTTCTTGCTAGAGCATCCTCCACCCTCCTGGTGTGCTCTAGCAAGTTCTGGTTTTCTTTTTGGAGGTCACCCAGTCCCTGGTGGGCCAGGTGATTTTCTTCCATTTTCCTTTTTAAATGGCAGACTTCCTGGCCTAAGGCGTCTCTTTCCTGACTAAGAGCCTGCATTTGTGCCGCCAGGTCGTCCCTTTGCCTTTGGAAGGCACCAGCTTTCTGGCGCTCCTGATCAAACTCTGCCTGGGTATCCAGGTCTTTCAGGATCAGTTTATTGCTCTCCTCTTTCTCTCTGTCTAGTTGGATTTGCAGGGTGGCTACCTGCTCTGTGCATGCCCTGTTGAAATTGATCTGTTGCTCCAGCTTTTTCTGGCTCTGCAGTAAGGAGTCCAAACTGTCTTGGTGCTCCTTCTGCAGGGCCAGAAATCTAGTATCCTGTTCTGACTTTTCCTTTTGCAGCACATCCATATCCTCCTTTATTTTAGTAATGTACAGTCTGCTGTCATTTTCTGACTCCTGGCTCCTCTGCAGCCTCTGCTCAGAAGAGTCCAGATCAGATTGGACATTCTGTAATGCCATCTGTTGCCTATTTGCCAGATTTTGGCTTTCAGCACATCTATCCTGCATGTCTCCCATATATAGGTACAGGTATGCTGCTATCCTGGCGATCTTATTGTGTTCCTCTTTGGCTTTAGGAGCCATATATAGTTCACTCAGGGCCACATGTAAGGGACCCTGATCTCTATATATATCTGACCCTGTTTCAGTGACCTGTTGTGTGATGGCCTGCAACCACACATCCTGGCCCTGTTCGGTCCATTCACCTCTCACAAATAGCTTATGCAAGAGGTGCTCTCTGGCTATTTTCATGTCTACTAAGGTCGTCATTCTAGAGATTGGTCTCTGTCCTGACTTACAGAAGTTAGTATTTTATTTTTGCAGAACAGAACTTTTCTTGGAGTGTCCCTTTTGAGGAATGCTTCACAGCGTAATGCAGCGTGGTGATCCGACCGGGTGTATGTATCCCGTCAGTTAGCACACTGTATTAAGCTGCACAACTGGTAAATCTAACCCAACGTCTCGGCTCGAGCCCCCACTTTGTAAGAGGATTCAATTCAGCACTACAGCCAAGTTAACGCCTAGTCTAGAATACTGAATGAAAACCCTTATTGATATATCTTTAGGTCCAGTTCATGCGTTCTGGATGACTACCCTTGTATAACACCCCTCTCTTGGAATCCCCCTGACCCCACTGAGCCAAGAAGTAATTCTGTTTTGCAAGTTTAAAAGGTTTATTTGATAAATTAAAATATATATCACACTTTTTAATAAATTAATAATTGAATATCACACTTAATCTGATATGGTAAATATTAACAACGGAGAATCTGGCACTAGCACACTTCTTTAATCACTAATGAGTTGACATGAAATGGATAAGGTAGCACACTGGTAAATAGGAACAAAAGTATAATGTGGTAGAGGATGCTTTATGTAGGCTCAGGTGGATGCAATATTCAATGAATGCAGTACAGAAAATACGCAATATGATTTCAACCAAACAATGTAATCACTTTTCTCTGGCTATTCCCCTCCCCCCCTTGATGCAAGGCAAGGAAATGGAAGGAAAACACACAGTTCTCAGAAATGCAATCAACTGTAATTCAGTTCAATCCAGCAAGCTTAAACAGAAGTTTGAAAACACAGGCAAATGCTTTGATAGGTGCTAGCAATGAATGAGAAATATGCTGGAAACGCTCTTAATTCCCTTTTAGAGGTTCAGGATGAGTGGTATCTAGTTAATATTAGTCCAGGCTCACACTAGCAATGATGCAGGGATAGTTAGCAGGTTAAACGAATTTCTGGCAAATGAAATCAGGCAGCAGCAGTTTTTTTACATGTGAAGAAATTGCAAATCGCGGCAAAATTCGCGGATGCGCCGAGCGCTATTACAAAGGAACCGCAAGGACTATCTCTACCGTTTTGGGGTCCTAGGAAAGCCTGGGATCTCAGCTTCCAAATGAAAGTTATTGCAAGTCTCTAGCCCAAACGGTTGCGGAGATATGAGTAATTTAGTAAAGGTCGTTTTTGGTTTTGTAAATTTTAAACGCACACTTTTTCAAAATGACAAATTTTACTAGAAATGACAGGTGACAGATAGGAGGCAGTTCTACTTAGGTTAAATAGATTGAATTAGATGAATTTAAACTAAGAGATGTGTTCTGAGTTTTGCTAAGTACTCACAAGAGATTTTGAACAGGAAAGCGACTTGGTCACGATCTTCAGTCTGGTCAGGTCTTTCCGGATTCTGCTCACAGCGCCTGGTCTGGTCTCGGCTAGGCACAGCACTGCTTTCTCTCTGGTCTGGTCTCTGCTAGGCACAGCACTGCTTTCTCTCTGGTCTGGTCTCTGCTCTGGATAGATTGAAGTCTCTAGTTTGGCTTTCTGGAGTTTGATGGAGGTAAGTATGGATTTTTCCGGCAGGGCTTCCAGCGGCAGATGAAATTGAATGTCTCTATGTGTCCTGACTCTCTGCTTTTATCTGTTTCTTGAGAATGGGTGTGTGTGTTGCATCACTAGACTTGCCCCTCTCATTCGTCATTGGTCAGGCTTCCATTCCTCCGCTTGATTGGCAAACTGAACTGTGAGTCAGATTGATGTCATTTTATGATCTCTTGAAACAACCTCCCTTATCATCTGTGCACCCAAATATATATATGATCAAAATCCATACTTCAGAGTTACACAGTTGTTTGAAATTACATATACATGGTGTGGCTGAATTTAGCCATGTCTATGTCCAAATCTGCTCATTCTCGGAGCTTGCATTCAAAGAGTGTACATAATTGACTTTTTAACTGCTTTTTCAATTTCCGACATGGACCCAACTTTACATACATGTGTGCAGGGGGTAGGGACATTAACTGATGAAGTTTCAGATTTTTAACATGCACACATTTAGAGTAATATCCACTTTTCCGCTAAAACCCCCCTGAACATACCACCGGTTCCTACCACGTCTTAAACTGTGGGCAGGAAAATCACAAGAATTATGGTATCATTTATAAAATTTTCACATGTCCGCTCTATGAGTTATTCATCTTTTTAAAGTTATGTTCTGGCTCCAAAGCATTTTTGTTATAAGCATTGTTTTTGGGCTCTTCATTTCCCAGATTTTGTAGGCACACAAAATTCCATTCTGCCAATGTCTGCTGGTGTTCAGTAAATATTCTGCACATGTTGCACTGTTAGAAATAGGCATTTTGACTTGCCTTCAGAAACACACAGAGTGGTTTTAAAACGCCGGCTTTTGGATAGTGGTGAGTACTGGTACTGCACTCATTTTTGGGATTTTCTTGGATTAATGCATTCTAAACAGGAATGGTTCTTACATGGTAGTAAATCCTTGCTTAACATTGTTTTGATGGGGCTCCTTACAGTAAGATGGTTATGTGGAACCCCACAAAAAGGGTTGAATCTTTAAAGTGGTCCAATGAGTCACGATTTCAGCAACTTTTTGACATCAGTAAAAGTGGATTTTGTTAACAAAGACCTTTCTTTACCCTGGTGGGTGGCAAGTTAGGTAACCATTTTGGTGTGCGCACAACTGCGCAGCTTTCCTGGATTTCGGCGCACATGTGGGTTTTCCGCCATCTTGAATTTCCTAAGCCCACAGCACCAAATGTTGTAGCAGGGTAGCTTAAACGTGGGTCAGGACACCCTACAATGCACACCCTACTTACCTTGTAAAACGCTCTGTGTCCCTGCGGCGCCAGTTCCCTTTCACTTCTGTGATCGGGAACCGGAGCCACAGGGTCCTTTTCTTTATTTTTTTGGGCAGCTACTGGGGTTTCCCCTTGCAACCCCCGCTCACTATACTGTGTAGTGTAGTGAGGAGTGGGGTTTGCATGGGACACCCCCGCAGCCACTTTTGAAAAAAAAAAATCTTGGGAATTCTGCGGGGGTATCCCCAGCAACACCCTGCTCACTTTACTGTACAGTGTAGTGAGTGGGGTGTTGCGGAGGAGACCCCTGCGGCCCCCGTTTTATTTTTTAATTCTTTTTGGATGTGCTGCAAGGGTGTCCCCCGCAACCCTCACTCACCATATTGTATAGTATGGTGAGCAGGGTGTTGCGTGGAACACCCCCGCAGCTCCCACAGTGTTTTTTTTAAATGCATGCCACCAAAGGTTCAAACTTTTGGTGTTCAAACCTTTGGTGGCATGCATTTAAGACCTTTTTGTACAGGTCAGACCATTTTTTGTAGACATTTCTTCCTATTCCCCCTTAAACCTGCAACTAAGATGCACAGAGTGTTCAAATGTGTCCTTTTACCCTTTTAGTTATAGTTACAAAAGGAGTGTCCAAATTAAGCCACAGTCCAACTAAAAGTTCTTCTTTCTTTCCACTTGACAAGTTATGCATCCTTCTTCCTCATCATAGATCTCGTCTGCACGTGCTGTCGTTCTTCCCGATGATTGTAGCTTCTTACCGGTGGGGTGTAAGCAGAGGAGCCTCTTCGGAGTAGATCTTTGTGTTGCTCTGGACGATCCAAGCTCACCTACCCTGCACTTTGACAGCAGATGGCGTGACGTCCTCGACAATGAAAGGACCCCGAAAGCGGGGCTCGTTCCACTTTTTCCTTGTGTGGTTGCGGATTAGGATCTTGTCCCCTGAGAACATTTTTGGGCATATACATTCTGAAGTTTGGATTGTTGATACATCTCCTTTTGTGTTCTGTACTGCTGTACACCCTCGTCTCTGAAACTGTCCTGAAATCACAGAAAAACTAGATATTAAACAGTTCAAGCAGTTTTGCAATTCAAGTCCTAACACTTGTGATGTTGGCTGAGCATCACTTCTAACTCGGGATGGAAGCATTAAAGGAGTTCTCATTCTCCTGCCCGTCACAATCTCGTGCGGCGTAAGATGTTGGTCAGAACCTGGTTGGTTCCTTAATGCATACAATGCCAGTGGTAGGCAGTGCAACCACCCTTTTTTCAAAGTAAGCTTCAACTTAGCTATTCTTTCCTTTAACAGGTCATTGAGCTTTACACAGATACCATTTCCTTGTGGATGATAAGCTGAAGAATACGTATGTTTTATTCTGAGCAACAAAGTAATCTGCTCGAAAACTGCATTAACAAAATGCGGTCCATTATCCGATCTCATTACTTCACACACCTCCCATCTGGGAAACAATTCCCGAACCAAAAACTTGGCTGCACAGGTAGAGTCTGGGTGCGTACATGGACCTATCTCAATCCATCTAGAAAAAGGACTAAAAGGTATCTGTATCCATTACAAACTTGTATCATGTTGACATAGTCGCTATGCAAGTGCTGAAAAGGGCCATGTGGTCTTAGGATCACCCCCTCACTATGCGTATTGTATGCCAGCCGTGAACTGCTGGCAAATAATACAATTTACCATAAAAAATGTAACATGTTCCATTAGGTTTGGAACAAACGAATCCTCAGCAATGGTTACAGCAAGATTCTCCCTAGTTGTATGTGCTGGATAGTATAATTGTTCTAGCGCTATCTTTAATAAGGATATAGGAATTACTGGTTTACCAGTGCTGTCTTGTCACCACAATGCTTCAGAGGGGTTTAAAGAACACCCTCTTTGCTTCCATAAGTTCTTTTCTTCTTGCGGTGCCTCCCCTTAGAGTTCTACTATCTGTACTTTAGGCATATGTTTATATCCCTCATCCATATTTAATATTAAAGTCATTCTTTCATTTACATCAATGGTTTGAACATTCATCATTTCTATATTTGTATACGCTATGCGTTTAGCTTCAGCATCTGCTGCTTGATTTCCTTGCGAGATAAAATCTGTCCCTTTTGTGTGTGCTGCACATTTAATGACTGCTATGCCCACTGGGAGTTGTAGTGCCTTAATGAGCCTATCCAATAAGGTTGCGTGCTGTACTGGAGTGCCGTCCGCTCTGAAGTAGCCCCTCCTTTTGCAGCACGCTAATCCTACGTGCACAGTCGACGTCACATAGGCGGAGTCACTGTATACTGTCACTTCCTGGTCTGCATGATTCTCGACTGTGAGTAACAACGCCAATAATTCTACAGCTTGCGCTGAATAATGAGATGGTAGTCGAGTACTTACGAGCACTCGAAATTCTCCATTTGCCAAATTTTCACTACCGCGGCACCTGTATATCATTGCTCATCATTTTATCGATTCTAGAAGAACCGTCAATGAAGACAATCTCTCCTCCTGCAAGTGCATTCTCCTTTACTCTAGGGAGCTCATCATAGAACTCTTCATAATTTGCACAATCGTTTATATTGTTTACTTCTGTTATTTTACTTCAGACTATTTTAATCGCTTGAGTTGATATGATTACCTCATAGGCAGAAGCCATTTGAGTAGTCAATGTGCCTTTGGTTTTTCTAAAATTGCGAATAATGCATGTTCAACAAATAACACCATGGAACTATCCCATCACTATGCTTGTTGCTTTCTCTATAGCGAACCCGGCAGCTGCTAAACTTTGTTCATTTGGAAAGTGACCTCTCATTAGTGGGTCCAAAATTCCACTATAATATGCAAGGGGTTTGTACCCCAATGTAGTTCTCTGTGTAAGTACTGCTGTAATAAAAGTACCATCTGTGTGCAAAAATAAAAAGAATTCCTCTGCATAATAAGGAATCCCTAAAACTGGAGCCGTGCAAATGGCTTTTTTCAGTTTGTCAAACTCTTCTTCCATTGCCTCAGCCCACACAATTTCTGTGCTTTCTTTAATGCCTTCAAAAGCAGCCTAGTGTATGAGCTGTAGTCAAAGACCCATGCTCGAACATAATTGCATAATCCTTGAAAACTCTGCATTTGTTTTATCGTATGTGACTTGGCTATTTTTAAAATGTCTCAGCTCTTTCAGGAGTAACTTTCTTTCCCTCATGTGAAATCAATTGGCCTATATACAACACTTCTTGTTGACAATATTGTAACTTTTCCTTGTCAACCTTATATCCTTTGTCAGCAAGTATAATCATCAGCTGAACAGAATCGTGTCTACACTCTTCCTCTGTGGTGCTGCAAACTAAAATATCATCTGCGTATTGCAGCACAACGCTTTCTAAAGCAATATTGCTCAAGTCCATTTGGAGGACATGGTTAAAAATCGATGGGGACTCGCAGTACCCCTGGGGCAGCCTTGTGCTTTTTAATTGCACTTGTCTAAAAGTGAACGGTGTCAAATCTTGTGAGTCTTTATGCAATGGGATTGAGAAAACTGCATTTTTCAAGTCAATCACTGTGAAATATCATGCATTAACAGGTATATTACATAGAATCATAGAGGGGTTAGGGACTAGAGGGAACTCGGCCTCTACAATATTGTTTATTGGCCTTAAATCTTGTATTAAACTCCACAACCCCCCTTTTACTTTTTTCACTGGATAAATCAAAGTATTACATGGTGACTCTGACATCACTAAGATACCTTAGTCCATCATGGCGGAAATTGTCTTGAAAATTCCTTCATCTGCCTCTCGAGACATGGGATATTGTCATGCTTGAGGTAAAATTGCTTCTGGTTTCAATTTAATCTTCACTTCCCCCAACTTCTTTCAGTAAGCCTACATCATAGGGGCCTGTAGTCCACAATGAGATTGGCATTTTCACCATATCTTCATCAAAATATTCAGGAGACTTCTTTGCTAGCATCAGTATAAGTAATGCACATTTCAAATATCACGAAATCGTCAGATTTGTCATCTTCAGACAAATCTTCATCAATAACGTCAGTCACTCTGCGGCCTTCCTCGATGGCAATTATTGTGCACCATCGCCTACCTTTGTCATCAGTTGCATCAAGCAACGCCATATTTCCTCAGACTATAGCTGCTTCTATGTCTAAGGGGAAAATTCACCCCTCTTCTTCAATGATGGGTATCTGTGGTCTAAATAGAAACTCATCTGGTATTCTCATGGTTTTGCCTACTAGACCTGGTAGCCATGTTAACAGAATGTGCATCCCATAATGGAACACTTTGGGTTCCAATGGTATTGCTCTAGGCGCTATTTTTCCTGTGTATGCCCTGATCATTTTGCACACGTTTAAATAATGCATTCCCGGTGTTGAGCATATTATGCCATTGTCTGTAAACGAAATGGTCATATTCATTTTTGTCATTAAATCTCATCCTAATATGTTAACAATTCTTTGCCTTGAATAAAGCAGTGGCACCTTCATATCACATTCTCCTATAGAGACTGGTAATTCTTCTGTAAAAGGACATGACTTGTTGCTCCTGTAAAGCCCTGAGTATTTATTGCATCGCCAGACATTAAAAATGTGCCCTTACGTATACACAAGCATGTTGCACCCGTGTCCACTAGGAAGGAGTAAGCTTTGCTGCCTATGATTACGTCTATCCTCGGCTCCTCACAAGGATTCCGCGTAATAGATAGGACTGAACACATCAGGTCCCCTAGTGAGCTATCCTATTGCGGGTACAGCCTCACTCCATCACTCATGAATGGATTTCTTCCATCAACAGTGACACCTCCTATTCTACTCATCATAGGCTCTTCTGTGTTTGTGTTTTGCTGAAGATGCATAGGAGATTGCTGCGATTGTCATTGCGGTTGATTACTTGTCACTTCCTTTGGTTGCAAGCCTTGCTGCACTCTCTGCATTTGCTGCTGCACTGTATGATCTTGCACAACTCCATTTCCGCACTGTTGTGAATATGCAGGTGGATTTGGCATTCCCTATTTTGTAAACTGAGCATTCTGTACCATCCCTTGACTTCTATACATACAAGCTATATGGCCTGTCATTCAACACGTCCAACACACAAGTGGTTGTCTTCCCATCTGCACATATTGCATGTTTTGATTACCTTTTTGAAAATTCTGAAACCCTTGTTGGTTGTTCTGAAAACTACCTTCATTATTCTGCCAATATCCTTGATTACCTTGCCAACCTCTCCCTTGATATCCCCTTCCTCTAGGAGCATACCCATTATTTGTCTGATCAAACTGTCTTTGGTTATTTATTTGTGGCATAGGTACTGCTTGCTGTGGGTTTGCTCCGCCCACGTTAGTTAACATTGCCTCTTCAATAGACATCCCCCAAGCCTCCTGTGTTTCAAGCGCCCATGCGTCTTGAAAACTTTGAATATAAAGCAACGGATCCTCTCCTTCTTTCATCTTTCTTGTCATTATAGCTCCCATATCAGATGTGTCCGGATATAGCACTCGAAACGCTTTCCATATCGCTGCTCTACAGTTATTAAACGGCGCTCCATCATGCGCGGTGCTGACTATAGTCACACCAGGGTAACCTGCTTGCATCCATACGTCATCAGCTCTTTCACCAAGTATGGCGATTAAAAGACCTTTAATATCTCCTATATCTAATGTATTCCCTCCCGTCATTTTTTCTAACTCATGTATCCATTTTCCAGCACTGGAAGTTAAATTTGTGAGTTTACATTTTAAGTTTTCCCTGTCCATTTGGGGCCATGTTATATACTGTGATCTGGCTCCTTCTTTTTCTAACAAGGGGAACTGCAATGCTCCAAACTCATTCTCATCGCTCATCATTTGTCTATCTATTGCTAGAGTAATATACCCACATCGCCGTCTACCTGGCAATGACCTTAGCCTGCTTACATAGGGTGGAGACTTTCCCCTCTCACCATGGGGTTACCCCTGATGTCGGTCTGACTGTATCAGTGGCCTTAGACATAGGTACTTTTAAATCCAACCATCTTACTTCCTTATCCAAAAGCGGATCTTATTCTAGCTCACTTATAAAACTCCTAACTTCCCTCGAGTAGGTTGCCCTTTCTTCGTCTGATACTTCTTGTGTCCAACTTGTGCAACTCCTCTCATTGTTATCTCTATTTATTGTTAATCTGTCTCATATTACAGAAGGCTTCCTCTGTGTCATACAACTGCGTACTCTCAAGATGCTCATTTTTTCCCTTCCTTTGTGCTTCTTTCTGGGCTTGTATTTCTCGATATACTTTATCGATCGTTTCCCCAATGCTTTGCAAATTAAATTTGTCTTCCAGATTTACTCCAGAAGTGCTTGGAAATGGCTCAGACTCAGGAAAGAATTCTTCTATGTCTTCCCAGTCTACCCATGGATTGGGATCTCTTACTTCCCTTTCCAAATGCTCAAGATTGCGTGCTCTGTGTCTCCTTTTGTGTTCCATGTCATCATCAACTTCTCTGCACTTTCTCGCCTCTTCCCTTATTTTATCTTCCTCTTTCCTTTTCATATCCCTTTGTTCATTTGCCCTTTGCCTTTCCTCATCCCTTTGCCTTTGTATTCTTTTCTCTCTTATCCTTTCCTTTTCATCTGCTTCTATTCTTTTCTCCTTTAGTCTTTCCTTTTCCTCAGCTGTTCTTCTTTTATTATCACGCTTTCTTTGTTCTTCTTCTCTCTATTGTTTTTTAGCTTGCTCATCTTGATATAACTGCTCTCGTCTTTGTCTATCTTTTCTCCTCGCTCCTTTGTCTCTCAATCGTTCCTCCCTTTCTTTGCCTCTCCTATCTTGTTTGTCTTGATCTCGCCTTTGTCTTACATCTTTGATGCCTTTACCATTGAGTTTAAGAAAAATCAGACCTCCCAACCAATCGTTCTGTACGAGCGCTATCTCATCAGTTTGATTGTTATCTCCCTTCCATCTCTTTGTTTCTCTCTTTTTGTCTAGAGATGTATTTGCTTGATCACTTCTCTCCTTATCGCGTCTCTCCTTGTCCCTCAGGACGACTTTAGAGGTTACATCTTTCTCTGTGTCTTTCTCTGGGCTGTCGTCACTACTTTGCATAGGTGACTCATATGACGGATTGCTATATCCCGTTGCTGCTTTAAGTTCTCTTAATGGGTATAACCGTTCATTTTTCTTAATCTCGTCTTTCATTTCAGAAGGGGCGGGCAGACCAGAAGGCTCTTCACCCCCCTCTTGGCATATGTTGAGTATCCAATCTAAAGGAGGCTCCTCCTCCTTCTCGTGTTCATACATCTTCCAAAGCTCTAGATTCGCTGGACGCTTTTCTAACCTTTTTCCAATATACGCAGCATGCAAATATGTCGTCATATGCTGTAGAACTATTCTCGATAATGACCCACCCTGGGGCCATGGCATAAACATTTTATCCACAGTCCCTTTAACCCATTCTGCACTGTAGTGTTTAAGTTTGAGCGCGTGCTTTGGTAGCTGTTTGCAAAGATGCACTAATGACGTAACTTCTTCCATTTCTAATTTTATTTCTCTTTTTATTACCACTTTTCTTTAGTTACAGTTCTCAATTTTATATTTCAATCTACATACCCCTATGAGGGAGCACCAATCGTCGCAAGCTGCAATCCCGTTATAATGCAATTTTTTACTTTAATCTTGCTAATAAACAACCATCAAAGTTTAATCTTAAAATAATCACTTTTTGTGTCTTACTTCCACATTTCTTTTATTACTAAAAACATTTTTTTCTCAACAGTGATGTCAATCACACTTTTCAACTACATAAAACAAAACAGACGGACTTGACCAGTCACATGTACATGCACCTTATGATCCTTTCCTTAGGACTTGTCTTACCCTCTACAATTCTTGTTCAGACTGGAACTGAAGCCCTTAAGAAAGTCTTTAAACTTATCTCATCTCCTATATGTCCCTCACAAAAGTGGGCACTGAATTAAAGCTTCTGCTAGCATTCTTTAAAATCTAGGAAAAGGGTGTATCCTTATAACGTGGCTACACTTCACGACTATTTTCCTCATATATTACTTGGCAACACTCAAGGCAATATCTTTTCCGATATACATACATTTTATGCTCTTACTCTTGCATTATTTTTTATCTCGCCTCCCTCCTTTACTCTTCGTTACTTGCTACGCATGCAACCCTTTTTGCCACTCTTTTTGTTCTTTCACTCACCGTTCGCATGTTTTCGTCTTTGGGCCCTCGGGATCACCGCCTTCGTTACCACCTCTTCGAGCTGCTTTCCAATCCGCTTTTTGTAGATGTGGGAGGGGTTTCTATTCAAAATAGGGGTCCTGCCACACCCCACTTGCAAGTTTGTTTTGGTCCTATTTCTAACCAGGATCTACGGGGAGCTTCACGTCCTGTCAGCCGAATGGCAAAGGTTGTGCAATATTGCAGAGACCCTAAAGTTTACTTATGTAAACTTACTTATCAAACCATCATCTGCTATCAAGTGAACTGGAGACTTCCAGCCCTTTAAGATGTGTAGCAATCAAACATCAATAATTCAGACGACACAAATAGCTTGGCAAAAAGTTTGTCTGTTTTAATGTAAGTAAGTAAAACAGGGAGTACAGCGAACATCAGCAATCGCTCGATACGCAACTCACTCAACTCCTTTAAGAAAAGACATATTTTTATAGACCAAATGTGTCACTACTGACGTGTAAACCTGTGTCATTACTAATGTCGGGAAGCAGGATTGGCTCTAAGTGAACTACTAAGTATAGGTGTAATATCTGTATGGAGTAACAGAGAAAAATAATTGGATAGTCAAGAACAGGTGGGATAACAAAGCACTTCCTTCAAAACGGCCACTATGAACGACACTAAATGTATGATGTCCCATTGGCTACACAACTATAGGACCCCAAACTACGTGGCCCTCTATAATTGGTTGTCTACTAAACCCTGTCAATAACTTTCCACCTACGTGAGCAGCTTGCAGACTGAACAACCAGGTGCGGGTGAGCTTATCTCGATACCAGCTTCCCACCAATTAAAAGGACACTCCATCATCACCTCAATGTTTCAGTGTCAATTAGTGTCTGAAGTTGGCCTTGAGTTTGTACTGTTCTCTGGGATTTTTTAAGTAGTATGGGTACTGTCTGGTTTTCATGCGTAGGTGTGATCTCCTCATTCGTCCAACTTTCTTCCAACACATGACTGGACACCATGAATTTAGCCTTTCTCGTGTATTTAACTGTATTTACCAATAGTCTTCTGACGTCTTTGGTATACTTGACCTTCTTGAACAGGAGCTTCTGTTCTTTCACGTTAACTGTATCTAATGTCAGGCAATTTTACTTCTGATAAGACCATGGCTCTTTGGCTCATCCAACTCCTTAGCTGAAATATATTCTGTTTAATTCAATTGCTTTTGTAATTGCGACACTGAATTTGAGGCCTTCCTCTTTGGTCAAGACTGCTATATGCATAGTGGAAACTTCATTTTTTATTCAATCCATGTGTAGCTATGAGGTATATATGTATATGTTGGCGCTTGCCGCAATTTATTTACTATAAGCATTTGGCCAGCTTCATGATTGCTTTGCAGCTTGCGTTACATTGAATCTGTACATGTTTAAACTAACTAAATATCTTCATCATGTTTGTGGCATAAGTTTCTTCATCTTGATTCCAAAATGTCACTTATCCTTGGTACTACTTCATTCTTCATAAATCGTCTGCCTCTCAGGTCTTATTATCTTCTATCTATGGAATCGATTCAGTTACGTATGACATCACCATTCATCCTGGTCATTTAGTTTCTTTGTTTCATCAGGAATGGCATTCAAATGACCAACATATTGTCTTGGATGTAGGTATGGTTTCCTAAATGGATACTTTACTTCCCATATTCTCTTAGGTATAGGCATTCTTATGTGTACTGCACAGAGTCCTTCCTCTTCTTCTTTCCATCTGATTGGTGTAGTATATGTCACATGTTTTGGTTCATACTTCTCAGGCAATGTAGACGGAGTGGGGGGTACTTGGCTCCTCCTCTACAATGTCATGTCTGGGAAAGCGCTTCTTGCTTCTCCTGGTCTTATGAAAAACCCCTTTTCAAAATCTCTCTTCACAGGATTTTTTATCACTGTTAGAAACTCTGAGCTTTGCCCAGAGAGATAAAGTTGCAGGCAAATTGGCACACATCCTTCACAAATCTTTGACCAAAGAGAAGACTATTAGTGTGAATGACATGGTTTTTCTTACGTCCTACTTGACAACTTGGAGATAATCATAATCAAAATAGTCTTCTGATGCTCTGCAATCAAGGCAGCATTTTAATTCTATAAATAAAGCAAAACAAGGAGTTCCTTTTGCATCCAGCCTCTTGGCAGTTCTATGTTCATGGCAACCCCTCTTGGGGTCGCCTCTTCCATTGTGTACAGAATCATAACCAAAGGACCCAAAAATCCAACAATGTATATGTATAGGATATCAATGATCTACCTAAAACCTTTGTAGAGATGATATTTAGTTAAGTGAGAAAGCTAAGTATATTTGCATCGATTTATTAAGTGCCAAAAACCTTCTGAGCACTACCAGGGCAAGAGCACCCAGAACTCAGAAAATATATTTCTAACATCTCTGCCCAAAGGTGACCATGGGTGTAGGGGTATGTTATCTGACATGTACCCGTAGCCCACCAGTCCTTTTACTTGGCATGGTGTATACTTTGGAGTTCACACATATGGACGCATTGAGAGTCCTTAATATTTCTAAAACATAAATTGGAGCCTTGTTTGGCAAGATATTTATCTTATTTTTATGATCATGATCAGCCCTATACTCATCCAAATCAATTTAAAGATTTTCTTCAAAAGAAGTAGACACTTTATAACTTTAGTGCAACCTTATATTTTGTTTTGCTTCTGTTTGCTGTTCTTCTAAAGTAGAGATTCTTTCAGTCCTTTTACATCACTAGTCTTGGCAGCATAAAAACCCATTTGTACGTGTGGCCACACACATTTATCGGTGTTAAACACCTGTTGTTCTCAACAATCCTCTTAGATCTCTTATTATTCCTTCTCCTAAAACCCCTTTTACTCTTTGCATTGGTGGCAGAATCAGTAGCTTGTTTTGCAAAATGTCCCCCTGACAGGAATATAAAATCTTCTGAAAAACAGAGGTCACATTGACTTCCTCTGCACATCTTCAAAGTGTTGCATAACGTCACCAAGAAGCTTGATTCGTGCCACTCGAAAAACGTCCCCTGATGCCCAAATGAATCGCAAATTGGAAAAAAGAGCTGCCAAAATCTACTCTACATTAGGTATAATGTTAAAGACACCAGTACAATATGGTCTCCGAAACAGTACACAAGACTTCACAATCTCATCTTGATGCCTTGAGTAAATGCCCACAACTAAATCAATATGGCAGAGAAAAATGAATACGGCTGGAAATGAAGGAACAATCTCCACCACAGCGACTCATGCCCAGGCCTGCTCATGCCACGCTCTGCCTTGTACCCACTCCACGACGCAGCTGAGTCCCAGAAGCGGCCTTGGTGAGGCACCAGAGAGGCCCATGCCTCGATGCACACGAAGGGAAGAAAGAAAAGAAAGGACACTGAGCTTGGGCCATGGCTACTGGCATCCATGCCCACAGCTGCCTGTTGCTGTGATACACCCCTTAAGCATTGACCCAAAACAGAAAGGGATGAAATGCTTGTGAGTGCCCTGACAAAGATTAATGCAAACCAATAAAACAAAAAAGGTAGAAACGGTCATTTCAGTTTACAAGCATGCATGCCACACAGTAGCTAATCCCCATACATTCGCCTTCCCTGTGAGTTCACCATCAGTTCCACAAACAACAAAGATATGCATTGCGCCTATGCAAATTATTTGGAAAGCATGCAGTTTTGCTCCATGTGAGGGAAGTGTCTTTGTCTTATAGGCCATAGTCTTTTTATACAAAGCTCTATCAACCGAAAACCGAGAGCTCTGCAGACAACCAAATACACATTTCACACTCATTGAAGTTCATCCGTGTGGTGCAGCCTGACATACTTGTGAAAAGAGCACAACAAAGGTAATCAAATCTTAACAATTACAAACATGTACTCCACAACAGCCATTACAAGTAAAAAGTAATAGTAATTATAATGTATAAAACTGTAATTTAATGAACAGAAACAAGACACTGCTCTTTAAGGGGTAGTTTGGTCAGAAATGTTATTGGCCCAATCGATCGTGCATGTATTTTAGATCATACATCCATCGTTCTTAAAAAAAATCCAATGCAATTCACCTGAGTTTTTCTCACTTTTACACATGCGAAAACGAATGGGTTGGGTACCGTCTTCTTCTGCTAATCTTATCCGTTGATCCATCACCCTACATTCAAGTATGCTTGCGACATAATTCACATCACCCACCCATAACGCTGACATCACTAGACACTCACACCCCATTTCACAACCTCTATGCATGTCTAATGTCAACGTCCTCTGTGCGCAATCTATTTACTTGTCTCCATGGAAATGCCAAGACACCTTGTTCCTCAACAAGTGTAAACAAATCCTTTCTGAGCACACAGCGTTGGAGTTTCTTTTTCCTTCGTGTCAGTGTATTTCATTTTGAGGTTCCCTGACTTGTTCTGCTCTGTTCAGCTATCTGCCAAGTACGACACACTGAGAAGCGGTACTTATACTGCCTAAAATGAATTAACTCAGTAGTCGCTTTTAATTTCTTATATTATGGACAAATGTCTTTACCAAACCATATTTAAACTTGTGTCTTTGCGAACATTTAAAGTTTGAGTCTATAAATCTTGTCTTTTCACAATGTGTTTTTGTAACATGGCTGTTTCTTCGGCTTTTCTTTCTTTAACGATCAATTTTAAGGTGAAACCTCTTTTCTTTAATGTATTCAAGCAAAAACATTTTTATTTACCTCACTGTTGATTCTGTGCTTCTTCACCATTCAGGAACTATGCCAACAATTCAGCCCTACCTGTATGATTCCGAATATCCAGAAGAGGAAATCCTGGAAAGAGAAAAAACTGAAAGTCATGAGGATCAATCACCCGAGCCTGAACCCGGTCACATGGAACACGTTTCCACATGGGTACCTGCCATCATTGTGAGCTTATGCCTACTCTGGTGGAGAACTGCTGTCGCAAAGAAAGCTATGGCTGCTTGGCCTACATTGAAGAATAAAACAAACCACTGCTATGTGTTACTGAGATGCATGACTTCAGTGCTGCCTGCCTTACAATCTGTGTGGCAAATGATGATGGTCCTTTTGCACGAAGTTCGAGCTGCAGTTCGCCCTTGTAATTCAAGTAATGAGTATGTTTACTGTATATATGTTTTGTGTTTGATGAATGAGACTGCTAACATAATATATTGTTCCCCTACATCAATATAACTCAGATTGATCACTGACAAAATAATATTTCTATATATTGAATAAATTACTCATTCTAATCTGAAACCAAAGTGTTAATCTTTAGATTTATTGTCCGGACCATTAAGTTTCTTTCACTTGGAAGTATCTCACGAACTGTTTTTACTGGAATGTGCGTTCACATTTCTAATTGATTCCTACTTGAAATCACAAGTACTGTCAGCACTTTGCATGAAAAGGTACTTTTTAAAGCATAACAATGCTTACAAGGTAGTGCAAACAAGAAAACTGCAATTATTGGGTTCATTGAAGTAAACTATTTCTGTGGGCCTCATTACGACCCAGGCGGTAAGTTACCGCCTGGGTCGTACCCTTACCACCATGGTGTAAACTATGTTACACCATGGTGGATGGCGGATTTACCGCCCCATTCCAAGGTGAGTGGGGCGGTAAATCCCCATTTCCCATTTTACCCTTCCCCATTCCCATTTTTGCCCCATAGGGCATAATGGGAGTGGGGAAGGCGCTAATTACGCCACCGTAAATTACGGTAATTAGCACCATGGTCCCTTAGCAGGCGCTAATATCACCATGGCGCTAAGGGACCTTGTAATCAGGCGTTAAGGGTCGGCACTGTTTACGGCGCCGTTAACCCCTTAACGCCTGATTCGTAATGAGGCCCTGTATCTCTTAAATAGGTGGTACAGACTTGTGGCATATCGTGCCTTTACATGGAGGATTCATGGAAGACTGGTATTTCACGTTCGACGAGTAATACCTGCCTGTGTGGTGCGAGCCATTCGTGATGCACTCCTCAGTCTCGAAGGATAGCGCAGGTGGAACGTGCTCGCCTTGAAAGCAAGACGACGACCCCTCGGTCCGCGATTATAAACCTCAGTTTAGTACGTAATGACTGAAAATAAATTACAGACCTCACCAAAAGACCTAAAACACATATCATGAAAAGTTCGAACTACCAAAGGTTTGAATTTTTTGTGGTATGTGTTTAGGTCTTTTGGTGGGGTCGGTAGCGGGGACTGCGGGGGTGTTCCCCGCAACACCCCACTATCCATACAATAGAGTGAGTGGGGGTTGCAGGGGAGCGGCCCGAAAAAACAAAATCAAGCCAGTAAGCCAGGGGCTGCGGAGTTGTCCCCAACACCCTGCTCACTATACTATACAGTATAGTGAGCAGGGGTTGCGGGGGGACACCCCCGCAGCTCTCCCGATCAAAAGTTTAAAAAAAAAGAAAAGAAAAGGACCCTGCTGTGCCAGTTCTCGATCACGGAAGTGAAAGGGAACCGGCGCCGCAGGGACACAGTGCATTGGAAGGAAAGGTACGTATGGGGGTGGGGGTGTGTTGGAGGTGTGGGTGGGGAGTGTGGTTGTGATGGGGGTGTGTGTTTGGGTTTTGTATTCGTGCATTTCCCATGCAAACATTTCTGTCGCGGGTAAATCATCTGCGGAAAAATCACATAGATCCGAAACTTGCTTGTTATAAAGCTTGTTATAAATAATCTATAATATCATATTAGTGACCACGGACAATATTGTGGATTTATACAAGACAGTACCTCGACCGCAGCAGTATAATTTGTAGTGTAATTGCCATCTACTTTACCAAACAAAATAAAACAAATAAAAAATGTGTTAATCTGAACCATTAATAGACATTTTCTGTAAGTCCACAACACATCCAAACATTTAAGAGTATTGTAAAAGATTGGAGTGCTTTAACAAGTTTACAGACCTATTGTACTCCCCTCATCCACATCCATCCCCCTTCTGTTATCAATTGCTGTTTGCACCTGTGAACATGCGCTAGCAAGGGGGATGGGAGGATGGTAATGCTAAAGGTGCAAAATACCATGTACACTACAAAGGGTTCTTTCACACCGGGTCCCTTAGCCACATGGTCACCCTAGACCTGGTGTCTTCAGACTCGCCTTTGAAGACCCTGTCCCTGCAATCAGCATATGTCTCTGTCCTTTGACTGCTTACCGGGCCTATTGCTCTGGCCTCATCCAACCCCCTCCGATATCAATGACAGTTCGCACCTGCGGGTGTGCGCTCGCAAGGGGGCTGCTCTGGCAGGATTGCGGAGCTCACACATTATTATAGAGGCCTGCTGGATGTTAACGAACTCATCAGATATTCACATACACACCCACTTCTACAATCCTTTATAAACACTGTGGGAGTTAACAAGAAAAAATCTGTGAGATTGACACCGGATATCGTCAGCTTTCCACTTTTTACCTTGCTTGCTGAGTTTGCTCATCTCTTCTAAGTAACGGTTAAGTCAACTTGTACCATAGTTTTGTGTATTGTCAACGTTCTCTGCTTGGCCACTTTCTATTGCTTTATACTCAATGCACCCCCTTTTCTCATTTTATTGTATTCAAAAGTCTACACAATTAGCAACCGTCCTATGCATTTGTATCTCTGTAATTAGCACATAACATTACAGAGTATTGTTTCCATCCTCTTCCTCAATCTGAAAAAATCCTCCCTTTGCCCCTTCAAATAATCCAGAATAGGACTGCGATGTTATCATTGGCCTCCAGCCCACAGAGCGCATCTCTCAAGCCCGAAAATATCTCCACTGGCTCCAGGCGGCTGCAAGGATCAAGTTCAAGATGCTCTGCATTATCCACACGGCTTTCTGGGGACAAGGACCCCACTACATCCTACTCTTTCCCTAAATACCTCCCTCTTAGAGACCTCCAGTCATCTAGATGAAATTCTCTGCAGATTAGACACTATTCCAAGCAGAGTGTGTGGGGTAGATCTCTTTCCTTGGCAGGAGCAACCCTCTTTAATGGCCTCCTGGCCCTTCTCAGGCTTCTGCCTGATCTCCTTAAGTTCTGGAAGATTCTCAAGACCCAGCTTTTCTCTTCATTTCCCCCCTGCTAATGCCCACCTCTCTGTCGCATTCACTGGCTGCCTGGTTCCTTCTGAGCTCCACAGGGCACCAGGCTCTCCTCGCCCACTATACCCCAGCGCCCTGTCTTCTCCCCCCCCACAACCTGCACTTGCCCTTCTGGGCCCCTTTCCCCTGACCATCCTGGCAGAGAGTGCATCCCTACCGGCCTGGTCCCCCCTGTCTTTGTGCATTGCATGTGGTCCTCACTCCCTGCTTCCCCTGGCACCTGGCCTCCCCTTAGCACTTGCCTAGCCCCATTGGCCTTCTTCTTCCTCTCCTCCTCCTCTCCACTCCAATCGTATAGCTTCTCTTGCCCTGTACCTCCCTGCAACCTAGCATTTTCCCTTCTGCCATGACCTACACCTCCCCTCCTCCCCACCCTCTCCCCCCTGCACTTCTTGTTACTACTTTTGCACGATCCGAATGACACAAGGCCTAGCAGGGCCATTATTTTTTTTCTTTTTTGCCCCTCACCTGCCTTTTTTGTCTTGTGGGGACTTGAAACACAATTTTTTGTATAGTTGCTTTACAAATAACCAATAAATAAATAAAATAAATGAAGCCTAAACTCGCTGGAAAGTAGGAATCATGATAAGTGGCTGCAAATTGCAATAGACTAAAGGTTTATCTGGCACAGTGTTAGCCAACATTGAAATAACGAGCAAAGGAATATGTCTTGCCAATGTGCACTATGAACATGTGCCTGTGGCCTTTGAACATTTACATCCTACTGTGGAGGCCCACATGTGGAGGACAACCAGGCACACGCATGCGTCAAATACAGAAATCAATATGATTGCTGGAATAGATATACACAGAAGCCAATAAGCCTTTCAAAACTGCATTCATTCGAGGTATGTTGGAATTTTTGTGATGTAATCTTTTTTTCATTTTGTTGTTGTTCATTGCATGTGTTGCCCTGGGTGAAACAGTCTACCGCATGTGTTGCCTGGTGCAAATTCCCCCTTTCCCCCTCCCTTCCGGTCCATCCGTGCCATCTCTATATATTAACCCACCACTTTTGTATACAAATTCTGTTTGTTTCGAGAAGAAGTGGTCCACTTTGGCCAACATAACTGGCCCACAATTTTAGTTGGACTTTTTTCCGGGCATTGCCCTATTGAAGTATAGGGAAATCCGAGTCTGTCTGCACCTCGCCTATGGTCATCTTTGAAAGAATATGTACATTTTGAGGCACCAGGTGCGTTGATACCATTCAGATGGAAGTAATTATTTTCAAATGCAGGATATTTGAAATATGTTGTTGTTTTTCACTGCACAGCTTGCCATTAATATTTTTCATTTTTGTGGCATGTGTTCCCAAAACAAAACACTCTCTGACATGCTGTGAACACTGGATGAAGGCTTGTATTAATATTTGTCCTTGAAGCCACTGCACTAACAATTTAAAGGACAAAATCTGTCAAATATCCACAAAGAAGTGATAAGATTCACTATATTTAAAGCTTACGAAGGAAAGATACGTTTCTATTACTTAAATGTGTCTTTCGAAGCAGTTTGTCATCCGTCACACAGGGAGAATGGAAACACAAGATACAGTATAAGCAAAGTCTTAAGTAATTTTTATGCAAGTGAGGACGGCAAGTGTGCTGTATGCTACATGATTAACGTTGTGATGGATGAATGTTCAATTTGATGCAAATAATAGACATTGTATGTGTTAATTCTAACTTAAATTGATAGTTAACATAAATATGTACTGTGCACATACAATTATAAATTTAGTACTGAAATGTATTTTTGCATTCTCAATTTTACATAGTTATATTATACCAATGTGCACCTGTCATGGGTACAGTTTACCGGTCGATGGCTTCTTCAACCGTAATTGGACAATAATCATCAACAACGCATCCGTGGTAACCATTATCTGGCACGATCGCCAAAAACCAAGAAGTCCTTATGCGTCATAAGGAGCAACATGGCAGCCTATAGGTTCTGAAAACGTGCGGATGTGAAAGTGTTGCATTTGAAATTTAACCTACTCATTTCTTCTCTGTAATGCAACACCATGTGTGTCGATCAGTGATGGAAGATAATAAAGGCCTGTGAAGAATGTAAAGACTGGGATTAGATTGTGCACAGAGGACGTTGACATTAGACGTGCATTGTGGTTGTGAAATGAGGCCTGAGCATCTAGTGATGCCAGCGTTAGGAGTGGGTGGTCTGAATTGTGCCCCAAGGGCACTTGAACTTAGGGTGATGGCTCAACTGATAAGATTAGCAAAAAATGCCGGTACCCGACCCATTGTTTTCACATGTGTTAAAGTGAGAAAAACTCTGGTAAGTTGCATTGGAATTTTTTTTAGAACGATCAATTGGCGTGGCAATTTTATTTAAGGGACCTTCTTCAATCAAATTCAAATCCAATTTGTTACGCTTAGTGGAAGAGCCTTTTAAAAAAAAAACACCTGAAATGGACTAATAAGATAAATAACACCTGCCCACTTACTCAGATCTTTTAATATCAGCATAGCAAAAATGTTGCTTGCTGAATTGAGCTTTGCTAGCAATCTGTAGTTTAAGTACTGGTTCTCAGTGTGTCATACTTGACAGACAGTTGAACTGAGCAGAAACAAGTCAGGGAAGCCCGAAGTTAAATACACTGACACAAAGGAAAAAGAAACGCCAACGCTGTGTGATCAGAAAGGGTTTCTTTACACTTGTTGAGGAACAAGGCTTCTTGGCATTTCCATGGAGACAAGTCAATAGATTGCGCACAGAGGACGTTGACATGAGGCATGCATTGGGGTTTGAAATGGGGCGTGAGTGTCTAGTGATGTCAGCGTTACGGGTGGGTGATCTGAATTATGCCACAAGGGCACTTGAACTTAGGGTGATGGATCAAAGGCTAAGATTTGCACAAGATGGCGGTACCCGACCTGTAGTTTTCACATGTGTTCAAGTGAGAAAAACTCAGGTAAGTTGCATTGAACATTTTTTTAAGAACGATCGATGTATGCTCTAAAATACGTGCTGATTGATTGGGACAGTGACATTTCAGACCAAACTACCCCTTTAACTGACTGAGGAGAACAAAAAAGGTACTTGTCTTGTAAAGTTGGGCTCATTTGCATTAAGCTTCTCCCCATGCACCATTTATGTTTTTATTCTGTCAGTGTTTTCTGCAGGCTGCAGATGCCTTAGAATCCCTTTAGACTCTTGTGTGTAGATTCTCAAAAACATGTGCATCTCAAGGAGATAAACAATGGTGCAAATGGCACTTGCGACATTGCGCATCTCATTGCTCTGTACGCAATCACAAACAAAACATACAAAAATGGTCTGTACAAATCAATTTGTGTCTTTCCCAGGCATTTTGATTGCCAATATCAGAGTATTGCAAGGGCTACCGTAGACACAATAGTTGCTTAAGCAATGATTCAATGTTATGCTTTGTATCTCCTTCCACTTCTTTCAAAATTTGATACTGTGGGATGCATGAAAGCGGTTTGGCTGGGATCATAGTTATGCAACATGGGTCCGGCTTCATTTTCATGCATGGACCACAGTTATTTTTTTTTTTTTATTAAAGTGGGCAACACTTAATGAATCAACTTTTCACACTAAATTTACCACATAGACTAAAAATAAATACATGTATACTTATATAAATATAAGAATTAACATTTATTCAGCATACCGCATCATCCAAAAGGAGCACCTTTAAAATAGGAGAAAAAATGTCACATTTAACTTTCAATTAATCGACCCACGTTAAGGTTCTGTTATCACTACATCTCCTCTTGAATTCTGAATGACTATAAACATTATCAAAAAAACCTAAAAAATCCTCTATCTGTTTCCTTCAAATTCTGTTCCATGGATTTGGAAGTGTAAAACTAAAAGAATTAACCTGGCATACATCTTGTCCACAATTCCACTGTTTCATATAGTATATTTCATACAAGTGAGTGGGCTCTGTACATTAGGTCAGCAGATGTCTACTCGTTTGTATTATAGAGCGTTGTTTGCACAATCTGCAGTATCGCTCAGAGTATTGAATTCTTGTTCTTCTGGCAGCAAATTAAAATAGAGTATTATGAAATGTTAGGCAAGATTGTATGCAGCACTCTGTAGGAATCTGGACCAGCCTTGTATTCTTGGCAATAGTTAACCCGACCTTTGGTATAACATGACCTACACAGGTTGGTAGCCTAACTGAGCAGTCAGACTTATCTCAAGAGGGGTCAATGTGAGCTGTAAGTCTGTAACACAGAGTTTCACAATTACAGTTATTCGTATAAACACTTATACACAAGGTCTCTTCATTAAACAATTATTTATTCATTTAACAGCCAGTTATATCAGCCTTCTTGAGAAGGGAACAAACACACACAACATTTAAATATACTTCAAAACACACTCTTAGTTTCTCTAAGTCAGATGATACCCGTTTGGAATGGCACACAGACACTTCCTACACCCTGAGGTGACTTAAATAGCTAGGACATTGATTTATCACTGGTAAATTTAGAGCAATACCGAGTTTGGTGCAAAAGATTAGCTCTGGGAATAAAATAAAGGTTAGCAAATAATTCCTAAACTACTAAACACCTTTAAAACCCTCCACTACAAAGTAAATTAACCCTTTCCTGGAGGAAAGCCAAGGCACAAAGTCAGAGGTAAGAGGAGACTTTCAGGGAGCTAGGACAGTCAATGTTAGCTGAGCAAAGTCTAGGGGAGCTGGAGACCTTCTTGCAGGTAATTAAAAGTCTTGCACAATGTTTTAGAAAAGGTTTGTAGAAATAAAAATCCCAGAAGGGCCACAAGCTGTTTAGGCTTGTGAGGGGCATAGCTGCAAGCAACTCTGCGAAAAGGGCAACCAAGACAAGTCTCAACTGAGGGCTAGTAAGGCTACACGACAGAGGTTAGCAACCTCTTAATTTACAGAACCTTTGGTTTGAAGAACTTGATTCCAGCTGCCTTGGGTTCCAGTTGTAGGTCTGCATTTCCGGTGTTCCTGGGCCTCGGTTGTGGGGACAAGATTCTGGGGACTCCTGCACTACAAATTGAAGGTCAGCGGCAGCAATGGGCAATCTTCAGATCAGCAGCACTTCACGGTTTCAGCTCCTCACGTCTCTCGCAAATAGCACCACAGCGGTTCTCGGATGCTCAGTTGGACTTTTCTTGCATCTGGGGTCCAGCACTCTGTTGAGGTGGCTCAGGCTTGGTCAGTCCTGCTTCCTGGGAGTGCAGAGGATCTTCCTGAAACTCGGGTCTGACTTAAAGACACTCACTCGATTCTGGTGTTCTTCTCCCTGGCGATCGGTTCCTGCAGCAGCAATGGAAGTACAGCCAGCCCCTAGAGCATTTCCAGATGAACTCGTCTTGGGGTCGATTGGCCCCACCAACGCAAGGGAAGAAGTCGTCCTTTGCAGGGCTTCTCTAGTCAAGGAGAATTCAGAGCTTCAGCACAGCAGCAGGCTTCACCGGGCAACCCAAAGGTCCAGGAGTTGCAGCAGGCGTCTCTTCCAAGTTCTTCTTTGGATTCCTTTGTTCCAGTGTTTGACTCTGCCTTCCAAACCAAAAGCCTCTCCTTTTATGCAGGTTTCTCCCATTCATCCACAGCCTAGCTGTCACTTACACAGCCGGCCAATCACCTAAGAGTGCATTCCTGTCACCCAGGAGATGAAGCACAGGGGGTTTCGGGCACCCTCATTTCCTGCCCCTGCCAGACACACTGGAGCCAGAGGTGGGCTTCAGCAAGGAACGCCACCAAAGACAAAATTAACAAAGGGACCAAACCTGGTTTGGCGCACAGAGTAAATCTCATAAAGGACCTTTCCAACAAGAAATGGCGAAAAAAAAAGAAGACCAGTGCCATTTTGACAAAATGGGCACGCATAGGTGCTTTTCTGGGTCTGCAAATGCGAACTGTGGCAAAAACACATAATAGTTGTAAAAAGTAAACTATTGCCACAGCCATTAATTGTAGAAAGGGTATCATAAAAATGTTACATGAGAAACTAGACAAAGGGGATACTAAGTAACCCCTCCAGCATTCACTTCCACTGGTAAGATAGTGTCTGCTGGATCTAGAAAGTTACAATGTAAGTACAGTCAATTTCACTTCACTGCCCTTGGAAACAGTAGTTAATCCAAGAGAAGGCATTTAAACCTTTGGGAAATCTGGAAGACTTCCCTGTGCCACTGCAGTGAAGGTGCTGTGGAACACAATGTAAAAAGATTATGCCTATGCTGTTTGTCAGACTCCAAAACCAAAAGAAACACAGAGATCAGATTAAAGAAAAATAAATGAGAGAGTGAGAAAAAGGTCTCACTCCCTCCAGGATTAAAAATTAAAATCCTAAAGTCCACAAAAAGTGCTGGGGGTCTCTAAGGTAGAAGGGAATTAGCCAATTTCACATAAAAAAAGTTTCACAGAATATAGGTGATGGACATTTCAAAACATACGATTGTTGCTGCATTACTAATAAAAATAAATGCATTGTTATCTGTTAGAGATTTTTTAGATTGCATATGTTCATCATTTTCCAGTCAGTTATAATTTGTTCAAACATAAATTTACAAAATTGTCTACAAAAGAAAACATCTGGTTTGAAGATATTAGCCAGGCCATCATTTCACTATAGTGTTGCTCATGTCTTCTTCCTGGATATGTGGGGGATCCCAGTCCAACAGTCTATGTTGCAAAAAGGGATTTTCATTCTGTGGCTCCTGTCATAACTTTGGGCTCAAATGACAATTGCCTAAAGTAAACTCAGAATATGGGGCCAAAGATTTTGTTGGATTTCTCCTTGTGCTGACTGCCTTGATAAGTAGGGTGCCCTTGTGAAATGAAAATAACTGTGTGCGCACCTGAGGAACAATTTACCTACATCTAGACAAAGTTCTCAACTTTGTCACTTCTACCTACTGACAACATACTGTTAGGCTCTTCATGCGCAACCACTCTCATTTTAAGTTCCTTCTCCCAGTCTACAAAACTAAAAATGGTCTTGCTCCCAAGTAGCAGTCTGATTGTATCTAAATGTACTCACCATCTCATTCTCTCTGATCTGCCTCTAAACTCATGTGTAGAGAAGGATCCAAGCACCCCCACCTCAACCATCTCGCCCATATTGCCTATATGTTGGGAAGCAAAGTGTGAAACACGTGCAGTACCAGTGAAAATACAGATACCAAGGAGAATTCTGAAAGCAAGGTTCCCATTGAGAAAACTATACCTGCATACTAGACAGTATGATGGCCATTTGAATGAAATCCCAGAAGAAGCAGAACAAATGTCTGGAAGAGAAGAATGGTGACGTTGCACGAAGCCAGACTGACGTACATAGAAGAGATGCAGCGACAACAGAATGCAGATATTCTATAAGGCATCAAGAAAGTATCAAAGATAAGTGACATCCTAGGTTCAAGATGAAGAAGCTTATGCTACAAAAACAATGAAGATATCAAGTCATTTTACATGTGTACATATGCACAGAAATGCAAGCAGCAAGTATTTTTAAGGCTAGCGATGCAGTGAATAGATTGTGGCATGCGCCACAAATGTATACATATATAGGTGCAAGTAAAGGATGGATGATTCCACATGTTGTAGCAGAGATGGACTAGAAAAGGAAGGCCTTTCCAGTGTGTCGCAGTTGAAAAAGCAATCGAATTACAGGAGTGAATCTCAGAAGGGTGATGCTGGATGAACCCCAAGAAGCCAAGGTCATTGAGCAGACATTAGTTACAATCGTGCGAAAGAACGAAACTCTGGTTCAGGAGGCATGGACAAAAACAAGGAAGACGTCAAACGTCTACTGAAAAATAATATGTTAAACACACAAGAGCTCAAATGTGTGGTCTTCAGTCATGTGGAAGGATGAATTTGGACAAACATGACGAACCACACCTACGCAGGGAGGTAGAGCGTGCCTCCACTCCCCTGAATTCTCCAGAGCAAGGCCAAATTCAAAGCCTTAATTGACGTGCAGACCACTGAGGTGATGATAGATGATATGCTAATTGGTGGAAAGCTATGGTTATGACCAGCTCACCAGCACCTGGAAGTCCAGTCTGCGTGCTGCTAACGTAGGTGGAAATGTACTGACGGATGTAAGAGTGTCAATCAATAGTAGGGGGCTGCGTAATCAAGGGCCCTATAGTTTTGTAACCAATGGGACATTGTGTATTTAGTGACGTTCATAGTGACCTGTTTGAGGGGAGGGCTTAGCTGACCCAACTGATGTTAAGGGGCCTATCACTTTCTCAGACTAGTATGGAACACATATTTAGATGTTCCCTTAGACCCAATCACTTTCTTCAATAGGTTTTTGTAGTTTGCCACAAAGGATTACATTAGCAAATGCGTAGGTCAACATCATCAATGACAAATTTTTACTATAAGTATTCTGTTTTTTGTGAAAATAAATGATAGAGACCATGCAGTGAGACATCCGTTGATGTCTGTTGTACTCCCTGTTTTAGCTAATTGATATTAAAACAGTCAACCTTTTTGCCAACTACCTGAGTCGTTTCGATTATTGATGTTTGAGTAACTTCTGCATCTCCATACATCTCAAAATATTGTTACCTCATCTTAAAGGGCCGGGAGGCCCGGTTCACGTGGTAGCAGAGAGGATGGTTCAGAGCCATTGACCTAATTAAGCTTTAAGGTTCCCGGCAATATCGAACCTCCTCTGCCATTCAGCTGAAAGGACGTGAAGCTCCCTGTAGATAGCTGAACCAGTTTTTAAGATAAGTCTTACAAGCGCAGGTGAGATGGGTCCCTCGGTTTGTACGAAATCCCCTCCTGACTTCTACAGGAAGCTGACCAGACAGAAGGATGAAGTGGCTGATAAAGAGGCGACAATCCCGAGAGTCGGAAGTCAAAAAGGCGAATGGTGAGTAAAAACTGAGTGAGGTGGCAAATTTGTGAATGGGCAGTGAGTGGAGAAAGTGATAAGGGGAAAACCAGTAACGGAGGGAGGCTTGGGTAAAAAAGGAACTTGAGACCATGAGTGTCGAGTTATTAAGTAATTGACTTGAGGAGAGGAGCCAAGCAATGTAGTAATCGTGAGATGAAGAACGTCACAATAAGAGTAAGCCCAGTGTCCTGCGTCATAGCATGTAACAGAAGGAGTCGTATCTAGAGTCCAATTAGTGGATGACGTAGGCTACAGACTTGTTTAAAGACAGTCCAAAGAGAACAACTCTTATCTCAATCGGGATATTTTTAGGGACGAGGATAAGTCTTGAGGATTATAGACTGAGATATATGTAGCTGGCCGAGTATGCTGGTTTGTCTGTTTGTGGTTTGTTGATTTTTTTTATTTAAATGTATATGGTGAAGAAATAATAGAGGAATTGAGAAACCTGAAAAGGAAAACATGAGATTCTAGAGTTAAATATTTATTTGTTGAAATGGAATTGAAGGTGTTCAGTGAATAAATAGACTGGAGTAAAAAGGTGATACAGAGGGTTTGGAGCTGCAGAAGTGGCCACGCTCATGTTGTATTATTTTTTTTTAAACCTATTTTGTAAAGTGTAAAGAGTAGAAGGTGAGTATTGACAGTCAAGTGTGACGAGTCAAAATGGAGAATATTACTCCACTTACGCATTTGTGCGAGCAGTTGCCAAAACATACAACCAAGCTCAAGCAGTACAGTGAAGAGTGTGTTAAGGGCACGGCAGATAAGATGTTCATTCCAGGGCCACAAGGGGGATCATCATCGAAGGCACTTTTGCAACATATGATGACATATTTGCATGCAGCATACACTGGAAAAAGTTACACAAATGGTTAGCGAGCTTAGAGCTCTGGAAAATGTACCAGGAGGAATGAGATACCTAATATATGCAGAGAGGGGGATGAGGAGCCTTCTGCTTCCCCGCCGCAACTGAAATAAACAGGGATAGCAAGAAAGATGACAGATTGTACCCATTAAGAGAGCTTAAGGCTCAGCAATCCGGCATATGAGTCGCCTGCACAAAACAAAGCAGCAATAAGGGGGCCGAGAAAATTCATGAAAAACAAGTGATATCTAATGTCCAGAGGGACAAGAAGAGACGTGACAAGGAGAGAAGTGATATACAAAATACATACTTATATATAGGATGGGAAATAAAGAGATGGAAAGGAGAAAAGGATAAAGCTGATGAGGTAGCGCTCCGACAAAAAGAATGAATGGGTTGTCATATTTTGCTCAAACTCAATGGTAAGAGCATCGAGGACGTAAAACAAAGGAAAGATCAAGACAAGCAAGGCAAGCAAGACAAAAAAGATAAAGATAGAGAGGAACGATTAAAAGAAGATGGGGCAAAAAGAAAAGATAGACAAAGACGGAACAGTTGTATCAAGATGAACAACTGAAAAAGCAGGAAAGGGCAGAGGAGAAAAGAAAATATGACAATAGACAGAGCGACATTGAAGAACAAGAAAAGCTAGAAAGAAAGAGAAAGGAGGAGGAAGAACAGAAACTAAGGGATAAAATAATACAAAGACGAAGAGACAAAGAGATACGAAAAGAAAGGGAAAAGGCAGGGTGAGAGAAGAAGCAAGGAAGTGAAGAGAGTTTGATGATGAAATAGAACGAAAGAGGAGGCATAGAGCATATGATCTTGAACAAGAATTCTTCCCAGCACATGAACCAAGACCAGGTCCATATAGAGCAAATCTAGAGGATGTGTTTGACTCTGGAAGCATTGGGGACGCAATCGATAAAGTCTATAATGATATGAGGACTAAGAAAGAACGGGTAAAAACGATTGACTCAAGAGTACGCAACTGTACGATGAAGAGGGAGGCTCATGTAGTTTTGAGCCTAGAGAGCTGTCTTTAGACAGACTAAACCTGAATAGCGATGAAGAGGAGAGAAGCCACAGTAGTTGGGGACAGGATATGTCAGACGAGGACAGAGAAACCTTCCGTGGGGAGGAGGGAGGTAACGCATGTTGTCCTGAAGGATGTTTTTAAATGGACAAAGAAGTAAGATGGTCGGATTTAGACCAACCTATATCTCGGTACATCAGAACCTAAAATCTAAAGGGCGATCCCTTGGTGAGAGGGGGGACTCGCCACCTTATGTAAACAGGTTAAGATCGCTGCCAGAAAGAAGGCGGTGCAGAGCCATTGTCCCTGTTATGAACAGACAGGCGATGGGGGACGAGTGTGAGTTTGGGATTTCGCAGTTTCCTTTGTTAGAGAAGGGAGGAGCCAGACCACAGTATATACCTTGGCCACAGATGGATAAGGATAATTTAAGGTGTAAACTCTCTAGTTTCACTTCTGGCACTGGGAAATGGATACATGAGTTAGAAAAAAGACAGGGGGAAATACGTTAGCCATAGGGGACATTAAAGGCTTCATCCTTCGGGAAAGGGCTGATGACGTTTGGTCAAGAGCAGGATACTCGAGTGTCACTAAGTGGAGCATAATTCAATAACTGTAGGGCGGCGGTCTGGAAAGCGCTTAGAGTGCTGTGTCCGGACACGTCAGATAAGGGAGCTATAATGGCAGGAAAGATGCAGGAAGGGTATGATCCACTTGTTTATATTCAGAATTTTCAAGAGCAGTGGGCTTTGGAGACACGCAATGCTTGGGGGAAATCTATACCTGTATTTTGTCACATATTATGCCAAGGGCTGCCAGAGCCAGTCCAGAAGCAGCTCAAGATATTGGTGGGCATGGAAGCAAAGCCATGGTCAGAAATACAGCTGACCATTGTGCATTATTGCAGATTGTTGCAAGAGAAGAATCGAGATAAAGATGATGCTAGGAAAGGTGAAGAGGCAGAATTAGTGCACAATATGCCATTGAAGGGTCGATGTTGACTAGTGGGCAACGGTCAGGTTCACAGTAAGCAGAAGGAATGCCACAGGTGAATAACCAAAGGCAGTACATTCAAGGTAATAATGGGTATATACCACAGGGAAGGTGAGGCTACAGAGGCAGAGGCTTCCACAAAAGTGGGTTTCAAAACACACAGAACGATTGTCAAAACATGCAGGGAGGGCAAATTAGGAGACCTCCTATATGTTGGACATGCGGTATGTCAGGGCACCTTGCACGCATATGTAGAAGCCAATGATTTGTGCAAAATGGGCAATTCTTAAGGGGGGGGAACACAAACCGAACTGCATACACTAAACAGAATGGAGAGGGTTTTCCTCAAAATCAGACAGTGCAGCAAACACAAGTACTGAGAGTAAAGCAAGATTTACAAACACAGCAGGCAACAATGAATCCGCCATTGGACAATCACTGCATTCCTCCATGCATGCCTTCCCAGATACAGCAAGGTCCAAGCACGGGACAACTGATGACTCCTAGGATAGGGGGTGTCACTGTTGATGGAGGGAATCCTTTCACAGGTACAGGGATGAAAATGTATCCACAATAGGACAGCTCACTGGGAGACTTGACGTGTTCAATACTATCAGTGACGCCCAATCCTCAAGAGGAACCTACGGTTGACGTCAATATAGGAGGGAAATCTTTTTCTTTTTTAGTAGACATGGGTGCAATACGTTCATGTATACGAGAGGGGAAATATACATTGTCTGGAAATGCCATGGATACGCAAGGTTTCACAGGAGCTACAAGTTGAGTTCCTTTTACTGAAAAATTGCCAGTCTTTATCGGAGAGTGGGACATGTCTGTGCTATTATTATATTCAAGACAGATGCCTGTCAATATATTAAGTTGAGATTTAATAACCAAGTTGAACAGGATGATTTTGTTCACTGATGAAGGCATAATTTGTTTAACGCCAGGAATGCATTATTTAAACCTGAGTGAATTTATTATGGCATTTGCAGGACAAATGGCCATACGAGGAATACCGTTAGAACCAGTTTTTCACTATGCGGTATGCAGTCTGTTAACATGGCTGCCAGGTTTAGTGGGTAGGACTATGAGAATACCTGATTAATTTTGATTTAGGCCAAAGATATCTATGGATGAAGAGGAAGGACAAATCTTTCCCTTAAAATTACAAGCAGCTACAGTGCGAGGAGAATTAGCTATGGTTGATGGAGTTGATTATGAAGGCAGACGATGGTGCACCGTGATTGCCATTGGGGAAGGTTATAGATTTACTGACATCACTGAGGGGGATATGTTTAGAGACCATCCGTCAGATGACAAAGTAATATTTGAGATGAGTATTACTTATTGGGTGAGAGCAATAAAACGTGAGGATCCACAAAAGATGATGTTAGTATTGGAACGGCCCAAGTATTTCGATGAAGACATGGCGAAAGTGCCAGTTTCATTATGGACAACAGGCCCCTATGACATAGGCCTATTGAAAGGGGCTGGAGAAGTAAAGATTAAATTGAAACCAAGAGCAATTTTACCTGGAGCACTACAGTATCTCATGTCTCGAGAGGCAGACCAAGATATTTTCAAGATGATATCCGCCATGATGGAACAAGGTATGTTAGTGACGTCAGAGTCACTGTGTAATACGTCAGTGAATCCGATAAAAAAAAAAGTAAAGGGGCGTTGTGGTGTTTAATACAAAATCTCCTCCCAATTGACCGGATTGTAGAGGCCCGAGTTCCCTCTAGTTCCTAATCCTGTGACAATCTTATTTAGTAACCCTGTTGAGGCATGATATTTCACTGTGATTGACTTGATCAATGCGTTTTTTTCAATCCCATTGCATAAAGACTCTCAAGCTCTGACGTCATTTACGTTCAGACAAAAGAAAATTAAAAGCACAAGATTGCCTCAAGGGTACTGTGAGTCTCCATCGATTTTCAATAGAGTCCTACAAATGGACTTAAGCAATATTGATTTAGCAAGTGTTGTGTTGCAGTACGTGGATGACATATTGGTCTGTAGCGCTTCAGAGGAAGAGTACAGACCTGATTCAGTTCAACCGATGACTATCCTTGCAGAGAAAGGATATGAAGTAGATAAGGAAAAACTGCAGTATTGTCAAAAAGAAGTATTATATATAGGCCAGTTAATTTCACAGGAAGGAAAGAAAGTCACTCGTGAGAGGGCTGAAGCTATTTAAAAACAATAAAGCCACACACAATAAAGCACATGCAGAGATTTTTGGGACTGTGTAGTTATGTGAGAGCTTGGGTCTTTGACTACAGTTCATACATAAGCCCCTTGTTGCAAGCTCTGAAAAAAGCCCAGGCAACTCAAGAAAAAATTGCCTTGACTGAAGAAATGGAAGAAGGGTTTGATTAATTGAAAAACGCAATCTGCACAGCTCCAGTTTTAGGGATTCCCAATTATGCAGAGGAATTCTTCTTATTCTTGCACACAAATGGCACTGTTATGACAGCTTTACTCATGCAGAGAACCATGTTGGTGTACAAGCCCCTTGCATATTACAGTTGGATTCTAGACCCAGTAATGAGGGTTCACTTTCCTTGCGAACAATCTTTTGCAGTCACAGCATTCACCATTGAGAAGGTTACCAGCATAGTAATTTGGTTTTATGACGTTATTTGTTCAACATGCTTTGTTTGCCATATTGGAAAAACCTAAAGGCACGTTGACTTCTCAAAGTGCTTATGCCTATGAGGTGTTTATATCAAATCCAGAAATTAAAATAGTTTGATGCAGGTGCCGCTGTGATGAAGCACATGGCCAATGGGGAGTTTGAAGTATTGATAAGTGCACGACTACCGCCTCACTTTTCTGCACAGGATGAAGAATTAGTGGCGCTGATTGTCATGCTCGGGAATCATGCAGACCAGAAATTAATGGTGAACAGTGACTCTGCCTATGTGACATCAACAGTACATGCAGGCTAGCACATTGGAAAAGGAGTGGCTACCTCTGAGTGGACGGCACTCCGGTGCAGCATGCAGCCTTATTGGACAGACTCATTAAAGCTCTACAACTCCCAGTAGCCATCGCAGTCATTAAATGCGCAGCACATAGTAAAAGGGCAGACTTTATCTCACGTGGAAAATCAAGCAGCAGACAAGGAAGCAAAACGGGTTGCATGTTCAGAAATGATCATGAAGTTTGATACACCTGATGTGAATGAAAGCATGGTGGTGATGATGATTGTGCCTGATTGCTATAATAATTTGTCTAAGACTCAGCTCGTAGAAATTCAAGAGGAAGTGCCTCAGTATGAGATAGACATGTGGACGCGGAGGTGGTGTTCTTTAACTCCTTCTGAAGCATTGTGGTGACAAGACAGCACTGGTAAACCGGTGATGCCTCTAGCCTTATTAAGGGTGGCGTTCAAACAGCTACACTACCCTGCGCATGTCACTATAGAGAGCCTTGCCGCAACAATTGCGGAGGAATGGTTTGTTAGGAATTTGGCAGAACCTGTTGCATTTTATTTAGTAAACTGCATCATATGTCGAACGTTTATGGCTGGGCACACACTGCGTACATTTAGAGGAGTCATTCCGAGACCTAATGGTCCCTTTCAGCATTTACACATCAACTATGTCAACATGCTGCAAGTCTGCAATGGGTATAGATATATGATTGTAGTCGTATGTCCCTTTTCAAGGTGGATTGCGGCTGGTCCATGTACACATCCAGATTCCACCTGCACAACGAAATTTTTAGTACGAGAAGTATTTCCGAGATGGGGAATATGTGAAATATTCAGATCAGATAATGGCCCTCATTTTGTTAATGAAGTCTTTGAACAGATAAGCTTGTTGCTTAGTATAAAGTTTTCATCGGATTATCATCTGCAAGCGAACAGGATCTGTGAGAGACTCAATGGCCTGCTTAAAGAATGAATAGCCAAATTGAAGCTTACCCTGAAGAAAGGATGGTTGCATTACCTACCACTGCCATTGTATGTGTTGAGAAATCAACCAGGTTCTGAACACCATCTTAGACCCCATGAAATAGTGACAGGGAGACAGATGAGGACACCCCTCACACCTCCATCTAGAACTAGAAGTGATGCCCAAACAACAGCAGAATTGCAAAGAAAGGAGTTACGTGAATACTTACAAGTATCTTTGTCATTTCAGATCAGCTCAAACGAAAGGGGTGTGGGGCACAGAACACAGATGATGATAATGCAGCAACCAGATGTGAAGAACTATGTCTTCCCAAACCTTTTCCTGGTGATCAAATCTTGATCAGGAACTTTACGCGTAGATGCACGAGCCACGCTTTAATGGCCCATTTATCGTGGAGGAAGTAACACCGTCAGCAGTGAAGGTGCAAGGCAGACGTGCTTGGATATTTCTGGGAGACGTAAAGATCTACGCTGGGGAACCCCCTTCAGCCCCACCTCAGTTGGACAGCAAGCATTGGGGAAGAACAGCAGCACATGCAGACTAGGTCCATGATGAGGAAGTAGGACGCAGAATCTGTGGCATAGACAGACAACGAGTACATTGGACTGTGGCTTGTTCTGGGACACTCTTTTAAGTTGCTAAAAAAGGAGTTAAGGGAAGCTATTTGTTCTTGAGCCACAGGAGTTTGTTGACATTGGACTGAGACATGTTTAAGTCTTGGTTAAGAAGGAAATAATGCCAGATTTGGAGTTCCTTTTCGACTGGAAGAGGGAGTAGTTCCCCCATTCCTTTCTCACGAGTTTCTTTTCGGAGGTGCCCATGGTGGTGCCCAATGACAATGTTCATCGGATCATTCTTACAGTTTTTCTCTTCATTCTGTGCATACCCTGCACTTGTGGGGAGAACTACTAGTGTTCATCTGTTCCTGCAAGATCCAAGTCTGGTCCAATTGTGAGGAGATTGCTCGCAGCCATAATAGAGCAAGTTCTCCAGCTTCCTGAGTACAGTGGGGAAAACACAAATACTCCTATCGGCTGACAACGCCCATAGACTGGTAGAGATGGTATTCTCTTATTTAATTGAGGAATAATAATAATAATAATAATAATACTAATATTAATAATAATGTAGCATTTATATAGTGCTACAAACCCTCAGGTATCTGAGCGCTGCTTATAATTACACATGTGTGTGGTGCTCATTTATCGACCTCGGAAGGATGAAAGGCTGAGTTTGGCCGTGCCAGGATTGGAACCTGCATCAACAGGCTCTGCACAGACGTCAAAGCAATCGCTCTACTCGCTGTGCTATCGGAATGCCCACATCTTGTTGGAAGACAAACTGATGTTCGCACTTTCTTAAGAGATCTGTGGAATGATGTGGCACTTAATTAATTATTACGATATATCATTGAGCATGTCAACCTATATTCCAAGAGAACACTGACAACTGAATGAGACTTTTGGAGGAAGAGATGCAAAAATCTACCATCTGAATTCTTTTATTTCTTGCTGGAGGAGAAACTCCATATCATCTGGTGAAAGGACAATTCCTTTGTCTGCATTGGGAACTTTTTTAATCGTCCAGCAGCAGCCAGCTAATCAAGAAACGTATGAAGCAGACTCAGCAGCTTCCAGGGTACTGCATGATGTTGCCTGAATAAAAGTAGATTTTTCCTTCCTTAAAAAAGATTAAGAATGGGCAGCATCAATAGCAATAATGTAATGACAGACAACGAGAGACGTCCACGATGTGCAAGAAGATATTGTTGTAAGAAGTGGGTTTACCTGTACGTCGTTTACACATATTTTCTGTTTACAGTGATACTTCTTTCATTTACAGTGCACACTGTTTACTATTTGGATCCAAACAAAGAAAGGATCCCTGTGTATCTTCCTATGCAGAAGGAGGGTGCAGATGTGGCAACTACTAGACATCTGAGGCCTTATGTAATTGTCCCTACTCCAGTAGTTCATGAAGGAGTGTCTGATTGGATGTTGTTTATTTAGTGATGTTCATAGTGACCTGTTTGAGGGGATGGCTTAGTTGTCCCAGCTGATGTTAAGGAGCCTATCACTTTCTCAGACTAATATGGAAAGGATACTTAGATGTTACCTCAGACCCAATCACTTTCTTCAATAGGTTTTTGTAGTTTGCCATGTAGGATGATGTTAGCAAATGCATAGGTGAACGTCATCAATGATGAGTTTTTACTATAAGTATGATGTTTTTTATGAAAATCAACAAGAGAGACCATGCAGTGAGACATCCGTGTATGTCCATTGTACTCCCTGTTTTAGATAATTGATATTAAAACAGTCACTCTTTTTGCCAACTACCTGAGTCGTTTTGATTATTGATGTTTGAGTAACGTCTGCATCCCCATTCATCTCAAAATATTGTTACCTCGTCTTAAAGGGCCGGGAGTCCCGGTTCACATGCCTCATCGTCCTATTCCCTCCCAGTGCCTCCTCTGGCTACAGCTCTTACTTCCAAGTTGTCCCGGACCATTGGCTAATATTTTAAAACCAGATGTTTTCTTTTGGAGTCAGTTTCTAAAACTTGTGTTTGAACACATTATAACTGACTGCAATATCCCAGACTCTTGGAAGGAATCTCTTATTGTTCTATAAAGGTTGATCTCCTTTTCCCACAAAACTACAGATTGCTGGCAATGCTCAATTCAGCCAGCAACATTTTTGCTATATTGGTATTAAAAGAACTGATTAATTGGGCAGGTGATATTGGTCTTATTAGTCTATTTCAGACGTTTGCTCCTTTAGAAGGCCCTTCCCCTATGCATAACCAATTGGATTTGAATTTGATTAAAGAAGGTGCTTTACATAATGCTGCCATGCCGATTTATGTGGCATTTATCGATCTTGTGGCAGCTTTTGACACAGTCAGTAGATCTCTCTTATGGCACAAATGGACACATTGGGTTATCCCTTCTGGTCTATTGTATCTAATAAAGGAACTATACACTAGTACATCCATATGAGTTTGCCTAGATAGCATGGGTATTTCTTTGGCCCTTCTCCACACGGAAAGGGGACTCTAGGAAGTGTGTATTTTGGCCCCCATACTTTTCAATTGATATCTACTGGACCTGCCATGGGCATCAAAAAAAGCCAAGATCTTTCCACCAAAAAGTGGTGCTGATGATGTGTTAATATAAATGTGACGCCTGCTTGGAAATACAAAATGAGCTCACTAGACCCATTGGACCCTAGCTAAAACATGAACTCTTACAGTTGTTGTAACTTGAAAAAAGCCAGCTTTTACACATCACCAGTCACCTCTTTGAAATATTCAAAAACAATATTCGAGCCGCCACAATACATAACAACGTAAGTCTGATGTAACAACCTGGCATGTGTCCCCTTAAAAACATTTCAACAATTCAAGCAGTTTGTGTGAAAGAATCTCTGCTACAGCTCTTTATCAACATGTGTGCTCTTTGACAAAAAACTCAAATTCTATTGTGACTTTCCTGCCAAAATTGGAACTTCACAAATTGCTGCCTCTTTCATAGACAGCAACCCCAAGGGTATGAAATCAGATCATAATCAGTCTATGATGAATATTTTGCACACGTAAAATATTTTACCTTGTTTATTGGCACTTTGAAACACAATTTCTTGCTGTATAAGCGCCTTACAAATGCACAATAAATAAATAAATAAAATGTATTAGCATGGAGACTAAAACAATGCACCATGGTTGTGCCGGTCTGCCAATATGCTGCCTCACAAAAAGACAAATTTGCTCCTTGCCTCCTTGCCTTTCAAGGATGTAACTTGAGCAAGTGCAATTATGGTTTAATTCATGAAACACTTATAATGCAGTTTTATTTGGAAATTTTGATTGGATTTTTCAAAAACTGGAGGTTTGGGACAGTTGTAAGTGGCAACCATAAAAAAATAAACTGTGATTTCTGATACAGTGACATATACTTTAACTAGGAAACCATTCTTTGCAAAACATGCATATGTTTCCAGAGTCTCTTTCAATGCAATTATAGACTTCTTGGATAAATTCCACATTTGTCATTCGTCAAACGTAATTGTTGCTATATTGCATCACTTACTATGTCACGTCACTCAGGCAATAGTCTGTAGCAGCATCACATGGGTAAGAATGCCCTAATACCACAGACTTTCCACATGCGTCTACTCGATGGCCCTTTGTAACAAGGACAAACAGATAATCAGCAAAGTTTTGGAAAAAAATAATGGCACAGTGTTACAGGCTGTTTACCGATGTTAAAGCAAGACCTCTTAAATAAAAGGCTAGGTTTATTGACATGGGAACTATAAAGGACATTCCCAATTAAAACAATGCAGTGTGAGTGTTTGTGCGTGCATATATGCTGTCTCACAAATTACCATTTTGTTCCTTGCCTTTCAAGAATGTGACTTGAATGAGTGCAGTGGTCGACTGGGAAACAAAAGAGGCCTTGGAAATAATGTTTAAATTGCCCCATATTACACATTTTCAGCAAGGCCAACTATTTTCCTAGGGATTTTCCTAGGGATTTTCCTAGGGAAACATGTGGAAATAACACACAAAGAGGCCCATGGTGCAAAGGCCTCGATACTAAAGGAGGGGTACAATGTATTACCAGCAACACAAAACATGGAGCTGCAGTGAGCTTCACCCAGGGAGGAGATGGACATATGGACTAGAAGGGGATGTACAGTATCCCCAACAGATGCCCTATGGAGACAAGACAACACAGGGAAGGTGGTTATGCCACCAGCATTGTTGCACACTGACACAGTTACATTATGCAGCACATACAGGGAAGGAGGTGCCTGCCACCCATATTGGAGAAACATGGTTCTGTCCCAACTTGGCAGAATACATGCTGAATTCATGAGCAACTGCTTGGTTTGCAAGCAATTTACTGCAGGACATAGATTGAGAGTTGTGAGAGGAGCCATACCTCAACCAGTTGGTCCATTTCAACACCTCCACGTCAGCTGTGTCGACATGATCCAAGTCTGTCAAGGATACCTCTACATGATAGCGGTTGTGTGCCCATTCTCTTGGTGGATTGAGGCAGGCCCCTGTTCTCATCCTGATGCCCTTAGAGCGGTGAAATTTCTGGTCCGGGAACTGTTCCCACGATGGGGCGTGTGTGAAGTTCTGCAGTCTGACAATGGCCCTCACTTTGCCAATGAGATGTTCAAGCACATCACAACGTTGCTGGGCATCCAACACAAATTCTCCTGTGGTTATCACCCGCAAGCAAACGGAATGTGTGAACACCTCAATGGCCTCTTGAAAGAGTATATTGCCAAAACTAAAAAGAGTACCAATAAGAACTGACTACATTGCCTGCCTCTAGCCCTGTTTGCATTGCACAACAAGCCTGGGTCTGACCACCATTTAACCCCACATGAGGTGGTGACAGGACGGCACTTGTAACTTCCCCTGGCTCTTCCCACTAGGGTGCTCAAAGATGCACAGAGTAGTACAAATGTTTTGGGTCAGGAAATGTATGATTATGTTACTTCCTTGATTGCTAGTGCCAGATAAAGCGACACCAGGGAGGCCCTGAAGCCGATGGGTGAAGCAACAGTGTCAACAGCACCAAGGACTTACTGAAGCAACTGCCTATATTTACTGGGGATAGTGTCCTCCTTCGGAATTTTGTTCAGCGCTGGGATGCACCCAGATTAACAGGCACCCACATCGTAGAAGCAGTGACTGAGACAGCAGTCATGCTTGAGGGAAAGACTGTGTGGCACCATATGAACGACGTTAATCCCATCAAAACCGTGGCCTCAATTGGCAACGAGATTGACAGAGCCAACGATCATCAGCAAGAAGAGCAAGGAGGTCATTCAGAATCCGCACTGCCGAGTAGAGGACACCCAATGGTTACTCACTCACAGGCAGCAGAGTTAGGGCAAGGGCTTCCTACACATCCAGATTGAGGATACACTGTCTGCTATTTTTCTCTCTACACACATTGGTTGAGAAAGTGTGACTGTCTAATTGTTTAAATTGTTTATGTTGCCTAATGATTCACAACCTGATACTTTTTCGGGCAATTGTTTCCACTTTATTAGAAGGTCCAACAGATTTAGAGCACATCCTCCTAGTGTGTACTAGCATGTTTTCATAGCAGATTTGGCCCAAGCTTACCCACATATTGAATGAGGAAACCCATTTGTCCTCACAGTACTTAGAGACAACAGAATCAGAACTATGTGGGAACAGCTTTTCATATTCGCCATGAGTGACTAGATGATCCACCGGGCTTGAGACTAATCTAACACTAATAAATTAACACACAGTCGTTGCACATTTCAGGCGGGCAACTGATATGTTCAAGCTGCACAAGTATCCAGCAGCACAGATAAATGGGTGAAATTATAAAATGTATGCTTATCTTGTCGTGTCTTGTATTCCCATATGGGCTCCTTGCATTTATCTTTTGCGAATATCACTTGTGTCTAGTGAAACCGCGATATGCTCTACTAACATTACCCCAACTCAAGCAGGCGGAACGACCATGTCAGGTGGACAAGGGAGCACTGTAAGCTTGGTAAGGAGAGTTAAGCGCAGTGCTGACACAGACATGGGGGGAGTGGACATATATCTCACCAACACTGCTTGAGTGTCTAATAACATGTTGTATAAACACATGTCCAAAGTATAAAAGAAACCACTGGGGAGAGCTGTTATGTCTGCTCACTAATCCTCTATGCCATGAGTGCCTCCAGAACATTCATAGCAGCTAAAATGCCAGCAACCAGAGCTCAATGCCTCATGTAAATATCCATGGTTACAACCCGAGGAAGATTCCAAGGGAAAACAGCGATACTGAGATGGATGTCTCAAACAGCATTCCCCAATGCGGACAGTTACATAAAGACTCTTGACATGATGAACAATTATTGGCAGTTAGACTAAGCTGTACAGTACATAACTGATGGCCCACAGAAAGGTGACACTAAAACAATAACACTGAAAAATCTGCCCCGCCCGAAGAGGGGGGTGTACGAAATAGGAGGAGAACCAGAATGTTGGGAGAGACCACAGATGCTCGTGTATGGCCAAGTATACACAGAGGAAGGTTGGAAAGATGAAGTACTAGGAAGCAAAGCACACACCCTAGTACAATCACCCATGAATACAGTACAAGGGGAAAATACAAGTGCTTGAAAGAATGGGATGCGAGTGCCAAGTTGCTAACTTGGGTAGACAATGAAGCTGGACTGATGCCCATAATACCTTTGAAGAAACCAGCATTGTGCTACAAGAATGAAGGCACAGTGAGAGTTGTAGATAACACAGGATGTTGGTACACAGAAAATCATCCAGCAATGAAGGTCAGCACTGCAGTACTGATGGATCATTATTGGGCGTGCGGGTCCAAAGCATATGAGAAACTGCCACCCAACTGGGGACGAGTTTGCTTGTTGGTGTACATCAATATGACATCACTGGTAGTGCCCCAGAAGGATAGAAAGATCGATGACTTCCCGAAGATGGACCTAAACACGAGAAAGAAGAGGTCCGTGGCAGTGGAAGAAAAGGGAAGAAAGAAACGGTCAGTGGAAGTGAGTAGAGTAAAAAGAGACAACTATTTCTCATCAGAGTCAGAAGCATTCCTGGATGACGAACCGCTTGAACTTTATTCAGCAGGACAGAAATGTTCCAGCTGTGCAGACATATGCAAACGCAAAATGGCTACAAATAACCAGATGGGAGCTGATGCTGACAATAAACTCTGCAGTAAATGGCTTCAATGCAATAAAAGAAGAGCTCCAAGCTGTAAGGTTGATAAAGCTCCAGAACCGATACATTCTAGACCTCCTCACAGCAATGGAAGGAGGAGTTTGTACAGAAATTGGGAGTTCCTGTTGCACATTCGGACTTGCCAATGATGGAGAGAATGACACGCTGACAGAAGCATTGACACGACTGTCAAAGATGCATGCCAAAATGGAGGAAGAGGCCAAAGGAACTGGAAAAGACCAAAGCTGGATAGCGTACCTATGGTCATGGATGCTTCCATGACTGACGGACTGAAAGTACTCTTAGGGGCATTGATATTAGTACTAGTGGGACTGTGTGTAATATAAATCTGCATCACTCAATGCCACAAGACGACTGAGAAATCGATAAGAATGAAGGTGTTGATGAATGTGAATATGGGAAAGGAAAAGGACAAGATAATGGATGAAAGAGAGAACCGGAGAACAAGAATAAGGTGATGTCCACTGTTCCCAGCTGAAACTGTAATGTTCGACAACCCATTCAACAACAAGACATATGGGAGGAAGTGAGTGTGGTGCAAACCAGAAGGAGAAGGCAGTTACATGGCGTGGAGTTCTGACGATCATGCAAATTATTACAGACATCTCGGAGGAGTGATAAAAATATGACTACCAAGAACAAAGGTAACAAGATGTGGAGCTGCGGTAGGCAGGTTGCCCGAGGGGGACTGAATAGTGGGTCCCAGGAATGCCCATCCTCCCCACCATGAACCTTACAGGCCGGAAGAGCCAGGATCACTCAAAGTCACTCATCCTTTTTCGGGCAGACCCCGAGTACACCACTGGCTGACACGTATGCAGGAAGGTATCCCCTCAGACAGCTATTCCAATCTTATCCAGTGCAGATCCTTCCAGATCCAGAGAACCTGATGGAGATTGTGGACCCAAACACAATAATGGACTGCATCGATTAAGCGCCAGGAAACCACTATGCTGATGTCACTAGTGACACCACGACATAGCAGCGTTAGTTGTGAAGCACACTTGCAACCCTGAACTGCATCAAATGAACACACATTTGCATACACGAAGAACATGGTTACACAGTTTTATAGATGGAGGATGGATACATATACATACTGCCAAAGATTTTATCATTTTTCTCATTAGCCAAAGGTCGTAATGTAGAAACGCAAGACAAGAGATTCTGAGCAAGCTTGCAGATACAGGATTATATATGGAGCCTGGTAAGACCACGTACAACTAATTTATAGGTGACATAGCAGAGTAGGAGCATTTAGAAATCACATTATAAGTCTACGGATAATTACAGAAGGCGTCAAGCCACAGAACACGAGACAAGAGGGGCAGCTCAGGCTGCACGAAGCACAGACCGAGCTCACAGCCAAGGTGAGAAATAAACAGTCACAATCCAAGCTCCAGACGACGAGGGACCAGCTGCAGGAAAATTGAAGAAATCGTCATAAATGCAGACCCAGAGAGCTCAATTTTGTGATCTACAACCACGGGATGCACCCGAACTAGACAATGATCATTCACCCGTGGTGGAAAGACGAACCGTTCTCAGCAACCTAGATGAGAAGTGAAACAAGTGTTGCAACATAGAAACGCACTCTCACAGGCAAAAGGTGGTCTACTACCAGATACAATTCAGACACGTAGTCATTTCACATCGGGGTTTTTCGAGGCAGGGCCCAGGTGATGATGACATGTAGCATCAAAACTGGGGAGCACACCTTGTAAAGTTTAAAAGTACTGGAGAATCTTGATTGTCTTGTATGATCCCTGTTAGTTTTTGTGTAATTAACCACAGTTCTAACTTGCCCTTGGCTGAGTCCTCTGTTCATTCTGGGGAAAAGGTTGTTGGGCCCTTGAGAGTCAGACAAATCCCTAGACGATCTTTGACATACCTGCTATTTATCCCAACACAATGTTTGGACATTTCAGAAAGAAAGTGAATGAAAGTGAGTTTGAGACCCGGTCTTTTGGTGAGAACAATACCAAATACTGGAACTATGTGAATGCAAGAAATACAGGAATAAAGAGCATGCCTGGCAGGAGAGTATACCAGGTGGTTGGTGAGTCTGGGACCCGCACCCAAATTGTGTAAAGGAGCTACATGAGAGAGCCTGGAAGGAGAGTATACCAGGTGTCTTGCGAGTCTGGGACCCGCATCCAAATAGTGTTAATTTGAAAAGAGAATCCCAAGGAAGGCTCATGCCTTTAGGGTTTTGAATTACAGTGTTTGTGAAAAAGACTTTGGGAAGGGAGTTATTTAACCCGGAGTGAACTGTAACACCAAAAGGAGAGAGTCATCCTTTTGGGCCTTAAAGAACCTGGTATTCGTTCGGACTTTTGTTTTGGTAGAGAGAAACCTGAGGAAGAGAGCCATTTCCAGGAACTGTGAACTTTATCCATTTGGAACTTGTGTTGAATTTTCTATTTTTGTTGAACTTAAACATGTGTGCACTTTTCAAGCTGAGCGACAATACCCATTTTCAGAATGTAAGGACTAGGATAGGATTGGTGACACAGGACATTTTTGCTTTGGTTAGCTTGACACAGGACAGACCCTTAGTTTTGGTTGTGGTAGAGAAATACCTCCTAGACTAGGGAAAGTGAGGCTTTTTCCAACCCCTTTATTGGGGGTCATTATGACCCGGGTGCAAAGGGATACCGGGCACCGGTAATGACACTGGTACCAGTAATCCCTTTGCGCCCTATTCCGAGGTCCCTTTGGGGGTCCTTCCTTAAAGCCTGCTTTTAGCAGGTGTTAAGGATGGGACCCGCAAAGGGATACCAGGGTCAATAACGGTACCGCAATTTGCGGTACCATTATTGCCGCCTTCCCCCTTCCCATTGAGCCCTATGAGGGCTCAAATGGGAATGGGGCATGGCATTTCAAATGGGGACTTAACAGTCCCGCAAAGGGCGGAATGGACCGGTAAGTCCCCATACCACCACGTCGGTGGCGGTACCGGTATTGGTGCTAGTCATGGCGCTAATAGCGCCATGACTAGCACCAACCTCGGAATGATTGTTTATTAAAAGTCTTTAACCAATACCACGAGCCCTCTGTGTCTGCGACTCATTCCTGGTTCCTCATATATGGTGTCAGGGTGGGATCGGACCCAGTTCACACAAACTGGGGATCCCACATGAACAGTAATATAGATGGTGTAAACTCTAGCCCCACGATTGCTATATTTATAAAGGAGTAGACAAACATCATCTTTTCCTCCAGAGAGTCATGTACTCAAAAGACAGAGACTGATCAACCCCACTTCATTGGGTCATAACCGCAAGATCTGGGTCTGGTGAGAAGCTATGGGCCCCTAATTCCTCTAAAACCTAAAATAGGGGTGACATTTCAACCGTTAACCTCAGAGGTCATTCTTCCAGTGAGGAAAATTGTGGAAGGGAATATCTACCATCTGTTTAGCCCCCAGAATTATCTGGTGCTGTGAAGAGATTCTCATTAGGGTTACGAATAAGTGTCTCCATCGACTGGGCCATCTAAGTTATTCCTTGTAAAAGACTGGAGTTAAACATATTACCCCTACTCTCCTGTGCAGACAAATTTAAATGTGTGCTATTGAATTTCCCTTCAACTCCAGTCAAGATTAGAAAGGGTGGGTTGGTGGGAGGGTTGGTACATTAAACCTTATGGGGATCTCCCTCCAATGAGACTTATAGCGGGGCAAAAGAAGGAAATCACCCTGAGAATCTATCTAGGGAGAATAGGACACCAGAAAATGGTTTCAATCATTCACAAGAGGAAGCTAAGTCTGACCCTAACTGGGATTGTGATCAGGCTGAAGATGAGTCATTGGCGGAAAATAACACCCTTACCAGTTCCCTAAAATCCTGGAAGAATTCCATCCGCCTTAAAATAAAAAGTCATGAGTTAGGTGTCTCAACATCCTCCTACAAGGGTGACACCAATATGGGAATTGGAGGTGACAGAAAAAACATTCCCTACCTCGAGAAAGTTAAAATTCCCTTAGTCTCCTCCATTGGGGAACCCATATAGAGTCCCGGGCCAGAGATAAGATACAAGGAGAAGGGAGAATCACTGATCCTGTTAAAAAAACCTATTAGCCCCTGAAACTGGGGAACCCCAAAGAATCCAGTGATATAGAGCCAGATACGGATGCTCTCATGCTAGAAGAAGATGGCGAGACACCATCCTCTGGATCCTTGTCTCCTACAAGAGACAAACCAGATCCCTCCTGGGAAGAATTTGGATTCCCTCTAGGGTATTGCTCTTTAGAAAAAGAGGAGCAGGAACCATCTTCCCCAGGGACGCCCCTCGGTGCTTTACAGGGAACAGTGACCCTGATAGACCAAAGGGTAATGGACCAGGTTTTGGCGCTATGGTGATAAAGAGTAAAAACAGATATATACCATCTATTACACCACCATCTCCTACCTTAGATCAGAAGTTATGTTTCTCTGGTGGTGAGTATGGTCATCCGGCGAGGCATTGCCCCTTGAATATGTTTGATCTCCCCACCATACCATTGTTAAAAGAACCCAGTCAGGGTGGGCGAAGTAAGGAGGCAAGAGCTGAACCATCCTATGTGAGTATCCTCTACACCCAATCGAGTGAGAAACTGGCAGATGGGGACAAAAGTCCAGAGAGACATCCCCCTAAAGGGAGGAAAATAATAACAGGAGAAAACCCCCATGCTTTTCTTTACACGGTGGCAAAACCATCTATAGAGTTCCTGCTGTCCTAGGTGGAGAATCTATCTGGGCCCAATTAGACACTGGGAGTAAGGGGCATGCTGTAAGAACAGAATGACTTCTCCGGGGATGAAAGAGGATTGGAAAAGAGAGAGTAGGCTGTGTCCATGGCCACATTGAGGGACACCCACAAACACAGATCCCCAATCCCATCTTGGGAAAAGAATGACATTTTATAGTGGCCGTGATACCCAACATACCAGCCCAACTAGTTATAGGAAGTGATATTCCCCAGTTTGATCAATGGGTCTCACAAATGGCACAGATAACAATAAGAACCCACAGGGTTGGAGCTCCCTGTCCAAATGAACCATCTAACCCACAGGTGGGAGAAACCTTACCTTTTATTTTGAAGAAAACACCTTAGGGAATATCAATAACTCTCCCCTTTCTTACTCCCCTTTTGACTCTTGGGAAGAAGAGGGATTTGTACCAGAAAGCCCTATCTGGAAGTGGGGAAACAAAACTTAAGGAAGGAACTTCCTTGCTGGAGAAAACCGTGAATCCAAGCAAGGAGGGGAACCCTTGGAAGGGAAGCCAGAGAGTTAGGGGAAGGTTATCTGATGAATCTGATGATGTAATCACTTCTTTCCCAGAGGTAGCTTCTCCTCATGTGGCCAGTGGACGGCAGCCGCTACCTGATACTGACCCTGGGGGCACACCCTCAGGGGGAAAGCTCAGCATCATCAGAGGAGACTTTGCATCACCCTTTCCCTTAGGGATACCCCTTCCATTTCCCATGCTTTAATGGCATACTGTGATTTCCCCCTTCAGCAACCCTTAAAGCCTGCTGAATAGTATCCCTTAATATTCTGTAAACAATAGAATAATAAAGACTGAGATGAGGAAGATGGGCAGAGTAATGCTGAATACTCTGCAGAATCAGAAGGAGCAGCCTCGTGCTTGGAGAAGGCTGGTTGGCTCCAAGCAACTCCCTTCCTGGAAGCAGGAGTTTAAAGATGGAACAGCTGAAGGTAACAGAGAGTTGCAGTCAACTAGTTACTGCCAGAAGAAGCCAGTCTGAGAAGCCCACAGATGAGCGGGAAGATCTCAAGAGAAGAAGGACTGCTGGTTCACTGAGTTGGGATCGCAGCAGGAAGAGAACCCTTCTTGGCGACCGGGGGAACCGAGAAGCAGTGCCTGTGCCACCCGAACATGGAGAGATGGCTCAGGAATTAAGCAGGAGCCGTGAAGGATGTAGAAGCCACCATACGAAGCCAGTAAAACATGAAGTGCTGGTGAGATACCAGGGCTCTTCCATGTGTTTGCTGCGAGAAGTCTGAAGAATGGAAGCCGGTGAGCCCTGTGAAGGGAAGCTGGTCACCGGGCTGCTTCATCAGCTCCACCACAAACTGATACATGCCAGATACATGAGTTGGGTGCCCCTGAGCAAGGAGAGTGGGTCACTGGGACATTTAAGAAAGACAGTGAATGAAAGTGGGTTTGAGACCCAGTCATCTTCTTGGGCCTTAAAGAACTTGGTTATTCTTTGGAACTTTTAGTGGAGAGAAACCTGGGCCAGAGAGCCATTCTGAGTAACTGTGAACATTATCCATTTGGAACTTGTGTTGGATTATCTCTTTGTGTTGAACTTGAACACATGTGCACTTTTCAAGCCAAGAGACAATACCCTTAGCACCTTAGAGTTGGTTTTAGAATGCGAGGGCTAGGATAGGATTGCATACACAGGACATTTTTGCTTTGGACATCTTGACACAGGACAGACCTTTACTTTTGGTGGAGGTAGGAAAATAGATTAGGGACAGTGAGGCATTTTCCAATCCCTTTATTGTTTGCTAAAAGTCTTTAACCAATTCCATGAGTCCTCTATGTCTGCGTCCCATTCCTAGTTCCTCTCACCGCACTTATCCCTCTCCTACACACCGGTCAAATCCTTGGCTCCACCATCAACCCCCACCTTTCCTGCACACATAGTTGTTGTCACCAAAACATGCAATGTACAGCTACATCTTATATCATGAGTCAGGCACATTCTTCCTCCTGATGAATTTCACACCTCAGTCCAAGCACTAGATCTCACCAAGCTGGCTTTTCTTTAAACGCTGAAAATGCTGTGGGGACATGCCGTCCGAAGGAAAGGGGCGGGATGGAGGAAGGGCAGAGGGTAACTGTGAAGGATAAAACTACACCACTACACCACAGGAGTTCCTTGCCAATGGTCTGTTATGCCATTCAGAAGACTGGCATAAAAGACATACCACAGTCATATGAAGGTTATAACAATGCTGTGCCTTTAGAGTAGAATTCTAAAGACACCGCAAACATGCCCTGTTTAGCTGAACGTAAGTAGGAATTCAGCTATACATGACAAACATCTGTATCGGTTAGTCTCGGCATGTGATTCAAAACTCCGGTCACAAGCATAGGTTATATAAGAAATGTAAAATATAGTTCTAACAAAATGAACCCAAAATTTGGACTAAAAGCTGCTGCACACTTTTTATGTGACATGCGGATAAGGGGAATCCCAACTATCAAGTTAAAAACAAATCAACCATGCTTTAAACTCCTACTTACAAATAAGAAACCGAACTAGAAGAGCCATGCAGTGTGCATCCAGTCAGTGCACATTTTGATCATGATATGAACAGGATTAATTTTCATCAGCATAACATTGCTTAATGTATTGCTTTGAATTGTGAGGAGAACCATTTGATAATCCAGGAGTGAAGAGCCATGCTGTGATCTTTGAAGAAGTACTCCCTGATGATGTCCCTCCAATCCAGCCCTTCAAGGCAGAGAATTGCACGCCCTTTGCCCCATGGGTTGCAGACTGATGATACCAGGACATCAGTGTCCTGACAGACAGTGACACAGTCCGAAACGGCTCGGCTGTCTACCCCAAAATGCCAGTCTAGCCAAGTAATAACAGATACCATGCTTGCTTTATCATAGATTCCCAGAAAAAACCTCATGCACGGTAATGAAGGCTAGACTGGCTGCACCAAAATGCCAGTCTAGCCATGTAATGTAACAATTATCATGCTTGCTTTCTCATTGAGGGCCATAAACAAATGTCACACCTGCGGCCCGCCCACAGCACCTCTCACACTCACACACAAACACACCCACAAACCACTACCATTCATATCTATTCACCCAGTCACACCTTAGCATGGCCTTATTTGACTCTCATGCGCACACCCAGAAGAGACACACTTAATTCGCCACGTACTGACTGTGCACCCAGAATATAAAAACAAACACAATGAATTATCATTCATTCACAGACACAACACACATATGTGCTGCACACTCACTCACACAATGCACTATTTACATGCACTGTGCACACAAGACAGGCATATGTATATACATACAATAACATATATTACAAACACTAAGCACACACACATTTTCATAGTTTTTTTTTAAGTACCTGTGTTTCCGGTGCTGACACCTCAATGCTCTGTCTTGGCCTGCCCTTCAGTCGTGCTGCGCATGCGCTCCATTCAAACAGAAACCAGATAAATGACAGAGCTTGCTGGTTCCTGTCACACAAGTGCTGCTGCACACCTGGAAAGTGACGCCTTCTGATGTTTGTCAGGCAAGCGAGATCTAAGCTGCGCGATGCTCAAACATGCTGGCGCCACGGCCGACTGGGTATAATGGGCCAGCGAGCCTGGCTGGGGACACCGTGACAGGCGCCAAACCCCCACAACCCTTGCCCCTGTCAAATGATGGGGAATAAAATGGCATGGCCGGTGCCACCAAAGTTGGGGGGACAAACACCCTTGTCCCCCGCTAAGATGACTATGGCAATGGTTTCCTCACTGAACTCCACACCAGCACTTGCTCCCCTGCAAGCCCTCCAAAAGACAGCAGCCAGACATCCTCCACCTACCTAAACATTCTCACATCACCCCAGCTCTCGCCCAGCTTCACATCGCCCAAATAATTGCCTTCAAGCGACTGTGCATTGTTTTCAAAGTCATTCATAACAAAACCCCATTTTACCTTCACAACAAACTCAAGCTCATCACCCACACAACACAATTACACGCAAGCTAGCATCTCCTACACATTCCACTCTGCAAATAAACATGCACACAAAAACGAGCATGTACCCACTGGTCACCCAGGGCATGGAACACCCTACCACTTCTCATATGCACTGCACTCTCCATCACCACTTTCAGAAAGAGCATACCTTTTTCTCCAACACATAATTGGCCAATTCATCTCCCCTGCTCCCACTTGTCTATCCTAATCATTCTATCCTACCCTGAAAACATTTTGTAACTTCTGTTTCACCTCCCACCTTTTCAACCTTTGAACCTTGATCCGCTGGGTTGGGCCAGCGCTGAGTTTAAATTCTAATAAAAAAAGAATGTATTAGTCCACTGAGACACAGACCTGGCAAAGAGTAGTGGATGCATCAGGTTTAGTAAATAATGATACACATTGGTCTGTGGGAGTGGTTCTTTCCAAGGACAATGGCAATGTCATCAAGTTCAATGTGATGCTATTCATTTTTAAATGGCTGGTGCCATATTCAGGAGATTTGCTCCTGACCCAGAATTAGTCCTAATCAGGTATGTGTATTTGCGTTTATTCGAGTTGGGAAATAGTCCTCCTATTTTATTTTATTTTCTATATATTTGTTTGTGGAGCGCCCAGACCTAGGGTATCACGGCGCTTGTACTGGTATGAGAGAGGAGGAAATCCAGAAAGGGGACGTCGAAGCGTGCCCTTCTATGACAAAGGCACTACAATAGGATCAATACAGAAAACAAAGCATTCCCAGAATTGCGTTCTGCACAGTGGTAGGGTCATGGTCGAGAGCTCCAAATGAGACACGCTGGTACATCGAATTGGGACACTACAGATCCATACCATGAACCGTTTGGTATTATTTACAGTGCTCCGCCAAAGGAGATATGGAATTTGTGGAGTAGGGTGGTGGCACATGACGGCTGTGGCGACCTTCCGGGAGAGGAGGTGAAGGGGAACTGTAACTTTGTGGGTATCTGATTTTCACATCGTCACATAGGAAAGGTAAGTATGGGGCACTAAATGCAGGCCACACCACAGAGCTCAAAGCGCGAGCAGGCATTGTTTAGATAAGGCCGCGAACCGTTATTTCTCTGGTGCCAGAAAAGTGGTGTTTTTTAAATGTGCAGACAAAAAAGAAAAACACATGCGAGCAGGATATGAGCGTCTGTGCGTGTTCCCCGGATGCCGCAGCTTGCGCAGCCCATTGTTCTACTCAGGAAGCCGCGTGACCGCGCAAGTCAAAAGAAACCCCTCTGGAACAGACACAACATTGCAATTCCCAATTCTAATTACAAAAGTCTGTTTACGATTACAAATGGTGCTTCAATGTTTGTTTCCTGGAAACGTGAGAGAAGTTTGAGAAAATGAAAGAGAAAACATGGAATAATATTCATCCCCATGGTAAGAATCCAATTAGAATGTGGCGTGCTGTCTTCTGCGCGGCTTCCCCGAGCTGAAGCGTCTCCTACAATTTATGAAGTGATGAATTAAAGTTATGATTTATGTTTTCTATGAAAATGATTCATTTGAACAAATGGAAAAGTTGCATTGTTCATTACTGACCCAGATCATTTTCCTTTGGCAGCTATTCAGTGCGGGTAGGAGTTTCTGTTCATTGTGCGACTTCTTGCAAGGACTTGTTGACAACCTGCCCAGTTCTGCAGACATGTCCAGATCTGCCCCACTCCCGAGGGGCAGTATTAGGGGCATGGGAAGACACTGGAATCCATTCCATCGAACACAGCTCGCATATTTTTCGGATTTATATTTATATGTATTTAAAAATAAGGATGTATTTTGTACCAGAATTAATGTAAAGAGGAAACAGCACAGATGACAGGGGCATTCACTCGGTAGGGAGTCTTTCCAGTATAGGATGGTTGCCTGGATGACAAGAGAGCAGGTGCTGGCAGCCTAGTGTAGTGTGGCGTAGTCCGAGGACAATGACTACTGACACATATATGACACAGATATGCAGTTATGGACTAGTGCCAGAATGTACACAGACACATTGGGCCTGATTCATAGAATGTTTTGCTATGGGATTGCGCCATTATAAAACACTTCTGTGAATCAGGCCCTCTGTATCTACTAAATGTCTACTACAGACAAGAGCGGGCCACATTGAAACATCTGGTGTGTTTGTAGGTCCTTTGCAATCCTTACTGACCATAGTATTGTTGAATGGGACTGTGAGTTGACTGCACACTCTCCATCATATGCAATGCTTTGTATGGATTCATCTGAAAAAGGTGCCCACCGCTGCTTCATAGCGTCTGAGGTAGAGAGGTAATGGAAGCCAGGAGGGGATGAAAGACAAAGGGCAAAAAACAGGCAAGTACTGCTTGGCCGCTCACTCTCTGCGTTGCAAGACCCAAAAGGACTGCCTTTTCTCTTCCGCGCTTACCAGGACTTGCATTTCACTGCTTTGTACTGCGTGGACTTCAACACCCAGCAGGCTTTGTGAGACACCCCCTAGAAGGCATGTATAAATCAGGGAGGCCGCGCGCACCGCAGCAAGTACCCTCAAGTACCGCTTGGCCGCTCACTCTCTGCGTTGCAAGACCCAAAAGGACTGCTTTTTCTCTTCCCTGTTTACCAGGACTTGAATTTCACTGCTTTGCACTGCGTGGACTTCAACACCCAGCAGGCTTTGTGACACACCCCCTAGAAGGCGTGTATAAATCAGGGAGGCCGCAGCACCATGCGCACGCACCGCAGCAAGTACCTCAAGTACCATTTGGCCGCTCACTGTCTGTGTTGCAAGACCCATGTCATGGGTTTTGACCCATGTTGAATCAATAGACTGGGTAGATGTGGGGATGAGCTGTCGCCGCCCATTATTCTATCCCAGAACAAACTAAATCAATAGACTGGGTGGATGTGGGGATGAGCTATCGCCGCCCACATTCACGCCAGAATAGGAGAACTGCACAGTTGGCACGAGACCACTCCAAAGATACAACCTTCTTGTGGGGAATTCATTTTCTTAATCCCAAAAATGGTTGCATTACCAGTACTCACCACTATCAGAAAGCCGGCATTTTAAAACCACCAGACTTTTGTGTAAAACTGAACAAATGAAACGAAACCAGACCAAGGAAAGACTTGTTAAGAGGTGGATACAATGTAAAACTATATTCTGAAATGACTTGAAGGAAGTAATTATTTAATGTATATGTAAAAATTGTCAGTTTGATTTGAATGTAGAAAACTGGGAACAAAAAGTGACATTTAGCTGAAACCTGGCTTAATGAAACTGAATTCTGCCTGACAACTACCCCTGACAGGAGTTGATACTGGATCAACAGCTGTGTTCCCAGGCCTGGCTGCCAGGCCTGGCTGCATCCTGAGGTCACATGGCCCTGTTGATTAGATTAGGGGTGGAGCAGCTGGGGACTACAGGGAGTTGAACAAAGGCCTGTCCTGGACTCAGGCAAATGTTATATTGGGGGGCCGTAAAGTGGCTTCCTCTTAGGGGAAACTGGGAGGGGCAGTGCCTCTGCTAGCAGCTGAGCTTGGGGGAAGTGGATAAATCAGTTATTCCACCCTGTGATGTGGGAAGCCACACCCCTTTTTGACCAGAGCATAATTTTAAAAAGATAGATAACTCATAGTGCGGACTTGTCAGAATTATATAAGTAATATCATTATTTTTGTGATTTTTCTGTGAACATTTTGAGATGCGTAAGGACCCTGTGGTGTATTGTGGGGGGTTGCTAGCGGAAAATAGGGTGTCACTCCAAATGTATGCATGTTAAAAATCTGACACTTTATCATCTGTAACCCATATCCATGGTGCACATTTGTGTAAAATCTGGAAAGGTTTAGAGGTCGTTATCTGGATGAAAAGGGGAGAATTCTGTCATCAGTGGACACGACATCGTACAAAGACAGGGATTGGATGGTCTGGTGCTACAGAAAATATGTTAACTGGACCTATAATATTAGAAAAATGGTGCATAGATAAATATGTATTTGGGTCAGAAATAGATGTGTGTGCAATCTGACAAGGGGAGGTTCCTCTGACCATAAAACCTACAGCATCACCCTGACTCACATTTCCTTCCCCCAATCATGGGAGAGGGAAGAACTGGGCCAATGACAAGTAGAGAGGGGCAGGCTTAGCTAGGCCCAGGCACACACCCATTTTCAAAACACATAAAAAGAGCCACTGGAAGCTAGGGAGGACATTCAATTCCATTTGCTGCGGAGCATGCTGACCGACGACTTCACATCCAGAGATCCAGACTTCAAATCCATCAATCGCCAAAGACCAGAACTTTACTTCAGAACTTAAACAAGGGCCTAAACCCACAAACTGAAAACTCTTCTCAGCAGGCCGCAGCAACCTTAAAATCATTTGCAAACTATTTCACAGCCGGGCGAGCTGTTTGAATTCTTTTGCCAAGAACAATTGCCAGAGACCAGACCAGAGATCCAGAGTGACCCAGACCGCTGTGAGCAGAACCCGAGAGCTGACCCAGATCACTGTGAAGTGCCGAGACCAGAACCGGAGTCCAGTCCAAAACCTGACTAGATCCGTGGCAAGGCCTATTTCAAATTTATATTGTGAGTACCTAGCAGAACTGTGCAGAACCAATCTCTTAGTTAAAATAATCTAATCCAAACTATTTTAACCTAAGTAGAACAGCCTCCTAGAAATCGTGTCATCTGTCATTTGTAAAGCTGCACAACTGTCACCTGTCAATTATGAAGCTGCAAGCTGTCACCTGTCATTTTGAGTTTACTTTAAATCCGAAAAACTACCTTTATTTAATCGTCCGTATCTCTGGAACCGTTTAGGATAGGAACAAAATTTAACTTTCCTCTGAAAGCTTAGAATCTCAGCTTTCCACCGTACCAGCTTGCTATTCCTTATACTTTTGCCCTAATCACGATTCACGCACTCGCGAATTTTACCGCGATTTGCGATTTGGTTAAAAATCCAGCCACGTGTAACCATCAGCAGTCATTTTTTTCCTTGCTAAAAATTTGTTTGCCTCTTAATCATCATCTCTGAATCATTGCTAAAGTGAGCCTGAACTCATCCCAAGTATCTCTCACTCACCCTGAACCTCCTAAAGGGAATTAAAAGCATTTTCAGCATATTTCTCACTTCATTGCCACCACATTCAAAGCACTTGGGCCTGTGTTTTAAAACTCATACCGGTTTTCTCTAAGCTTGCTGGGGGGGGAACTGAATTTCGTATTGTATTTGATTGCATTCCTGAGAACTGTGTGCTCCTCTTTCCATCTACTTCCATGTCTTACATTGCATAGGGGGGGGTGAATTGCCAGAGAAAAAGTGATTATCTTATCTTTTGCTAAAATCATATCAAGTATTTCTGTACTACATTTTATTCCTCATTGCTTTTCCCTTGAAATCATAAAAGTATTTTTGCTACTTGATCCATCCTATACTAACTCCTCATTGATTATAAAGAAGTGTGCTAGTGTCAGATTACCCATTGTTGATTAACATTATATTTATAAGGGCGATATCAATTATTAATTTATTATAAAAGCGTGGTATCTATATTTTGTGTTATTTCTCAAATAAACCTTTTAAACTTGCAAACATAACTACTTCTTGGCTCAGTGGGGTCAGGGGGATTCTAAGAGAGGGGTGTTATATAGGGGTAGTCATCTAGAACTCATGAACTGGACATAAAGATATATCAATAAGGGTTTCCATTCAGTATCCCAGACTAGGCATTGACTTAGCTGTAGTGTTGAATTGAATCTTCTTACACCCAAAATAACTGCTTATTCTCTTCCGCGCTTACCAGGACTTACATTCCACTGCTTTGTACTGCGTGGACTTCAATACCCAGCAGGTGCATACTGCTGTGCTGATATAAGGACTACTATATCAATTTAAATTGTATTATAACTGTTTTTTCTTTGTTTGCATAAGCTTTGCATAGGCTAGAAGGCGTATATAAATCAGGGAGGCCGTGCGCACTGTGCGTGCGCGCCGCAGCAAGTACCCTCAAGTACCGCTTGGCCGCTTAGCCGCGTAGCTGCGGTGCTGCAGTCCTTGGTCCACGGTGCTAACAAGAGTTGTACTTTTTGAATCCCCGCTATTATAGCAGTTATAAGAGTCCAAGAATCTTTCTGGCGGTAAAACAAAATTCCTTGACATATTTATGAAAGTTGTTAGTATTACATTCATTCACACTGCACTTATTGTATTTACACACATGAAGTGCTCGCTTGTTTAGTGAGCTTCTCTTGTAACCCTCTTCACGTGTATGGTCTCGAACTTATGAAGTAGTTCAGTTATTCTTGCTTTGACTCAGACCCGCGCGTGGTGCATGACAAATCACATTAAAAAAAATATATATACAAAAATACAGAGTGGCTTTTAGCCAAACCATAAATGCAAATATACACACTTAAAACAAATATGCCAGGGCAAACAGCATTAGCACTGACCCCGGTAGCAAATCAGTCTAACCAACTAACAAAAACTAAACAAGCGTCATCATGCAAATCAATAACATTAACACCTATTCCTCGAACGCTGACCGCTACCAAGGACATCAGGTCGTTTTGTGCTAAGCCCAATGAAAATGAGACCCTAAATAAAGAAGTTCTAAACACGGTAGCACCTGCTGCCGATTCAATCAATGGCAATGTTAAAACAAGTTCCCAAAATACAGAACAAACGCTGAATCATGTGGGAAGCAGAGCAGACATTGAAAAGTGCATTGGTGATCCACAACTGGTGCCACAATCAATGGCAGAAACAACTCTGCAATATTCAAACCAAGCCATATCGGATATCACTTTATTACAAGCTGCAAAATCGCTGATAAAGACCCAGAAGGTGCAACCATCGAGGTTGGAAGAAATCACAGAAAGCGACAAAGTATTTACAAATGTATCAATTCACGCTAGCGCAAGAAACATTACAACCTCCTCTATTACCATCTCTCTGGACTGCAAGGTACAATGTTCTATGGACTCTAGCATTTCCATTGCCGCCTCATACTTACAGCCTACTCCAAGACGAGGACGAGCTTCCATAGAGAATACATCAACACAATCCACTACTGGATTAATGGAGGTAACCTTAAATATGTTAAGTGCAACAATTAAAAGCTTATACAAGCTCTAATCGCTAGAGACAAAGTTAAATGCACAACCAATCCAAATTCAAAGAATGGATGGACAAAAACTCTGGAACCCTTACTTCTACAAACCCAGCTATTCAATCAAGTGCCATATCATCTATGAATGTTCAATTTTCACAAGACAGGGTACAGGAGCCAACCCAATCTGCTTTACCAATCTTTACGCACATAATCTGTCCGGTAGAAGGTGGTGGGGCTGCAGTCACAATACTAGACTTTTCATGGATGAGTCTAGATACAGAACCAATTGTCATATCACTACTATCGAATAAAGAAAATTATGACGTGTTTCAGCAACGTCCGCCTGCCAAGAGTCATCCAAGACATTTAAGGTCAAAGCCATACCAGAACATCCCAAAGGCAAAGAGAAATGTGAAAGGTAAAGCTAGAATATCGGTAGTAGAATCTACACAAACGGCACTAGTACTCAATCAACCCGATACAATTCGAAAACTGACCACGTCAGAAAATAATATCTTGCTAAGTTCCAAGAACACACCTGAGCCCAAAGAGCCTTCGACGGTAAACATTTTGCCCCCAGCACATCCGCCATTGGATCAACTAGTAGAAATGGTTGACAATGTAGCCAGCGAATTACCAAATGATCCAAAAACAAATGTGCCACCGCCCCAGACAAAGAGCACACAATGAGTAATATCTACCACTACTTTTTTGGCATCATCTCAAACTTCAAGCATACAGGTCCTACCTCCTCAGGCACTGAGTCCGCGAGTAACAAATCCTGCAACTAATACACTGGCAGGTTCACAAGCACAACTAACAGTAGATGATTCAGCGCAACAAATTAAAATAGCTGTTGATGCCTACCTGCAACAACGATTAATGGAGTTTCCACGATCAATTAACTCTCAATGCACATCTGTGGGAAAATTGCAAGCAAGTAGTGAAGTGGATCAGAGAAATTTTCCAAAGCAAACGACACAAGAACAGACCCAAATCAGCTATTGCTCAAGTCACCAGCAATTACAGCAACAACCCATCTCCAACTACACAAATACAGTTGGCGATCATAACAAATTGAATATGATGGAGAAAAAATACAGGAGAATTCAAGACGAAATGACACTGAAAATTCTCTACTTAAATGTAGAGAATTTCCGCACGCAAAGTACGATCTGTGCAGAAGCATTATTTTAAATATTTTCAATGAAGTACATCAATTAGAAGATATTTCATCTCCTGATATTGATCAGGTCGAATTTCTCTGCAATAACAATCTATCTGTTTATGGTTCAAATCAGGTTTAGTGATGAATACAATTTGGAAGGCTACGATGATCTTGTTTGAAATGGGCTTCCTATTAGCCCAGGATCCGGAACGTTTGGGCCAGCAGCTCAATGATCACACATCTAAGGAAAATCAGATTCAACCAAAACAAAAGATTCAGCAAAACTGCAATTGTGCGTTCTGATATCACTCCCAACAATCATAACCATTACTATACGTACACAAATCCATTGCCCATCTACTAGCTGGAACACTAGAGGGAATAGCCATCTGCAATCAATCCTAAACAAAGATCTTAATGAATTTGACATTATAGCACTCCAGGAAACATGGATGATAAATCCACCAATATGGGATGACCATGAAATCTCCTTGATACCAGCAATACCTGCAATTAAGGGCAGACAATTGTCGGGACTACTGGTAGCAGTTAAAATAAGTGCAGGTTTTGTGCTACAACCTTGGATTCCACCGAACAAGTTATTACAGCTGGTTAAAATCTCAAATGGAAAGCAAGATCTGGCACTGATCAATCTGTATAAAAACCCAGCAGCAGTTGCCGAAAATGTTTTCTACAAAGAACTGTCCACCTTATTGGAAACAATAGCCAAAACAGATAACATCATGTCAATGATAATAGTGGGTGATTTCAACCTTAACAACATGAATACTACTAAAAAGACTGTTTTTCAAGATATCGAAAGATTGAAAAACTTTATTGAAGATGACTAATGGTTCACTGCCCGGAGATATTCCGCCCCAACCAACATGGGAGAGAGGAAAATCGAAAAGCATTATTGATTACATATTCCTCTCGGAAGATCTCTTTATGCGAGCGACACAATTCGAAATTCTAAAACAAGTTACTAGTGATCACTATATGCTAACTTTAACCTGCCCATGGAGTGATCCTCTTACCAATCGACACTAACGGATGCCAGGGAACTTAGTCATCAATAATGCAAAAACTAATTTCAGGTGGACACCTGACAAACTACAATTGCTGAATGCAGCCATTCAAAATCAACAAGCTAACATAGGCTGCAAATCCTTTGTAGGCACTCTAGATCCATTCAAAACCAAAACACAAATTCACTTGCAAAATTCCCAAACAAAGACCAATTGCCACACCTATGATCCTCAACTTCAACAAATGAAAACAAACAAGAGGAGGGCACTGAGAGCTGTCAACAGATTGCCGTTTGAGGAAAGGAAAGAAATTAGACAAATCATCAAAGGTAAATATAAGAAATGGATTAGTTCGTATAGGGCAAACATGTTCCAAACGGACAGTGAGACATTCATGTCCTCAATTGCGGGGAAGAATAGCTCACAAATCTGGTTGCTTTTGAATGAAAAATCAGGTCAAAAGCAAGTAGACTGGCAACTGAATGGTGTTTCCGAAACTAACTGGATAACACATTTTTCCACACTAGGGATCATTGAAGAATTCATTACCAAATCCTCAAGTTCCCAGGCAGCAGGCCCTGATGGCCTCACAAACTTTATGTTAAAAGAACACCCTAAGCAATGGGCCATAATATTGAATACTATTTTCCAACATATTCTACAAATTCAAAAGATCCCAGACTCATGGCGAACATCTTTGATAATTCCCATCTTCAATAAGGGCGACCGAGGATTGCCTTCTAATTACCGCCCATCGCTCTCCTCGACACGCCAGGTAAAATCTTTGCACGCTGGGTATTGCGTGACTTTAATCAATGGATGGACGAGTTCAAACAATGGGACCCAATTCAAACGGGTTTTGTTGCAGGTATGGGGATGGCAGTAAACCTTCTTACTCTGAATGCACTGAAAAAACAAGCACACAATACAAAAGTTCCAATCTATTTTGCCTTTATCGACTTGAAAGCTGCCTTCGATTCAGTGTCGAGGGTTAAATTAATAGACAAACTTATTCTAGCAAATTGTCCATTAAGCTTGGTAGATATTATTTATCAGCTACATTCTTGTACATCAGTTCAAATTAGACTTTCGATGGCTGGCCTTTTATCATCAGCAATATGCACTGCAAGAGGGCTGAAGCAAGGCTGCACACTTGCTGCAGCCCTCTTTAACTTCTTCATCCATAATGTAAGATTCTCTTTTATGAACATTGCCTCTGATTCACCTAAAATGAACAATGTCATGGTACATGCTCTTCGGTACGCTGATGATTTAGTCTTAATTTCTAAGACTCCATCCGGGCTTCAGCAACTAATCTCTGCACTGTTCCAGTACTTTGATGAAAATGAACTTATCAACATAGTGAAATCTCAGGTAGTTATGTATGCACCTAAATATACAGCAAGGAACAAAATGGAGTGTAAAGTTAAAAATGTTAATCTTGCAATTGTGTCGAACTATATCTATTTTGGTCTGGTGGCTTTTGATGGTCATCCTGTTGCACAATCACAAATGACAATCATTAAAAACAAGTTTACTTCTGCCATATCTCAGACTAAACTAATCTTGTATAAGTTTGGAACATTTTCTATCTGGCTAGCAATCATCTTTTGCTGCCAAAAGATTACTCCGACACTGTTATATGGGTTAGAAGCAACTGCCATTATGAAACACAACTTTTTGAACAAACTTGAGGCCAAATATTGGCGTGCAATTCTAAATGTCCCACAGTGCATTCCGGGATCTTGGTTGAGATACAAGTTAGGACTCACCTCTCTGCAAGCCAAATATCAATGGCAACTTTGTGCCCTATTTCGCAAATGCCTGACCTATTTCAAGTTTGACTCCCTACTAACAATACTTGCCAACTATATGTTCACGTCTACACATCACTTTGTGCAAGAGTGGTATAACTATGTTGTGGAAATAATGGCAACTGCTGACATTAACCTGGAAACGTTGATCAATGACCCAAACAGAGCTAAAAAAAAAGATCTTCTTACAAGATTGGATTAACACACGATCGACTTGCTTAACCTATGAACATTTTGACCAGCGTCTTTTTGGTGAAAAGAAAATGGGGTCCATTGAACCATACTTGTGTAAGGCCCCGAATTCCCAAATATGGTCTGCTATATTAAGGTTACGATTGAGTTTATGGCCAACCCGTGACCTAATGGCCCAAAGGAAACTGATCAGTCACGAAAAACATTTTTACCGATTCTGTGTTAATGTACTACACAAAAAAACATTAGAACATCTGATCACAGATTGCATAGCAGTATCTGTGGAGAGAAACAAATTATTTGCTAAACATATGGTCACAATTGCAAGCATCCCACCGGAACACAGATGGGCTACAATAGTCGCAACACCCAACATAAGCATACGCATAGCAACAACTTTCTCAATGCTTTGCAACTATCAGATGGACATAAATGCTGCTGATCTGTTATTAATTTAGAATTTTAAAAAGTGTATTAGACTTGAAATTCTATTCATACAACTAAGCTTCTAAAATTCTTTGCTTGATTTGTTATGTTGCATATTTCTATGCACTTTTGTTGCTATGTTGTTGCTTTTTCGTCTTCATGTTTTTAATCGCGATTCTAATAATATTTTTCAATTATGTTCACAATTATGCTTGCAAATTTTATTTGCTTGAAATCATGTTTTCTTTGTTTGAAACATTGTTCTAAATTTGGATCTAATTCATCTTTGTAAACAATGAATTAATCATGAAATAGATTTTATGAATTTGATATAAAAAAATTGTAAAGTTGAGAAATCAGCTAAATCAATAAAGTTTTTTTAAAAAAACAGGCAAAGCAATCCAGGTCTATCCAGCAGTCATAACCTACTTATTGATTGAGGGCCCATTTAAACAATTCAGTGTTTTTTTATTAATTTGAAGTGGTGGTTTTTCGCAAACCTGGATATTCATTGGAGGATGGTTTCAGAAGTGTATTTATTTATTTATTTAATGCATTTTGTAAACGCCCAAACCCTAAGGTATCATGTCGTAGTTACAGACATCTTGACATTGGTTAACAATATTCAAAGTACATACATAAAAAGAAAAAAGAAAAGGGAACACATTATTGAATTTAACTTTCATCATACATAGGTTAAGACATTACCTGGGTCATGTGTATTTACATTTACTAGTAAGGATCTCCATTGGGTAGGCGTGTGCCTAGATCTGAGGTAGCTGATTCTTGATAACTGTGTATCAGGTAGCTAGAATTGGTTGAATTGGCAAGTTTTTAGTCATTTTTTGAAACAGTGGAAGGCATCTTCATGTTTAATGTTTAGTGGGAGAGCGTTCCAGTGTTTAGGGGCCAAGACTGGGAAGCTGCTGCCCCCTGCTCTGGTGCTTTTGTAACGAGGGACCGGGAGGAGCAAGTTTTTATTGGATCTGAGTGTTCTGTTAGATTCTTTTTTGCTTATTGAATTGTTTATATAGATGGGTGCTTTCTTAGCGAGGCATTTGTGGGTAACACACAATGCATTGAAAATAATTCTGGCCTTAATGGATAGCCAATGGGCCTCCCTCCTAGTGTTAGAGATATGGTCAGACTTTTTTATTCCTAAGGCTGCTAATAACGCTTTTTTTAGCATTAGTTGGGCCCAATATAGAGGAGGTCTGACCTGCAAAGATCTAAGATGGATAAAGAACTGATCAGAATGAAGTGAGTGAACGGGGATGCTGGAGTTGACATGATTAATGCCTTTCCCACCACAGCATCACACTATGTAATAGAACTAGGTCAGTAATGGCTTGTGATAAGTTGTCACTGGCACTGCTAGGGCAATGAGCCAATGATATTGGAGAGCCACACTAACAGTAATGTCACTCAACTCCAATTAATTTGCCTAATTGAAGGATGCATCAGCTAGAGAAGAACATGTACAATAGCAATAAAGAAGGTAGGTAGAGAGTAGCCGTCGTCAAATCCCTCCGCAAGTGATCAGCAAATATGTTGCTGGTCATATCCTTCACAATTCAGCCACCTGTGACTATCTGTGGACGACTCATGTGGGAACAATCCATAGTTACACACTGCCCCAACCCTAAGCACCTCTATAGTCCTCTCTGCCCGACGTTTTCCAAGGCACCTGTATGGTTCCCTATGCCCTTCCTCAAAATACCCCTATGGCTTCCTTTCTCGTATTGCACCCCATGTCCTTACTACCTTAATGTCCTCTCTGGGGGAAATGTGGAGCGATGCTGTGGGATGGCCACCTCCCTATTGACAAAATGCCTTATTTTTACATTTATACATTGGTTGGACCCCTCTGTCCTACAAATGTACAAATCATATTTTGGATTGAAGTCCGCCCAAATTCTTTTACTATTTTCAGCACAATCATACCCTCTCCTGGTTAGAATAAAACTATATTTTAACGGATATGAGTCTGCACCTCACGTTTTGTGAGGGTACACCAACTTCGTATCACAATGCAATGAGCGTGCCCCTTCCAATCTGTAAGTGTTCACTCTGCTACTGTAAGGGGGAGTCCCCTTTGCAGTAAATTTGCCCCCATATTTTGTGAGTGTCACCCAGGCGATGAGTGAACCGCTGTGATGAGAGCATGCCTGCCCTTGCCTTGTGCACCTCCATGTTAGGCAGAAACCTGTGCAGTTCCCTTAGGGACCACTGCAAAAGATTTAAGACTACAGGTGTTGGCAGTAAACCCACTTGGTATCAGTCTGTACCACCCAGATTTACCTGGTAGCTGTGGCTGAGCAGTCAGACTTCCCTCAAGAAGAGTTAGGCAGTATGCAAAGTATATTCAATAGGCACTCAAATACAATAATACAAGCAAACACTGACCAGAGCTTTGGTATCAAAGTATATAATTATTTATTTAAAAACACACAGTTGAAACACTCCAGCACTCTGATTGTAAAATATTCTAAACACAGTTACTATTAGGATATATACACCCCTTTTCCCTGTTAGAAAATCAGAGTAAAACACCACTATTTTCATACAGAGGTGAGCGCTTAACTAGATTGCACTCTAATAAGTTTGTGAAAAAGGGAGGGAAAAAGACAGGCTAAGAAGAGGTAAACCACTCTACGATTCCAGAACACTGTTAGCAAGGCAGAGAGCAAAAAGTCACTGGTGAGCCAAAGTCCAAAGGCTGGGCCCACTCTTAGAGAGAGCAGAGCACAAATCCGCCCAAGATCACACAGTTACACTAGTCTTAGAAAGTCTTGCAGAGGGTTCAGAAAAGCGTTTAGAGAGGCTTAGAAAAGTTTAGCCAAGGTGTCCCAGGCTAACCCAGGTTCGAAAGCCGGGGGCTAAATCTACCCCTCACAGTCGGTAGCAAGGGAAGCCAGGTGGGACACGGTACCTTAAGTGGGAAGGATCCTCCAGCGGTGGCAGTTGTTCCTGGTAGTGGGTGCAAGTTGTGTCGTCGTCCAGGGGAAGAGAAAATCTCGACTTGGAGGAAAGATGAAGGTTGTTGCACTACCAGGGCAGAAACCAGCCGCGGAGTTTTGCGGTTAAAGGGGGTACCTTGGTTTTGCGGTCGTGGTAAAACGTGGTATCCCGGTTGCCGGGGTGCTTGGCAGGGGCAAGGCGGCCACGAGGTACGTTGGGAAGCGAAAAGACGGTGAAACTGGTTATCCCCACCAGTTAAAGGAAGAAGACTCTCCGGCGGGAGATCTCCTCTGTCGTTGGGAAAAAGTGGTGAGACAGTACAGCAGGGCTCCACCGGTCGTGGTGTCGTGGCAGGTCGGCTCAGCTTCTCCCTCGTCGGATTCTTAGGTCCTGTGGCGACTTCTGAAGTACCAGTCCTCAAAGCCCTGCTTTTATGCAGCAAACCCCCATTCACACAGCCTAGCTGTCACTCAAACATGCTAAGTGGTGAGCCGGTCGGCTCACCACTTGGGCCAATCAGGATGGAGTGTGACTTGAGTTGCCTAGGCAACTCAGTTCAGGGGGCCTAAATTTCCCTCCACCCCTCCTAAGTACCCCAGACAAAGTGGCACCACTTTGGAGGGCTTCTGTAGAGAAGCCCGCCAAAAAGTGGAACAAAGGGCTCGACTTGGGTTGGAGTCACAGAAGAGAACACAAACGCCATTTTAGAATCAAGTTTTGGCAAAAAATACCAACCGGAGAATTAATATTAATTAAATAAACCGGCGGTATGTTCGAGGCTACCGTAAATAATTAAATAAAGATAGTAGCCTAAAACAATGGGAAATCCCATAGGAAAATATTTGCGGTTGAATATAAAAAGTAGTATCCACTGCCACCAGCCAAAACTCGATCAGGGGGGACGGAGACGTGCCCCCTCGACTAACAGACCCTGGGGCAATTGAATTGCCCCAGCCAGTACGTCCACAATATGATGGTTTGTACTGGTTCTGTTCAGAATTTAAGACTAGTAAAATTGGGAGACAGTAGTCAGTCCCAGTGTATGCAGTCTATACTGGGGGGTCACTATGACACCCCTGTGTCACTGCACTGAGGGTGCTTGGTAACACACATCACAAAAACACATGAAGCCCTATGGAGTAAACGACCCCATAGCCCATTAAACACATCTAGATTCAAAGAAACACACTGAAATCATGCCCAAGAGTGAGGGTAAAAGAGTCTCACTCTTGGCAGGAGAAAAAAATAAACCCCAAAAATCCAGCAAAGCTGCTGGGGGACTCACTAGGTTAGGAAATTCAGCCTCAACAGAGAATTCTCCCTAACACTCCTTGCTTTGAATGTCCTCCACCGGAGCTGTGTCTGCACACTCCCCTATTGTGAGTGTGAGCCTCCGGTGTTGAGTGTCTGCACTTATCCTATGCTGTGAGTGTGCACTTCCATGTTCTATGTGTGGGCTCATGTGTTTGGTTGGATTCTGCCCCTCCCTCCAAGCTGGGGGTGTTTTTCCAGAGGACAAATACGTTGGCTTTATCAGTGCCAGTTTATAGAGCTTTAGGATTAGAACCTAGGCTACCTTGTTCGAAAACTGACAGGTTCGCCTCACTAACCACATCTCTTCCAAATTGCAAGGGAATTTAAATAGTGTTAACTTATTTTGATGCTATAGTTACATGTGCATACTAATGTCTTTTAAATGAAAACTAGTTCTGTGTGTGAGGCACGAACACACACAACATAGGGACACATTCACAGAACAGTGTACCCAGGCTGCACAAGGGGCACTCTTACAAACAGGGGGTGAACAATCACACCACAGGGGCCATACAACCATCATGAGGATGCACACTCACAACATAGGGGCACATATCCACAGAACATTGGGCAAATACTCACTGCACCTGGAGCACACTCACAGCATGGAGGCTGCACACTCCCCATGCGGGGGCTCATGGTTAACAGCACGGGGACACACTCACAAGGTAGGAGCAAATATCTACAGAACAGTGGGCACATTCTGCATAGGGGGCAAACTCACAGCACAGGGGCACATTTTCACAGCATGGAGCACTCACAGCTTCACAGCACAGCGTTGTACATTAATAGCAGGGGAGGAATTTCCGTAGGAGGCGAGGGCACACACTCAAAGTTAAGGGGTGGATACTGGCAGCAAGGGTAGTACACTCTCACAGCACAGGAGCACTGCAGGTTGGCTCATAGCTCACACACTTACAGCACTGGGAACACAATCACAGCAGGGGTTTAAAGGCTCAAAGCATTGGGGTGTAGACTCACAGTACCAGGGCCAGCGCTCACTGCATAGGGGGTGTACACTCACAGAGCAAGGTGTGCACGGGAGGCAAGTAAGGGAACCTATAGTTAGGAGGTGGGCCCCAGTGAATGCAAAGGCTATGCCCACCCTGTGAGAGGGAGTCCCTTGGAGGGGTGGATCCACCCTGGAGAACTGGGAGCGCCCACGTCTGGAGATCAGTCACCGTGAATTCAAGGGAAACACAGTGGCCGCACTGAAGACAAGGAGCAAGACTCACCTCTGGTAGAATGGCTATGCTGACAGTCAAGTGCAGAGAGCCACCTCTGGAAGATTAATTGTTCCAGCGCTCTATGGAGATTTGAGTAGAGTATATATTACCTCCACGCAAAAGCTGGCAAAACAATCCACAGAGAGCCCGTCTCGAAGCTGTCTCGATGCTGTCTCGCCACTGGAATAGCTCGACTCGACCATCTCAGCAATAAGCCTTTCTGCAAAAAAGCATCAAAAAACGCAGCGTGATGCTGTTTTGGCCACCAGGACAAGCAATACAGGTATTTGCAGTGACACTGTTCCCCTGGTCCATCCTTAAAGACCTTTAGTGACATATACGCCTGCAATATTTGCCTTTCACTTCAGTGATTTGCTGCTCAAATCAATTGCCTGCACTCCTGTCTTCACCCAGAGTGCCTCTTTGCTCTAAAAGTCTGCATTCTCTGTGTTTCCTTTACAGGTGTGACTCTTCAGTGTTTTTACTTAGCTGTGCACATTGTTAGTTTCATTGAAGTTTCTACTTTTGCACAACCTTGGCTGAACATTCTTTTATTTTGGTACTACCGTACAGTTGCTCTTTGTGTTGTTTTCTGTACCAGCTCACACCCCTCCTGAGGATTATGACCTGCCCCAGGCCCACATTACGTGCCTGTCTCGCTTGCCCGTTTCACCTTTAGGATTGAAATCACTGCTGGTTTAGTAGTATAGGGTTGACCAGGCCCTTCTGCCACTACTCATCTCTGTACTCCTGCAGAGCAGTAGTCATTATGTCCCATTGCAGTTTCGGGATCATCAATGAGGTGTGTTAGAGGTGCAGAGTGTCTATCGACACAGTGATTAAGGGCCCGCATCTAGATTAATGACCTTTATTAATTTAGGGCAAACCATCAATTGTTTCAACGTTTTGCAAAGGTGTAGGAGCCCTCTTTTGGGATCGAAGAAGCTAAAACAACCTGTTACGTCAGATGGGGACACTCTGGCTGCTCAGGTGGCCTGCAGGGCAGGCATGCTGAGGCAACTCCCACTCTCTCGCGGTGAGGAGACTGACCTCATTCCCAGATTCCTTGGAAGCACTGTTAGCATTAGGCGGGTGCCCACAACCTTCTCTGCAGTTATAGGCAACCTGAGAAGCGGGCAGGGGCATAGCCATGCCCACACCGGCCCCTGTCCCAGCCCTTTCGGTGAAATACATTCCTTCTCTCTACGAATAGAGAGAATGCAAAGTCTGCCATGAACCAACCTGACTTTTGTGAACCAGATTCCTCCCTTTGCCTCTCCCTAATCAAAGCAACAGCAGTATAAAAACCCAAACCCTATTCCCTCCCGCTTTCCAAAGATGCCACTCCAGTAAAGAAGGACACCATACAAGCTTCGGTTACAGAAGTAAGATTTCCATGACAACTTTTCAAGTCCAGAAATGAACCCAGGTGTTATCTAGATCAATCAAATAAGAAGATCATGACTTTGACCTTTAAACTATTAACGATACACTGGCTTCTAAAGACAATGGGCCACATTATGACTTTGATGGTAATTTGTCGGCATAGGCCTGGAATTACCCCCAACATTGTTCACAGTTACAGCCCCTCGGTCTGGCAGACATACGGCTGGGTTACAAGTGGTGGTAAAGCGGGGTTAATATCCTTTTTTGGAGTCCATAGGGATGTTTTTACTATTTACCTTGGGCGCTAATTCTGTGTGTGGTGGATCCGCTGCGTTACGTCCTTCAAGTGGAGAATTCATCTCCAGGATCCTACACGTCAAGGTCCAGCTTTGGATTCAGCAGTGCGGTTACAGTGGCAGTACTGCCTATACCTCCCCAAAAATACCACTTTTTTATCACACTGCCGAACTTGTAATGAGGGACTACCCATCCACATATCAATGCACGTCATATAAAGGATGATTGCAAACATTTTAATTTGCAGTGATCATCCTTGTAGTAGATTGTGTGGAAGGGAAGCCATCTGCACAAAGAGAGTCTGGATCCACTTCCGGCATTCAAGTAGATTTAGTGCACATGCAAACTGCTCGTGCATTACTTCTTAGAAGTCGCGCTACTTTAGATTCCAGGAAAAATCTAATTGCATTATATACTGTTCCCTTGTAGGCCGTAAAATGCCAGGACATCCAAAATATCTTATCTGAAAAACAAAATGCATGCACATGTTCTGAGTAGAGAATGTATCTGTCCTCTATGACAAGCAAGGAAAATACATATTCTGCAAGTGTTTCGAATCTTCCATAAATTGTCACTTTTTGTTTTCGTGGCGTGTTGGAATGCGGCTCCCACAAGGGGCTAGGATTTGCGTGCGCTTCGTATAATGAGAGACACGCCGAGCACTGCTGCGGACCAGTCCCTGGAGAGTGTGGAGGAAAGACAGCCGGGGTCACACTTATACAGGAGCCTGACTAACGGCGCCCATTTAGTGAGGGACGTGCGATTTCTGGGCCACTGGCTTGGTGTCCATGGCAGCGCCTCATACCTGGGCCCCTCAGACATTTATCGCTGCATTTCCGGTAAGTGCGGGAGATGGATTGCCTTGCGCGTGCATGGGCTGGGGGAGGGAGGGGTGTGTACTGGCTGCACAAAGAGCACGCCAGCAGTTTACAGTAACTAGAACCATTCGCACGGCCGGATTTCCAAGAACTAGTGTACATTTGCTATCGAGAAAAGCTGTTTGTGCCACGATTATACACCTTTACAATTTGAAGTCCCCACTGCAGTATTGCAGGCCATGCTCAGGCGAAAATATGTCTTTTAGTTTGTCTGTTCTGGCTCATGTCAATCTCCTTATCTTGATACTGTGATCCAAAGGTAAAGTTCACCTATGCTTTCCTGTTCACAAAGTGTCCTTATTGGAAAGCAATATGTTTATATGATGTAGCATATCCTTTTCCTAAATCGATGTCCTTTTTAGAAGTATGTGAGTCCAAAAACTGAATGCCTGGTTGGAATGTAGTGGCTCTGTCAAAAGGCGTTGGGGATGAACACAGGGCAGCTCTGTATTGTCAAGGTCCAGCAGGAGCAGGCCAGGCGGGCGCCTGATGGAGAACAGCAGCAGAAATCAGCGCCATCTTAACCAATCCAAATCTTCACCAGCCCATCATCTGGCACCTTTACGTTACACAAACAGACCACCTTCCCCATAGCTGTGGCTATATGCCCACTTCTCAGGGGTGGACTCGGAGCCAAAAGAGGCTCCTTGGAAATAATGTTCAAAGTGGCCCCATATTAAACATTTTCAGGAAGCCCAACCCTTTGTCCTATGGGAAAATTTGGAACTAACACACAGAAGAGGCCCCTGGTGCAGAGGCCTACTGGGAAGTCTCCAGAGTTTCCTATATGTTAGCCCACCCCTGCCACGTACTACTACCCCAGTAACACTAGCGGAGCAATGCCAAAGGTCACATGTTTAGCTCTGCCACGCGCGTGCAAACACACAAGCGACTAATCCAGTGCCCTAGAGCTGCCATGTAATAGAACTTTGGGCTTCACCTCCAGAAAAAAACACACATACACAACACCACAAAACACATAGAACCATGCCTGCACTCACACCACGTGTAATGCTGGCCAGCACAAGTCGCCACTTCAAGATTGGCATCTACCATCGCTGCGCGCCTAACATCACAACCCGCCTCTTTTTTTCGAGCGCCACATGCAACGAGATCACTAAAATGTCAATGTGTGCTATACAAGACCATTTTACATCACATTACTTTACATTTGTGGCTGAAAGGTCGCAAGGGTTCTCTGGTCCCCCATGACAGCCCTAGTCAAAAAGGAAGATCATCCTGGAATCATTCTGGAGTCATCCGATGACTCCATTCTAGAGTCATCCATGGATAGTTCAGGAAGATCATCCAAAGTATTCCCACAGGCCAAAATATGTAATGAGATGATGACTCTTGAGTCATCACAGAAACTACTCCAGGATGAGTTTGGATTACTTCCAGTGATGATCTTGGATTACTCCAGGATGACTCCATGAGAACTTCAGGATGAGTTGGGATTACTCCCAGATGACTTCGGATTACTCTAGGATGACTCCATGACAACTCCAGGATGACTTCATGACAACTTCAGGATGGGTGGGGATTACTCCAGGATGACTTCAGATTACTCTAGGATGACTCTATGACAACTTCAGGATGAGTTGGGATTACTCCCGGATGACTTCGGATTACTAGAGGATGACTCCATGACAACTCGAGGATGACTTCATGACAACTTAAGGATGGGTGGGGATTACTCCAGGATGGTTCCATGATAACTTTAGGATGGGTTTTGAATTGTGAATGATTATTGCAGACCACTCCAGGATGAGTTTAAATGATTTCAAGATGCTTCCAAAAGATTTAGGAAAAGGGGTTGGATTACCCCAGGATGTATCCCTTTTGAGTAAGATTGGTGGCATCACTTTAGAATGACACTATTTAGACTTACGTATAGTGTACTGGAAAAACTCCTAGGGAATTTTGCAGCCGTCACTTTCCCTCTTTGACTTCTATGCTATAGCACCCAAATGTCGTTAACTAAGCTGATTTAGCGTACAAAATTGCAAATCCCCCCATGTCACGAACCAATCTGTAAACTCCCACATTTCATTTCTCACCTCTAGCTAACATGTCCTCACACCCAATAAACTCCCACAATTACAAAGTGCTGCACTAAAATACACAATCTTCAAATAAACCCAAGCAATGGCTTCCTTTTGGTTTAATGCACCCGAAATATGTTAACTAGAAGTCCTTCCTGGTAGAAGCAATGAAATCCCACAACAATCCTATAAAAATCCAAAAGCAATGCAAACCCAAGACAATCCTATAAAAATCCCAAAGCGATGTTAACTATAACCCTGAAAAGAAACCCTCTTGTAGGCATTACACTCACTGGGTCTTAGTCGTCATTTGGGTAAAATGATATGACAGTCGAACAAGGCTAATGGGATATTATCTATTTTTAAAAAAGAACACACCTGCTTTTAATTAAATTGCATTTATTAAAAGAGGCACAATGAGGTTCAACCTGAAAATGGGCAGATATACACAAGCATGACTGTAGCAATCCCAGAACTGGGTACTTTACAATTAGTGCACATGTATGGATTTTAAAAAAAACAATACCAGCCAGGGAGTCGAACCCGGATATACCCAGTAAGCAAGAAGTCAGGTACGGACCAAGCTCACAGAGCAATTGTGAAGCAGGTACCCAGACTCAGCACAGCTTTCAAGGAAGTTAGGTGGGGAGCCAGAACCAGGCAATGAGTCAAATTGAGACCCAGGGCAAGCCCAGGGAGCAAGGGTGAAGGAGGGACCCGGAACCAGCGCAGGGAGCCAGATGGGTACCCAGACACAGCCCAGCAAGTAAGGAAGTTTGTTAGGGACCCAGAACAAGCCAGTGAGTCAAATGGGGAACCAGAGCAAGCTGGGGAGCGAGGGATTCTGATGTGGACCTAGGGTAAGTCCAGGGGAGTCAGATGGTGACCCAGAACCATCCCATGGAGCAAGGGGGGGGCACAGGCACAGACCAGGGAGTTGGGGGGCACGTCGCATCCCAGGGAGGAAAACGGAGGTGTGCACACAACCCAGAGATTAAACAAGATGGTGGTGCAGACTCATCCCAGGGATCAAGCAAGTGTTGGGGCGGCCCTTGATTACCCTTGGGAGCAGAGGAGAGGGAAGACGCAGACCCAGCCCAGGACGCCAAGGGAGGGATACCGGCCCACGGAGCAAGAGAGTAAGAGAGGGGAGGGCACAAAACCATGTGAGGTAGCAAGGGGTGGCGGGGACTCAGCCACAACGCAGGAAGCAAGAGGGCCGGGGGGCCCCAGACAAGTACAGGCAGCAATGGAGTTCCCCTGAACCAACCCAGTTAGCATTTTATAATACAATAACTAAATGTTTTGAAAAATAAGATGAATTTTGCATTCTGTAAATAGTGACTAGACTTGTGTAGAAAAAGACAAGTCTGGTGCCTTCTTCGGTATTCAACAGCAGAGTGTTCTCCAAAGCCCATTTCTGTTGCTTTAATGGATACATTCTGAAATGCAAAAAGGAATCATTCTGTAGAAATTGTTTGAAAAGAGCTGGAAAAAGATGCTTAACAAACATAACTTTGCTGAAGAAGTGCCTGGCACAGAGATGCCTGGATGAAAGGAAGTGCAGTAGACAATTAGCAGTGTACAAGCTTCAAATAAATATATTTAACATATGTGTTCTGAATGGCATTTATGTACCTTTTATTGCTTCTTGTCACTGACAATCCAATGTTAATCTTCCCTTTTCTGCCATTTTGCTACATTCACGTGCCAGCGCTTTTTTCAGCATGTAGCGGGCCGAGTTGCTCATCTGTCTTTTTGTGCCGACATCACAATCTCCCTTGGTTCACCATGTAGCCTGTAACGAGACAAATGTTCCTATGTGTATATAAGAAAAGAAAAGAAAAATGATTAGATTTCTCAAACCTGAAAAACTATATCAAGATCTGGAAATTGTTCAGATTTCAATATTTAATAAAGCCACATCCACAATTATATGCTCTCTTTTTGGCGGTCTGTTTATCTTGTTTCCTTACTGCTTTTCTGCCTAACTGGTTATTTATTCACATAGTATCGTGCTTTGGTGAAACAGCTTTGTAAGCACAATACATACAATTGTAGATCTGTAGGCTTAGGCATATAGTCAATTGCAAACTTTACAAGGGTATCAACCCCAAGATGTCTTCACAGGAATGCCGGGGTAGAGGCGAGAGATGAGGCAGGAAAAGACTAAGATTTCACTGGCATATTGACTGAGAAGATAAAGCATTACATTTAATAGGGGTGTCAACCAACTTGCTTTTTACTCAAGGAGTGCTTACTTCTGATGCTGATGCCGGACCAGGATCAGGCACTCGGTGGTTCCGGCTCCCCTCTTTCTTCACTGAAGAGCCAGTTCCAGGCAGTGTCCGTTGGGCAGCTTCCGATGCCAGTCCATTCTATCCCAGTACACCGAAATAGTAGCACAAACATTAATATTACACATGACCAGTGACCAAATTCCCTTCTGCCCCCAACTGCTTCAAGGCGAAACAAAGGGAGGGTGGACAACAATCATACTAAGCCAGGTGACATTCGGATCGCGCTAGTGCGTGGGAAGGGGGCAGGGATAGTGCAGTACAAGATGATAGCAATAAGTAAGTGACGGCCAGCAAGTGGCAAGTGCATGGGTAAGTGCAGACATCAGGGGGCTGGTAGGGGGACTGTAGGGGTTGCTAGGTGGGCAGTGCAGGTGTGAGACGCTGGCGGGGGAGGGACCTGGGCCCGTGATCAGAGGGTGTCCAGGTAGCCAGTGCAGTTCAGGATACAGCCAGGAGGTCAGCAGAGGAGAGGAGAAGAAAAAGCAGAAGCAAAGAGAAAGGTTTTGAGGTGCTTCCGGAACCAGAGATGATTCTCCTCAAGTTTAAGGGAGGCTGTTCCAGAGGGATGCATCAGCCGAGGAAAGAGATCTACCACCAACTCGTTGTTTGGAAAAGCGACTGACCCTGAGGGATTTGGAGGTGGATGAGCGAAGAGCACAAGAAGTAAGATATTTAGGAAGAGGGAGTTGAAGGTGTTGAGGCCCCAGAAGGCCTTGTGGACAATGCAGAGGGTTTTGAACTTAATCCTCGCTGCCACTGGGAGCCAGTGCAGAGATTTCAGTCCTGGAGAGATACGATCCCTGGGCTTGAGGCCAAGGACAAGTCTTGCAGTCCTGTTTTGGATGAGTTGCAGAGGGCGGAGAGTAGAGGCAGGCAGACTTAGAAAGAGGCTGTTGCAATAGAGTCCAGCCTAGAGAGAGAACTCTGGAAACAGTGAGCTTCTGTGGGGAAGCAGAGGAAAGGAAGAATACCCCTGAGGAGGTGCAGCTGGTAGTGTGACTTCTTAGAGACGTCAGAGATGTGAGGAGAGAAGTAGGGTGTGGCGTCGAATTTGATCCAGCGGTTTTCAGAAGCATAAAATTGCAGAAGTGGTGCCTGGCACACGGATGCCTGGATGAAAGGACGCGCAGTAGACAATTAGCACTGTACAATCCCCAAATAAATATATTTAACATGTGTGTTACCTTCATGTCACCCTAGGGACTCAAAGACTGCACACCCCTTACCTGGGTCGACAGCAGCAACAGGCTGAGGATCACAGGAGAGGCCGCAGCATCTCCTCCATCCAACGAGCTACCTGCAAGAAGTAGACACAGTTTCAGGCTTGGCTGAACCCCTTCCTAGAGAGTGCGGTCTGAGCCTAGCTGCACGCGCATAATGACGCAAAGGCACAGAATTGAAAGCAGAGCACCAAAAGTTTATAGTCAGGCAAGGCTGCAAACAGGAGCACAGCCGAACGTCTGAATTGGGTCTTACTCCCCCCCCCCTCCCCTTCTCAGAGCAGGATGTTACTACATCCGGAACTAATAGTTCGCCTGCAGCTCCAACACAGCCCCCCCTGCACCTCCCCCAGCTACCTGAGTCTACCGCACCAACCATACCCCTTCCAGGCGGGCTTCCTTTTGTTGTGCAAAAAGTAAAACACAGAGAGCGAACCAAATGAAATAACAGCGGATTTCCCACCTGTTACATTCGTCCGTGGTCGCAAGCTAGCACCCCATTTTGCTGCCCTTACACCCTGTGCCAGGCTTCCAAGAGGAGGGGGGGGGGTCTGTTATTTACCTGCACAGCTGCGAGTAATGCAGCCATCATGGCAGGGATGGAGTGATGCCCTGAGTCTCGCGTGATGACATAGTAACCACATTCCAGGATACGCTGGGGTTGCACCGATGAATACATCACATTTGCCAGGGCTTGTCTGCAATCATGGCAACAGAGACCACACGTTATACATATAACTTTTCCTTCAAGCTGCCTTGCTATCTTTATCATTTCTTTGAAATGCCCATTAAGTACAACCGAAATGGGCATGAATTGTTTTCTTACCAATTTGATACTGTAATTGTATTGTTCAAATTGTTCCATAACATGTAAAAAATTACTTTCTAACGGGTACATAATAATTCTTTACTTCCGAATCCTTCACATGGCGCCGAAACAACTGTGGGTTTGCCCTGAATAATACAGCGTGCGTGCGTGCACTGTGTGCGAGCGAGAGACAGCTGGCCTGCCAACATAGAATTTTGAACCCAGATTGCCCTGGTAAACAACCCTAATGATCGCTAATGCTATACCCGCTTTATATTCCAGTGACACGTATAGTTTCTGGTGTGCAGAAAATCCCCGTTGATTCCAGTGGCATCAGGGAACTGGGGACCGGTGTATTTTGTTCTCAGTTGGCATCTTTTACACAGCCTGATCGGTAGGGGAGCGAGAAGAAAGACTCTGCACATGCACACGAACTCTGTCGACAAGAACACAAGTTTTATTTGAATTTGTTATGAAACATTAGCGTCCCATATCTCCTTTGCCTGCAGGACATCCAGATTTCACGCAGGTAGGGCTTCATTGCGTGCGTCGCAAAGGGAAGGAGAAAGGAATTATTTTTCAGGGCGGCAAAGGCAGCAATGGCGGCGCCTATAAACTTTCCTCGAAGTGCATTCACATAGCGACTGACATTGAATGGGGAGCGGAGGGCGAGTAAACAAAAGTGAATTGGGGTGAAAAGGGCATCTACTTAAAGGCCTGCTTTGGCATAGCAGCGGCTCTGGTAGATAGGGGACACAGACTTTGCCGCGCTGATTGGGACAGGATGCTTTTGAACAAAGGCAGCTACGGCTCGCCTTGTAAATCAAATTAATGTGTCCTGAGAGACACGCAGATCCCCAGCATGCCAACCGAATGCCTTAGAATTAAATAAGCCCAAAAATGCCCACAAATGTACTGCCTCCTTACCTTACTGTGGCTTAATTTGCTCAAACCACACGGACGGATCATGCAGGTCAAATTCTCTTTATCCGCCATTGCTGCACTTGACTTCCAGAAACGGAAGCCTTTGTGTAGCCCAACGGACCCAGGAAAATAGCACAAACATAGCCCAATCAAATTGTGACCAATCAGCTCCAATATTCAGTGTCAATCAACAATTATTTATTTATTTATTTATATTTATTCATACTGTTGTGGTTAAGTAAATCTTTAACACACCAAACAATAAAATACAAAAATACATTAACAATGCAATACAGTACATGTAACCCATATGTTATTAATAATTAAAACATTAAAACATCCCATACTCTGTCTGTTGGGCTTCACTCCTAACAGAAAGAGTATGGGATGAGGTGTGAACGCACTGCTTTCCCTGCGCTACTCTAAATTCCTTAATACACAGTTATGAACCCTCCCAATGGTATGTATTTTGCCAACCTCTGAAGCCTGAAAACTAGATACACGCAGGATTGACATGTGGCCAACTTTGCACCAGACCTGCCGATGAAATGGCCAAGCGTTAAATCTCAGTTACCAGTTTAATGGTATCCACTACTGAGTTTAATTTGCTTTCTGACTTTGAGAACATTCAGACATGTAATTGCTGATTTTACGATAGCTGGCAAGCTAGCAATAGCCGGGAAGATGACTCAAGAGGTTGAGCGCTTGCTGCTGCGTTATGTGTGTGATCTGCAAGATGCAGGTTCGAATCCCGGCAAGGCCAACTCAGCCTGTCATACTTCTGAGGTTGATAAATGCATCCAAACACAGGTTGGGTGTGTTTTGTTGTATATAAAGCACTTAAGTGAAAGTGCTATATATTAACATATCATTATCATTTGGCCTTGGCCATCTGCTTGCATTCTCAGTAATTTGGTGATATGGGCCTATACACACTGATATTAATGATGCATATGCTGATCCATTCTTGTATGAAATGTATATCACATTACAGTGATAGTGTAACCATATTTTTCGTAGTGTACTTAGGAACAATGCTATGCGATGCCACTTCGTGTTTTGTCAAGGGGTGAAAGGTCGTGTTCATTCGCTTCCTGTGATGTCACTTCGGGGTGGGGTCAAATGTGGTGAAAGGTAAAGTGATGACCCTTCAGTTACCCCTGGTATTTTGGTGAGATTATGTCCCTGTCTCTATCCTGACCCTCTCTACACTACCCCCACTCATACTACCTCTACTTTCTCTACCCCCACCCAGCCACCCTACCCCCTCTTTATCTACCAGCCCCACATTGCTTTTCGATATTCATATGTCTCAAAAGTAAGACATTTAACAGAGTAGCATAACTATACATAGGACACAGTGTGTTTAAAAATACAAATATTTTACTATAATCTGCTGCTCCCCCAGCAACCCCACTCTCCTCAGAAACACACTTTCTTTAAAAACACACTTTGTTATGAAAAGCACAGTTAAATGAAATCCTCTTTATTAACCAGCTGCACGCCTCTGTCAAACAATGACTAAAAGTAGGAGACATTATCACAAAGGTTATGTTTGTCAGCTGGTTTATCATGTGATTTCCATACGTTTTAAGTCATCTCCATCAAAACCCACACATGTCCACAAACTGTAGCTGGTAAGATATGTGGTTAAGTACTTCAATTGCAAGACTGGACTCCAGTGATTTCACCACTTCCCTAAAGCGTCTTATCATGGGAAAATCATTTTGATCTTGCTGTCCCTAGTCTGACAACATTTGAGGTCCCTGGGAGTGATTTAATTTATTTGCAGGGAATGCACTTCTAAAAAGGCCTCAGTCATGGTATTGCTCCAAATGTTTCCTTGTCTCCCCTGGGGTGCTAATATCTCCCTTTCCAGTGCAGGGAACCACACAAGGGGACATTCTGGGTTCATGTATGAGGTTTTTCAGTCCCGATGGTGGACAATTTGCTATAAGGTAAGGCAATGCTGCATATGCCTGTTGTAATACAATAGGAGGAAAGTATATTCTTAAATGAAGGCGTTTTTCCAGCAGGGTGAAGTTTGAGTTTGTTCCACCACTAACAAAGAATAGCTTGGTACCTGTTATTTTTTTTTTTTAAATAAAACTTTCTTGTATTGTTTTACAATAATAAACAGGTGCCCAAGTGGGCACTAAACTCTCCCAACAATGTCCCACCAGCTCCACCGCCCCCCAACAAAAGAACTCACATTTCACAACCATCATTAGTGACGATCACCCAAGTTCCATGTACATTATCCCAGCCGGTTTACAGATTATTCGAGCCATCGGTTATGGTGACCTTCCCATATAGGTTTGAATCTTACCTCCAAATATGTATCACCCTGGTGGGTGTCCCGGGGAAGAGTCAGGCTTCTGCGCCTCTTGCGCTTTTTCCAATTGGTATTGCCTGAAAGGTGGCCAGTAGTCAAATGGGCGACTTGTGCTTAGGTGTGATGAGGCAAACATAGTCTCCCTGCGCTCACACAGATCCATGCTTTCCAGTCATCTTGCAAAGGTGGGGGGATTGGCCTTCCCCCAGGTTCTGGCCACCAAGCATCTAGCCACCACTAAGGCCATGCTCAACATGGTCTCCGGCTTTACCCATGACACATTGGGGCTTTTGAGGGTGCTGGGTGCTTGCTTTTGACTGTGATAGCAAAGGATTCTCACCCAGGGGGTGCATGCTATGTTAAGGCCTGTGGCTTCCATTTTCGCCAGCATAGTCAAAAAGGTGTGCTTAGCAAAGCATTTGAAAATCATTTAGCACAAGTGCAACTAAGCAAAAGCTGAATGACTCTTGAAGTAATCAGTAGGTCATCCCAGAATCATCCCCACATCATCAGGGACAAACATGTTTTTGCCCTTCAAGTAATCAGCAGGTCATCCCAGAATCATCTGTTGATGCTCCTGAAGTAATCGGCAGGTCATCCCAGAATCATCCCCAAATCATCATGGTGAAGCTCTCGAAGTAATCAGCAAGTCATCCTAAAGTCATCAGGAACAAAGAGTTTCCTAAAATAGGGATGATGTTGGCATCATCAGCAAGTCATCCTAAGCTCATCCCCAAATCATCACCCACCATTCTGAGACATAGCTGATTACTTTAACAGCCTGATGACTTCTGATGATGTGGGAATGACTTCTAATGTAGTTTGATGATCATCGGATGACTCCAGGATGATCTCTAAAGTCATCCTTTTAGACTTGGGAGGGTTAAGCCCCTGACCCTGTCACACCCTGTCACAGGACACAGATGATAAATGGTGTCTCAGGCTGTAATTGCTGCTAACAAAAGCCTGGCCATCATTTCTGTAACGTTTTCATTGTCAGCAGCAGCATATTTCTCATGCAATGGGACATTTCCAACTGAAAGCCACCACAAAGTTTCAAATGCTTAAAAATCTGTGCCTGCTTGCAAGACAAAGATTCATGGAATTTGTGCGCCGATAAACGGGGATGTGTGCGCCATTCTGCCCGCAAATCCCTGTTTAACAAAAGGGGATTTGCGGGCAGAATGGCGCACAAATCCACGTTTTTGGGCACACAAATTCCATGAATCAGCCCCTCTGTAGTGTATGTTTAAATAAAGGGGACACACATGAGACGTTAAGTAGATAAACGACATAGTAAATTCCTGAGGACAATGTCTAAGCAATCAGAATGTCAGCATTTACATGTAAGCGGAGTGCCTGGTGTTTGGTTTGCATTCTGGGACTTGTAATCTACCATTCAAGATTTGGAAAATAAAGCTACAATGGCACCCTTTTCCTTGACATGTTTACATATTGTCAGGCTGCTTTACGTCATTTCTGTACTTTGCAAGATACCTATATAAAACGGAATTATTCTAGATTGTGTAAGCCAAAATCAATAGTTTGGAAGGTATGGGGTCAGGTGCAAAATTGCACAGTGGTTTAAAATCCTGGCTTCACTTCTTAACCAAAGTGTGTGATCCTGGGCAATTCATGCAATATCATTGTTCCTTAATTGTAAAAATTGGAGGCCTTAGAAGTGATTCACATTATTCGAAACATAACTTTAGAATAGGGCAGATTGAATGATTTTATTGACAAAATGGTGTTTCCCTGTGAGCCTCTACCAGTTGGACACGTGGTTGTTGCTTACAATTGTGTAATTGTAGCACTGGCCGGGCATGAGTGCCATTTTACTCGATTTGACAGACAGATATGTACTCTCACCAGCCTGTCAGTGCATTGTGGACTAGTGTCGTGCACTCACTGCAACGGGACCAATACTAATGTCCTCCTCTCTTGCTGTCAATCATCAAAGTTGCTTGAGTCTACATGACCTGTGCCTGTTATTGAGTCGTTTACAGCAAACCCCCGCCCCCACCATTTCCATAATTGCATGACGCCTCAGGATCTTCAACAGAAGGGATAAGGAACTAACGTAGGATCAGAGGGGGCAAGGCAAGGTTGCTTTGTTTCAGTGCTGCGCGTAGGTCAGAAATTCTAGGGCTCTCATTGGTGTGCAGCTTTTAGATATTTTGTGAGATCTCTGGGGCAGTGGTTATTGTGTGCTCCAGGCTGATGAGTGAAATGGTTTGTGTGTCTGTCTGTTGTGTCTTTTGGAGGGTGGGAAGCGTTGTGTTGACACATCTGTGGTGGGTTGGTGGGGTGTTTAGAGAAATGTAGTGTAGTGACATGGGTTTTTAGGTGGTGTACTTCTTATGCTATTGCAATTCTGGAGTTATGTGTTGCGATGTGGGATAGAGAATGAGGTAGAATGATTTCCGGCTGGGTATCATTCCTGCGGACCTTGCTCAGCCGATCTCCCATCAACAACTGTGGACAACCTTTTTCATTTGACAAACATCATAGTTAGTCACACCTCTTTGCTCATATCCTTTTAAAACATTCTTTCTCCAGCCTTCACGCCTTGCTATGCAATGCAATGTTAGGACAAGTCACGCTGTGTCACGTTACACTTTGTCGGGGCTTAACTTCAAGGGCCACTATTTGCAGTGAGTTGCCGGGGGACTCCTTTCTGACATATCAAAGACCCTCCAGAGGTAGCAACACTTTGGCTGGTTCCATGTGTTAATATCCCTGCAAAAATATAGCCATACAAAAATATCGCCATATTCTTGCTGTGATATTAAGGCATGGAACCTGCGGGGGACACCCTCGAAACCCCTGCATTATTTTTAAAGGAGCAGGGGACAGCCCCGCAACCCCTGCTCCCAAAAACCCCAAACATTACCCCCCCAAAAATTATTGCCAATGGCCGTTCCAGACAATCATATATACGCAATTGTTTTGGTGGGGATAATATGTAGTGATACCCTTTGGCTTAAGTGGGATTATTATACACTGCAGCTATATGCGCACAATGAACTGTGAGCTGACAAAGCCACACACATTACATCCCACGCAAAGCATTGCCATGCCACGAATCATCAATAGAAATGTATGGGCAGTGCCAGTGGCCTGATATGCTTTATATAACACAATTTGCTGATAACGTGCTACTCATTTCCAGAAACATTCTTGAGCGGAGAACACACCCTCAAAAATACGTTTTCCACTTTCACGCACAGTCTCCGAATATTGGCCCTTCCCCTCCATTTGAGTAGTTCGCCCACAACCCCCACATTTCAGTCTAGTTGCACTATGTGCTTATGGGGCAGGTGGAAGAGGGGGAGGAGTGCGAGGATGAGTGGCAGCCAGAGGAGGGGTAGGAGAACGAGAAACATGAGCAGGATGATGGTGGTGGCTGCCATCCTCTGTAGGGTGCAAGGCAGGTCAGAGCACCAGGCAACGTAGACTGTGCTGGAAAAGCTATTTCTATAATGAGCTGCTCTGTGCATGGCATTACTCCCTGCTGACTGGGAGGAAGACGCAGACTCAGGAGTGCAAACATACTGTGTGGTGAGGCAAGATGGGAAAGCTTAACCGAGTGAACATGATTGCAATGTGTAACCAGACGTGCTAGTGCTTAAAGGGACCTTTAACACACATGCAGTACCTCCAACACTCCCCACAGTACTTGACTCCAGCGGTGTGGAGGAAGCATCTGCCAGCATGTTTGATGGCACAGGTCATTCCCCACCACAATGCAAAAGTGGCAGCATTAGAAAGCACCCTAACTGCAGCCCTTCCCATCACACTGTGGTGGTAAGGTTGGCTGCGATGCTGCATGGGAGCAAATGAAATAGACACTTGTTGTGGCATATGGGTAAGTGCTGCTTGATGACTGTGCAGTCCAAGAGGCTGCAGAAACTCCTCTTCATCCAACATTCCCTATTAACATGATCACCTCTAGCAGCTCTATGAAGAAACAGGCAGGAAGCAGCTGTCATGTTTTAGGAGACATGGTGCATTATTTGTGGATGTTGAGTATCAGGGGTCCTCCACGAACACGTAGTCTGTAAGGCATAAAAAGTATTCTAATAAGGATCATACACCAGGCAAGAAGTAACACTGCTTATTGCAGCTGGGTAAGCACAAATGAAACAGCGCAGTGGAACAGATCTGGTTGACAGGAGCTGACAGCATCGCCACTGTGGTCAGATGTTTTATACAGTTAGAGTTTATTTGCATTGCAGGAAAAAGTTGCAATTCATGTTGCATACATAATATTACACATCCTGCCAGGCTAATAGGCGGGACTACATCAGTCTCCTATAGCTACACATATGTTAAACAACTATAATTGGAGCAGACCCTTCACCACCTGAAGTGGGAGAATGGAAGACCAGGCTCCCGCCCTTCCCCTCTCGCGCTTGGCCTAGAGGATCACGGCCTAGACACCCGCCACGAGAGGAGTTTGCCTATCTACCAGACGACCAAATACCCTGGTACAGGAACATACGGATGTGCCCATCTACCTGCCCAGCAGCCCGCCCTGTCCATGCCGACACCTGCGGCACGGATCAACTCGACTAAACCTACACGTCGTTAGAGATGCCATGACGACCTAGCCAACGGTCAGCACACCTGTGCAAATATACACACTGGACACTCCCACACCAATCCACACGAAGAATATACTCAGTGCTATGACGTAGGCGACAGACATACTCACGGACGTGCATCTTTATTATTTTCCACATAGGCTCTCAAAATGCAGAAACGCAAGACGCATCATGAACTTATCTAAAAAGGCTTGCTCACGCTTCTTCTAAGAACTGTTGGGTGTCCTGACCCACGTTTAAGCTATCATGCCACAACATTTGGTGCTGTGGGCTTAGAAAATTCAAGATGGCGGAAAACCCACATGTGCGCCGAAATCCAGGAAAGCTGCGCAGTTTGTGCGCACACCAAAATGGTTGCCTCACTTGCCACCCACCAGTGCGAGAATGAAAGGCCGGGTTGCCATGAGGGAAATGGGTTGCCAAAGGAAAAACAGTAGCGCCGGTTAGCTTCAAAGCGCTTTAAAACCACCATTGGACTACCCGCACAGTAGTCTGAAACCATTGGGAATGGAAATGCTGATTGCCAAATGCAACCTAGAATTGTGGGGAATTCATTTTCTTAAATCCCAAAAATGGGTGCAGTACCAGTACTCACCACTATCCAAAAGCCGGCAGTTTAAAACCACCCTGTGTTTCTCTGAAGGCAAGCCAAAGTGCCTATTTCAAACATTGCAATATGTGCAAAATATTCACTGAACACCAGCAGACATTTGGTAGAATGGAGTTTTGTGTGCCTACAAAATCTGGGAAATGAAGAGCCCAGAACAATGCTTATAACAAAACTGGCTGAGCTATGGAGTCAGCAGTTTAAGTTGCACTGGATTTAAAGACACTAAAATCGAAAATGTTTAGATTAAATGAGTGACCTATGTTTGGTGTCACATGCCTTTGTAACTGTTGAAATGTCATAGTTTTGCACTTAGAATCAGCATTCTAGCTGCATATGTAAAAATGTTTAGTTTTATTTGAATGCAGGAACTGGGGAACAAAAAGTGACATTTTATCTGAAACCTGGCTTAAGGAACTGAATTCTGCCTGGCAACTACCCCCATCAGGAGTGAAACTTGAGTCACAGCTGTGTTCCCAGGCCTAGCTGCCCTTTTGCTGCTCACACTAAGGATATGCCATCTATCTGATAATTGAATTACCTGTGCTCTGCAGGAAAGTGAACAAAGCCCTGTCCTGGCTCAGGCAAAGGTTTTATTGGCAGGAGTCGTAAATGGTCGTAAAAAGTGGCTTCCTCCTGAGGAAAGGGGAGGGGCACTGCCTGTGAGAGCAAGCTGGCTTGGCAGAACTGGAAAAACCAGAAATTCAACCTTGTGCTGAGGGTAAACCACACCCCTTTGGAGCCAGAACATAACTTTAAAAAGATGAATAACTCATAGAGCGGACATGTGAAAATTTTATAAATGATACCATAATTCTTGTGATTTTTCTGCCCACAGTTTAAGAGGTTTTTAGAACCGGTGGTATGTTCAGGGGGGTGTCAGCGGAAAAGTGGATATAACTCTAAATGTATGCATGTTAAAAATCTGAAACTTCATCAGTTAATGTCCGTACTCCCTGCGCACATGTATGTAAAGTTGGGTCAATGTCAGAAATTGCAAAATCAGTTAAAAAGTGAAATATGTGCCAGTTCTGAATGCAAGCTCCCAGGAAGAGCAGAGTTTGAACAGGGTATACCTCCTGTAATGCATGATGGGTGCATATGATTTTAAAACAATATGTACCTCTGCAAATATGTATTTGTTTCAAATCTAGATTTGTGTGTAAGTTGACAGGAGGAGTGGACTTTCTGCACGCTGTAAAATGACATCACTCTGACTCACAGTTCATTCCCCAATCAAATGATAAATGGAAGTTTGACCAATTAGAAGCTGAGAGAGAGGTAGGGTCAGTGATGCTAGAACACACCCACATTCTAAACACATAAAAGCAGACAGACAGGACAGATAGGGACTTTTCAATTCCATCTGCAGCGGGACGCTCTGCCGGAAAAATCCATGCTTTACCTCCATCAAACCTCAGAGAGCCAAACTAGAGACTTCAATCTATCCAGAACTAGAGACCCAGACCAGAGAACCAGAGAGAGCTGACCCAGATCACTGTGAAGTGCAGAGACCAGAGGCGAATTTAAAACCCTGACCAGATCCGTGATGAGGCCCATTTCACTCAAGAATATAGAGTGAGTACCTAGAAAACTGTGCAGAACCAATCTCCTAGTTAAAATAATATAATTCAATCCATTTTTAACCTAAGTAGAACTGCAGCTTAGCAATTGTGTTATTCTGCCATCATTTTTAAAGCTGAAAAAGTGTGCGTTTAAAATTTCAAATCTGAAAAACGACCTTTATTCAATCGCTCATATCTCCGCAACCGTTTGTGCTAGAGACTTGCAGTAACTTTTATTTGGAAGCTGAGATCCTAGGCTTTCCTAGGACCCCAAAACGATAGAGATAGTCCTTGTGGTTCCTCTGTAATAGCGCTCGGCGCATCCGCGAATTTTGCCGCGATTTGCAAATTTCTTCACGTGTAAAAAGCTGCTGCTGCTTGCCTTCCATTTGCCAGAAATTCGTTTAACCTGCTAACTATCCCTGCATCATTGCTAGTGTGAGCCTGGACTAATATTAACTAGATACCACTCACCCTGAACCTCTGAAAGGGAATTAAAAGCATTTCCAGCATATTTCTCATCCATTGCTAGCACATATCAAAGCAATTTGGGCCTGTGTTTTCAAACTTATGTAGTCTAAGCTTGCTGGGGTGAACTGATTTACATTGATTGCATTTCTGAGAACTGTGTGTTTTCCTTCCATTTCCTTGCCTTGCATCAAGGGGGGGAGGGGATTGCCAGAGAAAAGTGATTACATTGTTTGGTTGAAATCATATTGAGTATTTTCTGTACTGCATTCATTGAATATTGCATCCACCTGAGCTTACATAAAGCATCCTCTACCGCATTATACTTTTGTTCCTATTTACCAGTGTGCTACCTTATCCATTTCATGTCAACTCATTAGTGATTATAAGAAGTGTGTTAGTGCCAGATTCTCCGTTGTTGATCTTTATCATATCAGATTAAGTGTGCTATTCAATTATTAATTTATTATAAAGTGTGATATCCATATTGTTTAAAATTATCAAATAAACCTTTTAAACTTGCAAAACAGAACTACTTCTTGGCTCAGTGGGGTCAGGGGGATTCCAAGAGAGGGGTGTTATATAGGGGTAGTCATCCAGAACGCATGAACTGGACCTAAAGATATATCAATAAGGGTTTTCATTCAGTATTATAGGCTAGGCGTTGACTTAGCTGTAGTGTTGAATTGAATCCCCTTACAGAACCATGTACCATAATGAAGAATATAACGGAGACACGATACTGAGGATAGAGCAATATGATACCGTAACCTAAAGCGCTCTGCATCAAACAGTTCCACCTATGCACCAGGCCCAAGTAGGCCGCAAGCAAAAGCTTCCATGAACATTGAATGAGCAAGAACTGGGTTGCTGACCCTGCAAAATGAGCCCGGCGAGAGCACACCGCCAAGGGCACGATGTTGCAATCTCGCACGCTGCAAGCCAACGCCAAGGTCGCACCTGCAAGATAAACCAGGCACACAGTAGGAGAAACAATATTAATTGTGTTGAATTTTGCCTCAAACACGGTCCCACCTCATGTGACAAAGCCAAACCTGACAAGATGCCAAGCCCAGGAGGTAGGAGACGCCTGAATCCCACGTTTCAAGACACAGACAGATACAATTAAAAGACTCATTGGACATCTGCAGCAGTGGGAGTAGTCGACCTCCCAACATATGAATAAATCCTCACATTGTTTACATCTACCCATAGTAAAACATTGTTGCAAATTACAGGTGCACCGCGAGCTGGGAACAGCGATAGTCCCAGACTGGGAGGCTCGCGAGCGGACCAATCAGAGCATGGGGCTCTTATCACTGACGCCATTAACATTGACCAATCCTCAGAGGTCTTCATGTAACAATTTTCATGTATCAAATTGAAGGGACAGCCCAGGTATACCACCTGACTAACCCTCAACCACTAATACCGTTCTCTATATGTATGCTATACTAACCCTACCACTCGAGTAACCAATCCAGAGTGGAGATAGGTTTTTTGCTAAACTTTCCAAGTGACGCAAGTAGCGCGTCATACTAAGGTAAAAAGGGCCTGCGAGCCCCACGATTGTGTGTGTGTCAGGACGGACGCGTACGCTCCTTGGCCCATCCCTGCCGTTTGTCTAATAAACAGCAGAGTCACCTTGCTTCTTGCGTGTCTCATACTCTATCTCTTTTGGGATATACGGGAGGAGTTGGGGTCTCCCTGCCCGGAGGTCAGCGGAAGGCCCGGCCGACCCCGGCAGAATTTCCCCCCGACAAGTTGGAGGCACTGCTGAGATCTGTTTAAGATCTGCTTTTTTATTTTTACTTTTTTCCCGGTACTACCGTTGCGAGGAGGCCCGGCGGCGCGGCCCCCTCTGCCGTTGCCCCCTTCTGAGGACTACAGGACCATCGCGGAACTGCGAGAAGACCGGACAGCGCAATCCGGATATTGGCCTTCGGGAGCCGGTTGAGAAGTATCCCGCCCGCGGTTGGCGAGTGTCCAGAAGTGGTCCAGACGAGGGGAGGTGGCGAGCCGCTTGGAGGGGTTCACGCAGTCGAGCGGCCCCGCATCAGGAGAACTTGGTGAGCATGCCACGCACAACAAGCAATGTGAAATTGTGAGGGAGGAATTAAATACGGGAGGTGGGAGGTGTTGCACAGGTGCGCGGCAAAGGTTTTGACAATTTAGTGTTGGTAATGAAATGAATGGTAGCCGAACGAGTGCTAGAGCAGTCGGTTACGTTACGCGAGAGAGGGGGGCAGAGCACGAAAACATCACGTGCGGCCGCTCGTAGACACTGATTGGCCTAGGTCGCGACTACGTGTAAGTGTGTGTGTGTGTGTGGTTTCCTACGATTTGGCATTTAATGATCGATGAGTAGATGAGGATCCCTATTGTTCGAGCAAGAAACTTGATAGGTAGATGACGTTTCCCTGTAGGCGGTAGCTAGTCAGTTGCCCAATACGGAAGATAATTGGCTGGTTAAGCCCTCCTGTCGAGGGGCGTATCACACGCGAGGCGACGCAGCGTGCGAAGTCCGATTATATTATTGATTACCTTGTTCCAGGAGTGACAGGAAGACAGCTGTGAGGTTAACGGGGGTAGATTGCAAGTGTATTTTGAACTTAAAGAATATATGAAGAACTTACCAGTAGCTCGAAGAGATTGGTGACGTCACCAATAAGGCTTTCATAGGATATCTCGAGCACAAGGCATCTTTCCTTCTGAGGGTGGTGGGGAAGAGAACTGTGGTAAGGGAGTGGAAACGGAGATAAACGGTAATGAATTGACCAAGGAAAGGCGAAACGGGGGACGTGGCGGCGCACGGAGAACGCCGGCCACGGCAAGTGTAGAAGAAGGAGGAGGAGCAAGTGAAAATAGGACGACTGTATAAGAACGTCATAAGGGGTACGCAGCCGCAGGGGGCTACGTGCGCCTCGGCCGCAGGGGGTCGTAAGGGTGTCGTGTAAAGGAAGAAAGAAGGAAGAAAATATACAAATGTAAATACTATATTTTTAATAATTTTCCTTAGCGGACTATCGCAAGTCCCCAAACTTAAGGGGCCAGGTAACGATATAAGGCTGAATATTGTAAACTGCTAGTGAGATAACCGCTACCAAATAGGGGAAGGGTAACAAGTGGAGCGCTACTATGTCACACGGGACAGGATCGGGAGGGTGGGGGAACACCCTCACTACCCCACTACAACACATATGTACCACACTGTCACCCCATAGGGAGAAACTGATCAAGTATAGCATAGAATGGACACAGGGGACAGACAACAAAATGATAACACCATGGCCGCCTAATGGTAGCTTCGATCCATATGCCCAACATTCACTATTAAACCATCTGCATAATACATACAAAGGGAAGAAGTTGGCAAACCACGTGGAGGTGTTTAACTTATGGAGGATGTTGCAAGGGTCCCGACCAGGACCAAATGGAATGTTCACTGTGGGGGAAATACCGGAAGAAAAAGAGATTAAGGAGGAAGGAGAGGATGGGAAAAAGGGGAGTGAAGACCCAAAGAATACGGGGAACGGACAAGAGGGAGGAGAAAAGAATAATAAATCAAATGAAATAAAAAAGGAACCGAGTAACGATATACCCCTAGCAAAGGGAGTGAAAACAGAGGGAGGGGGGTTGTACCCTTTAAGAGAATTAGGAGAAATAGAAAGAGGTCAGTTAAGGGCGGCTGAGGGGTACTCGAACCCGGCATACAGCCCTCCACCATATGTGGCTCATAGGAAGATGCCAGCAGGGGAGGGGAGGACTGGAGAAGAACAAACTGTGGAAATAGGAAATGATGAGTGGGTAGCTGCACAGATACTATTAAAATTACGAGGTTCATTAACAGGAGAAGAGAAGGAGGTAATAAGGAAAACAGACGAGGATAATACCAGGGAGAGTGGAATTAGAGGGGAAGAGCTGTTACGACAAAAGGAAGAGATTTTGGAGGAACGACTAGCAGAGTTAAGGGATGAGCAGAATGAACTGATCAAACAGCTCGAGAGGGAGGAAAGAGAGAGAGCGAGGAAAAGGAAAGAAGGTAAGAACGAATTGGAAAAAATAAGGGAACGAACTGAGGAGCAAAGAAGAGAAGCTGAAAGGGTAAAAGCAGCAGCAGAAAGGGTATCAAGAGCAGTGCTGCGAGAAAAGAAAAGGGAAGAAGAAGAGAAAGAAAGAGAAATGGCAATGTGGAAGAGGAGATTACTATCAGAAATGACTAAGAAATACGAAGAAGGGAGGGTGATAGAGAGTATATTAGAAAGGGAGAGGGTGAGATGGGAAAGGAAGAAAGAGGATGAAAGGATATTGGAAAAGGTGAGTAGTGAAGTAATGGAGGAATTAAAAAGGAAAAGGGAGGAAAATGGTAGGGAGATGGAGGAGAGAAATGAAGGAGAAAGAGAAGATAGGAGAAGGGAGAGTGAAGTATGGGGGGATGTATATAGAGACACAGAACTAGCAACAACATCAGCGCAAAGGGGAGCGGATGATAAAGGAGAAAAAGGAGAACTGGACCTAATAGACTTAAAAACAGTAACAATCAAGGGGAAAAAGACCGAGTGGGGGGTGCCGTTTATGACTGACTTTTGTAGTGAAGAAGAGGAAGGAGTGGAGAAGGAGGGAAGAAACAGTGAAAGGGAAAGCCTAGATAAACTATACATCACCCGGACCAACACAGACTCACCATGGATCTGTAGGAGAAAGGATGAACTGGAGAGAAGTGAGGAGGGAGAGCAAGGAATAGCGGAAAGACAGACACATGAGGCCGCACCGTCCCCATCACGCCCTCTCCCATCCCACCCTACATGCTCAACCACCTCATGCTCGTTACGTACAATAAAACTTGCGCCCTTCACAGACGAACTGACACCCTATGCATGTCGGCTTAGGGACCTCCCTAGACGCAGGCAGGAAGGACGAATACACATGCCCACATTAAATACAGGAAATGATGGAAGAAAGGGAAAAGATGGAGGATAAAGAGTTACGAGCAGGGGAAATACGGACGAAATTGACGATGTAGAAGAGAGGGAAGAAGAGGAAGGGTGTGAGGACTCGATTTTATGGAACACAAAGGGTAAAACGAGACATAACTTAATGCCACTTCTGGAGAGGGGAGGGGTTAGACCACAGTATGTCCCTTGGAAGCATACAGACAAAGAAAATATAAAATGCAGGCTCCCATCATTAAGTGGAGGTGCGGGTAAGTGGATATATGAAATGGAAAAACACACTGCAGGACAGAAACTGGCAGTGGGAGATGTAAAGGGCCTTCTAATATCGATATTAGGGGATGCAGCGGATGACATTTGGAAGAGAGGGGGATTCCCTGGGGTAACAATAGTAAACACATCGCACGATGGGGCACCATTCGCAAACTGCAGACATGCACTGTGTCAGGCACTGAGGGTACAGTACCCAGACACATCAGACATAGGAGCAATTACCTCACGCAAGATGCGTGAGAACGAAGATCCTGTTGATTATATCCAGGAAATCCAAGAGAAGTGGCGCATGGAAACTAGAGAACAATGGGACAAAACACCAGCAATATTTTATCATATACTAGTACAAGGGCTCCCAGAAGGAGTTCAGAAACAACTGAAGAAAGTAGTGGGAATGGAAGCAAAAGCATGGCCAGAAATACAACTGACAATAGTGCATCATTGCAGGACATGGCAAGGACAAATTAAACAAAAGGAAGAGGACAGGAAAACGGAAGAGGCCAAACTAGTACAGAAAAAACTTACTAAATACACAATGGAAGGTGCACTAATAACTACGCCTAAAACAATGACCCAAAGCCCCACACAAGTAGTGGCTGCACAAGATCCCTCCCAAATACCACCCTCACAGACTATAACACAACAGGTGCCGCCACTCCAACCATACACGACCAACATGGGAGGAGGATACTCAATGCCAGGAGCTGGGTATTATAATTACAACAGGGGAAGAGGAGGAATTATGAGAGGGAGAGGATACGGATATAACACACAACAACAGGTGGGAGGACTTAGAAATTCCTACCCCACAGGGCAACCAGTATACCAGGACAACACAGGGAGCTTTCCATGGAAGAGTAGGGAACCACCGGTGTGTTGGAGTTGTGGATTATTAGGGCACATGTCACGCACGTGTAGAGTAAGACCAGGAACACCATCATGGAGTGAACAGGGACAACCAAGGCCCACACAGGAACAGCAGGGCATACAGCAACAGCAGACGTTGCAACAGGGAAATGAACAGCAACAACTAATAACACAACAACAGCCACAGGCACATTCACTGCCACAACAACAGGTAGCGATAACACAACAACCCCAAGTACAACAAACACAACTGGGTAGGGTGACGGTCCTGGGACACAACCCTTACACAGGAAATGGTCAATCGTTGTACCCTCAATAGGACAGCCCACAGATGGCCTTGGTGTGTCCCATCCTGTCAGTAACACCTAATAGTGCGGAGGAACCACGCATAGAGATAACGATAGGTGACAAAAAGTTATCATTCCTTGTTGACACCGGGGCGACCCGGTCTTGCATAAGGGAAGGTAAATTTAAGATGTCAGGCGAAGCCATGAACACCCAAGGATTCTCTGGGGCTAGAGGGTTGGTTCCTTTTACTGATAACATTCCCTTATCTATAGGAGATTATGACATGTCAGTTCCACTTTTATATTATAGTGCCTCACCAGTAAATATACTGGGGAGAGACATAATGAACAGGTTGAATATGACGATCTCCTTTACTGAGGACGGCATAATTTGCTTTACTCCAGGGATTAACATGCTCACAGCACGACAGATTATGCAAGCATACTGCGGACAGACAGCGATTAGGGCGGAGCCAGTAGATGGCGAACTCTTCCAGTACGGGACAGACATGGCGTTTGCATGGATGCCAGGAATAGAGGGAAAGATCTGGAGGAGGCCAGCAGCCTATTTGTTCAGACCAGAAACACCAGTCAATGAACCAGAAGGAAAGGTGGTTCCAGTGGACATTGAGAGCATTACAGCAACAGCTGATTACATTGCTGTACATGGCCAAGATAGAGAAGGAAGAGCATGGAGGGCAGTGATAGCACTAGCAGAAGGATGTAGACTCAACCAGGTGTCAGATGAGGAGCTGTTCTCAGAAGAAAAAGAGGAAGGTGAAATGGTGTTTATGATGAGTGTGGAAATATGGCTAAGAGTGGCGTACAAACAAGTAGCACAGAAAATTGCAATGGCACTTGAGGCACTCACATCCAGTTCCATTCTTTAAGGAGGATATGACAAAGGTACCCACATCATTGTGGACTACTAACCCCTATGACGTGGGGTGCATAAAAAGTATAGGGGGAGTAAGGATAAAATTGAAAAAAGGTGCAATACTCCCCAGAGTGAAACAGTACCCACTATCAAAAGAGGCAGATGAGGGCATATATGAAACCATAACGGCCCTTATAAATAATGGCATATTGGTCCCCTAAGAATCACCTTGTAACACGGCTGTATATCCAGTGCGCAAGGCTAAAGGGGGGTCTTGGCGCTTCATACAGGATCTCAGGCCTTTGAACAACATAGTAGAAGCAGAATACCCCATAGCCGCAAACCCGGCCACAATATTGTGTGGCATTCCAGCAGAAGCATCACGATTTACAGTGATCGACCTTAAAAATGCATTCTTCTCAATACCATTGCACCCAGACTCACAAGATCTGACAAGCTTCACTTACAGAAACACAAGTGGAAACACACTAGATTGCCACAAGGGTATTGCGAATCACCCTCAATATTCAACAGAGTAATACAGATGGATTTGGGTAACATTGAAGTGGAAAGCACAGTGTTGCAGTATGTCGACGACATAATAATTTGCAGTACCAACGAAAGAACATGCAGAGAGGACTCATTAAAGATGTTGACAATATTGGCTGAGAAAGGTTACAAGGTAGACATGGAAAAGTTACAGTACTGTCAAGAACAGGTACTTTACATTGGTCAGCTCATATCCCAACATGGAAGAAAGATTGCACCAAAAAGAGCACAGGCCATTTCAAACACACCAGTACCACAAACAGTGAGGGAACTGCAGCAGTTCCTGGGTCTGTGCAACTACTGTAGAGCATGGGTATTTGATTACAGTTCATACATAGGACCCCTGCTTGAGGCGTTAAAGGAAGCTAATAAAGGGGAGAAAAAGTTGGGGTGGACAATGGAAATGAAAGAGGCTTTTGATGAATTGAAAGATGCGATATCAACTGCTCCGGTACTGGCATCCCCAGACTATGAGCGACAATTTTTTATATTTTCACATTGCGACTCAGCAGTAATGAAAGCAGTGTTGGCTCAAAAAACAAGCATGGGCTACAAACCAGTAGCATTTTACAGTGGCCACTTAGACCCTGTGATGTTAGGTCATTTCCCTTGCGAACAAGGTCTCGCCGCAGTTGCTTTTGCGGTAGAAAAAGCATCAGCAATAATCATGGGGTGCCCAACTACACTGTTTGTGGAACATGCACTATTTGCGATATTGAATAAACCCAAGTCCACCCTAACAACGCAAAGAGCATCAGGTTATGAGATCATTTTATCCAGAGCTGAACTATCAATTGTTAGATGTAGCACGGTCAACCCTGCAAGGTTCCTAGCAGAAGTAATTGAGGAGGGAGATTATGCCCACGACTGTACGCAAATAACTGAAATGTACTCATGTACTAGAAAGGTTGAAGAAAACGCACTAGAGGGAGGTGAGCTCCTGTTCATTGATGGGTCATCAACTATCGACCAAAGGGATGGTATAAGGAGGACTGGGGCAGCAGTGGTAAAAATGATGGAGGTACCGGTGTGTGTGGCAATGAGATGTGTACAACTACCACAGCATTATTCCGCTCAAGCAGCGGAATTAGTTGCACTGATCTTGGCGTTGAAGGAAAGCTTTGACAAAAGAGTGACCATATATTCCGACAGCGCATATGTTACATTCACTGTCCACTCAGGGCTGTCGAAATGGAGAAGAAGAGGGTTTAGGAGAGCTGATGGAACTCCAGTGCAACATGCTCTCCTATTGGCTGAACTAATTGAAGCAATAAATGACCCCCAAGAATTAGCTTTGGTCAAATGCACCGCACACACCAATGGTGAAGACCACATCTCAAAAGGGAATGCAGCAGCAGACGCACATGCGAAGTATGCTGCATACTTTGGTGAGATATGGAACCCCCCAGAGTCACAGAGAGGGAGAGGGAGGGGAATGGCTAAGGAGATGTTGATAAGAGAAGGGTACACCCATCTCCCAGCCACACAGATTATGGAGCTACAAGCGGCTGCACCAACGGCCGAAAAAGAAATATGGGTAAAAAGAGGATGCACAATGTCACCAACTGACGCACTATGGCGCCAGGGTGACACTGGAAAGATTGTAATACCATTGGCACTATTGAACACCGCCCTGAGCCAACTACATTACCCAGCCCACACAGGCAAGGAAGTAATTGCAGCACGAATTAGGGAAGAATGGTTCTGCCCCGAGTTAAATTCTCATGTGTCAAATTTTATCAGCAATTGTCTCACATGTCAACAGTTTACGGCCGGCCACACTCTGAAGGTGATAAGAGGTACTATACCCCGGCCAGAGGGACCTTTCCGGCATCTCCATATTGACTATGTTGATATGATCAACGTATGTCAAGGAAATAGGTATATGATTGTAGTAGTATGCCCATTTTCGAGGTGGATTGAAGCAGGGCCCTGTTCACACCCAGAAGCATTTAGAGCAGCTAAATTCCTAGTGAGGGAGGTCTTCCCCAGGTGGGGAGTGTGCGAGGTACTGAGGTCAGACAATGGCCCACATTTCGCAAACGAAATGTTCCAGCACATCACATCCTTGCTGAACATCAAGCATAAATTTGCATGTGCATACCACCCACAGGCCAATGGTATATGTGAACGCCTGAATGGCCTATTAAAGGAGGCAATTGCAAAAATACAGCAAACAACAAAGAAGAGTTGGTTGTATTGCCTTCCATTAGCCCTATTTGAGCTAAGGAATAGACCAGGTTCCGACCACCACCTCACCCCTCACGAGGTGGTTACCGGACGTCAAATGTGCCTTCCCCTAACGCCAACATCAAGAGCATTTACCGACCACGAGAGTACTGCGAGTGTCCTTGGTGATGAAATGTACCAATATGTGTCTTCTTTGATTACTAGTGTAGCGTTTGTGTCTCAACAGCTCGAGCGCACGCGGGGCGGGTCTAACAGCGATCAACAAGAGGACGTGGATAAAGAATTGGAAAAGGAAGGACTGTGCAAAGTTGCTAAAGGTGACCATGTACTACTTCGCAATTTCAACAGAAAGTGGAACAGTCCACGATTCACTGGCCCCCATCTGGTAGAGGAGGTATCAACGAGAGCAGTAAAGCTACAGGACAAACGTGCCTGGAACCACCTACACGACGTAAAGATTTACAAACTCCAGACCCGCCCCAGCGCCACCGACAGGGCCACTGGAAGAACAACGACAGCGTCACCAACGGAGGAAGAGACTTCTACCACAACTAACGGCCTAAGTGTCCCCATACCCTGCCACCTCCCAGATTCCCCAGAGACAACTATTAGAAAAGAAAGGGGTGATCCCCATACCGCCCACCCCATGGCTACACGATCAAAGGGTAAAGAGACTTCCGCCAGTTGAGTCCCAAACCCTCTGCCCATTGACCCCCTACCCACTGTAGTAATAACGGAACTGAAGGACATTGTTTTGCACATATACACATGTAAACACCTGAATGTTCTCTTTCTTTTCTCTCGCACATGCAGGTAAAGCGTATTATTGTACTGTTAAGAAAGTAGATAACTAACCAATTCACTGCCCAGGAGTAGATGGTACCCTCAGACGATAATTACCTAGGAGAATTGTCACACCAATTTGTATATGAAATAAAACGGCCAACGTACCTGAAAAGAAGGAGGGTACGTGTCTACTACACAGCATTCCTCTTGGCCTGCACTCTGCTACATGAGTGCCACCAACCTGGGAACTTTTCAGGTCCACCCCGCTAAATGGGAGCTGCCCAGGAGTAGATGGTACCCTCAGACGATAATTACCTAGGAGAATTGTCACACCAATTTGTATATGAAATAAAACGGCCAACGTACCTGAAAAGAAGGAGGGTACGTGTCTACTACACAGCATTCCTCTTGGCCTGCACTCTGCTACATGAGTGCCACCAACCTGGGAACTTTTCAGGTCCACCCCACTAAATGGGAGCTGCCATCATTATCTGTTTTGGGTGCTACCCTCTGTACCAAAGCTACCAACATGAGGACTTTTCCAGTTCTCCCAGCTACACAAAAGTGATTGAAACTAGTTCTCAGGGTCTCCCTGCTATTATTTACCATACTTGCCTGCCCTAAGAGATAGATCGCTTAGATTGGCGTGGGAACAGCTCTTCGCCTGGGCACTGAATGACTACTTGATAGGGAGAGCTTAATAACAATAACTAACCTTAATAACGAGCATATTAAGAGTTTTCAGGCGGGCAACTGTAACGTCGCAAGAATAAGCTGCCGGACTGCAGCAAGGTAAGAGCAAAATGCCGGTGAAATTAGCATTTGTAATAAAATTGATAGGGATTTTAATGATCACCGGGTTCTTGGCTGCCTCTGTATGGCAGTACAGCTATGCTATCAATGTTATTGCTGTACCCAAACCTCATACACCCCCACCCCCAGCTGCAACAGGTGTTATGTCAGGTGGTACTAGTAAAATCCCACATAAGGAAAATAGAGTTAAACGCAGCACATACTCAGATAATAAAGGCATTGACAACTATGTACAAGATTCAGCACACATCTCAAACAACATATGGTATCAACACATGACCCACATAGGTAAGCAGACAACAGAAGACAGCTGCTACTTTTGCTCATTGATCCCATACGCCATGAGCGCTTCTCGAACATTTGTTGCCACGGAGATAGATGGAAAAATAGCACGATGTATAATATACCTGGCACTGTTCCAGACGAAAGGAAGATTTCAAGGGACAGTGGTGCATCTGGTGTGGAAAACACGAGATACATATCCATATGAAAACAACTTCCTCAAGACTTATTTGAGTTACCACAAGAGCAGTTTACATGCTGACGGATTCAAATACATAACAAGTGGTCCTGAAAAAGGAGAAACAAAGAAAGTAACACTGCAATACCTACCATGTGATTGGTACGCCACTGAAGTCCCTGGTAAAAACGGATGTTGGGAAAGACCACTGATGATAATAACAGGGAAGGTGTACATGGACAACAAATGGGACATAGGAGTGGTTGGCAGCAACATGGTAACAAGAGAAAATATTTCAACTATTGATGGACATAACCCTAGATGTTGGATGACTTGGATCAAGTACGTACCCATGCTCACGTGGATGGAGAAGGATGAAGACCCAATAACAATACTGCCGCTAACTGCGCCTAAGGTATGCTACCAACATAAAGGAGAGGTGGATGTAGGATACAATACCAACTGTGAAAGCGTGATGGAGTTACCTGAGGGGGGAGCAGGAACAGCAGTAGTAATGGACCATTACTGGGCCTGTGGAGACAAGGCGTATCACACACTGCCCCCTTTGTGGAATGGTGTATGCACTATAGTACACGTTAATGTACCATCACTAGTGGTACCCCAGAAGCATGTGAATATGGCGAATTTCCCCAAGATGGATGAAGGGAACAAAAGGAAGAAGAGATCTGCACAGCCTCGGAAAGGGCCAGAGAACAGACGCAACGGCAACAACACTGTCCTCAACAGAAGGAAAAGACAGGGAGAACCTCTGACAGGAAATTACCTGTGGGGAAGGTCGGAAACAGCACTGACCTCAATCCCGCCGGAACACAGACTATTCAGCAGAGCAGCTATGTTCTTCTCCTCAATAATACATCCTGGACTGCAGGCTTACGCAAACGCAAAATGGCTCCAGATAACTAGGTGGGAACTAATGATGACAATTAACTCTACAGTAAATGGATTCAACGCAATAAAAGAGGAATTGCGAGCAGTAAGAATGGTTGCACTACAGAACAGATATGTACTGGACCTCCTCACAGCAATGGAAGGAGGAGTTTGCGCAAAGATAGGACAATCATGCTGCACATTCATTCCTGCTAACGATGCTGACAATGGTACACTCACGGAAGCTGTATCACAATTGGCCCAAATGCACTCAAAAATGATGGATGAAAGTAAAGGTGTGAAAAAGGATGAGAGCTGGTTTTCAATATTATGGTCATGGATGCCATCTTGGCTGTCAGATGGACTGAAGATTATAGTTGGATGTACTATTTTGGCTGGAGCTACACTGATCATAATAAGATTTTGGAAAGCCCGGAAGGCACGCACCACAGACGAGATAATCGAAATGGTTGGTATACACCTCTTGATGCCAACAGATGACGGCCAACACACAGGCACAATCATAAAAGAGAGAGAGAAGTTGCGCAACCAGATCATCACCAACCACCTGGACCCACCATCTGTGAAGCTCGAAAACCCAAGAAACCCAAGGAGCTACATAGGGAAATGGGTATACTGCACTCCTGGAGGAACCTGTGAATATATGTATTGGTCATTTGAAGACCATGTTAACCACTATGGACATTTGGGAGGAATAACTAAAATATGGAGAGTAAGAGGAGATAAAGAAAAGGATATGTTTGTGGTCGACAAGTCGACCAGAGGGGGGACTGAAGTGGGAGAATGGAAGACCAGGCTCCCGCCCTTCCCCTCTCGCGCTTGGCCTAGAGGATCACGGCCTAGACATCCGCCACGAGAGGAGTTTGCCTATCTACCAGACGACCAAATACCCTGGTACAGGAACATATGGATGTGCCCATCTACCTGCCCAGCAGCCCGCCCTGTCCATGCCGACACCTGCGGCACGGATCAACTCGACTAAACCTACACGTCGTTAGAGATGCCATGACGACCTAGCCAACGGTCAGCACACCTGTGCAAATATACACACCGGACACTCCCACACCAATCCACACGAAGAATATACTCAGTGCTATGACGTAGGCGACAGACATACTCACGGACGTGCATCTTTATTATTTTCCACATAGGCTCTCAAAATGCAGAAACGCAAGACGCATCATGAACTTATCTAAAAAGGCTTGCTCACGCTTCTTCTAAGAACCATGTACCATAATGAAGAATATAACGGAGACACGATACTGAGGATAGAGCAATATGATACGGTAACCTAAAGCGCTCTGCATCAAACGGTTCCACCTATGCACCAGGCCCAAGTAGGCAGCAAGCAAAAGCTTCCATGAACATTAAATGAGCAAGAACTGGGTTGCTGACTCTGCAAAATGAGCCCAGCGAGATCACACCGCCAAGGGCACGATGTTGCAATCTCGCACGCTGCAAGCCAACGCCAAGGTCGCACCTGCAAGATAAACCAGGCACACAGTAGGAAAAACAATATTAATTGTGTTGAATTCTGCCTCAAACACGGTCCCACCTCACGTGACAAAGCCAAACCTGACAAGATGCCAAGCCCAGGAGGAAGGAGACACCTGAATCCCACGTTTCAAGACACAGACAGATACAATTAAAAGACTCATTGGACATCTGCAGCAGTGGGAGTAGTCAACCTCCCAACATATGAATAAATCCTCACATTGTTTACACCTACCCATATTAAAACATTGTTGCAAATTACAGGTTCACCGCGAGCTGGGAACAGCGATAGTCCCAGACTGGGAGGCTCACGAGCGGACCAATCAGAACATGGGGCTCTTATCACTGACGCCATTAACATTGACCAATCCTCAGAGGTCTTCATGTAACAATTTTCATGTATCAAATTGAAGGGACAGCCCAGGTATACCACCTGACTAACCCTCAACCACTAATACCGTTCTCTATATGTATGCTATACTAACCCTACCACTCGAGTAACCAATCCAGAGTGGAGATAGGTTTTTTGCTAAACTTTCCAAGTGACGCAAGTAGCGCGTCATACTAAGGTAAAAAGGGCCTGCGAGCCCCACGATTGTGTGTGTGTCAGGACGGACGCGTACGCTCCTTGACCCATCCCTGCCGTTTGTCTAATAAACAGCAGAGTCACCTTGCTTCTTGCGTGTGTCTCATACTCTATCTCTTTTGGGATATACGGGAGGAGTTGGGGCCTCCCTGCCCGGAGGTCTGCGGATGGCCCGGCCGACCCCGGCAGAATTTCCCCCCGACACACCTCTGCCCATCACCTATCCTGTGGTGCCACATTTCTTCCAAATCTGTCCCCAAAAATTACTTGTTTCTTTGTTTGTGCTACGTGCTGACCTCCGGGACTTTATTATTCTGCCATTGGTCAGCACACATAGAAAAAACATGAGACATTCTAAGCTTGTGGGAAGCGAGACATTCACATGGCATCCGACCAATGAGGCACCTTGCGGACATCAGTGAGAGCAAAATACCCCTGTTACCTTTCAAAGACACCAAAATTCACCTTCCGATTGGCTCCTTCTTGTATCACCCCTTCGTCCCACATCCCTCTTCCCAGTCCCATCTGCCAAGGGGCAATTTGAAACGGTTTCATGTAATAATGTCCTCTCAAAAATATTGCCATTCAAAAAATCGCTGAAAAATTGCAGTTTTTTGTGGGGACATTATTACATGGAACATGCAGGGGACACCAGCGCAACCCCCAAACCCTTTTTTATTTTTCATGGGGAGCGGGGGACACCCCCGCAACCCCCACCTGCCCCTGTCCCTATATGGTCACCTATATAATGTCGCCACAACCTTTTCCGGTGACATTATATACGGTGACCATATATATAGGGATATTATTATCTGATTCCTTTGAAACCGCTGACCACACTGTGTCCATCCCTCCCAGAATATGTTTTCATGCATTTAATTTTCACAGGTCCCAGCGAGCGGCCAAGTGCCTTGCTTGCCGACCATGCTTGTATCTTCTAGCTCCTGTTCCCAGCGAGTGATGTCTCCTGATAACAGTCAGCTGGCATCGGTCCTCCTGCACTTCATTACCGCAAAGTGCTCATGCAATTTTTATGTCAGTCCACCCTACCAGGCCCGTTAATGTTAATCCGGCATTATCTACTTACCTGTAGCTCTCACCTCATAATGGTGGCTAGGTAGTCTCCCCTCACAATAGGTTATCCTAGCTATCACATCCTCATACCTCACCCTCCCAAAGCCCCCTCATGTCCCCCCTTGAGCACCCCTTGTCCCAGGACTTCTCAAGCTGTACGTAAGCCTTAAACAACTTTATGACAGATGTCCATGATATCCTGTCCTATCTAGGCATGCCCCGTCATGCTCTCATCATTCCTGCAACTGGTAGGTACGGTCACCTTGGCAGCGCTGAATCAGCACCTTCACTGCAGTTGCATTGCAGGAATACTCGGAGTATTACTAGAAGAGAGACCCTGAGAAATAGCACGGAGACCATGACAAATAGTAGAGTGGAGGCCCTGGCAAACACTGGCGGCTGCCACCATTGCATAACATGGGACCCTGAGAAATAGTAGCCAAGAGAGCATGATACATAGTTGCAGGGATACCATTTCTGTGTTTGCTGCTGCAGCTTTTGCACGGCGGGGAGACCCTGAGAAATAGCATGGAGACCATGACAAATAGTAGAGTGGAGGCCCTGGCAAACACTTGCGGCTGCCACCATTGCATAGCATGGGACCCTGAGAAATAGTAGCCAAGAGAGCATGATACATAGTTGCAGGGATACCATTTCTGTGTTTGCTGCTGCAGCTTTTGCACGGCGGGGAGACCCTGATAAATAATAGCAGGGACACCCTGAGAACTAGTTTCAATCACTTTTGTGTAGCTGGGAGAACTGGAAAAGTCCTCATGTTGGTAGCTTTGGTACAGAGGGTAGCACCCAAAACAGATAATGATGGCAGCTCCCATTTAGCGGGGTGGACCTGAAAAGTTCCCAGGTTGGTGGCACTCATGTAGCAGAGTGCAGGCCAATAATTCTCATGTTGGCAGCTCTTGTGTAGGGGGATGACCCTCACATTTCTGATGGTGCCAACTCTTGAATAGCAGGGATACCCTTAAAAAGTACACCGAACCCCAGAGTGACTAACGTTCATGGATTTGCTGGCTAAACTTGCATTGGCTAACCTAATTGCTCACAACTCAATTAGCAGAATAAAAGCTTAACAGAATTGTTGTTCATAGCCAGGGGTAACCCACTGCTATATAAAAAATGTGTTGCTACCCATGTGAAGTTCTCCAGAGGACACATGGGTGAATAACGGGACTTATGCAACAATACACACTGGACAAAAGAGGCACAGGTAGAACAGTCTGGCTAAAATTAGAAACATTATATTTGCTGAAAACCAAACAATGGGCCTCATTATGAGATTCACGGTAATGGAAAAACGATGCCGGCACCACTTTCCGCTCCGGCCTATTACGAGTAGACATCCCGGTATCAGCGCCACCGCTGAGACCCTGCTCCCCCATAACGGCATGGGCACGTGCACGCGCCTCTTCGGGCCGGCAATTCCGGGACAGGAGTACAACAGGAGTACATTACAAGTCACGTGGACATGCACCTACCGGCATCTCAAAGGCAGTAATTAGGGATACCCCGATGTGGGCCTCAACGGCATCACGGAGCACACATTAAAAGCAAACTGCTGTGTATCCAAATGCCACAGGTGCACACAATCAGCACAGGTGGAGGCAATGGAGCCTGGCCAAGCACAAAAGGAGCACACCCACACACCACACACCTTCCTACACCAAAATTATCACACTTGCTGATGCAAATTCGTGGCTGGAGGACATGCCTGAATTGCCACTCCATGACCAACAACGACAACCAGCACATCAGAGGAGACGCAGGAGGAGAAGGTGGGTGAGACAGGCACAGCAAGTACCACCAGTGCAGCCACTGGTTCCATGTAGGCATCCACCAATTACTCGCATCAGGGCCAGTGCTTACAACCAAACCCCTGTGCAGATCCACACCCAGTACCACCAGGACTATGACACCATCCCCTCCATTGTGGACATGAAACACAATGACATGGTCAGCCTGACTGAAATCCCCACCGCCAGCCCCCCTCCACTGAATGTAGTAACTGTGCCCCAATTACTGGCCACATGCACCTACCAGCACACAGTGGGTCAGCTGCATGCATATGACCACCCTGTATAACACGCATGCTGAACCAAGTGCTGGATGCTCTCCTACAGCACGCAAGGGACTACATATCCCTAGAACGCACTGTCCAGGAGGTGAATGACACAAAAATGGCCTTCCAAGCACTGTCAGGCATATCACATCGAATCGGTGTCCTCGACTGCACCCATGTGGAATTGGTGACCCCACATGCCATGGAGGTGGTGTACCACATTTGTAAGCCATACCACCCAATGAAAGTGCAGATGGCATTAGACTCCAACAATTTAATCGCACTTTGCTGTGCACGATTTCCGGGGTGAACACATGATGTCAAGGTGCTGTGGAACTACTCGCCACCCCGCCACATGGAGCAATAGGCTGCCCAATGTGCCAGGCTGCTGGGTGAGTCTGCACTGGGGTGGGGGGGTGAGATGCATACTCCACCTGGGTGAGAATGGGATGGTAACTGGACACTGCCCATACTGCAAAACACTCTTGCCTAAACATCCCAACCTAAACATGGCACTGAAAATGCCTTCCAGCACAACAATGCCAATATGTCAGACTTGCAAGTAGAATCAAAAATTCGGGCTCCTGGTATGGAACCTATTCTACCCAGGAGGGTTAACTGAAGAACAAAGCACACAAGTGAATAGGTTCAAGAACACTTTGCTCATACACACGAAATCCCACAGTTTTTTATAAACTCTGCAGTTTCTTAAAGAAGAAAAAAATACTTATGAGAGTTGTATCATAGAGAAAAATCTCTCGAACAAAAGTTTTTATATGTTGGAACTGTGTGAATCATGAACATAAAAGCACAATTCCAAGAGAAATTAGACATCAAAAATGGTTTGTTGGACCACAACAGAACAAACAAGGATATGTTTTCAACACATTGGACCAAAACCTTTTTTGGACAAAATCAAGGACAGTGTGTATTGCAGGGACACATCATTCATATGGCCATCATCAGGACGGGTTCTGTGAAAAATGACGTCTGTTGCTGCAGGGGAGGGAGACCACAATCAGAAGTATGTATGAGCAAAAAATGATTTAAAGTGAATGAATCAGAGAGTTGTGTAATCAGTGGGATTAAACACACACAGCTTGAACCCGTCCTGATGATGGCCATATGAATGATGAGGCTCATCTAGCCCGACTCCAAACGGCCGAAACACCTGGTGTAGATGCACTACTTCCCTGAAACCACAGCATATTTATTGCTGTCCACATATGCAAATTTCTTTCTGTGTCCCTGCAATTGTTTTATGTTGTTTTAAGAATCTTGCTTTGTAACTTCACACTACTGGATTGTGCATTTCTGACAAAACCCTGACAGAGGTTGGATTTGTTACATACACACTGTCCTTGATTTTGTCCACAAAAAGGTTTTGGTCCAATCAAAATGCGTATCTCAGAACACCGTTCTTGTATCAGAAATAGGATAGCAGGCAAGCCCTTAGTAGAACATGTTACTAGCAAAAACCACAGGGACACTGATCTAAGGTGGTTTGTCCTCCAAAAAGTAAAACCAGCTAGACTGGGAGGGGATTTGAACAAAACACTCACCCAGTTAGAACAACGGTGGGTTCATAGACTAAACACCATACATGCTGGTTTAAATGTTTCAGTAGAATGGAAGTCCTTTCTGTAATTTCTGATTCATGTTTTGATGTTCCATTGTAATGTTGTTATGAAATGTTTTTTGAGCAGTTATCCACCCTGCTCCATAAATGTGATTTACATTGTCAGTTGGAACCGCGCATGTAATCTCCCTAAAGGATATAAGTATTCCATCACCCATCATAACCTTTTTTGAGGATCATGTAACTATATATGCATTCATCGTTCCATGATTTTGTATGCATTTCTTATTGTTGTCCCTTGCATTTAGCGCACTATGTGTTCAAGGTATGCACCACTGTCACAATGCGTTAATTTTTGCTGCTTAATTGCTTGCCCATGGTACGTCAACGTTACTCTCATGATACTTGACACCCCTCTGGGCATTACACGTTGCCTATGGTTGCCATGGCAACCGTTAGGTTAATTTTAGCCCCTAAATTGCTTTTTCATAAACACTTGAACATCTGGCGCACCTCTATTTGTTTTTGCGCTATCATACCCTTCCGGATCCAGCATAAGACACTAATCTTCTCGTACGCTCGATCTCAGCCTGATTCTAAGATGGCTGCCATATAAAACACCCACTCAGCCCTGGCAACAGCGTTACCAACGCTTTGCTGCCGGCTCTCCCCAGTGACTCAGCAACTTTCCTGCAGACCAACAGCCCTGCTTGACACACGACCTAAGGTAATTTTGCCGCCATAGTCTCCAGTCTAGACGGGCATGAGGATCCGCTATACCTGGACGCTCACTGTGTCTTTCTATTTACTTTATAGCCATGCACCCAACGGCTGATCGTTTTGAGATACCACAGTTGACCTCCTTACCTAGATATCTCCGGTGAGAGGATCACCTAGAGACCAGCCAAATGCGGCTAGCAGATCTCTTATACAGTGCCTGTGAATTGACCCCATAGGTAAGCTGTGTGTGTTTAATCCCACTGAATACACAACTGTCTGATTAATTCACTTTAAATCATTTTTTGCTCATACATATGTCTGATTGTGGTCTCTCTCCCCTGCAGCAACAGACGTCATTTTTCACAGAACCCGTCCTGATGATGGCCATATGAATGATGAGGCCCCTCGCATATCAGCCTGGTAATTGTCTCCATGGACCCTGTCATGGCCGCAGAGTGGTCACGTGCCTCCTGCCATGTCAAGGCACCATCTGCAACATATTGTTTGACGAGCTCCATGAGCTACTGCTGCCGCTCCTCCATTCAGGCCATGCGCCCCTCTCTGTCCCGGATGGCTGTGGAGGTGGACGGGAGAACTGCAGAGGGGCCCAATGCAGGTCTGCCCTCTGGGGGGCTCCAGGCCTCTTTGATCACCTCTCCTCCTGACTGGTGCAGAGGGGTGCTAGCTGGGGTGCTCAGTGGGCTGTTCTGGGGGGTATGCTAGGGGCTCGGTGTGAGTGCGCCATCCCTGGACAGGTTGTCGTCCTCAGGTATGCATTCCTCAACCTGGCACTGTCCTTCGTCTCCACTCTTGGGTGCTGAGGCAGCTGCCTCCCCTATGGATGTCAAGTTAGGAAGCACGAGAGGGCTGCGTGCCTGGTTTCTTGGTCTTTGATCTTGCCGAGGTCGCCAGTCTGTATCCAGTCGAAAGATGAGCTTGTGGCACGAGAGACCAGCCTCTCCGCCACCCAAAAACTGATACTGGGTGGAGGATGGGCCGATTCCCAATGTCACGGAAAGCCCTCTCCTGATTAACGTGATTAAGGGACTGTGCAAGCACAGGCAGGAGAGGCTACGGTCTTGTTGCAGATCACGGGCTGGGATGGAGTCCGTTGGAATAAAGTCCAAAGTACATGAACTGAAGCGGAGGTCTAAGATTCCGGCGTGGCAAGTATATTCTTGGTCCACAGGAACGGATGAAGAAGGTAAGGCCGGACAGGAAAGGAAGGAACCAAGGCTGAGCAGGAGATCCAACTGAAGGAGCCCGAAAGGTTACTCTAGGGCAGCAATTGCTGGGGACCTTGGTCAGTGTATGCTGGCAGACCCAGGGAGGCCTAGGTAAAAGTATGCCGGCAAATCCTGAGTTATTCTGGTAAGTTGCTGGCAGAGCCAGGGGAACCCAAGTATGGTACGCTGGCAGGCCCAGGGAGAACCCAGGTAAGGTAAGCTGGCTGGCCCAGGGAGAGCCCAGGTAAGGTTAGCTGGCAGGCCCAGGGAGAACCCAGGTAAGGTAAGCTGGCTGGCCCAGGGAGAGCCCAGGTAAGGTTAGTTGGCAGGCCCAGGGAGAACCCAGGTAAGGTAAGCGGGCTGGCCCAGGGAGAGCCCAGGTAAGGTAAGCTGGCAGGCCCAGGGAGATCCCAGGTAAGATAAGTTGGCAGCCCAGGAAGAACCCAGGTAAGGAAAGCTGGCAGGCCCAGGGATAAATTCTGGTAAGATATGCTGCAGGCCCAGGGAGGAACTCAGGTAAGGTAGACTGCAGGCCCAGGGAGGAATTTAGGTAAGGTAGCAGGCAGCCCAGAGCGGACTCAGGTGAGTGGCAGGCAGCCCAGGTAGGAAGCTCGCAGAACGAAGCAAACCGCGTTGAGACGCGGCTTGCCTCGAACTGCAGCTCCTTTTATGGGTCGCCGGCGCCCATGAGGCTTGGAACGCAAGCCGCTTCACCTCCGGGCGCCGGCGTTTCCAAAGCAAGTCCTGGAAGGCAAGCCCTTCCTAGGGCTCGAGCCCAGTCCACGGCGCATGCGCGGAACCGAGACAGAGGTCTTCCGCGCATGCGCCATAGCCCTCCGGCCCCGACACCCAACGCTCTCCCTCTGGCGAGCCCCCAAGCGCGGAAGCGCGGGTAGACTCACCACGAGGTGAAGGGACGAGCGGGCGCGGTGGACCCCGGTCTCCGATGTGTCGTGACAATGGAGATGTTTGCGGCTGACATGGTCCCGTCTGCCACTGCCTCAGGATCAGTGGATACCTCCTGTGTTCCTCCTAGTGGTTTTGTGGCAGTTTTTTGCCGCACATGTGCCTTGGCATGTTGTATTGGTTTTGGTTTATGTGCCAGTTGTTGCTTGCTAATGGCCGCTTATGTGGATGGCCTGGTGCCGTCCTCCCTGGCCCTGGCCTTTTTTGGTGGTGTCCTGGCCTGTGCCGACGTATCCTCACCATCGCTGTCGGAATCTGTGCCTATGGGGGACCGAGAAAGGCACAGCATCAGTGATGGTGGTACATGCATCATGCATACATTGGTATTGGTGCAGTTGTACGCATTTGATGAATTCCTATCTTGGAGTTGTGGCATACAGGTTGCTTGCTATATGGGGGGTTCATTCAGGTATACGTCAGGTTCTCACATGTGTAAGGTGGTGTATGCTGTGTGACATGCATTTGTGTTGTGGACTGTGTGCAGTGTGACACATGCTGTTTAGCTGTTTGTGGGGTGTGTTTCAGGTATGGCATTGGCATGCTACATGCATGTTGATGTGACTTTGCTAGGGACAGCATCTGGACTGGGATATGTCCATGTGTGTGTGATGGCCCATGCATTGCCTTATGTCACTATCACAATTGTAGGCCTTCATCATGCTTTGCTTTCCTACGGTTTGTGTGGACACTCACCTCCATCTGCCGATGACGATCCTCCATGCTCCATATCTCTGACTCCCTCAATGCCCTCCATGCCAATGGTACTGGTGCATGTCTCCTCCCTTCTGGTGAGTTTGATGGGGGAGTGGGCCTTGCCGCCTGTTGCTAGACCCTTGCTCCAATTGGTGGATAATATGTTCTTCACATGGTGGAGTAGGTCATCACACCGCTTTTTCACGTCTTTAACCGTGCGGGCGGTGGTGCCGACCGCACTGACCTTTCTGGCCACTTCCTCCCATATCTCCTTTTTCTTGATTTGTGCAGGTCGCCTAAAGGTCTGCTGCAAACACCACATCAGCAAATTCTGGGTCAATGTGTCGGCCAACATATTCAATTAATCTTCAGAAAAGCGCACCTTGTGCTGACGCGACGCACCTTTCTTGATGGCCTTTGGCATTCTGGTGGAGATGTATGTGGTGGTTTGGGGATCCAAGTCCTGTGTGTGGAGGATTGCAATGGATTGTGTTTTTCAAGATAGCCGCCGTTGTATTTCCCGTTCCGGCGCAATGACGTTACTTCCGATTCTGGTATTGCCGAACCCGATATTGCTGTGTCCATTATTTAGGGGTGGACGGAGGCGGAGGAGGTGTCAGCACATTACATGATGCCGCTAACGGGGGTTTGAAGGTCGTTAACGACATGCCGGTACAGACGTTACCGGCATGCCGGTATGCACGTGCACGCATTCTCGTAATCAGCCACTGTTAGCGCCGTCAGTGCTACTCGGACATGCCGGTAAGGATTGGTTTTTACCGCAAATCTTGTATTGAGGCCCAATGTGTTTGAACAGAAGAAACACTTCCCAACTGTCAAGCATGGTGGAGGGAGCAACGTTAGTTGTGGCTACTTTTCTGACTAAGTAACTGGGTGGCTTGACAACATTGACTCACAGATGAATCTGGCCTTCCATCAGAGGATCTAGAAGACGTCAGACCATCAGTTCCGAATCTGTAACTGAATTGAATGTTGGCCAAGCAGAAAGACAATTACTCTAAAAATAAAAACAGATCTACAAAACAATGTCAGTAGAAGAAAAGAAATGCCCATATTATAATGTATGTGCTAAAACCCCAGGACAATGTTGTGACTGGCCATGACGTCACCTGTCCATGTAAGGAAACCCTCTATTGTCGGTTCAAAAAGGCCATTTTGTTAGGAGCAAGGGGCCGGATTACCAGAAATCTAATGTGAGGGACTGACCATCATTTACAGGAAATACTTAATTTAAGTCATTGATGGTCAAGCGCCACCTGGTACAGAATCTAAAGGTTCACATTTTTTTGCACATGGATTAATGTTATAAAGGTTCATGTTTTTGTGTCATTCATTTAACCACATTACATTTATCTAGTATTTTTTTGTTTTTGTTGTTTTTTATTGGTTAAATAATTTCATTCAACCTTAACAATGATAATCAAACACGGCAAAACAACATGCAAGAATATCAAGCACATTAGTATGTTAAACCGTATACATAAAAAAAGAATCTCTAAGACACTTACAATTGAACCATTACATAATAGGGAAGCGTCTCTCACTCGACTAATACAGTACATTCCAAGTAATCCACCTGTGCACAATACAAGTTCACTACATTCTAGGTAATATCATCATAAATACTAATATAGTACATATCTATTCATATAAATCTGTGCAAAAAACGGTATGATTCCTGTCTTTGATAACATCAACATATGCAAAAGGTCCATGAATCCTACATCTAAAGTTCAGATGATCAAAAATCTAGACTATCCCCATACACATTAATACCTATTGATGTTCTGACTCCCATTGCCCTAAATGGAGGCTATTAAAAACGTTTGCCACTACAATTGCAATGGAAGCTGGGTGACCACTTAAGCACTTATGCCAAAGAAAGTCTCTGTTCAAGCAAGCCCTGCCCACCTGGTGCCTTCCTGGTTGCCGCTCTTTTTCCCTATTTAAGGAGCCTCTTTTCCTTTGCAGATGGGGAGCAGGTGCAAGTGGATCTAGGTCACCTGGCCTAAGCCCCGTCCACCTGGTGCCTTCCATGTTGTTGCTCTTTTTCCCCACTTAGCAAGCCCCTCCCACCTAGTACCTTCCTGGTTGCTGCTCTTTTTCCCTACTCCCGGAGCCCTCCAGCCTCTATTCCTTTGTAGATGGGGAGCAGGTGCAAGTGGACCTAGGTCACCTGGCCTAAGCCCCACCCACCTGGCACCTTCCATGTTGCCGCTCTTTTTCCCCACTTAGCAAGCCCCGCCCACCTGGTGCCTTCCTGGTTGCCGCTCTTTTTCCCTACTTAAGGAGCCTTCCAGCCTCTTTTCCTTTGCAGATGGGGAGCAGGTGCAAGTGGATGTAGGTCACCTGGCCTAAGCCACGCCCACCTGGCACCTTCCATGTTGCTGCTCTTTTTCCCCACTTAGCAAGCCCCGCCCACCTGGTGCCTTCCTGGTTGCCGCTCTTTTTCCCTACTTAAGGAGCCCTCCAGACTCTTTTCCTTTGCAGATGGGGAGCAGGTGCAAGTGGATCTAGGTCACCTGGCATAAGCCTCACCCACCTGGTGCCGTCCATGTTGCCACTCTTTTCCCCCACTTAGCAAGCCCCACCCACCTGGTGCCATCCTGGTTGCCGCTCTTTTTCTCTACTTAAGGAGCCCTCCAGCCTCTTTCCTTTGCAGATGGGGAGCAGGTGCAAGTGGATCTAGGTCACCTGGCCTAAGCACCACCCACCTTCTTAGCCCTGCCTCTTCCTTCCTGCTCTTAACTCTTAGATCAAAGGCGTCTCTCGCCCTGGCGTCCGAAGCGAAGGGCAGATGAAGATAAGGGCAATTCCTGTTTGGACCTGTTCAGACCAGGTAGACCCAGGGCCTAACCCCCTGCTCAGACAGCAGGCAAGTATGCACCAACATGTGTTTAGCCCCTCTGTCCCCAAAGCACACGCCTCCCTCTGGTCGCCCTGTAATGTTCCCTTGTGCCCCCCTCCCTTCTCGCACACAGGTGCTGCCTGCTTTGCTTGATTGTTCTAACCTGCTCCCCTTAACACCATCCCTCTCTCCAGCCTACTTCTGCAGGGTCTGTCCTGATACATTCTGGTTTCACCATCACCGTCTTGTGGCCAATGCTGGATTTGACTTTTATGGACTTCATCGATTCATGGTGCGTCGCCCTTACACTCTTTTGCTGGACTTCCTTTGCATCTTGTACTCATGGGGCCCTGAATCATGCTGTTCCCATTTTCATCTTGTATCCTGGCTCGCAACATTATGTGTTACTACTGACTTCTGCAATTGTATTCGCTCTCCCTTCTTGCTTCACCACTCTTTTTGTTGGCTAACTCTCTGATCTTACACTGAACGAGCCTATTCTGGGAGGGGCAAATGTTACTTGGTCTAGGTGTTCTCCAACGCCCGATATGTACAAATTAAAGAGGCAGAAGGCTACAATTGACCCCTGCCTCAGACCATTACGTGCGGGTATCTTTTGGTGAAGAGCCTCTTCTTGGTTTAGCCGCACCTTTACATTAGAGTTATTGTGCATCCTCTCATTGGTAGTTTTAATAGCCCCCCCCCCCCGCCCCGGTATTCTCTAGCTCCCTAGTTTCCGCCATAGGCGTTTCCAATCTACCATATCAAAGGCAGATGTTAAATTGACTGGCGCCAAGATGTTCGTAACATATTGTGTGCCGCACACCAAGTCCTGTTTTTTATTATTACAAAAGTGTTGAAACTTGTACCGTGGGCCATCCTGAATCTTCCAGATGCTGCAGTACGGTGGCCACAAAAACGCAAAAACGTTGCTGTCAGCAATTAGAATTGTGATTGGGCGATAGCTCTTGGCCTCTGAACTAAGTCCCTTCTTAAAAATGGGGATTACATAAGCGGTTTGCCAAGATGGCGTCAAATGGCCTCTCTTGATAATATCAAACAGAAAGTTCAAGATCTTGGCCCAAAATCTCAGATCACCTTAAAAGAGCCTATTTGATAGTTGGTTGGGGCCCAGTGCATAGGAATTACTAGCGTTAAGGATTATTCTATGTATGTCCTTTAGTTCAAACACGAGGGAATCCTTGAATATACAGGAATCAAGGGAATTCCTACCTTCGGTTAGCCGGGGTGTCATTCCTAGAAATCAAGAGCCCCGATGTGGGAAATCATATCCGATTCTGATACCACATTAGCAATCGATTCTACATGCCCTGCCTTTAGGGAATTAATTGTTCACCAGAAATTCAAACAGTATCATTTGTTTTTAGACATAGCAACATTGCTTCTAAACCAGCCTGCAATAAATTGGCCTTGTGCCTTCTCACCCAGTTTTTAAAGCATTGGTTAACCTTTTTTCCCTAAAATCTTTCACAGTTTTAAGTATGTTTAATACACCTAATTTCCGATATAATTTCTCTTTTTCTCGCTGCCAAACATGAGTTGTACCTATGGCTCTTTCTTGTGCTAGTTCTTTCGTTCCCTTTCCCTCTTAAATCTTTTCCCAAGACAGACATTAAAGTGCCTGACAAAAATCCACTAAAACCTTCTCCTGTCAATACATTTCATCCAAACTAGAAAGATCCACTACATTTGCCAATGCGCCATCACTTTCATAACATAAGATACATTACATTACATTATATTTAGAGTGGTATTTGGAACGAGATCCGGCACATAGGTAAATGAACAAGATCATGAAATTAATTCAAAGGAATTTTGTAACATTCAGTGGTCACTCCTGGACATTTTTACAACAGTTAATTAATTGCATTTCTCAAGCAAAGATGGATCAGCAAATACATCATCTAACGTTGACCTCTATGCCAAGTTGGTTGACCTGTGTGATCCCTTTCTGTTGCTCTGTTTAACATCACCAGTCCCAAGTTAAAGTTACTAAGGCTGTTTTTCCACTGGGCACCATTACTAACTTTTAACAGGGAAGGGGGGATTCAGCTATACACCTAGGTTTCAACCCCCCCAACCTCGGATCGTAAGCAGGCAGAGTTCAGTTTGTCCAAGAACGAATACATGGCCAGCATGGTTCTGACACATACACTTTATGCCTAGGTTAGTAAAAATGGTCATAATCACCTCCACTGGGCAAATACCATTGTGCCAATAGATATTAATTAATACAAAATAGGTGTTTTAACCACCTGCTATGGCAAATAGCACTGCTAATGTACATTGGAAAATGTCTTCCTGCTTAACATAAACATAGGAACCAAGCCCCCGAAAGGATGCCCCAAGTGACCCTTTCTGGAAGCTTGAAAACAACTTGAGTATCCATCCCAAGCCGGGGACTCCATTATCCATATGTCCTGCAAGCAAACAATACCGAATTCTCGCATTGCATAGCCCAGCCCTGGATTTGAGGAATAAATGTGAGTGGCCGCTTGTGTTCCATGAGAGTAAATTAAGAGGCATTTCACTAAAGGCTATATATTCCTGCATCTGAACCTCTCTGGCTGGTTAATGATCTCACTAACCGGGACCAGTCTTGTTCATTTCCACCTCTTAACTTTTCTCCTCCAGCAAAACAAACACATCTTGATTTGTTTTTCGCCACTCCCAATGACACCTCTAAAGTTTTACTCTCATATGAAGCCATTTTATTGTGACCAAACAAGTGGTTCCCACCAAAACCCTCCTGGTAGGATATTACCTGGAAACCAATCTGTCTCCGTGCGGGGGCTTCAAACAATAGGAGTTCATAAACCACCATTGATTCAAAGCTAACAAGTACAACATTAGTGTGCTCCTGGTCTATGAACTCTACTCTTTGTATGTCTTTTGTAGTTATTGCACTCAAATTTAAAATCTCTGAAAATAACAGTACAATTGTAGACCTATTAATTGAGAGTGGCCTGTTCTCTTTAAAAACACTTTCAATTAAAACTTTATACTTAGTAGAAGGAACGTTCTCCTTACCCGATATACGGGTATTAATTCCCTTATAAACTAAATTGTTTTATCTAGTATTATGACTTGTTTGAAATCATATAACATTTTAGGTTTACAATAGGTGAAAGTCCTAATGGGTTCACAAATATTTTCCCAACACTGTATAAGGAAGTGTTGGCTGGACGCTATTTCCTGTTTTGGGAACCCGTGAAAGATACTTTATTTGGCATGGTTAAATTATAGATTCACATTAGGGTGCTATGACTAATTTCATGCTCCTTGTATACAGGCCCTCCCACAATTCTGGACAATAAACATAGAGTGTTTCTCAAAACTCAGAATTATTTAAAGAATTAAATTTCACTTCATACAAAGGTGGCCTCCAGCTTTATACCAAGGAAATCACTACAATGCTATAGACAGATAACAATTAGTCAGCAAAAGGGAATGTTTCCCTGCCTACATGAATCTTCCACTACTTCACACACGAGCATTCATTTCAATTATCAATTCTAATTATACATTGTACGCTAAAATATAGTAGGCATCTTAAATATACTCCTTGTATGATTGCTTCTATCTAAGCAACACAGTGTACTTAAATGGTAACATTGTTGCCATTTAGTCAATGTATGAAAATATTGATATAGAACCATTTCAAAATGCATCAAAAACATTTGATTTTCTCCAGTATCAAAGCAAGTATGGTATCGGAGAAAAATTACTTAAACAAATAACATTTATAAACACACATTCATTCTACTTGGATCCCCTATATGAGTGTGGAGTTGTGAATGTATAGACTGTAGGTCATTTAAATGTAGACAAGAAACAATTGCATCTAACTCCTACAGTTTTCAAATTTGGAACATTATATTCTGAGCGATTGTGCACTCTCTTCTGAGCACTTGTGCAGACTCCTCAGAATAAGTAGGTGCAGCTGTCTCTGAACATGGGTATATTTCTCCATCTATTCTTATTCATTTGCATTTTGATCTGTAGATTTTAATTTGGAGATGTAATATTCTTCAATAAGAGGTAGCATGTTAAAGTACCCTTTCCCTGTCACATTACACACAGAGCTACCTGCGCATTTCAAGATGAGGGACTTCAGTGGATTAACACTATGCATGGTTTTCTGTGAATTGAATGAATTATCTGTGCTACTTTCTGTTTCACAAACATCTAATGTATGGTTAGGCAGCCCTACTGCTGCAAATGTGTGTGATCCCACATTAGACAAGAGTGTCTCATCAATACACTATGGGTCAGACGATTCTATGCTGGCATGCGGTCCATTTTAAATTGTGCCTCTTAATACAGAAATGCAGTTTTTTAAAATGAAATCTCACTTGCGAATCAGTTTAGGGCACCATATTTAACACTGCACATGTATGTTTGTCGCATTGGTATTGTTGTGTATTCCCAGCCCCTTTGATTACCAGGGTTTTACCAGAAATAGCACTATGGGCAATTCAGAGTTATAGTGGGGTTTTCTATACTTACATTTCAAATGTGGCTTCTTATTTTTGGAGAAACAGCTTGGACGCTCAATATGTAGTTGCTGCATCAGCAAGGTCCAATCAGCTGGCTGTCTGTAACCCAGATTCCAACATGGCCTGCTCTCCTGTTCCTCAAAGGGCTCTTCTCTCCAGCCTGCCTGGAAACCAGTTTCCAATTGGTCTCAACTCCCCAGCCATCTCCATGTCCAGTTTTATCCAGAAATGTTCTTCAATGTTCATCTCCCAACCTTAATAATAATTAGATAATAATAATAATAATAATTATTATAATCTTTCAAATCTGTGTACAAGCTATTTCAAACTCTTCAGTTCCTCCCACATCTTGTGACTAAGATGTTGCTTCCGATATTCAATGACACAGAAGGTAGTTGGAAAGGCACTCATGAACTTATAAAGAGGCATTTCTTTTCTTTCAATGTATCTTTGGATGCAAATGAGAATATAGACCTGCCATAACTGATAGATGAAATGCAGAAATCAAAGCGTGGAATTCGCTGTGTCTTGTGTATTGCCGGAGATAATATTTTTTTCTGTTTATCTATATTTTTTTCCATTATGCCCCACACATTTTTCATTGGGCTATAAACATATTCTACAATTTGCAATTAGTCTCATGTTTCTGTTAAAGATAGCGTCACGAGGGCGCTGCGTACCTGCTCGTCCGGTTTGGGGTCTCGAAGATGATGCCAGACTGTCTGATGTTCCGTGGAGACGTAAGTGATGGCGCGGGAAACCAGCACAGCTCCAGCCCAAATGGAACCGGATTGGAGGTGAACCAGCTCCCAACGCCACGGGTTCGCTCACCCCTGATTAGCATGGCATCGGGACAGTGTAAGCACTGACAGGGGGAGCCTCTTTGTCGATAGTTCTGGGTTCACAGAAGGCAATAGGCTCCAGATGAAGTATGACGAAGACCAGTAGGCTGAGGTTGAAAAGTTCTTCCAAGTATCAGCAACAGGCAGCAAGTGACAGAGGCAGGCAGGCAAGGAGAACCAGAAGGAGTAGTTGAACCCAGGCCCAAATGGAAAAAGGCCTGCAGGGGAACCACCCCAAAACCAGAGAGGGAGCCAGGGAGATCCAGGAACCCAACCCCAGGAAGGAGAAGGGAACAGGAAGGCAACAAGAAGGGAACCAGAAGGAAAACAGACTGGAACAGGGCAAGGCAGAAGGACTCAGGAAACAGGCAAGTAGACAAGGAACCAGCGTAGACGCGGTCCGAACCAAACCGCGTTGAGACGCGGTTTGGATAAGGGCCGGGGCTCCTTATATGTGGCCACCAACACCTGGGAGGCTTGCAACGCAAGCCATGCTGTTTCCCAGGCATTGGTCAGCCCACAACGAGGCTTGGGCCGCAGGAATCCCTGAATCGAGCACCATCTGCGCACGGCGCATGCGCGGAGAGCGGCCGCCCGCGCATGCACCGAGCAACCCGAAGACGGAAGCGTGGGTACAGCCTCCAGGACGGGGAGCGCCATAACTGGTAAGGAAGCCCCAAGACAGGCGGCGTGACAGTTTCTAAAAGGCTCCCTTATAAAGTTATTATTGTTATTATTATTGTTTTTACTGGAGCATAGACCTAGCTTCAAGAAGCAATGGAGCGCTTTACAGAGGTATACATCAGTACAGATGCATAACAGAGTACTTTTCAGAGGTAGCAAGATAACAGAGAGCAGGGGCTATGATACAGAGGGGCACAGAGGAGGGGTACAGCTGTACAGAGTGGAGGGGAGGAGAGGGCAGACGGCATCTAGTGAGTCAGGTGGTGCAGGGCGATGTAAGGGTGTTAAGGAGGAGAGACCCCTTGAAGAGATGGGTATTGAGTTCTTTTCTGACTTTTAGGAGCATGGGGAGCGAGTCTGATGCTGATGGGGAGAAGGTTCCATAATCTTGGGGTGTAGGCAGAGAAGGCTTGTTTTCTGATCCTTTCCTTTTTACAGTAGCGGATTTCAAGTCTGAATGTGTTCTAGCTTTTGGTGGTGTGCTGTTCTGCCAGAGAAGCTGAGTTTCACCGCAAGGTAGCTGGGTGACTTCAGGGTGACTGCATTATAGATGATGCAGCAAGACTTGAAGGTGATTCTTGCATGCAGTGGGAGACAGTGAAGGCCAATGAGGGCCACAGTGATGTGGTTTTGTCTGCGTAGACCCTTGCTGAGGCATGCAGCGCATGTAGGATGCTTCTCAGGGGCACAAGGGAGGATGACGGGAGGACGGAAGTTATGATTTTTAATGATTCAATTTTGATGTTAAAAAGTAACATATGTGAATTTATTGTTCAATTTAGAAGTGAAGAAATGCTAACTTTGGCCAGCAGAGGTCACAGTTGATACATCCGATGCACATTCTCCTTCATGATATTTAATACATGTCAAGGTAATTTTCTTTGGCTTTTGCACTGACATCTGATAATCTGTTTTCATGACATAAACTAAATAGATTTTTTGTGGGGTTCTACACTTGATAGATGTCACAGGTATCTTTGTAGTTATACATTAACCATCCACTTGGCAATGCTCAAGATCCAAACTAGTTTGAGCATGATGTAGCCATTGGTTCTGTGTGTCCTCTGTCTAGTGAGGTGGCTGGAACTGCTGGAGGTGTGGTGAATTCTAAGTCAACTCCAGCCACATGCACCATGGAGTATAGAAGTTAATAAAGAGCTTTCCATTCTCTAAAAGTTAAACTAAACACAGTATTATTCAACGTCAGATGAACTGCCTGGCAAAATACAATGGAACTTTTAAAAAGTGCACCTTCTGACAACAATATTAGGAATGTGTTCATTTTATTTTTAATGCTCCAAATCCGAGGCTTGCTAAATTAATTTGGATATGGCAAACACACTCCTTTTACATGTGGCACAGTTCCATTTCCATGTGCATTTGTCCACGTCTTACTTACTGATCAGGCAAAAGTTGAAAAATAAATGATTTACATGTGTGTCTTTAAAGCTTTAAATCAGGCCTTCGAAATGGTTACAATTTGTGGGATTTTTCTTTTACTTTGTTGAAAAATGTTCTCAAATGCATGTCCCTTTTTATCATGGCAGTAAGCAAGATGCACAATCCAACAGGAGGCTTAATTATGTGTACAGCACCCCTCACAATCTATAGAACACCTTCAGTTAACTCCAAGGGTATGGTCTTTCAGGTCAATGTTCCCCACACATGTGTTCTTAATCTTAATGATTATGACTAAAAGTAGAGGTAGATGATGGCAGGCAAGGGTGGAGGAAATGAATATGGTAAAGGAGTAGGGTAAAGTGGAAAGTATATGAATTGAAAGGAATACATAATGCAATGTGGACTCATAAGGCAAACTGAGAGCAGCTGCAAGTGTCGATAGGATTAGGGTATGGGAGCTGAGGGCCCAGCCAGGGAATGCGTGGTTCCAGGTTACCTTTGTTTTGATGGATAGTTTAATGCCCCTAGTCAAAGAACCTAAGCTGTTTTATGAGGCAATTCTATGGCTGCACTGTTCTGGGTGGTAGACAACTGCTGTCTTGATCACATCATGGGTGTTGTTAGTTTTAACACTCCTTGCTGGATGGCCTGGAATTTGAAGACTCTTGTTTTCCCTGAAAGGTCTCTAGGATTAAATTCAATAGCAACGCGGGTGAAAGGGTGGGAATGTACAAGCACCATTAAGGTTGAACATGAGAAAGAGGACATGTTAAGAGTAGCTCAGAGTATTACTCAGCCATCAGTGGGCTGAAAATAAAACCTCATTACAATAGCTATAAAAGATATTGCAATACACGACTATAAAGAAATCTGATGAAGCACTGATCCAATACACCTTTAATAAGATTCTCTCTAAAATATGAAGCATGCAACTGTTTCTAATGGGGATTTGATCATGGCTCTAGACACAGTATTGGACATATAAAAAACAGGTGTGCCAGCACCTAGGTGCAAAGAAATAATACTGGATCAGGGACAGGTGGATCCATCAAAGCTCCTGCACATGTAGCAAAGACAATACACATTCATGTCCTGTGCACATGGGCCTAAGACAAGAACTGATAACATCATGACCACTACATAACTGGCTATCAATGTACTTCAATTTGAGATCCATACCAACGGAATTGGAGATCATGGCAATCTTCATCATACAAAAAGTAAGGATGGAAATAATAATATCCCTGATGTGGTGCCTTGATATCAGATAGGTTGGTTTCCCGCTCATGCAGTCTGCGAGAACTTCTTTAACTAAATGAAGAATCTGTGACTGTAACTCTCAGGATCTACTCTACATCTGGGAGACCCAATCCACAGAGCTATGAAATAGAGTCTCCCCTTCTAGTGCTAGCAGTGACAGGCAGGGTCTGGGGACACAGAGGACGAAACAAGCTGTACAAAAGCTATTACGAGGATTAATAATCTAATAAAGTGACTTGAAAAAAGGACCAGAACAGTTTGGAAGTTACTGCAAAAAAACAGCTGTTAAGATAATATATGCAGGACTCTGTAAATATATGCCAACAAACGTTCACTCAGGTGGATCTGTGCCAGTTTGTTGGACAAATATCAAGTTTATTATTCAAGAGAATATACATATTTATACATATATACATATAGGAAAAAAGAGCCCTTTGTGATGACACGTGTTTCGGCGTCAGCTGCCTTTTTCAGATCAGGGCATTTGGTATCTATCTATGCTGATTGGCAATAGATTCTGTATTAGTGCAGTAATTAACAACAACAATAATCATAATGTGCATCATATGAGTCACAGACATAATGGCACATTTCACAGTTGGTCATAAAACAGAGAGTTAGGTTTGGTGTAGGGGAGGAATGGTAGGAGATGAGACAGGAGACAAAAGAGATAATCGGTTCTCATTTACGTATATACTTTTGATCAGAGTTCAATGATTTAATTTCACCAGTTTTGTAATGTTAATTGGTTATAGTGTTACAGCTCCAATACAAATACTACTGCATCATTGATTGATCTTACCGGTCTTTTTTTACATCAGTCCATTGGTGAAATTTCAAGTGTTGAATCCCTGTGGAAACCAATAAATTGACATGCTTAGAGCGGCTTGTTTAAGCCCAAAGACAAAAATTCTCATTATTTACTTATATTGTGAAAACGTTCGATTCTAATGCGTTAGTCGTAATTGTATTTCGGCGGCTTGTGCAATTATGATTTCTTGTTCTTGTTTGGAAAACCCTCCCTTCATTCCATGTCAGCTTGCACAGTTCGTGCTTTCCGTTGCCATCAACCGCTCCTATTTGCAATATGTCAGTCGTACTAAATCGCATAGCGGATACTAACCGCACGAGTCATTGTGCTTATGTTAGAATATTAATGTCTTTGGTCTGCGCTGCACTTTTCACGGAGCGCTCTTGGCTGCAGATCAGAGTTAAATAATGCATGTTTTGAGAAAATGTGTAGACGGTCTCTTACTGTTCGTTCCTGCGCTAGTCACCCACGTTGGCTTAATGTCAAGACGCGGTGCGCCATTTCCTTTGGGTATTTGTTAGTTGGTGTTACTATGGTGATGTTTATGTAACAGTCCTTTTTCTATTTCCTGTCACGGACATGATGCGATTAAAGAAATGTGAGCGCCATCTTTTGGGATTGCTGTTATGTTACTATCCATTCAAATTGATGCTAAAGTTCCCAACCTGGGTTTTGTAAGGGATACGTCCCTTCGTATTCACTAAGCTTAGAAGTCATGATAATGTGTTAAAATTGGTTCAATTTTTAAATGCAAAGTGTTTGAAATCTTCGTGATTGAATGCGCATGCATGTTTAGTATGATTGTGATGTGAATTATATTATCATGGTACTGGATTTAAGTGGCCCTAATTCTGCATTGCCTTGTGTGCATCTGCTCGCATGCTAGAATCAAGTTGTGATAAAAATGAGTGCAGTTGATAACGTTGTTCGATTCTATTGTAGTCGATCTATATTCATGCATATATCTGCCTGTGCATATATGATCAAAGCAGAGTATAATACCATGGATACTGTACATCTGTACTTTTCCATATTTCCATCTCGACTCAAGGATATCTTTGATTATTTAGTACTCATTTTGTATGTGTAATATTGTGTATTAGCACCCATTGGCGTTATCAAATAAAGCTTTCAGTGATATTTTGGTATTAATTGGGTAATATTTTTAAAATACATTTAATACAACTACATTTTATGTTCGTTTTCCATATTTCATATTGACAATTTTACATTTGTTAGTATCTGCATTAATACACAAACATTTTCTCATAAGAAAGAAGTCATCTCATTGTCGGAATTGAGGCCTGTCACTATCATATTCAATTTACAAATAAGTCTCACTTCCATTTGTCTGAGTAGCTTTTCTTTGTTTCCACCTCGTCTTCCTAGTAGGATACTTTGTAGGCCTATAAATCTTAGGTTGGATTTGCAGGCCATTTGATGTGCTGCTTGCCAATGTTGTACAATGGAGAACTGGGGATCCTGACTTCCAATCTGAGCTATATGTTCTCTAATATGCGTTCTCAATTCTATTTTTGTACTTCCTATGTACAAATTTTTGCACTTGCATATTATTCCATAGACCACAAAGGTTGGTCTACAGTTAATGTCTTGCTTTATGGGGACAACTGTTCCGTTGTCATCACAGAATGTCTTGGTCTTCTCATGTGCATATTTGCACATGGTGCACGTTCCACATTTTCTGAAACCTGTATTGTCTGATTGTCAATAATGATAGAGATCAAGACCTAGCGGACCTGTGGGGAAAATAACCTGAATTGCAGTTAAAAAAAGATGTTAGAACTTTTGATAGAACACAAGTGAGCAATCGAAGAAATAGAAAGTGTTAAAAAAGAAATAAAACGAAAGCACTAGAAACAACTAAAGAAAGGAACTATGAACAAATGTACGACATTCTCAAGAATTACCAAGATGAGATAAAACTAATGAAACTGAGAAAGTGTTATAGAGATGAAAAAGATTATCGAGACGACAGAATATATACCTTTCAAGAAAAGTACAACCAATACCAAAAACCAACATCAAGAACTAGCACACCAAATACCTCCTCATCCAGCTCAGAGGTCGACTCAGAAACTGAGAATACAACTATGGATGGTTCTAGCACACTGGACAAAGTACCTGAGAAGGGCAGTAGAGGATATATGTACCAAATTTCAACAGAAGCAGGTCCGTTTTCAATTACCAACAACTGCAGGACCACCACAACCAATCTCAGGAGGAGAGGAAGGAGTGGCGGTAGAAGACCCAGGGAACCCAGAAGGGTTGGAAAATTTCAACATAAGGTACACAAGAGCGAGTGCAAGAGAAAAGAACAGGACAAAGAAATAACAGACCTCGTATTAAACTTATCTAACATGTCAATTACTGAAGATGAAAGGAGCCTTCTCAACAAAGGTCTTTCTTTTGCACTGACATCCAGATACAATGATGTAGAAATTCACATAGATTTATTCAAGTTCGTTCGCAAGCTCAAACTAAAAAAATGTTTGCAACCAAGGCACCAGCAGATTATGTAAGACCAGTGCATATAGAAAAAAGCAACATCCCGATTGAAGAAATTGAAAATACGTTTCTTGCAAGATCCTTAGGGGAACCAGAGAACTACAATATGAGGAATACATTACAAGAACTTACTATCCAACCAGATTCCTTTCCCACCAAAGAACTGAAACCGAAATCCAAATTTGGACCCCAATTGCCGCCTGATAATGTTATCAACACTTTCTACAAAGCTGTTACGGAGGAATTCTACAGTACATCTCGAGTAGAATCAATGAAACCAACCAGTAATTGCAAACATAATCTTACCTACAGAGAACACAAGGCATTCCGAAATCTGGCAACCGACACATCCGTAGTTATCTAAGAAGCCTACAAGGGAGGCAATATCATGATAATGGACAGATTGCAATATCTGGAAATGGCCAAACAACATCTAGAAATACCAGGTTGCTATGAAGTACTGACCACAAACCCAACATCAGACATAGTTGCACAATTGGAGGAAAACATTACAAGATGGTGCAGGTAAGGGCTCATTTCAGAGGAAGAGAAACGATACATGATGATTAAAGAACCAACGATTCCTACCTTGTGCTTTCTCGCAAAAGTACATAAACATTTCAATACAGTTCTGGAAGGACGACCCATCTTAAGTGAAATAGGATGGGCCACTGAAATTATCTCGGAATACTTGGACAATATATTGAGACCACGAGCAAGCAAGTTAAAATCTTATCTCAAAGACACCACACGTGCGATCAAGAAATTGAAAACAATTGAGTGGCAAAATGGAAACACACTAGCAACCCTTGACTTGAAAGCCTTATACACGACAATCCAACACCACTGGGCGATCAACACCATTGACTACACTTTCAAAGAGGAGTCTGCATCCTTTTACCAATAGATCCAAATGATCAAAGAGATGCTACAACTAACGTTAAATTACAATATATGTACCTTCGACAATCAATTTCTTCAGAAAACCAAGGGTGTGGGCACCAAATATGCCCCAGCCCTAGCCAACTTATTCATGGGTCTTTTTGATGAAAGAGTGATCTATACCGATGAAGCATACAAAGACCAGATGGCAATATGGACTCGGTATATCGATGACATTTTATTAATTTGGAACGGAACAGCCGACCAATTCCATGAATTCACAACAAAAATAAACCGCAATCATTTCGGTGTACAATTTACAAGTACATGTGATACCAACACAATCAACTTCTTAGATTTGACAATCCACATAGAAGACCTAAAACTGGAAACATGGAAGTTTAGAAAGGAAACAGAAGTCAATTCTATACTTCATGCAAAAAGCTGTCATTATAAGCCAACAGTTTCCAACATACCAACAGGTGAGTACATTCAAGCAAGACGGAATTGTGAAAAGGAAGACAAATTTGAGAAAGAATGCACATTACTCAGATTGAGATTCTATCAAAGAGGATATACAAAAGATTGTTTGAAGCAAACTTACAAAAGGACTAGTCAATTGACACAAGACCGTATATTGTAACAAACTAAGAGAAAGGCTGTCACGGAACAACAAGATAAAATCAATTTTGTAACCAAATTTAGCAGCAATTCCCATACTATTTATAAGACTCTACAAAAACATTGGTATTTACTGAAATTGGATGAAAATATCAAACACTTTGTGGAAGACAAGCCCAATATTACATTCAGGATAGCCGACACCCCTAGAACCAAACTCAGCCCCTCATTACTATCAAATGTTCAGAATACGAGGGAAAGTATGTGGTTACAATCACACAATACAGGTTTCAGAAAATGTGGAACGTGCACCATTTTCAAATATGCACATGAGAATACCAAGACATTCTGTGATGACAGCGCAACAGTTGTCCCCATAAAGCAGGAGATTAACTGTAGAACAAAATTTGTGGTCTATGGAATAATATGCAAGTGCAAAAAGTTGTACATAGGAAGTACAAAAATAGAATTGAGAATGCGCCTTAGAGAACATATAGCTCAGATTGGAAGTCAGGATCCACGGTTCCCCATTGCACAACATTGGCAAGCAGCACATCAAATGGCCTGCAAATCCAACCTAAGATTTATAGGCCTACAAAGTATCATATTAGGAAGACGGGGTGGAAATGAAGAAAAGCTACTCAGACAAACGGAAGCAAGACTTATTTGTAATTTGAATACGACAGTGACAGGCCTCAATTCCGACAATGAGATTATTTCTTCCTTATGAGAAAATGTTTGTGTATTAATGGAAATACTAACAAATGTAAAATTGTCAATATGAAATATGAAAAATGAACATAAAATATAGGTGTATTAAATGTATTTGAAAAATGTTACCCAATTAATACCAACATATCACTGAACGCTTTATTTGATAATGCCCACGGGTGCTAATACACAATATTACACATACAAAATGAGTACTAAATAATCAAAGATATCCTAGAGTCGAAGTGGAAATATGGAAAAGTACAGATGTACAGTACCCATGGTATTATACTCTGCTTTGATCATATATGCACGGGCAGATATACGCATAAATAAAGATTGACTACAATAGAATGGAACAACTTTATCAACTGCACTCCTTTCTATCACAACTTGATTCTAGCAAGCGAGCAGATGCACACAAGGCAATGCAGAATTAGGGTGGCTTAAATCCAGGACCGTGATAATGTAATTCACATTACAATGATAATAAACATGCATGCGCATTCAATCACGAAGATTTCAAACAACACTTTCCATTTTAAAATGGAACCAATTCAAACACATTATCAGTACTTCTAAGCTTAGTGAATATGAAGGGATGTATCCCTTACAAAACCCAGTTTGGGAACTTTATCATCAATTTGAATGGATAGTAACATAACAGCAATCCCAAAAGATGGCGCTCACATTTCTTTAATCGCATCATGCCCGTGACAGGAAATAGAAAACGGACTGTTACACGAACATCACCATAGTAACACCAACTAACAAATGGAAATGGCGGTCAGCGTCTTGACATTAAGTCAACGTGGGTGACAAGCGCAGGGACGAACGGTAAGAGAGCGTCTACACATTTTCTCAAAACATGCATTATATAGCTCTGATCTACAGCCAAGAGCACTCCGTGAAAAGTGTTGCGCAGCCCAAAGACATTAAGATTCTAACATACGCACAATGACTCGTGCGGTTAGTATTCGCTAAGCGATTCACTACAACTAACATATTGCAAATAGAAGCGTTTGATGGTAACGGCAAAGCACGAGCTGTGCAAGCCGACATGGAATGAAGGGAGGGTTTTCCAAACAAGAACGAGAAATCATAATTGCACAAGCAGCCGAAATACAATTAAGACTAACGCATTAGAGCAAACGTTTTCATAATATAAGTTAATAATGAGAATTTTTGTCTTTGGGTGTAAACAAGCCGCTCTAAGCATGTCAATGTATTGGTTTCCACAGGGATTCAACACTTGAAATTTCACCAATGGACTGATGTAAAAAAAGATGGGTAAGATCAATCAATGATGCAGTGGTATTTGTATTGGAGCTGTAACACTATAACCAATAAACATTACAAAACTGGTGAAATGAAATCATTGAACTCTGATCAAATGTCTATACGCTAATGAGAACGGATTATCTCTTTTGTCTCCTGTCTCATCTCCTACCATGCCTCCCCTACACCAACCCTAACTCTCTGTCGTATGACCAGCTGTGAATTGTACCATTATGTCTGTGACTCATATGATGCACAATATGACTATTGTTTTTGTTAATTACTGCACTAATACAGAATCTATTGCCAATCAGCATAGATAGATACTAAATGTCCTGATTTGAAAAAGGTGGCTGATGCCGAAACACGTGTCATCACAAAGGGCTCTTTTTTCCTATATTATATATTCTCTTGTATAATAAATGTGATATGTATCAAACAAACTGGCACAGATCCACTTGAGTGAACTTTTGTTGGATTTTAATTTCTGGCGGGGCTTAGGCTTTGTGACCGCCTCACTTATCCGACGCGACAGTCGTCAGACACATTTTCAAACAGTCTATAAACACTTGGAACTAGCATTTGGAACAGCTATAAAGAGAAAGGTGTCGCCAATGTGACCAGTCTCCAACAAAGACAACTTTTTCCATAACTCTGTAAATATATGCCTGCAGGAGTGGACAAGCGCCAAATATGCCCCCAAAATCACTGACACAAAAAAGGTAGCATATTCTCTGTATAGACTGCACCAAACAGGGAGAAATAGCAGGCAGTCAGCTCAGAACCTAAATAATATCCCAAAATTAATTTAATTAATTTCATTGTATTAGATTCATAAAGTGCTTTTTGCCAAAATGGCAGAACAAACATTTACAAATAAGCAGTACTCTTGTAATGTCAGTTAAAACAGAAGAAAGGAGAAAAGGCAATATTAAGTGGAAAGAGAAGACAAGAGATGAGCTTTAAATGAGATTAAAAATTGTGAAGATACATAGAAGAGCGGACAGAGAGGAAGAGAATCCCAGTATTTAGGGGCTAGAAGAGCAAATGAACGCAAACGAGATGAAGCACAAACGGGTTTAGGAACAGTGAGATGGAATAGATTCTGCAATTGAAGACTGAGAAGAAAAGTAGAACGACACGCGTGAAGAAAAATAGGGAGGAGCCAAACCATGGGTACATTTAAAAACAATTGGGAGGAAATGTTAAAGAAAGCATGATTGGAAAGGAAGCAATTCAATGGAGAGTAAGGAGGAAGTAATGGAGGAACAGGGGGGGGGTAAAGAAAAAAGGAGATGAACCGAGGAATTATAAACAGAGCGAAGAGGAAGAAGATGTGAGGCAGGGAGACCAAGCAGAATAGATGAAGAATAGTGAATGCGAGAAAAAAACAGGCAAAAGAGAAGATGTTTAGTAGCATGGAAAGAGAGGTAAGGACAAGCACAACAAATGTTGAAAATGTCATAGTTACAGCAATGGGCAATGGAAGAGATATGGAGTGAGAAAGAGAGCGAAGGATCAAAAATAACACTCAAGTTACGTGCAGATGAGGAAACAGACAAAGAAGATGGTGGAAAGGAGAGAGACGGTTGAGGGAGAGTAGGAAGAATAGATGAAGCAGAGAAGAATGGAACCTCAGTCTTAGAGGGGTTGAGGTGAGGAAAATGGGAAGATATCCAGTTCTGGATAGCAGAAAGACAGTTCAATACAGTAGGATAAAGCATAGACAAAAAAGAAGAAAAGGAGAACATGATTAGAGTGTCATCTGCATACAGATGCAATGAGAGATTAAAAGAGGAAATGAGAGCCGAAGGGGGGCAGTATAAAGAGAAAAAAGGAGAAGACCAAGTACAGAGCCATGAGGGACATCATAGAGGAGAGGAAATGAAGAATAGGTGTCCAGCCCAATGAACAGAGTAGGACCTCTGAGAAAGAAGGGGGCGAAACCATTCAAGAAGAGAATCAGTGATACCCAAAGTGGAAAGAGAAGAGATAAGAAGAGAATGATTAACAGTATTGGATGCCATAGAAAGATCAAGAAGAGTAAGGATAGATGAAAGCTTGGAATGATGAGCAGACAGAAGAGAGTAAGAGACGTGCAAGAGGGAAGTCTCTGTGGAATGAGAAGGATGAAAACCAGATGATTGAAGAGGTGGAAAAAAATGAAGATTCAGATAACCAGCAACCTGAGCATATATGGTCTGCTCAAGGATTTTAGAGAGGAAAGGAAGAAGCAGGATTTGATGAAAATTGGCAGAAATAAAGGGATCAGGAGTAGGTTCCTTTGGAATTGGGAGAATAAGTGCATGCTTAAAAGTAGTAGGTAAGCAGGAATTTGAGAAAGAAGAGTTAACAAGAGAAGTATGATAAGGAAGATGAGGACAGACCTGGGAAATAAGAGAAGAGGGAAGAGGATCAGAAGAGGAAGCAGTAGGGTCAGCATGAGCAAGATGACCAGAGGTATCCGAGTCAGAAAGAGCAAAAAACAAGGAAAGACAGTGTGGAGATAAACTAGGGCAAGGGGGAAGAATACCAGGGTGAGTAAAGGCAGAATGAAGATTAGCTAATTTAGAAGTAAAGTAGTTGGCAAAGTCAGAGGAGGTAAGGGCTGAAAGAGTGGATGGGTCAGGAGATTTAGGGGAAAGGATATTGTGAAGGAGTTGAAAGAGACGACAAGTGTGATGGGAGAAGGAAACTGAGCTCCAAAAAGTATGTTTCTTTTGCAGCAAGTAAAGCAGAGTCAAAAGAGGAATGTACAGATGAAAGCACGATGAGGTCAGAGGGTGACTGAGATTTTTTCCAGTGCCGCTCAACTTTATGCAGACTGCAGCGGAGAGAGGTGAGATCGGGAGAAAGCCAAGGCTGGGAAATCTTTCGAGTAGGAAAAAAAGACTGTATAGTGCAGCCAGCAACATAGAATGCAGAGTGTTAGTAGCTGCATCTGGAAAAAGAGCAGAAAGGGTGGGAATAGATGGCAGAGAAGAATACAAAGAAGGCAGAAAAGAAACAGAGTGAAAAGAGATAAGACTACAGTGAGTAAAGGTAGGCGGAGAGGATGGGAAAGTAGGCAGAGCAGGAGGAGAGAGGGAGAAGGGAAGTAAAAGATGGTTGTCAGAAGCATAGAAGGGACATGAAGACACTGGTAGAGAGGAAAGAAGTGAAGAGAAAATTAAATTAAGACAGGAACTAGACTGATGAGGAGCGATAGTGAAAAATGCAAATAATACGCAGAAAAGGGTTTTACGGATTAGATGAGGGAAGATTAAAGTCACCAAGAAGAAAAAGAGAGGACGAAGTGGGAAGATGAGAGGATTGAAGAATATCAAGATGTTCAGGAAAGTCAACCGCTAGGCCAGGAGGACGATAAACAACAAGGAGCAGGACAGGGAAAGGATTGTAAAAGGAGGAAAAATTATATTGAAAGGAGGGAAAGCAAGGGAGACCAGAGGGGGGAAGGTAAAAGAGTACAAGAAGAATTATGGAGAACCCCAGTACCTCCACCATGTCCAGACAGGTTAGGCCTGTGGGAAAACAAAGTAGAAGCAGTATGGAGACATTCGCAACGTTTCTAACTGCCATATAATACAGAGTTGCACTATACCAAGAAACTCATAAAGTCTTTAATATAGTAGGAATGTCTCTTTGGATTATTTAGCGGGTGAGAAGAAGGATGCAGACACAATGCTGGCATTTCCAAAAAGTGTTTATTAAATAATAACAAGGCCTATCTTTCCCAATCTCTATGTTGGTGTTCCCTATCTATGTAAATAATTAAGGTGCTGGTCAGTCATCTGGAAATGTCCAACTGAATAGGTCCGCTGTCCAAAATTAATTCTAACTTACCCTACCTACTGAAAGGGGCTCCTAGGGGTCCCTAACGTCTATGGAAACAAGTTGAGTCACCACACACGATAGATACGCCAGACACAAGGTTGTATTCCCAAAGCTAGGGTTTATTGTAAAGCAAAAAGTCTCAGTTGGCCAAATCGGTCTCACGCCCCGCAACGTGTATCTCTAGACCTCGAGGGACGCAAGAGAGTGAATTACATACATCAGTTACATATATACAAAATGCATATCAAACAATCATTTATGACATGTTTAACACCCCCCTTTTATTGGGTTTCTTTGAACTTGGTGTGATGATGGACATCTCCGACAACTATGACACCTTCAAACATCTATTCTAGTAACAATTTGCAATTTGTGAGTGCGAAGGCATCTTTCAGTTGTTGAATAGAACACATCGCTTCTGTTCTTGGAAGCAAGCTACATACGGGGGGAAGAGTTGCATTCCGGACCTTGCTATGTATTAGGTGCTATTCGTGTCCTGGGAGCCGACACGCTCTAGCGGGCTCAGCAAAGGGGGGCCGTAAGAAAAGCATAATTCAAGCCTTCAGCTATATTATTCTAACATATTCTACCATATAACAAGACTGGCTGGCAGCTGCGAAATGATTAAATGCCCTGCAGCTCTGCTTCAAGGCTACATTCGGGAGGGAGCCGGGTATTCTTCCTGGCGCTGCCTACGTTTGTGTTTCAACAAACTCTTGTTATCCTCTCGGCCCTGCAGCCTTGTCCTTTTTACATACAGACAACAATGTTTTACAGTTGAGCAGTGTAAGCGGAAAATATACTGCGAAGCAATAGGAACAGAAAGCAATGAGCAATGGTTAGAAAACAAAATGGCGATTTGTGTTACATCAAAATGGCCGTTCATTGGCAAACTCAAAAACCTATATTCTGTCATATCATGCATGAGACGGTTGGCCCACGGCCACCAAAATACGTTTGCGGTCACAAAATATAGGTATCCATTTTTCTAGACTGACACTACCACTAGTCTAACAAACTCAGAGGCCGATTCATGGAATAATTAGCGCGGTGCAAGTGGTCAAAAACGTGCGAATCGCAGTGGAATAGCGAAAATCGCAGTGCAATTGCGAAAATCGCACGAAAAGCAGCGCACGTCGATTCATGGAAGGCCGTGCGCGAGAAAACCAGCGGATGTGCGAAAAAAAGTGCGCGGCGCACGTTGGCGCACAGGCCATCTAACAGCGTGCGCCAGGTCATTGCGAAAATCGCACAGGCCACAGCGAAAATCGCACATAGCGCGGCGCACGCAACAAAAGTAGGCGGAACACGGGCGTAACACTCGGAATGGGGAACAACTTGCCAAAACGTGGGCGTCACGGGGGAAGTACAGGGCACAAGTGCGCGGAACGCCCACACGCTCGCCTACAACACGTATTCTTGGAATAGAATAGGGGAAAAAAGCGCACGCTCAAACCAGCGCACAGGCACAAACACGACCGCCACAAGAAAGCAGGCGGTAGCGTCTCTGCGGCTGTAAGAAATGTGCGCCAAAAGGTGCGCCAACAAATCGCACCTATATACTGCCATGATGAATGTCCCATACTGTGGCCCTCCAGGAAAAAAGACGTGCAAAGGGGTACCCACAAACACGGACACCCGCTGACAAAAAATACGTGTGCGTGTATACCGGGGTGCGCGGGAAGTCTAACACGCGATTTCAGCAGGGTACGTGCATCACAGGGGTTCGCGTGAAGTTTCACACGCGATCGGGTCTGGGGGAGCGGGCTACGTGTATATCAGGGGTTCGCGTGAAGTTCCACACGCGAACAGCCTGGGCGCGTGTATTTCAGGGGTGCGCGGGAAGTTCCACACGCGAATAGCCTAGGCGCGTGTATTTCAGGGGTGCGGGGGAAGTTCCACACGCGAACAGCCTGGGCGCGTGTATTTCAGGGGTGCGCGGGAAGTTCCACACGCGAATAGCCTGGGCGCGTGTATTTCAGGGGTGCGGGGGAAGTTCCACACGCGAACAGTCTGGGCGCGTGTATTTCAGGGGTGCGCGGGAAGTTCCACACGCGAATAGCCTGGGCGCGTGTATTCCAGGGGTGCGCGGGAAGTTCCACACGCGAATAGCCTGGGCGCGTGTATTTCAGGGGTGCGCGGGAAGTTCCACACGCGAATAGCCTGGGCGCGTGTATTTCAGGGGTGCGCGGGAAGTTCCACACGCGAACAGCCTGGGCGCGTGTATTTCAGGGGTGCGCGGGAAGTTCCACACGCGAACAGCCTGGGCGCGTGTATTTCAGGGGTGCGGGGGAAGTTCCACACGCGAACAGCCTGGGCGCGTGTATTTCAGGGGTGCGCGGGAAGTTCCACACGCGAATAGCCTGGGCGCGTGTATTTCAGGGGTGCGCGGGAAGTTCCACAAGCGAATAGCCTGGGCGCGTGTATTTCAGGGGTGCGCGGGAAGTTCCACACGCGAACAGCCTGGGCGCGTGTATTTCAGGGGTGCGCGGGAAGTTCCACACGCGAACAGGCTGGGCGCGTGTATTTCAGGGGTGCGCGGGAAGTTCCACACGCGAATAGCCTGGGCGCGTGTATTTCAGGGGTGCGCGGGAAGTTCCACACGCGAATAGCCTGGGCGCGTGTATTTCAGGGGTGCGCGGGAAGTTCCACACGTGAATAGCCTAGGCGCGTGTATTTCAGGGGTGCGGGGGAAGTTCCACACGCGAACAGCCTGGGCGCGTGTATTTCAGGGGTGCGCGGGAAGTTCCACACGCGAATAGCCTAGGCGCGTGTATTTCAGGGGTGCGCGTGAAGTTCCACATGTGATTTGACAGTGTGGGTCCTCCCAGGTGTACCCTGTACACCCTCCACGGCCCCTGCAGGCAGCCCACACCACAGGGGACTACCCTGCATCCCTGGTCATGTCCCGCAGGCAGCCCACCCACCATGGGCATGCCCCCCAGCAAAGGCACATGTCTCCTTGAACTAATGAACACCAACTCATGTCCCCTTGCACCCCCACCCCCCAGCACTGTGGGGCACCTGCCAGCAGGCCCCCACCCATGTCCAACTCATGTCCCCCCCCCACCCCCCAGCACTGTGGGGCACCTGCCAGCAGGCCCCCACCCATGTCCAACTCATGTCTCCCACCCCCCCCACACACCCCAGCACTGTGGGGCACCTGCCAGCAGGCCCCCACCCATGTCCAACTCATGTCTCCCACCACCCCCACCCCCCAGCACTGTGGGGCACCTGCCAGCAGGCCCCCACCCATGTCCAACTCATGTCCGCCCAGCACTGTGGGGCACCTGCATGCAGGCCCCCGCCCATGTCCAACTCATGTCCCCCACCCCCCCACCCCCCAGCACTGTGGGGCACCTGCCAGCAGGCCCCCACCCATGTCCAACTCATGTCTCCCACCACCCCCACCCCCCAGCACTGTGGGGCACCTGCCAGCAGGCCCCCACCCATGTCCAACTCATGTCTCCCACCACCCCCAGCCACCAGGGTCACCCTCCACCAGGCCCCCACTCATGTCTCCCACCACCCCCACACCCCAGCAGTGCAGGGTCACCCTCCACCAGGCCCCCACTCATGTCTCCCACCACCCCCAAACCCCAGCCACCAGGGGCACCCTCCACCAGGCCCCCACTCATGTCACCCACCACCCCCACACCCCAGCAGTGCAGGGTCACCCTCCACCAGGCCCCCACTCATGTCACCCACCACCCCCACACCCCAGCAGTGCAGGGTCACCCTCCACCAGGCCCCCACTCATGTCACCCACCACCCCCACACCCCAGCAGTGCAGGGTCACCCTCCACCAGGCCCCCACTCATGTCTACCACCACCCCCACCCCCCAGCCACCAGGGTCACCCTCCACCAGGCCCCCACTCATGTCTCCCACCACCCCCACCCCCCAGCACTGTGGGGCACCTGCCAGCAGGCCCCCACCCATGTCCAACTCATGTCTCCCACCACCCCCACCCCCCAGCACTGTGGGGCACCTGCCAGCAGGCCCCCACCCATGTCCAACTCATGTCTCCCACCACCCCCACCCCCCAGCACTGTGGGGCACCTGCCAGCAGGCCCCCACCCATGTCCAACTCATGTCTCCCACCACCCCCACCCCCCAGCACTGTGGGGCACCTGCCAGCAGGCCCCCACCCATGTCCAACTCATGTCTCCCACCTCCCCCACCCCCAGCACTGTGGGGCACCTGCCAGCAGGCCCCCACCCATGTCCAATCCATGCCCCCCTGCACCTGGGTCCCAACATTCCCCAATCATGTCCGTAATGCCCATCCTCCCCTGCTAAAAGGCCCAACCAACTATCACACCCACCCACATATCAAAGGCAATTACATGTTAAACCCCCAATGTAAATAATGCAATTTAACACATGTCTGTCACACACAATGGCTGCAAGTGAATGACAAAACACCCAACATGACATGCCTGAAAGCAATGAGATGATACGACAAATTGAAGATCAAAAAAATAATATGTATTGAACAGCAAATAAGAAAAAACACAAAGCAAATCAAACAAAACAAGATGAATGTCCAAGAAAAAAATCTGAAAAATTAAAATAAGGCAATTAAGAAGATCATCCTGGGTCCATGAGCCCTACAAAATTAAACCTAACTGACTACTAACTAAAAAGTGAACTATATACAAAAAAGTGGTGCATTGTCCAATCGCAACCAAAAAAAAATCAAAAAAACAAAGGAAACCTAACCCTAACTATACAACTATATACAAAGGCAGTGGGCTATTCGGACGGCTCACTGGTTGTTGTCATGGGCCAGGGCATCATCGAACTCCTGGTCAATGGCTTGGAGGCGGGCATGTTCCCTGGCCCCGAGGTCCCGCAGGGATAACGCAGTGTCAAGCTCAAACTCCCTGCGAAGACCCTCGAGGCACTCAGCCCGCCTCAGCGCCCTCCGCATGGAGTCCTCCGCCCTGACCATCGTGAGCCGTTCCTCCTCTGCCCGCTGCCGCTCCGCACCTATCCGCTGGCACAACCTCTCCCACACGGAAGCCACTCCCATTCCAGGGTTCTCCTGCCCTCCGGCCGATGCCTGCACCCCTGATGTTGATGGCCCCGAGCCATGATGCCTCCCACGTTGAGCCTGCTGCTGCCTCCGACGCAACTGCCTGTGCCAGCACGACGGCATCCAGGCTGATGGAAACCACCGACGCCGTCGTGCACGTGCGCTGCCCGATGATGCCGTCACATCCTCCATCTGCTGGGGTCCAGTTGCTCTGGTGTCCACCCCTGCTGGATCTCTGACTCCCGACTGTGGCAGGGATGGGATCCCCACCGAGCTGGCTGCATTGGTCGGGGCAGGTCCACAGGGGGCCCTGGTGGCATCTGGGCTGGAAGACGGCAAGGAGAACGACTGGTGGATAGCCTGCACAGAGGAGGAGAGGGCCGCCACATTGGCCAACACATGCAGGAAACCCCCGAACATGGCCGATCCCAATTGGGCCACGTCGGCACGGTGCACTTCGTGATGACGTGCGTGCTCCTCCCGGGAAGCACGCACGGCATCACGAATCACAGCCGTGCGCATCGCGACCCCAATCAGGACCTTCTCCGCACGGCCAGGGGTTCCCACGTCCGCAGGTGGAGGGGAGTCAGGTGACATGGACATCCCCTCTACCTGCGGACAGGCCTGGGACGGGGCATCCCTGCTGGTGCATGGTGGTGCACTCACAGGGTCAGGGACAGCGACATGCACAGGCCCCTCCACGGTGACCTGTGCTGCCTCCTGCCCCTGGCCCTGGACTGCACCACTTGCACCAGCAGGGATGCCCCCACCAGGCCCCATGTGTGCCCCAGTGGCGGCCTCCTCCTCCTCTGTGCAAACCACCAACCTGGATGGCTCCTCACCGTCTCCCACCGTAACAGGCCCCTGTGGGGGCTCACCCACCCCTTCCGCTGCAGCCGTGGGGGCATCCCCGCCGCCTTGCTCCACAGCGCCGTCTCCGCCCTCTTCTTCACTAGCCGCTGCGTAGAGGGAGACAAAGAACACAAGCATCAGGGCACTGTACAATGGTCCCCTAGACAGGAAGCAATAGCAGATGAGCACCACTGTCAAAGTACACTTCCATCATGTCCCTCCACAACACATGGGTCAGTCCAGGCAAAACACACACAGTAACAGGCATGGTGCATGCCATGGACATTTCCATGCATGTCCAATGGACTCTTGAAACATTCAATGATATGTAACTCACATGCATCATGGCTCATGCCCATCACATGCACACACTTCACCTCAGTCACATCCATCTGGCCCCAAACACACCAAACACAGCGGATACAAGGGTAATTTGGCTGCTTTACTGAATCTCTGCATTGTCACACACATGTGTCATGCATCCATGGCATGCACAAGTCACAGACACGCAGGTCAGGCACACAGACATGGCTACCATATATGTACCTGGCATCAGCACCCATCCCTCACCCCCACCCATGTCCAGGTACAGAGACTGGCATGCTCTCATGTTCAAAATCTGAATAGGGCTCCCCATGCGGCATTTCAACACATGCAACAACCATGTGCATCACACATCACTGGTCGCACATGCATTACCATGATGTCCCTGCACACATACATGCATACATGGCCTATGGCACACATACAGGCAAGTATCATAGAACCAGCACACCGCAACATGCCCTGTCTCACACAGTAATGCATGGACACTTACCGCTCAACTCCAGACGGGCCTCCCTCTCAAGGATCTGGGCGTGGAGCGCTGGGCGTACGCGTTCCAGGACCCTCATCTGGATGGAACTCATGCGGCCCCGGCCCCCCTCCACGAGGCGCCGGGCCTTCACAAGGGTCCTGGACCTCAAGTCCTCCCAGCGCTTCTTGATCTTCAGGACGTCGCGGGTTGCCACCCCCTCTGCGTTGATGGCAACCACACAGTCGGCCCAGATCCTCTGCCGTCCTTCCTTGCTGGCGCGGGACGATCCAAAGAGGGCATCATACTGCCCCAGGACATGCTCCACCAGGACACCAACTTCGGTGACAGTGAAGCTGGTGCCCCTCTGCCCCTCTGGCCTGGGGTTGCCACTGGTGACAGATGTGGAAGTGCCCGACATGGCAACCCCAGAGGCAGGTGTGGGTGGGCAACTGGGTCCTGGGGCTGGGCTGTGGAGCGATGTAATACCAGTCGGGAGTCTTCAGTTCCAGCAGGGGTGGACACAGCACCTGGACCCCTGCAGATGGCTGATGTGCAGGCACCAAATGGCAGGGCACGGTGGCAGCAGGCAGGCAGGCAGGCAGGCAGCAGCAGATGGCACGTGGGAGGCTGCTCGGGGCACTGGGGGGCAGTAACTCGGCCTTCTGGGCAGGAGCGTGGGCTTCCGTGTGTTTTCGCGTGGCCAGCTTGATACGGAGTGATTTGGCACGTGAAAATCCTGCACGTCAGCGTGAAATCCGAGGAAAGGCCCTTAGCGCGTAAGCGCGTCAGCACGCATACGCGATTCTATTGGACCAGAGTCCCTCAGCGCGTAAGCGCGTCTGTGACGTGACCCGCACGGGTGTTCCCCACTCAGCACGTGATGACGGGGCACACGTGGAGATACTGCACGTCAGAGTGTCATCGCGTGTAATTGGACAAAAGTGCGCGTACACGCGATTGGCCTATGTACGTGTATTTAATGGGTGCGCGGCCACTTACACACGCAAGTACGTCAGCGAACCTGTATCACGTGGTGCGTGTGAATTTCCGCACGCTATTGGACTGGGAATTGGATTCCAGGGGTGCGCGGGTCACACGCTGTATCCCGTGGTGCGTGTGAATTTCCACACGCTATTGGACTGGGAACTGGATTCCAGGGGTGCGCGGGTCACACGCTGTATCCCGTGGTGCGTGTGAATTTCCGCACGCTATTGGACTGGGAACTGGATTCCAGGGGTGCGCGGGTCACACGCTGTATCCCGTGGTGCGTGTGAATTTCCACACGCTATTGGACTGGGAACTGGATTCCAGGGGTGCGCGGGTCACACGCTCGCCTAGAACACGCGCTAAGCATAAATTGCGGACTTTGACAATAACAAGCTCAGACGCCAGGATGAACATACCGTTCCTAGCAGCAGTGGCAGTGGGCTACCAAAGGAGGAGGAGGAGGATAGTCAGGGCCAGAATATTCACACCCAGAACCAGCCTTTTCGGGATGCCTGATGACCAGGTGTATGGGAGGTACAGGTTTCCACCACACATCATACTGGACCTGGTGAGTGAGTGGGAGGATGACCTCACATCACCCACCCTGTGCTCCCAAGCACTCAGCCCCCTGGAGAAGGTCCTCAATGTACTGCACTTCTTAGCCACTGGATCATTTCAGCGGACAAGTGCCATAGTGGGTGGGGTGTCACAGGCCACCCAGTCACGCTGCCTACACCAGGTCTTGAACATCATGACTGCACGCCCATCAGTCCGCAGGCACATATACCTGCCCAGAACACCTGCAGAAAGGCATGCTGCCGCCCTGGATTTTTACGCAGTGGCACGATTCCCCAAAGTGCTAGGTGCCATCGACTGCACCCATGTGGCTCTACGTCCCCCCAGGGCACCTGAGCACATCTATAGGAACCGCAAGCACTGGCATTCCATCAACGTGCAGGTAGCATGTAATGCCAAGGGAATCATCACCTCAGTATATGCCAACTATCCCGGCTCCACCCACGACAGCTTCATTTACCGAATGTCCACCCTAAGCCGGGACCTAGAAGCTGGGCGGCATGGCGATACATGGCTGCTTGGTGAGTATGTATGCCACTGCACATGCATGCATGTTGGATACTGAGCAAGGTCACAACCTCACCAATGATACCAATCCCCACCTCCACAGGGGACAGTGCCTACCCTCTCAGCCCCCACATGATGACACCAATTCGGAACCCCACCACGCCACCCCAGGTAAGATTTAACACAGCCCACATTACAACCAGGGGCATAGTGGAGCGCACATTCGGAGTGCTAAAGTCACGCTTTCGCTCCCTTGACCGTTCTGGCGGGCAGCTGTTATACGCTCCCCCAGTAGTGTGCAGGATCATAGTGGCAGCATGTGTCCTGCACAACGTTGCAACACGCCGGGGCCTGGCCGTGGACATGGTGGTGGCCCCACATCCCCAACCACATGCACAGCCGCTGCGCATGGGAGGGGAAAGGGCACGGGGGGAGGCAGCCCGTACACAGCTAGTGGCTAATTACTTCACATAGAAATCACACCCCTGTGGAGTGCACACTGCCCTGGCACATTCCATCTGACAATCAATGATGACTCAACCTGACACTGATCCTGAATCTGTGGAGAATGAACCGGGAATTCCATGTCAGCCTGAGATTGTTCACCTGGAAGTGTCACAATGTGTGCATCCCTACCCACACAGACACCACCAATGCAGTTTTGTGAAGTTACACATTGAAGCTGCTAAAATGAATACCCACTTGCAAAATGCAACAAGAGGACAGTGCCATGTCAGCCAACCCAACCCCAGCACTGCCACACGACACACCGTGCCATGTCATGCTAATTGCAGGTAAACAAAGTAATCCCCGCAACATGACATCACTCTCACTATGTACAGTGGCACTATTAGAAACCTGCAACACCTGAAATGCTCACAGCAATGCCGGACCAACAACATACTTGAGCACGTAGTACCATTAACATGACATCAAAAATGTTACATATTAGTAGTCTCACCACCTGGAAATGCCTGCACTCCCACCACTACCAACTGTGCAGTGTTGGCGCCCTGTAGAGTTGTAGGTGCACTGCTGCCAACATGGTCCCCATCGCCAGACTAGAGGTCCTTGTGTGGACTTGAGGAAGGGACCTGCAAATTGGGAGGTAGACACAGAAGAAGAGTTACACATCAATGCAACATGCAGTGTACAACACAACAGCAATATGCACTATGAATGTATACACAGTATTGACTACAGACTGGCCACACAGCTCATGGGAGTCCAACGTCACTGTGTAATTCACTGTCACTTGGGCACACCCTTTGCAAGCCCATGGAAACGGGAAGCAGGAGGGGTGTGTGTGACTCAAACCCAAGCATCTGAACCAAATACATTACAAGCCTGCATGTGCCCAGCCACAATGCAGCGTATGCCCACAGGAACCACGGAAGCCAACACATCGAAGCCAACACATCGGAGCCAACACATCGGAGCCAACACATCGGAGCCAACACATCGGAGCCAACACATCGGAGCCAACACATCGAAGCCAACAGATCAGAGCCAACAGATCGGAGCCAACAGATCGAAGCCAACAGATCGAAGCCAACAGATCGAAGCCAACAGATCGTCCCAAAAAAATTGGGAATAAAAGAAATCAAAATAAAAATAAAAATAAGAAACAATCAAAAATGGCCATTGATGGGCCCGGGGGGGTTGGGGAGGCCACCCAGGAGGTCCGAGGACAGGATGCACACCAGAACCCACCTGCGTGGATCCTGGGAAGATAAAACACCTCCATGGGCTCATGGCCCACACGGCTACCCTATTGTGGGAGTATCACTGCTGTCGCTATTATCACCCTGTGCAGCTGCATCCGGAGGTGGTTGCACTATGGGAGGCAGCCCACGCAAGGCCCTAGTCTGCTCCTCCATGGCTGCAAGCATGCGGGTGTGGTAGGTCTGGTTCTGGAGGATAAGTGTGCGGAGGTCCCCATGCAACAACTCACGGGATGCCCGGACCTCCGCCCTCGTTGCCTGCATCTCAGCTGAGAGCGTACGGGTGAGACGCTCCAGCTGCTGTTCTGTCCTTTGGTGTGTTGAAGCCTCAAGCTCAACAAGAGTCGTCCTGAGGTGTAGGAGCTCCTGCCTCAGGGCTTCCCTGTGGCCCTGGGACTCAATGGAGATGGCCTCCTGCAGAGTCGCCAGTGCCGCCCGCCTGTCCCTGTTGGACCCCAACATGTCCTCCCTGTGTGACTGGCAGATGGAGTCGGTTGCCTGCTCTAGTCGCTCCATCAGCCTTTCTGGGGGGACAATGGAAGTGGCCACCCTATCCATGGCCTGAGCCATCATCTCGGATGATGCAGCCTGTTGGGTAGCCATACCGTAAATGGATTGCTCCCATGCGGTATTGCCGGGTGGCGTACGGCCACCACGTCGGCGGGCACCACACCTGTCTGGGGCAAGGCGAACTGCGCCTTGCTGTGCCGGCACTGCCTGAGGCTGCAGGACTGCATTCCCCCTCTGATCTGCTGGCCCAGGAACAGGATCAGATGTCGCGGAGTGTGACCCTGCATCCGTAACCACCGAAGGCGTAGCTGCCAACACTGACATCCCCATGGAGGGTACTGACCCTGGTGCAGGTGGGTGAGACAGAACAGAATCCCTCCCTGGAACACTCACCTGCGACGGCACGTAGGTCTCATCCGAATCAACACCTGAGTACAGCTCGGGGGAGGTGCAGCCAGAGACACCCCTTGAGAGCACGACCTGCAGCACTTGTGGGTTCTCCCCCACCACCACACCACGTCCCTCACTGGTGGTTGGTCGGCCCTGGGACACCTCCTGGGTCTGCACCATCTCCACAACCCCAGCAGTATCAGGTGCGTCTTCCCCTGCAAAGACATGAAAACAAAGTAATGGAAACAGGCATTAGCACCATGGCACACATTGAGGGCTGAGAAGCAAGAGAACCAGTACTTGATTGACACATGTCCCACATGACTAAAACCCTCCCATGCATGCACCCTCACTGCGTATGAAGTGCAGGCAAATGGCACACACTGATGACACCAAGATGGAAGATGAACAAATTTTCTGCATGCTGCCTGGCAGTGGCATCACACATTGGCCTGTGATTGGCAGGTGAAACACACATGCCATCACACAGATGGCATGTACCATTGCTATTGAGTGAAGATGGAGAGGAGGGCAGCACCTATTCATTCAGTCCAGTTCCCGCATGTAATAGCTTTTCTGATTCTAACAGGTCAGATTTTTCACCTGGAGCTGCCAGTCTGAAATGGTCAAATTGCACTGGGACATGTGTGTACAAATGATATCCAGGTAACAAAGTCACTCCACTTTACCATACCCATGTCAGACATGTGACTAGTGGACAGCGACATGCCTAGTGAAAGTGGTGGAATGCAAACAAACTGACTGAATGAACAGTGAAAAATAAGCAAATATGTTGTGTCAAGGTGACACTTCAAGGGCAACTGGCGTGCAGTTGTGCTAGATGTCTACTGTTGGCAGAAGGGATACTGCTATGGCCAAATGCAGCTGCGCAGGAAGTATTGCATGAAGCACATGGCTGACCCATACGACTGAGGCGCACACACTCTCACCTGGCACCCAAACAGAAGCCCTCACACACACACCATGCACATGGATGACACACACATGCATGTGCACTCACCGGACAATGCCTCGTAATCAGCCAGATCTCCCACGCCTTGGATCTGTTCCTCCGTGACGTAGGTCCCAGCGACTGACTCATGTGGAGTGAGTTCCATGTCTACTACTGGAGACCCACCTCCAGTCACTAGAGTTGCGGCATGACTTGAGGCCAGCTTACTCTTTGCCCTGCGCTTTAGGTCATTCCAGCGCTTATAGCAATCATTGGCTGTGCGCCTCACGATTCCAAGGGCACTTACGATGTCCGCAACGGTCTGCCAGTGTGCCTGGCGTTGTGCAGGTGTGGTCTTGGATCCTGCAACAATGACCATCTCGTTGTCATGTCCGGACACATACTCGACAAGTGCATTCAGTTCGTCATCCGTGAAGCTGGGCTTCCTGGACGGGCCGGACTGTGTAGCCGTGTCTGGGGCATCAGCCTGTGCCGGACGAGCACTCTTCCTCTTCCGCTTGGAAGGTGGTGGTGATCCTGAGTGTCCTGCGCCGCTCTGGACACTAGGGGCAGGAGCCCTGGTGGACTCTGTATCAGGAGTGTGGGATTGCACACTCAGCATGGGAGTTGGTGCAGGCATTGGCTCTAGTGTGATGGTGTCAGGGGGAATGTCAGCAGCATGGACTAGGACCGACACTGTCCTGGCTGGGTGTGTGAGGGCTGGGGTGGATGGAGCCGCAGCTGCCCCTGCAGCCACTCCGCCCTGCCTCCTTGGTGCAGCAGATGACCTTGCTGCCCCAGATCCATGTGGCATGATGGCATCAACGTGCACCAGCGCACGTGTCGTAGCCCTGCTGACCTGGAAGTCAGCCATGGAGTCAGCCAGGTCTGGTGCCACAATGGGCTGGTCCAACAAGGGCTGAGCATGGATGGTGTCAGCCACTTCAGCCTCAACGGAAGGGGGGGAGGGGGGAGGGGTTTATGATGGGTGCCCTTGACTGGTCCTCCACACATGGGGGGACAGGCTCACCCTGCAAGTTACGACCACGTCCCCTACCGGATCCACCACGGCCACCACTTGTGGCTCTTCCACCTTTGCCACCCTTACGGAATCCTCGCCTCCCAGCCATGGCACTGATATTAATGTGCGTATGGGAGTGGCTGTAGACAATTGTCCTGGGCAATTGGGGGTCAAAGGGGTTGGGTACCAGATGGTAATTGTACCCTAGTGCTCTAGCACGGCTGATTGTAACCCCTGGGGAAAGATGACGGGTCACGCAACGCACAGGAGGCCCAAAAATGGGAGATGACGTGCACGCAACCCCTCCTAGTCCACGTGTGCAGAAAGAAAAACCTGCACTACGCTGTGGCACCCAGTAACACAAGAATGAACGTATGCGTGTCACACGCAGCCTAGAATGACCTCTGAAGGGGTAGGCTACACACGGGGCAAGCACAGTAGTTGGATACGTGCGTGACTCACCGTCTGCCAGGTAAAAGAGCGTGAAGAATGAGCGCGTTTGGCTGGCTAAACCCCCGCCAAAAGAAGATGTGTACGCTGTCTGAGAAGACAGGACAACAGTAGAAGGGGACACTGTTTGAGGGAACAGGCCCAGGTAAACCAGTAAAAGAGAAAAAAGAGAAAAAGCTGTCAGAGGTAACAGGGAATACGAACTGGAAACGCCGTGAAGTAAATCGCGTGTGAAACGACAAGAAGTACAGATTTCACCCACTCGCTCTCCACGAAAAGCACGTACAAGGAAATGGTGTTCTACATGTACCTTATATACAGGCCCACACGTACAGCGTCACTTACGCGGCGTGTACGTTCACCAATCACACGCTTTGTCACTTCTGCGTGTAGATCCATTTTCACCAATCACACGCTTTGTCACTTCTGCGTGTACATCCATTTTCACCAATCACACGCTTTGACACTGGGACGTGTCACGCAACAATTTCCTGCACGTGCAGGTGACTATAGGCGCGCATATGCTGTTGACGGGTTTGACGTGTGGGATTTCACTCCCTATCAGGCTGTCCACGCGTTCACACACGAGAGACCACGCTCCTGGCCAGGAGGCCAAATTACTGCCCCCCCAGAGCCCTGAGCACGCTCCCACCTGCCATCTGCTGCTGCCTGACTGCCTGCTGGCCACGTGCCTCACAGTGCTGGTGGGTGGGGGTGTTGGGAGACATGGGTGGGGGCCTGGTGGAGGGTGCCCCTGCACTGGTGGGGGTGGTGGGAGACATGGGTGGGGGCTTGGTGGAGAGTGCCCCTGGTGGCGGGGGGGTGGGGGTGGTGGGAGACATGGGTGGGGGCCTGGTGGAGGCTGCCCCTGGTGGCGGGAGGGTGGGGGTGGTGGGAGACATGAGTGGGGGCCTGGTGGAGGCTGCCCCTGCACTGCTGGGGGGTGGGGGTGCAGGGGGACATGAGCAGGTGTGCAGGGTAGTCCCCTGTTTTGTAGGCTGCCTGCAGGGGCCGTGGAGGGTGTACAGGGAACACCTGTGAGGACCCACCCAGCCTAATCGCGTGTGATGATTCCCACGCACCCCTGTAATACACGTACCCTGGCCAATCGCGTGTTAAACTTCCCGCATACCCCTGTAATACACGTACCCTGGCCAATCGCGTGTTAAACTTCCCGCATACCCCTGTAATACACGTACCCTGGCCAATCGCGTGTTAAACTTCCCGCGTACCCCTGTAATACACGTACCCTGCCTAATCGCGTGTTAAACTTCCCGCGTACCCCTGTAATACACGTACCCTGGCCAATCGCGTGTTAAACTTCCCGCGTACCCCTGTAATACACGTACCCTGGCTAATCGCGTGTATAACTTCACGCGTACCCCTGTAATACACGTACCCTGGCCAATCGCGTGTTGAACTTCCCGCGTACCCCTGTAATACACGTACCCTGGCTAATCGCGTGTATAACTTCACGTGTACCCCTGTAATACACGTACCCTGGCTAATCGCGTGTATAACTTCACGCGTACCCCTGTAATACACGTACCCTGGCCAATCGCGTGTTGAACTTCCCGCGTACCCCTGTAATACACGTACCCTGGCTAATCGCGTGTATAACTTCACGCATACCCCTGTAATACACGTACCCTGGCCAATCGCGTGTTGAACTTCCCGCGTACCCCTGTAATACACGTACCCTGGCTAATCGCGTGTATAACTTCACGCGTACCCCTGATATGCACGTTACCCGCTTTGCGTTCCTTGTTTGGCAGCCCTGTAAACTGGTCCAGGGTTAGCGCAGCCCTTTGCGATGATTTAGCGATTTTGATGGCTTTTCCTTGCGTTCTTGGGGGCGTTACTGGCGCTGCTGCAGGGTCGCTGCGATACTCTGCGCCACGGCTGGTTTGGGAGCATGAAATCCATGAATACGCTGTGCGCGGAAATCGGTTTTAGCGCACGTGCCTGGCGCAGTCAATCGCACGCGGACACTCTGCGCCAGCCGCTTGCGACACTTTTCTGCGAAATTCTATGAATTACCCTGTAAGGTCAGGAGAATGACTCTCTTCTCCTGATGGTTCCTTTTTCCACTTGTCGACCTTTACTATAGACTTCCAGTTAATACACAATTTTATAGATAGTCTATGGTCACCTTTTGTATCAGTTCTTGTAACTCTCTCACAAGGCTTTTCACTTTTCTCTCCTCTTTAGGGGTTGCTTTCCATATTTCCCTTCTTGGTCTTTGTCGTACCCTTTTATCTAGGTTATTGGGCACTGGGTAACATTGAAAGTACATTTTCCTATGTGTTGTTTGCTGGATAATTACAGTTCAGCCTTTTCTGGAGTGGTATGTCTTGTGTATCTTTTATCCTGTGGACTTCTATTGCCTTCACTTCGTAATATTCTCTCTCACTGATATATTCCACTCCATGCTTCTTGAAAAACAAGGTATTTGCCCCTCTTTCCAAGGTATTATTGCTCAGGTTTTACGGCTTTCAGGATTATTTGTGATTCTCTTCCTCACAGTATTACAGTTCAAGCTCATCAACTTTTGTTTTCAAGGTTTTGTCATTTGTACTGTGACAAGCTTTCTACTTGCATAACGAGTCCTTGACGGCCTCCCAGTCCTCCCGTTCTCCCTTTTACCTCTAATATTATAGGGGAATGTCTCTGGGGCCTGGGGTTGCTTGGGACTTTGTCTTTCATTCCTTTTCTCTGTCGGCTCGTTTTCACCGGCATCCTCTATTGGCAGCTCTCTCTCTCTCGCTTGGCGTATCAGTACCTCTGCTGGTAAACAGGCTGTTAGCTGATTCCTCAGCAGGGTGGTGCAGGCGTCATTGAATGGGCATCCTGCCCACCAGGGAGTCCTCATGGTCATGCCCACACCAGGTTCTGTGCTCCTGTTTCCTCGAGTTCTCATTGCCTGAACCGCCTTGTCTCCAGTCTTTGCTTATCACGTTCAGAGCAGTTCTGAACGTTGAGGGCTCTGCAGTGCTTTTCAGCTGCGACTCCTTCAGGGGTTACGCTTCCAGGGGACTCCCCTGCCTGCATATGCGTACATCTCACTCGCCTTGGTTCAGCGTGTACTCCTTCTTCAACCTCCTTGTTGCAGTTAATTGGAGGTTTTTCTTTAAAGAGGCAGATTCTCTTTCTTGCTTATAATGCCATAAGGTAGCTTTCTTTTCAGAAAAGTTTCGGGATTTGATACTGTTTGGCATATCGGATAGTCCCATGTATGCCAACATGGGGAATGGCTGAGGGAGCTCCTCACCGGAATGGGAGTCCTTCTCCCGTGAGGAGTAGTCCCACTTGCCATAGACCTCCAGGGAGGATCTTGCAAAGCAGGCTCACCTCACTAGCCTCAAGGGGTGATGCTCCCCCTCAGGAGAAGGGATGAATTCCCTCAAGTCGTCACATACCCATCCCCTATTTCTGTTGTTCGAGATTGTATTTTGTTCTCCCCTCGTTTAGTGATCTGCTCTCTCCCCAATTCCATATGGAAGTGTCCGAGAGATCAATGGAGGGCTCTCAAGATTGATACAAACTTGGGACAGAACTTCATATCTGCCTTGACTCCCACCGGCTTCCCTATTAAATATTTGGTGGCTTCTGAGTGAGCTTGGGCTATCTGAATAGCCATCTCTAGCGAGGGTTGATGTTTTTGCAATATCCCTCTTTGTAAAGTCAGGGGAAGGGCACTAATGAATCACTCTATAACTAGGGTCTCCAGGATGTCTGTTTTCCTTCCTAACCATCTTGTACGTGTATTCTGTACCCGGCCAGTCAATTCTAAGGGATTCTCAGTTAGGTAAAAGATGGATGTTCTGAAATTTGAACTGGTACAAACCGTCCATTTGTCCCGTCTGTTATAACACCACCCATTTGATTTCAGAAAAAGGGGCAGTCCCTAGTGGATTAGCATTCTCATAGGAGGCTTGCAATTCTCCTTTAAGTAAGGGGGCTAGATAACAGGTTTTTAATCCCTCGTCCAGATTAAATTGGGTGGCCAGCTGCTGAAGGTTTAAAAGACATTCCCCCAAATCTTCCCCTTCCTGGTTTGGTTGGAGTACACCATGTTGAACAAGCAAGTGTGAGGGATTCATTCCTACTTGTTCCGGCTTTGCTGGAATCACTGAACCACTTGGATCTTGTGGTCCAATAAGCACTCTAGAAGGGAGTCAAGGGTACTCATTTGGTTGCTGGGTTTACCAGAGGAGGAGGAAGTCTCAGAGTAATTACTTCCTGCTTCCTCACATTTGTCCTAATTCCCAGCTACTTTTGGGTGTCTTCTACTCCTTTTTCCTGGTCTGAAACATCCGGTAGTTTAGAATTAAGAGCCGTAGGTGGTACTGTTTCAATTGAGACAGAGATTTTTGTATACCTAACTGTCCTATTGGGCGTAGGGTATTGATAGAGGTTGCCATATACTCTTGGGAGGATGGTAATTTCCTCTATATCGGGACTTTTAGTATCCCACCCTGACACCATATATGACTGGTCAGAAGAAGGACATGGACACAGTGATGACATTCCCAAAAAGTATCTATTAAATAATAAGAATAAGGCCTATACATTTGTATTTTTTTTTTGTATTTGTTTATTATTTCTTTATTATTTGCATTACCATCACTTAGTCCATGGGATTTACTGTAGGATTTTGAGCCGTGGTAAATTGGTGTTAATCCCCTTTTTTGCAGTCCATAGGAAGCTTTTCATATTTTATCGAATTTACTGCAGACAGTAATTCTGCTGCAGTAAATCACATGATTTTTGGAAGTAAAGTGGAGGATTCGACTCCTGCTAATTGCTGAAGGTAAATCATCCACTTAACCTTGAAAGTCAAAGTTCTGCGGTGCAGTACATTTGGCAGTAATTCCGTTTCCATCAAGAAAAGTAGATATAAGGGAATTACCAGCAACAATGTACGGCCCTAGCAAATGTGTAATGTGGAGCATCTCTCCTGGTCTTTCAGAAAGAGCGTGCAACTGAAGGGAAGTGTCTTCCTGTTTGAGAAACCTGAGGGTGCCTCTCTAACTAATCCCCGGGGATCTGTCATCCAGGTGGCCAGGATACCGCCATCACTATTCCTGTGGGTGGACCAATGAGGGAGGATCACCTGGATGGGTGTCCTTGGGGAGTGCTAGTGGGACACCAACGGGCGAGACGTGGTATCCCCCTTCTTCTTTCAACACCTTTTCCACAGCCTACCACGTAGGATATTCCAAAACACTGCCCCCCCCCCACTTTTCCACACAAACACTTTTGGACAAAACGAAAGACAACGGACTAAAACCAGGGCCGTTTACCCAACGTGTCCCAATACCAGGGTCAGGCAAAGTCAAGCAAGTAATCAGAATTACACACACCTGACGGCCCTTTCATTTCCCCACAGGGATAAAAGGTGAAGCAAGAGAGCATACGAGGAGCAAAGCAGGCTGCACAACGAGACAGATATCCAGCCCCGGCAGTCCAAGAGGAGGAGAAAGGTGGCAAATATCGAGAGGCCGACAAGGAAGGACACGGTCTTGCCCTTATCGATAAAACCCTGGGAACCCTCTGCAGAAGGAATCGTAAGACTAAGGACAATAGCACAAGTGTCCTGCAACAGATGTCAACGGTATACAGAGTGTATCAACGCTAATAAGCTGGAGAGAGGGAGACCTGCTTCTGTGGTTCCCTGCCATGACTCCAGTTAAAATGAAGACAAGCGGTTCATTACATCTGGTGAACCCAAGGGGGAACCGATGAGAACCAGGCTGTGATGGATGAAAGTTGCAAAGTGGCAAAGTGAGAGAAGCTCATAGAACTGTAAAATTGTAAAGGGGAGACCAGCTGCAGAAGGGGACCAACACTACTTGGGTGCTACTCCGAGAAACACTGGTCAATCCCCATCTCAGTGAAACTACAGATACCAGAAGGCCGTAGGAGAGCCGCCAAGATAGTTCAAAGTGGTCATACAGGAGGTCAATCAAAATCCCTGTACAGTCAAAAGCCTATGACCTAAGAACTGTAGAGAAAATAAGGGAAGTTAATCCCGCAAACACTGCAAGCAAACGTGAATGTGAAGTTGGCAAGAGTGAACCTGGAAGAGTGATGCCAGATAGGGGAAAAGTCTAAAATCACAAGAAACAGTGTGTTGACAAATGAGAACCTGGTAGAGCAGAGGTCTTCAAACTGTGGGGCGCGTCGCCCCAGGGGGGAGCGAGAGCCCAGCATGAAATGTACATTTTTTTTTAAAAAATACATTTTTTATTTCTTTTTTTAGATTGGAGGAAATGGGCAGGGGCAGCTCACATGGGCACCAATGAAAAATGAAAAAGTGTCCAATAGTTGCAAATGGATATTCAGTCCTTTAGTCACAGACTGTTTGAATAGTACCCAAGGGGCTGTTTTTTGTTCAAATGTAAACCAATTGTGATGTTTAAAGAATATTTATTCAGCAACAATGGTCAAAACTACTAGATGCATAGTGAAGTAACTCCTCAAACTGGCCCACATTGGTCAAAAAAGTGGCCCATTTTGACTGGCCTACACTAGCATTTTGCATTTTTGGTACAGTCATCACCCCATTGCCCTATAGGCTAGTCCAAGCCTGGCGGCTCATCCATAATGGGTCTGGGGACGTCCACCCACTGGTACCCTCACCCATTTTGGAGGAGCAGAGGAGCCAGCCCAGTGAAACACTGAGCACTCCCTCCGCTGTATTTTCCATCTGAGGAAGTGCTCCTGGGCTGGCGGACTGTCAAAGGGAAAAACTGTTTGCCTTTGACAGTTCAGTTCCCCAGCCGCACATGATTACTGAGCCATGCAACGCTGGGGGCATTTTGCTTCGCCAGCCTTGCATAGCTCATTGGAAATGTTGGCTGGGGCACTGCATGTATGTATGTGCGAGGGGGTGCTCCTGCGCCTCCTCGCACATACGGGCAGAGCAACCTGGAGCGGGGAATTTTAGCAACCACGCGAAGGCCCCTGCAGGAGATACGTTTATGGTGATTTCTTTTTTATTTAAATATGTGTATGCATGCGTGTATGCTTGTGTTATGGGACTGCGGTGGGAGCAGGATGGGTGGGAGCACTGGGATAGTGGTGGGAGCAGGGTGGGGAGAGCCCAGGGTCTGTAATGGCAGTAGGGTGCCATGACGGCGCGCAAAGGTTCATAGCCATTTCTACATACTGTCCATCTTGCACTTTTGGGGGGACACGGCCTGCCCAAATTTTGCTCAGGGGGGGCCCAGGCCAAAAAAGGTTGAAGACCACTGCGGTAGAGGGATGACCTTTATGTACTGTTTGGAAAGACATTGAGAAACGAAGCGGAGTGAATCCTTCGAAAGTGAATGAAAAGCCATAGTGAAACCTGAAGAGGGAGGCTGACATTTGGAAGGGTTCTGAGCATGAAGGAGGGAAATCAAAGGGTGGAAAGTCACCTCCCTAAAGTTGACTAAAAGAATTGTGTAAAAAGACATTAAGATTTGTGAAGCAATAAGTATTGCAAGACAAGGGGAAGGGAAGCACCCCCCCCTGTCATTTGGGATCTGAGCCCGGCCGAGGGAGATCCAGGGGTGGAATACTATCACACAGGAGTGAAGCGGTCACCCAAAGTATATGTGAAGCTGAACATTTGTTTTTTATTTAAACCTGTCAGGCCCTAGGAACCAGGAGACGAAATCACTGAAGACCCTAATACTGATAGGAACTGTTTAGGGATCCAAATCCGGAAGAGGGGGAACCAGGGCTGAGACCATCACCCCACGAACATTTGGAACTGAACTTATTTTGTTTAATATTTTCTGGCCCTCGAAGGCAAGAGACATTTTGGTAAAAGAGACTTGGCCATCGAGGCTCCTGATAAACTGAAACAGAACTGTGCTTGAGCGTGTGCTGTGCTCCAAGGTCCCACCTTGAAAACGCAGGCGAGGGAGACCCCCTGGCAATCACATCCTGACTTATTATTTGTGAACACTTTTTTTCTTTGTTGAACCCTTATTCTACACTCTTTGTGTAATTAGTTGCAAGGAATTGGCAATATGTTTTTCTTAGTATTAGCCCTTTTTATTTTGATATGACGCCACAAGGACTGCCTTTCTGCCTTTTTGAATTTGATGGTCGACGCTTGCTCCCATCTTAGATTTAGGTTTAGATTAGGTGTTTTTCCACACAGCATTTACAGCTTAATAAACACCCTTGAACTGTGATCACTTGTGTCTGTCTTTACTGTTGCCACCATGAGTTCCTTATGTTTTATAGTGATTTCATCGAATGCCAAAGCATAGAAAGCCTTTTCAATGCTTTTTTTCGATGCTTTTGGCATTCAATGCCTTGTATTCGATGCAATGACTGGATACCGTTCCTTACACCTGGCAGGAGAGACACCTAAATAAGAAACAGCGCTGCCAAAGCTGGTGGTGTGCTGAACATGAAAGCCTTAAAAGCTGAAGATGTTATGCACTTTAGGACATTGCAGGCATTAGGCATTTAATCAAAGGAGTACCCATTTCTTCTTTGCAAAGAATTATGCCATTCAAAAATATGCACGTAAACTGTTATACACTGAATTGATGTAAAAACTGGTATTATTTGCTTCATTATTCTTCAGAAAATCTCTGCTTAAGCCATTTTGCAATCACAAAGATCTATGACCATACATTAAGCGCTGGTAGTATAGCTCAGAGGCAACCGGCTAGTCTTGGAAAAAATACTTTGTTGAGCAACTACAGATTGATTCTGTGTCCCGTGCTCAGTGGCTGCAGCCCGGCATTAAACCAGAATATAAGAAACCAATAATTTTCTTAGCTATGCCAACAGAATATACTTGCATTCCGTCAAACTGTGCAAATTGAAAAAAAGGAAACACATGTTAGGAGATGTGTGATAGATGTCCTTTTGACGAGTAAATGGCTTTTATATGCTCGGAATGTGGGCTGTACAGCCTGTGTTCCAAGCAGCCTGGGAGCTGCTGACCAGCGCACAGTCCACCTCTCCTCCACCCACACCACCCCTGGGCACACGTGTAGTTCCCAAAGTAGGTGCTAAGAGTATGCATTTAAAAACAATTTAAAAAATAAAAATATTAAAAGTTCCTTGCTGGGCGGTTCGGCGCCACGCTGTGTTTCTCCAAATCCATTTTCAATGTTGATGATGTCATCAACAACATTGAAAACGGACTGCGGAACAACGGCGCAGAGCCAGACCACGCAGCAATGTAAGTTTCTTTGTTTGAAAAAAATATACACACCATTAGTACCCACGTAGGGAACTACACGGGTGCTAATGGCGATATGCCCCAGTGTTGTCCCTGTTTATATCTATGAATCAAATGAGTAGGATTTTGTCATTTGTGGTTTGTTGGAGCCCTGGCAAAATGTCAAACGTAAGTGGTTGACAATTACTCTGTGATTATGAGGCATTAGATGTGCATAGCAGAGCACACCAAGTCATCTTTGTGAATCAGAGATTAAGAGGTTAAATTGACAGTCTATGGAGAGAACACAAAGTGACCACTTTGCAAGTTAGAAGAGTATATAGAGGAACTTGTTAAGAGAGGATTGTGAGTGGAACCAAATTCCAGCTTCTCGCACAGTTTTAGTGTAACTCCAGACAATACCTAATCCCCCGCACCATCGTGAGTGGGGGTTTAGATTCAATTAAAGACAAGGAGGCTCATACTATGCTTTCAATCTTTACTACTGACAAAAATAGCAGCAAAGAAAAACTTTGTTTAAATAGTAACTTTTTCTTTTTTTAAACAGAAAAAACACATAAGCCATAAGCACACCGTGCAGGAACCCAGTCCAAGATGGAGGCTCAGAACCAGCCCCTTAAACAATGAGGATGAACCCACCCCCATAAGTGTCCTTTACTCTAACAGCAACTCCTCTTCTGAAGCTGCAAATGACGCCTAAACAGCGAAACATAAAAGGTCCATAGTCCAATTAAAGAACAGTCCAGCCAGTTCCTCAAGGCGCAGACTCCGAAGACCTTGTACTGACCCAGCACTCCCAGGAGATCAACCCGAAGCTGAAAAAAAAATGACACAAATGTTAGCACTGGGTGGGTGGGTGTGATAATACTCGCCTCCTTGTCTTTAATAGAATCTAAACCCCCACTCATGATAGTGCGGGGGATTAGGTATTCTATGGCATGACAAGGAGGCTCATATTATGCAGGTTTAAAGCCCTTGCATCACATTGAAAACCACATGATCAATCCGCTTATGATAAAACGTCTTAAAAGTAGATTCCCTGGACCAATCAGCTGCTTTTAGGATCTGCTCCAACCCTCCCCCAAGAAGAGCCGCTTTAGATGCCATGGCCCCTCTAACTGAGTGAGCTTCAAAGGAAGAAATGTCAATACCAGCTTCTTCCATCACCCATTTAACTCATCTAGCCAGAGTAGCTGAAGACACTGCCTTATAAGGTTTACAGTATGAAATAAGCAGCTGAGAGGTACTTGGGGAACAAAAACCCCAGTTCTAGCTTCAAAACATTTCAAACATTGAACCACACATAATTTACTGTCCTCAAGAAATGCCGGATAAGAAACCAAGGAAATCATACATTTAGTTATTTTAGTCACAAAGAAGGTAATTCCCTGAGGAGAGAAAATCTTGTTGTCCACATCAAGAGCTTTAATATCAGATACTCTTTTAATGGAAACCAGACGTAACAGCATTGCTAACTTTGAAAAAAGTTGTTGAAGGGATAACTCCTGATTATGAGGCCACGCTAAAAACAAATGCAAAACCTTATTAAAATCCCACAGAACAGAATATCTGGCTTTAGGAGGAACCTTAACTCTTATTGACATAAGAACTTTCCTGTCCAGGAAATGTTTACCAACTGGCTCCCCTTTAACCAGAACATGACCAGCTGATATCTCTGATCTAAATCCATTAATTGGTCGATAGGCTTTGCCTTCTTTAAACAACTCCACTAAAAAGTTTACAATATCTACTGGAGGAGAAAAAATGGGATTGAGGTGTCTAACCAAACACCAGCTAACCCAGCGGCCCCATGCTGAGGAATACCCTGTCTTGGTGGATGCTGCCCAGGAATCCTTGATGACACTAATAGAGTCTTGCGAAAGGCCTCTGGAGCACCAGGAAGAGCTGAAATCTTCCAAACCATAAGGGAAAGATGTCCCTGAAGAACCAGGCTGTGAGGACGACCCCACGGGTCCATCAGGAGCTGGGGATGAAAAGGAAGAAGGTGAGGGAAGTCCACGGCCAACTCTAGGAGAGCGGGAAACCAAACCTGAGAAGGCCAAAACGGGGTCACTGTTATCAAAGTAGCACCCTGTCTGCGTAGGTGTACCAGAGCCCTGGCTATCATGGAAAATGAAGGAAAAGCATAAGGGAGAGGATCTGACCAGTCCTGAAGGAATGCATCGGTCGCTAGAGCCCGGGGATCCGGTCTTCAACTGCAAAACCGAGGTACCTGGCAGTTGAGACGGGAAGCAAAAAGGTCTATCAGAATCGGACCCCACAGAGACTGAATCAATGCAAATATATTCTTGTCCAGCATCCAATCGCTGCTCTCCTGAAGGTTCCGGTCTGTCACTGAATTGCTTATCCCCAGAAGATATTCTGTTTGAAGCAGAATGTTTCTGTCCAGGCAAAAATGCCAGAACTCCCTTGCCAAGTCCGCTTTGGACTTCGAGTGGGTCCCCCCCAGGTGATTGATATATCGAACCGCTGAAACATTGTCCATCCAAAGGAGGACACAGCAATTCCCCTGATCCTTGAGAAGGCTTTTGACCACAAAGGAACCTGCAAGTAATTCTAGGCAATTTATGTGAAGAAGTCTCTCTTGGTCTGACCATTTCCCTCCGATGGAAATCTGACCTATCCTGGCCCCCCAACTGGCTCTGCTGGCACCTGACTCGAGAACTACGTCCGGAGAGGGCCCAAAGATCGCTCTGCCATTCCAGGCATCCATATGTTTGAGCCACCAAAGAAGCTCCAATTGGGCCTCCTGGTCCAACTTCACCTTCTGGGCATAAAACAGACTCTTGCGCAAATGCCTTCCTTTGAGACGTTGAAGAGCCCTGTAATGAAGAGGCGCTGGAAATATAGCTTGAATGGAGGCGGATAACATTAACACTACCCTTGCTAACTGCCAAAGGGACACAATCCCCAGCCTCAGGATGAGGCAAATTTCTTTCCGAATTCTCAAGAGCCTGGAGTCTGGGAGAAGAAGGATGCACCGCTTTGAATCGATATTGAAGCCCAGAAATTGGATACATTGAGTAGGACAAAATATGGACTTTTTGGCATTTAGAACAAATCATAGATCCTACAAAAGGGAGATTGTCAGATCCAATTGAACTCGCAGAATTTGAAGATCCTGGGCTAGGAGAAGAATGTCGTCCAGGTAAATTATACTCCTGATCCCCTTTGACCAGAGGAAAGCGATCACTGGCTTCATCAGTTTGGTGAAACACCACAGGGCTGATGATAGGCCGAAAGGGAGAGAAGCAAACTGCCACAGATGACCACCCCAAAGGAACTGAAGAAACTCTTGATGAGGGGGAAAAACAGGGACTACCAGATAAGCATCCTTGAGATCTAACTTGACCATACAATCCCTTGGAAGCAGCGTATCCCTCAGAAGATGAATGCGCTCCATTTTGACATGATGGTAAACTATAAACGAGTTGAGGGCTCTGAGATTTATCACAGGGGAAACCCTTCCTCGGGTTTCAGAACCAGACAAATTGTGCTGATGAACTGAGAAGCCTTGAAAGTGGCCGGGACTACCGCACCCTTGAACACCAGCTCTTGAATCTCTGCATCCACCAGCTTCTGCTTCTCTTGATTGAACACAAGAGGTGGAGGAGGCGATAGTTGACATGGAGGGGAGTAGAAATATCTCTGAAATCCCCGCACAGTCTGCAACACCCAAGGATCTGAAGTGAGCCTTTCCCAATGATGCAGAAATCGTACCAACCTGCCCCCAAACCTTTGTGGGAAGAAACATTTACGAGACGACACAATGCCTGGAGCGGATCTCGCTCTACCTGCACCTCGGCCATTCCATCCTCTCCACTGGGTTCCTCTCTGGGGATAGAAGGTCGTCTGTGCTCCTCGAGCAGAGGAAGAATGATGGGCCCCTCTAGAGGCGTATTGTTGCGGTTGAGTAGAGCCCCTGAAATAGGAGCGGCCAGAGGAGTGGGCTCTTCCTTGTCCGGCCTTATCAAAAACTTGAGGTCCAAAAACCTTTCTGATGTTTGTCTGGGTCTTGTCCAAGGCCATAAAGGTATGGACATAAGCAGAGAGGTCCTTGATGAATTTACCCCCAAAGAGATTTCCTTGAGCCTTGGGACCCGCCTCTCCATCTGCCATATCCTGTAATTTGGGATCACTGCGTCTAAGGAGCGCTTTGTGCCTCTCCTTAGAAATACTAGAATTATCGTTGCCGAGCAGGCAAACAGAACGCTGCACCCACCCCCTGAGCGCTTCTACATCTATTTGTGACTCATTCATGGCCGCTTCTTCAGCCAGCTCGAATATTTGGGTCAAGGACCCCAACATGTCCATAAGTTTATCTTGACAATTCTTAAGCGCGCCATCCACTCCCTTCTTCGGGTCTTTACCCCTTTGGGACAAAAACGCCACCATGGATTGATCAATAACAGAAGTTATTGCCACCCTGTCAGGAATAAACGGGCGTGGACATTCTGAACATAGTTTATTCCTGTCCTCATTTGGAAGAGCCTTCCTAACCTGATGGCGAAGGAAAGAGGAGACTGCCTCAGACGGGTGCCATTCTGCAGATCTAGGGTGCTGAATGAGTGAGGGATCAAAAAAACGGGGCCCCACTGTCATCTAACAATTGCTCCTTAGGAGTCTGGGACACCCCCAAGATGAAACCTTTCTTTTTCTCCTCTTTGGAGGGGAATCTGAATCTTCAGAGGAATCAGGGGATGACAAAGGTGTAGAGGTCACCCTACATGGGGCTGAAGCTTGAGCAACGCCCTCACCAAACTTACATTTTAATGCTCTAATAGGGGAATCAGGGGAAGAGGGAGAACTTTGAATTGGGCTGGTTTGCCCTTTCAAATGCTTTGTTTTAGTTGTGTACTTTCTGGGTGCTGTAGTAGGTCCTTGAATAGGACTAGGATGTAAGGCGGCGATTTTATTAATTAGCCGATCAAAAGCTGAGGCTAAGGTTGTATTTAGATTCAACAGCGCTGAATCCATGGAATCCTTTATGGCCCTGGAGACCGAAGGGGGTGGGACCAGGGAAGCCTCCCCAACCCCATCATTCCTGAATCATCACTGGGTCTATCAATTTTCTTCGAAGCCGCCCTAGCCTGGGTACTGGCATCTACCGAGGGAACCCCCTCTGTACCTTTATTTGACTGCATTTTAAACCGTAATGACAAGGGAATGAAACAGGAAAAAACACACCTGGCACCAACCTAACAGAGGACCAACCAGGCCCAACAAAATTATCTCACCTAAACTCTGGAATTGTATGAATATATATTTCTTCTATAATGTAGATAATTAAATAAACTAACCCAGGTAGAACCCAGGACCAACAGGGAGAAACACACAGAGTCACTGAATTAGGGAATATTATCCCCCAAACTCGTGTGAGCAACACACGTTTTTGACACAATAGTACTGCCTGAGGCAGCTATTCATTAGCCACGCCGAGCAGGCGAAGAGAAAACAAAAGAAACTCTTTAATAATGAAATGTGTGTCAGAGCGCAATACGCTCATGCCGCTCCACACCAGGGAAGCCGTTGTATTTTATAAATAATTAATTGTGCATGCAGGCCGAGCAGGCGAGCTGGAAGCAGGGGAGGGAGGCACGAGCAGCGCTGCTACAACTTTTCGCCGAGCAGGTGAATGATAATTGTCGAGGGCGAGGGCGGAGGAGGGTGGGAAGGAACAGAAAAGGAGGCCGACTCGGGGCGTGACTGAGGCGAGGAGAACGCCTCACGCCGAGCGGTCCCAACAACAAGGATAATTCCTAACGTTCGAATGAGCGAACGTAATGTAAAGTTACACTGGCTAATCATAAAAGCACAGAAACAATGTATCAATAAACACTCTCCTCACAGAAAGGACGAGTGTGCATACGAAAGGACCTATCTTGTGCGTCAGCAGCAAAGAAAGAGGAGTTGCTGTTAGAGTAAAGGACACTTATGGGGGTGGGTTCATCCTCATTGGTTAAGGGGCTGGTTCTGAGCCTCCATCTTGGACTGGGTTCCTGCACTGTGTGCTTATGGTTTATGTGTTTTTTCTGTTCTAAAAAAGAAAAAGTTACTGTTTAAACAAAGTTTTTCTTTGCTGCTATTTTTGTCAGTAGTAAAGATTGAAAGCATAATATGAGCCTCCTTGTCGTGCCATAGAATCGTTTTTGTTCTAGGTGGGGGAAAATAGTCCCTTTGGGAGTTTGCAATGGATATGCAACTTTTTGTACCGTCCATCTGCCCTAGCCCCCCACCCATCCCCCAAGCACAAATCCACACAACGTTCCACAACAGTTCGGAGTTGGGTGTGTATTATTTAGGGACAGTTTTGTGCAGTTTCATTGAACGGCAAAACCATGTGCTTGTATTGTTCAATAGAAACCTTAACAGGGGAATGGCAGCTGGTGACCAGAGCAGGCCATCTAAAGAGGCCTGATTGGTTGTCATATTTATAATGCCTTAAAGAGACAGCACAATGAGATGCATTTACACTAAGCAATCTCATTCAAAATGTTCTTCTCTATTAATAATATGGCATCATCCAGAACCAGGTTTCCCTTCATGATTCTTTTGCTTAGGTCAGTAATCCCCCAAGATGCGGTAATTTCCCTTAGAGAATTAATAGGCCACACAGGCTTGGACCTGTTTTGGAAGCTATCTGGTACTTTAAGAAAGTTAATTCTTTTATCTATATGTAAAGGCATTTCTGAGGTGCGACTCTTCCATTCCAATGCATAAAAATGCTCTTAATCTCGTTGCTTAAAGAAAGCTAGAGTGAGAAGGTGCATTTCTAGTGCAAGAAAAAGCGCAGTGATGTCTATTCAAACTCGCTGTGCAAGGGATGCTGGCAAGCAAACGGTGAGCCATCGCAAGTCTGCTCTAAACAGTGCCCCAAGGCTGCCTTCTGACCAAGCGGATCTCCGCTCCCTCCGACAGACGCCTCGTGATGTACACGGAACCTTTGTTGGAAATGAAAAAACGGGGCACTTTCTTTTTAGATCCCGTTCCATGTACCTCTCGCTCCGTGATGATAATACTTGGTTTTCCTTTAGGAAGACCTGACTGCGCAAGTGTTGTATCAAAATGCAAACGCACGCGATGGTCAAGGTGCTGCAGATGCGCATGTATTTATGATCGCAATAACAGCGATGGATTCTAGCGGCCCTAGTTAAACGCCCCTCCTGCCCTGGTGCTTATTAACTCCCGGCGGGCCATTAAAATATGGCACAGATTACAGGTACGAATGTTACTGCTAAAGTGAAGCCAGTGTCTGGTTGGGGGCCTACAATGAGTAAAAGGCCCGAATTGCCCGTAATGGCTGGCGCCCGGGATATGGCGAGCACAGTTAGTCTCATTCCAAGCTTGGCAGCGCTTCTTCTGGAAATACTGTCAAGTTTATTTACCCTTTCCACCACTCATCATCACAGTACATCCTCCTGATTGCATGTGGTGGAATGGTGGCGTTAAGCCCCATTCCTGGCGTCCACAGGCCATTTGGAGGATTTCATTCCACCCGGGGTAAATCCTACAGTTTCTGGGGGTAGATTGGAGGAAAAACCTACTGCCAAATGCTCAGGGTTTTTCCTTCAGTTTCCCAGCTGCTGTGAGAAAGTGCTGGTAAAGTGGCTGCCCCAGATTTGCTGCCACTTTTCTGTGCACAGCAAACTCATAATGAAGCCTATAACCTTTTGCAAATTAAGGGAACTTGTGCTCAATAAGTGCTACATGATGTTAAGAGATGTACTATCTTTTGATATGCAATAGGAACCTAAGAAATGATTTGCTGCTCTCGTGGAAGATGTGGGAACATTGCCAGATGTTTGGTGGGAAACAACTACTTGGAATTTGATGCATATTTCATATGTTAATCCCCTTTAACCATGTTCCCTCCCTCGCTCCTGTGCTCACTGATGAGATTTTCCCTCATCTCACAGACACAATTTATAAACTTTCTATTCCCGCCTCCCTTTATGTGCCCCTCCCCAGCCAGGGTATAAGGAGCTGTACCAGAAGTGGTATTCGCTGTTAGTCTCGAATGCATCCCTAAGCGCAAGACGACGTAGAATGAGAAGCCCACGTCACTGCATGGCAGATATGAATAGGTGGAATGGAAGAGCCTTTGCCCAAGAAGCAGCCTCATTTTTGGTTGATCGACCCCACATAGAGGGAGAGACACTCCTGCCAACGTGTAAGCCTTCTTAATGCCCAACCTTATCCATCTACTTAATGTGGCAGCGCAGAGCTTCCTCCCCTGTCTGCCTTTTCCAAAAGTCACAGAAAGGGTATAGCACCCATACAAATGTTCTACTCAGATAGATGAGCACGGTTTTTAACATCTAAGGAATCTTCTCTTTGGTTCTCTGGAACCGCTTCAGAAGACACTGACGCAGGCAAAATCACTTGCTGGTCTAAGTTATATTAGTGACAAACCAAAGGCCAAATCACCAGTCCTGGCCTCAGAACCTATTCATCGGATAGAATCGGTATCGAGGGAGCTCAACAAGATAATGTAGCCAAGTCTCCTAATTTTCTGATAGATGAAGTTGTCATCAAGAACAGGTTCTTAAACATTAGTAAATCCAAGCAACACTCCTGCAGAGGCTCAACCGGATGCCCTCGTATGTTATTCAGGGCTGGCAGCAGGCCCCATCGGTGGACCTGTGCTTTCCTGGGTGGGTTAAGGAGAAGGAAGTCCTTCAAATGCCTTGTGGCTTGTAGGACCATCAAGGTTCCTACCAACAACCCTTGTCCAAAACCATACAGCAAAAAATCGAACATCTTGTGTGCCCCACAAGTTAAAGAGTCCAGGTTTTTAGTTAAAGACCAATCCCTAAAGGACCTACTGTGTTGAGCATATGCTTTGGAGGCTGTGGGCCATCTAACTCTCTGAATAGCCTCAGGAGCTTCTCTGGAGACACCTAACTTTTGTAGCCCTTTCTTTTAAAATGCCAGGCCACCGGATGCAACTTGGCCAAATTTATTCCTGACTAACAATGAAACCTCTGAGGAGGAGGGGAACAAGAAAGTCGTAACACAGGTGCCACAGCCAACTGCTGGATCACCACAAACCAACATCTCAGAGGTCAATATGGCACCACCAGAATCACACTCACTCGGGATGATATCTTTGCCACCTCATTCAGAACAGATAGAAATAGAGGGAAAGAATACAGAAGACCTTCTGACCAAGTCATCGTAAGAGCATCCATTCATCAAACGTCTGATTCTGACTTCCTCTTGCAGTAAACAAGTAGCAAGGTGTTGGATCGATTTGTGAATAGGTCAAACATAGGACATCTGTGCTGGGAGGGAGATGAATACGTCATCCACAACTTCTGCCTCTCTCCAGTCTAATATTGGAGCAGTGAGAAACATTACTCTCTAAAACAACCATACCACCCTTATCACAGGCAGGTACAGCAGGAGATGGACACAATCTAAGCTGAAGATGGTACAAGTGAAATCACGCCATCATTGTGATAATACATGTGCATGGATTAGACACAAAGCAAATGTGCACCCATGAAGAACGCGCACTAGGTAACACATGCATTTATACATGAAAAATATTAACATAGCATCCAACAGACATGAAGAATGCTTGCAATGTATACATTGAATGCAACACAAACAACGCAGGAATATAGCTCACTAAAATAGAAATGCCACAGTAACGGGCAGCCATCTTTTCCAAAACGGAAGCCACAACATGCTTCTAAGCAAACAAAAGGCCTTAAGGCTCCATGAGAACTTAAAATGCTGAAATAACAAAATACAGTTCTGTGCAGAGCTCACACAGTAGCTAGCAGCCCAAGCCAAGGTTACCACAAATAAGGGAGGACAGGAACGGCAGAGAGAATGCAGAAGAAAAGGATTACCAAGACGCAAGCCATACATTCTCAAATTAATTAAGAATACAACCAACCTTTGTAAGCCAGATGCAAGACAATTATTATCCAAATGGCTCCATGAAGAATAACACAGAGTGTCCCCAGTGGTAAAAGAAACCATAACACTTGCTCTAATATTAGCTAAAATCCTGATAAATGCAGGGTGAAATAGTTCCAAACAAAGTCCCATCACACGTGACCCATAATTGAAGGACACTGTCTATTCATTAGCAATGAACACAGATAAGACATCTGCCTTATTCCTTACGCCTATCCCCAGACACAAGGCACCACACAAGGCTAAATTCAAGGAGATCACACTGGCTCATGGCCTAGAAATGAGGGACGGTACCTTCTTTAATTGAAAGGAAAGCAGTCTGTGAACCTCTCTCCTCCTACTCGTGCCTGGCTCATGTCTTGACGACCTGTCAGTTGCACAAGGTTGGTCAGTAGAAAGCCAACCAATCAAAACCTCTGATGTTAAGCCAACCATTACATAGTATGCCAACCAATAGCTCATTGAATAGATGATGTCTTTTTACTGTTATCAATTTAGAGGTGATCCCAGGAGGAGCCATCCGACAAGTGTTACCCAATCAGAAATGTAACCCCTATAGAATGTATATGCTGTCACCACTATTAACCAATCCCGGTAGGTTTTGGTAAATTAGATTACAGTATGATGTCAGTTATGATGAATATCGAATATATAAACTGTTGTTTTTGATAAGCAAGTCATGAGCGCCAAGACTTTTTATGCTTCTATGCTGTTCCTGCTTCATTTTGATGATAATAAAGCTGAGTTTTGCCTTGTACTGTGTCTATTTCAGTTATTGACTCCGGGTTGATGTGGCTCCAGAAACGCTTTGTAATTTGGGAGTTGTCAGGTTGTCTGTGCATCTGCAAGAGTAAACAATTAGACAGAATGCTGCCATGGGCGGACACATATCTGTAGAGGAGTGGAAACTCTATTCAGTAACCTTTTGTCACTAACATGTACACCCAACAATCTTGAACTAGTTCTCTCCAAATGTCTGCAAACTCTAGCAGATGGCCTTATACCAGTGAAGGTTTTACTTCCCTTTAATAGTCAGGAAGGCTGCATTATTGTGACAAAAGGACTACTGGTCTGCAGGAGTACAAAGATGAGTAGTGGCTAATCATCCTACTCAGTCCGCACACTGCTACACACCACCATTGATCCCAATCATCAAGTTGAAGCAGGCACAGTCAAGAAATACCTTGTTCACCTTTTGTGAAAACGTGGGCCGAGGGAAGGCTGTATCTCAAATGGGGTGTAAATGTGAGGACATCAGAAATCCATACAGCCATAGTACAATATTCCAAAATAAAGGATTATACTTTCAATAAACACACCAATATGCAAGTAACTGATAATAAAAACACTAACAAAACCCCACCCCTTTGGAAAGGATACAGAGAATACAGAACATGAATGTGAAGGCACTCTGGTTACTGTAGCAGGGGTGAAGAGAAAGGTATTGAAACAATGTCATTTGGTAAACGCATATGTCTTGTAGAAAAAAGTGCAAAGGGTGGCTTATCAGTCATCATGGTCTCAAACATTACCCAGGGGTCTGAGGCTCATAAAAGTACCTTCATTTCTGATTGGTGTTTTGTCAGCAATCGAACTGGGTTTCTCAGCACTGTGCTTGTGGGCCGAACTGGGTTTGAATGTGGTGAGTCACAGTGATCCAGGTAGTGAGTTGCAGTGAGTTGAGTTTGATTTGAAGCTCTCCATGGTCGATGTTTCACCAGAACAGTGTGGTTTGAAGAGTCCACCCGCTTAGATTCGATGGTTGAGCCTGTTCATGATGATGGGTACATTTGGGTCAAGTCAGTAGGTAAAACAATGCTTCCAGCGATTGGAGTAAAAATGTGGGTTGGTTTGATGTGATGATCCGGGAAGTTTGAGTTGCTGCTCTATGAGGCAGCAAAGACTTCCACAGTGGTTAGCTTTTTGTTTGCTCCAGAGTAGCGATGACCTCTGCTGGTGCGATGCAACAGTGAACTGGTTTGATGAAGCAGAGCTTTGTATTCTCTGGTGCACTGAGTCCCAATCCATGTGCTCAGGCACAGGGTGAGTCCGTTTTCTCATCACTACTCCAAGTCCAGGGACCCTAGCGGGCATCTTGAGGGGTCTTTCACCTCCAGTAATGAGCCTGGGTAGCAGTACATCGGGCAGAGTACAGGTCTTGGTCCAACAGCAAGTCACCACCAATGTTCCCTGGGGATGGTTAGGGGACAGAGCTCACCTCTGCTTTGTAATCACTCTATCTTCACTTCAAAACTGTAGAAGTTTTGGAATCCACTCGCTATAGCGAATGAGTGCAGTCCATTCCAAACATCTCCAGTTATATCTCCAGTTAAATTGACCCACCCTCCCCAGTCTTTCACAAATGTTCAGTATCTCCCAGCACAAGGCACTAATTTTCTTTTTGTTACCATGACTTTGTGCAACGAGGGATATATGCCCCCCTCTGTGCTGTAGAATTATTGCAACCTAATGTTCTTTTTGCTATATGTTCCTGTTGCAGTGGGTTCCTTAGTCAATTCACATCTGGACTACTGCAACAGCCTTCTCGCTGGAATTCCAGCTCAGCAGCGTCAGAGATCACAAAGGGCACAGTACGCTGCCATAAGATTAATTTGTCGATTGCACAAGTCTGCCATGTGTCGGCCATCCATAGGAACCTCCACTGGTTGCCAGTGGAAGATAGAATTACTGTAAAGTGGCCTGTCTTATGTTTAAGAGCCTGAAGGGTTCCGCCCCTTCATATCTGGGGGATAAACTTAGCTGGTATCAACCTACTAAGACGCTACACTCTGGGGACCAACTGCTGTTGAACATACCTCAATCTTGCTGTGTCACAAGAGGAGACAGAACGTTTGGCGTCTATGGCCCTACATTGGGAAATAGTATCCCTCGAGAAATTAGAGCCTTGGAATCTATCCATCCGTTCCAAAGAGCCCTTAAAACTTTTCTTTTCACATAGCTGGCCAATAGAAGCTGCCCCTTTTGGGGGCCTCCAATATGTCTCCTTTTGAAAGGAAATGGCCCCTTATGCTGTTGCTGGTTTGCTTTGCATCTTTACATATCATCTGCGGCTCTATACGATTCAGTTCATCCTTGTGCGGGATTATAAATGCCTCAAATTCTAATTCATACATCTCAATATTTTTTAAATATAGAGCAAAGAGTGATGATGTATGATTCTCCCTGGCATGACTATTACTCCCAAACATTTCGTAGCACCGACCACCACGGGGGGAAGGACATAACGTAAGAGGTGTGACACGCACTTCTAACTATACAAAAATGTTTCAAATGGAAACTTAAAAAGAGTTCCAAAATCAGGGACATGTTAACATTTTAATTACATTTTGATGTCTCTTCAGATCATTTTAAAGTACTGAAAATGGACAACTTTGAGTTAGCTGATAACCTCTATTTCTTATAATGTTTGCGTGTAGCCATGAATAAAAAAAAACAGAATCAAAATCCTTATTGTTTGTCCCCAATGGTGGGTGTGAAAAAGTAAGTGAAGGTGGGAAAAAAAATGTTGCTCGCTGGAAGAGAAATTAAGTTGAGGGGACAAAAGCCAGGGACAGTGGGGGTGTGGCAGGTGGAACCAGCAATAACGAAAAACATGGAAAAATGTTATTAAAAAAATCCAAATGTGTGCTCATTTATCTGGTAGTCGCAAACATTGGCAATTCACATTTCTGCCATACAACCTCTCTCAGCACTAAGAGGCAAATATGGTACTGAACACATGCTCTAAAAAAGGACCATTCCGTGCCATATCAAATTTTATCCATGTTGGAATAATTTGCTTTAAAATAAACCACCAGACCGTGTTTTTCAGCAATGTGGTTTGTTAAACCCTGCAATGCTTATGTTGAAGGTGTTACTTCAGTTGATATTCATGTTAGTTCTGTAGCACCAGGATTGTTCAAACCCCTTATGATGCAAACAATTCTCTCTGTGCATGTATTGGTGTCCCTGGAGGACAGGGTACATGAACCTGAACTCACAGTGCATGATGTGTTAAACTAATTGAAGATAGAACAGCAGAACATGGATATTAAATTAAAGAGTTGATTAGCAAATCTCGGTTCACTCCTGTGTTTTCTGGTGTTCATAAAGCTGTTATTAGCGATATACACGCAACAGCAGACAGTAAAAGTCGAAATAAAACCTTTAACTTCACTGTCTCTGAATCGATGGCTTTAAGATGACTATTAGCCAACACTTCCCTTATTATCAAAGAGGCTGATAAAGGAGGCTACGTGGTCATCCTAGATAAAGCTGACTACATACAAATGGCGCACAATCATTTGAACACACCTGGTTGCTGCGTTATGTTACCCACTATTCGAACCAGAAGTATTGTATCATCCACGATTCAATTGATCCTAAAATGGCATAAGAGGGGTTTTTGACGGATGCTGAAAAACAATTTCTGGTTGTCGAACATCCTATTATACCAACATTTTATATTCTTCCGAAAAATACATAATAAATATGAATGGATCCCTGAAGGCAGGCCAATAATGAGTGGGAAGGGCTGGGCAACTGAGCCCATGTCACAGTATATCAATGAATGTTTGATCCCTGAAGTTGCACATGCACCAACATATATACGGGACACTATGCATGTCCTACAGATATTCAAGGAATTGGAAATGGGCAAAGGCCATATTTTGGTAACTTTAGACGTCAATTCCTTAAACACCCTACACACCTCCATCCAGCATGACCTAGCAATCGAGAGTGTGAATTATATATTTGGGGCAAATCTGCATCCTTCTATGAACACATAGAGATGGTGACAGAATTGGTAACATTTGCCCTTGATAATAATGTGTTACTGTTTAATGACACTTTTTACAAACAGAAGGTGGGCATTGCTACGGGTGCCAGTTTTGCTGCAGCCCCAGCCATATGGCCAACATATTCGTGCACAAATGCGAATAACTATTTGCATTGGTTAACCCCTCATTTCATCTACATATCTATCTATGGCAATGTTACATTGACGATGTGATTATGGTCTGGACAGGCGCAGTGAGTGAATGATCTAATTTTGTTGCATATCTTAACTCCAATAATTGGGGGCTGTCCTTCACCTACAAACACAGTACCTCCAGTATAGACTTTCTGGACTTACGAAGCACTAATACCCAAACTGATTACATGAAACATACCTTCAGAAAAAGCACATCTGTTAGTTGTCACACGAAAACTGTAATTGGAAACATTCCAAAAGATGAAAACATAAAAGCTAAACAGAATTGCAGTTGTGTTTGTGATTACCAGTCTGAATGTGACAATGTTAGAACAAGGTTCTTGGCTAGAGGCAACCCTGCAGCAGCATTAGATTTGGCAGAACAAAAAGTTATTCAGATGTAGAGAGCTATTTTGTTGACACCAAAGGAAAAAGACCAAATGTCCAAGTCCAAAATACTCAGCTTCATTACAAGGTAACATTTGGACAGTCTATTTCAAATTTGACATAAGAATTGGCACTTATTACAACTTGACAGAGAATATCTTGACAACAAAACCACACATCACATATAGTAAAGCTCCTAGATTGAGGAATTTATTATGCCCTTCATTTATGAGATACGCACCCCATAATGGTGATTGGTTACAAAGGATACGGAAAGGTGGGTTTCACAAATGTGGCTGTTGCTCCATGAGTCCGTTTGCATTAGAAACTATTGAATTCAATGTTGGCAGTCAAGGTATCCAGAAAGTGGACACATTTATCAATTGCAATTCTAAATTTGTAATTAACTGCATTTTATGAGTCTGTGGTGCCCACTATATTAGTAGCACAATTCATGCTTTAAAAGTCAGGATTCGAGAACATGTCAGTACTATATCCAGTCAAGATGCCAAATATCCACTTGCCACGCACTGGCAATGCTACCATCATATGGACAACACTAAAGACATATGATTTGGTGGTATGAGGCAAGTGAGTTTACCACCTAGAGGTGGCAACTGATAACTCAAGTTGCGGCAAATGGAAGCTCGTCTTATTTGCAAATACAGGACTGTGTATTACGGTCTTAACACAGACCACACGCTATCTGTCGTCTTGTAAAAATAAACTTAACTAATCCGATGCCAATTATGCAAGTGATTCAGCATCTGTTGTGCTACAAGCATTGCTGGAGTTATTCCGAAATTGTAGCAAGTAATTATAATGATTCAAATCCAAACTGTAAAACGGTTATATATCTTAGCATAAGATTGAGTTTATGTTGTATCTAAGGTTGCCTCACTATCACTGTATAATTGAAATTTGTGTTTGGATGCATCTGCATATTGTATTAACATATTGGATTTTTGAGATGTTGGGCCGTGGTTGGGTAACATGAGAGCCGAGGCAGGGTTAATGTTGCTTAGTGTTGTAAGCAGGTTTTTGCATCCTTAGAATGTGGATTGTGTGGTGACAGTGACCCCATATCACAGCTAACTATGCGCCTTGAAGAGCGATGAGTCTGAACGGACGTAATTGAAGTCAGTATTCAGCAACCTTGCAACTGTAATTAGCAACGGGTAATATCTTTCTAATATATATGCAACAACTGTTGTGCTTTTGTGATAGTGTCACTAACACTGTAATTGTGGTAGCGGCATACTTTAGGTCACCACCTTCCAAGATGGCGGACTGTAGTGCCAAAACAGGCACGTCCGGGTGGCGTCTATTTTTTTTCATAAGACCACAAGCATGATGCTGCCTCCGAAAGTCTGTGTTTGAGCTGGGCTATCGGCGTGAGATAAGAGGTGAGTGTTCATTATAATATGGGCAAGCTTAATTATCGGGTTACCGTTTCATGTGGCAAGCAATTGTTATAGCTCTATTTTTCCTCTTTCCCCCCTTCCCCTGACTTCAATATTAGAGCTCTGTTCCACACTGGCGGTGTGATTCATCATTCGGGTAAGGGAAGGGTTCTTTGATTCCCGCTATAGTTAACCCCAGTGAAGCCGTTGAGGTTGTGCTTCTTATAATAATGGCTAACGTATCTTATTTAAATTTTAGTGCGTATTTCCCAAAAGTGGGGTGTCAATATAGCAAGCACGTACAGGTAGTTGGCTACCATTTGAAGGAATGTTTGTTAAATTGGTAATTCAATATCCACGAGAGCCCCCCCCCCCCGTGAGACATGTGCGTTAAGAGGTACCATGGCAACTCACTGCATGAAAACACATGCTTTATGGTGCACTTGGTTCTGATGTCACACAAAGGGTCAGAATGATGGTTATCACTCACACGAATTATGTAATTTTACTATTCAATATAAAACGTGTGTCTGCTTAAAGTATGGTTAGTAATGTTCTGTTTTCATGTGTCATTTTTGATTAATGTATGGTTATGACTATTATATCACTTTGCTCTTATTGCAGTAGGTGGATATCAGCCTGGAAGAAGACCTATGGTCGAAACACGTGTCTGCTGTTCATCCTATTAAATTTGATTGAATCTCCATCAATTGTATTTGCGCATTGTGGTTGTGTAACTTTTTGAACGCTTATGATGTATGACACAGGTACGATTTTGGAAAGGCAAACCAGCCAGCACCCCGAACTGAAAATAGTGCCAGCACCACTGGACCTTTTTGTAAGAAGCCAGCGGTGGGAGTGTAGGGTTGCAGGTTATATTGCCTTGTAAGGCATACTCTCCCCTTACACTCACTAACCATCTCCCATCTCAGATATCATACCACCTTGCACTACACACACAAACCCTCACCAAAGGCCTAGCTGTGAGCACATTAGCACTAAACAAATTAACAAGGGGGGTCCTAGGAGTCCCTCTGCCAGACATTAGTCCTGGTTACAAGAGACTTACCCAGAGTCTTTAGCTCACTATCTTTCACAGAGAAGAAATATCCCAAACATATCAGTCTTTGATGAGACCCAAAGTTACTTAAATGTGCAAATTAACAAGGGGGGTCCTGGGAGTCCCTCTGCCAGACCCTAAGTTACTATAGGAATCCAGACGTGGACCCCTTGTTCACTATTCTTAGAGAGGCACAGCTCCTCCCTACTGATGAGGTCCAACCAGACTGAAACACGTGTCTGGGGATGCTGTTGGTACTCTTGTTCAGAGGAGAATTGCCTAGCATTTCGGTGCTGGACTGCCCCAGGGCAGGGCAAAGACTGATATGTTTGGGCTATTTCTTCTGTGTGAAAGATAGTGAGCTAAAGACTCTGGGTAAGTCTCACGTAACCAGGACTAATGCTGGCAGAGGGACTCCCAGGACCCCCCTTGTCAATTAGCACTAAACAAGCCACAGCTAAGCTTTCCTCTATAGCCCAGTCTTGCGCTCCCACATCAGAAGCTATCAAGAACCAAAGTATTGTAATCTATCAAATATTGGGTTATCCCTATTGGCAACATAGTCCCAAGTATCGCTGCCAAACTCAAGCAGATTGGCACTCAGGAACCGGGTACTTCCATACTGCACCTAGCAAAACCACTGGTTTTGCATATGCCTTTCCCACTAATGACCCCACCCCCCTTTTTCTTACAGAGCCAAGCACAGTGAGGACATGAATAGTGGCATATGGGCAATAGGCAAGACCACATACATTACATTACATAATACCTATGCAAAGGCCAAAACCTTTGCCTTTTGGTAGTGCTTGTTTGCAACAGGGCTTAAGTGCAAGTGAACGGGTGCAGGGGCACACATCTGTCTTTTTACAACAGGCATGCATAAAAAGGCACTAAAATCTCAGATGCCTGCTTAAAAAAATACTGGTAGACACTATACAACACAAACATTGATGTTACTACATGACAGAAGAAGCTAGATATTAAGGAATAGACATTTTCCAAAAACTGCCATAATTGACCTGGCTGTAACAACTGGGAAATTGTGAAAGTACCCAATCATATAATGTCAGTGCCTCACAAATGCCTGTATCATACCTACACAAAAGCCTGCGTTATAGCCTTTGTTAGTTCTTGTTTTTAACTGGACTTAAGTGCAAGGAACAGATGTAAGGGCACATGGCTGTCTTACTTTAATCAGAACAGGAACTCATTTACATGCACAGTTAGGCCATTACAGCTCAGAAGACTGCCTCAAAATAACACTGGCAGGCCTTATATAACATAACACTGGCAGGCTCTATATAACACAAACATTGATGTTACTCCATGATAGAAGTAGTTGGAAATCAAGAAATAGACATTTTCCTGCTATTTACTACCTATAAAAAGCCTCAACTATAGTCTTTGTAGATGTAAGGGCACACGTCTGTCTTACTTTAATCAGAACAGGAACTCATTTACATTCCCAATTAAGGCCTACACTCTCAGACGACTGCTGAAAAGTAATACTGGCATGTCCTATACAACAGAAACTGTAATCTTACTACATGATACGCAATGCTTTAGGTTGATGAGCTCTTCACTCATAGATCCTCATTTATATGTTAGACTTTGATTTGTACGAGATGGTTTCCATACAATATTTTTCAGAATGTTATTTCAGGATACGTTTACCTTGTCATTCCTGCGGATATACTGCCATCTATGCATATCCTCATATGAAATTTTAATGTGTCTACTCAGTATACCTGAGTGTCGGCCTGATGGGTGGACGTGCATTGCAATGTGTCGCAGATGTGACGGCCAAGTGTGCATGTTGCTTTCGTATTTTCATTGTGCTTGCGGTTTAGTGTTAGGCTTGTGGTGGTGCAGGGGTATTGCAGGGTCACAACAAGAGCATAATACTTCACTAGAATTCCCACTAGCCCATGGTCAGGCGTGCAGGACTCCTCAGGGCAGGAAAATAGATAGTCAGGCACTCTGGGGTGGGGGAGCAAGTGTTTTTTGTCTAGAGCAGCGTGATTCTTGGAGAGTGGTAATGTCATGGAGGACAAGGCAATATTTGTCTCTGTAGATGGCTATGTATTACCGCCACCATGTTTGTATCCAATAAAATACATGTGTACTGCAATAACCTGATGTTACAGACCAGATGACATGCGTTGAATGTATCTTTGGCATATCTGGCAATTGTGCATGTAATTTGCATGCAACTGCATGTTATTCAGTGTGCATGTGTTCTGCAAGTAAGGTATAGCAGAGTCCTCAACTGTAGACAGGTGCCTTAGTAGTTGACAGACTATTTATGATACCCATTCTGCTCTTTGTGCTACAGCCCATACAAGGCAGCTGAATCCCATGAAAAATCGAGTCCAATTGTCACTGACATAGCAGTCATGTCTGTGCCTGAACACAATGTGCTGCATGGTTTTTATAATGTTTTAAACAAGTCATCTCTGCTAGAAAATTGAATAGTCACTAAATCCAAATTACTATTCACATGCAATGTAATGCCTTTTTATTCTCTTGTTTGCACAGACTACGGTCTTCCAAAGGGCCTTCATCCACCACAGCGCTTTGAAGCCATAACAATGGCAGTAGGTGCAATACAAATATCAAATAACATAACATAGCATGCTCCAGCATATTGGGTCTTTGTTCTGTGGCCACCTCTCTATTCTGTAGTGCTGGTTATTTCTTTATCTGGGCAAGGGAAAATGCTACTGCATCATCAATAAACCTCTGAAGCTCAATCCAGGGAAGGAGGTTTCTTTCTTCTCCTTTCCCTGGCTAGTACTCTCCCAGGGGAGGGGAGGCGGGAATGTCTGTCCCTCTCATGCCCATAGTTGGAATGCTAATGTCTCCTTTCCCGAGGCAGGCTTATAAGTTCTGCCCCTGCGAGAGCACCACCACCCTCCATGAGAGCATCTGCATGACCTAATTCTTCTATCAACAAAAACAATGATGAGTGTCCACTCACAGAGTACTCTTGGCCAAGGTGATATTGCAATCAACTGAAGCTTGCACACAAACCCGAGACGCACCTCATACCATTTTGAATGTATGCTTTGTCACTCTGGTGCGTTCATGTACCGATGCAGCCACCCGCAACTCCAGCATCATGACATCATCACCCACGAGCAACCTGCTGCCCTATTTGCCCGGCACCTACAGAATCAGGTTTTCCAGGACTTGCACCGGAATACCATGTCGGCACTGATTGCTTTTCTGCCCTGACACTGGGCCCAATGCCCCACACCTGCTGAAACTTTATTTTTCTGGCATCTGCTGATTAGTGGCATGCCCTGCTGCCACCACCCTGGCCATGTCAGCACTACACCTGGTGACACCGCTTCAACTTTTGCAAAGAGCCATGTTAAGGTGGGGTAGAAAGCTGAAAAAAGTTTGCTGTAGCATGAGGAGGAAGCCTCATCAGTAAAGAAGGAAACGAGGAAGGTGACATGGGCTGATTGAGTCTAAGGTGGTTTTCTGGCAGTTTGCCTGATTTCTCACTCACCCAGAGTCATCTTGCCTTTTCTTGATTTGCAAGGCATCCTACTCTTTTGCTTAGCATGAATTTGCATGGGTTCTAACGTTTTCGCTGTGCCTTGTAAAATCCTAGCTGATTTCTTTGGTTATAGCGTTTTTCTTATTCTTGCATTTCAATATGTAAATGCATACCCCACTTGAACCTTCCCTGTAACTAAGCTCCCCTCAAGTAACAGTCCCACAATGCCCTAGGGCTATTTGTGCGCTATACAAACGTAAACAATAGAATAAATAAATAAAATACTTATTGAGTTGCCAGGGATGTATGTTTTTAATTCTTCTGAATTCACTTTATCACATTTTCATCTTCATAGCTTTACTTCTTCCGCCTGTCACTTCTTTTAACATTCAATACATCATACCATGGTGAGGCCCCCTGTACCCAACTTCGTTTGAACCCATATTCTTCCCTGTATCCCCTCCTTCAACCAAACACTCATCTTACAGCTAACCTTGCCACATCCATTGCTACCTTGAAAATGTGAAGATGCACGCGGAGTAAAGGTAAGATCAAGTCTTTAAGTGGGCTGGGGCCTGCCGGGGCTGGGCCCTGGCAGGCTCAGAAATCTCGTTTTGAGGCGGGGACCTGCTGGGGCCCACTAATCTGCCTTGGCAGCCCCTGCCACTACACGAAAAGGATTTTTTTCTAAAGCCTGAATCTCTCGCGTGTGTGCGAAAGCTTCAGGCTTCAGAAAAAAATGCCATAATGGTGGTGTTGCACCTGCGAGGCATCCCTTTAAGCAAGAGATGCCCTCAGGCCGGCGCCACCATTATGGAGAAAACGTGAAGCTGCTGGATGCAGAGGCCTTGTTTTCTAAATCCTGAAGCTCCCGCGTATTCACAGGAGTTTCAGTCTTCAGGAAAAGGCCTCAGCTTCCAGTGGCCTCACCCTTTCAGCCTTAATGGTGACAATACCCCCCCCCCCCAGCTGGCGAGGGCCAGTGCCACCATTAAGGCTGAATAGGCGAGGTGCTGTCCTCTGCCAGGCAAGCCTTTAGAAAATAAAGGCAGAGATCACCACCCTCTCCCAATTGGGAGAGGGTGCTGATCTCTAGAAAAGGCTGCCTGGCAGGGGTGCCAGTAGGCCATTGAGCCGGGGCTCGTCGAGGGGGCGTGGCCTAACGGGCCAGCAGGTGACCCCCACCGTTAGGCCACCCCCCTTGATGAGCCCTGGCTCATTTTGTAGTGCCACTTAAGGCACAGGGTAAGATGAGTGTAGTAGACATGTTTTAGGCAAGGTTGGGGATACCGTTGCAGGATGGCTATGTTTAACTGTGTGTTCCTGTTTCTATGGATAAAGATGTTAATAACTGTACGATGTCTGAAAGCATTTCAGTAGTGTGCTCTGAGTGTTGTTGGTGATAGTAACTGGGGGAGACCAGCCCTGACTGTGACTACCGATGCTGTTTTTGTAAACGCCCCACTGATACTATCGCACACCTACGGGCTACTATACTGCTGCGTAAAGCGTGCCTCTCTCGGCTAAATTCAGTAACAGCTACTGAACTCCTTTTCAGAGTAGAATGCACAGTGCAAACAAACCTAGCGTCTGTGTTATGTTGCTACCGCGGTCAGGTGATGTTTCCCGAGTAACCCTTGACCCAGGCACACTTGTGCTGCTGTCGTGTTTCCTGCTAGGATCCCTGCGGGTTGCTGCGCAGTTTCAGCGAGACTGCCACGCTTGGGTAAACAGCACATACCGCTCATTCCTCTCCAAGTTATAACACACATGGTCAGGAGCTATTGCGTTAAAGGCTTAAGAATGTTTAAGCAAAGTGACAGCAAGGAAAGTATGCCTGAGCATTGAACGCCGAGCCCACTATTGTTGGCTTACAATCTGAAAAGGCTTCGGCTGGAAGGAATGCCTCAGTGGGCGGCTGTGAACGCCTCAAGCACGAACGGATAATTGGTTTCGTTAAGGAGGAGAAAAACACATGCGTTTATCTTTCGTTAGTACTGTACCTTAAAGATCAAGATTCCGTTAACAAGTCACAATGCGGGCTGCATGCCTTTTCAACATAAGCACCTCAAATGAATGGCTTTCTCGCTTATTAGTTCTGGCTATTAGATGGCGTAATAAAGCAAAACCCTTGCATTGGAGTATAGCTAAGAGGGAGGTGGGATATGAGGAGAGACAGCTTGTAGGTGGGTGTTCACCACACATTGGCTGCTCATGACCATGTTAATCTCTAGGCATGTCCCCCCACTTTCTGCCCCTCGCTGCCCTAAATACATCCTCCCAGGATCTCTTTGAGCTAGCTTTATCAAGCAGTCACATCAAACTCTGCTCTGAAGTGCAGCGGTATGCGTGTGCTTCCCGCTCCCTATGTCGGAGGTGGTTAGCTTTTGACTTGGTTACTTTCTGTTGTGTCGGCGGAGACAGCCAGACCTCTGCAGCACTCTGTGTGTAGAGGAGCTCCTCACACTTCTGGGGATCCGGTCATGAACCAGCGCTCCTGAGACCTTCACTGAATTAGGCGAGTCAAAAGCTTATCATACCAAAAGAGTGAAAGCAGCTCAGATTGATCTTCATCGCATTTGGGCTCAAGGTCAGGAGGTAGAGGCACCACCATTTCTGATGGATAAGACGATCTGAAAAAGACGTACCCAAACTACAGGTCATGAGGAAGATGACGAGAACCAGCATGTCATCGAAAACGGTTGACCAACATAATGCACGATATCCCTAAAGGAAATAAGGGTCACAGGAATTAAAGGAATATCTTTTAGTGGAGACTCTCTCTCCTTGTTAATTGGCGTTGTCATCCATAATCTCTTGGTGTAAAATATACAATATTGAAAATATTGAAAACGGAGTAACTAGTCTACAAGAAATTTTGAGGTCCCGTAACTTTGAGTCACAAAAAATGTTTTCATTATCGCCATTGATTTTCAATTTCTTGTGTTGAACCATATTTTACCATTTGATCCGCACCACATGTACACACTCGTGTTGTTGGTGAATAAAGTAAGAATGTCGTCATTGTGCCTTAAAGAGAAAATTCCTCTGGGGAATGTCCATGTATGAAAAGCAGCCTTGGTCCAACCATTTTTCTGGTTTACAAATACTGGAACTGTATACATTGTAGATGCAGGGACAGCACTTCTTTCTTCTTTCCTGTTAGATAGGCGATGCACCACCTCCGACCTAGGGATAGTGGCACTCTATAGGGATAGGGTGTTTGTCCGCCTAGGCATTGTTGTAGTATACACATTGAATGGTGATGAGTAAACTAGCATTACTAGTATTTAATATGGCTTTTACAAGTGTTCTTATGTGATATACCTGTTGTTGTACCTAACACTTAAGGCCAGTGTTTAGCCTTAATCAGGTTCCCTGATTGTTGTTGTGCATGTGCTTCACTAGAGTCCTGTTAAAAACAAGCATCGGCAAAGCCAGCAGTTCAAGTTTGTGTGTAGGTTTGACATACGCATTTGCCAGGCACTGCTATTACATGCCCTGGTACTTACACCATTTTTCAACTGCTACCATTAATGGCCAGTTACCATTATGGCAGTGCCTGGCAAAAGCCTATTCAATATCCACATAAAAGCAAAAACTTTTGTCATTGACAATGCTTGTTTTGTATTTCTTGTTTGCCCGATAGCAGGGACACGTTTCACTGTCTTTGTGTCAGACAGCCCACATGATGGCGGTGCTTACCGCTACACAGAAATGAAGGTAAACAATCACACATATAGAAATGAAGCAGTACAGACACCACATAAAGCACACATAACTGACTGGCTCTCACACCTACACGGGGATTTAAACAGCCATCCGAACATGCTTTCACATACTGGACAACAGCAAACCATGGAATCAAAAACTCATAAATGCACACGGTTCGAGCCTGGATGTGTAAGTTTGATGGATCATCAACTATCTTTCCAGGCTGATGGTCAACCCTGAAATATATGCCTATCAGATTATTTTGTTGGAGTGGGGCAGTCTTTGCCATTGTTTGTGGACATGGTGTTGGGTGGGTGCTGTGGGCACGTTCCACTGGCCATGTGTGAGGGAGGATGATCTACAGCTGTGTTTATTAGTTACCTCTGGCCTGCAGTGTTGTGAAGAGGTGAGCAGCATGCAGGTAAGTGGTGGCATGGTATTGTTGCGTGGTCTTAAACTCATTTCGAATTTCCATTCACATCCTGCTTGCCAAACCGGGCATATTGGATTGGGTTTGGCATGTGGGCTGGGGGCACTGTGTGTTGCATGACTGGGTTCTTTACATGCACCATCATGTGTACACATTCCAGTGGCGTGTGTACTCTCATGCAATAGGTGTGGAGCAGGGTATGTGGATATGTTGTGTGTCTCAGGGCATCCTTCTTTCATGCGGTGTGAGTGCCTGTGTGCCATGAGACAGGATGCACATTCGTCCTACGCCATCTGATGGGAATGGCTGCATGTCTTGATGGCGCACTTGAATGTGCTTTTCAGAAAGGATCATGGGGCATGGAATTCTAGGGTCACCTATGTGTGCATTTAGTCTGACCTGGGATGTAGGTGATTGGGGGGCCACTTTGTCACTAATGGTGTAACACACTTGGGCGCGCTGTTCTGGTGTTATGGGGTGTGCACAGGTGTGCAGATGCATGTGGTCAATTTCATATGGTCGCCAATTCCCCATGTGTGGATGGGAATTGGGGTATGTGGACACAGGCACCAGTATGTGTGGTCATTATGGGTCATCAATTGATAGCAGACTCTCACACAATTCACCCAAGAGGAGTTACATGAAGAGAAGTCATGCATGCAGTTGACTCACCCTTAGCCCCAGTCTCTATTACTTCAATTCCCTCAATGGCGCCGACTTCAATTATGGCCAGAGTCTGCTCCTCCCATGGCTGTCTGCCTAGGGCGGATCGGAGGGCTTTGTTCTGCAAAAGCTGAGGTTTGGTTATGTTAGTTTGGGAGGTGCCAAGGAATAGGATGTTACAGTAGTCGAGCTTAGATAGTATAAGAGCTCTGGCTAATGTAACGCAGTTGTTGGGTGAGAGAAATTTGCGGCTTAGGGAGATGAGTTTAGATGTGTAGCCGGTGGAGGAGGATAGTGTGTTTACTTGTTTTGTCATGGTTAAGGAGACGTCTAGGTAGACACCCAGTGTCTTGACTTGTTTGAGAACTGGGATTGGGGTGCCATCTATGCTGAATGATTTGTAGCTGGGTAGTAGAGAGTCAATTTTAGCGGGTGAGCCTAGTATGAGCAGCTCCGTTTTGTCATCATTGAGGCAAAGGTTATTGTTTGCCATCCAATTTTGTATGAGTGAATAGATTTGATTAATGAGAAGAGAGTCTTGCTCGTGGTTGCCTGTTAGGGGAATAAGGATCTGGGTGTTGTCTGCGAAGTTGGTGTAGATGACACACATAGAGTCCTGAGCTGCAAAAAATAGCTTTGTATCGGCATTGTACAGAGTGGGGGATAGGCATGAGCCTTGCGGGACCCCTAGGGGTACTGGAATGGGGTTGGCTGATTCTTTGCCAATGGATACTCTTGAAGTCCTGTCTGCTAAAAATGATTTGATCCATTCAGTGGCGTCCTTAGACATATTAAAGTTATTGGCTAGGGTGTTGCAGAGTTTATTATGGTCAACCAACTTGAAAGCCGCCGAGAGGTCCAGCAACATAAGTAGACAGAGTTTGCCTGCTTCTCTGGTGGCATCCATTTGGATTTTCAGATCGAGAAGGTGTGTCTCTGTGCTGTGGTTGGAACAGAATCCTGACTGTCGGTCCCCCAGTAGTTGGTGTTGTTCTAGGTGGTTTTGCATTTCAGAATACGCTATTCTATATCTATTATTTTCAGTAGGAATGGTACCGTTGTGATAGGTCGGTAATTTGTGGGGATTGACGAAACTAGGGTTGTTTTTTTTAAGAGGCGGCGTTAACAAATTCAGTGATAACTGGTGTTAGGGTTGGGGCACAGAGCTTGACTAGGTGTGAAGGGAATTGGTCATCTTTGCAGTTGGAAGCTTTACGTTTTGCTATGGTGTCTAGCACCTCTTTATCTGTTACTTGCCTGAAGTGGAAGGGAGTGCAAGATGCTGTGTTAGATGGGTTGGCAGTGATGGAAGGTGTTGTCTTTTCTGCTAGGAGTGTCATTTTGCTTTCTATTTTATTTTGTAGTAGTAGGATTTTAGATGATAGAGCATTTTGTATAGTGGTACACCTTTCTTTGCTAGCCGTGGTAGGTGCACTAGTTGAGCATGGATTTTCTAACTCTCTAAGGATGGAGAACAGTTCTTTACTGTCTGAGGAGGCATTGGTAATGCATAGGTTAAAGGCATTGGCTTTTTGGGTGATTATAGCTGATTTGTATTTTTTATTTGCTATAAGAAAGTTTTTCGCTGAATCAGGGGTGTTAGTTTTTCTATGGAGGTGTTCTAGTGATCTTTTCATGCGTCTGAGGGTGACTAGTTCTTCATTGAACCAGAAGCAGGATTGTTTGTCTGGCCTTCAAGTTTTGGAGATGATGGGAGCAAGTAAGTCAATAGTGTGATTGAGGCTCTGTTGGTAGCGCTCTGCTAAGTAATTAGGGTTGTTAGTTTTAGTCGCCACATTGGCTAGGGCTTCAATTAGGATCGGGGACAGGTTATCGACTGTGAGTTTTTTGATGTTTCTGGTTTCAAAGATGTCAGGTTTAGTGGGGATGGTATGGCCTGAGTTTTGTAGTTCAGTGTGAAATTGATGATTGAGTGGTCTGACCACTTGACAGGAAGGATGGAATCAATGGTGACCTGAGAGTTAAGAGTGAGGAGCCAGTCCAGTGTTCTACCTTTGGAGTGGGGGGTTCATTGATCAACTGCATGAAGTTCATGTCTACCATAGCTGAATGGAAGGCTAAAGCTTCAGGATCTGAAGGATCGTCGAAGCCTAGATTCATATCGCCTAGGATAATGCATTTGGTGTTGGGTTTGATAAGGGGAGTTAGTAGTAGAGGGATGTCCAGGTTGGGGTGAGTGTTTTTATTTGGTGCCCTATACATTACTAGAAAGTTGTTGGTAGTTTTAGGATTGGGTGTGAATTTAACTAGTAGTAGTTCGTAGCCTGGGATTTGTTCCATTAGGCAGGATCTGATTTCCAATGAGGTTCTAGTTATTATTGCGACTCTGCCTCCTTGTGTGTTGGTCCTGTCTGATCTAGGTATGTTAAAGTCAGGGGAATAACAATGGCTAGGAGTGGGCCAGCGGCGGGGTGTAATCAGGTTTCAGTGACTACAAGAATATCAAGTTTTTGGTCAATTATGAGGTCGTGAATTTCTGTGGCATGTGCTCCAAGGGAGCGCGCATTGATGAGTGCGCCTTTGAGATTAGTTTTGGGGGTGGTACTCTGTGATGTTTTGCTTGCCGGAAAGTCTTGGTTGGTAGTATGAGTATTGATTTTGAGATTAGTGGTGGGTGTGGTCGATTTTTTGGCATTCTCTATATGCAGGCATTTGTAAGAGGTGGTGTTTGGTTTGATGGAATTGTTGGTGGTAGGGATGGGAGTGGTGACTTGATGGGTGGTTTTAGTTCTGGCTCTGAGTCTAATGAGTCTGTTATTACCCAATATGGGTGTAGTTTTGGTGCTTGTCTCGTAAGAGTGATGGTGTTTTGCAGAATTCTGACTAAGGCTCTGGATATTTGCATTTACCTTATTTGTGGTATGGGAGTAAGGCTTGTTTGGGTCTGCCGTTTGCGAGGGGAATGGCGGTAGTGAGGGTAGGAATGGGGTGGGACAGGGGATGGAGTGGTGGCGCTGACAGCCCAATTTTGCTAGTCCTTCATGTATACTGATGAAGTGTCCCCCTGTGCATGGAGTAGAGTGGGGTATTATGCAAAAGGGGAACATGATGATAATCAAGGTGACCAAGATTATGTGGAGAGACAAGTGTCTGCAGCAGGTTAGGTGCTGTTAATGAGGCAGACTACATTGGTAAGGTTGTTGAATTCAATATTAGTGTGGGCCGTAGGCAGCTGGCTACAGTGAGGTCGAAAGCAACATTGGCGCAGACCTGGCTGGGCAGCTAAATACAGTGAGGTCAAGAACTACAGTGGCTCGGACCTGGCTGGGCAGCTAAATACACTGAGGTCAAGAACAACATTGGCGCAAACCTGGCTGGGCAGCTAAGTACAGTGGGGTCAAGAACAAGAGTGGTTTAGACGTGGCTGGGCAGCTAAATACAGTGAGGTCAAAAGCAGCATTAGCTCAGACCTGGCTAGGCAGCTAAATACAGTGAGGTCAAGAACAACAGTGGTGCAGACCTGGCAGGGCAGCTAAATACAGTGAGGTCAAGAACAACAGAGGCGCAGACCTGGCTGGGCAGCTAAATACAGTGAGGTCAATAACAACAGTGGCGCAGACCTGGCTGGGCAGCTAAATACAGTGGGGTCAAAAACAACAGTGGCGCAGACCTGGCTGGGCAATCATATCGGAATTAGCAGTGGGTGTGCAGGCAGCAGGACGACAAATGGGTTTATAAAATCGCACACTAAGTGGATTGAAGTCAGCGTGAAGTGAACATTGGTTTAACACCTGATTCTATGTAGTAGTTGAGCAAGCAAGGTGAATGTGAGGGTGTAGTACAGGAAATGATATATGGGGGAGTCACCTGGGCGAACTTGGGGGTTAGTTAGATAGATTGTTCCTCGCCGCTCGTTTGTTGCAGGGTTATAGAATCAATTCCGCAGGTGCGTGTTACAATTTACAGCGTTGAATAGGCGGAGTACTCACGTGACTCAAGCAGGGTTGAACGGATGGCGGTGCTGGCCGATAGCTCGAACGGCCACAGACAGACGCAGACAGGCCCTTAGGATGTGGCCCTTGGGAGTGTCGGCCGGCTTCCGCCTTCCGGTCGCCGGTATTGGGCAAAATGCACTGCAGGCCCACCAATCACAGTGCGGCTGGTGCGGGGCAAAGAGCGCAGCTCTGATGGTTAGGCGAAACGGGCGGCCATATTTGTGTTGGCGCCAAATTCAAATTTTAGATATTGCGAAGTTGCGGCAAAAGGAGAAAGGAGAAATGGTGTTGCAGATGCGAGGCAGCTGCTACTACTGCTGGATTACCTCTGATCATGAGGATCCCAGGGGAGAAACAGGCGTCGGATGGTTCTTTGGTCCCACAGTTGTCAGCCCTTGCCTGGGCTTGGTTCTGTGGGACTGGGGTTTGGTGGGCAGAGCTGGGAGGCTCTGGTGTTGGGCTTTGCTCTTCCTGTGCATACCACATTATGCTTGCTCGATGTGTATATGCATCTGTTTGTGCAGATCTGGAAAAGAATATGACACAGCACAGCGTAATCACGCTGCGTAAACGTAAAGTGTATAAGCCCCGCATTTTACGCCTTATGCAGACTTTCAAGTACAACTGTTCGGCTTTGGAACCCTGCATATGGCATACAATTACGAAAATTAGGTGTACATGCCTCAGGTTTATGTTGGCATAAGCATAAGGCATCATTGTGGCATAAATTACACCACGATGGACATGAGCTCCAAAGTGTTCAATACAGGTATACAATGTTTATGGCTGTTTTAACGCTTGTTTTGCCACTCTGAAGGATTTTCTCTGTTTTTACAGATGAGTTGGGGTATGTAATGAAGTTGATATTTCCGCCTACTTTTTTGTCTCTGCATGATATGATATGTTATGATATTTTATTTATATCGCGCTCATACACAAGTGTTTCAAAGCGCCGCAAAGCAAAGGGAGGGGAACAGGAGAGAACAAAATAGCGATCTTACTAGGCCAAGTGACATTAAGAACGCGCAAGTGCAAGTAAAAGGGAAAGGGGGAAGTGTGTGGAAGGGGGGGAGTGGAAAGTGCGGACATAGGAAAGAAAAGAATAAATAGGACGTGAAGTAAATAAATAAATACATGTGGTGAGAAAGGTAGTGCAGCCAGCAACTGGCAAGTGCTTGATAAGTCAGATAGAGTATATCTGATAAGTTCAGAAGAAGAGTGGGGGACTGTATGGGTACAGATACAGATCCCAGTGCCAGGGGTGGCCCGGAGGCAGTGCAGAAGGGAGGGAGGCAGGGTGAGCATGTACCTGGGCCTGAGGGATAGAGGGTGGCCAGGTGCATGGTGCTGTGAGAGAGAAGCAGATCAGCAGGGGAGAAGAGGGGTAAAGGCAGAAGCGAAGAGGAAGGTCTTGAGGTGTTTCTGGAAATGGAGATGGTTCTCCTCAAGTTTCAAGGTGGTCGGGAGGCTGTTCCAAAGGGAGGTCCCAGCCAAAGACAGAGATCTGCCTCAAGCACGTTTCTTTGAAAAACGACCGACTCTGAGGGAGTTACAAGTAGAGGAGCAAAGGGCTCGAGAGGGGAGGTATTTATGGAGGGATAGTTGGAGGTATTTTGGACCCAGGCCCCAGAAGGCCTTGTGGACAATGCAGAGGGTTTTAAATTTAATCCTTGCATCCACTGGGAGCCAATGAAGGGATGTCAAAGCTGGAGAGAAACGATCCCAGGGCTTGAGGCCAAGGACAAGTCTTGCAGTTCTGTTCTGGATTAGTTGTAGAGGGTGGAGAGTGGAGGCAGGTAGATTTAGAAAGAGGCTGTTACAGTAGTCCAACATAGAGAGAACCAGAGCTTGGGAGACAATAAGCTTCTGAGGAAAGAAGAGGAAAGGTAGAGTACCTCTAGTAAGGTGCAGTAGGAAGTTTGACTTTTTAGGGACGTCGGAGATGTGTGCGGAGAAGGAAAGTGCAGAGTCAAAGATGACCCTGAGGTTCTTAGCCTCACAGGTAGGGGTAGGAGGAGGGCCAAGGGAGGCCAGCCAGAGAGTGCGTGGAAAGGATGGTGGAGGTGTACCAATGCGGAGGATCTCAGTCTTGTTGGCATTTAGACAAAGATCGTTGGCGGCACACCAATTTTGAATGGCGATTAGGCAGTCGGAGATGAGGGAAGGAGAGGAGGTGCCTGAGAGGAGCCTGAAAATGAGTTGGGTATCATCAGCATAGCACTGGAAGGTTGGGCAGAAAAAGGAAATGCAATAGGCGAGAGTAGCCAAGTATTGGTTGAAGAGCCAGGGCGAGTGATTGGACCCCTGGGGAACACCGCAGGTAGAGTGGGAGATAGATGATAGGAAGGACCCAAGTGTTACCTGCGATGGTCGATCCGAAAGGAAAGAGGTCAGCCAGGAAAGAGCTTGATCGGTGATACCCAGGTTGCCACGGTAACGAGTGAGCAGGATGGTATGGTTGATCGTGTCAAAAGCAGAGGAGAGATCAAGTAGGATGAGGACGGAGGGAATGTTGGAGTCAAGGTTAGAGAGCAGGTCTTCACGGATGCTCAGGAGAGCAATTTCCGTGTTTCTGGCAACTATGAATTTAGATTGGTGGTCATGGAGAGAGCCAATAGTGTCAGAAACAAGGTTAAGCTGGGAGATGGCTATATTTTCCAGGAGCTTCACCAAAAAGGGAGTAATGGAAATTGGCCGTTAGTTAGCAGGGCAGGAGGGATCAGCTTTGGGCTTCTTGAGGAGAGGATCACAAGGGAGTGCTTCAGGGCGGAAGGGAAAGATCCAGAGGCAAAGAAAACTGTTGCAGAAACCGGCGAGAGCCAGAGCAAGGGTATTGATGTGGTCCTAATGGTTTTAGAGGAACAGGGATCAACCTGTTTTGATGAGGCTTTCATAGATCGGACTTCTCCAGCAACCTCATCCGGAGAGAAAAGAGGAAAGGAGGAGAAAGAGGGAGGGCGGGGGGTGGCTGAAGGAGGTTTAGCAAGCCGGGACGGAGAGGGGCGAGGAGGGGGCGCAGAGGAAACGGTGGACAAGATGTCCTGGGTTTTGGAATTAAAGTGAGATGCAAGGGCATTGCAAAGCGCCTGTGAGGCGAGAGGAGGGGTGGAGACTGCAGCAGGGTTGGCCAGCTCCTTGCAGATTTTAAAGAGTTCAGCCGAGTTGTTAGATGCTGCGGTCTTGAATGTGGGCTCTCTTCTTGGAGCGGGCAGCGTGACGGTAATGGCGTTGGAGCAGGTAGCAGGCCAGTTTGTCATCGGATGAGCAGGAATCCCCCCATTTCCTTTCAGCCACCCTACACTTACGTTTAAGTGTAGCTAGGTCCGAGTCATACCAGGAATTACACTTGGCTTTGGACTTCAAACGGATCCTCATGACAGGGGCAAGAACATCAAGGGTAGCAGAAATAGAGGAGTAGAGCAGAGACAGGGCTATGTCAGGGTGTGAGTCAGCCAGTGGTGGGAGATGGGGGAGAAGGTGGCAGAAAAAGTTGAAGGACATCATGGTTGAGTTCTTCAAGGAGGTGACAGATGTCAGAGGAGTGTTTGACAGCAGAGCGAGAGTTGAGAGTGGCAAGATGAAGAAGGTTGCCAGCCTTATAAACCTTCTGGGAGGGGCTCAAATCAGGGGTACCCCCTGTGGAGGCTTGGAAGGAGCTAGAGATGAGGCAGAGGCAGAAGGAGAGGAGGGCAAGGTAGCCGTGGAAGGAGAGTAGGGGACAGCTGCAGATGAGAGGAAGTCTGTAAAAACTAAGGGCAGATCCATTGCAAATACATAATGCCATGTGTACATAGCGGGAGGCATTTATCGTTTTTGCTTTACGAAATTTAGAAAAAGTCTGTGCAACAATTACAAAACCCTGATGCTTGCACATTTCTTACCTGCACAAGGCAACCAGACATCTGCGTATTATCCTATTTGTCTTCACACCAAAGAATAGTTTCACACAATAATCTTATGACTAAAACGTGCATGCATTATTACCACACTGTTTTCATGTCAACAAATCAGACATTTACTGTTTCAGTATACACATAATGAGGGGCTTTTGAATGCCAATAGCTCCTTCCCATTGAGCTGGCACTTGTCAGAGAAATGGGCCGTTAGCACTCTCCATTTCACACTTGTTTCTGCCCCAGACCAGTAATACAAGATAAGGCTTCAGGGAAACAGACCCGGGGAATGTCCTGTGGCCAGTGAAGCCCTGCTATGGATTCAGCATCAGGATATGTAAAAGTCCTTGATAGGTGCCTTCTTGCGCATACAATTCATACAATACATTTCACTGAGGCAGATCTCCGTGTGTTACACTTTTCTCTGTTTTCAGGGACGAGGATGCATACCACACAGCAATTTGAGCGTCACCACCGGGCCCCCTGCTGTGATCCCTTCCTCCCACACCACTGACTGCCTATGTCGGCTCCCTTTATTCCCCCTTTTCTCCTTTCCTCTCGTGTGCCCTTTCCAATGACCGTGTAGTGCTGCGACCTGCTCTGCCATTGCGGCACAGCAAAGACCTGTGCGGCCAACGCTGCCTGTGAAGCTCACACTGCTAATGGCAGTGCATGAAATACATGCTCTGCTGATATGCTGCTGATATTACATATCTATCTATCCAATGATGGTCAAATCTGGAAACAATTCCATCGCCAGAAACCCTAGATAACAAATATCCTCGAGTTCAAGCTCTCCTGACGGAGATCCAGCCCAATACATGATCCACTGTCAAGCGTTCATTTAGAAGCAGAACAAAGTACGGGACGAAATACACAGTATAATAATAAAAAACTGTTATTTTAATAATGTTTTTACCAAAGCGCCCTGCATATGCCATAGTTACATACAAATGATTCTACGTGGTTTCACCGATGAATGGTAACTTCGTGTTCATTTTGATTGTCTTTTTTTTGTTTAAAGGGGGGTTCTCATAGACCCCTTCCGCCCTCTTACCCATGCCCTACCCCACCTACAGTTTCCCACCCCTCCATACCCCATCCCTCCCTCCATATATCTATATACCCCCACAATGAAAATTAGCACAAAGTAACTCACCACTCCCAGGGTCGGACTGGGACAAGAAATAGGCCCACACACCCCCAAAAAAGTGGCCCGCCCCTCGCCTAAAAAAAAGTGGCATGCAAACCATCATCTGTGAATCGCATCAATTCACGACTTTACGGAAAAGGCTACTTATGGGGGGCTAATGTGTTTGTTGCATGTTATTTTTTGTGAAAATGCTTGCGAAAGTGATAACTTTGCTTTTGTTCTTCACAGTTGGAACATCAATGTTTCTCCAAATCATGGATAATAACAAGCTGCATGTCTGTGCCAAACAATGATTACAGGCAGGTGGACTTCTCGCCGTTTTCCTTTCCTTTGCAGTGTTGTGCACCCTTAAGTCTTATGAGTATAGATGCAAAAAACCTAGAGGATATTATAGTTTTCCTTCAGGGTGGGGATATCAGAGCTCTATCATAATAATGTGATGTGTTTACTTTTCAGGTTAACATTGTAAAACAGAGTGCTATTTTAGCTCTTTGAAGCCAAGCAGTAACATACATTTGTACCAACTACAGCTGAGAAAAAAAATGTTTAATTGTATTAAGTGAGGGATAAAAACCTGGTTTCACCTCTTAAGTGTGATCCTGGGCAAATAATCACTGTACAGTACATGCCAACAGTGGAATGGTATCTATGGATTATGTGTTGTAAGGGTGGAGAGGCACGACACCATGCATGGGTATTTTGCCAGTTTGCCTCATATTATATGGCGCTTGAAGCCAAGCTGCATGTATTGTGTGTTGCTGTGCCTGCAGGTAATTTGAGGTTTCGTGTATGACTCATTTAACCTGGACAAGTCTAAGGGGGGTCATTATTGGGGCGGATATAGATCCTCTAAGTGGAGGGTGTTAACAAGTGAGGGGATGGGGCTGAGAGGACGCGCCTTAGATACTGCATGAGGCACCCTTGACTTGTCACTTGTGATGTGGGGACAGTTGTGGGCCCCTCGCACAAAAAGAGAAGAGATTAATTACATTGAGGATTAATTATTTCGTACCCTGAACCCCTGGAGTAGGCTTTCGCTGCTCCAAGTGCCGCATAAGCATTCCTCTGTGCTTTGCATTCACCTTATGAATAGTTCCCACTTCTCTCCTTTTCTTGTGAGTCCCAAGAAAGCGGGAACGCCCATTTCCAGCCACTTTCCTCTTTCTAGTACTACTCACAAGAGAAGTGCCTAATGCCTGGTTACCCTCATACAGAAACCCTGCTCACAAAGCAGGAGATGGCCTGCCTGCTATGAAGGACCCCTCCCACCACCACTGCTCACAATGAGGGAGATGCCAGGTATATTGACCCCACTGAGCGATATGCTGGTGATGAGCCATTTACTCTACCAAACCACCTTATGCCGTCTCAAACTGCAGCACATGTCTCTGACGGCCCATTACTAACACATACCTGCTCACAATGCGGGAGATGCCACTGTTTCAATCACATACTCCTTTACCCATCTGGCCAAACTACAGGAGATGCCAATGATGAACCAATCATCACATACCTTCTCCCCTATAGTATACACAAATACTAAAACAGCAGGGATCCCTCTAATAGCCCATTATCATAGCCCCCCCGCCCCATACACCTCTAGTCACAATGCAAGAGATGCCCTTGCTTGTCATTTTCCAGGCATCCCACGTTACACAGCACCTGCTTACACTGCAGGAGATGCCCCTTATTGTCTATTACTGTCACAGACCCCCCCCAGCATCCTTTACACACCTGCTCTGCAAGGACTGTTGGTAAGTATCACAAGCACCCCCTTCTCACACCTGCTGTTACACCACCCAACAAACCCCTGATGGTCAATTAACAGACCTCCTTACTGACCTACTCAAATTGTATGATTACTATGACACTGTAAGAGGATTCAATTCAACACTACAGCTAAGTCAACGCCTAGTCTATAATACTGAATGAAAACCCTTATTGATATAACTTTATGTCCAGTTCATGCATTCTGGATGACTACCCCTATATAACACCCCTCTCTTGGAATCCTCCTGACCCCACTGAGCCAAGAAGTAGTTCTGTTTTGCAAGTTTAAAGGTTTATTTGATAACTTAAACAATATATATTATATCACGCTTTATAATAAATTAATAATTGGATATCACACTTAATCTGGTCTGATAAAGATTAACAACGGAGAATCTGGCACTAGCACACTTCTTGATAATCACTAAGGAGTTGACATGAAATGGATAAGATAGCAACAATACTTTTATGGTTTCCAATGGATGCAATGTGGAATGAAATGCAGTACAGAAAATAACTTGATAGGATTTCAGCAAAAACAATGTAATCACTTTCTTGTACAATTCACCCCCCCCCCCTTTTATGCAATGCAAGGAAATGGAAGGAAGGCACACAGTTCTCAGAAATGCAATTAAATGTGATTCAGTTCACCCAGCAACTTAGACTACAGACGTTGAAAACACAGGCAAAATGCTTTGATATGTGCTGGCAATGGAGTGAAAATATGTTAAAATGCTTTTAATTCCCTCTAGAGGTTCAGGGTGAGTGTAATCAAGTTATTATTAGTCCAGGCTCACTTTAGCAAGGATCTAGGAGTAACTAGCAGGTTAAACGAATTTCTGGCAAATGGAAGGCAAGCAGCAGCAGATTTTTACACGTGAAGAAATTTGCAAATCGCGGCAAAATTCGCGAATGCGTGTTCCGCGATTGCGGTAAAACTATAAGGGTAGGAATGTGGTTCTTGGTGTGATTAAAAGCTACGATTCTAAGCTTTTAGATGAAAGTTACTGCAAGTCTCTACGACAAACGGTCGCGGAGATATGAGCGATTTAGTGAAGGTCGTTTTTGGTTTTGCAAATTTTAAACGCAACACTTTTTCAGCTTTAAAAATGATGGCAGAATAACACAATTGCTAAGCTGCAGTTCTACTTAGATTAAAAATGGATTGAATTATATGATTTTAACTAAGAGATGTGTTCTGAGTTTTGCTGAGTACTCACAAGAGATTTTGAACCGGAAAGCGACTTGGTCACGGACTTCAGTCTGGTCAGGTCTTCCCGAGTTCCGCTCACAGCGCCTGGCCTCTGGAACTGCTCACAGCATCGGGGTCAGCACTCTGGATACAATGGCCTGGTCTCTGCTAGGCACCGGTTCTCTGGGTCGGGTCCTGCCTTCTCTTTGGATATTTCTGTCACCGGGTTCTTGCAAAAGTTCTTGGCAAAATTCAGACGGCGTCAGCCGGCTGTCTGAAGAGTTCAGTTGCAAAAAGATTTTCAGGCCTGTTGACAAATACTCTTGCTGGCAGTGGCCTTTTTGGTTAAGGTTCTGTAGTCTCTGTTTATCTTGGAGTCTAAGTGTTGGCTCCTTGAAGGTTCATGGAGGTAAGTATGGATTTTTCCGGCAGAGCGTCCCGCTGCAGATGGAAATGAATGTCTCTACCTAAGTTTCAGTGGTCCATTTATATGTTCTGCAAGTGGGTGTGTGTGTTGGTCATAACTAAACTTGCCCCTCTCACTTGTCATTGGTCCAGCTTTCATTTCTCCCCTGATTGGGGGAGCTAAGTTGTGTCAGAGTGATGTCAGCCATTTATGATCTCTTGAAAAAAACTCCCCTGTCATCTGTGCACCCAAATCTATATATGATCAAAATACATATTTCACAGTTACACAGTTGTTTGAAATTACATACCCATGTCACATATCACATGAAGTATACTCTGTCCCAAATCTGCTGTTTCTAAGAGCTTGCATTCAAAAATGGCAACTTTTAGCACTTTTTAATGTGCTAAACAACATTGGATCTTCATTAAATTTTATACAACTGTTCCTCACATATCTACCCACATACCAATGCATTTTCGTTTGTCTAGCTGAAACAGGGAGTCTGTAATATTAATAAACAGCAGGGTTTTGTCCCAGAATATCCCACAATTTGGAGTTTGGGCTTGAATTAAAGGTACATTTTTTAAATTAAGTCTCTCAAAGTTATACATTTCTGTCATTTGATTACAAAGAGTTATCAGTGTTTTTGTAAAATATATATTTTACTTTCAGTTCAGTCCTCAGAGTGTTGGAGTCCGCCTCCAAGACTTGGGTGGGTCAGTCACATGTCTTCTGGCAGGCAGGCCTTTGTTGACAGTAAAACAGTAAAAATCAACATATTCCTTTCAGAGGAGAGGGGCCATTGTGTGGTCTCTGGGAAGCTGACATCAGGAGGCCAGGGAGCCACTTTGCATTTAATTAACAGAACCCTGTGATTTCCTGGCTTCTTGTGTTGAGTTCTGAAGTGTCAAGAGTTCTCAGGACAGGCAACCCCTTTGAACTTTTGATGAAATGAGACCCCTTTCTTTGCACTAGACAGTTTTGCAAGACAGCTCTCCTGTCAGAGTTTAGACCGCCAGCGCCACCCTTAGGATTTTGTGGTTACTGCATCCATCCTTGGGATTTTTTTAGATTGATTCATTTCAGCAAGTGATATTGCATGGAGTATATTGTCCATGTTCAGGACATGGCATTGGTGTGTTTCTGCAGTAAAGTAATTCTGTGCCCATGATTTTGCCATATTTGACATTCAAGAAAAATGAATTCCCAACAGTTATGGGTTTGCTTTTGGCAACCAGCATTGCCCCTCTGAACAATATAGGCAAAATGGGATTTTCCTGTGCATTTTCTGGGGAGCTCTGGCCATTATGATGTTTTCAATGCCAGTACTGCAGAGTTTTGAGGTAGGGCTCGGATGCATGGGTAAATACATCCCACAACACGCCCCTATACACAGCTGCTCCCACTTGTGGGAGATGTCACTGATGGCCCACTTATGATCATATCACACAGGCCCGGGGATGGCCAATGGTCCATGACGATCACAACCCGGTGTGTACCTGCTCACTCTCCTTTGGAATAGCCATTACTAATAGTTGGCAACGAGGTGGCTTTAGGGGTACTTACTCCGCTTCATTAGCAGGGGTACCTGCAAGAGGGGGATGCACCCAGGTCTGTGCATACCCGTTCCACTCAGGGTGACTTGCAAGACTGGAGATTGTTGGCAGAAAAACAATGGCGCAGGAGGATTTCTGGAGCAATGTCAGTGGTTATGATTGATTCTAAACCCAAGCCGTCACTCTTCAGTTCTGCACTAGCCACCTCAAGTGGACAGGTAGGCTTAGTTGTGGGTCTTCTGCTTACCTTGTCAAGGCATGTGCCTTAGGAGTTCAGAGTGAATTGCCTCTTTTGGGGTCGAATCAAGCCTGATTTGCATATGGTCTTGCCCCATCTGTAATGGCGCAGCAGGCTAAAAAACAGTGGGCTGGAGGGTTGCCCAGATCAATGCCAATGTTTGTGATTCATTCACAACCTCCCAGCCTTCTACGATACAGTGTGACAAGACTACATGTACCCGAATGCATTCTGCCTACATAAGCGTGGGTTCTCTCTAGCACAACAGGTCCCAGAGCACCTTTACATCCTTCACTGTACATATCCCCACCACATAAATTGGCCACATGTTTACAAATGCACTTGCCCCCACCCAGTATCAAGTCCTAAACAGCAGATCACAGAATGCACACTGTCTCAAGCAGCACAAATGTGCTCCTTATAGGATAACATGACATAGAATGTACTGTACTGCATAATCACCGGACATCATGTCCTGGATGCTCTCTGTCTCACTCAATTTAGACTAGAGAACCTACCCTCACCGAGGACCCAGAGACCCAGTACCTGCAGCAGCAGGCAGCAGCCCACCTTGGCTCCCAAATGCAGGCGGAAGAGAGGATGGCACTTATTTCATTATATTTTTTAACTTACTGTGTGTTACTTGACTTGACTTGACTGACGTCACAACCTCTTCCTGCCTGCCCTGCACTGTCTGGTGGGAACTGGCTGCAGTAGGCCAGCAGCCAGCAGGCAGGTAGCTTCTATCGGTCCTTAGCGATTCAGCAAAATGGGCAAATAATAGGCCTGGTTCCACGCACCAGCACGCACGTGTTTTCTTTTGCACAGGGCCCAGGCCAAGAGAGCGCGTCCGTGTCCAAGACTGTCCTCCTGCTCTGATGAGTCCTCCTCTGCTTTGTCCTGCCTCATGCTGGGGCACGACCCAGCAGCCAGGCTTCCACACGTCATCACCGGCCCACCCCAGAACAAATTGTTGCAACTTGCAACAACTGTTTGCAAGCAAAAGCAACTTGCAAATGCAAAGTGCTGTGTCCTACCGTATACTGGGGCAGCGGCCCGCCACACCCACACTCAGTAGCCAGGCTCACAGACAAGTCATCGCCGGGCCACCCACCACCCCAGAACAAATTGTTGCAACTTGCAACAACTGTTTGCAAAAAAAAGCAACTTGCAAATGCAAAGTGTCATTAATTTTCACAACAAAGCGAGAAGCGATTGAGGCTGGACCCGGGGCTAGCTTCCTCGGCCAACTGACTGCCTGGCTGGCGCCATGCGGCCGAAGGCTTGCCTAAGTTGGCTCAGGGGGAGGGGAAGGAGCCAGGGCCTGGGCACTGTCTGCGCCAGGCCAGCATGGCCTGTGAGCCGGCTGCTGGAGGGCCGCAGCAGCCGAGAGGCAACTCAGCAAGCAACGTAAGTAACTTGTTACTTAAAGTAATGGAAGTTACACAAATTAATTTGTCCACCTCATAACCGGCCCAGGGTGGGTGGCTAGTGAAACCGGCCCAGCCCGTGTCTGAATGTCCGATACCCCAGTCCGCCTCTGGTATTAAGTCAAATAATGTTATACCCTCCCGTTTTTAAAAGGGCCAGATGTCAATGAGACTGATTTACAAAAGCCTTTTGCAAAGGCACAATCTCATTGAAAAACTCTTTGTAAATCAGGGCCTGTGTGGGCCTTCGGTCACAATAAGTTGGAATTTTCCAGGAGAGCTCCCTCCTTTGAGGAACAACTATTAACTCTGTTAGGGGACTTTCTGACATCTACCATGTATATATGATAATTCTCTGTGATTGTATCCCCTGGCCGGACAATAGTGCTGACCAGGATGCAATGACACTACTCTTCTCACTTCAGACTACGGGGTTTACCCAGCATGTTGATCATCCCACTCACAGAGAGGGTAATGTTCTTGATTGGGTGTTAACACATAACTTTTTGGTATCCCCACTCATCATTGCTCCGTGTCCGTGGACGGATCATAACTTTTGCTCTCTTCTTCCCTGCAATTTGCAGTAAAGTGAGCACCTACCCAAGATTGGAACTAAGGATGAGAAACCGGAGAAAGGCCACGCCTGAGGCTTTTGCCAGTTAATGCAGTGCCTATGCTCGCTAATAGGGCTCTATCTAATGACACAAATGTCTTAGTCCATCAACTTAAAACATCACCTCCATCGTCATCCCTGGCTCCTGTTCGAGTCAAGAGTGTTAAGAGTGAAGTAAATGCTGATCTCATCAAGCACAGAAAAATCAAAAGATATTGGAGTAAAGATCCTTGCCAGGAAACCTTGACCAAATATCAGCTTGTGACAGCAAGCTATAGTAGAGATGCTATTGTTTCTGCTAAACCGAACAACTATAATACTAGGATTGTTGGTGCTAAGTCGAAACAGAGGGAACTTTTTTTCAATCCTTAAAGATTGGAAGGCAAACAATGTGGTAAAACAATAGGAAAAAAGAGTGACTCCTGGTGTCTATATATTCAGAATGAATTCTCTAGACAAAGTGAGCAACACCAGGCCATTATTAAGGCCTGCCAAGCTGTCCTACAGGGCCCCTCTACCTTTTCTTTTCAAGATGGTAGCATCTCGATTAATAACAGCTCTTTACTCTCTAAGTTCCAGTTTCAACAGGTTATGGAAGATAAGATATGTAATATTGTGCTAGGACCATCTTTTTGTGCTGTGATACTTGTCCTGCAAGTATCCTTAAGGGTTTGATAGGATGTCTTGCACCATTTATCACCAATATTGTTAATTGTTCTTTCTTGTCTTCTGCCATTCCGTCAAGTCTAAAGGATGTCTGGATAACTCCTCTGCTCAATAAGGAGACACTTGATCCCAAAGTTGAAGGGAACTTTCGTCCCATCACGACTGTCCCTTTTCTTTTACAAATTCTGGACAGGACTGCATACCTGCAACTTCAGGAATACTTTGAAAACAACCATCTACTTTGGTACTTGACAATCAGGTTTTAATGCATTGCATGGCACAGAGACTGTCATTTTAGACTTAAGGGCTAATCTGATTGACATTGGGGATGTTGGCTGGATTGGTCTGCTTATGCTCCTTGACCACTGGGCAGCATTGATTAAGTTGACCAATCCTTGCTGCTCGAGAGGCTAACTGAGATTGCTGATTTTTCTGAGTCTGCCATGACTTTGATGGGCTCCTTTCTTGGTTATCGAACTGCACGGATGTTGGTTGGTCACTTTAAGGCACCACCTGAGTCACTGTGTTGTGGTGTCCCACACGGTGCCTTCCTTTCCCCAACACATTTTTATATTTACACCCATCCACCTTTTGATTTGTTGGACAGTGTTGGATTACGATACACCAACTATGCATATGACACCCAGTTGGTTTTCGAGCTGACTGGGAATCTCGATCTGGATACTTCCATTATCAACCACATATATGGGATGATCCAGACTTGGATGACTACCAACTACCTCGCTCTCAATAATAACAAAACAGAGTTGACAACAAAAAAGGCCTACTGACAAGACCAACATCCATGAATAAAGGCCTGAAACAGGGGTGTCCCATGGCATCAGAATTATTTAATTTATTCATCTCAGATGGACATTCAGTATTTTTGAACATCAGAAACTTTCCGCCTTCACTAGCTTGGATGTCACTTGGAAGACTCATCTATGCGGACAATGTTGTCTTTATTGATCAGACACCAGTGGGCCTTCAGAGACAATTAACTGCCTTACTGGCATATGTCACTAAAAATTGCCTCATCATAAATCCCACACAAATCTGCCATTATGCCTCATGGCATTCAAAAAGGATCGACTTGAATAAGCAAATTGTCCTGGTCCCTGTTAGGAGTGAAAATTCCAGTTGTCCAGTCGTTTTTCTATTTAGGGGTTTGCCTAAACACGAGCACGATAGATGCCCCAGATATGTAGCACTGGCTAAAAAGGCAGTGAGTCTTGCAAATTTGGGAAAGATACTCCTGGATCGATATTGGGGATTTAGTCTCATCCAACTAATTACATTCTACACAGCTAAGGATGTTCCCATTTTGACATACGGAGCAGAAACCTCCCTAAATTTTGATATGAAGAACTGGTCAAAATTAGAAGGGAGCTTTTGGAAAAAGTTACTGAGACTTCATAAAGGCACCCCAATACAGGCCGTTCGGATGGAATTGGGTTTAACTTCGCTAGCAGCCACAGCCAAATGGAATATGCTCTCCTTTTATAGGAAATGCATAGATGAAACGGCAAAAGGGGGATTTTAGTGCCTAAAAAAACTCTAGACGAACACAGAGAACCTGGATTGAGAAGTGGGAAGCAAAATGTCAAAATCTATTAATACGTTTGGATGAGACAGTTGACTTCTCAATTAATAATCCTGAGAAAATTAAGAAAACACTTTTTCTCATGATTGGTTCAAAACAGAAGAAGAAAGATCAGTCTACAAAGCGTATGGAAAATCGTGGGAAGGTAGCAGGAAACCTAATTTAATACCACTCTACCTACGACTATTTGCCCACTGGTTTTTCAGAGATCAATTCTTCAGGTTTCGCATAAATCTACTGAAAACAAAAGAAACTACTTGGAGCAGATTCTTGGATGACAAATCAACCGGATGTGGACTGTGCAAAGTAAAAAAATCCATCCAGAATATGAAACATCTAGTGATGGACTGCCCCGCATTATCAACACAAAGAGAGCAACTAATGTGTACCATAATAAGTAAATATGGTCACAGGCCAAAAGATCTCTGGCGGAAAATGTTGTTATCTGGCGAAAAATTACCAATAACATTGGCTCTGGTGAAACTGCTAATAATTATCCAAGGAAAGGTAGCAGAAAATACATGCATGTTGTTTCTTTTTTTCTCTTGACCTAATGTCAATTCTGTTCTTTTCTTTCTTTTTCTCTTCTCATTGTTTTGACCAATTTTGAAGTTTATTATGATGTATTGAACGTCGTGATCAAAGGTTGTTAATTTTACAACCAAATGATTCAGGTAAATAAAAAAATAAAAAATAAAAAAAAACAGAGTTGATGATTGTAGGCTCTGCTCAACATATGAGAAAACTGGTTGCTAATTATGGTCAGTTGAAAATCGTTCACTGCTTTATCCAAGTTGTTCCATCGTTGAAAACCTTAGGAGTTCATCTTGATTCGAGTCTTGCAATGAAACAACATGTTGCATATGTGAAAGCTTCCTATGCTTACACCGCCAAATTGATTAGACAAATTAAGCCTTATTTGTCGAGAACTAACTTGTCATCTGTGGCATGTGCTCTGATCAATTAAAGAAATTGGTTATTGCAATAGCTAATTGGTGGGCACTTCGAAAGCTAATTTGAAAACCTTACAAGTTGCTCAATATGGTGCATTGAGAGCTGTGTGTTGGTTGGGCAGGACTGACCATGTCACCGATGCCAGAAGATCTCTTCATTGACTGCCTGTCCCTCATCGTATAACATAGAATATTCTTTCTCTCACACACACATGTCTTGCAGTTAGAGCACCAGGCTACCTGTCAAATCGATTGCATAAGGCTCCTGTGGTGAGATCTCTTCAGTCCAATGGAAGCAACACACATCCTCTCCCTGACTTTAAACTGAAAGGTTTTTGAGGAACTAGCTTTGACGCCTGTGCACCTGTTTGTGGAACTCCCTCCCATCAAATATACGTGCCATTGTTTGTTCCAACTTTAAGAAGGCTATAAAAACCCTCTTCTTTAATTCTAAGGACTAATGTGTATCCCTCTGTACTGTGATTTCCCTGACTCTGACACCTGGCTCTTTCTTTTTTTGCTAGTTTTTCTTCTATGTGCGCACTGAGGCTTAAGGACGTGTTTCGTGTTAAAAGGAATACATAATAATAACACTAATCATCATTTTTGAAGGACTGTATGTGGAGGGAGGGGTGTCTAGAAAACCTGTTATATGATAATGGGTGCAATTTGTTTAAGACGTGTCATTTATGTTCTGGATTACATAAAAAGCACAAAAAACACAAAATCATGTGAAAATAGCAAAATGTTTAAAAAGTCACTAAGGGAATATTTAAACATTCATTTTCATATGAACTTGGCAACATTTTTTAGATCATTACATTTTAAAACATTAGGGAAGATGTATCTAAATGTACCTAAATGCTTCTGTAGGACTCTTTAAATGCTTAAAACTACTTTTAAAATGTACTCTAAATTGTTTGTAATGTTTCAACAATATAAAAACATTTGCTTGTTTGAGACACAGACATCCATGTTCATTAATTCTTGCTGTTTGTGGCATTTGTGATTGACCTAGGGAGGTGAGTGGTGCTCTGTGTCCGTGTGGTGTATTTTTTCCTGACATTCTCTTCATTTAGGATACATTTTTGCTGTTTGGATTTGTTGGTGTTGTTCAGCTTTACCTTTTTTGTCGATGAATTTTTGCTGCTTGTGTCTGACCTGACAGGATTTGCCAAAATGACTGGCGCATTTCAAAGTTAGGAAACCAATGAATTCAGGCGTTTTAATAGAGGAAACCTGTACTTGTATCTTTGGAGAAGGTTTTTCTTGGGGTTGGACTTGTGGGTTGGGAGAGGGGTTAGCTAAGGTGGGTCTCTCGCGTTTATTCTGTGGAGTGAATTGTTTATTTTTTATTTTTTGCTTCTTAAAAATCATTCTTGAATTCTTTTTATGTTTCTTTTGGTGCAGGTCTGGAAACATCTGAACCGTTACAGTACAGTTAAAAAATGCATGGTTAATATCTTAGTTGAAAATGATATAGCAAAGTAGTGCTTAACAGCTAGTTATTTCTGTAGTGTTTTTCATCGCGTTTTAAAGTACATTTCAGTCATTTGCTGTACCCTTTTGCTGCAACTCCAAACCAAATACGCTATTTTCAATATCAGATGTTTCCTTTTGTAGAATGGTTAGGAACTTGCATAAGGAGGTGTGTGGCAATCCACTTGCTTGTGTTTAAATCGTTGTCATTTATATAGACTATTGACAATTGTAGGTGTTTTCCAACAGGAGTGTGGAATGTCTGCTCTATGCACCCATTAACAAGTGTTTGTTTACCATGAGAAACTGCTTAGTAGAGGAGCTTGTAAAATATTATTCTTTTATTTTATATATAGATTAACTTTCACAATTTTAAGATGATTTATTTTTCAATGTCATGCGTGCATTTTGTTGTTTTAGATTCACTGTTTTATGTCTTCTCTTTTTATTAGCAATATCACTATAATTTAAAGTGTATTTGTTTAGATGATCCAGTAAAACCGACTTCAACACAAGGATCCCAGATGAAATGACCTGCTCGGTCCTTTTACAGCTAGAAATGTAACTCTGGGGAATTGGTAGAATTGCTGAGGAATATCAATGTATAAGACAACATGGCAAATGTTAATCAGCAGCGTGTGTCAGATGACCCTCCCTCAGGAGGGCTGTCCACAAGTCTCCTGAACTCCCTGAATCACGCGCAGAGCCTTGTTTTCTGGAATACAGTGGAAACGGTGAGGGAAAGGGAATGAGACTAGAGAACAGTTCCACAGAGTCTGAGGTTTTCATGGTGCTTCATTTAAAAAGAAGAAACAGAGGGCAGAACCCATCAAACTCCTTATCTTAATGACCACCTGCAACCTATAGTACCCTTCAGTATTTCAGACTGATTACAGCCCTCTGGGTACTGGATCACTGTGTAGAAGATTGGTCCTTAGAAGTTGCTGTTGGTATGATCTCTCTTTGTTCAATGTCAGAAGCTGACTTCAGCTTCAGTCAGGTTTCTGTAGAACTGATACCCAATGTCTATAAGGGTGCAGAATGGCCTTGTCCAGCTTAGTACAATCTAATAAGAAAAGGGATTCCCCCATTGCCCCCCTCTCCGTCAGTCACTGTACTGGCTCCCTAGTGTCTGCTGCATTACTTACAGGGATCCTTGCCTTGCTTTCGAGTGCTTGCATGGACTTGCTCCCACCATCCCATAGATAATGGTCAGCCTCATATGCCAAACTGGATGAGGGCAGAGGTGATTTCGTGGCCAAGCCCCAAAATTGTGGAAAGCCTTTGCCGGGGCATCAACCACTAACTTGTCTGGCACAAATTAGGAGTGCTGTAAAAAATATCTTCTGACACCTCTGCCTTGTGTTCTCTGCATTTATGATTCTCGTTTTTCTGAGAATAGGGGCAATTGGATCTGCAGGATTAAGCACTAAAATGAATCAAAATCAATAAATGAATGAACAGTTTGAAACCCCAAAAAGAATTAACAATTAAATGGTCATTCAAAGACACGGTTTGCCTCTGTTTGTGAGACGGCAACTAGGCATCTCAATACATTAGCAAGAAAAAGGGAGATAACCCCTGGAGACAAGTTCTCATCCATTCCCCAGTTCTGTAAGATGAATTTATCCTACATGAGTGCCAACTGCATCGCTGAAAATATCACAAAAAAAACATTGTGTCCAGAGCTCCTGCTACTTGTTGCAAACATATTGCAGGGGATTCCTGTAATAGAACAGCGCTCCCAGGGACCAGTACAGCTGCTGGTTGCTGACAACTAACTGGAGCATGTCTCTATTCCCAGCACAGTCAACAATGATACCTCTGAGGTGTACAGAATAAATGTTCCTGAAAACCACCTGCAGTCATCGCTTCAATAGAATCTTTTGTGATCTCTGAGCTGAACAGTGCTTTTGAAGCAAAGGCCAAGGCATGATTACAAGCAAGGGTGGACTGGCCTATAGGGAAGTCTGGAGATTTCCCAGTAGGTCCCTGTACCCTGGCCCTCGTTTCTGTTGTGACCTATTTTATTTCCACATTTTCTCACTGGGAAAGGTTTGGGCTTGCTGAAAATGTGTAATAATGGGCCACTTTGAACAATATTTCCAGGGCCTCTTTTGAATCCCAGTCCACCCATGATTACAAGGAATGATAACATCAACTTTGACAGCATCCAGTCGCGACATTGGTTTATGATAGGTCAGTAGGGGAGAGGTCAATGCAAGACTTTCAACTAGATTAATGCGAGTTAGCTGGCAATTATGCCCCTATTTGAAAGGGTATCATTGCAAGCCCGGAAGGCATCAGGCTGATATATTTTAATGCAATCAGCAGCAATTAAAGGGTAAATTGAACTATGAAGGTTCTAAATACTGAGAAAATTGCAATACAATAACATTATTTCTACCATTCAAGCCTCCATCCAAGGGGTGCTAAGAACTGTAGACTCATTTTTAGACTCCAATTAGTAAATACAAGTATATATCTAACAAAAAGCAATACTTATTTTCATGGTCTCCATAGACCTGCAAACTGTTTTTTGATGCAGTTGATTGGAAACATATTTGTCAACACTATTAAGGATGTACATGGACTGTTCCTTGATAAATTATGTAATCTTGCTTTACTTGGAATATATGGCTGTCATATGGGTCCATGTGATAAATGTTCAGGGCTGATCCAGGCTTGGCATAGGCTGAGGCAGAGATGTGTTCTTGGCCCCTCACTTTTAATCTCTTCATCAATGAAAAGCGGTACAAAAAATTGGTGGAAGGAGGACACCTAAATTATTGTTCACATACTATCAAGTCCTTGTGACCCTACCTGAAAGTAACATGTTACAACTTCTAAAGGTTTTCCAAGAGTACTTCACTTCCCAAAGGAATCAAGTCAAGATATTGTGGACGCAATGCCACTGGTCTTATTTTTGGGAGGGCAGAACGATGAGACGGGATGCAGGGGGAAGGAACATAAATAGAGAGGGTGTGAACACAACGGTCTTGGGGCTTTCTTTGGAATCATCTTCAGTGACCAGTGTTGTTTTTGGTGTGATCCTGTGATCATTGAAGAAAATGAAGCCATTCCTTCAACAAAAGAAATAAGGCAGTGGTGGCGGGTGCCCTGATCAATTTTAGACTGAATTTTTCTAATGCCTCTGATGGGGTCTGGTCAAGAAAGAACTTAAGAAACTACAGAGGGCTCAAGATACAAAGACCCCTCTTGCTAAGGATTTCAGAATTTACAATCTTCTCTCTATCATCGGAGGGCACCATATGGCCTCCCTTTTCAAGATTGTGTACACATGTAAGGCCTTGCATTCAATTTTAATTGGTCTTTACTTCTGAAGGACGTGTACTTTTGAGGCTCCTTTGGATGAGATACTTGGAAGATATCAAATGTTTATTGTTACACCCGCGACCAGGGAAACAGTGAGTTTCTAGGAGAGAGGACTATTTCAAAATTTTCTTACTTTAAAGGCACTTAGCAAATTGGTCTGCAAGAAGCAATTAATTGATGGTTTGAGCACCAATAAATGAACATAAATCAATAGGTTTGCCTGACACCAGGCAATAGCCACTGGTATTGCTCCATTATCCAAACAACCTGAAATGTTTTCGGCCCTTTCTCTCTACTTTTAAAAATGCTTACCTGCCCACAGGTGTCCGCATGTTGGGGGCGACTGCATCCTACTCCTCTGCTATCTGCTGGGGTATCATGGAAACTGAAAGAGGCATTGCTCAGTTTAGATGGCGTTCCCTTTCTGTTTTGGTGGCATGCGTGTCAGTAGGGCGTTTTTGATCTTTGGTGGTAGATGGCTGGGATAGGATTGGTGGAACCATGTCCCTTTATACAAAATATTAGAACCCGAGGTATTGGCTCAAGTGCGAATACCGCTAAAGTCCACTGTAGAAAGTTAATAATGTATTAAAAGCCCAGAGACCAAGTTAGAGGCCCTCGCAAAAAGTATTTTAGACTGCACCGCAACACTCAAGACTAAAAGTATAGGTGATATTTACTCTGCATATGTGCTATATGAAATTTGTAAGCACTGTTGAAATTGTTTATGATTAACTGCTGTCGTATACTGTCGCACATTGTGCATTGTAGTTGTGAAATGTTAATTTTAATACTTATATTTATTGTGTATGCATTGTATATAGTCGAATAACTGAATTGAAATTACAATTTTGTAAAAGTTCTTCTGGAACTATAGACAAATAAATAAATAATATGTGCTATATAAGCGGTGACACTCACTCCTTATGAAGCTTGGAGAAATAATTTCCTAGATTCTGTTTACTTGGTACACCTTCACTCTCTATACATAAGTTCAGGATGGGGGTTTAAAACTGGCTTCAGACTAGACGGCATGAAAGAAGCGTGCAACCTGCTTTTATTCTGCCGCTATGACTAAAGCACATATGAAAGTTTGACCCCAGCTCTGATAAAATGTTCTTCAGATGTGCATTGCAAAACGATAGCGAATCCGCTGGCGTGCGTTCTTACGCAGGCCTGATCCGCTGGCGTGCGTTCGTATGTAGACCTGATCCGCCTGCGTGCGTTCTTACGCAGGCCTGATCCGCTGGCTGCGTTCTTATGCAGGCCTGACACAAACAGTCATGCTACATCGGATTTACTAGTTTTGACGGAATGTTTTGCTGAATATATTTTTTAGACCTCATCTTGCTTGTAAAATGCTTAAAAATATCGTTTTTCCGTCGAGAGTTATAATTTATGAAATTGCAAAGGTGTGCTGATAGTTCACGCCATTACAGAGCCACCGGGTCCATCCATGACACATAGCTTTGAGCTTAGTGTTGCAATCTGAGTTTACATATTTCTATATCCGACTGCTAGCTGCATGCTTTGATTTAATCTGAACATCAAATGTACATGTTTGCACATGTATTGTCTGCCTTTAGAAGTGGCAACCTGATTGCTGATTTCCTGTTGTATTGCATCACGCACATTTACAGTAAGCGTACATCGTATTGCATCTTCCTGAGTCATGTACGAAAAATGAACGACTATCTTTATTTCAGCTCCCAACAACTCCTGGGGGAGAGTGGTGCCCACTTTATAAATGCCTGTAACTTGATGAAAGTGTTGTAGAACAGTGCTACGACTCTTTCAATGTTTGTGCCATATTCTTGGCCCGATTCTGAGCTCAGGATAAAATTAGTGTAGAAAGGCGACATTCTCAACTGCAGATTTCAGAACCACCATTCTGGAGTGTGTGGAAAGCTTACAGGGGAGATCTCGTGCTTTCCAACTACCAAAAGCTGATAAAATCTATCAGTAAATAGGAACAATGGTGCAGTAGATGTTAACAACACCTCACAGGTGCTGTATTTTAAATTTTAACTTCCTTTTTTTCACATGCAACACCAGGGCCTTAGGAGAATCCCCTGGCAGAGGCTGCCCTCAATTCCTGATGCTTGCTAGGGCTGTCGTCAAGCTCTAAACCAGGCACCTGCAAAACTCTATGCCAGGCCACCACATTCTCACTTTGACCAAATATGATGCCTTTAAAACCCCTTAAAGGAGAGTTCCGGGACTTTTTTTTTATTGTCCCTACGGTTCGGCCATGTGTTTTTAAGCATAAATCGGTCGATCGTAGAAAACTTTCCTATGGACCTTAACCGACTTTTCGTCCATTAACGCACTCGAAATCAGCCGCCATTTTCTGATAATCCTATCACTTGCCGCATCGCCCTGGCTCACCTGCTTTTGCGGCACTAAATCAAATCCCCCGCCCCTGAAACAGACTTTATCAAAACATTCATATTCCCGGCCTCTATCCGTGACGTGACTGTGCTGCGTAGGCAAACGCGCCCAGGCGTCTTCTACGCGACTCCACACAGAACCCGGAAATCAACACAGATCAGCTCACACAACACAGCGCGCCACAATTCGCAATATGAAACTGTACTTTTAAATCAAACCGCAAGATTGTAAATTTGGTAAAGTACATTTATTTGACATCAAATGTTTAGAGAATATTCAGCGATTTTCTTTTTTATTTGCTCACGTTCCAAAAAGTTCGTTTTGAGGCACGCGATGTTCCTTTGCTGTACACAGGGTCTTAGATCATCTCACAATACAGCGCCACAATTCGGAATATGAAACTGTGGTTTAAAAGCAAACTGCAAGATTGTACATTTGGCAAAGTACATTTATTGGACATCAAATGTTTAGAGAATATTCAGCGATTTTCATTTTTATTTGCTCTCGATCCAAAATAGTTCGTCTTGAGGCAAGCGATGTTCGTGTGCAGTAAACAGGGTGTTGGTTTACGATAAAATAAGCTCTTCGGTCGCACTGATAATCGCATGGCTGTTCCAACAACGAGGCACTAGGCCACCACAACGGTCTGTATGTTGCATCTAGCCGTTAGTACCGCGTAAGGGCATACTTGTACTTGGCGATCGTCCCATAAAATGGTCAGGGTGGTAACGTTGTTCACGCGGAGAAGCAACTGGCGGTTAAAAAAGCCGTCCGCCGGTGTCTGGTACTCGTGACACATGCAGTAATGCATGATGTACCTGTTTGAAAAACATAAACAATGAAATTAGTCTCACCATCAGATCTTTATTAAAATTATTCATTTTATATATTCGGTCGGGAAATTATTTCATAGCTAGGACAGTGCAACTGGGTTTTAAACGTCAAGGGGGGGCTGTAGGATACTGAGACAGTCCCTCAGTGCAGGGGTTGACAGGGAGTGCAGGTGGAGAGTGGAAGGGCCCAGGACCGAGATCGCAGACAGTGGACCAGTTGTAGCAGGGGAGAGGGAGAGAGAAAGCAGAAGCAAAGGTTTTGAGGTGCTTCCGTAAAAGTAGACGGTTCTCCCCAAGATAGTGCGCGGTACAAAACAATATGCCACATTGAACGAACAAGTACAACTTAACCCGTCTTTAAAGCTACTGTATAGTAATTAAATTGCGGTATAAACTCATCTAAAGAGTTACTTACATTATATTTGCATTTTCCATTGTGTCTGTGCGTAGGGCAGCCCCGAAATACCACTCCTTCTATGCCGACGTTATTTCTTCTAATGAACGAACATGAAATGGCTTTCGTTTCTGAAATTATATTCATTATCGTTTCTTACGTGGTCCCGGCCTGTCAAGGTCAAAATACAATAGAACCTTATACTGAGTCGTGGGCCATTCTGGCACCCGAGAAAAAATCAAAGCAGCTGACCTTCACTTTGAACGAGCACACATTCCTAGTTAGCTACATTCAGTGTAAGGCATTCTCACAGGACTTGAAATTTACACTCCATCTTTGCATTTTGTCTGCGTGCTTTGCAGCCCCACAGAACCATAAATACGGAGACATTCTATATTTTTTGAAAAATGATTTATATTACTGTTTGGTTTAATTTAATGCGCAAATGAACAAGGTTGGATAGATACACATATTCAATGGGCCTGCGACATGAGGAGACTCGAGAGAACAGACAATCAAATTACAATCATTTAAACCGTGATGTGTATTTCTCAATGAGTTCTTCTTTAGGTGGACATGGAACAGAGGCAATGTTGGGTGGCAATGCAGTTGTCCCCTGCACAGGTTCGTTCACAACTCCATTTATGTGCCTATCTAGGACGTCAACAATAAGTTTCTCAATAAACTCATATTGCATATCCTCAAACACTGGTTTGATCACCCATTGTTTACTTCTTTTAGTGAAGGCCTTATTGTAGCGAAGCGTCCCTAAAGTTCCGGTCGTCCTACTTTGTTGACGGCCAACATTATGGTTATGTGCCAAGACCGCTAAAAGAGTCCGATTTATCATGCCCTCCATGCCAAAATGCAATCGTTTTGGCCTGTACTTGAGGCACATATTGTGGAACACCTCCAAATCTCCTGTGTGGCAGAATTCCGTGAGTCCCCTCAAAGCTTTTGTTATAGTTTTATCAAATACAATCTTTTCAATGGCTTTGTGAGTGGGTGATGAAGGAATCAACCACTTCTTCTTCCGTGCCTCCTCTGTGGACAAATGGCCATGTTCACAATTGTGGAAATGTTGGTTCGTGTTCCATCGGTGAACGTTTGTACAGTGTGGCATTACTGACCGCCATTTTTCCAGTAGAATTTCCAACGACCCTCCACATGTTTTTGAGCTCCACCAAAGATGGTTGCTGATTGACTTGGACCACTGTGAAATACCTTGCAATTCTTTTTTTTTACCTGCAGCCGACAATTTTTTATTGATTGATTTTGCAAGATGTCAAACGTCAAATTGGTGATTTATATTTTTGTACTGTTCTCTCATTGTCTTGGCAATTGAAACGTGTCTGTCCGTGGCTATCAGGTCGATCACCATTCCCCGCGATTGTAGTTCTTGCAATGATGCTACAAAGCCAACTTTCTCCATGGCCACTGAGGATGTACTTTGTGACACCTGCACGACCACCGAACTCACAATTTTCTTACTTTCCATGTCCTGAAAGTGGTAGGTGCAGTACTTGGCTGAAAATCCTGGGCTGTCGCACTGTCCATCACCGGCTAGCCTGAACCGTTTGCCCGCGAATGTACTATCAATAGACATTTTTTCCATTCTCCAAGCTTCGCTAATGGCTGGAAATAGATAATCGGTTTGGTATTTGTAGAACTGAGTTTTCGCAATGAAATGGATTCCCACAAACTGAAAGAAAGACTCTAATTTTTTAAAACTTGAACCACTAAAAAGTGCAGCCGCTGCACAAAGTAGATTGCCTGCTGGCAGTTGTCCCAGCATAGGTTGTGCAGACCATGTGAAAGGATGATATTTTGTACAGGTGGCATGTATTTTAAGGTTAGTGCCTCGAATTGCACGAGTCACATTAATCAATGGCTCCCCACATACTTCCCCACCTACCAAATGCCCACATTTAATCCGAATAATAATATCAATCAAACAACTATCGAATACAATGAATTTGGCCTCTTTCCTTATACTGTCACTCTGCATCCCAGCTGGTTCGGCCTGTAACGTTGAGGACATGTCACTCACATGAAAGGTAGAATCTCTGATATCGTCTTCCGCTATGTTCAGTGATATTGATGGTGTTTCATTGTCGTCTACTTCATTCTCTTCCATTGCAACATCTGTTCCTTCTCCGGCGATGGGTGAATAAAACAATTTCTTCAACTTTCTCGCGGTCTTAGTTTTTGCGGGTGTGGATTCTGTGAATTGATCTCCGACTGCATCCGAACTACCAGGAGGACATTCACTATCAATGGCTGGTGGTGGTATAGCTCCGTTGTCAATCACTTCATATTCTTCCCATTGGCACGATGCTTCTCCAGTCTCAAGTCCCTGCCAAAAGGTTTGACAAGCAACATCTCTCGTTCGCTTCACTGTCTGTGTAGATCTAGTTCGTACACCCACTCGCAACTAGAGGACAGATTGGAAAAGGGGTGTTCAGTTTAAACACAACTTACAGTATTGAACTATTAACAGTGAAAAACAACATAATATAGTGACCAGGACACTAACCTTCTTTTGCTTTCTTTTCTTTGAAACTTTCTTGCCTCGAACTTCAACATCAGGACGCTGTTGCTCCGACTCGTGTGTGCATGTCTCCACTTCCTCTTGCGCTGCAACGACTATGTTTTCCTGATAAGCACATCCATCACGCACTGACGCTCCATGGACTCCCTGAAACATAGAACTTTCATTAGTATGTATAATAATATCGAAAACACAAAATGTACTTGGGGACCAATACCCACGTACATCTCAATAGCAAAACACGAATGAACGCTTTGTGTAGAACATTCAAACGACAATTATTCACGCATTGTTGATCTAGTTAGATGGAAATGTCAAGATCCATACCTCGGGCTCCTCATAGACTTCCATTGATGATATTATTGAAGATGATGCTTCAGTGACTCCCTGAAACACAGTAATTGCATTAGTATGGTTTTCTATTTTGATAAAAAGAACAGAAAGTTTGTGCAGGCGTGAACGGCTCATCTAAATAGACCTGCACAAATGATCAGTTGTCTAAAATAAATAATGGATATCTAAATATGATTCGATTTGCTCGATCGTTGGAAGTGTCACCACCCAGAAATCTGCATCAACTACTAGGGGTGATGTTCTTGTAGAAGAAGCTCCGTCATCTCCCTGAAACATAGTACTTGCGTTAATAAAGAAGGAAGTATAGCGGATGTAATCACGTCATATGATTTCGCTTCATCGAACTGTCAGTATCCATACCTCGAAATGCATAAGAACATCAAGGGACGATGTAACTGTGGTGCACACTTCTGCAAGCTGTTGCGCCGACCCGTAACTGCACGCTCCCCCTTCTTCTTGGACTAATGCTCCATCGACTCCCTGAAACATAGGACTTTCATTAGTAATGAACACAATATTGAAAAAAGAAGACACATAGGAGGGCGACGACAGAAGGACATATCAATGGCTAAAAACGAAAGAAACATTGTGTGTAACAATCACGCTACAAGAATGCAAGATCTGATGATCTCCATCGATGGAACTGTCCTGAAACGTACCTCGAGCATCTGAGTGACATCAACGGTAGTCGTCAATACGTTGGACTCCTCAGCATCTCCCTGAAAGACAGTACTTGAATTATTTTGGATAACAATAATTATAACTGAAAACAAAGACTAGAGGACGAGTACAAGGGTGTACCATTAGGTAAAATAATTACACGATAAATTAAAACTATTGATTTACATGCCTAAAACAAGTCAGTGGCAGAATAGCCAAGTAAGATTACCCGATAGGCGCTTGAAGTGGCTGATGACTGCAATAACGACACGGATGTAGAATCTTCCGCCTTCATATTGAGTGGATACATAAATGGGGAAATTATTGTTAGCTAATGCTACACACTACCGCAAGGCCGAGAGATAAATACGTAAACTTGACTCACCAGTGGAGGGATGTGGACGAATAGAGTGGGAATAGCGGTTGAGAGCAATTTTCGCCTCGCTCGCGGTGTGTTCTTCTTTATTAGCAATGATGTGGAGTACATGTCAGAGGTAAAGTGCCTGCTGCAGATGCGGTATCGATCACCCCTCTTGTCCGCAAAGACTTCTAGGACTCTACTTTCAAGCTCAGAGGGTGGATATCCGCAATATCGGACCCATTCTCTTATCTGATCTATTGTCTTAGGGAAAACATGCATTATAGTACCTTCAGATTTATTATGGGTCTTCGAAGGGCAACCGCCAATGGAACAGGCAGGCATTGTGGAAAGTTCTGAAAAGTAAAGATCAACAATTCTCTATGAATACCAATGTGTTAAAAAATTAAATGACACATAAAAGGTTCAATGCAAGGTATGTTTTGGTTCTTGGAACTATACACGTTATTCACATGCGGATAAGTATTTGAATAACTTTAAAAAAATAGAAAAATAATTTGACTAAACTCAGAACATGTGACTAGTTCCTTGCATGTACTGTCTTGAACGAAAAGAAATTGGACGCAAAATGAGTATGGTACATGGCCTTACCTTGACGAGCAAACAGTTAGATGCAGGGATCAGAGTAGTTTCTTGTCGTTCACAGGTTGCAAACTGACGAGTTTCCTCGAAGTGGTCACGGAAGTTCACAGAGACGAAGAGCAGATAACCAGCACCTTCACGGGTTGACTAGCAAGGTGCAAAGAAGTTCTCATTAGAAATATGAAGTGGGTTATAAAGAATTCGAAACAGGGGTGTGTTTGTGAATGAATGACGTGTATATGTCGTGGCATTATGCGGTTTGCAGGGGGCCGTCCAGCGTGAGGGGGGATGCTTGGCAGGAGACACGGGGTCTGGCGGTAGACATGGGAACAACAACCCATGCTCTATAGACCACTTTGAAGTGTACATGGTCTTTGGCACCTCTTGGCCTTTATCGCTCCCTGACAGCTCCACTTGCCAGCACAAGTACCCCGGTGCGAACTGCCTTTGATAGGGCGGGGGGTGGATTGGGGCGGTGGTCGTGCAGACAAGACACAGGAAGACTCGTGAATGGAGACACACTTATGTGGATTGCAGGGGGCCGTCCAGCGTGAGGGGGGATGCTTGGCAGGAGACACGGGGTCTGGCGGTAGACATGGGAACAACAACCCATGCTCTATAGACCACTTTGAAGTGTACATGGTCTTTGGCACCTCTTGGCCTTTATCGCTCCCTGACAGCTCCACTTGGCAGCACAAGTACCCCGGTGCGAACTGCCTTTGATAGGGCGGGGGGTGGATTGGGGCGGTGGTCGTGCAGACAAGACTCGTTTGCCGCAGGGCCTCACCAAGGAGAGGACATCTAACTGCATGTAAGAGGCAGGCTGCAGGATCTAGTACATGGAAGGCAGGGGGGTGAGTTTATAAATACCTCACCCTCCCAGGAGAATATATGGGTGCAGTTCACCCTGGAGACCCTGGATGCCTAGGCAGTTAGTCAGCAGCAGGCTGGCCTGTGGTGGCAAGGCGGCACGGGCCAGAGGGGGTCATCTCTGTACCCGGTGCCCAAAAGGATGATTTATTATGATCAACCATATTGATTATTTACCTATAACCATGTTTTGTATCAATAAAATCCAACGGCCTTCCTTTTATTGCCAACGCTTGAACAAAGTGGTGTGGTAAGTATTTTTGGGGGAGGAGGCAAGGCCGGGAGGCTTGATGCCAACCCGCAAAATAACATATGTATGTCTGCTGCATATGGGTTCAACGGTTATGTGGATTGAAGGTGGGCGGCCAGCGTGAGGGAGGATGCTGGCCGGAGACATGTGGTGTGACAAGACAAGGCACAGGAAGACTATTCAATGGAGACACACTAGATTCATTTAAAAAATCAAAACAACCATTGTTAAAATATATGTTGGGTTTTATTTTAGATCTTAATTTCAATTGAACATAAATAATAAACATTACACATTGTAAAGTTGCGGTTGCAGCACATCCAGGGAAAATCCGCGGTATTGTCCACTGTCGCTGGGGAAATGTTGTCTAATGGCAAGTACCGCACAGGCAGGTATTACTCTCCGAACGCGGTGTCCGAGCCTCCCGTGAAGCCACCAAGTGAAGCAACGATAGGCCACCAGCCTGTACCACCTGTGAAAATGAAAGATGCAAACTGTATTAAAATGACAACTTTCTTATCACTGTCGATTCAGGTAAAAAATGTCATTCTGCTTTGAAAAAAATTCTATCTAGAAAATGCACAACATGGAACCAATTTACATGCATTCGAATGATGAGACGACCATGAAATAGTAGTGGCATCACTGACATCACAACCAGAGTATACTTACTCGTTACTCGGATTACGCGGACGAACAGTGCCGCAAAGTTCGTGCATAAGCACCATCATCATCCTCAACACGGTCCGTGAGAGGCAGGCTTCCCTGAACTCTGGCAGCTCGGTGATGCATTGCGGACTTGGCTCGCCTTCCGAAATGTAGGCCAAGCACCCGGAATTTTCACGGCAGCAGCAGTTCTCCTCCTCAGTTGGCATTAGCTCGCACCGATTGCACGTGCACCAGGTGGAGACGCCGTCCATGCGACATGGTCCAGGCTCTTCATCCGTTGACTGGTCCTCCCAACTGCCGTCCGAATCCCCATCGTTTTCGCGTGCTTGCCTTTCCAGTAGTTCTTCCTCGGTGTACTCGGGCTCGTACATATACGGCATTATTGTAGCCATTGTGTGGTAAAGAAAGTAAAATAATTTATAGCGGTGGTACTGGTATCTGTTCACACGGGCTACAATCAACGAAGGTAGCTGACCAGAGCACAGAAACGAGTCACAGAATACTCAAAGTAACACACAGAGAGTAATGGAATCGAAAATCTGCTGCTGTGTGTTGTGAAACGGTGTGTTTATACTTATTGAGGAAAGAGGCGTCCTGCCATTTCCATGGCGACAGTTCATTAGCTGAGGCGCAGCGATTGTTGACACGAAACGTGCTTTGGCGTTGGGAAATGGGCGGTACGCGTCTGCTGATGTCAGGCTCAGGGGCGGGGGATTTGATTTAGTGCCGCAAAAGCAGGTGAGCCAGGGCGATGGGGGGAAATGATAGGATTATCAGAAAATGGCGGCTGATTTCGAGTGCGTTAATGGACGAAAAGTCGGGTAAGGTCCATAGGAAAGTTTTCTACGATCTACCGAGTTATGCTTAAAAACACATGGCCGAACCGTAGGGACAATAAAAAAAAAGTCCCGGAACTCTCCTTTAAGTGCCAGGCTATTATGCAAGTCTATGCAAAAAGTACGAGCATCCTTGGCATATAAATTCTTCCTCCATGGAAGAAAACGTTTCTCTTTCTGCATGCATCCCAGAATCTGGCCCTCTTTATGTTTTTGAGAAAAAGGCTTAAAAGTAGAAAAACCACCAGAGTCATGCAGATCGAAGGCTCACTTTACAGCATGCTAAGGTGGCTCATATTCCAAGTCCCTGAAGTGTAAATAAAGGTGGTAAAGGTGGGCGTATTTTACACTCCTTTGGATTTTGTGCTTTTTGTAGATGAAGGGGGCATGGAATATCAGTTATGTTTTTGCCTCCCTTGTCATCTACATCTCCAAAGAACACCTGGTTTGCATGGCAGCATGGCATTTTCATGATTATGTAAAACCAATTGATTCCTATGGAATCCTCCAGCTTTTAACACCAGCAAAAGTAGGCAGATTCCATAGGAATCGATTGTAAATCCTACCTACCATGCATATTTGGCAGGTGACATTTCTTCAATTTGCATTGCGAAATGCAATTCAAGGGTGCAGAGGTGATGATTATTCCTGCATTTACTCCTTTGTTCTGCACTTTGCAGTGCAAATGATTAAAATTGCAGGGAGGGTACCTTGTCTCAGATAAGCATAAGCCTCATAGCAAGTAACACTTTTTTACAAAATGAGCTCCAGGTTCTTCCATACATTGTAGCAGCAGTATTCTCCGGAGTTGCTTCCTCAATAATGCAATGTCCAAATGGCATGTAAATTTTGGCATTGGGCTAGTGGCTTAGATTTTCGCACATCACAACACCTTCCTCACATATGATCAAAGGAGACACATATCCTGGTGTGCTGTGACATCTGGCTGCTGCTGCCCACAATACTAATCCAAACCAGGAGAGGTGTAGTTGTTTCATTTTGTCAGTGACGCTAAGGTGGTTTGTCTAAAAGGGTGCAGTGGAGCTTTGGATACCGTATATCAATATGCTCTTCCAGAAAAAGAGAGACAGTTAAGTTCTGCAATTTATTAGTTCACATCCGATAAAAGAATATTTAAAATAATGACATATGCCGTCCTGGGCACAAAAATATATTGTATATAGATCACAATACTTTGTACTTATTTCAGTGGGTTAGTACAATTCAAGTGACTGTGATTTTATGTATTTCTAATAATAAGGCAGTACACAAGCATGGTCGACACACAAACAATTGAGGTGTTTCTGGTGCGGTGGATAGGATAGGTGGAAGGAACCAGCGGTTCGAGTGGTCGTGACCTGCTGGTAATGGCACCGCACTGTCGTCAGGACTGAGGGAAATTGGAGCACAAAGGTGCCGTAAGGGGAATGACATGCGCCTGTAATTGGTAAAACATAGGATGGGGTGTTAGATCTGGAGTTCATTGAAAAAGGCAAAGTAAAATTGCACAAAAGGGGACACTGCGGGAAGAACAACCTACCTAAGGTAGTTCAAGCGTCATGACTGATTGTTGTTGGAGGTGCCAGCGGTTGAGTGCCTGGCGTGTTGATTGTAGTCCGCAAAGTGGATAGGCGATCTCTGTGGTTGCTAAAGAGATTCAAAAGAATTTTTGTGGTTCAAGGGAACTGGCACATTGAATGTGATATAGAGAGAAGGGGTAAAAACAAGGGATTGTATTACCTTGTAGGATCGATCTTGAATTCAAGTCGAAAAAAGTGGCGGGAGCCGTTGTTTAATGGCCACGTCTGGTTACTGTGAGAGTCCTGTTGAAAAGGGACACAGATGTATGTAATACATGGTGCGTATAGCTAGCTGCAGAGGTAAGCGTGACTTCGTAATGCCCGAGTGAAGGCGGACAAACATGCAGAGAAAGGGGCCGTGCCCAGTCTTGTGACAAAACTCGAGGGATGAATAATGTTGATTTCTAAATTTGCTAGTTAACGTGGTATGAGTGGTCACCCGTGATATTTGTATGGGATATAATGATATGGGTGAATGCAAAAATTGTATGGGCTTAGAGCATGCAGCTGATTTAGAAGAATGATGTACTAACCCACTGAAATATGTACAAAGTATTGTGATCTATTTACAATATCTTTTTGTGCCCAGAACGGCATGTCATTATTTTAAATATTCTTTTATCGGATGCGAACTAATAAATTGCAGAACTTAACTTTCTCTCTTTTTCTGGAAGAGCATATTGATATACGGTATCCAAAGCTCCACTCCACCCTTTTAGACAAACCACCTTAGCGTCATTGACAAGGGTAGCCTTTGACGCCATTTTCTTTTGATATATTTGCCTAAACCCTCCGGAGTCAGGCCCCCATCAAAAAAGAGGGTTATTTTGCCCTTACTGCACACTTCCGTTGTTTCATTTTGGGCAGCTTGCAGGGAGTCCTAAATTGTTGGGAGCATTTTTGTTAAATAACGAATTGAATGTAAATTACTGAAACGGTGCCGGCAAGACGTTACACCCGCAGTAGAGGTGAACTCGGCATTCTGTGGCATTTGTGACGCTGGAGTTTGCAATCTGCAAGGCCCACGGATCCTTAAAGAAGGTGTTAAGATCGAAGGATATTTGCTTTTCCAATAGCTTCTTCAACAACATGTGGGATTTTCATGTTATTATGTGGCACAGTTGGGGCAGTAAATGGACAAACCCTGTCCATCATACTTCACCACTGCACCTCAAAACACTGCATGGTTTCACGGCAGGATGTATTTTCATGCCGCCGTTAAACCAATGGATTCAATGGTAACTGCCACTTTGATACTGTACCTTTCAACCTCGTTCATTGGGTTTTCTGAGATTGTCCTTTCTCCTTGGAGGTATGTCTTGTGTATTTGAGATTAAAATTCTCTGTGGCAAGGCTTGGCTGCCATTTCTTAAGTACTTTTGTATCAAGGGACGAGGAGAGTTGGAGATGGCACTGATGGTATGTAGCTTAGTCACATGCTGTTTGCATTATTTTATATCCTATAGCCCATGGAATCTATTGTAAATGCTTCAGGCAGTCGCTAGTTGTGGGGGACATTTACACACTTCCTCCAACACACTGGAACAGTGCGATGTAATGTGTGTTAAATACTTTACTTTTGTTTGCACAATGTAATGGAACAGGGAACATTTTTTATTGACGTGCACACTCACGTGATCTCCTGCGTGTCAACTGCTGTCGGACATTAGCGGCTGCTGATTATGAAAGTACTGTCAGCTGGTGCACAGTGGGGCTTCAACAGTGTGTGTTTGGACTTCCCCTTTGGCAAACATTTTCTGAAAAAGTTTGGCACCTGGGGGCGGATGCCTCATCCAATCGGGTTGCTTGGATAGTGGGCTGAATGCCACGATCCATGTCACCGTTCCAAGCAACCTGGAGTCTGCTAGCAGCCGCCTGCCATTTTCCCACACCATCCCAGTCTCTCCTTCCCTCTCCCTCCCTTCTGTCTCCGCCCCACTTACTTTATTCCTCTCGGGTTACTGCACAGAAATCACTGTAAGACACAATCATGGGCGTAGGACATGGGGGGACAGAGGGGACAAATCCCCCCCACAATTTTAGGTGGGGGGGATGTAATGGCATTTATCTCCCCCAGAATTTGGAATTTGTGTCTCTGCAGCGCTACGTCTGCAGCCTGCACTGCAGGCTGCAGTTGTCATTGTCATCGTGCAAAATTTAAAGTACAAGTTAACTCTTCATACTCTGTAGCAGTGGGCTAAAACCACTGGCTTAACAGGGGCCCCTGCATCCCCCGCGGTGCGGGGGGGAGGGGGGCCCACCAGCACATGTCCTGTGAGGGGGCCCCACTTGAAAAAAAAAAGAAAAAAAGATTTATTTTACATTAAAAAAAAGTTTCGTTTTGAATTCACTCTGCATTAATAAAGAAATTATTTCTGTAACAGAAATCATTTATTTATGAAGGCAGAGTGACTACAAAAATAAACTTTCTTTTTGAAGGCTGAAGGCTCCCCCAACCCCATGGCATGGAAGACCCTAGGCTGGAGGGCTCCATGTCATGGGGTGGGTGGGGGAGCCCTATGACTTTAAAAAGAAATCGTTTATTTTTGAAGTCACTCTGCCTTCATTAAGAAATTATTTCCGTTATGGTTCGGTCCTTAACCGAATAATTTCTTAATGAAGTTAGAGTGACTTCAAAAAGAAACAATGGGGCTCATTCTGACCATGCCGGGCCGGAAACAACGGTGCTGGTAATCTTACCGGCACCATTGTTTCGGGACCGGCATATTACAGGTCTACCTGCTGGGGTCGGTGTACCCGACAGGTCTGACCCTGCCGGTCACAGGGGCCACGGTAGGCAGACCCGCCAGCCAATCCCATGGAGTCCTATGGGACTCCACGGGAATGGGGATTACCGAAATTAGCGGCGCCTGACTTCCCGGCCGCTGGACTTGGAAGAGCCCGGTGGCACCGGGAAGTCAGGCTCCAGTAATTTTTTACGGGTCTGGCGGCAACCCGCCGGTAGCACCGGCACGGTTACTGCTGGACCCGTAATGAGCCCCAATTTCTTTTTGAAGTAATACGGCTCCCCTCAACCCCATGGCGTGTGCGTGTGTGAACGTATGCTGAAAGGGTGCAGGCTTAAATGTATAGGTGGCTGCATGTGTGATTGTATGGTGAAAGGGTGCACACAAATGTATGGGTCGCTGGGTGTGCGTGTACTGTGAAAGGGTGCACACTTAAATGTATGGGTGGCTGCCTGGGTGTGCCTGTATGGTGAAAGGGTGCACACTTAAATGTATGGATGGCTGCCTGGGTGTGCCTGTATGGTGAAAGAGTGCACACTTAAATGTATGGATGGCTGGTTGTGTATATGGTGAATGGTGTGTGTGCTTGTGTACAGTGGCACAACAAAACATACATTTTGGGGGGCTAACCCTTCAAATGTTGGGAGAGGCGCTAAATTCACGGGTGGTGGGCAGGGGCAAACTTATTTGTGTGTGGGCATCTAACTTCTTTACGCGTTTTAATGAGACTATTCTAGTGCAGCTTCAATGTTACAAGCAGTTCACTCTCCCCTTTAAGTCTCCTATTCCCTCTCTACCCTTCCAATCATTCCCCTGGCATGCAAGTACTAGACCCACATCGCGATTTCAATTGGCTAAAAAATGTGGCATTTGAATGCAGGTACTAGCGGTGAAATGCTTTGCGTTGGTAATTGCTGGGCCCTTATTAACAGCAAAACCCAGGTGCTTTTTAACATCTGTGTCCTGTTCTGTCCGGCAACTGCTGTGAAGGTCAGCCAGGTCGAGTCAACATAGCCCAAAATGTCAGTGGGGGGGAGCGCTGAAGCCCAGTCAACTCAATGGTGTTGTGCCACTACTTGTGTTGTGCCACTACTTGTGTTTAATGCCTTGATTACTCCTAGCCCTATTCTTCCTCGTCCCAGTACTTATGTATGAGGCAGTACTTGCGTACTCTGCCTCATACACAAGTACTGGGCACTGGCGTAACAGGGGCCCCCGCAGCCCCCGCGGTGCGGGGGGGCCCGCGGTGTGGGGGGCCCCACCAGCACATGGCTGGGAGGGGGCCCCAGTAAAAAAAAAAAAAAAAAAAAAATTTTCTAAAAAAAAAAGTTTCTTTTGAAATTCACTCTGCATTCATAAAGAACATTTCTGTTACAGAAATAATTTCTTTATGAAGGCAGAGTGACTACAAAAAGAAACTTTCTTTTTGAAGTCTGAGGGCCCCCGTAACCCATGACATGGAAGACCCTAGGCTGGAGGCCTCCATGTCATGGGGTGGGGAACCCTATGCCTTCAAAAAGAAATTGTTTGTTTTTGAAGCCACTCAGCCATCATAAAGAAATTATTTTGATTATGGTTCGGTCCTCAACTGAAATAATTTCTTAATGAAGTTATAGTGACTTAAAAAAGAAACAATGGGGCTCATTCTGACCATGCCGGTCCGGAAACAACGGTGCTGGTAAGCTTACAGGCACTGTTGTTTCCGGACCGGCATATTACAGGTCTGCCTGGTGGGGCTGCCGTGCCCGACAGGTCTGACCCTGCCAGGCACAGCAGCCACGGTAGGCAGACCTGTCACGGAAGCACCGACACCGTTAACAATGGTGCAGGTGCTTCTGTGTCCCCATTCCCGTGGAGTCTGGGGTTTAACGAAATTACCGGCACCTGATTTCCCAGCCGCCGGACTTGAAATAGCACGGTGGCACCGGGAAGTCAGGCCATAGTAATTTTTTATGGGTCTGGCGGCAACCCGCCGGTAGCACCGGCACGGTTACCGCTGGACCCGTAATGAGCCCCAATTTCTTTTTTAAGTAATAGGGCCCTCCCTCAACTCCATGAAGTGTGCGTGTATGAGTCTATGGTGAAAGGGTGCACACTCAAATGTATAGCCGGCTGCCTGTGTGTGTATGGTGAAAGGGTGCACACTTAAATGTATGGGTGGCTGTGGGGGTGTGCCTGCATGGTCAAAGGGTGCACACATAAATGTATAGGTGGCTACCTGTGTGAGTGTATGGTGAAAGGGTGCACACTTAAATGTGTGGATGACTGGGTGTGTATAAGGTGAATGGTGTGTGTGCTTGTGTACAGGGGCACAAGAAAACCTTCATTTCGGGGGGGCTAACCCTTCAAATGTTGGGAGAGGCGCTAACTTCACATGCGGTGGGGAGGGGGAATCTTATTTGTGTGGGCGCATCCAAATTATTTACGCATTTTAATGAGACTATTCTAGTGCAGATTCAATGTTACAAGCAGTTAACTCTCTCCTATAAGTCTCCTGTTCTCTTTCTACCCTTCCAATCACTCCCCTGGCATGCAAGTACTAAACCCACATCACGATTTCAATCGCCTAAACAATGTGGAATTTGAATGCAGGTACTAACAGTGAAATGCTTTACGTTGGTAATTGCTGGGTTCTTGTTAACAGCAAAAACCAGGTGCAGTTTAAAATCTGTGTCCTGTTCGGTCTGGCAACTGCTCTAAAGGTTAGCCAAGTTGAGTCAATATAGCCCAAAATGTCAGGGGGGGTAGTGCTGAAGCCCAGTCAACTCAATGGTGTTGCGCTACTACTTGTGTTTAATGCCTTGCTTACTCCTCGCCCTATTCTTCCTCGTCCCAGTACTTATATTCGAGGCAGTACGTGTGTTTGAGGCACTCTGCCTCATACAAAAGTACCGGGAAGAGGTAGAGGTACATGGAGGTAATGCCTGATTTAGCTACCTGTAATCTTCATCACTCTTAGTCCCACTGTTCCTCATCCCATTACTTACCTATGAGGCAAGGAGCCTCATACGAAAGCTCTGGGACAAGGAAGAGGGACGCAGAGGTAATTCTGGGCCAAGGAGCTGATTGTGGAGGTTGGGGTGGTGGGTGGTAGGGAGAGTGGATGTGTGGGTGGGCAGGATTTTGTGATAAATCATAATGGTTGTCCATGTCCAGGCTAAGCAGGCATGATATGTGGTATTAGTGGCTAGAGAGGCATTTTGATTTAGCCAGTCTAGTCATTCCTCAGTTTGGTATGACTTTCTTTTAACTGGACATTTCTGATAAAGTAGTCCTGCTAACTGTAATTACCTGGCTAGATTGGCATTTGGGTGCTGCCAGTCTAGCCATTTCTTACTGCGGCATTGTAAATTTTTCTGGGCATCTGTGATAAAATGATATGATGTGATTCAAGTCATTTATAATGCGCCTGTACACAAGTGTACACAAGGGAGGGATGATAGATGGAAGACAAGACAAACAATCTCACTAGGCCTTGTGTCATTGTGAGAACGAGAAGTGCAAGGGAAAAGGGAGCAGGGAAGTGCAAGTGAGAGGGGAGGGGAAAACAGGGCAGCAATGCTCTCAGTAAGTGCAGCCAGGGCAGAGCAGCTATTGGTTGTGCAAGGAGAACAATGGACTGCAGGGTTACATTTACAGCCCCTAAGTGCATGGTAGGCCCGGAGGCAGTGCAAGGGTGACCAATCAAGAAAGAGCCTGGACTCAGAGAGACTCTGAGGGTAGCCAAGCAGCCAGTCAGTACAGCAGACAGGTAGGTCAGGTAGGTCAGCAGGGGGGGAGAGAGAGCAAAAGCAGCAGAGAAGAGGAAAGCTTTTAGCTGCTTCCGAAACTTCAGGTTGTCCGCCTCAAGTTTGAGAGGGGCAGGGAGGCCATTCCAGTTGGAGGCACCAGCAGAGGAGAGAGGTCTACCCCCACTCTCTGCCTGGAGAAATGTCTAAGCCTTAGAGAGTTGGAGGTAGCTGAGTGAAGGGTTAGAGAAAGAAGGTATTTTGGAAGAGAGCATTGGATTTAGTGTTGGCACTGGCCCCAGAAAGCCTTGTGGGCAATGCAAAGGTTCTTGAACTTGATCCTTGCAGCCAGTGGAGAGATTTAAGGGCTGGAGAAATACAATCCCAGGGCTTGAGGCCAAGGCTAAGTCTTGCAGTCCTGTTCTGGATTATTTGCAGATGACGGAGACTAGAGGAAGACAGATTGAGAAAGTGGCTGTTGCAGTAGTCCAGCTTAGAGACAGTGAGCTTCTGGTGGAGAGTGAGAAAGGGAAGAGTCCCTTTGAGGAGGAGCAGCTGGTAGTGGGACTTCTTGGTGATGTCCGAGATGTTAGGAGAGAAAGAGAGTGTGGCGTTGAAGATGACACCAAGGTTTTTTGCCTCGCAGGACGGCAATGGAAGAGTGCCCAAGGTGGTCTGCTATAGTGAGAGAGGAAACACAGTGGCAAGGGTCCCAATGAGAAGGATCTCTGTTTTACTGGCATTAAGGCAGAGAATTTGGAGGCGCACCAATCCTGAATCGTGGATAGACAGTCAGGAATGAGCAAGAGAGGAGAGGAGAGGAGGATGAGGGGAGCCTGAAGGAAAGCTGAGTCCTCCGCACAACACTGAAAGTTAGAGGATAAGGTAGAGATCAGGGAGGCCAAAGTGGCCTAGTAGAGGTTGAAAAACCAGCGTGAGAGGATAGAGCCCTGGGGAATGCCACAGGTAGAGAGAGGTGGCGGAGAGAATGGGACCACGATCGACCTGGGAGCGGAGTGGCGGTCCAAGTGGAAGTAGGTCAGTCACTCTAGGGTCTGATCTGTGATGCCCAGGTTCTCACAGAGTCGATTGATCAGGATGGCGATGTTGACCCTGTCGAAAGCAGAGGAAAGGTGAAGGATGAGAATAGAAGGAATGCTGGAATCAAGGTTAGAGAGCAGCACAGGTGTTAAGGAGAGCAGTTTCCATGCCTCTGGCAGCTCTGAAGCCAGACTGATGGTCATGGAGACAACCAACAGATTCAGTGTGGAGAGTAAGCTGGGAGATGGCAAGCTTTTCCAAGAGTTTGCTCAGGAAAGGTGGAGATTGAGCGATAGTTTTCCAGCAGGTAGGATCAGCAGACTGCTTCTTGAGGAGTGGGTGCACAAGGGAGTGCTCAAAGGGAGAGGGGAACATTGCAGTGGCGAAAGAGTGATTACAGAAATCGGCCAAGGCTGGAGCGAGAGTGTCAATATGGGCTTTGATGGTTCTGGAGGAGCAGCGGAGCTCCTGTTTGGACGACACTTTCATAGATCGGACTTGTCTAGAAACCTTGTCAGGTGTTGTCAGAGAGAAAGAGGAAAAAGGAGGAGGAGAGAAGAGATGGCCAAAATGGGCCGAGAGAGGAAGAGGACATAGAGGACAGGATGTCCTGAGATTTAGCAGAGAAATGAGAGGCCAGAGCTGTACAGAGGGCATGGGAGGGAACAGAAGAGGTATAGACCACAACAGGATTGACCAGTTCCTTGCAGATTTTAAAGAATTTGGCCGTGTTGTTCGAGGCCATGGAGACACATGCTTTATTGTGTGCTCTCTTCTTGATGAGTGTTATTGCTTTGACTGGCATTTTGCTGAAAACAGTCTAGGTATGTCTAAATGTGGCCTGGCATTCTGTACTATGTTATTACGTGTTTACACTGGTCTACATTGTGCAGCCAGTTGGAAGCATTAATGTTCCTGTGCACTGTTGGTGACTTGCATGTATTGGATTGTGTTACCCTACAAAACAATTGCAAACACTCTGGCTTTATAGCCAATTTATCTCAGAAAGTGTGCTGTATATTGCATTAAAACACATATTTATATCTTTTTCCTAGTGCAGTGTGCGGCATACCCCTTCAGCAGCACGTTCATGCGTATTGTGCAAGCGTGACAGTCTAGGCCGGCCCAGAGTGTGGCGCAACCCGTGATTTGTTGCCGAGTTGGGGGGCCCCCTCAGCATGGCTCGCAGGGGGGCCCCCACATTTTGTGTTACGCCACTGGTACTGGGATGAGGTAGAGGTACATGGAGGTAATGCCTGACTTAGCTACCTGTATTCTTCATTACTCCTAGTCCCACTCTTCCTCATCCCAGTACTTACCAATGAGGCAAGGAGCCTCATACGTAAGCTCTGGGACAAGGAAGAGGGACGTGGAGGTAATTCTTGCCAAGGAGCTGATTTTGGAGGTTGGGGTAGGGGGTGGGAGGGAGAGAGTATGTGTGGGGAGGTGGTATTGTGCGATAAATCATAATAGTTGTCCATGTCCAGGCTAAGCAGGCATGATATGTGGTATTAGTGACTAGAGAGGCATTTTGGTGGAGCCAGTCCAGTCATTCCTCACTTTGGTATGACTTTCTTTTAACTGGGAATTTCTGATAAAGCAGTCCTGCTAAGTGTAATTACCTGGCTAGATTGGCATTTGAGTGCTGCCAGTCTAGCCATTTCTTATTGCGGCATTGTATATTTTTATAGGCATCTGTGATAAAATGATATGATAAAATTCATTTATAACTCGCCTGTACACAAGTGTTTCTATGCACGACAAGACAAGCGAGGGAAAATAGAGCGGGGACAAGACAAACAATCTCATTAGGCCTTGTGTCATAGTGAGAACGAGAGGTGCAAGAGGAAAGGGAGGGGGGAAGTGCAAGGGAGAGGGGAGGGGACAACAGGGCTGCAATGCTCTGAGTAAATGCAGCCAGGGAAGCGTGGCTATGGGTAGTGCAAGGTGAACAAGGGCTGCAGGGTTACAGTTACAGCCCCTAAATTCATGGTAGGCACGCAGACAGTGCAAGGGTGACCGATCAAGAAAGAGCCTGGACTCAGAGAGACTCTGAGGGTATCCAAACAACCGGTCGGTACAGCAGACAGGTAGGTCAGCAAGGGAGGGAGAGAGAGGAAGCAGAGGAGAAAAGGAATGTTTTGAGCTGCTTCCGAAACTTCATAAGGTCTGGCTCAAGTTTGATGGGGCAGGGCGGCCATTCCAGAGGAAGGCACCAGCAGAAGAGAGAGATCTACCCCTCACCCACTGCCTGGAGCAGCGTCTAACCCTTAGAGAGTTGGAGGTAGCTGAGTGAAGGGCTCGAGAGGGAAGGTATTTTGGAAGAGAGCATTGGATGTAGTGCAGGCCCTGGCCCCAGAAAGCCTTGTGGACAATGCAACGGGTCTTGAACTTGATCCTTGCAGCCACCGGGAGCCAGTAGAGAGATTTCAGGGCTGCAGAGATATGATCCCTGGGCTTGAGGCGAAAGATAAGTCTTGCAGTCCTGTTCTGGATTAGTTGCAGATGATGGAGAGTAGAGGAAGGCAGAATGAGAAAGAGGCTGTTGCACTAGTCCAGCCTACAGAGTACCAGGGCTCTGGAGACAGTGAGCTTCTGGTAGAAAGTGAGAAAGGGAAGAGTCCCTTTGAGGAAGAGAAGCTGGTAGTGGAACATCTTGATGACATCCGAGATGTGAGGAGAGAAAGAGAGAGTGGCACAGAAAATGACACCAAGGTTTTTTGCCTCGCAGGAAGGTGACGGAAGAGGGCCCAAGGCGGACGGCCAGAGTGAGAGAGGGAAGGTTGTTGCCAGGGTCCCAATGAGAAGGATCTCAGTCTTACTGGCATTAAGGCAGAAATCGTTGGAGGCGCACCAATCCTGAATCGTGGATAGACAGTCAGGAATGAGCGAGAGAGGAGAGGAGGCTGAGGGGAGCCTGAAGGAAAGCTGAGTCATCCGCATAACACTGAAAGTTAGAGGAGAAGATAGAGATCAGGTGGGCCAAAGGGCCCAAGTAGAGGTTGCAAAACCAGGGTGGGAGTATAGAGCCCTGGGGAATGCCACAGGTAGAGAGAGGTGGCAGAGAGATTGGGACCAGGTTGAACCTGGGAGGGGGGGTTCAAAAGGAAGGAGGTCAGTCACTCCAGGCCCTGATCCGTGATGCCCAGGTTCTCACGGAGTCGATGGATCAGGATGGCATTGTTGGCTGTGTCAAAAGCCGAGGAAAGAAGGAGGGTGAGGACAGAAGGAATGATGGAATCCAGGTTAGAGAGCAGATCTTCATGGGTTTTCAGGGGAGCAGTTTCCATGCCCTGGCATCTCTGAAGCCAGACTGACGTTCATGGAGACAACCAACAGATTCAGTGTGGAGGGTAAAATGGGAGATGGCAAGCTTTTCCAAGGGTTTGCCCACGAAAGGGGTGATGGAGATTGGGCAATAGTTTGCCGGGCAGGTAGGATCAGCAGATGGCTTCTTGAGGAGTGGGTGCACAAGGGAGTGCTTAAGGGGAGAGGGAAACGTTCCAGTGGCTAAAGAGTGATTACACAAATCGCCCAAGGCTGGAGTGAGGGTGTCAATATGGTCCTTGATGGTTCTGGAGGAGCAGGGGAGCACCTGTTTGGATGACGCATTCATAGATCAGACTTGTCTAGAAACCTCGTCAGATGTTGTCAGAGAGGAAGAGGAAAAAGCAGGGGGAGAGGTAGAGGTGGCCAACAGGGGCCTAGAGAGGAAGAGGGAGAGGAAGGGGAGATAGAGGACAGGATGTCCTGAGATTTAGCAGAGAATTGAGAGGCCAGAGCCGTAGAGAGGGCCTTGAAGAGAACAGGAGAGGTAGAGACTTCAAAAGCATTGACCAGTTCCTTGCAACTTTTAAAGAGTTTGGCTGTGTTGGTAGAGGCTGCGGAGACGCAGGCTTTAATGTGTGCTCTCTTCTTGATGAGTGTCATTGCTTTGACTGCCATTTTGGTGCAACCAGTCTAGGTATGTCTAAATGTGGCCTGGCATGCTTTACTGTAATGTTATTGCGTGTCTACACTGGTCTACATTGTGCAGCCAGTGGGACATGTTTTCATTGTGGCATGGCATTTTTAATAGCAAAGCATTAATGTTCCTGTGCACTGTTGGTGACTTACATGTATTGGATTGGTGTTACCCTACAAAACAATTGCAAACACTGTGGCTTTATAGCCAATTTTTCTCAGAACGTGTGCTGTATATTGCATTAAAATACATATTTATATCTTTCTCCTAGTGCACTGTGCGGCATACACCCTCAGCAGCACGTTTGTGTATATTGCGCAATCGTGACAATCTAGACCAGCCCAGAGTGTGGCGCGACCCGTGATTTGTTGCCGAGTTGGGGGGGGCCCTCAGCATGGCTCGCAGGGGGGCCCCCACATTTTGTGTTATGCCCCTGGCTAAAACACAAACATTTGCTGCTTGCACATGCGCCACATGCCCCGCGCCTGCACATTTGCAACGTGCCCAGGTCGGGGAACAAACTGCACCTGCCCCTGCTGCGCAGCCTCAGTCTTCGGTGTTTATAGAACGAAGGAGAAGCCAGGCAGCGATGCGTGCTCCAGTGACTGACTGACAGCAGTGTCTGTTCTAGGGAGACAGAGTGAGACTGACTGCGACTCTCGACCTTCTGAGACCTCAGCTACTGTAATAAGGCAAGTCAAGTGGCCCCCCTCTCCCAGGTGCAGGCCGGCATGGGGAGGATTTATTAAAGGGAATGTGACATGTGCCAACGTGCGTCAGATATACAGTTTGCAAACACACGCGGGCCCGGTGCGTTGAAAACTGATCAGGGAATCCTGGCCTCTTAATGTTCATGAATTGATGAATTGAAAAACCTAGTATGTGGGTCTCCAATGTGAATAGGGAGCATTTCCCTATTATTTTCGTGGTATAAATAGAAATTGTCTTGGCCTCCATTTTGCCTTTCAGTCAATCCCGGGTGCTCAGGTGGTGTAATGGCAGGCAGTGGTGTCTGCTGGCACCAGGGGGTCCTTTAGGGCATCTCAGGAGAAGTGTTTGTTTTCTGATGCTGACCTCTTCCCTTCCCTTTAGCCAGATGGTTTGGTATGGCCCAGGGAGAGGGAGCGCACAGGTTTTTGGTGAGAGACTGACTGAGAGACAGAGAAGCAGAGGACGGGCGAGAGAGAAGGAAGGTATTTCGGTCTCCTCCGTTGATGACGACGTATGCAGGCTTTTTGGCCTGCAGTGTGTTGCAGCTCTTTTTCTCATGGAGTGACCGAAAGTGAGAGTGGAGCCAGGCCAGGAGGGGCTGTTATTGCGGACTGCTCCAGTTTAGAGTGGTTTGTTTTGCCTGATGCTACTGTGCAGTTGAGGTGACTTCCACCTTAAGTTTTATCCTGTCCCTTCATCTTTCCATCTATATGTGAGGTAGGGGAAGTCGCGTATTAAAGGGATTTGTTGGTAAACCACCTAAACCGCCCTGTGCCGGTTCACCCCAAGGCATGGATTCCCACTTTGCTCTTTTGGAGAAAAAAAATCAAATTGTTTCAAGTACCCTGGCTGCTGCGAGTGTTTGGAGAGACAACACGTTCCTCAAACAGCGCTCAGGCATGTGTGCCTAAGGTATTGTGGGAGGCATATTTAGTTTAGATATGGAAATAAATGGGGTATAGTGCATTTCTGTAATCATAAGTGTGACTGGCGAGGCAATGGGTATTCCGTTCTATTAAAGCTGGATAGTCATGAGTGAGGGTTAGCCTCCTGTTTCAGCATTCCAGCTGGATCTTTTCAGGGCCACCAGATCCCACCCAGTTGGCAATAATAAGTGAAGGAAGCAGAGACAATAAAGGTTCAGCGGGAGCGTGTTTTTCTCACATTTTCTCCCCTCAGAATTAGCGCTACGGTGTTAAGTCACCTGTTTTTCATTTTGTTTTCTCCTTGCACGGGAAGGGGTCTTGGACACTGTTGGGTGCTCAGGTCAAGGGTCTGCCCTGATTAGCTTAATATTCTCATTTGCCTGGCGAGTAAAGTTCAGTTCTCTAGCTGCCTCTGACAGACAAGAACACACCTCTGGGGCCTGTACACAAGAGACCGAGTCGAGAGAGAAAGAGCTGGTCCAGTGGTCATATACGTTGTCAACTTTCAGGAATGTTTTGGCGAATATTTTCCACCTGTTGATTTCCTTCTCGGCATATAGGACGGGATAACTTTTGGGGGGGCAGAACTGTTCCTTTCTGGTCATATTGAAATGGGTGATCCTACAGGACATGTGTTGTTTGGAGTGTAGAGCCTTTCCCCTCGTATCTGTGAAGTGGTGTGTTAGTGTCTAATTGTCAGTGTGGTAGACTGCAGCTACCGGAGGCCGGACAAGTTTGGGTTCTCCACAAGCCACTAAATTGTTTGTTTTACGCTGTTAGGCAGTGTAAGAACTTTGATTTTCCTAGGCAAACAGCGTTCTACTTTCAAAATCTAAAATTGCAGGGACTTGCTGTTGAAGAGGCTCCTGGTACAGCCTTCATGGGCCCTGTACATGTTGGAGAGGTGATGACATTTATGAGACACCCTAAATGCCATATGCACTGGACATTTGCCATATGGCGATGTAAAAGATATTTGTAAGCTGTTCCACGGAAAACTGTTTATGCATAATAATACCTGCTTAATTTTACCTTACTGTATCCTAACAAATGCAAAAAGGGTTGCTTCAAGACAGGTGGCGCTCCTGTAGCTGGAAGGTGTAAACCGGCTATTTTATGACTTATTTATAATATGTGTTGATCACTGTTGGTCATGGGTCTGTGACCATATTTATATATTTAACATTTTATATAAAGAAGCCATATATACATATATCTCAGGGTGTTGTAATCAGTGATATCCTTAGAGTGCGTCCATTAACCATTTTCTTTTTTCAGCATTTATGGGTGGTAGATTTTGGTGGTCTCTCACAGGGTTTACCCAGGTTTAAATCCTGGGCGTGTGTGCCTTTAAGGTGAGTGTTTTTCCTCTGCCCACGCAAGGTATTTACAGGGTCTTTCCCTCATCAACTTTGAGGGGCGAACCCGGCAAACCATCGTTTTATTTCATGAGAACAGGAAAAGACAGTGGCTGTGGCTGAGGGGAGGTGTGCATCGCAGCGTTGGCCCAGGGGCCGGGGGGTGCTTGTTTAGGCTCGAATTTGGATTAGGAACTATAAGTGTAGTGTGACGTGGGTCAGAGCACCGCCTGCCACCTGTGCCTTGTGGGAATAAAAAAGCCATGGGAGGGAGCAACACAGCATCATGTTATTTGGGCTATTTTAACAACTTTCATGGGTTTTTGGTGGATGGATGCCACACAGGCCACCGACTCATTTTACACCATAATCTATTCCTTTAAAAAAACACTAGAATGGTCTATAAAGGGCACGTAAAGTGCCAGTTCTGGTTTAGATAAAGCCATTGAATTAGGGATGTTTACTACAAAGCCCCATGTAGTTAATAACTTAATATGAGCTGGGAACATACTGCTGGTGTAATACAAATGCCTTTTCCAGGGGTACCTTCAGCCACTCTATTAGCACTATGCATTTCCTTCACTGACGTCCTGCTAAAAACCAGCAATGGCAAGTGTTTGCTTGTGTATACGTATTGGGCATTTGCCAGGCACTGCTATTAAATGTCCGGGTACTTGCACCATTTTGCAGCTTCTACCATCAGTGGGTACCTAATACCACTATGGCGGTGCCTGGAAAGTGCCTTTTCCATGCCTACATTAAAGCCCAAATGGTTGGCATTGCAAGCGCTTGTTTTAAAATAGGGATGCAACTGCATTTTTGGTACCCGCTACCAGCTGAATAATTAGTTGTAGACAAGTTTTGACGGATGATTTTACTCTGTGGTTTGTGTCTGCAGCAAAGCCCCCATTAAGAGGTTTGTAAAGTTTGTGAGATTTGTGGACAAGCCAGGAATGGTGGGGGACACCCAATCTTTTTGGGACGAGCTATGCTCAGCCCATGAAAGCCTTTTGACCTGGGAAGTGGTAACATTTTTACGTGAACTGAGCCTTCTGAAGTGAGACGGCAAATGGAAGGATTTTATACTCTGAACTGCTTTTCATTTTCTTAATTTTCTTCCGTTTTCTTTTCTTCTTTTCTCTTGTTTTATACAGTGAAAATATATGTCATTTAATACGTACTGTTATTTTAATTTTGTGAAAAGTCGAGTTCTTTGACAAAAACACAATAAATACATTTTAAAAAGCAAAGTCCCCAAGGTGTCCCCTGTCCCCCCAGATTTTATGGGTCTCCTATGCTCCTGGACACAATGATGTGCATGACATGATGCCTGTCCCTGCTGACGCAGGCTAGTTGTGGATAGGGAGGAGAGATTACAGCTGGCACAACCTGTCAGTGGAAATCTGCTATCAGTTTGATGAATCACTTGTAAGGCATGTTGTATATGATATTGTCTTCCTTGGCAACCGTCCATACTCTTCTCACACCCTGCCTGCAGGCTATCAGCGAAGTCCGCCACATCATGCTGTCACAGATAGAAGGATGACACATTCTGTCTGTCAGTATTTTGCAAAGCAACGCTAAGGAGTCTGGCAACTCTGCGCCCTGATGCTCGAGGACGCTGCAACAGATCTCGGTGCTCAACTGCCGCCAGTCCAGCACAGGGCTAGAGCAAGGGCTCATATGCAAGCCAAGGCAAGACAAAACACAACTGGTGCTTGAGCCATAATGTCGGTTTTCTTTTTTGATACGTGCCTTTATTTATGTAGCATTTTTTATGAAGTGCTTAACATGATATAAAACAAACTGAAAGATACAAAAAATAAGTAGCAAAAATAAAATGATCTTTTAACCGTTTTCTGGGTAAAATATTAGGAAATAAATAGGAAGTAGCTGGTCCCCTCTCTCTCTCTCTTTGTCTCTCTCTTTTTTTTCTTGCTCTCCCAAAAATGTTTTGGGGCAGGTTATTGTATTTCAAAGTGCATCCCATTCACATACACCAAACATGTGTGCAGAATACTTAAACAGCATATGAATGTGTGCATCACTGGATGCACACGTGCATAAGCCCCTTGTCATCCCTTTAGCCGAATTTTACAAATCAGGGGGTGTTTCTGTGTATTTTGGAGTGCATCCCGAATTTGCAAACAGGATGCAATTTCTAATGCACAAAATCAGTCACAGGAGGATGTACAATGCATTTCAGGGACATTTATGACCTTGGCCCTGATTTACAGCATGCTTTTCAATGGGACTTTCCCATTCAAAAAGGCTTTCATAAATCAGGCCCCATGTCTTTAATGTGTGTCTAATTGGAAGAGAAACTGTATGGACTGCTGCTGTTCCACTTACATTTCTATCCCCCAAACAGGGATAGAAATAACTTTGATGTACTTTTAGCTGAGGACCTCTCACTGTGAAATACGCTCCCAGCAATGATGTGGGTTCTGGGAGCTGTTGGAAGAGTGCTCCCGACAGTAATGTATGTAAGTCTCCTGGCCTGCATATTATTTCTGCTGCACTTCAGCACTCTGGAAATGTGCATTTCAATTTCGTAGATATTTCCAAAAATGAGGCATTTAAAAACAGTGCATCTTCTGTGCTAAATTTAGATGCCCCAATTTTTAAAATGTGGCTCTATGTCTCTGTCTCTTTCTAGAAGTGGGGTGCATAATAAGAGCCACCACAGCCACTGTTGGCAGCTGCACAATCAAAGAAAAAGACAGACATCTTGGGTGGAGGTGTAGAGGAGCAGATGTATACATCTGCAGGAGATCCTATTCCCCTACCTCCCCTGTATTGGAGACATGAGACTGTGCCTTGTCTGACACAGGCTATTGTACCCAGACAGCAGCAAGTATTTGGAAGAAGATATCCATTGAGGCAACTTTATCGAATGTACCCTTGAGTTGATGACAGCCTGCAGGAGGAACTCCCTGAAGGAATATGAGAAAGAGCTAAGAAAATGAACAAATGACGTCATAAGAAAGAGTGCACGACGTCCTGAGATATTGAATGGAGACTCTGTATGGATCCTAGAGAAGAAATAATGAAGTAAATAATTAAGTGAATCTTAAAAGTATAAAGAAAAGTACAAAGTAGAAAAGCTCTGCAGAAATCAGAAGCATGAAGAATGTACAGACGCTGAAACACAAGGTAGATGAAGTCATCGTATGAGCAAGCTATAAATAGTGAACAGAATGCAGGCGAAGCCACCATTGTATAGAAACTGGACATTGGTATCATGAAATAAATAAGTCAAAACCATGAAAGGGGAATGAAAAGCTGCGTTACAGTAGAATAACAGGTTGCTGGAGCTGCAAGGCTGTCTGGCCTAAAGTCAAGATCCTAGAAATCAAGGTCAGCTATCTACTCTGAAGAACAAGTGTGCGGAGTATGAATCCTCTCACGTTAAGGTGCAAGAACGAACACAAAGGATGGCATGTTTTAATTTATTTGAAGCATTTAAAAGCTGCAGAATAAACTAAATCTCGTTCTCTTGTCACGTGAGTCAAGGATGGAAATAGAGTGTGAACTTGGAGTTCCAGATACTATAGCTAAATTAACCTAATGTTCCAGACACAGCCCAAGCGTGCCAAACCATATGTATTAGTCTGTATAATGAAGGACCTTATCGTTTGAGAAACCAATGAGACACAGTGTAACTGATTTGTCTTAAAATGACATGTTTGAAGAGGTAGGCATAATTTGTCCACTTGATAAAGAACAGCCAATAACAATCGTAACTCCTATATGATTAGAGTGGGATTTTGGACTCAGTTATTTGAGGACATTTCCCATGCAAACAATCTTTGGCTGCTGTCACATTTGCAATTCAGAAGTCCACACGTATTACTATCGGCTGTTCCATGACTCCATACGTAGAGCATGCCTTATTTGCTGTTTTAGAGAAACTCAAAGGGACATTGATATCACA